>NC_081825.1:221672102-224496269 GCF_030867095.1 Alligator mississippiensis | reverse complement strand
TATTTGTTACGTGTGAGCTAAGCAGAGTCATCTGTCACTTACATGGTCTCCAGGAAAAGAAAGGATGGCGGCAAGAAGCTTTTGGCGTCACACCAGGAGTTATCCTTTTGCTTTGCTGTCTCACCATTCATCCTGAATTCCAAACCACTGGGGAAAAGAGCAAGAGATGACTGGAAAAAACCTCCCAGAACTTGCATGCAAGTTCAAGTACTCTCTCCCCAAGGAGAACGTGCCAGCTGCTTCTAAGCCTATGCCCAGGAAAAGGTACAGGTGCTCTACTGATTAGATGGTCAAGGCCCAGCCTAGCCCAAAAATAATCACAATTATTTAAACAAAAATTTGCAGGAAGGGAGGGAGAAACGAAGTTTTACTGATTCAGCTCAGTACTGTAATCTTAATTAACAACACACCTAACACACACTTGCTGGAGTGCTGCGATATCTAAAGGGACAATACCAAAAATAAAATGTCTTTCTGTGTGGTCTTTATGTCAATGCTGTAGATTATTGAAAAAAGCTAAAATTATCATGCGTTTTACCAGGGATTCTATTATTAGTAGTGCAATCTTCATATATTCAAAAACAATGAGACAGATCCCCCTGAAACACGCTTTAAAATAATAGCATTTATGATTTAAAAAATAATTTGGGGGTTTTATTCTTTCCCTTTAGTTTTCTGAGCTTTTGGATTTGCTTCAGGTTTTCAAGCTTTAGCCCACAACTGCAAAAGCTATAAACTTGCTTTTTAAATAAACAATATCGCCCCTCCTGTTGCACACTCTCCCCGCTCCTCCCCCCAACATTTGCAGGGTTCAGGGCTTTAAAATAAACAAGAAATATTGCAAGACTTACAATAAAAAACAACCCCCCCCCCCCACATTGGCAGCACTGCATTAATTAATTTTAATTTGGCATTTGCATTCAGCTTGGACTGTGAAACTAATCAACTTCATTTCCATTCCATTTCATTTTCTGATTTTAACATAGTGGGAGGCTTCAGTGTTAGTTCCAGGGACTCTTAATTGAAATTTAAAATTAAAGTTTCATAGAAGCTTTTCTGCTATAATAAAGTTGTGTAAGAAAAGCAAAGAAATCAGATGCTGGGCCTGAACTGCTGTAAAAGATAAAGTTGCAAAATTCCCATTTTCACAACCTTTTTTAAAACCACAAAACAAACATGAGAAGGTTTCAGTGAGAGGATATCTTAGACAAAGGTGGGGAGATGTGCTATGCCTGTCCTCATAGTTTGGCCAACTAGTCGCATGTTATTTTTGGTCAGATAAAGAGCTATCAAAACTTCTATGACAGACAGGAAACAAATGGGAGATTTCAATGCGTTCTTGTCATTAACAGGTAGGATAGACAAACACTAGTGCCGTCACATAGGAGTAAAGGCAAAGGTATTCCACCTAAATCATTGGAATTACTCCAACATAAAAAGTGAGCAGTTCTTCAACCTTTATTCCCTGTCTGCTTTCTGTTTCCACTTTCTGTCCTTACATCCAGAGGTGTTTGTGGAGGGACATTTTTATAGACAAGTAAACTCTGAAGGTTGGGAGTTTGGTTCGCAAACGGCGCGTCTACATGCTCATTAATGTGCCGTGGTTACTGCACACTAAGTTTAGTACTTGGTTAACCAAGTACTAAATTAATGTGCAGTAACTTGCATTACTGCACAGTAGTGGTGGCACATGGCTTTTTAGTTGCGTTTACTGCACAATAGCCTAATATTACTGTGCAGTAACATATTAGCACTGTTTTTGCCCAGCACACTACTGAACAATGTTATCAAGCTACTGCACAGTTAGTATCTCATGTAGACGTACCCATAGACAAAGATCAGATGCTTCTTTGAACCTCTGGAAGCTGCTGTCAGACTTTACTAACAAGTGAAGGACTAAAACAGGGCTTATGCCTAGTTTGCTAAGTAAATATTTATCCTAATGCTTGGAACACACTTTAAAATTGTCCAATGGAAAGTGGTAGAGAAGGCCAAAGGAGTAAGTATTAGCAGGGAGAGAAGAGTCTGTATCTACAAAACCCCCGTCAGTTACTCATCCCAATTTTTGTGAAACAGGTCTGAGGCTGGCAAGGCTTATAGGCAGGGCAAAGTCCCCAGATATCTTTGGGGCTCATGAAACCACAGTCACAATGAAGAATTCACTATGTTCAGTGGTGAGAGGAGAAACTGAGAAAGGTGGCACTTCACATCTGGCACAAGGGTCAGTTGGGAAGGTGCATCTATCATGTTGGGTAGGATTTGAACATAGGCCTCTTCCAGGCTAACTAAGGCATGTTCAGGAATAGCATGACAGAGCTTTTCCAAGCACTTTACCAACGACCCTATTTTATCCCAAAAGGGACATTTTGTGCTCCTCAGTGACACAGCTTGGAAGCCTTTTCCTAAATACTTAGCTGTACAGATTTGTGCTGTCTGACTTTAGAATGTTTCAAGATGGAAAAGGAACATGATGCTGCCTGGAGCCAGGCCCAGCCTTTTGCTGGCAAATTTGCTCCATATAAAATAAAACATTTACAAACAAGGGATGAGAGGGGGAAGGGAAAGAACCCAAACATGTTAGCTGGTCTGTCCAGCATTAGGTCAAAGTGCAAAAATTAAGGAAGGGGAGTCGAGGGGAGGGAAGGTGGAGAGAAAATGTTACTTAAAAGAATGTGAAAAGTTACAGGGTCCAGAACAGGCTGAAGCCTGCCAGCAAGATAAACGGTAATCAGCAGGTAGCGGCATGTTGCCTTTTATGGGAAATTCTCTTGCTGCATTTGGCCCTGATCACAGCAAATCTCACTTGGTTTCAACATGACTATGTCTTACTGGACCCTTTCCCCAAGAGCTGGGTCAAGAGGCGGAGGCTATCTCCAGTTTGCCACAGCAGTGATTTTCATATAAGCCCCCTCCCATTTTACGTAAGCTATGGTAATTTGAGGAGAGACCTAGAACGTGGATACCAAGAGAGGCTCAGATTCCAGGGCTGACAAATGTATTGTGATAGTATTCTTTTCCCCTTCAACTAAGAAGTTATAGGCTAGGGGAAGGCTTTCCATCTCCTCTCTGCAGGTGGGAGAGTGGCTAATGCCCACTGCTCAAGCATGAGATGATAATTTAATTACTACCAGTGCAAGCAGGATTCAAACTGATGTCAGGTTTTGGGTTTTGTTTTCCCAGTTCCCTAAGCCATTCAACATGCCCCATGAATTTTGAGCTGAGGTGATACGATCTTTTAGGAAGCTAGCAGGCAGATTCTTAATGGGTTTGTACACATGTAACACAAACTGGTTTAAATGAAGCTGAAACCTGAAATAGACAGAGGTGCAAGCCTGTTAAACTGGTTTAAAGCTCTCTGGAATGGTTCAAAATTGTATCTGGAAAATCAGGTATTCTTTCGAACCAGTGCACAGTGAACCAGGTACATATTACATGTGGACATCACGTGTTCTGTGACACAGATCTGGTCAATCCTCCTATGCTGTATAGCCGCTCCCCTCCCACTGCAACTGGCCACTCTGGTACACAGCCAGAACTCCCCTTTTTTCTCTTTTGTTTGCACTTTTTAAAATCAGTGAGCTCCTTTGCACTGCTTGCTCATGAAAAGCTATCTTTCTACCAACCAGCTGAGCTGTGAACTTACTCCCTACTTGACATAGAATCTGACTTGGAATAGAGCACTATACATGTAGATATCTCTGACCCAGGGCAACTGTGAACCAGCTCCCAATCTGTGACATTTGGAAATAGTTCAACTGTTATGTGTGTTCACACCTCATTTGTCACTTTTAATTAATGTTTAATAAGCACAACAGCCATAGTTCTCAAATTATACTTAACTGTCATAGTGATAGTTCCTAGAGATACTCACTGGTGCTGATAAAATTCAAATTTCCCCTATGTTATACTGAAGCAGAAATAACAATCCAGAGAAATCCAACATATTCATTTGGATATCATGATTTACCTAAAAGTCAAATAGCAAGGTAGAGGAATATGAATTGGTGTTATATAACCATGATATAGATAAGAGAATCCTAGGAAAATAGAATTGAAAGGAATGTCCTACCTGCTGCTCAAGGCAGGATCATAGAACATTATGGTTGGAAGCGACGTCAGGAGGTCATCTAGTCCAACCCCCTGCTCAAAGCAGAACCATCCCCAACTAGGTCATCCCAGGCAAGATTTTGTCTAGCTGGGTCTTAAAGACCTCCAAGGATGGAGATTCCACCACCTCTCTGGGTAACCTGTTCTAGTGCTTTACTATCCTCCTAGTGAGAAAGTTTTTCCTAATACCTAACCTAAACTTCCCTTCCTGCAACTTGAGACCATTGCTCCTTGTTCTGTCATCTGCCACCACTGAGAACAGTCTAGATCTAGATTCATAGATTCACAGATTGTAAGGCTGGAAGGGACTTCAGAAGATTATCAGATCCAGCTCCTGCACCCAGCAGGAAAGATAACTGGGGGTCAGGTGACCCCAGCAAGGTGACTGTCTGGTCTCCCCTTGAAGATTTCCAGGGAAGGTGATTGCACCATCTCTGGAAGGAGCTTATTCCACAGTCTAGACACCCTGACTATGAAGAAGTTTTTCCTAATGTTGAGGTTGAATTGATCTTCCAGGAGTTTGTGGCCATTACTCCTGGTTTCCCCCTTGGGTGTCCTGGTGAACAGTTGCTCACCAAGCCCTTGATGTACTCCCCTAATGTAGTGGTAAGCTGCTACCAGGTCCCCTCTCAGCCTTCTTTTCTTCAGGCTGAAGAACCCCAGATCCTTCAGCCTTTCTTTGTATGGCTTGCTGTGTAAGACTCTGATCATATGGGTGGCTCTTCTTTGGACTCTCTCAAGCTTGTCCACATCCTTATTAAAGTGTGGTGCCCAGACCTGGATGCAGTACTCCAACTGCAGTCTCACCAGTGCTGAGTAGAGTGGAAAAATCACCTCCTTGGCTTTGTTGAAGATGCATCAATTGATGCATGCCAGAGTATTATTTGCTCTACTGGCTACAGCATCACACTGCTGGCTCATATTCATACTGTGGGCTATTATTACCCCCAGGTCCCTTTCATTCGTTGTGCTAGTCAGTTTGGTGCCACCAAGCCTGTAGGTGTACTGGGGGCTGCTCATCCCAAGGTGGAGCACTCTACATTTCTCAATGCTGAACTTCAACAGATTCTGATCCACCCAACTTGCTAGCCTGTCTAGGTCTGTCTATAACTGCAGCCTATCTTCAAGTGTGACCACGCTTCCCCATAACTTGGTGTCGTCTGAGAACTTGGCCAGTAATCTCTTCACCCCCACATCCAAATCGTTAATAAAGCAGTTGAAAAGTACTGGACCAAGCACTAATCCCTGTGGGACACTGCTGCCCACTTCTTGCCAGGATGACACAGATCCACTTGCTACGACTCTCTGGGTCCTATCCTGCAGCCAGTTTCTCACCCACCTGGCTGTCTTGGAGTTAAGCCCACAATCCTGCAATTTTCTTGCGAGGACATTGTGGGATACTAGATCAAAGGCCTTTTGGAAGTCTAGGTATACAATGTCAACCTGCTCTCTTGTGTCCAGGTGGTGAGTTACTTGGTCATAGAAGAAGATGAGGTTGGCAAGGCAAGACCTGCCCTCGACAAAGTCATGCTAGCTGTTGTTCAGAATTTTAGTCGCAGATAGACTCCTTGATGAACTTTTCTAGGATTTTCCCTAGGATGGAAGTTAGGCTGATTTGCCTATAGTTACCTGGGTCCTCCCTCCTGCCCTTCTTGTGGATGGGCACAACATTGGCCCTCTTCCAGTCCTCAGGGACTTCTCCAGCATGCCACAAGTTGTGGAAAATTTTTGCCAGGGGTTCTCCAATGACTTCAGCCAGCTCCTTCAGCACTCTTGGATGAAGATCATAGAGTCCTACTGACTTGTATACATCTAATTTTATTAATTGATCATACACCAATTCTACAGTAATAGTAGGAAGGCAATTATTCCTACCATGCTCATCTTCTACTCTACCTGGTGTGCCTTGGTCCGGTGAAAGACTGAGGCAAAAGTAGTCATTCAGGAGTTCATCTTTCTCTCGGGTGCTGATAACCAACTCTCCTGAGTTGCTGAGCAGTGGCCCCACACTCCCATTTGTTTTCCTCCTGTTCCCTATGTACCTAAAGAAGGACTTCTTGTTGTCCTCAATTCCTATTGCTAATCTAAGTTCGGTTACTGCTTTAGCCTTTCTTATCTGTTCCCTGGGAATGCAGGCTGTCGTGGAATAGTCCTCCTTGGGGCCCACCCCAAGCTTCCATTGTTTATAAGCTTCTTTCTTCTTTCTTAAGAGAACCATGATTTCCCTGTTTAGCCAAGAGGGCTTCCCAGCCCTTCTCTTACCTTTTCTCCATATGGGAATGGACTTCCTTTGGGCTTCAACGATTGTGTCCTTAAGGAACAATCACTCTCCATGCACACCTTTCGCCTTCGGTCCCTGGTCTCGCAGCACTTGCCCTACTAGTGACCTAAGCTTGTTGAAATTTGCATTTTTGAAGCCCAAGACTTCAATCCTGCTATTCAATTTGTCTGCCTTACGTCAGACAATTAACATGATGGTTTCATGGTCGCTGTCGTCCAGACTTCCCTCTATATTTAAGTTGGTCACCAGGTTGTCTCCTTTGGCCAGGACCAAGTCTAGCAGAGTGTCACCTCTGGTTGGCCCACGCACCTCTGAAGTCAGGAAGAGCTGCTTGACACAGGTCAAGAAGTACCGTAACTATTCCAACTTGGCCGAGTGTTCCTCCCAGGAGATGTCTGGATAATTAAAAATCACCCATGATGACCATGTCACATCAGGTAGTTGAAGGCTGCTATTAAATCCCCATCAGTCTTCTCCAGACTAAATAAACACATTTCCTGCAGCCTCTCCTCATAAGTCATGTGCCTCAGCCCCCTAACCATTTTCATTGCCCTCTACTGGACTCTTTCCCATTTGTCTACACCCTTTCTGTAGTGGGGGAACCAAAACTGAACACAAGATTCCAGATGTGGCCTCATCAGTGCTGAATACTGGGAAATAATCACTTCCCTCAATTTGCTGCAACGTTCCTACAAATTGAGGGAAGTGATTATCATCTCTGTCTAAACCAGAGCTGTCCAACTTCTTAGTGGCCAGGGGCCACATACCATCCAGGTCACATACTGCACAGGCTGCATGCTACACAGGCACCTCTCCAGTGCCCTATGTCATCTGCACTATGACGCCTGTGCTGTACAGTTACCAGGTCATGGGCTCCCTTGCCCTACAGGCTGTACCCAAGGGATAGGGGCAGGAAGTGGAAGCTGAAAAAGAGAGGAGGAGCCCAGATACCCCAGCAGCAACGGCAGCAGGAGAACAATGAGGGTAGTGGTGCACAGGCACAGCCTGCAGGCCCCCTTGGATAGCCCTGGTATAAATCATCCTGGACAAGGGCTGTGTAACCTGCATTTAAAAACTTCCAGTGACAGAGATTCCACAACCTCTCATGAAGATTGTGAAGAGCCCAGAAGGCCCTAATATAACCATGCTACTGGGTAGCATGGGGACAGGTCAGGTGAAAATCAGCACAGAAAAGTGCAACATAATCAGAGGCAATTGGAGCAGGGTGGGGCCCAGGGCAAATCAGCCTGTGCAGGGCCCCACCCCCACTCTGATCCCACGGGCCCTGGATGCAAAGAAGCTGCCACCACCATCGGCGGCGTCGGGTAGGGGGAGGGTAGCGAGCGGCTGGATGCGGAGCCACTGCTCCACCCAGCTCCACGGGGTCGCACAAAGTGTGGAGCCTGGGACAGTCGCACCAATTTGGGGACAGCGCTGAATGTAATGCCAGCTTTTAAGCATTCATGCAAACTGAGTTTGTAAATTAAATGTATTCACATTGGAAAAGCTTGGGAATCACTGTGGACAGCTCAATGTAAATATGAGCTTAACGCTCTGCAAGAGTCAAAGGGAAAACAAACTTAGGCTGCATTAATGAAAGGTTACGGATAATATAAACAATATTATAATACTATTATGTAAGAGATGGCATCCCCTCATCTCAAATATTGTGCTTAATTTAAGTCAACTTCTCTCAAAAGGTACAATATAAAAACAGGAAAGATCCGGGAAAGATCTATGTTAATAATAATGGGCTCAGAAAGACGTGCATATTAAACCAAGAGTTTTTAAATTATTTGTATTATTTGGTGTAGACAGAGTAAGTGGGGACGTGCTAGACAAATACATAAAAAACACTGTTTTAGATGAGGTCAGTATGGCAGACCTAATTACACTTTTTTTTTAAATGCAAGAATAAAAGGATACCTGATTAAATTGAAAAGGCATGAATTTAAAACTGATCAAAAGGCTTTCCCCTTCACCCACAGAGCACATGATTTACCAGTGAAACTTTGGGCCAAGAGATATTATCAAGGCAAATTATTATAATTTAATGTCTTTATAGTTCACAGAATTGTGTTATGGATATTAAAATAACTAGGAAGTCCCTGCTTCTGACAGCTTCCTATTTTAAGCACTGAAGGATGGAAAAAGAAACATTTATTACAGATGTGTATAAACAACAAAAATAACACCCGTAGTTAGAATTAGGAAGAAGCTTCCTCCATAGGCATTGTTTAGCATACCTGCCCCATTATTTTGGCATTTTATATTACCCTCTGAAGCAGCGAAAACCAGATGCTGTAGAAGACTGGACCAGATAAACCATTATTCTAATCTAGCGTGGCATTTTCTATGTTCACTTCCTATCATGCTGACATCATAGTACAATGATTTGGTACAGCCGTGATACATATTTGGTTTTCTGAACCATCTCTACTGAATAAAATTCATATTAATGTCCTTGCTCCTCATTCTTTGGCTTTTCATTCTCTCTCCATCTGATTTAGATGAGCTGGCAACCCTCCTAATAACTGAGCAGCACTCTGTCTGTGACAGGATCTTCCCAAGTGTACCTGCTGTAGTCTGGTTAGTAAGGCTGCCTTCCACCAGAAGTTCGCTAAGCTTTGCAAATCTAGTCCACACATTTTGTGGAGAATCTATCCTGTAAATCAGACCCGTCAAAGGACAACTATTTTTTTTTTTATGGAAACAGAAAGGATTTTCTTTTCATCATTATTTAACTATATTGGAATTTTAAAGAATAGGTCAGACAATGATGACCAAATTTCAGCATTCACAGTTAACAAGCACCAATGAAGTGGATAATTAGTCAGATAAATTAGCCTAGGAACAGTGATCCAAGCTGGGGAACATGTATTTAATAAAACAATCACACAGCTCCAGAGAAGGACATGAGAGTATGTAGAGGGCCAGTTATTTTGAGGGAAATCATTGAAACATCAGCCCTAAAAGCAGCTGCAATAACAAAAGCGAGAACCAGATGCAAGCCCATCTGAGCACAGGGAGAGAATGTGAATGAAAAGAAATGATCTGGGATTGCATAAGCCATGGAGAGCTGACATCAGTAGAGTTACTGAAGGGATATATTTGGCCCCCATGCATGCCAGCCAATCTCTCTTCAAAAAAACATATATTTTTTTCAACAAGCTGTTTTTCCTCCTATCGATTTACATTTATGAACAAAAATCCTCAATACACTTTAGAGACCAGACTACTCTTGTCTGCCAACCAAGATCACCCTTTAGGGAACAGGGAGTTCATCTTTTTGTTTTTATTGTGCAACAAAGAACACTCAGTCTCTGACCAGTTAAAATGAAAAAATGTATACTACACTATTAAACTCAGCTGCTGGGGGAATGTTTCTGATGGGTGAAACTTTCTTAGAAAAACTTGGGACCAAATGAAGCTCAGCTGGCTTGGGGTTCTGGTACAGACTGATAGTAGGGTCAGGTTTGCTTAAGTTAACAAATGTTTTGCCAAAGCAAAGTCACATTTTGATTTGGCCTGATTACTTGGAGTGGAAAATGTAAAGATTCATAGATTCAAAGATGTTAGGGTCGGAAGGGACCTCAATAGATCATCGAGTCTGACCCCCTGCATAGGCAGGAAAGAGTGCTGGGTCTAGATGACCCCAGCTAGATGCTTATCTAACCTCCTCTTGAAGACCCCCAGGGTAGGGGAGAGCACCACCTCCCTTGGGAGCCCGTTCCAGACCTTGGCCACTCTAATCTGAAATGTTCATTCTGAACTGTGCTATGTTGTAGGGGCACAAAGTGAGTTCAAAGTCAAAACTCAGCATTAAGTTACCAGAAATGAAACTGGAAAATGGATGGCACAGATCTGCCCCTCAGCATTTTGTGTGAGTTGAATAAATATTCATGGGATCAGAATATCCAAAGGTGTTTGGGTTTCTGCTTCCATTTCCACATGTGAGCTGGTCCTGGACATGACTTAGATCTGGATCCTGATTCCGACAGGTGCTGAAAGTCAGGATCTTGCTCTGAACTAGAGATGGCAGGGCCAAAACATACCACCATTCTAGATGCCATTATTTTTAAACCTGGCTATATATAAGAGCCAAAGCAAAACCCTGGCTGAAGATCTAAGTTTTGCAGGTCAGATCCATCTGTGTTGCGAACACCTGTGACCTATGGCATTCCACCTGTATATCCTGTGAGAAGCTTTCTTATGTGAATTCCTCACATTCTGTGCTCACAGGAGTCTGGGAAACACAGTAGAAAGGGCACAGCAGTACTTCAGACCCCTTGCCCCCTTCAGACTAGGACACTGAGAAGAACAAAATTCAGTAAAGCAATAATCCAGTGTGAACTGAACTTTTTTTGAATTTCAGAGATTTGGAGCCATTCAAGCTTTGGACACCAGCTCCTATAAGCCCAAACCAGATGGTTTGTGCCTGCTCATTCCCAGATACCCTGCTGCTGCTACTGAGAGAACATGGTGACTCTTCATAAGGTTACTACTGATCCAAACCTAAAAGCGCTGTAAAGAATAAAATAAGGTACTTTACAGCATGGATTTGTAACATGGCAGGTGTGACAAACTATGGTTTCGTTGTAATATTTCTGGCTTAAACGCGTTCATGTTATAATAGTATTGCATGCCTCAGTTTCCCTGACTAGCTTGTACATAGAGTAAGAAGGGGTTGTTTGCAACCACAGTGGTGAAGATTTGCCTAAGTGCTCCTATTAGTGGCTAATGAGCCATCAAGCAACAAAGAGCTAATTGTCCTATGTCAGTGGTGGAGCCTTGTTATAATCCAGCCTTCAGTGCTGCCTGCTGGCCCTGGCCCCACACACTACATGCAACATGTGGAGCCTGTCTGGTGTGGGCTGCACACAGTGCAGGGTCAGGTTGAAGTACACGCTGCTTACAACACCCACACTGAACCAACCCTGCATGCTGGATCTGAGGCTGGCCTGGATTGGACCTATAGACAGGCCATCCATGTCAGATCCAGCATGTAGGATCAGTCTGGTGCAGGCACCTCATGCAGCGTACACCTTGGACCAGCCCCACACATCACATGCCGAATGTGGAGCTGAGCTGGGGTCAGTGGGTTCTGCATATGATGCACAGGGCCTAAGCCAGCACATGTACTGCAAGCAGCATGCACAGCTGGTCCAGGGTGCATGCTGCATACAGTGCCCACATCAGACCAGTAGGGCTGTGCAAAACAGCACTGTTTCATTTTGATTCCCATGTCGCCGTTTCGATGGAACAGTGTTTCATTTAGAATTCCGTTTAGTTTAGAAAACACTGTTCCGTGTCATTTCATTGAAACTGTTTCAACGTTTTACCCATAGGCTATAATGGGGAAGCACAAAACTGCCTATGACTTGGTCATTTTTTGGCAGATTTTGATGAAAAAAGCAGGGATGGTAGCCCCTTCTGAGGGGATGAAGCCTGCCAAGTTTCAAGAAGATAGGTGCAGGGGTTTCTGGGAAACTGTACCTCAAGCTGCTGACAAGCAAACCTTATGACATGGGTGACACTGTATGTGTTAAGGTGCACCCTCACTGGTGCTGGGGCCTCTACATGACACAGTAGTGTGCCACAGTGAGGTCTCCTCCTCCCCTACAGCCTCAGCTTGGTCCACCACTTTAAATGACAACAGGCAAAATAATAACTTAGTGAATAGCAGCGGAGTAGCACCAGCAGCATCTCAGGCAGCTGAACTGTGACAGAACCTTTCTTTCCTCTCCTGCAGGAACTTCTTCTCCAGCGTGTGTGTTTAGGTGTGCACTCACTGTGTCCTTCCCCACTCTTCCCACTCCCTCTCCTTACTTTCTGTTTCCCTGCAGGCAAGCCCTGCTTCAACTTCGAAATGTTTCAAAACTTTCGAAATGCTTCGACTGCCCTCATTTCATTTTGAGGTTGTTTCGAAGCCCTTCGTTTTATTTCGATTTCGCGGTTTCAAGCTTGAAATGAGTCGAAACAGCATCAAAACAAAACAGACGGCGAAATTTTGCACAGCCCTACAGACCAGCACTGCAGACTGGATCTGGGTCATGGGATTGGTCTGTGGGCCCAATCCAACCTGCAGACAGATCCCATGCTCCTCATCCAGCCACCTCTGGCCTATCTTAACACATCAAATGAACACCAGACAAACACCTGAAGAGACTCCTTGATGCTTCTAATGCTGGCTTTTGAAAGGAGGACGTTGTACTCCAAAGACGATACTGAAAAGGAGACACCCGAAAACAAGGGGTACAAGGGAGAGGCAGTGGGAGAGCAGCTTGAGAAGCTTGAGAAAGAACAGCTGGGGAGGATTTTCCTAACAGAAACTGCTTGGGTGTTGGGCAGGAAAAACTCTGCCTATTGAACGGCTGTGGACCAATATAAATTGTTTTGTTTTAAGAAGAATCGACTGCTTTCCTGCTTGTGACTTCGGGTGAATTCTATCCCAAAAGGTAAAATCTTTCACTGGGAGCTAGACCAGAAGGTAGCTCTCTGACCACAAGCAGTGGAGTGGAGGGTAGGTCCAAAAGGATGGGTCTGAATCCAAAGAGCCACAGACTCATCCACTCTAGGAGCTACTCCTGGGCTGACTTCAGGGGTACTCTAAGAAGCTATACAAGGTTGGGAGTCCAAAGCGAGTGATCCTATGGGAAGAGCACATTCGGAGGTTGTCATGTCCAGGGTCAGGTGGAGTGTATCATAGTAAAAACAGAGCACAGACAAAGTCAGATCAGGGTCATGAGACTTTTCCAGCTGCATGTCTAGAGAGAGAGCCAGAGAGGAAGTTGGTGACAGCTATTCATCTCCAGGTTGCATGCCAAAGGCCTAAAGACTCCAGCACTGTCCCTTAAGCCATACACTTGACATAGGGAGGAGCTGTGTCAGTGAGATTCGACCCTTTGGTCACCCTTCTTCCCCTTTGGAAAGAGCAGTGTTGCAAGAGTTTTTCTCCTTGTATATCTTCATCTCTTCTAGGAATCATGATCTGGCTTTCCCCCCCATTCCAGCTGCTCCCTCCCTCCTCTTCTCATTCTCATGGATTTCAGCTGGATGTTAGTGTTGCCATGCAGGGAATATTTTGTTTGGAGGATGTGGTCTGCTGCTGTAAATGGTCAAGCCCTTCACCAGCATGCACAATAGTTTGTAGCACAAATAAGAAGGAGTGCGGTCTATTGCACAGAGCAAGGAACAATGGATCACAGAACATGAACCCCAGATCTGCAAGTTCCCCATCTCAAAATTGGAACGACCACTCTTCATACTTCAGAAGGAGCAGTGAAGTCAGTATTTATAAATAATAGAGATGCTCAACTGAAAGTGCTATGGAAGGGCAAACAAGGTTCTTTGGGTGAATGTGATATCTTTTATTAGACCAACTTAAATAGTTGGAAAACAATTATTAAGCAAGCTTTCAGGTTCAAAAACCTTTCGTCAGGCTAAGGAAGTTTCAGCAGTTAATGTCTGCTCTTACTGCTCATTCCATCCAGGAAGAGCACACACCAACTGCTGAAACTTCCTTAGCCTGATGAAGGGTTTTTGAACCTGGAAGCTTGCTTAGTAATTGTTTTCCAACTATTTAAGTTGGTCTAATAAAAGATACCACATTCACCCAAAGAACCTTGTCTGCCTATGTCCTTAGACCAACACAGCTACAACCTACACCCCTATAGAAGGGCAAATTATTTTGCCCTTCTCTCACAAAAGCAAGAATCAAAACATCTTTGGTTTAGCTATACCAAGTTTCACTATGAATTTTAAACAGAAATCAGACAGGTCCTATGTACAATGCCAATTTGCACCAAAAGAACATTCATAGAGATCGTGCAACTTAACAAGTCGCTGCCCCTAAAGTCACTACTGCAGCCTTCCTCAAAACACCAGCACCACGACTCACTGAAGAGTCAGGATCTCATCCAAACATTTTTATTGTTCCACTATCTGGTCTTCCCCGAAACATTATGAGGATTAAAAAGTAAAGGAAACAGGACATAGGAAAAGTGAGAAGCAAACAATGACTGGGCACCTGACTGCTTTGCAATTTAAAACACTGGAGCCATTGATAAGGCTTAGAGATTTTTCTTGAAAACACTTTGCTGCTGAGTTTTCACCCACACTTCAGTGAGGAACAGGAAAGGAAAGTCTCCATATGTATCTATGTAGCATTATAAATGCTGAAAACCATCTTCCACCTCTACTGTGAGGCTTAAATTTACCTTCTGTTTAGAAGGAGATAGTGTCTCACTTGAAAATAAATTTGCAGAAGAAGGTGACTGGAAAAAAAATCATGCTATGGGAAACAGATGTAATAGGACTTCTAGGTAGGTCTCTGAAGATCAGGGAAGCTTACTTATCAGTGAAATACATTGGGGAAAGGCTGTGGAAATGGTGGAAGCTCCATCACTTGAGACAGGCCAGCTTTTCATGACAGACTGGGCAAAAACGCTTGAAAATCTGACAAACAGAAGGAGCTTTACTTTTTCAAAGAGACAGTCTAGATTACAGAAAACATTAGGCACCTGTGTGTTAAGAAAGAGAAGAGGGGAGGCAGGCACTGAGATTGCTTCAAGATCCAAAAGCTTTTCCTAGTGAAAACATCTGTGCCAGTACTGGAAAGTTATTTTGTATCTCCCGGCTAGAGTCTATCAGGGAGGAAAAACTTCTGAACAGCACCCACTTCTCTGCTCAGCTAAGTGCTCAGGAGTGACTACAACAAATCACGAACAGAGGGAGAGGAGTGGAGACTAGTTGAGTAAATGACAGCATTATGCAGTTTCCAATGGAGATTGGTTTAAACCAGTGCTGTTCAAACTTTTGGTCCCTCTGGTCAGATGAGTGGTGTAGGGCAGGTCCACAGGTTGGATCAGGCTCCAGGATCAGGCCTCACTCAGCCTCAGCTGGCCCTTACATACTGGGATTGGACCCTGTGCCCCTCCCACCCACTGGGATTGGCCCTGAGGCCTTGTGCCATCCCCGCCCAGCCCCATGTGCTGGGATTGGACCCCATACTGCCCTGAGTGGCTGATCTAGTGTGCAGGACCACGCTATCTGGCCCATGGGCTCCTCATGGGTCTGGTAATTTGGCAACAGGGAAGTAGTGTGCACTAATCCTCTGCAGCCAAATTTTCAAGTGCATGGGGAGTCTTGCAGGCTGGATGATACTGCACCAAGTATGGGCTGTGGCCCACAGACCAAGGGTTGAGCACCCCTGTTTTAAACCACAGTGGAGAAAAGGAAAGATTTTTCAGAATGAAAGAAAATTGCCCCAAGAGCCCCTTTGAACCTGACTTTTAGAGTGCAGACATGTCTCCCTACAGAAATAACTCCTGCAGGCATACACCTCCACCATAAGTGACAAGCTGCACCTGCCTTGGTATCTGGCTTGAGCAGAAAACAGTGTTAAACCCCGAAGGTCTGCCTCCCAGCACTGCTGAGTACACACACTTCTCAGAAGGCCTGTGCAGGGCATTGCCAGGTTGCTCTCAGCTTGGAAAACATTAATAGGAGCTGGATCTGCACCATTTGTAGGGAAGCTATAGGTCATGCACCCCTAGTAAAGCACCCATAGACAAGGAATAGAAGAGATGCCACCATTCCTCTGCAGCCTGGGGAAGACAAACACTAATGAATGCTTCCAGTTGTAGTGGGGGTGGGAAGGAAGAGGGGGAAAATGAGTACAGAGCACTGACTGCTTCCACAAGAAAAGAACTGAAATAACAAAATAAGGGCTGTAATTGCAGGGCAGAGACATATAATTCACTCTACTCTGAGCCCCTTGTTCATATGAGCAGCACAGATGTCTCACACTGGGGCTGTTGCCAGCAGAGTTTTGCAGTGGTATTGTATGTGGATAGGGACTATACACTGCAGAAGGAAATTAAGTCTGGTATGGGCTTGGTAACAGCACTTACAGCTAATGGTTTATGTCTCTTCCTTGTAGTGAGAGACAGCTCATTCTGCCATGCCCCTTCTCTCTTCTCTTCAGCAAGGTGGATGAAGCCTTGGCTGGGTAAGGAGAACAGAAATATCATGAGCCAGTCAACATCCAAGGAGAAAAAAGGGCTGGTGAGTGTCTCAGCATCTGGTAGCAGAGTGCCAGTATAACGTGGAAAAAAGGGTGGTGGAGAGGTAAGAGTCAGTGATCATAGAAGGATAAGAGTAACTGCAAGGACATGCTTTCACCAAGGCCTTCCCTGGCTATAACTGGTCTTTCCCCCTAAACACATTCTCCTGAATGCTCCAACACAGATAAACAAGTCACAAGAGCTAGCCCCAACTAATTCCTACAAATAGCAGTCTAATGGCTAAATCACAGGGCCTTGGTACAGACAGTCAAAAAGCCTGAGGTTGAATTGATTTAGTCTTTGCAAGTTAGTTTAAACTGCACAGATTAAATTGAAACAGAAGTGAGCAGACATTTACCTCCAATTCAGAAAATGCAGCCACATGCCTACAGTGGCTCAGGCCAGAAGCTGGGTAGGAGTGCTAGAGCTTGAGTCTCTATCTGTGTGTTCTCCTGCTGCCCTTGAGGTCTGGGATTTACAGTCCAGAATCACAGCATCAGGACTCTGCAGATTGCTCATCACTTCCTCTTCCTGCTTCGAGGTTCCTCTGGGATTTATAGTCCACAGTTGCAGCCAGCAGTAAATTTGAACAGGGGAAGGGGCATTTAACCCCCCTTCCTGACCCCAGACCTTAGCCAGGGTTTGCCTGGGGGGCCAGTGCCCCCATGCAGATTGGGCTGCATCCCAAGCCAGTCTTGGCCACTCCCATCCCCTTGTCAGCCAGCCCCCACTGCTCCAGCTAGGGAGCAGAGGGACAGACAGCCCAGCCGAGGCCAGGCAGGGCTGCAAAGCATGCTGGGGTGCTGGGGGACTGCAATTTAACTTGAATCAGGGAGGGCTCTGGGACAGAAGTTTCATAAACCAGTTTGACCCAGATCAGTTAAGTCTGAAACTACATTCAACAAGGTTCACCTTAAACCAGTTTCAGCCATTTTGAAACTGGTTTATGTGCACTGAGCTTCTGTACTGTTACAGGTTTAAACCAGTTTCTGATCACTTGAACTGGTTTATGTGTAACATCTGTCCCTAGCCTGGATGTTTGAAAGTGGGGGGGATGTCTTATAAGGGCATAGTATATGGCAATGTCACTGCTGAGGGCTAGTACAAACCCTATGCACCACCCATATCCTATTTTGAATGGATATATATTGATAGGGATGCCCCCAGCCTAGAAAGCACAAAATGTAAATCATGTCACAGAGCTATCCAAAAGTCATCGTAACTTGGGGTCATTACCATAACAAATTTCATTTTGAGGCTTTATTAATAAAAGGGGGGAGCAGAAGCAAAAAACTAGGTTCATAAGAGAGAAGGGCTGTGTTCATAAAACTGAGGATAAGGTACTCCCTTTATACTAGGGCTGTGCGAAACTTTGGTAGCTGATCTGATTCAGAGGAGATTTGGCCCAATTCAGGGACCAAATCTCCAAATCCAAATTGAATCAGGAGACCAAGTAAAAGCTCCAAATCGATTCGAAGCATCTGAATCGATTCAGAAAAGCTTCTGAAAAAGATTTGGCCAATTCGGAGATTTGGCCACAGACTAAACAGGCAGCTGACACAGCTGCCTCCAGCTGTTAAGTCTGTTGCAGTTGGGAAGGGAGGAGGAAAGGGTGGGGGGAGAGGGAGGGAATGAGGCTGGGACAAACTGCCCAGCCAGGGCCAGGGGGGAGGCATGTTACTCGGTGGGGGGGGGGGAGCATGGGATGCGGGCACAGCAGCCCTGGGAGCGGGGACTCTGCCCTGCTGCCGCCTGCCCAGCCAGGACAGGGGGTGGGATGTGGGCACAGCTCACTCCAGGCAGAAGGGAGCAAGTGGCAGCAGGGCATAGCCCCTACTCCCAGTGCTGCTGTGCCTGCATCCCACACCTCCTGTGCTGGCTGGCAAGCGGGGGCAGGGCATAGCCCCCTTTCCTACTGCTGCGCCTGCATCCCACGCCCCCCACCATTCCGGATGGCAAATGGCAGCAGGGTAGACCCCCGGTCTCAGTGCTGCCGCACCCACATCCCGCACCCCCCACCCCGTGCCAGCTGGCAAGTGGCAGCAGGGCAGAGCCCCCACTCCCAGTGTTGATGTGGGCACAGCAGCACTGAGAGTGGAGGCTATGCCCTGCTGCTGCCTGGAGCGAGCCATGCCTGCATTGCATCCCCCACTTCCATGCCAGTTGGGCAAGCGGCAGCAGGGCATAACCCCTGCAGCTCCTTGCACTGGGGCAGAGGCAGGCACAGCTGGAGGAACCATGGGAGAAGCCCCCATGGCTGCCCTGCCTGACCCAATCCCCTGCCTGACCCCAGCCTAGTCCCGGTACTTAAAAAAAAAAGCCTCGTACTCACCGGATGCAGGAGCAGTGGTTGGGGCCCCTGGGTGCTTATGGCAGAGTCCCCCAGTGCAGCGCGGGGCAGCAGGAATCATCTCCCCCCACCTGGCACATTTAATTACCTTATACAAAATTAAACATTTTCATTAGAAAGGATTTAGTGAGGCCTACCACACCAATGGCTAGGACACTAGCCCTGTATAAAGATGGGGTTCAAGCCCCCTATCTGCCCAATTCAGTATAAGGACTTGAACTTATCTCTCCCACTTCTTAGCATTGGGCTATAGGGTATTCTGAAATGAAAACCCTTCTTGAGCCCTCCTGCTGAAACTGTTCCACACTGGGAGAGTAGAAAGAACTCTTGCCTTGCAATTAGGATAAGAGGGGGAAAGGAGGAGGCACTTGGTTCTAGTCCCCCTTCTGAATCAGGAAGAAATGGAGTTTGAACCTGGGTCTCTTAGGCTGTAAATAGATATCACAGGTCTCCTGACAGAGAGCCTTTTGTTCTGGGATTCTACAGACATACCAGCTAGCATCTCTCTTCAAGTCCTTCTGAAGTATGTGGGATAAAACATGCTAATTTTTTTTCCCCCCCAGGATATCCTTGCATGCGTCTGTAAGGTGATTGCAAGCCATTTCAGGGACAAGCAGGTAAGGCTGTGCCCTCACTGGCAAAGGAGCAGCAAAACAGCTTGGAAGGGAGATGTCTTTGAATGATTGTGCCACACCCATTTGTGATCAGGGTCAAAACCCAGGAAAATCAGGCCCATGTCAAATGTGATGTCTATTTACTTAGATGCCTTGCATCCCAGATAAGTGTCATAAGCACTGGACTATAGGACATTAGCAGGATGGTCCCCTCCCTCCCCCCACAACCAAATACACAGCAATATCAATCAGAGGCAGCATCTTTTGCCTAGAACCTGGGGCTTTTGGACCATGACAAACCGACCAAACATACAGCAGGAAAGTATGTCCTCTGATAACCAGGCTGACATGCAATCTCTAGTTTCCCTGGGGGAGATGAAAAGGCAAAAGCAAAGGCCTTTACGTGTCAGTGATGTACTGGCAGCAACAAAATGTCATTAATATTACAAAACAAAGCAAAACCAGAGCTCAAAAAACCAGCATCAACGTCCTTGTGTCAGCAGTCAGAATCCCCACAAATCACCTCACACCAAGGTTTTCACTTTCTGCTGTCAAAGCAAGAACTAGAGGGTACATTTCTTCATGGCTTACTAGCTCCTTGACGTATAATTTTGCAACACACTTACCAAAAAGGTCTCCCCTTCAGGGTCAGTTTATGCTTATTTTAATTTTCTTTCCAAAATACTCTACTAGGGTCATGGGAAGTATTGCTCGGCCAAGTCAAGTGACATGCATCAGCATGTTGTCAACATATGAAAGGCAAAACAAGCCTCTCTGAAGAGATTTAAAGAGCCTAATAACTGAACTCAACTAATTCAACTACTGGGAGTGCTGCAGTTGGCACAGAAGAGAAGCCAGAGGTTTCACACTTGTAAATTTTCTAATGAACCACCTCAGCATCTCAGACACTAAAAGAAACCATGACAGAAAATTCAATGTAGGGCTTAAAGTGGGAAACTGCGCATCAGGTCCTGCCTTTCCCAAGCCAGCCATCACTTGTATGTGACCTTAGATAAATGATATGGACTCTCTGTTTTGGTCCTTCCATTAGTGAAACTGGGAAAACATTTTCCCAGTTTATTGGGCACTGCACTTCCACCGCCTCCATTACTATAGTAGCTGTGACTGCCTTCTAATCTTTTCTGTATTCTTGACCCTGTGAGGTAGGATAGTGCTCTCATCCCTAGTCTGTAGATGAGGAATTGAGGTACATGGAGGCTAAGTGGTTTGTTCACAGTCACATAGGAATCCTAGGGGCTTGAACCCAAACTCCCAGTTTCTTGGCTAATTGTTGGACTCCTATTCCTCTTCAATCCCAGCTTTAAGGCAAGCATCCAGATTTGATCCAAAAGGTAAATACTGATTAGAAAGGTGTGAGCTCAGCATTTACCTTGAGGGACAACAAATCTTGATGCTCACTGCAACATGATCTCAATTTCTGTTTATCACACCCAAGTGGGTGTGCCATATTTGCAAGTGGCAAAAAGAAAGGAGACACAGGAGTTCAGCAGCCTGTAAGACCATTCAGAAGGAAAGGTTGAGGACATGATTCTGGATCTGCAACAGAGCATGTCCTTGGATCTGCAAATGACCTGTGACCTTAGTCTGTCATAGCACCACCTGACATGGAATTATTGCAAAGGGGCTATGCAGGTAATTGATAAAACACATGTACTGTTGATGTAGACAGCTTTGACCTGATCATTCACAAGGGTAAACTCTACTAGCAAAAAGAAAAAGAACCATGTTAAAATTTAAAGTTTTTTCCTGTTCCTTGCTTGGGAATTTGAAGTATGATGTGAAGTTATGTCACATCTCCTAGAATATCACACCTTCTAGAATAATACAAGAAGTATTGGTATGCCTATTTGTTGCTGAGTCTCAAACCTACTCTGAAGAGAAGGCACACAATCAAATAACAGAAGCAATAAAATGAAAATTTTTCCTCCCAAAGAGTTCTAGAAGTGGACCCACAGCCAAACACTTCAAATTTATAATATCTCTTGAGTTTTAACAGATTTGCTCTGTCCTGATTATGGCCTCCAGTGATGTTAATGGGTGCAGATATTTGTGCTGCAATTGATTCACAGCTGTTTAGGAATATGACAGCTGTCCCCGTGCTTCATGCTCCAACCACTCTGAACTTCTGGGTGATAAGAGGGAGCATACACAAATCTAGAGCAGGCCAAGTCTCCAGATGCCTAGTTTGTGCCATTTAGAAATTTGGTTTCATTTGGACTTGAAGCAAAACCTTTTTTTTTAATATCCCATGAAGTGGAAATTCTGTAACATCTAATTCCAGAAACATCAGCACATGTTAGTTCAAAAATCATATATGCTCCCTTGTGATCCTGGGTATGTTTCTAAACTGAATCCAACTGGAGGGCCTCGTGGCAACATGGCGGGGCTATTTATGGCAGGGTAGTCCCTATAAAATGCCGCAATGTTGCAATCTCCAGAGTAAGGTGAGTATAGGGCACCTCAAAACCCTAGCCCCCACTGCCTTGGTTAGAGGAAGGCTAACTCCTTGGTTAGAGGAAAGCTAAGGGACATCACCCTGACAGACAGTCAGCAGCAGTTCTTATCTGTTCTGCTTTCTGGCAGTTCTTATCAGTTCTGCTCTCTGGCAGAAGCTACATCTATCAGTCCTGAATGTCTGGACTGGGTCTAGCCATTAGATTCTGTCTCAATGGTCTAAAATGGGGATGGTAGGTCTTGGGTAGCATAAACCTAGGCAGGAGTATGCAGGAGTGGATAAATGTAGGCAGGAGTGATGCAGGACTCTGTAAAAGTGGATTCATCAGACACCTGACTAGACACCTCTTACTGACCTCTTACACATACACTGTGATCCAGAGGATCTACGGTTGCCTATTATATGCTCCCTTGGCCCAGGTAGCTGCTGATTATAATAATATTCATTTCAGGGTCACCATTGCCCATTACTGAATAGCAAGAGTAAGACTATTCAGGAATGGGTAGCAAGGACACTGACAGAAACCATGTCATTTCCATTCAGCAACTGACAGAGGTTTCAGTTCTGCAGCCCTGCACAGTCCTCCCATGCATACTACCATGGACTCCAAGGATAAAACCTTCTGAGCAGTTGATGCTTCAAGTCAAAGGCATCAGGCAGGACAGGGAGCCAGGTGGCAGAGGAATCTGGAAGTCAGGGAGTCCATGATGTAGTACAAGTTGCATGATGGGACTGCTCCAGAGTCACAGACCCGGGAAGTCTGGGTTCCCAAACCGACTGCCATTCACACTGGTGGTCAAGCAGACAGGTTTCGGGTGGGTACCTGCAAGGGCTTTAATGGAAGCTTGTCAAAACAGATGTTACCACAAAACATTTCAGTTTTGATGAATCAGCCACTTAAATCATTCTTCATCCAAGGAAACCTTGAGTACCAAGCAGATGCTCCTGCTCCAAAAAAAATTATAGCCTCCCTTCACTTAGGCTAAAGGAGCATTGTGGTTAACTTTAAGAGCCTACAGGACTAATAGCATGATGGTTAGAAGTCCCAGTTTCTGCCAGAAGAGGGCAAAGGTGCACATACACGTGCCATTAGCCAGTTTGTTACAGTATTAAAAAACATGGATTGCAAGTCACACTAATAATTTTAAATAACATACAAAATTGTATAACTTTGTAACTCAACAAAACCTCTTTATTAGTCATGGTGGGGGTCAGGCCATGACTTCGTAGGTGGCTATCGATGGGAAGAGATGCAAGCCCTAGAGACTGATTTGTTATGGAAACGGCACCTGTACATTGTGTAACAGCACAGAACTGATAAGAAAGCCAGAGAACATTCTAATTACCACTACCAATTTATTTCTGCTCCTTGCTGAACACACTGTGCAGAATGCAGGGAGTCCAGAGTCTACTGTGATTAAACAAAGGCATAGGTATCATACCAGGAGGTTATGAAAGAAAATTGCATGTGTAGAAAAACCCATGTCCCGATCATTTCCATATCACGTAGGGCACAGCATACTGCTAAGCTTCAGGGTTAGGACCACTTAACTCTTCTGCTGTGCTTGGTGACTCAAGAGGCATAACATAAGCACCAGAATAATATCATTGAGGCCAGTTATTACACACAGGTTTATACTAAAGTGATTCAAGTGTTGGATGCTGCACCTGTATAGGGAGTTGAATTAGACGCCTCTTAAGGTCCCTTTTGAATCTTCTGACTCTGGGTGCAGAGGCTTTTTTCTACACTGGGGCCAAGCTGGTGTCCTGGAAACACCACTATGGAACATGCCCTGCCTACTTGCTCCCATTTCATATGGGCCAAATCCCAGAAATGAGACAATGTACCTAATTTGAAGGAGCCCTGAAGACCTGCCTGGAGTCACTCTTAGGCTCTTCATCTTGAGCATATTTATTGTTCTCTACTATGGGCTACTCTACAACAACTACATTATACTGTGTCTAGGGTTTGACACATGTGAGGCAGGAACAAATCCTGGGCTCAGTATGGAGGTGGTATAAACAAGCCTTTATTGTGTTTCCATTGCACCTGGCAGCAATGGGCAGGTGGCAGTCAAGTGTGGATTTATGTTTAGTAAAGGCAACAACAGAAAGAAAAGGTAGGTAACATTCTGATCCCTGTCTGTAAGCCAGGAACTGGCTCATTCCCCAACTTCAAATGGTGCAAACCTGCAGAACAAGAAATCATCCATTGACTGGATTGCATTAACCTTGGTCTCAGCAGCATCTATGGATTCTTATCCCCTTACCTGGACTAGATGTTTACTCTAGGTGTTAACTGCTTTGTTCATCTCAGTATCATCAATCCACTTATTACCTCTCTTAGCAGCTCCCCCTCCCGCTTCCCATCTCTGTTACACCTTTTCTTTCTCCCAGACCATTCATAGCACCTGACCAAGTAGGCTGTTACCTAAAAAACACATGACACTCTGAAGCAGTTATTCTCAAAAGGTGCCATCCTGCCCCATCTTGTGCATAGGTATTGAGTGGGCCTGTAAAGGCAGTCAAAGACACTGCAATGTGCATGTTACTGAAGACTAGAAGATGGTTTCTACATACACTTGATGTCTCACAGTACACTCCAAATATATGAGCCAGATACCAAGGCATTCCAAAACTGGGATAGGAGTGAAAAAGGAGTTTTGTCCAACACAGGAGGGGGAGAGAGAGAGAGAGCAAGAGAGAGAGAGCAAAAAAAGAATTGGGAGTGTTTTGGTCTCCCAAGAGTTCAAACCTTAAAGAGTTAAAATAAAAAGGATCTCTGCCTCAGCTGCATAAATAAGGATATTGCCAGAACTCAGAAGGGAGGTTAGATAAAACAAGGCCTCAGCAACATGCAAAGTAAACAAAGCCAATACCAGCTGTCCCTATTGCAGAGGGTCCAGCTTCACCAGTAGTGCTCTGCCTTATAAATTGTAAGAACTTTGGAGAGCTACCTTAAGCCAAGACCTGCTCAGCCAGGCTCCTGCTGGCTCAGCCTGGAGGAAAAGGGGCTTTCAGCTAGGATCATGTCAACATGGCTATTCCCAGTAAGGCCACTGGAAGTCAGTACCCAAATGAAACCAGCTCAGCCTGTTACCAGCACAGCTAGAGAGAGCAGAGTCCAGGCCAACAGCAGCTTAGCACAACTCCTCTCTACTTCACTATGAGGAAGGCTAACCTGGCAGACCACATTCAAGTATCAGCTATACACAAGGAGGCCAGCCACAAGGGCTAAGTACAAACAGTCAAAAAGCCTGAGGCTCAATCTTTGCAGGTTAGTCTAAAATGCACAGATTAAACCAATAGGTAAGTGAACAGACATTCATTTTTTATTCCAAAAATGCAGCCACATGCGTGCAGTGGCCCACACCAGAAACCAGGAGGTGCTCAAGCATGCCTTCCTGCTCGGCTGGAGCAGGCAGCTTGGACAAAGACTAACCTGCCCACCCTGCAAGGGAGGGGTTGCGTGGGAGGTGCAAAGCATCCTGGGATACTGGGGGAATGTGGGTTAATTTAAATCTGGAGGGCATTTGGGACCAAAGTTCAGTAAACCAATTTAACCTAAATCAGTTAAATCTGATACTACATCCATCCAGGTTCATCTTAAACCAGTTTAAGCCATTTTGAAAGTGGTTTAGGTGCACTGAACTTCTGTTGTGTTACAGATTTGAATCTGTTTCTGATCACTTATACCAGTTTATGTGTAATTTCTGTCCCTAGTCAAGATGAGAATCAAATTTTATTACATCTGTCATTGTCTTAGTGGTGACACAATACCTTTCCCTCAAAGTGATGTTCAGTGCATACTCTTCTCAGTACAGAGGTTTAGCCTGGATTCACTTAGTCCCTGGGAATATCAACTGCAAAGAAAAGGCACTTGGGATCTACAGAGAGTTAAAAGAGTGTATGGCAGTGGTTTTCAACCTTTTTTCATTTGTGGATGTCTAAAAAATATTTTAATGGAGGTGCAGACCCCTTTGAATTGTAAGTCTGGGTATTCACATGCATGGATGACTGGTGCCACCTTAGTCAGGGGGGACATGTGCCCCCCGGCCAGTGACCAGTCAGTGACTGGGGGAGGGGAGTCTCCCCCGTGACTGATTTCGCTGTCCGGGGGAGTCCCCCTGCAGCCAATCACAAGGCGGCGAATCACTGCGGCCACTTCCGGAAGTGGCTGAGGCTGCTTCTGGGAGCACCACAACACTTCCACTCCCTGGCCAGCATTTGCAAGGGGGGCACTGGCACTCCCACCTGCCCCTCGCCTAAGCGGCAAAAGGAGCCAATCAGGGAGTGCACATGCACCCCCTATGCATTGCCACTGTTAACATACTTTTGATTGATCATAGTAATCTTTCATGAACCCTTTAGACATAGTCTGAGGACCCGCAGGGGTCCATGGACCACACTGAATACAACTGGTTTATGACTTCCTTTGGTCTAGCCTGGGGATAATCTCAGTGAGCTGGAGGGTTCTGGATGGGACTTCAGAGCTCTACCTGCCCCTGCAGGCTCCTTAATGGAAAGGACAGCAACAATTCCCAGCCACATTAAAAAAAAGGACAACCCTATGGCCTTGTGCTGCTAACAATGGGAGCCTGGATGAAGTAAGCACAGCTGTGCTGTACCACACAGCTGCCTTTCCCTGCATAGACACCTTGGCCTTTTATATTGCAATGAGGCTTGTCTGATTAATAGCTTCTTGGTCAAAGAGATGACTCAGACACAGCCTGGATGAATGGAAACTCTCATGCTATGAAAGCAGCACAGAACACAGTGTATCTGTTTGTTGTTTTTGTTTTTTCTGCCCTTATTCTCTTCCCCCATCTTCAGTTCTCTTCCTCATCATTTTTTTCCCTAAGCCCACAGATTGCTTTTGACAGAGATAGTTGAGTCATTTCCCAGTCCCAAATGTATACACTAGATGTGCCTTCTACTCAATGCCGTGTATGAATGAGATCTTCAGAAAAAAATCCAGTTTATTCACTTGTTGTATTTCCTCTAGCAACTGAAATGGAGCAATTACACCTGACTTTTGTAACAAAGAAAGAGATGTCCTGTAGCTATCACAGCGTCCTCTTGGAAAAGCTGTGGGTGGGAGGAAAAAAAACTGACAGACTCAAAGCTCAGCAGCATTGTTACAATAACAACCTTATGTAACCAGCTAACTGAAAAGGATCGTGCATCTGTAATTGTAAAGAGTACATGCAGGCTGGGAAAGCATGAAGTCTGGCCTGGAATCTTTAACTGGGAAGTGTGGCAGGTACTTGACAGAAACTTATCTGCAACCATGGAGTGCAACCCAGTGCCCACTGTAGTATGGATCAAAAGTTGTTCCCAACAGACAGCTGTTGGGTGGCTCTGAAGCGAAATAATGGTATATTTCTCATGGACAAGTGTCCACGGCTAGGCACATCTATGCATCCAGCCCAAGTTTTCCCCTTACAGATAGTGTTAGCTGGAAGGCCAAGACCCCACACTAGAGATGGTGACAACTGGACAAAGCTAAGGGGTATTGATAGGAGAGTGTAAGGGGAAATGTGTATTGCCTAGTAGCCCCCCTTGCACATACTGCCTTAAGCCACTCAGAATCTCCCAGACTGTGCCACCCCTTCCGTCAGTCTCCGAGGGCACTGCCACTCCCTTTACCAATCTCACATCTATGAGTTTTTTACTTAGCATCTTGGTTTCTTTGTGTACCTTATCACAGCCACTGGTGGCAAGCAAAGGGGGCTTCTCCAGATGTGCAGTGGTGGTTGCCTCCTCACATGGCCTGCATCACAGGAACTGGATCACCAGGCAAAGGGAATGCCAGTCACTTTTCTATACTTCTGGACAGTCACAGGAGTAACCTAAAGCAAGCATGGGCATTTAGCTCCCTGCCATCCTCTTCACTCTGGTACCCCTGGCAGTACCTCCAGCAACACAAATCAGCCCAGTTGGGGCCGAGCACACTTTGGAGCTTTTGTCCCCTATAAAGTGGAAACAGCTTCTGCAGGGCTCCATGGACACAAACTGCCCCCTACCCCTCAGGTGCTGATGAGAGCAAAATTACTGCCAGGCTCTCCCCACCACTCTTCTTCTAGTCTTTCCTTGCCTCTGTCTTTCTTTTTGCATCCTTATTTTTCAAATACCTCTTCTTGACCTTTGAGGCTTTGGCCCTAGCAACTTCTCCACTCTCATGCCCTTACTCTCCCATTACAGCACTCTGCCTGCTTCTCACTAATTAGCACTCCATAGCCCCCAGTTCTCCACTGCCCACCCCCTTGAGCATCACTTACCCTCAGAGAGGGGGTGTAAAGTGATACCAGTGCAGAATCCTCCCGTCACTCACACGGGTGGGAATGTTTGACCCCTGGCTTCATAATTACAACTCCAGCTAAAACCAATGGGAGATACACATGGTCATCAGGGTTTTGATTATCTTCTCAGGATGGGAATCTGGGGCTTCATACCATACTGCTCTTATACTCATATAAATCATAAGTAACTCCCTTGAAGCCAATGGAATTGTATTGCTGAAATGCGGGAATAGGTGAGAGCAGACTAAAAACACAGGTCTGCATAGCTGGCAGTGAATCAGCTGTAAAAGTAGGCAATCATGCATCTCAGTCTATATGCAATATTTTTTATTGAACCGCTTTCTTCCCGAAAGCTGGTCGGTCTATCATCTCTCTGAACTATACAGTTGTTGCCTGTCATATATTTCCTGGACCATCATAGTTACAACAACACCCAACCTCAATCTATGTGTAATGTTTTATCTTCATGATCATGAGATTTATTGATGTAGCCTATAGGCCTGTGCAAAGTGGCTAGTATTCACTTTGGATTCGGACTCGGCTGATTTGGGGGACAGTGATTCTATTCAGTGATTTGAATCACTGTCCTGAATCAATTTGGCTGGATCTGATTTGGAGATTTGGCTGCTGCCAAATTGACCGAATCTCCAAATCGGCCCCATCCCCAGCCCACTCTCCTAGCCTTGCCCAGCCCCAGCTCCTGGCTCTTTGGGAAAAAAAAGCCCCGACTCATCGGGGGGTGCAATCCCCATTGCCCCATGCTGCCTGGGGGCCTCTGTCTCGAGCCCCCAGAAGCCCCAAGGCCACTGCAGCAGCTGGTGAGTGCAGGTTTTTTTGTGGGGTTTTTTAAAGGGCTAGGAGCTAGGGTGGGCGTGCCAGCCATGGGGGGAAGAGGGGAGAGCAGGCAGGGAGAGGGGGGTGCTCAGGGTGATGGGGGCAGGGGTCCCCCCCATGGACCCCTCCACCCTCCACCAACCCCCTCCCCTGCCCGCTACTTATTGGCATGCGGGGACTGCCTGAATGACTGAAGCTCTCCGAATCTTTTCCTAATCAATTCGGAGAGCTTCAAATCAATTTGGACCTTTTATTTGGCCCCCTGATTCGATTTGGATCCAGAGATTTGGCCACCAAATTAAGCCAAATCTCTTCCAAAATTAATCAGCACCCAAAGCTTCACACAGCCCTAGTAGCCTATACCCAGTAGAGAAAACATGCCCCCTTCTCTTCAAACGGCACAAAGCACAGTCCTGTAGAGCAGACACTGGAGTAACATTTTCACTTGGTTGAAGGGGATTCATTCCATTTCTTTCAGCAACGTGAATGTCCTGGGACAAAAGCAGTGTCCCTACCACAAATAGAAATCTGTGGTAGGGACATTGATTCAGCCTTACCAAAACCACAGGAACAGACTTGTGCTCTGAAGAGTCCCCACTTGGAATGCCATGACCATCAACTCATGTCCCTGTTGTCATCCTGGAGACAGATTCCTAAGTGAAAACCACAGACAGGGACAGCCTGGGAAATCTCCGACAAGAATAAGATAGAAAAGCAAATACATATCTATTTATTTGTTTGTTTCTGAGCCCTAAAATAAAGGTTTCTCTGAAAATGCTGAGGTTTCCTCCTAAGCAGACCACAAACAGAAGATATCTGCTTGTATCTCACCAGATTCTCAGAACTAAAAGCTGAATCAAATATTTAGATGGTTGAGGCCATTCAATCAAAATAATCCCCTTTTGTAAAAACATAACCCACACTTAAGCACATGGTGGACAGACTAAACTAAACCTGCTGAAAGAACAGAGTGTACAAAAAATCTATTTGCCACCCCGCTTGACCTTCCATACAGAACAACTTTATCTACAGTAGAGACAACAAATGTTAAACATAGGTTAGAAACAAAGCCATACATACATTAGGCAACAAAGGAGAACAGGGTCCTGATAATGCAGGCTCTAACTCAGGAGTGGCCAACTGTAACCAGAGTTCAACCTTCTGGCCCCGGCTCACCTGTAATTTCAGTGCAGTATGACAGCCTTTGAGAATTACAAATCCCAACATGTAACATTTAGCATTATCCGTTCAGGTTAATATAAAGTATTGCATGCCGAAACCTGTACATTTTACAGAGCGCAGCTCTCTGATAAAGATTGAACTGCCATGTTATGCTGACAGGATATGCCTCTCATTTTTAGCAACAGAGCACACTATTCCACAGAAGCAAGATTCATGGAGACATCAGTGCCATAAAGACTCCTACTGATTGTGTGATTGGGTCCTGTGGGTTCCAGCACAAGAGAAAAGAAAATGATAGACTGGTTTGGGAAACTTCTGAATGAAAAGGATAGATGATTTAATTCAAGTGGTCAGCAACTCCTGACATAAACAAGTGAAATCATGCATAAGTGGTATAGATCTGATACTAGAAAAAATTACAGTAAAATTATCAGGCATGATGCAGAAAAGACAGAAGTACTCAACAAATATTTCTGTTGTGTGCTTAGAGCAAAGAATTATTTTAGTGACAATTAAGTATTTTCCATGCTATCGGCTAAGAGGGAGTATGTTAAAGAGCTCTTAAATTGGGCATAGCTACATATGAAGCATGGGGTAACTTGCACTAAAGAAGTATTAAATTGTCTGTCTGAAGAGCTCTCGGAAACATTTGATTTTTAATTAATTTTAGAGTTTAAAGGGCTGGGTACAGGGCAGATTCAGAGGGCATTCAGCAAACCGGTTGCACCCTGCTTTGGCTGTACCCCTGGGTGGATCCAAGATTGTAGTGGGGATGGGGATGCAGACACACTGTACGGTGCACACACAGTGAAGAGAGCTCATTGGGCATATGCCACATGGCTGAAGGGTGTGTGGCTTCAGACCCCTGCTGTGGTGCTAGATGCCAGTGAGCTTTTGGAGCTCACTGGCCTGTCAATGCAGCTCCTGCCAGAGCAGATCCTCTATGAGCTCACTAGCACAGTGTCTCACTAGAGTCCCTGCTTTCAGATCCCTTCCCCGCTCCCCTCCACATCCCAACCTTGAATTCAGCAGCAGGGGAAAGGAGGGGAACAAATAGCAGCAGCAGAATCAGAGATATTTGGCCCGTGCTTTCATGGAGCCCCGGAGCTGTGCACTGCTGTCATTTGGGGACAGGAAGGGGGAAGCACAACAGGCACCAGAGGTGAAAGCAGGGACTCCGTGCAGGCTCTGCATAAACCAGCCAGTGAGCTCATATTGCTCACAGCACATGTAAAGCTCCCAGCAGGACCTCCACTGACATGCCGTGAGTTCACTGCATATGTGGTGCACAGCAAAAGGGTGGGTGCAACCATGCTGCCACACCACCCTTTTGATCTGCCTTTGGTTTTGCCTTGCATGAGCTCTTGGCATGGGGTCTGGGTGGCTCCCCTTCTTTCGCACAGCTCTGGAGCTCGAGGGTTGAGCATTCCTACTATTACTCATCCCATCCTTTCTCCTGTTTCTTAATTCAGTGGGCAAGGGGAGGAATCGGAAGGGTGAACAGTAGCAGCATTCACCCCGTGAGCTCCCACTAGATCTTGCTCTTTTCTGCTGGTGAGCTCAGAGCTCACTGCTCATGTGGAACTCTGTCAGGAGCCCACACTGGCCGGGCAGTGAGCTTAGAGCTTGCTGTGCATATACGGCACAGCCAAAGTTGGGGTTCACATCCCCACCTTTGCCCCATTTCAGGATCCATGACTGGCTGGACAGAAAGCCACTCTTGTGCCAATATTTAAAAAGGATAATGGGATGAGCAGGATGAAGAATGAGTAGAAAAAATAAAGCAGCTTTAAGTTGTCGTTGGTCTAAGGTGAAAACTTCAAAAGACCGATGAGACACAATCGGTAAACAATTTAAACAGTAACATAATGATGGTTTTTATAGGTCTTGCCAAATAAACTTGATATAATTTTTCTATGAGACCACAAGTCTGTCTGATAGTTAATTGTGCTAGTGTAACAGACTTCTGTAACATATTGGACAATCTTACATAATTTTCTGATAAAAAATTGCAAGATACAAAATCAGCTCTGAGTACCCCATTAAATGAATTAAAAAACTGCATACATTGCAAAGAACATACATAGACAGGGAATCATCATCCAAAGAGGTGCTGTAACAAGCTGCATGTCTTCAGGGAGCTTGTAGCAGCCTGCATGCTTTCAGGGGCTGCAGCGGGTAAGCAACTGATTGCAGGCTTGTTAGGAGGACTGAGTCAGCTGCAGGGGATAATTAGCTGGCCCTTAGGAAGTTAAAGGCTACTGGGGGCAAGTTAGGGAGGAAAGGGGAAGACAGACTGAGCTGGAAGCAAGAATTCAGTGTTAAGAGAACTGGCAGGTCAGCTCACAGAGGAGCCTGGGGATCATGCCAGGAATGCCTCTCTCCCAGAGGACCATGACTACAGTTGAGAGACGGTATGAGTGAGACTACCTGTTGCAGGGCTGTTGGTTGTAGCTGTGTTGTTCTAAGGACATAGGCAGGCAAGGTTCTTTGGGTAGGTGTGATATTTTTTATAAGACCAACTAAACAGATTTCATAGACATTAGGGCTAGAAGGGACCTTGGAAGATCATCGAGTTCAGCCCCCTGCCCCAGGGGCAGGAAGTCAGTAGAGTCAAAGGATCCCAGCAAGATAAACATCCAAATGTCTCTTAAAGGAGTCCAGAGTAGGTGCTTGCACCACCTCTGGCGGCAGTCTGTTCCAGGCCTTGGGGGCTTGGACAGTAAAGAAGCTCTTCCTTATACCCAGCCTGAAACGGTCTTGGAGGAGTTTGTGACCATTTGATCTTGTCATCCCTTGGGGTGCTCTGGTGAACAGATGTTTCCCCAGATCCTGATGCACACCCCTTATATACTTATAGGCAGTCACCAGGACCCCCTGAGCCTGTGCTTTTCCAGGCTGAAGAGTCCCATGGCTTTCAGCCTCTCATCATAGGGCCTGTTCTCCTGCCCTCTGATCATACATGTGGCTCTCCTCTGGACTGTCTCAAGCTTTTCCACATGTTTTTTAAATTGTGGAGCCCAGAATTGGATGCAGTATTCCAGCTGTGGCCTCACCAAGGCCGCGTACAGTGGGAGGATGACATCCTGGGATTTGCTTGGGAATCATCTATTAATGCAAGCCAGAGTTTTGCTCACTTTACCAGCTGCAACATTGCATTGGTGGCTCATATTCATCTTGTAGTCAATCATTACCCCTGTCGGAATATCACCACGTACGGACACAGACCTCTGTGTCCTGTTGGCATTTACTTGCCATTCTTAGGCTGAAGGTATGAACGTATGCCAGTCAGTCAATTAGGTCGGTGCTCCTCTCAGTTGTTGCCCGCCATGACTTGATGAATTGATTGAATTTGAGAGGGGTGATGACTCCCCGGCCCCGAGCTGACTGCTGCCCATCAGAATGTAAGGACGGGCAAAAGGAAAAAAAAAACCTCCTTGCAAAATAAAGGAAAAAAAACCAAAGACCCGATATGTCCATTTATTCACTTTTCCCTGTGGTGCTGGAGTTCATAGTGGATCACTGAAGCCACGATGGGGTGGGGTTTTTTTCCCAATAATTAGCATCTCGCCGGTTCAATTAACTGCCTGCTACTGCCAATTAACGTGGAAAAGCTTTTCTCGAGCTCCTCCAAGCTCTACAGACCCTGTGGGTCTACTGCCCCATTTCTGGAGACTTCAGTCCAGACTGGCAGGTGGGCAATTGCCCTCTCTGCTGACCCCTTCTTCTCCTCTTAACTTCCTCCTTCCTGCTGGCATATAGGCCCGGAAATAACTCCTGGAACCTTCATTGAACCAATCTAGCTCACCTGGTGAGCTGATAAGGCTGAGCCTGGGTGGATCGGCCCTCTGGAGCATGGGCACACTGCTACTGCTGGACATGCCCCTCTGGCCGGGGAGTTTCTCTGGGCAGGTATCCTCAATCTTCTCACATATCTTCCCCTTTAACTCACGGTTAGGCTGATACTTGCCATGAAACAACTGGGCTGACTCTGCCTCCAAGTGGCCTTGTTCCGCCAGCTCTTCTTCTTCATAGCATCTTGAAAGAAATCAGCAACAGTATTAGTCGTCCCTGGTTTATACTCAATATTAAAATGGAAAGGTTGCAGAGTCAGTACCCATTGGGTAATATGCGCATTGTCCGTCTATTTAGTCTTAAGCCACCTCAGCAGGGCATGGTCAGTTATCAGGGTGAACTCATGCCCCAGCAGGTAATAGCGAAAGTAGTTAATGCCCCACTTAATGGCTAAGCATTCACGTTCTACCATAGCATACCTCCGTTCCTGTGGGTTTAACTTCTGGATCACATAGGCTATGGGTCTTGAAATTCCGTCGACTTCTTGCAAAAGGACAGCACATAATGCTTTGTCTGAGGCATCTGTCCGTAGACTAAAAGGTGATTCAAAGACCGGGGTTTTCAGCACTGCACCTTGACATACAGCATTCTTCGTCTTCTCAAATGCCTGCCGGCTCACAAAATCCCACTTAAGGGGGCCCTTATCTTTCCCTGGCAACAAACCAGTTAATGGACCTGTTATTTCTGCAAACTGGGGTATAAATCATTGGTAATACCCGGCAAGACCTAAGAATTCCCTAAGTTGTTTGCGGCTCTGGGGTGGAACCTAGTGTTGCAAGGCCTCCACCTTGTCAGGCAACAGGCGAATACACCCATGGTCTACCATAAACCCAAAGTACTTTGTTTCAGCCTTACCCAAGATACATTTTTTTGGATTGACTGTAAGGCCAGAATGCCATAATTCCTGTAGTACTGCCCTTACTGTTTCTAAGTGTTCCTCCAACCTTGCGTATATATAATAATATAATCTACATAGGTGGCTGCATATTGCTGATGTGAGGCCAACACCCATTCAATTAGCCTTTGAAAGGTAGCTGCTGCTCCATGTAACCCAAAAGGCATCCACCTAAATGTGTAAAAGCCCCACGGAATACCGAACACAGTCCTGGCCATATCTTCTTTCCTCAATGGTACCTGCCAATACCCTTTTGCTAAGTCCAGGGTTGAGATAAATCTAGCCTGTCTCACTTTCTTCAACAACTCTCTAATCTGGAGCATAGGAAAGGCGTCAAAGTGAGGTATAGTATTTACTTTCCTGAAGTCCACACAGGGTCGCAGTGACCCATCGGACTTAGTCACTGCCACAATGGGGCTATGCCAAGGACTCCAGGACTCTTGAATGACACCTTGCTCCAGCATTTTAGTAATTTCCTCATGAATTGCCTGGTATCTATAAGATGGGATCCTCCTCCATTTTTCTCTCACAATCTGTCCAACAGAGGTTATTATCTGATGAGTTATCCCTTTGGCACACCCCGGGATTTCACTAAAAACATCTTGAAATTCCCTTGCCAAGTTCCTCAACTGACCCTGTTGCCAAGTGCTAAGTTGGGTCCCAACCGGGACCGTTATGGCCCCCGCATTTTGTCTCGGATCCATACCCAAGTCCCGACTGAACTCCTCGTCTGGTGGGGAGGGATCGACCAACAAACCATCCTGTTCCCTCCATTCTTTAAGTAAATTAATATGGTACAGTAAAAGCTCTGTTATCCAGCATCCCCTGGGAATGGGGGATGCCGGATAACAAAATATGCTGGTTAATTGAGTGGCCCAGGCTGCCGCTTCTCCTGCCACGTCTGGGGCATCCCTCTGCCCCTCCTGCTGCATCGCTGCCCCTCCCATGGGACAGGGAGGTGGACCCCACACAGACCTGCACAGCCTGTTATGCCCCCGGGCCGGGGGGGCTCAGCAGCACAGGCTGCTTTGCCCTGGGCCATGGGGGCTCGGAGAAACCAGAAGTGCTGCGGTGGGCAATTCCGGTCTCACTTTTCCTTACAAGCCGGCATGCTGGTTAACAGAGCATGCCGGCTTGTAAGGTGCAGGTTACCAGAGAGTTTACGGTATATCTGCTTTTTGTTTCTATGACCTGGCTTGAAGACCTCATAATCAACAAGGCCAACCTGCTGAACCACTTCGAAGGGACCTTGCCAACACCTTAGAAATTTACTTTCCGCATCTGGGAGTAACACCAGTACCTTCTGGCCTACTTGAATATCCCCCTCTTGAGTCTTTTTATTGTAGGTGCTCTTTTGAGCCCTCTGCACTACCCTCAGGTGCTCCTGTGATAGCTCCCTCGCTATCTGCAGGTGTTGTCTTGGTCCTCTCACATACTCTACATTATTAATGCCTTTCAGTGGCATTTCCTCCCAACCTTCTCTCACCAGATCTAGCAAGGCCCTCTGGCGGTGTCCATATTCCAGGTCAAATGGGGCATACCCTGAAGATGACTGAGGGGCCTCTCGCACCTCAAACAACGAAGGCGGGATCATAAGGTCCCATTTACAGGGCTCTGCCTGAACACAGCAGTGAAGCATATTGTTCAAGGTCCCGTTAAACCTTTCCACTAGGCCATTGGCTTGAGGATGGTATATGGTTATACACAGCTGCTTAATTTGCAATACCTTGTACAGACTTCGAAGGGACCCCGACACTAAATTAGACCCTTGATCTGTAACAATCTCTTTGGGGGTGCCCACCCAGATAATCCATTTAAGGAGTTCTTTCCCCACCAGTGGACCTGTGATGGCTCACATGAGGACCACCTCTGGGAACCAGGTTGCATAATCTATGATTACCAACAAAAATTGATACCCTACCGAACTTTTGGGGAGGGGTCCCACCACATCAAGAGTGAACGGTATGTCTATTATGGGCATAGGTTGCAACAGCACTTGGGCTGGCTTGTTCCAGCTTACCTTCTGACATGCTGGGCAAGCCCGGCAGAAACTCTCCACCTGATCATACATCTTGGGCCAAAAACACCACTTTGTTAGTTGGGCCTCAGTTTTGGTGCAACTCATATGCCCGCCCACGGGATTTTCATGGGCCAACTTTAGTAGAGGAGCCCTAAACTGATGTGGTATTAACAGCTGGGGAATCTCCTCCCCCTCTCGTACCCCTTTCTTTATCCAATAAAGCAACCCTCTCCAAACCTCGAATCTTGGCAGGTTTGCATACAGTCCTGGGTCCACCACATCCTCTTCCTCCTTAGCCAGTTCAGTCTCTATTAAGGCCCAGAATTCACTCTTTTCAGCTCAGGCCCTCTGGAACACCTTACAGACAGTCCTCAGACTTACAACACAATTGGTTCCTGAAAACAGCAGCTCAAGTCAAAATGTTTTCCCATAGGAAACAATGTTATAAATGGGGAATTGGTTACTGAACCAAGGCCCAATACCCTATTTTCACCAAAAATAATGCAAAATTTTGTACTCAATCAATTATAGATGAGTAATATAGCTACATTAATGTATTTATATTGTAAATAGCAATCATATTGATTTGGAAGGCCTTCTTTGAGGTATCTTTGCTGGACTGTTTGAAGGGCTCTTTGTTGGACTTTTTGAAGGGTTCTTGGATGGAGTCTTCTCAGGAGTCTTGGCTGAGGTTTGTCTGCTTTCTTAAAGAAAACGTCCAAGGAAGCTTGGACAGATGTTCTCCAGGGGGGGTGGGCAGTGCAGCTAACTTGTTCGCTGGTGTGGTCTGGCGTCGGATCAAGCACTGTACAGTAAAAACTGACATCAGAAAGTTGAAACAGGGTGTCAATTTATAAATGTTGTAAATGTGAAACATTGTAACTTGAAACATTGCAAGTTGAGGACTGCCTATACTGGTCAGCTTCTCCCATCCTGTCTTCTCTTACAATGTTAAATACTTCATAAATTTCCCTCCAGTTTCAGCATAAAATCATTGGGTACAGTAGGTCACGAGCCATCCCGACCAGCATTTCTCTAGTGGTCTTCAACATGGTGACCTGGTAGACCCTCCAAGGGTAATGTGTGCCGTGCCCATGCATGTATGTCATTCTGACAGGGTTGGCTTTCCATACATACTAGCTGGGTGATAACATGTTTTGTATAAATGTATGAGCACATCCAGTGCCAATGATTGCTTCAAACCTCTTGCCTTCTATCCATGCCTCTACAACAGGTTGGGGCAGTGGGCTACCTTTGATCTCCCTCCCTATACTACAGTCCATGGATTCCACTCCTCCAGGTTCTCCAAAGCCCGGAGTTATTCCCATGACTTCAACTGGAGAGTGCAGCACGTTAGGTGATGACCGCATCAAGTTAGTACAGTTCTGGGACGTGTGTCTCACCTTCCCACACCGAAAACAAATTACCGGGTTGTTGTTGGGCCTTTTGTAATCTCGGGCTTCTCTATTCCCCAGCCTCGTGGTCTCATGGGGCCTACGGTACAAGCCTGCCTTCACATTCCAATCTGGGGGCCTCTCTCCAAGAGCGCTGCTGAAATTTTCTGCCAATCGCAGTGCCTTGGCTGAAGATACCGGCCGATGGTATTGAACCCAACTCTGGGTTTCCTCATCCAAGCTGGTCAGAAACTGTTCTAATAAAATCTTGTCACAGATGTCTGTCTTTGAACTTTCTGCAGGCTTCAACCACTTTGTTACACGATCAGCTAAGTGTTGCAACAAAGCCCTTGGGTCCTTTTCTTCTCTCTTCTTTTTAGCTCTGAACGCCTGCTGGTAGGTCTCTGGGTTAATATTTAGTCGATATAAAATTTCTCTCTTTACTTTGTCATTCCATAGCCTCATCCCGCGTCATAGGCTGCTTGGGCCTTCCCTATTAGCAACACTCCCAACTGTCCAGACCAGCAGGATTTTTCCAGTCTGGCAGCCAACGCCGCTCATTCAAAGCTTTCCAAAAACACCTCAGGATCATCATGAATAGACATTTTAGGCACCTTTAATTCTACAGCTTTTCTCTGATGCCACACCTGTTGCTGTATCCAGCTTTCTTCCAGGGTGAGCTGATGGGCAGACTGTTGTTGCAGGACTTGCCCCATCAAATGTAGCATCTGTTGGATTGGGTTTGCCTGGCTGCAGTTGCTGCCACAGAAACTTCCATATTTTCAGATTCCACTTGGCTGTCGTCAGAATTCCCAGCCAATGCACCAGTTTGTTGGGATATCACCATGTACGGATGCAGACCTCTGTGTCCCACTGACATTCACTTGCCGTTCTTAGGCTGGACAGATGCCAGTCAGTCAGTTAGGTTGGTGCTCCTCTCAGTTCTCACCTGCCATGACTTGATGAATTGATTAAATTTGGGAGGGGTGATGACTTCCTGACCCAGAGCTGACTGCAGCCCATCAGAATGTAAGGACAGGCAACAGAAAAAAAAACCTCCTTGCAAAACAAAGGAAAAAACCCAAAGACCCGACATATCTGTTTATCCACTTTTCCCCATGGTGCCGGGGTTCATAGTGGCTGCTATCCCTCCTCTTCGCATTCAGTTCACAAGTTCCCAATTGCTGAAGCTGCCATCAGACAGATTTTTTTTCCTGATAATTAGCATCTTGCTGGCTCAATTAACACAGAAAAGCTTTTTCCTGAGCTCCTCTGAGCTCTATAGACCCTGTGGGTCTGCTGCCCCATTCCCAGCGACTTCCATCCAGACCGGCAGGTGTGCAATTGACCTCTCTGCTGGCCCTCTCTTCTCCTCTTTATCTTCCTCCTTCCTGCCAGTGTATAGGGCCAGAAATAACTCCTGGAGCCTTGATTGAACCAATCCGGCTCACCTGGTAAACTCATAAGGCTGAGCCTGGGTGGATTGGAAGCTCCCTGTGGAGCATGGCCATGTTGCTACTGCTGGACATGCCCCTCTGGCCAGGGAGTTTCTCTGGGCAGGTATCCTCGATCGTCTCACAACCCCCAAGTCCCTTTCGGCACTACCAAGCCTATAAGCATGCTGCAGGGTTTTTTTCCCCAAGGTGGAGTCCTTGCATTTTTCAGTGTTGAATGCCATCAGATTTTCAACCACCCATTTTATGAGCCTGTCGAGGTCTGCCTGGATCACCAGCCTATCCCATTTGCAGTGTGGACGCTTTACCCCAAAGTTTGGTATCGTCGGCGAACTTGGCCAATCCGCTTCTGATACCAATGTCTACATCATTAATAAAGATGTTAAAGAGTATAGGCCCAAGGATGGAGCCTTGGGGGACCCCAACTGGTCACGGCGCAGCACAATGATTTACTTCCGTCGATTACCATTCTCTGGGTCTGACCTTGGAGCCAATTCCCCAGCCATTGTACTGTGATGTAGCCGAGGCTGCAGTTGGACAATATTTCCGTGAGGAGATCATGGGACACCAGATCAAAGGCTTTTTTTAAATCAAGATATATGATGTCAATCTCTTCTCCCTTGTTTAGGTGATAGGTCACCTAGTCCTAGAAGGAAATGAGATTGGTCAGGCAAGATCTACCCGCAACAAACTTGTGCTGGCTATCCCTCAGGATATTGCCGTGAGCCAGTTTCTCAAGAATGGTCTCTTTGATAATTTTTTCCAAGATCTTCCCCGGGATAGAGGTCAGGCTAATAGGCCTGTAGTTCCCCAGATCTACTTTCCTCCCTCTCTTGAAGATGGGCACCACATTGGCCTGTTTCCAATCTTCGGGCACTTCACCTGAGCACCACAAGTTCTTGAAGATCCCTGCCAGTGGCTGAGCTATGGGGCCTGCCAGCTTTTTAAGTACCCTGGGGTGTAAACTGTCAGGGCCAGCTGACTTGAAGTTGTCCAGCCTCTCAAGGTGTTCCTTTACATGGTCTACAGTGATGTAGGGTAACAATTCTCCCTCACCCTGGGCATCCCATACCATGTTGAACAGGGCAATCCCTTAGGGCTGGTGAACAACTGGCACAAAATACCCATTAAGTAGGTTGTTTTTTTCCTGAGTGTTGGTTGTCAGTTGTCCCATTTGGTTTAGCAGGGGTCCAGTGTTACCCTTGCTTTTCTTCCGGCTCCCCACATATCTAAAAAATGACTTTTTCTTGTCTTTGATATGTGTAGGCAGTTGGAGTCCAGTCGCAGCCTTGGCTTTCCTGGTTCGCTCCCTACAGTGCAGAATACTCCTTCTTTGAGGTGATTCCAGTCTTCCATCCTTTATAGGTCTTTCTTTTTAGATGCAAGAAATCCACAAGTTCCCTGAAGAGCCAAGGGGGTTGCTGTGCCCTTTTGCTACCTTTCCTCCAAGATGGGATAGACATTGCTTGTGCTTTCAGAATTGCTCCCTTGAGGAGCAACCACACATCCTAAACTCCCCTCCCCTTTAAGTTGTGGTCCCTTCAGGCCCGGCCAGCAAGCCTCCTGAGCTTGTCAAAGTCAGCTTTCCTGAAGTCGAGGACTTCTACACTGCTGACTGACTTGCCAGCTTTGCGGTGGATAGTGAAAGGGATCAGCTCATGGTCACTGTCTACCAATTTCCCTTCAATCATTAGGTTGCTGACTGGATCATCTGCCTTTGCCAGTACCAGGTCGAGCAGTGCTTTGCCTCTTGTTGGTCCATAGACTTCTTGAGTCAGATAGTGCTTATCCACACATGTGAGGAAGCTTTGCAACCATTCAGATTTGACTGAGTGTTCTTCCCATGAGATGTCTGGGTAGTTGAAGTCTCCCATGACAACCATTCACTGGGAGCATGCAGCCTTAACCAGTTCCTTGGCAAATTCCTGGTTGAGCTCTTGTTCCTGATTGGGAGGTCTGTAGTAGACTCCTACCATTGTGTCCCCTGTGCTATGTTCACCACAGATTTTAACCCAGAGGGTCTCCAGTCATCCCCCGAGGGTGCCAATGACAGCTTCCAGGGATGTGTAGCTTTCCTTGACATTGAGAGCTACACCCCCACCCCTTTTATCTGCACGATCTCTCCTGTACAGAGTATAGCCATCTATACCCGTGGTCCAGTCACAGATGGAATCCCACCAGGACTCTGTTATCCCTACAAGATTGTAGTCATTCTTGTTTAGCAGGAGGATCAGTTCCTCCTGTCTGTTCCCCAAGCTTCTGGCATTGGTGTACAGGCACGTAAGTGTCCTATTGAAGGCCCTAGTCCTCCCTACACTTCCAGGAGGACATCGTTCCAGGGCTGGGATAGGGGTGGATTTCCTTGTGTGCCATAGCCTGCTGGTAATGCAAAAGTTGCCCAATAGGCTTGCTGTGGCGGTAATCCCTGCATCCCCCAGTGGGCTTAGTTTAAAGCCCGGTCAAGCAGGTCAGCCATTCTGGCTGAGAAGAGCTTCCTCCCCAGTGAAGTGAGGTGAAGGCCGTCTCTTCCTAGCAGACCACTGCCTCTCTCACCAAAGAGCGGATTGTGATCATGGAAGCCAAAGCCTTCATGATGACACCAGTGCCACAATCTTTGGTTGACTACCTCAATCCTTCTCTCCCTACTCAGCCCATAACGCAAAACCGGGAGGATTGAGGAAAACACCACATGAGCCCCCAACCCTCTAAGCCCCAAAGCCCTGTATCCTCTCATGAACCAGCTGAGATTGCTCCAGGCCATGACATTCATGCCCACATGGATAAGGAGCATAGAGTAGTGGTTGATGGGCCAGATGAGCTTTGGGATCCTCTCCACTACATCCCGGATATGGGCTTCCGGGAGGCAGCAGACCTCCTGAGCTAAGGGGTGTGGGTGGCAGATCACACCCTCAGTCCTCCTCAGGAGAGAGTCTCCCACAACAACCACTCTATGTGGCCTTAGGGAGAGCAGGGATGGTAGCTGTGAGTGGTTTTCCCTTGCCGCAGGAGCTGTCAGCTATATAAGCTCCGCCAAGGCTGCAAGGGGTTCATACCTGTTGCAAAGCTCCAGAGGGGAGGGGATTCTGGTGCAGCGGGCCTTGGAGCTTTTGATCACCTTGGTCCAACCCCCTGGCTGGACAGTGTCGGGGATCCTCAAGTCCTCCCTTGTACTGGAAGGTGACCTTGGTCTATCCTCAACCTCCAGGGGGTGAAGGGCCTGGCAGTAGAAGTCTATCTCCTGCTCACCATCCCTCATGACACGCAGTCTCTGGACTGCGGCCTGGAGCTCCTCTATCTGGCACCAAAGTGAAGAAAACCTTGCAAGGGAAGGTGGCCATGCTCCTGGTCCCATGTGCCTGGAATTGTGCCAGACAGCTCCCACAGCCGAGAGCCAGAGGCTCCATCTGCATGGAGCCCAGAACCATGGATTCAGTCTGGGTGGAGACCTCAGAAGTGCCAGATGGGGAGGTCTCAGACTCCAAGATGACCCTCAGGGTGTGGCGTGTGGCCATCTGCATTGTACTGCTGGTAGTCCAGCTACTGCTGTGACTACCTTCCCCAGGGCTCACTGGCAGCATCTCAGGCCCTCCTGCATGCCCTCCTATGCAAACGCCTGTGCAAACTCACCTGCCAAGCCTAGAAGCAAGCCTGTTTGCACATCTTGTTTGCAAGCGTGTGGCTCCGGGCATGTGGCTCCCTGGAGGGCTGGGCCAAGTAGGAGCCAGGGGGGGAGAGGGGGGGAGAGGGACATGTCCCTTCTTGGCTCCACTCAGCTGTTCCACAGCTGACTGGGTCTGGGTCCCTCCCTCCCCCACTGTGGGCCTCACCTACCTCCAACTGCTCTGGGGGTCTTGGTTGGGGTCCTGCTGGGGGGTTCTGGGTGTCCCTGGGCTCAACAGGGGCATGATGGGCTTCCACCTGTGTGTCTGTCGCTGAAGCCTGGGGCAAATAGTTGAAAAAAAGTTTTTTGCAAGCTTTCAGGCAGTCTCCCATTGCCTGAAGAAGGGTGTTTGTGCCCAAAAGCTTGCAAAATTTTTTTTCCAACTATTTAGTTGCTCTAATAAAAGACATCACATCTACCCAAATAACCTTGACTTCCTGTTGCTGAAAGGACCAGAGGGGCAAGACAGAGCGTGGGCGAGTGGCAGCAAAACCATGCCTGAGGACTCTCTTCGGGGCCAGGGAGAAAACCCCACACTGTAGAAGTGTTTGGTTTATTGAGCTGTGGACTCCTGCCAAGAGGGAGTTTGCTGAGAAGGGAAATAAAGACACTGAGAAAAGACTGTAAATGAACCTGAAAGACTGGGGTGTGAGTGAGCAAATCCCACTACAGGTGCTTTTACTGGAATACACCGGGATACATTTTTTTCTCCAAATATACAATCATTGCTGGTAAAATTTGCCCACAATACGAAAGTTGGCAGGGTGGTAAATAATGAAGGGGATGAGATTCAGTAACACAGACTCACCTGAGGTGATGGACCCATTTGAACAACAAGCTTTCTAACATGTAATTCAGGCAAATGCTAGGTCATACATCAAGGAGAAAAAGAATGTAGACCACCCTAATAAAATGGGAAACTATGTTCTGAGAAGTAATGACACCCCCAGGGAATTATGCAATTATGCGCCCATGCAATTCTACGCATGAAAAGTATGACCCCGCATAACTGAATAATTTTGCATAATTTAACCCAGGCGGACTCTGTGCCTCCATCTCTGTGGGGCTCCCAGAACTCCAGCTGGAAGCCCCATGGGGAGGCACCAAGCACAGTGGTGCACAGCTGGAGGGCTGGTGAGTGGGAAGGGGAGCTCCTGCCTGCAGAAGAGGTGGGGTGGGCATGGGGTTTATGGGTGGGTGTGGGCCCCCCCCTCCACATATCTGTCTCCCTCCTATGGTGCACAGCCCCTGTTGCTGGTGGCAGCAGCAGCAGCAGGCAGTGGCCCCTAGGGTGCTCATGGCCACAGCAGGCAGAGCCCCCGACAGCATGCAGCTCTGGCTGAGTCCCAGAGGCTGCACACGGTGACACAAAGCCTGCCCAGCCCAGCCTGCTGGTGCACGCCTTCAAATTAGACCAGGCTGGCTCTGTGCCAGTGCAAAGGGCTCATGGCACTGCAGGTGGGAGCCATAAACCATCAGGCCAAGCCAGACCAGCTCCATGCCTCTATGTGCAGCTTTCTGCTGGAGTGCTGGAAGACCCATGTGGAGGCATGAAGTCTGCCCAGCCCAATGATGTGAGACTCCTGCCTGCAGTGCCACAAGCCCCACATGCTGGCACAGAACCAGCCTGGTCTGGTTTGAAGGCATGAACCAGTGGGACAGGTTGGGCCAGCTCTGTGCCACCATGTGCAGCCCTGGGACTGAGAGAGCTGGACACCACCGGTGGGGCTCTTCCTGCCACAGCCATGAGCGGCCTGAGGGCCCACTGCCTCCTGCTGCTGCTGCTGCCACCAGTGGCAGAGTTTGTACACCATGAGGGGAGAGACGTGTGGAGTGGGGCCCACACCCACCTGCAAACCCCACACCAGATGGGGTTTCTGGCACAGATATTAAAGATATGAGGTGAAATGTAAAAAAAGTATTTCATTTTGCATAATTTTGAATTTTTCTGAGCATAATTTTGATTTTTTCTGTGCATATTTCCCTGGGGTGAAAGTAGTGACTCTGAAAATGACTATGGGGTCATGGTGGATATGTACCTGAACAAGAGCTCCCGGTGTGATGCTCTACCAAAAAGGGAGAATGGGATGCTTTGATAAACAAGCAGGAGGAGGGGGGGGAGGATTACCTTTGTCTATGGCACTGTTGAGACCACTGCAGAAATACAGGGTCACAATTTGGAGCTCATCCTTTAGAAAGAATGCTGACAAATCATGAAGGGTTCAGGAAAGAGCTACAGAAAAAAAACTGGGTCTGGAAAACACATCTTGTTCTGTTTATCTTATCTAAGGACAGGTTAAGAGATGGCTTGATTAAAGCCTATAATTACATACATTGGAAAAGGGCTATTTCATCTAGCAGAAAAAGGCAAAAATTAAATCTAACAGTTGGAAGCTAAAGCCAAACCAATTCACTCTAGAAAGAAGGTGCCATCTTTAACGGGGGTAGTTAACCACTGGAACAATTTATCTAGGATCAGGGTAAATTCTCCATCACTTGATGTCAAGACAGAGTATCTTTTTAGAAGAAATACTGTTGCTCAAACAGAAATTATGGGCTTGAATGAGAAATTATGGGGTGAGGTTGTTTTGGCCTGTGGCATGCAGGTCAGAGATGATAAACATAATGGTCCTTTTGTCCTTCAAAACTATGAAAACACTTCTCAAAGTTATGCGTATTTCCTGGCAAAGCATACAGGAAAGCATGCTGCCCTACAGAATTATAAAAACACAGGAGAACGAAAGGCCAGTGTGACATACAAGAGATTTTAACTGCTCCCTATAATAACAAGGAAAAGAAAATCTCTTTAAAAGAATACATTTTTTCCCCAGGTAAAATAAAGAACAGTGAAAGGGGAAATACTCCTCCATATTGATGCCAAAAGTTAAAAGAACAAGCACTGTGCAAGTGGAAGTAGGTAGAGGGAGAAATAAAACAGGTGCAAATGATCGCAACCAACGTTCATTTGATGTGTGCAAAGAAAGGATAGTCTCAGACAGTAACATATGCAGTATATATGTGGTGGTCAAATTATCAAACATGGGCAAATTCACCTTTCTGTGTGCTTCCAGCGTAAACACAGATGGATTCTGCTGGCATCAATTAAGGTGGCCCCATTTCTATTAGTATGACCAAGAGCAGACTCTGGGCTGAAGTGTTAAAAAAAAAGTGAAAAAAATCATTTGTGTGGAATTAGACATTTTTCAAAACCAAAGTTAAATATGGAAAGCTCCTGTTTTTATACCGTCCAGGTTGTGAACCCAGTCCTTCTTCATCTTGTTCCATGTATTGTTATAGTTGACTATACATTGTAGGTGTAAAATGCTACCAAATCAGCATAGTAGGATTTTACAAGCACTGGGCACTGATGTAATCTAGTTGCTTGGTTTGCACTGAAATCATGGGAAGCATCATGTGAAACCAGATTCAGTGCAATTTTGCTCTGACACTCTGGGTCCTTTCAAATCTTGAAAGCTCAGGGAGGCCGCAACCTGTAAGCAGATGGAAACTGCTAAACACCAGAATTTCACATAACTCCTCTCCAGCGCTTCCCCTTGCTTTGCGCAAGTCTAGAAAACAATGATTCCTATGTCTGCAAATTGTCTTCTTGGGAAGAGGGGCCCTATTATCAGGGGAAGAGGAAGGAAGCACATACAGTGGGAGATTTACAAATCCAGCTCCTCAGACAGATTGGAAAGGCAACAGGAACTCAGAATAATGTTGTGCAGAAGAGGATTTTTGAAAAAAACATTCCAAACTACCACCATCTGGTTCTAATTTTGAGCTGGAGATGAATAGACCTATAACTAAAAAGGCAACACCAGATGCCTTGATGTTGCTATGCAGGAAGCAAAGCAGCAATTGTCCTGACTCATTGCCAGGACTTTAGATTTGTCTCCCAAGCAAAGCTGCAGAAGGCTTTTATCACCTCAAGGTGACCTGTAGGGTATTTTTGTTTGTTTGTTCATAACAATACTGTAAATAGCCTTTTTGCTTTCTCTATGGAAAAGGAAAGCCAGAAAAATCTGAGCTGGGCTTTCCTGCACTGCAAAAGGTTTTTTCCTGGTCTGTATTTTATTTTGAGACTCTGCTTTCTCATGGTTTCACAGAAGGACTGGTGGGGGTCTCCAAGGTTTATTTTGTTGACTCTTACACATGACCTGAAGGGTGATAGCTGGGAAATCACTTTGAATCTTTAACAAAGACTTATTTTCTCCAAAAATTTAAGTCATTCATTGTTAAAAAAGGAAATAAATTTCAATGATCCAAGATCCCTGACCCTCTGGTTTCTCATTGTTTACTCTCCTGTCAATGGTTGAAGTCAGCATTTCATTAGTTCTCAAGTCAGTTCCATACTAATACTTCTCTACATTAGCACTGTAAGGTCCATCTGCCACCAGTGTACCATCACCACTGCAGCTCTATCAATGCTAGCACTAACAGGGCATGTCTACACATTCAAATAATCTGGGAGCAGTTTACTCGAGTAAACTCTCCCGGGCATGTGTCTATACGTGCAGGGATGTGGGAGAAGATTTGCTGCTCCTAGCAGCAGACTGCTCTTTGGTCCATGCAGCTCCCCCTGGGTGCTAGCCGGCTGGGACATTGCTCCCTGCCCCCGGAAGCTGCCTGCTCTCAGGGCAGGCTCTAACCCCAGAGCCCGGGTGGGGACAATGTTCCCCTGCACTGGCAGCAGGAAGCTCCCATCTGCCCCTCCCTAATCATGGGGCCCAGGCTGGGAGATCAAAAAAATCTGCCTAATAAGAGTGAAAGAGGACCACTAAGGAACTCTTCAAAACTAGGTTACTGCATTACCTAGGAATATTTCAGTTCAGAAGAATGGTGAGCTAGAGTGACAAAGGCATCCCAGAGCAAAATTTAAACAATCCGTTATTGACACCAATGAGCTAGCCACTTGTCAAACTGCCTTATGCTACACAACCATCCCCTGGCATAGCAGATGAGGCATGGGTAATGTCAAGTGAGTACCAAATAGGCCTATGCTAGTAGACATGCCTGAAACGTGTTCTGCACAAAACATGGTGGGTTGTGAAGGTGCTGCCATTCCTTTTTGACTTAGTAACTATGATGATGCTTCTTTCATGTAAGAGATTCAAGCTCATTGTCATGGAAAGGGTTGTAAGGTAGGAGGAACCCCTGAGAAGAGAAGTAATTCTCCTGTACTTACCTCAGGGGAGAGGAAGGTCGCAGCAGGGGCATGTGGTGGAACGTGCATTTCCAGAGTGAGTTCTCTCTCCAGACTGGTGAGTGGTGAACCACACCAGGTACCTCCAGCCCCAGAAAGGGGCAGCTGGTGATAGACTTCAGCATCAGGAAGCGTGAGGTGCTGGAACACTCTCCTCTTGACACCCATCTGCAGTGTTCGGCAGCACAGAGGTGCCAGGAATAAGGTACAGGTGGTTGAAAGACCATTGCTTCAGAAAGCTCCACTGCAGGGAGCTCATCCATTGAGGGTACAGCAAGTGGAAGCGGCTTCCAATAAGTAGGTGTTGGGAAGGGGAGCGAAAAGATCCAGTGGACTCAGCCCTCTCTGAGGGTAGGACTTCCCTCTGGAGTCTGAAGGGGCTGGATTTGGGGGGGGGGGGGGGGTGCTCTCTCTCTGTTTCTTTGTTTTTCTCTTTGTTTTGTTTCTTTCCTCAGTTTGGGTATTTTTTTCCTTCCCAGGACTAGAATCCATTTCCAGACCACTAGGTGGGCCCCAGGAGGTTTTTTTTGGACTTAAAAGAGCAGTGGCCCCCTACTTAGAACCATAGATTTGAGGTTGGGAAGGAGGCACTTTTCCCAGGTGCACTAACTATCACCAGAACCATACAGCCCTGGACTGACATCTGGGGACAGCGAGGTAGCAATGAGCAAGGAAGAGGTGAGTAGGGAGGGAGAGAGGAAAAAAGTGAAGTGGGGGCAGGGGCGCCAGGAGCAGGGGGGCATAGGGAAGGGGGTAATGGGGCAGGAGTGGAGGGGGAAAGAGGAAGGGAGCAGAGGGAGGTGGAGAGTGGGTGAGCACAGATATGCTGGGCTGTCACTGGAGGGGGGCAGGGGTGCCTGGCAGCTCTCCATGCTCCAAATTGAACCTGAGCTGACCCCTACCAGGCCCTGCAGCTGCCTACAGGGAAAAGGGGAGGCAAGGCAAGGGGGTTGTCTGGCAGCCGCAGGTCTGCTGACAAGTAAGGGATTGCATACCCACTGTGGTACACGATCAGAGCGTGACGTCAGGAAACAGCGCCCCCCCATGGAAGTTGTCCAGGACAGAGGAAAACTTGACATACATTTCTGTCATACAGACAAAACTTGACATACAGAAAAGAAAACAAATAGAAATTAATATGCTAGGCCCATGGTAATCAACATCTCTCCTCTGTGCACACTGTTACAATATCTGTTCTAATTGCTCCCACCTTTTTTTTCCCTAGACCACCCCTTTCTGTGTTTAGATCATAAGCTTCTTGGGGCAGAGATCACAAGAATTTGTGTATAAAAGAAAGATGCATGTAAAAAATGCAAAGTGGTGGGAGGGGGAGGAGAGAGGAGCACCCAGTCCAGCATGCCTTGCAGTGGGAAATTTGGGGGCCTCAGGAGGTAGGGGGTAAAGGAAGAAGAGTGGCATGACCTATGTCTGGGGCATTTTCCCTTTTTTGCTGTCCCTTCTCTCCTAACCATGAGTCCAGTAAAGTTCAGTACCTTCAACTTAACCAAATCCTGCAGTGTGCTTGCCTGACTAAGGGTGCGCAGGTAGGGTGATGCCATGCTTTTTGGTTCCCAGGTATGATGAAGGGCCACAATTGAGCAGGCACTGATGACACAGTTGACTGTTAGAAAGATAGCTGTTATTAAACAAGCAGTACAAGTGAAAAAGCTCCAACAGAAAGGGAAAAGGAGACAGAAGAGTTCTGGCCTCTGCAGGACACGCGAGGAAATCTGGTGGTCGCACCAGATGACAAAGCTAATCTCTTTAACAATTTCTTTGCCTCCATTTTTCTGAGCAGGGACCAGGTCATCCCCCCTGACGGTCCCAGGGGAGGCACAACCAGGCCCAGGGTCAGTGAGGACCTAGTTAGGGAACTTCTGATGGGACTAGACGTGTTCAAATCAGCAGGTCCTGATGATTTAAGTCCCTCAGCAGAGTGCTGAGGGAATTAGCAGAGGTCGTTGTGGGACCCCTGGCACAGCTTTACGAGCACTCATGGTGCTCTGGTGAAGTGCCAGAGGACTGAAAAAGGGCCAGTGTGGTCCCCATTTTCAAAAAAGGGAGAAGGGAGGACCCAGGAAACTATAGGCCCATTAGTCTTACCTCGGTCCTGGGGAAGCTCTTTGAGAAAATTATCCAGGTGCATATCTGCGAGGGACCAGCAGGGGAGATTATGCTTAGGGGCAACCAACATGGGTTCGTCAGAGGCAGGTCCTGTCAGACCAACCTAGTTGCCTTCTACAACCAGGTCACAAAATCCTTAGACGCAGGCATCGTGGTGGATGTAGTCTTTCTGGACTTTAGGAAGGCCTTCAACAGTGTCTCTCACCCCATTCTCATTAAAAAATTAGGCAACTGTGGTGTCGATGCCTACACGATTAGTTGGGTCACCAATTGGCTGGAGGGTCACACCCAGAGAGTAGTGGTGGACGGGTCATTTTTGACCTGGAATGGTGGTGGATGGGTCATTTTTGACCTGGAGGGATGTGGACAGTGGGGTCCCCCAGGGCTCGATCCTTGGACCCACACTGTTCAACATCTTCATCAGTGACTTGGACAAGGGGATGAAAAGCACCTTGTTCAAATTCGCGGATGACACTAAGATGTGGGGAGAAGTGGGCACACTAGAGGAGAGGGACAGGCTGCAATTAGATCTGGACAGGTTACAGGGGTGGGCAGATGAGAACAGGATGGGTTTCAACACTGACAAGTACAGGGTACTGCACCTGGGGAGGAAGAACCAGCAGCATACCCACAGGCTGGGGAACTTCCTACTTGTCAGTGCAGAGGCAGAAAAGGATCTTGGAATCATTATTGACTCCAAGATGAACATGGGCCGACAATGTGGGGATGCGGTCAGGAAGGCTAACCGCACCTTGTCATGCATCCATAGATGCAACACAAGCAGGTCCAAGGAGGTGATCCTCCCCCTCTATGCGACACTGGCCAGGCGCAGTTGGAGTACTGCGTCCAGTTCTGGGTGCTGCACTTCAGGAGGGATGTGGACAGCATTGAAAGGGTCCAGAGGAAGGCCACTCGCATGATCAGGGGGCAGCAGGGCAGGCCCTACAAGGGTAGGCTACGGGACCTGAACTTGTTCAGCCTACACAAGAGGAGGCCGAGAGGAGATCTGGTGGCCATCTATAAACTGACCAAGGGGGACCAGCAGGCAATAGGAGAGTCCCTGTTTCCCTGAGCACTACCGGGAGTAACAAGGAACAACAGCCATAAGTTGATGGAGAGTAGATTCAGGCTAGATATCAGGAGGCACTACTTCACAGTCAGGGCGGCTAGGATCTGGAACCAACTTCCAAGTCAAGTGGTGCTCGCTTCTACCCTGGGGGTCTTCAAAAGCCACCTAGCTGGGGTCATTTGACCCCAGAATTCTTTCCTGCCCATGGCACGGGTTCGGACTTGATGATCCGCTCAGGTCCTTTCCAACCCTACCAACTATGAAACTATGACTACATACCAAAGTGGCCAGGTGTAGCAGTGGGGGAGGTGAGGTGTGATGCCATGTGGCATTCTTGGAGGACCAAACGGACCCATGTCACAGAATGCTTGGTGTCACACCTAACACTGAACCAGTTCCTTGTGAACCAGCTGAATGGGTACACTGTTCCAGGCAGCTCTATACTCATTTAACAACCTCATATGTGTGTATTACAGGTGATGCATCCATACCCCGACATGGGCTGTAAGCTGGAAGCAATACAGACCTAGCAGAAATGCTCCAAGCTAAACTTGCTTTGCTCAAGGTTATAACAACTTGGAGCAATTTTGCTATATTTGTTGCACTCCTAACTTCTGCAGGTGTAACTGTTACAGCATAGCAGGTGCTGTGTGCACTCCCAAGCAGCAGTGTATTTTTGCCCATGGCCTTAATGAAATTAGACAGTCATGGCATTAAAAACAAGGACCACTCATGGGTAGGAACTACTTAATTTGCAATTTTGTAGCTTTTGCAGAAACCACAAAATCATGCCTTGTCTGCAAAATCTGCAAAATCAAAAAAAAAAAAAATCTTACTAAAAATGACATGCAGGCTCCCCAGTGGGAGCAGTCCTTGTGGCCACTAGGGCCCAGCTTTGCAGCCTGCCGGGGGAGGTGGGGGAAGGGAAGTTGCTGGCATGAAGTGGAACAGCCAAGATGGCAGCCCCCCTTTCCCCTCCCCCCAGTGCTGCTGACTGGCTGAAAGAGCTCCTTGTTGTGCAGCCCCGCTCCTCTCTGTCAATCAGTGGGAAGGGGCAAGACTTCATCATGGACAGCTCTCTTGGCCAATCAGCAGTAAAGGACAGGGCTTCTCAGCCAATCAGTAAAAAGGGCCGGCCTTGCCATGAAAAGGCCATGAAATTGGCTTTGCGTGCTACAAGTGTCCCACAAAAATCCCTTTCACTCTTCATCACTTAGGTAGACCCCTAACTCATGGGCCAGTAACTGGCTAAAGGACAGGAAGCAAAGGGTAGGTATAAATGGTTAGCTCTCAGAATGGAGTGGCTGACCCCAAGGGTCTGTGCTGGGGCCAGTGCTATTTAACATATCTATAATTTACTTGGAAAGGGCAATAAATAGTCAGGAAGCCAAGTCTTCAGAAGATACCAAATCAGTCAGGGTGGAGGAAAAAACCCAAAGCTGACTGAATGACTGCAGAAGGATCTTGTAGAATTGCAGGACTGGGCAACAAAATGGCAAGTTGATAAGTACAAAGTGATGCACATAGGAAAAAATAACCCAAGATGCACATATACAACGATGGCCTCTATATTAGCTGTTACTACTCAAGCCTGATCTTGAAGTTATTGTACATAATCCTCTGAAAACAGCAGCACAATTCAACATCAGTCAAAAAAAAAGCCAACAGAATTTAGGAACTATTTAGGAGGGAACTGAAAACAAAAGAGAAATGTCATCATAGATTCATAGATGCTAGGGTCAGAAGGGACCTCAACAGAACATCGAGTCTGATCCCCTGCCTGGGCAGGAAAGAGTGCTGGGGTCAGATGATCCCAGCCAGATGCCTATCCAGCCTTCTCTTAAAGACCTCCAAGGTTAGGGGAGCACCACTTCCCTTGGAAGCCCATTCCAAATTTTGTCCACCCTTACTGTGAAGAAGTTTTTCCTGATATCTAGCCTAAATCTGCTGTCAGTTTGTGACCATTGTTCCTTGTTACCCCAAGAGGTGCCCTGGTGATCCCTTGCTGTGTTCCCCTAATTAATTTGTAGGTGGCCACAAGATCACCTCTCAGCCTTCTCTTGCAGAGGCTGAAGAGATCCAGGTCGATCAGTCTCTCCTCATAGGGCTTGTCCTGTAAGCCCCCAACCATACGAGTGGCCCTCCTCTGGACCCTCTCGAGTCTATCAACATCCTTCTTGAAGTACAGCACCCAAAACTGGACGCAGTACTCCAACTGCAGTCTGACCAATGCTGCATAGAGGGGAAGTATCACTGTATAGTTCAATAGTACACCTACATCTTGCATATAGCTCTAGTCCTGTCACCTGCAAAAGTATAAAATAGAACTAGAAAAGTTACAGAGAAGGGCAACAAGGATGATCAGGGGTGTGGAGAGGCTTCTGTACAAAGTAACCCTAATTAAGCTAGGACCTTTCAGCTTAGAGAAAAGATGACTGAGAGGGAATATGTGCACGTAAAGGTACAAAGAGATCCGGTGCATGATCCATACAATCTTGCTTCTTGCCATGGGAGTGGGAGGCATGTCTGTGGGACCATGCATCAGATCACATCACACCTTATTGCCAGTGCAGGGGGATGCTGGGATCACAATCAGCTAACGGGGCTCCCAGCCACAGGGGCATACCTGGCCACTTGTTCAATTAATAGCATGTGAGGAACCAGCTACAAAGTTATTCCACATTTTCTGTGGGATAACTTTGCGTCTTCTTCCTTTTTTTATGATGCCATTAATGGCTTTAATATTTGGCTGGGTTTCAATTCAAGATGCAATTAACTGGATAATCATATCTTAAGTGTAATACGCAGCAGCAACAGCCTAGGATAGTGAATGGCATGGAGAAAGCAAATGTGGATTTACTGTTTACCACCTCTCATAGTATCAAAACTAGGGGCCATGGAAGGAAATTGTTAGGGAGCAGATTTAAAGCAAACAAAGGAACTTATTTTTCATACAATGTGCAATTAACTTGTAGAGGCTGAAAATTTAACAAGATTCAAAAGAGGATTACACATATTTATGCAGGGTAAGTCCATCAGGCATCATTAGACATTATAATTACAGCTGCAACCTCCAAATTAGGACTTACTGTACCCTGGAAGCTGTGAGGAAAAAGGAGCATTGGACATATCAGTTTGTATAAATACTATATTTACTCACAAACCACACACCCCCTTTTCTCCAAAACCAGCCCTCCAATAGTCTTAAGTTGGGGAAGCTGATTTTTCTTTGCTGGAATGGAAGCATATAGATACTGCTGCAAGATGGTTACCAGTGTCTCTATCAGGTTGCTTGTACATGTGACAAACATTGATCATTTTTGCAGTTTAATTGCATCATACTATACACATGCAGGGTTTTTATGATTAACATGTGTTTGCTACATTGCAAATTAAACCACATCTGCATGTACTTCAATTTGCAATGTAGGTTTTTGTAACTTTGCAGCCTTTGACAGCTCACCCCCAGGCAGAAGCAGTGAGGGGGCCTTATTTGAGGGCATGCAGTATGTGAAAAAATTCAGTAATCTTCTTCTTAGCATCCAGTCTGACTGAGAGATAGGAAATTGGGCTAGATGGACCTGTGGTCTTATCCAGTATGGCATCTTTTATGTTCTTAACACAAGGATATGTAGTATATTTTCATAAATATATACCTTCAATAAAAGGTATTGTTACCCATTACAAATGGATTTCCAAATACAGCTCTTAACATTAAGGACTGTTATTTTAAGTGACTATAAAGCACCATGCACATTCCACTGTATATATGATCCTAAACAAATAATTGCTTGGCTCGTTTATGGTTACATTTAAAATCACAATAGCTCTTGATCAATGACCTTCTAGAAGGATACATGCACTTTCTGCAATAATATATGTGTTCCCAGTTTCATATTGGTGTCTTTGGTTACTGGTACCTTAATTTCCCTGTGCCAAGCTAAGGGAATTGATTCTCTTTCTATGGTACTGGAACACAACATATGGGTTCTTTGCACTTTCTGCCCCCCTGACTGTAACTGTCAGAAATCAGCTGTGCAGGCATAAAATTGACAGGAAACTGGTATGAGGCCACTAATGTAAGAATATTAAGGATATCAAAAGGAACATGCTGTGTAATTCTCCAGCCTGTTTTCAGAGGGCTGGGAAGAGAGGCTCTTGATTCTGTTTCATTGGTTAAAAGCTGCTACAATTTGGACAATTTTTAACAGTAAATTGCAGCTATAACCAAAACCTGAAAGCCTTAAAATGCCTTCTGAAACCAATCCAAAAAAACAGTTTTTCCAAGTGCTTTTTATTATACAAGAGAAGCTAGAGAAGTAGATACTTATGCAAGAAGCACTGGCCAACAGCACAGAGAGCAAACATTCCCTGTGCAATCCGAGATGCACCTATTGCCAGGACTCTTCAGGGCTTCTTCTAGGTGATGAGTGCCCACCGCTCCCAATGGAGGAAGGCTTTTTTGTTTGTTTTAGCCCTAACAAGCTCAAGTGCTCAAAAATCACAAGTCAGAATTCCTCAAAAGGACAAAGTTTTTGCACTTGTGGCAGAGATTACTAGCACCTGTACACAAATATCCTTTTATCTTAAAACAATAGACTGTGTGTGCTGAAATACATCCAACCACTGAAGTGGAGGGAAGCAGAAAAACCATGCAAAGGCTGCTGGGAATATAAGAAAAGACCAAACTCATTCTCTGGTAGAAAGCATGATGATGTCTTTACTGCCTGTGCAAAACATACCCTTTTAAGATCTGTACCACCCATCTGACTAGACCTCCATACCATAACGTCCACAGGATTGAATCTGTCCATACATGGAGAATGATCATCTGTGGCAGCCCAGCTGATATTTTAACCTTTGAATCCATGGGAGAGCCATATATTTCCAGCCTGTTGTACAGCCCACTAAATCAGGCCTTCAAGTCCTCACTGTAACGATTTGGAACTGTTTTCTGGAAATTTTGGCACCAGCCTCAGAGGAGGCAGAGACACTTTCATCTCCGTTACTGCTACAGATATTTATTGAATCAACAATGGCTTTCATGGACCTTCAGTTGGCAGCATGCACAACACGAAGAAGTGTGATGCAGTTGAGAAAGTCTGGCAAAATGGGCACTAGCCAGAAGCGATCTGCTCATCTGATGAGATGTGGGGCATAAATAGGTGACCCTATTTCCCTAGTTTCAAAATGGGACTCCTCACTCCGACATCCTCAGTTGTCTCCGAGCTCTGGTCTCAGCTCAGTGCACTGGAAAGTGGGGGGGGGGCGCGGGGGTAGCTGAGTGCTCGAGAGTAGGGGAAGGGAGTATGGAGGTCGGAGGAAACAATTCCAGTTTTCACCAGGACTGTCCCATGTTAAACACCAGTTCTGGATGTCTCACTGAGACCAAAACAAAAGCGTTCATTTGACCAAACGGACAGGATGCCCAGAACAGATGTCTAAAACTGGACTGTCACAGTGAACACAAGATATTTGGTCACCCTAGGTATATATAATTGCTGCTATTATTCTTATTCTCTGTGGGCCTGTAATGGGCCCTGGAGCACTACCATATTAAAGCACTTAGTAGCATGCTAGGAAAATGCTATCGGAATTTCCCAAAGGTCAGGGCACAGAGGAGGAAGCATTTACAGGAAGAACTTCAGATTTTTCCATTACAGACAGACAGGGAAACAAGAGGGAAATCCCAGGCCCAGAGAAGATAAGAACTGAGACATTCACCAAATCCAGAATCGCCCAAGTTCATTGCAAATTAATGGGATTTCAGCAAGAGAAAAAGCAACACTATTCAAGACACCCAACTGGCTCTACCAGACCTGCTCAGTTCTTCTCTTCTTGAATTCACTCTGAATCTCTGTGTATTTTTGCTCCAACAACTTATTCAGTGTTTGACACCCTCAATTTCTGCATCTTAGGGCTAAATGCAAAGCCAAAGAAAACCTGGGAAGGCTTCCCAGAGTGGTTCTCCCCAGTGACTGCCAGTGGCATTGAAACATATTTTCAATAGATTAATAGGTGCTTCTTTCTTCTCCCAACAGTGCCATTAACCCAAGACAGAAATAGGGTTCTTACAAGTGCAATCTGGAGTTCTCATCAACTGCAGCACTCATACACAGAGCCTGAGAAATGTTATACAAACTTTGTAAAGCATCTCAGAAAACAGGATGCAAATGAGTGTGGGAGCACTCATACACTGAGCCCTTTATGTCACAAATTAGAGCCCCATGCTATGGCAGCAGTTTCTCACATCAAATAAATCTTCCGTGTTTCATCCAATAAATAAACCTTGGCAAAAAGGACATTTATCTCTGGAACCTCTAACTGTGTATCATACAAAGAGAATATGGGATGGCACACTCACAGCACTTTTAAAATTGTGTATTAGATTTGGGTCTGAACAGCAGAGTATGGACTGAGATGTGATGATCTATGAAGTTTAGGAGTGCTCAGGTCTTCTGGCTCAGAGCAGTAGGAGATGGAGTTTTCTGAAGTGTGGCAGGACTGCATGCCCATTATGAACCTCAGATGCAGAATATAAGGATTCCTCAGTCAGCAGTCCACTGTATCTGGAGGCCCCCTGGAGTTGGTAAATATGGATCCTTGTCTGCTTTTTCTGAACTATGGGCCCCTGGCACATGTTACACTTAATATGTGATTAACCAACTAATCATGTCTTAAACTGTAACCCAGACACACCTTAATATTCCTATTACACCATTAATCGAATGTGTGACTAGGTTGGGGCTCCCAACCAAATTGCACAGCTATGGCTGGGAGCCCCATTAATGGGCAGGGCTCCCAGCTGCAGATGCTTGATGGTGCAGGACTGTGATTCCAGGCTCCCCCTGCACTGGCAATAAGGAGTGACAGGATCTGATGCTCGATCCCACAAACACGTTTGGCATGGCAGGAGCCATGATTGTGGAGAATGCCCATCAGATCCCATCACGCTTTACTTGCACATCTTTCAGGGGCCTTATTCAAATAAATTTAAATACCCTTCATTAACAAAATATCTGGCTTACTGAATATCAGAAGGTGTTACATGACCCAGCAACAACTTTTATCAATACTTTTTTGGAAAAGATGTACAAGTCACACTACATTAGATGAGCATCTAATGAAAACAGATGGGTCTGCCCCTCAGAAGCAGCAATGTCATTTAAACCTGTGCCGAGAAAAAACCCTGCTGCCCTCCTCTTCTCCTATGTGGGCCTCTCTCCTGTGTGCCTAAACCTGGTGAAAGCATCAAACAATATTTCTGTTGACATTTATGTGAGGTTTTTTCAATTTAAATTGGGATATTTTTGACCAGTGTTGTTTGTACCACTTATGTTTGCACTTTTGATGATTTTAGACACCTCAGCCCATCTCTTGAAATATATTAGGAAAAAAAGACAGTTACTGAGATGGACAGACCTTAGCTATGTCTACAACTGCACTATGAAGTTAGCTTCCATAACAGGATGACATTTATACCACGGCTTGGCAAAACCAGTAATCTGCATGCTGGAGAAGGACATTGAACCAGGCCTTGGGTAGGAGGAGTGAGAAGAAAGGAGATGGGTATTGTTGTAACAATCAAAAAAACCCAACCCCCCCCCCCAAAAAAATAAAATAAAATAAAAAAAGCCAGCTTAGCAAAGAATCCATAGATGTGATGATAAATGTATTTCCCTACTCTCTCTCTCTTTCTTCCCCACTTCTCCAGGCTGGTACAGGACCTTCATGACCCATTATTCACCCAGACTTATTCAGTACTTACATGTAGCTCTCTTCCTTGGGGTGACTATTATAGATGTCCCATTTTGTCCACAATGCTGAGTCAAGTTGGGTGAGGTTCCCCATGGAGAGCTTCCAAAGTCATTATGAATACTGGAAGACAGCAAAGCAACCAGAATGTAGCAATATTCTCCAGGGACAATTACAAAAAATCTTCCTCAAACCTTTCCCCAGTAAGTTCCCTCACCCAAAATCATCTATTATGTTGTATACTCATTTGGAGTCTTTCTTTTCTTTCTTTCTTTCTCTCCCACCTTGTCCAGCAGAACAATCAATCACAGCAATCAGTTTATTCTTAAAACATTTTGAAATGATCTTGCTATTGGTGAGAGATGCCAGACTGATAGCTCTGGCCTCCAAGCCTCTTATTTATCTTCATGACAGTAGGACAAGCTTCCCATATGCTGTCCATTGTAAACAGGCCCCTGGTCAATAGGCTGCTCAGGAAAATGGGAATTCAGTCTTCATGGCCCATCCCATGTTTGGCTTCTCTGCTAGGAATGCCAGCTAAGAGTCAACTATAATGCTTTTTTAAATAGTATCATCATAGTATCATAGTACTTAGGGTTGGAAGTGACCTAAACAGATCATCAGGTCAGACCCCCTGCCCCAGGCAGGAACAGGTGCCAGGATCATATCACTCCAGCCAAATATCTGCCCAGCCTCCTCTTGAAGACCCCCAAGGAAGGAGAGAGCACTACCTCAATTGAGAGCCCATTCCAGAGCCTGGCAGCCCTAACTGTAAAGTAATGTCTCCTGATATCCAGCCTGAACCTTCTCTCTAACAATTTATGGCCATTATTCCTAGTAACCCCTGGTGGTGCCCAGAGGAACAGAGCCTCCCTTAATTCTCGTTGGTCCTCCATGGTGAGTTTCTAAATGGCCACCAGATCCCCTCTCAGCCTCCTCTTGTTCAGGCTGAATAGGTTCAGGCCCTTTAGCCTCTCTTTGTAGGGCCTACCCCACTGCCCCTGGACCATGCGAGTGGCCCTCCTCTGGGCCCTCTCAGTGCTAGCCACATCCCTCTTGAAGTGCGGCGCCCAGAACTGGACATAGTACTCCAACTGTGGCCTAACCAATGCCGCATAGAGGGGAAGGATCGCCTCCCTGGACCTGCTTGTGTTGCATCTGTAGATGCATCACTTAGCCTTCCTGACTGTTTCCTCGTATTGGCAGCTCATGTTCATCCTGGAGTCAACAGTGACTCCAAGATCCCTTTCTGCCACCATGTTGACAAGAAGGGTGTTCCCCAGCCTATAGGTGTGTTGTTGGATCCTTCTCCCTAGATGCAGCACCTTGCACTTGCCTGCGTTGAATTCCATCCTATTCTCATCTGCCCACCTCTGTAATTTGTCTACATCTAGCTAGATTCTGTCCCTCCCCTCCAGCATGCCCATCTCACCCCACAACTTGGTGTCATCAGTGAATTTGGACAGCGTGCATTCCACACCCACAGCCAGATTGCTGATAAAGATGTTGAACAGTACAGGCCCCAGGACTGAGCCCTGGGGAACTCCACTGCCCACATCCCTCCAGGTCGAAAACAATCCATCCACCACCACTCTCTGGGTGTGACCATCTAGCCAATTTGCCACCCCTCTGACTGTGTAGGTATCAATGCCGCAGTCACCAAGGTTTTTTAACAGAATGTGGTGGGAAACCATGTCAAAGGCCTTCTTAAAGTCCAGGAAGACAACATCCACCCTGACGCCCTCATCCAGGAACTTTGTGACCTGATCATAAAAAGAAACCAGGTTAGTCAGGCAGGACCTGCCCTCAATTAACCCATGTTGGTTGCCCCTGAGCATTACCTCCCCTGCTGGGCCCTTGTAGATATGCTCTTGATAATTTTCTCAAAGGTCTATCCAAAGAACTGAGGTAAGACTGACTGGCCTATAGTTGCCAGGGCCCTCCTTTCTCCCCTTCTTGTAAATGGGGACCACATTGGCCCTTTTCCAATCCTCTGGTACCTGGCCAGTGCCCCACGAGCGCTCATAGAGCCATGCCAGGGGCCCTGCTATGACCCCCCCAAATTCCCTTAGCACTCTCTGGTGAAGAGCATCTGGACCTACTGATTTAAACATGTCCAGCCCCTCCAAAAATCTCCCTAACTAGGTCATCCCTGACCCTAGGCGTGGCGGTGCATCCCCTGGGTCTGTCCGCAATTCTAGTGGGGGAGATGTCCCAGTCCCTGTTCAGGAATACAGAGGCAAAGAATTCATTAAAGAGGTCAGCTTTTTCATTAGCCGCAATCACCAGATTGCCAAGCCTATCCTGTAGGGGCCCCACGTTACCCGGTGCCTTCTTCTTACTTCCTGTGTATTTGAAAAAGGACTTTTTATTATCCTTCATTCTGGTTGCTAGTCCTAGCTCCATCTCTGCTTTGGCCTTCCTAACACCCTCCCTGCAGTCCCAAGCAATGGAGGTGTAGTCCTCCTTGGTGATAGCTCCTTGCTTCTGCTGTTTGTACGCCTCCTTTTTTGCCCTTAGGCATCTCTGGATGCCTTTGCTGAGCCATGGGGGCTTCTGAGCACTTCCGTCCTGCTTGGTGTGCATCGGGACTGACTCCCTTTGAGCTTGGAGGATCGTCTCCTTGAGGAACAACCACCCATCTTGGACTCCCATCTCATTGAAGCTCCGAGACCCCAACACCTCTCCTACTAACCTTCTTAGGTTACAGAAGTCAGCCCTTCTGATGTTGAGGGCCTCTGCCTTGCTGCCTTTCACCACCCTGCGCTGGATAGTAAATTCCATCACTGTCGCCTAGGTGGTCAAGTACCTGCAGACCCATCACCAGGTTGTCACTTGTGGCAAGGACCAAGTCCAGCAAGGCATTTCTCCTCGTGGGGCTGTGCACCTCCTGGGTTAGGTGGAGGTCCTGTATCCCAGCTAGGAACCTACGTGAGCGTTCGGACCTGGCTGATTGCTCCTCCCAGCAGATGCCTGGATAGTTTAGGTCACCCAAATGAACAATGAATGATATGAACTAGGCTGAGCCCAACAAATAATTGAAAACCACTGAATGGTAATAAGAGGATTGCAAGGATTTTCAATTGTTACAAGCTAAGACTTCACTCAGACCAGTGACCCTGTGGCCCTTTGCCTATCCCTCGTCCTTACCTTTTGCCTACTAATATTTGCTAGATAGATTTGAAAGCAGTAACATTGGTGACAGGAAAAAAACCCCAAAAAACTCTGAAGGCTGGAAACAAGTGCACATGACAGGGGACTCTCTGATGCCAGGCAAATACCACCAGTTCCTGGCCTCTACTACATCAAATGAATGCTTCCCATTATTATGTCCCAGAAATCTCTTGGGTAAGGCAACATGCAGTAGAGACAGAGACAGTTATTTTTAAGAGATGTTTCCTCTCTGGGCTGTCAAAGCTCTGCAAGAGCTGGCAATCAGCCCATGTTCATTCTGATAAATGCTATTTGCAACTAAAAATGGATTTACAACCTAACCTCTGAAAGCTTGTCTGAAGTAGAACAAACAGTCTTGTTCTGAGATTCCATTAGTGGGAAGGGCTGAGATGGAACTATTCTGGTAGCAATTTATTTTTATTTTTCACCCCATTTTTTCATTTGAAATAACCAAGACGTAACAAAAAGACTGCAGAAATAGTACTAGGGTCATTATTAATGGAAGTAGCAAACAAGACTCAACTAAGCTTATACCTCAGATGTCTCTATCTCCACATCCTCTCTTCTCACCATGGCACAGATCTGCACATTTACTTGTTTCCTTTGGTGAACTTTGACTCTTTCCAGCTTGCCTTTTTGTTATAAAAGAACCTATCCTTCTTGGAGTCTAAGCACTGACAGTCTCTTTACTCCTCACATTCCCTGAAGACTACTCATCAAGCCCTTGGAAATTTAAATATTCTCCTAGTAGTCAGCTGGAAGTAAGGGAAGTGTCAGTGCCTCCAGGGGTAATATAGGTAAAGTGAAGATTCCCTGCTATTATCTGTACCGCTAAGTAATAGAATGCAATTAAAATGTTCCAGCCTGGAGGGACAAGGTTAGCTGAGGCTAAATGAGAGCTTGCTAGATGCAGGGGATACAGCGAATAAATGAGACTCCTGCAAAGCTGTGGTGTTAGGTAACATGTCAGACTGATATAACAGGGCAGGATGTTGAAAAGTTCTCAGGATTGTTTTAAGCCCGAACCAAAATAAGTCAGGGGGAGTTTTGCCAGGGATTTCAAGGAGACCATAGTCCATGCCCATTTCATCATGGGGCAAATTTTCAAAAGGGTCCATAATAAGACACCTTTCAGCAAAGCATAAAAAGAAAGTAAATTAAGAACCACCTTCAGCCTTAACCTCCAAACAACACTCTGCACCATTAGCTTGAAAACAAGGTGCAAGATGCCCCTCATCAGCTTTTGGGGACAGGGCATATTTCAGTTGCAGTGATTAGTTGTGAGGTACTTAACTCTGTAGTTACCAGGTCCCATAGGAACTTCACAGGATAAATCAAATGTTAACAGAGGTTAGGGACAGAAATTACACATACACCGGTTTAAGTACTTGGAAACTGGTTTAAACCTGTAACAGAATAGAAGTTCTGTGCACATGAACCAGTTTCAAAATGGCTGAACTGGTTTAAGATAAAAATGGTTGAATATAGTATCAGGCTTAACTGATTTAGGTCAAATTGGTTTATGAAACTTCTGTCCCTGACACTTTCCTGATCCTTTGACCCCTGTCCCAGACCCCTTCCTTTCCTGGTTCAAGTTAAATCAGAGTCCCCCAGCATGCCTTGCAGCCCTGGGCTGGGCTGGGCTGTGCTGTGCTGTCTGCTCCAGAGAGCAGGCCTGGCCCTGCTCCTTTGCTCCCTATCTGGCTCACTGGCCTCACTGCCTTACCCTAAACCCAGCCTGGGGTCTGAGGCCAGAGAGTGAGGGTTAAACACCCCTTCCCCTGCTCACACCTACTGCTGGCTGACTGTGACTGTGGACTACAAATCCCAGAGGCACCTGGAAGCAGGAAGTGATGAGCAACCCTGCAGAGTCCTGCTGCTATAATTTTGGACTGAAAATCCCAGAGACCTTGGGGGCAGCAGGAAGAGGGTACAAGCACACACCCCATGCTGGCTACATGCCAGAGAGCTGTGCTCTAGGGCCCCCCAGCTTCTGGCCTGAGCCACTGTGGCTGCATTTCCTGAATCAAAGGTAATTGTCTGTGCAGTTGTTTTTCAGTTTAATCTCTGCATTTTAGATTAATTTGCAAAGACTGAAGTGATTCAGCCTTGGGCTTTTTGATTGTCTGTACTTAGTCTAGGAAACTGGACTCAATCCTTCTTGATTAGATTACTGCAACCTTATTAACTCCATGGGATTTGTCATCAGGTCTCCTATGATTACCAGCCCCAGATTTTTAGCCAAAAAGGCTTGAAATGGGTATGTTTTAAACAAAACGCCCCTTGGGACTCGGAGCGGGGGGGGCAGCAAAGGCACCAGTCACAGGGCTCAAGTGCCTATATACTAATGCTAGGAGCATGGGGAACAAGCAGGATGAATTAGCGCTCCTGCTTGCACTAAACACCTATGACTTAGTGGGGCTAACAGAGACCTGGTGGGATTCATCCCATGACTGGGCGGTACATATTGAGGGCTATAGATTGTATAGAAAGGACAGGTCGGGGAAGAAAGGGGGGGGGGGGTTGCATTTTATGTCAGTAAGCAATATACATCAACCCTCATCAAGACAGAATCCAAGGTTGAGGAAGTAGAAGGATTGTGGGTTAGGCTACATGGGGGGCAAGGAGAAAGGGCTTTGGTGGTAGGGGTCTGCTACAGACCCCCACATCAAGGGGAAGAAATAGATGCGGGGCTCCTGAGGCAACTCTCGGAGACCATAAAAGCTAAAGAGGCGGTAGTCATGGGGGACCTAAACTACCCGGACATCTGCTGGGAGACGCAGACAGCAAGGTCCCATTGCTCACGCAGGTTTCTAACCTGTATACAGGACCTCCACCTGACACAGGAGGTGCATGGTCCCACTAGGGGGAATGCCATACTGGATCTGGTATTGGCAACAGGAGATGACATGATAGGGGACCTCCAGATCGGTAGCCATTTGGGAGACAGTGATCACCTAATAATAGAATTCAACATAAGACGGCGTGTGGGTAAGGTAACTAGTAGGGTGAAAGTGCTAGACTTTAGGAAAGCTGATCTCAATGCACTCAGGCGATTAGTCAAGGAAGCACTGCAGAGTAGGAGTTTTGAAGGGATGGGAGCCCAAGAAGGGTGGCTGTGCCTAAAGGAAACGATCCTTCGGGCACAAAGCAAGACGATCCCTGAGCGAGGCAAAAAAGGGAAAGGGGCCAGGAGGCTTCCATGGCTGACCAGAGAAATCCAGGGCAGCCTAAGGGCCAAAAAGGGAGCACATAAAAAATAGAAACAGGGTGAGATCACTAAAGATGAATATACCTCCTCTGCTCGTGCTTGTAGGGAGGCAGTTAGGCGGGCCAAAGCTACCATGGAGCTGAGGATGGCAACCCAAGTAAAAGACAACAAGAAATTGTTTTTTAGATATATTGGGAGTAAAAGGAAGGCCCAGGGAGGAATAGGACCACTGCTAAATGGGCAGAAACAATTGGTGACAGATAGGGGGGACAAGGCTGAACTCCTCAACGAGTTCTTTGCCTCAGTGTTCCTAAGTGAGGGGCACGACAAGTCTCTCACTGGGGTTGTAGAGAGGCAGCAGCAAGACTTCCATGCGTAGACCCTGAGATGGTGCAGAGTCACTTGGAAGAACTGGATGCCTTTAAGTCGGCAGGCCCGGATGAGCTCCATCCGAGGGTGCTGAAGGCACTGGCCGACATCATTGCAGAGCCACTGGCAGGAATATTCGAACGCTCGTGGCGCACGGGCCAGGTCCTGGAAGACTGGAAAAGGGCCAGTGTGGTCCCCATTTTCAAGAAGGGGAGGAAGGAGGACCCAGGCAACTATAGGCCAGTCAGTCTCACCTCCATCCTAGGCAAAGTCTTCAAAAAAAATTATCAAGGCTCACATTTGCGAGAGCCCGGCAGGACAAATTATGCTGAGGGGAAACCAGCACGGGTTTGTGGCGGGCAGATCGTGCCTGACCAATCTAGTCTCTTTCTATGACCAGGTTACGAAATTCCTGGACACAGGAGGAGAGGTGGATGTCGTATACTTAGACTTCAGGAAGGCCTTCGATACGGTATCCCACCCCATACTGGTGAACAAGCTAAGAGGCTGTGATGTGGATGACTGCACAGTCCGGTGGGTGGCGAATTGGCTAGAGGGTCGCACCCAAAGAGTCGTGGTGGATGGGTCGGTCTCGACCTGGAAGGGTGTGGGCAGTGGGGTCCCGCAGGGCTCGGTCCTTGGACCGATACTCTTTAATGTCTTCATCAGCAACTTGGACGAGGGAGTGAAATGTACTCTGTCCAAGTTTGCAGATGACACAAAGCTATGGGGAGAAGTGGACACGCCGGAGGGCAGGGAACAGCTACAGGCAGACCTGGATAGGTTGGACAAGTGGGCAGAAAACAACAGGATGCAGTTCAATAAGGAGAAATGCAAAGTGCTGCACCTAAGGAGGAAAAATGTCCAGCACACCTACAGCCTAGGGAATGACCTGCTGGGTGGCACAGAGGTGGAAAGGGATCTTGGAGTCCTAGTGGACTCCAAGATGAACATGAGCCGGCAGTGTGACGAAGCCATCAGAAAAGCCAATGGCACTTTATCGTGCATCAGCAGATGCATGACGAATAGGTCCAGGGAGGTGATACTTCCCCTCTATCGGGCGCTGGTCAGACCGCAGTTGGAGTACTGCGTGCAATTCTGGGCGCCACACTTCAAGAAGGATGTGGATAACCTGGAGAGGGTACAGAGAAGGGCAACTTGTATGGTCAAGGGCCTGCAGACCAAGCCCTACGAGGAGAGACTAGAGAAACTGGACCTTTTCAGCCTCCGCAAGAGAAGGTTGAGAGGCGACCTTGTGGCTGCCTATAAATTCATCATGGGGGTACAGAAGGGAATTGGTGAGTATTTATTCACCAAGGTGCCCCTGGGGGTTACAAGAAACAATGGCCACAAGCTAGCAGAGAGCAGATTTAGATTGGACATTAGGAAGAACTTCTTCACAGTTCGAGTGGCCAAGGTCTGGAACGGGCTCCCAAGGGAGGTGGTGCTCTCCCCTACCCTGGGGGTCTTCAAGAGGAGGTTAGATGAGTATCTAGCTGGGGTCATCTAGACCCAGCACTCTTTCCTGCTTATGCAGGGGGTCGGACTCGATGATCTATTGAGGTCCCTTCCGACCCTAACATCTATGAATCTATGAATCTATGAAAACTGGGATTCTACCTCATTAGAACATTCAGGAGCTGGGAATTAATAAGAAAAGTAGCAAATGGCCCATGATGTGTAAGAGTTAGCTGTACAGGAGCCCTGCCGAGTAAATAATTTCTTGAAAGTCAAGTCCCTACAGTTTCAGAGCAAAGCTTTTATCATGAGGAGAGGAACTGGATTGACAGTTCTGTGGCCATCACACTTACATCTGAGAGCAACCTGGTTTTGTTGTCTTAAGTCTTTTTCTCAGAACTAGTGCTCTGAAGAGCCAGCCGGAAGGATGCATGACCCCAGCCAGGGAGCTGAGCCAGTAAAGAAGGCGTGTCACCCTGATCCAGAAACAGAGCCTCTGTTAAGAATCCAGATAAAAGAAATAATTACATACTTCACAGTTCTCTCCCTTTCTCCTCCACAGACACTGCTTCTTCTGCTCTCCTCTCCTTCGATGCCTTTTGTCCAAGCCCTGACTCTTGTTCTCTTATTTTGTTTCCATAAATTCTCTCCTTCATGTTTTGGGTTAGCCACCTGCCTGTCCCCTTTATTATGGGGCTTAAATAACAGTCAGTGACGCACAGGCTATACTGTAAAATTGTCCAAGTGCACCTTGGCTTTAGAAACATGCAGAGCAAATGCAGAAAGCAAATCCCTGAGGCTCCCCTGTCTGTTGTCCAGAACCAGCACTTCAGTCCCTATTACAGTTATGACTGTAACAAAATGTTTACAACATAACTGGAAATGCTTTATCATGTACTTAACTCAGCAGATACTGGCAGAGGAACAAGTTAGCTGCTGTTTTGCTCAGTCCCAACACTGTGCACTCTAAATTTCAGAGGGACCCAGGCAGCAATTGGCAAAAAGCAATAAAGCCATTGGACCCAGTGTCCTAGGCAAGCATCCAGTACAATAGCAGAAACACACAGTGGTGGGATTGTATGCAAGGGAGGTGGCACATTTATACAGGGTCTAAGGTCTCTTGTTTCTAGACCCTTCCACTGCAGACAAAACCTACTGCCTCTGCTGTGCTGCCTGCCTGAGTCTGCAGACAGACTACAAGGGATGTACACTATGAGTTTCGGTTTTTATAGGCAGTAACTCTGAATGTGAACTACAATCTCTGACGATTTCACAGTTAAATGTTTGCTGGTCATTCTAGCAGAAATATCCAGCTAACCTTGGGATTATAGGTGGAACTTGAAGCTGAGAGTATGGGCCAAATGCCATCATTTCCCTACCACTACCCTGAACCTTATCTGTGTATTCCCTGAGTGAGTTTTCTTAAGGTGAAGAGGAGACGGTACTGGAAATCAGTGTCAGAAAAAAACACAGCAAGGAAAACATTTCAGGGTAGACTAAAAATAGGGACGTGATCCTGCCTGCTATATATGGATAGATCTATATGGGCACTGCATCCAGTAAGTCTGCAGAAAGGCAAAGATTTCCCTGCATTGCGTAGAAAGAGAGAATATTCCCCATGTGCAGCTGTTGTGCATTGCAATAAACAAGTGCTTTTGCAGAGCACAGAGAAAGGGACAGGGGCTCCGGGTGAAAAGAGCTAGCTGCTAAGCAAAGCTGAACAGGATCTCAGTTCCTCCATGGAAAAGTTTAGCAGCACGTGCTGGTGACTGCTGACACACATTCCCGAGCAACTGAGGTGAAGGCAGCTGCCAGGATGTTGTGCGTGAGGGGTAGCATGTGAGCTAAGAGTGGATTTAATTCATACTGGAGCACAAGGTACCTTTTTGGGGAAGCAAACAAACAAAAAACACCTATCTAGTGAGAGGCTTCAATATCAGTTAGCTGCAAAAACAGAGCCTGATTGATTCATGCTACGGAGCCCTGAACAACTGTTTAGGGTCTCCAAATTCTTCTGGCCCTACTTACCCCATTGCATCAAAAGCCCAGCCTTTGCAGCAATTTCTATTCCACACACACCATTTCCAAAAGAACAGTGGTATAGATTGATCCAGGGCCTAATCAGGCCCAAGGCAGTATAGGCAACTCATATGATTTGATCAGAAGTCTTAAATATTCAGTGCTTCCTTTAGGACCCAGCTTTTGGAATCATGTGAGAACATCAGCTTCCATTAAGTTATATAAAAGCAGTTTCTGGTTCTCATTATCCTCTGCTCCTTAGTGCTGTGGGAAAAGCTTGAGGATATGATTCCGGCATAGCCAAAAGATAAACAAGCAAACAGAAGGCCAAGAAAAATAACCTAGAATGTATTTGATTTTTAAATCTCATGATTTTAAACTAAATTTCATATTTTTTTAGGCCCGCATCATAGCTGTTGACAGCTGAGAGTTGCTAAATAGAGAGCTTCATTTAAAACAATCTAAACATTTCCAATGGAGAGCATACTTTAAGCTGAACATGCATTGTGTGTAGTGAGCAACAGTCCTATCACCGCTCTCTACTGGCTGGGCTCAGAACTGCTCTGCCGCATGTGTGTCATTGGCCTCCGCTTTAGAGAGATGATTCTTTAGCTCAGTTTTTGGAATCTGCTTTCAAAGCAGGGGGATTCAGTTTCTCTCACTGCTGCTGTGACGCTCTAAGCAACCACAGTATGCAGCACAGCAAGAAAGACTACAATTAATTGCATATATTATCCACCCTCCCTTCTCCCCACCTGCTCACAGTCTATTTGCTGTGTTAAGAAAACACAGCAAAACATTGTTTTAATAAGTACTTAGGGCAAGGAGACTTAGGCATTGCAACCCCTAACTTTTAGGTGTATTGCCACCCTGTGGCAATCTATCAGGCGTGGGGACAATTAGACACCTAAGAATGGGATTCAGCAAAGCCGGCAAACTGATTGATGAGCTGTTTAGTTAGTAGGAAAGGCTTTTCTGAGCTTTGAGGAGCAACTCTCTATACTCAGGAGTCTCAACCATGAGCCTTTATTTGCAGTTAGGGACCGAAACCAGATCAGAAGTTTATGCAAGAGTCCTTTACAGCAGCTTACGTAATAGCCTAGCAGTTATGGCATGCAGCTGGGATGTGGAAGAGTCATGTTCAATTCTCTGTTCTAAGCCAAGCAGAATGGGGATTTAAAAATTGTTTTTCCTCTTCCCAGGTGAGTACCCCAGAGGCTCAGGCATGAGATGGGGCACCAACAGCTCAGCAGCATCATGACTTTAGTCATTTTGTCCATGCCCACAGACAGAACAACTGTAGGCACCTACAGGACCAAGCAATTGCTGAGCAGCAGTTTTGAGGATCTAAGTGGCGCACCTACATTTTGGGTGTCTGCACCTAACAGGGCACTTAGGGATCTGACTCCCTTCATGGATTTAGCTCTTAAACACCAGGAAATGCTGACTTTGATAGCATATTGACAGTGTCAAACAAGTGCTTTTAGGAGCACACTAGCTCTGCAACAGCATGATCCAAAAGAACACAATGCAGTCAGTCCTACTGCAGCTCCTGGCACATGCCAGTAGGAACTCCTGGGACCACACTAAGGGCAGCTACATTACATCTGTTCATGTGCAGAGTTGGTAGGCCATGCTTGGCTTTTGGCATCCTGTTTGGCACAGTGCCTCAGGAGTGACTGTATAGGTTGCAGGGGTGTAGGTTCTTTACTTTTCATTCCATCCAGGAAGAGCACACACCAACTGCTGAAACTTCCTTAGCCTGACGAAGGGTTTTTGAACTCGAAAGCTTGCTTAATAACTATTCTCCAACTATTTGGGTTGGTCTAATAAAAGATATCAAATTCACCCAAGGAACCTTGTCTGACTGTATAGGTTCACTTTTGTCCCTTGTGTAAATGTATTAAGAGAGATGCATATCATGTTTCTATTATTTCTATAGTGGTAGCACCTAGACGTGGTGACCAGGGATCTAGCCCCCTCCATTGACACAAGAAACGTGTAACAAACAGTCCCTGAAGTGAGACAGTGTTTCACACAAAAATAGCCTTCCTCCAATTTTCCATTCACACGCACACAAAATCTTTGCACAAGCCAGACTACAGAAGTCATTTTACATATGAAATGTATAGGAATAAGGCAAATTAATGGCTCCTGGGTGTGGAGGATCGTGTCTTCAATTCTCATATTTCATTCTCCTCAAAATTTAAACATATGCCTGGACCCGTTGGTTGATGCACTGCATAACTGAAGAGGGTGACTAATTTCTCACTAGTGGGACTGGCAAAAATGGCTTTGTCCTGTATCCTGTCAGCCACTTGCTTCCTGCCTCCCTTGAATGGCTCCCAGGCTTAACCCATCCTCCCACATACTCCTGTGATGGCTGATATATCAGCCTCTAATTAAACAACTGCTATTAAGTTCTGCCTTGGAAGAGATGAGTTTCATCCTAATTCTAAACTCTGAGCAGTGCCTCTGAAACAAGAAGGGTACTTTTGTATCTGTGAGAGTGTCTGATATGGCCCCTGTAATACAGCAGCTGGGAAAATTTTGAGGCATCCACTTCATAGATTTTAGGATGCAGATAAAGGCCATTACATTCTTCCTAGATCATTACCAAGCCTCTGGGACCTTATTCAAAGACATTTGGTTCACTACACCTTGGAGCATAAACTCTTTGGCAGGCTATTGTATTCTTGGCCCACAGCATCAATTTCCTCAAAAGCCCTGTTTGTACATGGACATAAACAACTTGCCAGACCAGTATAGACCAACAAGCCATCCAGGACAGTATCCCACCTGCTTGCCATACAAGTTAGATCTATTGATTCGAACTGACAGTGGCCCGGCTAATCTACAAGCCCTGGCTCCCTGCTATACCAGAAAAGATGAAAGGTCCATCTAGTCTGGTGTCTGGTCTGCAACTGTGAAAAATGTTAGTTACTTCAGAAGAAGGCATGCCCTCTCTTCATCTGTAAAAGTACAGTTATTTCTTTTGAGGCTTCCAGCTACCATTAGCATATAACTTAAATGGGGAGGGGGATGCCAAAAGGTATGGTCAATAGCACGTCTACATTGTTCAGATGGAGTGCCAAGAAACATTGCCTGCACACCCACCTCCTCCTCTGCATGTGCCAAACCCAAAAATGAGGCCATGGAACCATCCTTGGGTGTTTCCACTAATGTTCTTAAGTTATCTATCTCCAGCAAGTTTAATTTTCAGGTGGCTCTCCTCCACCATACCAATGGATGAACTGGGTAGCCCACATCTCCCATAATTAGTCTCAACACACCACCAGATCCCAGATTTAATTCCTTGACAGGGATTGTTGGATCATCTACTTAAAAAATGCAGATGTGGGGGATATAGCAGCAACTGGCACAAAATTCTCACTAGATGAAGACAAGACATTAGTAGCACGCTTTCAGTGCCCTACAAGGCTGGATGGAAAGCCATGCATATACCACTGCCAACACAACAGATATCCTTAGCCAGCGTTCCCAGGAAGGCAAATATCATTCCCACCCTCTGAGAGAAAGAGAGCACATGGGTGCAAAGGAAGCACCGAGCAGAAATGACTTGTTTAAAGCTTCTTTACTTTTCATCCCATCCAGGAAGAGCACACACCAACTGCTGAGGCTTCCTTAGCCTGACAAAGGGTTTTTGAACCTGAAAGTTTGCTTAATAACTATTCTCCAACCATTTGGGTTGGTCTAATAAAAGATATCAAATTCACCCAAGGAACCTTGTTTGTTTAAAGTAAGGCAGTATTGCTTTTGAAAAGCAGCCCAAATATGTTGAACCAGGAGGAGGTGCTTGCAGTACACAAGGCAGCCCCAGTTGGAGTGGCACAATCAAGAAGAGAACCCAGGAGTCCCATCTCCCTGCTCTCACCACAAAACCACACCTTACAGTCCCTTTAAACGCAGCAATAAAATTCAGAAGTAGGGGCCCCAGCTGTTATCTCAGGAGGAGCTGCATCTTAAGGGATTCCCTCTCACACCACATCTCCTCCCTGGACACGCTTTGCTGTTCAGCAGTGGGTATTTGGTTTTACTGTTTTGGAGGCAGAGATGTGGGTTCTCTTTCCATGAAAAGCATGTTTTGTTCTTTGTGCCAAGCAATAGTCAGAGGGCAGAAATCCCTCCTCTAAAAGCCTTTTTGGATCCCTTTCTGTTGGAACCTGATACATGAGGAAAGTTTATGGATAGTTTATGCATTTGTCTCTGGGGAACATTGTGCAGAGGTAGAACTGTCAGCCTTCAAACAACAATGCCAGATTTCAGTCTCTGCGACACACAGAAAAGACTAAAAGGCACCATTTATCTTCTGGACTTTATTTCCCATCTCCCAGCTTCCAGGACCGTGAATTGCTGAAGCCTGACCTGGAATCAGACACACGCCTTCTTATGGAGTAAAGGTAGGAAGGGAATGAGGCAACACAAGTGTGGGTTAACACAGACCCATCAGCAGGGGGGAGGAAACAGTTACCAAAGAAGGTACTTCAAAGTTTATCCTTACGTTGCATATATAGAGCACATGGAAAATCCCAGCCAGCCCCCACAGCCTAGCCTCAGGTACTCCAAAATTAACATCCCTCCTCAGTCTAATGGAGTAAAAGATGGACTGTTTCCCTCAATGCCATGTCTGAACGCCTCTAAGGGTCTGATACTCAGAGGTACCATATTTTTTCCTACCATACTTAATGGTCTCAGAGACTTTAACTATTAAGCTCCAAATATGGTTCCTTCTACAGCCAGGTCTGTGCAGAGTTAATCTTTCTTTACCTAGGACTAACAGCACTTCTTCCCCTCACAGTCTTGTGACACTGCCTCCTAAGTACAAAAAAGAGACAAAAAGGAGAAAAAAAGTGCACCCTAAAGTAGCCAGAGTGCCAGCAAGAAGGATCTTCCCACCTATCAGAGTTGTGCTGGGTAACATGGACCAGCATAAGCAACCTCCCCCAGAACTGCCAACCTTGAAACTTCAACAGCCATGAGATTTTGGGGAGACATTTTGTAGGGGAAAGAGATGGGTTAGAATAATGTATTTAGGATTCTCTCTCTTTACCCTCTGATTCCTGAGCCTTTTAGGGACTGGATTCATGTTTTCAAGCTTTTTTCTAGATACTTGATAGCAAAAAAAAAAAAAATCAAAGCCAAGATTCCTGGGTTTAGGAGCTGGAGTTTTAAGAAATGCACCAAAACTCTCAAGACTTTTTTTTTTTTTTTAATTATAAGAGTTGGAAGTAGTATTTTCTTCCCACCAGCAACTGATGATCCACTCAGGGAGGGCTACCAGCTCTGCTTTTTCATTATCAGAGACCTTACCTCTAATTACAGTTATTTTAACCTTGGTCTCCTGCTTCTAGTTAGTGAAGTTCAAAGGTCTGATAAGGCCTTGGCTATTAATAAGCTCTCCCCACTAACACTCAGCCACGGTCTGGGCACGCTTCTCATTTAACTGCTCCACTTATGTAACCAATTAGATGCCTAGGACAGAGTGCCTCAGGTGCCATATAAACCTGTTTTCTTCCAAATGTAACCCTTACAGCCTGGTGGAATATAGTCCATAAAAATGTTATAGCCCATGCAGCCAGCTTATTGTATAATCTTTATCTCTCTCTCTCAAAATATAACAGCTTCATCAAGAATGAGTGAGCATGCCTGTTAGCCTCCAAGTCTCTTCTCGGGTATAACCTTGCAGGCCTTTCTTGAGTGCTAAGCAGTGTAGGTTTGAACCCTTTCAAGCTCAGTGGAGAATTGGACAAAGTTGTCTTCATCTTGGGTGAGGACTCAAGGCACTAACCTATTGTACACAAGGATGTTGGCAGAACCAGAACCAGGATCACCCCATGGTCAACTGGAACCCTCTTAGCCAGAGAGTCATGCTCCCTCTGGAGTAAGATCTCAAAGGAGACGGAAAAAGTGCATTGGGATCTTCTTGGTGGCATGAAGGAATTCACCAGGGGCATTGCTGGTGAGTGCTCATATTGCTAGGTTTTTGGATAAAAAGTAGGGCACTCCTCTCCTTGATCCAATAGCCCTTTATGACATGGAGAATGCAAGAGCTTCAAGGAAAGAGTTTGAAAGCTCTGTCCTGAAATAGCCCATAGCAGGGTTGGCAACTTTTTTAGCAAGGGTGGGACAAGTTCAGGCAGCTCATTCCAAAGGCAGGCTGCTGTTTGTGAACCAGCCACTGCTGCTGCTTCCTCTGCCACTAATTGTCAGTGACTGTGGCCGATTCCCCACATTTTTGATTGCTGCCACCATTACAGGTTGGCGGGCTGACTAAAATCTCTTTGCTCACTCATTGCCAACCCATGGGCTTTAGATTGTCACCCACTGACATGATGATTAGGGAAGTCTTTGAAAATGTGGGTTTTCGGCCCTTCACACAGAGGTGGGAATTCAACTTGGGCCTCCATACACAGGGTGAAAGCTCTCACCAGGAGATTAATTGAAAAATATGAGATTCCTCTACTTCCTGTCCCAAATCTTTTGAAGTAGGCCATGCAAAGTGTAACAGCTCACAGGGGAGGGGTGGAGGAAGCTCTCTCATGAAACAACCTGCAGTCTGGTGGTTACTGCACTCTCCTGGGAGCTGTCGGTTTGAATTCCCTCAATCACAGAAGGAAGTTGATCCCAGGTCTCCTGCAACCTGGATGAATATTTTTAGGCACCACTGTATTTTATGAAACAGGGCTAGTGTAAGACACAACTCCAGGAGAGATAATTCAGGGTGGTGAATCTCCTGCTGAAAGGTAAGCAGCTACTATGGATGGCTTAAGAGAGACTCAACTCTTTTCATGAGCTGTCCTCAAAATAGTCAAAATGCTGTTTTTTTGAATGCCTTTCTTAAACATCTAAGTCTTCACTTACATAAAGTTTCAGACATATTGCCTAGGGACCTTGCTCAAGGATACAGATGCCACTCAATGATCAGCCACCGCCATACTGAGCTAGAACTACACTTGCAGATATAGCTCTACGTGCCTGACATGCTACCAAAAGGTAGGTCCCCTGTAACTAATGGCTTACTCCCTCATCAGAGAGGGAATGGAAATCCACATTCAAGTTCCTCTTAAACCCAGCTCACTTGTTTTCCAAGAAAATACCTTAAACAGTAGGCTACAGAATAATACAGGTGGTGCTCTATGCATCTCTCCTATGGAAAGGACCCCACTCTGCATGAATATTATTTCTCTCTTCAAACAAGGTCTGGAACTGAGTGCCTCTGCTTTCCTAGAGTCATTCTTAGGTACATACACATACACACATGATTTTGGAAACACATGGGCTATGTATTGGCACATCATTTCCCAATGACAAGAGCACAAAACAAGTATAAACATTTGACCTCTCTTGCAAAATACCCAGCTGCAGTGCAACAGTTTTCAGTATCTTTGTGTACCACGTTCCAAGAATGAGCATAGCATGGGATAAAAAATATTCACTTGTTAATGCATTTCCTGATGTATTTGTTTTTCCATATTTGCCCCACTGGCATAATCATGACCTCTCAAGTTACTGAAGAGTTACTAAGAGTCCTGTTTCTTTTTAACTGATCAAAGAGAGTGTAACCTGGGCGATACTCCAAAAGGTACCCCCTCTCCAATTGAAGGGATCAGAGCAGGTGCACAAGTGCTGTGGGAGGTGTAGGGACTCTCCTCCCCCTATAGAGCAGAGCCAGACCACTACTGGGGACTTAACCATATACCTTTTAATGAGGGAACAATACTGGGAACATAACAGGCATAATCAGGGGGTATAGTGGACACTACAATGCCCCAAGGGCCAGGATTCAACAAAGGTTAGACACTTACAATCATTGACAAAAGACAGGGTGAACAAAATATAAAACACAAACAGCAGAGCAAACAACAGGTTGGGAAAATATAAAAAGGCACAAAATATAAAATGTAAAAGGAGAAAGAAATATAGGGCTTAGGTACCTGGAAGGGGAGAAAGGGCAAAAACACAGTGGCCCCTTTCCACTGCAAGAGGAATTTCTCCCTATTAGCTCACTCACCCCAAGTCACCAAAATTAGGACTTGAACTTGGAGCTCCCATGTGGTAGGCAGGAATGCTACCACCCAGCTGCCAGTGCTGGTATTGCTCCAAGCTGCTAGGGGTCTTGACCTGCCTGGAGCCCCGGCCTCATGCCAAGCTGCCTAGCCTCTGATTGGAGGAGCTGGAAACCGAGCTGGGAACCCCTCAGGTCGCTGCTCAGATCCTTGCTGAAGCAGGAAGCCTCTCCTGCTGGCCACAGCCTCTCGTAGGGGATCTTGGAGCCCAGCAGAAAGCCTCTCCTACTGGCCACGTGCCGTGTTGCTGAGGGTTCAACTGCTGCCTGCAGGTCCTGCTCCTTCAGGCTCTTCTGAGGCAACTGCTTCCACCCTGCCCCGCTGGATCAGCTCTTTGAAGCTCCTTCCTCACGGTGTCTCACTGATCTCTTTCCTGAGTCAGCCATGCTGCCCCTTTTATCTCCCTCCAGGTGACCCAAAGGGCCAATCAGGGGACATGAGGGGTGAATCTCTGGGGCCTGATTGGTGAGGAAAGGGAATCCCAAGTCCTCCAATCATCTTTCACCCCTTCAAAACCCCTGGGCCAAATCATTACCAGATTGGTGAGGAAAGGGAATCCCAAGTCCTCCAATCATCTTTTGCCCTTTCAAAACCCCTGGGCTAGGGTCACTGCCAGCCAGCCCGTCACAAGAGCATCTAGCATCTGTGCTAGTACAGTCTGTCATGTTCAAAAATCCAACAAAATGCTTTTTGGTGGTGCTGCCTTCTCTTGCCCCACTTGCTTCAAACCATTGTCATCAGCTCTTGTTTACCAAAGCCTTTGGTGCAGTCAAGAATAATAGAAAAATACTTGGCAGCTTTCAAGGCAGGAATAATTTCATCCTAATTGTGTTTCCAAGAACTTGAAAAATGTATTTGAATAGCTTTGCTCAGATAATGATCAGGAATTTTCTTTGAGATAATTTGTTGAATATATTCTTTATCATGCAATCACATTTAAAAAAAACCAACTCTCCTTTTTTAAAATTTCCATTGTGGGATGAATAATGCTTGTCCGTTAAACCTTGCAGGGGAATGTTTTCAGTTCTGCATGGCCTTTCTGCAACAGTTGGCCAATGCTCTGAGAGTTAATTTGGTGTTGGCTTTCTTTATTAATCAGATGATCTTGCTTCACGTTCACTTCTATGTCTCTCTACAGATGATAGCTGTTCATGTGATCTGCTGAGTTCTTAGGTATGTTTCTCTAGTCTTGAACGCCATTCCTGTCTAAAGCAGGATCTCCACATTTAAACAACTTGTAGCAGAGGTAAAAAACAGAATCAGCTGAAGTGGAATAGAGAAGCAAAATCTCATTTTATGCATTCTTCATTTGAAGGCTGCTGTGAAAAAAGGAAAGCTGAAAAGTTTCCTTCATTACCATCTAAAGGAAAATCTGCTTGCACTGGGCCAGCATTCACAAATAAAAGACAAACTCTGTTACTGATTACTGGTCATTTGACTAGATCTTTCAGAGCATCAGTGCTCAGTTTCCTTTGTGCACCTTAAATAACTGTGCAACTGTACCAATTTATTACTGCTCAAAGACATGTCCATATCAACAGAGCTTCCACATTTCTTGTCCCTCCCTTTCAGATTTTTCAGAAGAAACAAGACCACCTCTAATTTTTTATTAGGGTAGATTGTGACTTCCTCTACCTACCTTTAAAGTTAGCTCATGCCCCAGGATATCAGGCAAACATGATTTATACCCCTGTTTGTCAAAAATGCCATTCTTGCTCTCACTGTTAATAAGAGCAGAAATACTTTTTTTCCTGGAGATATTTATTATTTAACTATTGCCCCCACTACTGGTTGAATAATGCTTGTGCAGGCCCATACATTAAGTTGTCCTTGAAAATGTTTGGGATATGTAAAGTATCCATAAGACTTGGCACTGTTATACATCAGACTATAACAAATCAAGGTGCCATAAAAAGTAGGCTCTAAACTCTCTGTTGAGGTCTTGTCTCTGTATATGACAAATCATCATACTTAGGAGGCCTGTCTCTCCTCCTCCTTCAGCTACTATCAGAGACTGTGGTTTCCTATACATGTGAAGAGATTTGGGTACGGTGTGTGCTGAGTCCAGAGATTTACAAGTGGGTATGTGTGTGGTGCATGTAGTGACCACCAAGTTCAATAAATACAGGCATACACGAATGAGAAGAACTAACAACAAGTTTTATTGTGGAGAAATAGATGAGACTCTGCAGGCCTTTAGTCTCTAAAACTCACTCACTAGCTGCTCCCAACAGAGGGGCCATCTCCCATTTCTCAATTCTCTCAGACTTCTGTTAGGAAGCCTTCCATAATTATAATTTCTATGACTGCAGCATGTACTTGCGTCTGCAGGTGGGTTTGTATATGGTGTGTGGTCACACATAGATTTGCTCGCAGGTTTGTGCGTGGTATGTGGAAAGATGTACACATGCTTACCTGCTGGGATGTGTATTGCATATGCACATGTGACCTGTGGGCGCTGTATGGAGCACTGTGATTTAAGTAGATATTTCTGCAGTAGTTTTTTTCTGCAGCTTAATCCAACCATACAAGCTACAGACTATAAGGAGCCTTTGTGTTTAGCTGGCAGTTCTTTCTGTGCAAAAGCCAGCTGATTCAGCTCCAGAAGCAAAGCCACCCATCAGCAAAGTTGGCTCCTTCACTCTGCAGCAGATTCAGACTTTGGCTTCTCCCACTGATGAAATTGGATGTCTAGTTGTTTTTTATTGCTTGTGTAGGAAAGTAATTTTCTTTTTAGTTGGGATACAAATGCTACATAGCGGAAGGTTATGCTGTGTTTGTACATACTCAGTGCTAGAAGAGATGCGGTGGGTGTAGTTCTGGGTCCATGTGTGGAGTAATTGTGTATAATATACTGGCTAAGTACAGACAGTCAAAAAGCCCAAGGCTGAATTGTTTCAGTCTTTGCAGGTAAATCTAAACTGCAGATATTAAATTGAGAAACAACTGGTCACACATTCACTTTTGATTCAGGAAATGCAGGCATATGCCTGCAGTGGCCCAGGCCAGAAGCTGGGAGGCACTAGAGCATGGCTCTCTGGCACAGCCAGCATGGGCTGTGTGTTCACTTCCTCTTCCTGCTGCCCTCAAGGTCTCTGGGATTTGCAGTCGGGAATCACAGCAACGGGACTCTGCAGGGTTGTTCATCACTTCCTCTTCCTGCTTTCAGGTGCCTCTGGGATTTGTAGTCCACAGTCACAGCCAGCAGCAAGTTTCAGTAAGTTTAGCAGGGCAGGACAGCTGTGTACTTGGGGAAGTGGGGGTTTAACCCCGCTCCCTGGCCCCAGACCCCAGCTGGGGTTTGCTTGGGGGGGCAGTCCCTGCCTTCCCCATTCCTGCCCCCAGCCCTTCTCTGCTGGAGCACACAGTACAGCCCAGCCCAAGGCTGCAAAGCATGCTGAGATGTCAGGGGACTCTGATTTAACTTAAACCCGGAAGGGGTCTGGGACAGAAGTTTCATAAACCAGTTTGACCCAAATCAGTTAAGTCTGATACTACATTCAACCAGGTTTATCTTAAACCAGTTTCAGTCATTTTCAAACTGGTTTCTGTGCACTGAACTCCTGTTCTGTTACAGGTTTAAACCAGTTTTCTGATGGCTTAAGCTGGTTTATATGTAACTTCTGTGCCTAGCCCTGTGTACATGGGTATATGTGGTGTGTGGGTATATGTATGGTGCATGCAAGTTTGGGTAAGTATTAGGGGGTTATGTGGGCAAATCTGTGAGTAATTTATGTGACTATGGGTATGCTCTAAGCATGGTTTTCTGAGCACATTTTTGTGTAGGTGGATGGTCTCTTGGGAGCTAGGAGAGGGTGAGAACAGCTGTGGTGGGTACAGTGTTAAACATCCTGGATGAGCAATGCATTAATACTGCACATCCCCTCTTCCTGAGTTATAAACAGGTTAAAGTATCTCCCAAAGGGAAGCAGTGCTGTGAGATATGGGAGCAAAATGTTTGCACTGAAATACTTCATTATGAGAAGACATGACTCTGTGGCACATAAGTAGGCAGAGCAGAGTTCCCTTCTGACACAGGCTGGTATTGAGCTCTGGTGCATTTGGGCCAGCTCTAACTGTGGGTGGTACATGCCTAAGGCCATAGCTTCTCAAACAAGCAGCTGCAGCCATGCCAGGACTGTTTCTTTATGGGTAGGTGGGAGGGCAATGCCAAAACTTTTCTACAGTAAAGACTGAGGGCCACTGCTCTAGCTAGAGAACATTGGGGTGGAAGAAAGGCATCTTTCATGTTATGCGCCCTTAGAAATATGGCAAGAGATTCTTTACAACTTATTTTTAGATGATGACTCCTTCCCAGGGGTAGACTAGGTAAAAGACATAAAAGGACCAATTTAGATTGGGAAAAAATCCATAACAGAGAATCCTTTAGCCATTCACAGGGAACAGAAGATAAATTTCTCCTTTGCCTAGAGCCCAGGATTCTTTGATCCAGATGGCCAGCTACTTGATGCTGCTAGCTTATTAAATATTGTGCCTACTGTCTGCTGATGACATGTGTTGTGTTCAGGACACAACTGTAATCTGTGAGATTTGCTTCCAGCCCAGTTTTACCAACACATGAAGAGAGGGAATAAAGTAACACTTGCTTTGAAAAATGTGATGTACTTCAGAAACAGCTGAGAGGAAGCGAGAGTCCAGCACCCTGTTCCTGTCAAGAGTGTGTCAAGATGAAAGAATGAAATGGAAAATGTGAATCTGCTGGGATTACAGCAGCGAGGATTTTCTAAACAATAAATCAGAGTGGAGAGTGTGTAGAGGGCTGGGAGAAGCAAACAGTCTGCACTAATGTTAGGCAGAGTTACTGCTTCTGGTGAGGCTCATTCAACAACTTCACTTCTGGATGATGACTGTTCCCTGACGGATGTCCCAAGCTGTGGTGGGAAGAGATGCCCTGTTTTGTACAGGGCAGAGTTTGTTGCTTCGAGGTAGGTTTTGTTTGGCTGTGGATACTAACTGCCAGCTCTGTATCAACAACACAAAATGTACTTGGAGAATTTCCCCCAACGGTCTAAATTAAGCTTCAGGCCAGTCTCAATGGAGTTCTTGGAGAATTAACTTCAGCTAGCTGAGGCCCTGTTTCCCCAAAGTGTGCTCCTTTAACAACTTGAGAGGGTGCTGTTCCCAAGACATGTAGCTGCATATTGTAGTCAGTAAAATAGTTCCTGCCAGTACTGACCAGAGTCCCAGACCAGCTCTGCTCTTGCACTGCTCTGCCAATGTACCTCAATCCAGGCTTGGACTCCCAGCACAGTTCAACTCTCCCCCTCACCCCCGCCAGGTATCTGAATCCTGATCCAAAAGCCTGCCTTCTGTGCAGCCTTTGGCTCCCAGCAGAGGTCATCTGCACATCACAGGGTTAGATGTGACCTGAAGGATCATCTGGTCCAATGTGCTGTCAAATGCTTATCCAGCCTCTTCTTGAAAACTTCTAGTGAAGGAGACTTGACAGGTTCCCTGGGCAGTTTTGTTCTATTACCCTACTGTTCTCACAGTTAAGACAATTCATATAATTTAAATCTGTTTTTCTACAGTTTAAACCCATTGGTCCATGCCCTGCCCTCTACAGACAAGGAGAATAGTTGTTCTCTCTCTTCTTTATGGTAGCATTTCAGATATTCAAAAAGTGCTATGTCCATGTCCTCCCTTGATCTACTTTTCTCCAAACTAAATATATGTTGTTCTTTCAACCTTCTTTTTGTGGCTTGTGTTCCAACCCCTGTATCATTTTTGTCACTTGTCTCTGGATCCTCTCCAGTGTCTCTACATTCTCCTTAAAATACAGAGCCCAGAACTACACACAATAGCCCAGCTGAGACCCAGTTAGCATTGAGTGGTATTAGCATGTATTACATACAATAGTCCTGTTAAAACAGACCGACTGCATTTACCCTTTTTTTTGCAGCTGTATCACATGGCTTACTCTTGCTGAGTCTGTGATACACCAAAACCCTCTGGACCCTTCTTGGCAGCACTTCTGCCTAGACAGTTCTCTCTCATCCTACATTTGCGCGCTGGTTTCTCTTCCCTTCAAGTAGCACCTTACATAAATCTGTGTTGAATTTCCTTCTCTTGTGTAGTGCCCAATTCTCTAGTTTTTCAACATCCTATTGAATTCTATTCCTATCCTCCAAAGTATTTGCAAGTTTGATCAGGAAGTTCTCTATGCCTGCCTCCACGTCATTAACAAAAATGTTAAGCAGCACCAAATGCAGAAAAGACCCTCACAGGAACCACACTTAAGATTTTCTGCCACGGCTAAAATGATCTTTAGAAGATATGGACAGAAAAGGATGTGGTGCTTGAGCTGAGAAGCCTTATAAGACTTTTGGGCACTAGAAGACTTGATGCTAGGCAGTATCCAGAGGACTTCAAACAGCAGGTGGAGGTGGCCCTGTGGATTTATCACATTTAATAAACATGTAGCAAACAAAGCTAGCACCTATTTTCCAAATGCCATTGCCTGCGCCTGTTTGCATTCACACTCAGCATATCTTTGCATGCCTTTGTGTCCCTATACATCAGCCCTCAGCCAATACACTCTGCATATCAATCTTCCTTTGCACGGTCCCATGTCACCACACAGCCATGCCTGGCTGCATGTTACCATGGATCTCCTGCTTATCATGGTATACCTTTGTTCAAGCCAGTCATGTCACGCATTTAGCATACTCTTCTAACACCAATTATCAACCAGGATACTGTGGCACCCTGTGGTTCCATGAGATCCTTTTAAAGGTGTTATGGGGTGCTTCTCAATATTCACACTGTTAAGTATGCAGAAACCTACAAATATTTCACAAGATAAACCCAGAGATTTCAATAAAGGAATCCATAGTGTCAAAAACATTCTGACCACTTATGGCCTTTTTGAGTTGCTCACAGCAGAATTGCTCTATTCTTTTTCTGTAGTCAAGAAACTAATAGCTGGCATTTTCTGAGGAATGCCTTGAGACCAATGAGGGGGTTCCGTGAGTCTGACAAAGTTGAAAACCACCACCCTACATCCTATTTCACAACCTGGTAAGTCTCTGTGCATCTCACACCGTTAAGTGAGCAGTGTTAGCCTGGGCCATCTTTCATCAATGCTGACTTCATTTCATGAAAATTTTGCATTTTGATCCAAGGGATACAGAGTCATAGTGAGTCCAGGAGAAGAGAAAAGGGGCAGAGGAAGCAGCAAATAGCCACAGCTGAAAGGAACAGCACAGACCCTGTGTCTGTCTCCTGTCTGTGAGAGGCCTCGTGTAACTTTAAAGGACCCTGTCTCAGCAACAGGATTAAGAATCAGAGAGACCTCCCACCTGCAGTCAACTCCGTCATAGACCTCCCCTACTGAGTGACAGGGGTCCGTGCCTGCAGCAACTTATCCCTTTAGTCTCACTTTGCTTTCCAGCTGATATGCCTTTTGCTAGGAAAAAAGTAGCCTGTACTTAGAGGGCAACCTCCTTCTAACTGTTAACAAAGTCTGGGTCCCAGGAACAGGGTGATTTATTTCCCACCCAGTATAATTCCACTCACTACAGTGAAGATAGCACCATATTTGAACATCCCTCCCCACCCCCCCATTCCAGTCTTTGAAATTTTCCACTCTAAATTAACCCTCCAGGTTGGAAAAGTAATCATTCTCCTTTGCATGGGTGATTCAGGATGCCAAGAACCACACATCCCAGCACCACACTTGACATGCATTTGTTCAGGAACTTTCTGGGGGTGGTTGCCAATGCTCAATTTAACTGCAGGCCCCAAACATTTAGAAAGAAATTAAGAACACAAGCAGGAAATGACACATACCTTTGAGTATACTCCGAAGGTTTCTATAACGCTGACCTGTAAATGTTTATTATGGCATTATGGTTATGAAATTAAATTTAGCTGATAGGTAGAAAGTGGGGGAAAAAAGAGAACTTCAAAATAAGCAAAGCAAAGTAAAGCCACAGTGTTAAAAAGGCCACTGATTTTAGGGCCCATATTTTGAGAAACTTGAGTCTCAATGCTGAGCTCACCCAGTTCCCATTGTCTTCAGCACTACTGGAAATCAAGCGCCATGTGTCTCAAAGATTGGGCACCCAAAACCACTAATCTCTCCTGAACATTTTAACCTTAACTTCTATGAATGCTAGTGTCAGTGATAAGATTGTTTGGCACTGCGTGGTTGCTTGGTGTGGTTGCTTCTGCAGTGGGGACAGAAACACGCTTGAAATTTCATCTGACATAACAGAAATTACACACATGTATGTAGAAAGGACAGAATATCAAATATTTTCCAGAATCCCAGGGGATCTAAATGAACACTCAGAGGCCCCTTTTTCAAGAAGACAAACTTATCCAGCTCAAATGAATCCTCTGTGTTATGCTTCAATACACATAGCGCCCTGGGCTGCCAGCTGCTTATCTGTAAGATGTTGTACAAGAGCCAGTGACCTCACCTTTCAGAGCGGAAAGAAACTGTAAAGATTCACAGGGAAATGAAACTACTCAGAAAATCAGGTGCTTGGATTCCACAGTGAGGAGCATGTTATTATTGCCTGGCTAGAAAAATAAATAGGGATTGTCATGGTAATTCAGTCTTTCACTTTTAGACCCATCTGAATTCAGTCTGGTTCACTAGCAAGTGAGTTATTGTTACCAGCTGCTGAGTTCTGTGATGTGAACTGGTAAGACTCAGCCTCAATTCTTAGTCACCAGGTATCCGCTTTTCAAAATCCTTCCTTTCCAATGGCATTACCTGGATCTGTGGCTGCTGTTCAGCAGGAAGGACACAGATTAAATGAGCCATGCAGACTGAAATTTGAGGTGACTCAACTGCATAACAATAACGTTGGGGGCAGAAAGAGAAGGAGTATGAAAGTCAGAGTCCTGCAGCCATTCAGAAAGGACCCTGAACAGGGTCTGCAGTAGTAGAACAAACACTCATCACCTGCTATTCCCAGAGGAGGTCTCTTCATGTCCAGGCGATCCATTAATGTGTGGAAGCTTGGTCTACATTTACAGGACTAGTCTCCAATACTATTAAGTGAGCTGGATTGCTGTGTTGTCCATGGGTGGGTCCCAAGGACTCCACAGGCAGTGTTTGCTTTCTGTCCTAATCACTCAGAGGACATCCTTTCTCCCAAGTCCAGATTGATTTCTCTTGTGCTAATGAAATAATGCCTTTCCTAACATGAAAGTGCCACCTGATCCCTAAAAAGGCTGGGAGGAGGGAGTGGGGAATCTATGCCCAGGTCCCAGAGCTACACAGGAATAGTGCTCTTTGAAGGCCAAGTGAAAACTTAGTAGGGTGTGAATATAGTTCAGCAATTCCCCTGGGCTAGAATCCCAGCAAGACTCACAAACAAGCTGCAGGGTCCTGCTTCTTACCTAATCTCTTAAGTACCAACCCATCAGCCCTGCAGTGTAAGCAGTGGAAGCTCTTCCATCAGAAGTAGATTTGGGGGATGGGGAGAGCTGCCTTGGTCCTGAGGCTTCAGATGGGACATGCCACACTCACCTTTCCCTAGGATTAATCTAGTACACCTAAACTTGAGAGGGCCAAACTGTCATAAGGTACCAGGTAGCAGAAGGCCTTCTTACAGGGCACAGCAGGAGGTCTTCCAATGTATCTGTTATATAAACTCTGAGACATTTGGTTTCTAGAGCACAAGTTTTGTCTCTTCCCTCAGCAAACAAACAATTATTTTTAGTGACCTGCATAATAAGCAGACTGGACACCTTATATCTGTAAGCATGAATGGATTGAGTCTCACAATCCCTGGATTTACTAATGGGGAAACCAAGGCACAGAGCTGGGATGTGACTTGCTTATAGTCACACACAATGATTTAGTAGCAAATTCAGGAACAGCACTCAGATCTTCTAACTTCAGTCCCACACTTTAAGAATCACACTCCCTGTCATTGATGGAACTGAAATGTCCAGACATTCAGTCTTCTGCTCTAACAGTCTATGTCTTGTTCCCACTTTGTGACTGAAATCCATAGCAACATCATTTACCCAGCAGTAAATGCACATAAACACATATAAATGCAATAGTTAAAAAAAGAATGGGAAAAGCCAATGAGTTGATTATTTTGGGTCGGTTCCCCTGGGGAAAGGAGGAGCTGGCTCATGCTGTAAAATGTATTTTGGGAAACAAGTGAAAGTTCCACATAAAACTTCCCAAAATACTTTGTTCTTAGAATGACTGGGCACAGCTACCAATATTTCAATGACTTTATGGGGCACTATGGTGCAAGGCTGCTACTTATGGGAGCTAAGTATCAGCAGGCCCTTCTGAGGCAGATGGGATGGGATCTGGGATGGGATCAACTCTGGGACTAAGTATTCTTGTTTTAATGTTGTTTTTCCTTTCTTTTCCTCCCCCCTCCTCCCCCCCCCCCCCGACTGATCCAGCGGCTCCATTCCCAGAGAACTCTGTGTCCCAAATGTCTCTCCACAAACAGGCAGTTTGCATCTCTGAGGCTTCAATTCCTCAGATTTCTGGGCATTTTCCAGTCTCCAAATTACAAGCACTGATCCTGCACTGATTTATATATGTATTGAAAGAGCAGGAGCCCCAGCACTGTGCTAATACAACACGTCATTGTGGAAAATCGTTGCATCCATTACCTGTGATATACCAGTTCCATACAGGCTGAAATGCAGCTTTCAAAGGAAGTAGCAGAACTATCTGGTTGTCTGTAGAAGAAGTGAAGAAAGTATGTTTTCTAATTGAAATTCCCTTGAAGAACTTGGGTCAGCAGAATGCTATTACCCTAGGACACTGGGTCTTCTTGTGAAAAGAACCAAGAGATAGATCTCAAATGACCACAAGTGGTCAGCACCTCAGAATATTTTTCAAAGGGAAATACTGAGTTGCCAGAACCCAAGATGAAAAGTAACAGCTAGATAAATATCCCTCACATTGTTTTCTATTGCCCAAGAGTCATTTCACAAATATGCTGCATTCTGTCCCTCTCTCTCCTTCCCCTCTTCCCCTTTTCCTGCCCAAGAAAGGTCATTTTCTTCACAGGGAAAAATATCCTTCACAACGACAGGGTTTTAAATTAGACTGAGCAAGAAAACTTCCCATCTGCCGATTCCCAATGAATAACCTTAATTTCTTTAATGCAAATATTTAGGAACAAAGAACTGCTGTTCAAGGAAGAGTAATAAATTATCACAGTAGATCCTGCTTTGTTTGAAATTGGAGTCAAGTGGATCCTGTTTGAGCTTAAAAGGGGAAAGCAGTCCTACTACATTTCAAACTCAATATTAACTCATGGAGGATCCAAAGGAAATACCAGCTTCCCACCCCAACTGGATTCTGTTACCACAGTCCCTTGTCTCTGAGCTGAAAACAGATGTCACCAAGCTTGCTGGAGCAAAATGTGCTTTCCTTCCAGCACACAAATCAGTTTAAATCTTTCTAAGACAATGCTAAGCATAAAAGTAGCACCAGCAATACGGCAAGAGATGCAACAGCTTTGCACATTTGGGCTGGGTTCAGAGACATACTTGAGAACACCAGAGGGATAATATGAACTGGACCATAGATCTGGCACTGATGAGGGAGACAAATTTCAGCTAACCCTAGAGAAGTTGATGGAATTACTCCAGACTAACACAAGTGCACCTGAAATCTACTAGCCCTCATCTTATAATACACTGGGCCATCCATGACAGTTGCTAACCCAGTCCTCATAAGTGTTCGGCTATACAGTGCACACATTTATCATCCTTAGGGTGAATACTGCGATGCCAGAAAATTTTATGAGGGTGATGCTACAGTTACTGGTTATGCAGTACTAACAAGCACTTGGTGCTCCTTCTTGGCCTCAGTTAAACTGATTGTACCATGAGTTTAAGTGACCACAAGTGCTTTACTGTACATTTAAGTGCCAGGCAGTGCTTGTAGTATCTGCAACACATGCACCAGATGCAATACAATATATTTTTTAGTAGAGGTGCACCAATACATTCAGTCTGATATTGGATCAATACTGATATAAAGAAAATCGGCTATATCAGAAATCGGCCCGATACAGCCAATAATTTGGCTGATAAATGCCCATGTGCCCACAACACAGCAAGCAGGCAGCAGGAGCACAGCCCAGCAGCTTGGAGAGCTGCGTGCAGCTGGTAAGTCCATTGTGGTGGAAGGGAAAGAGGGAGGAAAGGGGTGTGGGGAGGCAGATCAATGCCCCCCACAGTGACGGAGGGCCTGGGGCAGGGACTGGGGCAGGTGTTGCCCAGCCAGGGTAGGACAGAGCCATGGTTCATTGGAGGGGGAACGGCTCCCACCGCTGTGTGCACCCTGGAAGGGCACAGAGGGCCATGTGCCCCCCGGATCTGCGTGGGGCAGGGTGGGTGGGCTGCAACTGCGGGCTGGAGTCAGGGTTGCACCAGGCTGTTCTCAGCAGGGGCTGGGCTTGGGGCAGGCGGCTCAAACCCAGCCGCCCCCCATGTGCCAGGAAGGGCCGGGGCTGCACCAGGTGTGCGGTGGTAGCACTGGGAAGGAGCTACGGTGAAATTCGGAGTGACTGCAGCCCCCTCCATAGCCTCCTTCCCAGCTCCACTGCTGCCTGCTCCCACCTAGAAGACCCCAGCATAGCCCCAACTCCAACTCACAGCTGCAGACCTCCCACCCTATGCTGATCCGGGGGCACATGCCCCCCTCCCTGCCCTCCTGGGGTGTGCGCAACAGTGGGAACCCCCCCCCACCCCAACGAGCCACAGCTGGGCAGTGCCTGCCCCAGTCCTTGCCCACTCCCTCCCTCACCACAGGGGGCATTGATCTGCTCCCCTCTTCTATCTCTCCCCCTCCCACCACCACCACAACAGACTTACCGGATGCATGCAGCTGTATCGGAAATCGGATCAATATCGGCTGATATACCTCCTTTAAAATAGGCTATCTTTATTGGTCTCCAAAATATCTATTGGTGTACCACTACTTTTTATTAACCTTGAACTCTTTGTTCAACTTAAACCATACAAATACATAGGTGGCTACCCTTGTCTATGTGGCTTTAGTCCAAGCACATCTCTGTTCTATTACATTGCAAATAACTAATTCCCCCATACAACAGTCTCAAAACTTTGGGCCCCACCCTAAAGCTCCCAACATTATTACAATGATGACTTAATTGGTAGCACACTCACTTCTGGACAAAGAAGGGGAAAAGGGTTGTACCATGGCAAGTTTCTTTGGATTCAATTTTAACTTGGACTCCCTCATACCTAGTTCAGGTGGGTGTCTATTTAGGGCTATGGACAGAAATTACACATAAACCAGTATAAGTGATCGGAAACTGGTTTAAATCTGTAACAGAACAGAAGTACAATGCATGTAAACTGCTTTTGAAATGGCTGAAACTGGTTTAAGATAAACCTAGATGGATGTAGTATCAGACTTAACTGATTTGGGGGTTTGGTTTGTCCCAGATTCTCTCCAGATTCAAGTTAACTCGCAGTCCTCCAGCATCCCAGGATGCTTTGCATTTCTCCTGCAAACCCACCCCCACCGGATGGGTAGGCTAACCTTGCCCAGAATGTCTGATCCAGCCAAGCAGAGGGTGGTATGCTCTAGTGTTCCCCAGCTTCTGGCTTGGGCCACTGAAAGCATGTGGCTCCATTTCCAGAATCAAATGAATGTCTGATCACTTTCTTATTGGTTTAATCTACGCAGTTTAGACTAAGCTGTGAAGATTGAATCGATTCAGCCTCGGGCATTTTGACTGTCTGTACTTAGCCCAGGAGTTGAACAATCCAAAGAACTATTTGATAAAGTCTAGGGAGCTAAGTGTTACTCCCTCTGTCCTTTATAACAGCTCCCTATCTCAACAAAAGAAGAGCTAAAGGCCCAATTTTTGTGAGATGTTACTGGGGAACATGGCTGCTTTTGACCATTTGTGCTGATACATTTCTAGAGTACCAAAACATTGTAATAGGGTTAAGCCCCATTGAAATATTGCATGCAGCTACCTTAAACAATGTATACCTGTAAATAATATATTGATCTCCTTCTTAGATGGAGAGCAGGTAACTGATATAATAGCAGTTTTTAAATACAAAACACAGACATGTATACCACCTAAACCAACTGCAGATACAAAGCTACCTAGGCAGTGGGGTATTATTGACTATTGATTTGCGTGCATGTATGTATACAAGAGAGAGAGAGAACCCAGATTAAGAAGCAGTGAGACAGAGCACAGAAATTGAGAAAGAACTAAAGCTGGACATATCCTAACCAAGCACAGCAGAATGATTGTGAGATAAAGCCTGACAATAGTGTTTTTGGGTTTGGGGCTACTGACTGAAAGAGGCCTGGAGCATGAATGCATGAACACCATCTCTGGTTGATTGATTCTATCTGTATTCATAAAAGCAGGATTTTGTACATTTTTTAAACAAACAGAATTATATTGAAAATACCTGACTTTCACCTCACTTTCTCTTCCAGTATGGAATACTCTGCAAAACTATCAAATTTTGACCCACATTTGGGTCCAAAGAGGTAGCAGTACTTTCAGAGCTCCAACTGGTACAAAGTGTAGGCCAGAATCACATGATCCACCACTTTGATGTAGCCACTTCAGGTATAAGAGATGGCAAAGATTTAACAATCATTTGGGGATGAAGGTGGTACATATTGTAACCAATGGCAATTGTAGGGAAAATTTAGAGAGGCAGAATAAGGACGAATGTGGTCAGGACAGATAAAATACCATTTTTTCTTGTATATGTCGTGTCCCTAAATAAAACCCACACCTTGTTTTTGGGAAGGGGGAATGAAAAAGAAAAGATTTTTCCAGAGTTATAGCTGCACAGAGCAGGGACAGCATCTCATCTTCAGCTTATACAACCTCCCTTTCCTGCTCAGTCAGAAATTCAAACTGTAGTTGCTGCTGAAGACTGGTCTCCTTGGGAAGATCAAACAATGTCAAAAGAGTTAAAAACAGTCTGTAGGTCTGTGAAATAGGCAGAGAGACCAAGAGTAGTCAGCAAACTTGCCAAAAGAAAGGTTAGCTTGATTAGTTGGATATCAAGACCATTAAAAATAGAGATGGTCCTTAAGTCACTTGACTTCCTCAGCTGCTCAAATAGAAATGCTACTGCTACTGCTTCAGGGCAGTTTGTTTTTAAACTTTGGATGAAAAAGGAATCTATGTAGGGTGCCTATATCCTAGGCAGAAAAATCAGCTTCCCTGCTTAAGACATGCACTCCAATTTTAGAAGGTGAATTTTTGGGGGAAAAGCGCATAGGGAATGAGAGTAAATATGGTAATATTTTGACCATAAATGACAACAACTAGTGGTGGCCTTAGAGTTGTTTGGGCCCTGGGCAAGAGAGTCATTTGGGGCCCCTTAGAGGCTTAATTTTGAATACCTTGAAAATGTCTGACATGCTTATATTTCAATTTCACTTTGCCTTATTGATGAAAGTGCAATGAAAGTATCTTAGTACAATATTGATAATACAAATATTCAATGTAATTATTTTTCATTTTTATAAAGTGTGGGGCCCCGGGCAGTCACCCAATTTGCCCTCCCCTAAGGCTACTACTGCAACAATGATAGTTTTTCTGCATGTGTTGTTCTTCACCTAGTTCAAGAGGGATACAAAAGGAGGAGTACCAACTGCTCAAGCAGTAGTACATCTTCCTACTGCACCCTGTATTCATTTGCAGTTTCCCCTCTAGCTAATGACCCTAGCCCACCAAGCTTGAGTACTACAAAAACCACAAGTGATATGGCTGTAGCACCTACTACATATACTCTTTTAAAAGCAAATGGGGAATAGGCCTGTGCAAAGCAGCAAGTATTCACTTCAGATTTGGATTTGCCTGATTCGGAGGACAGTGATTCAATCTGGAGATTCAAATCACTGTCACAATTTGATTCAGGTGAATCAGATCCAAAAGATTTGGTGCCAGTTCAGAGATTTGGCCATAGACTAAACAGGCAGCTGACACAGCTGCATCCAGCTGGTAAGTACCTTGGGGTTGGGGGGAGAAGGAAAGGAAGGGGCTGGGACAAGCTGCCCAGCTGGGGTGGGGGGGTGCATTACTTGGGGAGGGGGGCGGGGGGGGTGGGATGCAGGTGTGGCAGCGCTCAAGGCAGGGGCTCTGCCCTCCTGCTGCTTGCCCAGATGAGGCTAGGTTGGGGGGAGGGGGATGTGGGCACAGCTTGTTCTGGGCTGAATGGGGAGCAGCAGCAGGGCATAGCCACTGCCTCCCAGCACTGCCAAGCCTGCATCCCATGCCCCCCGCACTAGCTGGGCAAGCAGCGGCAGCATAGAACCCCCTCCTCCCAGCATTGATGCAGGCATGGCAGCACTGGAAGCGGGGGCTATACCCTGCTGCTGCTTTCCTGCTTCCCCCCTTCCGCCCCAAAGTGAGCCTTGCCTGCATCATGCCCTCCCCCCCACCCCCCACACCACCTGGGCAAGCGGCAGCAGGACATAGCTTCCACTACTAGTGCTGCTGCACCCGCATCAGCCCTGGGAGCGGGGACTCTGCCCTGCTGCTGCTTGCCAGCCGGTGCAGCAGGGCAGGCACTGCCACCATTTACCTAGCTGGCGCGGAAGGGTGCGGGGGGGGAACGCTGCTGCTGCTTGTAGTAAGCGCGGGGGGACATGGGATGCAGGTGCAGCAGCGCTGGGAGTGGGGGCTATGCCCTGCTGCTGCTTGCCCCCTTCCGCCTGGAGTGATCCGTGCCCCTGTCCGCCCCAGCTGGGCAAGCAGCAGCAAGGCAGAGCCCCCACTCTGAGCGCTGCCGCACCGGATTCCCCCGCCCCTCTCCCTGAGTAATGCGCCCCACTGCCTCAGCTGGGCAGTTTGTCCCAGCCCCAATCCCTCTCTCCCACATGCCCCTTCCCTCCCCCCTCCCCCAGCCCCAACAGACTTACCAGCTAGAGACAGCTGTCAGACACCTGTTTAGTCTATGGCCGAATCACTGAATCTTTTCTGAATTGATTCAGATGGCTTGAATTGATTTGGAGCTTTTAATTGGTCTCCTGATTTGATTCAGATTCAGTCCCTGAATTGGGCCGAATCTCCTCCAAATCGAATCGACTACTGAAACTTTGCACAGCCCTACTGGGGACCTTTGCACATGAAAGGATGTGTATGTACCTGCGTATGAAGTATATCATTCTACAATATTCGTTAGTCTAGTCCAGGGTTATTATAAACATCACAACCTGTTTTCTACTACCTTAAAAATAAACATCCTGTTTGCGTTTGGTACTGCAGCTCTTAAGCTACTGTGGAGGTCAAATAACTATGTATTTAATCATTTCTTATTTAGAGGGACCATTTCTTGTAGTTCTGCCACAGATTGCAGTGGTTTTTCAGAATCAAATTAAAAGCAGACAGGATAGTCAGTAACTACTTCAGTTTATTAACATTGGAAAAGAACGAAGGTCAAGAAACTTCTTGTCACAGCCCAAATGAACTCACCTCCTCCAACCCCTTACTAAAGCCAGCAGGAGGTTTTCAGTCCTCTGAACCTCTTCTGTTTGTACCAACAGCAGCACTACACTAAACAGTCCATACAGGGTTATTATGAACTTAGAAATAAGAGATGGAGCCAAATAGAAAAAACTGAGTGAAACCAAGATGGAAAAGGGGGGGAGGGAACAGGGAAATGTTTTGTTGATTTTGAGTTCAAAATTAAATTACAATTAGAAAACCTCAGTGAATTTACCAATTCAAATTCAAACAGAAATACTCTGGAAAAATTCAGAAAGGGCTCATACATACAGGGGATTTTTGTACCAATGGAAACATTGGTCAAAACTACTTTACAGCAATGAAGCACCTCAACACTAGAGACTCATGGTGCTGCAGCTGCATGGCACAAACACAGACACACCTGGAGTAGATCAAACCCCAATCAGAAAACAGAACAAGAATGGACTGCCTTCAGAATAACAAATAATGGTGAAGGGCTTATTACCTACCAAGCACTGGGCATCAAGAGGTCTCTGCTTCTCCTGCCACAACAGATAGAATAAATTTACATTTAATGGAAGCATGAGGGAAAAAATGTAGGTCAAACCATGTTAAGTATCCATTTTCCTCCAGGAGACCCATCCTGCTCACAGCGAGCTCAGTGGGGTTTTGTCAAATGGGGATGATTGTACCTCCCTGCTTGCCACCAAAGGAAGCAGTAGCATTTGGTGAGCACTTTCAATTACTACACAAGCCAGATCATACTCTGGGGAAAAGGTTGATGTTGACTGATGGTTGTTACCATCTGATGACCATCAGGTGACTCTGGGTGAAAGGAGTGTGGTATCTCAGTCCAGTTCCTTGGGGGACAGGTGTCCATCCCACCAGAAACATCATCACAATAGGAATCTTCTGATTAGAGAGCAAAGACTGCTTGAGCAATGTTAGCAACATGCCCATCTCGCCCACAGCTGGGCTTCTGTAGGACACACTGCCTATAGGAAATATTACATTGTTATTGCCTAGGCTGTTCCTGTTCTGAGGATAAGCAAATAGTCCCAGTCACTAGGTCTGTCACCCTGGGTCCTTTTGTCAACATAACACCCCTCGCACTCAGAATGAATATCAGTTGAAGAGATACTTAATTGTCAATGGGGGGGCGTTTTTCTTAACTTACTTTATAGCAGATTCTTATGTCCATTTTATTCTGAGAGCAGTCACACCACGTCCTGGGTTTTCGCCTTGAAACTGAACAAGAAATGTGTATATTTTTTTCCCCCTGCAAGAAAGTCAGTGTCTGATACTCTGCTCCTGTCAGCAGGCTGAATCAGTGCAGCCTTCTGCAGCTAGTGTGCGTGATGGCAGCCTGGCTACACACAAATCCAGAAATGCCAGTTCTTCCAATCCCAACTGCTAAATAGAAAGAAGGAGCAGGGGGAAGGATGCAATAGTTTCACTCAGCTAATATACCACTTAAAGAGAGATTGTGACAGTGGAGTTTGTGCCTGGACTTGGAAGAGAGACAATCTGACAAGCCACTGTCTGAAAAATGGGGGAAGGATGCTGCAACTGAACTATATGCCCTCAAAATGCTGTGGAATTTGGTAGCACATTATGTATTGACAATGCTGTATTTAGAGATATAATGAAAGGGCTATACCAAAGTTTCACTAATCCTGGAATAGCACTCGGTATTTGTCAAGGAAAATTACCCAAGCTTTTGGTAATTGGTTATTTCTTTTAATTAGACTCCAGTGAGAGTAGCGCTGGGGGTAGAAGCACTGCTTTGCCTCATGCGTGGATATTGTGCGTACTATCTGCACAGGAAGCAACCACTGGGGGTTTATTGCCACAGTGAGATCAGCTGTCATGTAGTGTGCCTCACTGGATGCAGTAGTGGTTTCAAATGCTTTTATGATAAGGAAGCATGAGACTCTGCCCCAGACCCATTTCCTTATTTATTAGATAGAGTGTATGATTTTATGTAGCTCACTGTCCCCCACATTTTGAATGATTTCTATTATCTATTTTGGTCTTCAGGGAAGCAGGAAAAAGGAACACTCCAAGTGCAGGCTTTCCTACATGGCTTTGTTGATGCTCAATTTTAAGCAATAGCACCCCCTTCTCTGCTGATAACCTGCTCCCCAATCCAGATTTATCACACTATTATTTCAATGCTGACCTTGACCTCCCCATAAGGCTTGGGGATGTACTTTAACATTTGTTTGCAGCATCCCTTATTAGTTCACTCCCATCATCTATGGCTATGTTCTTCACTCCCAACTTCATCCTGCCCATCTGTTTCTTTCTTCCCACTGAACCAGCCCTCAGCCCCACAAGCAGTTCAGTGAAATGCTACTTGTTTCCTCCCCAGCTCTTCACAAGCAGAGCCCAGTCTGATTTCCCTTAGGATCTACCCACTACATGAATCCAGGTCTCAACATTTGACAAAAGGGGGAAGGGGGTGCTTTTCTAGCCCACTTCAAAACAAATCAAACCTCAGTGAATAAACTATACCTATAGGCTCTGACTACTAGGTTTTATCAGATGACAGTTTATGCTGCTAGAAATTGGGAAGTTTAAAATAGCCTGAGGCTTGCCTAGCAGGTAGGAGGAGATAACCAACTCCCATGTGGGTATTACCTTAAAAAAAAAAAAAAAAAATGCCAACACACTTAAGAATGAGGAAAAAAGGAAGTAATTCCCAACTGATGGGTTTGCTCCCCCCCCCCATAGATGTACACATGCTTCTGGGTATTACATTTCATGCTACGTACAATTAATAGCAAGTCAAGAAAAATTTGGCACTTTTTTTTGTGCAAGCCACACACACATAATCTAATCTTCATACCCAGCCAGTCCCAAGATCAGAAAGCCTTTTTTACTTTCATCCTCTGAGAAAAATGCTTCTACGCCAAACCATGCTGCAGGGTGGTAAATTAAACTGTGTTGCCTACAGTGACCATAATAAAACCTACACAAAATTAAATTTACCAATGCGGAAGGGAGGCAGGGAAAAGAAGTCAAAACACAGGACCCTTATTCAATAATTCTGTACATCATGGTAAGGCTATTTATCCCCCCCACCAATTTTGTCAGGGTGCAGAAATGGGTTGAAGGAGGGGAAACATCCAAGTTAAGAGTTTTGCTAAATGCCAATTTTGTTTAAAAGAGAAAACACACTTATGCCCCTTGAAACATCATTTCCCCCTCAGCCCCAGATATCACCGGTATTCCCATGTTGTTAAACCCATGCAATCCCAACCAAAGAAAAGAGGGATAAGAAACAGGAATCAACAAGATCCCTGCACAATAAAGACGGCTGACAACGCACTGTGCAAATATATCAGCTTTTTATTTATTTCTCTTGTATGGAAATAACAGACATTCAGGTAGAAATGTATTAAATTAACACAGTCGAAATGCAAAAATAAATAGGCGGTCCAGCAGTTCAAGGCATCGTCCCCACCCCAAAAGGAAAAACAAAAAACAACCCCCCCCCCCCCAAAACAACCCAAAAAACAGCTCATGTTTTTTCTAAACATTTAGAAAATAAAAAGAGTGGTTGAAATCAAGAGAGCGGTTTCATACCATGGAAGAGAAACAACTGTACAAAGCGCTTTCTTAGAAAACAGCCTGAGCTCACTTGCAGGGTGCTCTGCAATCCAGCCCGCTCCCACTGGGGGGGCTGGGAGTGAAGGGTGGGGGGGGCAGGAAAGAGAGGGGCTTCTTTCCCTGCCTTGCTTGGGATAGAAAAGCCTTCACAATGTCTCCATCTCCCCCCTGCCAGCCCGGCCGAGCAGGGCCGGTCTCCGCAAGGAGCAGCCTCCTAGCAGAGGCGAGCTGGAAGGGACCTCGGGAGGCCGCGCCGCCCGCGCCCTGCTCGCAAGGGCCACGTGCGAGGCCAGGCAGTGTCCGGAGCGAGGGCTCCCACAGTCTCGCGTCGGACGAGCGGGGCAGGGGCGCGCGGGGCCCGTCACAGCGCCGAGTCCGAGTCGCTGGAGTCCAGGCTGCTCCGCAGCTTGCAGCAGCTGCCCAGCTTGTCGCGCTGCACCAGGCTGAGGTTCTGGGTGCTCCGCCGCAGGCACTCCAGCGACTGCAGGAAGGACTTCTTGGCGCGCTCCTCCTCCACGGGCGACACGCCTTCCTCCTCCACCTCCTGGATCTCGTCGAAAGTCACCGGCTGCGTCTTGAAGCGGGACTGCCGGGACCGCCGCTGCTTGCCCTTGGCGGCCGGCGGCTTGGCGGGGCGCACGGGCGGCGGGAACGCCTCGGCCAGGCATACCAAGTGCGGCATCACCGCCTGGTAGCTGGAGCAGATGCCCAAGAGCTCGGCGGGCTTCGCCGCTGCCATCATGCTCGCCTCGCCCAGCCCGCTCCACGTAGTACCCAGTATCAACAAGCTGCTCCCGCGGCGGCTACTTCTACCTTCTGAGCCGCTGCCGCGGCTTTATATAGCCGCCGCCTGCCGGGGCGGAGCATGCGCAGTGCGCAACACATGCCATGTATAGACGCCCGCTGACGTCACAGAGCCGCCTGTGGCCAATCACAATGTTCGCTCCGCCCCCCCACACACTGGGCGGGGGAGAGCCGGGGGTTCCCCGCGCGGGGCTGCCTCCGCTCAGCGCCCCCGCCCCACCCGCGGGACCCGGCCCTGGGAGCTCCTCTGGCTCCCCTGCTGTTCGCTATATGACCAGCGCCCAGCCAAGAAATCCCTTTCCCTGCCCCTCCCGGGAGCAGCAGTCAGTAGAGGCATGGGAGCCCCTCTGCTCCTTCCCCAAACCTTGGAGGAAAGCTTGGGTAGAAAGCACTTCCCCAAAAAAACGCCTTGTCTCCGACCCAACCGTGCACCAGCCTGGCTTCACCCTTCCACCAAGCATGTGGATAACCCTTCATACAGCGGTTCCCAAACTCTGACAGATTGCGCGCCGCCACAGGCTCCTGGTTGTGGGGGAACGTGCCCCTCTGCCAGGGCTGTCCCCCCCCCAACCACCTATTCCAAACAATACAACCTTAAGTACCACCGGCAAATTTTTGTCATACAAAGTAACATGTACTGCTGGCAGGTTGTCTACCTACCACAGATTGGGAACTGCTGCCATACTGGACACAGCTGGTGTGGCCACCTGATGTACAAGTGGCGCCTGGCTGTGACTGGAAACCCTGACCAAACCATGGAGCACATCATAACATCCTGCTCCAGATACAAGCTTGAGCGTGACATCCTGGAGTCACACTCACTTTCTAACAGGGCATTGGGCTGGTTGGGGAATTTGGAATTAAACCTGTGACCATAGCTCTTGCCCATAAAGCTATGGGAAAGAAGAAGCTCCTTCTCCACATGGTGAAGGAGCCTCACATCTGTCCTGCCATGTGGCGTTTGCCTGCCTCAGGACAAGCAGGGCTGGCACTAATCCCCACATCCGGAGCAGGTCTCACATTAGGGAAGGGGATTCACATAGGATTCCTGTCCTGGTAGCTCAGAGGGCTGCATAGGCAGCTGTGCTATTCTGGGCATCCAAGGTCTTTCTTCCTCTGGGTGCCAGGCAATACAAGGCATATGCAGTGGGCAGGAGAGGAGCTAACAGCTAATGCAGCCATTCTTAACCAAGGTGTCATGGCACCCTGGCATGCCTAGATGTCCTTTCAAGGGTGCTGTGGAGTGCCACGCAATGCTGGCACTGTTAGGTGTGGGAATAGGAAGCACAGGATAAACCTGGAGATTTCAAGCAGGAACCCATAGTTGTGGCCTTTCAGAGATCCTTGCAACAGAAAAACTGCTCTGCTAGGTTTCTGTAGGCAAAAAAAAGCAGTGAAAACTAAGAGTTGGCATTTTTCCAGGGATACCTGGCTCCTACAAAAGTTGAGAACCACTAATCTAACAGGTCTCCTTCCACTGCGACTCCTTCCCTCTCTTCTGAATTGCATAGTTGCCGGTGTGTTAGCCCTTCACAGAAAGGATAACCTAATTGCTCTTCAAAGGGCATTAACTTTGCAGAAGTAACCTTTTCTTTGGGTGTAGCTATTTTTTTTTTTTTTTGCTCCAGAATGCCCTGTTACAGAAGCTTGTGTAGTAAATGGGGAGTGGGTTTGGAGTCCTTGGAGGTCTACAGTATGGAAAGCTCCGGGAATAAGCATGTGTTTGGGTTTCTCCATTTTACAGCATATATTTCTTATCAAGTTGTTTCTAAAGCTGATGAAAGGATCCAAATTGGCAACAGACTTGCAATATCCTTTTTTTTTTTTTTTTTTTAAACTGGCCAGGATGCTTGATGTCTGGATAAGCAGCATGCATCACTCCATCCCTACATGCAAGGTTAAAACCCCAATCAGATGTTGGAAAAAAATGCCCCAATTCTCCAAACACCAGCTCACTTAGGTGGAGACAAGAAGAGAGAATATGACATGTTTTTTACAATCAGTCGCTGAAGCTTCTGCCTGGCTGCAGGCACCTCATATCAGTGGTGGCCTTAGGGGATGGCAAATTGGGCGACTGCCCAGGGCCCCACACTTTAGGGAGCCACAAAATTTTACAACAAATGTCCGACTTGCTTATAGGTCATCCAAATTAAGCCTTTAGGGGGCCCCAAATGACTCTCTTGCCTAGGGCCCCAACAACCCTAAGGCCACCACTGCTCACATGTCTGAATAGGTCTACAGTACACTTCACTTGCAGTGTAGAGATACCCAAGCTTCCTGTTACTGGAAGCAGCCTAGCCTCGCTCAGACTTCTCTCAGCAGGGTGAATTCACCCATATGGCAAATATGCTTATATGGATCTCTGTGCAGAGCCAGGCTGATCTTACTACCTGAGCTAATACTGTGCAGTATAATCGCACCCTTTGTGACAAACAGGCAAGGGCTCATTGAGAAACAGAGACAGATATGCACAGCACAAGTACCCTGATCTTACTGCAGCAGCTCTGCACACAGAAAGGGATCTGCTTTTGTGAGGACACAGTCAGAGACCATTTTTCTTTCCCTTTTGACACAGTCCAAGATGAACCCCACACTGAAGCCCTTAGTTAATAGCAAACTTTCAAGACTCATGCAGATGAGGCCAAAAGCCATTACAAAACTGCTTGGATCACAGAGCTGTAATTAGGGCTCTTTTCCAGAGCTGGCTAAAACAAGGCAAGAGCCCTCTGCTTTGGGAGAAAGGAGACTGCAGGCACCTCCTTGTTAGTATGTTTCTAGAAGGACGGCTCTTTTGCTGGCTGTCAGTGGAAAAGAAAAAGAACCGTTAGGAGCCTTAGCTTTAGAATGCATCTGGCAGCCGGCTCGCAGCTTCCTGGCTCTGTAAAGCTGCTTTAGGGCCAGGTTCAGCTTGAAGCTTTTTTATTGGGAGATACAATTAACTTAATAAGGGAACAATTTTCTATTTGGTCAAATTGAATCATTCCTGTTTGGAGAGGGGCATGTGTCCTTACTGCTGATTTCACATGGCTAAATTTAGCTTCCTAGTCCTTTCTGCACTGTAACAGCTCTTTATCCGAGAGACCCACTTACAGCATAGTCCTGATGCCTGACACTAATGGTTGTGCAGCACACGCAGGACCAAACCAGGCTTCAAATGTGCTTAATCGTTTCTAAAGGACCGGAGGGCAGTGGTTCTGGTTTTCTCTCCACTGCAGGAATGAGCTTCATGCTGTGACCAGATCACTCAAAAAAAGAACTGCTCTCTGACCAGGAAGGTAGGCACTTTGCCTGTTGCATAAAGCAAAATAAGTTTTACCTGCTTTTGCAACCAGGCTATTGTAAGAGCACTGAAGCTCTGCACAAAGTGCAGTCAGTTTAGAGCTGCAATTAAACAGTTACCTTGTGCATGGTCACCCAACTTCAGAAAGAAAGTTCAATATCAAAGCAAACTGGTTTCACTTCAACTTGAATGAGCATTTCATCCTTTACAATTATTCTGGATAATTTCACAGCAGAGAAGGAGCAACATCACCCAGGAGGCCTGAAGATTTTATTTGAGACAATTCAGTGAAAATATCCTGTGATAATCCCCCACAAGTTAGGTTTGTAGTATGCTAATGTAAAAAAACTATATTTAAAGCCATGATTTAAACCACTAGGATAATCTAGGTTGCTCCCAGTATTTGTAATGTGACCTTGCAGTATAGATTACAGACACTCTCTGATATGCAGATCACATGGGCAGATTTCTTCCCTTCATAGTACAGAGCTGAAGTCACATATGCACCAGGGCAATACACAGCACAGGGGATGAACCTCTATCTATAGCCAGTAACATTTCAAGCACTGTATGCTACATAAAGAGTGCACTCAGATATGCAGCAAGCACCTTGGATTGTTATGCAGTCTAAATGCTAACTGCGGAAGAGGAAATTACTGCCATGATTGAAACACTATCAAAGGAATCTATTTCATGTATGTAATCAGGTTACTTTGCAAACAAGTTACCTTTTTTAGCCATGTAAATCATGAGAAACAATTGGTCATAGCCTTTTAAAAAAAACGCTTTTTGTTAATTACCAGACGGCGAATTCCACAGGACAAGAAATTCCTGAAAAAAAGGCACCTTTTACATCAAAAGAGGAATAGTTTTAAAGAACAGCACTGTATTCACATTCCTTTGCCTCTTGTCCTAATATCCAGGTACCTGAAGTCTACACTGGCAATATAACCAATTCAAGCATCTCAACTGTTTGTGGGGGCTGATCCCATGAGTCATCTAGTCAATCTGCCTGTTTCATGGCAGGATTGACTTAACTCATCCCTGACAAACTCATTCCAGGTCTACCTTCGTGTGTGTCATTGGCAATTGTCATGGCATTTGAGAGAGGAGCAAGATGCAACATTTGATTTTGGAAAGAGACATCTATTGTGCATATCTCATCATGATCCTGAGGCACAGACAGGCTGGTTAAGAAGGCATCTTGCTACCATTCCAGAGGTGTGACTATGTGCCCTGTTCCAGATTCATACCAAAAGGCCACCCCATCCCTCTGCCCCTTGACCGAGCTACAAATGAGGAGTCAAAAAGGCAGCTGGATATGAGTGGTCACATCGCTCCCTTATGTGCTGTTAGTCATGAAAACTGATGTGCCTTAACTATACTAGCCCAGAGGGTTACTAAGCTTAGGAGGACCTTTGACCCTTCTGATTTAGGACTCTGCTTCCCTTGTTTGTTTTAGGAGTGTTAGGTGCAGGGAAGGGGTTGGCTTGGATGAGCTTTGACCTTTTCACATCTTCAGTGTAACTCATTACAGAACAATCGCATTGAGAATAAACGCAATACAGTAAAACCTGTGTTAACCAGCATTTTAGTAACCAACATTTCTATTAACTGGAATTTCTGCCAGCCAGCTAGACATGGGGGAAAGCTCACACGCGGTGGCTGCCGCTGCCACCCACCACCCTGCACTGCTGCTGCTTCGTATCCAACTGCTGCCACACACCCCTTTCCCCCATTCTGTGTCTGGGTGAAACCCCCTGCCTCAGGTAACCAGAATTTTTATATAAAACTGGCACGCTGCGTTCCCCACTCATGCTGGTTAACACAGCTTTTATTGTACAAAATTCAATTGCTGCAACCTACTAGTTCTATAGAAATGAAACCAAGAACAGGCTAAACAGTATTTTAAAGCTGAACCTAAGCTCTCCCCTCTTGGAGCTTTGATGCACACTCTTGTTTCAGGAAGACCTGCTGTTTTTCAACAAGCTGTAGTGGGAACTCAACTAATTCTCCCCCCCATAGCCACTAGAAGACATCTACTCTTGCACATGAAATAGGTTACCCCGGTTTCACAATTAAAACAAGATAGTATCAATGAAGAGACCAGTAAAATGTAGCAGGACATAACCATTTCTGGCACAATTTCACTACATTCAATGGATTTATGCTAGATGGGTACATGCACATTCAGTGTTTCTTGGTCCAAGAGTTGACTCTTCCTCAGGTATACCTTTGGAAAGCCCTTATATTCCTTTAAAACATTCCTAGTTAATATTTTGACATGTTTCTATTTTTCCTTAAAAAGTAGTCTATGCCAACAACACAGCCCATAGGGGCCAACCCTACAGTAGCAAGACATTGTATTCAGCCAAACATTAACAATCAACCTCTCAATAGAGTTACCTGCTGCCAACTTTTTAAAAATTCATGTTCTGCCAAACATTTTACCAAAGACAGATCCATCCTGTTCCCTGAATAAACTGACCTCCTCACCTATCAAAATATCCTGCCTCTCTTCCCTTGTCCAATATATCAATCCTTCCATCATCACTGCTAACAAACTACCATGCTTCCTAATCTATGACTTTTCATAGAAGCTCCCTTACCTGACAACTCCTCCTTCGTGGCAGCTAGGAGTCCTATAGCTTTTTGCTGTGGTTGAGCTAGTAGGAAGTAGGTCCTCTCTGGTGCAGAGCTGGTTGGTCACTTAGGCTAAGTACAGACAGTCAAAAACCCTGAGGCTGAATCAGTTCAGTCTTTGCAGGTTAGTCTAAGCTGCAGGGATTGAACTGGCAAGCAAGCAAACAGACATTTACTTTTGATTCAGGAAATGCAGACATATGCTTTCAGTGGCTCAAGCCAGAAGCTGGGGGGGGGGGGGGGGTGCTAGAGCACACCTCCCAGCCTGCCAGCTCCCAGGCTTTTCCCCACTCCCTGCTCTAGTGGAGGGGGTGTGGGCAAGCCCCAGCCCAGAGCTAGCTGGAGGGCCTACCAGTGGAGGGGCACCTGCCAGGCTGAGGAGGGGTAGGTAGGGAAAAAGGTAGTGGCATTAAATTCATAAAAGCTTGAACAAGAACAGTCTTTTCTCAGAAGCAAGCATGTATTGAACAGAAGGGAACAACCCTCCAGAGTCCTCCTGGCTGTGATCATGGACTACAAATCCCAGACGCACCTGGAAGCAGGAAAAGGCAGTAATGAGTAACCTTGCAGAGTCCTGATGTTATGGATCTGGACTGCAAATCTCAGAGACCTTCAGGGCAGCAGGAAGAGGAGGTAAACACACAGCCTATGCTGAAGGACTCTCATTTAACTTGAAACAGGAAAGGGTCTGGGACAAAAGTTTCATAAATCAGTTTGACCTAAGTCTGGTACTACATTCAACCAGGGTTATCTTAAACCAGTTTCAGCCATTTTGAAACTGGTTTATATTTACCAGGCTTCTGTTCTGTTACAGGTGTAAACCAGTTTCTGAAGACTTAACCAGTTTATGTGCAACTTCTGTCCCTAACCTTAAGGAATGAATCTCATTTGTTCTTGAGCTGATAGGTCTCCTTACTTGCTGTAAGTGGTTAGAAGCAGGATTGAGTTTCCTCTCAAAGGGAGGCTCCTTCCCAAGACTGACTTTTCAAGGTTCAGGCTGGGGTACCATATGCAGGTATTAGTAGGCTGTAGGAAGTCCAGAACCCATTCTCATATCAGGAGAACCTTGACTTGTTGTCTTTCCTCCAGGTGCTCTTACAGTTCTGGGAGTGGATAAGTCATGCACTTCTGTGAAATCCTAGTCGGTTGAGGACACAGTGGGGAAAATCTCTCTAGTAACTGCTGACATGGTAAGAGAAGCACATACTCATGGCATGGCAGCCTCTGAATGAACAGCTTCCAGGTCAGTCTCAGCCCCAAAGAGGGGCTGAAATTAATAACTATAACCAACCAGAGCAATTTAGGATGGGCTTACAAGATCCTAGATTCAGACACCAACAATTCCTGTTCACCATGATCCTATGACCATGCACTGGCTCAGCCTTTGGTGGTAGGTCAGTGAGAGAGTTTTCAGTAACATGTACCAAGCTAATTTAAATTGCGTACAAAGGGCTTTCCACTGCAGAAATGGAGCCCAACTGCTTTGTATTATTTTATATGGAATACTCTTTGCAGGGGACCTAGCTAGATTTGTAACTGAACTATGAGATTCCCCCTTCTGAGGCTCAAATGTCTGCTTTGCTAAGAAAGGACTCTTGCAACTAATTCTCTAACAAGAGTCTGTGTACATGGCCTTGCTGCTCAACATCAAACCCATAAATACTGCAGTATTTGCAACTCAGATAGCAGGGGTATTCCTTCTATAAACCCAGCATGTGCATACAGAAAATCATATGTTGCCAATAAAACTGTAATTTGGCCCCAGTGACTATATGCATTAGGATACAGTCTTTAATTATGTGATCACATGCTGTTTTTAGTAATTCTCCTTTAATGCAAGCTATTTCTTTAATGCACTTTCCTAATCATTTGAAAACTTGAAAGCTGAAAGAGAGTCATAGACTGTGGAGCTGCAATCTGTGTGTACACACACACACACACCCCTGTCCTCTACCATCTCAGATGACAAAGTAACTGGTTGCACAAGTTTTAATTTTTCATGCAGCCCTGCCACTAAAAGAGGACAAGACATCTGCTTTGGCAGCTATCTCCTGTTTGCTCTCTGGAAGGGAGTTTTGAGAGACCCGTAGGCTTAATTCCAGCTTCAAATGCAAGCTCTAGTGGCTACAGACCCTTCTGACCTTGTTTCCCCAATCTCTCCTGCTTTTATTACCCTGTGACTGTCCACAATCAACCTCTATTACCTTCCATCCTCCTATCTGACTTCAGATTCTCTACCCGTATTCCTTCCGATAGGACTCACTCAATAACCCCGCGCCCCCTTGTTTCACAGACTGGGCACTCAAGGCAGACAAATTCTTCTCCTCCATCTGTCTGGGCATTAGCAGGGACACTGAAAGTGTATGAGAATCCATTTCTTTGCCATTTATTCCAGGACATTAACACTTAGCTGGTAGGAGGAGCCCTTGCAAGGGAAAGCCTTCTCAACCCCAGGATGGAGCATGCTCAATGACTTTGGGGGGATGACACCTATGCAGGTCAATTATATATGGAAGCCCTGGAGCATGCTCAGTGCAGCTGGAACTATTAGAGACTTTAGGTGCCCAATTCCAGCAGGCTTACCTAAGTGTATGTGAACTGAGATTTGTCAGAGGTTTATAACCTGGTCCAATCTGGGAGAATTTTTCATGGGGTGTTGCCAAAAGCCCATTCCTGATACCATTTCAAACTTCTTGCCCTATTTACAAGGCCCTGTTGAAAAGAACAGAGTGTTTAGCAGCTAGTAGAGGGAAATGCCAAATGTATTTTACTTCTAACTTGAGTCTTAGGAATTATTTTACCATTTTAGCTAAGCTTTTCCAAAAACTTTAGCCTGAGGCAGATACCTCTGATGGAAAATGTCATCCTTTAAATTGTAAACCTGGCAAAACTGTAAGCAATGGAAAATAGGGGCTTACGACAGAGTGTTGGGAATCTTAAATAGCTACTTGCACTGCACATGACTACCATTTGACTCTGTGAATCATTGCTAGAAAGGTGTCCTCAGGCTTGAGATGTAGTTAGCTACAGACTTTCTCTCTGACTTCGGGACTCGCAATAGGATATTGATAATCCAAAACAAAATCCTGTTCCTGGCATCTCTCTCTTGCCCTCATCAATTCCTGCTTTAGCATTTCTTACACACTGGGATTTGAGTCTCTGCTTGCATACTCTATGATAGATGCTCCACAATCTGTCATAACTATTTATACATGAAAAACACTAAGTACACCAACTACTTGCCTTTTTTAAAGCATCATTAAACTGGTCCATTCCTGTGGGTGAAGTCTGAATAGTGAATTAGAATGAAAAGGTTACAAAATGGGGAACAAAATAAAAGGTGTTGATGAAGATACCCTGCTCTATATATTCAGATGTTCATATTGCCCTGGAGATGTATTTGCTCTTTGAAAAAGAGACTCCCCACTTTGATTTACAATCCTTCCCAAAGAAGATTAAATACACTTAGTTTAATCAGATTAGACCCTAAACTGAGTGCATTGTGGTATTTTTTACTTTTTTAGTACTACATAACTAAGACCTTACTCTCCTTGTGAAGCACTTTTAACTCTAACAGACTTGTAGAAGTGGGTATTTAAGTGGCAGTGTCACTGTATAATACTTTTAGGATGCTACATTAGTAATACAAAATAAAGAGGCAAAGTGGAGGTGTTTGTTTGCAAAAATATCTATAAAGTGTTCAATGAAAAGGCTCCGTTCTATCAGACTAAATAAACTAAACAAACTTCAATCATTTGATATGTGTCAAAATGAGTGGCAGCTATTCAGTGAACCATTATCCTGTTGCATGCTTGTTGGTGCTGAGGATGTAAGAGAGGCGAGTGACTCAGATATCTGCAACCAGTTGACTCAAATAAGTGAAGATTTTTAAAAGAGCAACCTGTTCTTTTACAAACAGAGAGGGGGTTTAGCTTGATTGAAACAAGAAAGCCGAGTAGATGACTCTCCAGATGCATTTTAGTTCCAATTATTAATTTATCATAGCACAAGCTGTACATGTACCAGTACTATGGCTACATTTTGGTACTCTGGAATGGAACGAGAATTCAATATTTGAGAAAAAAATATTCCTAGCTGGATTCTCAGCTTCCTGACTAGCTAGCCTGACCGGGAGCTCCTGGGACTGGCCACCTGACTCACCACCTAGCCCGGGTAACCAGGAAACTGACTTACCTGAGAGACTGACCACCCAATGACCAACCAGAAAGCACCGACAGTGTCCTCAGGGGAGCCCACTGGTTGGCTCCCTGGATAGCCCATGAGATTGCAGCCTAGGTAGCTCTGAGAGCCAGGTTACTCTGGTTCCCCCAATCTGGCTGTCTTCCTGAGCTGCCAGTTAGGTAGGCAGGCTGTTGAAGGCCTGGGAGTCTGGAAACCCTGATTTTAGAGCAGTCAGCCAGGTACTTTGCTAGCGAGCCTGGGATCCCTGTGAATCTCTGTCCATAAGGGTGGCAAGGAGCAAAGGAGCCTGGTGAGAGGAGCAGCTGGGATGACTAGCACCAGGCAGTATCTCAGGCAAGCACAATCGGATCATAGGAAAGTAGGGCTGGAAAATTCAACTAGTCCACCCCCCTGCTCAAGGCAGGATCATCTCTGACCAAGCCATCTCAACCAAATGTCTGTCCAACCTGCTGTTGAACATTTCCCAAGGCAGAACGTTCCTCATCGTTTCTAACCTAAACTTCTTTTGCTGCCGTTTGAGGCCACGGTTCCTAGTCTTATCCCTCATGGCCACAGAGAACAGCTCATCTCCATCCTCTCTGTACTTGCCCTACAGGTATTTGAAGACTGTTATCAAATCCCTCCTCAGTCTTCTCTTCTCCAGACTAAATAAACCTAGCTCTTTCAGCCTCCCCTCATAAGTCTCACTTCCCAGGCCCCTAATACTTTTTGTCACTCTGCACTGAACTCCCTCCAATCTGCTCACATCCTTCTGCCAGTATGAGGTTGTCCAGATGGAGTGTTATACTCGTATAACTATCCTGGTTTAAATTCACGTTAGTTTACCAAACAAACCTTTCCAATTTAGGTAAAGTCACTGCTGAAAGTATTCAGAATCCCTCCTGGATTTCTCCACATGGTAAATATGTAGCTGGTGAGTTGAGTGCTCAGTAGATAGTGAACAAATGGCTTGAAGTACTCTTGATTGACCAGGAGGGAAGTCCAGTGCTGTGTGGGGAAAAAGGCAGGACTAAACTTCCTGACACCAAAATGTCAACCTGTGGAATCCCCCAATGGGCTGTGGCTGAACCCAATTTTAAGACCTTTAGATTTTGAAGGCACATCAAAATATTTAACAAAAGACATAGCAAAATACGTAAATAACAGACTGATGCTCAGGCTGGCAACCAAAGCCCTGCCTCAAAGAGATCATCCAGGGTGCCACTAAGCAAAAAGAAATAGGCACCATCAAATCAGAAAGCCCATTTCACCACAAGCACTGAAATGATCTTTGTACCCACAACACGAGGCTTTTAGTGAGATGAAACAGAGCCATTCTGATCAAGGCAAAGCAGCGAAGCCAGAAGATGGCTGGAGAGGTAGCTCAAGCAGGGAAAAATGATCAAAATACAAAGCAATTTACAGAGAGTGGATCAAGACTCAGCCCTTTTCATCCCATCTGTGACCGCTAGCAGCTCCGTCAAGGAGGGGAGAGGAGAGCTTGCCCTGCTTATAGCAGGCACTGCCTCTCGCTTCACAGCCTTTATTGTGCTATGGCCTGGAAGGGTTTCTTCATGCTGGCTTGTCAGGCTGGCTGAGCAAGGCAACCTATTCTAGCTCTCAAGCTGCGATTGCCTCATTGCCGCCGGCTAAACACAGTCGCTGGCAAATTCCATCATGCACACAGCTTGTCAAGCACCTTCCTACCCACACAGTCACCTCCTCCCCCTCCCCTACGCATGCTAAGTAGGCGGATAAATAGCATGCTGATTATGTAAGACAGGGAGCCCAGCTCTGCCTACCACTTCCGCTCAGAAATCACCACGACAAAATGCTGAATCTTGTTTCGCAGGTCCCACCTGCACTGATAAATAAGGCAGTGATTTTTGGTACATGCCCATCCCACTGTCGTGCCATTTTCAAGGAGCACTTTACAGATTAGCTGTCTCTTTCCCTGGCTCAGATCAGAACTGCCTATCTGTATATCTCTGCCTTGAGTGAGCGGGGGGAGAAATGACACCAAGAGCATCTGAGAAGCAGTGGCCTGGTGGGGACACAGACTCGGGGGACATACGTTCTATTCCTGGGTCAGCAACCACCCTGCTACATGACCCCAGCCAAGTCGCTTCCCTTTGCACCTCTCCTTCTCTGATCCTCTGTCTTATTTGACTGTAAGCTCAACCAGGCAGGAGCTCTCTCTCATGTTTTTCTATGGTATATAACACAATGGGGCCCTTTAAGCATCAGTGATATAAATAACAGCACCCTTATAAGATTAAATGGGTTGTACAAGGTAGGTGAGGAAGGGAAATTTTCCAGCGAGGCATTAAACAAGGACCTTCTGTTTAGACCGAGTGAATGTATCCCATGTCCAATACCTTGCTCTTGTGGAACAAAGGCTAATACTGCTTAGTCACAATAGTTCTTCTGTGTGACGCAGCTGGTTATTCAGATGGGGAATCTAAGTCTATGTAACTATGCAACAGACTCTTCCCTTTATTCTCCCTCCATTTCCCTTGATTTTAAGAAGGTCTCTGAAACGTGCTAAGCCAAGGCATTACCCTTAGAAGACCACATCTTCACAGCGCGAGGAAGCAAAGGCCAACCACACATCATCCAATCTGCTTTTAAAAGGTAACAGTAATTACCCAAAGTCAAACCGAACCTTAAAGAGGAATGAGAAATAGGTAGATCAAATGGCCTTACAAGGCTGAAGAGGTGCTGAAGGCTGATATGTGACTCAGTGAAAGGTCCAGCAGTTCCCAAGAAAGGTAAAACCTTCCAGATTAAGGTTTTTTGAGACAGTACACACAGCAGAATCATCTTCAGGCCAGGCAAAAAAAAAAGTGGGGGGACGAGGTGGATGTTCTCAGAGGAAGTTTGGTGCAGCAGGGATGGACCACTGAGCTCTAATTTAAACAAATGGGATGGGTTGCTATGGAGACTCTAAGCACTTAAAAGCCACACTTAAAAAAAAAATAAAACAAAGCAAAGCAGCTTTTCCTTCCAACTTGAAAATGTTTATGACTAGAAAAGGCAAAGTGGGTGTCAAATGTTTTTTAGCTAAGTCAGTGTTTGAGAAGGAGATATTCTGGGCTGCACGAGCACCTATCATCCATTCTGAATGCCGTGAAGAAAATGGACTGCTTGCAGCCAATACTGTTGCATGAAGCAACTTGGCTTCTTAACCTCTTCATTGCCATGCCCACCTGTTTGTGAATCAGTATCATCCGGACGGTATTCTGAGAGAGGAAAAAAGTTGTAAAAGTCAGTTTCATGTCTACTCGATCAGATGTAGTTACATCTACAGAAAAAAAAATATCAGTGAAAACCTTAAATGGATATTTTGCTTCACAAGAGACACACAAAGGGACACACCATGAAGTTCACTTGGACTTTACTATTGATTTTACATGGGAGATGCTCATATACTAGTAACAGATGACAGTGTACAGTCCCAGGATAGTACCATCAGATACAATCTGACTCATCAAGGGTTTGTGCATGAAGGCCCAAGTAAAGTACTCCCGGTTACATAGTTATTGCAAAGCCTGAGAACATGGAAGGATCGTTAATATGGAATCACAGAATAAGTAGGGCTGGAAGGGACCTCTGGAGGTCATTTAGTCCAATCCACTGCTTAAGGCAGGAACATCCCCAACTAAGCCATTCCAACAAAGTATCCATCTAACCGACTCTTAAAAACCTCTAAGGATGGAGATGCCACAACCTCTCTGGGTTGTGATACTTAACTACCACCCCCATAGTGAGAAAGTTCTTAATATCATCCCTATTTTTCCCCTGTTGCAACTTGAGATCCTTATTCCTAGTCCTGTCTGGTGGCCACTGAGAACACTCTATATCCACTGTCTTCATAACCACCCTTGAGATTTATGAACACTATTATCAAATCCTCCCTCAGTCTTTTCTTCTCCAGACTAAATACCGGTTCTTTCAGCCCTTCCTCAAACGTCATGATTCTCAGACCTCTAATAATTTTTATCACTCTCCACTGGATTTGACCACATCTTTCTTGAAGTGTGGTGCCCAAACTTCATATGGTACTCTGGGTGAGGCCTCATCAGTGCTGAATAAAGAGGAAGAATCATTTCCCTTCATTTGCAAGTGATGCTCCTCTTAATACAGCCCAGTATATAGGTCTTTTTTGCAACAAGCACACACTTTGCTCATATTCAGCTCATGGTCCATTGTAGCCTTCAGGCCCTTTTCTGTAGCACTGCAACCTAGCCAGCCCCTTTCTCAGTCTATATTTGTGCATGGAACTGTTTTGCCCAATGGCAGGATTTCTTACTTGCTCTTACTGAATTTTATTTGGCTGATTTTGGACCGTGTCTCCAGTTTATCAATGTCATTTGGAATCCTAATCCTACCCTCCAAAGAGTTTGCCACTCCACCCCACTTAGTGTCTGTCACACATTTGCTAGATGTACATACAATCCCGTCTTCTATCATTAACGAGGATACTAAACACCACCAGACCTAAGACATACCCACAGAGAACCCCACTCAGCACCCCCCTCCCAAGTAGATGTTGAGCTATTGATGACTGCTTGTTGAACACTATGAACCAATCTGTTAAATATCCTACAGTGCTTTCATCTAGTCTGTATTCCCTTAATTTACTAATGAGTATATCATGGGAGACAGTGTCAAAAGCCTTCCTAAAATCAAAGTAAATCGCATCTGGTGCTCTTCCTCATCCACAGGCCTGTCACTTTTCCATAGGAGTGTTAATTGGTCAAGTGTAACTTGTCCTTGAAAAACCCATGCTGGCTGTTCTCGATCACCTTGTTCTCCTCCAGGTGCTTAGAAACCGACTCCTGCGTGAGATGCACGTTCTTTCCTGGTATCGAGATGAGACTGACCAGTCTGTAATTTCCCAGATGTTCCTCCTACCTACCATTTCTTAGCTATTGACACTATATTTGCCCATAATCCTGATATGGGTTAAGCACCACTACGAACTCACTGTATGACTTTGTGGACTAACTCCTGCTCCTTCTTAAAAGGGCCACCATTTTGCACTATTTTCAAAGGGAAATAGGCTAGAGCCTGCTCTTACTGAAGATCCTCTTCCTCTGCGCACTCAGTGAGAGAAGCTTGGTTTCACTCATTTTGAGTAGTAAGTAGTGGCTGTTTTGAGAGCGAAGCCATCTTAACTGAGGTCTGTGTCTACATTCACCTCTTCTTCTTAAGAATGCTGGGAGATGATGGACATCCTGAAGAAATGCAATCCTTCAGCTTTCTCTTGGGGGCTGTGGTGGTGTGGGCACTAAAGTGCACTGCTAATAGTCCAGAGGTTGGAAGTTTGAGGCCATAGCAGAAGCACTCATGGTGCAGCCCTGTCAAATTCCAATGAATCTGTGAATTCAGCTAAATGCCGTGTCACATGGAAAGGAAAGTTTTCTCTCAATGTGTTATCCAGAAGCCTCTGCAAGAGGCTGAGAGGAAATTTAGGGGCGTAGTACTTCTTAGTAGGGGGACCCCCTACCTCACATTCTAGAAACATGAAATAGAGCGACCTGATTTGGGGTAGGAGGGGGGCAGGCAGCTGAACCCTCCCATTCATAGGCTGTGTGTGTGCACACGCGTGCGTGCTGGGGAATACAGAAGGCAAGGCGAGTCTAGCACATACACTTCTGCTGCTTTGTTCTGAACTAGCAGGGCAAAGTAGCTGTAAACCCAGCTTCAACGGCTAGTCTACTCAGGGCACTTGGGGCTGCTTTGAAGTATTATGTAGCAAGCAGAGCCTACTGGTGAACATGGCCTTAAGATTAACCCAACATTATGTTTCAACTATGTTAATATTAAAATATCATAGGGCAACATTTCCTATCAACTTCTTGTTTTGGGATCATGTAGGAATTTTTATTTTAAAAAAGGGGGTTATTACCAAATACAAAGAATAAAATAAAAATGCATTTATCTACAACATATGAGTTTAATTAAATCTTGGAACATGATTTCATGATTAGAATCGCACTGAAAGTTTCACCTACTGGGGAGCGTTAAGGTTAAGTGGACGCCCTAACTAAGCACTTCAGTATCTTATTTAGATTTCTTTCAACTTGGAATCCTTTACGTTTATAATGCTTTTGGGGGGAATAACACCTTGCCGTATATTTTACTATAAGTATCTTCTCAATCTTGGCTACCTCTAAATCAGGGGTGGGCAAAGTCTGGCCTGTAGGCCAGATTCGGTCAGCAATGGATTCCATTTTCCAGGCGCCCCTGCACGCGTCTGGGGCTGGTCTCCATGAAGACCCCAGCCGCAGCTGTACATGAAAACTCAAGGCTGGGGTTGCCGTGGAGACCAGTCCCAGCCACACTGTCAGGAAATATGGCAGGGCAGGGCAGGGGCCTGCTCTGCAGCCGTTGGGATCTTGCGGCAGGAAAAGCTTGCTCCAGGGCAAGGGCAGAGCCATGATCTACAGCCTGCATAGTCCAGGCAGGGGCGCACAGGCAGGGGATCACAGCTCTGCCCCTGTTCCAGACCAGACTGTCACCACTGCAAGGAGCTGGTGAAGCTGTGATTTGTAGCCTGCACACTCCAGGCAGGGACGCACAGGCAGTAGACTGCTGTCACTGCTGCCGCAATGGTCCTCCATGAGCGGGACGAGCTCCCTGAAGCAGGCGCTCCGGGGCATCGTGTCTGACCTTAGGGGGACGAAGGCGTTCGGGGGGCTCGGGCCGCCCCGCTTCCTCCCGAGAGGGCAAGTGGTGGTAGGCCCGAGGGACCCCGGGTTGCCTGTGAGACACCCCAGCTGTGCGCAGCAGTGGCAGGGACCGGATGGCCAGCGCCACCGGCCCCACACGCACCGCACGGGCGATTGACCTTCAAGTGACGCTCAGACAGGCGTAGCCCTGGGAGGAACCCGGGGCCGCAAGTGTGTTCAACGTGTCGATGATCAACGTGTCCTGCAATTCACATTAATTCTCGCAGCTAGCTGCATTCTTCATTGACGCACAAGCGAGTGATCCACCGCTAAGAGTTGTCACTTTTTTTGCACAGGCTTTTTTCCATGGTTGCCACCTCGCCCCGTGGCAGAAGCCATACCAGAGGGAGGGCAGGCTCCTGGGTCCACGCGAGGTCGGGACGGGGTCCCCAAGCTGGCCTTCCTCCCCTGCCACAGGAACCCGGCAGGGGTCGTAGGAAAGGAGGCACTCCTGCCCAGCCGGGGGCCCTGACTTCCCTCGGCGAGAGCCCTACGTACCAGATGAACACAGGAGAGAGGTTTAATAACCCGTGGAAGGGCCATGGCCGCAAAGGTGAGCCCTCCGCTGTGGGGTTGGTCCAGGCACTCGGCTCAGGGGGGCACGGCCAGGTGTGCCGCGGCTCCAGTGGCTCTGCAGTGCTCCCACACCTGGGACTGTATGCCTCTTCCACTCCCCTTGGCCGGACCTCGCCCCGCCCAGGGGTGCGGCGGGGGTGGAGTCACAGCCCACGGGCAATGGCCTTTCGGGCCCCTCTGTGGAGAGGGAGGCAGGGTGACCCCTCTTCATCCAGGGGGCCATGCGGGCAGGGAGCACCGAGGGCACGGGCACGTCCACACGTGCCCGCCCTCCCTTGGCAGACCTCCCACGGCCGCCCGCATGGACCCCTCGGGATGAAAGAGTCTTTGAACCTTTGCCCACCCACCCACTGCCTGCCCCACAGAGCAGGGCGAGGCAAGGGGACGGAGCGCTAGGTACCTGGTAACCTGGGGGTGAGGGAAATGGTTCCGAACTCCAGGTGGTCCTAACCCCCGCTTCCGGACGCTGCCTCGCCCCCCGCGGATGGGAGAGCGAGGGACAGGTGCCAGAGGGGGACGTGGAGCTGAGCCCTGCACCCTCCAGCTGGCTCCGCAAACACAAGGGGGAGAAGTATCCGCTAAGGGTCCTCTCTGACATGACTGCAGTTGCCACATCCATCGGTAGAGAGGAAAAGAAAAGTTGTGGGGAGAGGTAACCACCTTGCTTGAACACCGGCAGGGGTTCTGCCGGCCCACAAAGGGCCCTCCCCCAAAGAGGGTTTGCCACATCGATCAGAGAAAGGGGTGCAGGAGCGGCGTCTGGGGCACAGCCTGGGCCCATGGCCTGAGGGGGTCGGGCCAGGCGGGAGAACCGGACTCAGACCGGGAGCTCACGCGCCAAAGTGTTTGCCATCCCCCTCTCGGCAGAGGGGCACATAACTGGGGTTTGGCCCTTGGGTGCAGCATGGCTGTGCCCCGGAGGTTTCTCTGACAGCCCTTCCGGAACCAAATATGGGCATTTAGGGTCCTGAAAACCGTGTTCCTGAAAATCTTTGTGAACATTTCCTAAGAGTGTTGTGAATGTGGCACCCGGCCCCACCACCGGGGTGAGTCACCAAAAGCATCCGCCTGCCTGGATCGAACGGTCAGGCAATGAGCTCACAGTGACCCCTTACGGACTTTCGGGCCACGCCGGGGGACCCAGGTCAACCGCTTGCAACACAGGAGAGTGGGCCAGGTGAAATGTTTCTAAGTCCCACAGCGGACACCAGGTAAACCCAGTTCTCCTGCAGGAGAACCCCGCCACTCCCACAGAAGCCCCTGGCCACCCCGGCCCTCAGGCGGGTCACCAGGACGAAGCCGGAACTGTGGCCAGGCTCCTGGAACTCTCGCCTGGCCAGGCCTGCCGGATCGGTCCCCTTCCGGACCTCCGGGTTGACATGGCCTTGTGGAGGGCTGCCCAGGTCCCTGCCGCCCCGGCCTGGGCAAACTGCCCCTCAAAGGGGTCACTAGGCTCCGACCCCAGGGCCCCGCATACCTGCTGGGACCCTTCGAGATAGCCCTGGTCCTCGGGCAGGTCACCGGGGCAAAGCTGGAATTGTGGCTGGGCTCCTGGAACTCTCGCCCGGCATGGCCCGCCGGATAGGTCCCTTTCTGGACCTCCAGGTTGACATGGCCTCGTAGAGGCTGCCTGGGCCCCGGCTGCCCGAGCCCATGTCAGCCGCCCCTTGGAGGGGTCACTGGATGCTGACCCCAGGGCCCCGCGTTCCTGCTGGGACCCTTCGAGATGGCCCCGGCCTGCCTGGCCCTCCACTCCTTGCAGCAGTGACAGCCTGGTCTGGAGCAGGGGCAGAGTCACAATCCCCTGCTTGCACACCCCTGCCCAGAGCATGTAGGCTGCAGATCATGGCTTTGCCCTGGCTCTGAAGCAAGCTGCCCCCACTGCAAGATCCCAGCAGCTCCAGAGCAGCCCCATGCCCTGCTCTGCTGCACCCTCCGCCAACATGGCTGGGGCTGGTCTCCATGGCAACCCCAGCCTTGAGCTTTCACAGTGAAGCTGTGGCTCAGGTCTCCATGGAGACCGGCCCCAGACATGCAGGCAGGGGCTGCTGGGAAATGGAGTCTGGCTGCTGGCCAGATTGGCCATTTTTGGTCATTTAGAGCAGGGGTAATTGGCCCACCCCTCCTCTAAATGTTACTTTCAGCTGTGGATATTTTCATGTATAATGTATTAAGCAAGCTTGGGGTTGAAAGGGCAAGATTTTATCGTGTGAGGAGAGGTGACCTCTTGGAAAAACAAACAAAAACTTTACTTTTCTGGGTGTAGACTTTGAGAAGGTTTTTTTCCATTCCATAAAATTAGACCCAAAACCCTTAAATGATCCTATTCCCATTCTAAATGCCCATTAAGACACCACTTGACTAAAAAATGGGGAAAAAAAAGCCAGACATCACTTGAAATGTTCAGGTTGGTTGGTCCCAGATGAAGAAAGAATTTCAGTTAGGGATGACAGGGAGTGGAGTTATGATGTTTAAATCTTCAAAAAGTCATGGCAGTGTCTGCATTGTTAATAGATTCATAGATGTTAGGGTCGGAAGGGACCTCAATAGATCATCGAGTCCGACCCCCTGCATAAGCAGGAAAGAGTGCTGGGTCTAGATGACCCCAGCTAGATACTCATCTAACCTCCTCTTGAAGACCCCCAGGGTAGGGGAGAGCACCACCTCCCTTGGGAGCCCGTTCCAGACCTTGGCCACTCGAACTGTGAAGAAGTTCTTCCTAATGTCCAGTCTAAATCTGCTCTCTGCTAGCTTGTGGTCATTGTTTCTTGTAACTCCCGGGGGCACCTTGGTGAATAAATACTCACCAATTCCCTTCTGTGCCCCCGTGATGAACTTATAGGCAGCCACAAGGTTGCCTCTCAACCTTCTCTTGCGGAGGCTGAAAAGGTCTAGTTTCTCTAGTCTCTCCTCGTAGGGCTTGGTCTGCAGGCCCTTAACCATACGAGTGGCCCTTCTCTGGACCCTCTCCAGGTTATCCACATCCTTCTTGAAGTGTGGCGCCCAGAATTGCATGCAGTACTCCAACTGCGGTCTGACCAGCGCCCGATAGAGGGGAAGTATCACCTCCTTGGACCTATTCGTCATGCATCTGCTGATGCACAATAAAGTGCCATTGGCTTTTTTGATGGCTTCATCACACTGCCGACTCATGTTCATTTTGGAGTCCACTAGGACTCCAAGATCCCTTTCTACCTCTGTGCCACCCAGCAGGTCATTCCCTAGGCTGTAGGTGTGCTGCACATTTTTCCTTCCTAGGTGCAGCACTTTGCATTTCTCCTTGATGAACTGCATTCTGTTGGTTTCTGCCCACTTGTCCAACATGTCCAGGTCTGCCTGCAGCTGTTCCCTGCCCTTCCCTACCCTCTGGCTGTGCTGTTCCCCAGACCGTCCTAGGGCCTGGTCTCCCAGACAGGACCAGTTGCTGAGTCTTCTCCGTTCTCTGTTCCCCCGGTGTGGGCTGAGCAAGCCGAAAGCCCACGTGAACCCCACCATTCTTGAGGGTCCATGGCCCAGCTGTTCCCAGTCTCTTGGGGATGGATCTCACGTGGCCCTGAAAGCCAAATTGGCTGCTGTGCACTTGCTGCTTTCCACAGCCTGGCCTTTAGCAGTGCCGATTAAGTATCCAAGCTAATACCTACACAGACAACTTTCTTTGTAGAAAGGTTTCAATGCAGGTTTCTGGACCAGAACTCCCCTCTATTCCAGATATTTCCTGCTGGATTAGACTGTGCAAACTGCTGGAATCTGGCAGAATACATGCAGATTATCAGTATTGCTCTATCATAAGAAAAGTCTTACCTGGCATAAAGCAACATAATCAACCTCTCTGCCAACTGTTTTACCTCTTGCCTTGCCATATGTAGAACAGAAGGGGTCATGACAACACAGCATACTTTCATGCTGTTAATTCTCAAATGAGTTATTGCCCTGTAGGGAGTGCAGCCAACTGGCATGAGTTAGAGTAGTCCCTAAGCTCTTCCATGCCAAAGGGATTTCAGCATGGGAGAGAACCTGGGCTTCTGAATTGAAGTCATTATGCTTATACATGGTTTTTAAAATCTCTGTTGCAGTTGTCATTCCTTCTGTGAAGCTTCTATCGCCAGAACATGTTTTTACCCCTCTGTGAAACAAAAGGGATGTCAAAATACAACTTGGGTCAAAGTTACAAATTTAAATTGAGGAAGTCAGCAGAAGTATTATGGGTCTAATAAATGTTATTATGACGTTGTATACATGGCACATATCAATTTAAGAGCAGAAAATACAAGGGTCTGCATACCTACGGATTTGTAAAATGTTAGTTATATAGATGAGTAATATGGGTCAGTAAATGATATAAGAACTGAACTTTTTCTATTCCCTTACTTCTTGAACATTTAAATTCCTAAATGTTAATTAGGCAGGCAAGGTTCTTTGAGTAGATGTGATAAAAGATATCACATCTACTCAAAGAACTTCGTCTGCCTATGTCCTTAGGCTACAACCAAAAACCCAGCTAAATGTTAATACACTTTTCAGTTTTAAAATCCAATCAATGGGCACCAGCAAGTGAGTTGTAGGATTAGAATCCAGAGCCCGCACCTTCAGGGAGTATCATAGCTCCACTTCCACCGAGTTTCAGAAATTTGTCAAAACAAAGCACCTGGCTGGTCTTGAGATTTTTCCAGGTAAAGTAGTCTGTCAGGATTCTGTTTATTTGAACAGGCAGAAACAAACCTCCATTTACATATATCCCAGGCTACAAGCAGCAGCACAGAAGTATTATTGCCAGCACAACCTTCCATTGTCCACCTAACCTACATTTAATATAAATGTACTACCCCCACAGGCAAAAAAAACACTCAGAAGTCAATGACCTAAGTATGAAAATTAAGAAGCACTGATGTAGGCACCAGGTTAACAAGAAATAGTTTTTTATTGGAATGGTGTCGCTCAAGCATGGAATCAGGACTCTACCCACAGCACCAAGTGCCAATTAAAAGCAGAGAGTATGTCTGCATGCTTCAACACTAATTTTCAATAGTTCTAGCAAACGCACCAAGACTTGGATCTGAAAGTGAGAAACTAAGTCAAGGAAAAGATCAGGAAACTTATGGTAAAATCTTATAGAAACATCTCTGATCAGAATGGGGCGTATAATTTGAATGGCATACCTACCTTACTGTTGTGTGTTTTATAAGCGCAAGCTGTTTTGAATGGGGTACAGTGTTTTGGGCAAACAGAACAGTATTATACTTTTGTACTACACACACAAAAATCAATTCTGCTTAATTTTGGAGTCCAAGCACTGCAGTGCCATGAGAACCTATCTTTTACTATAACCAATAACAGTCAAAACTTATGCATAATAGACTATTAGTCACTTGAGTGTTCTCAACAGGGAGCAATTTTCATCCACAATGCAGAAGACAGCACTGGCTAAGAAAAAGAGGATAGGCTTTTTCTAACTGCTGATTTGCTCTGACACCAGAGAGAGGCATCACCCAGCCTAACATAGCTGATGAGTAACAACACACAGGATATTTATCCATGCACAGCCCCTCCTTTATATAGCAAGTGAACACATAACCATCTTACAGCCTGCCATAGTTAATGGCCAAATGACTATACTGGGTACTCAGCCATACCCATGGTGCTTCTGTCTTTGCATAGGTGCAGTGATCATCAGTTTAATGGTTCCAACAAGGATCAAGGCAGCTAGGGAAGGCAATCTTTAAAATGGTCCAGGAAAACTACCTAAGTTTGGGTGGTTTGACAATCTAACTCCAGCAGTTTGATGGAAATTTTCCGTAGGACATTGAACTTCTCTGAATAGGTATACATTTGGAAGCAACCTCTACTGGTAAGAACACAGAAGGGAAAGTCGCAAGTTCGAAGCTCTATTTATAGAGCTGCCATTCCCTCACTGTGCTAGAAAAGAAAAATAACTCATGCAAATCTTGAGAAGTAGCTAGGAATTTGGTTGTTCATTTTAGTAGTAAGAGTTCTGATCTTCAAAAAGTGCTGAGCACCCACAACTCTAAATAAAGCTAACAGGATTTACAAGTCATCAGTATACGGGAAAAGAAAAAGGGCCAAAATGTCTCAAATAGGGATGCTCGAAAACGTGAGGCACCCAATTATTTCATCGCCTTCTCAAAAGCAACCTGTCTCTTGGCACCTTAGTTCTCTTATCTACAACATTACAGAAAATATTCATAAAGCTCACCAGGATGCAGCAAGACTTTATTTGTTAATATTAAAACAATGACACAACTTGTTCTAACAGTTAAGGCCAGCTAGGAGTTTGCAGTTGGGAGATTTGTGTTCTGTCTTCAGTTATGCCACTGACTTGCAACTCTTGGCTAAATCACTTCTCTCCTCTGCACTTGTTTCTGTTCGTACCTCTGCCTGTTCTGCCTATGTAGATGAGAACTTCAGGACAAAGACTGTAATGCACCCAGCAAAATGGAGCCTTGCTCTCTTCTGGGGTCTTTATGATACTATAACACAAACAACAATAATGATATTTATCCCTTCTTTATAAACTACTTTGTAATCATAAATGAAAAGCAGCATACAATATCCAGATAACATTCCAAGTGCTCTGCTTTCCTGAATCAACGATGTAGAAGTGCAAAGTACACTTATTCTTACACATAGGCCTGTAACCTGTCACATTTCACTAATATTATTGTAAGGAAAAAGAATCCCAATCTTTGTCTTGACTGTATGAATCAATTTGTATTGTATCAAGAGAAAACACCAAAAACCCTGCTTACTGAATCTTCTTTCCACATGGTAGGCAAACTTTAAGAGCTTTAATTCCATGTAAGCACTTTTACCTCATAAAAGACTGACCAGTTTCCTTTTATGAAAACGGTTAAATAAACCAACCAAAAACTATGATTTACTGTCAGTTGTTATTATATATCATTTCTGAAAACAAAATGCTTTAATACATGCGTCACAGGAAGCTTCTGACTGCTACTAATCTCCAAGACAGCAACTTCTTTCTCTTCTGTTTCATCTGTTTGAAAGTAACTCTGAATCCACTATGGTTTTTTTGCTCCACAACAGCAGTAGAAAGTCCAAGGTTTTCCATCTGCCATAAACATATATCCAGTAATGCTCAAAACAGTTGCCGTCATTCACTTTCAAAATCCCTCATGTCCTGTATAAATGGTCCTGAAGGTCAAGTTGATCCGTGCTTCCCTGGCATGATATTCCTTAGGCACCCGATGCTAGAAGTGACATTATGACCAAAAAAAGGGGTGGGGTTTCATAATTAAATAATAATTTAATATGCAAATACAACACATTTTTATACCCATTTTCTAAGAGGGAGATATTTTTCATATAGGAAAATGACCAACTCTTGACTGTTCTAGGCTCATTAAATATTTTTTCAGCATTTTTAGCTGTCTCCCCAGATGCACTAATGCTTGCGTATGAGATTAGCCAATTCCTGTAGGTCACTTAGAAATGAAATGAAATTTAGGTAATGAATTTTTCTGGGATGCCTTGATCATGGGATGGCAGGCACTATTAATGCATGGTAGAATATTACATTATTGCACAGCAAGCGTCTCCCAATACTTCTGCCTAAAATTCATGTCTCTGATGCTCTGTGGAAACCCAGCAAACTCTACCACAACCAAAGAAAGGCCTATTCATGTCATTCAGGTTTTCTTACCTGCCAGTCTTCCTGAGTTGCTCCCTCCATCATCAGTAAAGTGCCATGATCCAGTGGAATCCGTATTCTTTCCACATACGTATAATCTCCACTCTCTTCCTAAAAGACAGACAAAAGGGTGCACACTTATATGAATGGGAAACACTGTGCTGGGGCTTCCGTGTCTAAGCTTAAAACACATTTCACCAGTAAAATGCCAGCAAGGCCTTGACTTTTGATCTGAAGAGGCTTCTGTACTGTGCAATGTTTCACAAAGATTCATAGATTTGCTACATTTTAAGAACAGCAGGAACTATTGCGATTCCTCACTGTGACTTCCTGAAAAACACAGGCCACACAACAACCAGCTGTCTCTGCATCAAACGCAGAGCTCCTAGCTAAGCTACAGTCCCATTTTTAGAAAGATATCCAATCTTGTTTTATACACTTAACATCAAAGAATCCACCATGTCTCCAACAGTTAGTAAGACTCCTCAAAATTTGTTGCCTTAATTCTACTTTCAATTTGGCTAGTTTCAGCTTCCAGCCATTATACAATCCAGTAGGATTTGCGCCCTTTCCACATCAGCATGATCTCACTGGTAGCCTCCTGCTACTGGAAATCTTTTTCCATTGTTGGTACCTGCAGACCACAATCAAGTAACATTTAACCTTCTCTTTGGTAAATTTAAAAGGTGGAGCTTCTTTGGTCTCAAATTTGTAAGGTTGGTTTTTCAGATCACAAATCATTTATGGAAAATTTTCTCTATGCCTTCAAATTCATCATATGCTTTAAAAAAAAAGCGGGGGGGAGTGGAAATACTAGAACTGGATACAATATTCCAGAAGTGGTTTCATTAATGTCATACCCAATGGTAACAACACCTCTCTACTTCTACACAGCATTTTCCTGCTTCATAATATCTTACTTATCTGTTTAAAGAATCCATTTGTCCTAGTAACTAGTAGGGGGTACTGAGAATTCACCTTCACTTGGTTACCTACTCTGACCTTCAAAATTCATTTTGAGTGGCTGCTTTCCAAAACATAGTCCCTTATCCTGTAAGCATGACCTATGCTCTTGGTTCCTAGATATATGACATCATTAAAATACAAGTTGTTCAAGAAAGCCCAGTTTACCACTCCACCCATATGTAGAACTTTGTAGAGTTTTGTAGAACCAACCAAAGTGTCTACGTCATCTGTAACCTTATAACAGCCTTTTTATTTGTTTTTTTCCCCCCAAATCATAGACAAGGATATTGAATAGCACAGAGCTAAGAACAAATCCCTGTTGAATCCTGGTAGGAATACCATCAGTACAGGAGGATCCCTCATTTACTATTCATTTTGAGATCTGCCAGTTAACGGTTTTTAACTCATGTAGTACGTGCTACACTGATTTTCTATACAGGGTTTATTATTTCTTCAATTAGGATATTAAACAGTACAAAGTCAAGTATCTTACTGGAGTCTATTATGCAAGACAGTTATTCTTATCAACCAAGGTAGTCTCATCATAAACTCATTATCAAGATTGACAATGCTTTTCCATAAAATCATGTAGACACTGACAGGTATTAATTCTGCTGTAATTCCTTAAGTAGCGTGAACTGACAAAAGACTTAAACAACTGGAGAGGCTGGAGGGGAGGGCGGATGGGGGAGAGGAGGGAGAAATGGAGCTGGTTAAAGACCTTATTGCAGTACAACTGACCCTAGTATAACTTGTCTGTCTGGTCATAGTCTCTCACAAGTGAAGCTTGACTGTGATCATTTATGGTGTTTCATTCTAGGGTAAGTTATTGCTGGTTAGGAATGGGGACTGAGGAAACAGATACACCTGTTGAGGAAACAGATACAGATGATACCATTCAACACCAATTCACAGTGTTGAGTGGTAAACTCCAACCCTCAGCTTAAAATGGTGAAACAGTACATCTGCCCATGTCCTTTACTAACTGTGTCCTTTATCAGCCTTTCCATGATTTTACCTGGGTTCAGTGTTAGGCTAAACTGATGTAACGTTAACTAGGTTTTCCTGTGTACCCTTTTAAAATACTGGACCAACATTTAATTTCTTCCCTGTCTTCTGAGATCACATTATTTCAAGATTTTTCTTGTTAAAGAGCAGCAACAATAGCTATAAAAAGAAGCTCTTAATCAAATCTTCCAGAATCAAGTGTATCTGGTCCTGCAGATCTGAAAATATTTAGCTTGAGCAGCTGCTGTTTAATATCCTCCTAACTTACTGTTGGAACAGAAATGATTTTATTATTACTGTAAACTGTGAATATGAAATCCAGCTTCTTTCCAACCAAAGACCAGAAATATTTATTTTGGCTCTTTTGAAATGTTATTGCCAATTGGGCCATCCATGCCTGGTAAGGGCTCTCTACCCCGAATTGAGCTGCTGAGGGAGATGTAAAGTAGAAATTCAAGTACTGAATATCTGCAGTATTAAAAGAAATCCTGAACATTACTAATAAAGAGGATACACTTAGGTCAATGTTTATATCTAATCTTGAGAAACCTGAAAATGAAATCTTTTATAATTAAGTGTCTGCCTTGCAAAAATATGCACCGCTTGTTAGCATACAGTCAAGTCCCAAGGATGGGTTAGAAGCATATGGGTTTGCCATTGGGTCTCTTTGGGGTGCATGCAATGAATTGGTAACTGGAAGTCTTTCCAAAATACGGCTTGTATGCATACCCATTTGTCATGTTAGGGTCATTTCTAAGGGCAGAGCTGCCGGCTTTTTGTCCCCAAGCAGATTGGGTAGAGCAGAATAGACTAAGCAAGAGAAGTCACTGAATCAGTTATTCGTTCACAGAAAAGATACAACATGTACAGTGATGGCAAACAGCTGAGGAAAGAAAATGTAGTTCAGGTTTTAAACTTCTAAACCTTGACAATGTCCCTGTAAAGCACAGCCACAAATCTTAACACAGATTCTGAATGCATGCTTCAAATTGTTTTTCTCCCATCTCATTAATTTATTTGAAAAGAGAGACAGTGCCTCTTACCCCTCTTTTTATATAATGATTATAAGCACACCCCTAAAATCTCACTCATTGCAGTTGGCCTGGAGGGAGCTGGGAGGAAGCGGTGCTAAAATATTCCAGGCCCAGCTCAGGAGATGGCAATTACTCCAGAGTGAACTGAACAAAGGCTGTTACTTGCAGAGCAGAATGTCATATAAGTGTGCATCAGGGAAAGAGATGTGAGCCCAAAAACTTATGTCATTTACAAGACAAGTGGAGTCCATGTCAGCTGGAAACAGCATTGCTCAACTTAGACTAAGAGGAGGGGTACTTAGAATAAGAATTAGCCCAGCTCATGGATACACAGTCAAATTTCTGAAACTGAAGCAAATGTTAGGAAAGCTCAGCTCTCAGATCATCTAGATGCAGTTATTCAAGAACAGCTATTTCCTAATACTCCCAGAGGTAGAACAGGAGAGAAAAAAATGGAAGCAGTAATAAAAGCCCAGAAAATTATAAGCAAATTTCCTTAAAACAAAAAACCCTAAGAAGCCAAACAAACACCCTCTAATTCCAACACTATTTTCCACTTGCAGAAACACCTGTATTTTGTATTTTTGGGAAAAAAGCTTACCTTTTGGGTGCTTCATTTTGGGGTGCCCTACTTGATATACATTAGACCATGAGTGGGCAAAATGGCAGACCCGGCCAGAGGCTGGACTCCATTTCCCAGCAGCCCCTGCCTGCATGGCAGCTCCTAGCAGTGGTGACATCATGGTCTGGAACTGGGGCCCAGCTGTGATCTTCTGCCTGCACACCCCTGCCCAGGGCATGCAGGCCGCAGATCACAGCTCTGCCCCAGCTCTGGACCACGATGCCACCACTGCAAGATCCCAGCCTGGCTCCGGAGCAGCTCCCCACTCTGCTGTATACCCTGCTAGCAGGGGTGGCACTGCAGGGGGCTACCACCACCTCAAAGTTCCCTGTAGCCCCCCATAGCCACCCCTGCCCGCCTGCACAGGCAGCGGTGGCTGAGCCCACCTTGCTCCTGCCTGCCCGTGGCACAGCCCCCCTTCAGGTCCTCTGCCAGGAAGAAGCTGGTGTCACTGCTGCCTGCCAGTGCTGCTGGGGCTGGTCTCCATGGAAACCCCAGCCCCATGCTATCACAGCTTGGCTGCTGCTGGGGACTCCATGGAAACTGGCCCCAGGCATCCAGGCAGGGGAAATGGAGTCCACTGCCAGCCAGATCCAGTCTGTGGGCCGGATTTTGCCTGCCCCTGTATTAGACAGATAAGTGCTCAATGGTTTCTGAGAGATCATGTAGGCACTAGAAGAATGAAGCAAAAATCACTACCACTAAAAAAATTGCATCTCAATCTTAAAACAAGCATAGATCTGGGTAAGAACAATTCTCAATACAAAAATAACACGAGCAGAAAACCAGCAGAAGGAGGATTTAGTAGACAATGCCTTCACCTCTAAAATAGAGGTGTGAATCCAGGCGGATGTCTTAAAGTGAAGAGAGTTTGACAGGTCTCAGATCAATCCCCAATTAACGGACTCCACATAACCAAAAACCAGAATTGTCTCAGCACCAATGCTATCATCTGCTCATGCCCAGCAGCCAGAGTTAGTCACAGGGTGGCTGACTAAGATCATTTCCCTAGCCCAGTGATTCTTAGCCAGGATGCTGGGGCACCCTACAATCCTTTGAAGGGTGCCACAGCAAGCACAAGGAGATAAGCAGATATAGGCAGGTTCAGATTCCAGGTGTGAGGAGACAAGCAGATAAGGGCAGGTTCAGGCTCCCCCTGCTTGGCCATGTCCTCACCCCCACTGTCTGACCCCTCTGCAAGGAGGCAGGCACTGTAGTAAATTATTTTTTGAATGGGGATGCTGCTCAATTCACAAAAGTTATGGAGGGTTGCCTTCAGTCTGATGGGATGCGGTTTGAGTCTAAAAAGGTTGAGAACCACTGCTTTAGCCAATGCTTGAGCGGACAATAAGCCATCAGTGATATCTAAGGGCCAAGTGGCTAAGATACCAAATATACCTAAGTTGGCCTAAAATCAGCAAATGCTGAAGGCGCTCAGAATCATGTCTCTTTGCAAGGACAAACCTCGCTAGGAAAAAAAAAAAGTTATTATGAAATGTCCAAGAATTTTTAGCTAATCACCTTGCTCTATTGAAAGTATCCCAAGAAGCCAAATGCAACGAGCAAAGGATTTTTTGTTTGTTTCTTTATAAATTTCTGAGAGGCTGGGGCGGAGGGGCTGTTGTAACAATGATGACTTTACTGCCAACAGATAAATGCCAGTGCATGGTCCATTTTCTTTCACAGGATTATATCAGTTTGTTTTGTGTCTGGGCAAGAGTGAATACTTCTTTGCTCTCCACTCTGTGTGGTTAAACTGGAATAGAAGATTTAATCTGATAAGAGAACCTGTCTATTGAAGACAGTTCAGATTTGTTGCTAGGTAAAGCAGCATCTTTCAGTGCAGTGGTGCTTGACCTTTTTGGGCAGCAGACTGGATGGGCAGGGCCCAGTCCATTGGTGAGCTGGATCCAGTCACTGGTTCAGATCCAGTGCCTGGGGTAGTTATGGCAGGACCCCATCTGGCTGTACCAGGGTAGGGGAGGAGGTAGAATTTGGTGGTGGGGGACGTTGCCAGTATTAATGGCTACTGGTCCCCTGTTACCAAATTTCCTAACTTATGGGAAGCCCTGTGAGCCGGATACCCTGGCTCTGCAGGCTGAACACCCCTGTTCTAGTGTATTACATTGTACCTTTCTGAGCCTAAACTGTTGGCTTTACTCATAATCTCCCCTCGAGAACAAGTTTTCATTCCTGTTAGGGCCACATGGGCATGCATGCAGTTTTCATTTCAGCTCCTGTGCCAAAAAGAAATCATCAATATGACCTTCTGAGTCTGTTATAGAACCCTTATCTCTGGACAGAATAAGCTCATCTGGGTTTTTAGAAGTCAGACAGTTTGTGGTAAAAAAATGATCCTCTGCTTTCCACGTGAGAAAAGGTAAGGTTTTAATAAACTAAACTAAAAATTAATGTTGGGATGCAAAAATGGTCACTACTAAAACAGCAGCCCCTGAAATAAAGGCCTGCTAGAAAAACTGATCTGTATTATTGATGGAGTAAGATTCACTGTTCTAACAGTTTTCAATTTGACAACCAATAAAAATGTGGTTTTATATTCCCCAGTCCACTGGATAATATATTTTCAATTTCTTCTTTAACTCTACTTATTGTTTATAAAGAGGAAACAATAAGAAAACACAGCTACCTTCCTAGATCCTAGGCAATGTTTGACCTGTTCCCAAACATCAGTGTCACAAAATCAACAAAACTAGAGTTGCAAAACATCTGTTAGGTCTTATTCACACCTAAACTCAGTGTGGAATTATTCTCTTCATGAGATGCACTAGTACAAGTTTATGTGAGCCTCAAAGTCCCCTCAATGCAGCACAGGAAGGGGCTGAAGACACACAGCAACACTAATTCTGCACTACTACAGCAGTTTGGAAAGCCCCTTTACAATACTCAAAAGTCCTATGAATGAATCCTGTGGCCCTATCACACAATTGCTGTGCACAGGGTAGCACTCCAGCTTGGAAGCTCACTTGCTTCCTTTTGTTGTTGCTGTTCTCACACTGATTTGTCAAGAGGACACTGACAGCAGATGGGCCCAGCACTGTGCAGAAGCATCTTGTGCTGTAGATGGAAGGAATTAGGCATTCACGTTAGAAGGTCACGTGAAGAGTCACCTGAACACCCCAGAATTTTAGCCAGCCAAAACCCTACAGCTGACACATTGAAAAGCATTGTTTCAGCAAGGAAGAATAAAGTAAAGCCAACACTGGTTAACAATGATGCAGTTCTTTTCATCTAAGGATATCAAGACATTTTTTAATTAACATCAGAAGTAAGGACCTGGTTCAGCTGCTCCTAAGTGCCAGCTTGTGTCATATATTGAGCTATGGCGGCAACCTGCTAACCTTCTCCTGACACCACAGGGACATTAAGCTGTACTCACACTATTTGGCAGAAGACAAAGTGATTAACAGAAGAGAAAGGAAGAACACATATAGCACTGTTGAACATTAGGTCCATAGTGTAGACAACTAGGCTCTGTACCTGGTTTATGAGCGAGGACTGGGCAGGCACAGAGGCAACCTTTGTTTCAGAAAAGAAAGTTTGGCAAAGGTGTTACTGTGTTTGAGCCAAGTTTCCCTCAGCAGGGTCAGTGCCAAATGCCTTTAGCTCTATCAAAACACTTACTGGGTCTGCAGGCAGCAGAGACAGGATACAAGATCCCAGTATACAGCAGTGAGAACCAGGAATTTAACATGCCATCTGTAAAGCAAACAACCAACTGCTTCTACCCTTTATTTGACTGAACTCAGGACATGAGGAAGCATTTTAAAATGAGGGCATGGGGGACTAGCTGCTTTTTTGGAAAAGATTCCAGAGTGGGTAGAAAATGGTGTCAACTCCCTGACATTTCCATTACTGGTATTAGTGTAGGTACAGATCACTCAGCAGAAAGCACTTTCCCTTCTCACGAAGCCTACGCCTGGTCTGCTTCAGGGCAGTGCTCGTGCTGTCAGATGATTTTGTAATGCATGCCTTGTTTTGCTTGAGCTCTGCTCACTTTGTTTTTCGCATTTGCTTTGTTCCCAGACAGTTTTTCTGTTGCCCTTGAGCAGGGAATCTGTTGATATCTGAATACAAATATTTACTCAAAAATACTGCTTTATAGGTGATACAGTTGTTCTCGTCCAAGGATATCAAGGCAGTTTTTAAAATTAACGAATCCTTGGGGCACTCTGCAGAGATCAGGATTGCGGCTCAGCTTTATCACTGTGGAACGGGAGGCACAAAGAGGTGCATGAGGTCCCAGAGCCAGTGTCAGAGCCAAGAACAGAACTCAGAGGGATGGACCACCAGGCCCCTGATTAAGACTTGGACAAAAGAATCATCTTCCTGGAACTCCAAATGCTCTAATTTCCTCCTTCAGTTCAGATCTCTTATTTGGCTCCTCTGTCTGTCATTTTGGACTCCCCATGTCCTCTGGCCCCTTTACATTCCTTTCTTTCATTTTCATCTGTGCAATTTTGCCTACTAATCTGTTGCTCCATCACACCTTTGCTAAAGTCCTTATTGTCTTAACTGCTTCAGGTCCCTGCTTTATAGCCAAAGGCAGAGTGCATGTCTGCCTTAAACATACAGTCACATTACCCCTTACATCAACCCACTGGGGGCCTCTTCAGGATCCAGTAAAAAGAAATCTTATCTTCACTGTTTTAAAATCTCTTCATTATCTTTCTCAAGATGACTTAACAGATTTCATGTCTATCTAGTCAGGTCTACTACACCTATAATTAAAGTATCTTGATTCCAGCAGGGCTTCTCTCTTCATCCACTTGTCTAGCAGCAGCCTCCCCCTCTATCTTCTTTGGGTATAGACAAATATAACAATTTTATCGCTATCAAAAATAGTGATACAAACTATATGATGCACTGTTATGTCTGCTCTGTAGAGAAGCCATTCCAACTTTAACCCAGCTTTAGTCAGGGTCTAAGTTCGGACAATTTAGCTAGCTTGTATCACTACAGGATGTAGAAGTTGCATCAAAACAGCCAGAGCTCCCAAGAAGCAGCTCTCCCTTCCTTTGTAAAGAAGCTAAGCAGGTTTGTCCATATTATAGTCTTGCCAACACTGGAGCTAGAAGCCTTCTCCTCTGCAGCTTCTGCCATGAGTAACAACCCCTCCTGCTTCTCTCCTCCATGTTGTCTATCCTCTTTTAAATTCCACCTGAAAGAGCCTTTTTCTTCCTTATCAAGGACTTACCATATTTACGCGAATCCAAGATGACTTCAAATTTAAGTCCACCTCCCTCCCCAAGAATTAGTCTCTATATACAGACAATTACAAATTTGTTGTAATTTTCCATGTACAGAATCTAATTGGTGGAAGGTCATCTTAAATTTGCCCCACTTCTATGGCAGGGGAAGAGGAGCCAGACACCTACCCCTTGCTCTTCTGCCCCTTTTCCCTTTTTGTCTGTACCTTCCCCCTTGTGCCTGCTCCCCACCATGTGATATTTGTCCCTCTGTACCTGTGCCTGCTCCACGTCCCCAGCACCCCCTGCTGCTCTCTCGCAACCTGCATCCCACCTCTTTCTTCCCACACCATGCCTCCCTATTCCCCTTACCTTCAGCTGCAGCTCTACCTGGCCCCACACTTCCTGCCTCCTGCACCCCCTGCTCCCTCCTTGCAACCTGCCTCCCACCACCTGTGTCCCCTTCTCCAACCTTCTGCTGCAGCTCTGCTCTGGATCAGGGCACTTAGCAGCAGTGCAAGCCCTGCCCAGTCCCAGTTTAGCCTGGCCAAGGAAAAGTAGCATCAGTTCCTGTCGGGGTCAGGTCAGAACTGGAGGGACTGGAGTCAGAGCAGAAGGTAAAGCAGGAGTGGGGAGGGTGGGGGGCAGGCTGCAGGTTTCCCTCTTCCCCTACAGCTCTCCTTTGTGCTCTCTCTGCATGCATGGCTCATTTGGCAAGGGATCAGCATTCTGTCTCGGGGCAGACTTCAGCATGGAGTTCAGGGCCAAAGCCAGAGCTGAGCTGCTACCTGTGCCAGACCCGTGCTCTAATGCAAGACAAGGCTTTTCCCTCTTTGCTGACTGGGCTGGGGGGACCTTGTCTTGGATTTGAGTAAATACACTAATGTCTTTTATGTACGCCAAGAGACCCGTGCTCCTTGGCTATTATGACAGTCACACCACAAGGACAGTCCTGATCTTTCCAAAAAGTACAAGAACTTTACCTTTAGCTTGCACAACTACCCATGGATAACAGAAAGGACCTTGCGTTAATGTCTCATGGGACAGAACTACACAAAGGTTGTTTGCTATGAAACTAAGGTTTGGGTACCAACACTTCCAGAACATCACGAACATCCTGCTGTTATCTAACACACGCACTGCTCCCAACCTGTATCCATCAGTTTCCTTGGTTACAGACTGAGAAATAGCAGCCTGCCAACTGGCTTGTGTAATTTCCTTCACAGCTCATGCGGCAGCTAGCTGGGTAACTGCCCCAGATGAATCCTTACAGCACGGAGAAGCCAGCAACAAGGTGGTTTCATGCGGCCACAGGAGCCTGGTAAAACATCAATGAACTGCGCTTAACCCTTTTTGTTCAGCTTCTATGATCAGTGTCAGAGAGAGCCTGATCAATGAGTCTGGACAGTTTCAATGAGCTAGAGTGATAACAAAAGCAATAACAGTAATAAGCCTGTATCAGAGGGATCTATCCAAACATGACTGTAAAATCAGTCCCCTACATAAAGTAGAACACTTCATACAAGAGCAGGGGACAAGGGGGCTTTCAGCTATGGGAAATAGTGAGAGGATGCACAGGTGGGGTACAATGAAGAAGTGATGCATTTGGTATTGGAAAAGGCAACTGGAACACACTAAGTCAGCAGGCTCTGGTGCATGAATCAGGGTGAGCGTTGTCTCCACAGCAAGGCACTCACCTGCTATCTCAGTACATGGAGATGCTACAATAGTAAAAAATAAAGAGGAGCCGGCAAGAGAAGTTTTTCCAAGTGAGCCAATAGACTGAGAACTCAAAGACAAAAGAGAGCTAGTTTACTTCGCTACAGACTTTGCGCTGACAAGCTGGAAACAGACACTTCAGGGTAGAGACAATGCATCTCATAACACCACAGAATGAAGTCACTTCTAAGAGACTGAAAAGACACAACTCAGAAGACAGAATTTAAAAAGTATCATCTTGAAAGTTTACTCCGGGGACTAAAACAAAATGTTTTTTGGCATGTTGCTTTTTTCCAAGCCAAGTTTCCTTAACCAATCTGAAGGGGGATTTCCTTCTGAAATGCATGCTTCCTGTTTTTCCAAGCATTGGTTGGAAGCTGAATCAGCCAGTTCTCCTCGGAGGCTACGTTCTTGTATTAGCAGAAACCAAAACAGGCTCCTCATGTCTCTAAATTCTGACTCGGTTTATTACAGCTCTTCTTAGACATAAGGCACCTCTTGTTAGATTCAAGATATCCCTCAGAAAATGCCAACTCTTTAGCTTTTACTAGTTTCTTGACTGTAGAATACTAACAAAACAATTCTTTTGCAAAGAAAACAAAAAGACCACAACAGGTCATAATGTTTTTGTCATTACAGATTCCTATTTGACATCTCTGGGCTTATCTTTTGAATCATATACAGGTATCTGCACATCTAACATGGTGTGGCACCCCATGGCACCCTTTAAAGCATCTCATGACACCCCAGCATTATGCTGCAGCAGTCTGTTTGAGATTCACCAGGTGTGTCTACACATGCATTTGATCTGAGATCAGTTTATTTGCAAGTAAACTACTCATGAGTAAATGCTCTCACACATGCAGGGACGTAGGAGCAGATTTGCTGCTCCTAGCAGCAAACTACTTCCACTTCCTGCAGCCCTGCACTGGGCCCCTGCTTCCACTGTGGGTGCTGGCTCAGGAGCTGGCAGGGAACACCGGGCCAGGAGACAGCTGTTTCCTGGCCAGGGCTGGGATATTGCTCCCTGCTCCCAGTCAGGGATTCGCTAGTAGCTGCCCCATTGGTGGATGGGGTAGGGGGCTGGGACCTGCCCCACCTCTGCAGCTCTTTCCAAGTCCCCTGCCTCAATCACCCAATCAGGGCGTGGGGCTGGGACCTGCCCCTGACCGGGACAGTTTTCCACTCCTGCTCCACAATCGTGAGGCAGAGGGTTGGGAACTTGTTCCATGCTCAGATCCACAAGCACACAGCTGGGTGGGGAACAGGTTGAATCTCCCAGCACTCATGGGCTAGTGCTGGGAGATAAGAATCACCCAGCCCCCTGCTCGTGATGAGAAAGTTGGGGGCTTGAAGCTCCCTGCTGCTGGGACAGGGGGACATAGTCCCCACCTGGGCTCCAGTGACAGAGCCTAATCTGGCAGCAGGCAGCTCCTGGGAGCAGGGAACAATTTCCCGCCCCCTGGTGGTTGGTTGACTGGGAGCAGGTTTGCTCCCGGTCAGGCATCTACATGTGCGTTACTGTGCAGCAACTACTCACAAGTAAATTTGCTATTTGCATTTACAGGTAGCAAATTTACTCATGAGTAGTGAGGTTTACTGTGCAGTAAACTATACTACTTTGCAGTACAGCATCTTGTGTAGATGTACCCACTGATCTGCTGCATGATGAATGCCATTCACAGAGCTCAGTATTGACAAACAAGACAAAAGCCAGATGTGCACAAAACTTTCCGCAGATCAACCTGAGCTTATGTGACATCCTGCAACCCAAAGGATTCCAAATCCATTTATACAAAATACACAGTGGTAACTTTGTCCAAACGCCAATGAAACTGCGTCAGAAGTGAAATCCAGTCAGTATCACTACATATGAGAACACATCAGTATGGAAAAGTAAGAAGGCAAATCCTCTACCCCAGGGGGTCAGCAATGGAGCTGGAGCGCGCTGCCTGTGCCTGCATCCATGTCTGTGCTGGGCGGGATAGGGCAGTGAGGACTGCCCTGGAGCCTGGCAGCTTCCAGCTGTGCCTGTGTTGCTTCTTCCCACCCTCCTGGCTCTGGTTCAATGCAGGCTGGGTGGTTTTAGAGGCATGACAGTGGCAGGTGCAGAGTTTCCAGGGGCAGGGAGTGTGCTGGGGCCAGGCAGCTTTCAGTTGTGCCCAGACCACATCCAGGAGAAGTTGTGCCCACTCTGCAGTTGGGGCATGGGTGGCTAGGTGAAAAAGCAGTGGCACAGGGAAAGCCCCACTGACACAATGTTGAAGTTACATGGCCTGCACTGGACCAGAGCTAGGTTGTTCCAGCCCATTTCTTATAAAAGGTGGCTAGCCCCTGTTCTATCCTACTGAAACTACATGTAGATTTGTGACCAGACAGATCATAATCATCTGAACTGATTGACAATCAAGGCAGAGTTAAGAGTTCCCAAATTTGCATTCTGATATGTCTTGTCTGGAGAGAGACCATGAGGCAAAAAAGTAAAGAGGTCAATCAGCTTTTGAAATCCACAAATCAAATCCTAATTACCAAAAAAATATTTATTACACCTCAGTAAAAGTTCAATTCAATCCTTCTATTCCTGGATTGAGGTCTAGGAAGAGATTTATTTATTTAACTACTTCTCAGAAGGGCCACAGGGTTAATCCTGAATACACAGAAACTCTAGGGCACAGACAGAAGCGACAATTTTTGCCTGATCTGACCACAGAAAGTGGTCTATACCTATGACCAAACACAAATGCACAGCTGCACACAGCTTAAAAAATGGCTGACCGGGCAAAAATCTGAACCCTCATTGCACGAGGGGTCAGATGAAGACATTACAAAACAGAATGTCTTCTATAACTTTTGTCTGCGCTGCCTCTCAGCCTTGAGCCGTTTTCAGAATGGAAATGGGGAAAAGGAGCGAGTTTGGTCTAGGCTTTTTTTCAACCCTAGCTTGAGGGTGGGATGGGTGTACTGAAGACCCTCCAGCAAGGAGCTATTTCCTTGGGGGGGGGGGGCTCCAATAAACCCACCCCACCCTCCAGCACTGGATGGTGAACCCCCCCTGAACGAGCTCCCTCTGCTCTTTTTCCCCCCCGTCCCATTCTGAAACAAAGACAGCCTGGGAGAGAGGAGCAGCTGGTGCTAGGGGAAATGGGCTGTAGACTCCCAGCCGCCAGCTAGATTATCTCCCCCACCCTGGAACCAACATTGAACTTCTGTTTGTTCCAGGAGATCCAGATCGCTTCCTGCAAAGCCTTCTCAGTTACAGCGGGGAGCAACACTTCTGGCTGCGCCCAAAATTAAGAGATGATAAACAACACTGGGATTGGATGCTTGTGCCTATTAATCAGAATTCCCCTTCTCCTTCCTGGACTAAATTCTCTGACCTGTAACTTGCTTTTGAACACAGCACAATCAGTCTCCAAATGCCTAAAGCCACTTCTGTATCTTCTCCTGAAGGAAATGAGGATAGCACATTACATTAAAATATGAAAATTACTTCTTTGATGGTACCTTTTGAAAGGCTATAATTTCCATCAATGGCTCCTGCAACTCCTGCTTTGCAGAGCTTCTGGCATTAGAGCAAGCTCTCAGGAAAACCGTAGGCTAGTCAAAACACCACAGTTTTTGGAATTTGCAAAGAATATGTATAATGCACTGTAAAAAATATTAAACTTAAACAGTAATCCTGTGCCTGAATGCTTTTTATGTTAACCCACTCAAAGGTCACCTTGGCTCTGTGGATTATACCTTAAAACATTCTAGCTGGGACCAACGTTTAGCCAGGAGCCTCCAAGAGTTCTCTCTCCCCCTTACAAATATAAAATAGAGCTAGAGAAAAAATTTTAAGTGGTTTCACCTGATCTGGCTTGGCCAAAATTCTAATGTAATAAGGGCTTTGTCTGTCTGTCTGCGTGTGTCTGTTTGTCCATAATGCTTTTGGGCAACTGCGTATGTGCAGCCCAGAGGGCCGGCAGCGATTGGCTGCGTGGACTCCACCTCCTCAGGCAGGGAGGCAGGTAAGTCCCTCTGTTCCACGGGAGGCGTCGGTGGGAGGGCAGGGTGGGGTGGGGTGGGACCAAGGCGTTGGAGGCTGGAAGTGGTAGAAGCAGTAGAGGGACTGTTTACATGGCCAGCCCCAGAGGGTGAGCTGGGGGTGGGAGCGTGGAGGTATGTAAACACTCCCTGAAACGCTCTATCATTCATGATGGGAAATTGGCTAATAAAACTATAAACTCACCCAGTGAGCACATGTAGCAAAAGCATCGTAACCTTAGTGCACCAAAAAAAAAAAAAAAAAATAATAATTACTTGCTAAGCAAACCTCATTTTCTACTGTACTATACTTTCAGATCAGAAGAATACGCCATATTAATCAAATACATTTCAGTCCAATATTTGGAAAAAGCCTTTGTCCTATTTTTTCACCTAGTCATCCTTCTACCCCCTGTATTTTAGGAGTAAACAACAATTTTTTTCCTGTTGCTCGTTTATTTCTTTATCTATCATAGACGTTTCAGTAGATTTCCACATATACAGGTCTGGAAAATTTACTCACTATAATCATGTAAATGGAATCTATTGCTTCATAATATGGCAGAGAGGATTCCTCACAGCATCCCAAAATAAGTTATTCTCTGTAGGCATACCAGACACAACACAGTCTAACTCACAAGCTACTCTGTTGGGCCAGGTGGGTGCAACCTGGTAAAGGCCAGACAGCCTTTCCTTAAACTAAAATGAGCAGTAGAAACTTGTCTACTTCACTTCTTACCAAAAAATTACCTAATCATCTCCCACAAACCTGGCTTGATCTTAGTCCTATAACTGAGTTACAATAACACAGAAGTCTTATATCTTCTAGCTGTTTTTCAGTTATCTGAACTCAAATTTATTCAGACTTCCGTTTTCGCAGCTAAGTTGAACCTCTATAAAAGTACTGAACATTGAGCTGAGATCTAGTACGGGGAGCTTCTGAGAAGGCCACTTCTAAATACGTTTCAGGAGTTTATAGAGAATCTCCTTCACAGTCTTAACTGTATCAGTCATTGACGTGAATGGTTCAATAAAGAGACAGAACAGTGCTCCTAGTACATTTATATTACTCCAGCTCAACCTCTCTGAGAACACAGGTCATGAAATCTGCTCCAAGTTCATGGCTGTTTCAGATCAGCCTGACAGACAAATTGCACAACAGATCTTTGGCAGACATGCTGACAAGGGGCTGAAAAAACAGGAGGTGTAAGGAAGATGTTGTGATCTGCTTCTAAGAAGTACACAGTTCAAGTATTTTTCTAGCAACTAACCTTGCCAGTAATACCCTCGTTGCAAAGCCAAAGGAATACTCCTCCTTTACAGCTGGTCAGAAGCCTTAGGATAAAAATACTAAAGGGAGCGTAAAGGATGTGTCTATAAGGAAATCACAATTTGGAGTAAAGCATAAGAAACTGTGCTATCTAGGTCAAAGGACGTGGCCAAACTGGTGTAGCAGGGGCTGCCTTCTCCCCTTTTCCCCAGGACACCAGTTTCCAGAAGCTGCAAAGCAAGACAGAATGGCAGCTTTCCTCAGCAGTTGTATGTATTTAGGATATTGTGTTCAAATTTTAAAAGGAAACTACAGTTTACACTGAATTTCACTAGCTTCCAACTCAACTTCTACTTCCACACTGACATCCGTACATCTAGAAATTAATCCAGGCACCAATAACAGCTTCCTGGAAGAATCAACTTTCTTGATGGCTCAATCTTGTCATCAGAGCATCAGTGGCACTTACAAATACCGCAGACACTGATGTAAAGTACCAGTCTGCGTGACCTCACTTGCTCGAGCATTAGAGGAATAATGAACTCAGAAACAGGTGAAGGGAAAAAAAATGAATATGAAATGTGACTAATGTACAATTCCTGCCCTCACACAGAGCTGTTCACTACAAAATGGCTGAAGAGAACTTACTGAAGAGCAGCTTTTAGTACCCTACCTCCTTGAAGTAAATAAAGGCATTTTTCCTTGAGAACTGAGTTGTTTTCAAAAAGTCTTTCTGCTTCAGTTGATTCAGTCAACAGCAGCATTTTACATGTAGAAAACACATTTCATGGCAAAGCACTTTATGGTCATTTGGGAATGATATACATTCTTCTCACAACTGAAATGCAACAGCAGTTTAGGAATACACAATAACAGTAACACTGCCTAATGAAAGGCAGGCAGGGATACAGCCTGCAGTGGCAGACTTAGTGCTCAGTCAGAATATGGTCCAGCTACCAGGCTGTTGCTCTTGCTCTCACTCATGCACCATGGAATCCAAGATGCCACACATAGTCAGGATTTCAGTTTTGCAGCTCAACTGGAAAGTCAGCCCTTCTGAATGTACAGTACTGCCTAACACAGCACTGACTCAATTGAGAAAGTGCTATCTATTGAATCATCAACACTATTTCCTACAGGATCAGGGGCTTTCCAGGGATATGTCCCACCCAAGCAATGACAGCTACTTAATTTGTGTAGTATGATGTGGTAGTTTGGCATCACAGAAAAAATTAGAATGATCTCCCCTACCCCCCATTGTCCCCTGTTCATTCTCTCTCAATCCTAACAGACACCAGAGCCAGAATGAGACTTGTGCCAAGTTGTTTGCATACAAGTGCTCCATTGGAGCTGCTTTTGACCCCCAAATTTTACAGGCTTGACATCATTTAACTGGTTATAAAAATATGTACTTCTCTGTCAGTAAGACTGCTGCAGGCTTGCTTGATGACAGCCCCTTTCTGCCCGTGTGCTCACTCCATGGGAGTGCTTGTTCCAAATGCCAGGCTCATCCCTAGCTAACTGGGAAGGTTGCTATCCTGGTCACAGGAGTCCCCAAGATGAGTTTTCACTACATGCTCCAGGGCTGAGCACTGTTATGCAGCTGTTACATTCTTACCCAGAAGTAGCTGCATTTCAGAGCTAGAAAAATTAATTCCTGTACCATATTGTTTCAATTATAAAGCACCATTTTTTTCATGCAAACAAACCTTTAAAAGGAAAACCCTCAAACACACACAACTTATACACGGAGATACCCTACCATCAGACCCCTAGCAATCTTGACTTTTGTACTTGAAGGATTCTTGCACACGAAATAAAAATATCAAACAGATTTGTTTTCACTGTAGGTGTTTTAAGCATTTTTAGTGCATTTAACTTCTTTTGGGTGTTTCTCTGGGTTATTTGATTGCTCTCAGGAATTTTCTTAGGGCATTTCTCTATAGTTATCAACTTACATTCAGGAAAAAGGCTGATTTTCCTAAATCTGAACCTGAAAACATGGGCTCATCTTATAATTTAAGCAATGTAGAATTTATTCTACATTGTTTGGGGGTTGTGGATGAAACAGACTATATTACTATAAAATCTACGGATTCCCAAACAGAGGGAACAATATTGCATACATTACTGCTAATGGGACTTTTGCACTGTTATCTATACCTCCAGGTTCATGCTCAAAATCAGAGGTTGGCAACTTATGGTCCATGGGCTAAAACCAGCCCATGAAGAAGTTGGATAAAGCACAAGAGATTGGGCAGAATGCAGTTGTACTGTGTCATCCACCCCTTTGCAGCATCCCCCTCCACAGTACTCCCTGCTGCTGTCTCATGCCAGTGGTTACTCTTGATGCAGAGGGGCCAGGTATCTGTAGTAAGGGTAAGCGCAGGCAGCTTGGGGACTGACAGGGAGACCTCTACTGTAAATGACAAGAGGGAAAAAAAAGGATTACACTTACAGGTGTGGGTTTCTTCCTCATCTCAAAAACCCGTGTAGCACCAAAACTGAGTGAGGCAATGACAGGATTTCTCCCCAATGACAGCTCATCATCACTGTGCCAGTCAACACTGTCCTTCTCGTTTCGGTACAGATTGCAAAGGAGAGAGTTGAAGGTGTGACTGGTGACCTCTTCAATGTGCTTCTTCAATGAGGTCAGCAGAGGATGCCACTGCAATCAGTGAAATAAAGTCAAAGGGAAAGGAAAATACAGTGCAAAGATTGCCAAAGTCTCCAGAACAGAGAATCAAAAACGAGAAGCAAAGGTTAAACAACTCCCCCCCCCCCTCCCCCCATGGTTGAGAAAAAACAAAGGCTACTATTCTTGTTGCATGTGTGACAAAAACAGCATAAATTATATGAAGCCAACTGACACCAGGCTGCCCCTGACCTTTTCCTGTACATACTTCCATGGAGCAGTAGAAATGTAGCTCTTCTCCACAGAGTTGTGTTGACTGTATCTGAATGCCATTCTAGCCCCTTAGAGCAATCTGGCTTCTCATAACAATATAAGTGAAATGTAGAAACCAGAGAAACTTATACCTGTTCCAAGGCCTCTGAGTTAATGCTATGGGTGACGAACAGAGATGGAGGGCTACTTAATGCCTGCACTGAAAGACAGTGAAGCAACTTGAACTGGTAGCTAAAGAGCACGCTGAATCTGAAGCTGTCTACAGCAGTAAAAGGCAAGAACTTGCATAATACTGCCACTGCATGGCTCTCCATTCCCAGGTCTATTAGTACAGTTTAAAGAATCCAATTAATCTTTCCATTGGGTTTTAAGTTCAATGTCAATTGTTTATGTTTTCAGCAATTCATGAAATAAGTAGCTCTCAGCCTCTGTAAACCGCAGCTACTGCATTGTTAATATCGTTCCATGCTCAGAGTCTACAGCAATCACAAAGATCCTATGTGCTTAACGTTGTGCCATTCATCTGAAGATCACACACTACTTTGAACTACTAATTATGCTTCTACCCCCAATATAAGATGGATCTAAATCATGATTATCCTCAATTACACAAGTGGAAACTTTGAAGCAAAATTTAACAGACTGATTCAAGGTCTCACAATATATCACTGTTAGAGGACAGAATATAACTTAGAGAAAGACATGAGGAGCTGAGACTCCTAATTACAAGAGCATTGCCTTCTCCATGTTTACTACTTTTCTTCTCTCTCTCAACTTTACTGGCTATGCAACACAACAGTCTTCTTCATCTTAGTTATTTCTAGTTCAGCCACCTCAATAATGAGATGAATAATTATGCAAATAATTATGTATAAAAATAGCTTGCAATCCATGGAGATTTACTGCATTTAAATGTCACATTTAACAACTGAATTGCCTGATGGGGAAAAAAAACCAAAACAATGGACGTCCAAGATTATAGTTTGTGAGGAATACAAAATGAGTTGGCAGAAGAGGGCTCAGCAAGAGTTGCTAACAGCATTTGCTAGCAAGTGGCTGATTATTGGATTCTTTCCATTCCCACTATAACATTTCCCAGTGGCAACGTCCTCAGGTGGTAAATGTGTGATTCAATGGAAACTCTGCTGTCAATAAACAGTAAAAGCCATTTTGTTATGAAAGGTTACTATGTTACCATATATTTTGCTGTTTACCAGGAAGGATTTTTTTAACTCCCCAAGTCATATAACCACTAGACGTGTATGGCATCTGGGAACATTTCAAGTTCTTAACACTACTCTTAGTATTTTTTTTTTAAAGGAAATGAGATGCTACTTCTAAAACTCAAACACAGAGGTCCTTAGGTGTGACAAACCTGGACTCTAAACAACCTTGATCTTAGGGCTACTTTTTGTTACTTTGCCAGTTGGGTATTACTAAAATGATGTGGGCTTTACACCACCTGGTGGGGAATAATGCTGGGAAAATAACCTGTGCAAAACAGGTACAGAAAAAGAGGGTGTCATGTCCTGAAGATGGATAGTCTCCATCTGTTCAGGGAACAGGAAAAGCAAAAATAGTGGCAGGACAAATTTCCTCTCACATGTACCCACTAATATACTTCATCTCGAGCAAGAAGGGACAAGTGTCTATCATCTTTGTCTATTGATAATTTCAATCCCTGTGTCTCTTTGGTAAGAACAGGGGCTCAGTGAGTGCAAACTGTGCTCTACACTATAACTACCAACTTCTTTCATATACCGTAGAGCAAAACTAAGCAGCAATAGCTTTATCAGGGATGGATTCAAACTACTGCTGAATGGCACTATATGGTATTGTCACTCAGCCACCACCCATACTTTCTTGAAAAATTAGTTTACTAACACGTACACGGGCTGCTTGTTTTTCTGCTGTAAATGATGTATGCTTCACAAGACTCTTAATGTGACTGAAAATCCTCACATCTCAGATTGCTTATTCAAATATTCTGGGCAAAAAACATTTCCTTCAAACTCTGCTATGCTTCAAGGCATCTTTCCTTGGCAGCAATTATGATATCTGAGACTGCAACACACTCTCTCTCACAGAACCCTGCTCTCACTAGTTACTCTTAATTTATGGTGAGGACATCGCAGTCTACTGCCATGGAAATTCCAAACAAAGCAACATCTAGAGACAGGCTAAGGAGACGACAGGTTGGAAGCCAGAGAGAGTGACTGAGCATGAACAAAAAGTCAACAAGTCAATTAGAAAGGCTTCTGACTCTCCCAAAACAGCAAGATGGCGTGGGAAATTATACAGTACAATCTGGTGTAATTGAGTAGGCAAGTCATGTGCTAATCTCATTGCACTTGCAAACAGGATGAGGATATACCCAAATGCAGCTGTAGAAATGTTTATTTTAAATGTTTATGAAAGGGAGCTTATCCATTTTCATTATCCATATTCCTGTATCTTTACAGTTATTAGTTCTGCCTCACAATAACCATATGATGCAATGAAGTCACATAATAACCATCATAAAGCTGGATAAAAAGATGGATAAAACCAAGCACACAGAGGTTAAAAGATCTGCCCAAAGTCATATGGTCTCTCCACAGCAGAACAAGGGGACAGACCTCAGGACTGATAACTCCCAGGCCCTTCCTTCTAACCATTTGTTTATGCTCCTCTGAATGCTTTTTTTTATAGGGCTGCATATGTTCAGGAATAATACTTCCTTCGTGGAGTTTTAGGCATGGCACTGGCCTCCTCTGGTGATCATAAATCAGATCACCAAGAAAAGGTTTGTCAACAGGTTTTTTTAAAAGCTTTTTTTCTGGTAATAAGTCACAAGTGAATTAATACGTACATGTGGATTTGGGTTCATCGTTAATCTGGAGTAAGTGTAAGGAAGCTCCCCATACCAAGATGTAAGCCTGGGCTCCTCAAAAGACAGGTCTGGATAAAGAAAAATTGGAAGATTTCACAACTCTAATATTAATCAGGCAGGGAAGTGAAAGTACAGACCTGTGAAGAAGTTTCTTGCAGGTGACAGTCAAAAAACCAATAACTCATTCAAAATTAAAAGGTGAAGCCTAACAAATCACTTCAAATCTACAAAGAGCAGTCACTAGAACAAGGATATGCAGACCTGCTCTTACATCTCTGAATGGGATCCAAACCTTAGGCCCTGGCAGGTGTTATATTTATGGCACGATTAACATGTTAATCACGCCATAAACTGTAACATGCTACATGTGCAAGCAATTTATAACATGAACATCTGATGTGAAACATCGTTGTGGCTGGTTTGTACCACACTTTAATTTGAACGCGTAGCATGAAGCTCCCAGAACAGAAGCCTAAAACAGGGGAGCTGCTCCCCTGATCTAGGGTTCTGCACACTCACATGCAGCCCAGCGAGTTGAAAAGGTGCGCCATGCAGCCCAGCACTGCGGAACTGCTTCCATAATGTCAGGCTTGCCAGCAAGCATTTTAAAAGTCCATGCGTGAGGAAAGCTCCTCTGCACAGTCAGATGTGCAATGGAATCTGAGGAACTTTATCCCAGATACCAAAAACAGCATTCCCTGCCATGCCACACATGCACAGCAGGTCATGCAATGTGTGGGATCCAAGGTAAAATGTCTCAAATCTCAATTAAATTAATGAATTCCTAGGCCCGTATAGATATATTCAATTTCTCAGCCTAATATCTGACCCCAGCAGGCCAACCTATTGTGACAGCCTCAATGGTGACGCCAACATGGACTCTCAGTTGCAGTTCTGGGTTGTTTTGCTTTCATACACTGCTGCTTAATATACTAGCATCAGTTTTAGGGAAGAGTGATATGGTAGCAGCAAGAGTGAGACAGTTTAAGGTATGCAGCCAGGCCAGATTAGTACATCTCTGGTAACGGTGTACTTCTGAAGCATGGTAAAAACACTTTCAGACTGAGGCAGAATTAGCCCAATGGCTATTTCCTGGATTTCACAGGCATCACTTTCCAATCTGCATTCACTCTTGCAGCTCAATAAAGGCAAAATTTGAGCAGGTTTGCATGAAGCATTTGACAGCACTAAGAACAGTGTTCTCTGTGCTTCTTCTATACCAGCTAGATAATCTTAATAATCTGATACCCAGCACTAAGGAACAGAGGCTATGAAATAACATGGGTGCCCCTTAGTGAACAAAACTGGAACAACAGGTGCTTCATCTGCTGACTGCAAACTCAGCTGTGCCTTGGATTAAATAAAATGTTGAGAAAAACTTCTATATAAAAAATACAATCAAAACACTTGAGAAAAATATTAGTTTAGCAGAAAAAGAAACCTGAATAAGAAAAGACAAGGGAGAAGAGAAATTTGCTGAGAATCTATATAAGTGAGAGAGATGATGCAGTGGTTAGAGGGAAAGTATTATAGGAAGGCAGGATATGGAAAGAATGAGGTTCTGGCAACATCAGTCAAGAGACTGAAGGGACCAAACAGAGATGAATGTTAGGAGGCAGAAGGAAGAGTGAAATTTAGGAGGCAGGAGGAAGATAACTAGAGATATAATGGGGGGGGAGGGGGGATGCGCGGCAGATTCAAATTCACAGAGGATTTAAAAAAAATAGAGGACAATTTTCCCTTTCTTTTAGGACTCAGAGCACTGCTTGTAAGTAAGGCAAAAAAGTTATGCTTCATTAGATATCTGAAATTGGGCAGCATTATTTTAGACATGAATCTGAAAAACTGAAACAGGGCAGGGAAGAAGTGGGAAGAATTAACCCCAGTGAACAGCAAACCCAAGGACTGTGGCACAGCAGGAGTGGAGATAAGAGACCTTAAGAACCATGGCACACTTACCCTGTCTAATATGAGTTCTCTGCCCCCAAGGTATCTCTTGAAGAAGCTGCTCAAACATCCAGTCTGCTTCTTTGGAGTCAATAAATCCAGGAATCAAATTAATGCTAGTATAGAATAGTTACAGATTAAAGGGAGAAAGAAAGCAACATACACTGTTTCTAGACTTAGATTTGGTGAAATCCTCTAATATCAAGGGTTACTAGTGCAGTGTCAGCAGATAATGTGGGACTGCATTTAAATGCAGTTATACTTCTTGAAGGAATAGGGCAAGATTTCCAAAAGTGACCAGTGATTTTGTGCGCTTCTGCTTCTGGTTGGCCAATGGGACAGAAAGCACCCTTTACTTAGAGGCAGTTACAAAACTAGCAGCTTTTGGTTATAAAGTGTATTGAAGCAGTAACATTTTAGGCTTTGATCCAACAAAGCAATTAAACCAAAGGGCTGCTTGTGTGCTTAAAATGAAGCATATACATAATACTTTTGATGAATCAGCGCCTATCCCTTGCTTGTGTTTCCAGTATTTTCAAGCAAGTTAAACATCTTTAGCCTCTTTTCTTTTGACTGTATGATACAGCAAAGTCTATGGATGAAGAATGGACAAATTCTCCCACAAAAAAGCACCAGTTTGGAGAAAAGAGTCTGGCTTCCCTATTAGGTCACTAGAGGCACAGCAGGATAGGTCCACACTCAGGGCAGTGCTGGAGAGATAGCATGGTCAGCTGCCGCCACCGCAGTGACTATGTTTGTGCTTTCTGCCACAAAGGTGGCACCTAGGACTGTTGCCCCAGTTGTTCCCACTTAGTTACACTGCAGGGTAGTAAATCACTGGGTCGCAATTTGGACAAGGAGAAAAAGTTAAGCAGAATTAGACCTATAATGTTCAGACAGAAGAAAGCACAGTTGTCTTCACTCTCCCAGCAAAAAACTCATGCAATAAATGAGAATCAGTAACAGCACAGTCAGTTCAACAAAAGATGTCATCCTGAAAAATCCTTGCCTTTCACATAATTTCTGGACCTTCATGGCTACAACATCCCTCTCAAATATTCAGTAAAGGCACAAAGCATTACTGTCCTATTGCTCCCAAATCTTTACCTAATGAGGAAAGGACAAATCTCAAGACATTCTTTATAAATTACACAGAAACAGGTTTTAAAGAAATGGGTGTTTTAGGAATAACCTTTGTGAAGCATTTGCTTAGGATAGTGGTGCTTAACCTCTGGCCTGTGGAGCTGTCATCTGGCCTGCAGGGCTGCCTACAGGTCCAGAAAAATGGCAGCAGGGGAGTGGTAGCAGTGTTAATTGATGCTCTCCTGCTGCCAAGTTTCTGGACCAGTGAGGAGCTGGGTGGGCCAGCTGGATGTGCGCACATGGGGTTACACATGTGGGCCAACCCCATACAGGCGAAGGGGGCGGTTATCTAGCCATGGACTAACCCCACACCACTCATCCAGTCTTCAGGGCTAGAAGTTTGGACACCATGGACTTAGGAAAACAAAATCTAAAAGTAGTAAATACCTGAAAAAGCTTTACTACTCTCTGGAACAGTAAAGATGGCCTCAGCTTAACTGGTTTTCTCCAGCTGAAGATAGCAGGTATCCTGAACCGCAATGCTACCAGCTGGCCTTTCCTAGTCAGGAAATGCTCCTGGCCAGCATTTAGACCAAATTAGACTTTCTTACTGGCAGACTGATGTATTCTTTCATGGTCTGCATTAGATAATCAGGTCAGAAGGAAGTGCTACCCCAGTAATGGGAAAATGCCACGCACCACTGGGAATTCTGTTCCAAGGAACAGCCCAATTGTGGTGATTCCAAGATCATGCAGGGATTAATGTAGTTAAAAAGTGGTTGCACACCATGAGGGTTGCCCTACCAAGAGGACAGGGTCACTTTTCTACTATAGGGGGCAACATTAGAAGCAGTAAGTGCAGTTCATCTGTATAGGTTCACTTTTACCCGCAGCAGCAATGGAATCTTAACTTCTTTCCAGCTGCCCAGAATTAACCACATCACTGCTGATTGATGCATCAGGAAGCAAATTTCCCTCCGAAGCCAACTTACATAAAGTATGCAATAGAGGAAAAATATCTGCACCAGAACCAAAATCCCAAATGACCGTGGTTTTCAGAAAACTGACTGTCACTGCATTACTCTGCAGCAACCAAACCACTGGAAAAAAAATCTAACTCACTTACCGAGACGCTCCTGTTGGTGATGTGCTGATCTCATAGAGGCCCTGTTTGCTGAGGACATGGACAACAAATAACTATAAGATGAATAAAATACAACTAATGATACAAATGTATGCCTAGGTATCATTTAGAATCATATCCAAGCTTAGGTTAGGGATGGTAGTCTAAGGACCGTGTAATAACTATACTGACCAGGAAGAAGCAGAATGTCAGAGATGTCTCTGAAGTAGTCTGTTGCCTGACCTATTAAACTCAAACCTCAGCTGGCCTAATCGCATTGTCTGTGAAATATTCCCTACTGGCCTAATGCTCCACATAATCATGGGCTCCAGACACAGTAACAGGGGTCCCATATTTCTTCCAACTACATACAGGTTTCCCTCAATTTATGTGGTACATACATTCTCAGAGAACAGTGCATAAATTGAATTCACATAAAGTGAACCCACTTTACAATGTAACAAATAGGGATAGGTTCGCATGGTGGTGAGGGAGGGAGGCTGGGACTAGGGAAGGGGCGGGGGGAGGGCTGCCGCTCCTGGGGCTACGTAAGGCAGCAAAGCAGAGAGAACAGAGCGGCATTCACCCCAGCCCCAGATGCAGTGGCCCCAGGAGAGACCAATGCCAGCCGCCTGTAGCTGCTGGGTTGCACTGTGCCATGGTGCAGGCAGCTGGCGTTGGCTGCTCCTAGAGCCACTCCAGCATGGGGTGGGGTGAGTGCAGACAAGTGGAGCCCCAGGCTGTGCAGCACTCACCTCAGCCCATGTTGAAGTGGGCCCGGGAGCAGTTGACACCAGCTGCCTGCACCAGGGCACAGTGCAGCCCAGGAGCAGAGGTGAGAGCAGACAAACAGAGCCCAGGCACGGGGGGGAGACACAGACGACAGATGGATTACAGTGCAGCACAAGGGCTGCAGGCAGCTGGGGCTGGCCACTCCTGGGGCCGCTGCAGCCAGGGCTGGGGTGAGTGGGGCCACAGCCCTTTCCCCTCCCCCCCACAGACTTACCTGCTTGGGCAGGAGGCGGGCATCTATGCTTATCGCATAAGAGCGAACTTGCATATAATGAATTATAGGTCTAAATATGCTCATCGCATAAGATCAAATTTGCATATAAAGAACCCGCATAAATCAAGGGAAACCTGTACTACAGTCATATATAGCCTGATTTTGTCAGAAAAAGATCAGAAGGCTGCCACCCTCATTTTAGCTAGCACAGCAAAATAAATATCATGTTATAGGAAGTGCTCCATGCCACATATTTGAAAACAATATTTAACTGCTATAGGTGGTACACAGGATAAAATGTGTTTCATCAGTTGCCAGGTGCATGGCTGAGAAATACTAGTATTTGCCTTTCAAAGATTAGCCTGAGCTTCTCTCCTGACTGCTGCCTTTGTTTCCTGCCACATGCTGTCTCATCCGCCTAGAACAGCCTCTTAGCCCAGCGACACCTACCAGCCCTCTTCCCTGAACCCACCTCCGCTGCAAGGCATTCCTTCCATTTTTAATTTTATATCCACATTCTCTGGTAGTGCTGATTTATGTTGTATCTGCTAATGCCTTTCCTACTAAGTAAAAGTGAAATCCTAGAACACTTGCTATCCAAGAATCAGAATATTTTAAAATTATTAATTAAGCTTCCTTTGAGGTAGATATCATCATCCCCATTTTACAAAGAAGAGAATGAAGCAAAGAGAACTGAGGACACTTGCCCAAAGCTAGAGAGTGAGTCAGCAATAGAACATAGAATAGAATCTAACTCTCTCGATTCCCAGGTCTTTTATTTGCCAACTAGCTCATGCTCCGGTTTTCAAATGTAAACTCTTCAGGACAGGGGCTTTTATCTGTGCTGCACAATTACTGCACAGAGAGGATGGCCTATAAGCCTGCCTATATGGTGGTAAAAAAAGTAACATTGTAGGAAATGAGTGCTGAATGTTGCATTCAGAACATGTTTTAACATGTTTAAAGTAACCCTGTAAGATCTGTTCAGCACTGCAGCCTATGAGCCGTTAACACACTTTTTAAAATACTGCGTGTACAAAGGTGCTCTGAATACAGCTGTATCTTCCTGGCTTTATGATGTTATTGTCCCTGCTCTGAAACAGAAACTGAGAAGCTTTGATAAACAGACTGAAAATATCTCGTTTTACTGCAGTTTCCATAAGTGCCTCTGGTGAAACACTACTTAGTAAATTCCCAAAGCAATGATTTTGCAGCAAACTTGGACAGAAAACTGCCTGCACATTAAGTGGAATTATTTTCCCAACCACACCTAGGAACATAAGGTCACCTGTGTACTCTGGGCTGTGATCTCCAATTCATGAATTCCTATTTTAGTATTGTCCTTAAAGTGCAGAGAAAATACTCTCCAACCAGGAAATTGAAACATTTTGTAAGAAATATAGAACAACTGCCAATGTTTTACAAATTGAATCTGAAAATTATTTCTGGTGAACTGAGCATTAAGGATATTCTTTCAGTATAAGTCAGACATGAAACAAATCTGCGGAAAACACGCTCAAATACACATAGGTCTAAGTATACCAGGAAACAAATCTGTCTCATATTTTAAGGTGATCAACAGTCCAAAGCACATAAACACCCAACTTCGTTATCAGTCAGCAATATTCACTAACAGTTACAGCAGTTCTTCAGCCCTCATGGTAGACGGTGTTTGACTTGCCATCCCTGAACTTGACTTATATGTAGGGTTGCTTGAATTCTGACTGCCTCTGCAGCTGCTCTAATATCAAGACGTCTCGGATTTCAATTGGCAATTTCTGGTATAGTTTATACCAGGAATTATTCCGGATAAAATGTTAATAAAAGGAAAGCTGACAATAAACACATGGCAGCATAAATTTATTACATTTACGACTAATGATCTCATCCTTACCACCAACATTAACAATCTGACCAATGCGTTAAACAGGCTGCTGGTCTAGCTCTCACTCTGAATGAAAGGCAGAGCACCTGGAGACACCACATCTGAATTTGGGATTATAACCTTCCAATGGAAGCCTCCAAATACACCCAGCCTAACAGCAGGTGTTGCAATGTTGTTTTGCGTCTGTGCTTCAGGCTTGTGACAGCAAAAGAATAAAGAGGGTGGAAGATAGTTCTGTGTGCAACTTTATCATCAATGTGCAGCTCTAAAGGCACCAAGTATAACTTGTCTCACAACTTAACCTTACAAAACCCAGCTATTCTTTCTTCCTGGTTCATATGAACACAGTAAAACAAATGTAACACCCTTTAACTCCACCACATAGAATATCGGTGTGAGGCCCAAAGCTCAAGAAATTGGATGTCATATTTTGTACTGAAAATTCTACCCACAGTTCTAGCAATTACAAATGAAGAACATCCTTCAACTCTGTCTTACCACAGGCCATTGAAGGAGAATCCACCACAATGAAGATAGTGAAGCCAGTATTATACTCACTCTATCACTCGAGTTTCTGGAGCTTTGCGTTCCATCTGAAAGGCAGTAAGAAGACCATCTCTAAATATAAAACAACTGACAGGTTAATTCTCAGCTAAGTGGTGGTGATGTTGATGCCTATGCTTTTAGAATGGCCTGGATCTTACTCCTGCTACCAGTCCCTCAGTACTGAAATACCACTCAGAGTGAATCTGTTTTATCTTCAGCATTGCATTAAAACAGGGAGGAGGGAATGACTGGAGCTTATAGCAGAAATCATCAGCCAGCTGTCCTGATAATCAGTGCAGTTCTCCCAGCAGGACATGCTTCCTTTCCTCTGTCCCTCATGTAAAATGTCACTGTTTGGAAAACACCCAGCACAGTGTATCATTGTATATATGTAGTCCCATAAACAGCACACTGGTACTGTTATGAGGAAAAACTCCCATGGAATCACAGTGTCTCTGAAGAATTCCTAGTCTGGAACTGATCCACCAAGCTCTAATACTAAGGAATGCAAGGATACATAAGGAACTCGCGTCCTGCTTCTGTGAGCACCTTACTCTTTGGTCTGCCAAGGGATTAAAGAACAAAGGTTGCAACCTGGATCCTATGTTTCTCCCTCAACAGTTCAGCGGCTGCTTTTCCTGCCAATGTAGTGTCCCTAACCAAGGGAGTGAAAAGCAGAACTCAAATCCTTCCTGAGACTTTTGCTTTTTTTTTTCTTTTTTTTTTTTGGGGGGGGGGGGGAGAGGGGGAAGGAGAGAAATAAAATCAGTGTTTAGAACCCATGAAGCCTTCAGTAAGCCACAGGTACAGTACATCTGCAAAGTCTCAAAAACTTGGGATGAGCTATTTTATTTTTGGCCTACCACCTCTAAGGGGAACCACTTCTTAAAGCAGTCTTTCTTTGGCACATCAGTACATCATAAGACGCTACTGAAAACTTATCTAAAATCTTACCTTTGTTGATTCTTTAAATATGTATGGTTTTTCAAGCAGAAGCTGTTCTCTTCTCATCCAGGCCTGCCCAGTGCCCACAGTAACATTGTTCCGGGCCAGAGAAGCCTCTGGAGCTGAAGCAAAGAAAGAAACAGGATCAAACCAACTACAAAGTCAAACAAAGTACGTAAAATGGAAAACCAAGATTTATATGTTAGGGATAACATCATTGTTCAGTTTTAGGGAGGAGTCAGATTTGTGTTTAATGTTTGTTAAAGGCATCTGGACCCTGGGACAGACACAGTTTGTTTTGTTCTTAATTTATAAACTGAATAGAAGTGGTCTTAATACAAACCCTAAATGCAGACATTTTAGATCATAGAAGAGATCATAGAAGGCAGTGCTTTATATTTTGCTATATTAAGTTGAAGGCAGTAAATCTACCCATTAAAGACTGCAGCCCACAGTGACATTAAAAACTTAGGAGGTGTGACTTTGGGGAGTTCCATGCTTCTGTTCAAATGGCATTTATAAAGTATATGTGTATTAAATACAGCAGTTCTATAGTAATAGGTCATGCATGTAATGCCAAGCATACCAAAGTTAGGAAATGAAAGAAATCAAGGGCCTGTGCATTGTTAATTCAAACCCCTCCTGCACTCACATTATGATACAGACTCGCATACTATCTTTACCCGAAGAGACCCCTGCCTCTCAAAATGTACAATATGGTGCTCAGGGAACAGACAGCTACTCATATTTTTTATCTTCCTGGTTCACTGTATGGTCTGATGCCTTATTTACTATGCACCATCCAAACTTTATACTGAATACGAAAGTGTTAACCTTCTTGTGAGCTTTCATACAACATTCGTTACCACAGCATCTAAGTCCTTCACAGACATTAATGAAGCCATCTTAGCAACACTCCATGAGGTCAGATGCTATTATCCCAATTTTACAGATGGAGATCTAAAACAGACAGATGGAGATCTAAAGCAGAGAAAGTCCAAGATTAATAAATATGTCCACTAAGTTTTTGATGCTTAGCTTGAGATACGTGGGCTGATTTTTCAAAGTACTAAGTATTGTTATAATACTTTATACATTCAAATTACTTCTACTGGCTTCACCTGTAGTTGGGTGTGCTCATTAACTTTGCAAATGAGACCTCAGCTTCCCTAAATTAATCACTCATATTACAAACAAAACTATGGCAACTTATGAAAGTTAAAAGGTTTGAGTAACACCACACAGAAACACTGTGGCAGGAATAGGATCCAGTTTTCCAGGGCACTTTTCAACAGCCTTAATCATAAAACCATCTTTCTTCTTCTAGTCTCCTCCCTTATTCACTACACATCTTCCAAATTCTGCAGTGTATAAGGCAAGGGTCTTATGGACAAAAGCTAATGTACAGTATATAACCCTGATGTAGATTGAATAGATTTCACAGACATCGGGGCTGGAAGGGACCTCGTAAGAACTTCAAGGCCAGCTCCCTACCCAAGGGGCAGGAAGTCAGCTAGGATCAAAGGATCCTAGCAAGATAAGCATCCAAATGTTTTCTGAAAGTGTCCAGAGTAGGTGCTTGCACCACCTCTGGGGGAAGTCTGTTCCAGGCCTTGGGGGCTCGGACAGTAAAGAAGTTTTTCCTCATGTCCAGCATAAAGTGGTCTTGCAGGAGTTTGTGACCACTGGACCTTGTCATCCCCTGGGGTACTCTGTTGAACAGGTGTTCCCCCAGATCCTGATGCACACCCCTTACGTACTTATAGGCTGCCACCATATCACCCTTCAGCCTGCAATTCTCCAGGCTGAAGAGTACCGTAACTCACAGCTTGTCTTCATAAGGGCTGTTCTCTTGCATTCTGATAATGTGTGTGGCTCTCCTCTGGACTTTCAGCTTCTCCACATCCTTCTTAAATTGTGGAGTCCAGAATTGGATGCAGTACTTCAGCTGCAGCCTCATTAAGGCTGAGTACAGCAGGAGGATAACACCCTGGGTCTTCCATTGTTAAAGGCATGTAGCTACAAAGCAGTTTCATCTTGTACACCAAAAGGGGGGGGGGGGGGGGGGGGGGGGGGGGAGGATCCTTTGGAAAAACTGCGTTCAAGTAATTAAAGACTGTATCAAATGTATACACATATGCAGTGAATTAAAGTTGCATAGATAATGTAAGTTCTGTTATTTACTAACAGCTGTATGCTTGACTTTGCAGTTGTAATATTCTTTTTGCGTAGTTTGTGCGCATGTCATTTCTTAGGCTTAAATAAAAAGAACTGAACTGAAAGCATCCAGAAATTCATGCATGTAGAAATGTAAGATTTCTTTTTGTGAAAATTTCATACATTATAAATACTAAGGAGGGAAAAGACCTATTTATAGGCTGTGAGAAATTTTGGCAGCAATTTCATTTTAGAGGTGTTTCAGGCTGTTCTGCCGCCTGAAACACTGAATCTGAATTGAAATGGAAGGCTCCAAAACAGCTCTGAAACGAATCGGAAGGCTCTGAAACATTTCGGAAATGTTTCTGAGAATTTCGGAGTTTCGGAACCGGGCTTGCAGGGAAATAAAAACTAACAGGGAGGGGAAAGAGCGGGAAGAAGGGCTGCTGATATTGACATCTAGCTCCCGGTTTAATTCCCCAGCTCTCTGATCACTTCCCTCAGCTCTTCCTGGGAGGTGCAGGCCCCCAATCTGCGCACGGGGTTTTAGCAGGCTGCCATTGCAGGCTGGGGCCAGCGGCAGCCAATTGGCACAACCTGCACCGGGAAGACTGTCGCTGCAACCTGGGGCCAGTGGCAGCACTGCAGCCTGCTGAAACCTGGTGCGCAGATCCGGGGACCCGTGCCCCCCAGGAAGAGCTGGGGTAATGATCAGAGAGCTGGGGAATCAAACTGGGGGCTGGGGAATCCCTCCCATGCAACCTGGCTCTGCAGGGAGCAGAAATTCGCACCGGGGTCTCCTTCACGCCCCTCCCCGCCCGTGCAGCCCCACCCACGTCGCCGGGGCAGTGCAGGGCAGGCAGTGGCAGTGAGGAGACCCCTAGTGTGGATCTCTGCTCCATGTGGAGCTGAGTCACGTGGCAGGGACCAGCAGGCTTGCTCACCACTCTGCGCTGCTTCCCTGCCCTGCAACCCAGCATGACAGGGATCAGAGATCTGTGCAGAGGTCGCCTTGCCTGCACAGAGAGCAGCAACCCTCCCCCTCCCGTGGACAAGCCACCCATAGCCCTGTCCTGCTCCTCGCTGGGGCCCTGCAGCCCTAGACCTGAAGTCCCGCTCAGTTGGGTAGGGCTGTGCGAAGCTTCCCTTGCAGCCCGTTCAAAACAGATTTGGAGGTGCTTCGGGCCTTAAAAAAGATGGGGTTGAAATGAAATAGGACAGTGATCTGAAACACTGAAACGAATCACCATCCGAAACAGCTGAATCCGAAACCGAGTGGAAACACAGCTGTTTCGCACAGCCCTACCTATTTACACTAAAGGGCAGTGCTGACACAAAAACAGACGGTTATGTACTGGCCACTAATACCTTTTGTCCAGATACTGAAAGGCTTCTTATCATTCAAGTGAGGTTCTGGAACAGCTTTATAAACTCACTCAACTAGTTTTAAGACAGAGCTGGAAGAGTTTCTGACTGTAATTATGTGATTTGGTTGCCTGAAATAGGAGACTAGACTCAGTGAGCCAGGAGGTCCCTTTCAGACCTAAGTGCAGATAACGAACCTTTCCATCCATACTGGTTATCAAGCAAGGCTAAAATTTAAAAATCTGACATCCTCAGCACAGTCTACTATGGTTTAAGCCAAAGGAGTAGTAAGCTGTTATCTTTGATGTGAACTGCCTAAATGGGAAACAACTTACACTGACAGCAGCTTATACAAACATAGGACAGAAATACTGAGAATCAGGCATCCTCTGTTCCACTGATGGCTCTCTGCTCCTTTCTAGCATGGGCTGTCAGGTACACGGGCTAGCAGGTAGAGAGAGCAGTCCAATACAAATTTGGCTCATCCACTATGAAACATAAGATGGTTCCAGAAGATTCAACTGTACCATTTTTGGAAACCCGAGTTCTACCCACCGGTTCCCACACACACTCTTTCAGTTATTCCATCATGAATCTGAGGAACTCTATTTGTCTGCTTCCCAGTACAGGGTTCTGAGGACTGTCTTGATAATAAAGGTTGGCATGAAACATTATCAGCAGTAGTCAGTAAAAGGCTTGCCAGATTCCCTTCTCCTGGGCCAAAGGATACTTTGCTGTTGCTGCAGTATTATCCTTGCTATTATGGAGCTCTATACCTTCGATTAAGGAAGATGAGTGGAGCCTGAAAGCATACTGGAATGAGCAGAGATTTTAGGAGCAAGCCTCTCACATATGCGAATAGACATCTTCCCCAGGCTTCTAGCTCTGCAAATCTTGACTTTTTTATGGGGACAGAAAAAAGGACACTTCTCTGACTGTAGCACTGTCATGCATCAAATTCCTACATTTTTTCCCAATGTGCAGAGGAGCAAGCTCTTCAAACAAACACCTGATAGGAGAGTTTAAAATTAGTAAAATTATCCATTTTCCCTATGTTCTTCCTCAGAAGAGACTGAACTATATTTATAGAAAAGATTTTTTTTAAGCCTGCCTGAAGTTCAAACAAACTTTCACTCTGAAAGATTAAAGGTTGGCAAAGCTATAAGCAAAGGAAAAAACAAAACAAAAAATAAAACACCCAGAACACCCAAAGCATTGGGCTACCTTAACTATAGGTGTTGCTACCCCCTCTATCTCTAATGCATTTTAGCTATGTGAGCATAATTCTTTTTTTAAAGGCAGCTCAATTCAGCTTAACTGCAGTATCCAGTTCTCAGGGAAATCACAACTTCGCTCTGTATTCCAGTTGAGATAAGAGAATCACATGATGCATTACCACACTAAGTTAGCCCTTGACTTGGGATAAGAATTTAGCACTCTTCTACCACTCAAACTTGGTATACACTTGCTCCACAGAACAACTATCTTGCCCTAAATCCTTTGCCTAAATTATTCTTTAATAATAATTCAATGAAAGGGCCAGGGCTGCTGCATAACAAATGTACCAAGGCAAAAATTGAACACTGCTAACACTATGAAGCTTGATCCAAACCCATTACGTTTACCTCAGTCACCTCAGATGCCCATGTGTAAACTGGGTAACCATCAGTGATATACACTGTATACACACAACGCCTTCTTGCCAAGTACTTCACAATGCTTTGCATCCACTGACTCACAGCCTAAGACACAGGTCTCAGCCTTCATTTTAACATGTGAAGAACTACAATCCAGAGAAGGAATAGCTACAGGGAGAATTAATTGCAGAACCAGAAAAAGAAACCAGCTGTTTTGATTTATAGTCACTGCTTCAGTCAACAGGTAACACCCCTTCTCATACAGGTACAAAGAGAATGGCACTATAAGATGAGGAACACATTAAATCAGCCTAAAAAACAGGAGAAGAGTTCAACATAGCCAGAAGCAAAATAAAGAGAGCTCAGATCTTACTTGCACGGGAGGCTGCTCTGCTCTTCACAGGACCTGCCCAGCCGCCCTGTACTCTGGCTCTCCGTCTTTTATCGTCCATGATTTTCACTTCAGTCTCTGGGACTAGTCCAAGTCCTACCTGCTATGTTAAATACAAGAAACAAGTTGGTTGGGCAATTTCAATCCAAGTGGTACATGGGAACACTTGCATGCGATGGGTGTGCATTGCATGCAGAGGGTGGGTGAGTAGCATCCCCTCCATCCCTAAGGGAACAGGCAGGCACCATACCAGGATTCGGGGCTCAACTGAACCACATCTGTCCCTCCAAAGCCTTGTTCCAGTTCCTTAGACCACTCCACCCTGCTCCTTTCCACTTGATCCTTCCCTTATGGCCCTCCCTAGGGCCTGCTTTCTGACCCGGCCACCTCTGCAGGGACAAAACCAGCAGGCCCCCCCCTGCAAGAGGAAGGAAAGGTCTGATGAATGACATGGGTTGTGGCTCCCTGAAAAGCTCATGCCTTATTTGGTGAGTCTGCGAACAGACAAGGAGGCTAGGAACCGATGTTGCATTTGTCTCAGGACAAGCTGGGCCCACATTTGTCTTGCAACAGAAACATTCCATCGGGCTTCAGCGCACAGCACACAATAACTGCAGATGCTTCCTCAGCCCGATGAAGGGTATTTATACCCAAAAGCTTGCTAAGAATTGGTCCAACTATTTGGTTTAATAAAAGATATCAGATTCATCCAAAGAGCCTTGCCTGCCTATGTCCTTAGACCAACACGGCTACATCCTCCACCCCCAGCTGCTTTTCCAGCACCAACTCAACAAGGCAATCCTAGGACACCCATTCAGATGCCTTTTGAGATGTCCTGGGATAAGCAGGCTGAAAAGAGATGCCCAGCTTGATTCAGATGTGAAGGCTTTGCCTCGCAGCAAGCCTCAGGCCTGGCAGACGGACGCACCCGTCCTCCCGCACAAAGGACCTGCGAAGTAGCCCAACCACCTGCGTTCACAGCTTGTCCCGCACTTGCTCGGTGCAAGCGAAATCTCAGACTAACCAGCCCCGGATTAAGTCGCTCGTCTGCTGCTGGAGCTGGCTGCGAGAGGAGGCTCCCCTATCCCAATCCCACTTTATCCGCCGCAGGACACTGCTCTCTCCCGGGCCCGCCCCAGCCCCCGAGAGTGCCCGTGCAGGCAGCAGGCCCGGGGGAGGCTCCACAAGGCGCGCCGCGCCACCGCCACAGCCGGCCCAGCCCGCCGCCGCCGCCTGCACCACTTCCTGTCCCGGCTGCGCCCCGCCCCCCGGCAACCGCGGCCGCGCGCGAAGGTTCCGGGGGGCGGGAGGAGGGGCCCGCTCGGCCCTGCCTCCGCCACCGCCACCCCCACGGGCAGCGACCTCCGCCGAGGCGCCGACACACGCACGAGTGTCCCACGCGTACACACACGTCCAGCAGATACCTCCCCTCCCCACGCACATCCAGTACACGCGCGCACACACCAGACTCCCCCCACACACATACACACCACTCTCCCCCCACACACATCCAGCACATGCACACACGCAGCGTACACACACATCCAGCACCCACGCACGCACACACACAGCAGACTCTTCCCTCCACACATGCAGCGCGCGCACACACACCAGACTCCCCCCCACACATGCACACGCACCACTCTCCCCCCACCACACACATCCAGCACATGCACACACGCAGTGTACACACACATCCAGCATGCGCACACCAGACTCCCCCCACACACATCCAGCATATGTGCACATACACACCACTCTTCCCCCACCCCACACCCACACACACCACTCTCCCCGCCACACACACCTCTAACACATGCATACACATGCAGCATGCACACATACAGCACTCTCCCCCCACACACATATCCAGCACATGCACACACACACATACCAGACTCCCCCTGCACACATACACACACCCACCAGATTCTCCCCCCCTCCCCCCAAACACACACATGCAGCACGTGCACCCATCCAGCAGACACCCCCCTTTCCAGGGCTGACACCCACCCTGCTCCCTCCGGGGTCTCTGGCTTGCAGCAGCAGCCTGTTGCAACCAGACCTGGGCCTTGAGCAGAGGGGCCCCTGTCCTCTGAGGACAAAGTGCTGCATTGTGGATGCCACAGGTCCTCCTTGGAAAACCTTGAGAGACAAGAAGGCCCCCCCATCACTGGGCAGCAGGGCCGTGCCGTCTCACCATGTAGGCTGCTGGCTCTCGCTTCTAGGAAGGATGTGCAGTGGCTGGCTGGACTCCACACTTGTAGACCAGTGTGGGGAAGGGCAGGGAGGAGAGGAGAGGAGAGGGACAGGGTTAGAGTTAGGGAGCAGCTGTCCTCCAAGCCAACAACATTTGAAGAACTGAAGAAGAGTGTGTGGCGTTTCATGTGAGGGCATGGAAAAGGCTAGTCCAACCTGCATGTATGCACAATGAAGTGCTGGGTTTGGGTGTCCTCAGGAACAAACATTTGAAAACTTACTTTCACAGGGGGCTGTGTTGACTTTCTAAGGGTCTGGCAGGCAGAAGGACCAAGTAGGCAGCTGAAGCATCAATTCCTTGTTCAGAAGCATAGAAAGGCATCTTCCATGCCAGGCACAAGCACTTTAAATTTCTGGATATGGGATTTGCTTTAGAAAACTCAGTCAGGCTCAGGCTTTCCTTCTCTAAGTCTGTGTCTGTTAACATAGATACAAAGTATTGGTACTAACCCTGGTACTAACAGTAGTAGACATACTGGTCATGTCTACACATTCATTAAGATGTCATAATTACAGGGCATTTAGTTTAGTGCCTGTAATCACAGGCACTAACTTAAAGTGCCGTCATTGGTGCTACCATACATTAGCGCAGGCACACTTTTTAAGTGACACTAATGCACAGTAGACTAATTTTATGCATTAGCAGTTTTTTGTGCCACATTAATGTGCAGTAGAATTACTCTACTGTGCTGTTAGCATCTCGTGTAGATGTCCACATTGTGTAAATTTAACCCCCACCCTGATTTCTGCAGTCGACTACTTTTGATTATTTTACTGGTGATGCTATGCAGAGGTGAAAATAGGAAGTCAACAGTAGCAGGTTACACAAATAAATTAGTAACCAGGTGTGTTTGGTTCAAGGTAAGTAAGTAAACTCAAATGTAGGCATAAGACTAGCTACCTGTCAGCAAGTTGTTCAGGTAGGACAGTGTTTCCCAACCACTGTATCATCAGAAATGAACTGCTGTGTTGCAGAATTTTACCATGGCAATGAGCTACAACAGGTATGAGGATGGGGAATGCCTTAACAGGTGTGCCATGGAACATTTTTATTAACATATATGTGCCTTGGGCTGAAAAAGGTTGGGAAACACTGAGGCAGGGGTTTCTAGTTGCTGAAGCCTTCACAGAAGATTTTAAAGGGTTTTTTTTTTTTTTTTTGGCAGAGGGAAAGTACAGGACGATGATCAGATTACATCGAGTATGCTACGTTTAATCCATTTTACCTTGAGTACATCTACATATATTGTATGTTAGACTTAGGAAACAAATCACTTACAAATTGTTCTCAACTGACAGGAAAGGTAGAGCCTCATGTCAGACCAGCACAGCTAACTACCTCTCTCAACTGATAGGATAACAAAGAAGTGGATGAGTAGCCAGCAGAATCCCCAGCTTTTTACCTCAAGCTTACCTAGCCAAGTTCAACTACTGCAGGAGACTGCTTCCTTCAGGTTCAGTCTGACTGATTTCACGCCGAGAAAAATCTGATCTTTAAAACTTTTTGGATTCAGTGTTTGGGGAATGTGCCCACTTGCTGGGGCCATGTTTCCTCCAAGATGTTTAATACAATTAACATACATACATAAGTGATGCAAGATTATGATGCCCTCCTTCAGCGTAGATGCAGGTAGTGCGTCTTACTAACATTTCCCTCTTTCTAACCTTGATGCTTTAACTGCTAAAAAGCACCAAAAAACCTAAAAATGCGTCGTTTATCTGCCCAAAATCTGATGATTTTCAGAACAAACTCCTTTGCTGCTTTGCTGAGAAAGGTATCCAACCTTCCAACCTCTGTATTATTTGATAAGGCATAAGGACCCACTAGTCCTGGGTTCTTCAGCCTTTGGAAACATTTAAGGACAGTTTAGTAAATGTTTTAGGAATTCAACAAGAACCTTAATATTTTAGATTTCCAACCAACTTGCTTTCAGGAAACAGCACAACCCTGCTCAAGCTCCTAGCCTCAGGGCCTAAGATGCCATTTCTCTCTGCTAAGAGCACTACCTGTAGGCTTCTGCAGTAAATCAGCCAGATAGAACTACTATCACTCCTAAATTAAGGTAGTCAGACAAGTGTCAGTTCGCATTGATTATACAATATAGGATGGCTGGGAGACAGCAAATTTAGACTCATTTTGCTAAATGTTATTAACCCTCTGCTCACATTGCACAGGCAAGAAGCCTGTCATTTTGTAGATGATTCTTTCTCCAACCTCACATACGCATCAGCTACTGAAATGCACTACCTTTTCAACAGCAAGTGCAAGTTTGGGACAGGAAGTGATGACAACTATGTGACTGGGGGCAGAGGATAAGGAGTGTTGAGAATCTAACACAACTAATCCTGGGTTGTAATTCTGTGCTAAATGTCGATGAGTATGCGAGTGCTCTACAAAAGAAAAATAGAGCAAATTGCTTGAATTAAAGAACTTTCTTCAAATTATTAATTTACAGCATAGTTATTACTTAATGTTGTGACTGAAGTAACGCCTTCCTCAAAGCACATGATTTTCCTTTAAATCATTTATTTTATATGTAAACAGTCGCAAAATAATATTAATGATCCAAGGAAGATCTGGGCAACCAGGAAGCCACGAGTCATTGAGGAGGTTTTTTTATGCGAGAGAGCAGAGTATAAAGTACAATAATGTTCAAGGGAAATGTTATGTTGCACTGAACTGTAAACTATATATGCCAATCATCTGAATAATAAAGGAATAAAATGCATTAAAAAAGGAAAGAGTTAAAAATTCTGGGCAAATAAGTTTTTTATTTCAATTATTCCAATTTTACACCCATGTTAGAAAAAGGACATACACAGACTGGTTAAGTCAAATACCCCCCATAGCTTTGCCAAAGAAAATCAAGGAACAGTGTTTGTATGCAGCTTAATTCCACTCGCATTCAATCACCCCCACTCCAGAAAATAAGCAAACTATAGGATAGGATCCTCACCTCATATCTTATCAGCACCATTGCATCGGTATTCGTATATTTTCAATGTACAGAATCGTTAGCCTCATCAGGTTTCAATGCAACATATTTCAACTTTAAACCAGGGCTTGAAATTACTCTCCTAAGGGCAGTAAAACAGCTCTAGATCAGTGTCTCTATCACTGCTAAAAATTGTGAAATCATCGCCAATGTAAATTTTCTTTCTTTAATAGTACATTTACTGCTGGTAAAGTGTGCTTGATGTCAGCAAAGACTTTTTTTTTTTTTTTTTTAAATACAAAGAACAGTTAAATATATAGGCAGGGACAGTGGAGGTTTCTCTTACACTCCCTGAACAATATTCCCCCACTCACAGGATAAGAGCTTTTCAATCTCAGCAGACCAGTCAGTTCTGGCCTAAAACCATCAAACAAGGTTATGGCTTTTGTACTGTGGATGCCATTAAAATGTATTTCATGTAGGCCATCAAAATTCATCCCATGCCTTGGAAATTTTTTTTTTAAACCACGAAACCCATAACCCTTATGTAATATTTTAGTAGTGTAAAAATAACCTGTAAAAAAACAGTGACTGCTTCAGCCTGGAAATAAATCTTTAGGGCACTCTAAAAGTAGAAAAATAATAGATCAAAGAAACATGTACTGTATTTACTTGCTTAATCAGTCATACTGATGTGATGGTCACATCCTTGAACATTGCCTCAAATAAAAAAAAAAAACAACGTATATTCTCCGTGCCATGGCCACACCATAATTTCTAAAGCAACAGAAACACATTCAAAAGAAATTTCCCTTGAAAGGCATGATTTGGAATGTCTCCATCTGGGAAAGCCATACAACACCGTGCATTAATTTCGGTCCACATTCAGTTTAGTCTGTAAGATCATGAAGGATGGGCAATTTCAGAGGGACATTCAAATAAAGAATTACAACTTTTGTTTACCCTCAATGCGTCCTCAGTTTTCTGCTGGCTGCACCTCAGTTTCTGGTGGCAACATTTCAGAAAAAAGCACAACTATTATGCGAGTGAATATTGTCTATTATCTTAATTTATGTAATTGTTAGGACTTGCCGATAGATATTTAGCTTCATTTCACCTGGTCCACAGCAAGACACTGATGCATGTGCCAGAAAGAGTTTAACCACCACCCCAACAAAATGTAATTTCAAGCTTTCATTTAAAGTACCTACAGTCTTTACAAGACAACCAGCAAGCAGCGGGTAACTGGTAGCATTTATCTACATTGTGTTTGCAATTTTCTACAAGTAACAGCAGGCACCAAACCTTTAACAAGATCATTACAAATCATATATATATTACACACTGAAAAGTTAGCATTAATAGTAAAAAATTTAAACAATTGCTTTAGTTAGCATGTTAGAATATGTAAGAGCAAATCACTCTCATTTTGCATTTTGGCCCATTTTCCTCCATTTTATAAATCAGATCATAGCAGATCCCTCAATTTACGTTCTATAAAAACACCCAAGTGTTGACACATGAATACATTTCAGTACTGCAGATGAAGACAGTGGAGTTACAGGATTTAAAGCCAACATACTAAAGTGTATGGTCCCTCTTAACTGAGCCAATTTAAAAAAATGGACAGACTAACGCAGAAACTGTTTTTACTGGAGACTCCGACACAGGAGCCACACAAGTACAACCCGAGACAGTTAAAAACTCCTCCCCCAGGTATTCTAGTACACATTCAACTCATTAAATAAAATATGGGGGAGATATCACAGACTGGCTACACAGACTTTGAGGGAGAGTTCTGAATTTGAACCGAGTATTAGCTACATCAGTGAACAAAGGTTTTTGTCTAGGTTTTTTGTTTTTAAGTAAAGCTTATATCACAGCAGTATAGCTGAAAGACAGTCATCTGCAATTCTTCCTTCCACCCACGCATACCTAACTTAGAGAACAGGTGGACTTCATGTAACTGACTTGTCCCGGAGTGAAAAACTTAAAAGTGAATGCCAATCAACTTCATTATTTTATTATTAAGTACCGGCCATTTGACTCTAACCATTTAAGTGACCAGGTAGTACTTTTTCCTTCTATCACCAGGCTTCTGACAATTCTGCATCCACTAGTGTAAGTAACTAGCTTCATGTAATATACTATATCTGGTTAATATTCAATACTTGCACATGACTAAAACCAAGCATAGTCAAGTCCAGAAATCATCTTCCACCTCTAATCCCAGTCAAAGATTATGCTTGGTCCTGTCAGAAAATATGAACTACACTAGAAGATTTTAAATACAATTAAATTTTTTGGTGTAATACACGGGTATTGAGACAGAAGGTATCGCAACATCTGATCCCATTCCAACAACTTAGTTTGCTTTCACTTTCTTCAAGAAACGAGCCCGCACTTTCTTGTTGTGGCTCATTGTGAAGTTTACAACAGTTGAGGTAGGGAAAAGAGACGTGAACCAGCCCTAAGAAACGGAGAGAAAAAACTCAATCTGTTATACCTGCACCAAGATCCATCAACACTATTCCTGCCATAGAGTCAATTACCATAAAAAAGAGGACCAAGAGATCTGAGAAATCAGGTACCAGTTTTGAAAGTAATGCAATTCACCATTCCTTTTTGGCTCCCTGGTCCCAAAATGCATGCAGAACATACACAGACTGCATACAGGAAATGTCCTTACCCTTTCAAGTTCAACTTACCATTATAGCATGGGGCAGACACCCATTGGTCCGGGACTGCAGGCCTACTGTGCCAAGGGCAGCTTTTACATATGTTTCAGGACTGGGTTTATCAAAGGTTGGCTTGCGGATTCTGGCCATTTTTGTAGCCACAAAATATGGTAAAACACTCTGTAAGCAAGAAAGAGACCACAGTAAACGAAGTCTATTTTCAGAAAGGCTTTGTGTGTATATATTTATTCACTATAGTAAGAAACACATTTTGTACTGTACATTAGGTCACATGTGCTACTTGTACTAGATTCTAAACGTGACCTTAAATTAAGTCTAAAGAAAATAATCAGATCAAATACTGGCAGTATTACAATCTAGAACAGGGATTAACAACCTATGGCTTGTGGGCAGGATCCAGCCCATGAAACCACATAGGCTTTGCCGCCATCCATACCTGCACCAGCACCAAGCAGCAAGGAGATGTGCTGGAGCCAGGCAATTTCCAGCTGTGCCCTTGATGTCATTGCTTCTTCCATCTTCCCCTACCCTCTCCCTGGCTGCAGCATGAGTGCAGTTTCCAGCCAACAGGAACCTGTGCTGGACCAGGCAGAAAGAAGCTGCTGCTGCTTTTCCCTACCCCAACTTCCCAGCTCTGGCACAAAAAAGTGGCAGCAGTACGGATGCAGCTTCCAGGTTCCTGGCCCTGGTGCAGCTTCTTTACCAGGTGGAAGCTGTGCCTACATTCCAGCCAGGGGGCTGGGAGAAGCAGCACAGCATGGACATAGCTCCCAGCTGCCTGGCACTGGCACAAGTGCAGGGAAAGCCCCCAGGGGCTAGCATGTCACAGAAGCCACCCAGCCCACATCAGACCAGAACTGGGTTGTTCTAGCCCTTGACTTGAAAGTGTTGCTGGCTGTTGACTAGAATGTTAACAATGCAAATTGTAGTGCTGAGAGAATTAACAGCAGATGTCCATAAAACCAGACCTAGGACATAACATCTCACAAAATAAGCACCTGTCAGCTCTTGAACAGATTACTTCCTGGGATAGTCCAAATGCTGGAGTGATGATACTGGTGGGTCAGCAGACAGAACTGCAAACAAGCCAATACTGACATGACACTAGGAAATACGATGATGCCCAAGCCTCTCGTGGAGGATGGCAATAGCATTCTGGTACATGTGCTCAAAATTCCATTAGTGAGAACAGGACTAGTTCTAATGTCATCACCAAATTCCTATTTTGCAAATATAATTCTGCCTTTCTAAAATTCCTTGTGGCTTTAGGTGCAGAAAGCAGTCCATTTCCCACTCAAAAGTACTGTTGGTTGCTATGTATCGTCACACCACGCAATAAGTGCATTTAAGTTACAGTTCATGCCTCCACTATATTCTTCTCCCCTTTGTCAAGGAACTGCGGGGGGCCGGGGGTAAGAAGGAAGAAGTGAAAGAGCCCCACTGGGAAGTGGGGCTAAAGTAGGTTGGGTAGGCGAGTTTGTGCACTCTTTAAAATTCCAATGACAAGCTTCCCTGCAAATCTGTTTATACTTTCAAAGCTCTACTTGCAAATAAAAGGGTTAAAAAAAAAAAAAAGATTTGGCACACAAATCTTCAAATGTGGATAAAAAAATATCTAAGTAAAAGTGACTTGACTTTTGGAAGTGGAAATATCTACAGGTCTCTCAGGCTGCAAGTTCTGAGCAGGTATTTGAGCAACCCTAGGGGTCTAATTTTTAGGCAGCCAAGTTCAAACATCTTGGGGCACGACAAGTCTCTCACTGGGGTTGTAGGGAGGCAGCAGCAAGGCGCCAGACTTCCATGCATAGATCCTGAGATGGTGCAGAGTCACTTGGAAGAACTGGATACCTTTAAGTCAGCAGGCCCGGATGAGCTCCATCCGAGGGTGCTGAAGGCACTGGCTGACATCATTGCAGAGCCACTGGCGGGAATATTCGAAAGCTCATGGCGCACGGGCCAAGTCCCGGAGGACTGGAAAAGGGCCAACGTGGTCCCCATTTTCAAAAAGGTGAGGAAGGAGGACCCGGGCAACTGTAGGCCAGTCAGTCTCACCTCCATCCTTGGTAAAGTCTTTGAAAAAATTATCAAGGCTCACATTTGAGAGAGCCCAGCAGGGCAAATTATGCTGAGGGGAAACCAGCACGGGTTTGTGGTGGGCAGATTGTGCCTGACCAATCTAGTCTCCTTCTATGACCAGGTTATGAAACTCCTGGACACAGGAGGAAGGGTGGATGTCGTATACTTAGACTTCAGGAAGGCCTTCGATACGGTATCCCACCCCATAATGGTGAACAAGTTAAGAGGCTGTGACGTGGATGACTACACAGTCCGGTGGGTGGCAAATTGGCTAGAGGGCCGCACCCAGAGAGTCGTGGTGGATGGGTCGGTCTCGAGCTGGAAGGGTGTGGGCAGTGGGGTCCCGCAGGGCTCGGTCCTTGGACTGATACTCTTCAAAATCTTCATCAGAGACTTGGGCGAGGGAGTGAAATGTACTGTCCAAGTTTGCAGATGACACAAAGCTATGGGGAGATGTGGACATGCTGAAGGGCAGGGAACAGCTGCAGGCAGACCTGGATAGGTTGGACAAGTGGGCAGAAAACAACAGGATGCAGTTCAACAAGGAGAAATGCAAAGTGCTGCACCTAGGGAGGAAAAATGTCCAGCACACCTACAGCCTAGGGAATGACCTGCTGGGTGGCACAGAGGTGGAAACGGATCTTGGAGTCCTAGTGGACTCCAAGATGAACATGAGCCGGCAGTGTGACGAAGCCATCAAAAAAGCCAATGGCACTTTATCGTGCATCAGCAGATGCATGACGAATAGGTCCAGGGAGGTGATACTTCCCCTCTATCAGGCGCTGGTCAGACCGCAGTTGGAGTACTGCGTGCAATTCTGGGCGCCACACTTCAAGAAGGATGCGGATAACCTGGAGAGGGTCCAGAGAAGGGCAACTCATATGGTCAAGGGCCTGCAGACCAAGCCCTACGAGAAGAGACTAGAGAAACTGGACCTTTTCAGCCTCCGCAAGAGAAGGTTGAGAGGCGACCTTGTGGCTGCCTTTAAGTTCATCACGGGGGCACAGAAGGAAATTGGTGAGTTTTTATTCACCAAGACGCCCCCAGGGGTTACAAGAAATAATGGTCACAAGCTAGCAGAGAGCAGATTTAGACTGGACATTAGGAAGAACTTCTTCACAGTTCGAGTGGCCAAGGTCTGGAATGGGCTCCCAAGGGAGGTGGTGCTCTCCCCTACCCTGGGGGTCTTCAAGAGGAGGTTAGATGAGCATCTAGCTGGAGTCATCTAGACCCAGCACTCTTTCCTGCCTATGCAGGGGGTCGGACTCGATGATCTATTGAGGTCCCTTCTGACCCTAACATCCATGAATCTATGGATTTAATATTTATTCTTTTAACCATTTGCCTGTCACTTGGTGCCTTTTAAACATTGCTGTAACTTGATGCCTATTTGAATATTCTTTGTTCACCCCAAAATTTTTCCAATAACCCTTTTCCATCTGAAAACTGTAAATATTGATAGATGAACTTGAAGACAAGCGATTTGAAACAAGAATTAACAAGTGCTACTTAACAGACATGACAAATACCTCTTTGAGCCCCCTGCTGAAAAATCTGAGCAAAATATTCTCTGCTAACCATACACAAATCACAAGCATTTGAAATAGATATGATTTTACAAGGGACCAAAAATGATTTTTATAAACAGAAAACAAGTCTCAAATCTGACCTCTCCTCACCTTCCCGTAACAGAACACAAAACACAAACTGCCCTACCTAACTGCACCACTGGATGGTGCCAAAGGATAATCTTTGGTTTACACAGAGACACTGGATTTAGAAGAGGCATGACTGTTAGCATTACTAGTACAGAAAATACTACAGCCACTAATGCACAAATTTCAAAGCAGTTAAAAATTTTATGATTGTACAACACCATTTTATCCCCTACTTTCTCTCTCAAAAAAAGAGAAGGGCATATTTGATTTAATAAATATTAGCTTTACCATCTTCCAAATGTGTGATCTTTTGTTTGGCCTAATGCTCCAGTATACTTTCTAAAAGCTGTTATTTTTTCCAAATGTTTATTGCATGCAGAACCCCCACCCCAAACTATTAGAGAATCATGTCTAATTAAACTGGAATCAAGAGATTAGAAAGTGGTAAGCAAAGAAAGATTAGCTGTGAACAAAGCCTGCTGAGGCCGAGTACAAAAGTGACATTGCCCAGACTAGGAAAGTCTGCACAGAGACTGATTACAAACAAGTCACTGAAGGACCTAAACATTTCAAGGCCGTGTTTCATGCTCCAGCCTGAAGACCACAATTCCTTTTTATAAGGGAGAAGACAAGTTTCAGCAAAGTTTTTTATGCAGATGATTCTCAAGAAGGTGCTGCCTTCAGCTCTTCTGGTGCCACCATTCCATTTAAGAAATGAAAGGTCTCAGGCTACTATTACAAATAACAACAACTACAACAAAAAAACACCTGATTAATGTACCCAAAGTGAAAACTGATAAAAGAAGCAGTGACAGAACAAAATTTCACATATTCCTTGAAACAAGGCAAATATGTGAAATAAATCTGGTACTATGCCACTGCACTAGAGATTGTAGTAGAGACATTCTAAAGAGCTAAATACAGCAAGACTTTTCCTACCTCGGATTTAGGTTCATTAATAATTATTAGGCAAAAAGAGTTAGGGATACCTCATATAGAAAACTGTTCTCCATCTAGCACTCTGAAGCAGAAAATAAGAACATAATGAAAGGGAAAGGAATCCACTGAGACCTTCAAACTATATAGCCCACAAAGAACAGTGTTTTGGCAGACAGAGCACCTTAGTATCCCCATTAACAGGAGGTCTTTCAAGGTAATCTTGACAGCAATCCTCAGATTCTTTCCCATTCCTTTTAAGCTTAGCTACTATTTTCTGCTCTAGATTTTCCTTCCTTTCTCCATACATGAACAGGGACACTTGACTCAGCAGCTGTGTTTCTCTATTTTTTTTTTGAAGGGTGGAAATGGCTTATGTAGCTGGAGAGGAGGTGTCTCTGCATTACAAAAAACCATACTGATCAAACTTAACTTCCAAAGAGAAAGTGTTTCCACTCAGGCAGAATGGATATAACTTAAACAGAGATTCAGACGTAGAATTTTAACAAGCTGTCCTGTGTTTCTGCTTTTCACACAGTATTCTCTCTGGGCACTGGTATGGTATAAACTGGAATATGCCATTTCACATACTACCTCAATTGGAAATGCAAAGTCTATTTGCCTACTGAAGGCTGTAGAGATGAACCTCGTTTTAAATAAAGAGGATGAAGCCCTCTTAAAGGGCATGGAGAGGATATGTAAATTAGTCTTTTCTATAGAGATACCCCTGTAATATTCTTTAAAAGTTTATAGAAGCTCAGGTGATAACGTGCCCATGTAGTTAAATAAAATTAGCATAAAAGATTCTGACCATAAACTGTAAGGCTGGTGACTATCTTATCTTCAGGCCAATGCAACTCTGAATGGCTATTCATTTAAAACTGTAGGGACCAAGACTGATGCTATCAGCAACTGAGCTTCTGCAGCCAGCATGATAGTAAGGGTAAGAAGCCAGGTTACCATGATTTACTATCCCAGTGGGCTGAGATATCAGGATCTACTAGGAACACATACTGGTAGGTAGCATGACAAAAGGCAAACTTACATTATAGGAACAGAATTTATATACCGTATTTACTTAAATACAAGATGAGGTATTTTCCCTCAGTTGGTATGAGGAAAAAAGCCACCTTATCTTATAATTGCATACAAGGGAATCATACTGAACACACTGTCTATCACTAAATTGCTGCCAAAAGCAGCATGTGTTCAGCAATGGAAACCAACTATGAAGTTGTTTAAATGTAGACTGTAAAACACATGGCCCACACTGAGCAAACATACTGATGGGAACCTACCACAAGGATAGGTTAGTGTAACCCATCTGAATAAGACATACCTTAGTGCTCATTAAGTGCAATCCCCATCACCGCCAAGACTATTTCAAGTCATGGTGAGCCACGACATTGCAGACAATTCACCCAAAATCCTTCTGTCATGCCTTCTCAGCCTGTCACATATGATTAGAGTGGCCCTTCCCTCCATGATGCTAAACCAGACTAGGTTGCCCTGTGCCTCATCTGATCATAAATTTTTGGAGCATCCAGGACTTGACAAGAACACCCAGTTCCAGCCAAAAGTAGGGGCTAATTAGCACCTTTGTACTAATCCTTTGTGGGAGGTATCTGGAACATATACACATACTGATCAATGCTGAGCTGTGGGGTCACCATGGAGGGTAGGGTAATAATCATACGTGCCAGGCTGAAAGTGCAACAAAGGGATTTGCGGTGAATTGTATGCAATGTCATGGCTCACTATGGCTTGAAATGGTGTTGACTCTGGTGGGGCACAACCCAGTGATCTATGTGGTAAATCATGAGCCTTTTAGCTTTGGACTAATACCATGTAGAGTTTATACTACATATAAGTAGGTGCCAAAGTTCTGCTCAAAACTGTATGTACAAACACTTAAAACTTGCAGCAGCTTCAAAAAAGGCAACATGCAACAATTCTGAATGAACTAAATCTATGGGTGCTATATGCAAATTGCTACAGCCATGTTTAATTTCAAGGTTATTGTTTTTAAATTTGCTCCTCACTTCCAAATGCTAAGGGAGAGCACGGTCTGACAGTAGAGAGAGGAAGAAGGACGTACAAGGGGAAAAAGTTGGGGGGAACCAGAGAGCAAAGGGCTACCTGAACCCCTCCCTCCCAGATTCATTTACCCTGCTGTAGCAGTGGGAGGAGGATAAGTTTAAGGCAAACCCCCAATAATTAGATTCTATATCTGAAAGAAATATTTAAAAATATTAACTGTCCATATATGGAATCTAATTACTGGGGGATCATCTTAAAAATCAGGGGCATCTTATTTGAGGAAAGCTGAGAATTTTTGTATACTGTATTATCTAAATCTAGTGATGGAAAGTTTTATGAGCTGCACTTCTGGGCCTACCTAGTATTGACAGCTTCATGCCAGCATGAACCCAGTAAAGTATGTGCAGACAAGATCATTATCAAATGATCTGACAGACCCTGTTCTGATGCAACTGTTTCATCTGCACACTCCTAAAGGTGACAACAAGCATACCAAAAGTGCGGCAACAAACCGTGAATAAAATAGGGATTCAGTTACACCTATTTAGCCTCCTTTTGCTATTCCAAAAGCATGAAGATGTAAGTTGCATCAGAACAGTAGATATAACTCTTCCTCCCCTTTTCAAGCAATTAGAAGTCAGGTCTGTCCATAACCTTACACTGGTTGCATTTTCCTCAAGAGTCAATTAGTTTTTCTCTGAGAAGGTGTGCGCACCAGGATTTGGGACCTTGTCAACCATCATTGTCTTGTCTTCTTTAGACTTCTCATCTTGTTATCACTAGTGAAACTGAACCAATGCTAGCAACAGAGGGAAATTTTAATAAACTGTTTTGTGTATGTTCAAACAAGGAAGCCACTGAAGGGACATTACTGGTATGGAACTACATGATTTAGTTGGTTCCCTTTCCTCCAGCACGCTCTACACAAAATTGATGCTGAGAAGCCAAGACAAAAGGTACTCTAAACAATAAGTCTGGGTACGCTCTGAACAAGGAAAACCTGCAAAGAGCAAACAAGTTATTTGCCCACGGCCACATCCCCATAATATATGTCAGTGTTAAACCAGTTACTGTAGTGTTAGAGTGATGTTGTAGCTGTGATGGTCTGGGAATTACATGACAGGCAAGGATTTTTGGGGGGTGATAACTTTTATTGGACCAATCGCATAGTCAGGATAAAGTCAGACAAGCTTCTGAATGCAATGCATTCTTCCTCAGGTCACTTGAGGACCTTGTCTAACTTTATCCTAACCATGCAGTTGGTCCAATAAAATATATCACCCCAAAAAATCCAGATTAATGATAGAGTTGGCTTTAACCAATCTGTGTGCATGTACTTTATCTTGGTACCTCACTGCCTTAAAATTGCCAGAGACAGGGGATTTCACATGGTTGTTCCGTAACTTGAAACAAGACGCAAAAAATGTGGGCAGTAGAGCGATACATACAAGCTAACCATGTTTGTAACCAGATCCCAAGCTGATTACAGAAAACATGTCTTTATTTGTAGTGCAGATGTAGGAAAAGTTTCACCAAGCCTAATCACCAAGTGATTTATGCTCTGCAATGAGAAATCCATAACCAAGATTTCCTGACCAGTCTGACAAAGTCTGGTAATTTCAATCAAGTTTCAAGCAGCTCTGAAATGCAAAGCAAATTCCAAAGGACATCTAAACCAAGCCAGCTTCACTTTGCTTGATTCAGAGTTCTTAAGCCATAAATTGTCTTAATTTGTAACCAATTATCTGGCTTTCTCCAAACACAGCAAAATGACTGTATATAAACAAGTGGAGAAAGATTAAGGACTAGTACATGAGGTAATACCAATTTCAACTTGAAATCTGATACTACAAATGAACTTATTTCCTCCTATGCAAAGCTGCTCTTTTCACTATGTCTTCACTGTGGGGCATCACTTCTAGCTGCAGGGATCTGACTTTTACTAACACTTTTTCTAGTTGAAAGCATCAGTAATAACCAATGTTAAATTGAAGGACATTTACGCCCTGCATTCTAGACTTAAATGTGATTACCTGTTGAATTTCTGTATCTAGATGGCACAAAAACATGCCAGGAGATTAAGCACTGCTGTACTGATGTGGCTGACTACATACAATTTTAGGGAGTATCTCCTACTTGAAACCCTAGTAGGTGCTCTCAAGTAAAATGGAAGTGATCATACCTATAAGCTCTTTTTTATTTGTCATTTTAAGGAACCGACTTAATTTCATAGAAAATTCAGAAAACTACTAACGGGGGCAAACAAAAGGGAACCCGTATCTTTAATCTGTAATTGTCAGATTTATGAGCGAGTGAATGGGATGATTTTGCCTGGTTGCCAGGACAGCAATTGTTGCTTGGGTAACCACACAACAACGGGGATACTTAAATGAAACAAACTCCACTCACCTGCACAATAATGCCCTTGCTCTTGTACTCCGCGTGGAGGCCTTGAGAGAAGAAATCCACAAAAGCCTACAGGGAAGAGGGAGGAAATACAAAGTGCATGACAAAATGGCAACTGTAATTTGTAGTTAGTGTAGGACTTTCTCTTGAGTTTCTATTTATGTATTGGTAATTTTTAAAAAGCTAAAACTGGTTTTCAAATCAAGGTTGTAGATAACAGCAAAACTGCTAGATTTCATTAGGATGTGTGTGCTTTCCAAGTTCATTAATCAAGGCTTGATATGTGACCAAATTCATCCCTGATCTAAAACAAAATATAACCTGATGAAACATTTTAGAGGTTCAAGCCCAGTTGCAGATCTGCTTTAGAGGGCTTAAAATCCCTATAAAGTGCTGCTCCAGCAAAATGGCTTCCCAATAAATGCCAATTTGATTAGGAGTACTAACTGGGTGCCCTACTTCCCATTTAAATAAGTAGCTTCTAACTCTGTGTAATAAAACATTAAGTCATTTAATAGTTCATATTTTGCACAATTCCACTTCCACAGAACCACCACCTTAAATTTACAGGATCCACTGGCTTTGAGAGAAGCTACAAGCAATTTTCCTTTAGCTGGAGGCTTAGGAAATTAAGTGAAGAAGAAAAAGAAGCCACAGGAAGCAAAATGATATGGGTCTTCAAAACTAACTCATGGCTGAATACAGGAAATAACCAGTCACTAGGGCCATGGACTGGCCTTTATTTCTACTGGCTGGGCAGCACAGGCAACACTTTCAAAACCACAGTGAGGAGAGGTCTCTCTGCCACAGTTCCTGACCTGCAGGCTTTAAATGCCACCTACAGAGAGAATAGCAAGGGCAAACTCCCCAGTCCAGGAAGTGGGAAGGGTGTTTTGCCCCTGGTACTCCAGTCTCCCCTCCTGGACCAACCTGGGAGGGGAGCAGCAGGGAAAAGCCCCCAACTAGATCCCCAAACGAGGCATTCATTGGTAGGGGAAGAGGTGGAATATACTGCCTCGCTGCTCCCCTCCCAGACCAAGTGGGAGAGTGTACAGGTGTTCATTCTTGTTAGAAAGTTCCTCTTGCAAGAGAAATCTTCCAGATTGAAAGATCTTTCTCCAGGAAGGGGCATGTTTCCCCTGGGAGAAACTGAATGACCCCATGTACATGCTTTGTACACATGTCATTTCTATTAGGAAAGTGGCAATTCCCCTAGTAGAAATGTAACCCCTGTAAGTTGCCTAAATGTTCTTTTTTTCATTCCATTACACTCACTACCAAACACATCACTTAATTCAGTACATTCTCAGTGTTGTGATAGCCAAGGTTACTCACAAACTCAAGGTTTTATATGACCCTAAGGTTTCCAAAACCATATTTCAATTTTTCCAAGTCAAATGAGACATAGAAGTTGTCAGAATCAAGTATCCTGACTTGCAATACCCAAGCTGTAGAACACAATTGGATAGATCATGTGCCATCCACTGCAAGAACCAAGTTATTCTATCCAGAGTTTAATTATTTACCATTTATTTTAACTTCAATTATTCAAGGAAAAAAATATTAGCTCTAGAGAGAAAAAGATGAGTTATTTAAAGAGACAGGAGCAGCTGCGTCAGAACTGCGTCAATACAGCCACAGTCAAGCTCAAGTATTGCACCTGTTTTTCTATTTTCCTTTACTGACCACATCGTTACTTCATTAATCAAAATCTTGATTATAACCAGTGCCTTGTTAAAATTGTAGCATCTCTGCTTATTTCTATTAGGTGTTAATCTTGCTGAACTCAGTCTTTAATAATATAAAGAAGTATATGTCCACATTAATGCATTTATTTCTTCACATAACCTACCTGAGCATAAAAGTGATATATGAAAGAAAACTAGATTTCACTGCATGGCAGAAGAGCCCCTATATACTGCACCTTCACATGTATAAAATTCAAGTTAGTTAAAAGGTAAACAAGAGGCATCCTAGACTATTTAGTTTAATCCCTGGTGCAGATATTACACTAATTTTCCTAGGGAAAAATGCACCCAGGTGGTAAATAATAAAGATACAACCAGATCTTTTAAAGTCATATGCACACACAAATTATGGTATGTTACACGCACTCTTTGCACACAAGTATGCAGTTGTATGTAATTTCCATGTAGCTCATGGTAGAATTTGCATGTTCAATTGCCAGATTTGCACGTGCAGTAACCTGTTCAACACATTATGATGCAGCTGTGCACCTAAACATTCAAGTAAATAAAATTAGATCTACTACATTAATCTTATACAAGTTGAATACTTGCAAAATTCTTTTAATTACCAAAGTGCTCAGTTGAGAAAAGACCTGAAAGTCTCTAGGTGACAAGAGTCCTGCAAGTATTTTTCAAACAAGATGTAAAAGGAATTACCAGATACTTTTATTGAAAGGAGGGAGCAAACAAAGAGGGAGCTCATTTCAAATGGCTTCCAAAGGCAGAAATTTAGCAATTTACATAGTTCAAATGAACTTTAAATATGTATTTTCTAAAATCAAAGTTGTTTCACACAACATACTGCTACACAAGACTGCTTTCTTAAAAAAAAAATCTTTTTTAGCACTCAGCCTCCACCCTGAGAATGGACAGAGGCAGACAGTATCTTTCCTGCCATACATAATTAGCTGTTGCCATCAGCCTAACATTCAGGAATACCACAGATGAAATTCTTGTATGCAGAGTGGAAAAAACATGCCTTCCCTAGCAGATTATAGGAGGTGTGGGCAGGAAGGTGTGCAAGAATGTCCTTGATCATGGGAGGAGAAAAGAATCAGGCAGGAAACGTGGCTGAGACTTCCTCTGGAGTAGAGAGGAAACTTACTGTTGAAGAAATACCTTGTTGGACGAATCCCTCCAAAGCGATGGGTAGGGAGTCTGCTGTAGGTAGCAAGCTGAACTGGAGAGCAGAATTAGAACAGAATCTATAGGACAAGTAGATTCAGAGCAGTAACTTGACAATTCCTGTAAGAAACATCTTGCTGACTGCAATTCAAAGAGGAAACCAAAGAAAGGTTCCAAAGCTAACCATCACACCCAGCGGTTGTTCACAACTACCAGCTGAGGGAAGTGGGCTTTACTGGTGAATCTACTAGCTACCACTACTTATAGGACTGCAAAAATCTTCATGGCTCTGGGAGCTTTTTTTTGTCAGGAGAAGACCCAAGTCTGGGAATCCTGCACAGATGGTATCTTTAGAAAAGTCAACATTACAAATGCAGTGAAATCTTTCTGAAATTACAGCATTTGCAAGTCTGTAAACATACTGACTAAATGAGCAGTAACTTCTGTGTGTTTTATATCACTTTCAAAAAAACAACTAGCTAGAACAGTGAAATCAGGATGTGCTAGAAAGCCAATAGTTTACTATGGAAGATGCTGGAAAAGCTATGCAACAGTACTCAAGTCAACATGAAGTGATAAACATTCTTCTAAGTAGTTAACTACATTGGTGGTTTGTCTGCACAGAGACTCACTAACAGCTATCAGGAAGAAAGAGGTTTGTACCTTCCTTCTCACACAACTGTTGCTCAAGCAGCAGGAATTCTCTCTAAAACAGAACTCTCATAATTTCCATGGATGACTGAGATCTGCAGTCATTTCATCAAGAAGAGATGATACACTGAACCTTTGCACTTGGTAGGCCCAGGGCTTTTGCAAGGTGAAGGTGTAATGCACAGGACTGCCTTCACAGAACAGTACACGGTGGTTCCGCTGCCGGATGAGACAGACGGACAAAGAATATGCAATTTTAACAAAGATCAGAACGCTGTTTTGTTAATGATGAAGTATTCAAACCTGATTATATCCAAGCTCATATATTCACAATCTGCAAATGAGGCGCTTTAAAAAACTGTGGATTTAGGGTTCAGAGGAGGGTATGTAGTTGTAATAGTTACATACAACTCATGGGTCAGTACCTCCACCCTGTACTTCAGCTGTATCTCGCCACACTAAAATAGCAGAAAGAGGTGGTGAAGATGGGGAACGCTCCCTACTTCCACCACCATAGAATCACAATTATAAAGCTTGTCTTTACAGCATCATAAAGAAATACCTCTGGGCTGGCCCACTTGCTGATGGCAGAGTATGAATGGGGCAGAAGGAAAACAGGCCAGACAGTTCACTACAGTTATTCTCTGCTAAACTATTGGCCCACAGATGACAAGTCAGGACAAATTACAGCAGCAGTGGGAAGATCTTAGTTTAGAACAACCCCAAGCTCCAATGAGAAACAGTATGCGAAAGGCAGCTTTAAATCAACTTTGTGCATCCCAACTTTTTCTCTATCATGTGCAGGTAAGACTAGGGGGGGAAGAAGAAGATGGGGGAAATCTGATTTCATGCTTTACTTTCTCTTCGAACATTAATTTGCAACAGGTTTAGATAACAAATCTCAAGTGCTACCCAGTAATTAAAACATGCTCACATCTTTTTCCTTTTTAAATTTAATAATTTTAAAATTTTCGGACATTTCAAGTAAAGAATGCTATTACAGCACAGCTCTCCTCCTCTCTTTTGATCTTAAATGACATATTTGTGGCAGCTGTAGAAGCAGAGTTCTTTTTAAAATATGAAGTTTTGTAATATCAAAGGGAGAAAAGTGATGGTTTTCATATACAAATTTTTCACACACCTGTTTTGTGCCCTGGGTCCACATAACAGCAGCTTTGCTTTGTGTGTGCATGTCCTCTTTTTTTTAAAATGAAGATGGTACATTCAAAAATCACAAAACAAACTGCCACAATGGCAAAAAAAATTACTTACTTTCTACTTACTTATTTCCTAATTGCAAAATTTAAAAAGTTCAGTGCCCACTACTTTTAGTTCAATCAAAGCAGCATTATGCAGGTACCATTATTTCTATAGCTCATATTATTTAGTTTATTTTACATTCCTTGTTGGGGTACATGGAACGGAAGTTTACCTTTGTTCCAGAGTAGAGAGTAAGCAGAGGAACTGGAAACATGCCACTAGCTGAGGAGATATTCAGGATTACTCCTTTAGATCTGAAAGGCAATGCAAAACACTCACTTACATGAAATATCACCTCTGCTTCAGTTTACACGCATCAGAAATGTCTCTTAACCCAAGAGAAATATTTATTTGTAACAGGAGCTATACAAATTCTTTTGTAATTTATTTTTCAAGAAGTAGCTTAGAGATTTGCAAACCTGTATTCAAACATGCTGTAGCAAGATGTTGGCTAATGTAAATAAGAGGTAATGCTATTAAAACCAATGGAATTACATCAGTGTAAAGACGAGGCCCAGCATGTGTAGGGTGTATGAGTCAACATACTATATCCAGTTAAGGTTTTTGCAGGCAATGTGACAGAAGCCCAAGCACAGTTTTTAGATATTGGCTAAAGTGTCAGAAATAATAGCACAAAAATATATTTCAGTCTTGTATAGAAACTTCCATCAGGAAACCTGAAAGTAGTTTATGAACATTAGTTGCTCCTTTAAGGTAGCAATTAGTCATATTGGCTCTTCACATTTTAGAGCATTTTTTTGTTAAACAAAACAGAAAAGAAATACACAATGGAAGGTAAGACTGCAAGTACCTAGTTGGTGCCTTACATAATTATGCTTAAAACAGAGGCATCAGTCTGGCACACCAGCTTCCAAGTGACCTGATATTTACATTCAAAACCCTATCTTAAATAATAATTGCTTGCTAAATTATATGAATATAAACATTCTCTCATTATCTTGTTACTTGCAGTGAAAAGCAAGGAAAAGGTTCCTCAGTATGGCGGCAGTCCTATGCAAACAAAAAGATGAACCGAATTGGAAATACCCGTGAAGTTTCTGCTATTAATAGACTAATGAGAACTCAACCCAATTGTATCATAACACCTCTGTTAAGTAGCTTAATGTTCCAGTTGATTGGCAAGTATCCATCTTCATAGCCACATGACTATATCAGCCAAACACTGTAAAAGGTCCGTTTTGCAAACACAAGGACATAAACATATGCCTTTTGATACAGCTTTCTAACATAATACATTCCATAAGATAACATTTTTATTTCCATGTTTCATGCTTAGCTCCAGAATTCAAGATCATAGCACTATATACTGGAGTAGCAGCCCTGTTGTCCCTCTAGACCAGGGCAGTCTGATTTCTGAGTGGCTGGGGACTGCATACTGCTCAGACCCCCAGTTCCCCACCCCACAATATTCAGGCAATGGGCTTCCCAGGCCCTCACCCCTTCCATGCTGCCCTGTCCCAGAAAACCTGGTCTACGAAGCAGCAGGAATAACATAGGAACTGGTGGCTGGGTGCAAGCCCATGGGATGTGAATTAACTTGGAGTGCACTGATAAAGATTTTTTTGGCTAATACCGATGGCTGATTATTAACCAGCCATATCTGCCAATACCAATCCAATTGCTAATGTGCAGCCTGGCAGCTTGGAAAGCAGCATCCAGCTAGTAAGTCTGTGTTGGGGAAAGTGACATGGGAGGTGGGGGAAGGGAGGGAGATACAGCCCCCCTTTGGTGATGGAGGGAGTGGGAGGGTGGCTGGGACAGGGGAAGGAGACACAAGGTAGCTCATCGGGGGGGGGGGGGGAGGGGGGGCAAGAATGGCTCCCTGCTGCTGCACACATCCCCAGGGGATGCACTGGGGACATGTGCCCCTCTGGATACGTGCGTGGAATGGGGGTGGGCTGCCTGCTGTGGGCTCAGGGCCAAGGGCTGCACCAGCCACTTCCTGGTGAAGGGCTGCACTGGGGCTGTGCTTGGGATAGGTAGCAGAGGTGCTGGGAAGGGAGGGCTATGGTGAATTTTCAGGTGGCTGTATCTGACCCAGTATCCTCCCTCCTAGCTCCACCACTGTTGCACAGTTGCACTTACCTCTGCCCCACTCCCTCCTTCACTGTGGGGACTTTGATCTACCCCTTCCCCCACTACAGACTTACTGACCAGGCGCTGCTCTCCACACTGCCAGGCTACGTTCCTGGCTGTGTGCATGTTGCAGCTGGGCACAGTATTCAATCAGTGACATTATCAGCTACATCAGCTACACAAAAAAGCCAATTGCCGATAATGTCAGTTATCCTTCTACTGGTGTCAATCCAATGTGCAGGTGCACCTCTAGAATTAACCCCTTGTGGGTCAGATGTGGCTCATTGGCTGCTAACTGAACAACCACATTCTAGACTACACTTTCTGAACGATAAGGCCTGGGTTTCCATTTCCCCAGATTAGAAAGCCGAGGAAAGGACTGCAACCAGAGTGAATTATATACAGCTCCTCATTTGAGCTGATGGCCTCCTAACATTTCATTCTGCTTTGCAAAGTCAATTACAGCAGTTTCCGTGAGGACCAAATGAACCTAGCAAAGTGTGCCAGTTCATTGGGAACATTGGCTAGTAGAGGAGGAAATGACATTTCTGTATTTCCTAGTCTTATTTCAGACGGCAACTCATCACTGGACCTTGAGCAAGTCTCTTGTCTGAAAAATAGCGATAAATGCTTAGTGTCCTGAAGAGGGTTGTGACAGTTAGGCTTTGTAATGCATCTGAGGGCCTCAAATAACATAAGCTATATAACAAAGTATTAAAATATTCAGTACTTTGATTGAAATAACTAAAAATTGATCTATAAGACTTGTAGATGATCATGACATAATAGGGCCTAACTGACATACCTTCGGCAAAGGAAAGTCATGATTCATGTCATTTCTAGAATTCTTACAACAGTCCAAAACGTGGCAAAAAAGGACAATTAATTCACACTGTTCATTAGCACTTTTTCAAAGGCTTGTCAAAGGCCCTCAAAAGAGGCTACAGGAAAAAACTGTAATGCAAATACAGTATTAACATAGTTCAGAAACTAGCTAAGCAAAATGAAAAAGTTGGAATAATAGGCTAAGTTCCATTTTCGCAAAAGGGTAAGAGTGCACATTAAAAGTATTTCACGGCAAGGCTGTTGGTATTCATTATATTTATTCATGAGCTCAAAATGGGGACAAGCAATGAGATGGTAGAGTTTGTCGATGACAAAATTAGAAACTGCTCAGACTAGAAGATAGTAGATAAAACCTAATAGGGACCCAACAATGTTATGCGACTGGGCTGCAAAATGGTAAACGGAAGTCAGTACCAGCAAAACAAGTAATACAGAGTGAGGAAAATATGCTCAACTAATAACGCATCAACCAACAACTCTGCTGAAGGACATGAACATCGCTGAGGACACCTCCTGGAGGACTCCTGTTTATCCATACCAATCATCAAGGAAATATATTATTAGGGAGCTAAGCAATGAGAAGGACAATGATGCAGGATATAAAAAGTATATGCAAGAGGCAAGGATCTGTGTGTGTGATATCTTCTACTGGCTGGGATGGCCATGGTCAAGCTTCTGAATGCAGGGGATTCTTAAGTTAATGGTATGCTGTGATGTGGACTGCTACATTCAATTCTTTGCCATCATGATGTTTCAAAGTTATAGAAATACTGAGAATGGAAACAAGCCCATACACAAGGTAAACTGACTTAGACTAATCAGAGACCATGATAAATATATACAGACTGATATATATTCATCAGGAGACTGATGAATGGTACAGGGAAGAGATGAGATCTTACATTCACTCTCAAAATACGAAAACAAGATCACGTGATTAAAATGAAGGACTGTGAATTTAAAACTGATAAAAGGAAATACCTTTTCCATGTACAGGCTACAGAAGTAATTGTAAAAAGATTTCATTGAGGCCAGGAACTTGAGCAGGATTCAAAAAAGGATTAGAAACTTACATGGGTAAAGACAGTAAATATTAAAAGAAAAAAAAAACAAGACAAAACAACTAAAGATTTTGGGGAAAAAAAGATATATACAAACAAGTTGCAGGGCAGAAGTCAGCCTATAACACAAAATAGGTACAAACCTTCCTGAAGGGCTACCAGCTGGCAATGATCATTAGAGACTGAACTAGGTGGACCACTGGACTGAGTCAGTATGGGAGACCTGATGGAAATCCACAGGTCAGAAATTAGCCTTTAAGCAACAGGTCCAGAACCACATACATGACTATTTTTGTTTAGTAATGACAAAATGCTTGGTACTGACAAAGATGAAATATTACCCTGATCTCAAGAAACTCGCATTTAATTCCCACAGATTGCAGGTGACCTAGAGGTGGAAATAGTTTCCAATCATCTCTTATTTACAGTTTTATTTCTAATGAGCATCACAGAAACTTTTTTTTTTAAAGGAGATATTTGAACACAGAAGGTGTTGACTTGAAAAACTGAACTTGGACACTAGCTCCAACCATTTGCTGAAGACAGCTGATTAACATGAATACATAGAGGTGACCTGTCCAACACACCCTAACACTTCATCATCGTTCTACTTTAAGCAGTACAGCGTAAGATGCTATATTTAGCTTTCCCATTGTTGCTATGGTAACCGCCTGCTCCAGCTCTACGCAAAGTGGAAAGAGCAAGCTTCCCCTGTAACGTAATTATGCACTTGCTACTTCCATGGCAATAAATACCATAGTTTGATATTTGTCTAGAAATAGTCAACTGCTTTTTCTTGTTCACAAAGACATAAATCTTCATCTCTAAGTTGTATGAAGCTCCCTCCTTTACAGACAGTCTGAAATATTTAAAATGTAACAACTCATCTAAGTGAAATACAAAATACAAATTTAAAATCATCACACTTAAAATGTAAGTGCTCACTAGCCAGGGGGAGAGCCAGAGCAGAACGTCTGACACCATTTATGGAATAGGCATTTTTAGTAGGCAGTTTGATACACATTAAGATGAAAGAAAAAAGGACTGTGGCCAAGTTTTCTTCTTATAGGAATGGATTTCAAAGGCTCACAAAGTCTGCTCTCCTAATCCTGCATATTATCTTAAATTTGAAGGATACATATTGTAAAAGTGTGCACACACAAAGGAACAGAAGTGCAATATCCTACTAGACATTATTAAGCACAAAAGCTTAGTTTTCCATCTTGGTAAACTATTCTTGAGGAGATAACCCATAGGGATGAAGGGATCTTCAACCTAATTCTGTTATAGGGTAGATCAACTTGGGCCCCCCTTAATGTTTTCTCAGAGCATAAGCCCATAGGAAAAGCTTATGTTTGGCTCAAAAAGAGCAGAGGAATACAGCTACCTGCCATTTGCATTCTTGAATTTGGTGAACCGCGGTATCTGTAGAGGCTGTAGATTCTGAACAATACGAATGGTTCAGTCTCTGAAAAACTGGGTGCTGTTGGCTGCAGATCTGGCTTCTGCATCCTTCAGTGTCCAAGTGATTTATCAAAGTAGTATGACAGAATACAGAGGCTTTGCCACCCATCTTCACTTGCCAGGGAAGATAACTGAAAGCACCAGTCAGATGTAGAAGTCACAAAGAGAAGAGCTTTCTTAGCCAGGTGGCAACTTTAGCTGCAGCAACCTACAGTGCCTTGAGATCATTTCAAGGGTTCCATTAGATGCCATTCAGTCTTAGCACTGTTAGGTGTGCAAACATGATTCACAATATGGATTCCTATTTGAAATCTCTGGGTTTATAGTGAAACCCCCCCCGACAACTTGGAGGTGTTGTGGTCTGAATTCTTTGCAACAGATTTTATTTTTTTACTTTGGGAAAAGAAATAAAAAACAAGTGAATACTAAGGGGAATAACCTTGAGTCTACAAAAGGCTGACAGTCATTGTTGTAGACCCTAGTTCAGTGTTTGTTTTCAAACAACATTTTGAACATTAGTGCTCAACCTCCTGTTAGGTCAGCCAGTATGTGTTACCATTTCACAGATAAGTAAACAGAGGCAGAAAGATGAAGCAATTTGCTCAAGGCTAATATCAGAACTAAGAGTCAGGAAAAACTGAAAGAAGGTGCTCCTTTGTCTTCATTTGGATCACACCGCCCAGTTTAACATTTGTAAAATGCTGTGTCAGCGAATACTCTTTTTAACAGGAAAGCAGAGGTGCTGTGCTGAGAAGCCAAAAATCTAAATGAAGTAAGGATATAATTAAACGTGCAGCTAGTACTTCATATAGAGTTTGAAGAGGAATGTTGGACAGATTTAGGAAAGGCAATAGCTTCTTTAAAAAGGAAATACCTGGAGAAAAAGGTGAAGTTTGATAGAAGAGTTATAAGATTAGATGGTTTAAAAGTTAACTACACATTAAACATTGTAGTACCAGAAAAAGGGAGTACGCAGGAGAAAAGAGAGCAAGCAAGAGAGACATCCCTGCTAGCCAGGTCCATGGAAATTCCCTAAAGCATATTGTTTTGTGTGTCATTCCTTTTCACTGATCTGCTACTATGCCTGAATTTGTTTTTAACAAAGCCCAATAGACAGTGTTAAAAATGCCTAAAAAAATCTGAGTGGCTTCAGGTGTCCATCTCTCTTCCCTTGAACAGTGGAGCTTCTTAACATGCTTTTGCTCTACTTGATTTTGAAGTACAAAAGAGAAAAAGTAGGACTATACCTGCCAGCTTCATACAGGAATGAGAAGTCCACAACATGGACAAGTAGTAAATTTTGTTGTCTGAAACAGGAGCTGCTTCCACATGTCTGCTATAAAACTCCTGATCTTCTGCTCCAGTTTTATGAGGGGCTCCACAGTGCTCCATCTTTGGAGCTTTTGTCTTCTGTGTAGGTAAACCTTACCCACAACACAAATCCCACTACTATCTTTATAACAACAATTTATAGATCAGCTTTTGTACTCTGGAAGCCCTTCCTTCTGCTTAAAATAACATCTCCACAGGATGCCCCTCATGTACTATCACCAGGGATCCTAGTTTTCTCTGTTTAAAAAATCACAAATTCCCTGATAAAAACCCCCAAATCTGCTATTAAAATGCAACGCCACTATATATCAATTAAGACACAGTATTTTATTGATATTACAGTTTTAAAGCAATCTGAACAGGGATGTCCTTAGGGGGAAAATTGGGGAAACCACCCCAGACCCTGCGCTTTGGGGGGCCCCCATGGAACCAGGCAGAATGGCACAGTGACTTCATGCTGCTACTGGCTTCATGTCCAGCCACTTGGTACCCTGCCCCACCACCAAATCTGGTGTGTCCAGCAGCTTGCCACCCCCTCCCCTGCTGCTGAATCTGCCGCCGGCTTCCTCGCATCCAGGGTCAGGACCCTGGACAGGCTGATTTGCCCCAGGCCGCACACCCTGCTCGGGTTGTCTCTGAATCTGGAAGCCTACCAGTACCTCAAATCACTATAATAAAATAAATCCTAAAAACCTGTAAATTTTGGTATTTGATGGGGGGGGGGGGAGGATTATCATGGAAAAATCAGAGCTTCCCCAGCCCCTTTCCCTTACCAGGATGCAGGTCCACGTCCCTCACTTCTATGCCACAGCCCCCACCCCAAAGCCTCCTGACCCCACTCAGCCCTGCTGGAGGGGGCCTCCAGCTGCCAGGGCTATAGGGCCAGGGACCCGGGTCTGCAGCCCTCTGCCCCCCCGCAGCAGCGCCTGTGCCCCAGCTGCCACCCACAGGAGGCAGCAACTGCTGCAGCCTGAGCAGGCAGCGGAGTGCAGAGCCTGGCGTACCCTCCCCTATGGGTGGCATGCCAGAGTGGAGCCCCTGTGTGTGGGTGTTGGGGGGGGAGGGGGGCCCAGGTGCTGCCTTCCCCTCCAGGGCCTCCTTGGCCCACTGGGTGGGACCTAGGGCAGCAGGGTAGGGCAGGGCCAGGCAAGAAAGCTCCTTGCTGTTTCAGGCCCCACACCACCTTGGTAAAATGCTCCCTGCCCTACTGGCAGCAGCAAGAGGAACAACTCTACACTGCTGCTCCCAGTGCTGCTGGGCAGGCAGGCTATGCCTTGTCAGGACAGCATGGGGCTCACAGCAGCAAGGAGCTTCCCTGCCTGGCCCTGCTGCACCAGGTCCTTCCCACAGGGCCTCACAGGCCCTGGGGGGAGGGCAGCAGGGTAGGGAGTCCAAACCTGCAGTAGGCAGCCCATTCCTGCACAGATCTTGGGGGGCACGTGCTGCCTCTGGCCCCCCTCCCTGGATTGCATGTAGCAGTGGGGAGCCAGCCCCACCGGGGCCCTGTAGCACTGTTCCGTTCCCTGCAAGGGGCCTGCAACTGCGCAGGACCTCGGGCCATAAGCCCCACATACCACCCAAGCTGGGCAGCTCCCCCAACCCCAGCCCTGCCCAACTCCCTCCCTCTCTATGGGAACCTTTCCATACCTCCCTGCCCAGACTTACCTGTGGAAGCTGCTCTCCAAGCTGCCTGGTGTCCACGTACTGGTGTCCCCTACCCGACCGCCTTCCTCCCACTTCCCCCAGCCCCTTGCAGGCTGGAACTCTGCCAGCCTGCAAAGAGCTCTTTGCAAAAGAGGAAAATCCATGCGTTTCTCCATTAAAAATGAAAAATCCACGTTTTTCCTCTGTTAAAAAGGGAAAGCCCATGTTTTTCCCACCCCCCATGGGAAACAGAAAACCGGGTCCCTAATTATCACTACTGTTCCTCTTGCCATTGCTTCATTGTGTCTGTGTGCTCCCCTGGCTGTATCCAGCTGATATCTCCTGTGTTATACTTGAATCGTTTTTATTTTCTGTGCTAGTACAGCACCTAGCACAAAGCACTTCCAGTCTATAATAAGGAATAGTAGGAGCTATGACAACATAAAATACCAAAGGTTGTTTTTTTTTTGTAAGTTTTCTTTAGTGTTTTCAGTTGGTTTCCATACCAACACTAGCAGCCTGCATTTCCTATGCAAATAGCATTGACCCATTGTGTTTATTCCTCTCCCACTTATATTTCTTTGGAGATGACAAAAGCAACTGACTGATCACGCTGACTACCTCCTTGGAGCTATGCGATTTTCCATACAATTCCATGAATGCACCTCAGGTCTCGACTTAGAGGATCCCCTGGTAATCCAGACACAGCTCTTGAACAAACACTGTGCACACCGCAGAACAATCAACGTGGACAACAAAACAGCCCCTAGGGATCAGACCAACCTTATGGCTTTAGAATCACCTGGAATCTAGCTTAGGAAGTTAATACATGTCTCCAGCCATGAAAGGCTGGTGTGCATTAACTCTTATTTTAAAGACCTAGTCTCCAATTCTCATTTACTGTGTGATCACACACTTCCCTCAATATACCTCCTACTGTATAACAAGAACATATTCTCTGCATCCATTTTACTTACAATGACTTGAAGAAATAGCCTTAAGAAGGTTATTCCCAGGAACTGTAACCACCCCCTCAGAATAGCAGGTTGTTGAGTTAGTGCTGATGAGTCAGACAGGCTTTAATTCTGTTCTAAAAGGAATCACCACAACAGTAGAGAAGGGGGAGAGGGAAAATAAAAAGGGGAATCGAGTGGAAAAGGCTTCCACCGTCTGATGATTCATGAACCATCAGCATGACTCACCCAGCATTACTCTGCCGTTAAAACATGGAGGCCAGGCTGATTAGTCACAGTAATGAATTTTTCAAGAAAGGATTCTCCCCTATAAATAATGACGACTTTGTCTGGATAGCATTTGCGTGACTCACCTTTCCAGCATGCCGGGCAGCACCAAGCGTGTCATCTGCAAAAACGAAAAGAAAACATTCATATGGTGGAGGATGCAGACACCATACAAACAAGTACAGAGGGAGGGAAGCCTCTCTCTTCCTAGAAACACCTGTTGTCCCCCACTCTGCCCCAACCATATCTAGGGGAACTGAAGGCCAGACTCTGTGTAGATAGTTGTTTATTTTTATTCTACCTATGTATCTTGGCTCTGTCAAGTAAGATGTGCAGCAATTCTGGTGAATTCATTTTTTCTAGTATCATCAGTTCAGTAAGAACTCAAGATATTTTCCAATTCTTAGTCCTCCTCATAAGAGGCTTTCAAAATGCTTTAAAAGGTCACACCGCCAGGATGCCAAGGAGAAATTATGATTTGCTTTTACATATGGCCGTCCTCTGATACACTGAAAACAGAGTCAATCAGCAGGAGAGTTCAGACTAGAGTCTAGCAGTCTTAGGTTGTAATCCCACTTTCTATCCATTTTCATTATTTTTTTCCCCCTATCAAAAATGTCTTTGGATTATGGTGACTGGCAAGAGCACTGAACAGTGCAAGTAAGTATTATGCCAGCTTTGATAGCACTGTGCATGTACAGTACTTCTGAGATGCACGCCACATTTACAGAATATGTCCTCTTTGAAAGAGGGTATGCCCCACCATATAAACAGAAAAAAAAAAAAAAAGACTAGTAGGAAGCAGGTACAGGTCAATTTTCAGCAGTATCCAAGTGGTCAACAGAAGGCAGCAGTTGCTGCCTCCTGTGGGCGGCAGCTGGGGCTCGGGCACTGCTGTAAATTGACCTACTCGTGCTTGGGCGCTCACTCTTTGCCCTCTATGAGCAAAGTCTTCCAGTATAAGAATGACTAAATTATTGCTACTCATGTTCACATATAGAACCCGGAGTTTGCTGCTCCAATTATGAAACTTTCAGAGTAGTCCTAGTCTTTTTAAACAGCTTGTCCAGCAACAGAAGCAAACATTAAATCACTTGTTGAAAGTATTCAGGAACCTGCAACAAGAAACACTTTTTCCTGGGAATGCTGCCTTTCCACACTAAAAACAACCCACCTTCATACAGACTATCCCAGTGCCCTCAGATGACCTCAAGCATGACCTTTTCCAAATACCAGATACAACAAAATGTAAAGAAAAAAAAAAACCAAAACCAACTCTGAAAACCTCTTAGAGCCTGGAGAACTAATTTTAGAATTAACGGTGAAGCTGCGGACAAAATTTGCCAGAGCAGCTACTAAGAAGAAAATAAACCATTCATTGTACCAAATATCTAATTATACTAGAAAGTAGGTAAATCCATTTACTATCCAGAGACTTTGGAGATAATGAAATTTTGGAACAGGTATTAGGTCAGATATCATCCCTGAACCCAGTATCAATAATATTCCATCCCAACTGTCCCCAGTAATAGAAGTCCTCTAACCAGTCTTTTGTGCCAAAACTAAAAAAAAAAAAATAAATTGCTAGTGATTTTCACAGCCCTGCAACAAATTACACTTGTGTTCCAAAAAGCCTTCTGGAGGGCTAATATCACTACAAGTGATGCCAAAACACAACACTTCCTACTGAATCCAACTTTTCTTGATCATTTTATAAATGCAGTCTTTGCAGAGTGGTGTGGGCAGGGAGTGGAGAAACTAGCATAGCTGAGTTATGCAAGTTTAGAAGCACAAAGGAATATTGTTATAACATTTTTTTAAAACTTTTCATATCAAAATATAAGCTCTCATTTAGTAGTGGGTTTCAGATATTTTGCTCTCTTAAAGGATATTTGTATCTCTTCAAAGAGAAGGAAGAAAAGAAAAATATTACAGAAGACATTTTCACTTGGTCACGTTTATATAAAGCCCTTGTAGTCTCCTGATCTGTCTGGCATAGGCAAAAACATCAATTGTCAATAGCCCTCTCTGATTCCATATGAGCAGTGCATTTACAGGGTAGATAGAAATTACAGACCTTTCTACCCATCTCTAAAAGCAGCAGAGAGAAATAGGTTGGGTCCAAGCACTCCATACAATCTTGCTTACTGCAGGTGTATGCCCATGTCTTTGACAAAGTCCTCCAGACTGTAGCTTTGGCAAAATGGCTGGAAGCTGCCAGAGGCCTGGATCAGCCATCCCTAGGGCACACTCCTCCTAGAACTCACAGATTAGACTTAAATAGTTTATTGCACTATTCTTTCCTTTTGGAGAAGTTCGCTTCCCTAAACCACCCCAACTTCACTGCATTCCCACGGAAAATGGCAACAAACAACTACGTTAAGTATAACATAATTTAATTCCATTTCAGGAGTGACTGCTGGGTTCAGGGAGAACCGGTTAACGCTTATACATCCCCAGTAAATACAGCAGTCCTCAAATTTAACTGAAATGTAAAGCAACAGATTGCACTGAGTCACTCAAGAAAAATGCTGATGTTACTGTCTAGCAGATGGAAACCTAAACTACAGTCTCAGCAGCAAACCCAGATGTATTTCTGCCAAAGAAACTAACGTATAACATGCTATAGACCAGCGTTTCTCAGCCCATGGGTCGCAACCCAAGAACGTGTCGGAAGAAAATACGAAAAGGTCACAAAGTTTAAAAATGGATTCTCCTTTAGAGGAGAAAAATATGGGAAACTGGCTTTTCCCTTGCAGGCTGGCAGAGCTCCAGCCTGCAAAGGGCTACTTGGGGCTCCCATGCCCCTATCCCCACACCCACCCTGACCCACACACTGAGGGTCTGGATGCGAAGGACAGTGGGTCAGGAGTGAGGGGCACTGGGTTGGAACTAGCCATTGATGTTTATAAATGGGTCCTTGTACAAAAAAAAAAAAAAAAAAAGTTGAAAACTACTGCTATAGACCAATATTTTACAGCTCTAAAATGATGCATCTGAAGTATTATTTCTAATGTTGTCTTTCTTTAAAACTGCAGCCTGTTCCTACTACTGTAGAAAAGCTCAAAACCAAAGCAAAGAAGGGGTAGAATTGTAAAATTTACTGACTTTGCTCAATAAGAGTAAAATTTTGCCTTCAGACATGCAACTTGCTGCTCCTGTTGACTTTAACCCTGAATTGGATGTGCTCTTCTGTTGGGCACCTTGGCTCAAACTATTTTATAACTAAAATACCCTCATGGTGAGGACCCAAAATCTACCTTTCCTACTTCCTTCATGAGTGCTCTGAACTATAGTCTATTAAGCAAAACATGGGCATACCACCATTTTTTTTTTAACTGAATGCAAAGTCTGCATGAGCTAAGTTTGCTTAAGTGTACCTCTCTAGTGACTTTGGAGTTTAGCATGTCTCAGATTCACTATGAATTGCATGTACAGCTTCAGTTGCTGTCAGGTGCTGAAGTGCTCCAGCTGGATTTCTTCTGAGGATCCAGAGAAAGCCTTGTGTAAACACTTTGGGAATTTTACAGGCCAAAACAGAGATGCCTAACATTTTTAGGTGCTAAACATATTTTTCACTACAAAATTGCAGTTTGTAACTTGGACACTTAAATTCTCCCAAAATCCCATTCAGGCTCTGACATCACCACTTCAAATCTGGTTACAAGTTTTTACCATTCAAAAGTGATGTAGAGTGACTAATTGCAACCATATGCATTATATAGTGTAAAGTACATAACTGCTAATTACCACTGAAACTGCAAGCTCAATAGAAAAACAGGTTTCTGCAAGTCAATACTCAAATTGCACAAAGAAATTATAAAACCAGTGACAGTTATACCATATGATTAGAGACTGAGTATAAGTACCCTGTGTGCGAATATAGCAACCTTCAGAAAGCATGCAATTTTTAAGAACGTAAGAACTTAATAAGTGGCATAGAGCCAGACCAATGGTTCATCTAGCCCAGTATCCTGTTTCTGACGGTGGCAAAATGGATGCCATACAGGTAGAGCACCGAATGGGATCTCTCTACAATGATATCTTCTATACAATACCCTCCCTGGTATCCCTCATGTATTGGGCTAGAGATGTCAGGAAACATCTCCAACCATTTTGTTCAACAGCCATGATAAACAGATCTATCATCCATGAATTTATCCAGTTCCTTCTTCGAATGTGGGTATGTTATCCGCCTCCACTACCCCCATGGCAATGAATTCCATGAGTTAATTATGAATTGTGTAAACAAATACTCTAGTACTTCTTAATTAGTTTTAAACCTGTCATCTACCAATTTCAGTAGGTGACCTTTAGTTCTAATATTCTGTGACTTGGTGAACAACAGTTCTCTGTTCACTTGTTCCACATGCTTCAGCATTTTATAGACCTGTCATATTCCCCCTCAGTCATCTTCTTTCCAGACTGAAGAGACTTGGCCTTTTTCTCTCTCCTAGCATGGCAACTGCTCCATGCGCCTGGTCATTTTGGTCACCCTTCTCTGTACCTTTTCTAATTCTACTACATCCTTTTTGACATGCAGAGACCAGAACTGCACACAGTACGCAAGATACAGGAGCACCTCAGATTTGTATAATGGCATGATGTTCTCCATTTCATTTTCTATTCCCTTCTTAATGATGCCAAACATTTTATTGGATTTTTTGGTCACCACTGCACACTGAACTGATGTTATTAGAGAACAAACTACAATGACTCCAAGGTCTTTCCTGAATCATACCAGCTAGTTCAGAACCTAGTATTCTGTACATTTATTTGAGGTTATTTTCCCCCTTGCAGTTGTTGACACTAAAATTCTTCTACCATTTTTTTGCCCACTCACTTAGCTTGGCGAGATCTTTCTGCAACTCGTCTACATCACTCTATTTGAAGTAGCCTATTAAAATATAGACAGGTGGAAGATTTGCACCAGAAACATGCTGTTTTTGGCAACACAATTTCTTTTTCAAAAATAATTTTGGCTATGTTTCCCAGAAAAAAACAAGTTCTCATTTCTAAAAACTTTGAAAAAATATGGAAACAGATATTGCCTTTGTGCAGCCATAAAAATGTTTATGGCAGCAAAAAGGGCATGCAGACAGATCCCTTGTTGTGCCACAAATGACTAAATTTGGGGCTGCAGTACAGACAGTATCAATTCATGCTGCTTCATTGTGGCAGACGTCTGCTACATTTATGGCATGGGTGAGCTCAAGCCACAGCCGCTCACACTCTCCATCCACCCTAGGCAGGTGCTCTTAGGGCTTGAGTTTGCAGGGCTCCAGCACCAGCTCTCACCTACCTTCCACCCTCTCGGTGGCCCAACGCTGGCTGTTCACTGTGCCAAGTGGACAAAATGGGTGGAAAGCAGCTGAGAGCTGGAGCTAGAGCCCCAGTGTGCTGGGGCAGGAGCTGGTCAGCTGCAGTTAGCCCTGCCACCCCGACCACCTGGAGCAGTGCAGCAGGGGCCAGAGGAGGAGGAGCCACTGGAGGCAAGGTGGGGAGCTGACCAGTACCCAAGCAGCTGCAGTTACAATGGGAGCAGCCCTGTCAGGAAGCTGCATACCCTAGCCAGGGCCAGTGGGTATGGGCTGCCCCAGGCAGGAGGGAGCAGGGCTCAGTCCCATACAGAGAGCCACAGACCAGTTCCAATCAATTGGTGAGTGCTTGTCCATGGGCTGGACTCAATCAACTGGCAGGCCAGATCCACAGCTGATCTACTCCATTTGACAACATCTGTTTATATCCTGACATAGCTTGCTGGCAGAGATTGGTAATATAGACAAAGCCTTTGGGGGATAATGAAGTTTAATACCGATCAGATTTGGAGTGGAAAAAAAAAAATTCAAACTGTTGAAAAATTTAAAAAATAAAGTTCCAAGTACCTTTAATTTACAGATGCCCTGTTCTGCCAGAACCACAAACTCCACAAAGTTGTACGGGGCTATAAATTAATATTCACGCCATATAAAACACCGCCCTTGAAGAACAGAATTAAAAGTGAAAACTAAAAAGTAAACTGATTTTAAAAGCTGGATACTTAAAAAAAGTGTTAAGAAAAAGTTGGAAAGAGCCCTCAACTACTCTCACAGAGAATGTCCCATCCTGTGTTCCCCCTTCTCCCCCCCAAATCCCCTTTATAAGTTGCTGGTTTCTACTGAGATGCTATGACCACAGCTAGAAGCTATAATGGTACCCAGGGAATTGTCACAGGTCTTCTTCTAAATGAAAGTAGTTACAGAACAAGTGGCCAGGCACTGGCAACTACTTACACAGAAGAACTGCCACACCAAATAAAACCTGCTACTTGTTGCAGATTATCTGGACATTACCAAAGTTTACCAGAGAAAGAAGAGTATGTTCATAATAACTGTCTTGGTGTAAAAATGTTCAGTTGTTTAGTTAATATATTTTGGCAAAAGGTGGCTATATTTAATGCATCAGCAAGGAGTAATTTGTTGTTGGTATGCAGATTCTTATGTATTTGTAAAAATCTCTAAACATTATTATATGCTTCTATGCATTCTATGAGTATATGGCAACTGAATGGGACTGCCCTCATTGCATTATAAATTTATTTAAAGTTACCTTTTCCTTAGCCATAATACTCTTCAACATAGGCTGATATACAAGAACAGCCCTTTTACATGGAGATCCCTGATCATTAAAACTCATTACAGGGTATTATTCATTCTTTTTAAGCAGGCTCTATCCATTCTGTTATGCCAAATCTTCAACTAATTTCTAGTGTAGCAAATGCAAACAGTAATGCAACACAGAAGGCATATTGCACCCTCTTTTCTGTACCCCCCAGGGTGCCTATACACATGCAGAAAAGCTGCTCCAATGCACTGTGATTACAACATGCTGGAGCAGATTCAATTAATTGAGTCTGCTGGTGTGTGGTAATTATGTGTTTCCAGCACTACGTGTTACTGTGTCCCCACGCTGAAAAAATGACATTGGGTCACTTGAACTGAAGTTAATCGAACAAGTTAAGTTAAAGTGCCCTGCCCCTGCCGCCACTTTTCAGTGCAGGGACCCCGATACTGGTGACACTTCAGGCACTAATTAAAGTGGCTTTCAGAGCCATTCTAATTAAAGCGCCCTGCCTCCCCAAGCCCATTCCCGGAGCACATCTATAAAATGCCCCTAATGCCTAATCCCAGTTCTGACCCCAAAGAGACCTAACTTCAGAAAAGAGGCAACTGAGATTCCAGGGTTATGGAAGCTTCTACTCCATTTACTTGAGCATCAGATAAAATGAAGATTGGAGACAGATGTTCCCATTGCTTTACTGCAACCAATATTGGAATTCAACATCTGTAGGAGGATAGCTACATTTAACATAAAAGCTAGGAGGATAACACTAGCCTAAGACACACTGCTTTGGAATCAAGGGTTTATATAAATCAAGATCTAGATAATCCACCCGGAAGAAGCCAGAAAACTTGTATAATATGATTACACGTTCTCTTCAGCCAAGATAACTTTCTTGGATTTTATGCATACAGATCTAGGATGAAGTTACAATGGTAGTTACAACCTTCTGAAGTGACTACAGAAAAATAAAATGTACTACAGAACTTGTTAGATGGACACCACTTCAACATGCGAGAGAACAGATACGTGCCTGCTATTAGGAAGCAGTTTATTGTGCATGCCCTCTACATATTGGGCTAGTGTACAGGGTCAGGCCATGGCCAGGCCCAGCACACAAGGTGGGCTCCAATGTAGTCCTTTAGACCCAGAGTGCCAGACAGGACTGGTGTGTGGGGTCTGGCTGTGGCCAGATCCAGCACATGGTTCTAGACCAGGGGCCAGCAATTATTTTGGGCAGAGGCCGCTTACTGAGTTTTGGCAAGTCATCGAGGGCCACATGACAGGCAGTTCAGGGCAGATAAATAAAACAGGGTTTGCTGATCTGTGGCCACTTCCGGTCCAGCACCTGACTGTGCTGTGGGGAAAAGCACACTGCAAAGGTCATCCAAATGTGAGACAGTGTTTGGGACTGTAAAAAGGTTACTGTGCAGCACACCAGTCCTGCACAGTCTGGACTTGACAAAAGAATTTATTGTACATATGGATGCCTCAGAGTGAGGCCTGGGAACAGTCCTTTCCCTAGAGTTTGAAGATGGGGAACACCCTATCCTGTATTTAAGTAGAAAGCTCCTCTCCCAAGAGCACTGATATGCTATAATAGAAAAAGAATGTCTGGCAATTCAATGGGTAGTGGAGACCCTTTGCCATTATCTCCTAGGGGCTCATTGCTGGTTGATCAATCATACCCCATTAACATGACGCAACGCTATGAGAGAGGCCAAGCCTCGGCTGATGAGGTGGTACTTGTCAGAAGGTTGCAAGGACTTTTCAATATGCCACCACTTGGGGTCCATACATGCAAAAGCAGGATTTCTTCTCCCAAGAAGGAGGTGGGGAGGGGAGAATAAATAAATGGAAGAGTGTTCTACTTCATGTTTCATCGGTTGCAGCCCAGCTGTAGGCAGTAGAAAAGCGATTGTGTGCTTGCCTAGGAAGACTGGACCAGCTGGTGAGCATAAGTGGCTGGCCCAAAGGAAATTAAAAACTCCCAGGGAAGGGAACAGGAAGAGAGGGAAGGCTGTGAAGCTAGAGGCTGCAGCACCAAGGAAGGGTACTCTCTCAGGGTCTGGGAAAAGACCACAAGGTTTGGTGGTCTAAAGTACAACTCTAATGATTGTACTTTATGTCTGATGGTTAGGTTTGGGTCTGTGGGCAAGAACCCTGGGAATTAAAGACTGTGGTGTGCTACCTGACAAACCACTAGAGCCCAATTACATTTTCTGCTCTCTGGTGACTAAGGGGATCCCTCATAGACATTTTAAAATAGTCTTCTGTGGCAATCTGCCAACACACTTTGTATAGCTAGTAGATAAACTTCCTCCAGAGTGATTTTGTGATGGAAATGAAAATTTCTCCAAGTATGAAAAGCCTCTTGACATGGGTGAAGCATATATTGCTCGTAGCTGCTTTTATAAAACATGAGTGAATTATTGTACATCATTACTCATCAGATTTCTTACAACCAGAAGACAGCCTGATTGTGCTCAATTAGCTCCAGGATAGTTCTGTGGGGATATTTATGTACAGAGTCCACAGTGAGGAGTTCAGAGATCATCCAAATGAGCTCCCTAGACTAACTTGGAGGCATCTAATACCAACATCTTTGTATGAAGTGAAGACAACAACAGCATGCCTTCAAAGACTTTTCCCGGGTTCATACATGATTTTGATCATGACCAGACTTCTGGTGGAACGTGTACTAGTATATCCAGCTGTTATTTTCTGCTCGACTGATAGAGAGGCTGAAACCTATACTGATATACAAAAATGAAGTCTGGCACATTGAGTTACGTAGGGGCAGTAACCTAAGTGGCATAGCAGTCTCAGGCAAATTCTGATGTTCTGGAATTTGCTTACAGGGGTTGTGCCTAAACTTGAACTTGCAGCTAAAAGCGTTTAGTTGCTTTTGGTCCAAAATGGGTCATCACACTTTTCTTTTTGGGAAACAAGAGAGATAAGTCACACCTTTCCTGTGTTCCGAGGAACTTCTACTTCTCCGAGAGAGAAAAGTTACTGCATCTACTGTGCCTGTGCTCAATAAGAATGTGGAAGGTATTCTAGGGCAAGAAACAAGACTCAATAGCTCACTTTGTGCTCCTTCCAAAACCCATGTTTATTTGATTTTCAGTTCTCAAATTGGAAGTGGAAGAAGCTAGACCTGAAAAGGAGTTGAAAGGGTCTGTACCCTGCTCTTAGTCAAACAGTCAAATTTATTAAATCTGCCTGCATAATAAATAAAAGGATTGCTGCTGTTGTCATTGTAGCTTAAAAGGTTTACAGGTTAGGCACAGACGTATAGAAACCTATGAATCTTAGAATCCAAGCAAGTCCTCCAGGAAATGCAACAACTCATCTGTTTTTGCATTAAAGAACTCTTTTCCCTCATATGTGAGATCTTCAGATGTTACTAGGTCTTCTTGAGAGATACCCAGAAAATGGAGCCAGAAGGCTCTCTGCATAGTAATCACAGTTACCATCAATCTGGAATTTGTATCCAAAGCAGCAACTTCATAAATGCACTAGAAACTTGTCCCACGGATGATTACACATGGTTTCCTTACTGCGCTGTGATAGAAGCTAAATTTTGTTGTGGAGCTGCAACTAATAAACCCATTATTTCACCAGCAAGGCTAAGTATTTCGCAGTTATTCAAGAAGCTTGATGTAATTTTCGCCCCTATCCCAGCAAGTCCAATTTCTTAAGCTCCCCGTCTTCAGGTGTTAATGTTAGTGTGATGGTGATACTCTGTTCATTTGCTGCCACCACCACTAGTGAGGAAGGCATGGGATAAAATTGTTTAGATCCCTGGAATGAGACTGGATAGCAACAAGCTGCTCTCTTCAGGGTTGAAGGTACAGAGAAGGATGTTTATTAGTGCAGCCAGACAAAACTTGAGTCCTTTGTTAATTATTACTACAAGATACCCAGGTGGCAAAACGGAAAGCATGTGAAAAAATTGTTCAAGATTTTCTCAAACTACATGAAATGGAATCCCTAGATATTCCTAAAATATCTTCTAGTCATCCAGGTTGGAAATAAATGATTAAGGCATTACTCACATTGTAGAAAGATGAGAACCTATCAAGTTGGGCCAAGTCATCTCCTGTTTGTTATTCCTTAGCTGAGTCTGAAGCAGTCTGTTCTAGTGGTGCTGAAGCAAAAACTGAGCTGGTGAAGACCCTTGTAAGACTGGAAAAGGGAAACTAACCGTCAACTAGGACAATGATTTAGAGGTCTTGCATAATACACTCTTTAAGAAGAAATAAAAATTGAGATGCTGGTAGGCATAGATGAAAGGTGGTAATGAGGGAAGAGCATCCAGAAACCTCCTGAAGCCTTGAGATTTGACAGGTTCTATGGCTTTTAAAATTAAACCTTTGTCTCTTCCCCCGTAAGCTCAGTACACTCTCTTCCCCACGACCTGTTTTTTTCTGGGAAAGACGGATGAATCTTCTGCAACAGGAATGACAGTCCCGTAAGTGAGAGGCAACAGCAGGAGCACTTTTTCACTGACAAGTGCCTTGAAGTTTCTGCCCCAGGCATTGCTGGATCTTTTGGATCTCCCTAAAATAAACATTTTCAACCAGGATTCCCCAGCTCTCTTGAGTTCTCTTGGAAAATGACTTACAGATGGCACATTTCTCTGCAGCACATCTCTCTCCCAGCAACAATAAGCATCTGGCATGCCTCTTGTTTAAAGGCATTACAGCTTCACACAAAAGGAAATTTTTGAAGCCTGGAGACTTGCATTCAGACAGTGACTGAACCCAGTATCAAGAGTACCTCACAAAGAAAGAAAAACAGTTTCTTCATAAAAGGAAAAAAAGAAAACACTATTCAAATACACTGAACCTAATCACTAACTATCCATTAAGCATCTATTTACATATTAAAAGGATAAGACCACACAGTGCACAAAGAGTTTCAAACACTGTAGATTCTCTAAGTGAGAAAAATGAAGTGCAACTTGAGGCCCAATGATGGTAAGGGCACCTAGACAGACCCAGTTGACCAAAATATTCTTGACTTGAGCCTACTATGGGACACATACCAACAGTAGTACGGGTTTTATTAGATATACCCACTATATCTACTGACAGATTAAATATTCATGAAATATTTCATGTATATGTGTTATGTATATTTCTAGCGGACAAGAGCTCAAAAAGAATATTAATTCTAGCATCTACAGAGGCAGGATGCTGTAGGAAAATCTGATCAAATTCTTGAATAAAAAGAGTGGAGTGCACTTTTAATAGTTTATACAACCTGCTCAAGTCTTTAATCATTGAATGGTGGGCTCCCTCCAGTGGTATACTAAAGATGTCACATCTCAGGACAGAGTTGGTTAGCTGTGATGGTTTGAAGTCAGGCAGAAGGAAGGGCAGAGTGGCACTTTAGATAGAGATGAAATGGCTCAGAAAGGTATGACTTTTCATAGGCAACAACCTACTTTATCAGATGTTAGGAATGGAATGCTAGCAAGAAAGGAACAAATGGAGGGGAGACTGCTAAGACAGGTAAATCAGGTGGACTGATTAGATCAATGATTTTCACCCAGGGTGCTGCAGGTTCATTTCACGAGTGCTGTGGGGTGCTGCTCAACATTAACTTTGTTAGTTGTGCAAAACACCTGCACATGATTTATAAAATAAGAGCAGTGCTTTCAAATAGGGTTCTATAGCAACAGAAACATGCTGACCTCTTGTGGTCTGAGTTGTAGCAGAATTGCTCTATTATTTTTCCTATAGTCCAAAAAAATTGAGCAAAATCTAAGAGCTGGCATTTTCTGAGGGGCACCTTCAGTATAAAAAGGCTGAGAACCACTGGATTAGATCAAGTAAAATAAAAAGGGCAGTTAACACCTGGAGGGATAGCGAAGTAAACACCTACTCCAAATAATGGGATAAGAATCCATAGTCCCTGTTGAGATCAAGGTTAATGCAATTCAGTCTGTGGATGACTTCTTGTTCTGCAATTTTGTGTTCAAGTTGGATTTTATATTTTTTTTCATTCAAGGACAGCTAGTCAGAGATCAATGACGGAATGACTAGGGAGGTACAAGTGTTTTGTCACAAGCCTGTGTGTGTTTCTGGGAAAAGTTTACTTTTCCCACACTATGTTTTTATAGACCTCTATCATTATTTATAAACATCATACACAGGTTACAAGCAAAATATAAAGTTCCAAAACAAAGTTAACAATAGCAAGTTGACCTGAATCTACTACCTGATGTAGCCATCTGATACTTTTTCCTTTAAGTTGAATTTCAGCTCTGTAGCAGAGAGAAATTCTTACAGAAGCATTGCCTTATTTCAGTTTCTGTACCTGTTTGTGTAGAAAACAGGCAATTGTGTTTTGAGCTCTGTGGTAGCATAATGTTAAATTATTTTGTAATCCATGTAATTTAAGTGTTACCAAACTCTCATTATAAAGGTAAACCCTGTCCTTTGAATCAGCTCCAAGGCACCTAATTTTTCAGTTTCCACAAGAGAGAACAAGTTAGCCTTCAGATGGAAGAAAAGATGCAAGCATGAATGGAAATAGGGGTACAGGAGTGAGTAATCACTCTTACACCTTTCTAACATGCTTTCTTAACAAACAAGCATAGATTTCCTAAGCAAAACAAGCTTAGGAAGTGTCACCTCATTCTTGAATTATAAAGTTATTTTGGGCCAAGCGAACTCTAGTCTCTGCCCTGCTCTGTCTCTCAACATACAGACTTTTGATTTAATAGATAAGAAAACATTTGTATGTTCTGTATAATGGTAACTGTAATTACCAAAATTATTCAACCTACTACTGAAAGCAAGGAAATAACTTTAGAAAATTACATTTCGAAAGAGAAATCAGGCTATTTTACACAATAGTTTTTCCTACTCTGTTGTATGTTTTCCACGTAAAACCTTTCCTCCCCACCCCGAGACTTACCTATTGGGTGCTGCTCTACACGCTGCAGCTGCATGCCTGTACGCGGTGTCCCGATATGACACTGATATATTGGTATACCTCTAGTGTCTGTCTGTCTCTGTGCGTCTGTGTACATGCCTCACCCCAGCCTACCTTTCTGCAGCAGCAGCCTTGAGCATATGTCCAGACTTGTATGGCAGCTCCTCTGCACTGCCACTGCTGCTTTGCTGGGCGGCCCAGAGGTCGCAGTGACGGCAGCAGAGTGAAACCCAGGTGTGGGCTCCAAAACTACACGTGACATTAACACATTTTAAAAAAATTTATGCAAGAACCAATTAACACATTAACTGCACACGTTAATGGTGATGAATTGACAGCCCTATATGGAAGTATTGCTTTATATCAGGGGTCGACAAAATGCGGCCCAGGGGCCAGATACAACCTACCAGGCCATTCTATCCGGCCCGCAGGGCCCCTAAAAAATTTAGAAAATTAATATGCATCTGCCCCTGGCTGCCTGCCATGTGGCCCTCGATGGTTTGCCAAAACTGAGTAAGCAGTTCTCCACCAAAAATAATTGCCCGCCCCTGCTTTATACACACATCTTGCTTATTCTTTTCCTTTATAGATACCTATATGACATATTTGCAAATCATTTATATTAAGATGTCTTTTTTGCAACATAATTTAAGAACAGTCTGATGAGAAGGCAGGAGGACAGGTGATTTTTAAGAGTTTAAAAAGGAGGACAGTGAATCTGCCAAGGAATTTAAAAGAATTTATTGGTAACAGGTGATCCAACACTATTTAGAATACTTGCATTTTCAAGTGCAAATGTTAATAAGGGCACTTACCTTACAAACAGACATGATGTTAATGTTTATTATTTTGTCGATTGTCTGCAACAAAAAGAAATGATTTCTAGAAAAATGACTGATAAATATTAAACCAGTATATTCTGGCATTTTAAATCTTAGGACCAATTATAAATGCACCCAGATTTGAGCCAAAAACCTCCTCCTCCAGTAAAATAATAGACCATCCTCACATCAGAAACAAATGCATATACATTTCGAGTCAGCTATCCTAGATCCTGGTCACAGATACAAATGGTAATTCCCCAAATACATGCAAAGAAGCTTCTTTATTTAATTTTAGATTATATATTAGTTGGATATAAAGCAGAGTTTCTTAATTATCTAAGCGTTACTTAAATAATGCAGAGTAAACATATAGCTCAAAAGGTGAAGTGTGTAAGTTCATATTCTAAACTGGAACTATCCCCATTTCAGACAATTTGCCCTCAATACCATTATACTGTGGTCAACACCTACCTTAATAAAGAGGATACAGACAGGAAGTAATATTATTACTTCTATATTATTGAAAACACCATTATTGAGGAAATCTGCAACTGTTCCCAATATCAATAATGCTTTTAATCAATTAAAGTAAATTAGTACCTTAGGTATTTTCTTGATCGATTCTCATGGCTCCTTATAAGTCTTATCTTTGCTCTTTTATCAAGGTACCAACATGGTATCTTATGGTATTCAATACTTATGATTAATATAAATTCTGATATACTGGACACACTGTACTCCAAACAACATGATTATTTGTAAGGGAGATGTATTTTTTTAAAAGCTGGTATTTACTATTCACTGTATTATAAAACTATTTAACAATTTAATTCATTTACTAATATAAGTCTTAATCATTACATGAAAAAAAAATTACAACACTTAAAAGATTTACAAGGTTAGTTGCTGGTGAACAAAAGCAGCAATATTTCCATTAACTTGTTTGAGTTCATAGAATATGAGACTAGGGCAAGGGATGGACAAATCTCAAGTTTATTATACACATTTGTAAACATGAAAGTGTTGCACTTGAGCATTTTAAATAGATTAAATCTGGCATGTATTCATTGAGAAATGAGTTTTCATGTGGCCAGAGTGCATATCGAAAGCAAGTGCAACTTGTGCTGCTTTTGTTCACGTGAACTGAATACTTCCATGTGTACGTGAATCTAAGATGACCCTGAATTTTAGATGACCCCCCCCATAATTAGATTTTGTAGATTCTACATGTGGAAAATTTATAAAATTTGTTATAATCTTCCATGTAAAGAATCTAATTATCAGAGGGCCATTTTAAATTCATCCTCACCATCACTGCAGTGGGGAAAACAGTGGTAGAGATACATGAGATAAAAGGGAGATGGTAGGGAGACAGTGTAGAAGGCAAGTTGTAGGAGGGCAGGCAGCCTTCTCTGTGCCACCCCTTCTTCCCCCACTTGTCCCTGACACCCCTGCCCAGCCTCAAACCCCCACCCCCTACCCTATCTGTACCTTTCCCCCCCGCTGTTTTGGGCTGTTTTGCACTGGTACTATGGTATACCTGCACTGTTACTAGGGCATAGGGTACAACACCAGCCCTCATGCCACAGCAGCAACAGAGCCTGCACCACTGCTACAGGGCTGGGCTAGGTTGAGGTTGTGTTCCATATCCTAGGCTGGAGCGAGGACCAAGCCTGCCAGCATGGGAGCAAAGATGAGGTGGGGGAGTGGGCAGGGGCCTGAGGCTGAGGGAGAAGGATGCAGAGGTGGTACAAGGGTGGGGTGCAGGCAGCATAGCCATAGCAGCTATCTGCCCCTGCTCCTCACTGCCTTGTACTCATTTCCAAGCTCCCCCTTGATAAATTGGGGGCGGGGGAGGAAACTTGCCTTGGAATTATAATCACACTTAGAAAACCTGATTTAACAAGTATTCCAGCCTGAACCAATCTAGTACAAGTTTATTCTTAAGTGAGAAAACCATAGCAGAGTCAAGTTATATATATAAAACACTTACATTATCCAGGTCTGGAACATCAAGGAAATATTCTGGATAAGCGTATGAAATCCCTACATTGTTGACTGAAACAGAAGCAAAGAGTTTTATTTAGCTCTGCTAGCTGTCACAATTCAGTTCTGTAGCTTTGATGACTTGGAATTACAAGTCTCACTTGAAAATTAACAATGCCACATTAAGACATTTTGTAATTGCAAATCCTTGATGCAGTCATGATACAACACTTTCCTACACTGGAAATACACTCCTCCGTCCTAGTTCAAGGGTGTTCAACCCCCAGCCCACAGGCAATATCCAGCCCATGGAACCCTGTCATCCAGCCTGCAAGGCTCCCTATGGGTTTGAGGGAAGGGGTGTGGTAGCAGCATTAACTGCTGCTACACAGCTGCCAAATTTCTGGACCTGTGGAGAACCCTACAGATGAGCAAGTCAAGATCTGGGCAGTGCAAAGTGGGATCCAGGCACTCATCTAGGCCTAACCGCATGCCACTCATCTGGCCCACAGAACTAGTGGATAAGATGAAGGTGAGGGTCCAATCAAACTCTTAAATGGGACCAGCTAGGTTTTGAGAACTTATCCACCTTCATACGTGGAGATCCCTGTTCCAAAAGTTATGACCTCCTTTCCAAGTCAGGGCCTTAACTCTGTTAAAATTCAAATCATGGAGACAAGAAGCACATTCAACTCTATGTTTAAATAAATTAATCTTTACATATCTTCCTCAAATGCATATATAGGAGGAGGCAAGAACCCATTCTTTAGCATGCATGAAGAACATAAAGAACTAGGGATCCAACCCTCACTATAAGGAATTAAGTCTGAACATCTGGAGAGATGGAAACCAAGACTACCTGTACAATTTTTTTAAATACTTGTAATAACACTTCGGAAACCTCCAGTTATGTTAAAAGTGTTTATTAATACTTCTCATTTCCCATCTCTACCTACTGGGGAGAAGTAAAGCACATGTATAGACAGAAAAAAAAAAAGTTTCTAGTCACTTGAATAAAATTAGAACCCAAGAAATACCTCTCAGTACCTGTGAGCATCCTAAGTGAGAACTTCAAAGTTTTCAAAAGAAAAACCATCCCACTCAGTTTCCCCAGTAACTTCAAGAGATGTCTAATTTTCTCCCAGCAAAAAATAACTGACCCAAGCTCTCTAGGGCACTGATTGCTTTCAAGCGGTCACTATGGCTCTGCTCAGTCTTATAATTATTGCAAAGAAAAGTGCATGCACGCTGTTTATAGCAGAAGAGACCCATAAAAAAGGGAATACGCTGAAACAGCAAAATACCACTCCAAATCAGCAACTGCTGTGTCAAGGCAGTAGATGGCAGCAGGAACCAACATGCAGTCTACCAGCTCATCCCAAGCACTCCATGAAAGAGCTTCAATGGCTTGGGGGGGGGGGGGGGGGGTGGTGGTGAGGGGAAAACACAAATAGGAATGAGGGAGAAAGCTCATTAATGACAATCTTAGTACATTAAGCAGCCTATGTTTTTGACAAAGATTATCTTATTTTTTTAAAAGGTTTGTGTTTTGCTTTCTCTCTATATGCAAAGCCTCATTACACGGGGATTCGCCATGGCAAAAACTGTTTTACAAGTTGTTTTCACACTTCGGATCTGTGAAATCTTTCCCTATTGGCCACGTTTAACTGAGAGAATCTGTCAGCTGCTTAAAACTATTTTTAATGTAATACTGCAAATGGCAAAGTTTTGTTCTCAAATATGAAGCCAGTATTCATACTCTGCTAATCTAAAAATACTATTGAGTTGGGGAAAACCTTCTACCACCACTAAGGAATGATGCTGCTCGAGTATTATGAAGTCTGAAGAAATTGAGACGATACAGTATACATTGTGGCATGAAAAACAGAATCTGATTCATGCAATTATTTGCTATTAATCTCACTCAAGTCAATTGTGTAACAATCAGCTGCTGTGGAGACATTTTACATTTCTACAATACCTTCCATCCCATAGGATCATGAAGTACTGCACAAGTTATATACTGAACAGCACTGCTGAAATGAATTCAGGTCTGGGGTGTAAGTTAAAGTAAAGAGGACTGAAACCAAGTACACTGGGGAAAACTTTTTTAAAAATGCCATGGAAGCTTTTCTGCCTGTGAACTTCAGAAAGAAGCTTTGCATTTCAACACCCAGCCTGAAAAAAAACTTTAAAAACATACAGGAAATGTATACAGGAAGCTGGCAGAAGATAAAATACAGGTTTGTCAAACATCATTCAAAAGTCTGCCTCACTGAAGCTCTCCTAGTCACCATTTTGTATCATCTTTATAACGACTACTGCAACTGCTTGCCCATGTCAACACATTTTTAGGGATTCCTTACTATATTAGCTGTTTAATCTCATTTCCAAGTACTCTGCAAACTGCCAGCAAACATTTGTGATACTCAGAGAAAGATACAAGTTTAACAATAGAGCCACCCTTACCATTCTTCAGAGAGGGACAACATTTTCAATGCCTCTCATCCTAAATGAAACCATTTTTTGACAGCTGTCACTCCCTGCATCTGAAGGGAGTCTCCAGGGCACAGCCTGAGGGATAGGGTGTTTAGGGATTCACTGTAAAGTTGTCATTTTATATTAAATGTGGGAGGGAAATATTTAACACCCCCCTCCCATCCAGCTCTTTTTGCAAACTGGAGCCTAAATTGAATATGGTCAGTTTTAGTAATCAATTTTCAATGGTTTTACATTTGGACTGCCAATTGCAAGAGAAGAAGTTAAACGTGATTTAAAATTTTGACTCTACAACAGAGAATCAAAGTCTAGCTCTGCTAAAAGAGGAATTTTAGAAGCTCACTATTCAAAGTCGAACCATCAGATGATTTTACAAAGAATTCCATGAAATGTGAGTCTTTAATAACTAATTTTTAGAGCTAATACTTAATTCTGGACATCTCAAATACGACGACTACATACTGCTTCCTCTTGTGTAGAGGTGATAATATGAAAATGGGCATCAACAGACAAGGTCTGGTCCTAATCACCTGCCTGCCTGCTCCATTTTTGTGAGCAAACAGAAGGAGGGAAATTCACAAGAAGCTTGTGTCATTTGTGTCCTCAGTCTTACATTCATATGCACACATTTGTAGTAAGATTTCCTATGTGTATTAATGCAGTCCTTCTCGCTTGTAACTCAAGTAACATTGTTTTATCACAAGGATTTTTTTTTTTTTTAAACTCAAACAAGAGAGAAATTAGCAGACAAAACCCCCACATATATTTCCTGGAAAAAGTTAAGCCTGCTAACCTAGACAGTGCCTTAGGTCTGTCATTTATTGAGAATGTCATTGTTTCAAAAGTAGCTAATGGAAAATCCCCCATCTCTGCCTACTTAACACATTGCTGAAGTTAGCACATGTTTGAAGTCACTGACAGACGCTGTTTTGAACACACAGCAAAACATTATGCAAACTCTTTAGCCTTCATATGTGGGTGAGAAACAGCTTCTCAATAAAAAGGAGTTTATAAGGATTTCAATCTGTAAATAAGTTATAATCATGGGGCACTTGATTCAGCCTAGTACAGGTACAAGTTATTTTATGCATAAACCAAGGATTAAAATTAAATTAGGAAGAATGAAGATGGCCACACCCCAGGATAGTGAGTGCTTCTGAGCTGCTATCTAGAAACTCTTACCAAACAGCCCAAGTGAAGCCCCAAAGAGGAATACATGTTTCCAAGTACTTAATTAACATGATTGTACCATGTCTACACAGCAAACTTAACATCTCCAGCAATGGTACTCTCAGGTGTATCCTTATCTGCAGCCACACAGCATTGCTAGCAGGTTAATTGACATGGCTGTCATCTTATTGGTATCATCATTCAGTAGTGATGATTAACCTTCCCATGGCACTGCACTGAAGTAACTAAAACAGTTCTGGATTGGGATATAGCCTGTATGGATAGCACAGCATGCTTGAGGGCACTGCTGCCTGGAATGGCTATTTTACCTTATCGCTAATGCCATCAACCCACACATCCTCAGATAACCATGTGCATATGTTTAAATGGAGAAGCATATGGCTAGCAGGAGCACGAACACAGACTTTGGACTGCCAGTGCCACAACTCTGAGCAGTGTCTTGAATTTTTAAAACTACTTTTTTTTTTTTTTTTTTAATTCTGGTAATTGGCAAGATGTTGTTTTCCGGAACAGTCCTCTTCCATTTAAAGGAATAAAAGTATCTAACAAAGTTTAATTACCATCTGTTTATCATTCTATCTGAAAGAAACCTGTTTTGACCCAGTATATACTGGTGTCTTTCTAAAAGCAACAGCTATCACAACTACCACTCAGGAGTTTAAGCAACAGCTCAGAAGTTTGGGAAGACATGCAATGACAGTGGATGACAACTGATCTCTAAATAGAGGATACAGAAAAAAAACACCTAAGAATATACCTAGGTGCCGGTTTCACAGTTTTGAAGTGAGTGAGGGCAACAAACTCAGAGCCAAGCAAGGCCTCCTCACTTAGCCCATTTTATGAAGAAATATCCTAGATTTGTTTCTTACATATGGACAAACTATGCCTCATTCATTTGTTCTTGTCTGGGAAAAAGTGAAGTCTGATAGAAGGAGCAGGAGGAACCAGAGTCAGAAGTCCAACGTTCATTCCAGTCGCCAATGTCATGCTATCAACACGTGACATCGGGGGGGGGTACTTTATCTTAATGTGGATATACTCTTACGCATTTCATGCAAGTATAAAAAATAGTGGCAGTCCTGAGATATTTGGATGATAGGTATGACAGTGCAGTTACGCGATACTGACTTAACTGTCAACCTGATCTTCGTTTGGTGTATATTATGAAATCAAGAAGCGTAGAAGGAGCATAGTTAAGTTTATTTCATGAAAATTTCTTCAAGGGACCAGAGCAGCAAGATCCTAAATGGGTTCACCCTCTGTATTCTCTACCCAGACTGCATTGTTGAGATATCCACACCTACACCAGCTTCTTCTCCAACTATAATTTTATCTGAACTTTTACAGTGATTGTATAAGTGAAGTGGCCCCATCCTACTGTGGGGCCAAGTCACACCTCCTTTCCCCAGAGAACTGGGCCACTCTCCCTCCACACACAGGGCTGGGCTGGGCCAGCCATGCCCTCTTTCCCCCATGGAGCTGGGTTGTGGCCGGGTTGCCCCCTACCCTCTCTACATGGCCAGATGGAGCCCAAGCCAGCACCAGTGCCATATTGGGACCACTGGCAGGATCTGGCCCGTGGATGGACAAGACACTGTCCATCTGGTTTGGTGGGGAAAAAGGTTGAGCACAACAGCTAAACCATAGGGCTAAAAAAAATACTAGAAGAACAGTTAAACTTGAACCTCCTGAAGCAAGAGTCAATGACTTTATGCTACAGCCCAACTATTAAGCTTCAAGAGTTCTGTAACTAAAAGGCAACATTTTTTCCAAAGAACTCAGCTGTTAATATAAAAACACTAAACATTTAATTTAATTAGTGCTATAGTTTTAAAATAAATGCAGAAGAATTTTCGCTCTGACACGTGATCACAGATGCACCATTCCCCTCAGCCCCCAAGAACTAGTGAAAACATGTGTACACACACACAGGCACGCATGCACATGCTTACTTTTTTTGTTCATATGTCAGTATGAGTTCATAAAGTAGGACCACTAGACTTCTAAGAATTACAAATCTAACTGTACCCCCTTAATGTCTTATGAAGACAAAGCATTAGGTCAAAGTTAGAGAGCTTATATTATTCTGGTTTCACAAATATTTGGTTGGGATGATTTGAACAGGGATGACCCTGCCTTGAGCACGGAGTGGATAAGATTAGCTGCTGGTGTCCTCTATGCACATTTTTCTACAACAGCGGTCACAAACCAGTGCACCTTGATCCACTGGTGGACCTCGGAGCCTATCTGAGGCTGGGGTGGGGGGATGAGTGCCCACGTGCATGCCCCAGCTCAGCAGGTCAGTCCATGGGGAAGGAAAGGGAAGGGGCAGGGGCTATATCGAGGCCCCTGCGGCAAGGGACGGTGCTGCAAAGGCAGGAGCAGGGTAAGTTGAGTGGGGCCCCGGCCACGTAGGATTTACCTGCTGAGACTTACCTGCCCCCAAAATAATTTTTTCTCCCTCTGACTCAATCTTCCCTCCCCACAGACTTACCCGCTGGGCGGAAGGGGGAGAAGGGCAGCAGCGCACAGCAGATCTTGGGTTGCTTTCAAAATACCAAAGGTGATCTACTTATAAAGGTTGGAGACCACTGTTCTATAATATGTGTATTGTGATATGCGATAATTTAAGGCATAATTTAAGTTGTAGGGAGTAACCAGAGGGTATTAAGCAATAAATATCAAACTCTTTGATTAAAGGGCACAGAGGATCAAACTCCAATTATTATGCAATTTATCTAGGATAGTTACATATACAAAAAAAATGAAGACCTAAGGTGGCAGAACTTTGATTTGTACACAGCCCTACCAACAAGCTGGACAATACTTATACAGTTTATAATGCCAATAAAAGTTTAGTTAAATTAAACTGATTTACAGGTATTTAGATGCATAATCTGGGGGTCTTATTAGGACTCTGAAATGAGACTGTCGGGTAGTTGTAGCACACATGGCCCAAGGTAGGTCTTTCATAATACAACTTAAACTAAAATACCCAAAGGCATTGTCATAAGCATTCTGATTAAGAAAGAAATTTGAGCAGAGATGCAACTAATATATTGAACAGGGATATTTTTGGGAATAAGACAAACAGAAATATATAGAAAGCAGTCATTTGGTTTTTTTTAGTCTAGTTACATCAGTGGTCTCTGCAGGCTAATTTCAATACTGACAAAAAAGGCAAAGTAGTAGAGGTATCTAGACAAAAGTCCCCAGCATAAGTTTATAAATAGTTCAGATACAAACCTAAAACACCAATCTCTAAGCCTTCCAATGCAGCTTTAATTTTAGTGTAAATATCTTCTCTCTCTCCAAAGTCTGCAACAATAATTTTTGTTTCCACATTGAACTTCTCTTCTGAAAATAATAAAGACAAAAAAGGAGAATTAAAATAAGTAGGGCACAGTTAAGTCAAAACAACTGGTCTATTCCCGATTTAAAGATCTGAAGGTACTTAAATTTTGATGGTTTAAGAGAAACCACTGCAATGTAAGTCAACATCATAAGGATACATAACATCACCTTAACTTGTGCCAAGCTAGCGTACCTGCTGTTTTGGTTTAAATGCACATTTAAGTGTATTACAAATAAAATCCTACCCTAGTTAAACTAAAAAAGATGCACTGTACTACTAATTTTTTTATCCTCACCAGGAAGGCCTCAGATGATTCATTACCTTTTGTACACGAGGGCCCAGGTGGATGACAGGTACACACTACATAGGTTCTTAAGAGATCAGGGCTGTCCAACTTCTAATCGGTTCAGGGCTGCAAACCACATAAGGGGCTGTGCTATCAGGGACCACGAGCACAGGTTGGCACTCCCTCACCCCATTGCACTAGATGTGCAAGCAGGGGGCCACTCTTCCATGCCATTGTACTGTGTGCATGTGGACAAGGGTGGGCACCCCCCACCCCTGCGCAGTGCACCACCTCACCTGCAGCAGGCTCCCCTGTGGTGCTATGCTGCACGGCTCTCTGGGCTGCATTATGCAGTGGAAGTGGGGAATCTCGAGCAACTGGGGCATTATCAGCTGGGTGGGAGCCCAGGAGCCACTTGTTAACCTCTCAAAGGCTGCACATGGCCTGTGGGCCACCACTTGGACAACCTTGTTATAGATTGTGCAAAACAGAAAAGTAAAAGCAAATTTAACATTCCTCCAACACAAGAGTGGCAATTATTTCAGCTGGAGGGCCAATTAACAATTTTTGGTGATCTGTTGAGGGCCGCAAGGGCAGCCCTGCCCCCAATTGCCATCTTGGGTCCGGAAGTCCCACCCCCAAACTCTGACCTTTGCCTCCGAAATGGCTGTTGCATGTCTGCGCCCCCCACCGCCTCACGAAGTACTCATTTTGGTAAATGGGGTTTGCCATCTTGGAACCAGAAAAAAAACCCAAATCATATACTAAAAATCAAACAACTATAACATGTTTTAATTTTATTTCAACAAATATTCTGGTCCTGATTTACATGTGTTTGCATAGTGTATGAGGTGACTGCATAATAGCTCAAAATAGAGAGATAGAGAAGGCAGAGACATTTGTGGGGGTGAGGGAGGGAGAGTTGTGAAGGAGTGGTGGGGGTGTGGGCCACCCCACCACACACCTCCCTGCCTCCCCACCCCCATGGTGCACAGCCCCCACTGCTGGGGGCAGCAGCAGCAGGTGGAAACAAGCCCTCAGGATACTCCTGACCCACAGCAGGCAGAGCCCCCAGGGCAGCATGTGGCTCCAGCTGAATCCCAGGAGCTGCATGTAGAGGCATGGAGCCTGCCTGACCCAGCCCAGCCCAACAGCCCATGTCTTCAAGCCAGACAGGGCTGGCTCCATGCCAGCACATGGGGCTCCCAGCACTACAGGCGAGGGCTACACACCATCAGGCTCGACTAACCCCGTGCCTCTACATGGGGCTTCCAGAACTCCAGCAGGGAGCTGCATGTAGAGGCATGGAGACTGCCCAGCTGGATGGCACATGGGCTGGGAGCCATGGGGTCATGAGGCATCAGGCTAGGTGGGCTCCATGCTGCTATGTGTGGCTCCCCGCTGGAGTGCTGGAAGCCCCACGTAGAGGCACGGAGCTGGCCTGCTCCAGCCTGATGAAGTGAGACTCCCACCTGCAGTGCCAGGAGCTGCACATGCCGGCACGGAGCCAGTCTGGTCTGAGTCGGAATTGAAGTCAAAGGTGCATGCCAGCAGGCCAGCTCCGTGCTGCCACGTGCAGCTCCTGGGATTCAGCAGAAGCAGTGCGCCACCAGTGAACTCTGCCTGCTGCAGGCCAGGAACACCCCAAGGGCCCAATGCCTGCTGCTGTTACTGCTGCCAGCAACCAGGGCTGTGCACAGTGGCTGGGTTGGGGGGCTACACATACCCACAAAACCCCACTGCTGCAGGCAGGAGCTCCCCTCCCCACTCGCTAGCTGTCCAGTCTCATGTCATTGTGCTCGGTGCCTTCACATGAGGCTCCCAGATGGATTGCTAGGAGCCCCACGGAGGTGGAAACACAGCCCGTCTAGTCCAATGGCGCACAACCTCAAAGCCTGCCTCCCACGGACTTTCAGAGGGGCAGCTGTGGGTCAGTAATAATTGTTTTTTTAAGCAGCCTTGCAGGCTGGATAGAATGGCCTGGGGGGTCAGATTCAACCTGCCAGTTATATTTTACCCGCCCTTCCTCTAAAGTGCAACATCTCAGCAACAGTCCTTAGCATGTTTCTGTATATATAATTAGCTCACTAATATTAGCAAAGGGGAATTGGTGCAGGTCTTGCTCCAGTGTACAAAGACTCCTCTGGTCCTATATTGGCTATCTTCTTTGGTTCTTCAGTGATCGAGGAGCCCAAGAAGCACAGAAGAAAGGGTGGCAGAACAAGGGATGGGGGAAGGGAGGCAAAAACACTTATAGGTTAATTTCCAAATCACTCAGTACAGAGTCACTTCCATTCTTGGCAAAGTAGTAATGCAGACATTACACATTCAGGTATTCCAGATATTTTATTCAAGCATAAAATTCTTATTTGTACAAGGAATAATAGTTTCCATCAAGTTAAATGTATTCTGCTTTAATTAAAATTGGCTCAGTGCTTCTTTCTTAGGCAGCAGCAAAAACATAGAAGGCAAAAATAAATAAAAAATAAAATAGATATTTTAAATAAGGTCATACAAAACAGTACCTCAGTGTTCCTTAAGGAATTTGTATATGTTGTAAGAATGGCTATGGAATTTTTAAAAGATCATTCATAAAAATGGTGTCAATTTTAAAGAGGAAAAAAATCATTCACAAAAAATTAAAGCACCCCCATTCCCATGATGCTCTCTTCCATTCAATAAAAGTAGCAGCTCCCATGATTCTGTTGCCCATTCATGCAGAATCATGAACCTACTGCACTCACTGGCTTGCTTGCTGCTTCCCCCCCCCCTTAACATCCCTAATGACAGATGCAACTATTTTTCCCCCTCTTCATCTTTCATGAACAGCTGCATTGTTTAAAAATCCCCAAGGAGATGTTGCTATGTCAAATGACGACGTAAATACCGTTAAGCCCCTACTGCAGCAGCAGTCTTGTGATAGCGTCAGAAGAAAATCAAGTTCAACATCTTTTTACTGTGGTGGGGACAGGGAGGTGGTAAGATTCTATTTTTGAACACATCTGTTCTAATGTTAACACATACATGCGCACACATGAAATCTTATAGGACACTGAGGTAGAGGAGGCAATATAGCAAATACGTACAATTAGATTGGGCAAGTGAAGCAGCAAAATAGGACACTGCTGCACGTGTCATTTGTGCAGTTTTACAATACATGTGACAATTTTCATTACCATTAAAAAAGGTGCTCTATGCAAAAGCACATTGTTTAAACAAGGCAGATCCCCTTAATAACACTTGCACGCTTAATATTCCTCTGAAAGTATTTTTCATGGGATTTTCTTTATCAATACTTACCTTTTTTCCCCAACATTTATAAAAGCATAAAAAGACACTGAAAGACAAAGAGGTAAGTAGGAAATAAAGACCTAATGCTGAATGGAGATAAAATACAGTACACATCATTGATGGTAGTTTTCCTATGCAACTGGTTTTCAAGGCTTTGGAAAACTATCTAGTCCTCAAATACATGAATATAAAATAATTAAACCATGCAGGTGTAACTAGTGTACATCATCTCTTATAAACATAAAGCAAAGTAAAAGAGAAGCCCAAAAGAACATTACAGTGAAAAGAGGAAAATAGTAAATTGGTACCTGCAGCAAAAATGATATTATGGGGGTTCATGTTTAACAAGTGTACTCAGGATCCCTCCAGTCAACACTGCTGAACTGATACCAAGGCATTCTTCTACTGCATTACTCTCCTCTTCCTCAAATGATTTTTTAGGTCTAGTTTTTCGTTTCATTCCCTAAGCTTGCGCTCGGCAACAATTTTACAAGCAGCAGGCTGAAACAGCCCAGGCCAGCACTTACAATGTGGCTGCTACCGCAGCTATCGGCTGGCTGTGGTGCCAAAGCATTCTGCTGCTGCTGCTGAAACGGAGCTGAAGCCTCCCTGCTCCACAGACCAGTTCTAGCCCACAGGTTGCCAATCCCCATATTAAGCTGTCTCTCAGGCCAAATTATAATTACAAAATTATTTGATCTTTGATTATATCAAAAGTGAATCAAGGAAATCGGCTACTGATTCCAGTTGCCACAAAACATTAATGCACAAAGCTTGCTATTCATTTTGGTAGGGTTGGCTTTCACAAGCAACTGGCAAGTTAAGTACACTCATAGAAAGCAAGAATACACCCAGGTATTAACACTAGTTCATGTGCTCATGTTTTAGGAGAAAGGCATATGAATATTTGGGGCCGAGTTACTACACCTACCCTAAAAGAAGTCAACAGTGTCACTACAAGGATCAAAGAATGGATGGATAATACATAGGGACCTACCAAATACACAATTTCCCTGAAATTGTGTAATTGGCAGTCTCCCGTGAAATAATGTGGGGAACTGGCTATGTTCCAAAAGCCAGCAAAAAGCTGTTTCTGAGACGGAGGGTGGGGGGGAAGGGAGCAAAGAAAAAAAGAAGACTGCCCAAAACTGGGGGGAAGCAGGGGAAGGAAAGAGAGAGGGGCAGGAAAAGTTCCCATCTCTCTGTCTCCAGAAAGGGGTGGGAGGGAGGAGAAATAGGGAACAGAGAAACCCACCTCCCAAACTGTTTAATTAATTATTAATTGCCCTCTGCCCCTTGAAGAGGGTGATAATTATTGAATTAACAAGTTAGGCAGCTCCAGCTAAGGCAAGGGTGGGCAATTATATGGGCCCAAGGGCCACGTTAGGGAGTTTTGATTAGATGTCATAGGCCAGAGCAAGAGAAGGAGCTGCTGCTGGGGGAGTGGAGATCAGCACCTAGCTGGTTGCAGCCCCCTGGAAACAGCCTGCTGGAAGTTGCTCCTGCTCCCACCCCTGCACACAGGGCTCCAGCTCCTGGGAAGGCAGTGGGGGACAGGAAGCCAGAGCCCTGGCACTGGGGCAGGAATCACCTAGCTGGAGTTGCTCGCCCACCTGCCCATCCGGAATGGTGTGGCACAGCAAGGCGCGGTGCAGCAGAAGCAGCAGCAGCTTCTGGCAGGCTGTTCCCAGAGCAGCTGCAGGGGGCCGGGTGCTGCTCTGCATGTCCCACCCCCAGGAGCAGCTCCTCCTCTCGCTCTTGCCCCACCGCACTGTACTGCTCCCAGCAGGGCGTGTGGGGCTCCAACTCCAGATCCCGGACACCTTCCTCCAGAGGACAGCCCAGAGCTGAAGTTGGAGCCTTGCACGCTGAGTTAGGAGCCACCCAGCTGAAACTGCTTTCCTGGTGCAGCATGGCAGAGAGAAGATCAAAAGCAAGAGCTGCTGTTGGAGGCAGGGGGCACAGAACAGCACTTGGCCGCAGCCACACTGGGAACAGCCCTGGCAAAAGCTGTGCGCTGGTCAGGACCTGGGCCAGTGGGAGCAGAGTGCAGGCTGCCCCAATACAAGCAGGCAGGGGATGGCCCCATGTGGAGCACTGTGAGGGGAGGGGAAGCTGCGAGCTGGATCCAGTCACCTGGCAGACCAGATTTGGCACACAGGCTGTACTTTGCTCACCTCTAAGCTAGGGCTTTCAATCAGTGCCTTTAATGGGACTTATGGCAACCCCCAGTCACAGGCATGGGGGGCCGGCTTTGCTCTGCCTTCAAAATGGCAGCCCCAGCTGTGAAATCAGGGGGCCCAGATGTGTTACAGCCATATAATTGGCCACTGAGGCCCATGAATTTGGTAGGTCCCTAATAATATACCCACCCAAGAGAGGAGCCCAGAAGAGATCCCCAATCTTCTTGTGGGACACATTGCTAACCAAGGAGATGGTACTGCAGCCCGACCTATACAGGCAGCAAAAAGTGAGCTCCAAAGCAGCAGATTCAGAAGTGGAAGATTTAGACACTGGAAAAAAGAACCATTCACAGGAGATAGCTAGAAGAAAAAAAATGCCAGAACAAGTAAGTAGGACTGAAGTACAGAGCAAAGGAAGAGTAGAAATAGATATTATCATTTTTAAAGGTTTTTAAGATGAAAGATGTGAATTAAATCATACAGCTCAAGGGAGTCAAACTCACCTGACCCTGTGGGGCTGGATGAGTGTTGCTGGCCTGGCCCTCTGGAGCCGGACTGGGCCCAACTCCTTGCACAACATCTACAACACTGAAGTCCAGCCTATGCTGCAGCTCGCTGTGCATGCAGGTCCAGCATAGGGTGTGTGCTGCCCACAGCACAGAGGCTAGACCTGCCATTGCAGACAGCATATGTAGCGAGTGCTGGGTCCAGTCTGCATGCTGTAGCAGTGTGGATCCCTTGCTAGCCCAACAAGCTGTGGGGCTGGCACATGCTGTGCATGCTGCACGCAGTACAGGGGGGCCAGCAAAAGGTGTGCACTGCATGTGGCATTCTGCTGGGCTGGCCCTTTGCACTGGTTCTGATGCAGCCTGATCCAGACCGACCCTGGAGCCAAAGCACAGGGCCAGTCAATGGGATTGCCACATGCAGCACACACCCCAAACTGACCCTCTTTTGTGCTGGGCATGCAGCACCAGGTCCAGCCCACACTTCACATGTAGTGTACAGAGCCAGGGCTGGCATGTAGGGTTAGTTCAGCAACCTACAACCAGAACATATGAATCCACAGGCTGCATATCTGATGCCCCTGAGATGGCTGATACAGCCGAGGTATAGTAACTGCCACAAACTACACAAAGACACTAGAAGAAGCTTTCCTTCAGGTGCCCAAGGCTAAATTTGGCAGTTCCGAAGCCTGTAACCAGCCTCTGCTGCAAAGGGTTAAACTGACACAAGGTATATAAGAAGAAACTTTGGGGGTTCAGAAGAAACAGGATTTGAACCATGTTGAAGTTATGATCCTAATAAAAGTAACGTACGAGAATGTGAAAACAGTTCGGGCATTAAACATGTTAAAGATGCTTTTGAGTTAATGAGTTTGGAACTGCTCTACAATAATCTTATATTTCCTGACAAAAATGTCAGTTAACAGAGCAAGACTTAAGGGATGTGCACCCTTGAGATGAGAAACAGACTGATACCTTTAGCAGAGTGGTAATCTAGATCTGGGAGAAAGCCCAGAAGGGAACATCCTTAATGCAGAACTGTGAAAGGGAGATGCAAATATGCTCCTCAATCAAAGCAGGCAAAGCAAAGCCAGAAGGAGTGGCAGTCCCACACTAACCTTCAAATAAGGCTTAAGATGTGAAGCATTTTATTTGCTTGGCAACAGGGCACAAGTATGCCAACTACCCAGTGGTCAAATTGTATCCCAGAGTAGTAAATAATCAATAGGAGTAGGAGGTATGGGGAAATAACTAAGTGACAGGATACCAAATTGTCTGCAACCCAGTCAAACCATATGGTGCTTCCAAATCAGGCACTAGCAAAGATTTGGACCAAGGTCTTACTGATCTACTGGTAAGAAAAGATTCTGCCACCTGACAGTGGTGCTGCAAGGACAGTCCTTTTAATGTATTTTTTTTTTTTTTTAAATGTAAGCAGTTGGAGTACTGCGTGCAATTCTGGGCGCCGCAATTCAAGAGGGATGCGGATAACCTGGAGAGGGTCCAGAGAAGGGCCACTCGTATGGTTAAGGGCCTGCAGACCAAGCCCTAGGAGGAGAGACTAGAGAAACTGGACCTTTTCAGCCTCCGCAGGAGAAGGAGGAGAGGCGACCTTGTGGCTGCCTATAAGTTCATCACGGGGGCACAGAAGGGAATAGGTGAGTATTTATTCACCAAGGCGCCCCTGGGGGGTTACAAGAAATAATGGCCACAAGCTAGCAGACAGCAGATTTAGACTGGACATTAGGAAGAACTTCTTCACAGTTCAAGTGGCCAAGGTCTGGAACGGGCTCCCAAGGGAGGTGGTGCTCTCCCCTACCCTGGGGGTCTTCAAGAGGAGGTTGGATATGCATCTAGCTGGGGTCATCTAGACCCAGCACTCTTTCCTGCCTATGCAGGGAGTTGGACTCGATGATCTACTGAGGTCCCTTCCGACCCTAACATCTAAGAATCTATGAGATTAAATCGTGTTAGGCTAAATCCAAAGGCTGGGCATGGGGAAGGGAAGGGAGAACATCCACCTTGCCTGCCCTTACTAGGAAAGGTATGAAAATGTCCCTGCAGCAAAAACCTCGAGTGGGAAAAGGAAAACCAGAGTTTCATTGACTACTGCTCTCCAAGGGGGGGAAAAAAAGCCTCTGGACAAATATAAAGCAATTGGAGACAAGGATGAAACTTAGTTTTGAGGAACAAGGTCCCAGATGCACTGTGGTGTTAAGTACTCTGCAGGAACCAACCCTCTCGTGGCTTTCCCAACCAATCAGAAGTATGGGGGTAACAAAAGCATAACGGAGTACACAAGCCTCATCCCTCCAAGTATCTACCATAAAATTATAAGGGAAAAGATCTTTATAAGAATTCAGATAGAATGGGATCCTAGGCTTTCCTGACAACTATACTGGTGTAAGACCTGGGACATTTCACTGAATACCTGAAACTTGAATCGATAATAAGTAATGGTGGATGCTTTATGTGGCATGCAAGAACATCTCTAGAATTCCTGAGGAGACCCCTTTCCTTTTTTTCCAGAAGAGAAGTATGTGACCATTTTCAAATTCTAGTGGACTTTATGAGATTGCTGCATTACTATTGCCTATGTATACATGGAATCCATCATTTACTAGTAGGATGGTGTCTGCAGGAGTTGCCTGGCGGGACCTCTGAGGCCTGGGGGTAGCATGGGGGCCAGGGGCTCCCTTGCCTGTCCCGCATGTGCCCAGATTGGGGCATTGGAGGGGCAGGTGAGGGAACTCCAGGGAGAAGCGAGCAGGCTGTGGGGGATCAGGGCAACTGAAGAAGAGATTGATGGCTACTTTCATTCTCTGCAGGACAAGATGCCCAGCGGAGAAGCTGTAAGGGAATGCCCTGAAGCAGATGCTGGTGTGTGGAGGACAGTCACCCCAGGGATCAGACTTCTTGCCACAGAGACAGCTCCCCCGGTGCAGCTGGGGAACAAGTGTGAGGCCCTGGCTGCACTGGAGAAGTGTGCATTGGGGGAAGTGCACTGGACGGGCCTGCCGCCATCACTGAGCGAGCCAAGGGCCGGCCAGGTAAGCAGAAGAAGAGACGCCATGTCATCATTGTGGGAGACTCCTTGCTGAGAGGAACAGAGGGACCCATCTGTTGTCCAATCCCACAGCGCGTGAGGTCTGCTGTCTGCCCAGAGCCAGTATCAGGGACGTCATGGCGATAATTCCTAACCTCACCAGGCCCTCTGACAACTATCCCATGGTCCTCATCCACATGGGAACAAGTGATGCAGCTAGGAATAGTCTAGACTGTATTACGAGCGACTACAGGGCTCTGGGGACCTGGCTTAGGAAGAAAGGGATGCAGGTGGTCTTCTGGGCGATCCTCCCAGTCAGCCGTCGCAGTAGGCATCACGTCACCCGTGTCAGAGAAGTCAATCTGCGGCTCTGGAGTTGGTGCCATCGTGTGGTCCAGGGTTTCGGTTTCCTGGACCACAATCCGCACTTCCGTGCAAGGGACCTCCTCAGACATGATGGGCTTCATCTCTCCGCAAAAGGCAAGTCTCTTTTCTTACAGGTTGGCTGACCTCCTACATGGGGCTTTAAACTAAGTACGATGGGGGATGGGGAGGCAGGAGATGGAGAGAGTCTAGAACCTACAAAACTGCGAGACATGCAGCAGTACACCCCAGGTAATTACCAAGGGGACCTTTGGGCAACAGAACGGGGGGGGGGGGGGGGGAAAGGAGGGGGGCGGTGGCACCAAAGGCACCATTCAGAGGGCTCAAGTGCCTCTATACTAATGCTAGGAGAATGGGGAACAAGCAGAAAGAACACACTCCTGCTTGCAGACAATAAACTTCGATTCAGTGGGACTAACGGAAACCTGGTGGGACCCCACCCATGACTGGGCTGTATACATTGAGAGCTACAGGTTGTACAGAAGGGACAGAGTAGGGAGGAAAGGGGGCGAGGTTGTTCTCTATGTAAAGGAGTATTATACATCTACCCTAATTAAAATGAGATCAGAGGAGGAGAAAGTTGAGGCACTGTGGGTTAGGATACATGGAGATTGAGGGGAAAGGGTCTTGGTGGTGTGGGTCTGCTACAGACCACCACACCAGGAGGAAAAGCTAGACTTGGAATTCTTGAGGCAGCTCTCAGAGGCCATACGGTCTAGGGCGTGGTTGACATGGGGGACCTAAACTACCCTGACATCTGCTGGGTGGAACAGCCAGCAAAATACCACCATTCACATAGGTTCTTAACCTGCAAGCAGGACCTTCACCTAGCACAGGTCCCACTAGGGGGAATGCCTTACTTGACTTGGTGTTGGCTACGGGGGAGGACCTGGTAGGGGAGCTGCAGGTTCATGGTCACCTTGGGGACAGTGACCACCAATCAATCTAATTCACCATACGGTGTAGGGTGGGTAAGATAACTAGCAGGGTGGAAGTGCTTGACTTTAGGAAGGTTTACTTCAGTGTGCTTAGGAGTCTAGCCAATACTCTTCTCCTGCAGTGTCATTGACAAGATGGGAGTACAGGAAGGGTGGTCATCTCTATACGAAGCGATCCTTTGGGTGCAGAGGGAGACTATCCCAGTATGAGGAAAAGAGGGGAAAGGAACCAAAAAAAACAACTTCCTTGGCTAAACAAGGAAATCCAGGGGAGCCTAAGGGCAAAAAAGAAGGCATATACACAGTGGAAGCAGGGGGAAGCTACCAAGGAGGAGTATACCTACTTGGTCTACACTTGCAGGGAGGCAGTTAGAAGAGCCAAAGCAACTACAAAGCTGAGGCTGGCAACACAAATTAAACACAGCAAAAAGTGTTGTTTTTTTTTTTAAGGTATGTAGCGAGTAAAAGGAAGGCGCAGGGCAGCATAGGACCCCTACTAAACAAGAAAGAGCAATCAGTGACAGACAGGGGGGACAAGGCTGAGCTATTCAATTAGTTTTTTGCCTTGGTGTTCCTGAACAGGGATCAAGATAAGTCTCTTAATGGGTTCTTAGATGGGCATCAGAGGGACACCAGCCCACCAACTGTCGACGCTGACTTGGTACAGAGTCACCTGGATGGACTGGATGTGTTCAAGTCAGCAGGCCTGGATGAGGTGCATCAGAGTATTGAAGGAATTAGCCAGGGTCATAGCAGAACCACTGGCATGGCCGTTTGAGCGCTTGTGGCGCTCGGGTCAGGTCCCGGAGGACTGGAAAAAGGCCAATGTGGTCCCTATTTTCAAGAAGGGAAGGAAGGAAGGAAGATCCGACTAATTATAGGCCAGTCAGTCTCAACCCCATCCTTGGAAAGATCTTTGAAAAGATTATGAAAGATCGTATTTATGGGAGTCCAGCGGGAAAAATAATGCAGCAGGGAAACCAGCATGGATTCACAGCAGGTAGATCATGCCTGACCAATCTGGTTTCGTTTTATGACAGGGTTACAAAATGCTTAGACGCAGGAGTAGAGGTGGATGTCATTTTCTTGGATTTTAGCAAGGCCTTCGATACAGTATCTCATACCATTCTCATAAGTAAATTAAGAGGCTGTGACATAGATGTTTACACAGTCTGCTGGGTGGCAAATTGGCTTCGTGGTTGCACCCAGAGAGTGGTAGTAGACAGGTCAGTATCAACCTGAAAAGATGTGGGTAGTGGGGTCCTGCAGGATTCGGTCCTTGGACCTGCACTCTTCAATATCTTCATCAGTGACTTGGATGCGGGTGTACTCTGTCCAAGTTTGTGGACGATACTAAGTTGTGGGATGAAATACACACTCCAGAGGGTAGGGAACGATTGCAGGCAGACCTGGACAGGTTAGGAAAGTGGGCAGTACACAATAGGATGCAGTACAACAAGGATAAGTGCAGAGTGCTGCACCTAGGACACAAAAATATCCAGCACACATACTGACTGGGAAGTGACCCTCTCAGCATCACAGAAGCAGAAAGGATCTCAGAGTCATAGTGGACTTCAAGAGGTACATGAGTTGTCAGTGTGTTAAAATCTTCAGCAAAGCTAACCGCACTTTATCATGCATCAGCAGATGCATGACAAAAAGATCCAAGGAAGTGATGCTTCCCCTACATGTGGCATTGGTCAGACTGCAGTTGGAGTACTGCATCCAGTTTTGGGCACTGTACTTCAAGAAGGATGTTGACAGACTCCAGAGGGTCCAGAGGAGGGCCACTCGTATGGTTAGGGGTTTACAGGAGAAGCCCTACAAGGAGACAGAGACCTGGACCTCTTCAGCCTCTGCAAGAGAAGGCTGAGAGGTGGATCTTGTGGCCACCTACAAATTCATTAGGGGGGCTCAGCAAGGGATCAGAGATGCTCTGTTGACCGGGGCACCTCATAGGGTAACAAGAAACAATGGTCACAAAATGACAGAGAGCAGATTTAAGCTAGATATCAGGAAAAACTTCTTCACGGTAAGGGTGGTCAAAATTTGGAATGGGATTCCAATGGAGGTGGTGCTCTCTCCTACCTTGGGGGTCTTTAAGAGAAGGCTGGATAGGCATCTGGCTGGGGTCATCTGAACCCAGCACTCTTTCCTGACTAGGCAGGGCATCAGACTCAATTTCTTTACTGTCCGAGCCCCCAGGACCTGGAATAGACTCCCTCCAGATGTGGTGCAGGCTCCTACTCTGGACTAATTCAAGAAATGCTTGGATGCTTATCTTACTGGGGTCCTTTGACCCTAGCTGACTTCCTGCCCTGGAGCAGGGGGCTGGACTTGATGATCTTTGAAGTTCCTTCCAGCCCTAATGTCTATGAAATCTGTTGAGGTCCCTTCCGACCCTAGCATCTATGAATCTATGAAATAGATTACAGTTTATAGAGCAGTTCAGTCTGTACTTGTTTTACAAAAGAAGGCTCCAAGTAGGAACATCATAAGATATCTGTTTCAGCCTAACATATGAGATGCCTAAATACAATTTAAAGAGAAACCTTGCTATGTTAAGATAAATTTAGAAGGTGAAGTACCATAAAAATATTCCTGAGTTTTTTTTCATGTAACTGGAATCTACTATATATACACAATACATGACATATACATGGCACTAGTTAGTCATATAAATTAACTAACTAAACTTACTGTTTGCACCAAAACCATATTTTTTTGGCCCAACCAAAGTAGAGAAAAAGCTTAAGTGTTAACACAAGTAGCAGATAACGCGCAAGCATGTTTCAAACGCAGTTAAGACATTTGGAAAGTTCCCTGAAATTCTGTGAAACTGGTTATTAAAGCAATAAGACATTACAAATTCTCCATTTCCTCCCCCCCCCCGAACTTCTAAGTATATATTCTGGAATGAAACGTTTTTAAGCCATAAAGGTCCATACTGAGAATTAACTGTTATAGTATGTACATGAACAGTTATATCTACCTACCTACCCACCCACCCATCATTTTCTTTATATCAGGGGTGCTCAGTCCTCAGCCCCAACCAGTGGTGCTCAACTCCCCCGTGACTGAGTTTTGTTTTTTTTAAAACGAGCGTCCACAAACAGCCCATGCAATAGCTCCAAGTGTGAACTTCCTTTCTAATTCTATGCTTCCAAGCAGGCACATTCTTATTTCACATTAACAAAGCAAATGTGATTCATATTACAAAGATCTGTACAATCCGTATGTTATCTCATACTGGCATTCCAAGTACACTGAAAATTGGGCTGATGGTAAAAGAAGGAGAAATATCACTACTCCCCCTTATTTCCTTATCTAATACCAAGGATACAAAACACATTTATCCCATGTTATCCCTCCTTACCTAGTATGAGTCTGCTAATGCTAGCTTACGTGTGTGCATGCATGATCCCTCTCTCCAAAGACAGCCTTGCTTAGAAATCTAAAATTTGACATATATAATTTTGTTTAGTACACAGTCACAAAAACAGTTTAGAGAATTACTTTTCCTCTGTTGCAAGTCCCCTCTTTTCAGAGAGATTGCAATTTACAAATACCATTAACTGATGGCTATATGATTACCAAGAAAGCAAATTTCATTCTTCTCCCTGTCCCTGCACTCTTGCTTTCAACTCTCCCTCCTCCTCACTCCCAGCCCCCCTCCTCCCAGATGTTTTCAGCTATTACATTGCTACTGTCAGATAGCTTGGTTTGTGCTATTTAAATATCTATTTTTAGTCCGATTACGTAAGTTTAGAGAGAACATATGGAAAGTGGTCTGAGAGGGCACATCACATCCCATGCCCTTTAATTATAGTACAAAATGTAAGAAAGTATTTCCAATTTACCAGAGCAGTATAAAACTGATGCATTTGCACATGCATATTAAAGTCAGAAATCTAAAACTAATGGTCATTGTGATTAAAAAGGAGTACTATCAATGTAAATAAATAAATAAATAAAAGCCAAGAACTGCCCTGTCATATTTTCTGTACAATGCCTAAAATGAACAAAATACAGTTTTCAGGATATTGTGGGTATCAGAGACAGTTTCAGAGTCTCCTTTAAGAGTAAGTTATATCAAAGAAATCCTAACTAAAAGCTAATAAATGAAGAAAAGTGAAAGACTTAACAAATTAAGATGCATTATTTAAAGAAAAACAGAATACTGTAATTAAAAAAAATGTCATTTAAAAACATTAATCAATGCCAAGATACTAAAGTTGAAGTTTTTTTTTTAAAATCCAGCTCTATCTAACTGATTTTGAAACAATTTAATTTCACCACACAATTTCACCTTACTCCTAAAAACTATTCAACAAGTATTTACTTAGAGAAACCTGTATTTGGCATCTACTTTATGTACTATGTCAAAAGGTAGCATCTTTATTGGACTAAAGATTTGCACCTTTTCAACATCTTAATTACTGGGTTCCTCTCAAAAAAAGGTAGAGTAGCTATTTTTTCCCCCTTGAAGTTTCAATATAGCAACATTTTTTCATAGCAAGAATTTGACACTGATGTTTTATTAGTCTGATTACTACCAGTACAGAACAATATGGAAGGGAAACAAACTGAAAGTATCATTTTAATGTGGATATCGGTACCACAGTTTACAGCTTATTAGGTGAAAGCACGCAATACTGTAGGCTATATATTTACGATTTTCATTTCATAGATACTAGGACTGGAAGGTATCTCTGGAGATCATTGGGTCCAGCCCCCTGCCCAAGGGGCAGGAAGTCAGCTGGGGTCAGATCACCCCAGCAAGATGCAAATGTTTCTTAAAAGGTATCTAGAGTAGGTTCTTGCATCACTTTGGGGGGGGGGGGGGAGTCTATTCCAGACTCTGGAGACCCAGATGGTAAAGACGTTTTTCCTTATGTCCAGCCCAAAATGGTCTTTCAGCACTTTGCTACCATTAGACCTCATCTTCTCTTGGGGTGCCCTGATGAACAGATGTTCTCCCAGTTCCTGATGCACACCCCTTATATCCTTATAGACTGCCACCAAGTCACCCCTGAGCCTTCGCTTCTCCAGACTGAGGAGTCCTATGCCTCTCAACCTCTCTTCATAAGGCCTATTTGCTTGATCTCTAATCATGTGCATGGCTCTCTTCTGGGCTCTCTCAAGTTTCTCCACATCTTTCCTAAATTGTGGAGCCCAGAATTGGATGTAGTACTCCAGCTGTGGTTTCACCAAGGCAGAGTAAAGTGGGAGGATGAGCTCTTGGGTCTTGAGATGCATCAGTAGATGTAAGCCAGAGTTCTATTTGCTTTGCTGCCTGCAGCATTGCATTGGTGGCTCATGTTCATCTGGTGGTCAATCATGACCCCCAAGTCTCTTTTGGTTGTAGCGCTAGTAAGTGTAGCACTGCTGAGCCTATAAGTATGATGTGAATTTTTTCTCCCAAGGTGGAGCACCTTGCATTTCTCCTCATTGAACGTCATCAGGCTTTGATCCACCCACCTTCCGAGCCTGTTCAGGTCGACCCAAATTGCCAGCCTATCCTAGGGTGACTGCACTTCCCCATAATTTGGTGTTGTCTGTGAACTTAGCCAGTCTGCTTCTGACACCCAAATCCAGATCATTTATGAATATATTAAAGAGTACTGGTCCGAGTACTGAACCCTGGGGAACGCCACTGGTCACCATGCACCATGTTGACTCGGTTCTATTGACTAATCACTCTCTGTGTCCGACCACGGAGCCAGTTCCCCAGCGGTCAGACCTTAAGGTTGTTGAGGCCACAATTCCCCAATTTTACCATGAGGACATCATGGGAGACCAAGTCAAGGGCTTTTTAAAAATCTAAATATATGACATCAACCTCTTCTCCTTTGTCCAGGTGATGCGTCACACAGTCATAGAAGGAAGTGAGGTTGGTCAGGCAAGACCTACCCGCAATGAAGCCATGTTGGTTCTCTCTCAGAATGTTGCTTTCCATTAGCCTGTTGTTGATGGTTTTTTGGATGATTTTTTCCAAGATCTTTCCAGGGACAGAGGTCAAACTGATTGGCCTGCAATTCCCTGGACCCTCCTTCCTTCCTTTCTTGAAGATAGGCACCACTTTGGCCCTCTTTCAGTCTTCAGGAACCTCTCCCAAGGACCACGAGTTCTCAGATATTCTCACCATTGATCATGCTATTATGTCAGCCAACTCTTTTAGCACTCGTGTGCATTCCATCACCAGACGACTTGAGGATGTCCAGCCTCTCAAGCTGTTCCCTCACAAGATCTTCACTAATTATAGGTGTATGATTGCCCTTACCCTGGTAGTGCTGCATCCTATCATGCAGGGTGATCCCCTTGGGCTGATGGAAAACCAATGCAAAGTAATTGTTGAGGAGATTAGCTCTCTCCTGGGCATCAGTTGTCAGCTACTCCATTTGGTTCAGCAAGGGTCCGATGTTGCCCTTGGTTTTTTTTCCTCTGACTTCCCACACATTTGAAAAAGGATTTTTTATTGTCCTTGATTCCTGTAGCCAGTTTGAGTTTGGCTTCAGCCTTGGCTTTTCTGGTCCACTCCCTACAATGCTGCATAATCCTCCTTTGCGGTAGTTCCTGACTTCAATCCCTTATAAGCTTCTCTTTTCAGATTCAGGAGGTCCATGAGCTCCCTATTGAGCCACAGGGTTCTCCCAGCCCTTTTGCTACCTTTCCTATGGGCCAGGATTAAGCCAACTCAATATACAAAGGGACTGCTAAACTTAATTTGTTCTTCATATTAAAATATGGGCCTTGTTTTACCATTTGTAGTGACCTTTTGTGGACACCTGGACAGTTAACTAATCAGGAAGATGGGGAGTCCCCATTAAGTCTATGAAGGGTCTAAGTCACAAGAAGTACCCTCACCCATCCCAAAGTATCAACAGCTTTAAACAGAGGATTTACTATACCCCTCTCCCTTTTTAACCCTAAATTAAATGTAATTGTTCCCCATAAAACCAAAATTAGGACAAAGACATGCAAAAAATCCTGAACCGGAATCTGCAATCAAAATCAGAAATGCATGCACTTGGGTGCTTTTCAAAATGCAGAGGAATCCACAATCCCTGCTACAAAGACCCAAATCTAGACAAAATTTAAACAGGCTGGCACATATTAAAGAGGAATATTCTCAGAAAAGTTATACTCTTCAATCTGAACTATCCTACTGCTGAAGAAGAAAGCAGCACGCAAACCTTCAGCCTCCTTAAATTAAAAAAAAAAAAAATGCCTTTGGAATTTTGAAGATTAAGAAGTCTTCTCCAGTCCTGTATCTGACCAACTGCCAGTCTCATTCCTTTCTTCCCCTACTCCTAGCCCAACCATGTCTCACCTTTCCTTCCCTGTTTTACCTCTGCCCCACCTTTCTTCCTCTCAGAAATCAATTTTTCTTGTAATAAAATAGATTTTCCAAGGGTATTCTGAAAGTATGCACCAACCTGTAGATTCCTCTGCTATTTGAACTAAACCTAATAGCACATATTCCTAACCTTCACTGAGATAGCAATATAGATCTTAAAATGTACACTAATAAAATGCATTTTAGCCGTCTTCAGCTATAGAAACCAGCAACAGATATGGGATAGCCTACAATTTTTGTATACTATATGCTGACCTAGTTATCGAGTTATTTAATATATTGGTTTCACTTAATGAGGGAACAGGAGGAAAACAGCTGCAAGAAGAAAACACTCAAGGTAAGAGACCTGAAGTGCTAGCTACAAAACGCTTAAGAGACAATGCTCCAACTATTAACTTTCGAAGTCCTACCTACTGGTTCTAGACAACTTACAAAACTTTTTGACAAGCAGCCAATGGCTTGGGAAATGGATTCTTCAAGAGGTACTTGAGGAAGACTCTCCCCACAAACTCCACTCATAGGTATACAGAAAACCATGCCAAAAAAGAAACAAAATTGGTGTATCCATGCTGATGCACCGCACCCCACGTGCTGCTGTGGATTGGAGTCGCATCAGCTGATGAGATTACAAGCTGTAGCAGCACCTGGGGTGCTTCCACAGATGGGAGTCTAGTCAGCTAAGTGGTCTCCTAACCATGGCAGCATGTGAGATGGTACAACTGCTGGGAGTCCCCTCAGCTGCGGGAGTCCCCTCAGGGGTGGGTTCCCAGTTACCACTGCGGTACACCCCTGCAGCTGGAAGCCCATCAGCTGACAGGGCTCCCAGCCATGGGGGCATAGCTAGGCTACACGTGCACATTTCCCATGAAATCCTCTCAGTTAAGTTGGAGAGTACTGGCCTAGACCAGGCTACAGCAAGATGGGTTGGGAACTGGCTCAGCAGCCAATCTTAACAAGTCATAATTAATAGGGTAGCCTCATCCTGGAAGGCCGTCTCCAGTGGTGTATCCCAGGGGTCAGTGCTCAGACCTGTGTTCTTTAACATCTTTATTAATGACCTGGATGAGGGAGTGAAAACTGCAATGATTATATCTGCAGATGATACCAAGCTGTGGGGACAAGCAGGTACATCGGAGGACAGGTCAAGGATTCAGTAAGACTTTGATAGGCTGGTCCTATGGGCTGAACAAAGCCATATGGGGTTCAACAGGGACAAATGCCAGGTCCTTCATCTGGGTAGAACAAACCCTCCCCACACCTATACAATGGGTGATGATCTACTGGCTGGCACTGCATCCAAAAGGGACCCGGGGGTGTCAAGTGACCAGAGGATGAATATGAGCCGCCAGTGTGACAAAGTCACCAACAGAACAAATAAAACTCTGGTGTGCATCAGCAGGTTTCACCAACAGAGTTGCTCCTCCCCCTCTATTTGGCACTGGTGAGGCCACAGCTGGAGTACTGTGTCCAAATCTGGACACCACACTTCAAGAAGGATGTGGACAAGCTCAAAAGGGTGCAAAGGGCCACCCGCATGATCAAGAGCCTGAGAGACAGGCCCTACGGAGGAGAGATTTCGGGATCTGGGTTTGTTCAGTCCGAGCAAAAGAAGGCCGAGGTGCGACTTGATAGCCACCTACAAATACGTCAAGGGAAAACACCAGCATCTAGGAGAATAACTTTTCAGAACAGACCCCCTCCCCCCACGGGAAGACATAGACCAATGGACACAAGGTAGTCGAGGAAGTTTTGGCTGGACGTAAGGAAAAACTTCTTTTCTGTATGGGTAACTAGAGTCTGGAACACACTTCCAACAGAGGTGCTGCAGTCACCATCGCTGGTGGTCTTTAAGAGGAGGCTAGACAAATACCTTGTTGAGCTTGTTTGAGCCCAATTACCTCCTGCCCATGACGGGGGACAGGACTTGATGGTCTCACAGGTCCCTTCCTGTCCTTCTTTCTATGATTCCTGATAGAAGCCAGATAAGTTAGTACACATTTTCTAGCTCTAACTTCATGGCTGGATGGACTTTTTAATGGCATGACAGTTAATTTACACGTTACTGGCCTAAATTGTGTGATCAATCCTGCAATTGTGTAACACATGTAACGTGTAGAGGGTGCCACAGAAGTAATAAAGCCACCAGTGCAGTGTTGTGCCTGATCTCCACGTGACATGCTGCAAATTGATCTAATGCTTACAAAAAACTACACCTGCAAAAGATGCTATGGAAAAGAATAATTAAGGGACCACACACGTGTGTATATGTGCATTTATTTATTTTAAAGAGTCCGCAAGGAGTTGGTTTGGCTGAGGTGGTGGAGGTCAAATGATATAATGGGATTACAGAGTCACCAATCCAAAACTGTATAGTTTCTTGACAGAGTTTGGCTTGGTATTACTATTGTACAGTCCGCCACAGCAGGGCGGAGTTCCAAAGCCGTGGAAGCAAAAAGCTAAAATATTCTAGAACCAAGGGCCATACAAAATAGCCTGTACATAAAAAAAAAAAAGCCTCCTGAAGAGACACTATCCCTTGCATTTCATAGACTATACAGTCAGAGGGGACCATGTTGATATTCTAGTCCAATGGTGCTCAACTTTTTGGACCCTGAGGAAGCCCCACACACCCAGATCTAGCCCCTGTACGTTTAGTTTGGGCCCTGCATGCCAGGCCTTGCTAGCCAGCTTGCAGGGTTCCCCACGAGTCCAGAAATATGGCAGCAGGGAAAATTTGGTATCCCTATTCAAGTCTGACCTCCTGCATACACAGCCACAGAACTTCCATGAATTAGCTTGTGTTTATAACTAGAAATCTCTTTTTTAAAATCGAAATTGAAATTTTCTAAACTGCCAGCATGAGGGAATGCGCTACATTATCAAATCAAATCCAACGGCTTCCTTCAAGTTACTTTCACCTTTTAAAAAATTAAATACATACATACAGAGTCACTGTAAGGTAAATAAGACTTAGAAGAGTTTTAAGTGAATTGGTCACTTGTAGCAATTTCTACCATGCTAGCCAGTCATCTATACTAGGATATATCTGGGTTCTTTGTCCCTTCAGAGGAATGGCAACCAGGTAAGACCCTTGGGTGAAGACCCATGGAGCTACAGAGGTGCCAAAGGATAAGACTACAAGTAGTTCTTGATTTACAACAGTTCGAGTTATGACAAACCGCAGTCCAGACATTTCTAAATTGATACCCAGGATTTAAAGTTCCAACGCGGGTTTCAATTTTATGACGCGGGACACAGGTCTGTCAGTGGAAGGAGAGGGGAAAAGGAAGAGCTGGGGGGGGGGGGGGGGGGGGGGGGCAGATCAGGGCCCCTACAGTGAGGGAGGGGCTGAGGCAAATACTGCCCAGCTGGGGCTGTGCCAGGTTTTGCAACCGGGGACTATGGGCAGCTGGAGAAGCTGTGACTCAGGCTGCTCCCTTGACTGCCCCTGTTGGGGAGAAGCAGGCAGAGCCGAGTGGTTGTGGGAGAAGCCGTGGCTCATTCAGTGGCTCCTACCACTGGTCATGGGGCACGGGGGAAGAACGGGACTTGTGAACTCAGATCCGATCGGGGGGGGGGGGAGGGGGGTGGTTTTCAGTCAGGGAAGATCTGGAGGCACATGACTTCCCCCCCTCCCCATGCCCTTCCAGATACATGGCTGGAGCAGCAGGGAGTTGCTCCTCCGAGTCATTTGCAGGGCAGCTCCTTTAAGAAGCTCCTAGGACACTTTCTTTAACAAAGCAGCCAAGTCTCCAGCCAAGAACCCTTCAGAAAGTCCGGCAAAGTCACCTCAAAGAAGTCCTTCCAAATAAATGTTTGCTATTTACAATATAAATACATATAGACAAATAATATAGCTAGAATTATTTATTTTATATAATTGAGTACTATACAAAATTCTGGGTTATTTTTGGTGAAAATTGAGTAATCGGGCCTTGGTTTAGGAACCAATCCCCTACTTAAAACATCGCTTCCAATGGGAAAAATTGGTTTCGAGTTACAATGTTTCGACTTAAGGCATGGTTTTCAGGAACTAGTTGGTGTCATAAGTCCGAGGACTGCTTGTATAAGCTGATGTTCTTATTAGAAATCAAGCATCTTGTGGGCAGAACAGAAATAAAAATAAGCAGTCTGGCAGACTGGTAACTGTGAACTAGTCCATAGGATCCAAAAAAGGTACTAAAGCAAAGTAGCCATTTGCAAGTTGAAATTGATAACGGCATTAAAACAAAGAACAGGGATTCAGCTTCAAATTCCTCTGTGATTAAATAGTAAGAATTAAAAATCTGATTCTCCCAACTCTACAGAGACTGGCTCCAACCTCTCAGGCGTAGAAAGGCATTTATATTTCACTTCAATATTTTCTTATGAGAAAGGACTTGAAGAGGAACAAAGAAGGGGCTTGAAATGAGATGGAAGATTCCTTGATTAGGATCTGGAATATCAACTGGTCCAAGGCTATGCCTGGCAAAGCTTACTGAAACAAACCAAATAAGAGAGTACAGGAGGATCTTTATGTACTCCTTAGACATTTGATAGTGGCAAATTTATTCTGCTCGTCAGCTCAGGTTGTGGGACAGCTGAGAAAGTAGTAGAGAAGATAAACTTGTGTGAAGTATCTGCCTCTTCCTCAGAAAGTCTTATTAATTTGTTGCTGTTGTAAGGAGGCATCAGAAAAGGCTGCTAAAAGGCTGCTGTCTCTGAGTCTGGACTCTCTCTCTTTGGGTGTCAGGAGCTCCCCATGATTTGGGAAATTTGGTAGCAGGAGCACAGTTGCAATTAATACTATCATTCCTCCCTACTGCTAAATTCCCTGAGCCCTGCACAGCCAGACTGGGGCCAGGCCAAGCCCCCCACTTCTTCCTCCTCTACTCCTACCTCCCTCAGCCAGGTCAGGACCAAGTCACCTTCCCCACCCCATCCCCTAAGCCAGATGAGGGCTGGGCCACACCCCCTTTCCCTGAAGTTTTTCCTGAATCGGGGCTGGGCCAGGCCATGTCTTCTTCCAGACACATGGTTCAGGTTGGGCCAGGATCCCTTCTTTCTCCCATGCCACTGGATCATAGCCAAGCTGTCCCCTCATCCCCCTCTGCATGGCCAGATCGAGCTCCACTGCACCCACCCCACATGCCAGATTGGGACCTCACGTCAGATCTGATCAACGGCCAGACTGGGTGTTGCTGATCTGGCCCGCAGGGCAAAAAGGTTGAGCACCACACAACTTGGACCATATTAAAGGCATTTATTGAGCTTTAAAACATGTAGACACTTATGTTCCAACTCATGCTGAGTGCTCTCTGAACATCTCAGAAGTCACAAGCCACCTCAGGCGAGGATTAATTCTGGGCTGTACTATCTAGCTTGTGTTAGGATATCTTCAGTCTGATCCACGGAGATAAAACAAGCAATTTGCAGTTTTCCAGGATCCAAGCATGAACAACTGGTTCCTCCCAAGACTGCTGCTGCCTACAAATGGTGGCCGCCGCATTGGTGGCAAGTGGGGACCACCCACAGACACCAGCAGTGGGGGGAGGAAATGGCGAATAGCAAGTGGGGACCACCCACAGAAGCCAGTGTTGGGTTGGGGGGGTGGCAAGTGGCAACTGCCCACAAAAGATGGCCTTGGTGAGACCAAAAGCTGGCATCTGAGGGGGAAGAGCACGTGCCCCCACCGTGCCTCCCCCTACAAGTCACCTATGCATCCAAGGATGCATTGCTTCCAGCACTGTCCCCCTCCCCCAGCCAGGATAGAGCCCAGGTATCCTCATTTATAGCCACATCCCTAATTAGGAGCCCACTAATAGCCAGAAATGCTGTTAGCCCTTAAGCATGCGATTGCTCACAGCACATTCCAATTTCACTTAGACCATAATAAATCTGTGGCATATTAATGTTTAACTTCTCCCACAGATGCCTGGCACGAGGAGAATCTTTTCAGTAGATAGCCATGCTCAGTTCTCATTGCCATGTTAGATAGCTACAGAAATGTTTGGGCTTCAGACATAGGAGGTTTCATTTCCTCTTGAAGTGATCTGTCCACCAGACTAGACAGCTTGTTCTAATAATTTGATAGCTACTCATTTGAAAGCGTCTAATAGATCTTCTGGTTAAACAAGTCCATTTTTAAAAAGAGGGGGAGGAACAGACCCTCTTCTCATGAAGGGGGAATTTGGGGGACTACTGTGCTTTGATCAGTTCTCAGCTGCTTGTACAATAAAAGAATGCATGAACAGGACCATTAATAAAAAGTACCCTTTGTCCCATTCCCAACACTACTACTACCACCAAGTTCTTTTGCCAACTAGAATGAAAGCAGGCATGGGCTAAAATCACGATGACAAGATTAAGCCCAGGGAAGATATTTCATAGACATTAAGGCTGAAAGGGACCTCGTATGATCATTGGGCCCAGCTCCCTGCCCAAGGGGCAGGAAATCAGCGAGGGTCAAAGAATCCCAACAAGATAAGTGTCCAACTGTTTCTTGAAAGTGTCCAGAGTAGGTGCTTGCACCACTTCTGGGGGGAGTTTGTTCCAGGCCTTGAGGGCTCAGACAGCAGGAAGTTTTGCCTTACGTCCAGCCTAAAACAGTCTTGGAGGAGTTTGTGACCACTGGTCCTTGCCATCCCCTGGGGTATTCTAGTGAACAGGTATTCCTCCAGATCCTGATGCACACCCCTTAATGTACTTATAGGCTGCCACCAAGTCACTCCTAAGCCTGCGCTTCTCCAGGCTGAAGAGTCCCACAGTTCGCAGCCTCTCTTCATAAGGCCTGTTCATGCCCTCTGATCATGTGCATGGCTCTCCTCTGGACTCTCCCAAGCTTCTCCACATCCTTCCTAAATTGTGGAGTTCAGAATTGGATGCAGTACTCCAGTCCTGGGTCTTGCTCAAGATGCATTGGTTGATGCAAGCCAGAGTTTTGTTAGCTTCGTCAGCTGCAGTATTGCATTGGTGGCTCATGTTCATTTTGTGGTCAATCATGAGCCCCAAGTCTCTTTCGGTCATGGTGCTAGCAAGTGTAGCATTGCTGAGACTAAGTGTGATGCAGGTTTTTATTCCCAAGGTGGAGCACCTTGCATTTCTCTGTATTGAATGCCATCAGGTTTTCATTTGCCCACCTTGCAATCCTACTGAGATTAGCCTGGATCACCAGCCTATCCTCAAGAGCGGAGACTCTTCCCCAAAGTCTGGTGTCATCAGGGAACTTTGCCAGTCTGCTTTTGACACCAGTGTCCAGACCGTTTATGAAGACATTAAAGAGTACAGGTCCAAGAAAAGAGCACTGGGGGACACAACTAGTCACTGAGTGTCATGTTGATTTGGTTCTGTCAACTACCACTGTCTGGGTCCAACCTCGAAGCCAGTCCTCCAGCCATGGGACTGTGGAGTAGTCAAGGCCACAGTTGCCCAATTTTTCTTTGAGGACATTATGGGACACCAGGTCAAAGGCTTTTTTAAAGTCCAAATATATGACATCAACCTCTTCCCTTTTGTCCAGGTGATACATCACCTCGTCATAGAAGGAAATGAGATTGGTCAAACAAGACCTACCCACAACAAACCCATGCTGGCTATCCCTCAGAATGTTGCCTTCTGTTAGCCTGTCAGGAATAGTTTTTTTGATATTTTTTTCCCCAAATTCTTCCCAGGGATTGAAGTCAAACCGATTGGCCTGTAGTTTCCCGGGTCTTCTTTCATCCCTTCCTTGAAGATGGACACCACATTGTCCCTCTTCCAATCTTCAGGTACTTTGCCCGAGCACCATGAGTTCTCAAATATCCTTGCCAGTGGCTGCGCTATGATGTCTGCCAGTTCCTTTAGCACTCTTGGGTGCAATTTATCCAGAACAGCTGGTTTATGGGAGTCCAGCCTCTCAAGATGCTCCCTCACAAGATCCACACCAACAGTGGGCATATATTCATCTGCACCCTGGTCATCCCACATTGTTAGGCAGGGTGGTCCCCTTTGGGCTAGTGAAAAACCGACGCAAGATTGTAGATTGGCGATTGGCTTTTTCCTGAGTGTCTGTAGTCAGCTGCCCCAGTTGGTTTAGCAGGGGTCCAATGTTGCCCTTGTTTTTCTTTCAACTCCCCACATATCTGAAGAAGAGCTTTTTATTGTCTTTGATTAGTGTAGCCAGATGGAGTTCAGTTGCAGCCTTGGCTTTGCTATTTCACTCCCTGCAGGTGCAGGTCAGTGCAGTATACTCCTCCTTCGTGGCGCTTCCTGTCCTCCATCCATTATACACCTCTCTTTTTAGAGGTAGGGAGGTCCATGAGTTCCCTGTTGAGCCAGGGGGGTTGTTGAGCCCTTTTACCTCCTTTCCTATGGGTGGGGATGGACTCCCCTTGTGCTTCTAGGATTGCTTCTTTAAGAAGCAACCACTTATCATGAACTCCCCTTCCTGTGAAATCATGGCCTCTCAGGGCCTCAAGAACAAGCCTCCTGAACTTATGAAAGTCAGCCTTCCTAAAGTCAAGGACTTCTGCATTGATGGCTGACTTGCTGGCTTTGCAATAGATAGTGAAAGCAATCAACTCGTGGTCACTGTCACCCAGCTCCCTTCAATTCTTAGGTCGCCAATTAGATCGTCCCCTTTGGCCAGTACCTGAAGGGTTGATGGTCTTGTTCAGAGAAGACCAGAGGAATATTTAAAAAATGCTGGGTGCTCTTAGTCTGGTGAGCAATGGTCATTCCCACCATCAAGTTTTACCCTCTGATAGCCGATGGTGAACTAGGTGAAGAGCCTGGAGAGGCTTTTTTCTGGGTGAAATCTGGCTCTTGAGGTGGTAGAGATCACTATTGACCAGTAGCACTAGGTTAGTATACATACGGGAAGCCACACAGAAGACATCAAGTACAGCAAGTCCTGTGTGACCCTGATCTTTTAACATCTGACACAATGAACCCTGGACATGCTTGGTCCCAGGTTCTTCTGTCTCATTTCTTCAGTGTATGGCACAGTAAGCAGAGAAAAACCACTTCGTTAGGGCCTTGGGCAGGAGATGCCCCAGCAGGTGTACTAGGCTTTAGGCAAGAAGATCCCAGGGCTGGCCCAATAAGATTGAGTACCTGGGGGTACAGTAATATCTTGAGGCATGCAAAAAAAAAAGTGAGTGCTGAGCCTACAGAGAAGCTACTCAGAACCATGAAAACTGACACACAAAGTAGCAAACCGTAATAGGTCAGTAATTCAAGGAGTAATACATATGGCATGACAAAGCAGATGAGGCACAGAAATGCTCATCATGAATAGACAAAAGTCACAAGGATGCATTTTAAAACTGGACAGCCAAGCATGCATCATGTCTGATATGCTCCCTGGAATGGAAAAAGGGGAAGAATGAGGAAAAAGGAAACCTAGCTACCCAGAGCTGATCTGAGGAGGGTGTGGGGCCTGGGCCAAATCAGCCCATGTGAGGCCCCGCCCCAATCCGACAGGCCCCAGACCCAAAGAAGCCGCTGCTGTCATTGGCAGCAAAGGGGGGGGGGGCAGGCTAAGCGAGTGGCTGGACAAGCCACCACTGCCCCACCCCACTCCTTGGGGCCCCCCTGAAGTGTGGGGCCCAAGGCAGTCACCCCCAATTCGTACCCCCTAGGGACAGCTCTGTAGTTACCTATAAAGTATGTATATTTGGTATGGCAATGGACACAAATTAATTAAAAGCTAAACTAATTAATTTAGTGCCTGTTATAATTAGTAATAACTAAATAGCAAGGGACATCAATAGTGGAGAAAATTCTCTCTTAGCTCCTGTAATGAGACAAAACTACATGACAGAGGCCAGCTCTATCTTTTCGGGTCTTGGCTAAAGAACAGTGTCAGAGTGCCCTTGCGCCTACTATTCAGAAAAAGTCTTTCCTGTGTGGCACTCATGGGCTTTCAAAAGTGGACTCAGTAGGAAAAGTCACTCAGATAACCAGAAAGATGAGTTTAAAAAGGAACATTCTAGAGCAGGGGAGAGAGGTAGTTGGACAAGTTGGTCTGATGTCAGACTATTAGCAGTGAATACATGCACACATATTTAAGCTAAAGCATGATGCAGTAACAAGAATAAATGGGTACACATTGCACATAAACTAGGGGTGCATCAATATATCAGCTGGGTATTGAACAGCACCAATAAAAGGAGAAATTACATTATCAGCAATTGGCTTTTCCTGGTCATTGTAGCCAATAATCATGGCCATGTGCCTAGAGCACGCTGGCAAGCATAGTCCAGTTGCTGCACCCTTCCACCAGCCCAAGCCTGTGGCAGATTACAGGTCATGGTGAGCAGTGGGAGAGGGAGAGGAAGGGGGCACAGGGCACCATGCTCAGCAACAAAGGTGCCGTTACTGATAAAGGTGCACTGATTGCTGATACAATACGGACCATCGATAAAAAAGGACAATAGACATTACCGGAAATTGGCTTTTTTTTTTTTGGCTGATGTGGCCAATAATGTCACTGATAAGTGCTGCGTGCATACATGCAGCCACAGCATGCACGTGGCCAGGAATGCAATCCAGCAGTCTGGAGACCAGCATCTGGCTGGTTAGTCTGCGGGAGGTGGCAGATCCTCCCCTCACTGTGGGGGCAGGACAGGGGCAGGCACTATCCAGCCAGGGCAAAACATGGGGCGGAGCCAAGGGCAGCTTATTCAGGTGGCACAGGGAGAAAGGCAGCTTCCCACCATGCACACACCCCTGGGTGAGGCATGCAGGGCATGTGCCCCCCTCAGATTTGTGCACAGGGCAAAGGCGGGCAGTGCTGGGAAGGTGCGCTACATCAAGTTTTGGTGTGGCTGTAGCCCATCCTATAGCCTCCCTCCCAGCCCTGAGCACAGCCCCTGCTAGGAAGAAGCCAGTGCAGCTCCCAGCCTGCAGGCAACCTGCCCTTGCCCTGTACACAAATCCAGGGGGACACATAAGCCCCATGCCTCCTTCAGGGTGTGCACAGCAGTGGGAACCAAACCCCCTGTATGAGCCACCTGCGGCTCCATCTTGCCTGCTCCATGCCTAATTCCTCCCTCACTTGGGGGCCTCAACTGGCTTCCCCCCCCACATACTGCTTCCTTCCTTCACACCCCTCCCCATCCCCCACAGACTTACTGGCCAGACGCTGGTCTCCAAGTTGCCAGGCAGCATACTGGCAATCAGATTAGCATCAGCCAACATGGCTAGTTAATAAACTGACCATGGTATTGGCCCCTCAAAAAATCTTTACTGGTTGTGGCAGCGAAGTGCCCCCACAGGCTAGTGAGGGAGAGATGGGAGGACCCACAGACCCCAGACCCCGAGAGCAAGCCCCCAGAGGGGCATACGTACCGGCTGAAGAGCAGTGGGAAGAGGAGCTGCATCCACGGCTGCAGCCGCACGAACCGCCATTATGCCGGTTCTGGCAACAGCTGTTCCCGGCGCGGCGAACAGCTGAGCCAATCCCCGCGGCCGTAGCAGCCACGGCGGGAAGGTTTAAAAATACCGGCAGGACAGGGAGAGAGGGGGAGCCAGGGAGAGAGAGTACGAGCGGGCAGCCCGTGCTGCGGGCTCTCGCACAGAACAGAGAAGACCCAGCCTGTGGGTCTCAAGCAGGCAGCTTATCTAAGAGCTGTACGCCTTTCGCTAACAGCAGAGTGAAAGGCGGTCAGAGAGTGCAAGCCGAGGCACTCCCTCAGTATCCTAAAGTGGCTGACGCTCAGGAGGCAGGGAAGCGCTCTGCTGCCTGTAGGAGAGGGGAGACAGCAGAGGCTCCAGGAGGGAGCTGGAACCATGGGGAGCACCCACCAGCTCCTCCTGATTTGGAGGAGTATTTTCTGTAAGAAAGGAGGAAGGAGGGATCACTCCCAGCAGGAGGGAGAACGACCGGGAACCGGGGACCCGGTCTGAGGCCGTCATACAGGGCCTGGAAACATCTGGAATGCATCACCCAGCGGTTGGCGTGTGGACAGGGTGTAGGGGAGGCAGAGCCCTGTGGACCACCGCGTCACTCAACCGTGAGTAACACCGTCTATTAGGAGGCCCCACCCAGGATAAAGTTCTCCACTGTAGACCCCTCTAAAGGTAATTGATTACATCCAAGTCATGGCAGGCGAGTTGAGGGGAGGGGCAACACCCCGATAGGCCAAGCGGAGCTAGACACAGGCTCCACACTGGTGCACCCCTAATTATTGGCTCCTGTCACTGCCATGGCAATGCCACATTCACAGCAAGGGCCAGAGTACCAGGGCTCCTGCAGAGATGGTGGGCTGCATGGGGGTGGGATAAAGCTGTGTGCAAGGGACATTGCCCTTTACCAGGCACATCTGCAAAAGCAGCTTTTCCCCAGAGGCTATGGGAGCTCAGCTGTGCAGGGCCTACCAGTGCCAAGGCAGCAGCATAAACTGGGGCTCCAAACGTGCCCAGCGCTGCTGTCCATGAAAGAGTCTACCCCACCTGCCAGGGACCGCAGCACAGGCTGTAGGTAGGAGCTGTGGGCAAGGTACATGGGAATAAGGCAGTCTCTGCCTTCCTCAGAGCGCCAGAGCAGGCAGGAGGTGCGAGTGCATGCATGCGCGTTCTTGTGCCACATCTTGTGTTTGACAAATAAAGACTAATTATAAATGTCCAATTTCTACAGATTTCAACTGTTTTAATAAACTACTGAAATCTGGTCATAAAGTTCTGAAGTAAGGTGGTCCCTTTAGACTCCTGTCAAAAAAAAAAAAAAAAAAAAGAAATGTTTCCTCAGTCTTTGGGATATTATTTTTAGCTTTACTAAATGGCAGCTGCCTGCCCAGTCACACGTAGATCTGTGAGTAAGTGCATTGTATAGCATATATACAATTCAATGGACTTCCACCTAAGCAACAGGAATGTTGCACAGGCTTTAGAGAAGGATGCAATATAAGCACAATCTTTAAACCAATGTTAGCTGTATTTTGTGTTTCACAGTGCACTTTCAATGCGTTTTCAATCATATGTATGAGATGTTTTATTTAAAAGATACCAATGCAAGAAAAAAAAAAAAAAAATCTGTATCTTCTCTTCCACAAAGTTATTAAAATTCAGAATAGTACATTTGGATAATACCTGTGCAAGATGATAAGAAGAAACTAGGATTAATTGTGCTGCTTATCATCAATTTATCCCTGAGAAACAAATGTTATTTATCAAAGTGATTCTTCTAGAGAGGTTTATTATTAAATAGCGATCCGACTTGGCAGGGCTGGTGGGAATAACATGGACTTCACTCACTAAATACTGACAATAGGCTGAAGTCCACATACATAAGCAGACCTGTGAAATCCCAGAGATCCAAGTCACTGAAATCAAAAAGGTTTTTCATTTGCTGAAGGAAGATTGCTGCCCCCTGCTCTTGGAGTGCCTTGTCCAATCTAGTTTGGAAATCTTCAAATTAACAAGTTTTCCACCATTAGATTTACAAAACCTAGTTGATCTCACCAGGTCAAACAGTACGGTATTGTGCTATTGATGCTAGCATGTTTCACAGTAGTGCACGGACTGGAAGAAACTTTTGTCATCGTGCAGTCCCCTCCTTTGGTGGGACCTTAAATTTATGGAAGAAGGGGAATTTTATGTAAAAAAAAAATAAAATAAAATAAAATAAAAAAAAAAAAAATCACACTCCATAGTAGCAGCAATAGGTTTGGTCCCCCTCCCCAACCCCCGTTTGGGGTTTTTTGTTGTTGTTTTTGTTTTTTTTACCCTCAATACTTTAACTGAAAGCTGTTTATTAACCCCACTGCTCCAATATTTAGGAAGCTTTTCATTTCCAGCCTAGATTTATGGTCAGATTATACCTATTTGGTCCTGTGTTAGTGTTTTCCTTTAGCTTAAAACAGCTTTTACTGACTTCGTATTTACCATGATGCATTTATAAGCACAGTCATATCTTCTTTCAGCCTTGGTTTTCCAGACAGACAAAGCTCTAAACACACAAGGAAATAACTGAAAGACCGATCGCTTCCTTGAGCATCCTAGATCTTCTCCCTGTACCCATGTCAGTTTGAGTTGGTCTTTTTGAAGATGAGTAAATTGTACACAGGGGAAGAAAGAGATGCTTCCCTACTTCTACTGAAAGTAACTCTCTGGATGTATCCTAGGAACACACTGGCCTTTCATAGGCAGAGTCAGCTGTTACCAATAAGTGTACCAACATCCTCCTAAATCCTCCATTTCTAGTTAAAGAGCTCCTTGTTCCTACCCAACTATAGGCCTTCTTCAGAACAAGCAAAATGTCAAGGGACCAGAATCAGGAAGCTGCAAGTCAGCCTAGGTTCATGAAGCCCAAGCCAAGCAGCAGAGATCACATTAAGGTCAGGAGTTGGATTCAGGAATGACCTAGGGACAAATAAAAAGAGCAGGAACTAGGGTCAAGGCAATGTGATGGGTCTGCAAGTTCACCAAAAGCCTTGCGATGAAGACAGTTTGCCAAATTTCCTCCTCTTAAGGAATGCTGTTGCTTGAGAAACCAGAAAGAGTTAAGAGAGGAGCCTGCTTGTCCAGTGAATAGTGAAGTGCTTGATACTGGCAGCAGGACCCAGATTTTTTTTCCTGCAACGGAAGAGAAATGGACTAGTACCTTACTGCTTCTCGTGTAAAAAAAAACAAAACAAAAAAAGTTAGCGATTTGGGTGATCATCTCTTGAGACAGCAAATCCAAACCCTGCAACAAAAAACTTGGGCTATCAAGATCTAGCTGCCATAAGGAACATTTGAGAACCAGGTCAAGAAGTTTCTGCTGTTTAACAGTTACATAAAGAATGTAAAAATGAGTTCAGGACCCTTGTGGAAGTAGTAATCAAAACAAAAGATTAAGTTTAGGTTGTGGCAAAACTGGCTGTGGTACAGAATGGTTTATTGGAATCCTGAAGCAAAAGATTAACAAAAAAAAAAAAAAAAAATGAACTTGATTATGCAATTAAAAGCAGCCAAGAAACAAAAGATTCTACTTTCTGGAAGAATAAACTCCTTAAAAAGATTTGGTATTTTTGTTCAATGCTACATTCAGTATTAGCAGTAAAGAAACATTTGTTGTTCCAGTCATGCCATTTCTTGAGTACAGGTTGACAAAACCTTGGTAACTTGAATTCATTGCTAGACAGAATGAATTCTCATAAGAGGTTGTTCAAACTGGGTCTATCTAGTGCCAAGAGCAACCTGTAAAGAATCAAACTCAGAATGGTTATCATCCACGGAGAGAACAAATTGAACCATGAAGTACTGTACTCTAGACCACTCTCTACCTTCTAATGGCCCCTTTCTTCTTGCCTCATTTAATATCATGCAGCACTCACCCCAGCCTGCCCAAAAGGAAGCCACCAGCTAGAAATGTGTACGCATACCAAACTCTTCTTTTGACAATGCCCCTGAAGGCAAAACTCCCAAAAAATGGTTTTGCCTGTTTGACTAGTTTTCATTAGTTTCTTGGTATTTCAACCCCCAGGAGATGAATCACCACAACTCAGTAACCTCTCAAGTCCATTTACAATGCTCCCAATGGCAACATGCAGTCATTCAAGCTTTTGCTTTAAAGTCAAACTTGGACCAACACATCTGGTACTATGCATGTAACTATGTATGCATAACACTATAATGCATACCACGTAAAGTAAAGTTTCTTCTGGAACATTTGCTACTAAATTACTGCTTCACTGCCCTGCTGTATTATTTCCGAACCTGTAGACGCCAATCAGCAATTTAGATCAGCAATTCTAAACCAGGGTGCCACATCCTGGGATGTCATGAGATCCTTTCAGGAGTGTCACAGCATATGCCACACAATGTTAGTACTGCTAGGTTTATAAAAGTGATTCACAAGATAAACCCAGCAATTTCAAATAGAAATCCACAGCTGCATCCATAGACTACTCTATTATTTTTCTATAAATCAAAAACGAACTTAAAACTAAGCAAGCATTTTCTGAAAGGTGCCTCAAGTCTATGCAGGAATATATGCCTGGAGTCTAAAAAGGCTGAGAACCACTGCTTTTAACTAGTGACAGAAGTATCCACGTTTTGTGAATAAAGATGACATTTTCTTCCTACCTCCCTATCCCATAAGCTTGTTAAGACATGTTTAACTACACAATAGGCACTATAATTCATACTTCAATACATACTACACTATGCATCTATTTAAGAAGCCTGTTGAGAGATGTGTGACATTCCAGGTTCATAATAGTTTGGTTTTTTTTTAATGAAGTTAACTTTAAACAAAAAACAAACCTTTACAGTATCACTTTTTCCAAAGGAATCATTCAATGTACACAATGGGCTACAATCTCCAAATAATTTATGCAATATTATCTTATCTTCTTCATTCAATATGCATTTTACCCCATACCATAATTCTGTATTAAATGAATTTTGCATTAAGTTCTCATTTGTCAAACACTATATATAGTCCCTTGATATTTCCACATACTCAGCTTTATAACACCCTATTTTAAACAATAGGGGATTGAAGCAAAGGATCTTGGGTCCAAAATGGTAAGTGTGCACTAATTTTGGGCACTCAGCTTAAGAAATGTAGTGGTCTCATACATCAATCAAGGCTTTTTAAAGAGTTTACATGTTCATAATATAACTCTCATTAACTGCAGTTAGTTTTGAGTTTAGAGAACTTCAAGATCAGGCCCCTTGTGGTTCAAGATTAGCATTCATAGGTTCATAGATGTAGGGCTGGAAGGGGCCTTAGCAGATCATCTAGTCCGACCCGCTGTCCTGGGCAGGAACGAATACTGGGCTCACATGACCCCAGCTAGGTAATTGTCAAGCCTCCTTTTAAAGACCCCCAAGGTGGTGCTGGCTCCTACTTCGCCTGGAAGCTGGTTCCAGATCCTGACTGTGAAGTAGTGCCTCCTGATATCTAGCCAGAAAAAGTGTGTTACTAGAATCTAACTGTGAAAAAGGAACGAGTACATATATCATACCAATTGTATGTCATGGACATACACCATCCACAGATTCATGCAGAGTGGTATACACCTAGAGGGTACAAGATCAGATGTTTGTGGGTAGCATCACCAAATGGGGGCATGCCCTTGTGCTCCCTTCAGATAGAAGGCAATCCAGAATCAGTTCCACTGCCAACAGCAATACTACTGGTGGGTTCCTATCAGTGGCAATGAAAGCCAGAGTACTGAATCTGCATCAACAACACATCTTTAAGAATCACAGTTACTGTAAACCAAGTAGCTGTTACTGATTCAAGTGATAATCTGTGCACATTCCACATGAAAATTTACAAATCAACGAACCAACCAGTTACCCTTAGACAAGAAGGGAGAGAAGTAAAGGTCTGTTTGAGGAAAAAAAGCCTGAATCTTACTTAGAATTTTACATCAGTAAATAATGAGAAGCAAGTTGTGGCTTAAACTCCAACCTGAACTCATCCTCTCCAAGATATAGGAACATTAGTCAGGCAGGTTACAAAGACTACATGAGCTTGGAGTAGAATAAGCATGTCTCTCCAGGAGAAAAAACACAAACAAACTCTTGGCCAAAACCTAGCAGATCTTATACTCACAGGAATTTGATGTGGCTGTCCCTTAAAATACCTTTGATTTTGTGGCATTTACTGAAGATAAGATGTACGTGGTTCTCTCTAAGTGGGTTTATCTGGAAAAAATAGCACAAAAAAATCTAACCTGCGACATCTTAGTTGAGTGCAGCTTAAAAAAGAAAGCAGGGAGGTGAATATATATTATATATAGATATATATGTAGATAAGATGGGTTCTGACTTTAAACAGAAGTTTTGTGCAAGACTTGAGAATAACCCTTTCTGGGATAGGTGTACAGCAGACTACAAGATCAAAAAGATAAACAGATAGGAAGCCTAGATTAGCCTTCTGTGAAGCTGGCAAGCAAGTTCACTTGAAAGTACCCTCAATGCCAGAAGGACACCCTGGAGAAGTCTTTTAGAACTACTGGAGGCTTTCTAAACATTTCTGCCCAAATAGTCTCTCACTGTGCTCTGAAGAAAAGGGGAGATGTAGAGCTATTGGGGTCACATGATAACAAAACACAACTGTCACCACTTTCTGACAGGAGAAGAGTTGGGTCTCTTTTGGCCTGGTGATGTAGTCTATTACCATGGCTGTCATGAGCATGTTTTATGTTAAACCCCCAAATAGGCAAGAAAGCTTTGCATTTCTGTCTCAGTCCCCACCCCCCCGCACCCAAAGGAAATATGTAAGGTGGCCTCCAGCTGATGATTATGTGATCAATAAATCAAGAAATTACCTCTGCATAAAGATTTCTGACTACAATCTGCTGGCAAAAGAAACAGCCAGACTCTTATGTCAAACTGATATATTCCTGAAACACCAGGGTTGTAGGTAGCCAAGAGAGGGTCTCCCATATTCCTCCTTCCTCAGGGTTTCAAGGACTTTTGCTGTGGGCAGTACTTAAACGGCTGTCTCCGAGGGCAAGAAGGAATTTTAGGAATTTCTTCTTTGGAGCTGGGACACAAGCCCAAGTCCTCAATGAGACTCGTATCTTAAAAAGGTTAGAGTGGCCATTATCCATACCATTGCTGAAAAACCTTGCTATTCTTAATGAACAATCCTTGATCTTTATCTGGACAGCACGTGGAACTCCCAGTGCTCGCAGACAGAAAGACCCCTCATAGTCACGACAGTCAGACTGTTATGCAGGATCAAGTACACCGAGTGCCACTTAAACCATATACTAGTCCAATGTAATATGGCTTTTCAAGCTTCTCCAGCTGATCTTTAAGGATCTGCTTCCTAATATTGGAAGTTCTGTTCCCCAGAAATTTGTTTTCAGGACGTAGCGATAGACCATTTTACTACTCTAATCTGAACAGTGTTGAAGATGATATCCAACTTTCTTGGGCTTCTTCCTAAGGAGTTAGCTTTTACCTAGCCTAGGGCAATAGTAGGGAGTTATTTGGGTCCACTGGCCACACAGGCAGTTCTGGGGAGCTGCCACAGGCTGGACAGCACCCCCCTCCACACCTCTTTCCCCCACAAGAGCCCACACCCCATGAACCCTGCAGTTCCTCCCTGCCACTGCCAATAGTGCATGGCCCTTGGCCTTCCCCACACCTGCTCCAGACTCACACTGGCAAGGGCAGACTAGCCAGAACCCATCCCACACCTGCTCCAGACTACCCACCCACACCAAGCAGAAGCTGCTGCTTGGCCTGAGGGAAGAGCAGCCGCTCTCCCTTGCTGCTACTGGGCCCTTCTTGCTGTAGCAGCCCAGAACTTGTGCCCAGGCTGCCACACAACTCCTCTCTGCCACCACCACTGCCACTTCAAAGCCACCCAGCAGAACAGCAGAGAGTAGCCACAGGGTAGCCCAGGCATGGGCTCAGGGCAGCTGCAGCAAGGACCAAGCTGCAGCAAAGGGGTGGGGCTGCTTTTCCCTTGCACCAAGCAACAGCTTCTGCCTGGCTGCCCACTGCTCAGTGTGGGCAAGCGAGTCTGGAGCAGGTACAGGGCAGGCTGGGGTCAGGGATGCGAGTGCAGGTTCCAGCTGGTCCACTCCACCAAGCTGAGTCTGGAGCAGGCATGGGCTGGGCCGGGGTTGGGATTGTGTGTGTGGGGGGCCCTGTCAATACCATGGGGCTAGGCCCAATGGTAGCAGCAGCCAGAAGGAGCTGCCACTGCATCCTAGAAAAGGTAGTGCAGCTGTGAAGGGCTTTTGAGAAGGATGTAGCTGCTAATCTAGCAAGGATGACTGTAGATTAAGCCAACTGCCTAGAAGGATGCAACACAGATTTGTACTCTCAATGCAGTACCCCATTCCCACTTTAGCAAGAATAAGTGTAGTAATTGGAGTACTGCGTGCAATTCTGGGCGCCACACTTCAAGAAGGATGCGGATAACCTGGAGAGGGTACAGCGAAGGGCAACTCGTATGGTCAAAGGGCCTGCAGACCAAGCCCTACGAGGAGAGACTAGAGAAACTGGACCTTTTCAGCCTCCGCAAGAGAAGGTTGAGAGGCGACTTTGTGGCTGCCTATAAGTTCATCACGGGGGCACAGAAGGGAATTGGTGAGGATTTATTCACCAAGGCGCCCCCGGGGGTTACAAGAAACAATGGCCACAAGCTAGCAGAGAGCAGATTTAGACTGGACATTAGGAAGAACTTCTTCACAGTTCGAGTGGCCAAGGTCTGGAATGGGCTCCCAAGGGAGGTGGTGCTCTCCCCTACCCTGGGGGTCTTCAAGAGGAGGTTAGACGAGTATCTAGCTGGGGTCATCTAGACCCAGCACTCTTTCCTGCTTATGCAGGGGGTCGGACTTGATGATCTATTGAGGTCCCTTCCGACCCTAACATCTATGAATCTATAAGTGCTGTGAAGGGGACAGGCAACTGTGCAGCTACATGTTGCCTGGTTTCCTGGGCAGCTGCCAGCCAGGTTAGTCTTTTCCAGGCCAGATTTGCACAAGACTTGAGGAGGCTGTAAGACCAGAACGCTGTAGCCAAGAACACAATATACAGGTTAAAACTCTCATTCCAGGACTTGAGCTCAGGGGAGCAAGAAGCCATTTAAAAGCCGATTCAGTACCAATAGGGCCTATTATTCAAAACAAGTTCTGATCTTGTACATGCATCCCAAGTGCATGTAAAAAATGTAATCTGCATGGACAAGCTAGGACCTAGTCTGGTTCTTGCAACTTACCCACTATTACACTAACCCCTCTGGCATAGACAGCTATAGATACTATGCCTTTAAGGTGGAGAGATTTAGGACACAGGCTATGAAGCATTAAAAAAAGAAAAGGATAATTTCCACATAGACAGACATATAGGCCCCAACTGCTCCTCTACTGGAGCACCTTGGAACTGGGAGACTGGGAAACCCACAAGTCCCACCACACTCCAGAGTTCATACACAACAAAGGCGCTTCAAAATGTGATGCCTTAAGTCATAACTCATGACAACAAGGCCAATTTTAGAGTGCTTTGGCCATTTTTAGAATTTCAAAGGGTGGGTATGCCTGTAATGTTTGTTCCCACTATCATGTTATGCCTTAACCAAGAACTGATCTTTCTGCAGTTTACCTGGTTTACTTTCCAACTTCTGTTGGAAACAAGGCAGGAGATTGGCAGAGATGGATAAAATAACCCCATTTAACTCAATAAGGACTATCCAACTTGTGTAAGAATAGAGGAAGGAATATCATGAAAAAGACTCTAAAAATTGTGCAATTAAAAGCTATAGGAATGCATAAAAGACAAAGAACAAATTAAGGCTGCATCAGTCTTTATTCTGTCACTTTTAAAACTTAAATTTTATCTCACAAGTTTAACAACTTTAATCAAACACCATATAATTTTCTACACTTAAAGAAAAGCACACAGGAAACAAAGGATTCCATCTTGTGGAATTCTACTGGCCCCACATGGATCACTGGACTTAAAAGGTTTACAAGTTAAAACCACTGAAGTAATAAGAAACTACCAATGAAATCAGATGCATAGTTTTCTACTGAGTTTCAGAGCAATTAGGTGAACTACAGAGGAAAGATGGGACACTAGAATCTTAGTTCTTTTCACATGGAAAAGAGTGCAGTAGTGGTCAGATCCTTAAAAGATATAAATAAATTTTAAAAAAAATTAACAAAATATATATCACTCAGGTAATCTCTCTAAAAATTCTGGGAGAAAGAAAAACAGTTTTATAACACCTCATTCTGGAATTAACACCCACTTTCACCCCCCCCCCCCAGTAACTCTGAAAATACGGTCAGTTACAGGGTTGGGGGGGGGGGGGGGGAGGAGGAGAGTTAACCGAACGAACGAACGAACGACACTTGAGGCAAGACCAAAATTACAATTTGTCTGAAAAATGTAAAATGATAAAATTGCCATTAAACACTTACAAAATTGTATTCATGTAGAATTAGCGAGCCCAAGATCATTTGCGTTTTAGCTGTGCTACGTTCATCTCGAAATAAAAATTTAGTCAGTCAAAAAAGGTAGTTAAATACTTACTTATTTGACTGGCAACCTGATCTAGTTTTTCTTGAGATCTGCTGATAAGAGCTATTTTCATTCCACACCTTGCTAACTGCAAAACAAAGAGATACAAAGTCAACCAAATCACAACTACATTCCAGGTCACTAAAAAGTTACCATGAAACATAATACAGGATATATCCACCAGGAACAGGAAGTCAGAAAAACTAATACTACTAGGATGGCATTATGCTAGTGCACTTGTGTGGATATAATCTGTATTTGTCTGTATCTGTACTCAAGTGTAATTTTAAAGGAAAAAAAAAAAAAAACCTTACCTCTTCTGCATAGGCTTTTCCAATTCCATCTGTGGCACCTGTGACCACTAAAAAAAGAAGAAGAAAAAACCCATTAGCTACCTTGACAACATCCAACAATGGTGTGGTCATTAGTAGGCTAGTAATGAACTTCTGACAAAGCAGCCCTTCAAATCAATTCCCCACATGTAATGTATGACTCTTGTTTTTCTAAAGGTTTTTTAATAAAAGAATTAGAAGCATCTGTTTTTCTCGTGTCTGCACAAGAAACTTCGGAAGTATGAGAAATAAGAGCTTGGAGCCAGCTGGTTAGAGAGAGTTTGGGGGGGGGAAAAAAATGGATCAAGAGTTTGACTGAATGCCTGTACAAATTTAATACTTATTTCTGTGTTGTGCTCTACAGTGCCCTTTTAGCAATTCTTTGGCACCAAACAGCAGCTATCATTATACTGCTGCCTAATGATCTCTTTATGAACTAGATTAGCTCTCCCATTTACCATATTTACCTGAATCCAAGGCGATATACACCCACCTCCAATAATTAGGTTCTATACATGTCAACTATAAACCATTGCAATTTACTATATGTAAAATTGAAGGTCATCAAAAATTCACATTCCACTCCACTGTTGTGAGGAGTGGGTATTGGCCCCTGTACCTTGCCCCCCCCACCACTTGCCTTCTACCTGCCTACCCCTGGTGTCTGCCCCCACCCCAACCCCTTATCTCCTTAGATGACTGCCCCCACCTCCCTCCCTCAAACTCTCTCATTACATACCCCCTTTCATACCAGCATAGGTTTTATTTTTAACCCCTTAAATGCCAATTATGAAAATTAAATCTGCCATTATACAATTCTCCTGCAGATGCCCCAAGATGTCTTGTGTACCCCCAGGGATATGAATGTCATTGTTTGGGAGTCCCTGATCTAGATAATGAAATTTTACCTTTAAAATTCACATAAGAGCAGCTGCTTTTTTCCCCTCCCACCATTGTTCAACTCTATGGCAAAGTACAGTCTTAGTACCTGGGCCCCGAAAGATTACTGTATTAAACAAACTGGACTGGGAGTCTTAGCCTAATTCCCTAATCAGCCTTTATTCCATAAATCTTGCACAGCTAGTTCTTAGGAATTGCTGAACATCATGACTGGGCAGCTACAAATTTTCTTTTGAAGCATCCTATTACAAGTCTTGCTAGTGATACTCAAAACAGAAGCCATCATCTCCCCTGAAGTTCACTTATGGCAGTTATGTACCATCAACAGGGCTGCTGATGTTTGACTAATGAGTGAATTGGGAGCCGGTTTCAAGTGCTCATTCCAGTTTCTTTAGAACAATATGTGCACAAGAGCCCACTAACTTGCAACCAGCCACGTATAAAAGGTGTGATCCATTTAGCTAGATGGGATTGTAGTTCTGCAAAGGGACACTGTCCTCTTTGCTCAAGAACTAACGTGCTCCTATTTCATTACTGATCTTAAGTCCCATATTATACATTATCACACAATTCATTTCCCCAACAAAATATTCTAAACAAAAAAGAATAAAGCAAAAGGGAAAACCTATCCTAACATGATAATGTAGTTTGATCATCTTCTAAGCTGACCAGACTTGGATGTTTAGTTTGATGCATTTAAGGTGACTGCCTCACCACAGAGACATCTGAAAGAACCACCCCCACTTTGCTGAAAAAAGAGTCAACATGTTGCATCTTTCCCTCACCATCTTCATAACCTCACTTCCTCAACCTTTTCAATCTAGGCTAGCAAGTTCTCCATTTTAAAAGTTTCTGTTTAAAAGTCATTATTGCTTGGTCTTCCCACATTGTGTGCTCCTTGATTAAACCTATAAGACTAATTTAAACCATATGCTCCTCAAGACAGGAACTAAGACTTCCTACCTGTCATTTAAGTATTTTTCAGAGAAATGTTGAACTCAATGATTTTATGTACAGTACAAATTATTCTTTACTTGTTTTTTCTTACTAGGAATGTTTACATGACTTTCAAGTTTTTTGTTCTTTAAACAGAAATCTTAAAAACCAACAAGAGTAGCTGTCACTCAATAGAACAGGCAGAGAAGACTGGGGACTTCAGATGAGGCATACAACAGGAACAATTTTCCCAACCCTTCAGAGGCTCCTCTCAGCTAAGAGCCCCTGGCTTCAAAAAGCTAGTTGACCCACCAGAACGCAAATTTAAAATCTCTCAGTAGATCTACGGTTAGAGGCTTTGATGTACCACCTGGAAATACAGGAAGGAAATGTATACAGAGTTGGTTTGTAGTTACAAGTGCTACAAAGAGCTACATCCCCTTTACACGAGTCCACTAAAAGGAATTTCCCTGCATACTCATTTCTGTCCGTCATGCAGGTTTAAAGCCAAAATAAAGATGTAGCTCTTATTCCTACATTTCTGTTGATATATTCTGGGCTGTCCTCAGGCCCCAAGATAAATTATAACTACCTCCCAGCCCCAAAGCTGGGCATGTCTTTTTTTTCATCCTCCCCACCCCCCACCAAGTGGTAGAATAGGAGTGATGGTATTTTTGTTTGTTTGTTTTTTTAAACCAGGGGGACTGGGAAGGGGGGGCGCTACATTGTCCTCATTTTCCCTACAGATGGAAAAGGTAAGTTCAGAGACTCTTCTGCTTTCTCCTTAATAGAAAGTCATGAAAGAGCAGTTTGTGGGCCATTCTGCTCCTTTTCTTCCTCAAATGTTCCGAAGAAAAAAAAGAAAGCAGCTCCCAGGTCAAGTCAGTGTACCCCTCAAGTTTATTCCCCATCAAGCATGTAGCAGCATCTTCTGAGGAATGGGGGAACCAAGTTCTTCCATAACTTTGGGGAACACTAGCAACAGCCAGCTTCCTTTCCATTCTCAAAATCTTATATACTCTGTGGTGTGGAGTAGGAATAGAAGTGGCAAAACTCTTCTCTCAAGCCTCATTTTCTCACCCAGCAACACTGCTGCTGTACACTTGTCTACACTTAATTGCTGTCATGCCTATAAAAGGCAATCCTTCTAGTAAAGATGTAGCTTATACCAGCTAAAGGGTTCTTTTGGCCAGCATAACTTGCACTATTACATTGAAGAACATATACATAACATATACCAGCAAGAGTAACTTTTTGCCAGTTTTACTGTATCTACAGTAAGATTTTCTCCAGCTATATTGGTTAGGAATATGATTTTTTTCCACACCCTTAACCAACATAGCTCTCTACTTAAGTTTTGCTGAAATAGCTATTTCACCTTCGCAATCAGCATGATCTGTGGGGTGGAAGCTCCATGATTAAGTTTGCAGATGATACTAAGGTGTGGGGAAATGCAAGCAAACTAGAGGATAGGGTAGAAATCCAGGATGACCTTGACAGATTGGTTTTGTGGGCAGAACAGAATCAAATGAGGTTTAACAGGGTGCAAGGTTCTTCATCTGGGTAGGAAGAACCTACACCATGATTACATGATGGGTGGTGGTACAGGGGCAGGGGATCTGCAGGGGGTACCACTAAACAGAAGATGAACATGAGCCAAGTGAGATGAAGTCACCAGTATGGCAAATAGAACGGTGGTGGCAACTCATTGGCTGTTGCACAACAGATCCAGGGAGGTGCTTCTACCTCTGTTCGGTGCTGGTGAGGCCACAGCTGGAGTACTGTGTCCGGTTCCAGGCACCGCACTTCAGGAAGGATGCGGATAAGCTTAAGAGAGTATAAAAGGAGGGCCACCTGTATGATTATGGGCCACGAGACTGGCCCTGGATCAGTCTGAGTAAGAGAAGACTGGAGTGGTGACTTGATAGCTGCCCAACAAGTATGTCAGAAGTGAGAACCAAGATCTAGAGGAGGCAACTCTTCAGGAAGGCACCTCAGGGGAGGACAAGGACCAATGGGCACAAGCTAATAGAGTAAATTTAGGCTGAACATAAGAAAAAAAAAAAAAAAAAAAAACAAAAAAAACAACAACTCACTTTCTGTAAGGGTTACCAGAATCTGGAACACTCCCAGAAGAGGTGGTGCAGTCACCATCTTTGGAGGTGTTCAAGATGAAGCTCAATAAGTACCTTGTTGAGCTCATTTGAGCCCAATAAACTTCCTGCCCATGGCAGGTGACTATCCATCCTTATTTGGGCAAGATGGGAACATCAAGACCTGGTCCCAGGCTGCAGGACTCTGGGACAGCATTTATCCCAGATTCCCAGTATTGTGCAGGGATCCAGGTTTTTTGTTCACCATGTAAAAGTGTGGGACTCTGGGTTTTCCCTTACAGGCTGGCAGAGTTCCAGCTGTAAGGGCTGCAGGGAATGGGATGCAGGCAGTGCCATGTGCATGTATGCACACGCAGACGTGCATACAGCCAGGACTACAGCCCTAGGCAGTGGTGGAGAACAGCTCCCTGAGCTGCCTGCAAATAAGTCTACTGGGGGGGGGGGTTCAGATTGAAGCCCCCACAGTGAAGGAACAGATGGGGCAGGAAGCGGGACACAGCCATGGGAGGCTCATTTAAGAAGCTGCTGGGGGAGGGGGAAGAAAAAAACCCCAAAAGCAAACATGTGCCCCCCCAAAACTGTGTGTGGGGCACGGGCTGATACAGGGTGCCCAACCACGTCACTGTTGCTGCCCACACTGAGTTGTGCCTCTGAGAAAGGCACAGAGACATTATCATCTCAGGCCCCACCCCTAAAAAAAAAAAAAGTCAGTGCCTTATGCTCACCTGAAAGTCAGCACTGAGGAGACTGCATGCCATTGACAATATCACGCATATTACTGAGATGGGCTGCACTAACCTGTTCTTATGATTCGCCCTGAGAAAGTTGTGGATTTCTTGTCAAAAATTTGCGGTACGTGCGCAAGTAAAGCATTATTTTTCATGGAATATTCACGGAACTACTGAGACCCATTTGCCAAGAGCAATGGTAGTTCTGTGAATATTCCATGAAAAATACGATACTTTACCTGCACATGTGCAGCAGGCAGGCACAGCTATAAGCAGTGAAAGGCTGGGGCCAATGGGGCTTAGCTCCCCAAAGCACAGGGCAGCACAGAGGGCTGCAAGGCAGAGCAGGGCAGGGCAGGGCAACCCAAACACACACAGACAGACAGAGCCTGCAGGTGGCCAGGATTGCAGCCAGATAGTGTGCAAAGCACTGCCTACCACAACGAGTAAGTCAGCAAAGGGGAAGAGGAAGATTGAGGTCCCTACAGTGAACGAGGGAGTGAGGCAGAAGCAGGAGCAGGTCATATGACACTTGGAAGCCCAAGCAGCTCGTCCAGGGGCATAAGGAGACTCCCACCACTGCGCACACCTTGGGAGAGGCCCCACATGCCCCCCAGATTTGTGCGTGGGGCAGAGGCAGGCTGCTGCTGTGAGCTGAGCTCTGCACCCTGCTACTGGTGCCTCGGGAGCTGGCTACTGCATGCAATGCCACATGCCTGCTGCCACTGGCTCCCAAGGCACCGATAGCAGGGTGCAGAGTCTAACCCACAGCCACAGCCCACCTCTGGGCTAGCACTCCTGCTTGCAGAAAACCCTAAGTCGTGGGTGTTATCTGAAACCTGGTGGGATTCTTCCCATGACTGGGCGGTACATATTGGGGGTTATAGGCTGTACAGAAAGGACAGGGTAGGGAAGAAAGGGGGAGGGGTTGCGCTCTATGTCAATGAGCAATATACTTCGACCCTCATCAAGACAGAATCGAAGGAGGAGAAAATAGAAGGATTGTGGGGTGTTACATGGGGGGGTAAGGAGAAAGGAATTTGGTGGTAGGGATCTCCTACAGACCCCCACACCAAGGGGAAGAAGTAGATTCGGGGCCCCTGAGGCAGCTCTCAGAGACCATAAAAACTAAGGAGCTGGTAGTCATGGGGGACCTAAACTACCTTGAGGGAGACAGACAGCAAAGTCCCACCGTTCATGCACGTTCCTTTCCTGAGTACAGGACCTCCACCTGACGCAGCAGGTACATGGTCCCACTAGGGGGAATGCCTTACTGGACCTGGTATTGGCAACGGGGGATGATATGGTAGGGGGCCTACAGATCGGTAGTCACCTGTGGGACAGCGATCACCAAACAATAGAATTCACCATAAGGCGTCGAGTGGGTAAGGTAACTAGTAGGGTGAAAGTGATAGACTTTAGGAAAGCTGATTTCAGTGAACTCAGGCGATTAGTCAAGGATGCACTGCAGAGTACGAGTTTTGAAGAGATGGGAGCCCAGGAAGAGTGGCTGTGCCTGAAGAAAATGATCCTTCAGGCACAGAAGGAGATGATCCCGATGCGAGGAAAGAGGGAAAAGGGGCCAGGAGGCTTCCTTGGCTGACCAGAGAAATCCAGGGCAGCCTGCGGACTAAAAGGGGAGCATATAAAAAGTGGAAACGGGGAGAGATTACCAAAGAGAAGTATACCTCCTCTGCTCGCACTTGTAGGGAGGCAGTTAGACAGGCCAAAGCTACCATGGAGCTGAGGATGGCATCCCAAGTAAAGGATAACAAAAATTTGTTTTTTTAGGTATATAGGGAGTAAAAAGAAGGCCCGGGGTGGAATAGGATCCCTACTAAATGGGCAGAAGCAATTGGTGACAGACAGGGGGGACAAGGCTGAACTTCTCAACAAGTTCTTTGCCTCAGTGTTCCTAAGTGAGGGGCAGGACAAGTCTCTCACTGGGATTGTAGAGAGGCAGCAGCAAGGCACCAGACTGCCATACATAAACCCTGAGATGGTGCAGAGTCACTTGGAGGAACTGGATGCCTTTAAGTCGGCAGGCCCGGATGAGCTCCATCCGAGGGTACTGAAGGCACTGGCTGACATCATTGCACAGCCACTGGCAGTAATGTTTGAACACTTGTGGCGCACGGGCCAGGTCCTGGAGGACTGGAAAAGGGCCAGTGTGGTCCCCATTTTCAAGAAGGGGAGGAAGGAGGACCCAGGCAACTATAGGCCAGTCAGTCTCACCTCCATCCTAGGCAAAGTCTTCAAAAAAAATTATCAAGGCTCACATTTGCGAGAGCCCAGCAGGACAAATTATGCTGAGGGGAAACCAGCACGGGTTCATAGCAGGTAGATCATGCCTGACTAATCTAGTCTCTTTTTATGACCAGATTACAAAACACCTGGACACAGGAGTAGGGGTGGATGTCGTATACTTAGACTTCAGGAAGGCCTTCGATACGGTATCCCACCCCATACTGGGGAACAAGTTAAGAGGCTGTGACTTGGATGACTACACAGTCCAGTGGGTTGCGAATTGGCTAGAGGGTCGCACCCAGAGTCATAGTGGATGGGTCGGTATCAACCTGGAAGGGTGTGGGCAGTGGGGTCCCGCAGGGCTCGGTCCTTGGACTGATACTCTTCAAAATCTTCATCAGAGACTTGGACGAGGGAGTGAAGTGTACTCTGTCCAAGTTTGCAGATGACACAAAACTGTTGGGAGAAGTGGACATGCCAGAGGGCAGGGAACAACTACAAGCAGACCAGGACAGGTTGGACATATGGGCAGAAAACAACAGAATGCAATTCAACAAGGAGAAATGCAAAGTGCTGGTTTCCTAGGGAGGAAAAATGTCCAGCACACCTACTGCCTAGGAAATGACCTGCTTGGTGGAACGGAAGCAGAAAGGGATCTTGGAGTCCTAGTGGACTCCGAGATGAACATGAGTCGACAGTGTGACGAAGCCATCAGAAAAGCTAATGGCAGTTTATTGTGCATCAGCAGATGCATGACGAACAGATCCAAGGAGATGATACTTCCCCTCTATCAGGCGCTGGTCAGACCGCAGTTGGAATACCGTGTGCAGTTTTGGGCGCCGCACTTCAAGAGGGATGTGGATAACCTGGAGAGGGTCCAGAGAAGGGCTACTCATATGGTTAAGGGCTTGCAGACCAAGCCCTATGAGGAGAGACTGGGGCACCTGGACCTCTTCAGCCTCTGCAAGAGAAGGTTGAGAGGCGACCTTGTGGCTGCCTATAAGTTCATCACAGGGGGCACAAAAGGGAATTGGTGAGGTTTAATTCACCAAGGCGCCCCAGGGGGTTACAAGAAATAATGGCCACAAGCTAGCAGAGAGCAGATTTAGACTAGACGTTAGGAAGAACTTCTTCACGGTTAGAGTGGCCAAGGTCTGGAACGGGCTCCCAAGGGAGGTGGTGCTCTCCCCTACACTGGGGGTCTTCAAGAGGAGGTTAGATAGGCATCTAGCTGGGGTCATCTAGACCCAGCACTCTTTCCTGCCTATGCAGGGGGTTGGACTTGATGATCTATTGAGGTCCCTTCCGACCCTAGCATCTATGAACCTATGAATCTGCCCCTTGATCTGCCCTCTTCCCCCCGGTCCCTTCCCTGACTTACCTGCTGTGGTGGGCAGTGCTCTGCACACCATCTGGCTACAATCCCAGCTATCTGCAGGCTGCATGTCTGTCTGTTCTTGCCCCTTTCTCCCCCCCGCTGCAGCTGCCTGGAGCCATGCCTGGGCTGCTCTGCAGCCCTTTGCACATTCCACCGCTTATGCTTGCAACCCTTAAAAGTTGTGGCATGGAGCAAATTTTGCTATTTCCCTGCAGTCCAACAAGTCACGATTTTCTCACAGTCCTACTTGATATATATCAAGGGGCACGTATCATATGTTCGCTCAATGTGGGCCGCATATTTTGTAGTCATGCTCAATGTGGGTTGCATTTAAAACCCACTTCAGAGCTAGTTTCCATTACTGGGCAGATGCTGCTTTTCACAGATGTTAGGGTTGGAAGAGACCTCAATAGATCATCGAGTCCGACCCCCTGCATAAACAGGAGAGTGCTGGGTCTAGATGACCCCAGCTAGATGCTCATCTAACCTCCTCTTGAAGACCCCCAGGGTAGGGGAGAGCACCACCTCCCTTGGGAGCCCGTTCCAGACCTTGGCCACTCGAACTGTGAAGAAGTTCTTCCTAATGTCCAATCTAAATCTGCTCTCTGCTAGCTTGTGGCCATTGTTTCTTGTAACCCCCAGGGGCGCCTTGGTGAATAAATACTCACCTATTCCCTTCTGTGCCCCCGTGATTAACTTATAGGCGGCCACAAGGTCACCTCTCAACCTTCTCTTGCGGAGGCTGAAAAGATCCAGTTTCTCTAGTCTCTCCTCGTAGGGCTTGGTCTGCAGGCCCTTAACCATACGAGTGGTCCTTCTCTGGACATTCTCCAGGTTATCTGCATCCCTCTTGAATTGCGGCACCCAGAATTGCACACAGTACTCCAACTGCGGTCTGACCAGCGCTCGATAGAGAGGAAGTATCACCTCCTTGGACCTATTCGTCATGCATCTACTGATGCACGATGAAGTGCCATTGGCTTTTTTGATGGCTTCGTCACACTGCTGGCTCATGTTCATCTTGGAGTCCACTAGGACTCCAAGATCCCTTTCTACCTCTGTGCCACCCAGCAGGTCGTTCCCTAGGCTGTAGGTGTGCTGGACATTTTTCCTCCCTAGGTGCAGCACTTTGCATTTCTCCTTGTTGAACGGCATTCTGTTGTTTTCTGCCCACTTGTCCAACCTGTCCAGATCTGCTTGCAGCTTTTCCCTGCCCTCCGGTGTGTCCACATCTCCCCATAGCTTTGTGTCATCTGCAAACTTGGACAGAGTACATTTCACTCCCTCGTCCAAGTCACTGATGAAGACATTAAAGAATATCGGTCCAAGGACCGAGCCCTGCGGGACCCCACTGCCCACACCCTTCCAGGTTGAAACCGACCCTTCCACCATGACTCTCTGGGTGCGACCCTCCCGCCAATTCGCCACCCACTGGACTGTGTAGTCATCTAAGTCACAGCCTCTTAACTTGTTCACCATTATGGGGTGGGATACCGTATCGAAGACCCTCCTGAAGTCTCAGTATACGACATCCACCCCTACTCCCGTGTCCAGGTGTTTTGTAACCTGGTCATAAAAAGAGACTAGATTAGTCAGGCATGATCTACCTGCTACGAACCCGTGCTGGTTTCCCCTCAGCATAATTTGTCCTGCCGGGCTCTTGCAAATGTGAGCCTTGATAATTTTTTCAAAGACTTTGCCAAGGATGGAGGTGAGACTGACTGGCCTATACTTGCCCGGGTCCTCCTTCCTCCCCTTTTTGAAAATGGGGACCACGTTAGCCCTTTTCCAGTCCTCTGGGACTTGGCCCGTGCGCCACGAGCTTTCAAATATTCCCACCAGTGGCTCTGCAATGATGTCGGCCAGTGCCTTCAGCACCCTCGGATGGAGCTCATCCGGGCCTGCCGACTTAAAGGCATCCAGTTCTTCCAAGTGACTCTGCACCATCTCAGGGTCTACACATGGAAGTCTGGCACCTTGCTGCTGCCTCTCTACAACCCCAGTGAGAGATTTGTCGTGCCCCTCACTTAGGAACACTGAGGCAAAGAACTCGTTGAGTTCAGCCTTGTCCCCCCTGTCTGTCACCAATTGTTCCTGCCCATTTAGCAGGGGTCCTATTCCTCCCTGGGCCTTCCTTTTACTTCCTATATATCTAAAAAACAATTTCTTATTGTCTTTTACTTGGGTTGCCATCCTCAGCTCCATGGTAGCTTTGGCCCGCCTAACTGCCTCCCTACAAGCACGAGCAGAGGAGGTATATTTATCTTTGGTGATCTCTCCCTGTTTCCACTTTTTATATGTACTCCCCTTTTGGCCCTTAGGCTGCCCTGGATTTCTCTGGCCAGCCAGGGAAGCCTCCTGGCCCCTTTCCCTCTCTTGCCTCGCATCGGGGATCGTCTTGCTTTGTGCCTGAAGGATCGTTTCCTTAAGGCACAGCCACCCTCCTTGGGCTCCCATCCCTTCAAAACTCTTACTCTGCAGTGCGTCCTTGACTAATCGCCTGAGTTCATTGAGATCAGCTTTCCTAAAGTCTAGCACTTTCACCCTACTAGTTACCTTACCCACTCGACGTCTTATGGTGTATTCTATTATTAGGTGATCACTGTCCCCCAGATGGTTACCAATCTGTAGGTCTGCTACCATGACATCTCCCGTTGCCAATACCAGATCCACTATGGCATTCCCCCTAGTGGGACCATGTACCTCCTGAGTTAAGTGGAGGTCTTGTACACAAGTTAGAAACCTGCGTGAGCGGTGGGACTTTGCTGTCTGTGACTCCCAGCAGATGTCCGGGTAGTTTAGGTCCCCCATGACTACCGCCTCCTTAGCTTTTATGGTCTCCGAGAGTTGCCTCAGGAGCCCCGAATCTCTTTCTTTCCCTTGATGTGGGGGTCTGTAGAAGACCCCTACCACCAAATCCCTTTCTCCTTGCCCCCCATGTAGCCTAACCCACAATCCTTCTACTTCCTCATCCTTGGATTCCTTCTTGATGAGGGTTGACATATATTGCTCACTGACATAGAGCGCAACCCCTCCCCCTTTCTTCCCCACCCTGTCCTTTCTGTACAATCTATAGCCCTCAATAGGTACCGCCCAGTCATGGGATGAATCCCATCAGGTTTCTGTTAGCCCCACTAAGTCATAGGTGTTTAGTGCAAGCAGGAGTGCTAGTTCATCCTGCTCGTTTCCCATGCTCCCATTTTGGCAGCAGCTTAATGAGTGACAATGTATTCAATGAGGTTTCCTTGCACGTAAGTGTAAGATATGGGGCTTTCCCCCCCTCCTCATTCTGATTGGATAAAAAAAGCCTTATCCCATATTCTAGTAAATAAATATAGTAGTTGACCTGGAGTGGGCCCAAAACTCCTGTATAAAGAAAGCAGCTTTAATGAAACCTATTTATTTATTATCGTCCTCGAGAACCTTGCTACCAAAGAAATGAATGAGCTGATATCAGTTCAGATGCATATTGTTTTGGGAAAATGGTAACTTGACTTGATTAAAAAAAATAAAGGTAAATGGATTAAAGGTTGGCAAATCCACATTTTGCTTGATGTCTTGAAAGCTTCTGTGGTAAAAGTTCTTCATATACCCAGCATAGTCATATTGGCAAGTGCTGCTCATATAATTGTTTGCTTATGAAATGATGTGGTTCTGCAATTATGCAGGTGCTATTGAGGGCATGCATGTGGCCATTTCTGTTCTGGCCTTTGGCATAAGTGAATGTTAATAGGAAGCATACTGCTCTTTTGTTATGCATGCATTTGGTGACTGCCATGGCAGATTCATGGGCACAGTTGCTGAGTACAGAAATTCTGGTCTGTACTGATTATATGGTCTGTTTTCCACATGGGCTGCATTCCACACTTCATTCCCTTCTGAGCAACAGTCATAAATAGGATGTCTAAACCACCTGCCTGTGCATGGACAAGGATGGTTCTGAGGCTCACGATACCCAGAATTCTCTCACATTCTTCCTGAAGACAAAATCTCAGTCATGGCAAAGATGTTATTCCAATCATCTTTCATCTCCTCCAACTCAGCCCTCCTTTATTTGCTATACAGCCACCCCAAGAATATAAACAGGACGATAGAATAAAAGCATGGGATGTGCACTGTGAAAAATCTAAGCCTCATGACTAAAATGAGCATCCTTTTCAGCAGTGACGAGTGAAAGCAAGCATGCAGAACTCCACAGCTCTGCTTTACTAAGTTTGGCTAAAGCACAATAACTAAACCACTGCTCAACTCAGCCTACAGTAAAAATAGGATTAAAAAGAATAAGCCTACCTTCAGACATTCAACTGGCACCTTAAAACACTGGAGACAAGCCACAAGCCTTGCTGCTACTAGTTAAGCTGAATGCTATATACCCTTCCATGTTTCTTTTGACTAGCTGCAGACAAGCTAAAGTTTTGTGCACCATCTCCAGTAGACTCTTAAAACAAAAAGATAACCACACAATAGGCTTTATCGTGCATGCGTCTGAGCCACAGTAGGTTTCGGTACTAAAAGATAAACTAAGAAACAAGTCAGTCCTTTAGAAGGAGTGCCGTTCACATAAAACTTCACTTCATAGGTAAGCTTACAATGGGTGTGAAATGCATTACCAAGAATCTGAATCTTGAGCTACGAAATATGAAAGCTGTACCAGAAGTGTGACAGCTCTTATAGAAAACAAAAGCTGGCAAGACTAAAGACTATCCCTGCTTGGCACCAAGCAGTGTTTCATTTATTACAGATTTATATAAAACACTGGCAATTGACCAATGCCTAGCTCCCAGATTATCTGCAGCCAACAAAAGTACTGTAGTCTGTGATGGTGAAAAATATTCTACTTTTTGTCCTCAGCTTGCTAGGAACAGTTATTTTTAGTAAGAGCCCAATCAACCTTATCAAAATCAAGCATCAAAAATAGACTGGAGAAACACTGGAAGCAAGTACTATTTTTAGCTGCTCCGTCTATTCCCTGCCATTATCCACCAAATTCTGACTGCACAGCCCATGCACGAGTGCTTAGTTATTCTAGGCAGGTCCTCGTCGTGACCCGTTTTTTCCCTGAACACCTGAATGCAGAAAACACTCGATTGATTAAAGATTAATACTGCCGCAAACCGTGACAGACGAAAGGCAGCTGAGTGCTTTTGGGGAGGGGGAGAATATGGAATGACAGAGAGCTTGCATCAGTATTCCTCTTGGGGATCTATTACATGGAAAGAAAATTGCTATTTCAATTCCCTTTTGTTGCTAAAAATAGCAGCCCCAATTGATTCAAGCAAACAGGGCACCGGCTTAGCAATGCCAAATTTAGAAACCACTGAAGTCCCAAAGAGCGAACACTAACGCAGTCTAACACATGCCAGCTCATATTTAACAAAGAACAAAGAAGATTAACTTGCAGCCTGCATGCTTATAAGACAGCAGCAACTCCCTGCATTTTTATTAAAGAAAAACAAAACTCGGTGCAAAAATGTGAATTGTACTCCCAATTCACTTAAACAGCTAATATTTCTGCACGAAAACTGTCTGTACTTAAACATTTTGTATACTTTGGCATAAAAACCTATTTCTGCAAGACTGAAGATGAACAGGAAAAAAAGTAGTCAGCAGTCTACATGACCCTTTGGCTAACTAGCTTAGGGAAGGAGGTTCAAGTCCTGGAGCCAGCTACTAATTCGGTAGCAGGACGTGTGTAGAATAGCCTAGTCATTTAACAATAACTTGCACAAATAAAGAGCAAGACTGACCGAAGTCTCCATTTTGCTTTAATAAAACAGTTCCAGCCAGAATAAATGTCTGGATGGATGTGGCACTTAGCCTGGGAACCTTTCGAGACACCATCAGCGATACAGAAGCGTCTTCACAGGCACTCCCAAAAGGTCATAGCTTGTCATCCATGAGAATTATCTGGAACCATTCTGTATGCAACTGCTAAAAATCTCTTGAATTGGCAGGTTGTGTAAAAAAGTCAAACTATGGGCTGGGAACCTCAACAGATGCGTCCATGAGAGGGAAAAAATAGAATTTTTTTTTAAAGAATATATGTTAATATCTTAAAGTTTACTAACTGCAATTGCCATATTCACTTATGCTATCAAATTATTTACCATGTGTCAGCTAATGTGGTAAAAACAAGCTATCTTTCACCCCAACTAATTCTAATTAGAAAGAGGTAGTTAGTTATGTAGTATTTCTTTCTATTTAGTATCCCTCTTATCACCTTTAAAAAACAGAAAGAAACTAAACAAAGGCCCCTGCTCAAGCAATTAATTGCAGGGAAGGAACGGGGTATGGCATCTTAAGGGCAATTTCCAATATTGGGGGGGGGAGGAAATAAATGAAAGCTTTTAAAAACACCCCTGAAAAAATGTCACACACGAGGGATTCCAATTGGTAAGGAAGTAAATCTCAAGCTGATTTTACAGAAAGACATGCTACGTTTTATATAGGGGTCTGCTATGCAACTAAAGTTTGAGCTCCTCTGCATATCTGAATTGTGACAGCACAGCTTGGGGAAAAAAAAATGGAACCTCACATGCAAGTCCTAAACTATTTAGAAATAGTAAATAAGTCAGAGATGACCTTCAACTTGTAACCCTGGATGCTGTTGGTGGTGACTTACAGGGAATGTAGATGCTGGAGTTTGAGATGGCAAGTCCTCCCAGATAAGCGGTCAGAGGAAGAGAAATGTTAGAGTACTTGATATTATGACAGTGACTAATTACATGCAAGTGATACCTTATCCCTTCTTCCTAGTCTATTCTTCTGCAACAGAAAGGGGAGCCAAGAAGAGGTAGTAGATTTACCACCATGCAAGTAGTGGTGAATAACATCTCACCACAGATGGTTCTGGAGCTGCCTTCTGCAATAAGGATATTCCATGTTTAGCTATAAAAAAAAAAAAAAAAAAATTTACCCAAACTTCTATTTCTATCATATGGAGAAATTGACTTTATGCATGTTTCTTTTGACAGATGGAGTATCTGAAGAATGCGTATACCCGAGACTAAATTAATCTAGTCCTTCTTAAGTTCAGCCAGTCCTGTCTTAACAATAAGTTTTAACTCGAAACAAAGTCCTTAGATGCAGGGGTAGCAGTGGACCTAGTCTTCCTGGACTTCAGGAAGGCCTTCAACACTGTCTCACCCCATTCTCATTAAAAAACTAGGGGACTGTGCCGTCAACACCTACACAGTCAAATGGTTGCTAACTGGCTGGAGGACTGTACCCAGAGAGTGGTGGTGGATGGGTCATTTTTGACCTGGAGGGATGTGGGCAGTGGGGTCCCCCAGGGTTCGGTCCTCAGACCCGCACTGTTCAACATCTTCATCAATGACTTAGACGAGGGGGTAAAAAGCACCCTATTCAAATTTGCTGATGACAATAAGATGTGGGGGGGATGTGGGCATGCTAGAAGGGAGGAATAGGCTGCAATCAGACCTAGACAGGTTACAGCGGTGGGCAGATGAGAACAGGATGGGTTTCAACACTGAAGAGTGCAAGGTGCTGCACCTGGGAAGGAAGAACCAGCAGCATACCCACAGGCTGGGGAACTCCCTTCTTGTCAGTGCAGAGGCAGAAAAGGATCTTGGAGTCATTGATGCCAAAATGAACATGGGCTGACAGTGTGGGGATGTGGTCAGGAAGGCCAACCACACCTTTGTCATGTATCCACAGATGCATCTTGAGCAGGTCCAAGGAGGTGATCCTCCCCCTCTATGCGGCACTGGTCAGGCCGCAGTTGGAGTACTGCATCCAGTTCTGGGCGCTGCACTTCAGGAGGGATGTGGACAGCATTGAGAGGGTCCAGAGGAGGGCCACTCACATGATCAGGGGGCAGCAGGGCAGGCCCTATGAGGAGAGGCTGAGGGACCTGAACCTGTTCAGCCTCCACAGGAGAAGGCTGGGTTGGGGATCTAGTGGCCTGTTACAAACTAGTCAGAAGAGACCAGCAGGCATTGGGGGAGTCCCTGTTCCCCCGAGCACTACCAGGAGTGACTAGAAATAATTGTCACAAGCTGGCAGAGGTAGATTCAGATTAGACATCAGGAGGCGCTACTTCACTGTCAGGGTGGCTAGGATCTGGAGTCAACTTCCAAGAGAAGTGGTGCTGACTCCTACCTTGGGGGTCTTTTAGAGGAGGTTAGATGAACACCTTGCTGGGGTCATTTGACCCCAGTACCTTTTTCCTGCCATGGCAGGGGGTCAGACTTGATGATCTGCTCAGGTCCCTTCTGACCCTACCAACTATAAAACTATGAAAGGATCCAAGGGACATCAGGTTGTAGAATGAATGCATTAAGTAGTGCACAGCTATTCTGGCAAGGATCTCGGTACCCCCCCCAATGTACTGAAGCTTTAATTCCTTCAAATTTTGTATCCAAATATGGTGCACCTTCATTACAGGAAACAACTCTGTGATGAGATGATATTTGCTACTACTTATATGCTGGTAAATCCACTATCTGCTCCCCTCAAAACTTATCCCCTCTTCTTATTGTATTCTTGTGCAACTCCAGCACCTATGTTCTCCGTGAGTCACAAATAGTACCCAGAGCTACAAGCTGGAGGTCACCTTTGACTCTTGCCTCACCTCACCTCCCTTCCCGCCCCAACCTTTTTTTGTTTGTTTGCTTAATTGGGGTTGGGAGGAAAGAATTCAGTTTAAGATTGTTTCTAGCATGGTCTTGCCACTAACTGAGATATGGGATTGAATAGGAAACCAAGCTGACTCCCAAGACTGCTTTGGCACCTCAATGACTCTGACAGACCAAAACTACCATCAGCATAGAGAGAAAGGAAACCAATCCTTGCAAGCCCTTCAAGAAAAAAAAATCCCAAACAAAACCAGAGAAGAGCAAAACTAGTTCCACTAAGATGTGTTAAAGGAACAGACGTGGAGGTAGAAATAACAAGAGTGCAGTATCATGAAAGCCAAGAGAAGACAAGTTTAGTAAGGAGTGATCCAAGTCAAAAAGTAGCAGGCAAACAGGACTGAAGCTCAGAATTTAGTCACAGAAGGAAGAAAAGAACCCAGGAGAGAACTATTTCAGTGGAGCAAAGAAGGTGGAAGTTAAACTGCAAAGGGTGGAGCTGAAAGAAACAGACAAATACAGTGCAACAAATAAAGCCTGCATCTTTGAGCTTCTTAAAAGCTGGGGTGTAGAGGAGTGCGAAAGAGCAGAGAGATGCCAAGAGGGCTTTCAAATACTAAAAATAAGTAAATAAATAAATTTTGGAACTGGAACACACCATATGATTATAGCAGTCTGAGCATTTAGTTAATACATGGTTAGTTATAAAAACCAAGCATTGCAACCAGTCACACAACACAAAAAGGCAATCTATATACTATCTACTAATGTTGATTCAAACTATTTGCACACAGAAAGATCAAAAATTAAGTCACTGTGAGCCCAACTAAGCTACACCTCCAGAGTGATATCAATGCCAAGTCTGAAGAGACAATGGTTCAGAACAGTGTATTTGTTGCTTCAATAAAAGTGTACATCACCTGCACACAAGTTGTGCTGTGTACACCCCCCCTTCCCCCTGAAATTCACACGGCAACTCTGACCTAGGTTTTGTGGAAGAAGTAAGTGGCATTTCTGTCGATGGCCACCTCAGTACAATTCCAGATTCTAACACGTGTGACTACCTACCGTTATCTAGCGGTATGCCCATCTGATCTGTAAAAATCTGGTTCTCACAGACTCTACAAACTCCTTGGGGGCAGGAATCATATTTAATTTCACACATTCCATTGAATTTGGTGAGAGCACTAAGTCTTCTCCCTATCTGACTTTTAGCAGGCCATATAGTTAAGAACTGGTCCTTGGCTAAAACACTAGAAAATGTATTGCATCTCATGCATGTGTCAAGTAATAAGGCTTTCACCTCCTCTAGGAAGCTTATCCCATAGTTTAAGATCTCGCCAGCAGGGGGGAAATTCTGGATACTTAAGCCAAAATTTCCATTAGAAAATTCTATCCCATTACTTAGTTTTGTTCAACTACCAGGATACACTAGCAGTCTTAAAATGCCTCAAAACTAGAAAAGCCTTAACACCTTGGTTCAGTGTTTTATGTAAAAACTGCAATTTATTCCTGAAAAAAATAAAAATAAATAATTATTTGGCCCAGTAGCTATTCTAGATATGCATCTGATCCACATATACCCTAAACTTACATTTTACATAAAGGAAAAATATTTCTCCCTCAGCAGAGATGCCAATTTCAGTACAACATGCTTTTTGGGGAACAGAGAAAGACGACAGACTGGGGAATCATAACAAGGTGGCACATCCATTTTTTTTTTTCCAACCTTGCTTTCAGCTCTATGCACTAGAACAGTTCACCCATAGTAGACAATAAATGGAGCTACGTAAGCAGCTGTGTAGAGAAGATGAATGAACTGAGTGATGCTAAAGATCTGTGAATTGAAAAATCTAATACATGAATTGAAAAAAATCAGCCTAGTTACTCTCCCCCCCTTTAAGAAAAAAAAAAAAAAAAAAAAAAATGCATACAGCAGGACATAAAAAGGAGGAGAGGGAAGTGAAAAAAAATTGGTCTCTGACATATTTATAAAAGCTGATGGCCTGTCACCCAGATGCTGATGAATATTTTTACGGGATAAAAATGGCAACCTAGAGTCTAAAAATAAAGTGCTGTGCTGCAGACCTGTCTGGTTCAGCTACACCACTGGAATACAAACACGCTCCCTTGCTGGTACATCTCGACTAGGATTTTACAATGAAGAAAAAAGGCTGGTTCTACAATTTTTTAGTTTCAGAATTAGGATTTGATAGAGATTTAAATTAGCATTATGTTGTCTTTGCATTGTATTGTTTCATTTAGTTTTATTAGTAGATTAAAAAAAAAACCAAAACAAAAAAAAAAAAGCAACACCTAACTCTCACTATGCAGAGGAAAATTCCTCCCTCCTCTCCCTAGACAATTATAAGAGTACTATATTTATCAGCATCTTGTGGCTCAATTTATAAATAAGTTACACTTTGAAAAATAAAATTTTCAACACTACATTGTAATAGTATCCATGCTACCACCAAACACCCTTTCAGATGGGAGAAAAAAGCCTATTAACTTCAATTAGTATCGGAACTCGGAATAAAAGCTGTTAGCTAAAGAATCAAAAGAGTGATCATCATTCACTAGGAGCGTTAATTCATCATCAACTCGATCCACACAGCAGACAAGCTGCCCTATGCAGTAAAGGTTCTATTCTTGGTAAGTGATGCAATAGCTGCAAGGGTTCTCCCAGAACTCTTCACTTAAAAAAACCAAGCCATAAGACATGGTAGGAGATGCTTAATAACCTTGCATTATGTCACCTTCCCACTCCATACAGCCACACACTGTGGGGAGAAGGGGAAGGAAAAAAAAAAAACAACACACTTCAAGAAGGTGAAGAATAGCAAAAAGAATTGCACAAATGCAAAAAAAAAAAAAAGGGACTTATCCAAAAAACATTTTCCACAGGACAGCACAGGTGAGTAGTGCACAACACTGTATGCATTGTATGGCAATCTGACCTCTAATTGTTTGGGAGAGATGGGGGGGCCCACAAGTACATGCACATGATGGTGGGAGGAGTGGATACTTATTTTTTAAAAAGGCCACATGCAAGTTTAATCTTCTCAAAAGCTATATCCAGTCTTTAACTATATCTACAATTCTTGTGTACAGCTGACAACTTAAAGACACTTCATCCATGTAATTCTATAGATGAGCAAAGTTCTAGAAATATTAAATTTTAAAGATCAGAAAAGTTAGGTAAGACTTCTCTTCAAAACAAAAAACAAAACAAACAACCCAACAACACATCAAGGTGTCTGAAACTAAACCTAAACTAATTTTGCGTGAAATATTTCTCACTGCCCTGACATCTGATAAGATATACAAAGCTTGGTTGTTTTCCCATTAAAAAAAAAAATAAAATTCACACACTTCACTTATTTATTTTGCTTAAAATGCAGGAAGACAACAAAAAAAAAAAAAAATCCAGAATCCAAATCTGCTGCTAAGAAGAATGAACATTTTGCTTCTGCAGACATAAGGACTGCCATAAGGACCACTGGGTCAGACTACAGGTTTATTTCAGTAGGTTGGCAATAGCTGGACCTTTTGGCATGGGTAATTAATTACCTGGCACACTTTACAGATCCCCCCCCAACACCTGCTCCTCCTGCAATTAGAGGGGCACCCTGCTGCATGCCTGCCTCGTGTGCCAGGCTACAGGCCATCCATTGCCTCCTCAGGAAGCTCTTACTGGAGGCTCTGGCTGCACCTTTTCCCTGCACACTTGATTTCACACATACCCCATACATAGCCCCACCAAGTCCTGGGACCCTCCAGCCAGTTTCCTCTAGAGTCTTGTAGGTTGACAGGTGAGACTATTGACCAAGTGGAACATAATAACTGCAAGGGCTTCCGGCCCCCCGGCTCTGCCCAACTTTGGCTGTGCACATCTCCAAGTAGTTCCACTAGCTGGCATACGCAGACTCCTTGAATACGTTCAAGGGACAACAGACACTAGGCAGGCATGTCCTCCTTCAGCACCCTTATAATTACCTTAAAGCCTACACTTCTTTTCTTATTTTCTGTTGGACAAAATGGGTGCATTTTGTCCCTCCAACCACCGAAATTCTTTTTTGGGGTGGGGGGAAGGAGGCGGAAAGTGGGAAGGAAGCTTTGTAGGTCCTGTACCCATTGTCATCATATAGCAAATAAAACTGTCACGCAACAACAAAAACAGCAGATGCTAAAGGAGAGGGTGAACAGGGCACAAACGTCCAGAATTTTACAGCTTCTCCTCTACCGCTACAGATTTGAAAAGTCCGGAAGTTTAAGAAGTTCTGATTCAGAAGCTGCACGTTTATCTACCTTTCAGCCATAAATTTATTCAACTCCATTCTGAACCGAGTTAAGCCATCAGCCTTTACAACATCTTGTGGCAATGAGTTCCACAAATTAAGTTTCATGCAATGTGCAACTAGCACCTAACCAGTTACCACTCTGCCCCTAGATCTAGTATTTTAAGATACAGTACATAAATTCCTATTTACTTTTTCTGCACATCCATTTAGTATTTCCTAAATTGTATCATCCTCCTGCCTCAGCAATTTCTCTCTAAACTTTTAAGTTTCCCTTATACAGAAGCCCCTCCCTGATCATCCTTGTTGCTCTTCTCTACCTTTTCAAGTTCTTAAGTCTTTTGAGGTGGGGGGCAGGGGGACACCAAATCTGCTTACGGTATTTAAAGCGTGGAAACACCAACAAAAACAAACAAACCAACCAACCAACCAACCAACCAACCAACCAACCAGTAGCTAGCTAGGGTGTCACGAGATTCTTTCAGGAGTGCCATCAAGTGCCAAATAACATTAGTGCTGTTAAAACGTGAATGATGTAGGTGCTTGCACAAGATAAACTCAGAGCCTTTCATTAAGACTCCAGTATCAAAACTATTCTGGCTTGTTGCAGTCCAAGTTGTCTGCAACAGAACTGCTCTACTACAGTATTTACTCAAATCCAAGACAAGTGTCCCTCACCCCTATTAGCACTGGGAGGGAAGCAGCTTCGTCTTAGATTTGAGTACAAACCTGGGGCAGGTGGCAATTAAGCTCCAGCTTTGGCCTCAAGCTCAGAGCTAGGACCACAGCCAGAGTCAAGGCACCACCTGTCCTAGGCCAGGGTGGCTTGTATGATGGGTATACAGGGGCATACAAAAAACTCCCCTACTCCACATCTTAGGCCCCAACCTCAGGAGCTGACATCCCAGTCTAGCCAGGCAGGAACAGTGGAGTGTAGTGCTACCATGGTCTCCCAGAGTTGGAACAACCCCAGAAAAGTAGGTGGCAGGGGTTCAGGCTCTAGTCTTCCCTGCATGTCCCTTACCCCTATCATGTGGCCTCACCCCCACTATGTGGTCTTCCCTATATTTGCCCTTCTGCAAGCCCCTTCCCTCACTACACAAGCCAATCTGGCCTAGGACAGGCTCAGCTTTGGCCCTAGGACAGGCTCAGGGCCAAAGCCAGAAGCTGGAGGTGGGCTGCCATGTGCTGGTATTCTCACCCCCCACAGCTGCTCTGTGCCACAGCTGTGACAAGGGTATCAAGGAGGGTCAAAAAAAGGGCAATGCCCCATTAGTTAGATTCTATACATGGAAAATTATAAAATTTTTGTTACAATAATATTTCCCATGTATAGAATGTAAATTACTGGAGAATCATCTTGGATTTGGGTAAATGTGGTATTTCTCAGTAGATAAAATAAAGGTGAAAGCTAAGGCGCTGGCATTTTCCAAAGGTACTTGAGTCTAACAAGGTTGAAAGCCACAGTATTAGAAGGAAAAGCAATATACTGGTCAATGAATCAGAGTCATTAGAGGACACTGCCCAAGCCCAAAAGCACTCAAAAAAGTGGAAACCAGTCTTAAACAGCAAAATGTATACATATGCTTTTTGTCTAGATGTATATTTCGAGCTAATCATATGAATTTCATTTAGAAAAACTTTACAAAGCCCATGGGCTCATCTGCTTCTGTTCCCAAGCACTTTAAGACACAAATGTCAATATGGAACAGTGGAAGAGGGTGTACATTTTGAACCTCTGTTGAATTAGCACAGGCCTTCCACACCTAAGCCACCTGGGCCACAGGTCCAGTTTCCTTGAAGGAGTAACAGAGCACTTATGCCCACACAGTAGAGGTGCACCAATACATCCGTCTGATATCATGTCGGTACCAATATAAAGAAAATTGCCCCCCCCCCCCCCCCCCCCTTGGTGAGGTAGGGGGTAGGTGGCAGGGGCAGGTGCTACCCAGCCAGGATGGGTCTGGGCACAGGACAGAGCTGTGGCTAGTCAGGGGAACTCCCACTGCTGCTCGCACCCTGGGAGGGCATAGGGGGAGTGCCCCTGGATCTGCGCAGGGCAGGGCTAGAGCCAGGGCTGCAGAGAGGGTTGCAGCCACCCCAAATTTTGCTGTAGATCCCTCCCAGCACTGCTACCACTGTGCACCTGGCGCATCCCCAACTTGTGGGTGGAGGTGGAGCGCACCAAGGCACTGGGAGGGAGCTACAGTGAAATTTGGGGTGGCTGTAGCACCCTCTGTAGCCCCTACCCTGAGCCCAGCCCCCAACAAAAAGACCCTGGCACAGTCCCCGCTCCAACCTGCAGCTGCAACCTGCCCACCCCATGCCCTCCTGGGGTGCAAGCAGCCGTGAGAGCTGCCCCTCTTCCCCCCACCTGATGAGCTGCAGCTCTGATCCACGATGAGGGAGGGGGCAGGGCACAGGCTTTGATCTGCCTCCCCAACAGACTTACTAGCTGGAGGCAGCTCTCCACACTGTTTTGGAAACTGGATCAGTATCAGCAGATACGCCTCCTTAAAAATCGGATATCTGTATTGGCCCCCAAAATCTATTGGGGCACCCCTACCACACAGTGTACAGGAGATGCTGAAGAGGGAGCACAGAGCAACCCATTCAGAGCAAGGAAAGCTGCAGAGCACACTGGCTCAGCATGTAAGAGGCAAAAAACAGCAACCTGGTCAAGTTCTACAAAATGGATGCTCACCAAGGCTGCACCCAGTGGCTGAAGTTGTGGGGATGAGGACTGTAAAAAGGGAAGTCAAGTCCCACAGGCTTCCACTTCACCCTTACCTATGAAGTACAAGTCACCAGCAGAAAGAAGCTCAGAACCCATGGTTAATGCTCAGCTTCCCTTCCGAAAAGGCTGGGAAGGCCCCACATGTAGAGAAAGATGTCTTAAAAACTGCCACATTTGAGGTGTCTGAAAACACTTCATATAAAGCAGGGGCAGGCAAAATACAGCCTGTAGGCCACATTCAGCCCACCAGGCAATTTAATCTGGCTCACGGGTACCTACCAATTGAACTGCATCCCAGTGCTGCTGTAGCCACCAGGGGACCTGCTCAGCTCCCCCAGTGTCCAGCAGCTCCTCCTCTTCCTGCTGCAGCGCTCACTCTAGGCAGCAGGTAGGGAAGAAGTCGGGGGGCAGGGGAGTGCAGTGCAGTGCCCATGCCCAGGGGGGGCCACAAGAGCATACAGCACAGGTTGGCAGGGTATGGGTGTGACAGAAGGTGGAAGAGTTTGAGGATCCCCTGAACCATGATTCACAGACTCTGCCAGCAGCAGTAGCAGGCAACAGGGTTTTGGGGCATTTGTGGCCTGCACAAGTGCTGCTGCCCAGCAGTGCATGGCTCCGGCCAGAGCTGCACATGGCAGAAAAGAACGCAGCCAGGCTGGCCCGCCTCTATTGCGTGAAGCTCCCTGCAGGACACATGCAGCTCCCAGCACTCATACTACCAGGGGAAGCCCTGTGCAATGAAACCAACTCCCTTCCCTGCTGCCATGGAAGCAGGGCTCCCCACCACTTCTCAGAGTCCTGGCAGCTGCACATGGAGGCAGGCAGCGGTAAAGATGGCTCCATTATGCAGGACTTTCCCCATAGTGGGGAGGCGAGTGCTAGGAGCTGTGTGGTGTGCCATGAGGAGCCCTGTACGATAGATGTGGTACACTCCTTGCTGCCATGTGCAACTTGGGCTGGAGCCACATGAGGCTGGGTGGCAGCCCTTGTGCGGGCTACAAGTGCCCCAACAGCCTGCTGTCACTGCTGGCAGAGGCTATACACCTGGGGGGTGGTGCCTCACACCCCACAAACCCAAGCTTTGCCCCAACCACCACGTACGCATATATGCATGCACACACACATTCTGCAACATATACTACGCCCTCCCACACACCACAGCCACACCCCCCACAAACCCCATGTATACCCACACTCCCTACCATATACACCTACCCCAACCACATCCCACACAATACACAAAAAAGTGAGACTATTTTTGAACTGTTATGCAATTACCTCTATATAAGCAACCCCCACCTAGCACTTGGTCGTTCCAGAGCCAATTAAGGGCACCAAGTAAAACAGCCTAAAGCAAAATGCATTTTCCCATAGGGTTTAACGTAAATAAATATAATTGGGCCCGCATGGGGACCTGCCAGTATGGCCCACTACCCACCTGTGTGTGGCCCCAACCACCCTGCCTCCAAGTCCCAAGTAAGGGACATGCCCACCCAGTGATTAACAGCCAGAAGGCACTGAGGGTCCAGCAAGCACAGGAAAAGCTCAGGATGGTGTCTGTGGTCCATGGCTGGGAGCATAACAGAAGCAGAATGGGTCACAGGCTGCAGCCACTGTGCAGGTGTCCTTGAGCACTCATGCCCCTTGCCTGTAGATGCCAGTTCAAATCTAGGCCAGATTTGTTACTGTCTCATTGCTTCAGCTTCCTTTTTAAGAGGAGGGCAATTTATTCTGGCTAGAGGGCTACTTAATGAGCTCTGGCAAGCCATCAAGGGGTACAAGGGTAGCCCCAGCCCTTGATAAGTACCCCCTAGTCCCCATTTTGGGACTGGAAGTGCCACCCTTACCCCAGATCTTTGTCATCAGAAGTCCCTCCCTTGCCCCTGGAAGTATTCTTTTTGCAGGGGGTGGGGGCAGGGTAGCGTTTGCCATCTTTGAACCAGAATAAAACTAATCCTACACTAGAAATGAAGTGCCTACTATAACATTTTAATTTTATTACAAAAGTATTTGTCCTGACTCGTGTTCATGTTGCATGTACAGGCAAATTACAGAGGTGGGCAGATGAGACTAGGATGGAATTCAATGTAGACAAGTGCAAGGTGCTGCATCTAGGGAGAAGGAACTGGCAACACAGCTATAGGCTGGGGAACACCACTCTTGTCAGCACAGTGGCAGAAAGGGAAATTGGAGACATTGTTGGCTCCAGGGTGAACATGAGCCGCTAATGTGAGGAAGAGGTCAGTAAGGCTTGTCGTGCATATAGACGCATCACAAGCAGGTCCAGAGAGGTGATCCTTCCCTTCTATGCAGCATTGGTCAGGCCACAGTTGGAGTACTGCATCCAGGTCTGAGCACAGCACTTCAAGAAGGATGTGGCTAGCACTGAGAGGGTCCAGAGGAGGGCCACTCACATGGTCAAGGGGCAAGCCCTATGAAGAGAGGCTAAAGAGCCTGAACCTATTCAGCCTCCATAAGAGGAGGCTGAGAGGCGATCTGGTGGCCATTTACAAATGCACCAGGGGGGGACCAGTGGGAATTGGGGGAGGCTATTCCCCTGGGCACCACCCAGGGTTACTAGGAATAACAGCCACAAATTGTTAGAAAGTTCAGGCTGGATATCAGGAGACATTGCTTTACAGTCAAGGCTACCAGGCTCTGGAATGGGTTCCCAAGTGAGGCGATGCTCTCTCCTACCCTGGGGGTCTTCAAGAGGAGGCTGGACAGATACTTGGCTGGGGCAATATGACCCCATTCCTGCACCTGTTCCTGCTGGGGGGGGGGGGCGGGGGGAGAAGGGGTGTTGTCAGTCGGACCTGATGCTCTGTTTATGTCCCTTCTGACCCTAAGCACTATGATACTATTGTGTCCCAAAAGAAGATGACCTTCCAAATACACTCGCCCAGATTGCTAGGAGATGCAGTGACAACTGTTGACAAAACCTAATGCTCTATTCTAGCACATACTTATCCATTTGTCAGCTGGCTATGGTTAAAGAGCGTTTTCTGCAGTTTAGTTGAATCTAATCGTAGAAAAAGAGAACTAAAAATCTTGAAACAGACTGGATCTGGTATTAATAAAACTGAAGAGAAAAAGCAAAGTTTAATAAAAATTAAGACCTAAAATTGTTTAAAAAAAATAAAGCACTAAACCAATCTTCTCAGAGTCTCTTATGTGTAAAGAGAAGAAATCTGAATTTTTAATTGAAGTGTTTCACAAATCAAGCTATTTTTGATCAATTTCAACTTGAATAACACCTTAGGAAACACCTTCTCTCGGTCTGTTTAGAGGGATTACTGGAGTGCTCACCAGCACCCTCTAGCCAGCAGATCTCTTAAGGGAATACAGAGCTAGATCCTCTTAGATCTAGCAAGGACTACCATTCATAAAAAATTGTTATATATAGCACCCAGAAATAGTTGCCAAATGTTACACTTCCAAATTCAGAATTGTAAGGATTCAGTATACATTGTGCCACTAAAGCCACCATTTTAGATCTGTTGGTTTGTATTTGAGGAATCCCCCCCAATCAATTTTACTTTAAATTTAATGCGACTAGATTTGGGTTAGAGCAGCATTTCACCAGCTCCCCATGTTTAAAACACAGATTTTGTATTACTCAGTTTGATAGAAAATAGTGGTCTCCTATAAAGCATACAATTAATTCAATAGAAAAAATGTGAAGGAAGATTAGCATTCTATTGTGTAAGTTTATTTGTATTAAAAGATGTCTAAACAATTTTTTTTTTCTTCGCTAGAGTAATTAAAGACAGCAATACAAGTAGAGGTTGGGAGTCAAGTGAAGCCTCCATCAAAAAGATATTCAATTTTTAAATGGCTTCTTGCATTTATTTCCCTGAACTACTGACAGCTTGCAGAGCTCTCTCCCCAGTGCAAAGTTTCCCAAATTTTCTTACAGAATGGAACCATCATCAAGCCTCCTTAAATGTTTCAACTACAATTGATTTGATGCACTTTCTTCTCCCTGGAAGAGCAGAGACAGAGAAAGTGCCTCTGGGCGCTGTATGGGCCAGAGCACGCCATGTTCAGCAACCCTCTGCCCCCTCCCCTCCTCAGCAGCACGTGGACAAGCCAGTGTCCTTGTCACATGACCCAGCACTCTGCTCTAGGGCTCAGTCACATCCAGTCACTGTTCACACAGATGAGTCCCAGCGCTCACTGAGATCAACACATTCATGCCAGCAGCCCTCACCCATGAATGGCGCCCCTTCCGATTCATAAAAGAGGTAACGGTCAATTCAGAGTCTACCACTTCCTTCCAATTGTTAATGTAACCAAGCCCGAGGGAAAAGCTTGTTTCTGATTAACAGGCAAGGAAGATAGCAGAAAGTGGAACCTGAAGGTCTTAAAATGAACAAATAAATACAAATCCAATGACACAAACACCTCAAGTCTTGTGCTTCCCATACTGCCTGCTTCTACCATCTCAAACAGGCAAGCAGTAGGAAAAAGGAAAGGAAGGGCATAGGGTGGGGGGAATAAGTTATGTCACTTCTTTGGTGACAGGCAGAGAACAGAGATTGCTGTGGAGAGAGCATTTCTCCAAACACTTTTTTCCACATGAAAGCACCAGTGTCTTGATGCATGCATGGGGCGGGCTTTGCAGAAGGCAGTTCTGTGGTCGAGGGGAAATGAGGTGAAAGAAGGTTAACCCTTTTCAAGAAAGGCTGATTTTCACAAGATATTACATTTACCATTAAGAGAAAATCCCTATAGAGCAGGGTCAGACACCAGGATGTTTCCCCTTCATTCACTGATACTGTGCTATTGCTCTGATGCAACCTGGCAAGTTCACAATAAATAAAAATTGTGAAATTCATATGAAAATAAAGGGACTGAGAGAAATACATAAACAAAATCCTGAAACTGGGTATCACTTGATGCCTCAATTTTACGTAAAGAGAAAATATTCTTTTCTGCAAACAGTCATTTGTTATAAGTTACGTATCATACCATTTTTAACCAGGAGTTGTACAGTATTAAAAAGCCATGCAGCTATTGCCATGCTCTGGCCAGTTGAACACAACTTAAGTACTTACATAATTGCAGAGATCACCACTTCGATTTTCAATGATTGATAGGTGTTCATTTTACAGGTTGGCCAACAGAGGATGCTAGGTAGCAATATTTCAGAGCTTCTTTTGCAAACTAAAGTACATGCCATCATAGATGTGAGAACCTGAATGCCCTTTCAGTTAAAAAAAAGGGCTAGAATATACACACCAATATTAACTTAGCTCAATGGTGGGCTGTTTCTATAAGCATTTGAGAATCAACATAAATGCACAAAAGCTAGTTTGAAAAGCTAGCTGCTGTTTAACTTAGTTTGTTTTTGGGGGGTTTTTTGTTTTTTACATTTGCCTGCCTAATACAGGTCAAAGCTACCAGACCTGTTGGTACCATTTAGTTAAACAACATTTAAGAACACTTCTGTGGTAAGGCCTCAGTTTCTTATAAAGCACTGTGTCACTTCATGATGAGATGCTCCAAACTGATGTCATCTTCAGGAGAACATAAATAAAAAGCTTTTATGGCTCTAACATTCCAGTAATTAGATCAAGGGGAAAGTGTGTTTTAAATTGTGTTAAATTCTTTGCAGCAAGGTTTAAAGTTTAGCAGTCTCTCTGGTATGAGGGATGCATCTTTAAATCTGTCCCAGTTCAAAACAACCAGGGCACCTGAGGGGGAAACCAAGAGTAATGGCCAAACTCCTGGAAGACCAATTAGGCTCAACTTTAGGAGAAATTTCTTTACAGTCAGGGCATCCAGACTGTGGAATCAGCTCCTTCCAGAGGTGGTGCAATCACTTATCCTGGACATCTGCAAGAGCAGACTAGAGAGTCACCTTGCTGGGGGTCACCTGACTCCCCCATTATCTTTCCTGCTTGGTGCAGGGGGCTGGACCCAATGATCTTCTGAGGTCCCTTCCAGCCTTACAATCTATGAATTAAAAAAAAAATAGAAGTTTCATGTCAGTAAGAGAAACTTGATAAGTAATATTTGCAGAGTTAATCTGCACTGTGTATGGTTCAGCTCAGGGCTAAGCAGAACTTCCCCAGCTATTAAGCCAAGAAGGGGGCAGGCATGCGGAGTGCAGTTCATAGTGTTGTCTGACACTGGAATTGACAGCCAGCCTCAGTTGTGCTGTTAGCATTTCCTGCTAGGTCCCAGAAAGCTAATTGGAAAAGCAGATGTGTGAAAGGGACCAGAGGGAGGCCAAAATGGAGTACGAGGGGTGTCAAAGATACGGCTCATAAGTCAGATGTAGCCCACAGAACCCTATCATCTGGCACCCAGTGCTGCCTGCAGGTCTCAGGCCAGTCTGGGACATGCTGCAGTGGCACTGTACTGAGCCAGCATGAGGCACTGAATCCAGCATGTGGGGACAGTCTGTAAGCCTGATCTGGCCAGAGGACTGCCCAGGGGCCAGCACCACTCATGCAGCCCAGAGTCCAATGAGTCTGATGCCTCTGGTGTAAGTGATAAGAATGAATGCTAGAGTAGTTAGGAGCAAAAGGCAAGGACCACAGTGGGTCACGGAACTGTAATCACTTAAGACAACTCCCCCTCACCCCTAAAATTAAAAACAAGGAGTTCCAAGTCTCCATAATCCTTTCATAGTTCTTCAGTAATAAGAAGCACCACAGGCAAAGGGTCTCATAAGATACCAGCCTATTACTGCTAGAGGTGCACCAATATACTAGTCCCATATTGGATCAGCACTGATACTAGGAAAACTGAGCATCAGGAATCATTTTTTCTTGGCTCATGTGGCTGATAATGCAGCGTGCATACGCATAGCCACAGTGCACCACTGAGGTATCCAGGAGCACAGCTTGGCAGGGTGGAGAACAGCCAGGCCCAGCTGTGGGGGAAGGGGCAAAGGAACATATCCAGGGCCCTGGGGTGAAGGAGTGAATGGGGCTGGGGCACACACTGCCCTGCCAGGGCAGGGTGGAGCATGGAACAGAGCTGCAGCATGTGCATGTTCCTGCCACTACATGTACCCCAGGAGAGCACGTGCCCCCAGATCTATGCACAGGCTGCCGCTGCAGGCTAGGGCTGCACCAGGCTCTTCCCAGCAAGGGGCTAGACACCCCAAAACTCACCACAGCTGCCACATGCTGAGTGCAGCCTAACCCCCCCCCCCCCCGGAAGAGCCTAGCCTTGGCCCCAGCCCACCCTCATCCTGCATGCAGATCTGGGGGCACCCCCCCCTATGCCCTTCCAGGATGCATGTGGCAGCAGGAACTCTTCCCCCTGGAAGAGCCATTGCTCCATCCCATGCCCCACCTTGCCCAGCTGGGCAGGGCCTGCCCCTGCCCCACTCCCTTACTGCAAGGGAGTTGATCTGCCACCCCAACTCCTTACCCCAGACTTACTGGCTAGTGGCTGCTCTTCAGCTGCAGGGCTGCATATCAGTGATTGGATTGGTATCAGGCCAAAATGGCTCATTAAGAACTGGCCATTGGTATGGGCCCAAAAAATCTTCATCAGTGCTCCCCTAATTATTGCAACTCAGTACTCTATTAACTCAAGTGACAGATGTGTTTTATGGACCTAAAGATCCCAACACTGCCAAAGATCCAAGTGGGCATCCATATAGCTTCCCATATACTGGGTGGAGAGGAGGCAGGAACAGGGACTACAAGTGAGGGGACACGGTAGGAAAATACAACAACAACAAATTAAAAAAAAAAAAAAAAAAGCAAGCCAAGTTGAGTACTCCTACAATAAAGGAGTGGAAGTGACCTTAATTCCATAAGTTCAGTTCACTCCTCCACTGGTCATACAACTAACCAACCAACCATGTAAACATAGGAGTCTTAAATGATAATTAAGAAACAAAATGAAAACAACAAATCAAAAAACCCCCAACCTATTTTTACCCTAAAGATAACCGCTAAATTCAGTATACAAACAAAGCCTTCTGTGCCAAAACTGTTATTTGCAGAATTTGGGGTCCAATTTGCACAAGTGCATAGCACTCAACTGCAAATTAACTCAGGAGCTGTGCTATACAAGCACTAGGCAATACCACCTTAAGCCAGTGGTTCTCAGTTTTAGACTCAGAGCTCCCCTCAGAAAAATGCCAGCTCTTAAACTTTTTCCCTAGTCAAAAAGGGAAAATAGAACAATTCTTCTGTTGGAAGGAACTCAAAGACCAAGACAGATCAGAATGTTTAACACTACAAATTCCTACTTGAAGTCTCTGGGTGCATCTTGTGAATCATATTTTCACAGTGCTAACATTTCAGGGGTGCTGTGGCATGCCATGCAAGGATTTCCAGACATCCCACAGTGCTGCAGCACCGTGATAGAGAATCACTGCTTTAGAGAGGCATAAGCTTTCATAAGTGATAGCAACCAACAAAGTAGGCTGTTGCCTGGGAAAACTTAGACTTCTCTGAACCAGTTACTCCATCTGTGATTTTCTACCAGAGTGCCACAAGAACGTTAGGAGTGCTGTGATGCTAATGCCATGGCCAAGTGAAAATTCATATATGCCTTGGTTTCCAGGACACACAGAAACTGGGAAGCAGATGCAGTGGAGAAAGGTACATCCACCTGCATTGTGTAATGCCAGTAGAAAGCTGCCACCCTCCTACCCTTGGCCACTTCTTGTTTGGTTCCAAAGCATCTCTTGCAAGTGGATCTGCAGAAAAGCTTCACTTGGTTGTGGCAGCAGCATCCATCTCTGGGCTGCCCTGGTACTATGGCCAGGTAAAGCTTTCCCACATGCCTCAGTTTCCAAGACTTAGTCAGAGCCAAGCTGGGAAGCAGCCGTGACAGCAGCAGAAACTCCTGCCTCCATTGGCTTCATCTAGTAACTCTAACGCAGGCAAAAGAGCCTGCTCCTTTCCTAGCACTTCACAAGCCTCCCAGAAACAGAGATGGGAGACAGTTCCACCTGGCAATGACACCAGAATAGGAGGTATCGATACACAGGCTGCTGTGCCCCTTCCACCATCAGGTGGAACAGCCCCAAAAGCCTCCATTTACAGGAGGCATACATAGGGAAGGGTACAGCATGAAGACACCTGCTTATTTAAGACTTACTAGACAGGGCTGTAGCATATGTGCATTAGCATTTTGTCATCCGTTTGGCAGCAGAAGTACCCCAGTTGAGAAACAGTAAGGTAAGCAGAGGCAGCACAACAGCGATTCTCAATCAGGGTTAAAAAATTAAAAAAAAAAAAATCCACAAGTTCTGGAAAGGTGCCTAGAATCTTAAACAAGGGTTGAGAATGACTGCTCTAGTGTGCTGCCTTGCCTTCCCTTTAGACTAACAGCAGATCACCTCTCTCTGGGTGCATCTACACAAGATGCTAGAAGTGCAGTAGACCAATTAATTCTACTGCATATTAGTGTATCATGGCAAAAGCTGTGCTAATGCACAGTAGAATTAGCCTACTGCACATCAGTCACATAAAAATGTCCGCTGACACTGGCAGTAGCACTGGTTATAGCACACTAAGTTAATATACGTTATTAAGTTTAGTGCCTTTAATGCACAGCAATTACAGCGCATTAATGCATGTGTAAATGTGCCCTCTGTATACCAAGTAGTGATAAAAAAAAGAAGTCAGGTCCCATATATCTAAAATTGAACACCTAATATCAGTAAATAATTTACTTTAATCTGTGCCTCAGCTCCTGATCTATTAACTTGGGTGATGCAAAAATTAATCTATTAACATCTGTGAAATACTCATGCCACTGATGAATGCTATCAAAAAGCCCATGAGAAAAATCAACAACTTTGTCTTGAGAGTAGGGTTTGAATAGTGCACTTTGAGAAATAAGTGAGCAGACAGCTGCTCATTAAATGCACCAAGTAAGATAGTAATTATAAAGATTCAAGGTTATATCATAATACACAAGTACAAGGAGCCTAAATAAAGGTTGCAGGGACAATCAATTCTGGCATTTATCAACATTGGAACATTAATGCGCTTATCACAGTGCATGTGAAGGCATGCACACAATTATTAATATTGACTTTTTACTTTAAAGTGTGTAAAAAAAAAAAAAAAAAAAAAAAAAACTTAAACAACTGCATAAGTTGCAAAACAAAAACCAAAAGCCACCACACAGTGATGCTGGGTCCTTCCCCACCCTCAATTGAGCAATAAGGGTTTCAGAACCACTAAAGACCTGATATGGAGCGATGTAGCCAATCTAACAGAAGGCCCAAGTCATACAAGTGAAGAACTTACTTTCTGGCACACCAGGCCTCTCTAGTGTTAGAGCTTACAGAATACTGAAGATAACCTAAAACCCATACACTCCATGTTTGATAGTGGAAACAGACACCTTTTACTTTCAGAGTCCAAAACAGTCTCAGTCTACAAACAATGTTTGTGGTCCCTCCCAAGTTAGCTTTCATATGACCAAACTGCAAAGATTTCATCTTACTACTATTTCTGTTAGTTTGTCCCACACATCTGGGGTTTGGGGGAAAGAGACACTTGAATGCTTGTAATGTGTCCCCATTCTAAACTGGTTACCCTTTTCTTTTGTTGGGGACAATTTTCTTCTTAAGAGTCCAGAAGGAAAATATTTGCAATGCTTGAATCCCAGGCTTTAGGTTAAGTGACTGTAATACTCAAAGATGATCCGTATTTAAGCTGACGGGCTTAAAATAACGTTAACTGCATGGGACTATTATGCACATTTTGTGCATAATCAGTTTTATGATTTTTCAGTAGCAGTTAGAAAAAGAGTTGAAGCCCAACCTTAAAATTTAGGCTTAAAGTATACTAAACAGCTATGTCAGAATAATTTGGAAGTAGCAAGAGTTACCCAGATCAAATTTTAATAAAACCAGCAGGGGTGTGTACAGGGAAGCTGCTCTGACATGCTGTAATTACAACACATTGAAGCAGACTCAATTAAATTGAGTCTGCTGGAGCATGCCAATTATTGAGCTCCAGCAGCCTGTGTCTCGTGTATCAGCATTCCCATGCATCAAAATGGTGGCAGGGGCGCTTTTATCATAGCCACTCTAATTAAAGCATCCTCCTACATGTAAAAAATGCCCCAGGGGATCTGAGCTACCCCTTTACAAAGCAATAACCAGGGACAGGTTAGCATGGGACAGGTGTATTGAAAGGAAGAGAGAAGTTTGTTTGTTTTTTTTAAATAAGCAAACAACCCCTCCCCCCATGCACACACATATACCCACTATTTATTTACATTTTGCTTAATTAACCTTACTAAGCAAATGTTTGCATAATGTTAGTTCAGACTATAAAACTGCAATAACAGAATAAAGTGTTTAGACATGTAAAGGACTAGGAACAAGTTGATCCCACTCTGATAAGCTAGGGGCATTTCTACTACCGCAAAATACTGGTGTACTCCCAAGAAAGGGAGTGCACAGGCAATAAGCCAGCAGAGAACCCCCACTTCCCTGCTCTTCATGCCTTCTGCTGACCAGACTCTAGTCTGGGGAAAACAGCAGAAGAACAGCAGCAGTTGGATTTATCCTAAACATGAAAGGAGTTCAGATATACGGTCCCCTAGACTGGGAAGTGTGTAGGGAAAGCTGCAACTAGATTCTTCCAATGTTCTGGAGTTCAGGTGCTGCCACTGTCTTCTGGCTAAAATTTTTCTCTCTCTACAAACAGCTTAGTCATTGTCACCCCCCCCAAACAGACTAAGAAAAATAAGCTCCAGTTCAATACTTGGTTCTGATAATGCTATTGCAAGGGAGCGGAGACTTCATTTGGTGCAGCGTAACCCAAGTTTCAGTTATTTATTTGTGCTTTCTTGGGGGAAAGGGGTGGGAAGACAGCTGCAAATCTGACTACTAAGCAGACAGAGCGAGGTCCCTGCAGTAAGAGGGAGTGTGGCTGGGGCAGGCAGTGGCCAGCCAGGCACAGGACAGAGCCACGTGCCACTTGTCCAGGAGCATTGGGGGAGGTAGGGGGAAGGAGGAATGGCTCTCACTGCCAACGCACTCCAGGGCAAACAGAGGGACACGTATCCCCCAGATCTCTGCGTGGGGCGAGAGTAGGCTGCCTGCCCCAGGGGGCCAAGGGCAACAGCAAGTTCTGGAGTGACTGTAGCACACCTCATAGCCCATGCCAAGCACAGCCCAGCCCAGCCCAGCCCGCCGGCTGAGAAAAGCCCGGTGGCACTCCCAGCCCCTAGTAGCAGCCCACCATCACCTCATGCACAGATTGGCACTGGGGGGGGCAGGGCACCTGCCCCTCTGTGCCTCCTTTGGGGTACATCAGCAGTGGGAGCCGCTCCCCCCCCATGCACCCCAAGATGAGCTGCTCACAGCACCATCCCAAACCCCACCACAGCTGGGCAGCACCTGCCCCAGCCCCAAGCCCTACTCCCTCCCTCATGGCAGGGGCCTCAATCTGCAAACCCTACCCCGACAAGGCTTACCAGCCACATGCTGCTCTCCAAGATGCCGGGATGCATAAATTGGCAATCAGATCAGTATGAACTGATATGGCTTGTTAGTAAAGTTGGCCATTGATATCACCCCCCTCCCCCCAAAAAAATCTTTATTGGTGTACCCTGCAAGTAGCAGCTATATAAGTCAGATGATATTGATAACCTGTTACAATATAAAACTTGTCTGGAAGGTTCTGTAGAGGCAAGTATAGCAACTGTTGCAACTTTCACTCCAGTTATATTCAGGGATCCTGGTGTTTCCTACCCGCACCCCAGGATTAGAGAGAGAAAAAAAAAAAAAAAAAAAAGATAATTACACTTTGCAAATTATGTTAAAAATCCATTAATAAGACAAGAGGCACCCCCCCCCCCCCAGCCCTGCCAGTGCCATCCCCACCCCTCTCCAGCTCACCACTCCCTGCAGCTGCCAGGGTTTCCTAGCCCCAGGTCTGCAGCCCCCTAACTCTGGTAGGAGGCTGCAGCCACTGCAGCAGGATGGAGCCCAACTCCCCCCTGCTGCCTGCCTACTGTGGGCTCAAGTAGGGGAGGCCAGCTCCCTGCTGCTGCATGCACTCTCCAGGGGGCAGGGAGGACCTGTGCCCCGCAGATCTGAGCACAGGGCAGGCTGTGTGCTCAGATGGGGGAAGGGAAGTTCCCTGGTGCTGTGTGCATGCATGGGGGGGGGGGGGGGGGGAAAATGGACAGCAGGGAACCCACACCCCCCAGATCTGTGTGGGACAGGCACAGGCTGCAGGCTCCCGCTGTGCTGCCCTACCGCAGGGGCTCCGTGATCCGGCATGGCAAGGAACAGTGGGGCCACATGGAGAAGCTGTTTGCCGCTGTGAGCTCCACACTGCCCTGACAATGTACCTGCTGCACACATGGCTGCAGCGAGGGCAGTGGCACGGGGCTGTACTGATCAAAGCCACCCCACACACAGTGAACACATCACTAGGGCAATCTGGAGCTTGCAGCAGCAGGCAGCTTCTCTGAACGGCCCCACTGTTCGCTGCTGCACCAGCTCATACCCCCCAGGCTATGGAGGCACCCAGGTAGGGCAGCAAGGCAAGAGCTTGAGCCTACACCTGCCTTCACCCCTGCACATATCTGGGAAGCACAGGGGTCCCCCCCAGCCCCTCAGGGGGGTACACAGGACTGGGGAACCAGCCCCACCCCCCTCCCTACATAGGCTCAATACCCTTCCCCCACACCTACTTACCTGCCAGAACTGCTCTCCAGGCTGCCTGGGGCCCTGTGCATGTACATGGCACCCCCTGCCTGACCACTGCCCTCCTGCTCCCTCCCAGCTCCCTGAAGGCTGGAACTCTGCCAGCCTGCAGAGGGCTCCTCAAAGAACTTCAAAAACCTGTGGGCTTCTCTGGTAAAAAATACACAGTTTACTCCGTTTCCCACAGAAAAGTGGAAAACCCAGATCCCTGGTTATACCAATTCAAGGTGCTCCAATATATGTGTGCTGATCTGATATCAGACCACTGTAAAGAAAACTGACTGCACTGGAAGTCAGTCTGATGTGGCCAATAAATGCCCTTGCATGCATGCAACCACAGCGCAGCATGTAGGCAATGAGAAGCACAGCTCAGCAGCATGGGGAGCTGCATCTAGTTGCCAAGTCTGTTATGGCAGAAGAGGGGAGCAAAATCAAGGCCCCTGCAGTGAGGGAGGGAGTGGGGCTGGTGTAGGTGCTGTCCCACTAGGGAAGGACAAGGCACAGGACAGAGCTATGGCTCATCCAGGGGGTGTGGGGAAGATGGCTCCCATCACTGTGCACACGGAGGGCACGTGTACCCATTGGTGTATGTGAAGGGTGTGGGTGGGCTACAGCTGTGGGCTGGGTCTGGGGCTATACCAGGCTCTTCCCAGCAGGGGGCTAGGCCAAGCTGCGCTCAGGGCAGGGCTGGGCAGATGGCAGCAAATTGAGGTGGCTGCAGCCACCCCCCCCCCCCATAGCCCCCTTCCCAGTGCTGCCACTACCTGCCACAAGCACAGCCTGGCCCAACCCACACCAGGAAGAATCCAGTGCCATCCCAGCTCTACACAGATCCAGGGGATGCATTGCCCCCCATGCCTTCCCAAGGTGCGCACAGTAGCAGGAGCATTTCAGGGCTGCTCAGTACTACAAAACTTGGGGGGGGGGGGGGGGGGAAGGGAGGCAGGGGGGCTGTGAGAAATAGGGACAGACAGCTGAACACATGGTCCAGGTGAGCAAAGGGGACTGAGGACCTCTTATTTTCCATGATAGCACCCCCCCACCAAAAAAAATTACAAGTAAACAAGCCACCAAATGTCAAAGTCTATAGGCATTTAGAACTTATAATCACTGGAAGTCTAACAGTGCCTCAAACTGCTTTAAAGTTATAAATATCAATAAAACATTATGTTCAATTGACACACATTTATTTTTTTTTTAAACCAAACAAACAAAAAAACACCAGTGAATATGAGCTATTTAAACAGAGAAAGCCAGGATCCCTAGTAAACAGTCACACTTTATTCCAGAAATGCAGCCACATGCCTGTAGTGGCTCAGGCCAGAAGCTGGGGGGAGAAGGGGAGTGGGAGCAAGAAGTGCACTAGAGCATGCCTCCCTGCTCAGCTGGAGCAGACAAGTTGGGCCAAGCCCAGCTCCCATACTCCCCTGTTTGGGGGGGGGGGGGGGGGGGGGGGAAAAAAGAGAGAGAGAAGAGGGAGGGGGAGGTGCAAATTATCCTGGGATGCTGGGGGACCAAGTTACTCTTGAATCTGAAGGGGATCTAGGACAGAAATTTAATGAACTGATTTAACTTAAGCCAGTTAAGTCCAATACTACATCCATGCAAGTTTAATATAAACTGGTTTCAGTCATTTTGATAGTCATTTGTGTACACTGAACTTGTTGTGTTGCAGACTTGAACTACATTCCAATACTCAGTTTGTGTGCAACTCCTGTCCCTAGATCATTCAGAACGAACAGTTATATGCATGTTCCAAAGCAGCAGCTCCCCCCGATTTAAAAAGAGCCAAGAAGTACCTTCTCATCCATAGCTTGAGCCAGGGGTGGGCAAAACGTCGCCTGCAGGTCAGATGCGGCCTGCCAGGCCATTCTATCTGGCCTGCAGGGCCCCTAAAATGAATATTTATCTGCCCCTGGCTGCCTGTCATGCAGCCCTTGATAGCTTGCCAAAACTCAGTAAGCAGCCCTCCACCTGAAATAATTGCCCACCCCTGGCTTGAGCCAATATAAAGCAATTTAAAAGAAACCAAAGGGTTAACAAATTATTCCTTTAAAATGGGTGGCCAAACTGAGGCATGAGTACCCCATGTGGCAAGGGCAGCCTGTGTGGAACACTACAGATCAGGGAGGGGACAGCAAAAGTATTAAGGCAAAAAAATAAAAAAAATTAAAAAAAAAATAAAAAAAAAAAATCAGACAGGGAGCATAGTAGAAAGCAGAACAGACTGGGCAGAGGAAGAAGATCAAAGCAGCAGTTGGAGAGAGTGCAGGGCTAATTTGTGACCTGCCTGCTAAACAGGTTGGCCCCACTGTTGTAAGGTATAAGCTATTGGTGCTCAACTTCCAGCTTGTAGGCAAGATCTGCCCCCAGGTGCCCTGACATCCAAAATGCAGGGATCCCCCATATACCACATTCACCTGGTCCACAGGGCCAAAATTGAGCACCAATGCTATAGGCAATTGTTAAAATTATACCAATATAAGCTATAACACTTAAGTTGTTACACCCGTTACATAAGCAGGTCTTACAGGGTGTATACAGAAATTGTTTTTTCACCATTTAAAGTGCTTTACTGCTGTGACTTAACTGATGTGCATGGCTTTACAGCGCTTTAAAACTAAGCATTGTTAAATGAGATGTTACATTAAAAGGTGCTGTAGGTTGCTAAAGTGCTATAAAATCCAGCACTTCAGATTTAATGTCTGTATGCTGAGCAGTGGAGAAGCCTTAGGAGGCTGTAAAGCACCCCCTGCCTCTTAGCCTGGGGAGTGCAGGGAGGCTCAGAGTCCCCCCCCCCCCCAACTCCAAACACTGCACTTCTGTCATGTTTAAGAACGCTGTAACCGTATAATGCTATCAAAAGTGTTTTAAATTATAGTGCTATAAAACTTACACAGAGCATGGACACATCCACTAGCTCTGACACAGGGCATAGGACATAGCAGCAGCAACAACATGGGGTAGCAGGACTGGCAGCTAAGGAGATAAAGCTGCAACAGTGGCAATAGGCAAAGCTGATTGAGCATGACTGGAGCTGTATTAGCAGCAGGCAGGTGCTGGCTAATCACCATGTCCAGTGGCCCCCAAGACCACTCCCCCCCACTAATTTCTGGCTGCCTGTGGATGCAACCCTCAGATCATGTTTGCACCCCCTGGTCTAGTAGAACCCAAAGACATCACCAAGTTATATTCCCTGTCCTCCCAGTGATTAAGACTTGTGAACTAAACAGGAGTACATGCAACTACACCAAGCAGCTACACAGCACCACTTGAGATGCTGCAGATTGTTTCCAAGAGTGCTGCTGTCTGATCAGCTGCACAGGATTGCTGCTAAGTGCCAGAGGATCAGAGAATCAACATGTTTTGAGATAAGTTGTTCAGCTGATTTGTTGTGTTTTTTTATCTTGAATTTGGCAACCCACCACAAGCTATGTAGGTTGTGAACCACCCTTGATATGAATAATGTGGGTTCAGCTCTAACAGCCAGGGCAATGCCAGCTTGATGCACAAGCACAGTCTGCTGGCTAACTACTGTACACAAAGAACCAGTTAGAATAAGGGGATCTTGTTTTAGTTAAATGTGTTTTTTCAGTGTGCAAAAAGTGATATTATTACTGTATTGTTCCAGTTACAAGATGACCTTCATATTGTCAGGTGTAATTTTAAAAGAAAAGCAGCTCTTCCCCCCCCGAAAGTAGATCAAGAAGTACAGATAGAAGCCTTAGACTACCAATGCTCTTGAAGAAAAAAAATCCCAAAATGCAAGTTAAAATAACCAGGAAGACACAAAGAATTAAGATGTTCAAAAAACAAAACAACCCCTCTCCCCCCCCCCCAAACACTTTTCAGTCCAGTTCTAGAAAGTTTAACTTCTTTGTGTATGCAGCAACAATAAAGGAAAAAAACCCAAACAGATACAGAAAACAAACCAACCAAAGTAGTCAACACTTTAGAAGCCCTGATGGTAGGCTGAATGCCCCCCCCCCCCCCCCCCCATGTGAGCAAAACGCTGTTAACAAGTGCCAGATGACAGATACATGGAAAAAATAACCTGGCAGACATATAGATGACAGTGTGCTTTATAATGGCTGTTATTACTCAAGAAAGATTTCAGAATTATTGTGCCTGGTTCCCCAAATCCATCAGCCCAATGTTCAGCATCAATCAAAAAAAGTTAGAAATTATTTAGACCAGTGGTGCTCAACTTTCTGCCTCACAGACCAAATGAATGATGCAGGGCCAGCCCGCCCCACCACACCAGGATCAGGTCCTAGGGGCCTGGCATCACCTGTCCTGGGCCCTGCACACAGGAATCAGGAGCCCCATCCAGGAGACATGGCAGCAGAACAGGCACAGCTCTCAGCTGCCCTGCCTTGAGGTAGTTCCTCACTACCCAGTCCCAGCACCCCCATGCCACATTGCCAAGTACTAGATAGCTTGTTTCATCATTTCTGCATGGAAGCTGAATGCAAGAGCATATTCTGTGTATTAACTGCTTCAGCTAGATCTTTCAGAGAAAGGTTTAGTACCTTACACTCTTAAGGAAAAAGAGAACTTGTCCTCCTTCAACAAGAGTAAAAGTAACTAAAAGGTAGTGATACTAGTGCATTTAAAATAAACCAGACTGAAAAAACACAAATCCAATATGCCTAAACAGGCACTTAACTCAACGGAAAGATTTTATTTATTTCAACATGTCCATTAGTACATTTTGTTCTACTCAATGAATGCAGAGCTGTGCACATTTCCACATGTCCTCCATAACACTGTCATTCAACAATTTAGTTCTAAACAAAGCTACTATTTTGAACATGGATGGTTTCATCCCAAATGGCCTGACTGAATACAGACAAATGCACAGCTGAAAACAAAGGCGCAGCAAGGAAGTTGACTTTCAAGGTTTCCATACCGTGCACAATAGCAGTATTTTAAACCAAGAAAGGGAAAAGCTTCTTAGGAACTAATAAGCTAGTGTGCACACATGCATTATTTTAAGCAACTAGTGTTAAGACTTAAAATGTGTTATACCACAAGCCATAGTGAGGGCTCAAGCAGGGATCAGGGTCTCTGGGACCAGTGTTGCCCAAAGCACCAATATGCTCACCTCCCTGCCCCCCGCAATCAGAAGAGACCTGATAAGGAAAGCCTTGCATCCAACACCTTGTCTCACTTCACCCCAACTATATTGGTGGCAGGAACAACAAAAACACGCCACCCAAAGAAACTCTTGCCACAAGCCTCCTTCTCACCACTTGGGGGGGGGGGGGGGGGGAATCTCTTTTGGGAGAAGACAACACAGGCACACAGCTCTGAACCGGCCTTGTACTGCTACTCCAAGAACACGACAAAGCCCCGCGGGGGTGTGGAGAGAAGCGACCTTTGGAAACCTAGGGAGGGGAGGGCAGGGCAGACAGCACCTACAGCCCTCCGCCTGCAGAAAGGTGTTCGCACCCGAAAGCTTGCAAAGAAGAATTTTCCCAACTATTTCAGCTGGTCCAAAAAGAGATGCCGGATGCACCTAGAGAAACTCGCCTGCCGCCTTCGGGAAGCCTACTCCTGGCATTGAGAAGCAGCAGGGCTTCAAGTCACCGAACCGGCCCCCGCACACGCAGGGGGCAGTCCCACCCGCACGGCCCGGCTCCGCACTCACCTGCCCAGGCGCCCAGCCCCGGGCCCGGCAGGACGCGGCGGCCTAGCACCCAGACGCGGAGCCCGGCCACCAGACAGTAGCCGGCCCGCAGGGTGACGTAAGCGGCGCTCAGCGCCCCGACCCAGTAGAGGAAACCGGCAGCGGGCAACGAAGCTATGGTCGCCATGCTGCGGGGGTGGCTGCCACGCAGCGACTGAGGGCGGTCCGCCTCGCCGCCGACCTTTCCCCGGCAGCGCCGCTTCCCTATTGGCTGCGGTGCCCGCCCATCAAGCCCACGCGCGCCTCCCATTGGGAGGCGGGCGGGCACCCCGCCCCCGTCCCGCCTCGGAGCCGACAGGCTCACGCAGTCTCCCTTCTCATTGGAAGAACCGCGACTACCCCACGCCCACGGTCTTGTGCCCCCATGTGCTTGGCCACACGCCTCTCCATCCATTGGCTGCCGTGACTGGCAATCAGAAGGAGTTCGTGCCGAGATTGGTGGAGCTGCCTGGGCGGGTAATTTAAGGGTCTCGTAGCAACAGCTCTGGAACCGATTTCCTGGGTTCTTGACCCTAGTCTCCTAGTGCGAGGACGATCCGCCCACACTGCTTTCCCCGCGTGGTTCTTCCTGCGCTTGCGCAGGGGGAGAGGGCTACCATAATTTCCCGCATAAATTAGTGCATGGGCAGCCCCATAGATCCATGTGCTCTTGTGCCCTCATTTTCTCCCTTTAGTCTACCCAGGTCAGTCCTCAGCCTGCTCCTTAACTACCCTGATATAAAGGGTGATTATCAAGTCTTTGTGTAACTTTAATAACTTTGCATATAGGTATGCTAGAAGCAAACTGTAAATGGTGACTGAAAGCATAATTCATTTAAGTTTTTTAGCACAGCGTAAGCTATGCATAGGGCAAGGATCACAAATGTAATTCATGAAATCACTCAGCAGCAACTGGAAAATGTTTTCTACAAGTTGGAAAATTGGAATGTATCACAGAAGATGGTGTTTATGTTGTAGTCTAGAAAGTTGAGCTGTATTGTGTTACAACTTAATGAATTATGCTTTCAACTGCCCTTTACAGTTTGCTTCTATTGTGTGTACATCCAAAGTACACACGATATTAAAGTTTAAAGTTGCACAAGGACTTTATAAACATCCTGTATTTAAGACACCCCCAATTCCTTCCAGGCCTCTGTTCTTGCTAGGCTCATGACCAGCCCAAGCTCCTGGTGCTCCATTCATCCAGTGTGCCCCTCTCCACGGGAAAGGTGCCCCAGGCAGCCCCACTTCCCTCTGTCAGCCGGATACCTTGGGAGCAGCCCATAGGTTCCCAACCAGAGGAGAACCTCCAAACCAGGCCCAACCTGCCATGTGGCCCAGTGTATGTTCCAGCTGCCCAACATCCTCCTCTCAAGAGTGGAAATAATGAGGGTTGCCAGCCACTGATTTTCATCATTGTTTATCCTGAATATACGTGCATGTGCTTTCGCATCTGTGTATACACTTAAAGTGATTCTCGGTAGCAGACCCCGCAATGAGAGCAGGGGCCCTCCCTTCTGAGTTGCACTACTCATGGCAGAGAGACAGGAGCCAGTCTGTGTGGAAAGGCAAATGCCTACACGGGTGAAATTTGCCAGGCCGAATTTTGATACCTGTCATCACAGAAAAAGCACATACAATCCCAACATCAGATGTTCATGCTGGATGCAACCTATGATCTTTTGTTAGACGACAGGGCATGAATTCCCTTTTCCATAGCTTGCCTAGCACTGTTTCCTGGTGTTTCTCACCATAGTCCATACCTGCTTACATTTTTTTTTCTTGAAAATTTGAGGCCTGCAGTATTTTTCTTTACTTCCTATCCTAAAAAGTGTTAGATGGTGTAGCTGTAGAGTTGCCATGCCTTAGCGATCAATGAGTGGTTGTTGTTCATATAAAACTTTGAGATGAGTGGCACAAAAGTGCAAATCGTATTACTGTTAGGGTGTAGTGTTATAATGGTCTATCAAGCACTTGCCTTTAATGTTAATAAATTATAGAGAAGTTTCTGTACCATAGAGTTATTTCTCATATTTACTCTCTCTACTCTGTATTACCTCCTACCCTCTCATTCTGATTTGTGTGTTCAATACTTTTTATTTGTAATTTTTCTTAAGATGGGTAACATTTTCTTTACTGTCCAGATCTTGGTTAACAATGCCAAAGGTTTGGGTGATGGGGTCAAGGCAGCAATAGTTCCTGTAGTTTAAACTGATTTCTTTGGAGTTGGTTATAGTGATTTTGTTATATTTCCTCCTTGCTTACACTTCTGCCCTCTGGACTATAAGCACAGCAAAGCACACCACATTTTGAGGCCATTTGCCTCATGCAAACCTAGAAAGATGGACCTTAGACTTCATAGCAGGACTGGGGAATGGGAAACAGGTCTCTGCCAAACACCTTTTCCTCTAATCCAGCCATGATTTCACTGATCCCAGTAACTTGTGCCCCATTCAAGTCTGCTCTCCAAATCCCAAGGCCACAACTTATAGTCTTTCACTTTGGCCTTCTTCATTCTTATCCTTATTGCTCTTTATTGACCAGAGTCTGAAAATAATTATTCTAAATTGGCTTCCTCTCTAATTGGACTAGATTACCATGAGGTTTCTTTCAACTCTGTGTTTCCAACCTTTCAACCCAAAGTTTTCACTGAACAGAGTATTCTCTGACATTGTGTTACTCACAACCACTAAGGATAGGAAAGTATAGATGCTGAAGAACACTTCTACAGTAAGAGGTAGTCTTGGCAGCTAATTCTATGGCCTCAGAAATCAAAGAACTCATACAAGCTATACAATTTTGTCCTATATTGTAAGCACAATTTTTCCAACCATAGTAGAAGACGGTGTAAATCCTGAACAACATAATTAACTCTAAAGTGACATAAAGCATTCTATCTATGATTCTATGATCTATCTGGGCCAGCAAGCTGCTTCCACAACACTTCCAGACCTGAGAGCTAGAAGCTCAAATTAGAACTTAACCCTAGTCTTCCATGTGGCAGTACAAATCTGATGCCTAGGGTCCACTTGAGAGATGTAGCTAGCTGTGTTAGTCTGACGTCAAGTAGAAAGAAGGGTAGATTCTCATCTTATAGACTAACCAAAGAGTGTGTGTGTGTGTGTGTGAGAGAGAGAGAGAATGTAACAAGCTTTTGTGCAATAAAGCTCAATTCATCAGATGGTTCACTGAGGATTTTATACTGGGCTCTGCTACTATTTTGTCTTGGTTTTCCTTCCAATTTTTGTTTCCTCCCATCTGCCTTTAAATGCTCTCAGTAGATAAACCAGTTCAATTAATAATGGATCCAAACCATCACCTGAAACTCATCCCACATCATCTTTCCTTGATGGTAGTGTAGGTTGTAGATGCAGGTGCATCTGATTTAATTTTTAGCCTCTTAGATTATCTTCTGATCCAGCCTTCTGCTTTGACCAAGAAGAGATCAGCATATAGTCAAGAGGTGTAAATTTGTCAGCAGGGAGACCAGAACATAGGACTAGTTGTGTGAGAGGCACAGAGACCTGATTCTTCATTGTAAGTTCAATTTACTACTTGTGAAATATAATAGCATGAATATGGAATGAATGGCTTTCCTAATTTAACCAAGTGATCCATTCCTGCCTGAAGCATGAAAATATCTACCTGTTATAACTTTTATACCTACTAATGCCAATATGTTCATATATTCTCAAATTCTCCTATACATTGGTGCATCTACATGTTGCCCTATGGTGATGTTACTACACCCTGCTTTAGTATTTCCTTTTGAAAGTACTAAAGCATGGTGCAGTAACTGCCCGTACTGCGCCATACATGCGGTGGCACGATTATTTTCAGCAGCTACTTCACCATAGCAGCGCACTGTAACAGGGGAGCATGCTGCTATGGTGAAGCAGCTGCTGGTCACGTGTAGACACTTGTGGACACTACATTGCTATAGTATGTCATTATGGCAACGTAGCATCACGTGCAGTTAATGCGCTTTAGGTGATGTGCGTTAAATTTAATACCTCCATTGTGAGGTACTAGAAAAAGGTCCATTAGCCTATTTAAATGGGCATTAGCTAAACAGCACATTTTTTCTGACACTTTAGTGTGCATTAATATAGCCTAAGGCGCATTAAAGCACATGGGTAGACATGCCCAATACGTTGTCTAACTAGCATGCAGCCATTATCACAGAACATGCGCTGCACTAACCCTCATGCACTACCACCCACATCCTCCAGTTCTGATCTTGCCCCATACAGACTGCTTAAAAACTACAGTTCTCATTGCTGTTGCCTCCAAGGACCAGTCAGATCCCACTGCAACCCAGTTCAAAGAAGCAGGCAGCAACTACTGAGGATAAACTTTGTGTAGCTTTTATTCATACTATCAGGTGACCAGAACGGGCCAACAGTAGAAAACGTGCCAGGTTAAACACAAATTACAAAGTGCATTTTTATTCTACTCTTTCTTTTTAATACATTAGAAGCTCTTATATCAAGGTTTCACAATTGCCCACAAATTATCAGTCACTACAATTTGCTGCTTAATGAATGTATTTAATAATGTTCCTACATAACTTTCTAGGTATTTACTCAGTTTTGGTTGTACTGTCCCACATGCTTTCCTTATCTGGTATGACACGTTATACTAATTCTGTCCATCCCAGGATGTTCTTGATCAGATTCCAAGTGCTTGGATGTGCTTTGGTACTTTCCACAGAAGTTCAGACTTGCAGATTTCAACTCTTACTGCTCTTGGCATGTCTTATGGCCTACATATTCCACTCCTTCTCTTATTGCCCTTCATTGCTTCATGTACACTTTGTTTGAAGCCAGTTCTATGTTTTTGTTGTTTTGAGAGTCTCCTCAACCAGCAGCTTGATCATATTACCCTTATGGCCCACACACCCATAAAAGACAGTGCCTCAGCCACAGGGAAAACCCACCATATATCCCTGGAGAAGGAGTCTGGCTGGAGACCAGGACTTATGAGAGAGAATGGTGGGGGACACAAAACTGCAACTTTTGTTAAGGACCATATTGGCTCAGGTGCAAGAAGAGATTTGTTTCAGATCAGTATGAAAAGTTTTATTTTGGGGCATTCCAAAATGAAGCCCTCCAAAATTCCTGACAGATATTCACCGAAAAACCTATCCTTTCCCCACAGAACATCTGAAGATCTAAATCCCAATTGTAGAGAGGAGGTATTTTGTTCAGTTTTTTACTAGATTTAATACTGGGCCATATCCCATAGTTCTTTTCATGGAACTAGTGGAATCAATTCAGCTTTGTCATTGGCTTCCATGGGAACAGGATCAAGTCCTTGCTCTGTGAAGCTCCCCGAGATCAATTTACTACCACTCTCTCTAGTTTCAACCTTTGTCGCCACTCAGCTGTGGGGTTGGTAGCTTTGATTAGCTCTCTGATCTGAAGTCTGTTTAGCTTTGGAGCAATATTTCCAGACACCCTTCCTGACCCAAGCCACAGTTTTAAGGAGGGGCAAGGGGTAACATGGAAGGGGAATGAGCCTACTCCTGCATTAAACAATTTCACTCACAAGGCAGCAAGATTTTGAATTAGAACCTTTCCTTCTCTTATGTGTGTTACTAACCAAGGCTGAAGAGCTTCCTAAGGTCAACATACAATAAGTTCACTTTGATCCAGGCCATAGCAGTGCAGTAATGAAGCAAGGGTTCAGTTGTGTGGTACTCCATATAAATGAAAGATCATTCATATTTTTACATTAATTGCAAAAAGTGTAATAAGCCCAAGTGAAGTAAACTAAACCAGGCATTGATTTTTTTCAAGTATTAATTTTTATTAATATTAAGAACAAAAACATACATCTGCTACATTTCCTGTTATACCAGGCACATCATGCTAATATACCTTCTTAATACAAATCAAATGATGTTATGAAAACCTGCATTCACAATCAAGAAGTATCAATTAGATCTATAGCAGAATTTAAGTTTGGTTGAATTCAACACCACATTGTATCTTGGATTTGCTTTTCCTTCGAAGAAGCATATAAACTAGGTGTCATGCTGGTGTTATAGTGCTTCGTGGTTCCCTGGTACATTGGATTGTGAAATACTTGGCAGTGGGTAATTTGCATGGACCAATATGACATGGATTTTCCTCTACGTGTTACTATTCAGCCTTGATTCTGATAGAATTGTATGCATTCATTTTTACATCATTTTAGTTGTTAACAGTATAAGTTTTGCTGATTTTCTGTACTAATATGCAGCATAAATAGTTAATCAATAGAATGATTTAACTAACATATTTCCCCATTCACATATCCTACCTTGAAAAGTGGCTCTACAGAGGATCAAACACTGGGATTTTTTTCCTTACCAAACCCCAAACTGCATATGATTAAGTTAATTTAGGCCACCATTTTTAGAACTGTAAACATGAAAATTGGAAATGTATGTCTGAATCCTCCAGCTCTTGGGCAGACCAAAGTTTTAGGACAAAATCCAACTCCATTCATTCAGTGTCTTAGTGGTACTTAATCATATGCAATCTTGTTGCACCCTGAGAAAACATTATTTTTAAAGGCATCTTCATCTTAGCCTTAAGATATGGTCACAAAAAGCAATAAGAAGGAAGAGAACCCACCCAATTTTTGTATTAATGGTTTTTCAGGGACACTGAGTGCCCCTCAACAGGTGGAGTAGGATCTGGCCCTTCATAACGATTTAGATATTGGTTCATAATTGCAATACCAAGGGCAGCATTAGAGAATTGATCCTATTTTCTTTTTGTCACTGTTTCTTCCTGCTACCTTCCATTAAAACAAATAATAGTTCTACAAATTATATAGCTAGTACACAGACCTGATTTGGTTTAACCTGGAGAGTCTATGTCTTTTCCATAAGAGTGTTTGTATATGTGTATGAGAAGTGAAGAAACAACTGTGCTGTAATAAGACAGAAAATAATCCATCTTTAAAGCTGTTTTTACTACCTGACTTTTTATACAGCATGCTACTTTCCCATCTATAGGAAAACGGGGGTGAGATTCTAGTATTGTTTTTCATTTGGTTACAATGGAAGTCCAAATCATTACGCAAAATATATGCTCACTGTTGTTGCACTGTTCAGGGATTTTCTTCTTATCTGAAATAGAAGTTCTCAAACTACAATTTGCAGGGGGCAGATACATAACCTAGAGCTGACTCCTGCTCATTGTGTTCGTTTGCTTTTACAAGCCCTTCTTTGCAATAAAGAGCTTGGATGCAATATAAGCAGCTGGAAAGAGTAGGAAGAGCCAATCTAGCTGTTAGGACTATTACTTTAAGTTAAGCACAAAACAGGAGCAAAGCTGCGGGACTGAAGCTAGTAGCAGGACTGGAGGAATGCATACAAAAATGTGAATCAGCTAGGTGGTCAGCTGTACAGGGAATGGGGAGGAAGGGAATCAGGCAAAGGACAGCACGCTCAGAGAAGCAGGCAACTTACTATTTTGTGTTCAAGGACTCTTGTGGCTGATACCTTCTACTGGACCAACTGCATGGTTGGAATAGACTTAGACAAGCTTTTGAATGTGAAGCATTCTTCATCAGGTCTGAAGGAAGAAGCAGACACAACAATGATTAAAAAAGTGTGGAGGGCTGTGAAAATGAAGAAGAGAAAAATTCCCAGGGGGACTGCTGTAGTTACCACATGAATTTTCTGCAATAGCAAACAACATCAAGGGAAGCCATCCATGAGTCATCTTCTGTGAAGGTGCATTGCATACTATGAAAATGTTAGCTGATCTTAAAATTCCCATTCTCCAACCACTTCTTATGTTACATTACCTACTACAGGAAGAGCAGCCCTCACCTTCTATGCAGAGTCAAGCAAATCTGAAAAACCTTGAGCTCTGCCAATTTTTGGTTTCCACTGTTATTCCATGGAATCAGTCTTCTGTTGGAAGATTAAGACAGATGGCACAAGAGTCTACAAGCCTATGGTTTGTATTTTTTCTTTAAACAACACTATTCAATATTTATACTATTGTTTAAAAGATCTATATGAGACTGGAAAGAGACAAAGATTCTGCCTTGAGGAGTTTACAACCTAAATTATGTGTAATGCAGGGAACAGTGACAAGAATCATTAGTAGAAAGTAGTGCTCAGTTGCAGGGTGAGAGTTACAATAAGCAAGGGTATCATGATTTGGGTTGGATACACCTTGCTTACAGCTGTTGAGGACCAAACAAGTGTCTCTTCTCAGGGTTTACCCTGATGCTTCTCTCAGTTTTGTCCCATTTGATGGGAACTGTTGTATACCCTGAAAAGGCCTGTAACCAGCAATGCTGATAAAATTCACTGTAGGCTTGTTGAATGCATTTGCACATCAAAGAACACCCACACCAGGACACCATGCCTAACCCCCAGGACATATCCCTGTCTGAACAAGACCTTCTCCAGCTAGAGATCCCTCCTTGTTCCTTCAGATGCAAACTGACTCAGTAGTGCTCCAAGTTATGACTAGCAACACCTCAGCTACACGGCTCCCATGTGCAGAAGCAGGAGGATCACTGAATTGTGGAAAGACACAAGAGTGACAAAAGGGAGCCTATTTTGGAAGGCTATCATAAGAAACAAGAGTAGGAATAAAAGAGTATTCATGAATAAAACTGAGATAGTGAAGAGGGGGAAGTATAGACAGAAAGAAAGGAGCAGACCAGGGGTCAGCAGGGTTTTTCATCAGAGTGCCCAAAACACCCCCAACTTCAACTTGTAAGATACTGGTGTGCCGGGGCGGATGGTGGGGTAGACACGAGGGACCCAGTCCCTGTTGTGGCCATGCAGCCCCAGCCCTTTCCCCGTCATCCACCCAGAGGCACATGTGCCAAGCAAAATGCCTTCGAGTGCCACACTGTGGCACCCATACCAGGGCTTGCCTACCCCTGGAGTAGACTGAAAGAAGGAAAGAGGAAATAACAGGCAAAAATAAAAGAAAAAGAATAGAGATAAAGGATAAAATACAGACACACCAATAATTTGTATTACTATATCTACTCAAATCTAATATGAGGTTTCTTTCCCCAGGCAATGTGAGGATGGAGGGGAGGATACTCATCTTAGATTTGGGGACGGGGGAGAAATTACTTTCCCTAAATCTAACTCTGATTCTGGAGTCTGAAGTCAGAGTCACAGCTGCTGCCTCCCCCTGGCAACTGCCCCCTACCTTCACCCACTGTCATCACCTGCCTCACTGCTGCCTCTGCCTCCTGCCTACCTTCCCCTTGCAGCTCCAGCTCTGGCTGGGCCCCTCCTCCAGCCACAAAATCAGAGAATCACAGAAAATGAGGGTTGAAAGGGACCTCAGGCTGTCATCTAGTCCAACCCCATGCTCAAAGCAGGACCATGCTCAACTAGATCATCCCAGCCAAGGCTCTGTCTACCCACATTGTAAAAACCTCCAAGGATGGAGATTCCACAACCTCTCTGGGTAACCTGTTCCAGTGTCTTACTACCCTCCTAGTAACAAAGTTTATCTTAATATCTAACCTAAATTTCCCTTACTGCAACTTGAGACCATCGTTCCTTGTTCTGTCATCTGCCACCAATGAGAACAGTATAGCTCCATCCTCTTTGGTACCAACCTTCAGGTAGTTGAAGGCTGCTAGTAAAGCCCCTCTCAGTCTTCCCTTCTCTAAAATAATAAGTCCATTTCCCTCAGCCACCTCACCATTTTCATTACCCTCTGCTGGACTCTCTCCAAATTGTCCACATCCTTTCTGTAGTGGGGGGCCCAAAACTGGACGCACTACTCCAGATGTGGCCTTACTGGTGCTGAATAGAGGGAAATAATCACTTTCCTCAATCTGCTAGTAATACTCCTACCACTGCAGCTAGTAATACTCCTACCACCACAGCCATTAGCCTTCTTGGTAACAAAGGCACACTGTTGGCTCATATTCAGCTTATTATCCACTGTAACCCCCAGGTCCTTTTCTGTAGAGCTGCTGCCCAGCCAGTCAGCCCAGGGCTTGTACTGATCTATGGGATTGTTCCATCCTAAATGCAGGGCTTTGCATTTGTCCTTATTCAACCTTATGAGATTTCTTTTGGTCTAATTCTCCAATTTGTCTAGGCCTCTCTTAATCCCACCCCTACCTGCCAGCATATCTACTTCTGCCTCCAGCTTGGTGTCATCTGCAAACTTGCTGAGGATGCACTCTATGCCATCTTCCAGGTTGCTGATGAAAATACTGAACAAAACCAGCCCCAGGACTGACTGCTGGGGCACTCCACTTGATACTGGCCACCAACTAGACATTGAGCCATTGACTACTACTCTCTGAGTGTGATGATCCAGCCAGTTTTTTATACACCTTACAGTCCGTTCATCCAACCCATACATCCCTTAGCTTGCCTGCAAGAATGGTGTTGGGAGACCATATCAAAAGCCTTGCCAAAATCAAGGTATACCACCATCCACTGGTCTCCCCATATCCACAGAGCCAGTCATCTCATCATAGAAGGCAATCAGTTTGGTCAGGCATGACTTTCCCTTGGTGAATCCATGTTGACTGTTCCTAATCCCCACCTTCTCCTCCAAGTGCTTAGGAATGGATTCCTTGAGGACCTGATCCATGACTTTTTCCAGGGACTGAGGTGAGGCTGACTGGTGTATAGTTCCCCAGATCCTCCTTTTTCCCTTTCTTAAATATGGGCACTATATTTTCCCTTTTCCAATCATTTGGGATCTCTCCTGATCACCATGAGTTTTCAAAGATGATGGCCAGTGGCTCTGCAATCATATCGGCCAACTCCCTCAGCACCCTCAGGTCCATTTTGCCTGGCCCCATGAACCTGTATATGTCCAGCTTTTCTAAATAGCCCCTAACCTGCTCTTTTGCCACAGTTGGCTGCTCACTTCCGCCCCAAACTGTGTTGCCAGGTGCAGCAGTCTGGGAGCTGACCTTGCCTGTGAAGACTGAGGTAAAAAAGGCATTGAGCACTTCTACATCCTCTGTCACTAGGTTGCCTCCCCCATTCAGTAAGGGACCCACACTTTCCCTGATCCTCCTTTTGTGACTGATATACTTGTAGAAACCCTTCTTGTTTCCCTTCACATCCCTTGCTAGCTGCAACTCCTATTGCACTTTGTCCTTCCTGACTTCATCCCTGCATGTCCAAACAATACTCTTAGTAGCATGTCCAAGTAATCCTCCCTAGTAGTTTAGCCTACAAGAAGTGGAAACTTGGAATTCTCGTTGTGAATTAACTTACTAAACAGTTTCGTGCTAAGCCAAATTGATCTTCTGCCAGACTTGCTAGTCTTCCTGCACATCAGAATGGTTTGTTCCTGCACTCTCAGTCAGGCTTCTTTAAAGTACAGCCATTTCTCCTGGACTCCTCTCCCCCTCGGACTGGCTTCTCAGGGGATCCTGCCCATGAGTTTCCTGAGCAAGTCTGAAGTCCAGGGTCCTTACTCTGCTGCTCTCCTTCCTTCCTTTTCTCAGGATCCTGAACTCAATCATCAGTCCAGGGCAGGGAACACAGACCAGGTGCTTCCTGCTGCCCTTGCCCGGCCACACAGCAGCTGCTGCAGCTCTGACACCAACCCTGGCCCCAGTGCCAGGGCCTGAGCTACCACCACTACAGCATAGCCAAGCTGAGGCCAGAGGCAGTGTGTCCTCAGTGATCCCTGCCCTGGACTGGAGCAAGGCCCCAGACAGAGCTGAAGCTGAAACGGGTGGCAGTGGGGGAGAGGGCCAGGCAGGAAATGGAAGGCAGACAGCAGTGAGGAGGCAGCACAGGAGGAGTTTGCACCCTGGGATGATGGAATAGAGGAAGGTGGGGTTCGGACCTCTGGCCACATGGAGCAGAGAAATGGCAGGACGCTGCTATGAAAGAAGTGTCACTACAAATGTAGCCAGTCAGCTCCATGCCCTAGGCAGCTATGTGACTCCCAGGGCAGTGCAAACTGCTTAGGTCAGAGGCGGGCAATTATTTTGGGCAGAGGGCCGTTTACTGAGTTTTGGCAAGCCATCGAGGGCTGCATGACAGGCAGCCAGGGGCAGATAAATATTAATTTTCTAAATTTTTTAGGGGCCCTGTGGGCCAGATAGAATGGCCTGGCAGGCTGCATCCAGCCCCCAGGCTGTATTTTGCCCACCCCTGGCTTAGGTGCTGATTGCAACGGCACAATCACCTGAGACTGCAGCTGCTGTTATTTATGCTACCTCAGGCACCCCATCCCTTAGTTACACTACTCGGTATCACCACCAGTCGTATCAGGCCCTGCAACTGCTGTAGTTTTAAACAATAAGCAAGGATCCAAAGCCCTGCATTTGGCGGTGGCTATAGGGCCAGGGCCAGTGTTTTGGCCATGACACCTGACACATCCTCCCACAGCATCTGTCCTACCACAACTCTGCTCTGCAAAACAGGAGGGTTAAGCTCCACTTCCTCCATTCTAGCTCCTTCCTTTACTGAGCACCCAGGTCTCATATGCCACACATTGCAGTTGCCCATGCCATTTCTGCTGTGTGGTGGCCTCCCTTGATCTAGCTAGACAAGGCATTCATAGGGTGTGCGAAATAGTAGTAGTGAAACAGACGCAGGCAGTGATGAAATATTTAAAGAAGAGCAAAGGCATGTTTTAGTTAGCCTTTCCATTTATGTCTATTACCACGCATAGCCTGTCTGGCAGGGAAAGGCAGTTGACTTGCCAATAAAGCTGAACTGCCCTTGCTTTCAAAACTGAATCATCCCAAGTTTTTCAATATTCTTATCTGCATGGCATCTATATAGATCTTTTTTTTAAATAAACCTTGGGATCCAGCAACTTTCTTTTCTAACTCCAAGATTAAAATCTGAAATTGCTCAACATTAAACAATGGAGTTTGCAGAGGTAGATGTTTCACCCAAAGCAGGAAAAATGTTGGCATGTTAACTAATTTCACATGCTGAATGTAGAGCTGAATTGGCATGCTGATGTTGGTAGGGTTTTATGATACAGTCCCTTCAATAAGACCTAAACCAACAGGAAGCTACAGAAATGTCACTATACGCCTATAGTGCTTGATAGAGAATTGTAACAAGGTACAAAAAAATGCAAGACTCTTCTGCTCAATCACTGTATGCCCTGGTTTAAAAACCTTGCATTAAGATGAAAGGTCATGCTGTTGCATCATGCTGGCAAATTATTACCGCTAGCTCCAAACAGAAAGAGAGTGGGAAGGGTTTTTTGACCAGAGACAAAAGACAAACATAATTTTTGGAGGGGAAGCCTAGAAAGAGCCACACTTGGGAAAGAAACTTAAGTTGAGTTTTACTTAGGGGTCAATGCACTTTTGACCATTTGCTAGGAACTTGGTGGTTATCTCTGCACACCAATGCAGGCTGTTTGCATTTGAGGTTGAGGAAGGAACTCGGCATATTTACAGGTTTCAGTCCTTTCTATAGATATTTTAAAACTGTTTCACAAAATTCAATAGTAAATGGGGAGCAACCTATGGAATTCTGACGTTTTCCTTAAGAAATGGGGAGTATTCTATATTCTCAATGTGAAGAACAGGACATGAAGTGACTTTAAAAGACAGGGTGTCAGAAGCAGGTTTTACAGCACCATCAATATTTGAAATCAAATGAGTACATTTTTAAGTGAATTGCAGTCCCTATAGGTGCTGAAAATCCTAGCATATTTAAACTACAGAGTCTTATCCCATTACCTGGATTAATTTGTATAAACTCTATGTCCCTCAATGGGTTAACTGCTTTTTTCTCTCTCCTACCCACCTTGCCTCTCTCAGTAGTTCCCCCTCTTTTTTCCTCCCCCTTTTCCCTACCTTTGTATTCTAATCCCTGCTTTCTATTAGCAGCTCCGCTTCCTGCAATCCCTGCACAGCATCTGATGAAGTAAGCCCTCTGCTTACGAAAGCTTATGCTACACAGCTCTGATCTAGTTAGTCTGTAAAGGTGCAAATCTACCTTGCATTCTGCCAAGCCTAGTACTGGCCATTTTCTACTGAATAGATAAGGTAGTGATTCTCAACCAAATGCCACAGCACCCCAGTCAATAAAGGGTGCTGCCCAAGAGGGAGGACATCAGCGAGGTAACTGCATGCTCAGAGATAAGTACAGGCTTGTCCCTCCCAGCCCATCTTCCTCCTCCACTCAGCAGTCAGGCTCTTTCCTGTCTGGGTGCTGCTCCTCCTTCCCTGCCAGGTCCTCTTTAAGAAGGAAAGCACTTTAATAAATAGGGTTTGAAATGGGGTGCTGCTTAATTCATAAAATTTATGGAGGGGTGCCTTGAGTCTAAAATGGCTGAGAACCGCTGAGATACAGTGCAAGTGGCAGCAGCAGAGGGTAATCATCACCCATCCCCCACCCAATGTCATCTGTTGACTCTCAACCACAAGGTCAATCTCCGATGGCAAAATAACTTGCTCTCATTGCTTAACCCAGGGCTGTCCTTGGTCTCATTACTCTCATTGCCTAACCCCAGCAGCCTACAAGGGCTAAATTTAGGTCCCTGGGCTCTCCCTCCCTCCTCTGGCTTCTCTGTTCTGTACCCACCCTAAGAAGTAGTGCAGCAGGACACAACAGGGCGCAGGGCACTCAGGGTGAGGTCAGGATCACAAGGTGCAATGGTGGGGTGCCCACATGAACACAGGGTGCAGCGGTGTGCAAGGAGAATCAATGTGGAGTTGTTGCAGCACCAGAGGTGTGTTACCTGTGCGTGTGCAGGCTGCAGTGGGGGATGAGGGGTGCAGGAGCGCAGTGCAATGGAGGGCTACCATGCAGTGTGCAACCTGGAGGCCCATGGGCCCCCATTGGTACAGCTCATGGGGTGTGCAGTTCCCATCTGCTGAGAAGTTGAACAGGCCAGCTTAATCCTTCATGTCTCTGCTGATAGTGCTAATCACTGTTTTTGAAATGGGGAGTAGCCTATCCAGTATGAAACCAAATTCAGTAATCCATGTGATCCCAACATCAACTCCCTGAATCCCCTCATGTGATACATTCCCCTTCAACCCCATCTCATGGACCACACTTGATAATAAGCCTTTGTTTATTCTATAACCCATTGTCTATTCACTGTTTCATAGTATATGGACTTCTCTCCCTAAGAGCATCTTTGTGTGGTACTATGAAAATGTATGTACAGTTCTCTCTGTATCCAGTGCATCTGCTGTGGATGAGACAGTTTAGTTCTATTTGTGTTTCACAGATGTAAGGCAGCAAACACTTCTTCTTCTCCAGAGGGCCAACATTTTTTTTCAAATATTTTGATAGCACTTCCACAACTTAGAAGCTTAGCACTTCTGTAACACCATTCATTTTAAGATCTCGAAACAATTTATAAATATTAGGTAATTAAGCCTCACAAAAAGCCTGTGCAATGGATGTAGATCATTCTCAATTTGCAGATGAGAAAACTGAAACACAGAGAAGCAAAGTGATGACACTCAGAAAAAATAAGAGTTAAGACTCTCACTCCCATGTTGTAAACACCCAATAATTCTTCTTTGTTGCCTAAAATATTTCTCACTTCCACTGAATCTGCTCCAGGGGAGCTGTACTTATTAAAGCTATGGTTTTCAAAGGGGACTTACAAATCCAAGGATTTCATATTACGTATTTATCTGCACAGGAAGTCTAACCCACATCTCCCCCCCAACTGAGGTGACTATCCTATCCAAGTAAGCCACGGAGTCATGTGTTCTCTGCCATCCTGAAAATAATGATTATAAGGCATTTGGGCTAGTCAGAAGATGGAACTGACCTACCTACCCCAGAATGTTTTGCAAGTTAACTGGAAGGTCAGAGTGGTCGGTTTAAGTCTCCTCAGGCAGAGAAGGGCACCTGGGTCCTCCCACACATTAGGCAAGTTGTATAGCAGCTTTGCTCCCAAGTGAGTGAAAGATGAGCCTCACAGCCTTCATTGTGTGTGGATCCTGATCCAGAAGATGTGCTTTGAGAACACTTCCTGATTGGGCCCTGTGTGTACGATAAGCAGAGGGATGCCAGATGACGTGCCGCCACTAGTACTGGCTGCCCACTGGGGCCCAGAGGTGGCAGGGCTGCAGGCCCAGGAGGGCAAGGGCAGCCCTGGCAGTGCCATTCTGGAGCCCATCATCAGCATCCCTGGCAAGGTCCAGCCAGGCAGACAGGGTCGAGGCAGCAGGTGCGCAGCTGCGGCCCTGGGACAGTGTGCAGCTGGCTGGCAGGTGGTCGCTCCGCATGGGGGAGCGGGGAGCAGTGAGATGGCCATGGGCCAGGTGGTAGTCAGCATGGCAGGCCAGCAGAAGCACAAGATGCTGGTTGTTGCTGCCAAGTGAAGGGGTTGGAACAGCCATGGCATAGGGAGGCAGAGGGGGTGAGGAGAGCATCTTTTTGCTGTGGATGCTGCTCCTGACCAGGGATGGGGCTGGCCAGAAAGCAGCGAGCGGAGCTGCCTTTTTAAGAGGGCTGCCTCGAGCTCTCCCCAATGGTGGCAGGATCCCATTGCAGGGCAGACTGCAGCAAATCTGCACCTGCTTCCTCGCACATGTAGACGCCTGCCTGACACCATTTACTCATGCCACAGCAAATGCATGTGTAGATGCACCCAGCCTACAGTAAACATCCTTATGCCAATTAAAAATAGATCCAGCTTAGCAGCCATATTTAGAAGGAACTTCCTGGGAGATCTCCCTGTTCCTCCTTTAAGTTTGTTTGTATTTTGAACAGATACAATGATATAAGTAATAAGGAAAGAGAGAGAAAACAAAGAAAAACAACTTGTTCCCACCCCAAGGGGCCGGGTAGGCAGCTGATATAACTCAATATCACTCTAACGACTTCAATGGAGCCCTGAAGACTTACAACACCTGGAGACTTGGCTCAAAAAAAAGTGCATTTAAGGAAGAAAACCAAAATAATTGCCGTAGGGTGCAGAGCTGGTTTGGACAAAACCTTTGTGGGTCTCTTTAACGCTATCAGAACCAATTTTGGCATCCCACTTATTATTTAGAATAGCAACATCTCACTGCTCTGTACTTTGCCCTCAACAATTTGAGGACATTAATAAATATATGGTGCATGACTAAACAGAAACGGTGGATTCCTCCTCTTCCTAATAACAGCACAACTTTCACTAGTGGATTTTCGAAGCACATCTAAAGACATCTAAACAGGAAATGGGCCTTACTGTATGGACTCTTCTTACTATCACAGATCTACTACTGGAAACAATGCTATCTCAATGATCATAATGTATCACAAAACTATTTAGATAAGCATTAGAAGGCATTGATGGTACCTACTCTTCCTGATAGGTCTCTAGTAAAGCTAGTGGGCAAAACAATGATTAGCAATATTTTTCAAGAATTTCACAAATTTCTGCCTATTCATGCCATAACATTTTGTTCCTATCATGTTGATGGGAAAATCTATAGGTTCTTTGTAATAATGACCAGTGGGCAGCCAAGGAATGGGGGAAGGAGGTGGTCCTTTTTCTAGCCTCTTTGGGGATTTCTCCCATTCTCAGCCTTTTTTGTGCTCAGTGGTCTTGTTTACACTGACAAAATGCAAAAGCCAGTCTTCTTTCCAGCCCTCCTTTTGAAGCTAGGTCCCTGGTCATCTAAGAGAGAGAGATATGTGGGACCAGGTAGAAGCAAACAAGCAAGTGGGTCTATGGCTCATAGATTCATAGATGTTAGGGTCGGAAGGGACCTCAATAGATCATCGAGTCCGACCCCCTGCATAGGCAGGAAAGAGTGCTGGGTCTAGATGACCCCAGCTAGATGCCTATCTAACCTCCTCTTGAAGACCCCCAGGGTAGGGGAGAGCACCACCTCCCTTGGGAGCCCGTTCCAGACCTTGGCCACTCTAACTGTGAAGAAGTTCTTCCTAATGTCCAGTCTAAATCTGCTCTCTGCTAGCTTGTGGCCATTACTTCTTGTAACCCCTGGGGGTGCCTTGGTGAATAAATTCTCACCAATTCCCTTCTGTGCCCCTGTGATGAACTTATAGGCAGCCACAAGGTCGCCTCTCAACCTTCTCTTGCAGAGGCTGAAAAGGTCCAGGTTCTCTAGTCTCTCCTCATAGGCCTTGGTCTGCAAGCCCTTAACCATACGAGTGGCCCTTCTCTGGACCCTCTCCAGGTTATCCGCATCCCTCTTGAAGTACGGCGCCCAGAATTGCACACAGTACTCCAACTGTGGTCTGACCAGAGCCCAAAAGAGGGGAAGTATCACCTCCTTGGATCAATTCGTCATGCTTCTGCTGATGTACGATAAAGTGCCACTGGCTTTTCTGATGGCTTCATCACACTGCCGACTCATGTTCATCTTGGAGTCCACTAGGACTCCAAGGTCCCTTTCCACTTCCGTGCCACCCAGCAGGTCATTCCCTAGGCTGTAGGTGTGCTGGACATTTTTCCTCCCTAGGTGCAGCACTTTGCATTTCTCCTTGTTGAATTGCATTCTGTTGTTTTCTGCCCACTTGTCCAACCTGTCCAGGTCTGCTTGCAGCTGTTCCCCACCCTCCGGGGTGTCCACTTCTCCCCATAGCTTTGTGTCATCTGCAAACTTGGACAGAGTACATTTCACTCCCTCGTCCAAGTCGCTGATGAAGACATTAAAGAGTATCGGTCCAAGGACTGAGCCTTGCGGGACCCCACTGCCCACACCCTTCCAGGTCGACACCGACCCATCCACCACGACTCTCTGGGTGCGACCCTCTAGCCAATTTTCCACCCACCGGACTGTGTAGTCGTCCAAGTCACAGCCTCTTAACTTGTTCACCAGTATGGGGTGGGATACCGTAACGAAGGCCTTCCTGAAGTCTAAGTACACGACATCCACCACCACTCCTGTGTCCAGGTGTTTCATAATCTGGTCATAAAAAGAGACTAGATTAGTCAGGCACAATCTGCCTGCTACAAACCCGTGCTGGTTTCCCCTCAGCATAATCTGTCCTGCCAGGCTCTCGCAAATGTAAGCCTTGATAATTTTTTCAAAGAGTTTGCCGAGTGATGGCTCAGTGAAAGAGCTGCTGGTTTAGAAGGGAATAAGACCTGGTTCGAGTCAGCTACTAATGGGGTGTGTCTACACATGCTACTATGGTACTGTTGTTACTGCACCGTCATTTAGGACTTCCTTTTGGAAGTCCTAAAAGACAGTACAGTAACAGCCCATACTGCGCTGTGTGGAGTGCACACGGTTATTTTTAGGCACTATGTCGCCATAGTGATGCGCCATAATGAGAGAGCGCATTGCTACAGCGACATAGATGTAGCATCACAGTTTTTGCTCCTAGACACTGTGTTGCCATAGCGCGTTGCTTCAGCTACATAGTGTCACATGTAGACTCACCCGTTCGGTATTTACTCACTGCTCTTTACCCAACCAATGAACAACAAATACTGGGTGACAGTGACCACAAGCTGATCACCTTTACTATCCACTGCAAAGCTGACAAGTCAGTCAGCAATACAGAAGTCCTCAACTTCAGGAAAGCTGACTTTGACAAGCTCAGGAGGCTTGTTGTCAAGGCCCTAAGGGACCATGACTCAACAGAAAGAGGACTCCAAGAGGAGTGGTTGCTCCTCAAGTGAGCGATCCTGACAGCACAAGGGATGGCCATCCCATCTCAGAGGAAGAGTGACAAAAGGGCACAGCAACTCCCTTGGCTCAGCAGGGAACTTGAGGACCTCCTACGCCTAAAAAGAGAGACTTATAAAGGATGGAAGGCTAGAATAATCACTAAGAAGGAGTACTCAGCACTGGTCTGCACCTGCAGGACACCCAGGAAAAAGTCATTTTGCTTAATGGGTACTTTGCGTTGGTCTTTCATCAGCCCAAAGGGACTGCCCTGCCTAGCATGACATGGGACAGCCAGGGTGAGGACGTATTTATACCCAGCATCTGTGTAGACCTTATAAAGGAACAACTTGAGAGGCTGGACATCTTCAAGTCAGCTGGTCCTGACAGATGACACCCTAGAGTACTCAAGGAGCTGGCAGGTATCATAGCCCAACCATTGGCAAAAATATTTGAAAACTCGTGGCGCTCAGGTGCAGTACCTGAAGACTGGAAGAAGGCCAATGTGGTACCCATCTTCAAGAAAGCACAGAAAGTAGACCCTGGGAATTATAGGCCAATCAGTCGGCTTGACCTCAGTCCCCAGTAAGATTCTGGAGAAAATTATCAAAGAGCCTTCTGGATAAGCTGGCTGATGGCAACATCCTGAGGAACAGCCAGCACGGGTTTGTCACGGACAGGTCTTGCCTGACCAATCTCATCTCCTTCTATGACCAGGTGACATATCACCTGGACAAGGGAGAAGAGATTGACATCATATATCTGAACTTTTAAAAAGCCTTTGATCTGGTGTCCCATGACCTCATGGAAAAATTGGCCAACTGTGGCCTCGGCTACACCACAGTCCGATGGCTGGGAAATTGGCTCTGAGGTCAGACCTAGAGAGTAGTAGTCGATGGAAGTAAATCATTATGGCACTCCATGACCAGCGGTGTCCCCCAAGGCTCCGTCCTTGGACCAGTTCTCTTTAACATCTTTATCAACGATGTGGACACTGGTGTCAGAAGAACGATGTGGACATTGGTGGCGAACTGGCCAAGTTCGCCGATGACACTAAACTTTGGGGCATAGCGTCCACACCTGAGGATAGGCTAGTGATCCAGGCTGACCTGGATAAGCTTAGTAAGTGGACAGAGATAAACCTGATGTTCAATACTGAAAAATGAAAGGTACTCCACCTCAGGAAAAAAAACCCGCAGCATGCTTATACGCTCAGCAGTGCTACGCTCCCTAGCACCACAGCTGAAAGAGACTTGGGGGTCATGATTGACCACAAGATGAATAATAGTCACCAATGTGATGTCGCAGCTGGTAAAGCAAACAAAACTCTGGCTTGTATCCATAGATGCTTCTCAAGTATATCCCAGGATGTCATCCTCCCACTGTACTTGGCTTTGGTGAGGCCACAGCTGGAGTACTGCATCCAATTCTGGGCTCCACAATTCAAGAAGGCTGTCAAGAAACTTGAGAGAGTCCAGAGGAGAACCACGTGCATGATGAGAGGGCGAGAGAACAGACCCTACAATGAGAGGCTGAAAGCCATGGGACTCTTCAGCCTGGAAAAGCACAGGCTCAGGGGTGACCTGGTGGCTGCCTATAAGTACGTAATGGGTGTGGATCAGGATCTGGGGGAACATCTGTTCACCAGAGCACCCCAGGGGATAACAAGGACCAATGATCAAACTCCTCCAAGACCATTTTAGGCTGGACATAAGGAAAAACTTCTTTAGTGTCCAAGCCCCCAAGGCCTGGAATAGTCTTCCTCCAGAAGTGGTGCAGGCACCTACTCTGGAATCATTCAGGAAAGGGTTGGAGGCTTATCTTGCTGGGATCCTTTGACCCTAGCTGACTTCCTGCCCTTGGGGCAGGGGGCTGGACTTGATGATCTCCAAGGTCCCTTCTATCCTAATGTCTATGAAATCTATGAAATCCAAGGTGCAAGGAGTAGCTTTCAGAGGAGGACTGGAAAGGGGACTGGATAATGCCAAACATGGCCTGGTGGTTAGAACACCAGGGAAGTCAGAGATGGAGGTCTGAACCCCTCTAGACATGGGGTAGTCTAGTACCTGGATACCCAACTTTCTGGGCAAGCACCCTAACCACTTGGCCTTCTTCCTCATTGTTTTTTGGCCAAGCCATAATGTCAGGACTTAAGCTGAACAGGCAGCCTTTCCTGACTGGGGTGTAGCCTACTGAGCATACTCAGTATCCATGGGGATATTTACATGTCTACACCACACATGTAATAGGATTGTACATTGTACATAAATGCCAGAAATGGCAGGTTTGTAACTGGAAACCTCCCACATTGATGCATAAAATGAAACAGAATTCTGCCCCAAAAGTTCATGATGAGAGAGAGAGAGAAAAATCACCTCTGAATCCAACCTAAAAAGTACTTGGATGTGTGCCATAACAGAAAATTTCACAAGGAAATAAAAATGTCTGACCCCATCTCAGAGTGCTACCTTAGAAATGAAAAATGAAGAAAATCTGTTGTATTATATTAAGTGTTATCATGGTCAGAACATTTTAAACAAAAAATTCAGAAGACAGACTAGAAAATTGTCATACATCCCAGACAGTTTCCCTAACCATCAAGTTACTGTGTGGTCTCTCTTTCTTGCTCCCTTCCTAAAAACACTGAAAGGTCTCATCTTCCTGGAACACGCTTTTCAAAACCTCAAAAACTTTGGCCACATAGAATTGTTTTATGGACCGCTCCTGTTAAGTGGTTCATTCTCGCCTCATACCCAGCCAATACAATATTGTTCCTTACACTGTTCCTTCACCATTCTGTTCAGCCTAGTTTTAAGCAGCTCCGACAAAGGGGTTTACGAGGCAGAAACAGTAACAGAGGGTAACTGTTCATTTCACAAAATCTTCACTCACACTACATTTTTGCTGCCATATATTTATTGATGCAAAGCAGAATGTATTCTATATTTCCCTTCAAAATAACACAAACTTTTTGTTTCCAAAAATATTTTTTCAGATAAGTTTTGATTGTTATCTATATATTTTGCTATCAAGTTCACAGAAAATGATGCAGTAACCCTGGTTGTATGGTTTTAAAAAGAAAGCAATAAGTGAAAAGGCAACTAGTGTTTCTTCCATTAAATATTTTAGCTACAGTGATTAATCAAAAATAGACTGGAAAGAGTCTAAAAACAGGTAGACAGGATGGTAAGGAGAGCATCAGAACACATCCTAAAGAAAAAAGGGTCAACTCAGAGACACCTCATTGATATACTGAACTGAGGTTTCTCATTTCACCAGGTTTCCCATTGCATCTCTGTGAACACGGGCCTGAGTGGAACAATATATGAACATATGTCTGAGGCATGATTTTCAGAGGTGTTCAACACTGACCTACTTCAGTTCTGATGGACACTGACTTCCAAGATAATAGAATTAGATCAATTTGAAGCTCTTCTGAAAATCCCACCTGAACAGCCCATTTAGAAGTTTGCTCCACAAACTTTTGAGAATTTCAGTCTGAAGCTCACCTACTACCATTTAACTTAAAGTAAATTTATAGGTTATATGACAATGTAATTGTGGATCTTATTTAAAATCAAGTTTATTCACACTGAGTACATACCTGGAAGGAGACATCTTAAAATGTAGGGGCCACATTTGGGAGATAAGGGGTGTTTACTGTCTATGATTCATTTAGTCCTTTATTTCAGTTACTACCAAAAGTGCCATCAGTGGTTGTGATGCATACACTAATAATAAGATTGACTGGATCACATTATTTTTCCTATGTCACTGAATTCAAACTGATCTCTGTTAAAGAGATTCCTTCTTTCAGAATGAACTAATTTCAGCTGTGGACTGAAAATAAAAAAATAAAAAAAGAGAAGTGATCAAAGACTGATTTATCTCCCACCTTGGCAATGGAGATTCCTAAAATGGCAGTGGTAATTGAGATAAAATATTTGTATGCATCAGGTTAGCTTTGCTTTGAAAAACTATGCTCTTTGGCCACAAGGATCTTATTTTAATCTTCATAGGGCTGGTAAATATTATGTGTAAAGCCATCAAGATCTTAAAAAACAGCAGCAGAAGTAAGAAACGAATCCTCACGTAACATCCTATTTTCCATTTACTCCAACCAAGCAGCCAGACCAAGCACCTTGTATTTAATTATTTTTTTCCTTCAAAATATGTTCTAAAGCCTGGTATACTATAAAAGCCAAACCAGTAGGCCTGTATGTTAATCCTTGTCTTTCCTGTTGTTTGCCTTACCCACTGCAAGCTCTGGTTGTAGATCCCATTCTGTGTGCAAGGTCTAGAATTAAATTCTGAGCTCCTTTTGGTACAAGATGTGTTCTCTCCATTGCACAAGATGGCCAACACACTTTGAGTGCTACTGAAATAAGGAACTAGAATCCAGAAGCACTCATTCCAGATGGAAGAACCAAACAACCTAGAGTTCTGTTTATCCATTCAATGTAATAGAGTGGTAGTTGATACATTTGCATGTTATTCAACCATTTTCTGCTCTTTGATGCTTTGTAATTAGTGTCTTTTTTGGGTGTTTTTTTATTCTGCATCTCAAATCTTCTCCAGTAATTCAGCTGAAGTGTTAGAAACAACATACATATTCAGGTGTCTGTTGTCTATGTTCTAGAAAGAGGGTGTTTACAGAGGCAGATCTGAGGGGTGCAACAGTAGGTCATACCCCATTCTGACACTGCTGCTGTTGTCCCCATGTGACCTAGTACAAGGGGAGCCCCAGAGTTACTCCTGCCATGTTCCAGCCAAAGACTGTTGCTGTTCAGGGTTTGGCAGGGAATGGTGGCAGAAGTGGACGTGGACAGGTTTCCTCTTCCTGCACCAGCTCCCTACTACCATTACCAGGTATCCCCTGCTGGTGTGGAAGGAAGAACCTGGGCACTGCCACTGCTGTCCCCAGCCAAGCCCAGCACCCTCAGTAATTGTTCCCTGCGGCCCATGGCTGGAGCGCGGCAGGCAAGGCTCTGGGGCTCCCCCTACCTCCAGTTCAGCTGAGGACAGTGGCAGTGGAGGGGGTGGTTCCCACCCCTGCTGCTCCTTTGTGCCTGCTCCCTGCCCAGCTCCCTGTTGTCCCCTGCCAAGGATGGTGTACCACAACCCTTCTTAAGTCCTGGATCCATCTACATTTTTAGCCCTTCTTCTTGGTGCATCCAGCAATTTATTTTCCAGATATGTTGAGATTTTTTCTCTTTTAGAAAAGCACCTCCTCCCCTTCTTAAACCATGCCCCTACCCCATCATTTCCTTGCTAACTTTCCACTGCATATTAGACTCATGGCTCTCAGATTTTGGCCTCTTACCATAGCTGAGGGTTGTTGGTTATTCACATTACACATTCTGATACAAATGTAAAAAATTTTGCAGAGTTCACATATTTCTCCCAGCCCAAAATTACATGTGCAATACAAATCAAACAGTTTATGGAATGTTTCCCTTCTCAGTTGGTTCCTAAGACCCCCTGCTCCCCAATTTTCCCGGAGTAACTAAAGATATTTAACTTAACTATCCACATAGATCATGTTTTCCTGCTGGTAATTCGAGAGACCAATCCCTACAAACATGAAAGAAACTACCTGAAATGAGTCATTCCTGTTCTGATTCTGGGAGATGCTGAGTCTTCTCACCTCTAACTGCAGTCAGTCAGAGATCAGGTTACCCATTATCATGCAGGATCAGCAAGGTAAAATGGAGAAAAATCAAACCTGAAGTTTCCTGCATATAGATTAGTCTATAAAGCAATGCCCCTCCTGAATGACAGACTGAGCTTTAGTTAGCTGTGCTAACCTGAAGTTAGCAGGAGGCAGGGTAGAGAGGTGGGGTAGGTCTAGATTTAACCCTTGCAGTTTGAACCTATTGCTAACATAAATTAAATGAATAGGTAACATAACATTGTTTCTTCCTCACAGGAAAAATGTCTCAGTCAGAATCAGAACTCCAAAGCTGCTGTAACAGGTTCACGTTCTCCAAGGTGGACTTCCCTCACCACATGCTTTTGCCACTACAGATATCCTTACTTTTCTTCTCCATGCCAAGAAGTACATAAAAAATATAGTGAGCCTCCTGTCACTTGCTTGCTTCAGTTCTAGCATCAGATCTAGTTGATTTGCTGGGGGGGGGGGGGGGAGGGGAGGGGAGGGAAGGACTTGTCATTTCAGTTTGACTTACAGCCTACCACAAAGTGGAATGATGTGCAAATTGAAGCACACATAAGCAGCAAGAGAAAAATCACATGGGCAAACAGAATTAAAGGTCTGTACAGCTATGTGCAGCATGAAGGCACAAATGTGCTGGGATGCCCAGGAGGGACACAAAGTGATGCAATACAGTGATGGTCAAGAACAAACAGCGTACATGCTTTGAAACAGGCACTAACTAATCAGGATTATGCCTACTGAATATTCACCAACCTCACGAAGCTCCTGCTGTTGCTGCATACATTCCCTATTTCCTTAGAGTCCTGAGAGCCATTGCTCAGACCTAGCACCTCGTTCCCTGCTGTCCAAGGTAGCCAGTGCCATTTCTGACCAAACATCACATTCTCCACTCCCGTGAATTCTCTAGGGGCAGCAAAAATCCCACATTCTTCTTCCAACAACCTTATTATTATAGATCTGAGTTTGAGTATAATCCTCAGTCTTGTATTACCAACAGGGCCCACTCTTGTGGGGCTGCTACTTGAACAGTGTCTGTTGGCAAAGCCACAGGGCACGCAGGTATAAAAATATCTACTACTGCCACCATATTGTTTATTAGCAGGCAAACAGTTACAGAGAAAGGTTTGAAACAGCAACGGCGTTTTTGCTCCCCCTTCTTCAGCACAGTGGCAGACATTGCAGAGACAGAAAGAGAGCAGGAAGTGACAGTAGCAAAACATGCAGAAGAAAAGCACACGTTTCCACTGACACAGAAAGCGGGCAAGTCCCACACAATCAACTCCTCCAAGCACATCTGATAAAAACCACAGCAAAAGCCTGACTGACCTTCGTCTAGCTGAAACAAGCTAGGAATATCGTACCAGGCCTGTCGCAGCGACCCAGAGGTTCTTTCTGCAAGAGAAAAGAAAAGCAGCAAGTGTAATCCTCGATCAGCAGAGATTAAGCGCAGCACCACGGACAAATAGGAGGAATTTTGTTAGTAAGGCTGCAACTTGCTGGATCTTGACATTTACAGCAACACATGACAGACAAAGGAGGAGGGAGGGAGATCCAGCAAGCTCTTCTCCCTCTTTCAGAGTTCCCTTTGCAAGTTGATCAATAGCATCCTTTCCTAGCACACGTCTAACTTAAAAGATTCCACATCTGGGTTGTTTACGGCATTTAGACGGGGGCAATGAGGCTTGTACCGACCAGAAAGACCCCCATCATCGCTCTACCATCAGCCATTACAGGAAGCAGCAAAACAGGCTTTTACGACAGCTCCCAGCATTCTTCCTGCCTACAACTCCCAGACTGCATATGTCCAACTCCACCGTTAACCCTTTTCTTACAGTCAGACAACTTTGTGCTACCCAAGCTACAATCTATTTCATATACTTTTTTCCTGCCACAATTTACCAACATCATCCAACATTTGGTACAATAACACAACACATTATGCTAGCTTCCCCTATTCCAGCTCACAGCCATAACAGGAATCCCATTCACTTTAGGGGAAAAGGCTGTTTTTTTTTTAAATTCCTCAGAAAAATAACAGCTCTGCAACTGCAATCATCACATGTTTATTATGAATTGCACATTCAGTTTCAGCCTTTTGCTACCTTGTTAATTTCTTTGCAGATTTCTATATTTCTGCAGAGTGGAATTTCTGGCTAATATTATTATTTCTTTTAATTTGCCTTTTCTCTGTGACTTAGGAAAAACAGGTGAAAGCTCTACTCCCACCTGATTACATTTTTCTACATTTCAGTGGACCAATTCTAATAAACGCATTAACTCAAAAACATCTTTACAGCCCCCAAAAACCTTTTGTGTCTAAGCCACAAAGAGATGCTATATTTTTTCTGCAGCAAAAGTAGAGGAAAAACTCCGTCATGCTATCTGGGTTCTTTCTATCTTTCTTTCTCTCTATATACTATATATATATATGCATTCAAGATATGTAACACTACTACATGCATCAGTTTTTCAACCCCTTCTGCCTTAAAATGAGCAAAAAATAGTGTCTCTACAAATTGTCTATTGTAAACTGAAAAATAAACTATAACACTAAAACCAGTTAAAAAAAATAACTAATTTAAGGGGAGAAATGTGTTCATTCATGAACTAAAACCTTCCAACAAGACTTCCTGGATTTTAATTAAAATCAGTTCTTTTTTAAAAAAATATATACCCTGTGTACATTCTATAAATCCAGTTCATCTCAAATAATTTTAAAAGAGTATTTTACAGCAAATGCAAGTCAAATAGTTCTAATTTGTAGTGCCACAAACTATAACATGCTGAGATGTGTAACTGCCTGACAGACTACATAGAAATCTAGCTTATGCTCCAACCTATAAACAAAAGTAAATACCTATAAGCTTCTTCTCTATTTCTCCAATACTAAAATACAAGTCAAAACCTACCGACTGCCAAAAATGTCATACAAATACTTCCTTTTTAAAAAACAAAACACTACAAATTTATTATTTATTTTTAAATCTAAACAACACAGATGAAGAAAGCATACAGACATTTTCTTTAAAAAATCCCCACCGATAATAAACACATATATACATTCTGAAAAGTTTAATTTTAAATATCTTCTTTTAAACCTAAATCAGCCTACCGGCCAACAGCTTTACCTCAGGAAAACACAATAGGAAAAGCATTTCTGCATGATACTCTTTTCCAGACACATACAGCATGTTTTTAAAGACAATTCGCATTCATACCACTCCAAATGACACGAAAACAATTATTTAAAATTTATTCCTCACTGTAACAATTTTTACTTTTGTATATTTTTCAAAATTTCCATGGAAAGCACAATCAATTAATAGCTAGCTTCGCGTAGCTACACTGTTACTTCTTTCTGTACCTTTTCTGTTTACTAACCGACCATAAACATTTTACAAGCATTTTACATATACATATTAAAGTCAAAAGAAGGACAACGCTACACGAGAAAGGCTCAAAAACAAATTGTAAGTGTAAATGACCTTCTCCCATATTTCAGACGTACCTGCAAAATCCCTGCTCTCTGGTCTGGGATTGAATATTCCATTCTGAGGTTGGCCTTTTTATATTTTGCACTATTTTAACACCCCAAATTTATAGATTTTAAAAACTGCCATGTTAAAAGGGCTTTATTTAAGTATTTCAATTAAAATAGTGTTATGTTTTGTCATATTACCATAATCCTTCTTTTTAAATCATATAGAATTTCAGTATAACCTAATTAAGTAATTTTAAGTAAGTCTTAACCCAAATACATAGATCTAATAAAATATTATTCTGCAAACAGGGAAAATGGACTCCTGAAATGGATTCCTCAGGTATGAACAAGATGTTTAAACATTTTCTCCCCACAAACTTTGTAATACTGGCTCTTTTACAGTACCTATGTTTAAAGACCTAAATATTGATAAGAAAACAAATTTTGCCAGATACCGAGTATATCATTTCATTGCTATTGTATTTATTTATTTATTTTACATTAAGCAGAAGCCTTTCTTTTTTCCTTACAAAGAGAGACGGGGGTTGGGGAAGAAAAATACTGCAAAACCCTAACCACTTATCCTAACGTATTATTTACTTCAAAGCTCTGCTAAGAACAATTTGTACTGTTTTCAGATACTGTATATTATTTTGCCAATGAAAATATTATTATTTAAATTGTGCCTTTTAAAAGGTTTCAGAATAACATTATAGATTTTATAGATTTCTAACCATTTTTTTAAATCTTTTTTTTTCATGCCACAAATGTCTGATTTTGGTAAATGGAATTTATATTTTTCATGTATCTAAATTATCAGAGTGGAATAAACATTCGAAAATAGGAAGAACAAATGATCTATCGTAATACATTCACACATCTAACACTCTAACTTGACTTCTCTTCCTGATATTATTTGTGTATGATAAGTTTATCTGAAACAGAAAATAGTTCATGAATATAGAATCTACCCTGATTAAAGAGTTTTCCTTATTGGCAAATTTGTCTCAAGGAACTGCATTTTACCAAAAATCATCCTGTCTGGAGCTTTCTGCCACTTACAGGCTCTTAGTTATTTTTAATTAACCAGCCTGTTTAAAGACAAAGATCTTTTCTTTAGCTTAGTCCAAATGAACTATTTTTAAATGTTTAACTTATCAACTATATTTGTCAATATAGGAAAGTTACAGAGATTTGGGAATAACTCATTTTTTTCACTTTGTTTCTGCCCTAATGACAAAATGAATCATCCACCTGGAATTTATTTGTATTCTAATGTGATATTGGCTGAAACACACACAGTTTAAAAGAATGTATCCGTCTTCCTACAACATTCTATTATTTACATACTTTTATGGGGAAATCCACTACAATACTACTTCCCTTGCTGCTCTTGTGCAACACATTTCACTTCAGAAAGATTTCATATTAATTTGGCTTCTTTACAATACTTTACTCCCCGCAACCAAACAAATACTCAGATTTGTGTGAAATATTGCTGGTAAACTGCAAAACCAAAAAGGCCAGGGGGTCTGATATTATTTAAGCCTCACAGAAACAATATTTTCTCTCCATGTTAAAACCCATCAGAAGCAAGCAGTGCCTTACCTGAGGACTGACGCTTGTCTCCTTGGCTAGTTTTCATTCTGTGCAGAATGGGAGCAATTCTACATTCCCTGAAAAGTAAGAGAGAATAAGTTGAAATTACTGCATGTTCAGCCTTCATGATAGTCAATAAAACTCCTTCAACTTACTTGGCCTTCAGGAGGCCTCAGCTCTGGCCCTGAAAGGCATGTTTAAATATCCTTGTTACATTCTGATTAAGGCCGTCAAAGAATGGGTTTGATAAGTTAGGTGCAAATTTTTTAAATTCTCTCCATATATGTGCAAACAAAGTTCCACAGCCTCCAAACCTATTTATGAGTATTGGGAGGCCCTAATATTCCTGTATGCAGTACTTCATCCGCTTCATTAACGTCACTTATCACCCCAAATACTCACTTTAAAAAAGAATAAAATATACTTCTTCATGATGCATTTCAATATAATAATAATTAATGATTTACTTGTTGAAAGGGAGGGCTGGGATATTCCCTCCCACAGCAACTCTGTCCTTCCCTCTTCTAAATTGTAAATAACTTTCCAGACGGGCCATGTATTATCCCCTTTCTTTTGTCTCTTTCCCTGTATGTCTCCATGTATGTGCAAGCAGTTTGCTTTACCACATATTCATAAAGCACGATGTATAATTTGCAATGGGCTGTAGTTTTGAAACTATAGTCTCCCCCTCTCACTCACAAGGAAGTTCACAACTAAAATTACTGTCCATACACTATTTTCATGCTTCCCCCACCCATCCAACTTTTCATTTCACACAAATCTAGGAGAAAAACTATTCAGGCTAATGAGCACATAATTCACAGTACGCTACGGTCCTGAAAAGACCTTAATTCAGGTTATCACTATACAAACCAATTCCCTAAGTAAATCACAGATTTAAAAAAAAAACAACAAAACTTTGAGTGTCAGATTTGCAGCTAGACTTTTTTTTACTTTTTAAAATCAGTGATTTTCTCTTCCTCCCTTCTCCTTTTACGTTTTAGTACCCCTTATGTCTATGTGGAGGACTGTTTTCATTTATATTTTCCCTTCACATATTGTGCAAATCCTAAAGGATTGTTACCATGCATATGTTTTTCCACTTGATTTCCTAGGTATCAGTGAATGCAAACCGAGGAAACGTTTTGCACAGTCTTAAGGTCTTTAAGCCATATCCTTCCCCCAGCACTCTTTGCCACCCTTTCCCCCCCCCCCAACACCCCTTTTCCTGCTGTTGCTTTGTTTTGTATTTGGCCACTTTTCTGTACATTTGTCTCCTGCTGATCCTATTAGACCAAGCAGGAAGGATTGACTGTCTCTGTCCCATTTGCTATGGTGACTCTCATTTTTGGTTTTGACAGATAAAATGCACTTGACCACCTATTTCACAAATTGTTGGCAATGTACATTTTTTTCTGCTCTGGGAACCTGTTGATTGTAAGGATCCACATTTTTCTGACACAAGCTAAATCCTTGCCTGATCTAGGACTTCCTTCTATCAGCGTAGTGATATGAATGACTTGAGAGCTGTAATACAAAGCATGAAGGGGGAGCAGTAGGTAATATCTAGAGATACCCTTTAAGCACTGAAAAAATTATGTTGATTATTGACGCTAATGTTTTAAAGAGATACCATCAACAAAAAACTTACTTGAAAGTGAGGGGATTCTTTAACTGGCTCTTCATAATTATAGATCTTTGTAATTTATACTTTAGAGATTATTAAGAGCAAAGAGGCTTTTAAAAATCTAATATACTTTTCAGCATTACCTGCTTAGAATGCACTTTTCTGCATTTCAATCAGCAGAAGAGTGAAAGTAGCCTGTTTGGTTTCACTTTTGCTCCTAGTCACTTTCACTTTCACACACTAGCACAAATGTTTTTCTTTTTCGGGTTCAACAATCTGCAGGGGAATGGTTGAATTTTAAAATAAATCCACACCATTTAAAATGTGAAGAAAACATCAGGAAAACATTTCTATCTTTTTTTACAGGACATTTGGAAAACACAATTTTGGGGCCTAAAAGTAATGGACAGCATCATCCTTTTTAAAGTAACAATTTTTATAGGTTAGTCTGTGGCCTGATCCACCTCCCAGTGAAGTCAGTAAGAATTGCGCTGTTAACATCACTGGTAGCAGGATCAGGCCTCTGGGTCTGACTATGATCAGCAATAAAAGGAACCACACACAGACTAATATACTCATAAAAAAGAATCTTCACCTGGACTTGTTTTCATTTTCAAATTCACAGTAAAGTAATAGTTTCTATAGAGCTCTTTTTTTGTGTGTTTTTATATGAGAAATAATCAGGTAAATGATAGAGAAAATAGATGGATACCCATCCTGATAAGGCCACTATGAAATTAGAAGGCATCTATGCATTTTGATTTGTGATGGGGGAAAAAAATTCTCTGTCACTCCTGCTAACTATGAATAACTACTTCTTGTGCTTATGCCAACCACAATACCCACAGATAGAGAAATGTTACTGTCTTTCAATAGGATATTGTTTAGTTAAAGCTCCCAAAGTATAGACTTGTGTAATCTTCATCTCTTTAAAATCAGCTGCAATGCTTTTAGAAACAGAACAAATCTTGGCTTTCATTTATATTGTCAATACGTGTGCCTATTTTACCTTTTTCTGTTTTATTTTCTGTCTTTTGCATTTTATATTGCAGGTCCCACAAATGCTTCTGCCAACCAACATACATGAACATACATACAGGTGCAAACACACCCATACATTAGAAATCTTTTTGCAGATGGTTAAAGAGTGCAATTTCTATTTGTGTAGATACAGGGGTTGCCATCCCACGGTGAGAATTAATGGAAGATATTGTCAGGGTCTTCCAGGTACAGTACTGCATTCATCTATTCATACTTCTTTTCTACAAAACCAATGCCCCAAGAGTACAAGCAGAGGTTGTTATTAGCCAGTTACATTAATTGTCCTATCTGTACACCTAGCGTCAGACCATAAAAGCCTACATATCCACCTCCCATGAAAGCATCTGAATCTTAATTTCATTTACTATACTATTTACATTTCTATCATTAAAGATGTATGAAAATGGAAAGTTATATTTTGAACACCCACCTACTTAGTTCACAGACGTATACTCTTTTGTATTTGAGCAGATGTGGGTACTACAGCTTGTTTGGCTTGCATTATCAGCTCACACATCTAGAGATAGCAGCTTCCCGTCAACACAGAGTATATACTGCCATTTTTTATTCTAGATCCCAGTGTGCAGGTAGACAGTTATTGCTCTTCCTCCCCTCCTCCCTTTCATCCCCAGCAGCTACCTAGTGCATGTAAGTTCCAATTCAGCACTTGCTTAACTGTAAGCAGATTCATGGATTTCAATGGGATTATTCACGTGCTTAAAATTAAGCATGTGCTTAAGGGCTTGGTAAATCAGTGGAGCACAAGAATAATGAACTGAGATCAAGTGAATTCTGTTTGCTGTGAAGCATAATCAAAGTACCAGATTATTTCAGAGAATCACAACACGCAAACTAATTTTGGAGAGAAGCATATTCCTCTTACAGGGTGACATTCTGCCTTTTGTAGAAGCCTAATGCAAGCTTTATCTGTCACTTAGGTCAATGAGGAACAACCTTTTAGGAAGGTGTGCCCGAAATTAGCCCAGCACCCTCCCTGAGTGCCCCTCTGATCCCCTTCCTCTGCCTGATCTACTGCTCTGCTTTCTGCTCCCTGCCCTGTGCTACCTGCCCAATCTGTTGCTGCGCTTTCAGCTTCATGCCCTATGTGCTGCTGTGCTCCCTAACCCCTCACTAATCTGCAACATGCCACACAGAATTTGCCCATGCCACCCCTGACCAAAGTCATAATGGAGTCTTGAAAATAGTATTTAAATATGAGAAGAAGGTGGGTGGATCTTAAATTGCACTTCTGAGCAGAGGTGAATGTCTTCCACTGTAAAGCTGTTCTGTGAAAAGGGGCTTCCATGGTCTTTGCATTTCATAGCAATGGCCTCAAATTTGGTCAAACTGTCTTAAACAACCATTCAGGAAACCTGCAACTATTGGCCGCCTTGCTGTGATGGGTCTTTGACAGTCAGGTAAATGATTAAAAGAAAATGCATAACGAGACTTTAAATGATTGTTGTAAAAGATTCTTTCAATATTTTGAGTGTTTTAAAGAAAGGCTTTTAGAACTTAGACCTGCTCCAAAGCGCAAGTTTTACATTGCTACTACGCATTATTTTTTCACCTGGAACAGTCTATCTGTCCTCTACTGGATGGTTATTCTTATACAAGTATATCATATAAGTTGCATATTAAATCATTTGATTTGATCATTTGAGCTGAATGAATTTACTTTCGGGTATGAAAGAGGCCACAACTACTCCCAACTTAAATGTTATTCAGAAGGAGATGGAAAGGAGCTGTGTGCAATGAGGGCTGCATCCTGTTAGCTACATTTTATATTACTATAGACCCTTGAAATATGTGGAGAAGAATACTTTTTAAGGTGTCCTCATCACATCACAGGTTTCTAGACTTTCTCCTCAATGTTCTAAATGTCTGGAAATCCTCTCCTGGCAGCATGAGAGGTTGTCAAATTTGGGGCCTATCCTTTAAGCCCTTGGTCTATTTAAGTGGTACTATTGATTAATTGGTTTTGTCCTGTGTATCTCTAGGGCTGTATAATAAAGAGGTAAATAACAATGATAGTAGTTGACAGTAAACATAGCTACTGGTAGGGTAACAGAGGCCCACAGATACAAAGCGGTCAAACAATATGTTTGTGGCAGAATTACCATAGAAGGGTTAGGAGGGACTGCAAAAGATTATCTTGTCCTAAATTGCAAACACACAGAAATCCAGAATTCCTCACTTGTACTTCATGTTCAGTCTATTAGACGTGGGGTTCCCAACCCCCATGCCACAGCCTGGTGCTGGGCCGTGAAGGGTTGGCTGCCAATCTGCAGGAGGGCTGGCTGCCAGACCAAAAGTGACCACGGACCAGCTAGCTGCAAACTGGAAGTGACCGGCATACTGAAGACCGGCAGCCAACCCTTTTTATACTGAGTATATACTGAGTATAAAAAAGGGTTGGCTACCTGCCTATAGTACGCCGCTCACTGCTGGTCTGCAGTTGCTTCTGGTTCGTGGCTTGCCGGTCCTCATCCTAAAGAGGTTGGGAACCCCTGTATTAGACTACACCTCAAATATGCCTTTAAAGCAGGATTTGAACATTACATTAAACAAGCAGCACAACCCTCGACTAATGACCAGATATAGCCAATACGTAAGGGAAAATGAACCAGTATCACAGTATAGATACAGGCTGATTCCTCATGCATACAGATACAAAACATCTCAAATCACTTTAAGAGTATCCTCTTTCTTCTGTAACTAAGACCCAGCTGCCGCCAAGTCAGGCTGAGGGGCCCCTTCTCCTACTGGTTATTCTTTGGCATGTGATACACACAGGAATTGACAGACAGGAGATGAACACATATGATACAGAAAGAAACATACACCATGAACCTATTCTCAGTTGTAAAGCAACCATTGCAAAATACCCGCTAAGATTTCCAGTACAATCTTGTTCAACCTTTAGTTAAAGACTAGCCTCTACTCTGTGGCCAAGTTATATTAGTCCCTTGGCAGGTAGCTAAGACATCATTGACAATATAAACAGAATGTATGTGGAAGTATTTCCTTAAAGTAAATATGCTGACATGGAAGCCTCTTCCACAATGATGTATCCTTTCCACTCCTCCCCCACCAAAAAGAGGAGAGGAGCTATTATCAGAACAGCCACATTGATGCTGCAGTATTGTGAAATTATGTAGGGCTTTCACCATCTTACCACAGACTGTTATGCGGCAGTTAAGTTCACTAGAATTGGTTTCCATCCTACTTTAAAAATATTACGATACTAGCTAACTCATCAGTAGGCAGTCAGTTTACATCTACTGGACTGTCATGGAGGGAACAACATCTGAAATATTACAAAGAAAGAAGCACCTCAGCTGCCTCCTGGTTATTGTAGAAGCAAATGACTAAGTCATCTAATGGACCAAGGACCATGACACAACATTAGATAAGAAAAAAGGCCACATACACCTGCCAAATGATGGACTGAGTGGCAGATACTATATTAATTTAAGTGTGCACTCATCCAAGAGAGCTCCACAATTAAAACTCAAACCTTGTTTCTCGCAATTCAACAACAATAGATCTTCCAAGCAAACTATAAATGGGTAAAGATGCAGGAGCTGCACAAAGCTCATCTGAATTGGAAGATGAGCTTAGTACATCTTAAAATCATGCAGGCTACCATCATCTCAGAATATATCACAACCTCGGCATATGTCATTTATTTCAGTTTGTAGTGCTACATTTAATGAACCTGCCCATTTTCACTTCACCTTTTTGAGTGACTAGCCTCTTTAAACATGAAGGCACCATATCCAAACAGTCCTCTGCCGTCCTCTATTTATATCATTTTCTCTCCCCTCTTTCTGCCCAGCTTCTCCCACAATTTTAAGTTCCACAGTCCAGCAGATGTTTGTCACAACTTAAAAATCTACCTTTTCAAAACATCTGTCTTTTGGCTTCTGTTAAAAGTTTTATTGATCCTTTAAATGCTGGAGGAATTACTGTGCCATTCCTTGACAGGTAAATCTGAGAGTAATTTATTTTACTTATTTTCTAATTTTATTTGACCTTCACTGTAGCATCTGGGTGAATGGCGTATGTTTAGCTCAACACATTAAATCAAAATTCCTACAACAAAGAATGCAAATTATCTTCTTTCCCTGAACACCACAAACCAACACGGTGACAAGGGAAATAATATGCTGACCAAAATGTGACATACTATTACTCCAGTCTGTAACCTGGAGCTCTGGTGGATCACCCAACCAAACATTTTCCATATCTGGGACCATCACAGTAAAAATACTCTCCGTGTGCACAGTAAGGGCTACAAAAAAGTGTGAGAGCTAAACTTGGTCATATTGGACTAAGTGGTCATAGTCATACCTCACGACCTCTTCCTCTTTCCCAGCCAATAAAGTCTACTTGTTCCCAAATACTGCAAGCAGTATCTTAGATCATGGATGGGCCTTCAGATAGCATAATGATAAGTATGACATACAAACCTAAATGGAACAGAACAGAATACAGTAGAATCTCTTGATGGGAAAATTAAATGCTCCATTTTCACAGAACTGTGACTCAGTTCTTTTTCTAAGAAACCTAGAGTTCGATAGAAATGACTCTAACAATCCTACAGAATTTTACAGACAATGAGATCCCTTATACATAAACCCAGACAATTTAACAGAAAGTATATCTCTGTTCTGGAAGTCTACATGTGAGTTTAAAAATTCCATAGAAAGGTTATTATTATTTATCAGAACGCCATAGGACTTTCCCCCGTGTTCAAAGTCTGCAAGTTCAATGTCTAAAAAAATGTTCCCTAAATTCCTCTGCCTTTCTCTCACTGTAGTAAATAAAAATCATACATGAACTCATAGGAGAAAAAAAAACTTAGCCCCAACTGCTGGCACCACCATTAATTGTATCCACAAGCAGTGTTCATGTAAATGCAAGAAACTTTCAGTGCAACACAAGAAACACTGACATGGACATCTTCAGTATGTTGGTTGGAACCAGCATGTTTTGTATTGTCTCCATCTTCTTCTCTATGTTAGTGTTATAGCTGCTCTTGTTCAGGAAGGATCCTTGCTACCTGTCATGGTGAGAAATCAGGGGAAGTGGAAGTGACTTCCCTTCATTCAAAAAGATGAAGTCCAACTCCACTGAACAATTTTTATCACATCAAATAAACACAATACAAATATTGATAATGGGCATGGCACAGCATGAAAAGAGGTTCTAAATGTAGTATTAGGGCTCTATATTGTTGGCTGAGTACCTGAGGCCTTACCCATTAGTCCGTTTGCATTGCCTGTTACTCAGTCATGTCTAAATTCTGAATCTAATTAGTCCCAAAATTTCAGAGAATGTTTTTGGAATCAGTGGGCAGAACCGCGTTGATCCCTATAAAAATTAGAAAATCAGAAAGGGAGGCACCCTATACTCCTTGCATCTGATTAGCAGTCATCAGCTTCAACCAACTTTGTAATAGTACATACATGAAAAAGAGTGTTAATGGGAAATGTTAGTGTCTTCCAGCATAAGAATACCCTGCAATCTCAAGGGGAGGGGGAGTGGAAAGGGGAAATCAGGAGCATGCAGAGCCCCTGGCATGGTGAAAAGAGTTGGGAGGGATGAAATAAAGGTGGATGGGAGGGTAATACACAGAGAGATCATCTAAATGGAAGTGGAGGGATACCAGCAGCCCCCAGTGTATACAGTGATCTTGGCCTGAAGAGGCTACAAAGTGTGTGACCTGCTAGTTTGTGTGGAATGGGAGGGAGGGGGAAGTATGGCTCTATCTTCCCACAACTGAAGCTCTGCTTAAACATACACACTGCAGATTAAATAATTGCATTGTGCGTTTAGTGGACACTTAAATTGAACTTTGAGTTACGATAGTCTATCATATATAGAAATATCTCGATAAGTAAGATTCGGCTTGAAACCAAACCTATTATGTGCTAGAATGTATCCATATGACTTCAATAGACGCAGGCCCATCCAACATCCTAGATCAGCTTCCCTTACGAGCCTGTCTTTAGGTAGGACCTTAACAACACACCCTAAAGATTAGGCCAGAGTATTCAGCACTATAAATTTTGAACCCTGTCATGAGAGTTCAAATTCAGACCTGTTGAAAGAGTTTACACAGTAAGCCACAGTTCATCTAAACAGTAGCTTCTAAACCTTTTTAATTTGGAGGCAAAATTACGAAGTATAAGAAGTCATTGGTATCACATGGTACCAAAATGGTCACCGGACATCATTTGGCTGGGTTTATACAGAACAGGCTGTATATACAAGTCCACATCAATGGACAGATAATTTTATGAGTTACAGTTTAAACTCTTCAGTGCTGCCATTGAAAATGGACTTCATGGTAGTTAGTCCAAAGGTAGGATTCCCTGCATTATACGTTCTGAAAGCTGCTCCTTCAGCTCCCATTGTACTCAGAGCTTCACCTTAGTTTTCATATGTCCCCCTGCCATGAAATGTAGATTTGCCATATAACAGAGTAGTAGTAAGGTTACTTTGAATACCTGCTTGAAATCTTAAGAGGCCTTGCCATTTTAGCAACATTTGGGATACATGTATATATAACTGAAATACAATGATCAGTAAACATAAGAATAATTTAAACTGCAACTATTGTAATCTGATAAACACTGAACCTGATTAAATAGAAAATTCTTCAGTGAGAGAGATTAAATACTGATCTTATGCTAATGTTTATAGCATTAGCAGAATTTTTATATTATCCTAACAAACCTGTTCTATAGAGAGGGAAAATTTTATAGAAGCAGAGAAAAAAACCCTAATCTGAGGCCTATTTCTCTCTCTCCCAAAATAACCAGGGGAGGGGGAAAAAAAAAGCCTACAGCTAATCACTGGTAAAACAATATGTTCTTATCCTGACACGATACAATTTCAGAAAATACAAACCAAAAAGTTGGGTTTTCTTGCTTGATATGTATTATTAATAAATACTAGACAAAAATGAACGAGCAAATAGACTATAACTCCTAACAATAATACTAGAGAACAACAAATTTTAAACCACATATGTAGATATAACTCTGGATACTAGAGTCCATGTCCTGCTGACTATTCTATCTTATCTGCCCTTACCATCTCTATGATTCTGGGGAAAAAATATGCAACTAATGGATGCATTCATCGTCATTATTCTGGAGAAATTACTATTGACCCCCAAATCTATTCATGTATAACTAAAGAGAAGGTGCTTTATTAATCAGTTTAAGTTTCTATATAGGTGTTATATTATGCCTTTACTGAGCAGGCTATGTTTAATAAATGAAAAAATTATGACCCACAACCTTTAAGTGATCAATTAATAACAATAAATACAATTTAATTTGTAAAAAGTATATTGTTTATAAAATTATAAAATTATAAAATTATATTGATTATAAAATTAACAAATTCAATTTTAAAGTTACTGTTACAGCTGGAAACTGTAATCAAGGAAAGTTAGGTTTTGTTCCTGACATATATCTGTATGTATTGGCACTACGTTATATAGACTCTGAACCATTTCATCCTTCAGCTCATATTAGAGCTAGCTAACTACACATTCGCCCTGGAAATTAAAATTTGATCATACTGATTCCAATACAGTTAATGTGGGGATACAGATATGTACATGTATTAAAAGGTAAGGAAATTGGAATGTTAATTATTTTCCTTGCAAAAGTTGCTTCTGTGGAATTGATTCCTCTGTTCTTCTGGTATATACATATTTTTCTATGTAGGTATTTAGAATTATGTAGTTAACTTAAAACATATAGTTTAATAATTCATAATCCATTTGATTTAAGTAATTGTAAGATTTTCTTTCAAAGGTTAGTTTTGTGGTAGGAGTATCACTATGCTGTTGCTGGTACTGAAACTAACTCTTCAAAGTTGCCAATAAATTTAAAAAGGGAGAAGAAGGTTGTCTTTCCCAAGTATTGCTGTGTATATTTTTAATTATTTTGATCCAGCAAGTTTGTTTATTTGCTTTTTAAAATCACTTTTCCTTAGTTTAAATGCTTAAAATCTCCAACTATGCAAAGCTACCTGTGCAAAACAGTTACCTACTTCCGGTTGCCAGTAATTTCCTTCTATGTCAAAACAGAATCAATATTTGTTATATATGACACATTTAAAAATGCAAAGGGGTATTAGTTAATAATCTGTAACCAGTACATGAAAATATTTGAAGTATTTAAAGGAAATGGCATATCTGGGTCCTGAGTATATGGTCAATATCAGACCAATAGAATATATTTATTGATTTAAAATGTTTGGATAATGCTTATTACAAAAACATTTATACAGTGTATACTTTGTTAAATGAGTCTGCAGCATGTATGCAAGCAAGCATGATGTAACCTTGTATTCTCAGTTGAATAAGATATGAACTATTTGCCAGTAGAATTGTTTTTTTATTAGATAGATTATAAATAAATTCTTCACTCAAAATTTATTGAACCCTCTAATTTTTCAAAAACATTTTTAAATATTTTGGAAGCAATTAAAATAGAGTTTAAAAAATTTCAACTCAGTATCCATGCAAACTCCCTAACACTTTTTCAAAAATTCACAAAGATGCAAAAATGCCAATTGACATTCCTAATAATCCACAGCTACAGGTTAACTGGTTCTGTTAAATATCTTTGGGGGAAAAATCCAGTTTGCACAGGGGCTCCTTGTAGCAAAACTTACAGCTTAAATCATCCTAGAATTTCCAAAAAGACTTTTTGAAAAGACATACATATATATATCTATATAAGATATATATCTTCTAATATATTTTTAAAGCCATTAAAATGAACAATAGTAATTTCAAAGTACATTTTTGCTACCAAAGAAGTATTTGAGAATTATGAGTGAAGTTATTGATCATTTTGCTTCATATTAGAAAAAAGTCCAAAACAATTTTAAAAACAAAAAAGAACAGTAAAATATTTGTATATAACAATGTATATTTGTATATAACTGTATATAAGAGTAGGAAACTGAAGGCTGATTCCCCCAGTCCTTCAGAAAGGCATGTTACTATGAACTTCAGGAATCCATAGGGTAGGGATGAACCACAGACTGACTTCTGTTAATTGCTTATTTGCTCTTATCAAAATGTTTTGTCTTTATACAAATTGTAAACTTTAATCCTATCAATTATCCCTCCTTGCAGATTGTCTCTGCCTATTCTGTTAAAACAACGTGATCACTAAACTGCAAGTTCAAACTCATCTATATAAATAAGGAAATATATGTCTTAAAAATTCCTACCTGTACTTTTTGTTAATGAAATTTCTTCCTGATCCAAATTCTCTCTTTTTTTTTGTTTTCTACTGCAAACAATAAAATATAAGTACTTAAATATGTAAGTTTTAGGTACTGAAGATCATTTTTGTTCCGACTGACAAAACATAGTCCTGAACTTATCTCAAAAGGGGGTTTTTTTTGGCTTTAACTTCTAAAACTACTAAATAAAGAATGCAAAACATTTAAGCTTTATAAACTATTGAAATACAGGAGAAAGAACTGAAATAATTTCACCGAATTATCAGCTGATAGGCTAATAAGAACATCCACCTGAAACCTTTTGACAGTATTTGTTACTCCAATTTTCTTAGATTTTAATCTACTATTTTCATTACTTTAATGCTAAAGAAAGATGGAAGCTTTATTTAACAAAATGTTGAACAGTCAGTAAGTAAAGAAAAACTGAAAGTCTAACTCAATTCCCATTAAACTCAAAGGAAGTTTTGTCATTAGTTTCAGTGGGAGCAGGATTGGGCCCCAGGATTTCAAAATCCCCATACATTATGATTTTACCTTATCATTTCATGAAAGGTTGGGCATACTTATGTTTTGGAAGTAAGCCACAATTTCATTCTTTTACTAAATATTACCGAGCAAAAGGGCAAAAAAGGCAGGACTTTGGCTGCAGGAAGTAATAACCAGTTTTTTGGCTTTTTTTCTCTGTGTATGAAGAAATGAGAAGCCTAAGCTGTTTTAAATACACTTAATAAATAGTTCTATCTATATGCAATATCCAAGATGATCATACTTTTACAATGTAACAACATACTCTGCAGTACTTAGTTTATTCTGCGTCTAATTTTTATATGGGCTATAAAATATTCTAGCATTACAAAGATTCTGGTTATATACAAACTGATTTTCACCTGGATGCACTTGAGACAAAATACGTACTCACTTGAGCCTCCCCATTAACATCAGCTGGACTATGACTCTGATCCTATAAATATATTTTCAAAATATTTTAATCTATTCTCATTGACAAATTTTTTCAAGTATGATGTATATATAAATTGAGTCTAATTTATATGAAAGGTACTTCTGTTTGCCCCTCTTTCACTGCATGCAACAAGCAAGATAGATGCATTTGGCATATAAAGTCCAAATCTGCCGTTCTTATTTGGGTAGTATTAAGGAATCAACAGAGAACCAAAGTCTATGGGACATGTTCTGAGTTAATACTGCAGAGTAGGACCTGTATGTTTTTTTAATGCCTAAAATATAACTTTTAAGATTACATGCACAGAATATTTCCACTGTACTGTATGTTGTGAAACCAACTTCGAAAACAACTAGTTACCTCTCCTGAATCTTCTGGCTAGTTCTGGTTCTCCCTCATCTGGAAGAAAAAGCTTTTTAGAGTTAGGTTTGAAAGTATCATTTTCTGATCACTAATCCAACCACTGATCTGTATTCTTTTAAAAAGATGGCTCTGTAAAATTTATTTTGATAGTGAATCAAGGTGCTTTTCACTTAAGATTCTTTTCAGTTTTTTAGAACTGATTATACCAGACCCCAAACTTTCAGGGGGGAAAAATACACTGTAGTTTAAAAAAAAAATCAAGATGGCTAATTCAACATCTAAAGATTGCTTGCTTTGTTTGCCATGTACTAAAGTGTGAAACCTCATTTTTAAGTTATGCCTTTGATATATTGCCTGTAAAAGACAGCCAGGAGAGTCAGGTATCATCAGAGGAAACTCGGCTGCCAGGTCTTTTGGGGTTCAATGCTGCTAATCTGCACTCCCAGGAAAAAGTCCTTATTCACATAAGTGTTCCCTTTGACTGCCTTGAGATTAGGGCCATGAATAACCACTGGTTTGATTAGTAGAACTTAGTAGGATTTGTCTGCAAAATAGCCATTGCAGATAACTTATTGCTTGCAATGGTGTGCAGAAGGCACCCTTAGTTTTGCTGCTGAAATGATTTTAATATGCCAAAGAATGCGGGGAAATTATTATTTAGCACACTGTACAAAGTGAATCTATGTGAAGTGAACCTATGCTTTTATATACATTCGCTCTTACCTGCTCTGATTGGGAAAATATAGTGCAGAAAAGGATCAGAACATTCTGTGGCATCAGTCCTATCAGGGAATGACCCTTGCCGAGGAAACTGGCAGTACTGGGGCCTAGGTCACCGAGAGTGGCAGGGCTGAGTATTTCGGACCCAATCCTGCCCCTTCCAAATATGAAATAGACAATAATAACAATGGGGGAACACAGAAGATTTCCAAGATCGGGCCTTCCTTTTGTATGTAGTTATTAGTATGTGGTTAAACAAGCAGGATCTCTTTTGATAATAATTTGGCTGTCCCTGCCCCATGTATCATTAACCAAAAAAAAAATTAAAAAAAAAAATCAAACCTTGTTTCAAATATTGTATGCCTGAGGGATCTGGGCTGGCCAAAAAGAAACAAATAGAAACAAAACCAGACTCAGTTTGGAGAAGCAAAAAGGGTCAGTGAAAAATCCCTGGCTTCCATAAAAAGAAAGATAAATTAAGGCAGTTTAGGAATGATTATACAGAAAAAGCCAACTTCCCTCTCACATTTCTTCAAATTGGTGTCGTCAATTCTGTATTTTGTGATGCATTGGCTAGGGAAGGGTTAATGAGGTTTTTTGAGATGGAGAGCTTAGAACAGCATCATCTGATGTGAAAGAGGTCTCTCCAGTGCAGCATTTCTCAACCCATGGGTCGTGACCCAGAAGTGGATCTCAAGAATATATGAAATTGTCGCAAACAAATTTAAAAAATGGAAAAACGTGGGAAAGTGGGGCTTTTCCCATGCAGGCTGGCAGAGTTCCAGCCTGACAGGGGCTGCTTGTCCCCCTGCCCCCCCCACACACATGAGGGGAGAGGAGACTGGAGCCTGGTGGTGGGGATTAGCAGGTTGAGACTGGCAACTGATGTTTACAAATGGGTCCAGGTACAAAAAAGCTTAAGAACCACTACTCTAGTGGACTTGATCCAGAGAAGTGCTGAATCACATTCAGCAATGATATGCCCAAGGTGCTCACTAAATAGGAGCCCACACCCTTTATCATAATCTTGTGACAGATAAAGTTCTGCTTGTGTTTCCATACAGAATCACTTGACTTTTAAACATAAACAGTTATGCCAATTGAAATGCAATCAATGGGATTTCAGCCTGGATGTCTGAGGTTCTTTTTTCTTTAAACACAATGTAAAACATATTTAAAATTGATTTAATAGGTTTTCCTATTTTTGACTTAGCAAATTAAAAAACGTGCTGCTAATAAATAAGGTTTACTATATTCAGGTGATTGTTAATGTCTTCATAACTGCAAACAAAGACAATTCTTCGACTTCAAATTCTACAGCCCATTAACCTTCAATAGAGGCATTTACTTAAATGAGAAATGGGGTTTCCCAATGTGGAAGGGAGCTGTTATAGACTTGAGCATGGGCCAAAAGACCCTGTTTTGAAAAGAATCTCTGCTATTCAGGCATTATGACCTATTACCCTTCATGGTAGATTTTCACATTGATGTAATGGCGGATCACATTCTCATGTTCTGTATCTAGAGGAATTATTCTCATCTTTAAAAGTCCCTGGACACAAAGCGTTAATCAATCATTTTCGCCAAACACCATCTTCTTCCCAGGCTTTCATTAGAGGAATCTGAAACTTAACAAAGGAGTACAGTCCGTTGGATAGACCAAGGTGAGAAGAGTCAGGGGTCCCGTTTTTTATTCCCAGCTCACCCCCTGACTCATTGTGCAGTCTCAAGTAAATCCCTTCTCATCTCTCTGCTCTGCTGTCCCCAACTGTAAAATGTGTATAATAGATGCCTTCATGGAGCATAAGGCTAATGTGAGGGTTAGTTCATTAACATGTGTAAAGCACTTTGAAAAGTTAAAATACTCTACATGGGCCATCAGAATGATTTTTGATTCAGCTTCAGTATTCCCATTAAAATCACTAGACACCAAGAAGCTAAAAAAACCTGCCTTGTCCATCCTTAGAAATAGTCTCATCAGGCCTGATCATGTGAGCAATGAACACAAGGAGTTCTCACTAAAATCAATAAGAATTCCATGTATGGAGTGCTTCCAGGATTGGGCTCCTACTGTTGGTTAACAGTTGTAGTTTTATATTACTGTACTGTTCAGAAAAATTACTGTAACTGTGGTTGGCCTTAGTCAGGCATTTTAAGACGGTCTCCTTATTTTACAAATACATTAAAGGCAAGTCCTCTGTAGAGGTAAATGTGTGCAGCTGCATTGCATTCAGCAGAGAATTTGAGGTAGCAGAGAATTTGGCCCAGCATTTACGCCTATTAGGCTTGCAATGCCAATTTAGCTTTGAGAGAGCGAGCTGTGCTTTCTCTATTAAATGCCTGATGTCATGAGAGGCAGAAAGATGCAGCCTGATTTTCAGATTTTGCATTTGAGTTTGGGATGACACAGCTGTTTGAAAAAGTTGTCTCAGTTTGGAAACTGCACAAATTGGAAGCAAAAGGCACTGCGGGTGGATCTCTCCCTTGTGTACAAGGCCAGTGCAAGACCTGGGCCCTGCTTTAGTCCCAACAGGCACTGTGTAGGTTTTCTGCAGGCTCTCTGCATAGAGATGAATTTCACCCTTAGGCAGACTAACTAGAGTTTCCTGCAATGCCATTTTAACAGTCACTTTTGTGCCTATTAATGAATTTTCAATAGCTGCTTCTAAAAATCTTATTTTTGATATTTATGTTTGTTTGTGGATTTTTGCTTTTCTCTGAAAGAACAAACAAATATTTTAGTGCATGTCACATAGGTACAGGTATGCTTCCTCTACCACCAGAATTGTTAGAGTTTATTCATATTTAAAACAAATTTTTTAATAGTTTTTATAAGAGACTTCATCTTGTTTCTAGTGTCTAAAGATGCATTTTGCTGCTGAAATATCACCGATTTGAAGGATAGTTTTATAAGGAGATGTCATATGACCTACGACTGCCCAACCTTGCAATATGAGGCACACAACTGTTGCCCCCTTCGCATCTGCACAAACCCCAGTGAGTGCCTAGGTATTTCCATATCACAGTGGGATCTTTATCATCACAGTTGCACTGGTAGAAATCTTGACTCCATATATTTAGCCTGTTCAAATACACAGATCAGTCTTCCTATCAACCCATTTTCTATCCTATAATTTGAAATGGCTTTCATAGATTTTTCAAAGGATAAAGATAAGATTAAAAAAAAAATAAAAAAAATCTTCCACCTGTGTTGCTGAGAGCACCTTGGTTAGTTAAGAGGGAAAGAATTTTTAAACAGCTAATTTTCTTTCCACCATTTATGTATGAGGTGAGTTTGTTTCTGCATTTTACCTACTTTAAACTGTGAAGCCAGACTGGTCAGTTTCTAATTAGTTCTCCTTTCCAGTTCTCATGCATTAGGAAGCATAAAGCAATAGACCTTGAGTTTCCAAAATTGCATGGTAACATGGAAGTGATTTAAAAAAAAAATCTTGGAAACATTTCTATTAACATTCATTACAAATTTTAAAAACCAAATATGACACCAGCATTGGCTAGTCTCCCTTTAAATATCTTATTGTTGTTTAACATGGGCTACTCAGGGATATCAATGGGGACTACTACTTAAGATGATGCTGTGCTCAGGCTCCATGGATTTTGTACTTCATACTGGTAGCATTGCAAACTAAACATCAGAGGATAGATCTAAATTCAAAAAGGAACAATGCACTTTTTCTTCTGCTGATACATCGTGTGAAGTAACCTCAACAATACTGCTTAACTTGAAAGAAAATGCTACAGCTTTGAAAGTGAGTTTTCAACTTATATCTGCCAAATGGGTGTCAGGGACAGGTTGTCTTCATTGTCATTTGGATAAAAAAGACACAGTGGTCAAATTATTCTCCTACTTACATCAGTATAAATCTGGAGTAACCCCACTAAAGTGAATGAGGTCACTTAAGATTTACATCAGCATAACTGAGAGCAGGATTCGTGATAGCAACCTACATTATAATTTTATTCACAAAGAGACCTTATAGTATTTGGTTCACATTTTCTATTAGGCTATAGATTAAAATATATCAATTAGGAATAAAACCCCTTTAAATCTGTGGAAATTCTTCCACATCAAAAACCATCAGTCAGCTGTAGTAATAATTTACTGTCTTTTAACATCCTGCTGGCAACCAGTTTTCTTCCTGGGATACACTGAAGGGCTCTCCTAGGTCAGTGAGTGCAGTCCCCTACACAGGCAGCCATGTCATCATACAACTTCCTTCATCAGCTTATTAGCCTCCATCTTATAACTAGTCAAATGGTTAGCCACTCCTGTAAGAAAGCTGTTCTAGAACCTCATTCCTCTAATGCGTAAAAACTTGCTTCTGATTTTCAGTCACCATTTGGGAAGATGCAGGTTATTAGGTTGCTGGTCAATGAATTAGGGTTAGTCAGAAAAAAAAGTTTACTTGCTTGCTTATGGAAGGATATTAACTGAAAGACTAAATGGCATTATGGCTTGAAGAATGACTGCAGAAATACTTCTTGCAACTTTGTCTACCTGCTCCTTAGGTGTCTTTTGAGTCACACTGGCTTGATTTACCTGGAGTCATATCCTGTCTTTTACCTGTGCAGACAATTTCTGTTGATGTCAATGAGAATTCCCATCTCAAACCAGGGACACTATCCAGACTGTCCATTTTAATTCTGTGAATAGCATGCCATAAATACACCAGGGGAAGGACAAATTGTATTCAACTCAGCCTTGTGCATCATGTAAATTGCAACTCACTTCCGGCTCTAGAACTCTGATGCAACAGTACAAAGCCTAGCTGGATTTTTTTATACTATGTTGAGCCTGCAGCACCAGTAGCCTCTGGGGGAAAGAAATCTGGTTTTGATTTACTGAGGTCATTTGGTTACTGAACAAGTGTGACATCAAGGGGAATAAACTGGGATATGCCAAAACCATCAAATTGATAGAAATTCTGCATTTTGGATACTTTCTGCAGGTGCTAGCTGCTTGCTGTGAAACCCATCTAGCTTTACTCTTGTTATTTTCTTAGGTAAATCTATCTATTCCTTGCTGGATCCAACACAAGAACTGGACATTTCTGAAATATATCAATGATGCCCAACAACTTACTTTAAAAGGAAATGAAGCCACTAAGAAATCAGGTTCTTAGTGGCCACTGCTTCCATAAGAGAAAAAATGCTGAATGGGATTGTGTGGGAAAATGTATGGACACAGGTTCTGATCCAGCTCCCATTCAGTCTTATACAAACTGGAATAGACCCTTATTGTCTAATTTTCTACTGTCTTACCCTGTAGATATTCAATTACTCTTGGGCAAAATAGGCCTGTCTTACCTCAGTGTCACTCCAACTTTATACTGGTGGATTAATCCTCAGGCATCGTGAATGTGAAGGGCATGTAAAGTGCTGCCAAAGAAGAATACTTTGCACAGGGGAAAATGATTATATCAGACAATGGAGAATCAGGCCCTTATTCTTCTTTTAGTACTCTGAAAACTGAAATCAAATAAGGATTAAAAAATCTCTGGCTCTTTATCAGAACTGTAATAAAATCATCCCATGAAGATCTTCAGGAAGGTTGCTTCTCTTAAACAATAACTAGATAGAGCTTGATTTTTGCTACCTGGGAAGGTACATCAGCCAATAGCCTGCATTTGTGTGAACCTGTTGGTAAACTGAGGGGTTAAATTTCTAAACATTTAATGAAGAATCTAAGGAGTTACGTTTCTAAACGTGGGACAAGAATGCTCAGTATTGAAACCAAATTGTATATAAAAACAAATGACATTTTCCTTGCATAGCAGTAATTCCACTTGGCATGATGGTTGCCGTTATTGTAATGGGAATTTTTAGCAATGGGCAGGATGAAGCATTGAGTGGGCTTGGTTTTGAGTAGGAGCATGATCATTATCTACCGGGTTAATTAACACATTTTTAATATTAGTGATTAAAGTGTAGACTATAAAACCTATTATTAATATAGTCTTCAGCACTTAAAAGAACTGCAGGTATACTGGGAGTTTGATCAACACACCCTTGTACACATAGGTACAAGACCTACACTCACAGAGAGAAGAATCCCTGCATACATACAGACCAACACAGGCATATTCTTATGTACCTACTGGACAGAATGACAGAGAAAGAGAGATTTATTTTGTATTCATACAGTAAAGATCAACACAGAGATACATCTCTGTGCATCTACTGCACAGAATGGCACACAGAGAAAGAGAAAGCTAGAGAGATGCACTCCTGTACACATATAGTACAGGGAAGCAACAGATACACAAACCAACCTCTGAAGTGAAGACACACTGTACAGACTAGCAAAAACAGAGTGTATACAAATACAGTATACTTTTAGCATAGATAGACACATCCATGCACACATACAGTACAGACCAGCCCGGGCACAGAGATGTATCCTTGCACACACAGACTGGCACAGAAAAACGGTACAAACAAACAGAAAGATGCCCATTTGGATATGTATGACACCCAGATGGACACAAGCAGACAAACATATCTTTGAAAACATACCATGCATATGGGTACAGACAGATGTACTAGCGATACCAGTGAAGTTGTATCGAATATATTGACCAAGGGAGACCTTTAAAAAATGGTCTGTATTTATACCCAGGCAAACACATTTAGATACATAAAAGTATCATGCCTATGGTATACACACACACAGATATTTAAAAATCTGAATGCATACATACTTGTGCATGCACAGGTACACACATACATAGACAACACACAGATATGTTTACATGCAGACAGTATATTTACAGATGCAAACATTTTCATACTATACATGCATGCGTTCATGTTACAATTTAACTGTCTAAATTAGACAGTAAACTCAAGGGAGCTGGAAGCCTGCTTTTTTTTTTCTTTCATGAAGAAACCCTGTACATTTCTAGTTCTCTAAAGCAACAATTAGATTACAAAAAGGACACACTCATGCGTGTACATACCGGCACTTACAAATATTGCAGACAGATCCCTGGTTTCCAGACAAATTTCAGGTATTTTATTTCAGGTAAAATATGCCACACTCTTCATGAGCTGCTCCTGTCCTTCAACAAAGAGTGGGATGTGAGAAGCAACAATATCAGGTGAAATTTATAAAGACTACTTTACTATTCAAAGGCGGAAGCACCAATTTCTGCCTATGGCCCTTTTGTGAATGGTTGAAAGTCAAAGTATGGAAGGATGGATAGGCTGAATCCCTTGCTCAGTGTATGCAGACTTGGACTAAAAGAATGGTGTTGGTGTTAAGTCTGTTATGATAAATTTATAAGGTGCCATAAATGTGCAGGTCACCGTACAGGAAAAAAGAGGAAGAGAGTCTGTTGCCAGAGGACCTTGTGATCTACATTGGACTAACACCACAGAGGATCATAATAACTGTGGGACAAAGTGAATAATGGAATGGGCCAATGGCTGCTCTGGAGTCTGCAATTTTGCAGACAGCAAACTGTAGGTGTTGTTTAGTTTCATCTACCAATTGCCAATCATGCTCCCATCTACTATTTAAGGTTGTTCCTATAGTTTAACTTTCTTTGGTGGCTTGGTTTTGCAAGGTTTTGCAGAAGTAGTGTGATTGGAAAAGGAATCTGGAGAAAGAGACAGGGCTGAGTGAGCCACTAAAAGAGAGAATGAGAAAGAGACAGAGAGAGGGAGACAACAAGAGCCTGTTCTGAAAATAAGTGGCAGTCACTAAGGAGGATTGAAGTCCAGAGCAGGAAAAGGATGCAAAGGGAGCAATTGAAAAAAATATCTGTATGTAAAGAAAGGGCCACCATGATAAGATGAAGGTTAACAATCTCCTTTGTTTTCAGGCTGGTGTGAAGGTCTTCTCCCTGCAGCACCAGAGCATTTGAAGGTCTCTTATGTAAACAGCTTAATACTAAAAGAATCTTCAATGAATGCCACAGAGATGGTATTACCATGACTATTTCTAGTACACATTTAAATTGTAAAGGTTGTTAGAAGCCAACCAGAGCAATTGCCTGGACTATGGGCTGTACTCTCTTACATTATGAACACACATACATTTGGAGACATATCTAAAAAAGGAGGGGAACTTTTGCTTCAAACCACTCAGCATTCTAACAGTTACAGCTCCAACATTAACACCGCTTCATCCAGAGTTAAGGTTGGAGCGGTTGGAGCTTATTTGTATTGCTCCAAGCTTGTCCACATGTAACCATTAGAATGTAACAGCTGCTGCAAGCTCCTGATCAGCAGCTCTTCTGAAACAGCATAAAATGTACACGTGTCCAAACCCTTATAGTAATCAATTGTCTCTGCCTCAAAAAGTTTACAGTCTGAAAGACAATGAACAGCAGGACAGAGATTAGAAGGTGTAAATCCTTGATCCCATTCCTTACACTGTCTTACTCCAAGATGTTGCAAGAAGCAAGAATTTTTTTGGGGGGTGATATCTTTTAATGGCCAATTGTACAGGTGGGATAAAGTTAGATGAGCTTTTGAAAGCAAAACATTCTTCTTCAGGCCTGAGGAGGTGTGCCAGAAGGCCACCCCAGGGCCGCATCTCAGATAAGCCCACCCACCTGTCTGGGGCAGTCTGACCTATCTCGTCTGCCATGACTTGCTCTTGTGATATCAGTTGTAATAATGTGGGAGGCTGCCCATTTTAATGCCCTGATGCCAGGGGGCACTAGACACATGGCTCCAACCTATCCTTACCATGTCCCATGCCTTGCAGCTGGCATCCATATTGCACAATGCCTCAGCATGACCCACGCTCCAGGGTCTCACTGGGACTACCACTCCCCCCAGAGCTTATTGTTACTATGCTGACACACTGTGTATTTAGCTACTCAAAGTTCTTAACTTCTGGCCCAAACTTGGCCTTACCACATCTGAAGACTTACCAGGGTCTTGGCCTCTGGCCCAACTGTGGCCTCAGGCATCTGTAGACTTACCTTGGCCTGACTGCCCCCTTCCTGTGGCTTCAATTTATGCCGTCCTACTAGGGCCTTCCAGCTGTGCCCTCTTGCTAGGGCCTTCACTTCCACATATGTCCTCTCCCTAGGGCCCTCCACATATACCTTCTCAGTAGGGCCCATGGGGTCTTGCACCCCATCGGGCTCAGGTGCCTGGAGATGTGCCTGGCCCCCCATGCCTGTCCCTAGGTCTGGGTAACCCATCAGAATGTGGGCAGGATGTAGTTTTCAGTCATACCCAGGACCAGGAGCCTTCTGCCATCCCCATAGCTCCTGCCCTTACCTCCAAGATGATCCAAACAGCAGCTCAGCCGGGTGATGTTCCTCCAGCTGCCAGCATCAGTCTGCTGCCTCAGCCCATGGGTCCGGGTCTAAAATGGCTGCCTCATCAGGGATGGCCCGCACCTGCCGGCTGCCTGCTTTCAGCCTTAAAGTGGCAGGCACTAACAGTGCTCTGCCATAGGAGGAAAGCAAGCACGGTGATTTTTAAGAATAGTGAGTGCAGCTGTGAAATTGGAGGGAGGAGAAATTCTCAAGGGCAGCGGACAAACAATTAGCAGAAGAAAAGAAATTTGAGTCTTGGGAGACCAAGACCTATGAAAAAGAAGAAGGATCACTATTACCTATATTATGTAGGAACAATTTCAGGAACCATATAGATTATAGTATGTTACCCAATCAATATTGATGTTCAGTCCTTAATTCCTAGTATCTAGGCAGCTTATGAATTTTTGTTCCCAAACTCACCTCTCAAAGGTGTTTGGCAGATTTCCCTTGAGTGCAAGGATAGTAAGGTCAGAAAGGGAGTGGCTGTTCTGTGAAAAACGAGCTCGTACTGACGTATGTGTGTCTCTGTCCTTTATTATCTTTTCTGTGAGAGTTCACTCTGGTGCATAGTTGCTGTTTAATTTCATCTATTGTGAGGGCATTTGGTGGATCAGCTATATCACATTTTGGGAAAGGCATGTATAGGATCCATAGATTCTGATGGGTTCATTGTAAGGGGTGTTGACTGTAGTAGCAGTAGAGATGTATTGACAGGTTAAGCATCTACTGTTAAGGCAAGGCTGTGTCCCACTTAATATCTGCTGAGCAGTGAGGAGTTTGCTTCTGCTGATGAGTTGGACAATGTTAGTGGGTTGTCTGAAAGCCAAGAGCAGCGAGGTTGGCGATATTTCTCTCAAGGTCTAATCTATGTTGAGTATAGGTTGTAGTTATTCGATGTTTCTTCTAATCAGTTCCAGTGTGAGGTGACAGGTGACTATCAGGGGTGTGCTGTTATCGAGGAGTTTATTTTCGTATTGTAGCAGGTTACTGTGGGATATTTGCATGGCTCTTTCTAAAATATAGTCTATTTCTCTACTGGAGTGTCCTTGTTGTATAGGGGCAGATTTTAGGTTGGCCAGGAAGGCATCACAAGTGTTCTCCTCAGAGCAGATCCAGTCATATTTGAGGGCCTGACTGTAGATTATGGGTTTTTTGGTGTGCTTGAGATAATTTCTGGTCTTGAGGACATAAGTATGGTGGTCTGTGGGTTTTTGTGTACATGGTGGTTCGTAAGATGCCATCCTGGTTGTGGATCATGGGGCATATCTACATGTGCGCCCAACTGCACAGTTGTTACAGTAACCACCATTATTGCGCAGTCCTGATGATGCACAGGTCATTTTTGACCCTACTGCATAGTAACAATGAGCTACTGTCGTTGCTGTAGCGACAAGGTACGGTGGCATAGCATCTTGTGTAGACATGTGCATGGTGTCTAAAAGACTGATGTTATTGTAGGAGTATTCCAGAGGAAGGCTGATTGAGGGCTGGTAGTTGTTAAACCTATGGTGGAAATCAATACATGAGTCTGAAATGTTGGCAAGTTATTTTACTTCTCTGGGTTTTGGTTTTCCAGTTTGCAAATTGGGGAAACAATTTACCTCAAAGAATGATTATTCAACTGGTGTTTACAAACTGTTCTTGATTTTCTGATGTAAGGTTCCAGATGCAAAAGCTAAATGTTATGCTATGCTATGCTATATTATGTTACTGTGAACCACCTATTACCCACAGAGCAGATATAGAATACAACGAATTAAAAACAATGAAAATGGAAGCATAATTCAGCTGTCCTGCTGGCATATAGAACTATTTCATTGACTAGTTTATACTACATATTCCATTTAATGACTGTTACTTTGGTCTGTACATCAACATCATGAATTGAAATACATATGCACTCTCTTCTCAGATGAGTAAATGCATTATCTTTTAGTATATACTGGCATCAGTTATTAAAATCTTATGTTTAAAAGAAATGACTTGAAAGCAGGCAAGTTTTAGAGATTCTGATGATAAATCAACATTCTGGAAAATTATCATTAAAGAAAAGAAAAGAAAAGAAAGTAGAAATGACTGTTATTGATTGTCACATCATATGTGTTTGAAACAACCTATTTTTAAAAATAATCATTAATATTTTCCAGCAGAAGTTACTAGTGAGATGTATGTCACCTGTATCATTGGCCAGAATTATCCCCACACACATCTTGAAGTTCTCACATGGTACATAGTGTGCTGTAAACTCTCTTCTTCAATGCTACCTGTTCTTTCAGACTAGGTATTTCAGTGTGGAAGGAATTCCTGTGAATGTAGTTTCTAAAGCATTTGGAGATACTTCAGGATGAATATGTACTGTTGGCCCTATACAAAAGGATCAAGAAGTAATAGATGTATGATATGTCTGCAGCAACCAAATATTTAAAATGTGCCATTCTCATAAATGAACTAAGGCTTGCTTTGAGTCAGGTGCTCTCAGAATATCAGGGTATATTTGTGTGTGCTTGTGTATATGTCTGTTCGTACAATAAGAAACCAATATGGGCCTGTGCCTTGCCTTGTGAAATCTCAATTTCAGGTAATCTGACTTGCTCAGATGAGATGATAAAAATATACAGTGGATTGGCCTATAAAACATAATTCCCTACAGTGCCAGGTTTGGGAGGTCTTTGAGAAGGTTTTCTGGGAAAACCAGGGAGGAATCTCTTACAAGACATCATTTCTGAAAGGATTCTGCAAAAAAAAAAATGCTGAATAAGCAAGGCAATTTTCACTACTGGTCAAGGCATTCTAGAAGCGGATTCCAGGTCAGCTACTGCAGGAATCTACTTTCTGCTAAAACTGAAATCTATCAGTTTGACCAATCTGTAGTTGCACACTTCTGATACTATTTCAAGAGATGGACATGCTCCTAATTTCAGCTGTATTAACTTCAGCTTTGCATTAACTTCCATAATATCTTTATGTCTGGACTAATTTCATTCTACTTTATAAATAATATTCATTAACGCCATTAGGAGATAATACAAAGCCAACAATGAACTGAAAGAATTATTGTAACCCTCCCCCCACAACTGATCATATCATATAAAAGGCTATTGTTTAATTGATTAAAATGAGAACAAGATTGGCCCTCAGTCCTCTAAAATGAAAAGACCCATTGGTAACATTGTCAGATGTGCCACAAAAAAAGAGAGAAAGAGAGAGGGAGGATGATGGGGGCAAAAGCATAGTAACACCAACATTTCCAAAGTGCCCTCCAAAACATCCCATCATTGAGCATATACATGAAAGGCAATGACCCATTTGTATTTAAGGCACACAGCTGGGTTTAAACAAATATCTCTTATTTGCATTACTGATCACATTTTAGATTTTGTGTTCTTTCTTCACTTTCATTGACTTTTTGCCGTTTATGTCCATCCTTTACTTTCCACATTTTACTCAGTGAAGAATGGACAGCCAGAATGAACAGATTAATTTCCTCATCAAGTTCATTTTCTGGACTGGCACAAGGCTATTGTGTCTAGCTTGCAAACAACTCTGGGGAAAGCAGAAATTAAAAAACAAATAAAAACATAAAATTATTAAATCCCCAACAAGCAAACAAAAACAGCTCCCAAACCCCAAAAGTTCTCTGTTGGTTTTTTTTTTAAATCTTCATAAAATATTTCTATTTGGATTTGCAAATCTCTTCTTTTTACAGTCAAATCTAAATTTAGAAACAGCTCCTTTCATTTTCCCCCCTTTTTAATTATTTTTTATCATTGATGAATGCAACAGACAAACAAGTGAATGAGTTATTTGTGACACAACTATATGGGAATGTGATTGTTGCTGTATTTTCATTTAACTGGCCTTGAAAGCGAAGTGTTTTCAAATCCTCCATACTTATAAATGTAGAGGAATATAAAAATGAAGTATTTCATTTATATAAGAAGTTGGTTTCTGAATATTTCAGTGGCTAGTCAAACAAAAGCAAAGTATACCAATATAACAAAAATATAGCATAAATATAGAGAAACACTTTGGAACTACTATTGTCTTACAGTCATAACACCACTGAAATCCTGCGAAGATATTAGTGCTGGTGCAATATGATTTTGACAACATGATGGCTGCTTTAAAAAAATAATTTTAAATAGAAAATTGCTAAACTTAATGTTAACATTATAACAAAAGAGAAGTGGGTAAAGGGCTCAGCTCCTTATGAGTATGGGATAGACTGCTTGGTCAATAGCAACTTGCACCAGATTTGAACCAGTGACCTGGAAATGAAGGTTTCTGTACTAATATACTAAATCACTGGTTTGAATCCACCCAAGGCAGGTAGTAACCAGAGGTTATAACAGCTGTTTATACCTTTTACATGAAATGAATCTGGCAGTCTTAGTCCATTTCCCAAATGATATCACAAAATACATTAGCTCCCATGTGGGTGGACTCAGCAAAGAGGCACAGGAGTGAGCTGGTCATAGACACTATCTCCCTTTTAACTTCTAATGATGATGGGCTGAGGGAATACAGAAACATTGTTGGCTCATGCTAAGCCCATTATGCAGTTATAGACACTGTAAAAATATCCCAGATAGATCAGCTTATAGAGAGTGTGAGACCTGATGACAAACCACTCTGGTTGCACTTCCATACTTCATGAGGTCATCAGGTGTCCTTTCATTAATTACAGTTGGAAGAGATTATAAATCCTTATAAATTATTTATAATTTATACTATATATTGGACCACACACATTCATACCAGCCTTGTCTGCAAATACAAAAACAAACTAATCGCAGGGGTAGGATTGTGCTTCAAAATTCAGATCACAATGCAGGTGAACCCAAGTGGAGGAAGTGTTTGGAACAGAGGTTTTTGCATTAAACGATTACTGAGAAAAGGGCCAGTTGCAAATTTTGACTCTCAGGCAGATATAAGTGCTGACTTTGGTTTTTGCTGGTGGGTGGTTTTTTTTGTGCGTCTCCTCACCGAACCCTGTGCATGCTCAAAAGAGTCATCATGTTACTTCAACCCAGCTCACACAACGTGGCTTGGGTGAGCTGGGTTGAAGTGATGTTACAGTCTCATGAATGTTTGTGGAAAGTGAATACGTTGGGCCTCTAATATCATAAACATAAACAGGTAGTTTTATTCCAACACCAAGACATAAAAACTATTTTAGAAGTGGTCATCCACTTCTAAGCACTAATCTCTATTAACAGAATAATTTCTGGCAGAGGTGGGCTCACAGTTGCACACACACGTGCTAAAAATGTATAATATTCTTAATAAACTAATTTCAAGGATATGTATGCACAACTTCCTTCTGAACTCAATGGAATTCACATAGGCAGATTACATAATGGGACAGAAAATGACTTCAAATATTATTTTAATTCTAAATGGACTGTATTTTTCAATTAACAGATTAGTATAGGGGGAAACCATTTACAAAGATAGAGCAACCTCATCCTCTCATCTGCCAACAGTGCACACACTGACCAGCAGTGTCACTAGTGTCCATGCCAATGGGAGATTCTGCAGATATACCATGGAGCTTTCTGAGAGACTTCCAAACCACCAGATATTGGTCATTATGTAGAGCCAAATCCTATTTGCCTCACTCACTCACCGAAGTAAATAGGATAACTCACATGAGAAAAACAATCAGAATTTGGCCCACGATACAATTTGTGCAAATGCCAGTCTAATAGGAAACCTCACAACAGCAAAAATGTTGACATTTATCTTTTTTCTTTAACATATTCAAAATGCCTCTATGAAGGGACATGAACAAATTTAGAGAGTTGACAAAATCCTAATAGAGGATCATTAGCTTATACTACATGGTCTCATCCTTAATTTCCACAAGAGATTTCATGACTGCATATACTATTTTGTTTCAGTGACTATTTTTACTTGTAGGTTTGTAAAACGTTATTAATAATATTTGTAAATTAAAAGAATGTTCGTTCTGTTAATAAAATAATCAATAATAAGATACCACTTCTTCCTGGTTAGCAATAATCTTTCTTAAATTTTGCAGATATGCAGCTCAGCTCAGTACACAGGATTCTCGTTGAAACGAATGGGCCAATTTCAGCCACTATTTACAATGATAATATAAAAAGGAAGAAGGTCCAATACGTGGGAATGTCGTACTGACATAAAGCAACTGTGACCCTCCATTTGCACTGAGAAATATTGGATGAGGATGGCCAATGAGAATGACATATATGTTGATTCAATTCATCCTTTTAGTGTTCTCTGTCATGAGTCTCCTATAGAATATAGGTGTAAACTAGCACTGCAAAATATCTGAGGAAAGGTAGCAGTTTTCCATCACTTGCCACCATCTTCCTTCTGCACGTTAAATTACACTGGAATTCCACTTCCCTGGCATTACTGAATCTGGCCATAGTGCTGGTGACAGGATCCACTAGGGAATCTGACACAGAATTAGGATTCCAAATGTCCTTTCCCCTTACTGACCATTATTTTAACCCATGTCCACCTCTCCCACAATACTATGATATTTATTAATTAAACAAATTAGTATTTATAGAATACCCTTTTCCCACAGCTGGAGAGGCAAGGTACAAGCAATTCAAATGCAATCAAACAGTAAAAGAATACAACAGCGCGATGCTAGTCTAGTAATTAAAAGCCCCTGGGGGGAGGAAGGACAAGGGGATCCAAGTAAAAGGATGAACAAAAGGCAGGTGACCCAGGGGAAGCAAGACCAACCTTCTCACCTTGCCACCCCACAAAAGCTTGATCACAAGCAAAGCTTGGACACAATGGTATGACTTTTAGAGGTGGGTGGTGTCAGGCATAAATACCAGTCAATAAGCAAATCTCCAATGCAGCCAGGTGTCTCTTCATTAAGGGTTGTCACTGAAGCTCAGAGGGTTGGGGTCTTTAGGGATTTGCAGAAATGAGGAAGGATGTTAAAAATAGGCCTCTAGTGCCCTGTTGGAGATTCTTCAAGTATTGCAACTTCCCACCATAGTTCTAACAAGCTCCCTCCTTCCCTGTCAGGTTACTCCCTTTGCAACTGAGAAGTGGAGAAAATGCTCTTGTCGAACAGTTCCAGGCATTCACTCCCCATAGCCCTATCAGTCTGAAATAGAAATGGAATTTGGGTCTTATGCATGGCAGTACAGACCAGTACTTTTCACTAGGTCAGCAAGGTTGAACTGCTTCGGGGACATTATAAGGAAGGAGCTGGTGGGTCACAGTGTTAAAGGCAAGGGTTATTTATAATCAGAAATATATTCTCCATTAATTAAAATGGGAGAACTTTTAGGCAGAACAACAGGAAACTTTTCCCAAGAGTCAGACTTGAACAGTCCTCCCAACAGATTTGCAGAATTTCCTTTCCTTGGGCCATTTAAAACCAAGCCTGGGAGAAGCTGTAGAGAATAGAAGGAACAATCCAGCTCTGGCTACAAGGAGTTAAAGAAACTAATCTAAAGGTTTTTTCTATCTCCAATGTCAGCAATCATAAAACAATTGTAAAGAAGATCAAAAGTTGTATTGAATCTTACTTGACAAGTATTTGTACATATGACTGCTTATGAGTATGCACATATATTTAATGCATATATGAGATATCGATTGACATATATATTTTAGCTTATCAATTGCAATAGATCATACATTTCATATATGTACATACGTATACACAAATAAACACAGATGGCTACGTGTCCTTCTCTTCACCTTTTCTGCCTTGCTCTTTCTTTATGTTTGTATTTGCTCAAGGGGCTAGAAGATGGTTCATCAGTTCATGGTGGGGAAGCAGATAATGCCCTGGAAGGAGTAACCCTGGCCAGAGGAGCATATGGCTATCTAAAGATGCTCCATTAAAACAATTTCATATAAACAACTGTCAGGAAGAAACAGCATCACAGGACATTAAAAGCACCCACCTGCAAGTAGAAAAGTCATGATGGATACCACAAGGCAAGAGAACAGCCGACTTTACATCAGGCTTCCTCTTTTGGATTAAGAGCCTGCCATTTTCTCCTGTCCAGGGGCCTGTAGAAAGAACGTGATCTATTGTGAGATTGACTAGAAGCATTTGGCTGGCATCTGGTGAGCTGACATCAGAGACTGCTTCTCCACCAGCAGCTGAGGTGTCAGTTTGGAGGGCTAGCTGGCCATCATCCTGGTCACATAATGCATTTGGCTTGTGTCCTGAAGTACTAGATAGCAGTAATCACTTCCACCCTATAAAACTTTGTCCATAATATGCCATACACATTATGTCCCTATATAAATAGTAATCAGTGATACATGGAGCTTTATTATTCTTACCCAGTTAATGACACTCCTTAATATTTAACCATTGATGACCCATATTGCTTGGGTCTTTATACAAACTATGCCAGCCCCCTTAGAGAATAGCTCTTCCTCTGATAAGACTGCTGATTTTTTAAGGGTAGGCTAGGTTCCTTAGGCAGACCAAAGCAGTTATAGGAAGTATTCTCAATGACTAGCCAGGGACAAGACAGGAAACGTACGGGCCCAAAATACAGCAGTTGAGTCAAGCAGAGAAAGAGTGGGAACTGAACTAAGGCTTGAGGGCCATGGCAACTACATACAATTCCAGGATGATGACCCACAGAGTGGAGTCTAGCACACAGCCACCATAGCTCCCAAAAACACATTGGACCTAATGCAGAAACATGTCCTCACTGGTAACTTGAAAGGGAAGCTACAAGGAAAAATAATGAGCTTATGCTCTCTGACCTCATTTTTTTTTTTGGAGAGAAAGTCCTGTTTTGTTTGCCCTCTTGTTACTAATAGATTCTATGGACAAATAGATAGTTAATAGGGACATGATATCACAGGTACAAAGAAAGTCAAATCTAAATGGCTATGAGAGGATGTCATTTTTAGTCAGATATTTTAAACCTTTTTTTTTGCTTATGTTAATATCTACTTAACTGAAATGTCTGGAAAAACACAGGAAGAAAAACTCGCTTTGTGCAAGATTTAACCATTTCCCCTTTCAATTAAAGGCTCAGAAAGCTCTCAGCCCACTTATCTGGGTTGTCTAAAGAGTCTTCTAGGAAAATAAAACAACATTCTTGGGGTTTCTAAAGTTAAAATATGAGCACTTAAAATAATTTTTAAAGAGACAGAGAGTGCATGTGTGTAGGTTGGAAGGGAAGATTACAAAATCTTTCAAGTCATTTTTATATATGATAAATCAGCAAAGCAAGCCATGATTTCCCCCTTCCATAGACTCTTTAACAATAGCAATATAGAAAGTGGCCAGTTCTGACTAGAACTGTTTAAAAGTTGTGATTTGCAACTTTGCATTCAGATGGGATTGCCAAAGTACATTGATAAGATTAGTGAACAATACATCATAAATGAAAATCTACCCATCTCCAAGATTTAGTAACCAGGGTTGGTCCACCCAACCTACATCCACCTACTGAAGTTTTTATGTAGCTGTACTGCATCCCATTTAAATGCTGAAAGCTAAATATTTGCCCAAGGTCTCACAGCAAATGGCAGAACAAAGAACATGATCTTGGGGTATTGCTTCAACCATACAACCTACAACTCTTCATTTGGGTTGGTTTTGTTATTATAGGGCAAAGGAAGAGAGGTATGGGGATGGTCAGAGGAGAGAAAATGGCCAACGGTTCAAATATTTGCTATCTCACTTTTTGGAATTGGTTCTCACCCTTACTGTGAAGTTTTACCCACTAGCAAAGTCCCTCTATTATAAGAGCTGAAGTTAGTGTGTATTGGGTTGCATGCAGCTTCCATGTATGAAATAAAGGCCAACTGCCTTCACTGTAGAATGAAGCCATCATTGTACATATTTACAAATCAAGCTGGTATGTTTCTGTTTGAAAGGTGCTCTAGGAATGTAAGTAAATAATCTTTCTTTTTGCAACAGGCTGCTGCCCCAGTCACCCCTTCCTCTTCCTCCTCCCATTATGCTACTGATCGCTGGCTTACTATTATACTTTCTTTAAGTTGTGAAATAGTCTGCTTATGATTCGTCAATCTCAAACCTTTGTTTTGTACAGTACATTTTGTTCTTAAGACTGAACCCCATTCACTGCAACAGGAGCAAGGCCAACACCTGTGCCCATAGCTTTTCTTTGGCTGTTTTTGAGTTGTGTGTGTCTTTCAGGGAAAATAATCAAATACAAGTATGGCAACTGTTACGATACCTTTTCCTACTGTTATTTGGTAAAAGAGTCTTTTAGCATCTTTAAGATGGCACTGAATTTTTGGATGCAGGCTCTTTTTTACATCTTGTTCAAACAAGTCACATTGGATTAGAGTCTTCCTAGATGCTACAAAATGTTAGTTCTAAATTTATCAAAATCAGAAACAAAGGTCCTAACAATCCCAGTGATTAGGTGTCCGATTGTGATCTCAGGTACTCAGGTTAACTTTACAGCTCAAAACACAGCAAACAAAGCAACCTCATCTGTGTCTCACATGTACTAAATGACCATTTCATAAGACATAAAGTTCTATTACTTTTTGATAATCCATGTACGGATCCAGAATAAAAAAATCATGGTCTGAATATACAGCTTTTCTTTCCCCTTTAATCTAAATATACTAACGCAGGCCTCAAAACTGCAAACACTTATTAGTATGAGTGCTTCAGTTGACTTGTGTTGACTATTTGCCAATATGAACTTACAAATATAAATGTTTGTAGCCTTAAGAATGTTATCTGTGCATTATTGGGCAAAGGTATCCCAAACAGGGCATTCTTCGAATATACTAAACATAAGCAGAAAATATTCAACATATTGAAAATAACTGTGAAACGTTGGGATGGTGGGGGTTGGTCGCTCATCTAAAAGAAAAAATATTTCCAATGAACATCTTACTTATATATAATTACTTGATTAGAATTATGGGAAAATGAAAGCTTGCCTACTACGCTAGCCAATAGAAACACCAACCAAAAATCGAATGACAAAAAAAAAAAAAAAAATTAGAATGGTCAACAAACAAAGGCGAGTCAGCTAAATTGTTATTTAGGAGTTTCTACAAGGGAAAAATCTCCTTGCTCACTATCATCAGCAAAATTGTTTATAATTTGTTTCTCATGTTAAAATGGAAAGAAAGAAAAATGTATTTGTTATTCTGAAATGAACAGGAAAGAAAGGATTAAAACTTTGTTGAATAATCTTTATATAACCAGATGACAATGTGATAAAATATCCGGATTCTGATGCTTTGACACAATTTTTTCTGATTCAAGTTTGCATATCCTTCATTGTCCCCTCAACAGAATTCTTTTTTCCCCCCCTTACTTTTATTTACTTTTGTAACAAAACCTCATCTTAAATCTGTTGGGTTGGTTCTAATGTGCTGGAAGCTTTTGTTGGCAAATAAAAAAAATTGAGCCAAAACGTGCTTTCTTTAAGCATGCGAGTTATCTCTCTGAAGGCAATGGGCCAGATTTTGCTCCTATTGTAATCAGAGGGACTGTTCTCATACAAGTAAAATGAGACAGGTTGGGCTGTTATTTTTAACATGCTGCTTTTTGTGTCTTATTTTAATATAACTTGTATGTGAATTGTGGCAATTACGCAATTTATATCAAATAATTGTCATGCGCTGAACTACTGTGGCAAGGAAGATTGAATATGGGTTTTATTTATTTTTCACTTCTATCTTTTAAGTTTTTTTAAGTGTTGGAAAAGTATCCATCTCAAGGTTAATTTTTAAGGCCATTTTCTTCTATGAGTGGCCCTACAAATAATCTCATATACTTGAAATGCGTGGCAAATAAATGCTGCATGGAATGTGAGATGTCCTCAGCCTTTACATGTGTATGGTCTATATTTGTATCATGCCTAACTGACTTACCATTTGTCACTTTTTGTTTCACAAAACATCCCCATTTACTCATATACTGGATCTTCATATAAATATATATACACAATACAATTTCCATTAAAGCTAATTTCTGCTAGGCCAATTCCTGTCTTATGCAGCTGCTTTAAAACATCCTGAAGGTTTCTACTACAATTTTGTTTGACTCTAAAAAATATACAACATACTGTTCCAATGAAGGGACAGAGACTGTATTTCTCAGGTGCCCAGAATTCCCATTGACCTAAGAATGGGCCCATTGGGATGTTTACAATTTCTTTTACCTTTAATTTTTTTCCTTTGTTTCAATTGGTCTAGTTGTTTCCTTTTGGTTTCTAAAGTAGAGAGGCAAATCTGCTTGGCCTCAGTCTTGCAAACATTTAGGCATGTCAGTGACTTTATGAACTTATATTTTCCTACAGAATTTAACTCTCCGCTTGCTGTTTTCACACATGCTGATGTATCTAAGAGTTTTCCAAGATCAGGGCCTTGGAAGGTGAAAACCACTTGAGTGCATAGGGTCAGAATAACATCAACTCAATTTTTATGCTGATCCAGTAGCCTCAGTACCCAGAGCAAGAGTTGTGGAGGGGCTATAACTAGAATAGTATCCTATAACAACTGGAGCAGCAATCATGGAAGTTGTGCACTCCGGCCCTGTGCCCAGGCCTCTGCATAGGCAGCTATTTCATCTCCCCAGCTCATTTGTTCTTCCTCCTTCTGGTTCCTCAAGCTTTGTGCCAGTGGGGTTGATTTCATAGCTCAGTTTCCCCCTAAGTGGAAGACTCAGATCATTAGAAATATGGTTGTTGCATTTAGATGTATTGACATCTTTGCAACCTGTACCTTTGGTTCTACTCTGCTATAAACACAATTCCATTATAGCTGTATTTTCTTAGTTATTTGTTCCACTGGACATATGAGATATTCATATCACATTCCATACCATTTGGAAGTATGGAAAAGAAAAGAAAGGCAAGTGACTAAGGCGTCCTTCTTGGAGTGTTTCCCCATAACTCTGTTAATATTAACAGGAGTTTGCTTCTACAACCAGAAAATTATATATTATGTCTCATTGACAATGATTAGGTTCCATTTATTTTTATTCTTTACATAAAGTTCTATTCAATTAGTTACTGAATCGTTATGCTGATAGAAATGAGAAAAAGAAAAAAACCCAGCAGTCTAACATTTCAAAGTTGCTTGCCTAAAATTAGGCTCGGAAGTTGAGATGGCTTAGAAATTTTGGTCCAAGTGATAATAATCTGAATGTAGTGTTAGTTACTTGGTGTAGTGCTCGTGAAATATTTGGATCTAAATGCCTGTTTGCGAAACTTACAAATATTTTTGGATCCACAGTTATAATTAAAGTATTGTGTTTTATCAGGATAACTCGCATAGAAAAGACAAGCAGGATTTGGCTTCGAGTGGCTTTATACACTATTCAGGAGAATATTTCTCCTTTGGCATGTTGGATGTTTTGGAGCTAAGCATTCACGACTTCACATTACCTCAGACATTACAGTATGTTTTCAAGTGAAAAATAGTGACGTGAGGTGATCAACAAATTCTTTCTGACCTTCAAGGACAAACAATTCTTCAGCAAAAATTATTCTATAGGGTATGCTTTTCCCTATGAAGACATGAATGACTCTCATTCCCTTATGTAACAATTATGCTAGTGTATAAGGAAGAGATCCTAGCTTTATAACTATCCATCTCCTGCACAGTGTGCATAGTTTGTGTGCATTAGTGTGTAAATGTGCATGCACGTGCCATGTGTATACACATATACATGCAGAGTAAGATGTGTGCTCCAACATTCATGTAATTTACTTTGTTTTCTAGATACACACACGCTAATGTCCCACTTCCCTGAAATTAAAGGGACTACCAAAGGGCCTGATTCATGGCCCAGTTAAGCTTTGCAAATTATCCTTTTGACTACAAGCTTAAATAAAATGAGGTGAGTTTTTCTCAGAATGTGACACAGCTTTTGACATGACTATTTAAATTTGTACAGATTGTACTGAATCCCTGCAACATTCCTGGGCAACTTTAAACTACTCAAACAAGTGCAAACCAATACATTGTTGATAGATTCATTTTATTCCTTCTTATTAATTCCTCAGCTAATGAGAATATTTCTAGTTTTTACAGACATATATGTAACCACTGCCTACATATGTGAAGATATGTGCTCACACGTACGGCATACTCTACTTTATCAGTCTATGTTTAATTAGGAAATCTTTACCAGAATGTATCAAGAGATTGTTTTAGCTTAATAAAAGCCAACAGCAATAACTGTTGCTTGACTGGGACAGTATTAGCAAAAATTCCACTTACTTGGCGTAAAATATGTATGTGGTACTGATGGATTAAACAATATTTAACTAGGTGTTAAACAGCTATGGAAGTCTAAGCTGTGATCTTTTCATTCAAAAGCAGCCAAATAAAGATGAAAAAAAGAAATAAAGGCAAAATGAATTGACTATCTTTCTGCACTAGAATGTTTGCTTCCATTTTAATTCTTGTCAGATTGCATTTTCCAAAGGGTCTTTTCTCTTATCTGGGATACCCACTTCAACTGGGACAAAAAGTAAAATCTGCCAATTAAGACAATTCTATTGTGCATATATAATAAGACAGAGTAAGTGAAAGGGAAGAAAACATAGAGGAAGAGGGGATCAAATCATTTAATTCCAGAGGAAGAAATGATCACTGTATACTTTTTCTATCTAAGTCTAAGGGAGCTTTGTTAATGGTTTCAGTGGAAGCAAAATCAGCTCTGTAACTCATGAACAGCATGTGAGGTTAAATGAACATCTTACGCACACAGATATGGTATAGCAGGTTACAAGAGCCTGCATGTACGTACCCGTGAGGCTATCTATAACACATCAGTACTTGGAAGGGATTATTCGGCCATATTAAGTTTACTGAGTGCTAGAACATAGCATCTCCACTGTCAGCTTGACAGCCGCTTTTTATTTAAAAAAAATATTAAATTAAACTGGGAAAACCTAGTTTTAGCATGAATGATCAGAGCAACAAAATACCAAACAAACAAAAAACAGCATCATAGGCCTATGGAATATGAATCTGGAGGGTCTCGATCCAGCCCTGGGGAATCCACACTGGGGAAAAAAATCTAATTGGCCCTAATTGGCAGTCTGAATATTGAGGCACAGGGCAATTGAACTTCCCCCTCACCCACAGAGGTGGTCCCTCTGCGTCTGAACTGAAGCACCTTGGCTCAGGAAAGCGTGGGACATCATGATGAGGACTACTGCTAACAAACAAAAATGTGAATCTCGGGCCCTGTCCACTCCCTGCCTTTCAGCAACCTGAAATTCTAAGGAAACAGGTCAAGAGAGCAACAGATAAAAACACACAGAAATAAGGACCTTTCTGTGATGCATTAAAAGGTCTTCCCCCAATTATGAGCTATGATAATTAGCGATAAACTGAAATTAAGCAAAAGCTTCATTTTCAATGTGTCCAAGGGATTGCATACAGTTGGAGAAGAAAGAGTTAAAATTAAAACACATCTATATTAGTCAAGAGGGGTCACCTCGCAAACATTTACTTTGACAAGCAATGCTTACTCCTGTGATGTTCAAGCTGGGCCCTACTATAAGACTAATAGGAGTAGTATAAGCAGTACAGTTAGAAGCGGAAGCACTTGCTGGACCAGAGTGAAGTTACTTTTTTTCGAGAAACAGATGCTGTGTTTGCAAACAGTGTGTAAAGCTTTGTATCACAGCAGGCTACTGTGGCCTATGCCCAGTCATCAGCCTGATAACATATTCTCCCGATTATTTTTTCAAAAACAGGGTTAAAAAAAAAGTTGCCTAAAATGCAACAAATCACTGGTCAATATACAATTTTAAATCATGCTTATTTTCATAAACTGTAATATAACAGACTGAAATATGCTGTTACAGACTGCAGAGTAAATAATACCATATGTGTCTTAAATAGGTGGCAGATATTTAGAAATTGCCTAAGATGTTATTGATATATAGTGAAATTGGGTGAGCCAACAGCACATATTTTAAACATTCTTAAAACTCTTACATCTCAATGAGGGGATTCCTTTTTATTTTTCTTTATCATTCATATTTTGTGTGTGTGTCTATACGTATGCACCCATACAAATACACACAGACCCCTATAATATTTTATATGTATACTTGTGTAGGCACACTGGTATGTATACAAACCATGAAATAAACCAAACCTGGTATAATTAAAGTTATCATATCAACTTAAAATTCATATTAAAAAATAGATTCTGACCTCTGTTGCTGATGGAATCTTAGCATTTAAACTGCCAACATTAAATAACAATAAAGTGATTTGCCATTATATATGCTGTTTATTTTACTTGCCTTATTTCATTCAGCTTACCTAGTGAAAAATCAACCAGCCATTTTCACTGTCTAGCCATTTTCACCTCTTGCTGTCACATACTAGCACAGATCTGTTGGGTTTGAGTTTCTGATATTAACTATGAAAAATAAATGTTTTTGAAATTTAATTTTTTAAAATCAAGATATTGTTTCTTTTCCTGTTAGAGTACATAGCCTCTCTCCAAACATGGTTTTTTTTTTTTAATTAAATATTCTGGATTTGAAAGTCTCTGATGTACTCTTTGTGATAACTTTTGGGTTAAACAACAACACGATACACTGGATTCTGCAAGCTCGTTGAGATCAGGACTCTCAACTTATTCTCTTGCTCTTCCGCCTCGTTCATTATACCCAGATACTAAAACCCATTAGTAAAGCCTGGTGCTAGGATACCTAAGCACAAAGAGTGATTTGCCAACATACGAATTATAACAGCCCAGGGCATACAGAAGCAACTCATGCCTGGAATTACTTTATTTCATTTAGCTTTTACCACAATTGTATCCAAATATTATATACATATGTATGTATGTATGTGCACATATATATAACAGTATAACAATGTGGTTCATAATGCATTCTCTGTTTGTGCACTGGATTCTTCATTCATGTATTTTTCCTTCCAAACTCTATCACAAAATAGGGACCACAATATCTCTGCTATGTGTTACCATTTTTAGTGTTATCTGCAATGTACTGCAGATAGGCAATTCATTTTAAACAAGCTATATTACCTGCATAGCCAGGATTAGGCCCATGTAATCTACACAGTTGCATCTCTCCATCTAATTTAACCCGGGTCACAGTTAGACAATTAAGGGATGGGCACCAGTACAAAACCCCGCAACAGAGAGAGTTCTTCACATTTACACAACAAACCCTGGTACCTCTCACTCACTCTGGTTTCTGATGAATTGCAAGACCACCCTGTCTACCAAGCCTGTGAGAATTTTTTTCCTGCCACATTGGTGGTCACACTTGTGTTAGGTCCTCTACCTCAGGCCCTACCACCGCACTCCTCCCATTCTGGGTTTGTTGCGAGTGCACAACTATCTTACACAAGATTGGAGGAGCTACATGACAGAGGGGGTTGCTAACAGCCTTTTCCAGCTATAGCTTTCCAGCGAAGTTGGGAAAAAACTAAGCAAGAGGGAAAGTAAACAGGGTGGCAGATAAGAGAGTATTAGGGATAAGGGGGCAGGAAAGGATGCTGCGGGGAGAATGCAGAAAGAAAAGAAAGTGGGGAGGAGAAAAGGGGGAAATAATCAGGACAGAACAATTATTATGTTGCAAGCTGTACTTTACTTCTTTCTCCCCTTTCATTGCATTGCATTGTATTTTGCTGGCAAATTCTCTCCCACTACATAGGACTAGGTGCGAGAGGAGTTCTGCTTTGGGGTATGCTTTAGGGTTAAGCATTTTTTTTTCATTTACATGTCACAGTGCCAATTGATTCCCTTTCCTGGATTCCAAGGCCTGCTTTGGAAGGGCAGGCAGAGCTACAAAATGCATTGCAAGTCACAGTGGTCCCCAAAGCTGAACCCTGCTCCCCATTTTTTTCTGTGATGTCTTTCCCATTTCTCCAGCTCACACACTTCATCCTCCTCCATGTTGCCACTACCCCACACATTAGCTGTCAAACAGACTTTGATCCCGTAACTCAGATGATGGTAGCAGATGCTTGTGTGTGGAACAAGGGTTAGTTCACGTGATTCTAAGTCTATAATCAAGATCTAAAGTCTGTGTGCTCCTTTGGGCAATACCTTCATATTTATGCCTGTAAAGTAACATATGCTGGGAAGGTATATATACACACACAAATTATACTAACTACTATAAAAATATGTACCAGAAACATATTATAGTATGCATACACACACACTAATATAAACTAAAAGGAATAACAAACCTCATACAAAACAGCAATATCATTTTGGGAGATTTAAATAGGGTACACCAGACAGGGGTGGGCAGCTGACATCAGGAGATGGGCAGCTCCTCCAGACAGCGAGAATTTTTAGCCAGTCACCCAGATAGGCTTTCCAGACAGGGAAAGGCAAGGGAATCAAGATATTTCTTTGTTGGTTTTTGTGTCTTTCCTTGGATGCTTGCAGCTCTGGGTACTCATGTTAAATTAATATTTCTGTCTATATGTTCTGTAGATTGAATAACTGGTACCAGAGGTTAAAAAATGGTAACATCTTAGCTGCTGGCTTCTTGGCTGTTGGCTATTTCTCCCCACCCCTCTTCATTCTCAACTAGCCTTTTCCGTTTGCATTCCTCCCTGGGAAAGGCTGACATTTTTTGCCAGCGTGGACACTGTGCGTTCTCTCACTGTGTGATCACACCCATTTTCCTTTATGGCTACCTTTCCTTTTTTCCGTCTTCTCCCTATATTTGGGGTGGGCACCAACTTGAATACTGGTTTTTACTCCTGCAGGAAAGCCTCTAACGTTATAGATCACCTGCTCACTCATACCGGCCCTGCCTCCTCCATCAGGAAACATTTTATTTGCTAGAGTAAAGCAAGAGCAAATCAACAACGTGATTTGTTTAAGGGGCAAAATAAAAATATTTTGAGCCTGATCCTTCATGACTTTCTCCTCCATTGCTTCCAAAGCAGATCTATCCATGTGAACATGGATTTTTCAGTGAGAAAATGTAGCAGGATCAAATCCCTTAAAAGGACATGGAATTTTGATCTGGCAAATATTGCTGCCTTCCCATTTCCTTTGTGCAAAATTTTAAAACTGCATCTTTTACAAAATAGCATCCTCAGAAGAGATTTCCCATGATTGCTCCTGCTAATAAAGGTTCCTACACAAACAGAATATTCAAAATTCCTGAATACTTAAACCTGTTCCTTTTTTTCTGCCTGCTTTAACCAGTTTGATTTAACATGGCATTATCCTATTCTGTTTACTTGCAGCTCACTTGAAGTAGGGGATAATGGGAACAATTTTTCCCCCTGGCCACGCCCTTGTCTCGATCATTAATAAACTGTTTGTCTGATGCTTGATCAAGAAACTAGTGCTACCCCAGTGCTTTTTCCTTTAAAAAGCTGCATGCCCATCTACTTGTAGATATTAAGAAAAGCCAGCAATAATCATTTCAGTGTCTCCCTCCAACCAACAAATGGACTGCCCTAAGAAGATCAGTTAAGCTTCCTCAGAGAGGACAATTGCATGAATGATGGCTGAAGGAGTAGGGAAAAAGTAAGGGGAATTTTCCTAAATTCAAAGGAAACTTTGGAAGTATGTTGATGAGCGTCGGTTTTGATGTGTGTGTGTGTGTGTGTGTGTGTGTGTGTGTTGGGGGGGAGAGAGGACGGGATTATTGTATTAAATATATGGAAGAAAAGTAGCATTCATCTCCCTTCTCTCTTCATATGATCCTTCAATTTTTTTGCTTGGAGGAATGGACTGCCTGTACACTAGAACTCATAATGCAATCCCCTGTTTGTAACACCACACAGATCAGGAGTCCCGTGTTTTTTTTTTAACTAAACCAGCAGTTGTCAACCTTTTTGAGATTCAAGGCACCCCTGGATAGACTCAAGGCACCAAGCCTTAGACAATGCCAGCTCTTAGTTTTCACTCTTTTTTGGCTTACAGAAAAATAGCAGAGCAGTTTTTCTGTTGCAAAGAACTCAGAAAGACCACAACTGTGAATTTCTATTAGAAATCTCTTGGTTTATCTCGTGAATCACGTTTGTAAACCTAACGGTGCTAATATCATGTGGCACTCCGTGGAACCCTTGAAAGGATATCAAGGCATGCCAGGTTATCACATCACCCTGGTTGAGAATCCCTGAGCTAAACTCTTGACACTTGCTCCCTTGTGTAAGTTATTCATTGACTTAACATTGCAAGAAAGAAAGAAGTTCTTCCCAGAAATATCTCAGTCTTTAGCACTGCTGCTGTACATATAAAGATGAGCATACTTATCCCTAAACCTGAAATTCGGCCTGCAGCTAAGTGCATTAGGTACTGAGGTCCTAATCACTGAAGAACTGACCTACCAGAGGCCACTCTGTGGCTGGATGGGACACTGTGTGGTTATGATTCCAGGCTGTTTCCATGATCAGTGAAATCACATTACAAATAAAACTCCTGTCATACTAATGTTGTGAATCATTTCTCTATGTAAAAAAAACAATAATTAGTAAAGCAGCTTCTATTGCTCTTCAGACCCTAGCCAAACAATGCCGATGTATTTGCTGTAAAAAATGCAACTGCAATTCCTGCAGTATGAGTTTTAAATAGAATTAGTCAGCTTGGACAACCTGGAATCAGAATAACTTACTGAAGCAAACTCAATAATATGTTGGTGAAGCCATGAGAGTTCCTCTGCCTATTTTTCTCAGCAATATTATGTCACCTACATGGAAAACTGCATTTACGTACTGTGTGACTGTCCTACTCTGTTCCAAGCAACATTTGCACAAATGGCTGTAAGTCAGAATTTATCTCCTTCCTGTGGTCTGATTTTATTTACAATGTGGAAAATTAACGTAAAACAACACAAAACCCAGACAAAGCTTTTCCCGTGGGTTCAACTGGCCAAGGGTTCTTCCTTGCACCCTTCAATGACATTTCCCCTTCCTATGTTTTGGGGATAAAGAGCTGCCAGCCATAGTGTACTGACTGTATAAAGTAATTTCCTATCACTGCCACTGCTAATTCAGCTTTATTATGGTTAATAATCAAAGGAACCATAGAGTAGATTATGCAGTGGTGGCTACTTGTGGTTTTGCAGCTCAGTCTACATTTTCACTGTTGAAGGTGCAAGTGAGGTAGCAACACCAAGAATATTAGACAGAGCACCCTAGTGTAGATACCTGCACCAAGTCAGAAGAACCTGCCTATTATTTTCCAGGTCTGGTACATGATGTTAGAAAGGGTAGAGAGACATTATAAATTTTTCATTAAAGGAAGGAACCCCCTGCCCCCCCCTCCAAAAAAGCCCCCCAAAAACTCAACAACCAGGAAGATGTCTAGCAGGGTAAAAATCAAAATTCATTTTTTCAATAACAGTAAATATATATTAAATATCTATATATGTATACCGATAGATAGATAGATAGATAGATAGATAGATAGATAGATAGATAGATAGATAACTATCTGGATTGCAGGATTTTCAGCTTTTCAGTAGGAATTCACCATTGCTAGAAACTCCAAAAACAACAGCAGCAAAAACTGTCCAAATTCTAATACTAACAGTAAATGTTAATTTATGGGTGTCCTATATTAGAGGGCCTTTATAGCAGTGTGCTGTCGATACGCAAATAGACTATCTCAATCATGGTCAGTGGGATAATGTATTTAAAAAGAGAATGAATTGGGATTGACCTACAGGTAATTTGCAAAAGATTCAAATATATATATCTAAAAAAGGGTGCAACTGTGTGCGCTTGTTATTATTTTATGAGGTTTGTCTCTCACGCGGCAATTGTGAACAGGTGGTTTGAGGTATCTTCTAGTGTAAGTGACAGGGACATAAGAGGTTCAGAGGCCTCATGTAGAAATTCCATTTGTAGGCCTTTGGCCTTTATCTAATTGTATTAAGTGCACTGACAGACATAAATTAACATGCAGTGCCCCTATGCTCCTTGAAATGTACTCCTTGGCCTTTTTACAAACATCAACCATAGTGATAGTTTAATAGTAGGTGTATCCTTTTTGGGGGGTATGTACTCAAAGATCTAACAGGCCTCTCTCACTTCTGATTACTATAGTTCCCTTGGCATTGCTATCTTTAGAAAAGCTGAGAGATCTGTCACAAAAGCAGAAAATAATCGATATCTGTAAAGCAACGTTAGGCCTTATTTAGCCTAAAGAAGTATTTGACCCAGGGCATATGGAAAGATAACCCCAGAGACGTGATAATACCTGTCCGTAATAGCACCTTTACCGACGGTGACATTTTGTTGTGTTACAGCAAACTGTGCATTATAATTTCTGAGCTGATAATGGCCTCCTATGAAATTAAAAGCCAAAATGGAATAACAGAACTGGCCTTCTAACTAAAAGCCTTCCTACATACTCTTTATTTGGGATTTAGAATCCAAAATATAGTCAATTAAAAGAGATTTCACAACAGTCATTCCTATACAACCCCTTTATTTATAAATGAAACATATGCTCTTGCCCTCTTTTTCAAAAAATCAATTGAATGTTAAAGTAGATGAGGAGGTTTTCACTGGAAATTAATGAAATAAACTTTCTGTTCTGGTTTTTCATTATAAGCCCAGCTAGTAAGTTTTGACCTTCTAACTGCAAAGCCATACCTGAATAATAAGTCATTCCTCTCAAGGTTAATTCTGAAACTGTTGAGTTTTAAGACAAAACAACCACAGGCTTTGGAACATGCACTTAACTATGAAGTGAAAAAAAACCAAACAAACCCTAATGACTATAGAAGCAAAGATAGTTTTATGATGCTTTCTGAGATTTTTATTTAAAGAGTTCTATCCTGCTATTTGCTATGGTTTGTTTGGGGTCGGGGTTTTTTTCCCCCTTTCTTATTTAAAACGATCGACTGTCTACAAATCAATGTGATGAGAGTTTTGAAAAACATTAAAACAGCTGCGGTATGTTAGGCTCCTTCAACTGTTGCCTTAAATCCTTTTCACCAACCTAAGATTTTCTCTTCTCTTGTGAACCTGGCTACTGCCCCTCCTCGGCACTGCAAGCTCCCTACTTTAAAACCGCATTTCAGGGCTGGAGCAGTGACAAGAACCCATAGTGTAAATACGAACCAGGCCACTAGGCTTCTCTGAAGCAACAAGGTAGGAAAAGGGGTGAGGAGGCCAAGACTGGCGCAATTTATTCTCCCGTGAATTCCCCCTTCCTGGCCCTACTTGGACAGCTGAGCTGAGTTTATCCCGGCGTCGGGAAGGATGGAAGTGTGAGATATAAAATGAAGGGATGGATTTTACCCATGGGCAGATATTGCAGTTCTTTTTTGTAGGAGAGAAATAGAGAAAATTCTTCCAAGGGGCTTCCCTGCTTAATCCTCACTTAATATTGATTTCAACAAGGATCTTGAAGTTCACAGTAGTGGAACCTCAGGTGGATCTAGTTTGTGCTGGGTTTGTTTTAGCCAGGGCTGCCTGGCAAAGCCTCTGGCACCCTAGGTCAGGCCAGACATGGCAAGGAGGCGGTCAGGAACCCTTGCCTACTGTAGGATTTTCTGGAGCCAGGCACAGAGCCAGTGCATCCAGGGCTTCCAAGATGCCTGGGGTTTAGTTGGGGGTGGGGGTGGGGGATTAAACTGCTCTGAACTCTATGGCTGGCTGAGGAGGCATTTGGCAGAGACTGGGGCTGGGCATGGGTGTGCTGGCAGCTTCTCCAGGCAGTGGTGATGGAGCAAAGGGAGTACCTGGGTGGGCAGGCCACACTCTGCGTTTCTGGCAGGGAAACTGCCTGGACAGAGGGAAAAGACAGTTCAGGGTTTCTGCTCTGGGAGCCTTGCCTTCCCCTACCCTGAATGCCTCCCTGCCTTCTGCCAAGGCCCCTGCTGATCCCCGCTAGCCTGATCCACCCTGCTCCCTGCCTGGCTGCCAGCAGATCCCAGCACCTGGGGGGGGGGGGGATCCCAGGGAGGCATCTAAACCAGTACTTCTGGAGACTCAGGGGAAGCGAGGGGATGAAGGAGGAGGAGGAAAGAAGCAGGGTTTCTAACTGATGTGCCCTCTCATGACATCTGCTTGTGTCTCGGTGTGATCCGCTCACCTGAGTCCTCCTCCCTGTCCCATGGCCTGGGAGCCCCGGCCTGCAGGGAAGCCTGGATCCGATGCTCCGGGAAGCAGAGGCAAGGGCAGAGCTGACCTGCAGTGGACACACACACACACACACACACACACAGCCCGTTACACACTGGGATGCGGCCCGCCAGGCACAGGGCCCCGAGCAGGCCACGGGAGGCTGCAGCTGAGTGTGCCAGGGGAGCACTGCCTCCAGCCCTGGCACAGGGCAGAGCAGTCAGCTGGAGCGGGCACAGCCCCTCCAAATAGAAAAAGGGGGGACACTAAAAGGGGGCATCCCCCCTGTTCCCCACTGCACTGAGCACCTGCTGCCCCCTGGGCTCTGGGGGCAGACAGGCAGGGCACCCAGCTGTCAGCACCCAGGGCATGGAGGGGTTAATCCTTTGGGCTGCCTAGGGGTGCCCCTTGCCAGCTCCCAGCCTGCGCACACAGGGCAGCAAAGGGAGCCTCGCCAGCACACGAGGCAGCGGAGAGTAGGGGGCGATTGAGAAAGCCCCCCCCCCCCCCCCCGGGGACCTCCGTCCAGCACAGATCTGCAGCCAGGGCACAAGGAGAAGGAGGCAGCAGGGTCTGGCTATTTGGCACGGAGAAATGCCATCCGCCCGGCCCTCGGCTCGTCTAGCCAGGGTGAGGCCTTGTGGCTTCTCCCGTCAAGTCGGGAGGGAAATCCGACGGCAGCCACCCGGGCAGCTGGAAACGAAGCCCCCAGGACTATGCAATGCCCCCCACCCCGACCCCGGGCGCCCCCAGCCCAGCCCGTCCCCGGCCGCTGCTCTCCCTGGAGCCGCCACGCTCGCAAGGGCAGGTGCAATCCCCGAGCCTTTCCCGGGAGGCTGCTGCTGCTGGGATGAATCAGGGTGGAGGGAAATCCCCAACTCCCGCCCCTCCCAATAAAGCAGGGACAGAAAGAGGAGGGGAAGGGGGGGCCCAGGGTGCTGCGGCCCTGGTGCCTGCGCTGGCGAGCAGCGCCCTGCATGCAGCCAGCCCCCCGCTCCCTTCCAGCACCAGCAGCAGCCCACACCATGGCAGCAACAGTTGGCTGGCAATGGAGAGAGACGTGGCTCCCACCCCGGGTGGCTCGGCTCTCCTCCTCTGCCTCCCAGATCCCTTGGTGTCTCCAGCCCCTGGCCAGGGGGGGCCCAAGGCCGAAGGGAGGAGAGGAGGAGGCTTCCCGAGCCTGAGCTGGGCTCAGACGTCTCATCCTCAATCCTGTTCAAGTCCCCTCCAGTCCCTCGCCTCTCCCTTCACATCTGCTCACACGAATAAACGCCCTGAGAAGAGGCTTCTGCTGGCCACTGGGAAGGACGGGCAAGGCACACACTTTCCCTCAGAGGAGAGGGTCAACCATGAGGACCAGGCAAGAGCTGGGTGACCCTCACACTCCTGCTTGCATCGAGCCACTCCGCGCCCCAGCTCCGCGTCCTGAGCCAGGCGGAGGGGAAGGAGGGTGGGGGGGGGAACGACGAAGCGCTTTTGCTTTCGCCTCGTTTCCCCGCCTAGCCCTTCGCCTGCCTTTTACTCTTTGAGCAGGTCCAGCCAGGGCTCCAGCATCTCTTTTATCTCTCAAGAAACAGGAACTCTTTGCCCGGCCCTCGCTCTGCGTGTGCGTATCTCCACTGCAGGCTTCTCTGAAATGCAAGATCAGCCCTTTCTGCACCGGATCTCCCTCTGTGCCGGCCGGAGGGGAGCAGGGAGGGGACCCCTGCTACTTTGGAGCAGTTCGCCTATGGCTTGAGCCTCTGGTTTCTCGCCCAGACGGTTGAACCATAGGCCCCTGCCTTGCGTCAACCGGGCGCTCTAGGACCAACTTGCTGCTCAGATTCTGTCAATTTCCCCGGCTGATCCGCACGGACACACACACACGTACACACACACACCCGCCCGGCTCGGGGGCTCCACTAAATCGCTTTTTCTTCTGGAGGGGCAGCCAGGAGGGAGGGCGGCGGGGTCCTCCTCCACGGAACCCGACCTGGCAATTGCTGCAAAGAGAGGGAATGCAGCCTCCCTAACTCCTGTCTAGATGCTCTCTCTCACTGCTGTTACAGGCACAAGGCAGTTTCAGAGCCTGGTTGCTGCTGCTGCTGCTGCTGCTGCTTTTTTGCTCGCTTGTAACCACCTCGTCCAAAAGCACCGCCTCGGCTGGGTTTTCCCTCGCACCTTGCCTTTTTCACCTCTTTCGGGGCCACTTTGTTTTGGGGAAAGGCTCGTTTGGGCAATCGCCGGGCTGCAAGTTGCCTAAAATCAGGTTGGAAGTGAGCAGGGGGGTGGGGAGGGAGGCGCCCTTGGCAAGCGCTTCCATGGTGCATCTCCTGGTAACAGGGGTCTCCCCCAAACCGCGGCTGATTCGTGCGCCTCTCTCTCCTCCTCCCTCCCTATTATTTATGGGGTGATCCTAGAAAATCCCACCCTCCCCCACCTCGAAAGACACCGAATCTCCTCCTGCCAGAGCCCCCAGGCTCACCCGCTCCGGCTCTTTCTAAGGCAATAACCTCGAGCCACTAAAACACCCATCTCCTAGAGAGAAAAAAAAAAAACACCCAGCCCCTCTCCTCGGGGGGAGCAGGGCGGGGGCGGAGAACTTTTGGGAAGTTTTACTGGATTTTTATTTTATTTTATTGTTCTCCTCCCCCCTCTCCCCCCCTCCACCCCACGCCAGCCCAAGATCAAAGGAGCCCAATAAAGGTGCGGTCTGCCCCAAAAGCGAAAAGTCGATGAAAAAAAGCAAAAAGTTAGGTGACCAGGGGAGAGCGGAGTGTATGGGGGACCAGGGGGGTGACGGGGGGAGGGAAGGGGTAGGGCGTTTATTTCTCTCTCTACAGACACCGGGTGGAGGGGTCGGGTTGTGGCTCGGGGAAGGGAGGAGGGGTGAAAAATAACACTAAGAGAAGCCCAGAGAGTCTAGGTAAGTCCGAGGCTCGGCGATCGCAGCGGCTGCTCCTTCGGCGAATGCGCCCTCCGCGAATGCTTTTTGGGGTAAGGGCTTCCCGGCTAGGTAGTTATGTACAGCAAGCCCAGACCGCAAAAAGATTCGCGAAGGACAAAGTCTCCTGCGGCTTCCCGCATCCGTCCATCCGGCTGCCACCACAATATCCACAGGACCCCCCAGGCGATCGGCTGCTGATCTCCCACCCCACCCTCCCCCAGGCTCCATCCCTCTCCACAAAAAAAAAAAAAAAAAGAAAAAAAGAGAAAAAAGAAAAAGAAAAAAAAAGGGGGGGGACAAAAAAAAAAAAAAGAAAAAGAAAAAAGAAAAATCCCCCAAGCCGATAGACCCAACTCAGGAGAGGGAGCGGTGGGGAAGGACGGGGGTGGGGTGGGGTGGGGGGTTCCCCTAGGCCAGCCCCATCACGCTGAGCCCCCCCTAGTCCCCCCGCCCCCCGGCCAAGGCGCTGGGAGCCCTGGCTGGCAGGATCTGGGGGCTTGTGAGCATGGGAGAGATCGGAATGTCCCCCCGGCCGCCGGCTCCGAGCAGAGGCTCTGGCTCTGTGCACGGGCGCTGCGTAAAGAGAAAACTCTCCCCCTGAGCACTAAATAAATAGAGACCAGGCAGGGAGCTCATTGGTGCGGACTAAAATCGTCACCCACCAATCAGGAGCCGCCTCACATTTCCCTATTTTTTTTTTTCCAAAGGGGAGAGGAGAGGAGAGCAAGGAGGGGAAGGGGGGGGGGGGGCTGATTGGTTAGGAAAGAAACATTTCCATGTCTAATTATTCCCCGCGTCCTAGAAGGTCCCTAGTGTGGCCCCTGCAAGGGCAGGGGGCAGAGCTACTCACCCAGCCGCCCGGGAACAGCCATCCATCACACGCATCCCGAGCAAGAGCTGGCCCCCCGTCCGGCCCACAGCCACAGCGCCACTCGTGCCAGGGGTGTCCCGGGCAGCTGAGAGCGCCCCGTGCAAGTGGGCATCCCGGAGGGCGACCCAAGGGGGCGGGCTGGGGAGGGGATCGGGAGCAGCTCAGCGGGCGAGGAGTAGGGAATCCAGCTCCCCAGAAAAAAAAAGTAAAGTTGCCAGGCTCCATCCCTGAACTCCGGAGCCGCTCTCAGCCACCCTGCCCTTCGCCCTCCAGCCGGACTAGCCAGAAGCGGGCAAGTTCAAGCTCCCTGACCTGCGCTGCCCTGCCCTGCCGCTCCCCGAAGCCGGGGCACACGCACGAAGTTCCCAGCTGCTCAGCACACCCAGCCCAGCCCCAAGGTGCTAGCCGCCTCTCCGCCCCCCTCTCCCCGCTTTGCAAGTGCTGCCCCCCGCCAGCCTCCCGGAGCAAGCCCAAGCTCAGCGCCCTGCAGATGCGCAGCCTCCTCCCAAGAGCACTGAAAAGTTTCCATCTTCGCCCCCCACCACTGTCACTTACCTGGCTGGGAGCAGCCCCGGCCGGTCCTGCGAGCGCTGGGGTGGGTGCAGCCATGGCCAAAATGGGTGAGGAAGCCCAAAGCAAAAACATCCCTTCCTCCAGGTATGTATATAAGTTACTGTACTGTGTGGGAGGGTCACGATCTTGCTAAGTGCCGAAGATTTCCCCAAGATTAACCCCTCCTCTGCCTTCCCCTGCTGCAACTTGTTGCGGTTCACATTCTGCGCGCACACATACACACACACACACGCGCGCGCACGCACACACGGACGGGAGAGCAAAGAGAAAGCCAGCTCCGAGGAGTCCAGCTGCCCCCCGAAGCCGTTGTGATTGGATGGTCTTTTCATGTAGAGGGGACGTCTCAAGTCGAAGTCACGATTCCTCCTCACTTTGGAACCATCTGTGACTGGAGCCATGACGCAGCCAGCGCACATTACTCACTTTTACAGTCACGACTTGGAAATCCGTGCAGTTCCAACCCAAATTACACCGCCACCATTGAATTATTTAATAGGATCCAGTTAAGGGTAATCTTATGCATTGTGCCAAGCGATGCAATGATCTAGGAGGGGAGGGCTGGGAGGCGAGGGAGGGCGAGGAAGGAGGGCATTTCTTGTTGCTAATGATTGTTTTCTAGGGCTATATTAAGAGTTACAGTAATTGCCTACACGTGCTGGAAGTGGGGTTTTTTTCCTTCTTAAAAAAAAAAAAAAGATCAGTTTGTAAATACGACCACGCAAGCTTGGGGAAGGGACGGTGGATGCCCTGAAGACATCAGTGGGTGGGAGACTGAGCTTTGCTTTCAGACGCTTGTGCTTTGTTCATTGCAAGAGATTGTGTCTTACCTCTATGTCTACGGAAGCCCAGTGCATGCCATTCTCTCTGCTTTCTTTTAGCCAAGCTGGGCTTTTACCACGCCAAGAAAGGGGCTATGCTATCCTGAGATTCATGTCTGCATCATGTCATTGTCTGCAGGATCCGCAATTGTGGCTGGGCTTTGGGTGGTAGGTGCACCATTTTCTAAGCTTGCTCTTGCTCTCACTGAGATGCCTAAGTGCGCTGCTTTCTCTGCCAGTGTCTGCCTTGAATGTCCCCCCTTCCCCAACACTCCTTGCAGGGATCGGTCTGCGGCTAACTGAGCCCCCATCTCAGGGTCGGCATGAAACCGCGGGAAGGAGAAGGGGTTGGAGCATGTGAGTGTTACAGCGTGTCTCCGTGCCTGTTTTAACGCGATCTGATGACATGTCTCTGCTAGCCGGAATGCCCATGAAGCTGCATGCTTAGAAAGCCTAGCAAGACCGTCCCTGCTTCCAAGGAGCTGTGAGGGGATGATGGGTGTTTGCAGCATCGAGGTAACCCTGCATCTATTCCGTACACACCACACCAGTCCCCCCCTCCCCCCATCCCGACTTCGCCTCTAATTCAGTCATTCCACCAACTCATCTGCTGAGGATATGACTAAGGACGCGAAGGAAGGGCAGTCAGAAAACACACAGGCGAGCGGCGGAAGGTGTGAGCACTTAGGGGGGAAAAATGAGGTGGGAGGAGAAGGGGTGAGTCCAAATAAAGCAACCTATAGCCTCTTATTTTGCGAAGCACCATCATCAGGTACCGACTCTTTCAAACACACAGGCGGGAAGGGCAGGCGATTCCGAGCCAGAGAGGCAGCAGCAGCAGCAGCTTTTACGCACGGGTGGGAAAACCTGAATGGGAGGGAAGCTCCCAGCCACTCTTAGCCTGAAATAAGCCAGGGCAATCAGCACACTCCGCGCTCCCTCCGAGTGTGCGGCCACAGCCCTCCGCCCTACAGACAGAGCTGGGAGAAGAACCGAGCCCGAACCTCAAGCTAAGCCACCAGTGCTGCGGGTTCAGCACCGGCGCTAGCGGACAGCTCCCCAGGCAGCCGGCGCTCGGGCGGGTCCCCCCGGTCCAGCTGCAAGGGATACAGTAGGATGGTGAGTGTCAGCACAGCCCACCGGCGCCCCTCTCCCGAGCCACACGCTCCCTCTCTCTCCCTCTCCAAAGCCATCCTTGCTATGAGATTGCGTCTAGCCACCCTTTTGAAAACTGGAACTAGAGAGGGGGCGAGTAGAAAGAGGGGCTCAATAGCGCCGACACACACACACACAGAGTTGCAGCTCGCTATTGATTCAGAGATTTACCGACAGGGTGATTCCCCTTTCTGCAAGAATTCCCTGGCTCTGGGTTCCGTGCATGCACCAAATTCATTATGCAGACGAGTGTCTCCCCCCTAGGCTTGCGAGAGAAAGTAGAGAAGTGGGGGTGGGGGGGATAACCCCAAGCATGCAGAAAATAAAGACAAGAATCACAGTCATTCTCTGCAGCATGCACAGGAAAGATCGCTACTTACCCAAACGGGAACTCCTTGGTTAGGGGAGGGAGGGGGAGAGAGTGGGGGCTGAGGAAAGAGGAGGGGTGGGGGGGAGAATCCAACAATTAATTTCCAGACAGGAGTTGGAAAAAATACTGCGGTGATGTCCAGGTTTTCTTCCACCCGCGCTCGCTTTTTATACAAGTGCAACCCTCTGTCTATTTCTGGAACGCGATCAAAACCCTGATGCTATTTTTAGCAAGTACTGGGGGAAAAAAAAAATCCACACACAAAGGCATTTCGCTGGAACGTTACGTCCAAAACATTAAATGTGCATTAAGTTCCCTCCAACAAAAAGACCCCCAGACCAAGGACCCCCTACCCCAGCTTCCTTTTGCACCACCATCCACAGTTGCTTTAGGTGCATCATTGCAGAGCATTAAAAAAAAAAAAAAAAAATCTGACCGACTTCCATGCTGTCCTACTGCACAAACCCCCAATCCACAGTTGTATTGAGTCTGTCTCTCTGTCTCTCTCTGCCTGTTGCCTTGCAAGCATTATTGTGTCTGTCTTCTCGCAGTGTCTTTATAAAGTGGGCTTTAGGAGGAAAAAAAAAAAAAACCACAACAACCACCATGCACCAGTTTAAACATCATGCTGAGACACGGTAGCTTGTTTTGCCGAGAGACACAGAGAGATGGTTTCATAGATTGAATTGCACCTAGCAAAGGGTTGTTTTTTTAAACTCTCTCCCCCACCCAGTGCTGTTTTCTTTTAATATAAAAAAAAAATCCTTTGTTTGGAGAATAAAGAAGCTATAAATATATATATGAAAAAAATCGGGTGTGTGTGTGTGTTTGCGTTCTAGTAATTCACTACAAGGGGGGATTGGGAAAAAATAGAATCATTAGGGCTTACAGGCTGCAAGAAGCCAGCCTGAGACTCCTTTGCAAGGCTGCGTCAGTTATCAGCTATTGACGTCACGTTCAGATTCTCCTCTTCAGAGGCTCTAGTTCATCATAAAAGATGTCTGTGCTTGGAGCTTTGTGCTTCCAGAAAGGCACTTAAATTCGAGGAAAAGAGTTAATTAGCCAGCCCCAGCTTTTTTTCTTTTTTTTGGGGGGGGGGGTGCATCTTTCTGTCCAGTTGCACAAAAATCCGGGGGGGGGGGGGTGTAAAAGACAAGAAAGAATATGCATTTGGGGTAGGGAGCTATTTTAAAATACACACACACACACACATACACACACATCCCCCACAGCAGAAACACAGAGAGCGCAAGCTAGCTGCAAAGACAGACCGTGCAGAAACATCCCCCCCCCCAACCCCAACCCCAATGGCTTTAGCAATTGTAGCAAAGAGAAATAGGGATAAAAATCTGATATTGGTGCCTGTTTGTCAGGGAAACAACATAGAGGATGCTGCATATACTGTAACCCCTTCTCCTGCACACATACACACACACACAGCTTTCTGAACAAAAACAGCCCTGCCTCCCCCCCCCCCACCTTACACTTGTATTTGGCTACTGTAGCAAAGACAGATATTGATAAAACTAGGATTAATTCTGTATATTTGTCAGGCAAACAGCCCCGTCTCCTCGAGTGACGCAAATAACAGATTCTATGGCTCTGGCTTTCTATATTCTGCACCCACGCACTCTGCTTGGTCTCCCACGGAATCAGCTACAGAGAGCAATGATCCAGATTATACAGAGAGAGAGCGAGAGAGAGAGAGAGAGAGAGAGAGAGAGAGAGAGAGAGAGAGAGAGAGAGGTGGGGACGAGGGAGAGAATAACAAATGAAATTGCAATTAAAATTATAATGCTGCTATAGTCTATACGCAAATGGCTAAATCTGATGTTATACAGTGATGCGCGCACACACACACACACACACACACACACACACACACACACACACACACACCCACCCTTGCCCCCTCCCCAAATGCCAGGCATCAAGAAGCAATCAAACAAAAGGAAATTGCCTTATTGATAAATGCAGAGTTTATTTAGGCAAGAGAAGTATTTCCTCCACACACCCCACCTCCCCTAGCTCCAGAGGGGAACATGTACCTCGAAAAACACCTAGGTAACAAGCAGGGGGCTGGAGAGCAGGGATTAACATCCTCTGCCGAAAGGGAGATGAAGTGGGGATAAAAAGCCAGGCAGAAGCCCCTGATCTGTTCCCAAGTCAGCTAATCAGGACCTTTCAGGTCCAGTTGTCTTACCCTGCTTCTGAGACAAAGGGACGCGGCTACTTCTTAAAATACCTCACAAGGCGAGCGCAACTGGTCGGTGCTATTTTTAAACAGATCCTCTATTTGTTGGAGGATGGCACAGGGCACGGAGCTAAAAAAAAATTACTAAAAACGTGGGGCACAGAATCAAACACACACACACGCCCTCGGGTCAGAAAAGGTTTATTGACAGACTGGAAAAGATCCTTTGCATCTCCAAACCTCAGATGCACTATTTCCACCAACCAACCCACTTCACACCTTGTCTGAATGAAAACCCCCCACAACGTGCAGGGACAATCAAGAAGCCAGTAAGTTATTTACTGTCTAATCTGTATATACACATTCTTTATTTATTAACTCAGTTAATTATTATCAACTTCTTTTGCAGACAATGAATTTCCTAATGTCAATAAACTGCAATCAATGAAGTAATGCTGTTTCACTCTCCCTCTCTCATTTTAACCAGACAATAGCACTGCCAACTACTGCTAGTGATACAGCAACATTGGGGGTGGGGGGTGGGAGGAAGGCAGGACTCACACATCTAGAACAGATCACATCATAGGCATTGCCAGACTCAGGGAGAGAGATCTGGAGTTTAAAATAACCTAGGTGTACTCTCTGGTGGTAGGCAGCTGCCAGGAGGACTGATCAGATGCACTATCATGAGCATATCCCCACACATCCCAACTGAGGTTAAGACAAGCAGGTGTTTCAAAATTCCCATAAGCACACTTGAGTCACGCCTTGCACCAAAAAGCTTTCAGATGATCAAGGAGAGTTTGCCAGGGTCCGCCCAGAACAGGGTAGCAATTATGTGTTCCCACCTCTTCCTTCCCACTTAACATGCTAGGAGTTCAAGATCACTTGTGTGCATGTATAGCTAAAGGACAACTCAATGGGACAGTTAATTGGTTTTAGCTTATCTCTGTTGAGAGAAGATGTAGAAACAACTCCACACCCAGGATTAGCCTAGTGGCAAGCTAGGAAGTATGCATCTGCAAACCATTCACTTGTTGCTGTATTTACTACAGGGCTGGAAACATCTTCTGAAATATGGAGTGCAGCCTACTCATCCAGAAAAAACTCAAATCCCTTTCCTGGAAGAATAGCCCCCAACCATGTTTCATCTGCTCTGCAGGATACTGCACTATTTTCTCTACCTGGCTCCTCAAGGCCTGGTTACAGTAAAGTACAAGGCTCAGGAAATCACTTGTTTAAAAAATTACTGGAACCTATCCAACATGGAGAAAACCTTTGGCAGGCGACCCTGTACCTTGCAAACAGCACTTCTCACTTCTCTTGATCATTATAAGCACTAAAAGCAGAATTTATCTTCCATTTTGATATTTTATAGTTATCAGCAATCTCTTGGTTTCCAAAGATTTAAGCCTCCCCAATAACTGAAGTGTAATGAAATCAATGGATTCTGCATTCCTTCTTCCAATCAGAAAAGCAAGTTCACCGCTGCTGCCTGAAACAGTGAGAGCTCCTGAACACGTGGTGGAGGCATGGCCCTCCTGGGGAGTAGGAGCTTTCCAAGGTGCTAAAGCATGGCAGGACGTTCTCTTATGTGTTGTACTTGCAGTCTGTACCATCCTAACTATTGAAACTTAGCTCACCATACCACGAGGACAATGGCAGTGGCACAATAAAAAAAAAAAAAAAAAAGAACACAGAGCCTGGTATTCAAGGACCTTTGGCCTGCTAAACAGCCTCCTGGTACCTTAATCAGGGGCTCTCATAGGTGTGGTCTACCTTTGAGGCATTAAATTACTTGCCAAGGCTTTCTTTTTGGGGACGGGACAGGGAAATTCCATCTTTTCTTTTGGTACTTCAAGCTCAAGGCCTCATTCCTGACAATAACCCTTTCATCTGATTAGTGATTTTCACCTTAGTCAGTCCAAGCTCTCCAAGGAGACACTGCAGAGTGGTGAGGAAGTGCCCTCAGATATTCCTGCCACCCATCAGTTGGAACTTTCTATTTGGAATGCTACCTCATGAAGGTCCTCAGCTCTGATGGCTTTAGAGCTTGGGACCAAATCCCATCCATGAATATCACTTAAGGTATATTACTAACACTGGAACAGTGTTCTAAAACCCAATAAATAGCATTCAGCGTTCAATCTCTGGTTCCACCCAAAAATAGCCAAATATACTCTTGCTACATTATGAACACAAGGAAAGCACAGTGTCCAGAATTGATCAGCGTAGTGCCACAAAGAGAGGCCCATTTACCTTGCATCAGACTTTCAGGACAGTTTAGTATTCATTGGCCTCCACAGAGAACTGAGCTCTTTGAATATAATTAACCTTGCAGCAGGTTTGTTTTATAAGTCTAGTTGGCTCTCATGAGAAGACAATATAAGGGCCAGAAAGCCCAGAGGATGGAGAAATCAAATTCCAATTGACTAGGATAAATCAGAGGCCCAGGCAATTTAATGACCTATAAGATCTTATTTGTGCAAAGTGTAAGGACATAATACACCCTAAGAAAAATAACTAGTGGTGAGAGCAAGAGATCAGCAGTCTAGATTCCTGTGTTCTAGTCCCAAACTTACTAAGAGCCTTGGGCTGGTCAGATATATTTCACCAAATATTTTCCATGAACATTCCTAAGATTGCCCCTGCTCTTGGTCTCTTTTGGGCAAGGTTTCCAGCCTCTATGCTCTAGTTTGTCCATCTATAAAATGCATATTATACTGACCTACCTCTCAGGGCTGTTTGTTAGGATGTCTACCACACTGACATTATGAATGAAAGGCATCATGAACAGAAAAGGTAGTATTATAAATTATCTGAAAGACCATAGCATAAAAGAGAGCCTAAAAAGGATAAACACATCTCTCTAACACCAAAATAAAACCTTGTATGATACACTGGTAATCAAAAGCTCACCTGTGTTAGAAGACCAAAGCAGCTACTTGTTAAGATCTGTGACTTCTTGTGTACAGGATATTTTTCACAGAACCTGAACCCACAGACCAGAAAACCCATAAGCCTGGTCACTGATGTATTAATGTGATCCCACATGTATTACATTACTAACTGAGTTGAAGCACATGGAATTGAAACAGCTGGAATGGCTGAATTGTTTTGTTATGTATATTTGTTTTTTTATATTTAAAAAATTAAGAGACAAGACTGAAAAGGCTAGAAACCAGATCTTCCTCCAATAGGTAAAAAAAAAAAAAATCAGGCCCTATAAAATTATCAAGGGGTAACTGGAAATAAAAGAAGAAAAGAATTAGCACAATGTGATCAGGATTGGAGAAAAGTACAAAGGTCTAAATATTCAAGGATGGTATCTGAAGAAAAATATCAGCACTCCCTTACATCTAGTGAACACTGATGGAGGAAAACAGAATGGTCACCACACTATATTTGAGACATACAAGATATCTTTGTTGGTAAATTCTCCACTGAATGTGACTGGACTTACTGTTAATATTTGACTAAACAATAAACTGATATTTTTCATGAACAGGATGCATTACTTTTAGTACAGTGTGTACCCCTCCCCACCCCCATCTGGGAAACCATCAGATAGGAAGGTGACTAAAATGATAAAACAATTCAGGGAGGTTTGAGTAGACTCCTGTAGTGGTAAAAAAAATGAAAAAGGCCACAATGAAGAGACATTTGAAAGCTCTACAAGTCTTTCATTCAAAACCAATCCTCATAGGAAGTGTGAGAGAAAGGGGATAGAGTAGTTTCATACTTAAGTAACACAAGCAGAGCTTCTTTACTTAATTGGTATTTAGAATATGGAGCCAATTTTACTCATTTAGCTGCAGAAATCAAGTTATCTGTAGGAAGGAGATGGTGGGATACAATGCAAAAAGGAATAAGAGGAAGAGTGCATTTAGCTACATTTTATAGATGATGGGTAGAAGGAGGAAGTGAAGTGTTGGAGTTACAAGGGTACTATTTGTTTCACCAGCTTTTCTCTTCTTGGCCTATGGTGTTTCTGTTCCAAGGCCTTGGGTTCCAATGTAGTGTGTCGTGTTCTAGTTGTTCTTCTTTTTGATGCAATTAAATTTGGCCACCAACAATTACCACATATAGGATTGTGACAGGTGCTACTGAGCTAGAAAATTTGAGTGCCCATTTACATGCGGGTGGGGTGGTAATTTTTGTCTGTCACTTTTCCACTTACCTCACGGGGTGACATTCTGGTCCCTAGATGACACAAGTCAGTATTTCTGGTATTCCCAGTACCCAGAAGTCAGACTTCTGGAAATGTGGATTCATAAGTACAGAAATTCAATAGATGTAGAGAATCCCAACAGGACAAAGGAAAACCGAAGCGCTGCTGGACCAGCAGACATAGATATCAAGTGACATTCCTCCCTCCCCCCCCCCCCCCAAAATCTTTTGTTTGCCAATAGTTGGTATTGTTTTTTGAGCACTTTAACACAATCTTCATACCTATAAATGACACAAAGAACTGGCCATCTTTGCCAACATTACTGGGCAACTAAGTCAGTAATGATTGTGGTCAGTGAACCATGAGCGCCTCTGTGAAATTGAGGCTCACTGAGGACCAGCTTGTCACATGGTGCCAGCTTTCATTTTTCTAGCTGCCAAATCCCATTAAAAACATCCTAAAGTATTTTCTTACCTACCATTTTTTCCACATAGATCACTACTGTAGTGGCTACAATGATGTTATTTATCATGAATGGGATGGAGGTGGTTCACAGGACTCCAAATGGAAGTAGAAATTCTACAAAATGCTATTGCTATCAAAATGTGGTTTGGTATAGCCTATGAAAAGCTTTGGGAACTCCTGGACTGAAAGACAGGACTGACAAGAGAAGATGCCCTGGGAAATTAACAGGTAAGAGCACCTACAAGTGACAGGCAGAAGAGTATGTACCATTTTGAAATTCTACTGAAACACCTTTGCTCTCTGTGTATCAGAATCATGTAAACTACAGATACAGTATGTTGCAGAGCCAAAGGGCTGGAAATGAAGCCACCATAAGTTTTTTTTTGCTTGTTTCATATCCACTGTGCTAGCATTAACCAGTAGTTAAGTAAAGGCCTCGTGGTCAGAAGTCCTGCATGCTGCTCCTGCACAGGTCACTTGCCCTTCCTTTTAACATCTACATTTACATATAGTTAAGAGATGTGCATTAATACCTACCTCATCTGGCAAGTCCACATGGAGGTGAGTTGTGCAGCTTACTGGGTGTTAGTAAAATGTTTGCAGATCCCTGGAGGGATGATACAGAATTGCAGACTATCATCATTTTTCTATAAATTTCTGCTGCAGAGCCAGCTGAGGAAGCACAAGAGTAACCCTCTATATATCTGTTGATAAGTCCCTCACAATGACATTTTGGTATTACCTTTGCAAGAATACATGAATAGAAACTTGAAGACTTAATTATATTCTATACTGAACTATGTTACAGGTAGTTCAAATTTGGTATTTATTTGTTATTTAATGTAGAACATTGATATTTCTAATTTTCTACTTTAACCGGGTACCAGCCAATTTTTTCTAGAATGAGCAACATGTTAAATACCACATGACAATTCTTCAAGTATGCATTATTAGCATGTATTTGTATTACTGTAGTGCCTAGAGGATACATAGTCATGGACCAGCCTTCAATGGGTTAGGTACTGCACAAACACAAAATGAGAGGATACTCAGACACCATATCTAGACATTCTATTCAAGTGCCAATGTCTGAAAAAGGGGATTAATAAAACAAATTAACATCTCATTTGCTTTGCCTAGCAATATGAAAGGCCATTTTTTTATGAGATAAGAATCCATGGTGTACTGGGTGCTGTAAAAAATACAGAGGGTACAGCCTCTGTCCCAAGAAGCTTACAATCTAAATGGTGAGAAAATAAGACCCAGAAAGAGAATCCCTTGATGAGCAGAAGAAGGTTTTTTCATGCTTTATCTTTTATATTAGATAGATGTGTGACTACTTTTTTGACTTAGATGGGTAGCCATTATTAAGCTGTGCACAAGATGTGTTTCATGGAGAGATCTGATCAAGCTGGTTGTAGCAGGCTTACCGAGAAGAAAGATGTTCTAGGTATATTTGTTATCTTACAGAGATCAGAACAAAAGAAAGCAAGTTGGTAGGTGGAGCAGAGTGAAGAGGAGAAACGGATGAATGAATGAATGAATGAATGAATGAATGAAAAAAGCCAAGACGGGATAAATCCATTCAGGGCTCAAAGGGCAGAGCTGAAAAATCTCTGTGAAAAGCAATGGGAAGTCAGTGCCTGGACTTTAACAGTGGAGGAAAACAACAGAGCAAGAGCCTGCATACTGTGTATATTTGAAAGAATACATTTTAATTTTAGATTGACAACATGATTTTCAAAAGAAAGGAAAGATAAAGAGGGGAGAGGCGAACAGCTCATTTTGCTACATGGTGGCAAGTCAAACTCTGCAACATTTGGGGTGGCTTTCAGACAGGCAAGTCAAGAAACAGTAAGACAGTTTGTAGAGTTGCGTTTTTCTTCTCAGTCCCTCTGTTCAGCGGTTGTGAATCTGGGCAACACACTGATCGACTTTACACTCCCACTTACCCACCCATAAGATGGGTAAACTACTTGTGTATCACATGTGGATACTTTGAGGCCTAGTTGATTAATGGATAATCTGAGATGTGCTATGAAAGGGAAAATTGGTATTACTTGACCATAGTGTCTTTCCAATGTTCACACTGATCAGGTTACTTTCTGTTAACCAGTGGGCCTATAGAATTTCCTCACAAGCAATGCTGTCCTCTTCTCCACCTATTTATTCTGTTCCCCCTTTGCTATAAAAACAGATTTATAGATGAGCGGTAGAGTGAATGTTACTTCTGATTCACAAAGAAACCTTTGGGAGACAACAGAATGAAGAGTGGCATGTGGATGCCTGGCTAGGTGTAGAGTTAGTCACAGAAGTGTACAAACTCATGTGCTCTTTGACTCCGAAGGAGCACTAGATCTCTAGTGCTGGTGGGCAATTGTTCTTAAATGGATAATTACAGATGCAATGGGAAGGAGAATCAAAAAAATTCTCTCTTATGCTAGTCACAATCTAGTTCAACAGTCAGTGAACCATGTACTAGATGCTTTGCAAATATGTTTCATTTTGGCATATGCTACCACCATCTGAAAAAAATAGTTCTTCAATTTAGAATTAGTTTATGTGGCATCCTTGAGATAAGTAACCATGGAGCACCACTTGACATGAGCAAAGCAACACAGCAGGAAAGCATGGAAAGCATGAGGAACCTGACTAGAAGGTACCCTTCAGCACAGGTATATGAATGGAGACACTGTCAAACAATTAGCTAAGTGCTTACTTTAATACATATCGGGAAGGATCTTCAGCTGATGTAAACTGGTGCATTAATCATATAAAGGGATATGAGATAGCTAGTTCAACACACAGTATGCTTCCAAATCTTCATAAGATGACATAATGCTTCACACAGCACACCCCAAGCTTCAGGTAGGTGGAGGACCTTTATGGAGACTGGAATATTCCTTCTGCTCCAGATGGATCCTTTTGCTATGGCAGTGATTCTCAACCAGGGTGCCACAGCACCCTGGGCTGCCATGAGATTCTTTTAAGGGTGCTGTAGCGTGCCACATGATTTGAGCACTCTTAGGAGTACAAACAACTATATGGGATTCACAAGATAAATCCAGAGATTTCACATAGGAATCCATAGTGTCAAAACATTCTGGCCTGTTGTGCTCTTTCAGAGTTTTTTGCAACAGAACAATTGCTCCACTGCTTTACCATTGTCAATAAAAACAGTGAAAGCAAAGAGCTGCCATTTTCTGAGTGGTTTCATAGATTCATAGATGTTAGGGTAGGAAGGGACCTCAATAGATCATCGAGTCCGACCCTCTGCATAGGCAGGAAAGAGTGCTGGGTTTAGATGACCCCAGCTAGATGCTCATCTAACCTCCTCTTGAAGACCCCCAGGGTAGGGGAGAACACCACCTCCCTTGGGAGCCTGTTCCAGACCTTGGCCACTCTAACTGTGAAGAAGTTCTTCCTAATGTCTAGTCTAAATCTGCTCTCTGCTAGCTTGTGGCCATTATTTCTTGTGACCCCCAGGGGCGCCTTGGTGAGTAAAACCTCACCAATTCCCTTCTGTGCCCCCGTGATGAACTTATAGGCAGCCACAAGGTCGCCGCTCAGCCTTCTCTTGCGGAGGCTGAAGAGGTCCAGGTGCCCTAGTATCTCCTTGTAGGGCTTGGCCTGCAAGCCCTTAACCATATGAGTGGCCCTTCTCTGGACCCTCTCCAGGTTATCCACATCCCTCTTGAAGTGTGGTGTCCAAAACTGGATGCAGTATTCCAACTGTGGTCTGACCAGCGCCTGATAGAGGGGAAAGTATCACCTCCTTGATACTGGAGTCTAAAAAAAAAGGGTGAGAACCACCGCTCTGTGGAGTGCATTATGCAAATATATATGCAAGGCTGGAAGCATCCTGGTAGGTAGCTAAAAATGTGCAAACACCCATATGAAGGAACTTGGGTATCATGACTGAGCTAACACTGTGCCTGTGTGCTCAAATGCTCCAAGAACAAGGCAGATGAAAGGAGCTAATGAAACTCAGTGAACACCACTCTGCCACCAACTGCATTTCCTCAAAGTGGAATGTCAGGAACTACTAGAGGTGTCTAAACATACAGTGAATAATTGAAGTTACACTCAGAGCCCTAAAGTATTGAGAGTATCAGCCTGCCTCCCTATGGAGAAGAACTGAAGACAGAAGAGGGATTTTTTTGATGGTAGTAAACAGGCAAAATTTGCAAGGCATCAGAAGATGATAGATGATAGATGGCTGGCAACTGCATTTGAAGGTCCAGGTCACCAGTATGAAAGACACTATCTTCTAGTACAATGGCATCAAGCGTGAACAAGAACCTTGCAGTGATGTCATCAGCAGATGATGGTATTTGGTTGTTTCAACAGTGTGGGGAGAAGAAAGAAAAGAATGAAGACTTTTCCTGGAGTGACTGTAAGTACTAACCATCACTGACCTGAGTAAGCAGGAAATCTAGGTCATATGTGCAACAAGATCAACAGCTGCATTACCCTAATGTGGGACATCTAACTCTGATGCCATCTGTTTGGGTGGAGAAGATGGAATTGGAGGACAGTACAAGAACTGAGCAGTCCCCATATCATATCCATTCAGTGGTTTATCATTGACTGTGTCAATACGTTGCTGCTGACTGCCGGCTATTCCAATTCTGTAGTCTAAACGAAACAGAAGAATCTTGGACACACAAGAACGAGGACTGAACACACCAGCTCCTACCTTCTGAAGCACTTTTTTCCTGACCCACTGTACCACTTGCCTTGCTGGCCCACACCTCAGCCAGTGCACTTCAGTCTTGATCTAAAGCGCCTCCCCATACCTGAGGACCTATTGACTTTCATCCTGCAATTGGGTCGTGGGGCCACAGTGAAGTTAGTCATACAGGGTAAGTGGTCACCAACCTACATAGGATGAAGGCCATAGTTTTGTGCAGCATTTTGCAATCCTTAAGAACTCAAGGCATGATACATGTATGTTACAAATACGGCATCAGGGAATTAATTCACAGCATTTATTTGACTTAATAGTTAAAAAAAAAGAGACCAGAAATTGCACTGTGTTCTCCAATAATAAAAGGCTAGTGCACTGGCCACCATACTCGGTCCATGTGGGTGCTTTCCCTCCAAGAATAAACCCCTCCTGCATTCTCCAGATTAGGAACCACCCCCTCCCTGGAAATGTACAGTAAATCAAAATACTCTTCTAAGGCAAGACACCTGTTGATAACCTCTTTGAGTGCAAGAGCACCAGAAGAAACCAGGACATGCACCACAGAGAGCTGCAGCCAAGGTGAGGGCTGAAATAGGAGAGGCTAAACTGTAGTTTACCTCAATCTAAAGGGTCCTGGCAATCTGCAAGCCCCTAGATACACTTCACCAACAAGCTTGCATCTGGTGTTGCATATCAGAGAGCAGCAAAGTTTGGAATGAGAAATTCTCTTTAGTTTCCCTATAGCTGGAGCTGTAACAGATTACTATGTATAAAGATTTCCCTCTACAGGTGGTTGGGGATTGTAACAGCCTCTCACTCTCTTGCATCAGGTTTTTTTTTTTTTTTTTTTAATTATTATTTTTTCCTCATCATTTACTGTGCTAGTATTTTGCTTCCACCCCAAAAAGCGTTCCTCCCGATTCCCACTGGGGCCAGTCCTCTATGCAAGAAATGTCAATTCCCCTCCATCCTCCTCCTGCTCTGCTGCTGCTGACTTCAAACCTTTCTGCAATTAACATTTAATTTGCAAGATCACTGCAAGAGTGAGACACCCCCCCCTCCCCAAATTAAAGTAGCAAAGTGAAAAGTTGCAACTTCTGCCAAAAAGTAGGCAAAAATCTCCGGTAAGTAGCCCCCACCCCTCCCTCCTCTTACAGTTCTTGTTGAAAAACTGGCATGCTTTACTTGCAGAAACCATCGACTACACAGGACACGACACGGCAGGCTAAAGAACTCTTTAAGGGGAAAGCAACGTTGTCCAGGTTTTTAAAAGGCAGGCAGCAGAACAAATCAGAGCAAGTCTACTTCTTGCAAAAGCATCCAACAAACTGAAATGAGAAAACTTTGCAAAAAGCACAAGGATCCCACACACACACACACACACACACACACACACAGAGGAACCTACCTTGTAAAAATCTTCTTCACTTACTTGTGAGTGCAAAAGAAAAAAATAATTAAATGAAAAGAAACACAAAACATAAAAATCAAACCCCCAAACAAAACAACAACAGTAACAAAAAAAATATATATATATAAAAGCCCCTTGCTTTCCTTACTTCCACTCGCCTTAGCTGGTTTTCTAGGGAATTTGGGGATGGGTGGGAAGGGAAGAGGGTTGTATAAATAAACTAGAGCGTTTCGAGCTGTGTATCTCGCAAAAGGCTGTGGGTTTCGCGTAATGTGTCTGCACTCTTCCAAGAGAAAGGCAAAAAAAAAAAAAAAAAAAAAAAGAGCCAGTTCGTGTTCTGTGCCTGACTTGGAGACAGAGAGAAGCAAAACCCCCCTCCCACTCACCCTCCCACCCACGCATCCACCCCCACACCACCAATCCAGGCACCTCCTGAGTGACTGATCAGAGCAGAATAACTCATCACCCACGTTTGCAAAACACTTCCCCCCCCCCACCCCCCGATCTGGTTGGGGAGCAAATTGCCAATGCACGCACCTTCCCTACCTCTATTTATAGGCAAGTCCCTAACGCTGGGTGCGTTGCATTTCACAACCTCAATGTGCACACGTATGTGTATGCATGTATGTATGTGTGTGTGGGGGGGTTACAATAATGCTGCCTTTGACAGGTAGAGAGTTTTTTTTTTCACTGCAGTGCGTCTGATCACATATTATTTTTTTTTTTAAGATTGGGTTTTGATGCTTGCAAACAACACGCACCATTTCTAGGAGAGTCTCCTTAGCTTGCTGGGGAGGGAGGGGAAGTGGGGGTGCTTTGTGCATGCACTACTCCAGGATTTGGGGGATTTCCTCCCCCCCTTCTTTTTTGTTGCAAAGGAGTCTTTTTTTTATGCGTGTGCAAGAGCTGGGGCTTGTTGGAAAAGGCTCCCAGCCCTTGGCTCCCTGTAGCACAGTCAGTTCCTCCAGTGTGTGCTATTGACCTGCATTGACGTCATTGCGTCATTAGGTCTCCCTTAGAAACACTGACTTTCAAAAATAGTATCAAATTAATTCAACTGGCAGAGAGAAGCCACTAGCTGGAATGAGCCATAAAACTCCAGAATCTTCAGCCCAGCTTTGCTGTGCTTTTCCTCCCCCCACATCCCCCCTCCCTAGGAGCCAAAGAGAAATCAGATTGTATGGAAAATACCATTGATGGAATTAAAAAAAAAAAAAAGAAAAAAAAGGGGGGAGGGGGGGAGAGAGAGACCAAATTAGATTGCAAACCCCAGACCAGCCTCTCTCCCTCTCTCCCTCTCTCTCTCCTCCTTTCCCTTTTCTGATCTAAAAATAACCCCCCTGCTTGAGCTGACTGCGGTATCTTTTGTGTTGCATCTTTCTGTTTTTAGCCTTTGCATGAGCCATTGAAGGGTGGCCCACAGGAGATCAGAAGCAGAAGATATTGATCCATCGATACCCTCCAGGGCCAAGAATTAATTTTAAATGAAAGATCTGCACCTTTATTTTGGCAGAGGGTGGCTGGGTAGATGACAGGGTTATTTTAGGATATCATTCAGATTTGCTTCTTAATCCACAGCTTCCACTTTTCTCCCCCAAATTCCTTTTTTTTTCTTTCTTTCAAATCTTTCCTTCCTCACCCCACCTCTCTCACGTGGACCTGTGGGCAAGCACGTGTAACCCTCATTCATACAAACACAATGCAACGGAGCATTTGCAGAGATGGTACATTCACAAACAGCAAGCCAGTCCCTTTACTCAGGTTCATTTCACAGAAAGGACACCACAGCCCAGAGGAATTTGCTTGGGTTGGTGGATTTAAGTTTGCAGTCTGCTTTATTAGTTTCCTTATTGTATGCATCTCACTTAGCCCAACCGGCTTCATTAGAAACAGAACAAAATAAAAATTATTCCATTTATGATGTGGAAATAAGATCCAGATCGTAGGACCTGATCCGAAGTCAGTGAGAAGTCCACTAGTTTCAAAGGGCTTTGGATCAGAGCTCTAAGTGAGCACGTATCCATAGCAAGGTACAGCTGCATTTTCCATCTGTCTGCAACTTGCCACTGTGTAGAGAGCGTGCAACTTAGCACACAGGAGGTTGGATCCTGCAAACATTCGCTATCCAGGGTACTGCTTAAGACTGAGTGGGTCCTTGGACAGGGACACTATGCTTGGTAGTGAAACTCACAGAATCAGGCCCTAAATAAAGCTCTGATTCATTTACTCACGTGCCTCATGTCAGCACTCTGACTAATCTCACTGAAATCAAGAGCACTACTCAGGGTAGTAACAGCAGGCACATGTACATTTGCAGGATTGGGGCCAAAATGAGTTATCACTACTGCAGTGGGCACTACCAATTAGTACTTCATATTTCTCCAGCACCTAAGGTGATGACATACCTGCAGGTGCCAGTTCTGCTCTAGTTAAGGATGAATATCACATTCTTTTTAAAGGTGGACAGTGCTAACTGCGCTAAAATCCATATGCTGCCTCAGATTTTCTTAATGCTTACCTTGCCCTGTGGGGGTGTTGTGTAGTGTTAGTGTGCCAAATTTGGGGACATTTGAGCATAGGGAACCAGACATCCAGCCTACTTAAAAGAAACCCATTTTACATGATCAACTCATATGTCTATTGTGTGCATGTGTACATCTGGGGCTCAAACTGTGGTGCTGATCCTCCACACACTGATCAGTAACTTGGCATTTATCTTAGCTGGTGCCCAGCACCCACTGGAGAAGCAGTACTGGAAAAGTTATTGACCTTTCGATTTGGTTTTAGACATCAGATTGTGGCAAACTGTGCCGGGGGGACTCTAATGCAACAAGACTAGGGCTCTGTTGAAGCAAGAGTGTTTCTAGGCAGGCTGTTGTGGGGGTAACTGGGTGACTCCAGGTGACATGAAGAGGTCACCAAACCTGAGACGTACCTTTGCACTGTATGTTGAACCCAAAACCTTAGCAGTTTTCAGAGAATTCATGCTCTGTGTTCCTTTCATGCTGCCCAAGACTCCTTCTGGACTTTAAAACCAGGACTTACACTTCTGGTGTAACAAAATATTAAAATGCTCTAAAAGCCAAATGCAGATTTGATTTGATTTTAGAAGTATTGTTGGGGAAATTAGCACCAATTAAAAGCCAGGGAAGATGAAAGAGAGTTAAGATAATGTAATCATGTTTCCCAAGCAATGGAATTGAACGCGATCAAAGAAAAGCAAGTCACATGCTCATTTGGTCAACAGATTCTTGCTACAGAGCCTCTCTAACAAGAGGCGTTCATCACATATTCTGATCCGTATTTTGGTGGGTTGGAACAGAGAGGAGACTTGATGAAGGTGTGTTAGATGGATGAATGCAAGGGATGTGGAAGTGGGAGGATGGTAGAAGAGGAAGAGCTGGAGAGGAGCAGTAAGGAAATAGGAAAGGAGGGGTTTGGGACTACTCTTGGGGAACATCATTAGGGGATTCAAGGGTAGTGAGTGGTAGGAGGAAAATAAGAACAGAAGAAATAGATTGGTGGGCATCAGAGGGCTTGGAAATTGGGAAGCAGACATAGGATGGGCAGTAGGAAGTGTGGGAGAAGTTAGGGGTGGGGAGAGCAGACCAAGCCCTTCCCCCTTACCCAGGAAGTGTGCTGAGATATGGAAGCCCTGCCTCTGGGAGAAATCTGATCCCTTCTCCCTTCCCCCACTTGTGAGCCAGGATACTAAATGCCAGAGGGAGGGGATTAGGAGAACACCCGCTGAGATGAACACAATAGTTCACAACACTCAGAGCTGCTCTTTCAGTCTGCATTCATCTCTATGGGGTGTTCTCATTCAGCTGAGAACATCTCACTAAGATGAATGGGCCAGTGCACACCTTTCTGAACTGCTGCTGATGGATGTGTAAAGGCTTTTCCCCATACACTAAAGTCAGATCTGGGGTAGTGATTCTGGCTCTTCACTCTTCTATACCTTCTTGTCTGCAGCTGCTATCCAAACATGTTACAACTGCTCCTCTCTTTCTCTCTCTGTGCCCTCTCTAAGCTAAAGACAAGAGATATGGGTTGCATATGTGGCAGCAACATGCTTAAATCAGCATATAGTTGGGTTTGGGAAAATGTGTAGGGATAAGAGCAGTGTTTGTGCTGGAGGGGAATGTGAAAGAACTGGAGTAGTGAGGAGGGTCTTCGAGCGGCTGGAGGGAATAGTCCCAGCTGCGAGGGAAAATGGAAGGGTGAACTTCCCACATTAGTTTCCACCCTGATATTTTCTGTGTTAGTAAAACTGGAGTGGCTCTTTGTTTCCTTTGCTTAAACACTACCAGGCATTACTGCAGGAGGCTCAGCAGCAAGAAGAAATAGGGTTATGGCAGAGACTGAAGGAATTGGGATAGGCTGCATAACCCCTGGTGTGATCTAGGGGACTACAGAGCTGGTGGAGCAGAAGAAAAAAACAGGGGAGAGTCACATATGGGTGGAGATGGATGGTAATAAGAACTGAAAGGGTTTAGAAACCCAGCTCCCTGTCTTATGCTGATGCAAGCAAATCTGCCCATCAGAAAGAGGAAGTATCTCAGTGAGTTGGAAGCATTTTACAACTGCTTTATTTTAGGAGAATGAAGTTTTGGGTTTGCAGGTCTATGAAGCACTTGGCCTCTGCTCTGAGCAGGTGCAATGGGGGAAAGGGGAAGAATGAGAAATGGACTGGGCTCAGGAACATCTTTGCAGATTGGCTTCATCTGAGCATACTTGGGACTTAAACTCAAAGGAGTTGCCTGCATAACTGCAGTGTCTATTGGCTTTACATGACTGGGCCTATATTCTAAGACCCACAAACTCATGGGAACCATGGAAGCTGCTTGCTGTGGGCTAAGATTTAACCACCTTGGGGAAGAGACCTGGATTGTGTTATATATGTTTACCAGGCCTGGTAGTGAGGCCTTTTCTGGTGTCTGGCCCATCCCAAGGAGGTGTCTGCTTTAAAAATGGCATTGCTAACATTTTAACTTGCACATTAAACAGCTGCAGCATAGACAGGTGATATTTCATTTTAACACACAAAGGGAACTCTAGTGAGGAGTAAGGATATGCAGAAGTACAACCTGATGGAGGGGAAGCCTTTATTTTAGTCAACTCTGACCCTGATACTATCTTTGGGGTCCAGTGGGAGACTAGAACATTGTTGTGTAAATGCAAGTGAACACAGATCCAACAAAGTCTCTCAAGTTGGCCTGTTCCCATCAAGGCCCACACTCCCTGAAGCAGGTACCAGGAAGAGTCTGTTCATTTCCCTGCACCATGAAGACCTCTCATGGCACTGCTGTCTCTGTCCTCCCTCCGGATTGCTGCATGCAATAAGATTTTTAAACAGCAGACACTTCAGAGGCAAGGCTGGTGAAAGTATATGCTGAGTTAGTGCATCCCAGAACTAGACTACCCTTCTGTAGTCAGTTCTATGGCTTCCTTGATCAGTGTTGAACGCTTCAGCCTCTTTGCTCTGCCTTGTCTTTCTCCCTGGTGCAGCTTACACTCCAAGTTCCTGAAAAAAAGTTTAACCCCTATCATCATGGATCAACTAAACTCTGGATCCAAACTTGGCTCTGGGTCTTAACATTTCAGTTAAGAGGCAAACATTCTTCCATCTTGGAGTGTGAAGAGAAATCTTTGGACTACTGAGAGTTCAAACCAAGCAGGGGGTTTGGGATAGACTGCATTTTATGCCTGGTTTCCATCTATGCTTGGAAAGAGTCTGGGACCTTGTCATACTCAGACAAACTGAGTATGTTTGCAAACACAAATGTGTTTGCAGCTGGGCATTTTTTCAGAATGATCATTTAAATGGGAGGTAGCCCCCAGTTATCTGCACCTGCAGGGTACTGAGAAAGAGAGGCATGATGGAAGGCAACCATAGCTTAACAAGATGCCAGCCATGCCTCCCACACATCCATGCCTGCTTTTTTCTTCCCCTTCTTTCAGAAAAGGATCAAAACCTCATCATTTCACCTCAGTTCTTAGAAGACACTTTCCTTATGAGAACAACTATATACATGCAATAATTCCAGTGGTCATTCTGTCTTGCCGTGTACAGACTTTTGGTTGTAGCAGAGACTTGGCAAGACAATTAATATTTACTCCAAGATATATCACCTTCAGTCTTGTGATGTCTGAACTCACAGGGCCAGATTCAGCCTTGGTAAGAGGTACTGAAATGTCTGGGAATTGAAGCTTCCCATACTGACCTTGAATTAAGTCCTTTGGTTTTAACCCCAGGCTCTTTCTGTACCAAGGATACCCTTGTAGGGTATCATTAGAAGAAAATATTGTCAGTAAAGTGTCTGCTAAAAGCACAACCTTTGCAGCACTTAGTTTGGCTCACCCCCCCCCCCAACATTATTAAACTCTGGATTGTGACTAGTTTTATGTCTAATCTACCCAGATTTTTATGCCACACTAATCATTGCTGTATCATAGCATCTTCTGGAGCAGAAAGCTTTTTTGAAGCTCATAGCCAGCTCATGTAGTACTGGGTCATTCCTCAAAACCACAAAGGGGCTATCGTGGACAAACTCACTCAGTTATGCTTGAACTTGCATTTTACCTCTCAGGTCATCTTATTTTTCTACCAGACATTATAAATGTGTGTATGTACACTGCCAGCATGCATACTTGAAAGAGAGATAGACAGGCTACCTTCTAGTGGCTGGACACACCTAAGGGTAAAGGGATTTACTGCTGTCATGAAGTGCTTGAAGCTGAAGTCTTTGGAGCTGACTGAGTCAAGCCTCAGCCCTAGAGCTTTGTGTGTAGGTACATTTGTATGATCTCTTTAACAAGTGTCCTCTTTGTTCATTGGCTCTTCATTGCTTCATATCTCCAGAAGAGGCCATCCCCAATCTTCTTTATATATCTCGCTAAGGACTGCCATGACAATGTTCACCTGCTGGATACATCAGGATACTTCAGTGGTCACCCCCTGGGCCTGAAGCTGCTTTTAACCCAATATGGAATAGCAAAAGCCCCTATTGTCATTGATCTCATCTGGTTACAAGTGAAAGCCTGCACTGCTCCTGGAAGAAGCTGTTACCTAGCACATCATGCTCCATTAGTGCAGGCTGTTAGAGACCGTCAGAATCAGCTACCCCTCCATGAACCTAACTCCTCAGGTTGTCAGCCAGGCCCCTCCTACCCATCCTCAAAGAGTTTTTTTTTAAGGGTAAACTGGAATAAAGCCATCTCTGATTTGACTCCTGGGAACTCCTTAATATCACCAGAAACAGAGTTATTTTGTATACTTTGGCTCATTGGTGATGCGGGAGCCTGGAAAGGGCCTTTAAAAGAACCTCCTATCCTTAGGAAATGCCTAGTTGCAACAATTCTGACAAAACTTCATCTATCCCTATTCCTTACTTGGTGACGTTGATTTGAAAACAGGATCTTGTGTTGCTCACCACACAACACCTCTTGGCATTTTTGTCTCTTTGGGGCACCAGGACAACATTCGTGGGGGGTAAACTTCAGAATGAGACAGTAGCAAAGCTGGGAACAGAATGCAAGAGCTCCAGGTTCCCCATCCTGCACTTAGTCTCTTCAGACTGTGCAGCTTTATCCTACCACACTCTTTTTTCCAATGAAGTAAGCATCTCCTCACACCTCAGTACCATTGCTATCAGCTGGTGGTGGGAGAGGGAGGGTGTGGGGTGGGAACCAAGAGGCTTATTGGTAGGAGGGGAGAAAAAAAGAGAATCAGACAAATTATGATAGTAGCTGAACATTCCTAGCTCTCCATTCCAACCTCTGCATTTAGCAGCTGGGGTCTATATGTAGAATTCCCTAATAGGACCCCCTTATTAGGAAAGATCCTTAAAAAAAAGGTGGGCTGCCACAGTCCAGAAATTCCTATAGCACAGGGACACCTGAATTTTGCAGCTCCCGGGGCTGCTTCACATTTTGCTAAAAGAGGAAGGGGAGCACCATATTTGCATAGAATAGATAATCTGCATATGAACACACCCTCCTGCCATTTACTTCCACTTCTGTTTTCCTCAGCTGAGGAATCCAAACTGCTTATTAGCTGACTCCCCCTACAACACCTCAGAAGACCAAGGCAGCCCAAGAACAGAGTGAGACTGAGCTGTTTGAGACACTAAAGTCTCCCCACAGCTATGCTCTTGCTGTTCTCATTGACTTCAGCAAGATCCAGAAGCAGAATTAGACCCATTATTCTCCACTAGGCACAACTCCTTGTCTAACCTACAAAGAGCCAGAGGGTAGCCACAAGGTGCATTTTAGGACACCGCAGCTGCAGCTTGTCTCTTCATTTCACTGCATGCAGCTCCAGCCTGTCACTTACAGTATATTCTCTAGCAGCATTAACTTATGCACACACCATTCACCAATTGTTCAGCATTTTTGTCAATGAATCCACATTTTATGAATTAGAACAGAACATGCCCCCTTGTGGCTTGACTTAGCTCCCTTTTTTCACACTGCAAGCCCCCTTCACACCCGAGTGGGTGATGCTTGCAAAAAGAAGATGCTGCAGGAGCCTGGATATTATTTTGAAATATCACACGGTGCAGGAACACAGCATTCATAGTGTCTGAGTGATGTGGGGAAAGGCCAGTGTACAACAAAAATCCCTGAAGAAGCACAGAAATATTTACTTGCAAATGACTTTCCAAAGGTTCAGCTAATTTAACCAAACTGAAAGGCACTAGGCTGATAGACTTACGGAACGAAGCCCTCTGTTTATCTACAGGTCGGCTACAGCAGGGCTATCAGCAGGACAAACTCCCTTTGTAGCAATCCAGTCAATCTAGATGCCTTGAGCCTAACCTAGCAGGTAGGAGAGAATTTCAAATCTCCCTCACCCATTTTATCCTAACATAGGGCTAATTAGTTGTGGCAATAACTTTTTTTCACGTGGGCACTTGTCCACTGGGGTCACAAATTGATACCCAAATACAAATGCAAAGGGGAAATCGAATGGGGCTTGGTTGCAAGAGTTAGCACCTGCTGGAGAATGAATCTGGGAGTATGCACCTCATCAGGGTGTAGCAACAGGGGAAACAAACAAAATCCTCAATGCAGGTCCTGGCAGTTGAGTAAAGGTGGAACTGATTTTCAGCTATGGCCAAATCCTGCAGTCCTTACACATAGCACAAGACTCCCAAACAGCCAGTGAGATTTTAACCGGATGACAAAGCTTGTGGAATTAGTCTCAGGGCTGAACTTTGGTCTGGGCACTAAGAAGCTCCACAGAACTTGATCTCAGCTATCACATTGCTCTCTTCTTGGGAGACAAGCTCTGGGGATGAATTATCAAAGGTTAAATGCTTCAAAGGTGAAAAGCTCTAAACAAGAGTCAATCAAGAATCCAGGGCAACTGGATAAGAGTTGATTAATATACTTATTTCAATAATGTTTTTGCCCTTACCAACTGTAAGACCAAATTTGTTTTAATGGCTAGATTAGGGGTGGAGAGGTAGGACTCCTGCTTTATACCGCCAGTTTGGACATGGTATACTGTTGAGGCCAGGCTAAAGATCATAATGTTTTCTTTTCTACTCAGGTTAACTACTTTTTGGGGTTAGGGGCTCTCTCCATTATCTAGTTGTATATTTGTACAGAACCTGGCATAATTGGGCCTTGGGACCTAATATTATAAATAATAATCATTCTGATTTTCAAATATATGCATATGACACCTGGTCCACACAACCCCTTTCCCTGCCTACCTTGTGTTATCTGTCTTAATAGACAGTCAGTGCTTTAGGGCAGGGGTCTTCTTTTCATGTTTGTATGGCGCCCACCACTCCGGGGCTTTAATTTTGATCAGAGCCTTTGGAAGCTACTTTAATAGGCATTCCTATTAAAGTGAAAAGGGTCTGTTTTATCATATATCAGCTACTCTGTGGTAATTGTTGGTGTGCACACTTTTATCCCACATTATGTGGAAGCTAAAATACAATAATAGAGCCCCCCAGTGAAACAGCACGCACATGGCACCTATTTTACCCTCTAGTAAATTGTACATACTGCTTGGTGTTTAGTAAACCTACAAGCCATGGAATTTGTCTTCATGTGGTTTCCAGTTTAAAATAGGTGGTTAAATTTTTTAGCACTGCCCCTTTCCCTTTCTTCCTTGTTCTTCCACATGTTGCTATAGCCAGGATGAGTTTCTTCCCCTGAATTAATTAAATTCCATCAAAGTAAGAAAAATGGTGTCTAAGTTTGGGGTTCTGGAGACTGCTCTTCCTCAGGTCTTAATTTAAAATAGCTTTTTTTTTAACAAGAGGCTGGTTGTCTCACAGATTAGGGGAGACTTAGAGCAGTCAATGAATGGGGTTTGCCTCTCTGTCTCTTGCAGAAGAAAGAAAGCAGATTTCCCAAGATGCTTTTGCTTGGATTAAAGACCAAGGCTGCTCATGCCCACTGTGAGAAGAAAGGGAAAAGGGGATATTGTAAGAGCCACCTGCACATAGTAGACCATATCCAGATTACTTTCTTATAGATGACTTGATGCTGGGCTACTTTGCTGCTCACTCCAGTCTTGCTATGGTTCCTTGAAAGGCTTGGTATCTAAATTTGTGCTAAACCTCTACAGGCAGAGCACACAAGGTACTTCCTAGAAGAAGAAAGGGAAAGGCAGTTTTGCCGTCCCTGGTTTCTAAATTGGCTTGGGGCAGCTGCAAACCCTGCTCCACATCAGAGCACCATGAGGATTGTTTGCTCTGAGTTGCACAGCATCTCAAGGGCTGTATCACAGCCTGGCATCACCATAGTGTTGTGGGCTACAAAGAGGCCTCCTGTCATTGTTACACCTCACTGGAAGAAGTAACATAAGATGGGTCTGCTGTGGTGTAATTCTGTCCTGTTGCTTGGAACTGTCCTACCAGCTCTTCCTTAGCCACCAGAGTAGCATATAGGGGCCAAGTGTGAGCCAGGGACCACTTGGTAAAATTAATTGTTCCTTGGCTCCGCACATGCACTTGACCTAGAGAGCCAGTTACCACCTGTTTGACCCTGGAGAGTTTGGCTTTCCCCTTGGCATCTGGACCTCCTCCCCATTATCCAGATCTCTGCTCCTACCAGATTGCGTTGTTGCTTGAGGCCCCTGAAGGGCACTTAGAAACCTCTAGCAGAACTGCTCACTTATTTAATATTGTCCTCCATAGAGAGAACATCACACTTGCCCCCATTATCTGTACTGGCCACTATTCACTTCCTGGTACAATTCAAAGCAATGGATTTTTCATTTCCTAAGCCCTTCGGGCTCTAACCACCCTTCATCCCACCACCTACAAGTGGAGATCAGCTAAGATGGCTGAGCTGACAGGCCCCAGATTTGTATGGGGGCTGGGACAAGGATAATCTTGGAAAAGGAATGCATTTCCCCCTCCTACACATATACACTCACATTTGCCTGATGGAGCCCAAGTCATTGGAGTTTACAAAGCCTTTGTATTGAGTCAGGTTTTAGCAAGCAGGTGGGGATGGTTTTGATGGGCAGCAAAGCTCTTGTCAACAGCATTGTTCTTACACAATAAAAGATAAAGAGTCCAGCTGGTTTGACCCTGCTTTTGGGAAACAGAGGAGGAGAGCACTGGACGAAGGGGACAAAATAAATACAGGGTACACTACATGATACACTTAATACACAGTAGACTAATTTTACTGCGTATTAGCATGTAATGGCAAAAGCTGTTCTACTGTGCTAATGCCCAGTAGAATTAGTCTACTGTGCATGAAGTATCATGAAAAGACCATGTGCTGGTGCTACTGTGCAGTAGTGCTGGTTACTGCACATTTCATTACGACACATTTGTTAGTGCTTGGTGCCATTGCTACTTGGCCCCAGATAATGCCTGTGCCATGTGTCCTCTGGCCCTGGGTGGAGTAGGAGAGGCTGGGGCCAGCTCAATGCTGGCCCCAGCAGCCTTATCTGGGATCCTGGGGGCCTCCTGGGGATGCAGCAGCAGCGGTCCTGCCATTTGGAGCTTGGCCGGCAACCGGAGTGTGGCTGTAGCCGGCTAGGCTCTGGTTTTGGGTGGCGCGCATTGCCCCTGCGTGCACTATGCTTTTTTTTGTGCAGGTTTTTTTGACCCCAGGATCTCCTGGAATCAATGCCACCTGCCCCCTTCCCACACTGGTACCTTGCAGTGCAGAGAACAGCTGAATGTGTGGTATATGATGCCACAGATGTGTCTGTGGCTCCATACACTGCGTGACCGCGCTCATCTGGATGCCGCTAAAGGGTCAATGTCCTTTCCCTTACTGTGGTATGAATCCTAAATCCTGTTACTTATCCTCAATTTGCACTGACATAGCCAAGCTCAGCATCTGGCCACTTGGAAGGTTTATTAGGACTTTTTTCCCCTCCTTTTTAGCCATGCATCTACACAGAATGTGATTCTCAAAACACTGGAGTGGAATATTTTAATCCATAGTGTTCTCCCCATCTGAAATGGGGCAGTGTTGGAGGAGAGGCATTTATTTAGAAATAGGCACATGCCCTGCCCAGGGACAAAAGGGGATGAAAGACAAGTACATAAACTCCCCTCAGGTCCAGCAGCATTGATGCAAAAGGGAGCAGTGAAATGCAGCAGGTTGGGGCCTATGGCAATGGGTGGGAGAGGGTCAGGGGACAGCACTGGGCAACGTTTCGTTCTGGAACCCGCTGGCTTTTCAAGCAGGATGCTTGAAATTTGTTTTTTCCGTAAGCAAAGAGGGTTTTGGGTGCATGTGAGGTTTTAAATATAGATTCAAAGCTTCTGCGTCTCCCAATTACACAGGAGAGGGTAGGGGCTGAGGCTTGGCAGACTGCAGCTCACTCCGCCTCAGCCTGCATCGTGCTGCAGGGAAGCAGAGGGCAATGGTGCCTCTGATGTAACCCTGTGTCCTGAGGAAGGGTGTGATGTGTGTTGGCGCCCTGCTGGTTGTGTGTGCTGAAGTCACATGTAACTGCTCCCACAAGGTGGTGCTGTGTGGGTGTGTGTGGGGGTGTGGGGGATGCGGGGGGGCTTCCAGCAGGGCCTTCCCTCCCTGCCTGCACTGTATGCCCTGGGCTGGGCAGAGAGATCAGAATGGGGGAGCTGAATCCCCCCCTGAAAACCTGCATTTTGGTGCCTTACTGGGTTTGATTTCTTTCCTCTGTTCTCCTCTCGCCCTGGAGTTCTGTAGTAGCCCTGAATTAGCATGTCACGTGTATGGCATGTGGAAATGAATCAGGGGCATGTGAGGAGGAGGAGGACGCCTGTGTCTGTGTTTGCATCCAAGGATCTCCTCTCGCTCTGTGTTTGCGTAGGTGTCTAGCTCCTTTCTCTCCCCCCTCCCATCTCTGCTGCTCGCTCTCCCTCTCTCTCTCTCTGCTTCCCTCTCATCTCTCCATCTGGCCATCCCAGTTCTGGCTGCCAGCTCAAGCAATACCTCAAGCATAAACTACAGCTTTTACACTGTACCCCATTAGGGTACCCTAGTTTTCTAATCCACTTAACCTGGAGGGAGAGGGTTGGGGGCGGAGATTATTCACCTCTCTCTTCCCCAGACACAGGAGTGTGCACATACACACACCACTATGTCTGGTCCTTAGTCAGCACCTAAAGCCCTGCAGGCTGCACCAAGGGCAGGATTATGAACACTACCTCTACCACAAAATGGCTACAAACCTGTCCCCAGGCACCGTTTCTGTTTTTGGGTGGGTCGCAGTCACCCCTTTTTTAGGAAGCTGCCACCAGCACAAACAGGCATATAAGGCAAGGAATGAAGCAAACCCACCCACGGGCGAGGAAAGGAAAAGCCAGAGCGGGGAACAGAGAGCACCCTGAGATGAGGGGTCAGGCACAGCAGGGCGAGGCGAAGGCTGAGGTTTCAGAGGCAGGCAGGGATTCCTCTACTGGGAGGGCTCGAACACTGGGATCCTCTTCAGAGGATTTTCATACACGAGAGCAGCGGTTCTGGCCCAGGTCCCCACCTGAGGGTTTGAAGTCCCTGCCTGTGCAGACACTGCTCCCCAAGGGAGCAAGGAGGATGGCCAGAGGCTGGCAGGGGGACGGGACGGACACAGAACACCACACCAAGTCATTTGGCACCAATGCCCAGGCAAACAGGGAGCCCCCAAATCATGAACAGGTGCCTGGTTAGCCCTCTGTGTTGTGCAGGGTCTGGCCCTGCTCTTTTCGAAATCCCCATCCTCACTGAGACCTCAGTCCCTGCATCCCTGCACTCCCCACACCCCCTCCTGCCAAGCAGGTCTTGCCACCAAAAGAGCCTTCCCACCCAAGGGAGCCCCTGAAACACTGTTGCCCTAAAATGAGCTCTCCCTCTCATTTCCGCCCCCTGCAAACCCTTTCCCCAGGCAGCCTCTGCCTCCACTTCTTGCTCCCTGCATGTGAGCATCACCCTTGCTTCCCTCCCGCAGCCCTTTGTTTCAAATACTCTGAACTCCCCTCCTCATTGCCAAGCACATTTTGTTCCTTGCTTCTTCCTTTTTTTTTTCAATACTTGAAATGCTGTGCCCCTATCCCCCCCCCACCGACCCCCTTCTGTGTGCCAGGTCATTTCTGCCATCCCTACAGCCCTTTATTTCCTTCACCCCAGGCCTGCCCTGCCCCTGTCCCATCTATGTCAGACACGACTCCCCCCACCCCACTCCCCTGCATCCTAGACAAGCTGTGCTATCCCCCTGTAGGGGATATGTTGCTGCTGGAAAGGTGCAGCCGTGTGTGGAGAGAGACTATAAATAGCTCAGTAAGCTCCATTCTCATTGACACCGTTTGGACAGAGCATGGAAAAATAAACAAAGGAAACTCCATCCAAGCCCGGATCTAAACAGCAGCCGCATTCCTCGCACCAAACAACAACAGATTTTCCATGAAGGGGGTGTGTGTGTGTGTGTCATATACATATCAGTATACGGGAGAGCAGGAACCAAAACAAATTATACACACCCGGTGGATGTCAATATTTTGGTCCCTTTGATTCTCCCCTGTAGTAGTTAAACACACACAGATTGACTATATTTAGAGAAGGGTGTATTTTTTAAATACTCTGAGATGGAGATTGCTCCCATTAATAATGGTGGAACACATTCAAGGAGGCAGCCCTGGCTGGGAGTTGTCGGATGTTGCTTTAATGACATATGGATGCCCGAGAGATAAAGGACAGGGCAGGAGGAGAACAAATATTTTGAAATCAAGCAGCAGTTACCCTAAAGTTTGCAGTCCTGTTGCTATTTTTACAGAGGGGGCTGTATATCCATGGAGATAATTTGCAGTTCTCTGGTGCAGGGGCCCTGGGGGTGGAGGGAGGGGAGGGAAAAAACAAGAATTGTGTTATCAAGGGTTTTAGTTTGTGTTATGTTTTGTTGGGGGGGTTTTTTGAGGACAAAACATGTTCAGCAATGGAAAGGTTTTGGACCAGCTCAGAATGAGTCAGGCCAGCAAAGGACACAGGGAAAACAACTGGGATTTATGCCCAAATTCAGAGATGCTAACTCAGTCCCACTTAGGAGGGGCAGCGTCTGCATTATAACAAAGAGCACTGGGCGGCTCCATACTGAGACACTCCACACACAATCCCTCCCAAACTGAAGGAGGGTAGCTGTCTTGGTGCAACACTACGTACACCCCAAATAGCTGTCTGCCAAAGCAACCTGTCCTTTATCAAAGCATTTCTGTGAGGATTTTAATGTTTATTTCTTACTTATATTAAAGGAGAGCCTAAACACCCCACCCATAATCTCAGATTTTTGTGCTGTACAGGGCCAATAGTGGAAGGCTGGCCCGGAAAGTTTACAATCTAAATGGGCCATATGGAACAGGTGGGTTTTACAGGAGGGGATGGGAGAATGGAGAGAGCAAGTGAGTTGCCCAAGGTCACAGAATGGGTCTGTGACAAAGCCAGGAATCAGACCTGGATCTCTGAAGCCCCAACGCAGTGGTTTTGGAAACATGTTCCTTCTTCTTAAAAGGACACGGTTTTTTCTCCTTAAATGCCTACCTACAGATTTCAGAGGCAGGCAGATTTTCAGAAGCACACATTCTAGTAACCAGCCCCGCTTGATGGGATGGTGGGAAAGGAAAGATTTTAGTTTCAGCAGCTCAGCCTAAGTGGGATGTGTTGTCAGAGATGGTGAAAACATGCCCCAGGGTCAAACATCATCCATAGTCACTCTTGTATTTAGCATGGAGCCACTGTCTGTGGTGACTACAAAGACCCTGCAGGCAATGTCTCATTTTGAGACAAGCAACCTGGCTGCGTTCTATTCTGGGACACACAGATTTCACCTATGCAAGGTCAGGGTAGTGAAATCAGCTACGTGTTTTTATTGACTGACTCTAGTGCTAGTGAAAGGTGCCAAGAAGAGGGCATGAATCTCTGGTGCAGTCTTTTCATGGAACAGATGCACAGAGATGGCAGCAGTGCCACCTTCCTTACTGGTCACTGCCCCAGCCAAGGTGCCTCAGCCCTCATCAAAAATGAAGACACAGTAAGGGGGAAGACACATTCAGGCTTGATGGCCTCTCTGCTCAAATGGCTAATATGGAAAGGATACAAAGTTTAGCTTTTATGACTTATTTTTGTGCAAAGGATTAGGGGATTTGCCTGTGGTTATGGATAAAGCTCCTGAAGTGGGAAACTGGGGAATTCCATCTCCGCTTCAGAGGAGCAGCAGTGTCCATCATTCCCACCCTCTAACCCTCCAGCTTCTCTCTCCTAGAGATCAAACCAATTATATTCTAACTCACTTTCCATGGCTGCATGGCAGGTTCATTTGCAACTCCTTAGAGTTGCCTTAGCTCTTAAGGGGTTGAACTTCCTACCTGGTAAGGGTTGTGCCAGTATGGAACAACTAGACTTGAAAACAAATGACACTGCAGGGAAGAGCGGCCTTCTTCCTTCCCCTGCAGAGCTAGCTGGGAGTGGCACTTTTCACATAGTGGCCTCATGGGAAAGTGCCAGACTGCAAGGGCTATAATATGCTCTTAATTATCAAATAAAAAATAAAAACATCCTTGTCCCCTAGCAAAAACCCATTCAAACACCACCATTTATTATCGCTTAATGGTATAGTTGTGTCAGAAGAGAGGAAACAACGTGTAATGGGCAATAAACTACTGGAAGTCAGGACTCTAAGGGCATATCTACACTGCCTCTGACCATGCTAGGGAGTACTGCCATGGAAACATGCCCTGCCTACTTGCTTCTGCTCTGTGCAGGCCGCACTCTGGAAAAAAAAAAAGAATAACATGGCCACTGCTAGGCATGCATCAAGGGTGTGCCCAGCACTGTGGCTCAGGTGAGCTTACTGGAGCTGTTCCACCAGTTGTTCCAATACATTCTGGGAGGGTATTTGGGACATCAACATGGTTGGAGGGGGTGTAGATTTGCCTCTGAACTCTTTTCCCAGTTCTGCCACCATTTGCCCTCAGTCAAGTCACTTCCTCAGGTAATCTGTACAGTGGAGAATAGTCAGGGAAGTTGTAAGATTAGAGTAGTAAATATTTGTAAAATGCTTTGGGGGCCTAGGATGAAAGGTACTAGAAAATAGAGGAAATTTTTTTCCCAACCTATACTACGTACAAAGTCCAAACTCATTCCCTTTCCTGGTGTATGGCTCTTCATTAAAAAAAAAAAAAAAAAAAGGTAGCATTGTAGTAGATCAGCTCCCAGGAGCTTGGTGACTTCTAAGTTTCCTCCCTCAGAACTGCTCATCTTATACCCAAAAGCCTCCTTCTCTCTAGAAGAACACTCACAACTCCTTTATTTCCAGGTTATGGGGTAGGATTAATATCCGCTAATAGAGTTGGGCATTTCAGGCAAAGCCCACTGTATCTAAATAAAAAAGAATATCCCTTTCCCCCAAATACATGTGTGTAGCTCAAGTCCACGTTCAGCCAAAAGTCTGAATGCGAAGAGCCCCTGCCTCTACCCAAGCTAATAAACATAGGCTTTGGTAGAAAAACCAGACTCCAGAGATAATAGGTCCACCCCCCCAGATACACTGTACTCCATGCCTACTTCAGAGTGGTGGGGAACAGCAGTGACTCTCCCCTTGAATGCCATTTCTTTCTGGCTGGTTGCTAAAGCTTCCTATGACCCTTACCTTGTTGTGAATTCATGCAGTCCTCAGACACTAAGAGAGCAGCTACTAGCAGCCTCGCCCCTGTGACTTTCAGGAAGGTGCACGGGGAAAGAATTGCCCTCCAAGAATCTAAGACACATTCTTGGAAGGCTCATATAGAGCGAGATGTAGAAGGGACTAACTGGGCACTTTGGGGGAATTAAGCGGCCCTTTGAACCATCCAGCATTTGCAATAAAGTCACTGTATGGGATTAGATGGATGTTTAGACTGCTTTCCTGTGGCAGAAGGTGGATTACTGGATTAGCTGCACCACTAGTCTCCCCTGGCAGGGTAGCGCAATTTTTATACATCTGTGTTTGTCAGGTCTTACAATTCAAGACAAAAAACCACAATCACCTACTTCATGAGACTAAGTCTCAGATACACTGTCCCATCTAAGCAGCCAAATGGAGCCCTTACCAGGTTGCAACTGCACCATGGGAATAATCTTGGTGCAGAGGACCTCCCATCACTGGCACAGGGAGGGCATAAAAGTTTTCTGTTGCCTCTGTGCCCAGCCCCCTAAATGGAGTGACCGAGAATCAGGTTTAAAGGACTTCTGTGGCTACAGGTTGTCTGTGTGTCTAATTGTTGAGTATAACCATCAAACCAGCTTCCATGCTGAAGTTCAGTAATGCCCAGCCTAGCTCCAGAGAACAACTGGATTTGTGGTTAATATACTTACAGAATGGGAAAGAGATTCCTACTTCAGCTTGTGATAAGGCCTTAATAGGACACTGTTCAAAACCAGTTGTGTTTCAATCTTAAGAGCAAGAAAGGATTACGGTGCAGGGAGACCGTACTGAAAATATGGCAGTGGAGGGATTTGAAAGAGTGAGCTTGGTACAGGGTGGGGCATGATCAGGGCCATGCGGATGATTAGAGGCCTAGAGACCAGGTCATACGAGGAGAGGCTGAAAGACTTGGGACTGTTCAGCCTGGAAAAGAGAAGACTCAGAGGTGACTTGGTGGCAGCCTATAAGTATATTGGGGCATACATCAGGGCCTGGAGGAGCATCTATTCACCAAGGCCCCCCAGGGGAAGACAAGTGCTAAGGGTTTGGAACAGGCTCCCCCCAGAGATGGTACAGTCACCCACCCTGGCAATCTTCAAAAAGTGTCTTGACAGCTATCTTGGGGTCATCTGATCCTGCAGTCTTTCCTGCCCAAGTGCAGCAGGGCTGGACCCAGTGATCTGTAAGGTCCTTTCCAGCTCCTAACATCTATGAAACTATGATTGCTAACTAAACAACAAAGCTAAGATAGCCGGTGGCCTCAAAGATAATAATGCTTCAGGTGAAAGCACAGGCTCCAATATAGCTACAGGGACAGTAGCACCATGCCAGCTGGGTGTTTTATTCATATTGCTCTACTTTAATAAAGATAGGGTCAAGTGAGTCATATGTCACTGGCCACACACCATACATTTAAACCTGTTGTCATTGATTACATTTCTTCGGGTTGGGTTTTCTTTTATATTTTTTTTACATTCATCTCACCCAATTTAATTACATTGCTGTATTCTGGAGATCTGGAAGGCTTTAGCATCAGGTTCCTGGCTATCAAGTTTCACAATTAACAAATGGAGGCAAGATGAACAGCAGTGGGGTAAAAAAAAAATCAGTAAGGAGGCTGTGGTCATATCAATGGTACAAGGGTTATGGCTCAGAAGATGCTGTGGTTTATGCTTAGGTTTTGAGGAGAGAAGGCAGGAACCAACTTTGGGAGGGCATTATAAAATAATATGAAATATGGAAAAAGTATGTGTTTTTTAAGCCTTCTTCTGCATCATCCAACAAACATTGAACCATCTCCATGCCTGCTCAGTATCAGCCGAGAAGCTCATGTTTCTAGCAATGTCCTATTTGGCAGTAAGTTTCACAGGGACACAAGTCTAAAATTCATAGGGTTTTTCACATTCTGATTGTCAGATGCCATTTATTTTTTCCCCTTTAATGCTCCATTAACACCACAACTGCTTCTCTTTAAAACTTCAAACTCTGGACTGAACCCTGACTGTGAGCAAAGGCCTTCTTTAGCTGAGTCAGAAATAGAAGTTGCAGAGAAGTCCATGCAGAGGAAATATGGGACTTTCCACTAACATTTCTGTACTGCACAGAGGTATGTAGAGCACTGAATTATAAACACAATGGAAGCTGGTTAAACCAGACCTGCCAAAAGTGTATCTGATGTGGTCTTGAATTCAACATCTCTGCACACCACATGGTCGGCAGCCATTTCCCCTCCTATCTAATCTTTAGCTACATAATATGTTACATCCATATTCTTGCCAGGCACACGAAACACGGTAGGAGTACTTAGGGATAGGTTCAAGTTGTGTATTCACATTTGGAATATTTAATTAGTTCAGAGATTTGTGTGGGGGGTTTCGGTAGACGTTTCATTCTGAGGCATCTCTTCTTTGTGTTCACGCCCCCATTGGAAGCAGATATATCAAGTCTTTGATTTTTTCCTGAAGCCACTTCACTTTCATCTTTCTTCTTGAGACCACATGGAGATTTTAATTCCAATTTATGACATTTTGTTTAATAACTTGTTGAATTCAAACAAATGAACATTTTGAATTTGGTTTTCTTGAGGAAAATTGTCATAACCAACCTGCCCCTCTGAGAGCTAGCAGATTTTACAGATGCTGAATAAGGACAGAATTTTAAAACTGACCAAAAATAGTGCCCAGGTCTTGTATCAAACCTGGGAAACACTGTTTTTTATGAGGTCTGATGTAGATACAGTGGAGACCTCTCCATTAAAGGCTTCCAAGAAGCCAGTTATGTCAACTCACAACTGATGTAAGGGGTTGAGTTCTCTTCTCCACAGACATCTTAATCATGGTAGGCAGGAAAAGCTCATCCAGGAGTCATTCCTTCTTAAATGGCAGGATACTTCCTCGGTGCTTCTCAAGGTTTTCTTTCAATTGCACTGCAACCCCTTTGAGCAGAGTTATAAAGTCGGCTGTGGCTGCCTACCCGTTGACACAGCATGGAAGATGAGACTCAAAGGGTGGGGGGCATGGAAATCAAACCCTCTCGTGTATGGGGTGGAGCAGGGAGCAGTAGTTTTAGCACCTGATACAATCCATAGCCCAAGAGAGCCCTTTCTGAATTACACTGCCTAAAATGGTGATGCTCGGCTATGCAAGTGAGGAGCTCTGCAAAGAACAAGTGCTGTGATCCTTAGTAGACTTTCTGTTAGAGATGCAGGTGGGGAGGGAGCTCTTTTTTCTTCCTTTTCTAGATAAAAATCAGGACCATCATCAAGGAAAGGATTCTTTTGGGTGGCTGAGATTGCAGCAGCTAGCTTTGTACTGCAGGTTTTAGAAAGGGAGGGAATAGGGTCCTTTGAGTACTGCTTTAAGTAACCCCTCTCCTGGGTTTCACACGCTACCATTGCTTTGCTGGGTGACCTAGCTTATGTCCTGTCATCTCTCTGCTCCTCAGCTTCCCTGTCTGGACAGTGGGGTTCACAATACTGACCTACCTTTTGGGGACACTGTGAGGTCTCATGAAGTAGTGCCTGTAAATCTCTCTAAGACAGTCAGAGGAAGGGTGCTGTAGCAAAAGGTTACTCATTAGTAATAGTCTAATTTTTGCTCTTCCCTTGTGCTCAAGACCTGGGACACAGGGAGGCAAAAATGGGGAAATTAACCTGAAAGGTCTCTGTCTCCCATTTCTCTTCAGACTTTTGCTGCCTATTTCATGTGTCAGTTTCACAGGGGAATTTCTTTGACTATTTTGTGCAGAAAGAAACATCTTGGACCAAATGATTTTACATGTGGAGACAGACCCAGATATTTACCAAACCTATACCTGTCAGCCTCTCCCTTGAACAGAATTAAATACATTTGTAGCACATAAAATGCGCTGAAAAGTAGAGACTGTGAGGCTGGCTTTGTTGGGCAGGAGAGAGTTAATCCCTGTGGGGTGCTCATGTACGTCAGAGCAGGTTCCTGTCTGTGCAGTGCTCAGCTTGGATTGAGAGCTTTTGTTCCTTGTTGTTTTTCATGATTTCTTTGCATTTAATAGTGTTTGGATTTTTAAAAATATGGTTTTTAAGACCGTTTCATGCTAGCAAACGGGGCCAGATTGACAACCCTGGAGACTGCAGTCCTCTATGTATCCACAGAATGGATGCAATGGGGGCATCAACAGGGCAAGCTCCCCAAAACCAACCCCTGCAAAAGTGCCTCAACCTTACCTTAGAGGGGCCACACCTCTTAAGGTTGAAGAACTAGTTCATCTGTCATTGAATTCTGTGGCTCTCTGCTGAATCTACAAAGGGCCAGTAGCTTGAGATGCAGGTCTCCTCACCATGTGACATGGACTGAAACCCCACCCAAGCATTCTTTCCATGTAGACCCCCAACCAGTCACTGGATGGCAACCATGTCCCATTTCCCAGCAGAACTGGTGTCCTGGACAAAAAAGCTTTGGTGTCTCACTCCCAGTTCCAGAGCCCAACTCATTCCTGAATTTGACCCTTTTCTTTTCCCACGTATTATTTTTAATAGCCTCTAAGTCCAAGCATGATGAAGTGATGCCATTGGTCTCTCACCCCTACTGTGAAACCAAATTCAAACACTTATGTTTGAATCTTCTTGAACCTGTATCCGACTCTGGTCTGAACCAGGATCTTCCTAGACGGTAGATTCTAGGAAGGACACCAGGGGATCCATACGGGGTAATTGCTGTTCAAGCTACTGCATTATCAAGTGCTAGGGTAGGTTATTCCTTGCAACTCGGTTTTCCATTGAGCTCTGGAAACCTTGGAATCAGAAACTGGAGGGAGTTCAGAGATGTACAACTGATGTGATAAAGAGCTGAGGAGCCTGACTTGTAAGGGGAAAAAACCATCAGAATTCATGAAATACGTATAGATTAGCCAAACAATGACTAAAGACTGGAGGACAGAATAGCCATCTGCAAGGGAAGAGAGAAATTGTTTAGCACAGTCCAAAAGGTGGGCTAGGATGAAAATGAACAAAGGGAAATTTCAGCTGCTTTTTAAGAGAAAATTCTTCTTGTGAAAGAAACAAGAGACATAATCCTTGTTATATGGGGAACTGGGCTGGCTAATGCCCTGTTGAATGTACTGCAAGGAACAACCTGCCCTAAACTAGATCACCCGTAACAACTGTTAATGATTATTAATTTTGCTGATCCAGTATGGGCTGGGTGGAGAGAATCCAGAGAACTTGGTGAATTATTATCTAAAACTGAGGATCAAGAAGCACAATTATTTCCTAGCTCAGGCCACCCTACCATTAAAATAACCTTTCCTGGCTAAAATCTCTCACCCAGGTGTACAGCAGATAATGAGGTTTAGAGTCTTAAACTAAACACCATTAAATAGGAGAAAGGGGTGTCTTCCATTCTTTTCAACTACGCTACAGGAGCAGATCTTTTAGAATGGTGCCCTCTTGTGCTCACAGAGCTCTACTATTTTTCTGGAAATTGAGCAAAAGGTGGGTCCCATTAACGATAAATAATTATGCTATATACATGTAATAGTGTATTCATTGGCAGTAATACTTAGAAAACATTAATTAAACCATGAGGTAGGAACAGAATAGCTTCCTTGATGGGGAAACTGAGGCACAGCAAGAGACTGATTAGTCCAAGGTGAGACAGGGAGTCAGAGCTGGGATTAGGACCTTAGTCTGCCAGTCCTATGATCCAATTACAACTTTCTTTCAACTGTTCCTCCATCCCCCCAAAAGGGATAGGGGAACTGATCACTAAGACAATCTCTGAGGAAATGAGTAGAGCTTAGCATGTGTGGGACTGTGGCAGCTTCTACAGCACCTTATCTCAAATAATCCCCCAGCATTTTACAAACTGCATAGGTACAGGCTCTCTCTGCTCCCACCCCCCACTAAGAAATGCAGCCAGTTCTGGGTCGGGGGAGAGAAGAAGACAATCTAGCAAACAAACGGCACAAGGCATACAGAGAAAGGAAGCTAATTTACACTATAGACACCAGGCAAACCCTGGCCTTACCAACATTACTGTGGATCCAGAGAGCTGGAATCAGAGTTCTGGGTGGTTGATATTTGAATTTTGATCCAGGCCAAACCTTGCAGCTTTCCCAGTGCCCAGGTCACAGATGCCTCGCATCAGTTATCAAGACCTTGTCAGAAAAGGCCCACATAAGTATCTGCATGGCACCCTTTAAGCACAAGCAATGGATGCCTAAGTACATAAGGGCTATCCTTGTCTATGGCACATGCCCAGAGTTACAGGCATCAATGAGGTGATCCTAAGTCAAAGCCACACTCTGAATGCAAGCGCACAGAATTTCTCCGTTTTCAAACCTCTCCATGTGCTCCCCACCCTGTGAGACCAGCAGACAACTCGTAAGGCAATTCTGTTTTTCTAGAGCAGATGAAGCATATGTGAATTTAGCATTGGTGTAAGGCACTGGGCTGACAGCAGGGGAGATTGCTGCCTCTTGGTTTATCCACAGAAACAGGTATGCATGAGTGGTAGCAAGGAAATTTTTCCTCACCCCATTCCCAGGCAGAGGCTTCACCCTGGGAGGACCTCATGACATAATAAGAGTACAACTCGTTCTGTTTCTGTCCCATCTCTACTTTCCCTTCCAAGGCTACCATCCATGGTGGAGTACCAGTGCCTATGATCCTCATAGCTTTTATGATATGGCCACCAATGCAACAAACCCATTTCACACTGTTTATCAATGAGGCAGGTGGCAGCAAAGGTTATTTCTTGCCAGCCTGGGCTAGAGTGGACTCAGTTTGATCAGAAAGTGAGAGCTCCCCAGTTTGGTTACGAATGAGAATTCAGACGACAGAATAATCTGCAGACACTCAGGAAACACGATGTTTGAAGAGGGATGCAAAAGGCAGGTGTCTAAACCGTCAGGGACCAGAGCCAGGCAATGTCAAGACACGCACAACTTCCAACCCATATCTGCTGTACCTGCCTATAAAGAGGTGGGGAATAGCTTATGGGAAAGGCTTGAAAAATGTGGGACCTGCTGTTTGAGAGAAGTGCTTTAATGTCTCAAATGGAAGGGGAGAATACTCTCAGTTTTGGGAAGGGGAAGGGCCTCCAGCTGTCTTTGTTCCCTTTTATTCTTGTCTCTTCCCCTCAGCCCCATTCCTCCTGCCTCCGGTTGTGAGAAGCTGTCCACCAGCTCCTGCGAGCATCCCTCAGTGCTTGCGCTGTCTCTTGCTTCAGTCAAGTTCAAGCTGGGGTCCAGCTGCCACCTGCAGGATTCAGGTGGTGTAGGCTCCAACTGGTTTTCTTCTGGCTACATGCTAGCCCAGGGGCTCCAGAATCACTCAGGAGAGCCAGTCACTGTCCCTAACTGGCTGGGGAGTGAGAGGAATAGCCAGCATCATCCAGAGAGCCACAAAAAGATACATACCCTTTGGTGAACCCCGGCAAACACCGTCCAAGTCAAAAAAGACAAAACCTACAGTATGCAGTGGCTGGTACAGCACTAAGGTAGCTGCAAATATGAAATTATCCACGTTGCAGGAGACATATCCAATGCATGCAGTAAAGGAAAATCTTGGTGAATACTTCCTGCAAATAGCCATGGGTGATAGGTGGAGGAGCTGTGCATGGCTGGGGAGTATTTATGACTTGGACTGACAGTGGCCCCTCTGTTTAAATCGCCCATTGTTCCCATTTCTGAAAGATGATGTTCTCCCCTCCTCTGCGACAAAGGACTCTGGCTCAGAGGGTGAGACCCTTTGTTTCCTCCGTCTAGCAAGGGATCGGGTTAGCAACTGTCTCTTTTAAAGTAGGTCTGCTCTGCATCCCTAGTGCTCCTGAGGAGTGCTGCTCACCAACATGCCCCTCCCATCACCTGGAAATGAGGTGATGTCTCTAGCATGCTGGAGGGAAGGAAGGATCTGGGGAAAGGCATGTACCCACAGGGTGGCATCATCACCCCCTTTCCTAGTTTGGCACTTGCGTGTAGACACAGGTGGACGGGTGGGATATGTCTGGAAATGGTTGGAGCGCAGGAGATGAGGCACAGACATGTCCGTTTGCCTATTTTAGTACACATTTTCCTTCTTTCTAGTGATAAATATGGCCACGCCACCTGATTACCACATTGTGTTCTTTATATACATGCTGGCAGTATGGATTCAAGCACGCCAGTTTTTCCTCTAGCTACTTGGGGAAGCCAGGAAAATCAGCTTGCCAATCTCTACATTGCCCTTGGTGAGCATGCATTCATATTTTAAACACACTGAAAAGCATACTCTTCTGAGAAAATAAGGACAACTGGGTGAGCAGAGCATGTTGCAAGATAGGCATGAGGGGCACTGGCAGAGCTGTATTTAGGAAGTGTGGAACTAGACTAGCAGGGAGTTCTGCAGGGCAGAGTAAAGATGAACCAGAAGAACTGTATGTAGGTGGGCCAGCTCAAGAGCCGAATATCAAGGACTGCTGTAGGTCAAAGCTGACAAAGAATTATAGCAAAATGGGGCCAAAGAGGACCTCAAAAGATCATTCAGTTTAACCAAGCCCAAGGCAGGATTGTCCTTACGTAAACTAAGACACATGCTTTTCTAATCTGCACTTAGAAACAGCCAGTGATGGAGATGCCACAACCTCTCCAAGTAACCCATTCCACTGCTGAACCACCCCAAGAGTTCAATCTCAGTCTTCTTTGCTTGTTGCCATTTACACTCATTATTCTTCTATTGCCCCCAGTGGACACAAGGAACATTTTCTCATCATGCTCTTTATGACAACTCTTCTAGGATCTGAAGACTGTTATCGAAGGACGTAAATAAAAGACAACATAGTTGACTGGATTCACGCTAGGAGAGGAAACCCCCAAGGGCTTGCTACAGTGTAAGAGACCAGGACTTGAAGAACAGAGGTTGCTGCCAGCCAAGATTAGGGCATAGTTGGATGTGCAGAATAGCACAGGAATGGATAGCTTCAAGTCAGCAATATGGGTGTTTTGGGAAATCCTGCAGGGCCTGCCCTACTTGGTCTGGAATTTAACCAGGCAGCAGCAACCATATATGCACCTTAGCAGGGACAAGGCAACTTTTCCATGTTCTCAACAGGAGAGAGCCTATACTGAGACCAGATGTGCCCAGGAGATTTGACATATTGCTCTGGGGCTTCTCTCACCTACACTGTAACTTCCCACTCAAGAGCAAAGAAGTCCCAAGACTCTGGCTACAACAACATTTGGGTGGTTCAGTCCCAGCAGTGGCTGCTTTCACAGGATTGACAGAGAGTCCTCAAAGCTTCTTTGCCCCTGATTTGGGGAGACCCCACAAGAAATAAGCCTGAGAAAAAGAGTATTCTTATGTTTGGCTGGGTGTAGGAAGACAACAACAGAACTTGTTGTCTGGGAGCCTGTGCAAGGGACCAACCAGTGTGCAGGCAAGTATTAGAGGGGATGTTAGGAAAATGGGCAACTAGGAGCTCTGGGTAAGGACTGCAACATCCTCTTGGAAACAAAGTGTGTCCACGAAGCATGGCATCTCAGGAGACAGTCTGGATGAGGCCAGCAGAAACTTCCTAGTGGAAGAACAGGCAAAAGTCTTGCAAGGGCAATAATAAGGCTATTATCCCTGTACTGTAACCAGTTCTTTATATAAGTTCCTATATGTAATAAAGAGCTGTTTCCACACCACAAGCCTCATTAAGATACTACAGCACTGATTCTCAACCAGGCTATCACAGCACCCTGGGGTGCTGCCAGATCCTTTGAAGGGCACCAGGAGGTGAGAGGAGATAAACAGATAAATGTAGACTCATGGTTGTTCCTGCCTGGCTGATCCCTCACCTCTATTGCCTGGCTCCTCTGCAAGAGGATAAACGTGTGAATTAGTTTCTGAAACTGGGTCCCATGCCATTCACAAAAGTTATGGAGGGCACCTCAAGTCCAAAAAGATTGAAACCACTATACTACAGGAACTCATGTATTCTATTAATACCAGATTTGTTATTCATACCAACACTAAATACATTCAACCATTTTTTTCAGCTCCCGTGACAAGCACTACTAGTTGGCACAATAGCACTGTCAGAGCCTCTCCTCATTACCCAGCTCACAGGGCACATTCCCCCGCATGACAAAGGGACAAAATGGAAAACAAAGACAGCTTTAAATCTACCCAGAGCAGTGTTGACTTTAAATTTAAGCACTCAAGTTTAAAAACATGCAGCTTCTGCTTCAAATGAGCTTCTGCTCAGGGAGTTCCCTTCTCTTTCTCTTCTCTAGAAAGCTTCCTTCTTCCTCACCTAGCTCTGCAGTGAATAGGAGGGTCCCTTCTCCTACAAAAGTGGGCTCCTTTTTTCTCTCACCTGCCTAAGTTTTTGTGTCTCACTCCCTGCTCCCCCCAGTTTCTATGGGAAGGTGTTTAAGGACATGTCTAAAAGGAGAGGGTCTGTTTGTGAAAGAGGAAGGCAAACATCTGCTAAGGAGGCAGTACCTAAAACCAGAAGTGTTGGGTGTTTGAGGATGCTGCCCGGCCCGATACATCTGTGGTATTGACACAGTTTTAGAGCTTCAAAAAGAACTTGAGCATGAAGAGCTTGGGTCTTGCTCCCACCAGTGGGAAAATCCCACTCTTCCCAAGGCCTTAGCTTGCTCTTGGCAAGTGGGCAGAACTGGCTCCATCCACATTCTTGTACAGGCTGGAGCCTATCAAGGATTGTCAGGAGATGAACAGTTACCTCAAAGAAGCAATTACAGCTGACATCCAAGGAAGACTGAACTTGTGAAAACAGCAGGTCCAGAGGTTATGTCATCAGCCCTTCTAGAGGTCCTTCAGCTTCACACAGATGAGGCTGCTGCTCTGGGGCTTCATGTACTAGGCCTGTATGCTCTTAAGCTTCTGGGTTTCTAAGAAAGCTACAGAAAGGCCTTTTTTTTGGCATTTCTGGTACACTTCCTGGGCACAAACTCACAGAAATGGGGACTAGAAGCCTAATACTCCCAGCCTCTCACAAACTGGAGTACCTTCTTGCCCATTTCTCCAATTTTGTGGGAACTTTAGGCTTATAGTTCATCTTTGCAAAGGCAAACAAACGTAGGGAAATTGCAAAGGTTTCTAAACAAGAGTTATTTTTCACTTTACATACCCCATAAGATATATGTAATTAGACTTTATGTACCTACCTCAGTTTTCTCTAGGGTGGCCATCATAGAGGACATTCTGGTTTTCTGTTACTCTGTCCTCTATTGATACAAACCCCGACACCTTCAAGAGAAAAAAAGAGGACATAAAGGCATCTGGTTTTGTATCAATAGCGGACAGGGGACAACCGGATTGTCCTCAGTGATGGCCACCCTAGTTTTCTCATCATTTTGGAACATCAGTCAGAGTCCTCCTGGGTGACATAGATCCATTTCCTGCAACTCATGACCTCTCTGAATTATTGAATGTATTTTCTCTTCTCCCCCTTACGCTCCTAGTCAGGTTTCATTGACCTCGTTTGGTCGTAGAGTCAGTCAGAAGCAGTCCTCTCTGCTACAAAAGCATGCCCCTTTGGTTCCCCTGTTGTCTTCTTCATATTACTTTGGTTTATAAGACTGGTCACAAAGACCTTTCTACTTCTGGGGAAAAGTCCACTCTCTATACCCTAGCTATCTGCAGGGATGTGGAGAAATCTGATTTCTCTAGCCTTCAGTCATCCAATGTCTATGTAGCCCAGATTTCTTTCCTAGTTATGACCCTTAATGACAGTCTCTTGCAAAGATAGACTTGTAAGCTCCACTCCCTAACCCATTAAGGTGAAAGTACACAGTAAAAGACAGCCAACAAGACATGAGCATACAGACAGAAATCACCCTGGGATTCATAACTTCTATGTACAAACTCCCAGCAGCACTAACGTATGCTCTAGAAACAAAAATAACAGCATTGGAGAGGAAATAATCTTAGGTCTAGACAGAGGAGAGGCCTAATTAAAAAGGTACAGCTGAAAGTTTGTCATCTCTAATACAGAAAGAACATTGCTTGATTTGCTGGAGCTAGATCATTTGTTTTTGACAGAGAAACACAGCTAACCTGATTCCAAACAAACTGGGCTGCTGGGGTGACAAAACCATAGCCTATAACACGACTGGTGGTAATATGTAGCCAGGGAAAGAGTCTAGTATAAATAAATCTATTCTTTAACCATCACAAAACAACCAGAATACAGTATAGCCTGGCTCATTCTTCTCTGGGTGGATTACAATCTATGTAATTTGGAGCAGGTTGTTAAATTAATGACAAACCCCTCAACTGTTTGCTGTAGTTTTTACTTCAAACAGCACTGCTTTTCCCCTCATCTGAAGCTCATCAGCCATCCTCCACCGCTGATCAGAGATGTAGTGCTCTTTGAAATAAAAACTGCAGCAAACAACTAGAGCACCTCAGGAGTCCCACACAGCTGTTTGTTCACTTCTAGATCCCTCCAGTTAGTTTGTAAGCCTTCATCTTTGCAGGAAGGCAAGGAACCTAACCTAATGAAGTATCTGGGTTCTACTGTGTTAGAGAACGTTGCTGAATAAGTCAGCATTATGGCAACCTTAACATGATCAAAACTGATTTTTGTGTTTCTCCACAACTGTCAAAAACATCACTGTTCTCCTTACCACTCAGGTCTGCATCTCAGACCCCCCCTTCCGCTACATGCAGGCAATTTCCACATTCTGTCTTCTCTTCCTCCACATAATTAAAAACATCTGCCTTTGCTTTTTCATCCATGTGGCAACATCATGCGTGCCTGCCATTATCATAGATTCATAGATGCTAGGGTCAGAAGGGACCTTAATAGATCATCGAGTCCGACCCCCTGCATAGGCAGGAAAGTGTGCTGCGTTTAGATGACCCCAGCTAGATGCATATCCAACCTCCTCTTGAAGACCCCCAGGGTAGGGGAGAGCACCACCTCCCTTGGGAGCCCGTTCCAGACCTTGGCCACTCGAACTGTGAAGAAGTTCTTCCTAATGTCTAGTCTGAACTCTGCTAGCTTGTGGCCATTATTTCTTGTAACCCCCAGGGGCGCCTTGGTGAGTAAAACCTCACCAATTCCCTTCTGTTCCCCCGTGATGAACTTATAGGCAGCCACAAGGTCGCCTCTCAACCTTCTCTTGCGGAGGCTGAAGAGGTCCAGGTGCCCCAGTCTCTCCTCATAGGGCTTGGCCTGCAAGCCCTTAACCATACAAGTGGCCCTTCTCTGGACCCTCTCCAGGTTATCCACATCCCTCTTGAAGTGCGGTGCCCAAAACTGCACGCAGTACTCCAACTGCGGTCTGACCAGCGCCCGATAGAGGGGAAATATCACCTCCTTGGTTCTGTTCGTCATGCATCTGCTGATGCACGATGAAGTGCCATTAGCTTTTCTGAAGACTTTGTCACACTGCCAACTCATGTTCATCTTGGAGTCCACTAGGACTCCAAGATGCCTTTCCGCTTCTGTGCCACCAAGCAGGTCATTCCCTAGGCAGTAGGTATGCTGGACATTTTTCCTCCCTAGGTGCAGCACTTTGCATTTCTCCTTGTTGAATTGCATTCTGTTGTTTTCTGCCCATATGTCCAACCAGTCCAGGTCTGCTTGTAGCTGTTCCCTGCCCTCTGGCGTGTCCACTTCTCCCCACAGTTTTGTGTCATCTGCAAACTTGGACAGAGTACACTTCACTCCCTTGTCCAAGTCGCTGATGAAGATATTGAAGAGTATCGGTCCAAGGACCGAGCCCTGCGGGACCCCACTGCCCACACCCTTCCAGGTCGATACCAACCCATCCACCATGACTCTCTGGGTGCGACCCTCTAGCCAATTCGCCACCCACCGGACTGTGTAGTCATCCAAGTCACAGCCTCTTAACTTGTTCCCCAGTATGGGGTGGGATACCGTATCAAAGGCCTTCCTGAAGTCTAAGTATACGACATCCACCCCTACTCCTGTGTCCAGGCGTTTTGTAACCTGGTCATAAAAAGAGACTAGATTAGTCAGGCATGATCTACCTGCGACGAACCCGTGCTGGTTTCCCCTCAGCACTATTTGTCCTGCCGGGCTCTTGCATATGTGAGCCTTGATAATTTTTTCAAAGACTTTGCCTAGGATGGAGGTGAGGCTGACTGGTCTATAGTTATCAGTTCTGCATTGACTATTGTAACCTCCTTATCCGGGTCCCTGAGACACTAATGATGCTTCATCTGAAAGGCTGTTGCCCGAAATCACCTTTCCTGCCACTTCTGCTACTTTGTAATTTTCTTTAGGTCACCTCACTGATTCCCTTCTGTGCTCAGCATCAAATGAAAGCTTTTTTTTTTTTGCCTTCAGAGCCCCATATCAGGGGTAGGCAACCCCCGGCACGGGTGCCAGAGCATGGCACATGAAGGCATTTTGCTTGGCGCATGCACCTTGGGGCAGACAGTGAGGAAGGGGCTGGAGCTGCACTGGCACAACAGGGATCAGGCCCCTCACAGCTCTCCCACTGTCTACCCCTGGCCTGCCAACATCTTATAAGTTGAGGTTGTGGGTTTTTTGGCACTGCTCAAAAACATTGCTGACCCCTGCCCTATATCATTCTTGTGAGGGCTACATCTCTGAGTTGATTTCCCTTGGCTTTCCTACTCTGGTGTATCCATAACACCAACCATTAACCCCCTTCCCCACCTTTTGTCTCCTCTTACTGAATTTTGATTTCTTCCACTTGGGATGCTTGAGACAGTAGAGTTATGTTGAATGCTGCCTACAAGAAGCAATAAATCCTCCAGGAGATGATCTTTTAAAACTTATGTTCTCTCTAGCTATTTGATATGGTGGCCTTAAATTCTTCTTTTCTACACCTTGTGGTCTTGACCGGTTTTCTTGATATGATTTGGCAGAGAGAAGCCCCGAAGTGAAAGATTCAGGAAGAGAAAAGTGTACTGTAGTAAATGCAGTGAAAGGCATATGGAGGAGATATAATGAACAGCAATACAATTCAGTAAGAAAGCTAAGAGCACATCTTTCCAGTTCTACAGTTTTATATGGTTTACGTCTTTGCATACATCATTTCAGTAAGCAAAGGATAAGTGGGTGAAATAGGGATTTATAAGCCACATCAAAATTTTCTGTTGTTAGAAGCATGGTGTGTCCTCTTCAGACTTCTGACTGAAGCAAGCTGGAAAGGAATAGGGCACTGGCAGTGGGAATCATGTTTCTATGAAATCATGCTTCTACTTCAATCACACTACAAAAAAAATCGTTAAAAGACTTATGCTGTGGCTATGAGAAGAATAAAGGTTTCCCCTCTCCCCCCGCCCCCCTTTCATAGCATTCATGGAGTCCTGACCAGTAGAACTGCTTCACTTCTGGTGAACCAGAGCCGTCTACCCTTGGATTGAGGATCAAACGTTTCTTCTTATGAGTTTCCCATTCGACAAAAGCTCTTTGACAAAAGCTCTTTGATTTGGACTGGCTTAGGAGGCTTAGCGCTAGGAGGGCACAAAACAAAGTCTTTTTCCAATTGGATTTCAGCTATTCTTGTTCTTTGAGTTTCTGGATGCTGAGAGTTTTAGGCTACAACCTGCAATTGAGACCTGCCTCTTTTGGGAGATGCTGACTCAAGTATTGGTGGAGATTGTCACCATTTTATTTCCCTTTAGGATAGGGATTTTCAGCCTGGATGCCATGAGATCTTCTGAATGATGCTGCAGGATGTGAGAGGAGGTAAGTGGAGGCTCAGATTTATCCTTGCCTGGCCACTGTCCTGCTCCCATTACCCAACCATTCTGTGAGAAGGTAAGTAAATTAGTTCTTGAAATGGGGTGGTGGATATTTACGGAGAGTTGCGTTGAGTCCAAAAAGGTTGAGAACCATGGCCTTGGGAGGACAGTAAGCCAGCATTTCCCAAATGTGTGATAGTCACATTGTTGCTTGAGAAATATCAACCTCTGTCCTCAATGTGCCATTATGGGGCCGGGGGGGGGGGGGGCGGATTATTGAGAGGGTGATGGTATATAACAGCTCTGGCATTACTATAAGGAAATAGCAGAGCTACCTTGAGAAGATCCCACCCGACTTGGGTCACTCCTGCACACAACCAGACTATTAGCTGCTTCCAGATGAAGGCAGCATTGACCAAAGAGTTTTTTTTCAACTTCATCTGAATATATGGCTGCTACATCTTCTATCACCTGAAGAATCTTGCTATATTATCATTATCAAGTAATCTGTTACCTGAGAAATCCAGACCTTTGTCAGTCTTGGACTGTTTTACTACAGTGATACATTTGAAAACGTCGATAAGTGTAAAATAAGTTGGCAACTTAATAGCCAGTCTGGCATGAAGCCTATCACACTTGTGGGGTATACAATGCACTTGTTTCCCATTCAAAGTACTGGTTGTAACGTAAATACACACACTTTTGTGGTCTGTACACAGCCTTATATCTGACAACAACTGGGACACTCAAGCTTTTTGTTACACAGGGCTTTGGGGCATGGAGTTTGGAATGAAAAGCATCCATTTGGCTTCCTCCTGAAAAGGAAGCAGTGCTGCCTGGTACACAGGGCACTGGCCTAAGATTCAGAGGGCAGGTTCTTTTGCTGGCTCAGTCACTGATCTACTGGATGACCTCAGGCAAATCATTTAATTTGTCTCTGCCTTGGTTTCGCCATCTTTGCGATCTGTTCATGGGAAGCTCTATCAATGCTATAGTTTATTACTACTACTATAAGGACTCTCCCCAGGCCATTTATGAGGTGGGTTGTGTGGGCAGCAGGTTCTCAATTTGGTTGCATAAGCCACATTTCAAAATTATTGTTGACAGCTTAGAGCTGTTTTGTAATTTGTTCCCTAAGCAGCAATTGTAAATGTGCCTGAAGATGGATTATACAAATCAATGGATAGCTGTCCATATACAGTGTCTGGCAGAAAGGCAGGGGAGGCCTCCTTGTGGTACTCAGCCAAGATGCATGCTGCTTTCAAAGATCGGCGTTCTACCTTTTGAATGCACCATTTATAGGGTGCTTGTCTGAAGAACTTTGGAAAAAGTCATCAGACAAAAAACGTCTGCATACCTAATACTGGTATTGTCTTGATCACAGTACCAGTTTGTGGATATAGGCATACCCAGTCTCAACTGCTGATAGTTTAAGTTCCACCCTGTTGTAAGGTATCTGCCTAGGCCATAGTTTAATGGCTAATTCTAGGAGGAAATAGTGCAGTAAGCTTTGATGGCTTTTCCACCTGATCAACTATGCTATTTTAAAACTGCCTACCCGTACTGTATGTGAACGTATATGGTGGTCCATAAAGACCTTCATATTTTAATTCAGTCCTCTACAGAAGCCAAGGATTGTTGTCTGCTTTCCTTATATTGCTGCTGGACTAACCTTAGCTTTTATATGAATCTGGGCAACTGACACCAGCCAGAAAGACAGAAGTAATGAAGAAAAGAATCAGTGTAATGACCTCATGATGCTGACCAGAAGACATGCTAGGGCACTTCCTCCCCCATCCAGAGGCAAACATATTTCCTTTTAAGAACAATGCATAGTGGGGGGATTTGTACAATACTAGCTAGCCCCTAGCTCCCAAAAGTTATTTGTTATAATGGCAGACAGTAAATTCAGGAAAGAAGCTGATGAAAAAAGCTGCTTTTGTACAAAGATTTTCCAACTCTATGGCTCCAGTACAAATAAGAATGAGTTTACTGTAATTACTCCTGGTCCAAGCAGAAAACATGAAATTTCTTTCCATTGGACTGCACCCATTCATTGGCTACATAACCCAAACTAGATGATAATGCAACAGGCTGGTGGAGTTCAGTCTTCCAACTCTTGATCTGACAGTGGTGTAAGAAAGACTTTGGAGTAGATATCTCAATGAAATTACAATTTCTGTAAATCTGCCTCTACATGGAGACTTTCTCATCAAGAATCTCCAGCTTGGGAGTGACCAACTTTGTGACCTCATAGGTTGTGTATGGTAAATTAGAAGCTGGTACATAATTCATATATATTTACCTATGTTTATAAAAACAAACCTGCATAACTGTAGCATTTGCTTGTCTTTATCTTAGTTTCTAGATAAACAGAAATTGTAGCAATAAGAGAATGGTAAGCACTTATTTATGAATATCCCATCTTCAAAGTTGGTTAAAAAGGACTAATTAGTACCCCCATAGCCCTTCTGAGTCTGCTCAAAATTTATTTGAAAATGATATTTATGAAAAAATGTTATGCAAACATTTTCATTGTTTGTTTTTCATGAAAACCACCATTTCTTGTTTTTTTCTTTTTACTATTTTTAGTGGCAAATTGAAAAAGAAGGGAAATAAAGGAGAAGGGAAGGGAGAAGCAAAATATTCACAAGTGGTCTTGACATTTGTTCTTTCCAAAAACTGTCATACACAAGTGTTTTTGACATTGTTGTGATTTTTCCTTCTCCGAAACAGGCACAGAGGTTGTCACCATTCCAGAATCATAGAGACTGACCCAGCATTAAAGAGTTTCCTGGTTTTCAAGGGGCTTTGGGCTGCACTTTGGATTTCCTAGGTCTTACTTCCAGCACAGAAAAATTAAACTACAGGCTACTATTTTGTTCATAAACATAACTTTTATTTTGTTCCAAGTATGTGCCCTTGTTGATTCAACAATGATGTCTGCAGAATCAGGTCCTTCACCAACCAAAGAGAAGATTGATTTGGAAATATTCTACCTAACTCATTTGTTAATTATCTTTCTCTTTCTCTCTTTCTTAGCAGCTGAAAGTTGTTAAGGCTCAGGGAGAGAGAGAGAAAGAGAGAGACAGGGATAGTGTAAAACCTGCATCTTATTTTGAGATGGGTAGAAATACAGTGACCGGAGTATTAGTAAAACAGACTCAGGTCTGCAGAGGACTATGAATACACAGACAGATATAAAACCTCTTATTTTAATTTTACCTGATTAGTTTCTTTTGATCATATAGGTAAGATACAAACCATTTAAGACTTATGATCTCCTGTTGTTCTCACCATTCTTTAGGCCCATCTTCCAAGAGAAATAACAGTATAAAAAGGCTTGATGTTCCTAAAATACATTTTTTAAACTAAGAATAGTTTTAAATTATGTTCCCTTCTCCCCAAAAAACTAGCTCAGAGCTGGTAACACTGCAATATGGACTGGACAAGACCTGGTAAAGCATAAATTTCTGATGGATGATGAGCTAATTATAGCTTCTTGCTATTTGGCACAGGGATGTGCTTTGCATTTCCATTGACTTAGATGCTACAACATGAAGCAAGTTATTTTCAGTGCTGTTACCAATTTGAGCATTAAGAAAAAAACCTAATGGTGCTTGGGTCCTGGGGCAGGTCATGGACTTGTGAAAGTTTCTTGGCTCAATATTTACACGTTTTAAATCATGGTTTGCAAAATGTATTTATTTCCCAAAGATGCTCCTATATCTGAAAACAAACAAACAAACAAAACCCCCTTGATCCAAACCCCATTTCTTTCTGAGAGTCTTGTTAGAGATATTGACTCCTTGATTTATCTTAGCACACTTCATTAAAAGCAGAATAGAAATCGATGACTTTGTTTTCTTATTAAAAAAAAACAACAAAAGGAAGATGTTGATCTTTAAGGAGACCATCGTTCTTTTTTCATAAGTAAATGACACTGGATGGTGCGGATTCGATTCTTTGCTGGTGCAAACTCAGGCTGGAGTTTTAATGTTGATTCATACCATTTCATGGCCTTTTCAAACTCCTCCTGTAAGGATGGGAAGATTGCAAATATCAGCTTTCAAACAAGTAGACACTGCAACATATTCTATTCACTTCCTATTGTAAATTTTTGAATAGTACTGCAGTGGACCATTGAATGAATGTGTGATGGTTTAATACTTCCTTCAAATACACTTCATGGATTTTACATGGCATATGGCCCCATCCTGCAATGTGAGGAGACAGTGGGAAACTGAGCATGCTCAGCACCTCAAAATATAGGACCTTTAGTCAGGAAGTGTTTGTAAAACACTTTGATAACCTTCAGTGAAAGAAGGTAACATGCACGGTACTGTAGTTTACTTCTTTAAAAGACATTTTCTATCTTGTTCTTTTGAACAAGTCCTGTAAAGTACTGGAAGACATAAGCTAGTGACAGGTGTTCATTGCTAGCACTGAAAATTTCCTGCAAATGTGCAATACTAGAAATTCTGATGAAAAGGTGAGCATACAGGTATTCCAGCCTGCAGCAGCTCCCTCTCCCCTGTGGGCAAACTAGGGCTGAGCTTCAGCCCTGGGGAAATGTTTCCCACACCTTCTGCAGACCACAGCCACCCCAGTCTGGAGAAGGATGCGAGGGCAGCGGCAGCTCAATTATTCCGTGTCCCTTCCACACACCAAGATCACTGGGAGAAGAGAGATCTTCCTGGTTGGAAAGACTCCTTTCTCTGTGGTAGTCAAAGTTCTCTTCCGTGAAAAAACCCTTGAATAGCCATATGTTCTCTTTTTGTGCTGGAAGAAAAACATGTTTTGCACAAGGTCCATACCCAGAGCCTCACTTGGAGTTAAATTCCAAGGTTCTCACTTTCCATTGACTCTATGAGTGACCTTGCTCAAGTCACATCCTCCCTCTGCCTCAGTGTCTCCATTTGCATGTGATATTGCATCCCAATTAGGTTACAGAGCTTAATTCAATCTAAAATTCTTAGCTGAAACATACAGAGTGCTGCTTGTAATTGTTACATAGGCTAATTTAAATACAAAAAAAATATGGCTTTTCTATCATTCAAACAGGAAGGAGCATTTCTTGTGGAATTGCTCAGAAAATGCTCCAAATTAGTTTCCCATGGGAAGACTGACAGGTAAGTAAGTTGCAAGTGAGGTTAGGAACCAGGGACATCTTTCATGTTTGTTTGGTTATAATAATTTCTAGTTAGTGATATAGGTAAGGGCATTTTTATAGTGATTTGAATATACTTTGATGTCCCTTTTAGTTTTTATGTCCCACAATTCTGCAGTTTTTGCAGCATCTCCCATTTTCTCTCTTTGATAAATAACCAACATTTCCAATCTATAAAGCAATTTCCTGGTTAAATCTAATGAATCAAATACATCAACACGTCTAATGCTGTGCTGGGAGCTACCCTAACTTTTTGATATTTAGCCCACTGGGTCAGATTACACTGGGCACAACTACATGAGATGCTAAAAGTGCAGAAGATTAATTCCACTGCGCATTACTGCATCATGGCAAAAGCTGTGCTAATGCACAGTAGAATTGGTCTACCGTGCATAAAAATCACCTAAAAGACCAATTATGATGCATTGTTAGTATTACACGTAGCAATTTAATGCACTGTAATTATGGTGCATTAGCGCACATATAGATGTGCCCACTGTAAATCAGACTGGTGTAAATCTGAAGTAACTGCACTGCCTGCTGGTAGAGTTGTTCTGATTTGCACTGAGGTAACTTGATTTGCACTTGGAATTGGAAAGGAATTCTTCCCTGTTCCGCTGTTCCTTTGTATCACCTAACTTGTACCACTCAAGGGCTGTGTCCATATGAGCGTGGATGTTTGCTCCCCTGGGGACAGGTAGCAGCAGTGCAAGGTGCTCCCCTGGGAATGCCCAGGCTGTGCGCTTTGGTGCGAGGCAAGTTACCCTGGGTAGGGAAGGCGGGGCTGGGGCCGGGACTGGGCTGGGCCCAGCAGCCTTACCTGGGGTCCTGGGATCCTCCTCGGCCTGCAGCAGCAGTGATTCTGCCTCATGGAGCCTGGCCAGCAGCTGCAGCACAGCTCCAGGTGGCCTGGCTCTGCTTTAGTGGTGTATGCTGCCCATGCATACATTGCTCTATTTTTTTTTCTGTGGGTTTGGTAACAAAAATAGAAGAGGAGCAGCAAATGCAGAGGCAGCACTCCCTTGCAACACAGAGAACATCTGAATGTGTGGTTTGTGGTGGCGCATATGTGTTTGCAGCACCATATACTGCATGACCATGCTCAACTGGACACAGCCAAAAGAATTGGTGAGTTTTTATTCACCAAGGCGCCCCCGGGGGTTACAAGAAATAATGGCCACAAGCTAGCAGAGAGCAGATTTAGATTGGACATTAGGAAGAATTTCTTCACAGTTAGAGTGGCCAGGGTCTGGAACGGGCTCCCAAGGGAGGTGGTGCTCTCCCCTACCCTGGGGATCTTCAAGAGGAGGTTAGATAAGTAACTAGCTGGGGTCATCTAGACCCAGCACTCTTTCCTGCTTATGCAGGGGGTCGGACTCGATGATCTATTGAGGTCCCTTCCGACCCTAACATCTATGAATCTATGAATAAAAGGAGTATCTAAATCCAGGAAGTGATCCCTACTATGTACAAAGTCAGTTCTGCTGCCCCACAAGAGCTGTCTGGGAAAGAGGAATTCTGGAGGCAGGGAAGAATATATTGAAGGTGGTACAAGGAAGGCACTGCACTATCTTCATTTTAAAGAAGTAACAGCAACACACATCTTTATATGAGAGCTTTGCAACCTATTCTCACAAATGATCCCTCAGATTACGATGGCTACGGATAAGAAGGGCAGCACTACCTATTTGCCAGATGTCACTGATTTCAATATTAAAAACACTGTGTAAGCTTATTTAAGAGCACAGACAATTTTGTGTGTGAACTTTCAGCTCTCACCTCATTAAGGTTTGTTACATTGTTATGAAAGCACCTTGCTTTTAACAGCGGCTTTGAAATGGGCAGTTTCAAACCTGCTTATAGAACAGCACTGGCAGCAGTTTAGATGGAGTAGAGCAAATGCCATTCTGAATCTAGGACAATTTTCTGAATACCAAATAAGCCCACTTTGTATGACTTAAGACTTTCTAGCTGCAAACCAAAATCTTGACGTGACTAAGACACAAAACTAAAGACATAAAACTCTTGAGATGCACGTGCCCCAGAGTCAGTGATCTGTGCACAGTGCCTTGCTGAAAAATAATTTGTTCTTAAATAATTTATTTTAGAAATCATATTTAAAATGTCCAGGAGCTGCAGCCTGTTTGCAACCCAAGCAGAATGGGCCATATTCAATTTGGATTCGTCCTGATTCAGGGGACAGTGATTTGATTTGTTGATTTGGATCACTTCCCCAATTCAATCTGGCCGAATCTGAATCTGAAGATTCGATGCCGATTAGAAGAATCAGCGATTTGGCCATAGACACAGCTTTAAATGTTTTTTCTACATACCTTGAGGTACCAGGCACGGCTCATGGACACTGAGATGGTGCGGTGCATGGAGCGTCCCACAGGAGCGCAGGGAGGCCCCCTGCGTGCTCAGCGATGGACCCAGAAGTGGACTGGAAGTATTTCCAGTCTACTTCTGGGCCTGCTGCCAAGCGCATGGGGGACTCCCCATGCCCACCTGGCTCGGTGATTGGCTGTGGGGGGATCCCAGGTGCCCTCCCAGGCCCTCCCAGACCCAGAAGGCACCAATCACTGAGCTGGGGGACAGGTCCCCTGCGCACTCTGCGGCAGACCCAGAAGCGGACCGGAAGTACTCCTGGTCCACTTCTGGGTCCTCCACCAAGCTTGCTGAGGAGCCCCCTAAGCTCACGTGGGATGCTCCATCTGCCCCACCATTTCAGCGTTCACGAGCCACCTGATACCTTGAGATATGTAGAAAAAACATCTAAAGCTGCGTCTATGGCCGAATTGTCAAATATCTCCGAATTTCTCCAAATCGATTCGGAGGGTTCTGATTTGATTTGGAGAGATTAAAGGGTCTCCTGATTCCATTTGGATTTGGAGATTTGGCCGCCAAATTGGGCCAAATCTCTGACGAACTGAATCAACAACTGAAGCGTCACATAGCCCTATCATTTATCCATTTGATGCTTTATCCCCACTTTGAATAAAATGTATAACATGAGTCCAAGGAGAACTGAATAATTTAAATACACATTAGATGCACACTTGATTTTAATCAACAGGAAACAGAATCATAGGCTAAAAGAAATATTTACACAATTTATCAGACAAACTATCCACTCTTGTACCACTTATGTCTTCAGACCAATAGTTCCCAATCTTCTTTACACGGGAAACCCCTACCACTTTTGGTCCGAGTCACTAACTGAATTTTTGTGGGGCTCATGAACTTGTTTGTTAATGTTGTGACCACACTTGGGATTTGTCCTCTGGCATAGCAATTGCAGCTTTAGATTGGAAATTTTCCAGGGCAAGGACTTTTTTTTCTTTGCCTCAAATTTTATGCATTGAGACATCATTTCAAGGGGAGATTAAGTAGTAGCAGCTTGTTACTGTTATAACAAAGGCTTTCCCATAACTTTATAAGACCAGACAATGACAATACTAGCTAAGTATTAAACAGTCAGTGTAGATTTTGGACTCATCTAAAGACTGTATTTGATGGAGTACTTCTTCCTTTGTGGTTTTTACCATCTCCATTTTCCATCTTTTGCACTTCTAAGCATATGATTCTAAGGCTGGTTGTGAGAACAAAGTTGCTTTTACCAAATGGGAAGATGGGGTACAGCTTTGTGGCTGAGCACTCACCATTGCTACATAGACGTTTGCCAGTGTGAAATGATTAACAACAAAATGTGGGGCTATTTCTACTGCCATGCGAGCCACGATAATGGCATCATTCCAAAGCTTTGCATTGTGGAAGATGTTCGCTAGGCTTATTAGTGGTACATCCTGAAAAGAGAAGAGCAAAAGAGACAAATAGAATGGGGCAGCACAGACTGCTTACCTTTGAGACTGAATCAGATAGCTTGCAATGAATTCTACCGCAGAGGAGGCCCCACCACCTAATCAATTTTACTGGATTACTTCTTTGAGAGGGATATTTTATCCTTCTTTTATTACACAATTCTGAAACCTAAGACCATATAAATCCAACCTCTGTAACATACACATGCAAAAATTATGTTAGTGGAATGTTAAGGTTGCAAACTATTACTATTCATTCCATCCAGGAAGAGCACACACCAACTGCAGATGCTTCCTGAGCCTGATGGAGGGTTTTTAAACCTGAAAGCTTGCTAAGAAAAATTTTTCCAACTGTTTAAGTTGTTCTAATAAAAGATAACAGATTCACCCAAGAACCGTGTCTGCCTATGTCCTTAGGCCAACATGGCTACAACCTACAGCCCTGTAAGGTTGCAAACTCAGGTTAACGAAACGTTACGTCAGTCCCCTTCCCTATACGAATTGCAACATGTTTTTTTACTATACATCCACATGCTATTTTTTCCATAGATGCCTGCCATAGCCAGTGCACAGGACGGATTCTGCTTCATGGAGATGAAACAGAACTCTGTGCTGAAGCAGACTGTTGTCTAGAGGACCTCTGCTTCATTTGCTGCAGAAGCTGAAAGGTGTGTGGAGAATGTGCCAAAGGACTGCAGAAAGAAGAAGATTAAGGTAAGGCAGAGCCTCATGGTTAAGCTACGTAGTGAAAGATGTTGTGGAGATCTGGATCTTATCCCTGCCTCTGACAGAATGTGTGCATGATGTTGGTGAAGTCACTTAAACCAACCTCTTTGTAGGTGGTCACTAACTGCATGTTTCTTATTTTCTGAGTATGGAACCTGAGACCCTTGTCTGATTTGCAGAAGGGCTGAGAACTGGCAGTTGCAACTGAAGTTCAGTTATGAGTGGGGTGCTAACTAGCACATGGATCCTTGGAGGGTGGAGGGGAGAGCTACCTCACCTCCTCAGATTTATTTTCCCTGTTATAGCAGTGGGAAGGGGACAAATTCAAGGCAAACCTCCAATAATTAAATTTTATACCTGGAATATGTTATAATATATAAACTTATAAGTTTTCCATACAATCTAATTATTTGAGGGGGGTCTTCTTATATTCTGGGTCATTTATATTTGAGTAAATATGATAATACCCCTCGGGCTCAAATGGGCTTTGAGAAGATAAAGTTACTGAAGTTTGTGAAGCACTCAGGTACTATAAGTGACACAGAAAAGCCCATAAAGAAATTAATAATTTATTGTGCACATGAGGGTTTGAATAGTTTGCCATGAATAAGGCACAGAGCCCACACAGGATAGGATGAAATATTGAATAGCTGCTTATTCAGAATCAGGTTTCATTGAGAGTTCAAGCTGAAGCCAGATTTCCACAGAGAAGGCCCACATGTTTCTCTGGAAAGAGTAGCACCTTCATGCAGGAAGACAAGTCCAGATGTTGGAAAGCAGCCTGGTCTCAAGCAATTTTGTGAGCTTGCTGGAGGCTGGGCAGCACAGCAGGGCTATGTTCTTCCTAGGCTGGCAACATGCTGGAAGCTGCCAATTGTGTCACTCTCATACCTCCCACAAGACACACTGCTGAAGGCACATTCTGGAAAGCCTTAACCAGTTAAATAAAAAGAAGTAGGCAAATAAATAAGAGAGCTGGTGGGGCTGAACCTGTATGTTTTCTGGGTTCCAGTCTTGCTGTATGAACCAACAGCAAAGTAAGATCAACTTGCAGCAGGAGAAGTGACACAAATTCAGTGCTGTCAATCACAGAGCATTTGGACTGGGAACTAGAAATGCAGTAACTTTTCTATTCACCCATGTGGTCCATATCAGAGTATTCTGAATGCCTCGTAAATTCTAAGCACCTCTGAGATCCTCCCAACAGCTCTCTGCAACAGGAATGGACCTTACTCCCTTATGCCCTGTACTAGGGCTGGCCACTCACAGGCCAGATCTGACCCAAAGAGCCATTTTATACCTTCCATGGAGTTTAGGAGCTTCTTTGGCATTTCTGCGGCAGGGGGCTTAGGCTGTGTGGCAGAGACAAGAGGCAGCAGCGATGTTGCAGGGAGGCCACGACTGCAGCTCCAGTTCCAGCTCTTTTGGTGCAGGCTAGGTTGGAAGTGGTTCATGCCCAGAGCTAAGCTCTGTTAGAATGTCCCCTGCTTCAAAATGCTACCGCCTCCTGCTGTAATATGTTAGAGCTAGGGGCCTAGCAAATTCACGATTTTGTGGGCAATGCCTGCAATATCCATGGAAAAAACAAACAAATTTATAGTGAATAAATGCTGGCTTCTCAGAGGGAGCCAGCAGTCCTGAGGGCGCTGCAGCAGCCCACTGGGTTGGGGAAGTGGTGGAGGGGGCTGCCTGCTTGAAGGGCTGGCAGCAAGATGGCTGCTGCCCCCGTGCATCACCACTGACTAGCTGCAAGGGCTGCCTGTCATATGGCCCTGTCCCTCTCCATCAGTTGGCAGTGAAAGGAAGGACTGCATGACAGACAGCCCTCACAGCCAATCAGCAGTGAGGGATGGGGCCCCTTGGCCAATCAGAGGTATGGGGGGCCTGCTGCACTCTGCCTGAGAAATGGCTCTCTGGCCCCATAGTCTACCCATGAAATTAGGGGCAGCCCCCTCGAATTCAGGAGGTCCCTAGTTAAAGTATATTAACAAACCCTTACTGACCGAAGTAACCAAGATTTTTCCAGTGTGATAGGTAAATTTATCTAAAAAGGCCCCACAATGGGGAAGTGAGGCACAGAACAATTGAGTGGTAGGCGCAAGAACTCTGTCACAGAGCTGGGAAGAGGACTCAGACTTCATGAATCCAGACCCATGCTTTAATTATAAAGCCCTTCTCCTTCCTTTCCTCTGCAATTCTAAACCCAGCTTCGCTATGGGCTCACTACACAGTCTTGTGCAAATCAGTTTGCTCTACGTATCAGTTTCCATAGCTGTAAGATGAGGCTAACCATCCCCAAGGGTTTATTGTTGGAGCATATTAACAATCCCTGGGTTTTAGAAATAACAAATTCCTTTCCAGTGTAATATGTAGATTTAGGAAATAGGGAGCTTGGTCAAGGAATTCACTTGTGTTTTAACAGCATGCTTGTCTTTTGCTAGGAGGCAGTCGCTGTCCTGAAGGAGGATCTCCTACCAATCTGAGTTCAGAGAAGACAGTTAACTTCTGCACACATTTAAGAATACAACTTATATTAAAGAGATGGGTGATAACCGTAAGACCTTCACTAGGGGACTGGTTAATATCCTACATTAGTGCACTTAGCATGTATATAGGCTGGGATTGATGACAACCAATTTAAGTTCCAGCTCCCTCTTAGTCACAAGAGGGAAGAGATGTCAGTAGAGAGCAGTGTTGCACGCACCTTCATGTGATATGGCGCATAGTTCAAGGCCTGCCGCAGGCAGTCAATTGCCTTCTTTCCTTGGCCTTTCACCCTCCAGTAAAGAGCTGCCATGCTGGAGAGGACCCAAGAGGTCTGATTCTGGAAAAAGCAATGGAGTAAGGAAAACAAATTTCCCAAACCCGCAGTGAGAAAGTCTCCCCACCTACACTTTCCTTTCATATTCCCCACATATCCAGAAAGAATGGCTATCATTTAGAAATTAAATGAGGAACTGTTACAAAAGACAGTCAGAGATATTCTTTATTTAAAATGTCATAGCCAAGAAATGAAAACCCTAAGGTCAAATCATTTACGTTGCAAAATTAGGTCCCTGAAAAATTAGGAAATTCCTCGGTGATGTTATCTGAACATTTAAAAAGAACCCAGAAGTTGGCTGAAATGTATTACTGTTTCCAATGAGTTGTTTGATGCAGAGCACCACATCACAGGTGCTATGTAAAAGTGGAGGGTGATATTAATGGAGCAAATAGTAGGAGATTAAAAAAAAAAAAGTGCTAAAAGTACAATGAATGCATACACATATGCACACAAAAATAGTTAAATAGTAGTCTTGTGTTTTTGGAATTGTAATTGTGCTCAAGGAATAAAAAACCTAGAGATGGGAAAATGGCATTCTCTATCTTTATCAGTATATTGGGGAATATCCCTGCTCATCACATGGGAGATAGGTTTCATTCCCTGATAGGGAAAAAGGCTGCTCTTTTGGCAGTTGGACCAGATCAGTGGGGGCCAACCTTTTTGGCAGACATGCCACAAATCAGCTCTGCACCCTCCTCAAATGCCTCTCAGATCCCCTATCCCTGTCTGATCTGCTGCTTTTGGCTCCCAGCCCTGTCTCCCTCCTTGATCTCCTCTACTTCCTGTTTCCTTCCCTGTGCTCTCCGTCTGATTTGCTACTTTGCTTTCTGCTCCCTGCCCTATCTGCTGCTGTACTCCCCGCTCCCTCCCCAGTATGCTGCATGCCACACAGAGTTGCCCATACCACTTGTGGCACCGGTGCTGCAGGTTGACCACCTGTAGATCAGAAAACCCTGGGGATCCCTTCTAATCCTATGATTCTATCCTACTGCAGCTACAGTCTAGTAGAGAGGCCTACTACTAGTCATTCAGGCCAAATTCTTGGCTCATTTTTGCAGGTGAAAATGAAACCTGACTTCACCGGCAGGTTTTAAGTGTGTCAGCAAAAAAAATGGTCCTTCATCTCTGACATCTTAACTTCTTCAACTTTAAAATGGGCACAATGGGAATGCTCTTACTTTGCAGGGTACCATAAGACTACATTTTTTGGAGGCAGGAGAGTACATGAAGTGCTATCATCACTAGAAGCCAATGTTGCCCATTAAAAAAGCGATGCCATAACAGGGATACCTCAAATTTTTACAAGTGTTTGTTTCATTAACAAGATATTTGTGAGATCTGGTAGATAAACGTCACTCTGTATAAGTGCAAAAGGATGTGGGTCATATAAGACCTGCAAAGGATTTTGCTTAGAGACAGAAGTCTTTTTGACATGGTCCTAGCTTGTATTTTTAAGTTGACAGCCCTGAAACTGTATTGTTGGTCAAGCCACATAGAAAAATGATAATTGCTGGATGCGTTTCTGTTTATCCTGCCCACGTACCTTTTCCAAAGCTTTGGCTATTCGAGTGCTGACTTGTTCTAATGACTGTGGAGAATACTGGTCTTTGCCAAGATTCTGTAATACCTGGGGAGGAGAAAAAGGCAGGTGCTTAGAGGATGGAAATTGAAAAAACAAAATTAAGACAACTATATGACATCCTAAAATTGAATTTTCTCCCTCAAATACGCTTTCTGCTGCCAGGATATTGGGGGAGCTGTGGGTCCACTGAAAATGCAGCAGTGTGATAGCTAGTAGTGAAAACAGCACCACTGAAGTACAGGCCTGATACAGGAGGAAAACAGGGAAGAGATGCATTCAGCATCCTGTGAAGGGCTTGACTTGTATTGTAAATTTATCTTTCAGTGTTCATTGCTGGTGAAAGATAATAAAGCGGCAGCCCTGGACTCTGTTTATCCACAGAGCAAGTGCAATCAAACAGGTTTCACCTCCAACAGAGAGACTTCCTTCAGGAAGCAGTTTGGTTTCTGAGCCTCATTAAATATTTGGACCTTTGTTTTGACAGTCAACAAGAGAGCTATTAATAAATATAGATAATTATAGACTTGGGTCTACTAGGACAAGGGTGGCCAACCTATGACACACATGCCACATGTGTGGCACATGACAGATCAGGGACAGAGCAGGGAATACAATGGCAGATAGGGCAGGAAGCAGAAAGCAGAGCAGCAGATTAGGCAAGGAAAGCAGATGGCACTTGGGGAGGGTAAAGGGCTTAATCCAGGGGTGGGCAAAATGCGGCCTGCGGGCTGGATGGGGCCCACCAGGCCATTCTATCCAGCCTGCGGAGCCCATAAAAAATTTAGAAAATAAATATTAATCTGCCACCAGCTGCCTGTTATACGGCCCACAATGGCTTGCCAAAACTCAGTAAGCAGCTCTCCGCCCAAAATAATTGCCCACCCTGGCTTAATTTGTGTCACACCTGTCAAAAAGGTTGGTTTTCCACTGCACTAGGAATCAAAAGCCAGTCTGGTAACCAGTCTGGTCATTCATTGCTAATCAGAAACAGTACATGAGATAGGAAAGGTTTCTTAGCCTTTTTTGTATCTTCGGACCCATTCTAGCCTTTCCATAGATATTTGCATGTCTGTTCATCTCACATAATCTGAGACAGCCTATAAGGAAGAGTGTACCTCTTTCAGCTGACTTTCTCCAGTGTAATGCAGGCTAGCCCGATTTGAGACCCCTAGTAGATGGTCCAAGGTATGCATACTGACAGGTAGATTGGGGTTGCAAAGAGGCTCCATAGCCGGTTCTTGCAGCTGTGTGGCAAAATCTATATGGTCTGTAATACTAGAAGGGAAGGAAAACAAATTCTAGGTTAGAGGCAGGACCCCATAATCATCGTGAGAAAGAGAGGGAAGAGCCAATTTATAAATACAGCTTTTCTAGTAAGCATGGCCAGTTAGAAGAAATTTCTCTTCTCCTTTTGTCCACCACCTGGTAGATTTTATATTCCTTGCTACAGGGAAGAAATTCTACAGGTACCTCAAAATGTTATAGAATAAACTAGAAAGTAATAAGATAAGGAAAAGGGAGATGTTCTATTCTTGGGATTTTTTTTGTTTATTTAAGCAACACCCCTCCGAAATAAAAGCTACCCCATGGCAGGACAAAACATAATCAAAGTAAATTCAAACCAACAAAATATATTCATTTTAGCAAGGGTGATTTTTGCAACATATCCTGCAGATCAATGGATTCAGACCATGATGGGCAGCAAGCTTTAGAGGCAAAGGGCCCTGACAGAGAATGATTTGCTGGCAACATCTTTTCTATTTTCCCTGGAGGTCTCCAAGACAAACTAGTCCCAGATATCCAAGAGCAACAGCAGAAAGTACCCCCAGCATTTGGGGGAGCTGATGTTGCAGTCACAAGTTGCAACATTCAATAAGCAGAATAAATTTAAAGGAAGAGTGCTGTCTAGCACTCTAACCTTAAGTAGACCAAGTCAGCGATAACAGCAAAATGGTTTGTATCCAAGACAAACTCCTTGCCAAGCGCAGATGAAAAAAAAGCTTCCCTGCTCATTCCTGTTGTATGATTGTCCAAAACAATCATATGTCATTGCCCCTTCATCTGCAGCTATGTATCACCGCTGGTGACACAGTCAAATCAAAGAGCAAAGGGGCTGTCACTGTTCTCAGATCTGCTGCTGATCTTGGTCAAAGGTCTCCATACTAAAGGCTCATTCTTCTGGACAGAGTACGAACCAGTGGTATCAAACTTGGAAATTGCTGTTTGCTTTAGTAGGCTACTAAAATGTTTGACACACATGCATACAACTGCCCTGCTTTGTGCAGCTGATGACTTGCTGTAGGTTCACAAGCATGATACTTACTCAATACTTTTAGCAGAAACAGCTAACCATGTGCTGGCAACAGTAGTGAGTTCTACCCTGCGGAGTTTCAAACACTCATCAGGACTTGGCCAGCCAAGGCTGCGATAATCACGCTGTTTTCCTAGAAAGAAGCAGGCATTACAGGAAACAGCCTTCATGTAACAGGGTAAAAAAGATCCATTTTTAAAGTTCAAGGGATTTTAAAAGCATTTTATGCATGTGGACACACGCTCCTTGAATCAATCTAGGATCCCAAGTCTGCAATGGGATCACCCTGGGAAGAGCCCTGAATCTGCAGAAATCCAGCAGTCTGCTCACAAGAATCCAGTTGCCAGGCAAGCCTAATTATATGACGAGTGGTGAGGAAGGATTTTAAAACTTTGTGTTCAGTAAGGCCTTTCTACATTTGTAGCTCAGGAACAACAGGTCTTGTCTTTACAAACTAACACGTTGCCACTTACATTTTTTTTTTTAAACTAGCTTATGCTACACTTGTATCTGGAGAGGAGATGAGACCCACCAGGTCACTTTGCCCAAAGAATCACCAATGATGCAAAGCAACTCAACTAACTTCATGAAGAGTGGAAGAGGGTTGTTACAGCATCTAAGGTGCCCCAAAGGTCATAGTGGCCTTGGGGCTGACTTGACTATGCTGCACTTACATTGCTTTGAGTTAATTAATTAAACAGAAAATATTATGAATGAGTCACTGTAGCTTCCTAGTTCTGCACCTACACTCAGAACCAATGCAAATAATCTAATTATCACAGCTTCTGTTTTTGTTGTTTCGGGATACGAAAGAATATATTAATTTTTTTGAGTAATAATATTCATGTTGTTCATCATGGATAATAACTTCTACAGCATTGTATTCCTGAATCTAAAAGCTCTTACGAAACCATTAAGTAATTACATTTCAGAAGTCCCCACTATATTGACATACGTTATTCTTCTCATTTTGTAGATAAGTAAACTGAGGCAACAAGAGGTTAAGTATGGGCATTTGGTGGAGGATACAAAGCATATCTGTAGCAGAATAAGGGTTTTATTCTAGGGCCTGATCTAAAATTAGGGTGACCATACATCCCAATTGGGCCAGGACAGTCCAGGATCCATAGCCCAGTCCTGGCCAGTTGGTCAAAAGTCCCGGGCAAGAATCTGGCGGGAGGCAGAGCAGCATGGTATGTCAGGCAGGCAACTGGGCAGACACCGTTGCTCCTATGTGAGAGGAAGGACATGCCATGTGTGGGTGGGGTAGTGCCTGTTTCAGTCTACTCATCTTGCTCTTGCATATGGGCAGCAGTGCCTGCCTGGAGCACCAAGCTGCTCTGCCTCCCCGCTAGATTCTGGCTCGGGACTTTTGACCAACCAGCCAGGACCAGGCTACAAAATCCTGGACTGTCTCGACCAAACCAGAATGTATAGTCACACTATCTAAAAACCACCAAAACTTTCCTATTACCTGAAGCAGACTTTAGCTTATGTCCTAGCATTCCATCTACCTCATTTTAACACCTGGGCAAACTTCCTCTTTCATAACAATTTCAAATCAAGAGCAGTATGGAAAAAAAAAAAATTTAGCCACTAAGTAGCTCACTGAAAAGCCATGTTTAACCACCCCAAAGTCTAATACATACTGATATATAGGAAAAAAAAAGAGAGTTCGCAAGGAACTTAAGGCAGCATTTCAGTGTCTATTTCTCTGATTTCCTGTCACTTACTTGAAGCCAAATCCTGAAACCCACTAACTCACTGCATTATAAAAGTACTTTTCCAGTATAGTTAGCACCCATTTCCAGCGACACCAGGCAAGAGCAACAGCCACTTACCATCTACATTTCCATTGGGAACATTTTCCCTACTGTTACTGTCACAAAAACAGCTACTTGGGAGCAATGTAGCACGAAGGCATTGAGATGCTGGTACTCACAGGCATAGAATTTTGCAAAATTAAAATAAATCTATAATCCTAATTCTTAGAGAAATTGTGCACTATGTCATGGGGAAAATTCATGTGGGTTTGATCATCTCTCATTGCATAAATACTACGCAATATATTTCACCACTCCTAATTTAGTCAGTTTATTTCTGAGCCCTTGGTGGTAGTAGGAAAGAATTATATATAGTGAGAAGGATGGTCAGCTAGTAAAGAAACCAGTCTGAGGCACAGGAAAGCTAGATTTCCTTGCTCCACCAGAAACACCCTGTATGACCTGACAAGGACTTAGATGTCTAGTGACCTTTGTGATTCTGGCCTTTTGCCTCTCTGTGCCTATAGTCCCTATCTGTAAAATGGAGATAATTGCATTTCCCTTTCTCTGAGTGGTCTTGTGGTCTTTAAGATTGGGAGACACTCAGATACAAAAGCAATAGGGCCGTATAAAAGAGGGTGGAGGTGGGAGGGGAAGAGAGAGGGATGGAGAGAGAGAATTTATAAGGCCAGTAGTCTGAGGAAATAGAAGTTCACAGATCAAGATCCAGTTTTAATATATAGCTTGGCATCAAATAATCTTCAGTTTAAATATTTAATTTAACACGTTGATTTTTTTCACTTGCCAGAATGGGAGCTTGTTAAAAGATGCACATTAAAACCTTCAAAGTGTGAAACAGCCTCCTAGGTTACCAGCTCAACCTGGAAGGAACTGGGCAAACAGCAGTAAAAATACTACTTTACTTCCTCATTAAGCTATCACCCAAAATGCATCTTTCCCTCCTTATCTCTTCTCTTAATTTGTCTCCACTATTATTTTTCAGTTTTAGGAAACAGCTGAGGTGAAAAATGTTATGCAAAATAAAGTTCTACTGCATAGGTGCTCCTAAGAGAGTGTTTATAGGACAGAATTATAATCATGCATATTTTCTCCTCTGCGTAAGTGGTCTCTGTATAATCTTTCATTATCATACTTTTGAAATATAAATGCATGGAATTAGGATCAGTGAAAGACCGGCTTTTCTTAAAAACAGCAATTTACCTGGTGGTCCTGGGGAGGGTATTTTGGGGCCACTGATTTCCAGTGCAGTTTCATAAAGGTTTTCATTTTCCCCATTAACCTCTTCTTCTCCATTTCTCCCCGTGGGCTCCTGAAGATCCACGCTTTCTGATTTTGGTTTCTTTAATCGTTTGACCTGGAATGTGATCTGTAAAAGAAGTGTAAGAGTGATGTTGTAGCTATGATGGTCCAGAAAATTATGCAAAAAGCAAGGATTTCTTAAGGTGGTATCTTTTATTGGAACAACTGTGTAGCAGAGTTAGACATGCTTTAAAATGCTTGTCTAACTCTGCTACAGAGGACTTGATAAAGAATGTCTTGCATTTGAAAGCTTGCCTAACTCTACTACAAAGTTGGTCCAATAAAAGATATCACCCCCTAAGGAATCTTTGCCTCCATAAAAGAAGAACACTGCTAGGGTTAAAAGTTACAAATCCATTGGGCAAATCGTTTGAACGAATGTTTGGCTTGTTCTAGTGCAGGGGTTTTCAACCTTTTTAAAGGAGTGTATCCCTTTTGGCTGGATGTGGAGTGGGGGGGTGGCGGCTGGACACAGAGAGCAGGGAGGAGGAGGCTTGCATGCGGTGGCACAGGGCGGTGGGTGGAGGCGGCAGTCGCACAGCCGATTGCACATGCAGCTCCGCAGGCTGCTGACGGGCCTCACACCCAGAAAATCGTGTGCTGCCTGTCAGAAGCCCGCGGAGCTGCATGTGCAACACATGGCAGCGGCAGCACAGGGTGGCTGCCCCATGTGAACTCCCCCACCTTCCCCCTCCCCCCAGCTGGCCAGTGCCTGTGTGGCCCACAGAGGGGACCCGCTGCCCTCACCCCCATGGGCCCTGCTCCTGGGAGGTGGTGGCACAGGGTGGTGAGTGGCGATGCTCTGTTCTACCACCTTTCCAAATACCCCCAGGGGTATGCATACCCCAGGTTGACAACCCCTGTTCTAGTGAGTAGGTTTAACTCTAGGGCAATTTCGGAACCAGCATAGATTCCTCTCCCTCTTCACCTTTAGCTACTCCCCTAGCCTGTTTACCTTCAATGCACCATGATGTACCAATGCAATACACAGATGACTCTTCTAACAAGAAAAAACAAACATTTGCCTGCTATAGAACAAGAGCATTTTCCATTCTGCTCTGTTCCTAGTGCCATTAAAATGTACGCAAGCCCCTTCACATAGAAGAACATTTTTAGTTAAAATTTTACTCTCTCCTTTATAATGGTTTCCTATTGGTAGGAAGTCCAAGCCAATTAGAATAGAATAGAATTTTGTGTGTGTGTGTGTGTGTGTGTGTGCGCGCGCGCGCACACAAAATGAATAAACAGAACTAGATTAACAATAAAAGAAAATGATTTATGCCTATGTCAAAAGTAATGCTGTTTGCTTTCCAGGATTTTCTTATCTGGCATTTGCTCAAAGTTTTCTATTCACCCAACAGGCAATTGTATGGACAACTTAATGCAAATGTCCTTCTTATTCCCTGTAAGTGAAACAACCTGAGGGACTGGACTGCCGCCAGCGGTGAGAAAATTCTGAAGCACAATGATTCACTCAATATTTGGGCCTTTGCCACTAATAATGATACTAATTAATAACAATTAAGGCAGGAATTTTAATGATGTTGAAACTTGTCTGTTAGGAGGTGGACTGAAACTACTCATTCATTTCACATATGCCACCAAACCATCTCTCAGATAGTCATAGGTTTGGGTTGTTTGTAATTGGTGATCTGGAGATGAAAGGCTCTATTATCAAAGGCAAAAACTCTGAACTGTTATCTCTCCCTTCAAATCAGAATAGTTTTTTGTACAGTAAATTAGGATACAGTTTACAAAGGCTACTAGACTAGATCTTGCAAATGCTTGTTCTTACCCATTCAGCTTCATCATCATCTCCACAATCCCCAAAACAAGAACTAGCCAGTCCATCCTGGGAGCCTTTCTTTAGGACTCGGATACCCTGGAGGTCCATCCGACGACCTTTCACCTCTAGTGCCCCTTCAAAGGCTTCCAGAGGCCAGGAATTTTCAAACTCATCCACCAAAGCCAACATCTCTTCAGACATCTGAGCGTCTCCCAAATTTTCCAGCCCTTCTGAACCATTGCTTTCTGCAATGACTGTGTCTGAAATGGAGTGTTAATAACATCACCAACATTATTTTTATTTACAGTAGAACCCACAGGCTGCTAAAAAAGGGAAGTAGTGTTCTGTGCCTCAGGTCTTCTGCTGGTTCAAATCAAACATCAGAAGCAGGTCCAGGGAGGCGATCCTTCCCTTCTATGTGGCATTGGTCCGGTCGCAGTTGGAGTACTGCATCCAGTTCTGGGTGCCGCACTTCAAGAGGGATGTGGCTAGCACTGAGAGGGGTCAGAGGAGGGCCACTCGCATGGTCAAAGGGCAGTGGGGCAGGCCCTACGAAGAGAAGCTAAAGGGCCTGAACCTACTCAGCCTCCACAAGAGAAGGCTGAGAGGGGATCTGGTGGCCATTTACAAACTCACCAGGGGGACCAGCGAGAATTGGGGGAGGTTCTGTTCCTCCGGGCACCACCTGGGGTTACTAGGAATAAGAGCCACAAATTGTTAGAGAGAAGGTTCAGGCTGGACATCAGGAGACATTACTTTACAGTTAGAGCTTCCAGGCTCTGGAATGGGCTCCCAAGTGAGGTGGTGATCTCCCCTACGTTGGTGGTCTTCAAGGGGAGGCTGGACAGATTTTTGGCTGGGGTGATATGATCCTAGCACCCGTTCCTGCCTGGGGCAGGGGGTCAGACCTGATGATCTGTTTAGGTCCCTTCTGACCCTAAGTATTATGATACTATGATATGACTGTGGAATTTCCATCCTTGCAAGTTTTCAAAAGCAGGTTAGATAGACGCTTGGCTGGGATGGCTTAGTCAGGAATGATCCTGCCTTGGGCTGGACTAGATGACCTCATAAGGTCCCTTCCAGCCATACTTCCGTATGATCCTAAGGGCATGGACGTCTGTTTGTCTTTGTTTTGTGCCGTTATAAACATTTTTATGGTGGCACAAAGGAAACATCTGTTTGCAGCTGTTCTCTCTTCCTCTGTAAAACTGCAAACTTCCTAAGAAGTTTTCAAGTATCCCAGGGTGAAACATCCGTTTCAGCAGCCTACCTGTTTGCTATTGTTTCACTATGGAAAGGCAAAAGGTTTGCTGGAACCTCCTCTGGTTTGTTGTTTGAAGGGCATTAAAAATTAACGCATGCTGTTCTCTAACTTATATAATCATGCCGGGGATTCCATTAAAGCCTTACACAGTATCTCCCTAGTGAATCTGCCACTAAGAAGTAGAATATATTCAAGATCCTCCATATTTTATTTTAAAAACTTTTCAGTCTTTTTCTATCCTTTCATTGTAGACTGAGCACCCATTCCAGCAACTAGGGCATCCCATTTAGCCATGGTCATGTAAGTGAAAGTGATGCACACAGTTTGTGTTTTTGCCCAGATGAAGTAGAAAAAAATGGATTGCTGAAGGGATACAAAAAATTCAAATCAGCATGGATGGCTGAGCCATCTCAGAACCAAACTGCTGTACCTTAAATGTGTCAGATATCTGGGCAGAACTAGAAAGATGAAATAAGAAATCAATGGAATTAAAGAGCCTTTCTCCTGTCTTGTCATAGGAGTTTCATCCTCGTGGTGCTTGTGAAAAAGAAGCCAGGCTTGAAGGCTAGAGACCAAATCATTATTCAAGCATGCACTGAAATGCTAAGGCTAACTTACTTTCCAGTCTCAGAGATGAAGGGTCCCTTGTTGAACTCTGAATGCGATATTCTGTGGTGTCTTCTGTACCTCCCTCAGAATTTTCTTCTTTAGCTGTTACTGACTCCTGGGGTTCACCAAAGTACTTCTGCTTGTCATGAATGTCACCTGGGTTTTTCTTATGACAGTGGCCTATAAGAAACAGATATGCAAACAGTATAAAACAACTCCCTCCAGACACATCATCTGATGCAATGAACCAGAGATGACACTCCTTTTCTATTGGTATTTCTCCTGCATAGAGACTAACAGACCAATTGTGAACCTTCAGTTCAATGAGATTTCAATAGGAGTGGATGATGCTGAGCACTTTGCTGTATTGGTCCAATACAAAGTTACAAGATGCATGGATCTCAGCATTTAACATACTCCAATTTTCTCGCCTGTTAAAGTCCACAGTTACCAAAGTAACTGAGTCTAGGTGCCCACTCCAAGGTACATTCCTGACATGTTAGTTAATATTATTATTACGATTAACGTGTCAAAATTGTAACATTCATTAAGTTGAGAATAGAACTCAAAGCTTAGAACTCTTTGATGCTGATGTTCAGTGTTGGAGGTTCAAAACTCACTGTGGACATCAAAGGATCAAGCAAAAGACCTGGGAGAAATTTTATGAAAATCAAATCTACACAGAAAGAGTTAGTAGTCAGCAAAGAAGAAGAAACCTTTCCATTTACCTTGCACTGCGACTGTACTGCCCTCTTGGCTAGGACATTAAAGCTTACCAAAGAGCAACAATTAGATGACACTTACAAAACTACAATACATTTCAGTTACATGTGTTATAAGATTTACAGAGTTTACTGAGTCTCAACATATCTATTGTATAGGGGGACTTATTACAGCAATATTGGAGCAACTGAGGTAGTAGTTCATTTATTAAGGTAAGAAATCAAATACTGTGCAACACCCTGTAGAGAAGTGCAGTTATTCCCATATTACCAATGGAGACCTGTGGTACAGACAAGATTGGCTTGCCCAAGGTCTCACAGGCCAGAGAATCAAACCTAAATACCAGGTAAGTGCCATTTCATGGCTCTTTTGAGCAAGATTGGAATTACTACTTCCTATTTCTAGATGGAGAACTAGAGACAGAGGATGAGAAAGGTGGACAGGGCCGCAAAGCAAATCAGTGGCAGAGTTAAAAATAGAACACAGGCCTTTGTGGAGTTTCCATTCCCAACCCTGTCTGTGAGGGCACTACTTACGTTAGTTAATGTACTACTGGTAGCACTCAGATTGTATGGTGGTAGGTGTGACCTAAGCATTCGTGGAACAGAAAAAACAGATGAGAAAGTTCCCAGTCTTTTCCATCTTGTGGCCCACATGAAAATCTAGCCAGAAAGAAACATTACAAATGAACACCTAGGCACAAAGAAAGGAGGACTGTGGCTTCGGAGAGCACAGTGACTCCAAAAAAAAAGTTTCATTTATGATACTGGAACATCATAAGCTCCTTGACCATGTAGTAGTTTGATATGAAGAGCCTCTGAATATCCCTGGTTTCCAGACACAACAGTGCCTCTGGAAATAAGGCCATGCAAGTTTACAGAGGAAAATACCGAAATAAATAAAAAATAGACGCGTGATCCTTTAGCAAATATTTTATGTTCTTCAGTTTTCTAGTTATATATTGAAATGTTGGGTAAACTGAATCATTTCATGAAATGGGTAACTGAAGAAACAAAGTGGGGAAAAACAAAGTTTATAAACTGTTTTAACACCTGCCATACAATTAAAATCTTTCTGGTTTTCACACTTGACTTCTTTCACCAGTCATTGCTTCCGTCTTTTTTTCCCCTTCTAATCTCTGCTCCCACCCCCCAATGAAAATTTAATTGGTTTCATCTTTTTAAATCTCTGCAATACGCAGAGAGCTTCATGCATAATTTATAAGGAATGGTGTGCGCAGGACCCCAAAGCTGAAATTAGTCCTCCTGGCTGACATCAAAACCAGACGGACTTTGATGCAAGTCAGGTGCATTCTAAGAATGTGATGCCCTTCAGTGGAGAAAACCTTGGTCAACTTAGCATCTTGATGAAGGAGAACAGAAGAGACTAAGGTACACAGAGCTGATTAGAAAACAAGCAAACAACCCCCTCGCCTCCCCCCAAAACCTGATGCTTTTTAAAGCAAACACCAGGAGACTGAAAAAAAAAGGAAACTAGCATCCTGAGAACAGCAAGGGAAAAATGAAGACACATTTAAAAATATTACTTAAGACTAGCATCATTAATATTAATTTACAAACACTGACAGCTAAAAACAGACTGGATGAGAGTGCTGGCTTTCTTGGGATCAGAGTGCTGCTATATATAGAAAGCCAAGTGGCCTATTTTTTTTAATTACTGCTTCTAGTTGCCTGGCATTGCTGGGGAAGAAAATCTGGTACAAAAAGCAATGGAAGTTTAAGATCTTTGCCATTCTGATCATGAAACTGATGCTGCTGAAATGCCTAAAGTCAGAGCTTTATGGCCTGCTCTCTGACAGAAAAACAACTGGAAAATATGGGAAGAGTTAGCAGAAAGGAAGGACTGAAAGGGATCAACATAGCCTGGAAGCATATGAACACTTTTTTTGGCTGCAAGCTACCATGTATTATTAGTGTTGCCTTATTACTGGCCCAACACGTGATTGATCTAGTTGCTGTGCATGCAGAGAACAAAGATGACCATTCCTGGCCCAACTGCCCTGAGATATATGCTTCCTAACTTTCACCTTTCTTCAAATTTTCCAGGTGAATTTGGGGGGATGGATCCTGATGTGGCTGGTGTCACATCAAAGCTGCCTGCTTGAAACATACTTAAAAACAGTCTTTTACTTAAATTTACTCTGCTCAGAAGAACAACTATAAAAAGTATAACTTGCTTACTCAGCAGATCTTGTCCCTGGTTACTGTTTTCTGCAGCTAGATTTGCATGGTTTATAAAGCTACAATAAAGCAAAGCGGATTCCATTCTGTTTTCTACAATACCAGTGAAACAGTTAACTAAGTTCTTGCTAGTTACACCCCTTAAATCTCACCGATAAAGTGGGGTGTATATATTTGGCCCACAGGGTCTTTATTACAAGCGGTGCTGTAAGAAGGACGTCGGAAACAGACTCTGAGAAAGGTTACTGTTTACTTGTAAACTGTGCTTGCTGAACAGGGGGCAGGAGGAGGTGAATCAGCATTCAGTAGGTGCAGAAACCTTCAAGGATGTGGTTTTATCTACTTATAATAATCTGAGATCCTGTGATGAAAATAAATACTCAATGGGTGCATCTCCATGTATACTTAAATGAGCAGTAGCCTATTCTACTGTGTATTAAAGTGTCCCATAAAAAAAAATGCTAATATGCTAATGCGCAGGAGAATAGGCTACTGTGCAGACGTGCCACCTAAAAAGTGTGCGTTTGCGCTATTGTGTATTAGTGCAGCCTAATGCGTATTTATTTAGTACCTCATATTAGAGGTACTACATTAAATGCATAGCAGTAAAAGCACATTCACACACATGTAGACATGCCCAATATGTATTAAACCTAAATCCTTCCTGTATTATTTTTACTGCAATTTCTCTAGGACCTAGGAGCAGTGGTTTTCAACCTTTTTTCATTTGTGGATCCCCCAAAAAATTTGAATGGAGATGAAGACCTCTCTGAATTTTAAGTGTGGGTATTTATATACTTTTGATTGGTCATAGTTAACTTTTGCAGACCTCCCAGGATTCCACAGATCACAGGTTGAAAACCACTGCCCTAGAGTCTAGGGCAAGGTTTGTATTTTGTATGTTTGTTGAGTATCTGATACCAAACAACGTTCTTCCCTTTTGGGACACCAAGTGCTATTACAATAGAAATTTTAAATAATAATGAATATTAAATAATCATATAATAATGTATTGACCACATACATGCAATTATCAATTATTAATTCTTATTAAATTAAAATTAGATATTACGTAATGATAATAAATGAAATGGAGAAAACCTGACAGATCATCTGTTCCACCTAGGAGTAGGAGATTCCCAGGAATTACACTGGGAATGGAGGAAGTGAAGGTCTGGAGCAGCATAGCAAGAGGAAAATGGGCAAATATGGTTTTAGTCTCCACTGACTGAGGAACATGCATCTGGGATGACAGAAAACGAGCAATACCGAAAGTGGAAATGCGAGAACTGATCAGCCTCTCTTAGAAGAGCTAAGAGTAGTGCATGTATTAGGCATAGAAGCTCAATCTAGAGTGTTTCTCTTAAAAGTAAAAACCATATGGAAGGGAGGGGGAAATAATCTTCTACTTATTTGTTAAAGGTCACAAATAATTTTGGCACTATACAGAACCAAACATAAAGGGAATTCCTGGCCCAAAGAAAGTGAGTGGAAAAGACTGTAGCTTGGTTAATATAGCAGGGTTTATTAATTTTCATTCCTATTGTTGGATTCAGTGTTTTGTGGAAGTAGTGAATTTTAAAGAGTTAAACATGGAGTCAAATTTTTGTCCCTAACAACAAGAAAGAAATAAAAAATCCTCTGGCATCTAAAAAAATATCTAAATTAGTTACCGCTAATGCTGCTTGTTTACTTCTTGCATTACACTTGGCATAGACACCAAGGACTCATTAGTCATATTCACCTGCCTGATTTCCATATACCAGCCCAAGGCTGGAAGGGGATGCGCTTTTGTGTAGCTACCAATGCCAGATAAAAAAATACAAACCCACAAATATTTTTTGATTAAGTACTTTTAGTTAATTATGGGCTTGGAGTTTGGATTGCTTATACTCTTTTTGCCTTCATTGTCAATTTGGGGTTTAGAGAAGAGAGTGTTGCTAAGCTCATTGATTTTTATCATGAGTCTACTTCATAGTATTGTTTTCCTTTTGTCTCAGTTCCTGACTTTGTAAGATTCCATAAAAATCTTAGCTGTTATTAAAAATATTGAAAAAATTAGTTCCAGAAAACTTAATTCTCAAGGTTTCAAAGAAAAACTTGGAAAATCAGAAGTCAAACAGGAAGAACCAAAAATCCATTATTTTAAAGTCTCCCAATTTCTTGAGACATAATTCATGTTTTGTTTTTTTTTAATGGCTAGGGTTGACATTGTTGGGTTAGCACTCTGTGGATTAAGGGAGACAAGCAAGCTTGAGGACTGTAGTTGATGATTAAATTTGTGTTTGAAATCTTATTTTGTTCTATTGTGTTAATTCTGCCTGGGAACAAGGGTTGCCTTTTTTAATGAAGCGTCCCTTTAAAAACACTGCGGCATAAGCTGAAAAAGTGAGCACTACTAGAAATCAGCCTGCTGCAGTGGTTCTCAACTGGTGTAGAGGACTACAGTATGTCTATGCTCTTCTTGCCTTAGGGAAAGGTAGCTCAGCTTTTTCTAGTCTGGCCTCTATTACACGCCTCCTGGAATCAGAGGTGTACGGGATAATCCACGTGCCTCACGTGCCTCTGTTTCCAGATAGCATTGTGTAGGTCAGACCACGAAGGGCTGGTACATGAGCTAGCTCTCCTGCCTGTTTCAGACTTAACAGAGAGCCCTAAATTCAGGGGCATATGCATGTGCCACAACCCTTCCCAGGCTGGCTGTGCAGCAGTAGCATGGGGCAGATTTACTTGGAGGTAGCATCACCTGGTTAAAAAGCTCAGAGGTAGGTTGAGCATAGTGGTTCTCTACCAGGGGATGCAGCTACATTCCTTCAGACCAAGCCCTACGAGGAGAGACTAGAGAAACTGGACCTTTTCAGCCTCCACAAGAGAAGGTTGAGAGGCGACCTTGTGGCTGCCTTTAAGTTCATCACGGGGGCACAGAAGGGAATTGGTGAGTATTTATTCACCAAGGCGCCCCCGGGGGTTACAAGAAACAATGGCCACAAGCTAGCAGAGAGCAGATTTAGATTGGACATTAGGAAGAACTTCTTCACAGTTCGAGTGGCCAAGGTCTGGAATGGGCTCCCAAGGGAGGTGGTGCTCTCCCCTACCCTGGAGGTCTTCAAGAGGAGGTTAGATGAGTATCTAGCTGGGGTCATCTAGACCCAGCACTCTTTCCTACTTATGCAGGGGGTCGGACTCGATGATCTATTGAGGTCCCTTCCGACCCTAACATCTATGAATCTATGAATTCAGAAAAGTTGTGGAAGGGTGCCTAGCTTCTTAAAAGCTTGATAACCACTGGGCTGCTGCATGAGTATTCACATTTCAGAAAAGACTAATGCAAACTCTGCTAATGAAAAAGAGTTGATTCCAAAAGTACGAGCATAGATTCAATTCAACAAAACATTATTCAGCTTGCAGTGATTTTATTAAAGGTCATTTTGCCCCATAATGGTTTCTTTCACAGTAAGGGTAGCATGTCCAGAACTTACCAGAAATGGAAATGTCACACTTTTTATACTGTTTCATAGGTATCTCTGGAGATATTTAGAATCACAGAAAATGAGGGTTTGAAGGGACCTCAGGAGGTCATCTGGTCCAAACCCCTGCTCAAAGCAGGACTACCCTCAACTATATCATTGCAACCAAGAGTCTAGTTGGGTCTTAAAAACCTCTAAGGAAAGAGATTCCACAATCTCTCTGGGTAACCTGTTCCAGTGTCTTACTATCCTCCTGGTGAGAAAGTTTTTCCTAATATGTAACTTAAACTTCCCTTGCTGCAACTTGAGACCTCCTTGTTCTGTCATCTGCCACTGAGAACAGCTTAGCTCCATCTTCTTTTGAACTCCCCTTCAGGTAGTTGAAGGCTGCTGTTAAATCCCCCCTCAGTCTGCTCTTCTCCAGACTAAATAGTCCCAGTTCCCTCAGCCTCTTCTCAGAAGTCAAGTGCCCCAGACTCTAAACCATTTTCAGTGCCTTCCACTGGACTCTCTCCAATTTGTCCACATCCTTTCTGTAGTGGTAGCTCAAAACTGGACACAGTAATCCAGATGCAGCCTCACAAGTGCTGAACAGAGGGGAAGAATTACTTTTCTTGATCTGCTGGCAACACTCCTACTAATGCAGCCCAGTATGCCATTAGCCTTCCTGGCAACAAGGGCACACTGTTGGCTCATATTTAGCTTATTGTCTACTTCAACCTGTAGGTCCTTTTCTTCAGAGCTGCTGCCCAGCCAGTCAGCCCCCAGCCTGTCCTGGTGCATGGTACTGTTCTGTCCCAAGTGCAGGACTTTGCGCTTGTCCTAACTGAACTTCATGAGATTTCATTTAGTCCAAACCTCCAATTTGTCTAAGTCACTCTGAATCCTAGCCCCACCCTCCAGCGCATCTACTACTCCCCTTTTATGAATGCTGCACCAATAGACAGCTTCCTTCTTGACCTGTTACCATTGCCTACATACAGTCACTTCAATACATGACACATTGTCAGCTGAGAGTAATAGAGGAGAAATGTACATTATTTACCCTTACATAAAAAATAGTGACAACTCAAGAGGAATTCAGAAGATTTAGGAGACACTCACTACTGAGTATCCAATATTTTAAACCAGGGATATTTGGGATACATTCACCATATGTAACTTCAATTCTGGACATAGTACATTATCACTGATCAAATGTACAGGTCCACATGTGTTCAGGGCTTCACAGCACAAACAGGAAGATATGGTTCATGCCTCAAAGAGCTTACAAGCCAGTTCAGAATTAATGAGCCTACCACTAACCTGATAAAACCAGAAAGTCTCAAAGTAACCAGGTTTTGGGCCCAGCTGGCACTTGGCGGTAAGATCTTCTTTGATGGTGCAGAAAGTGGTAGTGGTGGCAATTCAGTAGAAAGTACTTCTGGTTCAGTATCAATAGCAGACCAGCATTCCAATGGAACGTTATGAGAACTGTGTCACTAGAAGTGCCAGCTTGCAGATGATATTAAAATAAGATCCTGACCTCTAGCTGTTACTAAGATTCCCACTACCATGTTAACTCCAGTGTGATTACATTCTACAACCCCGAACTGCACCATTTCAGTACCAGTTTCTTTTTTTTTATTCCCCTTAACAACATTGAGCCTACAAAGAATCACTCGTTGACTAAGCAGAATTATGGCATCAGCAGGGATAGATTCTGGTTACATGAGGTGCTGTCACTGAAACTGCTTCAGAGAATGCTGCTCACTCTAAGGAAGGGATATTTTGCACCCTAAAAGTGTTCAAGACAGGGTCCTGCACAAGAAAGAGTTCACAGTCTAGTTGTAAGAGGAAAGGTGATGAGCAAAGGTAAGAAACTATCAGGGAGGCGTTAGGACAAAGAAAGACTAGGGATGTGTGATCATCATCTAAACTGCATACCTTTAACATGCAAATGTCCTGGTGGGTCAGGGTGGTTTTTGTCTTTAAGTAACAATGACAACGGGATAACAGACTGCATTGTTATAACGCTGGCTCACTAGGCATTACAGGCTATTGTAAAATATGGCACACAAGTGAAATACATAAGGATGCACATAACGCTGCTTTCTGCCATCCCTTCCCCTAGCTCTTTACTGGCATTTTACAAGCTTGATGTCTTGGTGTGGGAGTTTTGTCATTAGCTTCAAGACAGACAGGACAGGACCTCATCATTAGGGATCTACTGAATTTGCGACTTCATGGATTCCAGGAATTCTGACACTGCCTGAAAACTCAATGCAGGAGGGGAAGGGGGAATCACCAAAATTAAAAAGCTGATTCCCTCGAGGGAGACAGCAGCCCTCAGTGTCCTCAAGTGTTTTTCAGCAGTTCACTGGGGCAGGGAAGGAGGGTGCTGCCCGCAAGATGGGTGCTGTACTGCCCCTCACCGCTGATTGGCTGCAAGCGCTGCCTGTCATGTGGCCCTGCCTCTCGCCACCAATTGGTGGCAAGAGGCAGGGTTGCATGATGGACAGCCCTCACAGCCAGTGGCAAGGGGTGGGGCCACATGATAGGCAGCCAATCAACAGCAAGGGGTGGGGCCACCAGGGCCCCATAGCCAATCAGAGGCATGGGGGGGGGGACCCTGCCATACTCTGGCTGCAAAATGGCTGTTCCATCCACATTCTGTCTGTGAAATCGGGGGCAGCCCCTACAAATTAGGTAGATCCCTACTCATAATAATTAGCAATAATGTCAACGTACTTGCAGTATCTTTTAAAGCTGTGAAGTATCAATTAACAGGTAGAAAATCATCAGCTATGCCCTCAAGGACTAGAGTTGGCATCTCGCACTGTCAGATTGTGAAGGACAGACATACTGTTGCAACATTTTCTTCTGCAGTGCCATGCTGCAAAGTCAGCTGAGTAGTGAGTATTTTTAAACCAAGAGAGCTCTCTTTTCTTGCTCTCTGGTCACCGATTCAGATGTTCATGACCTCATTCTGCTCGACATGAATTGTAGTCCTAATATAATAGGCTGCGATTTCTAATACCTGCTTAAGTCATACAAATATTTAAAATCAAAGAGATAATATAGAATTCTGTATTTTAATTAGCTTTTTTTTTTTTTTTTTTTTTAAGAGGACAATCTTTTTTATAATTTCAGAAAGAAATATTATTTCTATTTAGGGAAGGTTTTTCTTTTCCTTTCTCTTTTTTTAAAACAAACATTCCTGTGCAGGGTCAGAAAACTGAAGTCTGTAAAATCTGCAACTGTGGATGACAGTCAGTAGGAGAAGCTAACTGGAAAATGAGTGAAATTGATCATCAGGGCTAAGTACAGAGAGTCAAAAAGCCCAAGGCCAAATTGATTTAATTTTTGCAGGTTAGTCTAAGCCACATAGTTTGAACTACTAAACAACTGAATGGACATTTACTTTTGACTCCAGATATGCAGCCACACGCCTGCAGTGGCCCAGGTCAGAAGCGGGGTGGGGGGTACTAGAGCATGCATCTCTGCTTGGCTGGAGCAGACAGCTTGGGCCCACTCACTCTGCAAGGGTGGGGTCTGTGAGGCAGATGCAAGGCATCCTAGGATTTGGGGGGGACTGCGAGTTAACTTGAACCTGGAGGGGATCTGGGACAGAATTTCAATAAACCAATTTAACTTAAATCAGCTCAGTCTGATACTACATCTATCCAGATTTATCTTAGACCAGTTTCAGCCATTTTGAAAGCAGTTTATGTATGCTGAACTTCTGTTGTGTTATAGATTTGCACCAGTTTCTGATCACTTATACTGATTTATGTGTAATTTCTGTCTCTAGCCCAGATCATGAGTGACATGAACAAGCATGAGTGGTAAAATGTAAAATTTATTTTTTAAAGTGATCAATTTTGAAAATCTAAGCTGTTAGTAGTAATTTCTATCCTTACATTACCTAACAGTGCTTCTTATGCATGTGGAGGTAGGATTTTCAGAGGGGAGCAAAGATAGGTCAACACTGAGCACTTTTGAAATTACCATCCATGTAGACACTGTGTTGAAATATACTTTGTTTTAATGTAGAGCAAACAGCTCAGACTTTCTTATTTTCATTTACGAAGTATATAAAGTTCATTCCTTTTATTACATTTATCCCAGTAACAGGTTTTTCATTCAAAAGAATGTTATAGTAGTAAATCACTATCTTCAATTATAGGATCTTTTTAAAAAACAGGCTTATTGCCAAAAGATGTACTTAAATTGCCTTAACTATACATTCCTTTTTAAGAATAACCATAAGTCTCAGTTACAACCAGTTATGATTAAGCCTTTTTTTATTTAAATACAGATGCCATTTGATATAACCAGATTTCTTGTTCATGTTAAGAGGCGAAAACACCTCATTATAACAGATCTATCCCTGATGAACACACCACTGCAAATTGCCCTTATGAAATATATAGCCAATAGTAAATAAAATACGAACAAATATAACAGAGAAAGAACTGCCTTTTTAAATGTATATGCTTTATGATTTGAAAGGGACATGCACATATGCAAATACCCTGGAGAAACCCATGGGGCTGATTTACAAACAAAGTAGCAAGCTACCTAAAAATATCCTCTTCTATAATTAACAGGGGGAGGTGGTGAAGTTCAGAGGTCTGGTTATTTTAAGACGCACACCCCTTTCCTCCGTCTTCTCCCTCGTCACTGCCTACAACAGGAGCTCATTCTTTATGATTCAAGTATAGAAACCCCAGTGTGTTCTCACTGATGTCTGGGAACAGGGCCCAAACATGGTAGAAGGCATCTAAATTTAGCTCTCCAACCCTGTCAGCAGATAAGAGAGACTAGAAAATGCGATTAGCAATGCCTCTCTCAGGGTGTTCTGGTGCTACATATAGAGCAGCAGGGTAAGCAGCACTGTGGCCTGAATATCAATTAGTACCTCAAAAATAACTTGATATCCTTCAGAGAAAGGGGAAAAGACACACATGCTCAACAAGTTCAGAATGCTGATGGCTTATCCTCTGCTACTTCTTTTATGCACTTGGTTCTGCATTTACATAAAATGATTTATCAATTATTTCAACACACTAATACCGCTTTTCCATCAGTTAAATTGGTTCACATTAGACCACAGAGTATACATATAGGTCATCTTGTCTTGCAGATCCTCAATGGCTGCAAGCAATGAACTTCCTAAAGGTGGGTTTGAGGTCTGCTTTCAATCATGTACTGTTTTTTCTCCAATTTTGGGTTACTTCTGCAAATCGACACTGGTCCAGTAAGTTTAATGTGAGGGAGAAAGAAAAATGTCCAGTTCTTTGCTAGAAGAATTCACACTAGTCAATGTTCAACTTTTTATATCAGTATCACTATTTCAGCTAAAAGTGTTTAAAAAAAAACCTACCAAGAGTTGACTCAATATAAAAGGTGCCTCAGTCTGGTACAACTCATTTCCCTAGCTTGACCCATATAAGTCATTTTATACTGCTAGGACTGCATCCACACTAGAGGATCGTGTTAACCATATCAGTGTTATATAGAGTAGCAATTTTCAACCAGGGTGTTGTGGCATTGTTTAACATGCAGACATGATTCACAAGATAAACCCAGAGATTTCAAATAAGAATCACAGTATTAAAAGACATTCTGACCTGTTGTGGTCTTTGTGAGTTTGTTAGAGGAACACTAACGTATTACTTTTCCATACTGAAAAAAAAAAGGGGGGGGGGGAGGAGGGAGGAATGGAACTAATAGCTGGTATTTTCCAAGGGGTACCTTAAGTCTAGAAAGGTTTGAGAACCATTCATCTAGAGGGGTACACACTTGTTTGCTGAGACAAACTCTTAGTTTAACATCTCAGCTTGCCCAGCATGTACACAAACACTACTCACTATTAAACCTCAACTCACTTATCCAAAACCCCTACTCTCCCTCTCCCTGCCTCCTAGCCTACATTTTTCCTTTCTAGTGTTACATAGATAGATACAACCTGCTCCCTGTCCTGTGGGTTTATCTGCTATATCCTGTGATCCCTAACTGCTTGAAGTCAATGAGACTAGTGTACTGAGGACCACTGATGGGGTATACCACTGCAAAGTTAAACCCTTTGCTTGTTAATCACCAGTTCAAGCAGCTGTGCTAAAAAAAAGTCATTTATATATCAAGATCCATATGATGCACTGCAGTCATGTAATAAACTGCCATGATCAGGCACCTTTGACTGTTGCACCTATACTTTTGACCACTAATCCGTCCCTCTGCATGGTGGGAATGTTAAAATATCCCCCATCACCACCAGATTTCAAATACTAACCTGCCTCACAAATATCTTTTTGTCAACTACATGTGCAATGGCTTTTTGTCTTCATTAAATTACACTGATCTTTACTGTACTTAGGCCTGAATGATGGGTTTAGTTGACTCATTTGGGATGAACACCAGCATGTTTCCCTCCCAGCTACAGATGGCAGGGTTCAGAGGCATCAAAATAACTAAAATAACATGGCAAGGTATATGTCTCAATTTAATAAGGAACATGGCTACCTACCTAACTTGGAGCTTTCACATGCTTAGTGTTTTGTCTAGCAACATGAGTCAGCTTTCACATACGAAGGCAAGACTCATTGGTCTTGGATAATAAGGGCAGGGGAAACCGATTAAACTATAACTTGGCTACAAGGGAGCAGTGAACAGTTAGTAGAATTAGGATTAGCTTTCTCTGGAGCCCAGCCAGGGAATCCCTGCAGAATGCGAAGGCTGACAAGAAGAGTGTGAGAATGCAAGAGAAGGCTGGTATACTGCCAATGGCACACTAGCTATATTAGGCTCTAATACAGAGGACTATTTGCTACTGCAAGAACAATACCAAACTCTCACTAGCAGAGAGATTGGGATTTTATAGCATGGTGCCTGGAAGGATTCCTTCCCTTTCTCAGTAAATATTAGTCCATGAAACATTGGTGCTCTTATATAGGGACACTGAGTTATCCTAACTCCACAATAATTGGCAACTATAAGATAGTGTGGGTTTTAAAGATTATGAGAGCATGTGGAAGAGTGCAAAACAAATGCCACAAGAACAGGACAACCAGCCATAAGAAAAAGGGGTGGGGGGGGGGAGGGGAGGACGGGGGACAGGGACAAGCCATGGAAGTAAAATCTCTGGTATTTCAGGTTTCAGACCATCTCAATCTAAGCACTGAAAGAAAGCACTGCACAATGATTTGATACACATTCAAGATGAAACATTTCATGGTGGGGCCCACAGACTCTCGCACTACTTCTCAAATGTAAGCAAAAACAGGTACAAGTCTCGCAGAAAGCTTACAGGTTTTAATGAGACCATCCATTAGGAATCTCTAGCAATGCTAGGAGTCCAGTTGAACTGAACATAATTTACACATCTTTGGTTTAAATAACCTTGCGGTGGAACTTACTATACCTTTTCTCCACTACCAGCTATCCTCTGTAAAAAAAAAAAAGGCTGTTAAACTTCTACAAAGGTTTCTGACTTGTTCATATTTCTTTTATACTCTGAACAGCATTGTCTATTTTGGTCTAAAAGAGTAGGAACATGTTGCTTGGAATAGCCTTGCTAGAAGTCACCACTAGCAAAAGCAGCCTCTCAAAGAGGCAACACAGGTTAGACTAGATGAGGGACCTAATGTAAGCTTAGACAAGGCTTACTGCTGCTAGGTTATTTCCATGCAGTTGGGAATGAATGAAGCCTGATTTGGCAGCACATGAATGACAAGTTTTACAACACAGGCATATTTCTCCGGGCTAGTCTTGTGCAGCTTACTGATGATTGCCAGGGCTTCCCCACTGTCAATACAAAGCAAGAGAGAAAAGCAGCAGCAAAAAGCAAAACACATACACAACCTCCTCCAAACCATGTGAACAAATAAAGTGATGCTGAATCACTGGCAAGCTTTAAAAGGTTTAGCTGCTTGTCAGAAATACTCTCCCTTTCTTTCTTCCCCCAGGAGGCCCTCATCCTTCCACCCATGCATTAACTTCAAGTCGTCAAACCCTCCAAATACATTATGAGGAACAATCTGGCAGACTAGATAGGCTAGATCTATTCTTAATCTATTAATGCATTCCTACTCTTCCCTTCCCATAGCAATGTCTACACCTCTTCTCCTTTTTCTATTCATTGCCATGGCAGAGGCAGTGACCTTCCTGTCCATAGATTTCATGAGTCGGAAGGGACCTGGGTAGATCATCGGGTTGAACCCTCTGCTCCAGGCAGGAAAGAGTGCTGGGGTTAGGTAACCCCAGCCAGATGCCTGTCTAATCTCCTCTTGAACATCTCCCGGGTAGGGGAAAGCACCACCTCCCTTGGGAGCCCATTCCTTATTTTGGCGACCCTTACCATAAAGAATTTCTTCCTTATGTCCAATCTAAATCTGTACTTCTTTAGTTTGTGGCCATTATTTCTGGTAACCCTGAGGGGCGCCCTGGCAAACAGTGTGTCCCCCATTCCCTATTGGCTCCCCAGATGAGTTTGTAGGCAGCCACAAGGCTGCATCTCAGCCTTCTCTTGCGGAGGCTGAAGAGATTCAGATCCCTGTGTGACTTCATAGGGTCTTACGTGCAGGCCCTCAACCATATGAGTATCTTTCTCTGAACCCTCTCAAGGTTATCCACATCCCTCTTGAAATGCAGTGCCCAAAAATGGACACAGTACTCCATTTGTGGCCTCACCAATGTCGCATAGAAGGGAATTATCACTTCCCTAGACCTGCTCGTGATGCTCCCACTGATGCAAGAAAGAGTGCGGTTAGCCTTGCTTATTACCTCGTCACACTGGCAACTCATGTTCATTTTTTCAACAACCAGGACTCCGAGATCTCTTTCCACTGTTGTGGTACTCAGAATGGTACCCCCCCCAGTCTACAGGTGTGTTGGAGATCCTTTTTCCCCAGGTGCAGCACCCTGCATTAATCCTTGTTGAATTGCATCCTATTCTGATCTTCCCACTTCCCTAGTCTGTCCATATCTGCCTGAATTTGCTCCCTGCCCTCCAGTGTGTTTACTATGCTCCATAGCTTAGTGTCACCTGGGAATATGGACAAGGTACTTTCAACACCTTTATCCAAATTGCTGATGAAGATATTAAACAGTACTGGTTTAAGGACAGAGCCCTGGGGGACACCACTGCCCACATCCCTCCAGGGAGAAACCGCCCCATCTACCACCACTCTCTGGGTGCATCCCATAAGCCAGTTTTTCACCCATCTCCCTGTGAAAAAATCCATATCACAGCTACTCAGTTTACTCGTAAGAATTGGGTGCGACACTGTGTCAAAAGCCTTTTTAAAATCCAGGTTAATAATATCTACTTCCTCCCCTGCATCTAAGCACTTTGTGACCTGGTCATAAAAAGAGACCAGGCTAGTCAGGCAGGATCTGCCTGCTATAAACCCATGCTGGTTGCCCCTCACCATTGTGTTACCCGCTGGCCCCCTGCAAATGTGATCCTTTATTATTTTTCATAAGGTCTTGCTGAGAATAGAGGTGAGGCTAACTGGCCTATAATTACCCGGGTCCTCCTCCTTCCCCTTCTTGAAGATAGGGACTATGCTGGCCATCTTCCAGTCCTCTGGGACCTGTCCCAAGTGCCATGAGCATTCAAACAACCGTGCCAATGGTTCTGCCATGTCATCGGCCAATTCCTTTAGTACCCTTGGGTAAAGATCGTCAGGGCCCACCGACTTAAATACATGCAACCCTTCCATCTGTCCTATATAATAAACTTTCAATCCTGGGGAAGTCTTGAATGAATGTCAAAGTGTGTATGCTGTTTGAAAACGGCAGGTGATTCAGAGAATGCCTCTCTGTTTCTTACTAGATAGCATGGACAACTACTAGGGACAATAATAGAGCACACTGCTATTATGGAACTAGACAGAACATCAATGTGTTAGATGATACAAACTTAGCATGATGTAAAGAAATTAACCGACTGCTTCAAAAAAGGTCTCAGACTAGTTATGCCCATGCCATTAACGAAGTTTGGGAATGGCAAAAAAAGGAATTAAAATTTCACAACTAAAAAAACAGGCATGGGTAATGAAAGTATATGTAACTGCACATTAGAGAGCCAAAAGAAACAGAACTGCTCCTTGAGAAACCAGAGCTCTCAGCTTTAAAAATTAGCATTGTGTTTATCACAGAGCACTGCACAGGACTATCTCTAAACCTGGTGTGAGCATGCAAAAGGTAACACAAAAGGTAGATTTTTTCATAAGGGGAATCCTTGCTGCAAGAAAACCTTCTAAAGGATCCTTGCACTGCTTTTCTATGGCAGTGTTTCTCAATCCATGGGTTGCAACCCAAAAGTGGGTCATAAGAATATATGAAAGGGTCATGAACCAACTTTAAAAATGGATCATCCAACTAAAAATGGATTCTTCTTTAAAGGAGAAAACTGTGGGAAACTGTGGCTTTTCCCTTGCGGACTGGCAGAGCTCCAGCCTGCAAAGGGCTACTTGGGGCCTCCTGACCCTCATGCCCCACCCCACCCCTGCCCAATACAGTACACCTAAACCCTGCCCCACACACTAGGGGCCTGTGGGTGGGGGGCAGAGGGTCAGGAGTGAGGGGAACTGTATTGGGACTAGCCATTAATGTTTATAAAAGTGGGTCCTGGTACAAAAAAGGTTGAGAACCACTGTTTTATGGGACACATTTGATGGGAAGCTACAAAACAGGGCTTCTGTCATTACATGAGATCCACTAGATAAGAAAGAAAGTTTGCAGAAGACTTGATTCATGCATTTAGCACTGGCTCAAATAATGCTATGAGTACCCAAAAGTAAGGAAGTAGACCGAGGAGTCTCTTGCCTCTTGGGGTCATTCTTTAGAAACCAAAGTAAATCCCCAGTAAACTGTGGGACAGATGTATCCAAGTCTATGCTCTACTTAAGAGTTTGGGACTAGTGTTTAGTTTTAAAGTTATGATTTAAAAGAAAAATGGGGTGGAAAGGAACTATATGAGATGTTCTTCCTTCCTTTCTGGGATGGTAGCATTGAGACTAACATGAAACTGAAAAACCAGCATGGGGCTGGTTATGTTCATAGACCACGCTCAGTTAAGATTTCTACAGCACCTGGTCGACTGAATTCCTTTGGGTTTGCAAAGTTTTAGATACCCAGGTACTGCCTATACCTCTAAAAATGGAAAATATCTATGAAGGAAGTGGCATGAAGCACATCTGCTGCCTGTGGATATCCAGGAAAATCTGTTTATTTTACCAACTACCATAACTTTTACCCACTTTTACTGCAGTTGACACTGCTTAAAGGTGACCTGGATTTTACTTGTAGAGCATTAATAGATCTGTCAACTTCACTACAGCTGCAGGATCTCTATTGCTTTAGATGGCTTGGGGCAGAAGAATCCAGCTTGACTTTCAAATCCCAGGAGGAATGTACACAGAAAGCAATAAGGAAAGAAAATTTTAAAAACTGAAGTAAACATTTATTGGTATTCATGGGGGGTGAGTGGCAGGGGGAAGGCAGGCATTTTCACAGTTTCATGATTCAGGGGAGAACCCATGATAACTGCCATTTTGTGTGGATGTGAGTCTCTCTCTCTGGACACCCTCCCTCATCCCCATCTCAGTAGCTTTGAAAATAAACTTAAGAACAGGCAATCAGGAAATCTGTCAAGAGAACTTTCATTTAATTATTTTAGTTTCAAAATAATGTAATTCCCTTGCTTAAATACTGAGATTTTGAATTTCCTTTGTTACAGAAGCAACTAGGTAATGTTAAAGCAAACAGAAAACTCCTACCCTCTGTCATGCATGCAGAATTCAAGGCAAGAACTAACATTCTCTAGTATCTAAATCAGGGGTCAACAGCCTAGGGCCTATAGGCTGGATCCAGTCCACAGAGCTAGTAATTTTGTAACGGGGAACTTCCTGCATGCTACGCTGTGCTGTGGCAGTGGCCTCTCTTGTGCCATGATGCAGTTAGGTGGTGGGGAGCAGCAGCAGCAGCCAAGTCCTAGATTTGGCCTGTTCAGGACCTGAGCTGGGCCATTTTTGCCTGCTGGTGTAAAGTGTTGCTGGCCCCTGGGCTAAATAATCAAAAAAGCTTGAGTGCATTGTGGGTCTGTGAATCTATACCTTGAAGCCAAACTTAATGGAAAGAATACCTTTAGCAACTTACTATTTGGCACTACAACTCTGAAACTGTGGTCTAGAGATGACTACCAGGGCTAACTCCAGGTAAGTGAGAGAGATGTTTCTGACAGGTGCTTATCAATTCAAATCTATAAGTGTTAACGTATGGGGAATATTTAAGTAAGCCCACACATTTCTTTCATTTGAAATGTATAGTATCAAGTTTCCTTGTCAGTTAGCTTTTTATTGTTTAAAATATTCCTTTACAAAATTGGAAGTACAGTCAGTGGCTGCAGTCTGGTAGCAAGAGTCAGAGTCCTAGGTTCTACTCCTCAGCTCAACAGCTGACTTTCCAGTATTGTTTTGCATGAGTCAAGTCACTAAATCTCTGTCGTTCACCTTACTGTATCCAAGTGAAAGGCACAAGATACTTGAATCACAACAAACTAAAAATTAAAAAAACCCTCCAGGTCAACTTCAACTATGTCATGGCCTAAAGCAAGCCACGCATGTGAACCTAAGTAGCACTGGGAAGATTTTTTTTTAAGGAGCAAATACTTCTTCCCATATTTTAGTTTTAAAAGATGTGGATAAGGCAAGCTGAACCATCATTGTGCATAATATTCAGACCACAAGAGGGCAGCAAAGCTACTCTTAAAACAATTAAATAATGCAGCCGCTATGAATTGTAAACTATATGAGCTGTGTTGCAACACACACACCCAGCCACCATAAAATGAAATCAAACAGCTTAAGAAAATGCATGCTACTTTTGTAAACATATGCACTCATTTAGAAAAATGTTCACACAAAGTGCACTGTAGAAAGAACACAAATTATGCTAAAATTCCTGCAGTATGAACACACTGCCTGTATTTTATGTCTTTTTATTGCTTACAAGACCTGAAGTATTTATAAAAAAAATTCCTCCCCAGCTGCTGTAAAATACATAGAAAGACATATTGGAAGACACTCAGAAGAATAAAAAAAATATATATATATGATCATTCCAAAATGGAAGAAACAACATGTGCAGTTAATTTACTAACTGCAGTTCAATCTCACCTTGCTTTTTTTTTTTAAAAAGTGTTATTTTAAAAAATAATCTGTACAATAAGAAATGAAACTATACACAGCTGAGGCCATTATATTGAAGAGGAACACTTACAGGCATGGCAAAGGAATATTCTTTTTAAAAATAAATGAAGTACTACATGCTCTTTGTTCAGTGGTCTAGATACCCATGTAGCATTTTTTTGAGCAGTGTAAGGGAAGCTTCTGTACTACGACAGCAGATAAGCTGATCATTTTTCAGTAGTTACCTTGGAGACTGTCACCCTAAACTTTAATGTCCTGTACAATTCAAAGTTTCTTTAGGGCAAGAAGCATTTCATTGTCTACTCCTTCAGATCATGAATGTGAATATTACTGAGGCACCTTTTTAAGGTTTTAAAAAGAATATTTGAACAGGCAGCTGATTGCATGTTAATAGTTACTTTCACCTGTTCAGGTTTCAGGGTCGATTAGTGAAAGGAACTCGGCCATGAATGCTATCAGAAGAAATATCTGCTGGCTTGCTGCATTTGTAGTACCAGGAAGAGCATACTGTCAGCAGTGCCTGCATCCTGAAAACAGATTTTGGGATGCTGTGGAGCTGCCCATACTTTTCTGCTTACTTTTAAACCTCTTTATACTTTCCCACATTTTAAAACAGCACCGTTGTGCAACCACACTTTGTTATTCAATGTTTTGAAACGCATCACTTGACAACAGTCTAATGACAGACCGCTCAATAATTAAATATATTACACACAGCCAAATCACCATCCACTGAAGGCCAGCATAGGAAATTAAATGTGTTTGCTACCTCAATTATTTGTGAACTAGGGAGTGAGGTCTGCTGGCCTTGGTTGTGTTATGTACACTTGCAATACTACAGAGGCAATGCCTTAGGAAACTAATAATTACCAAAAGAGCCCATAAATTCCACCTGTTGCCTCAAGCAGGTTTCTTATGATAGTACTTTTTTAAAATTTCTGGGCAGGCAGTTTAAAGTGCATGCATTAAATTCAGACAATAGTTTAGGCTTTATTTCCCACCTTTCCCTTTCATGTTTAAGGCAAAAAACCGGAAAAATGGGGGTTGGGGGTGGGGAGAGAAGTTTTGAAGATTTAGATCTCAACAGTTCTTGGGTTAACATCCAAAACCTGGATTAACTAAAGTTAAAAATGAACGAGATGGCATTTAGATTTAACCTATGTCATGCACACAATGTATACAGCAAACATAAAACTCTTCCTTGTCCCTCCAGAACCAATGTAACTGGAAAGATAATCTTAGATCAAAGTTTTAAGTCTTCTTTTAAGGTATGAGGGTCAACAGCAGTGATATGCATAGCTACTTAGCTCTTCCAACGGATACTTTTAAAGTACTGTGCCAACAGGGACAAAATTCTTAAGAGGTAGGAATGGGTTACCCTCATTTTAAAGAAAACAGATCCACATGCTACACATTCAACAGAAGAAACAGTGCTACATCTCTGCAATCCTAATCCCAGGACTAGGGAGTCCCAAGATTTTCTTATTTCTATATTCACTCCATTAGACTAGCCACCCCTCCTCCCTCCCCAGCCCAATATGCTCCATCATTTTAAGGTGTGTTATTAAAAGTAAACAAAAATCCAGTGAAATTTGTGTATTACTATCCATCCCAGCTCACATGGAGAAAGATGGACAGGCGTAACAGGGACAATACAACCTACACAGGTCTGCACACTTGCAGGCAACCTGGTAGCATCTTTATGAAACACAGAGTTGTGCTTTGCAATTTCAGGAATTAAACAGTGAGACATTATTTGAAGTTCTAGTTTGCAAAATGAGTTCTCAGCACAGCACATAGTGAAAGTGTGCTTCTACATATCTGTTGACATCTATTTGAAAGGCTTCAAAATTAACAAGATAGGTGGAGGAAAATGATACAGGAAATCCCACTGGCCCAGAAATAAAAGCAATGGGACAAAGTTAACAAGGTAGGTGGGAGGAAAGGTTCATTGTGAACATCAGAAGTTTCCTGGCAATTATTCATTTAAGCTGTGGAAGGATATTCCAAATTAAGTAACATAATTTCTCCCGCTGAAGCAATTTAAATGTGTACTTGACAAAAATATTTGCAATGGTGTTGTTCTGCCAATGATGAACTGGTCTTTCTATATATATTTTTTACTCCATGATTCAGTAAGCACAGGATAAATATTGTCCCTAAACATATATTCCAGTTTACTATAGACCCAGCAGTACACAGTGCATCTCCTAGTAAGTCACCATTATATTCTATGTTGTTTAAATACAGAAGATAACATGGGTCAATAAATATATACATTTTAATATTATGCATTTTTTGGATCTGCTCTATATGCCTCACTAATACTGAACCACAGCCATTATGTTACAGGCTGTGTGCTCAGACACTCAGTATAATCTTTGTTTCATCAAGCAGTCATACTTGAAAATAAAAATAAAAATATTGGAAAGAGCTATTTCTTCTCAGGTGTGAATGTACATGTGTTTAGGCCAAGACAGGCATACAAGCCTATGGTGCAGTGTGTGCAACCCTTAAACATCTGTGAACTCTGGGTATGCACCCTACAGATTTTCATACATACTTGAGGTCTCTCCCCTCACTTTGATAGCCTATGAACAAGTTTCCTTTTGAGTCTAAGTTTGCATTAAATAAGAATACCAAACTTCTCACAAAAGAAATAAATGTTTGGCTTTTTCATTTTTGCATAGGATGCCTTGGATTTTGGTTTAAACCCATGTTTTAAACCAGAAACTCATCAATAAAGGTTGAATTCATTGGTAAGTTTATTTTACATTCTAAAAAAAGAAAAACAATTTACACCACTTGTCAGCTTCATACTTCTGATATTCCTGTATTGGCACAATATGACCTAGAGAGTCTCTCTCATTTCTTATATAAAGGAATAGCATAAACAAAGAGGCATAGAAAAGGGTAAAAGCACAAGCTTATGGCTAAGAATTTGATTTTTGGAATTTAGTAAGTTATGCATCTTAAGTGTTTACTTTTCCTTTTGATTATAGGCCTTATACATTCTTTAGAGAACATTTAAATTAAAAATACTGATGCTCTTTGTTTGCCCATGTCAAAACTAGCAAGCAGTCATACTACTTGCATAATTTCCACAAACAGCGTGGGGAAGTTTCCACTCCTGCCCATCTGAGAACCATATAAGCCTCTTCAGCAATTTGTGGCATGGTGTTCTAATATGGTTCTCATAAAACAGAAGTCCTGGTTTAGGAAACCAGGTGAAGAGCAGTCATGCTTTAACACTTGCTGGAAGTACAGTATCAAATGTTGTGATGATGAAATCAAGAAAGCACACACAGAAAGAAATGCAAGCTGGATAATCTCTCTTTCACACAGTTTGTTTGGGTATAACCATTGCTCATGAGTGCTGCATCACATTAAGCAAGAGAAAATGTCCTTTAAGTTACCCTGTTTCCATTTCAAAATGCTATCACTATGCAGATATGGTTTAAACCTTTCAAGTGGGATAAGATTATTTTTAAAGGGAATTTGAATAAAAACAGACACACTAAAATGATTTAAAAGAACAATCAAAGAGTTTTGTAAGCCATACAAAGTACCATGGGAAAATTCAACACATGCTGGGATATCTGCAAGGGAAAAGAGCTGGAATTACTCTGTTAAGGGAATACCTTGGTAGCCTAGAATTATAAGCTTCACTCCAAAGTTTATCAGAGTCTGATTCAGAGACGAGGGTTAATGATCTGGAATTCAATAGCAGGCCCACAAGCCAATCACTAAAACCATCTCTTAAAATAAATTTATAAAGGCCAAATAAGGCTCACTGTTCTGCTCACCCAGCGTCCTCTTAAATCAATGAAAGATTGTCATCAGAAAATCATATTACTCTGATGGTAATGTCGTAGAATACGACTATTGTAGAATCCTCCAGGCAAGGGTTTTTGTGGGTGATATCTTTTATTGGACCAAATGCATGGTAGGGACAGTTTTAGATAAGCTTTTGTATGTAGGGCATTTTTCTTATACATTTACTCCTACATACTTTTTCTGACATTTTCCAATGGAAGAAGAATTCACATCATCCTTAAGGGGAACAGTAATGCTAAAATCTAAAGCATCTCTCATGTGAGGCTTTCATTTACATACTACACAAAAATCATCTGGAAGTGTCCCTTGCTAACTATTTCAGAGATAAGGGACTGCCAAATACATTCATAAATGGTCTTCAAGATAGCCCAGGAACAGCACATGACCCATTAGGAAGTATAGAAAAGACAATACTCTGAAACATTCAATGAGAGACTAGTGAAATACAGTGAACCTCTTCTACAAGGCTATTCTCTGGATTTTAGAGTAGTCAAAGGTAACAAAGCACCACACCTTTGAAACTGGAAAAAAATAAGCAGTAAGATGATTGAAGTCCAAGAGCATTTGATACAAGCACTATAAGAACAAAGGTGTGATCATGTAATGTAGTACGCAAGCATTATGAGGCATTTCTAAAAATATATCCATTTAAATGTTCAAACACTGGAAGCACTGAACTGAAAACCTAGAGCCAAAACAAATCATTCTGTACTAGAACCCATGCTTTTAAAAGGATCGCATATTTGTTTTAAAGAATTAAGGAAGATGTATAAGCAGGCTGCCTGAGTAATGACAACGTAGCAGTTATGCAATGTCACCCTTGCACCTGAACTCATTTCTCTTTTCTAGTAAAGGTATGTTTAGATTGCTGTGAAGGCAGCATGTACCCAGACTCAGGGAGTGCTCTACACTCAATAGCAGCATTTTAGTTAGCTAAGGAGTTGCCTTGAACTCCCTCTGAATGTAGCATAGCATTAACTTGCTTCCAGAAGATTTGCCTCAGTGTTGGTCCTTCTGTGTAGAGCGGAGAAAAATGGGATGATTCTCAGGAAATAATATAGCAGGCTCTAATTCCAGTAGTTAGCCTTATAGGTAGGGTGCACTCTATGTCACTTTTCACCCATCTTTTAGCAGCTGCTTACCATTGCATACAGAAGAGGTGATGTTGTACAGAAAAGGGTAAAATTGTAGACAGCGGATCAACTTCAGGCTGCTCTCGCACTCCAGGCACTTTGTGGTCAAATTCAATGCCTGTCGGAAGACCTGCAGGGCCCCGCTGATATTCTTCAGAGCCAAATATGCATTTCCTAGGCTCAACAAAGTCAGAGGCTACAAAAGAAAAAGTAACTTTGTATCAGCAATAACAAATGTGTTAATAGTTCAAAAATGCAGGTAAATTGTGTGACCTACAAAGTCTGTTGCCTTCTATCCACTCTTAGTGGCTTGAACAGAGGTTCGCAAAGTTTTGGCCCTCAGGAGCCATTTCAAGTGGGCAGTTCTGAACGGTGGGTGCAAAGGCGTTGCAGGCTGATTTTGGCCTGTGGGTTTTACTTTGGGAACCTCTGAGCTAGAGCAAACAGCTTATAAAGGATGTCATCTTTATATTAAAGATGGAGACTATTAATTCCTAGAACACAGAACAAACAGCTTAAAGTGTTGGCAGTAGAATTAGAACTAGCGCAATATACTGGCTCTGTTTAGGATTTCATGTTTCTAGCTGAGATGCACATACAGGTAGATGTAACATTAAATAGCTCATATACTGCTACTGTCACAACAGTTTTAAGCTAGTGTGTATGTCTCAACCCACTGTTTGATTCTTAATACTAGTAAATGGACACACATACTCAATGCTCTTGGTTAGTCAAAATATTCCCAAAATGAAAGATACTATTATATCTTCTGATTAATGTTAGCAGACATGCTCCAAGAACTTTGCCTCATTCAGAGTGCATTTAAAAAAAATTCACTAGTTTAAATCCTGACAAAATTAAGATTACATTTATGTTTCTCTCTATAAAATAGAAAAGCCCTTTTGAAAGCAAAGTACTGTTTTTAAAAGGGTATCAACTCTGTGGCTAGGCAACTGACCATACTAATACAACGGGGCAAATGATTTCCTCCACTAGATGAAAAATTCATTGTCTTGGAACGTTTTAAATTAGCTCCAGCTTTCAAAACGTTCCTTGTAATATTAAACACATCTTCCAAAGGGTGCTTGTCCAAGTTTCTACCAATTGTGAAAAATTCATAAAAAATGAATCCATGTCCAGAACAGAGTTAATTTAAATCCATCAGTCTGATGCTTCATCCAATTGTGGTTAGCCAGTCCAATTTTATTTCTGATCTCCACTGGGTATTACTTACTTCTTTGGTGCCTCTAGCAATTCACTGCACATTACTTCATATAACCCTTCATCATCATCCTTCCCTATTCCTATTCATGCCTTCTTGTTCACGTGGAATTTCCCATAGTTTGCAGAAAATTCACTTTAAATATTAACTAGGTTAGTGCTATAGCCAATGCCATAGTTTCTGGTAAGTTAACTGACACTACTGTGATGACAGCAGTGCGAACTCAAACTCGATTGTGATACTCCTATTCTTAAAACTGCAGTAAGTTTGCAAGTGTCACATGAAGAAAATTCTGCTCATGTAATCTAGTTCTTAATGCCCCAGAGGCTGCTCTCCCCCATTATGCCCCACTTTCAAACCTGCCTAATACAATTGCTTCCTCACTCATCGCTATTTCTTTCTTGCTACCCTCTTCCTCTTTGGAATGCTATCTTATAGTATAGCATTGGTTTCATTCGCTTTTAAACCACTGAAAAAATGTTGCTCACTTATATTAAAATATATTTAACATTACACAGCTGATTCTATTTTGCCTCTGTTTAGTTTAAAGTGAATATAGCGCTAGAGGACTGGTAGCCCTGTAATTCAAATCTTCTATTTATCTGACTAACAGGCACAGCGTGAGCAAAAGTCATGCAAGCTTCCCACAGGCACCATCTCCAAAGACTCAATACAGTGGGCTGATTGTGAAACATATAATTGCCCAAAGGAAACTAGAATTATATTGATCAACTGCTTTTACTTTGGGTTTTCTGTTTTTTTCCTTTTACACAGTTGTTTTTGGCCAATCTAGTAATCTTCTCCATCCTAACACAAGTAGAAGAGTTTAAAATGCACTAAGAATGTAACAACTGTATGTCTTTTCTTTGAGAAACTTGTCATCTAAGCAAATGCGGGCTACAAAATGTCAAGCTACCTACAAAGCTTAGAAATACAAGAATTATTATATTTATAGTCATAATTATTAGTAATAAAGTTCATCCAAACCCTTGCAAATTAATCTTTTCCCATGATGGCCTAAGACCTGACATTGAGAAGAGCAAGCAAATTTAAGAAAAAGACATGAGGTTAACAAAAAAGCATCCAGGCAGAAGAGAGAGGAGTTTGTTATAAAGGAACGTCAAGAGTTTCCAGAGACTATTTCTATAACCCACCTCTATTGGAAACACCTTTTAATCAGTAGTGATTTCTAACCCAAGATAAAATTTTCACCTAGCATCATGGATTTCTATTTTAGATATATATAATGACACAGTGACCAGCAGTGTCAGAATCTGAATTCATAACACCATGAAAACCAATTCATTAAACTTCTGGATGTTGACAGGCAACTCTCAAGCCACTTAGTCTTCTAGACATTTATACTCTAAGCATCCAGTGTTACCTGGCACTTTATCTTCCTGATGTAAATCAAACAATGTAGCACCAATTCCAAATTACACACCTGAAGCTGAATTGCATTCATGAGATAGAAACCTGTGTTTGGAGATTAATGAAGTGAACTAACAAGAAAGAAGGAATTTTTATTTACCATGGAGCCAATACAAAAAGCTAAATCTTACCTCAGAGCTATTGATGTCCAAAGCTTTTTGCAGGAGCCTGCTGGCATCCAGGGGAAGGCCATAATGAATCAGAAGGTTGGCTAGATTGACTAGAGGAATATCCTGATATTCACGTGGGGCTAAATTCAATGCTTTTTGCAAGCAGGTGACAGCAAAGGTGCTGTTTCCAACTGCACGCCAGTAGAGTCCAGCCTCATTCAGTACAAGCCACAGAGGATCCCTTGGCTAGGGGGAAGAAGAATAAAAACAAGTCAATGCTCCATCAAGGCACAAACACCTGCCATAAACTCTTATTAACTACACTGTGGCTCCTAGAAGCTAGCTTACCATTTGAAGGCCAAGTGAAGTTACACCAGTTGAATTATAACTTGTTAGTAGCTGATGCTCAACCAGGCCATTGAGCTAGCACTGGAGGCACATAGTTACATTTAACTATTTCCTGTTACGTATAACAGCCACCAAAGTAGCCATTCCTAGTCCTTGGCCTTTCCAACATGCAAGATCTTTTTCATCACATGCATGTACTACAGGGAGGTTATGGACATGAAAAATCCAGTCTGGATCAAAAAGGAATTAAAAGTAGTTTCAGATCTCCTATCTGATCCCTAGTCTCCTTACCATATTGAGGCTTCAGACTCACATTTTCCAGGAAAAAATTCTATTAATTTGTTTTATGGATAAGGTGCGGTACACTGCCTAAACATGCAGCAAGACTGTCACTGCCACAAAAGGCTAACAATTTCAAATAGGAAGTCACAGATGAAGGACTGGGGGACAAACAGTATGCATAATCAAATATACTTAATACACCTACTTTCCTTTTGACCAAGAAACTCATTTTATAGGAAAGAAGCAATGAAACTACGAAGTGCTATCAAATGGACAAAACAATGTAAAACATTTTCTCTTCCAGACAGACCAGTCTTGGTGTTTACACAATGTAGATGAGAAATTCAACTGCAACAATCTTCAAAATATTGAAGGAACAACTTTGGTTTAAGTCAGCCTTAGACAAAGAGGGTTACTGCTATCATCAGATGCACTGAATGATTTTAATACACTATAAAACATTTTTGCCTGACATTTCTTGGGTAACAGTCTGTAGCTGTAAAAAATCTAAAGGCCCTGCTCCAAGATACCACGTAAAAAGTCCTTCACAAAAGAAAATACATCTGGTACCTTCACTCCCTCCATACACACACTTTTGGAGCATGCCATGAGAAACTGCTTTTAGGCTACTGATTTCTTTACCAATTTTACAAGATGCAAAGAGCCTCCCTCCCAAACACATCTAAGTTGTATATTTTCACTGAAAATAGTTGCAAGGCAGTGTGCACAGTTCCTTTCCTCTCCGTCCACACAGTCTAAAACAAACATACAAGCAAGACCTTTCTATCTCTGGCATGGTAAGGATATTGTTGAGACTTTAACATGATGTCTCTCAACATAAGGCTGACATTTAAATACATTTAAAAGATCAAACCTTTTATAGGCTGATGTAGTATTTCTCCAGGAAGACCATGATGCCAACTGCCATAATCTTGCGCTGAAAATGCCTCCAATACTTTGCAACTGATGTGCATAAGCATGACAGTGTGCTTATGCCAACAGCTGACTGACTAGGAAGTTAATTAGTCAGAGAAGATTTTCAGTGTAAAGGCTATAAAATAACTGGATATTACTGCAGTAAGAAGACCTAAGCACAGGGTGGTCACTTAAAGAAAATCTGGAGTAAAAAGGTCCACTATTTTCCTACTTATGTGCAAGTAAGAGATGCATAAAATACTATGTTCAGACTCTGAAAAAAGGATGCACATATATACACCTGATTTAAGAAGCCGTGCAACAAGGTTAATTTTACATTTACCAAGATTTAACATGATTTCTTCAAAAAAAATCTTCCCTCCCCTGGACATTTGTTGTCTTTTGTATTGTGGCAGAATTCAAAAGCCCCAAAACAAGACCGGGGCCCCACAGTGCTAAGTACTGTATGAACACTAAATGGTTTCTTCCCCAAAGATCTTTCAGTCTAACCAGACAAGGCAGACAAAAAGTGGAAAAATGGAACATAAGCATGACAGGTCTACCACTCTGCTATATTCACCAGGCAAGGTATCTGTTAACTTCTTGTGTCAGTGAATTAGTCGAATCAAATTCCAGCATTTATTGACAATCAAAAAGTCTCTATTCACTTCACAATTCTTGTCTCACCTTCTTAATGGCATGATAGATGAATCCTCCTATTTGCTCCTCTGTAATAGTTTGATTATTGATGCGAGAATGCAAGATCTGAACATGAAAAAACATTTAACAAAATAGATGAGTGATATTAAAGTGATGGTTTCAAACATACATTTTACAGGATGAGCCTGTATGGATTCCTCAAGTCTCTTGGCCCTAAAACTTAGATTTCTTCTTCTGTATTAAAGTTAACAGGGCTGACCTGTATAGATATGCTGTCAGTAGTTTAGGGAAGGAGAGAAGAATTATTATAAAGAGTGGTTAGAAAATGCAGTGGGCAACAGATGGAAAAAAACCCATCAAAATTACTGATTTGGTAATCTGCTGGCAATCTTAAACAACAAGAAAGAAAATAAACCCAATTATTTTATTTCCTTATGGTCCTTATATCTTTTAAAACAAAGTAGAACTTTCTATATTAACTATCAGTCTGTTCCACATACTTCGGATAGGCTTTTGAAGAGACTACATTACATGACACACATGGAAAAGCACTCAGAATACTTGAACCCAATGCTGAGAGCCCTCATGTGCAATGGTTTTGCCATGCTGAAAGCACTGATCATTCTGAGGGATGAGGCTCACCTTTTAATTACCAGAATCTGTCAGATCCTGAAGATCTTATATCTATAGCAATGAAGGAGACACACAAAGAGCAGAAGAAATAACTTATGAAAAAAGTGCTTCTTACTTGTCGTGCTTGATCATCTGGCATTTTAAATTTCAGATCTAGATGACTGTCTAAATCTTTGAAAAATAGATATTGAGTTTCATTGTTGCGGGCATCAGTAATAGAGGAACAATCTGGCGGTGGTGTTTCTTCATGTGCAGGGGCTTTTTCTAAGCCATCTGGGATTGAATGGACCCTGGCAGTAAAAAGAATGAAAATAAAATATAACTATGTTTCGAACCACTGGAAGGTACAACAGGAGGCAAACAAGTGGCACACTACATTTCATACACAAGTTAGGGGACAGTCACCTTGGAACCAGGTCTCCTGACCTAGATAAGGCTGTAGTGTATACACAATATCTTAAGTAACAATCATCCTTTTGTAGGCAGAGGAATGGCCTCCAGAACTGCTTCCTATTGATCAGCTAACAGGAGACACCATCTTTTACAACCACAGGTGAAATCTTATCTAAGATAGCATGACAGTGACCACATAACTAAACAAATAAAAGATACACATGGGTATCCACCATAGATAAAATCAAGACTTGCCTGAGACCCTTGTTTTCTGGAGGTAGGAAATAAGTGGGTAGTTCCTCTGGGTCAGGGATTGTTGGGAAGGATTTCACACAGTCTGTTCTTTTAGGCCAAAGAATATACTGTTTTTCCTAAGTGCAAAGAAAAATAGCCTTTATGAATTGCTGAGAATAAACTGAATTCATTAATCTTGTTTAGCTTTAGATTCATTAGCTAAGAATGAGAAATATTCTATGATGACAGAAGAAATAAAACTTTAACGTAGTGGTTCCCAGGCTTTCCTGAGCACTGTGGCTGTAACAACCAAGTACAGTGGTTCTCAACCTTTTTAGACCCAAAGCACCCCTTGGAAAAATGCCAGCTCTTAGTTTTCACTCATTTTTAAAATAGCAAGTCTTCTGTAGCAAAGAACTTAGAAAGACTGAAACAGGTCAAAATATTTTTGACACTATGGATTCCCATCTGAAATCTCTCTGGGTTTATCTTGTGAATCATGTTTGCGTACCAAACAATGCCAACATGGTGTGGCACCCTGGTTAAGAATCACTGGCATGGTACTTTCCACCATCTACCCAATGGTGCTGCTCAATGCCACAATGAATGTTTGGACACTAGACCCCATTTGTGTTCACAAGAGCAGTCCAATCCACAACTAGCAGAGTCAACAACACTTCTACTGAAAAAAGACAGAAATGGTACACTAGTAATCAGAATGTATTAGTACCACAAATGGTACACTAGACAAACTTATTAGACAATAGCCAACTTTGAACACACTCATAAATATACATCAGTAGTTGGGCACCTCAGCATCAAAAAATGTCTCTGAAAAAGAAAAATGTTAATTATGGCCCTGTATAAAAGGGCAGAGGTCAGTATGTTTACTCACCCTGTAGGCTTCTGATTCCATGTCCCATAGTAAAACAACAGAATGGGCAACAGGAGAAGACAGCACAGAATGGCTGAGATCACTTTGGTTTAAGTGAAGATCTAAATTCAGAGATGTCATACTGGAAGTTGATGAGTCCTCGCCAAACTGATAAGAGGTGGGGATACTAATATCGATCATTTTTTCTTATGCAGAAGTACAAGTTCTTGATCTGTTAACACTGAATAACTGTAAACGTGTTCACTTCTTATCATTTTTACTCTTTCATTCTTCAATTTCACCTATAATGGTTAAAACTACATGGGACAACTTTTAAGTCATTTTATACATTCTGATCCTTTTGCAACAGGACAACGTTATGATATGTAGGCTGCAAAAATATCAGGAAATATCAAATTAAAATAATGAAAACTGGAAAATCATGCTAAAGATAATCATAAAAATGTATATTAATACTGAGGGCTTGTAAACCTTCTGCAAACATAAAGGGCTTAAATACAATACAGAGTTTAGCATTTTGAGAGTAAACCTCTAGATTCAAGTCAGAGATACTAAGATTTTTGATCAGTTAAAATAATTTTGATTATCTGAACTGATGATTACTGCAGGTAAGAATGAAAATCTAAAAGCAAACAGAGTAAAGAAAAAAAAGAAATGTCATACATAACATAACCACAGGTAAAATATTTAACTGTTTTAAGCATATCAGATATTCAAAGACAAAACTAACATTTCAGTCTAATCTGCAGCTTTATTGTGGCACTGAGGTTGGTTTGCATGGGTTTTATTTTATACTTTTAAGCTGCATAATTGTTTCAGCTTTTCTTGGTGCACTATTAAACCCAAAGCATTCCTAAGTGTTAACCAACTTGAAACTGGAACAAGGACCTAATGGAAATGCTGTTCCAATTTATATTCTGATTATTGTTGTATAGACAATACTCATATTGTCACATCTCTTAGGAATGAAAATATTGCTAAACATAACACCAATGAAACTGAAATGGGGAGGTGCCAATTACAGAGTTATGCAGGTTTGTTTTAGGAGGTGGTGTAAGGCTAATTGCCTGACTATTAAAACAGAAGAAATGCTATCATTTTCATTATCATTTCATTTTAGTACTATATGCTTTTAAACTATAATTTTTCTTTTAAATTATCATTTTGGGGTACACAATGTTTCATTGGAAAAGTAATCCTTATTCCATACAAAATATCTTATGTGGATCCAAGAAACCTTTGCTTTTATGTACATTAGCAACTGAGTGCATATTTGCAGTCTTCAAAAGTAAAACTAAATTTGATGTTTTAGAATTCTTTGGGCATATGCTAGTTAGATTAAATTTAGCATATTCATGTAAAGAGATGAATGACTGCACCCCTCAAATAATTTGTCACCCATTTTTAGTAGAAAGAGGGCACTACTTTGTTCAATTATTCTATGCAGGTAAAAAATACAGCTGAAACATGGCAATGCTTGCTATTTTCCAGAAAATGCACTAGACTACTTCCTCTACAAAACAGTTTTTAACTAAATTGAAGAGAACCCTTTATTTTTCCCTCCTCCCTTTCTAACAGAAAAAAACCTTTAATAGGTGATGCAGGGCTTTGGCTCTCCTATAAAAGGCTCATCGGAAGTCGCAGTAGAACAATGTATCTTTAACTCTGTGGAGGGATGATAGCATCTCTAATGTTTTATTTTACTATTTAAAAAACATCGTGGGTGTAACAATTACTGACTTCTCAGCCTCAAAGGAAATGAGAGGTTTTGCTAATAAGGGGCAGAAGTGATGAACATTACTTGAGTGATCAGAAACAATGCTGCCCATTCACAGACAAACCTGAACATATTCTACATTTTCATAAATGTCTCCACGGTGATAGCGAACAGGTTGGTCCCACTGACAGTGCAAACTGTGCTGCTGCTTGCCCAATGGACAAATTTGATGGTTCCCTGTGGGGCACAAACATGAAAAAACTTTTATAATTATGAAAGAGACTATTATTTCTGAACAGGACAGAATGAACCTACAAATCCAACTATAGTTTGACAAGGTTTCTTGCAACACAGTCTAAGTGAAATTTTGGTTTACAGAAATTCACATCTGCTTTTCTTATGTCATCTTGTAGTACTTCTTGTACTTCAGCCACTTCAACCACGTCAGCCTTTTTTTAGATAGAAAGCACAAGCATTCTTCCCAGTAAGAAAACCATGAACATATTTGAGAATACAGGATTGATATAACCTTCTAACTGTAATGTCCTGAGGATATAGATGACCGGAGCCACGCGAACAGGCTGCGCAAACACGTGCGCTTGTCTGCCCGGCACGTGAGTTAGTGCAGGAGGGTGCACAGGAGGGCCTGAGGCCCTGCCTGTACGCCCCCTAGGGTAGGCATTCCTAGCTGTAGCCGGCCCACTAGTGGTATGCTGCGGAAAGGCGTGCGCCGCAACCTGAGGGTCCCCTCAGGGTCTGCAGCCTCCCCCTCTGGCGCCTCAGAGGCCTCCACCCAGACGGAGCCCATGGTTGCGGGCTCCACACAGACGGAGCCCCAGGCGACAGGCTGCGGGGGCTGCCTGTCGCCTTTTCAGGCTCTGGGGCCCAGGAGCATGGCCACCTCCCCTTGTGAGGTCTGCTCCCTTTTGGGGTCTTTGGTGTGCCAGCTGAAGGAGCTCCAGGTCGCAGTCAAGAGACTGCGTGCCATCAGCGACTGTGAGCAGGAGATTGACTCCCACTGCCAGGCCCTTCTTCCCTGGGAGATGGAGGGTAGACCACAGTCTCTCTCCAGGACAAGGGAAGACTCGGGGACCTCCCCTTCTGTCCAGCCAAGGGGTTGGACCAAGGTGGCCAAGGGCCCCAAGGCCCACCGCACCAAGGTCCCTGACCCGCTGGAGAACTGCAACAGGTATGAACCATGCTCCTGCAGGCAACACAGGCTCAGCTGTAGCTACTGCCCCTGCTCTCCCTAAGACAAAACGCAAAGTGTTTGTTGTGAGAGACTCCCTCCTGAGGGGGACTGAGGGAGCAATCTGCTGCCTTGACCCCTTAGCCTGTGAAGTCTGCTGCTTCCCAGGAGCCTGAATCCAAGACATTGCGGAGAAGATCCCTAAACTCCTCCAGCCCACTGACCACTACCCTATGCTCCTCATCAATGTGGGCACCAATGACACGGCTCTGAGCGTCCCCAGCTGGGTCATGAAGTGCTACAGGGATTTGGGAGCAGGGCTTAAGGGGTTGGGTGCACAGGTGGTGTTTTCTTCGATCCTCCCAGTCTTGGGCTACGGGATGAGGAGGATCCAGGTAGTAAACCAAAGACTGCGGCACTGGTGTCATCAGGAAGGCTTTGGCTTCCATGACCACAGCCCACTCTTTGGTGAGAGACGCAGCGAGCTGCTGGGAAGGGACAGCCTCCACCTCTCTCTGCTGGGGAGGACGCTCTTCTCAAACAGACTGGCTGACCTGCTCCACCAGGCTTTAAACTAAGCCCGCCGGGGGATGGAGGGACTACCGCCACTGCTGGTCCGCTGAGCAACCCTTGCAGAGCCAGCAGGTCAAGGCATATAAGGGATCCCACCCCAGCCCCAGCCCTGGAACAAAATGTAGGCAGGGCAAGGGCCCCAAGGGGACACTTGCCTGCCTGTACACAAATGCCAGGAGCTTGGGGAATAAACAGGATGAACTTGTCCTCCTGCTTAACACAAATAATTATGATGTCATAGGGATAACGGAGACCTGGTGGGACTCCACCCATGACTGGACCACAGGTAAAGACGGCTATACCCTGTACAGGAGAGATCAAGGGGACAAAAGGGGGGGGAGGGGGGTGTAGCTCTCTATGTCAAGGATAGCTCCGCGTCCCTGCAAGCTGATACTGGCAACCAGGGTGGACTACTGGAGGCCCTCTGGGTTAAAATCCGTGGGGAGCACGGTGCAGGGGACATGATGATGGGAGTCTACTACAGACTTCCTACCCAAAATCAAGAGCTTGACCTGGAGTTTGCCAGGGAATTGCCTGAGACCGCATGCTCCCGGCCCATGGTTGTCATGGGAGACTTCAACTACCCAGACATCTCATGGGAAGAATGCTCAGTCAAATCCAAGCAGTCGCAAAGCTTCCTCTTGTGCGTGGATGACCTCTATCTGACACAAGAAGTCTACGGGCCAACAAGAGGTAAAGCGCTGCTCGACCTGGTACTGGCAACCGGGGATGACCTAATCGGCGACCTAACAATCGATGGGAAGCTGGGTGACAGCGACCATGTGCTGATCACCTTCACCATCTGCCGTAAAGCTCGCAAGACAGTCAGGAATACAGACGTCCTCGTCTTCAGGAAAGCTGACTTTGACAAGCTCAGGAGGCTTGTCGGTGAGGCCCTAAGGGACCACGACCCCAACGGGAGGGGAGTTCAGGAAGAGTGGTTGTTCCTCAAGGGAGCAATCCTGGATGCACAAGCTAATGCTATTCCGTCTCAGAAGAAAGGCAGCAAGAGGGCACAGCAGCTCCCTTGGCTCTCCAGGGATCTAGCAGACCTCCTGCAGCTAAAAAGAAAGACCTACAAAGAATGGGGGATGGGATCCACCTCCAAGGAGGAATATTCCGCAATGGTCCAAACCTGCAGGAGCGAACAATGAAAGCCAAGGCTGCGGCTGAACTCCAACTAGCTACAAGTATCAAGGACAATAAAAAGTCCTTTTTTAGATATGTGGGGAGCCGGAGGAAAAGCAAGGGCAACACTGGACCGCTGGTAAACCAGAAGGGACAACTGACACCCAGGAAAAAGCCAACCTACTAAATGGGTATTTTGCACTGGTCTTTCATCAATCCCACGGGACGCCCCTACCCATTATGGGACAGGGAGGCCTGGGTGAGGGAGATTCCTTGTCCTCCATCAATGCTGACATTGTGAAGGAACACCTTGAGAGGCTGGACACCTTCAAGTCAGCTGGCCCTGACAGTTTACACCCCAGGGTACTCAAGGAGCTGGCTAGTAGCTAGCAGCCCCTGGCAAGGATCTTCGAGAACTCCTGGCGCTCTAGTGAAGTGCCCAAAGATTGGAAGAAGGCCAATGTGGTGCCTATCTTCAAGAAAGGGAGGAAAGTGGATCAGGCAAACTACAGGCCCATCAGCCTGACCTCTATCCCAGGTCTTAGAAAAAATCATCAAAGAGGCCATTTTCAATGGACTGGCTGATGGCAACATCCTGAGGAATAGCCGGCACGGGTTTGTTGCGAGTAGGTCTTGCTTGACCCACCTCATTTCCTTTTATGACCAGGTGACCTATCACCTGGATAAGGGAGAGGAGACTGATGTTGTATATCTTGACTTCAAAAAAGCTTTTGATCTGGTATCCCATGATCACCTCTTGGCAAAACTGGCCACCTGCAGCCTCGGGTTCACCACAATCCACTGGCTGGGGAATTGGCTCCGTGGTCAGACCCAGAGAGTGGTAGTTGATGGAAATCAATCATCATGGTGCCCTGTGACCAGTGGGGTCCCCCAAGGCTCTGTCCTTGGGTCTATATTGTCCAACATATTCATTAATGATGTGGACACTGGAGTCAGAAGCGGACTGGCCAAGTTTGCCGACGATACTAAACTTTGGGGTAAAGCATCCACACCTAAGGACAGGAGGGTGATCCAGGCTGACCTTGAGAGGCTCAGGAAATGGGCAGATGAGAATCTGATGGTGTTTAACACCAAATAATGCAAGGTTTTCCACCATGGGAGGAAAAACCTGCAGCATTCTTATAAGCTCAGCAGTGCTATGGTGGTTAGCACTACGGATGAAAGGGACTTGGGGGTCATGACTGACCACAAGATGAACACGAGCCTTCAATGTGATGCTGCGGTTAGTAAAGTGAGCAAAATGCTGGCTTGCATCCATAGATGCTTCTCAAGCAGATCCCAGGACGTCATTCTCCCCTTGTATTCGACCTTGGTGAGGCCGCAGCTGGAGTAGTGTGTCCAGTTTTGCGCTCCACAATTCAAAAAGGATGTGGAGAAGCATGAGAGAGTCCAGAGAAGAGCCATGTGCATGATCAGAGGTAGGAAAAACAGACCTTATGATGAGAGGCTGAGAGCCATGGGACTCTTTAGCCTGGAAAAGCACAGGCTTAGGGACAATCTGATGGCCACCTATAAGTTTATCAAGGGTGTTCACCAGGATCTGGGGGAACAATTGTTCACTTAGAGCCCCCCCAAGGGATGACAAGGTCGAACAGCTATTAACTCCTGCAAGACCGTTTCAGGCTGGACATAAGGAAGAATTTCTTCACTGTCCAAGCCTCCAAGGTCTGGAATAGCCTGCCACCAGAGGTGGTTCAAGCACCTACTCTTTCAAGAGAAAATTGGATGTTTATCTTGCTGGGATCCTGTGACCCCAGCTGACTTCCTGCCCCTAGGGCAGGGGGCTGGACTCAATGATCTTTCAAGGTCCCTTCCAGCCCTAATGTCTATGGAATTTATGAGTCTATATGCCCCAATTCTGATGTTATTTTAATACGCTGAGTGCCCTGTACCCCAGTTTTTCCCCAAATTCAATCTATTGCTAAGCAATATTTTCCAGGCATCTTAACAAAGTCCAGGCACAGTTTAATACAAAACGTGAGACTTTTTTACCCACATGTATTTCTTTTCCCTTACTTCAAAATCCCAATTTACAACAAGTCCACTTTCTGGTAGAATGGAAGACAGTTCTTCAATGATCTAGTCAATGTAGGCTCTTAATATAGGGCCCTTAAGGAACAGAAAGTGCTCCCACTTCTTGAAACTCTGTTTTCATTTAGTCACTTTTTGCCTTTGTCAGGCCAGGCCTTGGTGATTTAAGAACTATTTCAAAAAGTGAAGTAAAGTGAAATAGTCAACAAAGAACATAATGTAAGAGTGAACTGCTTCACTACAGTTAGATTACTGAAAAGGATTCATTCTTGTTCTTTACAGTCAGAGGACATTAACAAAAACTGTACCTAATTGTGCCTCTTTTGCCATTTGTGTCTCATGGATGATGTTCCTCAAGATTTGCTCCTCCTGAATCAGCTTGTGCTTCTCTAGGATCTCCTGTTGCCTCAGGTAATGGTCATGCTGCTTTTGATACTCCTTCAATTCATTTAACGTTCGCTGAAGTGATCTTGAAAATTTGACAGCAGGAAAGGGTTACATCAAATTGTTTTCCCATAGTTTTGCATATTCACAACTTCTGGTTGCTTATGCTTATGCTTTTGGTTTTGTTTTTCTTTATTATTACCATTATTCAAAGAGAACAATCCTGATTACAGGACTACTACCCCCCCCCCCCCATACATAGATTTTATACTTGGAAAATTAATAAATTTGCTATTATTTTCCAGGTATATAATCTAATTATTGGAGGTTTGCCTTGAATTTGTCACCCTTCCACTGTTACAGCAGGGAAAAAAAATAAAACAGGGTCAGGTAGCCCCTTCTGCTTTCTGCTTCCCCACAACTTTTTTCCCCTGGCAGCCCCTTTTCCCTCTTCTTACTGTCAGACCCAGCTTTCCCTGAGCACATGGAAGTGAGGAACACATTTGAAAATAATAACTTTGAAATTAAACGCGCTGTAGCAATTTGTACATAGCAGCCACACACTTAGTTAATCTGGTATTGATACATGTTACCTTTTTTTGAAACTGCTGCAAGTTTTTGCACAGGTACTCTATAAACATATTTTTGAGCAGTACTTTGGCATCTATTTATGTGCAGTACAAACTATGCATATTAGTTCAAAGACAAAGGCTCATGATTTACCAAATAGCTCACTGGCCTGGACACCAGCAGAGTCAACAGCATTTTAGGCCTGGTGACTCCACAGCTCGTATGTGTACTCCAGACACCCTCCACAAAGGATGCATGTGCTAATTAACCCCCACTCATGACTGGAGCCCAGTGTTCTTGTCATGAGTCCTGGGATGCTCCAAAAAATCTGTATGCAGATCAGGCACAGGGCAACTTGGTCTGGCTTCATCTTATGGGGGGCTGGGCCACACTAATTTATGTGATAGGCTGGGATAGTGGGTGACAGAGGGATTCTGGGTGAACTGTTTGAGGCCCTGTTTGGTGATGTTTGCCAGGCACCTAATGCTGGTAAAGAAACAGGAACCATTGGAAATGGGAAAGATTTGCACAGCTCAGCTATGGGAATGAAGAGGAGAAAATCAAAATGCATTTAATATTGTGGCACACCATGACTTTAGAAAGAGTCTGCGCTAAGGTGGACTGTGCTTAATGGACACCACATAAACTTATGCAGATGCTAAGATACAGCATTTTTGGTAGCAAGTGGAGGATAGCAGGTCTGGCTCTGCCTCTCCTGTGCCAGCCTGGTATTGCAATAGCTCCAAGCCTGGTGCCAGTTCCCTGTGGAGAGATTATCTGCCAGGTTTTGTTTTTTTTTTACCCTAAAAAAGGTTCCCATTAGCATTTTTAGCACTAGGGGTGGGTTTTAGAGCTTGTTCTAGCCTCTCCAAGTGCCCTCCTGGTACTGCAGTACCTCCAGGCTCAATGCCTGTTCCCTCCTCGGGGAGCAACTCCCCCCTCCCCCCCACCCTTTTTTTAAAGGATGCTTGCACTTCTGGGCCATGCGTTTTATAGTCATGCTCAGTGTCGGCTGCATTTAATCAACTGCACAGTTGGTTTCCATTGCAGATCACATGCGGCTTTTGGCAGCAGTTTAATGATAGACAATGTATTTAATGACATTTCCTTGTATGTGATTATAAGACTAGGGTTTTTTTCACTGAATGCCAATGGGGGGGGGAAACCGCATCTTGTATTCGAGTAAAAACAGTGTTTGCGGCCATGTGCAAAGTTACACAATACAGAAATTTAACATATTTAACTATTGCATCATAAGAGAGAGCAATAATCACTGGAGTAAAACTTTAAGGGAACGAGACCACTCAAGTAAGACTTTTCACAGGACATTTGTCTTGGTTACCTATGCTGAGCCTCCAGTTTCTGCTCAAGTTTTTGCTGACATAGGACAGCATGCTTCCTTTTTACAGCTTGCTCAAACCCTGGTTTGGCCTGTAAAGCATGATCATAACACAGGACTGAGTGGTTGTATTCCCCAAGCATCTGAAGAAAAATTGGAAAAAAAAAAGTTAGAAACTGTTCTGTAAAATGTAACCAAGCTGCTTCCAGAGTTTTATTAGTAACATTTTTTTTTACTTCAGCTTGTAATGTATTTTAAAATTAGAAGCCAACCCCCCTCAGAAATTCAGGATGTCATGGGTAAATCAGCTAAAAGATGGTACTGCATTGTGCGATGCTCCCAGCAACAGATATAAATAAGCTTCTCTCTATTTGTTCAAAAGGACATTAACTCTTCTGCAAAGATGCCCGAATCCAAAAATTCAGTCTTAACCATCAAGCTTGAAAGATGTCACAAACCGATTGCGTGATTGTTCGCTTTTTGAACAGCATATTAAAAAGAAAATGCTGCGACTAACAAAAGAGATGAAATATTTATCAGTTTTCTGTAGCTCTTGTAAAATAAAATTTTATTTACTGCGTAAATATTTCCCAAAGTGTAATAGCTGGTAAAGAAGTCGCTGTAATCCAGAGCTGCATGGACCACAATGGCTGCATCCGCAGAGAAATGAGCCCTGTGTAGAACATTTGCCAAATTTACCAGTGCAATATCTTTATTCTGCCTAAAAGAAAAGAAAAATTAAAACACACGCCATTAAAAAGCAGTTTGGATTATTCAGGCTGTCCTTATACATGATCCTCATGTAACCTTTAGTCACATATAACAAATATTTTCCAAAAATAAAGATCGTCAGCAAGTGTTAAAACTACGTAATGCTGATTTGGTGCCTTGCTATTATGATCAAGCCAAAACATTATTCTAAAAACCTGTTCAACTAAATGAGCTGCTAGACTGACTAAGCATTCCTGAGGAGCTACTTTCCTGCAAAGAGTAGCAAAGTTTGATACCAGGTCATACATTTTAAGAGTTGATTTTTCCAGGCATTCTAAAACTTCACTGAACTGGACAATACCATTAATAACCACTAACTCATATGATTTTAAATTCTCCATTTTGTGTCCTTAGCAAAATTGTACACCCCCTGCCTTTGTTTTGTAAATGAGGCATTTAATGGACTAAAATGCTCAGTTCCATTAACAATCCAGAACCACAAACTAAGCTCTCAGAGTGATGCATATCTAGGTATATCACTGTACTCCTTCCCGATAGTATCTGCATTAAAAAATGTATCATCCTAACATTCTCATAAAGCAAGGCATTTTTTTATGCCTGTATTTCTCTATAGAATAGGCAGAATCAACTAAGCAACCTCCAACAAGATCAGTTGTGTGGCAGAAGCAGGAACTGTTCCTCAGCTATAACAGATGTTTCTTCAGTTTTACCATTCCAAAAGCTGAATCCAGAACCACAGTAAGGCAACAGCACTGATCTCAAAGTACTCAAAGCAGTGATATCTTGCTACATTCAGAAAACTAAACAGTTTAATTTTGTCATAACAAGGACTACCTGAGGTTGGCTACAGCTGGCAGAAGCACAACTTCTTGAAGCACTAGCTTAAAGTAAATTTATAAACTCTAAAGAAAGCAATCACAATTTAACATTGGCTTCACAATGGGCCAGCAGATGTTTCTTCAGTACTGAGCATAATGGACCATCCCAATTACAAAGAACATGAAATAAAAATTACAAAGAACATGAAATAAAGCCCTTCACATTTTTCACTTTTCAGAGTTAATCAATTAACCTTATAGGAAATGCCTGTTTTCTCTTGTCCTCCTGTCCTAGTTAAACCTTCTTAAAATTGTTCATCTGAAATCCCACTGGATTTTTAAAACTGATAACTTGAAGTTGCATGGAAAAGCTGCTTTTCTCTTTGAGCCCCTACTTTAACATTGGTTAAAATACAATGCTGGACACAGATATTGGGTGGATATTAGAGGTGCACTGATACATTTGTCTGATATCGGATCATTACTGATATAAAGAAAAATGGCTGTATTGGATATTGGCCCGATGGGGCCAATAATTTGGCCGATAAATGCCCGTGCTGTGTGCAGCTGCAGTGCAGCACTCAGGCAGCGATGAGCAGAGTGGAGAGCTGTCGCCAGCTGGTAAGTCTGGTGTGGTGGAAGGAGAGTGGGGAGGAAGGGGCATGGGGGCTGCAGATCAAGGCCCCTGCAGTGAGGAAGGGTACAGGGGCAGGGGCTGCCCCAGCAGGGTGGCGGGGCGGTGGGGGGGGGAAGGAAGCGGGTGGAGCCGTGGCTCATTGGGGAAAGGTGGCTCCTGCCACTGATTGCACCTGGGGATGGCAAGGGGAGGGGGGGAAGGGTCGTTTTGCAGCCAGGCTCTTCTCGACAGGGGCTGGGCACCAGCAGCCCTGGGAGTATGTTCCATCCACCCCAAATTTGCTGTCGCCCTCCTCCCGGTGCCACCGCTGTCAGCCGCAGCTCCGGCTCACCGACCCACCTCCACCCACGTGCTGGTAAGAGCCGGGTTTGCGGCTGGTGGCGACGCTGGGAGCAGAGTGGTAGTGAAATCTGGGGTGGATGCAGTATCCTCCCAATGCCGCCGACCCTCACTCTGAGCCCAGTTCCCACCAAAAACTGAGCTGCGCAGCCTCAGCTGCAGCCAGCCCCCGCCACCCTTAGATCCGGGGGGAAGGGCACATGCCGCCCCCGTTCCCTGCTGGGGTGCAAGCAGCAGCAGGAGCCACCTCCCCCTTCCTCCCGCCACCCTGCCTGGGCATCCCCTGCCACCTCCCTCACCGTGGTGGGCGTTGATCTGCCCCCCCACACCCCTCTCCTCCCCTCCCACCACACCAGACTTACCAGCTGGAGGCAGCTGTATTGGAAATCAGATCGGTATTGGCCAATATGCCTCCCTAAATATCAGGTGTTGGTATCGGCCCCTAAATAAAGGTTGCTAACATACATTAGGGAACGTTTTCAGTAACTGTTTCCTCCTTAAACTAAGGAAAAGTCTGACAAAGGACTCTCATCAGCAGTTCTCACCTTGAGGAGAAGTGGAGAGCCCGCATGGCACACTCCACTACTTGATATGGCTCATTCTTTATTCGCCAATAAAATGATGCCATATTATAGAGCACCCAAGAAGAAGAGTTCTGCAAGAAACAAACATGAGATGCAACAAGAACCAAGGCAAGAACAAAAAGGCTGGTTAGAAATCCTCATTAATGACAGAGACTAAATTAAAAAACTAAATATTCCTGTCATTTAGTTGTTAGTATTCAAAAGGAGAGCAAATAAATGCATCAATAGGGAACTGGCCCCCAATGACGACTTTCAGAATGGTGTAGGTTTAGAACAGAATAGTGCAAACCAACAGCTAGATTTAAATTTGAATAATGAATGTGCTAGGGTATATCTGCAGAAAAACCTTTGAGGAAATGGACTTCGTTCCCTTGTTTCATGTTTTTGCTCTTTAAATACCTTGAAGATATTCAGCTAAACTTTGATGGGAAAGAAATGCATGTGATTTTTGTGCCTTGATATGCCACATCAGTTACTGAAGCTTAACACAAGTTATCAATTTACCCCTTTTGGGCTGCTCCTCACTGCATTTCTTGGTGTACTGAACATTGTCCAGGTACAAAAGTTCAGTTTGTAACAGGAGAATTGCCAGAATTGCTGAATAATTATTCCCAGGAGACTGAACATCTGTACACTTTCCATTGGCTTAACTTCTGTCCTAGGAGATGTGGAGCCAGGGCAAGATGTGGAGCCAGGATGACACTAGGGTCATCCTTGTCTTGCAAAGGCCTAGGGGCAGCTTATGCCCCTCAGCTCCCCATCCCATTGTCAAGGAGGTGATGGGAGCAGCAAACATTGCTCCTTGCCTCTTCCCCAAACTTGCTAGTCCTTGGTTTTGGCAAGAGACAGGGGGCTTTGCTGGCTCCCAGCACCTATCCCCTGCTAACCTGCTCCCCAGCTGAGCAGCAGAGCAGTTATTTAAAAGCTGGAGTGGAAGAAATCAACGCTTAGTCACCAAATTTTAAATCGCTGCTCAGCTGGGCAGTAAGGGGAAGCTGGTGGGAGCCAGCAAAGCCCCTGCCTCTTCCTTTGTACACTTTCCATTGTACAAGTGTAGACATTTTTCCAGTCCCATGGTTGGAGATCTTGCTTGTAAAGCTCTCCAGCCATGGGACTGGAAAAATGTTTACAATCTAGTTCCCAGGCTATACTTCTACTAGAAGAAATTTCTTCCAGTAAAAATGAATGCCTATCTGGAACCATCCACTGGAAAACACATTTTTGAATAACGACATGCACACCAAGGATCTCAAGATTTGCTGGTATTTTAGCATGGTGAGTAGGATGCCCACAGCACATATAGTGGTCCTCACCTCAAATACCATGAAAATTTTTTAGTACACATTTTGGGCCTTCACAACTATGAATTTCCCTAGTATCATACCTTCATTAGACCTTCATAAATGCGATGGCCTATTTCTTCTATGCTTCTTCCTAACCGTCGGGATAAGTAAGTGAAGATAGGATCTTCTTTAGGTAACAAGGGTGCGGAAAGATTAACTCTCTCTTGAACACCCTACACCATGGGAAGAGAATGCAACAGATAACTGACACATTTTTAACAGAGCTAGGGAAGTAATGTTTTTAGAAAACAGTAGGTAATCATGAGAGTTAATAATGCAATACTTTATCATTCTGTAGCATGTTCTGTCTGAAGATCTGAATATACTTGACGAATTTTAAGCTGCATCCTTGAAATATAAGCATTATACTGACTCCTATGAGTAGGGAGACATTAAAAGAGAAATAAAATGTAAATATTTCCAAAACTAGCTTTTAGTACTGGATGCATGGGGTTATTTTTATTTACCCAACTTGATAAAAGCAAAACTAGATTTCCAGCTTCCACTGATTTCAGTGATAAGTATTTGGTTTCTCTAAGGGCCAGGCCCAAGGTGCCTCAATTTGGACACTGCAAAAATTAAGAGCTCCCAAAAATGAGCTTTTGAAAACTAACTTATATGACTTGCCCAAGATAAGAGTCAGTGACAGAAAAAAGAAACAATTAAGAGGCCCTATCCTTGCTATAACCACAAGAATATTCTTCCTCTGCTTAAGATAGCAGAAGTATTTCAAGAGCTTCTGAGTGATTAAATATAAAGATCAAGAGATAGCTGCTAAGTGCAAGTGCATAATGTTGCTGCTACAGCACGGATGCTTAGAAATATAATTACTGTGCATTTCTATATTTGCCAAAGCCCTAGCATAGCTTCATCTTGTGATTTTTGCCTGTCAAGTCTATTATACTAGGGAACAAGACAAGTCATACTGACAAATACATTCTTTTGCTGACAAAGACTGCGTTTCTTGTACAAAGGCTTGCCAACATAAACTCTACCAGCATATCTTTTAGTGTAAATTAGGCCTTAGTATTCAGTGTCAGATCCCTGTATAAGGCAACAGTGGACATTTACTTAGCCTTAGCTATGTGGCAGTCAATGAATGGTCAAGTTTCTGGCAATGAATCTCTATACATTGCAAAATGCCTGTAATCAGGATATATGCATGCAGCTAAATTAAATGCAAGATTTAAAACTAAAAAAACCCCTCAGAACAAAGCAAAAATATTTCCGGTGAAAGTTGCCATTTAACACTGATGAAGTACTAATGTAGGAACACACAAAAAGGTATTTCCGTAAAGCTGTAAAGTTTTATTCCTGTTAAAAGAGACGAGCAAGACAAAAAGTGACTTTTGGGAAGTGCATACCTTTCTTTTATGAAAGAATACAATCAAGGCACAATATTGGTACTACAGAGGCAATGTGATCTCTAACAATAAGATCAAAATGATCCCGAAGGATAAAAATCAACTTTCAAATCTCACCAATAAAAATAAGGTTGAGAAAACAGCTACCAGCAAGACCTTTACCTTCCTGATCAGGTGGCAGTGAGCAGTTGATGAAACAAGGGCAGGGGAAAAAGTCCTTCACAACTCACCCGTAAGTGCTGAAAAGCATGAATGCTGTATGGAAGATCTAGAACTTTTGTACAGTCTGGTTGTTGCAGGTCTGGAGGTACAGGAGACTTTGTGTCTACATAATCCTCAGGGCTAAAACCAGAAAGCAAAACAAACTACATACTAGAGCATGGATAAAGTCCAGAGGAGTCACTATTGATAAACAGAGTTAAAAGATGCATGGGGTAGGTATTCTGTGGTAGTTAGTGATCTCTGATCTAAAATGGCTTCTCTGAATTTGAGCAAGACAGCAGTGTAGTGGTATTCTCTCAGACTTCTGTTTCCATATCAGGAGTATCAGCACTGTACACTGGAGCAAGGCCTGAAGTCAGCAAACTAATAGCTGTCTTATAAAAGACAGATTGGTAGTTATACGGTATTTGGGAGATTCTGGGTATCAATACATGTACATCTGGAGCCGTTTCAATATGGGAGAGGAACTCTTGCTCCAAACTGTGTAGCAGCTGTTCTGTTCTAACAGTACATGTGCAGGAGCTTGGAACCACTTCTTCATCCAGGATTAAAGTTGGAGCATATTTGCTACATTTGTGTGGCTCTCAGCTTGTCTATCTGGTAGAACCCAACAGCAGCTGCAGGCTTCTTTTCTGAAACGTTTCAAATGTGTGTGTTCACATCCTATGGCAATGCATTTCATAGGACATGTGTTGGTTCAGTGTTATTGTTTAATTAATCTTCCTTCTGCAAAGCAGACAATGTACATTCTGACCAGAGAAGCCTCTTACAAATGTGCAAATATTATGAACTAGGACGAGAAATAAAACAGATGTGAAAATGAGATTAGGAAATTCAGATTGGGAAAGTATTGTCTAAAACAGTGGTTCTCAATATGTTTGGTTAGGGCACTCCACAACTCTTCTGAATTTGGCTGTACCCATAGTTGAGAACCACTGTACTGCTTCCACTTACCTTGGTGTTTCTCAACCATGGTGCTGCCGCATGTTGCTGCCTGTATTAGGGTTTTCTAATAAAAACCCTAAAGCAGGCAGGAGCAGAGGCACAAAATTCCTGCTCTGACCCTGCATGCTCTTTCCAGAAACAGAGAGGTGTGGGATAGTGCCAACTACCTGGTGTGCCTCAGTTTCCATGGGGAGCATGTGGGTCAGACTGGGAAGGGCTGCAAGAAGAGCCTGGGCTCCAGCCACAGCTACTTTCTCATCTGCCCCTAAAGGAGGCATGCGGGTCATTTCAACCTGGCTGTGGCAACAATCACATTGTGGCACCCCTGGAATGAACCTGTGTCCCCCTGGTTGAGAACCACTGGTTTAAAATAAACCTCTTCTCACTTCCTCAACTACATCTATAGGCAGAGATCATCCCTAAAAATGTACCAAACTTCACACAGAAAACAAAAGGCACGTGAGCACTAAGCACGGTAGCTAAACACCAGCCTTTTATATCCAAGGGCCCAAATTCATGTCCGTCTTGATTTAAAATTGAACATGACTATCGTGAATATGTTTCCTTCCCCCCTCCAAACTGCCACATTTCCTTATAGGACATTTGTCTACTATAAAAAAACCCATCCAGAATAACACACAAAAAACATTTAAATACCTCACAGTTTTGCTTAATTCCTCTTACTGGTTTCTGGTCTACCAGAAGGGGAGTTTGAAAGACGATGGGGATAGACTGTTCTCAGCTATGGCAGATGACAGAAGAAGGAGCAATGGTCTCAAGTTGCAGCAAGGGAAGTTTAGGTTAGATATTAGGAAGAATTTTCTTACTAGGAGGGTAGTAAAGCACTGGAACAGGTTACCCAGAGAGGTGATGGAATCTCCATCCTTAGAGGTATTTAAGACCTGGCTAGACAAAGCTTTGCCTGGGATGATCTAGTTGGGGATGGTCCTGCTTTGAGCAGGGGTTGGACTAGATGACCTCCTGAGGTCCCTTCCAACCCTAATTTTCTATGCTTCCATTATTATATGGTCAGAAGGAATCCTGGATTGGAGAAGAAGAATCACTGGCAGAGCTGTATGGAAACTCAGGAATGCACCAGTGGTTTGGGAGTCAGGATTGAAGCACATTAGTTTGAAGAAAAAGCATTATTTTTCACACCTTAATCTGTACTTTAATTTAGTCAGTGGCAGTGCAGTTTCCCAAATAATGAAGACCCCTCCAAATGTTAAGCCACAGTAAAATCCAACTGCCATCTCTCTCTTTTTTTTTAAATGATCTGTGTGAATGCTATCTTGATCCCATAACATGCTATATTAGTTTTCATTGTGTAAAACTTTAGGAAAGTACAAGGGTATCATCGTATTACCGGATATCTTTGCTCTCTAAAGTGATGTATGTGCCATCATATAGATCCAAGTCTCCCAAGGGCACCTTTGCTTTGATGCAGTCTGGATCCTCTTTATTATGCCTTTGTTCAAGCCCTGTGTCTCTGTCTTCATTCTCCTCTATATGTATCTTTTGAGCAACTAACTGTTTCTGTAGGGGGGAATAGAGAAAGGAAGGTATATATTAGTGATAATACAATTCATTTTCATTAACAGGATGGTTGGACAAGTCAGGTTTCTTCCAGGACAAGGCCCTGTTCAAACAAAACCTAAAAACAGGTCTCACTAATTAAAGTAGAAATACTTGCCCTTATCTAAAAAAATCTTGTAGAAATGTTTTGACTTAGCTGAAACATGCATATAGTTGTAGTAAACCTAGTATAAATTGTTCAGTGTCTCCTTTACTTCCACTTAATCCTTAGAAAGAGAACAATGACTACTCAAAATTTATGGCAGGTTAGTTTAGAATCAGGAACAAGAAACATTCCTTTACAATGTGCAAGCTCCTTCTATAGCATCTTCCTGCCCTTCAGGGGAAGAAAGACAAAACAAATGTTGTGGCCTGACTTACCTTCATGGTCATTAATAGTATAAAGTCTTTTATTTCATAGATTTCATAGACATTAGGGCTGGAAGGGACCTCGGAAGATCATCGAGTCCAGCCCCCCGCCCAAAGGGCAGGACGTCAGCTGGGGTCATAGGATCCCAGCAAGATAAGCATCCAGTTTCATCTTGAAGGTGTTCAATGAAGGCGCTTGAACAACCTCCGGCGGCAGGCTGTTCCAAACCTTGGGGGCTCGGACAGTAAAGAAATTCTTCCTTATGTCCAGCCTGAAACGATCTTGTAGTAGTTTGTGACCATTCGTCCTCGTCATCCCTTGGGGCGCTCTGGTGAACAAACGTTCCCCCAGATACTGGTGATCACCCCTGATAAACTTGTAGGTGGCCATCAGATCACCCCTGAGTCTGCGCTTTTCCAGGCTAAAGAGCCCCAGGGCTCTCAGCCTGTCATCGTAGGGTCTGCTTCCCTGACCCCTGATCATGCGCGTGGCTCTTCTCTGGACTCTCTCAAGCTTCTCCACATCCTTTTTGAATTGTGGAGCCCAAAACTGGACGCAGTACTCCAGCTGCGGCCTCACTAAGGCTGAGTACAGGGGGAGAATGACGTCCCGGGATTTGCTTGAGAAGCATCTATGGATGCAAGCCAGCGTTTTGGTCGCTTTACTAGCCGCAGCATCGCATTGCAGGCTCATGTTCATCTTGTGGTCAATGATGACCCCCAAGTCTCTTTCTTCCATAGTGCTAACCAACATAGCACTGCCGAGCCTATAAGGATGCTGCGGGTTTTTCTTCCCAAGGTGGAGAACCTTGCATTTATCGGCATTGAACACCATCAGATTTTCATCCGCCCACTTGCTGAGCCTGTCCAGGTCAGCCTGGATCACCCGCCTGTCTTCTGGCGTGGATGCTTTGCCCCAAAGTTTGGTGTCATCGGCGAACTTGGCCAGTCCGCTTCTGACTCGTGTCCACATCGTTAATGAAGATGTTGAACAGTATGGGTCCAAGGACAGAGCCCTGGGGGACCCCACTGGTCACAGGACACCACGATGAGTGACTTCCATCAATTACTACCCTCTGGGTCCGACCCCGGAGCCAATTTTCCAGCCAGTGGATCGTGGGGGACCACGATCCAGTTAGCAGTTCATCAAGACAAGCATTGCTGAGTCAGGGGAGGAGGTGGGCAGTTAACATAAGAGTCGAGATCAAGAATAATTTCCTCCCACAATGCACTCTCCTGGCCTCGTGCAAAGCACTGGCCAATTGGTGAAGTATATTACAGTGATTTTTCTTCTCATGAAGTATATCAGGGTATCGACTACTGCTAGAAGCCAGTGAACCAATCATCTGATCCAGCAGAGCAGTTCGTCATATTTGATTCCTGCCCAAGCTGGCACAGAGGAAACATTCAGTCACAAAAGTATGGAACAAGAAGATACTCTGGTCCTTCTACTTCACACCACAGCTGGAAATAAACGTTTAAAAGACTCCCATGGTCATGCAAGATCAAATATAGAATGTTACTTCAGACAGGCATGTGTACATGATGCTATAACTGCAGGCAAACTTTATTAGTCTACTTAGTTTGCAAGTTAGCTGTATAAGAAAAACTGTGAGCTGGTGACTTAGAGACAGTCCTTCATTCAAAGAGCTTACAATATGTTATTCAATGCATTTCTAAGATGCTCCTTACCATGCTATCTAGGTTTTAATACATCAGTTTAAAGAGTGCATTAAGACCCCTTTGAGAGGAAGGTCAACTCTTCTCTCTCACTAACAAAAGTATTTAGGAGGTAAATGTTACTTAATTTGCTTCCCAATGTGCACAGGAAAGAAAATTCCTAAAAAGAACAATGGGAAGAAAGAAGATCATAGACAGACACGAACTGACAAGTATTGTGAAAATGTATCCATCTACAAAGATCATTCTAAATAGTAGCTAAACCAATTCAGAATGCACCCAAGGCAATGTTTCTGTACAGCTTATGGAATTCACAGTTTCATACTAGCTAGGGTCAGGAGAGACTTGAACAGATCATCTAGCCTGACCCCCTGCCACAGGCAGGAATGAATGCTGGGTTCACAAAACCCCAGACAGGCAATCATTCAACCTCCTCTTGAATTTGCCCAAGGTAGGGGCGAGGACCACTTCCCTGGGAAATAATTCCTCCTTATTCCTGAACAGCCAAAGAGAGTTTAAAGGCATTTAAAAAAAAAAAGTTAATGTAGGTTCCATGAAAAAAAATGTAGTAACTTAGCTATATTTGAAGAAATGCAACCCAAGACAATGATAGCTGATAGGTCAGGGTGGGCAAAATACGGCCTGCGGGTTGGATTCGGCCCACGAGGCCATTCTGTCTGGCCCGCGGGGTCCCTAAAAAATTTAGAAAATTAATATTCATCTGTCCTTGGATCCTGTCAAAAATGACAGGAACCAAGGGCAGTAGGACCCAGGGGACGCCCAGCGTGCTCCCACAACAGTAGGGCCCGCCCGGCCCCGCCCCCACCCGGTAGCCCCAGCAGGGCCTTCTGGCCTGAGACCACATGGCTGCCCTGGCCAGAACCTCAGGTAAGGGTGGGGGGGGGGGGCGCCAGGGGAGGATCCCAGGGAAAAGGGTCCCAGGGAAAAGCTGAGCGTGGGGTGGGGGAAAAGCAGCCCCTCCCTGCCTCGTGGCCGGCGCCTGGCGATGTAGCTGCTGGCAGCCTGCCTGGGGCTGCCTGTGCCTGCTCAGGACAGCTCCACACGGGCTGTGAGCAGCTGCAGCACGGAGCACCAGCCACAGGGCAAGGGAGGGGCTGCTTTTCCCTGGGCTCCTTCCCAGTGTGGAGGAAAGCGGCCCTTCCCTTGCCCCGTGGCTGGTGCTCCCTGCTGCAACTGCTCGCAGCCCACATGGGGCTGTCCTGAGCAGGCGCAGGCACAGGCAGCCCCAGGCAGGCTGCCAGCAGCTGTAGCATGAGTCGTTGGCCACAGGGCCGGGCGAGGGGCTGCTTCCCCAACCCCAGCATCAGCTTATAACCCGGTCCTGCTGCGAGCCTGGGCTCTGTGCTGGCTCTGGGCTCGCCTGTCCGGGCTGCACGTGACGACAGCAGCTGCAGCCCCCCACTTGCCGTGCCGGGCAGTGTTTGCCACCGCCACCTCTGTGCTGCCTAGCACACAAGCTCCAGGCAGGCAGCAGCAGCAAACACTGCCCTACGCAGCATCCCCGACGGGCAAGCCCGGAGCTCACGTGGAGCCCAGCTGGCAGCAGGGCCAGGTTACAAGCTGGTGCTGAGCACAGCGGGGAAAAATGGCCCCTCGCTTGCCCTGTGGCTGGTGCCTCGTGCTGTAGCTGCTTGCATCCTGCGTAGGGCTGCCTGTGCCTCCTCTAGACATCCCCGTGTGCGATGCAAGTGCCTGCAGCAGGGAGCAGCAGGGAGCACCGGCCACGGGGCAGGCGAGGGGCCGCAGGGCTGAGGGGCACTGGGACTGAGTGGGCGGGGAGCCAGCGGGAGCACAGGGTCCACACCGTTGTTCCAGGGCCAGCGCTGGTGGGGCTCAGAGCAGGGTAGCAGGAATGCGGGGTCCCAGCTGGCAGGGGCTCTATGGAGCTGGGCCAGCTTCACCCCTCTCCCTGCTGGTGCAGCTCAGCCTGGCTCCACAGACCCCTGCCAGCTTGTGCCCCGCTTTGGGCTCCACTGGTGCTGGCTCTGAGACATTGGTCCCAAGATGGTGACCAGGGGGTGGGGCACCCGTCAAGGGACAGGGCTACCCATGTGGCCCTCAACAGCCTGCCAAAACTGGGTAAGCGGCCCTCTGCCTGAAATAATTGCCCGCCCCTGTGAAAGGTCAAATTTCAGGTACAAACAATATAAACTCTGGAAGAATTCTTTATTCTTCCACTGAAAGTGCACTGCAGTACTGGACAGAATCATTCTTGACTCTATACTCATTTACATGGGTAGTTTAATCAACATACTGCACATATAGAAATTAATTTCTCCTCACAACATTGTACACATTACCTCCAGATCTTTGAGGTAGTTAACTGTAGTTTCTTGTCTCATGAGCATCACTAAATCATGAGGCTGTTTCAAGTTCATTGGTGAATCCACCTGCAAAACAGTACAGAAAACCATAATTTATTAATACAGTGACATTATCCAAACTAAAACAACTTTCAAAAGATCAAAATTAATGTCACCCAATAAAAGTTCAGGTCAGTTTTATACAGCTCTTCAAGTGACTTCATAATTTTTTTATTTACAGACATCTATCAGTATGCTTAACAGGTCCATAATTCCTACTGTAATACAAAATAATAATCACTCCTGAAAGGTAGCGGCCATCCTGGACTCAGAGTCTATAATTCCACTGAGGATTTAATTTCAACCCACTCTCTCTTTGTACCATCTAGTAATGATAGTGACAAATGGATGATTACATTCCTTATAATACTCCTTATAGGCTCCTGTAAGGGGTATTTTAGAAGATAGTTTAAATCCACAGTGGCCAAACCACAGCTTGCTGGAAGGGTACTTGTGGCTCTCTGGAAATTGGCTAAATTGGAATTTCTCTCTGGAAATTAGCGTGCTCCCCACAGGGAAAAGCTGGAGTGGCTCGATGCTCGTTCAGCGTTCCCCCCACCCTTGACCTTTGGTGGAGGATCAGATGTGGCTCCCAGGGTGGGTAACTCTGGCCACCCCTGCCTTTTATATAATAGTGGCAGTGATTGATTTTAGAGTTCAGAAATATTAAAGCCCTTAAGAACATATACATCACAAATAAAAACTAAATATCAACCTCCCCAAACCACCAGCTTAATATGTACACCATCCTAGTATCAGTCCTTTTAAAGATTTACTTATACAAGTCTGAAGAAAAAACACATGAGTATAAGTTTTGGGCCATAAAACAAAGCAAGTTTCAGAGCTAAAGCACACCACAAACTACTGAAGCTGGATCAGAGACAGTGGCTGACAGCCCAATACAAAGGCTATATTGCAACTGATAAGTCACAGTCCGCTGGGGTGATGCACTATACCATTATGAGTTAGCCGTCAAATTGAACGTAAGGGATGAAATGGCATGACCCTGACCTAACACCAACGTTGGCTCTATTACCCAATGGAGAAAGGCAGTGCCATACAACCACTCACTTCCTTTTAGTTGGTGTCTCGTGCTGTTCCTGGGTCCACACTCTCACACTTCGCATTTAGGAAATACAAGCCTTGGGGCTAGAACTGGACACAGCAAAGGTTGTGAACATCGTGGATAGGACAGAAACACCAAGGGATGACAAGGTCAAACAGTTATAAACTACTGCAAGACCGTTTCAGGCTGGACATAAGGAAAAATTTCTTTACTGTCTGAGCCCCCAAGGTCTGGAATAGCCTGCCAGAGGTGGTTCAAGTACCTACACTGAATGCCTTCAAGAGAAATTTGGATGCTTATCTTGCTGGGATCCTGTGACCCCAGCTGACTTCCTGCCTCTTGGGCAGGGGGCTGGACTCTATGATCTTCCAAGGTCCCTTCCAGCCCTAATGGCTATGAAATCTATGAAACAAATAGACTGGGTTTATCTAACTTCAGGCCAGGATACAGAAACCAAATGTCTTGGATGTTATAAAAGGCTACTTACTGAAACACTTAGTCCTGGAACCTACAAGAGGAAAGGCCATTCTTGACCTAGTTCTACGTAGTACTCGGGATTTGGTGCAAAAGGAAAGTGTTACTGAGTTGCTTGGCAATACTGATCAAAATGCAATTGAGTTTGCCATCCAGGTAGGAAGGGAGACAAGAAAATCTACCACAGTAGCCCATAACTTTAAAAAGAAACTACACTAAAATGAGGAAGCTAGTTAGGTAAAATTTTTAAACGGCCCTTATAGGTAAGGAACATGTAGACAGCATGGGAACTGTTCAGGAACACCATACTGGAGGCACTAGAGCAAATGCATACTGCAAAACAAAAAAAAAAAGGTAGACAAAAAGGCAGCATGGTTTAATGGCAGAACTGCAAAGGCAGTAAGCAGAAAAAAGGCTTCTTTCAAAAAGTGGAAGTCAAATCCTAATGAGGAAAATAAAAAAGAACATAAACAATGGCAAATCAAATGTAAAACTGTAATAAGGCAACCTAAGAGAGAATTTGAGGAAAAACTTGCAAGAGACACAAAAGGTAGAGATAAAATCGTCTTTAAGTATGCTAGAAGCCAAAGACCTGTCAGTCAGTGCTGCCTTTAGATGATCAGTTGTAAAGCGGCGCTAAAAGATAACAGGACCATTGCTAAGAAACTGAATGCATTCTCTGCATCTGTCTTCACTGTGGAAAATGTCAGGGAAATTCCTTCACTAGATCTATTCCTCTCTAGAGACAAGTCACTGGAGCTGACCCCAGCTGAGGTGTCATAGATAAGGTCTCAGAGGAAACAGATACACTAAATGGCAGCAAATCACAAGGACCTGATGGCATTCACCTTAGGGTGCAGAAGGAGTTCAGACTGGAAATTGCTGAACTCCTAACTAATATGCAACCTCTCACTAAAAACAGCCTTGGTACCAATGTGACTCCCATATTTAAAAAAAGGCTCTAGAGTAGATGCAGGGAACTACGAGCCTAACTTCTGTTCCTAGAAAATTGGTAGAAATAATACCAAAAAAGATTTTTTTAGCACATGGATGACTATGACTTCCTGGGGAGGAATTAACATGGTTTTGTCAAGGAGAAATTGTGCCTCACTAACCTACTAGAGTTCTTTGAGGGTGTCAATAAAGCAGGTAGATCAGGGTGATCTAGCTAACACAGTATATTTGGATTTCCAAAAAGCTTCTGACAAGGTCCCCCATCAGAGGCTCTAAACTAGGTTAGGTTGTCATGAGATTACAGGAAACGTTCACTTGTGGATTAGAAATTGGCTCAAAGATAGAAGGCATAGAGTGAGTATAAATGGTCAAGTTTCAGGATGGAATTAAATAAAAAGCAGGGTCCCCCAGGGATCTGTGTTGAGACCAGTGCCATTTAATATATTCATAAATGTCTGGAAAAGGGGGTGGGTAGCAAAGCAGCCAAATTTTCAGCTACAAAATTATTCAAAGTGTTAAAGACAAAGGTGGACTGTGAGGAACTACAATAGGATCTGGCATGATTGAGAGGATAGGCAACTAAATGGAAGATGCAATTCAATGTAGATAAGCATGAAGTGATGCACCTGGGCAAAAATAACCCAAACTATACCTAAACTAGGATGGGCTCTACATTAGCTGTTAGTTGTTGAGGACAGGTCACTAAAAACATTGGCTTAGTGCTCAGCAGCCAACAAAAAGGCAAATAAAATGTTAGAAATTATTAAAAAGGGAATTGTAAACAACATGAAGTATCATTATGCCTCTTTATAAATCTACAGTGCACCCACACCTTGAATATTGTGTCCAGTTCTGATCCCCACACCTAAAAAAGGATATAGAAGAACAAGAGAAGGTAGAGAGAAGGGCAACAAGGATGACTAGTGGTATGGAGGGGCTTCCATATGAGGAGAAACTAAAGAAGCTAGGGCTTATTCAGTTAAATAAGAGATGCTTGACGGGGGACACAGTAAGCAGTGATCATAGTTTTCTCTGTTTAAAAATCGCACAATTCTCTGATGTAAAAAAAATTGCAAATTCTCTGATTAAAAACCAAACAATCTTTCACTCCCCACCCCTGCTGGTTCCCTTTGCTCACCAACCACAGCCTCCTGTTCCTGTTGATACCCCTCACTCCCCCAGCCCTGATGGAGGGGACCCCCAAATGCCAAGGCTATGGGGTCAGGGAACCAGGTCAGCAGCCCTCTGCCCCCCATCAATACCTGCTGGGTGCTGCCCATGGGAAGCAGAGGCAGCTGCTGCTGCACCAGAACAGAGCACAAAGCCTGGCTTCCCCTCCCCTGTGGGCAGCATGGCCAGAGTGGATCCCATCGGGGAGGTGTGCGGCTATGGGCGTGGGTTGGCCATTGTGGGCCAGGCTCCCCGCCATTGTGAGCTCAGGCTCCCCGCCCTGCTGCCCTACCTACGGGGCCTCTGTGGCCCAGCAGGCAGGATCTGGCGTGGCAGGACAGAGTGGGGGTTACAAACTTAATGCTGCCACTGTAAGCCAAGCACCATAGTGATGCGCCCCCTGCCCATCCGGCAGCAGTGGGGGTGGTGGTGTGGGGTTGTGCCTTCCACTGCTGCTGGGTAGGCAGGAGGTGCTTCACCATGATGGCACAGGGCTCATAGCAATGGCATCGAGCTTCCGTCCTGCTCTGTCCTACTGTGCCGCTGAGGCACCAGGGGTAGAGCAGTAGGCTGGGGAGCCGAAGCCTGCATCCACCACCCCGCCCCTGCCTCACGCACAAATCTGGAGGGCACATACCCCTCCAGGACTGCATGCAGTGGCAGAGACCCAGCCCCTCCCCTCCCCTGCTGTCCCCTGGAGGAGTTTCCTGCAGTTCCATCCCACTCCCCACCCAGGCCTTGCAGCCACATATTCCAGCCCTGGGCCCCAAGCTCCATGCACCACCTCAGCTGGGCAGCAGCCCCAGCCCTGCCCAACTCCCTCACTATGGGGGCCTCAATTCCCCGCCTTATGTATGCAAGTGGCTACCTGTTCCATTATAATGTCCTGTTTTCACTTATTTGTAACTTTATCGAACATTTAGAGGTTGAATTAATCCATTTAGTTAATAAGAGACTGGCTACCTGGAAACTGCAGCTATCAAACCAGTGACCTCTAGTTTATAATACCCAGACAAGGTGCCTCCTAATATCTCCACTGAAAATGTATCCAGTTTTGCCAAATTACAAGCTACAGGGGGGAAAAAACTGCTATCTGCACGTGACTGAATGTGCTGAACTTTTGCTCCTTCATTTTCTCTGCTTCCTGACTTCATTGCCAATACTTCCAGGGGTCACTGCACCTGCTGCGTCATCTTTAAGCTCTCTCTTCTGCACGGCATCAGATATTAGTAAAAACACTTGGAACAGGTTACCCAGAGAGGAGGTGGAAGCTCCAGCTTTGGTGGTTTTCAAAACTCAGTTAGACAAAGCTTTGGCTGGGATGAACTATTTGGGGATGGCCCTGCTTTGAGCAGGACCATGCCCCTGCACTAGAGGACCTCCTGAGGTCTCTTTCAACCCTAATTTTCTATGATTCTATATCAGCTTCCAAATCTATGAGCCACTGTCTGGTATTACCGCTCAATGTGCAGATTCCATACACCTCGTCTAGGCATTTGTAAAGACTGCAGCTTTTGATTAAGGACTCAACTGTTTATTGGAGACCACATTCACACATGGGGGTTTCCAAGATGTTCATCTTGGAAAGTGTTGTTTTGAAGCATCCATATCCAGATCTCAGCCTGTTCAACTTGACCCTCGCATCTCTGCAAAGGTCATGCCCAATGGAGGACTAGTTTGGTGTCGGTACTAAACATTGCAGGAATAGGCCTGACCTCTCTCAGAGGTAGGCCCACTCCAGGTTTGGTTCAGCATCCCCAATCTCTTCTAGTAGCTTGTGAGCTTCATGCATAAATGGTTTGCAATGTGCGTGTGCACATATATCAACTTCTGGACCATACAGTAGCACGGTATTCTGCTGGGGCATATAAGAGTGCAGTGGTTCCAAACACATTAAAGTCAGTGCTAGGGGTGCACTGATAAAGACTTTCTTAGCTGATACCAATAGCCACTGATTAAACAATCATAAGCCGAAGCGGATCCAATAACTGATATTTAGTAATAGCGCAAGGCATTTTAAACTACTGACTTAAACCTTTTTTTGCTCTTGAATTTATCGCACATACACACACGAGCGCACATAGATGGACAGATTTATTTTTTTTTTGCATTCCTGCTTCTAGAAACATTTTGTAGCAAAATAAAAACAGACACATATTAACTTTAAAACTTTTACCTTTAAAATGGTAGTTTGCAGTATAAACTTTATACACTTATATAATGATTCATTTGATGGCAAAGTCATTATAAAACTCAACATTCAATTTGTTTTACAAAAATCACCCAAACAAAGCCAGAAAAAAAAGGCATAATCATAACAATTTTGGTTTCAAAATAAACCCACAAGAATTGCAGATCAAGATGTAAAAATTACAAAAATGTTGAGGTAGTTTGTAGTAGTATAAGTCATTGTAATAATGGCTCATCCATGTGAGCACCAATGATACTGCCAGGGACAATCCTGAGCAGATCAAGAGTGGCTACAGGGTTCTGGGTGTAGGGGTGAAAGGGACAGGGGCTCAGGTGGTGTTCTCCATTGTAACTACAGTATTGGTAGGAAAAAAAAAAAAAAAAAAAGACACATCCATAGCTTCCTCACTGATTACTCAATTTTAGCATAGAAAGTGGGTTAGTGTCAAGGTTTTTCTTGACAAAAAGCAACATTTCTGCTTTTTTACACATCAGTCGGTTCTTCTTCTCATCCATAACATATGAGGTTGCGCTGACATCTCCACTTCCAAATTTCTGTGAGCAGTTTATTGCTTCATGTAATGATAGCTGCTTTGGCACAGTGCTTTTCCTGCTTCTTTCTTGTCTGCAGCCATCTTTAGGAAACCGTTGTATTCTGTAGCACAGAGCATCTTGAGGTGCTGTATTAAGTTCCTTGCGTTGAAATTTTTATTGGTATTGCCTCCACGTGAAATATCTGCAGCACATACTTTGCAATCAGCTGTTCTGTTGTTCTTTTCAGACATGAATTCCATACCGTGCTCCTCTGAGACATATTTACAGCACGGTGCACACCACAGCAAAAATATTCTTGTCTCATGGTTTAAGCGTCACAGCATTCTATGCGCCAGAAAGCATAATTATCGGTAAACATTATCAGCTACAATGAACAAAAAAGCTGATAAAGTAACTTCTCCTTTCATCACTGCTGATTCAATAGCCTACTGATACATGGGTGCACCCCAGTTGGCATCTGATGTTGTACTGGCTACATATCTTAAGTCAGCTACCGGCACAGAGGCATTACTGCTGACGTTCTGAATGTGATGTTTATAGGCATGGGAACAATCTACTCTGACTCCCAAGTAGGACTGCTCAAAGATCGAGACTCAAATCTAAACTTTTCCCATTTTGATCTTTAAGTAATCACACCAAACTAAGTCTCCAGTGATGACACAGGAAGAATGAATGCTGCCAATTATTCTAATGCAGCCTATCAAAATAGGTTTGGCTACCACTTGTCCCAGGGTGAAGACAAAGAGCTCAAGTCTAGGTTCTTCTGTTGCTTATGCTTTACAAGACTCAGTATGGCCTATAAATCTAGGATGAAGATGAGTACTTGCCCTGCCCCTTCCCCAAGATTTAATTTTATAGGGAAGACACACAAGAATACTTATAACTAAGTGGGACACATTCAAATGCCAGGCAGACAGGCACACATGGGGCAAAAAGATGCCAAAAAGAGGTGCTTGGTTGTACTGCCTCTGGAGTGGGGTATTCAGACAGACATTACTTACTTCCCACTGTATTACACACATACATACCCTTTCACCAGCTAATCTATAGAGCTTCAATTCTCAACTGGCTGCCATGAGATCCTTTTAAGGGTGCTACAGGATACCAGAGAATACCAGCACTATTAGGTGACAGAACACCTACATGTAAGTCACAAGATAAACCCAGAGATTTCAAGTAGGAACCAAAATGTAAAAAATATCTAGCTTTTAACTACCATATTTATTCAAATATAAGATGATCCTGATTATGAGACAACCACCCAATAATTAGATTCTACTTATGGAAAATTTATAAATTAACTATAATCTTCCAGGTATAGAATCAAATTATTGGAGAGTTTGCCTTGAATTTGTCCCCTTCCCACTGCTACAGCAAGGAAAATAAATCTGGGGGTTCCCTTGCCCTCAACTGCCTCCCCCCTTCCAACATCTCCCAGCAACCCCTTCCCATCCTTCCCCTGCTGTCAGATGCTGCTATCCCTGAGCACATGGAAGTAAGGGGCAAATCTGAAAACACTGACTTTGAAATAAACATGTCTGTATTAAATTATATGTAGCCAAATTACTATGAGTACCCATAGACTTAGTTCATCCAGAATTGATGGTTTTCATCTTTTTTGAAACTGCTGCAAGTTTTAGCACACGTACGCTATAAACATACTTTTAAGCAGCACTTTTGTACCTCCTTATATATAGTACAAACGTTTTAAAAAATTTATTTTTGTGTCTCAAGCCAAATTAGCTAAATCAGTTCCAAATTCTATCAAACGAGCAGAACTCAATTGTGCAAGTCTGTGTGACACTATCACCGACAAGTGCCCTCCTTCCCAGACCCTTCAGCCTGGGGCTTCAGATACTCCCAAATTCATGGCAGGCATCCTACGTACAAGCCCCAAGCCTGGACGTCTTCGAAATCAGATGTCCTCGAGTCGTTTGCCCTTAGCCCAAAGGAGCAAGCTTGGGAGAAATCCCTGATATTCATAAAACAGGTGTGTAGCTGAGATGCTCCCATTGGGAGGCTATAGCACGCTCTCATAAGGTGTCCTGTCCATAGTGCATTGGACAGGTCTCCACCCTCTACTATTCAATGCCACTCAAAGTGATCTTGGTTCAGGGAACAGACCAGTGCAGCAAACTGAATTTTATCAGTAAATGTTTAGGATTGTGAATCCAAAAATATGACAAAGCCAGTAGGGAAATACAAATTGCCTGAGCAAGAAACTAACTTTAGAGGGATGGAGGTGTGGAGAGGAACGCAACTAGGTTACAGAAAATACAATGTTAGTCAACTAAGCCTGGGGGTGAGGGGAGGGGGTTTGCAATGCTGAGAGAGAAAGAATACAGATACACACAAACCCGTACAATGGTCCGCAATGGTGGAGGAAGTAGGTTGAAGAAAGTGTCTCAGTCCATATAGAGTCTCATCGCGGGGGGCCTCTTTGGGTGGAGCGGGGTGGTCCGTTGCTGAAGAATCCTCTCGAAGTGAAGTTCATGTGGTGCAGAGGGGGGTTCAGGTGGTCTGGTCTGGAGGCAGTCCATCTGGTGGGGTCAGAGTACTGGCGGTGGCCTGTGATGTGCTCCACTTAGTATTCGTGGGACCAACAGATAGCGTAGGACACCATGAGGCAGCGCATCAGCTTGGCGTAGTGGCGGGAACACAGGACGCTCTTGTTGCTGGGGTCCCAGGCTCTGAGCGTTCTCACAATAAGCATGTCAACCGTCACGTCATAGCCGCAGCCCCTCAGGTTGTCGGCGAGTGGGGAGTACTTCTTCCACTTGTGAGCGCAGGAGTCAGTGAAGGCTTGGCACCAGGTCTCGAAGGGGATGATCACGTCCACTATCACGACCTTCTTGGTCTCCTCACTGGTGATCATAATGTTGGGTCGCATCTGGCTCTTGCAGCCCAGGACAGTGTGGTTCACAGAGATCTCCCCTGCTGCGGCCAGGATGGCCCTCACCAGGCGGTCCTGGACAGCATTGTGGTGGAGCTGCCAGGCTCTGGCACGCGGCCTGCAGCTGCACAGCATGTGGGGGAGGGTCTCTACCGCATAGCCACACTGTTGGGACCTCTCGTCCCAGTGGCCAAAGCCCCATTCAGAGGCAGGCAGTTGAGGCAGGTGCGGTGGAGGAAGTGCCAGTCCACAAAGTACATGAAGCTCCCGCTGAGCATGAAGTGTTTGCTAGAGTCCCATAGGTCTTTGAGGTGACGTCGAAGACCTTGCCCTGGTTGGGTTTGGCCCTCAGGTTGCTGGCATACTTGTTTCGGACTGTGTCCTTCAGGAACTGCTCCAAGAAGGTCCTCATGTGGGGTACCACGGTGACGCGTCCAGCATGCGGGGCTGGTTGCATTTGATCTTAGCACACAAGAGGCTAAGAACTATACACAATATTAATCCAGAGGCACAAGGCTCTGGATTTACCACATAGTTCATTGGGCTGGGCCCCAGCAGAATTAGCAGCATTTCAAGCTGTGGGGACCCCACAGCTCAGTATGTGCACGCACTCCAACTACTACCCCACAAAGGATCCATGTACTAATTAGCCCTCCACTCATGACTGAAACCAGGTGTTCTTGGCACGAGTCCTGGGATCCTCCAGAAGTTTCTATGCAGATGAAGTGCAGGGTAACCTGGCCTAGCTCATCATGGAAGGAGGGGCCATGCTAATCCTATGCAAGAGGCTGAGAGAGGGGGCAACAGAGGGATTTTGGCAGCAACCAGAAGTCTTCATCTCCACGTGCAGTGGTTTGTCTAGCAACAGAGGAGAAGCACATTTCACTGGCGGAAGAGGCCAAGCCAAGCATCCCAAAGGTTGGAAGGATTGAGACAACTGCCACCAAGAGGAAGCAGCAGGTGGTGGTGGCAGCTGTGGTTGGAGACTCTTTTGCAAGGGACAGAGCCATCCATCTGCTAGCCTGACCTGTTGTTTCAGAAGGTCTGCTGCTTGCCCAGATCTGAGATGTCACAGTAAGATTACTCAGACTCATCCAGCCCTCTGACTATTACCTGCTGCTCATCCATGTGAGCACCAATGATACTGCCAGGGGTGATCCTGAGCAGATCAAGAGCGACTACAGGGTTCTGGGTGTAGGGGTGAAGGGGACAGGGGCTCAGGTGGTGTTCTCCTCGATCCTTCCAGTCATGTGGAAGGGCTCAGGCAGGAGTGGATGCATCTTGCAGATCAATGCATGGCTGCATAGATGGTGTCGCCAGCAGAACTTTGGCTTCTTCAGCCATGGGATGTTGCTCCAAGATTGCTACGAAGAGACAGGCTCCACCTGTTGAAGAGAGGGAAGAGCATCTTAGCACATAGGCTTACTAGCCTGGTGAGGAGGGCTTTAAAAGAAGTTCAACGGGGGATGGAGACCAAAGCCCTGAGGGGAGTGGGGAAGCAGGTGATCTGGAGGAAGCACAAGCAGGAGTGGGCAACAGGAGAGGCTGTTTCACTCTTCCTGAGAATGTAGGAAAAACGGCTAGTTACCTCAGATGTCTGTACACAAATGCATGGAGCCTGGGAAACAAGTAGGAAGAACTGGAAGTCCTTGTACAGTGTCAGAACTATGACATGATTGGAATAACAGAGATGTGCCGGGAGCTCGCATGACTGGAGAGTACTGTCATGGATGGGTACAAACTGTTCAGGAAAGACAGGCAAGGGAGAAAAGGAGGAGGAGTTGCACTTTATGTAAAAAAGCTGCATGACTGCACAGAGCTCCAGTATGAAATTGGAGATAGGCCTGCTGAAAGTCTCTGGGTTGGGGTCAGTGGGGAGAGCACCAAGGGTGACGTTGTGGTGGCTGTGTGCTATAAACTGCTAGATCAGGTGAATGAGGTGGATAAGACTTTCTTCAAACAGCTAGCAGAAGTTTCCTGATCACAGGTCCTGGTTCTCACAGGGAACTTCAATCACTCTGGTATCTGCTGAGAAGGCAATACAGCACTGCAAAAGCAATCCAGGAAGTTTTTGGAGTGTGTTGGGGACAAATCCCTGATGCAGGTGTTGGAGAGGCTAACTGGGGGCCATGCTCTTCTTGACCTGCTGCTCACAAACAGGGAAGAATTGATGAGGAATGTAGTTGTGGATGGCAACTTGCGTAGCAGCAACCACAAAATGATTGAGTTCAGGATCCTGAGGAAAGGAAGGAAGGAAAGCAGCAGAGTATGGACTCTGGACTTCAGAAAAGCAGACTTGGACCCACTCAGGAAACTGATGGGCAGGATCCCCTGGGAGGCAAGTCTAAGGGGGAAAGGAGTCCAGGAGAACTGGCTTTACTGTAAAGAAACCTTACTGAGGGCACAGGAGTGAACCATCCTAATGTGTAGGAAGACTAGCAAGTATGGCAGAAGACCAGCTCGGCTTAGCAGGGAAAACCTCAATGAATTAAAATGCAAAAAAGAAACTGTTAAAGTTTCCATTTCTTGTAAAACAATCAGGGAGAAGCATATGTTTGGGCACGCAGGGATGAAATAAGGAAGGCCAAATCACAACTGGAATTGCAGCTAGCAAGGGATGTGAAGGGTAACAAGAAAGGTTTCTATAAATATGTCACCAACAAGAGGAAGGTCAGGGAAAGTGTGGATCCTTTTCTGAGTGGGGGAGGTAATCTAGTGACAGATGATGTGGAAAAGTACTAGATGCCTTTTTTACCTCAGCCTTCATGGACAAGGTCAGCTCCCAGACTACTGCACTTGACAGCACAGTGTGGGGAGGTGACCAGTTGACAGTGGTGAAAGAACAGGTTAGAAAAGCTGGATGTGTACAAATCCATGGGGCTGGATGCGATGCACCCAAGTGTCCTGAGGGATTTGGCAGATATGATTGCACAGCTGATGGTCATGATCTTTGAAAACTCATGGCAGTCAGGAGACATCCCGAATAACTGGAAAAGGGCAAATATAGTGCTCATCTTTAAAAGGAAAGAAGGAGGATCCAGAGAACTCATTTCAGTCCCTGGAAATATTATGGAGCAGGTCCTCAAGGAAACCATTTCTAAGCACCTGGAGAAGAAGAAGGTGATTAGGAATAGTCAGCTTGGATTCAAGTCCTGCCTGACCAACCTGACTGCCTTCTATGATGAGACTGGCTCTGTGGGTGCAAGGGAAGCAGTAGACATGATATACCTTGACTTTAGCGAGGCTTCTGATACAGTCTTTCACAACATTCTTGCAAACAAGCTAAGAAAGTATGAGTTGGATGAATGGATTATAAGGTGGACAGAGACCTGGCTGGATTGTTGGGCTCAAAGGGTAGTAATTAATGGCTCTAGTTCTAGTTGGCAGCTGGTATCAAGTGGAATGCCTTAGGGTTTGGTGGTCCTTGGACAGGTTTCATTTGATATCTTCATCAATAACCTGGAAGATGGCATAGACTGTACCCTCAGCAAGTTTGCAGATGACACCAAGCTCAGGGGAGTAGTAGATATGCTGGAGGGTAAGGTTAGGATTCAGAGAGATCTGGACAAATTGGAGGATTGGCCCAAAAGAAATCTCATGAGGTTCAATAAGTGCAAAGTCCTGCACTTAGGATGGAACAATCCCATGCACTAGTACAGGCTGGGGAATGACTAGCTGGGCAGCAGCTCTGCAGAAAAAAGATCTGGGGGTTACAGTGAACAATAAGCTGAATATGAGCCAACAGTGTGCCCTTGTTTTGAAGAAGGCTAATGGCACAGTGGGCTGCATCAGTAGAAATACTGCCAGCAGATCGAGGGAAGGGATTATTCCCCTCTGTCTGACACTGCTGAGGTCGTATCTGGAGTACTGTGTCCAGTTTTGCCACCCTCCCCCCCCAGACATGTTGGAGAGATTCCAGCAAAGCGCAACAATTTTGTTTGGGGGGCTAGGGCACATGACTTCTGAAGAGAGGCAGAAAGAACTGGGCTTATATAGTCTGGAAAAAAAAGACTCAGGGAATTTAACAGCAGCCTTCAACTACCTGTAGGACGGCTCCAAAGAGGGTGGAGCTGGACTGTGCTCCCAGTGGTGGCAGATGACAGAGTAAGGAACAATGGTCTCAGGTTGCAGCAAGGGAGGTTAAGGTTAGAATTAGGAAAAACTCTCAGTAGGTTAGTAAAGCACTGGAACACATTACCCAGAGGTTGTAGAATCACCATCCCTGAAGGTTTTTAAGACCAGGCTAGACAAAACCTTTGCTAAGATAATCTAGTTGGGGATGGTACTGCTTTGAGCAGGGGGTTGGACTAGATGACCTCCTGAGGTCTCTTCCAACCCTAGTTTTCTATGATTCTAGTTTTCTATGATTCTGGGTGAATTGTTTGGGGCCCTGTTTGGTGGTTTGCCAAGCTAGTGGAGAAACAGGAATAACTGGAAATGAGAAAGAAAGGGACAACTCAGCTGATGCTGTAAAGAGGCATGTATTCGATGCGACTTGAAAAAGAGTTGGCGCTGAGGGCACTGAGCACAATGGGCACTGCCATATATCTTATTCAGATGGGCTACACTAACATATCCTTGTGGTAGGTTCCCTTGGTATGTTTGCCCAATGTGGACCGTATGTTTTATAGTGATGCTCCGTGTTGACTGCATTTAATCAAATTTACAGCTGGTTTTCATTACTGAGCACATGGTGCTTTTGGCAGTTTAATGATAGACAATGATAGCCACCAAACCATGTGGCACCCACAAGGACAGACCAGCCTGAAGAAAGAGAGCACTGGAAACCTGAAAGCCATGGGGAGACCAGCACTACAGAACAGGTAAGAAACAAGAAGGTAAGAAACAATGGGCCCCTTGGGACTCGGAGCGGGGGGGCAGCAAAGGCACCAGTCGCAGGGCTCAAGAGCCTATATACTAATGCTAGGAGCATGGGGAACAAGCAGGATGAACTAGCGCTCCTGCTTGCACTAAACACCTATGACTTAGTGGGGCTAACAGAAACCTGGTGGGATTCATCCCACGACTGGGCGGTACATATTGAGGGCTACAGATTGTACAGAAAGGACAGGTCGGGGAAGAAAGGGGGGGGGGGGGTTGCACTTTATGTCAGTGAGCAATATACATCAACCCTCATCAAGACAGAATCCAAGGATGAGGAAGTAGAAGGATTGTGGGTTAGGCTACATGGGGGGCAAGGAGAAAGGGATTTGGTGGTAGGGGTCTGCTACAGACCCCCACACCAAGGGGAAGAAATAAATGCGGGGCTCCTGAGGCAACTCTCGGAGACCATAAAAGCTAAAGAGGCGGTAGTCATGGGGGACCTAAACTACCCGAACATCTGCTGGGAGACGCAGACAGCAAAGTCCCACCACTCATGCAGGTTTCTAACCTGTGTACAGGACCTCCACCTGACACAGGAGGTGCATGGTCCCACTAGGGGGAATGCCATAGTGGATCTGGTATTGGCAACAGGGGATGACATGGTAGGGGACCTCCAGATCGGTAGCCATTTGGGAGACAGTGATCACCTAATAATAGAATTCACCATAAGACGTCAAGTGGGTAAGGTAACTAGTAGGGTGAAAGTGCTAGACTTTAGGAAAGCTGATCTCAATGAACTCAGGCAATTAGTCAAGGACGCATTGCAGAGTAGGAGTTTTGAAGGGATGGGAGCCCAAGAAGGGTGGCTGTGCCTTAAGGAAGCGATCCTTCGGGCACAAAGCAAGACGATCCCCGAGCGAGGCAAAAGAGGGAAAGGGGCCAGGAGGCTTCCATGGCTGACCAGAGAAATCCAAGGCAGCCTACGGGCCAAAAGGGGAGCACATAAAAAGTGGAAACAAGGTGAGATCACGAAAGATGAATATACCTCCTCTGCTCGTGGTTGTAGGGAGGCAGTTAGGCAGGCCAAAGCTACCATGGAGCAGAGGATGGCAACCCAAGTAAAAGACAACAAGAAATTGTTTTTTAGATATATTGGGAGTAAAAAGAAGGCCCAGGGAGGAATAGGACCCCTGCTAAATGGGCAGAAACAATTGGTGATGGACAGGGGGGACAAGGCTGAACTCAACGAGTTCTTTGCCTCAGTGTTCCTAAGAGAGGGGCATGACAAGTCTCTCACTGGGGTTGTAGAGAGGCAGCAGCAAGGTGCCAGACTTCCATGCGTAGACCCTGAGATGGTGCAGAGTCACTTGGAAGAACTGGATGCCTTTAAGTCAGCAGGACCGGATGAGCTCCATCTGAGGGTGCTGAAGGCACTGGCCGACATCATTGCAGAGCTGCTGGCGGGAATATTCGAACGCTCGTGGCGCACTGGCCAAGTCCCGGAGGACTGGAAAAGGGCTAACGTGGTCCCCATTTTCAAAAAGGGGAGGAAGGAGGACCCGGGCAACTATAGGCCAGTCAGTCTCACCTCCATCCTTGGTAAAGTCTTTGAAAAAATTATCAAGGCTTACATTTGTAAGAGCCCAGCAGGGCAAATTATGCTGAGGGGAAACCAGCACGGGTTTGTGGCGGGCAGATCGTGCCTGACCAATCTAGTCTCTTTTTATGACCAGGTTACGAAACGCCTGGACACAAGAGGAGGGGTGGATGTCGTATACTTAGACTTCAGGAAGGCCTTCGAGACGGTATCCCACCCCATACTGGGGAACAAGTTAAGAGGCTGTGACGTGGATGACTACACAGTCCAGTGGGTGGCGAACTGGCTAGAGGGCCGCACCCAGAAAGTTGTGGTGGATGGGTCGGTCTCGACCTGGAAGGGTGTGGGCAGTGGGATCCCGCAGGGCTCGGTCCTTGGACCGATACTCTTTAATGTCTTCATGAGTGACTTGGACGAGGGAGTGAAATGTAATCTGTCCAAGTTTGCAGATGACACAAAGCTATGGGGAGAAGTGGACACACCGGAGGGCAGGGAACAGCTGCAGGCAGACCTGGATAGGTTGGACAAGTGGGCAGAAAACAACAGAATGCAGTTCAACAAGGAGAAATGCAAAGTGCTGCACCTAGGAAGGAAAAATGTCCAGCACACCTACAGCCTAGGGAATGACCTGCTGGGTGGCACAGAGGTGGAAACGGATCTTGGAGTCCTAGTGGACTCCAAGATGAACATGAGCCGGCAGTGTGACGAAGCCATCAAAAAAGCCAATGGCACTTTATCGTGCATCAGCAGATGCATGACGAAGGAGGTGATACTTCCCCTCTATTGGGCGCTGGTCAGACCGCAGTTGGAGTACTGCGTGCAATTCTGGGCGCCACACTTCAAGAAAGATGCGGATAACCTGGAGAGGGTCCAGAGAAGGGCAACTCGTATGGTCAAGGGCCTGCAGACCAAGCCCTACGAGGAGAGACTAGAGAAACTGGACCTTTTCAGCCTCCACAAGAGAAGGTTGAGAGGCGACCTTGTGGCTGCCTATAAGTTCATCACAGGGGCACAGAAGGGAATAGGTGAGTATTTATTCACCAAGGCGCCCCCGGGGGTTACAAGAAACAATGGCCACAAGCTAGCAGAGAGCAGATTTAGATTGGACATTAGGAAGAACTTCTTCACAGTTCGAGTGGCCAAGGTCTGGAACGGGGTCCCAAGGGAGGTGGTGCTCTCCCCTACCCTGGGGGTCTTCAAGAGGAGGTTAGATGAGTATCTAGCTGGGGTCATCTAGACCCAGCACTCTTTCCTGCTTATGCAGGGGGTCGGACTCGATGATCTATTGAGGTCCCTTCCAACCCTAACAGCTATGAATCTATGTATTTAATGAGATTTAGATAATAGATCAGGCTTGTGCAACATATGGTCCGCAGGCCGCCATGCGGCCCGCCAAGGCATTTTCAGAGGCCCGTGGTGCTGCAATGGGAAATGAAAGTAAACACGGTTTACTTTCGTTCCCACCCCTTGTCCCTCCCCTAGCCCCTCAGTAGATTCCCAGTGGCTGCTGAAGGGCTGGGGAAGGGACAAGGTTCCCACACGCACCGCATCAGCTTGACGTTGCCGACACGGTGCATGTGGGAAGGAGTAGCCATGTGCCTCTCGGGACAGGATGAGCCCAACAGGAGCAGCAGGGGCTCAGCTGCACTTTCCCCCTACCTACGCCGGTCAGTCCTGAGTGGCACACGGCTCCACCGCCGCCTCTGCTGGCTGGTGCCAACCTAGGAGGGTCTGCCCCATCTGGAGCAGCATGCAGCTGAAGCCGGATTCCCATGTGCTGCTGGGGATGGGAGGAGGCCTGCCAGGTTGGCACCAGACAGCAGAAGTGGCGGCGCAGCCATGTGCTGCTCGGGACTGACCGGTGCAGGCAGGGGGAAAATGCAGCTGAGCCCCTGCCACTCTGGCCGGGCTTGTCCCGTCCCAAGCAGCACACTGCTCTGCCGCTGCTTCTGCTGGCCAGTGCAGACCTGGCCGGCCTCCTCTCGTCCCCAGCAGCATATGGGAAGCCGACTTCAGCTGCATGCCGCTTTTCCTGGCCGGTGCTGACCCAGCTGGGTTTGTCCCATCCGGAGCAGCATGAGGCTGAAGCCAGCTTCCCACAAGCTGCTGGGGATGGGAGGAGCCCATCCGGGTCTGCACCAGACAGCAGAAGCGGCGGCAGAGCTGTGTGCTACTCGGGATGGGAAGGGCCCGGCCAGAGCAGCAGGGGCTCAGCTTCATTTTCCCCTTGCCTGCACCGGTCAGTCCCGAGCGGCACATGGCTCCGCGCCACTTCTGCTGGCTGCTGCTGACCTGGCCGACCTCCTCCTGTCCCCAGCAGCACGTGGGAAGCTAGCATGGGGGGGCCTCAGCAGGCGGGGTCCTGGTGTGACCTCTGCGGGGCAAGGTGGCGGGAGCCGGTGTCTGCCAGACCCCGCACTCCAGGCTCACAGCGCTGAGGCCACCGGGGTTGTGTGCGCAGGCGGCAGGCACCACGGTGAGCGGTGCCGTGCGGGCGGACAGGTGAAGGGCTGTGGTACAATGGCCCCCTCGCTCCAGCCCCCATCAGGCAGCACCAGCTCATGGGGCTGTGCTGCTCAGGAGATGCAGTTGTGGAGCTATTTATTTCTCCCCTTCAGTCTCTGGGGCAGTAGTTAGCTGGATGCAGAATGGGTCCCTCCTGCCCCTGCCCACCAGCAGGTACCATGAACCTTACAGTAAGAGGCAGGTGCAGTAGGGCTACACAGGCAGGGTCTCTCTGGTCCAGGACAGAGGGTGTTTGAATATGGCTTGCTGGCCCACTGGGTGATAAAAAGTTCATGATCCGGCCCCACATTCAAAAAGGTTGGACACCCCTGTCATAGATGTTAGGGACTGGAAAGGACCTTATAAATCTTTGTGTCCAGCCCCCATGCACTTGGGCAGGAAAGACTGCTGTGGTCAGATGACCCCAGCAAGGTGGGCATCAAGATGCTTCTAAATATGCAAATATAAGATGAGGAACTCTTTTCCCTATGCTGATTGGATTTGCATGTGGGTCTTGTCTGTGGGCCTGATCCAGCCTGGAGATCAGCCCCATGCCCTTCATCCAGGGGCCAGATAAGTTTGACACCCCTGCCATAGAGGATAAAGAAACTAATAATGCCAGTTAACTGTTCCTCCTTTACCTCAAGTGAATAAGTTTAGCTGTCATGGATTTACAGGTCCCCAGTTCACTCCTGTACCACCACGTTGGTTATTGTAAGGGCCAATATCCATTACAGAAGAAAAAATGAGATGCAGATCTGGTTTGACTGTTATACAGAATAGGCATATGTTTACCCACTACATTATCCTCACAGGTTCCACCGAAAATCACTACTAATTAAGCTGCTGTGCTTTAACAACGTCACTGTAGGAACTGAAGTGTGCAAGTGAAGGGCACGGGGGGGAGAGAGGGCAAAGACGGAAAGAATTCTACTAACAAAGTAACAAAAACTGACTTCTACCCTTGGCTTTGTCAGAGATTGCTCATGTGAAGTTAGCAAGTCACAGAACAAGAGTGCAGTGCTAGCTATTAACCTTTTTCTGTGCCAGCTTGAGATACTTGGGGCCTGATTTTCTGCAACACTGCACGCTCGTCACCATACAAAAACTGGGAAGTCCCAGCCCGTCATTCACTGAGAACCTGACATGCATTCCTTCAGAAATCATCTACACTAGACAGCTTCTGCTTTGATTGTTGTGCTGCATTTAAAATTATAACTGAGTGTCACTTCTGGAAAAAACAACAGTAGTGGGTAAGTAAGTTTTTTTTTAAAAAAAAGTAGATAATAGCTATAAATCCCTACTAACTGTTTCTAGTCTTAGTAACTAATATACCGCAATTATATGCTAGTTGACATATATCTTAAAGTGAATTCTAGTACCCATTTTAGTATACGAGGCTGTAATAATTAAGTGATATATTCCTGTAGACTGAAGACAGATAGTTCTCTAGCTCAGAATGACCTGAGTCTCTTTCCTTCCTCCACCCCTAGAAGGAAAAGCTAAGTAGAAAAGTTCTTGAGCTTGATCATATGGCCATCCCAGCCCACCAGGGAACTCCATAAAGCAGCAGTTCCCAACCCCGGGTTGTGACCCAAATGAGGTCCACATAAGCAATGCTGGCAGTGTCACACACAAGATGAGCTATGCCGCATGCCAGGAGCTCCTCTGCCCCCAGGCCTGTCACCCTCAGTTCCTAGCAGCGGGCTGCAGAAAAAAAAAGTTTGGGAACCATTGCCATAAAGCCTTGTAATAGATATCCCATTTCCCCCTCTCCACCTCCAGCAACAGACTGTTTACATAAAACTAGGTGTCTGTTGGTTTTACGGGGAAAACACTGCAAATACTCTATGATCCTCCCATACACTCATTTACTCAAATCAATACAGCCAACATCACTTCTTTTTAAGACTAGTGTAGAGCCTGAATTAAGCAAGCTGTAACAGACCCATTTTTGAGTAAACTTTTTGACATTAAACTTAATATTTGACCTATGACAAGTTTGATATATGCAAAACTTTCTGGGTTTTTTTCTTGGGGGGGGGAGGAGGGGGAGATACGAATTTACCTGGAAATATTCTGATTAAATAAAAACTCCTTAGGTTATAATACACTTTCTAAGACATAATGACAACTTTAAAGGCACATTAATACACAGACCTAAGCAGTATGGGTTCATAAATAAATTCTATATACACATTACTGTATAAAGGGGTTGCACTTGGTTGGCTGGACTGGGACATACCTCTACCCCATTGCCAGTGAAAGGAGTCCCAATGGAGTTCCCTACTCCAGAATCCATTAGTGGGGTGAATGACAAGCCATTACACCCTGTGCTTTGCGAACCACAGCGCTTAATGCTGCCACCACTCACCCCACCCCAAATTTCTGGCTCCTCCAGGAGACCCCTAGGCTGGATGACAGATCTACAGGCTGGAACTGTCCCATCAGCCATATATGCTTGACACACCTGCTCTAAATTATCTCCTTAATAGCTCAAAGATTATTTCAATGAGGCCTATTAATCCCTCTGTTCTTCAGTTTTTCAATTATGAAATGAATAAAGAACTTAAGAACTACAGGAGAAAAGTGTATGTTACATTAAATAAAGCAGGATTCTTGACTGAAAAAACACAAACATGATGTTTTATATAGCAAGAAAGATTTCTATACCTCCCTGCCATCTGACACCACCAGCGAAGGAATCCTGCCTTATCTGCATATGAAAGAGCAACTTACAAAGACACTCTCATGGAACCAGAGAAACAGACTTCCACCTTCGGCTTCCTCTGTGCAAAAATTATTTTCTACCTATGGGGACTTTTTACCATCTTTAACTTTCCCTGAGCCTGAGGAAGGTTGCATGTGCGCAAAAGCTCGCAGAAAAAGATAATTTTTTTGTGATGTCTTAGTTGGTCTAATAAAAGGTATCATCTCTGAACCAAGAGTTCTAAAGTTTTGCACTTATTTTTGTCTCAGACCAACACAGCTACTAAATACATCCCTGCAACATCATGTTTTATGGAATTTAACAATCCAAAGATCCCACAGACATGGCAGGAGTTGAGATAATGTTACAAGTTCACCTGTCTTGAAAACCAATTGCTGCATATAAACAAAGACTAAACAATTAAGTTCTTTATTACTGCCATAACTGAGGAGGTAGTTACCCTCTCAGATCAAAACACTGCCAAAACAGTTTCCAGGCTTATTACCTCCTTCAAGCCATTTCAATCATCTCCCCACCCAGTGCAAAATATGAACTTGCAGTTCAGGTCCAAGTTCATATTTACACCTCAAAAGCTCTTCCCTACTGCATGCATACACACAGTGCATCCATCAGTCATTCTGTGGGCAGGTTCTGCTTGTTTTAATCAATGTGAGTGTTACTAGGTCTTTTAAAACTTTCCTCTTATTTCAAAAGCAATGGTAATAGTTCCATCAGAGAGCTGGTAGTTACAGTTAGTCACCCTGGCAGTCAGTTGCCAGGGTGTCCTGTAGCTTACTGCTTCTTTCCCCTTTTTTACAGTCTTTGAAGCAAGTCCATTCAATGGGTAGGGTCCTACCCATCTCGAGGAGTCAGGCAGCCGACTTTTCAGGGAGATCATAGAAATCACAGAAAATAAGGGTGGAAAGGGACGTCAGGAGGTCATCTAGTCCAACCCCTGGCTCAAAGCAGAATCATCCCAGGCAAAGCTTTGTTTAGCCAGGTCTTGAAAACCTCCAAGGATGGAGCTTCCACCACCTCTTGGGTAACCTGTTCCAGTGTTTTACTACCCTCCTAGTGAGAAAATTCTCACTATGCCCTTCCCCACAGATTGTCAGATGGCCCAACACTTTGGTTTAATTACCTAAACTTCTCTTGTTGCAACTCGGTCCTTGTTCCGTCATCTGCCACCACTGAGAACAGTCTAGCTCCATCCTCTTTGGAAACCCCCTTCAGGTAGTTGAAGGCTACTATTATATCCCCCTAAGTCTCCTTGTTTCTAGACTAACTAAGCTCAGTTCCAACAGACTCTCTTCAGAAGTCATGTACCCCAGCCCTCTCATCATATTTGTTGCCCTCTGCTGGACTCTCACCAATTTATCCAGCCTTCCTCTAGTGGGGGGGCCAAATCTGAATACAGTATTCCAGATGTGGCCTCACCAGTTCTGAATAGAGGGGAATAATCACTTCCCTTGACCTATGACAACACACCTACCAACGCAGCCCAGTATGCCATTAGCCTTCCTGGCAACAAGGGCACACTGTTGGCTCATATTCAGCTTGTTGTCCACTGTAATCCCCAGGTCCTTTTCTACAGAGCTGCTGTCTAGCCAGTCAGCCCCAAGCCTGTACTGGTGCATGGGACTGTTCTGTCCTAAGTGCAGAACTTTGCACGTGCCCTTGTTGAACATCATGAGGTTCCTCTGGGCTCAATCCTCCAATTTCTCTAAGTCACTCTGAATCCTAGCCCTACCCTTCAGCATATTCACTACTCCTCCCTAGCTTGGTGTCACCTGCAAATTTGCTGAGGGTGCACTCTATGCTATCTTCCATGTCGCTGATGAAGATGTGGAACAAAACCAGCCCCAGTAGGGGCTGGCTGCTATTTTCATGGGCTTATTGCAGCAGGCCCCACCCTCCCTATGTCTCTGATTGGCTAAGGGGCCCTGGAGTCCTGCCCTTCCCCATAGATTGGCAGATGGCCCAACACTTTGGTTTAATTACCCTGATTAAGCCCGGGGAAGCTATTAATACACACATTATTAAGTATGGATTAAATTAGGGTAATTAAGCCACGGTTTTGGGCAATCCCCAATCTATTCAATTAAAATCCACCTGCACCTCAGGGTGGACGGTAGAGAAGGGGCTGGCAGCAGTGCAGCCCCGGGCCCTCCTCCACTATCGGCCCCAAGGTGTGGGTGCACCTGCTTGTAGCTTCCCCACCACCTGCTGTGAGCAGCCCTGTTCCTCCTGCTCCCCAACCCCCCCGTCCAAGATTGCAGGGCTTTCGCTAAGTTGTTTTAAGCAAGCCCACCAAAGTCACAGAGTCCACTGTTTTCCACAGAAAATGCAAAATCATGGTTTTGGTAGGTCCCCATCCATGGGATTTGCTCCTTCCCCATACAGAGGCAATATATTTCCTTGGCCAAATATGTAGTATTTGACTGTCTGAGGAAAGGGTAGATTATTTTTATATCAGTCCAGCACCCAAAATTGCATACTATTCCTTTTCCGTGTGGTACCTATTTACAATGTGGCAACCTATGCCTTTACATGGAAGAAGATGTATACTACAGAGACAGTATTTGCAAAACTGACAGTCTATGGGATCAAGATTGGACAGCGTCTGAATGAAATCTTCACATTGGACATAGCTGTGGTGAAGTTTCACTGCAATTGTTGAAAGCAGGGCTGTAGCACCATTTTTTCTAAAGGGTCTATGTAGGTTTTTCTTTGTGCATTTGTCCTACAAACTGTGCACTACACTTATGTGGTAGATTCTGTTCTCAACCTCATTTTAATAGTACAATTTTCAGGAAAAAAACTTGATTACTGATGACTACAACAGATTTGACAGCATAGTGCTCCATTTTTATGACAAAAGTCCTCATGCTTCACTTAAAAAAAAATTAATGTTGAGGAATTTCCCCTACTTGCATGGATCATTATATTTGCTCCTTTTTTCCATCATCATGTAAAAGCTACTATGCGTTATAGTGATAAGATAATAGGAAACAAAATGCTAAGTCATCTGGGATGTAAAGATCCATCTTGCATATTGGAAAAAAGACTTGGATATCCCCACAACTTCAATAAACAGGATGCCAACTTGGGGATTTAGAGCTGAACCCTTGATGTGTAAAGCACAGCAACAGCAAGTTCAGGTTTTATGTAGGTGATATCAGTACCAGGGACAGGGCCCTTTGTGTCTGCAATGAGAACTAGAAGCATGGATCCTTTCCCCATACAACTGCAAAGCTGACTAGCAGTTTTAGAGCTTGGATGCATAACACCTGAAGACGCATAAACAAGGAGTAGATAGTATAGAATTAGTTCAAGTAAAATCAGGGGTAAGATTATATAGCTGTAACCTACATCAGCATGTGTGTCATCTCTCCACAGCTTATCCTGGAAAAGCCATTTACTACTACCCTCCCATCTAGTGGTAACAGCAGCCTATGATATGCAGCTAATCTGTCCACTTTGGGTCCTAATGTCATTTACAATAGTGTACAAGCGAGATATAAATTACAGTAAGGTAAATATGTTTGTGCCTCAGGCCTTACACAGAACTCCCAAGGAAATTAGTGATAGGTGGATATCTAGCTAGTCAGCTTTGAAAGTTTTGCCGAAAGGACCTTTATTATACTGTTCTTCCCATTTTAAAGGCATTTGTTGATTAAAAAAAAAAAAAAAATCAAAATCAAAGAAACAGGGCAAAGGTATACTAATTATTTTGTATAATGAATTTTGACATGCTAAAAAGCGATATTCCCAGTATTGATCTTTGATTTTGATTAAAACATTTTTGCATTTTTTGAAGGACCTATTTACATTTTTTCTTGCTATCTTTACCTCTAATATCTGAGTCTCATCTAATATCTTTACCCCCAATATCTAGAGCCTCATTTTTAAGATATTCTTATGTCAGAAAGATGATTGCTTTGAGCATTTAGGTAATTACATGGACCACTGACTGTTGGCACAAAAGATACATGCGCTAGTTCTTCCTTCTTCGTACTTAAATGGCGATTGAAAAGTCCAAACAAGACTAGAGCTTTACTAAAATCCCAAGCGAGGAGAGAAGCTGATCAATGAAAAAGCTCTTATTGAAACTCAAATAGCTCCTACCATCTGACTTTCTGCAGTGTCTCTGCTATAAGCCACTTTTAGGTTAAAGTTGAACAAAAAACACTTGCTCTAAGGTGAAAGTGTCTCTTTAAAGGGACAGTTGCTCAAATGTACCCACTGACACAAAGGACGTTACAGCAAAAAGGACTCGATTCAACAAGAAGAAAGCTGACTTTGCACAATACTGAAGCCAGAGGGGCTTTTAGAGCTACAACAAATCTTGAAAGCTTTGCATGGACCAGTATAGGCTGGCAGTACTCTGTACTTTCTAAGGTAGTCAAATAATTAAACCTGAAAGCTTGGCAGCATCCAGCAGTACATTTTCCCACAGTCTAAATTATATTACACTCAGAAATAATTTTTTATCTCAATTTCACTATCTTAGTCAAAACCATTTTGAAATAAATAATTTCCAAACTGATGCAGAAAGCTGGTACTCTCCTTGAATGGTTCAGTAAAAATGCCCAAGCAAAACTGTTAGTGCTTTGCATTTGTCTATTACAGTATAATCCAAAAGAACAGAAGCTAGATCTTTTGGAGGAGATATGTTATCTACCCCATTCCCTACAGTAGGGATGATCCTTCCCGTATTTTTCTTAAGCAAGCAACACAGCTTCCATTATTTTCCTCTAGAGATGGTTTTTCAGTCTACTATATCTTAAATCTTGGCTCCCAGTCAGATGCAAAGCAGTTCTGAATCAGTGTTTTCCACCAGGCATTTTTGTTTCTCTGTATCAAGAAGTTTTATGATCTGTGGATAAATGGAACTAGCCTGACACTCCAGAAGAAGCTGCAGAGGACTGCACACATGGGATTTAAATCCATACATTTTTGGGCAAGAGGAAAAGTAATAAAGAAAAGATTCATGTACTCCTGTGTACTCAAAGTACAAGTGAGATGTAGCTGGAGGCAACTGCTCCAAGGGATGCTATAGGAAGAAGTATCTAGAAAGAGCAATGTGAAACTGAGTTTGAACTATCCACAACTCAGACAGCAGTGGTATAAGTTGAAGCAGTGTGGTATATGTTGAAACTAATCAGTATTAACCAAGGGGACTACTAAAGAAAAGGGGGAAAGACTTAAGCTATAGAAGAATGGGTAATTCAGACACACAGTTTAAGGATTTCACATATATAGCCCAGAAAAATTTGACTGTCACACAAATAGGCCTGCAGAACAGATATCCCTCAAAGACCTTAAGAGATAACAGACCTAAGCATGTGTCAAATGAAGATACCCCTTTCTTCTAGCGTACTATCATCCTCATAACAATCAACACCATCCTACTTCACTGGTTAGGCAGACAGAGCCGTGTATCCCAAGTGCCAACCTATTATCACTGGTCATTTGATTGCTTTAAATGGGGAGAGCAATACAGATTTACGCGTGCACCCACTTACTGACAGAACGGCCTCTGCGGCCCCTGCTACCCGTGACATGTATTACACAAGTAACTGGTTAACTGCACATTGCATATGTGGCCAGTCTAAAGGTAAAGTAATCATTACACAATAAAAATTACTATCCAGCTATAAAGAGAGCCAATCAGCTATAAAGTTAGTGTCTGAAAATGTGCAACAACTCTATAGCTGGTTTCTATTGAGCTTTAATTTAAACATGAGCAGGGCCCTAAGTGAATCCCTCTTGTCACTTCCTGGCCACTGCAGAACGCAGAGCAAATATACAAGCGGTCTTGTCACCAAAGCTGATGACTTAACCACCTCATCTGTTTGTGCTGCACTCCAAGAACCAAGAGCTCCATCATGGAATCCCTGAACAACTGGTTAAGGCTAATCTTAACAATCTTATCCTCCCATATCAAAGCACGGCGTGTAAGCACACACTGCCAGGAGTAGAGATGACAGCAAACTATTTTGATTTTTAGGAGCATAAAATGCCAGAAAAGGACGGGATAAATGTTATTACAAGATCCCCAACAAATTTACAATTGTAATAGTTAATGTCTAACAAAAACCAAATGAACAACTAGATTATCTAATCAGTTTCCTATATGATTAACAAGTGTATGCCCTTGTGCATTTTTAGGACCGGAAACCTTGTGGTATGTTTTTAGATTCACCACAAATGCCATACCCATTTCTAAGTACACTTATGGCAGAGGTTCAGCTCTAAGTGCAAACAAATAAGCAGGATGATTTGAAAAGTCTGATTTTGCATTCTTGGTTACTTTGCAGTTTTCCGACTTTAACAGGCCCATTGTTCAAGCATGTCCTTGGGTCACTTCCAGACTGTCTTTTTACTATGAAGCCTGCAAGGCAATATGGACAAAATATGCCAATCATAAAGCAGAGCTTCCTCAGCTGCCTGACTGGCTCTGAAATGTTGAATCATGTCAGTTCCTGTCTTAATAAGCTTTTACAGTTGAAAGACATGACCCCGATAGAAAGAAGAAGGAAAGAACAGAAGAGAAAAGGCTGGGGTATGTGACAAAGATAAATAAGTAAAGGACTAAAGGAAAGTTCTTACACAACCCCCTAATTTGTAGTACCTGCAGTTCCAGTGATGTCAGTGGGACTTCAGGAGCATTGATTCCCAAAACAGTAAACTGTACAATTGCAAATTCACAAAGTGAGTAGGTGGCACTCCTCCCGCTCAAACCAATGCAAGCAAGCTAGATTAAGTGGCAAATGTGAAGCCCTGTAAGAGGTTTTACTTTCATCATGACTACCACCACACAAATCTTGACCTAAGCATTTTTCCAAACTTAGCTGTTACTGTGTTTTTTTCATCTCAGTAAAGCCCTCTGCTTTGCTTAACAGCTCCTCTGGCTCAAAGAGGGTTCTTTCACACACAATCAGTTCGGTGCACTCATTCTAGCAAACCAAGAAACTCTGCATCTCTAATTGATCAAAGCTCTTCATCATGACTACTGGTAAATTTGGTTAATAGTTAACCACTGAGCTTGATGTGAATATATTTAGTTTAATGTAAACTTTCTGACAAAACCCAGAGCTGGCAAAATACCACCGTAGTCAGAAATTTCGAAACATGCGTAAAACAATCAAGCTCGGTTCACAACCTTCAGAGCACAGACTGAGGATCAAACTTTACAAAAGTACTGTATAAAGACAAAACACATACATGTAAATGTCTCCTGTCACCTCCTCACATGTTTTCACATATGAAATGATACTTTTTCCATTTCATAGGCTAAGAAAAGGTTTAAGACAACTTGGCCAAAGAAAACCTGCATTTGAAATACAGCTGTCCCAAGATGAGTTTTGTCTTAAACCAAGCTATGATCTTCCTCTCAAGAATGATCTGCTATTTGATCCATGCTTAAAGCTTTCAGTGCTCATGCTGGATATGCTAGTCAGTAAAAACTGGCCACTAGTTTTGGTCATCTTATAAATATCACAAAAAACTGTGTGCACTCCAGTCTTCTCCCTCAAGTACATGTGTGCCATAAGTAATTTGAATTTTTTTGGTTTTGAGGAAAAAAAAGGAGAGAGGTTGGGGGGAAGGGGGGGGGGGTTAGAGCAGCAGAGCAGGCCTGGAAGAAAAATTCACTAAAGCCATACAAACTTCTATTTAGAAGAACAGTGCCACAAGAGAACAGTTGCCTTTTCTGGTATACTCAGTAGGAAAGTCATTATAACCTGATAGGCAGAAGTATGGTCACAGATCCTTTAGCAGGCAGTAAGACAGCAGCTTTTATTTGTCTGCACTGGATTCAAGTTTTCCACCAGTCTAACACCAAGTACACCACTGTTTTCTCCTAACCTCAGTGTCACAAACACTAAGGTTAACCTGACATCAGTAAAGTATTAACTAGCTTTAAAGCCATCCAGGAATCATCATGACACTAGGACTGTCTTGTTTAAATTTGCGTCATGCTTACATTCAATCTTTAATCAAATGCACATTACCAACTCTTTAAGATTATATTGCCATGAAAGAAGGTGACCCACCTCCCCAGCCCTGGTGGGGTAAAATGCTTCATTTAGGTTTAGCTGAGGACCTTTCTTCCCCCATAGAGCAAACCCCAAAATAAAACAGTTCAACAAAAATCCAAGGAAGTTCCCCCTCCCCTGATGCAGAGACTTCTGTGCCAGATGAAAGTAAATTCCTGGCAGTTTTTCTCCAGCCTTCCTTTAGAGCAGGGGTGACCAACCTGCAGTACAGGTGCCCCAAGTGGCGCAAGCAACCTCTGTGCGGCACGTGGTAGACTGGGGAGGGACAGGCAGCACAATTGCAGATAAGGCAGGGAATGGAAAGCAAAGCAGCAAGCCAGGCATGGAATATAAGAAAGGAAGCAGAAAGAGCAAAAGATGAGGGAGGGGGAAGGAAGCAGAGCAGAAGATCAGATAGGAGTGGCACATGGGAGGATGAAGGGCTACTTTGTGGGATACCTGCAGAAAAAGTTGGTCCCTAGTGCTTTAGACTATCTGCCTAGGAGTCCCCTGCCCTATCATAAGAGCTAACTGGCTTTGTGTAGCTCCCTTGTTTCAATTTAGATCTTCCAACCTTTACAGGAATCAGGTGCTGACAAGGCAATCACCTGACCCCACTGCAGCAGGATCTTGTTATCCGTTCTATAAGACTACACACTTATTCCCCCACCCTTGATGAGACAGAACACTTTGTGCACAGGACTGATAAAGCAGTTCCTCCCAACCAGCAGAGCTACTAAAGGCTGTATAATATTGTGTCGTTCATTTTTGTTTGCCCCTTTTCAAATTTCTCTGCTACTTTTGCATCACAGCACATGTTATGCCAAGTAGTTAGTTTGGGCACAGGTCAATCTTTGTGACAACCAGGGCAGTATAAAAATCTATTGCATAAAGTCTGAACTTTACATCATAGGTTGTGAAAGCCAATGTATTAGAGACATGATTACTTTATCAGTGGATTGGCAGGACATAGTGTTTCCCAAATTCAAAAGCACATATGAAAGATGACACCAAAAGGTGGGAAGTAGGATATGCTGGAGGGTAGGGCTATGATTCAGAGTGACTTAGACAAAATGGAGGATTGGGCAAAAAACAAACAAACAAAAAAATCTCATGAGGGCAACTGTAAAGTCCTGTACTTAAGGACAGAACAATCCTATGCACTGCTACAGGCTGGGAGCTGACTGGCTAGGCAGCAGTTACGCAGAAAAGGACCTGGGGTTTACAGTGGACAATAAGATGAATATGAGTCAACAGTGTGCCCTTGTTGCCAAGAAGGCTAATGGCATACTGGGCTGCACTGGTAGAAGCATTGTCAGCAGATCGCGGGAAGTAAATTATTCCCCTCTATTCAGCACTGGTGAGGCCACATCTGGAGTACTGTGTCCAGTTTTGGGCCCCCCACTACAGAAAGGATGTAGACAATAAAAATGGTTCAGGGGCTGGGGCACATAACTTACGAGGAGAGGCTGAGGGAACTGGGCTTATTTAGTCTGGAAAAAGAAGACTGAGAGGGGATTTAATAGGAGCCTTTAACTGCTGATGGGGGTTTCCAAAGAGGATGGAGCTAGACTGTTCAGTGGTGGCAGATGACAGAACAAGGAGCAACAGTCTCAACTTGCTGCAAGGGAAGTTTAGGTTAGATATTAGGAAGAATCTTCTCACTAGGAGGGTAGTAAAGCACTGGAACAGGTTACCCAAAGAGGTGGTGGAAGCATCATCCTTGGAGGCTTTCAAAACCTGGCTAGACAAAGCTTTGGCTGGGATGATCTAGTTCGGGGTGGTCCTGCTTTGACCAGGGGGTTAGACTAGATGACCTTCTGAGGTCCCTTCCACCCTAACTTTCTAGGATTCTATGAAGTTTTAGAAAGTGAAGTTTAGGTTGAATATTAGGAAAAACTCTCTCACTGGGAGGATGGCAAAGCACTGGAATGGGTTATCTAGAGAGGTGATGGACTCTTCATCCTTAGAAGATTTTAAGGTCTGGTTCGACAGAGCCCTAGCTGGAATGATCTAGTTGGGGATGGTTCTGCTTCGAGTACAGGGCTGGACTAGATGACCTCCTGAGGTCCCTTACAACCCTAATTCTCTGATGTATATACGAACTAACTTACTTGAAAACTGCTATTCCAGTTTATGTCTACTTAGTCAAGTACATCAAGTGGCCAGAAGCGATTTCTTCAAAATACCAAAAACTGTTAGATTGTAACACCAAGCCCAAGTCTCTGGCAGGAGTACTCCACAAGTGACAAGGAGTACTCCTTGTCCCAGTGTCATTCAGGATGTGTTAGCTACATTAACTCAGGGAGAAATTAGTCACTGGGTTGTAAGCAGGGAAGTGTTTTTTGACATGGAGAATTTTAACCTGCAAGGTATCACACAAGAGGAATGTTTAACCTATAAACAGATTTCCTCTGAAATATCTTTCCCTGTAAAAAAACAGGCTACTGCATTCTGAACATACCGTAGGTAGAGTTTCTAAATTGTCTTCACTTTCAGCTCCTGATGCAGTAACCCAGTCCAGTTTGGTAACAAAGAACACCATTCATTGAGATAACCCGAAGTTTGGAGTGGTGTTACTTATCAGGATAACCAGAATGAATTAGCTTAGTAAAGCCCATTGTTTAAGCCTCGCCTATGTTTAGTCTGAGGCATACGCCCTTCATTCAGATACCTGAGTGTCACTGGACTGCCTCAAAATGTCTCTAAAATGGAGACATAACTTCCCTGTCCGTTTCTCAGATTGCTGGGAAGGTTAAAGCAAAGGAAAGCAAGTGCTAACTAGACTAAGATCTTAGTCAACACCCTCAGTAACCCATTTCCAGTTTAGTCTGGCATGTTCTAACTGCTTCACACCCAAATCTCATGGCTAGCCCTTGTGCAAATGAAGTGATCTGATAAAATGACATAGGAAGCAATGGATAGGAAACACCAAGATTCAGTGCAAAGGCTTATAATTCAAGTGGTAAACAGTTACCTTCATATCTTACTGTTGTTGTCAATGGAGGGCAGCTTGTTATAGTTCACTGATTACTACTAAGAAATGATGAACTCATATTTCATTGTTTGATAAAAAGGTAAATATTCAAAGCATATAATCCTTCAGTTCACCTAGCAAAAAACTTGTTGTTTTCACTCAAAAGGAAAATACCTCCTCTCCCCACCCCCAAAAGGAACATTTAAATTTATGGAAATCCATAAAATAAAATAAAGTTCCATGGAACCCTGCTGCAGTCAAAATAGAAGCTCCAGTCACAAATTCTGAATTTATGAATACCATAAAGAGATTCCTCTATGGAAATTGTAATGAGATTCCCATAATTAGGATTAAGATATAGGAACAAGCTCAGATGTAGAAAATATAAAATCTAAACCGATAAGGGTCTTTCAGCACACTAAACCTTTCTAATAGTAAAAGACAAGCACCAGATGCACCTACAAGTAAAAAGTAATATATTCCTTGGTAACAACATTTAGAGAGACCTCACCCAAACTGAGGTCAGAGGAGCATAAAACAGCTGTTGGGTCACCTGTGTCCTCTAAGTCTATGGTTTTATTAAATTATTTACCCTACCAATGCCAGTGTACAAGGCAATTTAGGGACTGGATTACAATCCATGTTCAAGAAAAGATAAGATATAGCAACTTTGAAAGAGGAGAATCACTGCTACTCTTTGCAGTGAAACAGAATAACTGTAAATCCAACAACAAAATGTTCAATTATTCATAAAGCACTGAAGCCCTAAAGATTATGAATGTCTCCTGCTCAGAAGTTCTTGCAGAGCTCTTTCAGTTAGATGTGCAGGATACATGTAAACTTATAGAAGATTCTTTGCTGAAGGTCATTACACTATTTGCTGCAGAAGCGTTAATTATCAGAAAGTGATAAAGCTACATATTTCAGTTGCACAGGCTGCTACATAGCTTTTTTTGACAAGTTCCAGTCCTAATGATAGCTATATTCTATGGTGATATGTACTTTCTTTACACCTATCTATACATTCATGTGCAATTACTACATGAAAGCAATGCACAATAAATAACACTTTAAATCTTTTTTATCATTCAAAGTATGCTTCAAGACGTCGCAAAAGATATACAGGAACAAAGAAATTAAAAAAAGTAGGACAGAATGTTTTGGGGCAAAACAAGAAGGGAAGTAAGATATGACAGAGCAAAGATCTAGAAAGGATGTTGAAAAGGCAAAGACATTTTTTTCCAATTGTGCTGAAAGTGAACAAAGACAAACAGGATACTAGAGGAAAGGATATTTTTACATTTTAGTATCACACCTTCACAATGTTTATGGCGAGCTGTAGTAAGCTTCCAGGTCCATGCCGCTTTGAGTGAATTCCTGGTGCAAGAAATACTCCATAAATCTTAAGTGATATTGCCTGAAATCTATGGTGTATGTATTGTAAATGTGAAATAGGCATTTATTTATTTATTTATTCATTCATTCTCTCTCGACCTTTTTAGTCACGTAAGTAATTACTTAGTAGACATTCTGAATGACAAGCAACCAGATTTTACAATTACTGTAAGTATAACCAAGCAATCCCAAACACAACATTTGGAATAGACACTGCACACTGATACTTTTCCCAGATTTCTCATGTAAGCTTCCTATTCTTAATACCATACAGGTTTTAACAAAAAGAAAATGTTCTTGGAGGAAAAATTTAGCATCTCACTGGACAGAAACCTTTACTTCTAAAAAAAGAGAGAAAGGAGGGAATCCTGGTTTCCAAGAACATACATTTTACTTCTAAAGATGAACTGAACAGTTGTATCACTTAATAAACAGGGGGGGGAATCAAAGTTACAAACTACTAAAAAGGAAGCCACCTCTCCACGTTCCTTACTACCTCAGTGCCTACACAATATGAGGTTAGAAATGGATGGATGTCATTTGTATTAAATTACCTGATTCATTATTGTAAATGTTGTAAATGTACCATTACAATTCACAAAGCACTTTTATCTTAAAGCTCTTTATATTCTCATTTCAGCTGCTTCCAGGATGCAACCTAGTAGCTGTTTGGTAGGGTACAGAAACTCCACACAAAAATTTAGAAAAGAAAGTGAAATATATAATGCATAAATCATCACAGCTACAGTACAACAGAAGCATCTCACACATAATTAATTAGGTCTGTTAGGCAGTGGAGACAGAAATCTCAAAAGTCATGTCATCGATGCTGAATCTAGCTAGTTAATTGTTTCAATTATTTTTTGCCTTTTGAGTAAAAAAAACCACATTAATGTAAGAAGAGATGCTGACTGTTTCTCTAACACACCAAGGGAGCAGATTTTAAAACAATTTTTTAAGAAGCGTAAGATATACAATGGCTGCCTCTCTTCTGTAATTGAGTCAACTGTGAAACAGCTCTGTACCAAAAAAACCAGTTGTGACTAAGCAGATATAAGTACTACAGAGGAGAATGGATACTTGCTACAACAGCTCACTGCATTACTACTATACATTGCTTCCCAAAACCCAAAGGAAAAGGGAAGAATAGGAAAAGAAAAGGAGAGGAACGTCAAACCCATCTGCACTTCAGATTACGGCTGCCACATCAAAAAGCATTGACAATAAAAGCATCAGGCACTGCAGTCATTTTTCACGCCCTCTCAGATTAGTAACTGCTAATACTAATCACGGTTAATGCTGTAATCACAAATTCCCCTCCCTGGGCAGACAAGGTTCTTTAGGTAAGTCTGATATCTTTTATTAGACCAACTAAATAGTTGGGATTTTTTTCCCCCCAACTATTTAGTCCGTCTAACAAAAGATATCAGATTTACTCAAAGAACCTTGACTGCCTATGCCCTTAGACCAACACGGCTACAACCTACCCCGCTCCATGTTAGAGGGCACTTACTGTATGAGAACCAAGCTACTTCAGCATTAAGACTCATTGAACTTGGCTTCCCCTTTTCTTCCAGCATAGTCTACAAAATCAACCACCCTTTAACAAGTGACATCCAGGAACTCAAGGCTCAAAATACAACTATAGGCTGGAATTAACATAAGAACCTAAAACATAAGACCTGCCATTTCCTGGGTCAGACCAGAGGCCCGTCTTGCCTAGTACCCTGCATCACACCATGGCAGAGAGCAGTTGCTGAATGTGAGAGTGACCTGGGCACGACCAGGGTTTTTTCCACCGTTCCTCTCTCCACTGCAACCTCTGACATTTGTCAAGCTTCCCTGCTCGTCTCATGACTAAGGAAGCTTGATGCTGAATGCCAGAGGTTGCAGTGGAGAGAAGAATGGTGGAAGAAACCCATTTAGACGAGCAGGGAAACACACCTCCCCTCCCAGAGCGGATTAGGTGCTTTGACTGAGACAGGATGTCGTTAACGAGCAATCCCGTGAGCAACCGAGGGATTCTCGACTGGGGGCCCGCAGCACCTGGAGGTGCGCTGTCAGGCGCCCGTTCAGGACTCACCAGACAAGCCCAGAGGTGTCAAACGGGAACAGACCACAGCATGAAGCGCATCCTGCCCTTGCCGTGGCCTGTGCCAGTGGGGATCCCCGCCAGACACGAAGCTCTCAGGCCTCATAGGGAGGCCCAGAAATGGCATTTCCCAATGGCGGAGGGTAACCTCGCACCCGCCGCCCCGGGGACTTTGCTCCTGTGTGGCCCAGGCGGTTGCCCAAGAGACTCCCGGCCCGAGGACCGCGACAGAGAGGTGACACGAGGGCAGGGGCTGAGCAGCAGCAGCGCGAGCAAGGCCGAGGCCGGCGGGGCCGGGACGCCGCCTGCACCCGCAGCCCAGCGCGGGGTGGGGGTCCCGGCGGGCACCGGCCGCCCCTCACCTGCTGCTGGATCTTGCCGTCCTCGGTGACCACCCAGTGGGTGGTGGCAGCGCCAGGCGGCGCCCCCAGGCCCAGCAGTAGGGACAGACCCAGCACCCGGCCCAGCGGGGTGCGCACCAAGCCCGGCCCGCCTCGCCCGGCCACTCCGACCGCCGCCATCTTCGCCGATCCCAGCCCCCCCGCACCACCCGGAACCGGAAGCGCCGAGGCCGCCATTTTGGGCGAGAGAGAGAGAGAGAGAGAGAGAGAGAGAGAGAGAGCGCGCGCTCCCCAGAGCAGAAGGGGGCGGGCCCACGGCCCAGGGGGCGGAGCTTTCGGCCAGCAGCTTGCGTCACGGCGTGGAGGTGGGGTGGCGCCGCTCCTGGCGCCGGTGTTGCAAGTATTGCTGCTATTCATTTATTATTAATACTAATGGCACGTAATAATCAAGTCATAACGTAATAGAAGCAAGGACAAATCATTTCTAATAATAGGAATAAAAATGATACTAAAATAAGGATAATAATGAAGAGGGTCACGATGATAATAGTAATAATAAAAATTATGATAGTAATAGTAACAATAAAAATAATGGTTATAATAGTAATAATGAAAATAACAGTGACAATACAGTAAAAAGAAGATAACATAATAATTAAACCACATCATCATCTCTGGCACTCCCTCACTGTTGAGGATTATCTTTCCCCTATGTTCTTCTCTGCATGTGGGAAGATGGTTGGGGAAGCCTGCCTGGCTTGGATGTACAGGAAGTCCTCAACTTACAATGTTTCGCACTTACAATGTTTATAAATTAACACCCTGTTTCAACTTTTGGATGTCATTTTCGACTTTACAACGCTTGATCCGATGCGATGCCACGCCAGTGAACAAGTTCTCTGCGTCGCACATCTCCCAGGAGAACATCTGTCCAAACTTCCTTGGACACTTCCTTTGAGAAAGCAGACAAGACTCCAGAAGAAACTGCAGCGAAGGCTCCTGAGAAGACTCCAGCCAAGAACCCTTCAAAAAGTTCAACCAAGAGCCTTTCAAAAAGTCCAGCAAAGTCACCTCAAAGAAGTCCTTCCAAATCAATATGATTGCTATTTACAATGTAAATACATTAATGTAGCTACATTACTCATCTATAATTGATCAAGTACAAAATTCTGGGGCATTTTTGGTAAAAATAGGGTATCGGGCCTTGGCTCAGGAACCAGTCCTCCATTTATAACATGGTTTCTCATGAGAAAATTGTCTCCAAGTTAGAATGTTTCAACTTAAACATGTTTTCAGGAACCAATTGTGTCCTAAGTCTGAGGACTGCCTGTACTCTACCACAGGGGAAGGGGGCCTGTGCCTGACTTGTTTTATTGTGGAGAAGCTGCAGCGCACAAGCCCCACACAGCTCTTGACAGACGGGACCGTGATCCCATGGCAAGGAGACCAAGGCAACTGGGGTTCGTGCTTTACTGCAGCCTTCATCTGCCTTTGTAGCCATCGAGCTTCAAACATCTTCCGCTGTTGAGGACTTGTAAACCCAAAACTGGGGGCTGGGCAGGCTTATTAAAGTGGCGACCTGTACTCACTGTGTCAGCCCCGTCAAAAGATACACGTGGTTTTTCAGGAGGAAAAGAATTGTCATCTGCTATCCTCACCCCATCCTGGTGGTGCTACCACTGCTTGGTCTGTGACAACTTTTTCATCAGTTACCCCTGCTTATTACAGCTAACCTTCCCTGAAGGTCATTCCACACTCTATCACCTGTGAATGCGCCAGGTAGCAGTACAGCTCTGCACCCAGAGATCATACTAAAAGTATTAGTAATAGAATATTAATAATGAAATGACAGTAAGATTATAATAGCAATTAAGTAGTTACAACACGACAGTGATTGTTGTTGCTGTTTGCCCTTTCTTCAAAGCTGCTCAGTCTGGCATTGACATGAGCTTTATATGTGCTGGACAGCTGGGACAGAGCACTGAACCTGCCTTCTTACCCCCTATCCATTGGATGCTGCTGTATATGGCACTCAAGGGAGGGTACAGCCATAGTGAGTCATGCATGGAGACAACTGTTTCACCTCCTTTTATACTACGTCTACTTGACCTAGGCTTTTTGACAAATGGATTTTTCCCGGCTTGATACTAAAATCTTGCATTGAGTCCATATGCATTTAAGAACAAGTAAAAGACTAAAGGGTTGTAGCATCTCTGTTATAGTTTAGAATACAACAGTCTGTCTTCCTACTAAGTGAAAGTTATTTTAAGATAATTAACATAATAGCCATATGCAGATGATTGCATGATCAAGCCTGTAGGTCACATGGCAAACTAACTTAAAAATTGTTTAAATTTGGTAGTGGCAAATACGTTTTCTGAAAGTTGCGATGACCAACAAGGGTTTTTCCAGGCTAAGCATCTGAATGTCACCATAGTGCACTGAAGTGGCAGACTCATTCTCACAAATCTTTCACCAGTTCTTGGATGCTAAATCACTGCTCAGCCATTGCCAGTTGCCATAGTGTCTAGAATTGTGATCTAGAGTTTTGAAGAATCCCTATTACAATGTACTTTCCCAAGCAAAAGGTCTTCCTGTTCCTGAATTGCATTCAAACTCCTGGAACTCTCTCACAGCTTCTACTGGACATGTACCTTTCATGTTCTGTCCAAACCTTTGTTAGCTTTTCAGTTGTAGATTAAAGCATACCTATCCATTTGAAATAATCTGAGCTTCCATTAAAATGAAATAAAACTGTAGGAGAGAACATCCCTTCAATGAGCCATCACAAAATGGTCTTTTAAGTATGAAATTGTTAGAAAGCCCTGTAATCATGAAACAACAAGCCACTCAAACAAAATTACAAAATGAATTTTATTTCAAAAGCATTAAGGGAACATTTACAGTTGAACAAGGTGGTCAACAGGTGTCTCTAGAAGAATTCACAGCCTCAGAAGTTAAGAATAAAAGGAAGTGGAAGCTAGCTATTTCTGAGGCAGCAAGAACTTTGTGTAACATCATCTCTAGTAGAGGTCCATAAAGTCAACTCACTCAACTTCAGTGAGAAGGAAGCTGCTTGTATCCAATGATTAGTCTTAAACTGTGCTTGCAAGTAGGCTATGAAAATCATTTGTCCAAAAAAAAGAGTCAATTATTTGTCACTAATTACCACACATGCAGTAAGGCCAAATTTTCACCTGGAACATTTGTACCACACCTATCCAGCACCTGTTACCAAACTGATATTTTTTTTCCATATGTGAAAGTTATTGTTCATATGGTTAGTTTCTTACTGACAATCTAAATTTAGCAGCTCTCTTGAAACTAGAAATGCAAGTTCAGCACAAATGCTTTTGGAATGTCCAAAGTTTACAATCAGAGACCCAAAGTTAAGAAATTTCAGTTTACTGCTTCTTTAACCTCAATAGTTTTGCTACGCAGACCTCTCTAAATAATTGCTTTCTTCCACAAGATCTTGCACTAGGTTCCAGAAATGCCCATGCCATATCCTCAGATTGCAGTGATAAATATCAGCATGCTAATGAAGACACCTGTATCAGATTTATATCCTATGACTCACAAATACACGTGAAACTAAATTGAAAACATCACTTTCAGGCATTTGGTTTGTTGGGGTATGGACATCAAAATGACTGAAAAAAAAGTTAAAGGGAAACCCTTCAGACTTCTAAAGCCTAAGCTATTTTATGTCAACATGTCTCTGAACACTTAAAATTATTTTCCCTTCCAACTTTCCTTCATTCTACTATCACCTAAACCCTTTCAATGGTGAATCTTTCAAGAATGACCTGAGAAAAAAAGCAAAAAATTCTTAAGTGGTAAAAAAAACCTAAACAAACATCACCCCCACTCCCCCCTCCACTGTTCTTTTAAGTTGTATTTACTGGGTGTCCGCATTTAAATAAGAATTACAAGCTATTATTAAAAACTAAATTGCATGGAATCTTTAATTCGTCACCTGAACCAAACTACATAACTGTAATTTTTCTGTGTTACCCAAAATACAATTTTATCTATATATTTTTAAAATGCAGTTGTATTGATTAAAACAAAAAAATTGTCAAGTGCCAGCCAACCCAGAAATGTTCAATGTGCAGGAAAGGCCAGCTATCTCCTCCTGTCCAGCTTCACACTATGAAGCTTAATCATTACATCAGGCTTGCCCCATTCTGGGAATATTTCTACTCATTTATTGTTTTTGTTTTTTCCTGTTTGTTTATTGAAATTTTATAGCATAAGTATATGCACACATTTATATTAAACATTAAAAACCCATTTTCAAAACGTCACCTTTGTGTTACAATGCACGGAGAAGAGTAAGATGTGCAAAAACAAAAAACACCACATTCTCCACATCTTAAAAATAAAAGGATTGCTTCATGCTACAGGCAAAAGTTTTGCATCCATGTTGCAGACGCTATAAAACCAGCATTTATTTCAGTCAACGATTTTTATGAAAAGTAAGTAAATGCTAATTTCACAATGGTACTCTTCTCCACATATTGCAAAGTATAGTTATAGATGAGGAAAGGATTATTTCAGCTGTCAGTCTTAACTGACACATCTTTGTAATCAAGCCTTTCCTGTCCGTTATTTTATACACAAACTCAATTATATAGTTTAATTATGCAATAGCTGATTTTTAGGTTAATATACAAACCATCAAGATGTAGCTTCAGATAAAACATCTACGCTGTTTGCCATTTCTGAATAAACCCTGAAAGACACTTCAAAAATAAGAACTCAAAGTCGCTGACTGTAAGCATCCAAAAATACAGTTGCTGTTTCACTATGGACGAATTGTAGTCCGTTAGAAAAGTAGATCATACATACAAAGGTATAAAGAACATTTAAGTCAGTCTTTAGTGGAAGGCAGTCCTTGAAGGGATACAATAACCCAGGCAATCCTTTGATGAATGGTACGTTCACTTTTGACAGGTGCTTTCACCTGTAGTAGCCCTGGAGAATATAATGGTCAGTTTAGTAGATTCTTCCTCTACTGCGATTGCCTCGTCCTCCCCAGCCTCTCCCTCGGCCGCCTCGGAAACCACCTCTTTGCTCTGAAAATAAAAGCAAATGCATTTATTCCATAGAGGTCTCCAAGTGTCTCTTGCTTTAACACTGTTTAAAAATGAAATTACATACCATTCATACCTGTTAATGTTCTTTTAGGTACAATTATCTGGACTAACCCTCCATGAACACGCACACTTTGGTTCTTCCGCTGAGATCAGACTTGTTCTTAAATGAAACTGTTCATTTATGCCGTCTATCTCTTCACCTAAGTTTTAGTAGTTTTGGTTCTTTAAACATTAGGATCCCAATCCAGAAAGACACTTGAGCATGTACTTTATTTGCTTAGGTGCGAGGTGGGCATGCTAGAAGGGAGGGACAGGATACAGCTGGACCTGGATAGGTTACAGGGGTGGGCAAATGAGAACAGGATGGGATTTGATACTGAAAAGTGCAGGGTACTGCACTTGGGCAGTAAGAACCAGCAGCATACCTATAGGCTGGGGAACTCCCTTCTCAAAAGCACAGTGGCAGAAAGAGATCTTGGAGTCATTATCGATTCCAAAATGAACACGGGCTGCCAATGTGAGGACGCGGTCAGCAAGGCTAACTGCACCTTGTCGTGCATCCACAGATGCATCACAAGCAGGGCCAAGGAGATGATCCTCCCCCTCTATGCAACACTGGTCAGGCCACACTTGGAGTACTGTGTCCAGTTCAAGGGAGCTGCACTTTAGAAGAGATGGGCCAGCATCGAGAGGGTCCAAAGAAGGGCCACTCACATGGTCAGGGGACAGCAGGGCAGACCCTACTAGGAGAGGCTACGGGATCTGAACCTGTTCAGCCTTCACAAGAGAAGGCTGAGAGGGGACCTGGTGACCGTCTATAAACTTACCAGGGGGGACCAGAGGGGAATGGGAGAGACTCTGTTCACCCGAGCACCTCCCGGAGCAACAAGGAATAACAGCCATAAGTTGTTTGAGAGTAGGTTCAGGCTGGACATCAGGAAGCACTACTTCAGTCAAGGCAGCTAGGATCTGGAACCAACTTCCAAGGGAAGTGGTGCTGGCTCTTACCTTGGGAGTCTTTAAGAGAAGGCTTGACAATTACCTAGCTGGGGTCATATGAGCCCAGTATTCTCTCCTGCTAATAGCAGGGGGTCAGACTTGAAGATCTACTTAGGTCCCTTCCAACCCTACATCTATGAATCTATGTTATGAGCCTCACTGAAGTCAACAGGACTGTTTCTTGTGCCTAGAATTAAGCATGTGGGAAGTCCTGTTGACTTCAATGGGGCTAATAAGTTAAATAAGTACATGCTTAAGTGTCTTGCTGGATTGGGATCTTAATGTTTAAAGAACCAATACTACTAAAACTAAGCTGAAGAGATAGCTGGCATAAATGAACACTTCCATTAAGAACAAGTCTGATCTCAGCAGAAAAACCAAAGTGTTCCTCAGGCCGTCATTAGGAATCCAAAGTTGTTAAAACATAAAAGTGCATTATTTTCCTGCTACTGTTTCTTCCCTCAGTAGTTTAAAGACTTAACAATCATTATATTTCTGTCCTTGCCTCTTAATTTTAAGTGTACTCTAGTTATTTAAAAACAGATATTTTTGAGCAAGGAACTAAACATAAATGAAAACACAGGCTGCTCCACTAACAGAAAGACATACTAAATTAAATGCCAAGTCTTGAACCCTAAAGGTACACACCTATGTTGTGCAAAACCTGTGTTAAACATACCAACCATGGGGAGTTGACAATGACATAATTCTTACTCTTGAAAAAGTTCTGTCATTGTCACCATGACATAAATGTTATATCTTGGCTTTCAAATGATTTAGTCACTAATTCTAAGTGATTGCAAGCTATTGATCACTACTAAAATTTGCAGCATAAATTTTACAATGGATAAGTTTATACACTTACCCAAAACTTACTACTCTACTAGTGATTAGAAATGAAAATACAATTACACGAAACGGTCATGATAGCCCAATTCTAAATCTTGAGGTGATCTTGTGAGAATTTTCCTCAATTCTCTTTCCCATAGGTAAATAATTCATTGTACAAAACTCTTCTGTAAAACTCACCATAAGAAAAGCTACCCAGGTTGCTACTGTATTTCCCACTGGGAGGGTTGTATATTTGTCTCGCATCCCTTTTTGGTCCTGCTGCAGCTTTCTTCGGGGGTGAACTTGAGGTTGTATCTTCATTTGCTCTTTTTTGCCTATGAAGGAAAAAAGCAAAACCACATCTTTGGAAGACAGCACACACTCCCTGAAGTGAGACATACAAGTACAGCACGTTCAGCTTCACAGACTATTAAATAAGAGCCAGAATGGTTAGAGTGGAAACATACGTAACATCTGAAACGTTTCCAAATGAAAAGGGCTTGAAAACATTTAACAAACATATTGTTTCAGACTCCAGACGGGTGCAGCCCCTGAGCTGGAGTACTTCAAAACTGCCCCAGCTGATGCAGCAGTGTGCTCTCCAGCCAGTGTGTGCAACAGGGGGTGCAAATGGTTTCCCAGGCAGGTGGGGGGGCAGGGAAGGTGCACAGCTGCCACTCAGCTTCCACTCCTCCCCACCAAAGTGGAGATGTATGTGGAGGTCCCCAGCAGTGCCCCAACTACTGTAGCAGCAGCCAGGGTTCAGTGACCAGGTGGTGGGAAAGCAGGAAGGACGTCAGCCTGTCTGCCCAGCTCACCCCTGCAACACGCAGGGAGGAGGAGAAAAGGGGGTAGGGGAAAAGCAGCAGGGTGAATGGAGTACTGTGAGATTCTGGATGACCCATGGATTTTGTCTCACGCCAGAGCTGTGCACACAACAGGAGCTGAAGCAGTTCAGCTGTTCTGGGGGTGTTTCAAAGGGCATGTGTATTTGCCGCTGGCTCTCTCAAGCATTTCAAAAGGCATCTGAAATGCTTTAACATTACATCTACAATCCTAGGTGATGATACTATAAATCCTTCACAAGATAAAGTTAGGCTGCTCTCCACACTGATTAAATATCTTGCATTTTACCAGAGCAAAACTAGACATTAACAGCGTTCGTGATGGCTCTGGACCCTATCACAGTGCATAATATAATCTGCCCAATAAATACAATGAACTTTTATGCAACAGAATCTTATTTTCACCTATGAATGTGTCCTTTCTGACTGCATACTGAACACACACTAGCAAGTTACTACATGTTACAAAATGAGGATTCCACGATGTGAGTATTAGGGCAGCATATTAAGCAAGATTTTTTGCAACTCTTACCCTGCATCAGCCTTCTGTACAGGTTTCCAGGACAATGTAACTGTGCTCTTATAAGAAGGGGGAATGTGGAAGAGATCCTAAAAGGAAACAAAATGTGTGATATTTTATCCCATGATGAAATTCCACACTGATAAAGAGTTTTTTCTAAAGATTCCTCTTAAACCAAATCATTGTTTCAGAATCCTAGAACTTCAATTTGAAAAAAAAAATCAGTTCATTTCATACACTCTACCAGGGAATCTAAACTACAACTTCTGTTTAACATGGACCCATGAACTGACACAGTAGCCTAACGATTTCACTCACAGCTGTGTGAAACTCATTACTACAAAAAGAGTTTCAATGATTCCTGTGCAGGCCTGCCTTTCTGCTATCCCTGCCACTCAGTTAAAAGGTGTGGACACACACAACAGCTGAACCATTTCCAAATATCACTGAGTAGAAACTGGTTCAGAACTATGTGAAGTGCTGTGGCTGACACCAAGGGGTCCCAGCAAGCACCCAGCCCAGCATGCCTCACAGTGGGAAAGCCAATCCAGGGTGTAGGGCTACAGCCCACAGATCTCGCAGTACAGGATCCACCCCTTCCCAGTGCTGGATCCAGCACTTGTAGCACACACCTGCTCTTTCTAATGCTCCATACATGGTGCCCACTCTAGCCCATGCAAGGCAGCCACCCTATGTAACATGGATCCCAGACCAGCCAGAGCATATGCTTGATCTGACATGTAGAGGCAGGAGTATCCATGGGTCCCCCATGTGTTGCTCATGCCCCAGACCAGCCAGAACAGGCATGTAGCAGGACCTGAGGGGTCTTGGGAAGTCTGTAGCCCCACCCTGTCCCTCTATCTGGCACCTGACACTTTTCCACCTCGCTTGCAATACCTTCATGGTGGCAATGATATGTTTGAGAGACTGCTTTCAAACAACCAGGCTTACCCCTCTGCAAACTCCTTTTCCCAGCGAGGAGATATGTTTTTCTATTACTGGGCTATCCAGTCAGCCTTACAGTTTCTCTGGGGGCCGCCCCCATAGGGTTCACCTGCAGCACCTTTACCAGGCACCCTGAGGGGCATCCTATGCATTCAGCCACTCATGCGTCAACTACAAACAAACAAGGAAACATAGCAACTTATCTCTACTTGAGACTTACTCTCCTGAGCTGCTTTTACTACTGCAGCCTGGGACCACTTCCCCACTTTAGTCAAGGAGCCCTGTTTAAATCCTCTACCTGTCTCCACCCCTTCCAGTCACCAGTCCCCTGCCTAATGGGGCACAGGGATTCCACCTCTGTAAATCAGCAAGCTTACTGCCCTGCTCCTTCCCTGATGGGCCACAGTCTCTTCAGCTTTGAGACAGTCAACTTCCTACCTCACCAGAGCACTGACCTTTGCTGCCACCTGTCATGAAGGTAGTCACTCACACCCCTGTATACCTTATTGTCCCCAGGCTATGATGCTTACAGCTGGTCCTGGCCCAGCCACCTGCACCAGGTTGCAGTTCGATAATGCTGCCTGGCTCCACTCCACTCCCTATTACAGTGTGCCATGTGCCACTCACAGCTTGAGCCAGTTACAGTGGTCACTGCATGCAGTGCAGCCCTGGACTGGCCGAAGCAAGCACTGCAAGTGATGGATTTAGCTTGCAGAGTGGGGTGGTGGGCTCAGTCTGGCCTAGGACCACCTCCATGCTGTTTACCTGGACTGCAGACCATTCCTAGGCCACTCATCTGGTCCACAGGGCCAGATGAATTTGACCTGATGATGGTGTGCAGTCACCTGACATAATAGCTTGATACATCTAGGAAGTTTTTAAAATACTCTCTCTGTTTCTGATCATTCCTTTTCATGGATCCCTCTGTTGCAAACTTGCTCACTACATAAATCACAAAAGAAACATTAAGGCTTACCTTGATTAAAACATTGATGTTATTGGTTATTTTCAAGGCAACCACTTTAATTTTGTTCTGCAAAAGAGAAGAAAAAACAGCAACTGAATTCTAGAAACTTCAGAGATTTGAGATTACATGAAACACATTTACTGGCATCAAACAAGAATCTTAGTGCACGTCCTAATAAATTTCTGTGGTCTCACTGAGAGCTCTTTCTAAGCTTTTATAACTTATTTAAGTGTAAATTTTAAACTTTCACCAGTGTGGTATTTCATGAATCCCACTGCTGACCACAGAATTTCAAGAACCTGAGTTTTCTTAATAGTCTTGTCCAGCATGCTTCCCAATTCAAAACAGAATATATGGGTCACATCTATGCCAAATGGACACGCACACTATAGTGGAACAAAACTATCAGAAACTGACGAGGAAAGTTAAGCTGTAAAATATAGCATCAGTGTATATACATAAGAATGGTACATATAACACATGCAGGACAGCTAAAACACAGCTTCCCAAATATGAAGTGGTGGCAAAATGCCCTCACCTTTTTTTCGAATAATCTTAGATTTAAGGAAAGTATTTCTGAAAATGACTGTCAACCACTGGTTAAAGATAAACGTCAGATACTACTTCTTCCCCCACAGTTCTGTTAAACCAGTGGTTTTCAAACTGTATTCCATAGAACGCTGGCTCTGTGTCAATCTTCAGGATAGGGGTGAAGACCAAGAAGTGATATGTAAGGGTTCTGTGACTTTAGGAAGTTTGAAATACTGTGCTAACCCCTCTCAGTCTTAATTGTAGCCTCCTTGCTAATAAACACTTTTGGCAAATCTTCATGGCAATCTGAAGGATTCCCTAATAACACAACAGTAGGTCTACTGAAATCTGTGCAAATGCACCAAATTCCCAGTACCCCCCGGCACTGCAATCAACCCTCAGCCCTCTCAACTTTTCCAGCTTCCTTGAACATAAGCCTGTAGTAACATATGCTACTCTGGACTTAACCACTGCAAATGACACCAAATTCAGTACTTTCATAATACTGACAACTGAATACTAGTTACGAGCTTGAGTTAAAACTTCCATTTGTGGAGAAGTGAACCCAAGATCTTTACAGATGAAAGAATGGAGCTTTCATACAAACTTCCATCTAGCAGCAACATTTCCTATGATTCTACAAACATTTGCTATTTTCCAGATCATGAGACAACTGTCAAACTGCATCAGCTTTTTTATCCTCCAAATAACTAGGTATCAACTATATGGACAGCAGTTACCTTGAATGTGGAGGCAACTTAGGTTCACTTAGCAGGCTTAAATGGAATAACAGTGCCCAGTCCTGCCAATTTAGTCCACTCACCCCACCAACAAAGACTAGCATATATATGGTTTTGAAATGGATATTTCAGTAACCTCAGTAGAAGGAGAACTGCTCCTGAGAAATACCCACCTCCTCCGTTTTTAAAGCTTCCCCTGTTTTTCCTTGGAGCGCAAGACGAAGCTGTCTAATATATACCTGCAACCCTCGGGCAAAATACTGTAGCCTAATAAAGAAAAATGAATGTTAAGTATTTAATGCACTCCACTCGAGCAAAGCACAAAAGTATACATCATCTGTATAAAAAAATGCAGCACAAGTGAAAGTAAAGTGATATGATTGTAAAAAAGGCGTTTTTGGCAAATAAATACCAGAAGTGCTTTTGCAACAGTGTATTATTTAATCAATACATCCGATTTATGCCTTCCTATATTCAAACCACTCAACAAAGCAAGGAGTATTAATTGTTAAATGCTCTTACAACAAAATGTCATTACATTTGTATCTACGTGATCATTTCTCTCTCGTACGTTACCTGATTTTAAAATCTTTCAATTTCTCTGCATTCAGCTTGGCTGTAAGGAAATCTGGCAGTTTTCGTCCAAGCTGATGAAAACTGTACAGCAGGCACTCCACGTAACTGAACTGTAACTTGGGCTCTTCATTACCAGCATTTTCCCCATTCTCTGCTTCCTCTGGAGGGAGGGGCATGTACTCCTAATGGAGCAGAAATCGGAACAGATGCATTAGACTGAAAGCCTAAAGAAAAGAAACTGGAGGGCAAAGTGCGTGTTGTACCTCTGCCAGAAGGCAAAGCCAAGAAAACTCCAGTAATGGAAATAAATACAACAAAAATAACTGTGTAGATAGTTCATAAATTTAATCTACTTATCAGTCGTCCTTGAATATATGACCCCATGAACAGCCCCCTACCTCATTTACTACTTAGGAAGTCAGTAAGCTTATTAATACAAAGATTTTCATTGCTGGACTGCCAAGGAAAACTGTTTACTCCTTTAGAGGAGTTACTACAACCTTGTGCACACACTATTTAAGATAGATCAGACATATAACCTTGTCTACATTTGTAAGTTCAACAGGTTCTCTTATCATTGCGCTAGTTTTAGAGATACAGCACTTGTTGGAACATTAGTACAAATCATTTGCTAACATTTCTTGTCATGTCATTTATCCCCAATCTAAGCCAGTAAGTACCCTATCACCATTATTAGCAATGACAGAACTGTGCAGGAGTTTGTGCATCCCCCTAAAACTGTCAGCAAAGGAACAGCACTAACAGTAGGTTTTAAGATATGTTCACCATGATAAGTTTAAAGAGCATTATGTGAACACAAGTCATGCTACTTTCATCAAGATGGATTTTAACTGATGTGTATGCAGACAGTTTAGTTCATTAGAGGGAGCTGAGTGGGGCAAAGATAACTGCTCATGTCATAAATAGGAGTGTCTTCAAAATAGTCATTAACTTTACAACAGAGAAGGACCACAGATAAATGGGCAATAAGCTCCTAATGATCACTCACACTGAGGAAACATTTTTATTATATCACAAAAAATAAAACTCTCTCACCAGTAACTTATCAAAGAGCTTCTTTAAGTTTGATTCTAGCTTTTCCATGTCACCACAAAATGAACTCATTTCAGCAAGCAGCTTCAGTACCTACAAATAAGAATAGTTCTTGGTAAAACCTGCAGGTCTTTATAAGTAAAATCTGAAAAATATTGACAAGTTCTAGCTTATTATTATATTATTACAGCGATATTATTACAGCTTATTTAACAGATGGCAAAATTCAAACCCTGTAAATACAGAACAGTATTATAGACCATAATTTTGGAAAAACTAAAAAAAACCCCCAAAAAACCCCAACAACTCATGCTTGCTGTGGAACATCTTAGTTATACTTTGGCTTTCAATGGCAGAAGCTAGTAGGCAACCAATGAAAAGTAACATGTGATAATGTACTTTAAATAACTGTTTTGCTGTTAATGCCTACATAAGCTAGCTTGAACCTATCTGCAGGAGATCACTGGAGATGTTAATTTAAACTTCCTTCCTCAATGCATTTAGGGCCCTTTTAAAATTTGCCTCCTTTCATAATGCCTGCTCCTAGGGACTGAAACAATGATAGTATAAAAAGGCCTCCAAGATATTCACTCCTTGGCTCGACCCAGTTCAGCCTGGCTGAGGTCTATCACACTGCAAGCTCTTTGATGCATGGATTCCGTCTTGTACACTATCAAGCACAAAGCTGACAAACAGGCTACTTTAAGAGACTCTTTGGAAGACTTAACATGGTGAAACAAGAGCTCGGACAGTTTCACAGAGACCATGCTACAAATAGTATCACTGTCATTACTGTTCTTAATTATAATAAGGCTTTCAGTACCTGTATTTACTGCTAGGTGTTCTGCTTGTTGTGTAATTTCATCAGCTGCCAGCCTTTTCTCTCCTTATCTATTTAACTGGAACAGTCACAGGACAACTGACCAGCCATATGACAATACATTGCTAGAAAACTCGCATTAGATTTTGTTGTTGCAGAGTGCATTCACTTTCACCCCAGTAAGCATGCAGGAAGTCTAAACACATGCAGTCCACGTATACTACTGTGTGTGGCTCAGTAGAGGCTCAGGTTCTATTGAACAATTATTTTGTAGTAATTACAGCTGAGTGCAATGTTGAAATTCCCAGTGACTACATTGTAAAGCAGTGGTCTCCAACCTTTTTAAGTCAGAGATCACTCTTGGAATTTAGAAGGAACTCAAGAGCTAACCCTCGCCCCCAAGCAGGTAAGTCTGCGGGGAGGGAAGAGGGGGGCAAATCGAGGCAGAGGGAGAAAAAATTATTTGGAGATGCACCCCCCACAGCAGGTAAGTCTGTGGGGGAAGGGGCGGGACAGATTGAGGCCCAAGTCCTAGCCCCACTCCCTCTCTCACCGCTGGGGCCTTGATCTGCCTCCCTTCTCCGCCTCGCCTGACAGCAGTGAGACAGGGACCAGGGCTGGAGCAGGGGCAGGGCCTGCACAGCCAGGGTGGGACAGAGCCACGAGAGGCTCATCTGGGGGGTGTTGGAAAGGGAGGGGGGAGGAACTACTCACCCTGGGAGGGCACAGAGGGGACACATGTCCCCCAAATTGTGCTAGACAGGCTGTTAGCTGGGTCGTTTCCAGCAGAGGCTTGGGCCATGCTGTGGCGGCACTGGGAGCAGGGCTACAGTGGGGTGCAGCCACCCAAAAATTCGCTATAGCCCCCCAACCCTCTCCCAGCACTGCCACTGCCTGGCCCGACCACAGCGCAGCCCCAGCCTCTGCTGGGAACAGCCTGGCGCTGCCTCCCAGTCCCAGCCTGCAGCAGCAGCATCCCCTCCCATGCACAGATCCAAAGCACACAGCCCCCATGCTCTTGTTTTGGGGGGGGGGGGAAGAAGGGGCTGAGAGGTGGCACCGGGGGTGTTCCCAGCAGAGGCTGGGGCTGTGCTGTGGTCAGGCCAAGTGGCAGCAGTGCTGGGAAAGGGTTGGGGGGGGGGGGGGAAGGGTTGCTACAGTGAATTTTCAGGTGGCTGCAGTCTCCTGTAGTCCTGTTCCCATCTCTGCCACCACCTGACCCTATAGCAGCACAGCCCCAGCCTGCCCCTCCCTGCTCAATTCCGGGGGCATGTGCCCCCTGCTCCTGTGCTGTGTACCCCTCCCCTCCCTACGCCCCCTGGGTGAGCCACTCACGGCTTCGTCGCACCCCAGCCGTGTAGGGCCTGCCCCTGCTCCAACCCCACTCCCTCTCATTGCTGTTGCAGCTATCCATGCTGTTCCCCTTTGTGGGGGCACATGCCCTCCTGATTTGTGCAGTGGAGGTGGCTCCTGCTGCAGGCTGGGCGTTGTGCCCGAGCCCTGCCGCAGCTGTCCCGGGAGAGGCCCAACACCACACACATTCAATTGCTGGGTGGGCAGGGAACGAAGCTCAGCCCAGGACAGGATGCACGTGATGTCGAGCTGCTCCTGGGCCAGCTAAAGCAGGGCTTGGGGCAGAAAGCCTAGCCTGCAGCAACAGCCACTTCCACCGGGCTCAGATGGCAGGGCATATGTACCCTGGGGCCTCTGCCAGGGTGCACACAGTGGCAGGAGTCCTGGTCCCGTCCCCCCCGATGAGTTGACTGAGCCTGATCCTCCAACCATCCATCAGGCTGGGGCCCCCCTCACCACCTTGGTCCTGCACTCTGGCCCCCACCTCTTCCCTTCCCCCACCGACCGACCTGCTGGGCTGTGGGGGTGAGGCAGGTGCACATGCAAGTATGCTCAGCCCTCCCAGCCCAGGATCAACTGCAAGAGGCTCCGGGATCCATCAGTTGATCCTGATCAACCAGTTGGTGACCACTGCTGTAAAGTTTGCATGTGATGCACACAGGACTGCATTTTGACTGCGCCACACATGAACAAAGCCTGGAAATACAGCAGCAAAACCATTCCATGGCTGCCCCTATTAAACACACTGTAGAGAGAGAAACTGATGATGGAGATGGTGGGGCACTGCTGCATTCTTGGGTTTGGTGCACATGAGCAAGGACTAACCAGAGAGAGGATGCCCCCAACAGTACTGACATACCTTTGGTGGAAATGAGAGCGGACCTCTCATGGGGAATACACGCTTTAATGATCAAGGAAATATATTCCCCAGTGATAGTAATGAGGAAATACCCTCTGTGGGCCACCAAAGCATAACATGCTTTTTGGTACCAGAGTTTGTACTAGTGATATTTTAAATCTTAGTATCAATAATAGGTCTGGCTCTGTCCAGGTCCTTATCTCCTATAGCTGGAGTAGATACCAAGGTGAGAATTAACAGTATTAGTGGATTTTCTGCATCACAGTATACTCTTCTCCCTCCCTTGACACTGTGGGAAGGTGGAAAAATTTTCCCCAAGGTTTTACTGCACCTATCCCTATGAAAATACAGAGTGATGTTTTGATCTTCTCTCCAAGTGTCCTTACCCATGCTCAAGCTCAGCATCAAAGAATAGATGAATTTTGGTGCTGATGCCAGCACTAGGTTTCTCCTCAACCTTGGTGTCTCCAAGGTAGTCTTAAGTGCTCCCCATGTACTTTAGGAAGCACTAAATAATGTTGGGTTATCCATTAATAGGATTCCTGGATTGTCCTGGAAGATGGAACCTCAGTCTCATATTTCGTGACTCACAAGATATAAAGAATATGCATACCAAGCATCTGCTCTGAATGTGCAATTCCTCCAGACAGAATAGACTTCTGTCTCTCCTCTAACAGAACTGATCCATCCTGTGAGAGACCAGGCCTGAAGACTTCAAGTCAACCATTATATCACAGGAGAATGCCGAATGCGTGCACACATTGCATAGGTGGGCCTGGATAGCATCACCAATAAATCCATTGGTGTAGGGTCTTGGCAATTAAAATGTTCTCACATAAGTGGCTCTGACAATCTGCAGTTTTTTAATTTTAGCCTGAGCTAAAAAACTAGAGGACACTTCCATCTGTCTGTCTGGAATGGTAAAAAGAAACTGAGGGAATGGCAGAGCAGGCAAGACTTTAAGCCATCATATGGAAGAACAAAGAGGAAAAGTTTTCACAAAGCCTTAAAATGGACTTTACTAGTCAAAATATATAGTATTACATGATTAAGGTACACATGTACCTACAATAAAATCCACACCAAGCACCTGAAACTGCAGCACTGGTTAAAATGAACTGAACTCATAGATTCATAGAAGTTAGGGTTGGAAGGGACCTCAATAGATCATCAAGTCCGACCCCCTGCATAGGCAGGAAAGAGTGCTGGGTTTAGATAACCCCAGCTAGATGCCTATCTAACCTCCTCTTGAAGACCCCCAGGGTAGGGGAGAGCACCACCTCCCTTGGGAGTCCATTCCAGACTTTGGCCACTAACTGTGAAGAAGTTCCTCCTAACGTCCAGTCTAAATCTGCTCTCTGCTAGCTTATGGCCATTATTTCTTGTAACCCCCAGGGGCGCCTTGGTGAGTAAAGCCTCACCAATTCACTTCTGTGCCCCCATGATGAACTTATAGGCAGCCACAAGGTCACCTCTCAACCTTCTCTTGTGGAGGCTGAAGAGGCCCAGGTGTCCTAGTCTCTCTCCTCATAGGGCTTGGCCTGCAGGCCCTTAACCATATGAGTAGCCCTTCTCTGGACCCTCTCCAGGTTCTCCACATCCCTCTTGAAGTGCAGTGCCCAAAATTGCACGCAGTATTCCAACTGCGGTCCGACCAGCGCTCGATAGAGGGGAAGTATCACTTCCTTGGTTCTGTTCGTCATGCATCTGCTGATGCACGATAAAGTGCCATTAGCTTTCCTGATTGTCACACTAACAACTCATGTTCATCTTGGAGTCCACTAGGACTCCAAGATCCCTTTCTGCTTCCGTGCCTCCAAGCAGGTCATTTCCTAGGCAGTAGGTATGCGGGACATTTTTCCTCCCTAGGTGCAGCACTTTGCATTTCTCCTTGTTGAATTGCATTCTGTTGTTTTCCGCCCATATGTCCAACCTGTTCACGTCTGCTTGTAGTTGTTCCCTGCCCTCCAGTGTGTCCACTTTTCCCCACAGTTTTGTGTCATCCGCAGACTTGGACAGAGTACACTTCACTCCCTCGTCCAAGTCGCTGATGAAGACACTGAAGAGTATCGGTCCAAGGACCGAGCCCTGCAGGACCCCACTGCCCACACCCTTCCAGGTCGATACTGACCCATCCACTATGACTCTCTGGGTGCGACCCTCTAGCCAATTTGCCACCCACCGGACTGTGTAGTCATCCAAGTCACAGCCTTTTAACTTGTTCACCAGTATGGGGTGGGATACCGTATCGAAGGCCTTCCCAAAGTCTAAGTATACGACATCCACCCCTACTCCTGTGTCCAGGTGTTTTGTAACCTGGTCATGAAAAAAGACTAGATTAGTCAGGCATGATCTACCTGCTATGAACCCGGGCTGGTTTCCCCTCAGCATAATTTGTCCTGCCGGGCTCTCGCAAATGTGAGCCTTGATAATTTTTTCGAAGACTTTGCCTAGGACAGAGGTGAGACTGACTGGCCTATAGTTGCCTGGGTCCTCCTTCCTCCCCTTCTTGAAAATGGAGACCACACTGGCCCTTTTCCAGTCCTCCAGGACCTGGCCTATGTGACACGAGTGTTCAAACATTCCCACCAGTGGCTGTGCAATGACGTTAGCCAGTGCCTTCATTACCCTCAGATGGAGCTCATCCGGGGCTGCCGACTTAAACGCACCCAGTTCCTCCGAGTGCCTCTGCACCATCTCAGGGTCTACGTTTGGTAGTCTGGCGCCCTGCTGCTGCCTCTCTACAATCTCAGTGAGAGCCTTGTCTTGCCTCTCGCTTAGGAAAACTGAGGCAAAGAACTCATTGAGGAGTTCGGCCTTGTCCCCCCTGTCCGTCACCAATTGCTTATGCCCATTTAGTCAAGGTCCTATTCCACCCTGGGCCTTCCTTTTACTCCCTATATCTCTAAAAAACAATTTTTTGTTATCCTTAACTTGGGATGCCATCCTCAGCTCCATGGTAGCTTTGGCCTGTCTAACTGCCTCCCTACAAGCGTGAGCAGAGGAGGTATACTCCTCTTCAGTAATCTCTCCCTGTTTCCACTTTTTATATGCCCCCCTTTTAGCTGTACAGGTATTAATTATTCCCTTGCCTAAGGCCCCAAGGCAGCACAAAGGCACACATCAAATAAAGAAGTATTTTTAAAAGCTATATTTTAAAGACTTTTACAGCAGCATAGTCACTACTAAATTAGTCCACCTCCTCTAGAATCTTGCCGCAAATCAGTGCCTACCGCCAAATGCTTAAGAAAAAGATCCCTATTTGTGCAAGCTATAGTTGCAGGTTGGAAGTCTTTCATGGAGAGTTGGTTCCTAAAAGCTGAAAATTAAACACCACTTTGGAACAAGCCTAATTTTACAAGTAAGTGAATTCGTGCATGTGTTAGACTTGACTTACCTCTAACTGGATATCCAGGCCCTCCACTGGGGTAGTGAGTGAGCTGAGGTTTGGCAGCACATGTTCACAGAAGTAAGTAACAAATCTTGTGGAATGAACATTTTTCTATAAAATTTAATGAAGACAATGAGATTACCACACAGCTCTGATCTAAAGGGATTTTTTCTACCTTAGCTGCCCGAGTAGAGCTCTTCTGCCTACTCTATCAGGTTTTTATACTTAGTTGCTCCTCACTCCTTTCTACCCCCAAATTAAGAGCCCCTTCCAGTTAGCTAAAATTCAGTGGAAAGGCACTGAATTTAAAATACAATTTAAAATACTTCACGAGTGCATTTTCTCCCCATCTATAATTGTTTCTTTTTATAGCAAATGGGCTTTAAAATGTTACAATTTGCTTTGCAGTGAACGCTAATTAATGCTTAAATTTTGTCACAGGGTACTATCATACACTCAGCTTCTTCCTACTACAGGAAGTGTTTTTTAATGATCTTAACCTTCACCGAGTGAAGCAGAGGGCAAGCAAAAGATCCAAACTCAGCTGTGTCAGCTGGGAATGGACAGTGCAAGGTCAGCCCAGGGATAAGGTATCAGGGACAGCTTACAGAATACCTGAAAGAGACGCGTTATTTCTGTCTGCAGAGTAGTTTGGAATCTTGTAACAATCTCCAATTAATAAAAAGTATCCAAGGACTTTTATCAGAGGTTATCCCTGTTGTTTGCCCTGTGCCAGTGTTAAGATGCTATGAGAAATAGGCTAAAATTCAGGTGAAGTACCTCTGCAGAAGTGGTACTCTGTGTATCCATGGACAGGCAATTCATTCTACTGTTAATAATTTATGTGAATTTTTTAGCAGTAGAAAAAATAGCTCAGGAGTTTGAGTGTACATGAATTCCAACCCCATGGCTAGAGAGCTACATAGCAGAGCTTTCTAGTCAGAGGGCACTACAGGGCTGCTCCTTGAGTCACCCCTGCCCTTATGGGAGCCCACTGTTTGATAGTCTGCCTCTCTCTCCTGCCAGGGAAGGGGACAATAGGAAGCCATAGGCAATAGACTGTCAACAGACAGCCCTGGTAGACTGCACCAATCAAGTGATTGGGAAGTAGTGGGGCTGGAGGGAAACAGACTTTGCCCCGTTCACTGTGTTCAACCCAGAGGAGCGCAGGAAGCAGGAGGCAGTTGTCTCGGGCTGGAGTTCTCCCAGAGTTGAGGAAGGTTTCTGCTGCAGAAGAATGCACCTGACTTCCTGCCAATCAGCTGACTATGGGGTGCATGGAGGGCAGAAGGATTTTCCAAGGACAAGTCCCTACAGGGCTCCTTGACAGTGCTTGCTCCTGAGCAGGGCTTCAGGGAGGCAGTTCTCTCCCTCCCTCCCTTCTCTTTGGATACTGGATGACCACAACATCCAAGAGTAACGGGAGAGATGACACCTTCTAGGTGAGAAATAATTTACCCTTCCTGCAGAAGAGCCAATTATATTCCACAAGAATTCCCTTGAATGGCTGTATGCTCTTTTTGCTGGGAGAAAAGCTTTTCTCCAGGCACAAACATAAAGCCTGTCCATGAAAACTGTCTCAGCTATGTCATTTGGCCAGCCCTGTCTATGCCCTTAAGTATTACCTTGAACGACTTTCCCTTGCAAGGCCAGCAAAAGGTGACAATGTTCTTCTGAACATGTTTCAGAAGCTGCTCAGGTCCTTCTGTGCTACAAATACCCCTAGGTACCAATCTGGACTGTCAAGTCTCTTGGACATAAGAATGTATGAAAAAACAGGCAACAGTGATGGAAACCATCAACATTTGAGGATTGTTCATTTTACAGATGGGAGTATTTGGAAAGATCAAGTAACTCGATGAAGTTCACAAAGGAAGGCACAGCAAAGCTATATACACAACTGACTAAGTCCTAGTCTAGTGCATCAACTAGATTCACTAAAATGTTTAAAGTATTGTTATTTTTTCTGATTCCAAATAAAACATTTCTAAAAGACTACCTATTACATTTTAATGATGTCAGGTCACTGAAGGAGCCTTTGTGATGACACAATCAACAGAAAAGAAAGAAATGCATACCGAGAAGAGTGGCACTGCCTGCCGAGTGCACTGCAAAAGTCTGTCCACACAATCTGGATCAGATGGATTAAATGTTTGCTCTAGGTCAGCCTGCTCAGCCACCAGTTCCACCAGTTGCTGCCTTCCACTTACTGTCTGTAAGCTTTTTAAGCCAGATAGTATCTTCATGAACAGAACAAATTCCTCACCCGTCACATCTTCCAGAACCTTAAGATAAAAACAGAACAAAGCTTTCCACTGGGGCCATTTGTAATACACATTCCCTATTTCACCTTAGCGAGCAAACAGTGTAACTACCAAAACATTCAATTTCAGCTTCCTGCACAAAACCCGCCCGCTGATAAAGGCAGAGGGTGCAATATACCTGTATACTCTCTCCGGGTTAAAATAAATATAGGGTTTCAGTGCGACAAATGGCATTGAGACTAAGGCCTTATTTCACTTGACCAATAGTTTTTTTTAAATCAAGTATTCTTAACTTACTTACTGCATGGAGCTTCAAAGCAAAATCTGGAAACATTACCATTGTAAAAAGTTGATTTAACAAAATCCACCTTAGAAACAAGTTGTGACACTCACTTTCTTTGATTCAGTTAATATGAACTCCTCTACTTCCTTTGTTAGCACTTCCTCAGGCAGGGTTTTGAGTTTTGTAGAAAGGAACTTGATGGCTCGTTCTCTCACAATATCCTCTCCCTGAAGAATCTGACTAAATAAGCCTCCCAATGTCCCTGAAATAGAAACGCAGCTCAGTTCATGTAAACTATCCCACAATGTTGTATGAAACAAATTTTCTTTCATAAATTTTCTTTCCAGAGAAAGCTCCTAAAAAAAAAATAATTCTAAAATTTATTTTAAAATTACTATTTTAAAAACAAGGTCAGCATACAGCTGTATAGCTATTATTTTGGAAAAGGATAATGCTTTCATATGTTTGCCTAGAACATAACACTTTTTGGGTGCTACTGTAAAACAAAAGTGTAACAGATGTGTAGTTATGTAGGTATGTACCGAAGAGCTGAAATGCATCTTCAACATGAAAGAGCAAGATGTGACATCTACTGCCCTACAGCAGATCCAAGTTAAATTCATGCACCTACCAGGGACTGGAAGGTACTTGGATTTTCAGGGATGAAAGTGACATGTACATGCATCTGTAGGCACCCCAGTTAAAACAACAGAAATGCTGTTTTGTCCTTTACCTTTAGCATCCATCTTAAATATACTCAGCAGAGCATTGTTCACCAAGTTGAATTCTGCAGAATCATCTGGGGGAGAAAAAAATACAGTCAAGCTCAAATGCAGAAAGGAATGAACAACTAAAAGGAAAACACTTTAGTGTCAAGAGGAATGTTCTCTGTGTTTTGTAGCTAACAAAAATAAATAACAAATCATTACTTGCATAAAATCTTTAAATTGTGTATATGCCAAGTAAATAGAAAACTGTCATGATAGTTAAAAACAAAATAAAGCTTTAAAATCAACAAACTTTTTAAAAAAGGAAATATTTAATATTTCACTTTAAGTGGCTAAACCAATAATAATAAAAGTAAAAATAATTGATAAATCAATGTAAAACCAATTATAGATTTATTTTAGAACTTTGAAATCTTCCACTCTCAGACACGAAGGGCATTTTGTGCCTGAAAGCATGTCTAGTATCTCCCCCAACTATACAGCTGGTTCAGTAAAAGGTATCTCCAAAGAAGCCTTACTGCTTGCTTATTTTCTAGACCATCACAGCAACACTCCATTTTATACTACATTCATTTTTAACTTGTATCAAGAGAATTTTATTAAAATCATTATTAAAATAGAAGTATTTTTGAGATGCATTTCTAATTTACTGTACATTTAAAAATTAACTCAGAGCATTCAGTAAACAATCAGCGTGATAGTACATATAAAACTGAATTAAGTTTAATATTTTAAACTATTGTGTACTGACAATTTTTCAAATGCCTTCAGGATTATTGAAATAATAAATAAAGGTCATGCTCAGGAACACTTGATTTTTGAGGGACTCTGGACACTACTATGTGAAACTTCGTTGTCTCCTGATTTGAGGGCAAGACATTCCAGTGCCGAGGGGGAAGGAAAAAAAAAGCACAACAAAAAATGCTTCCAGTCAAGATAGGCAAAAAATACCTAAAGAACCATAAGTCACCTTGCATTAAGTTAGGACAGTTGGCCTCTTCCTAGCCAAAGCAGGGGTTAGCATATTCTGCCAATATAACAAGCAAATATCAGGGGAAAAGAATTAAAGCAAAAGCAGGACAGAAAGGCAACGGTGGCTAATTGTTCTGAAAACTGAACAGCTAAGTTAATAAATATAACTGCTTTATAACAAACTAGCCACAATATACATGCTCTCTCATAAGTGCAGGCTAAAAAGAAACAGACAAGTAAATTACTATATAGTGTACCTGACTGAAGAAGCTGGGTCAGTATGTCTGCTACCCTTGGAAGATTATCTCCAGTGGCAAACTGAGGCAGTTCCTTGATCGCTTGGCGCCGGATCTGTCAAAAAGAAATACTGTCACCATCTGAAGAAAGCAGACAAAATGTTCTCACGCTATTACAGCAGATTCAGGTTGCAACTCTAAACTAAGTGCAGAAGAAAAAACAAAGTAGCAGCTCCTCAATGGGAAAACATTCATATTTAATCCTTTTGTGCTTCTAGATCCATGCCCTAAAAACTCTGCCCCAATTTCTAGTTAGACAACTGGAGCCAGAACTGCTTAGGACTTCTGAGGGTCAGGACCTTAATTTCTTGGGGCTTCATGTTTCCCATGTGTAAATAAAAACACTATTTCTTTACCTCCCAAATGTTAGGCTTCATGCCCATAAAGTGCTTTGTCATAAAAAATATATTATGTATGTGCAATAAATATTTACTTTGGTCTTTAGCTAGAGAACCTCCCCTTTTATTAAAAAGAATGAGCAAAGAGACAATGAGGAAGATTTATCTGGTGAGAAGAGGACAAATGAAATGAACATGCTTCAGGTTTGATGCCAACATAAGATTTTCAGTGTTGCAAGTGACATTTATCCGCCTAGTTATAGGCATCTATATCATCCAAAGTGACCAGAACTGCTTTGATTAAATAAAAAAAAAAGCACTTAAGTGAATCTGATTACATTATATAACAGAAAGGAGTTTTGAAATATCTAAATATTAAAAAAGCATTTTTGAAAAAAAATCTATATGCATAAAGGGCTATTAAGAAAACAGAGCATCATTGACTTGTAGCAACTTGCTACAAACTGTCTACCGCTTGTCCTTACAGAAACATCTTCATCCTCACAGAGGTCCAGCTGGGCATTGATAGCTGAATCTGCCAGCTCAGGGAAATGCTTGAAGAATTTAGGAATAAACTGAGCTGCTAGTCGCTTCTCCTTGGCACCTCCCTTCACACCATCCAAGATCACCTGGTAAGCATCTTTATGCTGGAAGAGAAGACAGCAGAGAGCATGTTGGGTTTTTTCTCTGGTACAAAAAAAAGACATTTTACCTTCAGCTGCTTTCTATCCATCAACAGTGCAGCATCCTATTTGTAAAATATATTAATAATCTAGTCAGTCATCAGCAACAAAAACTATAAACTATTGACTGTTAAAGAAAAAGCTACATTCAAAACTTTGTTTTGTGTTTTGGACAATGATGCCTGACATTAAAGCACCCTAATTCTATTGACTTGGGTAAGAGAACATTATAACCAACAGACGCAATAAGTCACCTTCAGGTGAATAACGCTAACCACTTATTTTACAACTGAATCCTGCAGACACATCTACATGAACAGACCCTGACACACATGTGATGTACCCAGTTGACAGGGTTGCACATTACTGCAAGACCAGGATTGACATCAAGGCAGCTGCGGAGGGCAGTGAGGACAGAATTTGTATCGATGAGGTGAAATGAAAACCAAGCTAACTGGTTTCTCTCTCACAAATTTGACATTCAGTTGCTGATCCTCTCTTGTCCAGGTGTTGCTTTAACCATATTCATTTAAAAAGTCAAATTCTAGTCCCAAGTTCTCTCTCAGCTCCCTAAGAACAGCTGCCAACTGGAGCTAGGTGAAGGCTCCCTGCGATTCCCCATTCGCCACCTGAGAAGCAAAAGTATTTCTAAGATGCATAATCCTTGCTTGAATGTTATGTGATCCCCATATGCTTTAAAATAAATTGCTTTAGGGGCCTTCTCTCTCATTAGTAACTCCCTGGCACAGCAGCACGCTTCTTGCAGCCTTTTGGCTTGGACCAACACCGTTTTTGCTCCTACGTTAACTTGGATCAGTGGCTCTCGACCTTCTGAGACCCCCGTGAAAGCGCCACCTCTTGCTTTTCGCTCTTGTGCGGCCTACGGGGAAAATAACTGACTGGCTGCTCCCTCTGGGGCAAAGACCTGGGACAGACCCCTGATGCAAAGCCCCTGGAGGCCACTTCGGCGCCCTCCCCGGGGGTTTCTCGGGCTGGCGACGCGGGAGCTGAGCCCAGGCCTGCGGCAGGCCTCCGCCACCTGGCTCCGTCCCCGGGTCCCGACGCCTGGAAGGAGCTGCGTGGGGAGCCCCCCGCCGACAAAGGCTGCCCCACGGGGCAGGGCAGGGCATGGCCGCCGAGGCCGGGGCCGCAGCGGAGAGCGGGGCTGCGGGCCGCGGCCGGGCCCCACCTGGCCGGCGGTCTCGGTGGCGTCGGCGAGGATCCCGTAGTTGCGGTAGAGCTCCTCCACGGTGGGCATGGTGGGGGGAGGGCGGCGCAGGGAGCCGGGACCCAGGCCGCTGCCGCTACCGCTGCTCGGGCCTCTCTTCGCACTGCGCCGCCGAGCAGGCAGAGAGCGGCCGCGCCCCCACAGCGCCCCCTACAGGCGCGGCGGTCTCCTCCGCTCAGCCCTGCCACGGCGGGGACGCGATGGCCGTTCTGCCAGACGGCGCATGCGCCAGAGAGCGAGGTAGCTCGGCGCGGCTGGTTCCTCCCCCCACCGCCGCCGCAGCAGGGCGTGTTAGTTTGACAGCGCATGCGCGAGTGTTTTTCCTCCGTCCACCCGCCACTGCGGGGAGGGCCAGTCCGACAGCTGATACGCAAGTGTCCCCCTCCCTTTTTTTTGTTTTTGGAGATTTTGGGGGGGGGGGGGGAGGGTTGTTTGTTTTTTTTACCGCTTCTCCCTCTCCCCCCGGCACAGCAGGAAGCTAAGGTGGGTTAGTGACACACACACACACACACACGCGCGCGCGCGCGCTCTCTTCCCCACCACAGCGGGAGGCTGAGGCGGGTCACTCAGCGCCTAAGCGGGAGCTTGCGAACGCTCGTCCCTGCCCCGCCCCCGTCTTCCCCGCCCTTTGCGGGCGGGGGCTCGTGGCTTCCACGTGGAATCAGAGCGCGTTCGCCGGGTTACCCCAGACGTGACGTCAGGAGGGCTCCAGCCCCGCCCCCTGTAGCTTGCAGCCGCCCAGGCAGCGCTGGCCAGGGCATTGACTGTAAGGCACCAGTGAGCGCTGTGATATCCGGGCTGGGCAGAAGGGCCCAGCTAAGGTTGGAGGGGGCGTTGAGAGGGGAGCTTCATCACACACCACCAAGCCCTGTAGAGGGATTGCCTGAGTGAGGAGTGCAGTTTCAAGCTTGGTCTGGAAGGATGTGCCCAGCCAGAGGCAGGCAGAGTTTGGGAGCTGGTGGAGAAAAGAGGCTCTGGGTTGACCTGGGTGCTGTGGCCTGTACAAAGAAACTTCTGCAAACTTCTTACACACTTATGTTAAAGGAGCTTTCAATTTGGTGAACTAAACCCACAAACACAAGATTATTTGCACCTTGGGCTAGAGTGTAGGGGAGGAACGGAGCTTCAGACAGTGCCCCCTGGCATTGGCAAGAATGGGCAGCCTTCCACCTTATTAAGAGCCAATTAAGAGACAACAAGGCATGGCAGGCAAGGAGGCAGGCAGCGGCCCAGAATAGGTGGGCGGGCCAATGGCAGACTGGCCCCGAGAGCCCCCTGTTACAGTCAATGCCAGGAGGCACTATCTGCGGCTCTGTTCGTCCCCTACACTGTAGTCCAAGCCTCGCAGATGGCATCCATGTGACACAATGCTCCTGGCCTACCACCAGACCAAGCTTAGCCCTCGTCAGGACTCAGATACACACGTTCATACTGCCCTCCTCTCACTAAGGCCTCTCACACTCCACCCCATCTCACAGGGTTTCTTTCATGCATTGACAACTTATACTGCCTTGCTCTCTCTCAGAGCAGGCCTCTTCAGCCACAGGCTTTACCTAGCGCAGCCCTTGGGTGGCAGATATACCATCTTTTGGGCCTTTCCCACGACCCTCACTGGGGTAGTGGCCAGCCAATTACCTGACCGGGTCCAAGCTTGCCCTGGCCCCTCCTGGGGCAACTCTGCACACACTCACATACACATTCTGGGTTCCCAGCCCACTGGTTTCCCCCTCACTGGGGCTCCTCATCTCTGATCCTCTCACGGGGGCCACGGGGCTTCCCTCCCTGGTATGGCCATAACCGTGCCTGGCCCCATCTGGGTCTTACACCCTCTTTGGGCTCAGGTGGCTGTAGCCGTTCCTGGCACCCTTGTATCCACAGTGTTGTGGGGGCTAGGGGTTAAGGTGCCCCGACCTGCCTTTCATCAGGGTAACTGGGCTGGTATTTCCTGGGGGCTCCTATGCCACTGGGAGCCCCACCAGGCCACCCACTCTTGGCAGGGTGCAGTTTTAGGTCATGCCCAGGACCAGGAGCCTCCAAACCATCCCCTTAAACTCCTGCCCTTACTTCCAAGATGTTTCGTACAGCTTTCAGCCAGGTAATGCTTCTGCCTGGCCCACCAGCAGCGAACTGCTCTCTTTATATAGGTGGCCAGAGTTCTAAAATGGCCACCATAATCAAGCACCTGCTGGCTGTTTGGCTCAGCCCTTAAAGTGGCAGGCACCAACCATGCCCTGCTACAGTCACTATCCCCTAGGTGACCTTGTACCTGTACATCCCCCACCAAGTCCTCCCTTGTGGCCAGCAGCAAGTCAAGTATGACATTTCCCCTAGTGGGACTGCATACCTCCTGTGTTAGGTGCAGGTCCTATATGCAGGTTAGGAACCTATGTGAATGGGCAAACCTGGCTGACTGCTCCTGTCAGCAGATGTTGGGGTAATTTAGGTCACCCACGACTACTTTAAGCATACTGCTTTTGAGGTCCTTTAAGCGTACTGCTTTTGAGAGCTGTTTTGAGAATTCTAGGTCTAACTCTTCGTCTTGGTGTGGGGGTCTGTAGTAGACCCCCCCCACTACAAAGTCCCTTTCACCCCTACCCCCTTGTAATCTGACCTATAGGACTTTGATCTGTCCTTCTGTCCCTTTCTTTATTACAGAAGATCTATAATCTTCCCTAACATATGACACTTATGACACTAAGATGTGGGGGGGAAGTGGGTACGCCAGTAGGAAGGAACAGGCTGCAAGCGGATCTAGACAGGTTACAGGGGTGGGCCGAAGAGAACAGGATGGGGTTCAACACTGACAAGTGCAGGGTAATGCACCTGGGGAGGAAGAACCAGCAGCACACCTACAGGCTGGGGAACTCCCTTCTCACCAATGTTGAGACAGAAAAGGATCTTGGAGTCATCATTGATGCCACAATGAACATGGGCCGACAGCATGGGGACGCAGTCAGGAAGGCCAACCATACCTTGTCGTGCATCCACAGATGCATCTCAAGCAGGTCCAAGGAGGTGATCCTCCCCCTCTACGCGACACTGGTCAGGCCGCAGTTGGAGTACTGCGTCCAGTTCTGGGCACCGCACTTCAGGAGGGATGTGGCCAATATGGAAAGAGTCCAAAGGAGGGCCACTCACATGATCAGGGGTCAGCAGGGCAGGCCCTACAAGGAGAGGCTGAGGGACCTGAACCTGTTCAGCCTCCAAAAGAGAAGGCTGAGAGGGGATCTAGTGGCAGTCTACAAACTAGTCAAGGGGGACCAGCAGGCATTGGGAGAGTCCCTGTTCCCCCGAGCAGTCCTGGGAGTTACAAGAAACAACGGACACAAGCTAGCGGAAGGTAGTTTCAGGCTAGACATTAGGAAGCGCTATTTCACTGTCAGGGCGGCTAGGACCTGGAACCAACTTCCAAAAGAAGTGGTGCTGGCTGCTACCCTGCGGGTCTTTAAAAGGAGGCTGGACTAACATCTGGCTGGGGTCGTTTGACCCCAGTATTCTTTCCTGCCACGGCAGGGGGTCAGACTAGAAGATCTCCTCAGGTCCCTTCCGACCCTATCAACTATGAAACTATCTAGAGCAATGCCTCCCACCCCACACACTTTTTTTCCCTCAATCTATCTTTCCCGTATAGCCTGTAGCCCTCAATGCCCACTGCTCAGTTGTGGGAAGGGTCCCACCAGGTTTCTTTTACTCCAACCAGGTTGAAATCTTTGTCTGCAAGCAGGAGTGCAAGTTTCTCCTACTTGTTACTCATGCTTCTAGTATTAGCTTAGAGGCACCTAAGCCCCCCAATAGGTGCCCTTAGTATTCCCCTATCCTGTTTCTTAGTGGGCCTCTCAGTACTTACCGGGTCAATTCTAGTGTGCGGTTCGTTTGTGGCTTGTCTTCCCTGTTCTTGTCCTGGTTTTGACATCCCCATCCCCCAATGAAGCTAGTTTAACATTCTACGTAGGAGGTCTGCCAACATGTAAGATAACAGACTCTTATCTTTTGGAGAGAGATGTAGACTGTCACGTTCCAGCAGGGTCCTATCCTGGAAGTACAGATCATCATCTAGAAAGCCGAACCCCGCATGGTGGCACTAACTCCGAAGCTGTGAGTTGACCTCCCCAATGAAGTTGCTGTAGTGCTGGCTGCGACCGCTGACCGGGAGGACCAATGAGAAGACTACTTGTGCCTCATAACCTCTAAGCCTGTCTCCCAGAGCCATGTGGGGTCTGTAAATTTACAGAGCCTGCAGGATTCCTCCTCCTCACCCCCCACCGTGGGTCTGGAAATTTGCTGGTGGGGGCACATTAATTGTCATTCCCCTGCAGTCAAATTTCTGACCCCCTGGGGAGCCCTCCAGGTGAGATAATGTGGCCCTGAATGTTAGAATATGTTGGGACAGGGTTGGGCTAACATGGCTGTATTTGGCACTCAGGGGTTGGGTTGATACATTAGATCATGGGGTTGGTCTACTGACCAGATCCCACATGGTTCTTAACCTCTTTAGACTCAAGATACCCCTGGATAGACTAGAGACTCCTCCCCCCACCCACCTCTTAGCATTCACTCTTTTTTTGCCTACAGAAAAATTAATAGAGCTCTTTTCTCTACGGCAAAGAACTCAGAAAGACTACAACTCTGGAACTCAATTTAAAACCTCTGGGTTTATCTTGTGAACCATGCTGCACATCTCCTCCTGTCTGCACCAAAGCTGCTTGATAGACTATCCCAGAGTTGCAGCATTACCACTGTACTGAACAAAGATGCCTAAACAAAGGGAGAGGGGGAAATAGAAAGAATTTAGGGAGAGAACTGAGGAACAGTTCACAGTTCCCAAACAAAAACCCTAGAATAGAAAGGGAGGCATTAGAAGGGAAAGAGTGAATAATAATTAACACTAAAGATAAAAAAGAATGAGGGCAAAGAGATACTTAAAATTTAGAACAAAAATTCACCAAGCTATGTAGTAAAAGAAGTAGGAATAAAGACCAAAACAGGGAAAATAAAGGCAGGGCTGGGAAAGTCAAAGAAGACAAAACATTTACACGGTTAACATTATTATGTAAAAATGGGCTGAAATTTAAAAAGACAATAGAAATGGTTTGTGAATGTGATATTAAATTGAGCAACATTTTTTAAAGGCTTGAACAACTCGAACAAAACTGCCTCCAAAGAAATCCGATGCATGCCCACTCAGACAGATTTGCAGCTGAGTAATGCAGGGAAGTTGTGGAATTGTTCTATGGACCATTCAAGAGATGATGGTCATCTGCTTCCTCCTAGATAAGTCTGTGACTTCATATTGTGAAGTCCACATCAGATCTAGCACATATTGCATACCAAGTAATTATGCCTATTGTATGATGGGCTTCTTAATATTCATGTCTCAAATGAATATACAAAGACACACAAACTATATATAAGGCATTTCTTTGTTTTATTAGTAACACTGTACATTAGAAAAACTGTAACTATTTGAAAAAAAACCCAAATAATGTTACTACTGATTATAGCACTCATGCTTTCAAGCTCAGTTTACTTTCCATCTTTGATGCTATTTCTTTTCTCTGCTTGTCTCCGCAGCTGGTGAAAGTAGTCTGGCCAGTTTCACATCTTGTTTCTAGTCATTCACTTTCTGGTTCTTAGGCAACTAGGACATTAGACACAAGGCCTAGGTAGACAGACAGGTTATTTAATGAAGAGACGTTAAAGATGAAAAATGAGAGAAGCAATCAGATTTCCTAGCAGAAAATATTCTACCTAAGCTAGTCACCAGATAGGGTGTCTGTAGAGGGACCCAAGCTGAGTGGCTACACTGGGATGGGGCCCGTGCTCCGTATGCTTGGTGGACGTCTCACTCTCTTATTCTAAAATGTTGCCTGCCTCTACTTGGTGTAACCATGAGAAAGGTATTAGGAGGTGGTACCTGATTGGAGAAGGAGATGGCTGAGACTGTTGTGGGTCACAATGTCTATAGATCTTCTGTGGGGCTCCTCCTCCCCGACACCCCACCCCTTTCCACTCAGGTGTTCCTGTTGAAGCTTGATGAGGTCACCTGGCTATACTAAGTGTTTGGCCTTGTTGTTCAGGCTGAGGAATCCATAATGGAAAGAAAACTGTGTTTCCCAGAGTCAGAGCCTTCTGGGCCCTGCTGCAATTCTGGGTATGGGGTGCATGGCCCACATAAGGAAATAAATAATCTAACTTAAATAGCTATGTCCAAGCCTGCTTCAGGCCTTTCCTTGCCCAGCAGTGTATCTTGGCCACCTTCTCTCAGGCAGCCCAAGCTCTTCACGGATTGCCCTGTGCACCAGTTCAGTCAGAGTGGGCTGTTCTGTCCTGGGCCATCCCTTTTTGCAAGGTGGGGGCAGTGATGTCACAAACCCCAGAATAACCCCTAGAGGTACCTGACCTCCTATGGTAGAATGCTGGTCACAAGTCCTTCCAGAGAGCCATGCTGATCCAGGTCCTCAGCTCTGGGTCTTCTGCCCCTGGGGAGGAACACAGCTTTGCTTGTGTTTGCACACTCCTCTCCTCCCCACCTCACCTGTTCTTACATGAGGTGTTCTGGATTGGTCTGAGCCAATCTGGACCCCTGCTCACTCCCACTGCAGCTGACAGTTACTGAAAACCCTAAATTGGCTCATTAATTCCTGTGCGTATTGCCTCTGGGTCCTAAGTGGCACCTTCTGCACCAGCCGCCTGCCTTTTTTTATGAGGCTAGGGTCTGACTCCGTTCCTGGAGCGGAGCCTGGCGAGTATTGGCTGCAATGTAGCAAAGCATGCCCTGGATGCGTGGGCTCACTGCTTCTCCCCGGGTCTGGCTGAGGATCTGCCACCCGAGGAGTATGCCGACTGTCCTCGTCCCAGGAAGTACGGGGCTCAGCTTGGCCCCTGCTACAGTGTCATTACATAACTATTTCATTGATCTTTTAAAGATTTATTGAAAACATTTCATAACTTTTATACGCCTTCTCTCTTTTTAAAATAAACTCTGCATATCAATCTTAAAGTACCTATCAGCCTCCTGACCATTTTAAAAGAAAAAAAATAAATTGGCTGAATGATCCCAAGGGCCAGTAGGTGGCACTTGGTGTTTATGGAGGTCTCTCATTCTCCTCTTATCCATGCAGGGAAGCTCTATTTGGGAACCACTTCAATGGTGCCTGTGGTATTTCCTGGTGAAAAATTTGTTTATGTAGCTAGGTCTTCTCTTTCAGTAGTTGCAGCATATCTCTTTGTTCTCTCCCCTTCAGCAGCTGTTCACTCTACTTGCTTGTATCCTTTGTATTTGCTCCAAGACCCATAAAGTCTCAAAGAGCATGTCCTCTTCAATGTATTTGTGTGCTCGATAGTGAGCAGATGCTCTTCCTGGTCTCTCTAATGAGGATCTCTTTAGGCTTCTTCCAAATGAAGTCACCCGTGAATCAATGAGAATAATTGTTAGGCTGGGAAGAGAGGTTGGTATTCCACCATAGATCATTGTTGCGTCTGCTCAGATGTTCTCACTTTGGGCAATAAAAACACACAAGCTATCTCAAAATAACAAGGGTAACATTCAAAGCCTAGTAGACCCCCTAAGACTGTGTGTATATTGGCCTTCTCAACATGGGTTGCTAAAGATAAAGAAGGAAGTTCTTTGACTGCAATACACAGAAGGATAGTGTTCAGTAGAGTCAGCAGTTAGACTGAGTTCAGGTAGTTGTGATCTTTGACAATTTAAACCATCACACAGATTCCAAGCCAGCAAAGAAGAGAGAGGTCTGCAGGCTGCCCATAGACAGATGCAACCAAGCTGTTTCCTGCAGTCACCGTCTCTAGAGGTCTGGTAGACTGGTACTGAAATATGTCAGACAGCAGTGGGCTGGCTAGAGTAACTCTCACATTGTTTCTGCTGCCTGCTAGTGGGTCTTCACTTTAAACACAGCACCCAAAAGCTCAGGGGCAATGTTACATCCTTGTTACTTCTACCCCTGTGCAGAGGCATTTGGGCAAATTAGCCTGACAACTGAATTTAATTAAAGTAATGCTGCCTTTGGTTTTTCACTTTAGCAGACTCTTGGTCATATTGGGCTTTACACTTAGGACGTATTTATTAACTGCACCAAAAAAACACTAGTGTCTGTGCATCCAAAGACAGGTGCTCCTGGGATGGATTGCACAGGGCAGGCAGCATGGTGGGCGGCAAGCTCTGGGTATGGGGATTGTACATCCTCATGGGCAGACATATGAGTAGGGACCTACTTAAATTGTGGTGAGGCTAAACAATTTTCATGGGTTTTTGTGGGTCACGGCATAAAGATAAAATTTTGCAGATATTTCCTGGATGTTCTCCATTGGTCCCACCCCTTGGCACTGACTCACAGAGAGGTCCCACTTGGGGACGAGGGACGAGGAGGCGGCTGCCATCTTGTCTACTGGCTGCCCTTCATGTCGCTGTGGCCCTCAGCGCTGATTGGCAGAAAGGCCCCTGCAGGGGGCGGAAGGAAAAAGGGGCAGTTGCCATCTTGTCTGTTGCCCTTTGTGCCATCCCGCCAGCCAGCGGCTTCCTCCCTGGAAAGGTTGTGAGGGCATGCTGCAGCAGCAAGGACCGCTAGCGCCAACTGGGGAGCCAGCATTTTATTTTTATTAAGTTTTTTTTTTTTAAGTTTATTTCACAGACAATCCTGGATTTTGAGGTTTCTGCAAACTTCTTGAACTCACAAATTGAGTAGATATCCATACCCTACATCAGGGGTGGGTAATTATTTCGGGCCACTTACTGCGTTTTGGTAAGCCATCAAGGGCCACATGACAGGCAGCTAGGAGCAGATAAATATTAATTTTCTAAATTTTTTAGGGGCCCCGTGGGCCAGACAGGATGGCCTGGCGGGCCGCATTCAGCCTGCGGATCGCATTTTGCCCACTCCTGCTGTACATACATATATACTTATGAGCTGTGGTGCTTAGTACTGGAGTCAAGTATTCAGGGTGGGAAGCGGGCGGAGCGGGGGTTATACTAGCTTCAGCCTAGTTCAGAGCAGGCTGAGATCATAACAAGTATATTACTCTTATGATTGCTCAGAACTCATTCTAACTTTTAATATAGCACAGTAATGCTCACTAGAATCTAAATAAACATGTGCTTAAAGTCTTATGCAACAAGGCCCATAGTTTTATTGACCTATAGGATGGGCTGTTAAACTGTGTGTGTGTGTGTATGTGTGTGTAGGGAGACAGTGTGTTGTACTATCATATGTGGTACTAACATTGGGAGTCTACCATCAGTCTTTCATATGCTGTAGGCAGAGCCAACCTTAGGGGTGTGCGGGGCCTGGGGCATATCAGCCTGTGCAGGGAGGGTGTTGGCGAGTGGCTGGAGTGTAGACCAGAGGATGAGGGGGGTGGCAAATGGCCCGAGCGCAAAGCTGGCGGCGTGTGGTGGCGCCCTCGGGACATGCCAACGGTGCTGTCCATGGGGCCTGTACGGCACTATCCGTGGCATCCCCCAAAGTGCGGGGCCCAGGGAAGTCACCCCAATTTGCTCTCCCCCCAAAGGACAGCTCTGGCTGTAGGTCCCAAGTAGGGTAGACAAACATCTTATACTGCTGGTTTGGTTATGGCTTCAAAATACATTTAAAAACAAAATGAACAAAAGTGAGATTCATGTTGTTTTCTATGATGGTTCAATTTTAGTATATTAAGTGTAGTGGTGAATATCCTCATATGTCATGTGGGAGATCAGGGTTTGAATCCCTGGAAGAAAGGGGTGCTTTTTGATGATTAGATTAGATGACCTCTGAGGTCCCTTCTAGCTATATGATTTTATTCTAATTTTAAACAACATTGGTCTGTCTGAATATGGTAGCTCATTTCTTGAGTTTCATTAAAATGTTACCTCCGTCCTTCTACCCTGGTTTTAAGTTCCTGGTGTTTAAAAAGAAAAAATTCTGTGCTTTTTCTGTTGTTTGTGCTATTTTTCCCTTTCTTCCTCTCTGCTGCTCTTGTTGCACAATCTTTCCAAAGCAGTTCATGAATTCAATAAAGCACAAATCACACTTTTAACTATTTAGGACACTTGTACACGTGACAAAAATTGCCCATTTTTGTGGTTTAATTGCATCACACTGTACATGTACGGGTTTTTTTGTGATTTAAATGAGTTTGTTTTGTTGCAAACTAAACTACATCTGCATGTAGTTTAGTTTGCAACATAGCAGCCTTTCGACAGCTAGCTTACCCACCCTCCATGGGAAAGGCAGGTTGAAGGCAGAAGCGGTGAGGGGCCCAATCCTTCTTTTATTTTTTATTTTTCTCCACAGAGCTTGCCCGCTTCTTCCACAGCCAGGGGGTGATCCGCTGGCAGGCTGAGTGGCCCATGAGCTGTGGGGGGCCACGGTCCTTCCCTCCATAGTGGTGGCACCCCATGGGGCCACCCAGGCAGGGTGCAAGTGGGCCAGGGGCTGCCCTAGCTCAGAGGCAGAACTCTACTGGATCCACTCTTCCCTGAGCCTGCCCACTGGAAGCCCACTGGAAGCCCACAAGGAGGCAGATGCCATCTTGTCTACTGGCTGCCCTTCATGTGGCCCTGCCCCTCAGTGCTGATTGGCAGAAAGGCCCCTGCAGCTGCTCCCTGGGTGGGCTCAGGGAAGAGCTGGATTCAGTAGGGTGCTGCCTCAAAGTTGCGGCAGCCCCTGGCCCACTAGCACCCTGCCTGGGCAGCCCCAGGGGGGCACTCCTGCCATGGAGAGAAGGACCAGGGTCCCCTACAGCTCAGGGGCCACTTGGTCCACTGGCAGCTAGCCCCCTGGCTGGGGGATTCTTGGGCAGGCTCTGCAGGAAAAAAAAAAGGATCAGGCCCCTCACCATAACAGTGATTCATAGATTCATAGATGTAGGGTCGGAAGGGACCTTGCAGATCTTCTAGTCCAACCCCCTGCCCTGGGCAAGAGAGAAAACTGGGCTCAGATGACCCCAGCTAGATAATCGTCAAGCCTCCTCTTAAAGACCCCCAAGGTAGGAGCCAGCACTACTTCCCTTGGCAGTTGGTTCCAGATCCTGGCTGCACTGACTGTAGTGCCTTCTAATGTCTAGTCTGAACCTACTGTGTAACAACTTATGGCTGTTATTCCTTGTTACTCTGGGAGGTGCTCGGGGGAACAAGGTCTCTCCCATTCCCCTCTGGTTCCCCCTAGTAGGTTTATAGATGGTCACAAGGTCCCCTCTCAGCCTTCGCTTGTGAAGGCTGAACACGCTAAGGTCCTGCCCTGCAGCCTCTCCTCCTAGGATCTGCCCTGTTGTCCCTGGATCATGCGAGTGGCCCTCCTTTGGACCCTCTCAATGCTGTCCACATCCCTCCTGAAGTGCGGTGCCCAGAACTGGACGTAGTACTCCAACTGCGGCCTGACCATTGTTGCATATAGGGGGAGGTAATGGAAGCCCCTACTTTGAAACAGTGGGGTTTGAATCATCACAATTAAAAGCCCACCATTTTAATTTAGGGGACTAAACCCCCATCATGTGTACAAGTGCCCTCAGTGTTGAAGCAGTTCAAATTTAGGCAGAACTCATTTGCTTGGCCATGAGTCCCAAATCAGAAAGAAAAAAATTCTGTTTCTCCTACCTGTCATTCTCCCAGTCCTTTTGATTTTTCCTTCCCTACTTCTCTTTTCTTGTCTCTCCTCCTCACCTTCCTGATTTCTCTCTCTACACAGTTTCTCTCTTTCTGCTTTCACTTCCTGTTTATTCCTCCCTTTCTGGGATTTCATATGCTGAATACCTTCAAAAACTCTTGGAAGTCTCTAATATTGCTGCTTGAGTTAACCGGTGCCAGAAGGAAACTGATTTTTTGTTACTTGGTGAGGAGCCCCTCATTCCAGCATATGGAAACTGGAGTAGCTGAAGCTAATGTCTTTCTGGGGAGCATGCAGACATTAGGCTCAAATGACCTGTAAAATGTAACAAAAGGTAAAAGGCGGCAACAGCAACTTCCCCAGATCTCATGATGCTTTAACCTCCTGCTGATTTCAGAGGAGTTTGGCAACAAAGAGGATTCCCTAGAACTTCAGTCTGAGGCATAGCTAAGGAAAACAGACGGCATTTTCCTCACCTGATTCTCTCCAGTATGTTGAAGGCTTATTCTGGGGAGCATCTTCCTCAGGGGATGAAGATGCACTCTGTAGAGCAGCGGTTGGCAGAGTTCAGCCTGCAGGCTGGATGAGGGTCCTGTGGTGGACTCCATTTCCCAGAAGCCCTGCCTGCATTGCTGCAGCCAGTTTCCATGGAGGTGGGGTCATGACAGCACAGGGCCAGTGTTATTGTGGAGACTGGCCCTAGCAGCACTGGCAGGGCATGCAGCTGGGCAGGGAGCTGCTCCAGGACTGGGCCAGAACTGCCCTGGGCAGGGGCATGCAGGCAACAGATTATGGCTCTGCCCCAGCCGGGGCCCCGGTGCTGGAGCAGCTCCCTGCCTAGCCATGTGCCAGGGCTGCTGTGGCTGGTCTCCATGGAAACCCTGGCCCCACACTGTCATTGCTCCACTGCTGCTGGGGTCTCCATGGAAGTGACATGGGCAGGGGCTGCTGGGAAATGGAGTCCAGCCACAGGCCGGATCCACCATTTTGCCCACCTCTGCTGTAGAGAGTGCCACACAGTAGTAAGTCTGTACCACAGACCTATGGGTGTAAACGTTTAGCTCTGGTTTTCTGTTTCATATCTTTTCATGTATACAATTATAAAACAGATATCACAGTTACAAGGCTAACCAACACCATTGACACCTTTCTGGTCTTAAACGTTCTGCCTTTACCTTTTGGGGATGAGATCTTATGGCTCTTCTACACTTAGAGTAGGTCTAGGTTACAATTTCCTATAGGCACCAGCAGATCCCTTTGGCAGCATTTAGCCGGAAGTATTAACCCAGCAAGCCTCCTTAAAACAAAATATGGCCTAAGAGAAAAGCTTTTATAAATAATAAAAAAAGATGTCCATGAACATGTACCTTATCTAAGCCTGGCTAAGTAACCTATGGCCTGCAGACTGGATTCAGAGGTAGGTGGGCTGCATTTGGTGGTGGACAGGGTTGCAAGCATATCAACAGCAATTTGGTGGCAGTGGAATCATCACTGGTTGGCTCTGGACAAAGTGGAGTTATTTTGGCCCACACTCTTCAATGATTACTGACCCCCAGTCTGATCTGTCCCACCCTGCCCTCCCATAGGAACGGTTAGGTTCTTTGAATACACCGATGGATAACTAGATGTCACTCCTTCCCCACCATCAAACAACTCCCAGCAAAGGCCTCCTCTTTCTTTTTAATAGTTAGTAGTCTTTTTGATCTGCTGATTTCCAGCACTTGCAAAACAAACTCTATAATTTGGCTGGAACCAAATAAATAGGATCTGCACATTTAACAGTTGAGAGTCATCATATCTTAATCCTTCTGCAGTATTGACCTGAAGGTGTTTTATTTGAAGGTACTGTCTTGCCTTTCTGTTGTTTCTTCAATAATCTGCTATTAAACTGAGCCAACATAGTCATACAGTAAACATCCTATTAGCTGTCTCATCATACAATGTTCATAAATCATTACCAGAGAGAAGTAGCTAGCATTTAACAAAGTTGGCTGTTGCCCACATAAGTTTATGTCTCTCCGAATGAGTAAGGTTTTTATGGTGCCATCCTGCTCTGCCTTCTAAGAGAGAAATTGTTACCTGTGTTCATATCCAGTCTTCTGAGAATGCCTATACACGTGCTCGGGAGTAGTGGTGGTGGTGCTGGGGCATGTTTTAATTAGAGTGGTTCCCAGAGACCCACTCTAATTAAAATGCCACAGTGTCATGTGTATTAAGCCACCACATATTTAAAAATGGCCATGGGACACTTTCACCCAGCAGCCATTTTTAAACCCAAGGGACTTATACACATGATGCTGCTGTGATGCTAAGGTATTTTAAATAGAACATGGAGCAGACTCAATTAATCAAGTCTGTTCTGATACATTCTAATTAGAGTGCATTGGAGCACATGTATAGGTATCCTGAGAAACTAACTGGTTCAGAGAGGCATAATTTTTCACAGGTGACAGCTTACTTCATCAGCTGCTATGAATGAACTTGCAGAAAACTTATGCCTCTCTGTACCAGTTAGTCTCTAATGCCATTATTCTCAACTAGGGTGATGCAAAATCTCTTTACGGATGCTGCGGGATGCTGCTCGCTATTAGTGTTAGGTGTGTGAACACCTACACATGATTCACAAGATAAATCCAGAAATATCAAACAGGAATCTATTCAAATAGGAAAACATTCTGACCTGCTATGGTCTTTATGAGTTCTTTGCAACAGAAGAATTGTTTTAGTTTTTTTTGTAGTCAAAAAATGAGTGAAAGCTCCGATCTGGCATTTTCCAAGGTGCACCTTGAGTTTAACAAGGTGCTAAAGCAACCAGGCAGAAATGGAGGCAGGATCATAGCTGTCTTGACCCTGATGGCAGACAGTGAGATGCTGAGGAAAAGCAGAGCAACCCTTTGAAAGATTTCTAGGTGGGAGAGAATATAAGGAAAGGAAGATAAGAACAGTTCTAAAAATGTTATAATGACATATATAACGCAGTAGGCCCTCCCTCACCTGTAGTGTTGTGTTCATCTCTGTTCTAAACAGGATACAGAATGCATGGCAACAAGAAGGATTAAAGACACGAGAAGTTTCCATTCTAGTATTGCTTTGTGGGATTTTTCTGGATGTGCATTGTTTTCCTTTTATGCTCATCCTTTTCCCTGTTTTTCTCCTTCTTCCCTTTTATGCTCATCCTTTTATCTGTTTTTCTCCTTCTTCCCTTTTATGCTCATCCTTTTACCGGTTTTTCTCCTTCTTCCCTTTTATGGGGGGTGGAAGGTTCTTCTTCTTCCTCTTTCTCTTTTCCTGAAATGTGTAGGGGTTCAACTTCCACCCCCTCCCATAGAAGTCATCATCAGTAAAATTGCTGATGCTGATGTTTGAGTGGTCATTTTTAGGCTTTAGGGTCAATGTGGCAGGGTGATCAACATGACTAGGGATGATTAATGAAGGACTCTCAGAGATGTTGTTTCAAGAGGTCTGCAAATTCCATTTGGAAGGCATCACTGCATCAGTTACAGATAGCATTTGGAAGGATATCTTACAATCCCCAAAAGGAGAAATGTACTTTTGCTAATGAGAGCTTAGCTGCTTCAGGATGTGAATGTGTTGTGTAAGCTATGTCAGTTAATCAAAGGTGGATCCAAGTGGGAGGCTGGTTCTTTACAGTCCAGAACACAAACATGAGATGGTGTTATCCATGTGATAAATTGCAGTACCATCTGATAACTAACAGTAATCGTGTACTTTTGACATCCTTACCTGCATTCTGCCCACCAATCCATTTCTGCTGTGACTATTTCAGTTATTCCAAACCTCTGAAAAGCTTCTCAAATGCCATTTAAATGAAGTACCCTGTCATAACAATTCTGTTTTCCCTTCCATGGAAGAACGTATCACCCCATCCCAAGCTTATCCTAGTTATTGGCAGAGGTTGGGCTGCATCCAGGGCTGTGCCAGCAAGAGAATTAAATTTAGTTATCTTGTAACCAAATGATAATAGAAAGAGAAGATTTACATGCCTAAAAATAGCATATCCCAGTTTCATCATAGGGCAATAGTTGCTACTAGGTCTGGAGGATCTTGAAAAGCACACAAACTATTTAGGATGATTGATGAAGGTTTTCAAACTGTGGGCCAGACCCTTAGTGGGAATAAAATGAGATAGCTGCAGGCAAATCAGTTTACCAATTTCTGCCAGCCAAGGACCTAGGATCTTTTCTTTTTTTCTTTCTTTCAAGATGGTCGCTGACAGGTGAAGCCCTTCTGAGCTCCTGCAGCTCAGGTCCCTGCTGCATGTCCCCCTCCACCTCGCCAAACCTTGCCTCTCCCCCACTTGCTGAGGTTTTTTTCCCCTGGGCTCTGGCAGCCTCCCCCACCCTACCTGTGCTCTCCATTTGATTCTGGCTGCCTCTCCCCTCCAGAGCCCCTTACCTTGATCTCTGCCATCTCTTCCTGCCTTAGGGCTTGTCTTCAGCCCCTGCCGGGTTGCTCTGCCCCCCCTAAGGCCAATTTGGGGCTATTTCAGCCCCTTCCCAGTCCCCAGCTTCAGTCTGAGGCTTTTTTTTTTTTTTTGCCTGTAGCAGCCTGGTGGGAGAGTTAACCCTCTCCTGCCTGGGATGGCTGCCAGCAGCCAGAGCACTTGGCATGGGATGTCTCTGCGGACCCTTCCCTCAGCCATGGTCTGCGGGTGCACACCCCTCTCCACCTCAGGGTGAAGGACTGCGCCGGAGCCCTGGCGGACCTGCTGGAAAGCCAGAGCATCCGGTACACCTCCTGGGTAAACTCAGTACCTGTCATATACTTGAGCTCTCCCAGCCTGGTGAGGGAGGTGTGTGCAGCAGGACTGGAAATTTTGGGCGTCCACTACTTGGTTACGCCCCTGGAGACCCTGGCAGCGTGGATGGTGGCCTCCAGCATCCCCCCACACCTGCCAGACTGGGATCTCACGAAAGCGCTCGAGCACTATGGTGTCCTCATCAGCCCCTGGCACAGGTTGACCATGGGGAGCAGGGACCCCAGGCTCAGGCACGTCCTGTCCTTTCAGGAGCAGGCATTCATGCTCCTCACGGGTGGCACCCAGACCCTGCCTCTCTCCATGACCTTCATGGTGGATGGGAGGCCCTATGTGGTCTACTTCTCTCAGGGCGGGAATTCATGCCGCTGGTGCAGCGGCTGCTCCCACCTGGCTGCCCAGTGCCCACTGGGGGAGTCAGCTGGGGCACTGGCTGCTGCACCCACACAGGGGAATGGTGCGTCCACCTCTGGTGTGTGAACCTCATCAAAAGGTGGGGTTGGGGGATCCTCCAAGTCCCCCTCCACCCCTGCTCCATCCGGGGGGATTGACCCCTCTTGCATTAGCATGCCACCCGGGGGGGGCCTGGGATGTCCTCCCAGGTTTCTCCTGCCTCTGTCATGGCTGATGCCCTGCCCGGTGGAGGGGCTGGGGAGTCCTTCTGGCCCCCTCCTGCCCAGTCCCTTCTGGGACAGCTGGTGCCCTGAGCGCTAGCGCCCCACCGGGTGGCACAACCGTGTCCCCCTCTCAGCCTCCCTCCCCCCGCCTGATGGGGCCGCCCTCCCCAGTGTGGGGGTTTCACCTGGTGGAGGGGCTGAGATGTCCTCCCAGTCCCTCCCTGTCCCAGTTCCACCCGGGGTGGCTAGCGTCTTAGGTGCTGGGGCCCCATCAGGTGGAACAACTGAGACCTCCCCTCCACCTCCCTCCATCCCTGCCTCAGTCGAGGTGGTGGACCCAGACGTGGTGAACCCCAGCCTGACCCACCCCCTACAGGGGAGGTGCCCACTGCTCCCAAGAAAGCCAAAAACAAGAGGCAAAAAGGACCTTCTAAAGGAGCACCTGCTCCTTTGGGGCCTGCCTCTGACAGCACCGGGGAAAATGTAGCCAGGGAACCTGACCCCACCCTGCCTGGCCCACCCATGACTGAGGGTCTCCCAGCGATGTCTGGCAACCCTTCGCCCCCATCCCAGCACGTGGGGCTTGTGAGCGGCAAGGCAGGGACAGAGTGCCTGCCTACCTAGGGTCAGGCACAGGAGACAGCAGAGGGTCCTGCTCCCCCCCCCCCGCCTGCTCCCCTGCCCGCTGAGGCCAGTGAGGAGGAGATGGAGTGCTTGCCCTCCGAGCGCTACAAGCAGCCCCCGGAGTGGGATGACATTTGCCCCCCAAAGCAGATGGGGATTGATCTCCTGGAGACCATCCTCAACCCAGATACTGAGCAGGGCCTGGTAGGGATCCTGGCCATTGAGGGCACTTTCACCAGTCTCACTGGGAGGTCCCCTCCCAGAGTACAGCCCCGCCGGTTCTCGGTCAGCAACATCCAGCTCCTGCTGGAGAACCGCCCCCGAGTGGCCCCCAGCTATGGAGGCCTCCTCAACTTCTTAGAACAGACCAAGGGCCAGAGGAATATGGCAGAGAGTATCTGGCAATGGTGCCCGGACCCCGTGCAGTTTGTCCATGCCACTAGTGACACGGTGAAGCTCATGCGCCAGGACCTGGGCACGCGTCAACATGCCTTCCAGCTTGAGAAGCTGGTGACCTGGGTGAGGGAGGCGTGGGACCGAGGCAGGTCCGCAGAATAGGGTAGGGCAAGGATAGGCCTTCCCCTGTCTCTGTGGTTTTGCCTTGCTCTGTCACCTCCTCTCCCACCTGTACCCTGCCTATCCTTCCTCTCTATTCTCCTGCTCATGGCGGTTACCACAATTGCCTCGCTGAACACCAATGGCTGCAGGGACTCGGTGAAGTGGATGGCCATCCTGGAGGGTTTGTGTCAGAAGCAGCTGGTGATCGCCTTTCTCCAGGAGATGCACAGTGACGTGCACGTTCAAGCTGACTGGCACACTGCCTGGAGAGGCTGCTTGTTTCTAAGCCATGGTACCAACCTCAGTGTAGGAGTGGCGACCCTCCTCTTGCCGCAGCTGCAGTACGACTCGGCGGTGGCACGAGTGGTCATCCCCGGCCAGCTGCTGACTGTCCATGTCACCCTGGCACATCAGAGCTTGCTCCTCATCAACGTCTATGTGCCCACCGAGGAGAGAGAGAGGGTAGCCTTCTTAGAGACCCTGGGCGACCTCCTGTGTGACGCCAGTGAGAACGATGACCTGCTCCTCATGGGCAGGGACTTCAACTGCACTGTCAACATGCTGCTAGACCGGATGGGGCCAGAGCTGCACCTGCCTTCAGCCCACAAGCTGCAGACCATGCTGGAGGTGGCGGATCTCGTCAATGCCTGGCGGGTCCTCCATGCTGACATGCGCCAATATACCTGGGCAAAGATGAGTGCCAGTGGGATCACCATGGCCCTCCTTGACCACCTCTATATCGCCCAGTGCCATCTGCTGTTACTGCGTGGCAGCCACATCATCCCATTGGGCCTCTCGGACCATGCCCTGGTCTGCTGCGAACTGAGTCTGCCTGGCAAAGCACACACGCGGGCCCCTTACTGGTGCCTCAATATCAGCCTGCTGCAGGACACCCACTTAAGGGACTGCTTTGCCCACCTCTGGAGGAGCTGGGAGGCTGTGCAAGCAGACTACTCCTCCTGGCGGCTGTGGTGGGACATGGGGAAGATCTAGATTTAGGCATTCTGCCAGCAGTATTCCCAGCTGGTGGCAAGCTAGATCCGCTGCGGCACCCAGGAGCTGGAGGAGGACATGGCAGAACTTGAGGCAGAATGACGTGGCACTCCTCGAGAGCCTCTGGTCCCACAAGAAATGCCTGCGGGAGCTGGCGGAGGGCGCGGCCCGTGGTGTGTGGGTACACGTCCGCTGCCAGGAGCTGGCAGAGGCCAGTGCTCTGACTGGCTTCTTCTTCGGTCTGGAGAGGCGGTGGGCTGCGGCAAAGGCATTGGACCATCTCAAGACCCTGGAGGGACGGCTGCTCACGGACCCAGGTGAGGTGCGGGAGCATGCCGTCACCTTCTATTGGGACTTGTTTGCGGCTGACCCCATTTGTCCGGAGACTGCTCAGCAGCTGCATAAGGACCTGCCGTGCCTTGGCGCTTCACGGGTTGAGGCCTTGGAGCGCAAACTCTTCCTGGCAGAGCTTGAGGCTACTGTGGGGGGGGTTTGCCTTGGGCAAGGCCCTGGGCCTTGACGGACTGCCCATGGAATTTTACAAAGCCTTCTGGCCCCTCCTTGGGCCCAGCCTCTTTCGTGTTTTCTGCGAGAGCCTTGCCAACAGGACCCTGCCGACCAGCTGCTGCTGGGCAGTGCTCACCTTGCTGCCCAAGAAGGGGGACCTCGACTGCCTTAAGAACTGGCGGCCCATCTCCCTTCTGTGTGCCGACTTTAAGATCCTGGTGAAGGTGCTGGCGAACCGTCTCCGCACCATCATGGCCTCCGTCATCTGTGAGCAGAGCTACTGTGTCCCGGGTAGGACCATCCAGGACAACCTGTTTCTGCTGCGTGACCTGCTCATGGCTGCAGAGCGCTTTGGCTTGGACATCGGCTTTATCTCACCGGACCAGGAGAAGGCCTTCGATCGTGTCGACCACTGGTACCTGCTTGGCACCCTCGAGGCTTTTGGCTTCGGGCCTCTTTTCATCGCGGTGCTCCGGGTCCTGTACCACGATGCCTCCAGCCTGCTCAAGGTGAATGGCGTGCTGTGCTCCCCATTCCCGGTGTGTCGCGGCATATGCCAGGGCTGCTCCCTGTTGGGCATGCTGTACGCCCTGGCCATCTAACTGCTGCTGCGCACTCTGTGACATCGCTTGACCGGCTTAGCCCTGCCACCGGCACCGGGCCCGACCACCGGCCCCCCAATCTGGCTGATGGCATACGCGGATGACATGACAATCTTTCTGGGCAGCCAGGAGGATGTGCAGGCCCTGGTGGACTGCCAACGCACCTATGAGCTCGCTGCGTCAGCCCGCATCAACTGGGGCAAGAGTAACACGCTCCTGCTCTGGACGTGGACTGGCAAACCACCTCCGGACCTGCCGGGGGGCCTCGTCTGGCACTGGGAAGGCTTCAGAGCCCTGGGAGTGTTCTTGGGGCCGCCGGCCTTAGCAGCCCACAACTGGGAGGACCTGGTTGAGGGAGTGGAGGCCTGCCTGCAGTGCTGGCACTTGCCCGCCCTCTCCTACCATGGCTGGGTCCTCATCACCAACAACCTGGCGGCGGCGACCCTGTGGCACCGCTGCGCTGTGCTGGACCCTCCACTGGAGCTACTTGAGAGACTGCAGCGGCTCCTAGTGGACTTTCTCTGCGACGGATGCCACTGGCTCCCACAAGCTGCCCTTTACCTGCCCACCAGTGAGGTCGGCCAGGGCCTGATCGACCTGGCCAGCACGGTGGCTGCCTACTACCTGCAAGCCCTCCAGTGGCTCCTGTATGCCGAGGCCCGCCTCCCGTGGCAGCAACTGGCGCACCAGTTCCTGCACCGAGTGGGGGGCCTTGGTTTTGACCGGGAGCTCTTTATGCTGGAGCTCACCTTCCTGAACGGGGCGGTCCTTCCCCCGTTCTACCACACCATGGTGCGGCCCTGGTGGGCTGTCTTCCATCTCTGTCCCCAACCCAGGCGCCTGTGTTTCCTGCAACTGCTTCAGGAACCCCTGGTCCACAACCCGGCCCCGCAGCATATCGTGCCGAGTCTGGCCTCCGTCAGCCTCATGGCTGCTTTCATTGAGGTGCACACCACCCGCCTGAGGTGCCTCCTGGACCCTGCTCAGTTGGGCTGGCTGTCAGCTGAAGCCCTGGCTGCCTGGCTGGCACCGTGCTCTATCTGCACCATGGGCCAGCTTCTATGGGCTGTTAGGGCCACCCTCCCGATGGAAGCAGTGACTGCCCTAGAAGGCTACCTCCAGGCTCACCGGGCCCTCCCCACTGTGGATGCTGCAGGTGACGCCTTCCCACCACTGCCAGTCATCCCAGCAGTGGCCACTGAGCTGCTGACCAGCCCAGCAGTGTGCCCTTTGGCACACTGCCCCGGAAGGGACTCTACGTGTGGGTGGTGTGCACCCGGCACGCCCAGGTGCTGGCTGGCCACCCCGACACTGTGTGGTGGCGGCACCTGGCGTGGCCTGGGAGCCCAGCGTGGCACACGCTGTGCAAGTCGCCCACTGCCAAGAAGACTGGCGACCTCCAGTGGAGATTGGTGCATGACATCCTGGCCACTGGCACCTTTGTGCGCCACCTGGACCCGGTGGCTTTGGCAACCTGCCCCTTCTGCCTGGGGGTGCTGTACAAGGACATTTTTCATGCCTTCCTCGACTGCCCCTGGCTGCGGCCGCTCTTTGCCACCCTCGGAGTGCTGCTTTGGGCACTGGGCCGGAACTTCTCAGAGGACACCTACATCTACTCCTTCCTGTACCAGGCGGCCGAGTGGGCTGCAGTCAGTCTGGCCAACTTCCTGCTGGGCCAGGCCAAGATGGCCACCCTGAAATGCTGGCAAAACCGGCTCACTGGGACCGGGATGGACAATGCCCTGCAGCTCTTCCACCTGCTGGTGCGGGCCTGCCTCTCGCTTGAGTTCGAGCATGTGGTCCTCTGGCGGATGGTGTCCACCTTTGAGGAACACTGGGCCACTGAGGGGGCACTGTGCCCAGTCAATGCTCCTTGCCCTGTGACGTCACCAGCTGCCCAAGGTGCAGAGGCACATCCAGTGAGCCGAGACCTCGGGCTTTGTCCATGTGGGCTAACCCCTGATGTCCTGAGGCCCCCCTGGGCATCCCCACTGGCAAGAACTGTATATATGTATATATGTAAATACTTCTTTTGTTCTTTGTGTTTTTTTTATTTTTGTCTAAAGTGTATGAGCAGGCCTTGCAGGCCATGAGCCCAGGCCTTGTCCTTGAGGCCCAGATCTTTGGGCCAACCTGCACATGACTTCTGCTGCCCCCCGTTTGTCACCCTCCCTGGAATAAATGTTTCTTAAAAGTCAAAGTCTCTCTTTCTTTCTTTCTGACACGCAAATTCGTGAAGCGTTCTTTCTTTCTTTCTTTCTTTCTTTCTTTCTTTCAAGATGGCCGCCGACAGCTGAAGCCCTTCTAAGCTCCTCCAGCTCAGGTGCCTTCAGCTTGTTGCCTCGCACTCCCTGCCCCCCTTTTCCTGTCCCCCCCCCAAAAAAACCCTGCCTCTCCCCACCCTGTCCCTGGGGACCCCCTCCCTGCCCCTTCCCCCCACTTTCTGAGCCTTTTTCCCCTGGGCGCTGGCAGCCTCGTTTGCCTCTGCCCCTCCCCCACCCCCGCCTGAGTTGTCCCTTTGATTTCTGCTGCCTCCCTCCCCAGGGCCCCTTCCCTTGGTCCCTGCCATCTGCCCCTGCCTTGGGGCTTGCCCTGAGCCCCTGCGGGGTTGCTCTGCCCCCCCTCAGGCCGATTTTGGGGCGTTTCCAGCCCCCTCCCAGTCCCAGTCCCCCGTGTCAGCCTGAGGCTTTTTTTTTTTTTTTTTGCTGCGCTTCGCAGTTTAACCCTGTCCTGGCGAGGAATGGCGGCTCCTACGCCTGGCAGCTGGCATGAGGATGTCTCTCAGGACCTCCCACTGTCTCATGGCCTGAGGGTTCATGCCCCTCTCCATGTGGGGCTCGAGGCTTGCGTGGAGGCTCTGGCCGCCCTCCTGGGATGGCGTACCATCCGCTACGCGGGGCGCGTGAACACACTCCCGATGATCTATTTGAGCAAGCCCGCCTTGGTTGACAGGGTGTGTGCGGAGGGCCTGGACATTGCGGGCATCCACTACCCTGTCACGCCCCTAGAGACTCAGGCAGTGAGGGTGGTGATTTCCAACGTCCCACCGCACGTTTCCAATCGGGAGCTGGCCAGGGGACTCGAGGCCTATGGGGTTCCTGCGAGTCCTTTTCGCCGCCTGCTGATGGGAAACAAGAACCCTCAGGGCAAGCACGTCCTGTCCTTTCGGAGGCAGGTCTTCATGCTCCTCAAGGAGGGCCCCCAGTCGCTGCCTCGCTCCCTGAGCCTCACGCTCGAGGGGCGGCGGTTTATTATCTATCTATCTGTGGGAGAGACCACGTGCTTCAAGTGCGGGGGCTCCTCCCACCTGGCCGCGCAGTGCCCTCGGAGCAAGGCGGCCGGACCATCGCCGCCTGCGGCAGCGCCGAAAGACGGCGCGTCGACCTCTGGGGCACGCGGCAGGCCCAGGGAGGCTGGGAGCTCTTCCTCCCGACCTCCTTCCCCCCCCATTCCATCTCAGGGGACCGGGGTCTCCAGTGGGAAGCCATCGTCCAGCCGAGGGGCTGGTGCTACTACCATGGCCAGACCGCCCCCTCCCCCGTCTGTGGCGCCCCCTGCCCTCGGTGCGGCAGCCCCACTGGGTGGAGAGGCGGACGCCTCCCCTTGCCCCCTGCCTGCCCTGGCCGAAGTGGCTGGGGTGTCCGGGGACTGCGGTGCTGGAGCCTCATCGGATGATGGGGCTCGGGCATCCTCCCAACCACCCGAAAAAGAGAGGGAGATGAGGGGGGCCTCTCAGGACACCCCATCCCTGACAGACCCCTCCTCGGCCAGTGCCGAGGGCCCGCCCACTACAGAGCCAGACCCCGTTCCGGCTGCCACACCACCCGCCCCGTCGGATGTAGCCACCGACGAGGCAGACTTAGCGGGTGGGGGGGAGGGGCCTTCAGGGGTCCCCCTCCCCTCGCCTGTCCCCCAGCCTCCGGAGTCAGGCGGCAGCAGGGATAGTGGCGAATGTCTCTCTTCCGGTGGCCTGGCCCCGGGGGTGGCGGGAGAGCCCGCTGCCCCTTTGGTCACGCCCCAGCCTACCGGAGCAGATGAGGACGTTAGCGAGATGGAGATCCAGCTCTCGGAGTCTCGCAAGAGACGTCGTGAGCGGGATGGCCCCTCCCCCCCCAAGAAGACAGGGAATGTCCTCGCGGAGCCGGTCCTCGACTCGGACGACGAGAGGCGGCTGATGTGCCTGGACATCGAGGGGGTCGACGCTGCAGTTGTGGGCGAGCTCCCGCCGGGGGTGCGGCCTCGCCGCTCTTCCGTAGGCAACATCCACCCCAAGCTGGCGGAGCCCCCCTGGGTCTCTCCTGACTATGGGGGACTCCTGTCCTTGCTGAAGCTAACCAAGGGGCAGAAAAATGTAGCGGGGCACATCACCCAGTGGTGTACGGACCCCAAAGTGTTTGTCAAGGCTGCCAGGGCGGCAGTCAAGCTCATGAAGCAAGATCGGGGCACACGTCAGATGGCCTACCGTCTGGACAAGCTTGCCCAGAGGGTGAGAGTGGAGTGGGGCCTGGGCGGGTCCCTCGACTAGAGTAGGGCACGGTAGGCCTTCCCTGACCTGTCTGTATTGCCTTGCTCTGCTCTTGGGTGCTCGCTCTTCCACCCGCACTCTGCTTTGCTCCTCCTCTCCCACACCCACCCCCATGGCAGCCACAACCATTGGCACCTTCAACGTCAACGGCTGTCGAGACGCGGTGAAGCGCGAGGCCGTCCTGGAGCTCCTGCGGCAGAAGAGGCTGGCCATCGCCTTCCTACAAGAGACCCACTCTGACAGGTTCAACCAGGCGGCCTGGCGGGCTGCCTGGCGAGGACAGGTGTTCCTGAGCCACGGCACCAGCCTCCGCGCGGGGGTCGCGACACTCTTATCGCCGCAGCTGCAGCTTGACGCGGCGGTGCCGCGGGAGGTCGTCCCCGGCCGCCTGCTGACCGTCCGCGTCACCCTCGCGCAACACCGTCTGCTGCTCGTCAACATCTACGCGCCCTCCGATGGCCAGGAGAGGGTCGCTTTCTTTGAAAGCTTGGCTGCCCTCCTGCGCGACGCTAGCGAGGATGATGACCTGCTCCTCCTCGGGGGCGATTTCAATTGCACCACTGCCCCGCGCCTCGACCGCACAGGGCCTGAGCCCCACCTGCCCTCCGCTCGCAAGCTGCAAGCTGCCCTGGAGGGGGCAGACCTCGTGGACGTCTGGCGAGCCCTGCATCCCGATGCGCGCCAGTACACCTGGGCCAAGACGAGTGCCGGCGGTCTCACCATGGCTCGCCTCGACCGCCTTTATATCACCAGGCACCACCTGCCACTCCTGCGCAGCAGCCGCATCGCTCCCTCGGGTCTATCAGATCATGGCCTGGCCTTCAGCGAACTGAGCCTGCCGGGGAGAGCCTGTGCACGGGCACCGTATTGGTGTTTGAACATTAGTCTGCTCCAGGACTCTTATTTCCGGGACTGCTTTGCCCACTTTTGGCGGAGGTGGGAGGCTGCGAGACCGAGCCACTCCTCCTGGAAGCTGTGGTGGGACGTGGGCAAGGTCCAGACCCGAGCCTTCTGCCAGCAGTACACCCAGCTGGCCGCGAACGAGACGCGCCGCCGTATCCGGGAGTTGGAGGAGGACGTGGCGGAGCTCGAGGCTGCTCTGCTGGCCGCCGGCAGCGACGCGGCACTGAGCGAGAGCCTCCGGCTCCGCAGGAAATGCCTGCGCGACTTGGCGGAGAGCGCGGCCCGCGGCGCGAGGATCCGCGCCCGCTGCCAGGAGCTGGTGGAAACCGACGCCCCGACCCGCTTCTTTTTCGACCTGGAGCGGCGGCGGGCAGCGAGCAAAGCCTTGGACCATGTCAAGACTCCTGAGGGCCGGGTCATTACAGAGCCGGGCGAAGTCCGCGAACGTGCCGTCGCCTTCTATCGCGACCTGTTCGCGGCCGAGCCGTCGTGCCCCGAGGCCACGCGGGAACTCCACGAGGGCCTACCGCGTCTCGATGCCCTGGAGGCCGGCGAGCTGGAGCGGGACTTGTCCCTGGAAGAGCTGGCGGCCGCCACGGCCGGCCTCGCCTCCGGCAAAGCCCCGGGCCTCGACGGGCTGCCTGCCGAGTTCTACAAGACCTTCTGGCCTCTCCTCGGCCCCAGCCTCCTGCGCGTTTTCCAGGAGAGCCTCGCCGACAAGGTCTTGCCGATCAGCTGCCGCCGAGCGGTGCTGACCCTGCTGCCCAAGAAGGGAGACCTGGGCTACATGAAGAACTGGCGGCCGGTCTCCCTGCTGTGCGCGGACTACAAGATTCTGGCCAAAGCGCTGGCCACCCGCCTCCGCGCGGTCATGGCCTCTCTCACCGGGCCCGAGCAGAGCTACTGCGTGCCGGGCAGGACCATACAAGACAACCTGTTCCTGCTGCGGGACCTGCTCACGGCTAGCGAGCTCTTCGGCCTCGACGTCGGCCTCCTCTCTCTCGACCAGGAGAAGGCCTTTGACCGCGTGGGCCACGCCTACCTCTTCCGCACGCTGGAGGCCTTTGGCTTTGGGCCCCTCTTCACCGGGGCCCTCCGGGTCTTGTACCGGGACATTTCCAGCCTGCTCAAGGTGAACGGGGTGCTTTGCGCTCCGTTCCCCGCGCGCAGGGGCATTCGCCAGGGCTGTCCGCTGTCGGGCATGCTCTACGCCCTGGCCATCGAGCCGCTGTTACACGCGCTGCGCCGCCGCCTGAGTGGGGTGGCCCTGCCATCGGCCACGGGCCCGTCCGCTGGGCCTCGTCTCCGGCTGTCGGCCTATGCGGACGACGTCACCGTCTTCCTCGCCACCCGGGAAGACGTGCGGGCTCTGGCAGATTGCCAGCGGGCCTACGAGCGCGCCTCCTCCGCCCGCATCAACTGGGGCAAGAGTGACACTCTGCTGCTTGGCGCATGGACTGGCAGGCCTCCGCCGGAGTTGCCGGGGGGCCTCGCCTGGCGCCGCGAGGGCCTCAAGGTCTTGGGCGTGTTCCTGGGGCCGACGACCTTCATGGCGCGCAACTGGGACGGCCTCGAGGAGGGAGTGGAGGCCCGCCTGCAGCGGTGGCGCTGGCGCCTGCCCAGCCTTTCCTACCGGGGGCGCGTCCTCGTCATCAATAACCTGGCGGCGGCCACCCTGTGGCACCGCTGCGCGGTGCTGGACCCTCCGCCGGAGCTACTGGAGCGACTGCAGCGGCTCCTGGTCGATTTCCTGTGGGACGGACGCCACTGGCTCCCACGAGCTGCCCTCTACCTGCCCACCGGCGAGGGGGGCCAGGGCCTGATCGATCTGGCCAGCAGGGTGGCCGCCTATCGGCTGCAGGCCCTCCAGCGGCTCCTGTACACCGAAGGCCACCTCCCGTGGCGACAGCTGGCGTGCCGATTCCTGCGGCGAGTGGGGGGCCTCGGCTTTGACCGGGAGCTGTTTCAACTGGACCTCACCTTCCTGAACGGGGCGGTCCTTCCCCCGTTCTACCGCAGCGTGGTGCGGGCCTGGCGGGCGGCCTTCCATCTCTGTCCCCAGGCCAGGCACCTGCGGTTCCCGCAGCTCCTTCGAGAGCCCTTGGTCCACAACCCGGCCCTGCACCGTGTCGTGCCGAGCCTGGCCTCCGCCAGCCTCACGGCAGCTCTCGTCGAGGCGCGCTCCACCCGCCTGGAGCACCTCCTGGACCCCGCTCGGTCGGACTGGCTGTCACCCGAGGCCCTGGCTGCCCGGCTGGCGATGCGCTCCGTCCGCACCGCGGGGCGGCTTCTGCGGGCCGTTAGGGCCGCCCTCCCGACGGAGGCAGCGACCGCCCTGGAAGCCCATCTCCAGACTCGCCGGCCCCTCCCCGCCGCAGACGCCGCAGAAGACGCCTTCCCACCGCTACCCGTCATCCCAGCGGTACCCGGCGAGCTGGCCGAGCGGCCCAACACGCTGCTCAGGCTCCCGGTGCCCCCCAGCAGCAATACGGGCTGCCCTTTTGGCACCCTGCCCCGCAAGGGCCTCTACATGTGGGTGGTGCGCACCCGGCACGCCCAGGTGCTGGCCGGCCGCCCGGACACCGCGTGGCGGCGGCGCCTGGCGCGGCCCGGGACCCCGGCGTGGCGCACGCTGTATAAGGCGCCCATCGCCAAGAAGACCGGCGACCTGCAGTGGCGGCTCGTGCACGGCATCCTGGCCACCGGCACCTTTGTGCGTCACTTGGAGCCAGCGGCCTCGGCGGCCTGCCCCTTCTGCCCGGGGGTGCTGGACGAGGACATTTTCCACGCCTTCCTCGACTGCCCCCGGCTGCAGCCTCTCTTTGCCGCCCTGGGCGCACTGCTTCGGGTACTGGGCCGAGACCTCTCCGAAGACGCCTACGTCCACTCCTTTCCATACCGGGCGGCCGAGCGGGCCACGGTCAGCCTGGCCAACTTCCTGCTGGGCCAGGCCAAGATGGCCACCCTGAAGAGCCGGCGAAACCAGCTCAGCGGCACCGGGATGGTCGACGCCCTGCAGCTCTTCCGCCTGCTGGTGCGGGCCCGCCTCTCGCTCGAGTTTGAGCACGCTGTCCTCCGGCGGACGGTGCCCGCCTTTGAGGAGCGCTGGGCCCTCGAGGGGGTGCTGTGCCGAGTCGAGGCGGGACGCCTGATCCTCGTTCTGTGATGCCACCGGCTGCTCAAGCCGCAGAGACGCGTCAAGCGGGCCGAGGCCCTGGACTTTTGCTCGTGCGGGTCGACCCCGGAGGCCTCCATGGGTGTCCCTGCTGGCAGAACTGTAAATACTGTAAATAGTCCTTATGTTCGTTGTGTTGGTTGTTTTTTTTTTTGACTAGAGTGTACGGGCAGGCCTTGCAGGCCACGAGCCCAGGCCTTGTACATGAGGCCCAGAGCTTCGGGCATCCTTGTACATGCTTTTTACTGGCTCCGAGTCATCACCCTCCGGGGAATAAAGGTCTCTTAAAAGTCAAAGTCTTTCTTCCCTCTCTGTATAGAAAGTCTCATGCCATTAAGGTAACTTGATTTTCAAGAAAAGGGACATAAAAATACCCCCCCAAAATATATTTTTTTAGAACTTTCAAACATTTCTAAAATAGGCCCACCATAAAACAGAAAGCAGATAGTGAACGGCTGATAAGATGTGGAGGTAAAAAGATTTTTACTGGTTTTGCATTAAGCATGTCCTATCTGCCACACACATAAAATGTATAAATAAGCTTTTATTACTTATTCACTAGTATCTCTAACTGTTCTAATTGCCCTTCTCTTGACTTTTATTATTTATACTAGCAAATTGCCCATGAAGAATGATGTGGGGTGGGGAGCCGGGAGGAGGTGGGCAGGGACGGAGCCCTGTGTCTGGCCCCGCACCCCTCCCCTGCTGCTCCTGGTCTGGCCCTGCTCTACCCCGCAACCTGCTGCTCTGTGTCCGCTTGGCCTGCGTCTATCTCCTCCCTGCCTGCCACCTGTTTTGGGGGGCAGTGGGGCCAGATGGCGGGGGGGGATGCTGCCACCATGATCCCCTCCTTTGCCCGCAGGCAGGGAGGTGTGGGGAAGCCCCGCTGCTTGGGCAGCTGGGGCGTGATCGCCACTGACACAAACTTCCCTGGCAGCGGCTCAAACTTGGGCTCGCGCAGCCAATCACTGCCTGCCCTCTTGGTGGTGCATGCACAGTTTGCCAAAAGTGTTAGGGATAGACAAACACACAGACAGACAGACAAAGCCTTTTATTATATTACAATGATGTCTTTTTCAATACGAGGTAACCAAGATTGCATGAATTAAGATGATGTTATACCATATAGTTATATCAGAGAAACATAGAATACAGGGGTAGAATGGACCTTGAAAGGTCATTTAGTCTATCTACCTTCCCCAAGGCAGGATCAACTATAGGTAAACCATTCCTGACAGATAGTTGTCTAACTTGCTCTTATATAATCTTCAATGCTGAAGAGTCTACAACAGTCTCAGGTAATCTATTCCAGTTCTTAACTCTTCTTACAGTGAAACCTTTCTAAGGCAGAATCACATGGAACCAGGAAAAAGTTCCAGTTTAGACAGGTTTCTGCCTTTCAGGAGGAGCGTCCCAGCCCCTCTGCTTGAAGTTATCTGCCCAGCCTCTTCCCTCTGCTTGGGGCTTACACCCTGTATGCTCACATACAAAATAATTACTATTCCTGTTATTCCCATGTGATTTTACAAATGTCCTCCAAATTTCCTTTCCATTTCCAATTAGACAGTTTCTGGTTTATAAAGACTAAATATGCAAAATTCCCCATAAGGCATGCTGGGACCATAGAAATGTTATGACCTGACCAGGTTTGTAGCTTTTACAGGTTCTGGTTTAGGTTTCACTGTCACTAGAAAATATAATGTTTATCACAGTCTCCTTTGGGTTCATCATGGTATTGTCTTTGCTTCTTAAATTGATGTAGCCCAGAGAGCAGACATCCACGCTCATAGGGATACCCAGATCTTTTTCTTGAGGGATGACAGCTTCTCATTCAGCATCTATTCTCAGTGTGTGTGTGTTAAGCTCACAAAGGGTCATCCTTTGTGCCTGTGATCAACTGCTGCAGCGTCCTTAGCCTGACGAAGGGTTTTTGAACCCGAAAGCTTGCTTAATAACTATTCTCCAACCATTTGGGTTGGTCTAATAAAAGATATCAAATTCACCCAAGGAACCTTGTCTGCCTGTGATCAACTACTGTTTTTAAATCCAGTAGGTGGCACTCTCTAACCATTATTTCCATATCCCATGTACCCCCTCAAGACATTGTCTACAATGTCTAACATTTCCACATTTATGAGAAAAGATTTTAAAAATATCTCAAATGAACCAAAAATAATGTCATTAAATAATATTTAAAAAGTTAATAATAATGTGTGTCTTTATTAGACCCTTTCTCTTCAGTCTTGTACTTACACCTGAAAAATGTTACACCTACCATTTTTTCAAATGACAGCTCAGTTTTTAATAACTGAAAGACATTGGAAAAAGAAAATAATTTCCTCTCTTTTCCCTATTAATTCTTTTCATACCTTTTACAGCACTTTGAATAGGATCGGTTGTACTGTTTACCCTAGTATAGCATGTAGGAATAGGGGAGTTCCCCTTCAAATACTTTTTAAGCCTTCTAATAGCCCTTACTATCTTCAGAATCTATCAGAGGTCTACTAGAGGAACACTGTGTGTAAGTAGTTGAGCCTTGCATGTTGTATATAGTTGGTAAACACCATTATTTGGGCCACAAATAATATAGGGTGGTTTCTCCCTGTTACATCTGTTGTGTAAAAATGCAAGACAACACTTGCCATAATCAGTTGGTTTCCCTTCTTTGCTTGGGACACGCACAAACGAATAGGAGGCAAAGGAAACCTTACAAAAATGAAAAATATGAGTATAACACACCAAATTACTTGGCAAGGTGAATTAGATGTGGATGTAACACCAGGATTTTCTTTAAACTAAGGCATTGTCTATGAGATTGGAGAATAAAGGGGTTCATTTGCAATAAGCTTAGTTTATTTGCATTGAAATGACCTCCACCCACACAAAGCAATTTTTAGGGTGAATTAACTGTATTAAGATCACAGCACATTTAGTACAGACTAATATTCACGCTTATTTTATTGTCCTCTAGCTTCCATCCTACAATGCTTTGCCACCTGCCAGGACCAAGCAGGGTGTTTACCTGGCTGCCTTAAAATGTTCTGCAGTTGTGCTGACCTGATATCATCCTCTTCTCTAAATGGTGGCATGTGGCAAAGATTGTGTTGTTTACCATGCTGTTGCTCAGTCCCAGAGTCAGCATCATTTTGCTAGTGCTCTGGAACACCACAGTGCAACATCGTGCCTCCTGTGCCTGCCAGGACCCAGACAGAGGTCCCAAAACCCGTCATCTTTTGGAGAGAGGCAAAGGTTCAGGTACTCTATGTGAAGAAACATCAGAATTAATAAAGGCATAGCTGTGGTCACATTCAAGATACTCGGCAGCGGTGGCCAAGGTCACAGAGCTGAATAAGGCTTTCAAAAACGCCAGGAACTAACACTAGAATCTCTGTCAATGCTAATGCCATTTGTCCATTTTATGAAGAATTGCAGAAGATTTTTGTCTTGGAATGCCACTATTTAGCTGCAATTTACAGCAGAGGGTAATGAGAACATCAGCAACTCCAACTCACCATGACTTATGAGATCTTGCCTGAAAGCTAGAACATCTTCCCAGCATAACAGCCAGAGGCACGCTGGTTGGATGCCAGTGTTGACACCAGACCCAATAACCTGGAAGGGAACTACGTTCTTTCTTTCTTGTGACCCACTACACTATGTAAGAAGTATTAGATGCTGTAAGATACAGTTTATGCTAGTCTTGTTCAGGTGGGTGAGCCATTTGAGCAGAATTGAGGAAATGACCATAATTTTTTTTTTTACTTCCATGTTTCTGTTCTCAAAGGGGCACAGAAGGAGATGAATTCTAAAACACTGTTACCGAGAGTTTTCTTGCCCCAGACAGGCTGATTTCAACCACTGAAATACCCATTCCCCTCTTCCTCATATGACTTCCAGCTGATCACCATGGGCATGTCTACATGTACATATTAATGCGATTCAATAAACTCCAGTGCTTATTGCATCAGAGTTTATTGCTCCCGGACACATGTTTACACATGTGCCCAGGACTGCAGCACATTGGGCTGGGTTGGAGCAGCCCCGGCTGGCATGAGCTTCAGGGAGGTCAGCCTGTCAGCCTGGGGCTGCTCCCCCCAGCTCACCGTGCTGCAGATGGACTGGTTGGGGCACAAGTGTGCTTCAGTGTGGGGCTAGCCAGCAGGCAGCCCCCGCAGGGAAGCAGCCTTGTGCCCCAACCAGCTGGGGCAGCGTCTACACATGAGCTCCTGCAGGGTATTTTACTGTGTTGCAGGAAGGTATTTTATTTACAAGTACTATACAACATTTACAGCACAGCTAATTAGTCTATTATGCAGTAAATGTCTCATGTAGACACACCCCATGATATCTCTTCCCCTCCCTCTATTCCTCACATGCTCAAAGTGACTCTCTCATGTTGCTTCCTTCTTGTTGCACAGTAGATTGAAATAATAAAACCTTACAGTGTGAATATGTTAGTTGACTCATGAAAAGCAAGATCCATCCAAATTAATTTCCTTCCACTTTCAATGACTTGTTTGAGGTTACGGGTTTTATAGTATGCACTGAAGCTCCTTGTATCATAGTATTGTACTAGATGTACTCCACAGCATTTTATCATACAATTCTAACAGGCACATTTCATAGCATTTTATCAAGACATTTCATCTGGCACAAAGCACAGCAGTTTAGCAGGAGGTGAACTCTTTGGGGGGAATATTTCACAGAATAAACTTGCCTACCCATAAAAATAGATACGTGTAGTAAGGCGTAAATGAGGCAAAAGTGGAGAATGTTTTTAACACTTGAGGTTCTGAATACATCTAGCAAAACTCTATTTAGCTTACAGTGTACTTTGTGCATGTCTGCAGTGAACATAAATATAATTTAAAATACCAGAGAGCTGCCTTGTCATTTGTTTCAACATAGGTATACCCTTCCAATCCTGCAGTATCTTTTGAGAGGCCCATTCTGATGAATAACATCATTGCATACATTGCTGAGCTCATCTTTATCTTCTTAAAGAAGTATCTTCCCTGCTTTCTAGCCTCTAGTATCAGCAGCACATCTTCCAGTGTAAGTACTGCCTACATGCATGGACGACGTGTGCCACCTAAGTCAGGGGGCATGGCAACCAGTCAGTGCCCGGCAGGGGGTCCCCCCATGGCCCATCTCACTGACCGGGGGGGTAGGAATCGCATGGCAGCCAATCTATCGCTGTGGCTGCTTCTGGAAGTGGCTGTGGCCATTTCTGGGAGCACCACTCCCTGGCTGGCGCTTGCAGGGGGGGCACCAGTAGTACCACCTGCCCATCCTACCTGTCGCTTAAGTGATGAGTGTGGCCAGTCAGGGGGTGCACTGGAGCTCCCAGGAGGTGCACGTGCACCTCCATGCACCCCCTACGCATCGCCACTGCCTACATGCAATCTACCTCCACTACTATCCCTCAGTTTCCAAGTTTCCCAAAAACCTAACAACCAACCACTGCCAGGCCCTAACAAAGTGACTGTACTGCCAGACCCTCCAAGCCAACAGTCCACAACAAATACCCACTCAGACACTCACCATATTAGGAGTACTAAAATGGTTCATTGCATCAAGGATCTGGGCATTTGGAAATTAAGGTGGAAAATGGCTTACTGACTCCATAGGTCACCAATATTGGGAAAGGACTATGAAGATGGCTTTTCTAAATGGAAGGGATAGTAGTTTATAGTTGTTGCTATGGAATCCCCTTCCCCCCCCAAAAATCCCAAAACAAAACCCAAAAAACAAAACAACAGCAACTATTGCTCAATTTTTTTTATCTCTCGTAGGCCTTGAACCTGAACCAACCTGATTTGCAAGGACAGAGCCCTTATCAGCCATTCAGTGCCTGGCAAATTTGAAGAGGAAGAAGAGAAAGACAAACGGAATGTTTGACAAATTCCTAGCAGCCTTTAATAAGTCAGATCAGATATTTCAGAAATGGAGGGGATTTCCCTCAGCTGAGAACGACAAGGTGTGGCTCAACAAGACCTTGCCAGATGCCAGGTGACTAAAGAAAAGAATGGGGACAGGCAGAGGTAGCTTCTGGAGATTATGAACAGTCAGATGCTGTGCCTAAAAGCTTTCTGCAGCAAGGGGACTTCTCTAAAGCATAACAAACTGACTCCTGTATTACAGTCGCAAGGGAACTCTATATACTGGGAACAGCAGTTCACACCCAAGCACAGGTCTCAAACCACAGCTTAGAGTAATGAGAATAATGCCTCCTTGGAAACCACTTTTATAAGTCCAAATCCATCTGGGGGTTTTCTGTTATGGAATTCCAGCCCACAAATTACCAGGAGAGTAAATAGGCAGAAAGTCCATACCTACACAGGGTCATACATCCAAGACCAAACATATGTATATTTTCATAGATTCATAGATTCTAGGGTCAGAAGGGACCTCAGTGGGCCATCTAGTCTGACCCCCTGCCCCTGGCAGACAAGAAAAGAGTCACCAAACCTGGGGTCATGTGACCCCAGCCACGTGCCTGTCCAGTCTCCTCTTGAAAACCTCCAAGGATGGGGCAAGCACCATCTCCCATGGAAGCCCATTCCAGATCCTGACAACCCTAACCATGAAGAACTTTTTTCTAAACCTACCACTCTGGCTCAAGGGTCGCACTCAGAGAGTGGTGGTGGATGGGTCACTGTCAACCTGGAAAGATGTGTGCAGTGGAGTCCCTCAGGGCTCAGTTCTGGGGCTGGTGCTGTTCAACATCTTCATCAGTGATCTGGATGAGGGGGTGGGAAGCACCCTATCCAAATTCATTTAAACCTGCTACCCAGTCTACCGTATAATCATCCAAGGCAAATCTCTTCAGTTTATTTATAAGGATGGTATGGGATACTGTGTCAAAGGCCTTCTTGAAGTCCAGATAGATAACATCCACTTCGACTTCTGCATCTAAACATTTGGTGGCCTTGTCGTAAACAGAAACTAGGTTAGTCAGGCAGGACCTGCCTGCTACAAATCCATGTTGGTTACCCCTCCACATCACATTAGCCAGCGGGCTCCCACAGATGTGTTCCTTTATACTTTTTTCTAGGATTTTCTCATGGATAGAAGTAAGGCTGACTGGTCTATAGTTCCCTGGATCTTCCCTCCTCCCCTTCTTAAAGATTGGAACGACATTGGCCCTCTTCCAATCCTCTGGGACCTGACCCGAGTACCATGAGTGCTCATATATCCTTGCCAGTGGTTCAGCTAGAATACTCGCTAATTGCTTCATTACCCGTAGGTGGAGTCCCTCTGGTCCCAGTGATGTGAACATGTCCAGTCCCTCCAAGTGTCTTTTTACCATGTTGGCACTGACCATTAGTTGGCTGACGTTCCCTTTGTTGGTGTCCGTGATGCATATTGAGGGTTCGTCTAGATTCCTATTTAAGAAGACACAGGCAAAAAACATTTGAAGAGCTCTGCCTTGTCCCTGCTATCCACCACTAAGCCCCCCTGCCCATCCTGCATAGGGGTCCTATGCTACCGTGCACCCTCTTTTTGCTCCCATCATATCTAAAGAAGAACTTTCTATTGCCCTTAATCCCTGCCGCTAGCCTGAGTTCTAGAGCTGCCTTGGCCTTCCTGACTGCCTCCCTGCAGGCACGGGCCAAGGAAGTGTACTCCTTCTTGCTAGCTACCCCCTGCTTCCACTTCCTGTATGCTTCTTTTTTTGCCGTTTAGGTATCCTGGATGACCCTGGTTAGCCAAAGGGGCTTCCTGGCCCCTTTGCTTCTTTTCCTCTGGGATGGAATTGTCTCACTCTGAGCCCAAAGAATGGTTTCCTTGAGGAATGACCACCCATCCTTGACCCCCAAAGCATCTAGGCTCTTGGTTCCTAGTACCCTGCTAACCAATCCCCTGAGCCTATTAAAGTCAGCCTTTTTGAAGTTTAGCACCTGTGTCCTGCTAGGTATAATGCCCACCCTTCTCTGGATAGTGAATTTTATCATTTGTTGATCACTGTCCCCTAAGTTGCCTTGAATCTGCAGGTCCCCCCTGCAGAGGTCCTGAATACAGGGCAAGAACCTGCGTGAGTGGTTAGATCTGGCTGACTGTTCCTCCCAGCATATGTCTGGGTAGTTAAGGTCGCCCATAAGTACCATATCTCTAGACCGCACAGCCTCTAAGAGCTGCCTGGAAAATTCCCCGTAACTACCTTGTCCTCCTGGTGTGGAGGCCTGTAGTAGGCCCCCACCACCAGGTCCCTTTCCCCCTGGCCCCCTTGGATTCCAACCCACAGAGTCTCTGCTTGTCCATCCTCTGATCCCAGTTTGATTAGGGAAGAAGTGTACTGTTCTTTGACATAGAAAGCAACACCTCCTCCTTTTTTCCCTCCTCTCTCTCTCCTATACAACCTATAGACCACAATTCCTACCACCCAGTCATGAGTAGAGTCCCACCAGGTTTCACTTTGTGGTCTTGAATTTTGTTGAAAACTTTATATTCTACACCTTTTAATTTAAGCTTCCAATCTATCATTGTTGGCAGTAGCTCAAACGCTTACACTTTTGCACAGCTAAAAATACACAGTAACATTTTATTTGCACTTTATTAAAAATAAATGTTTGGCTTATTGAAATATGATTAATAACATTTTTAATGCAAGTTTCAAAAGAAAACTTCCATGAAAGCAGACTTCCTGAACTTAAAGGTGAAGTTCCTAGACATGCAATTTCATATGAATATTCAATGGAATATTTCATGAAATACTTCCTGACATTCTCATGAAATATTTGCACAAGTTGAATAAAATATGACTTTCGAATCACAAAAATCAGCCCCTGTAAAATTCTTATACAATATTTTATGAAATATTTCATGAAATTGCATAGAATATTCATAACAGAGCAATCCTCAGTCCCCATACCTTGTTAAATTCATGGCATTTCATGGCAGTATTCATGAAATATTACACAAAGCAAAAAGAAACATCACAAACATGGGTTTAATAAAAGATAAGTGCAAAATCACAAAAAGCAGACTCTATTTTCAAAGCACAAATACATGCCTTACCATATGCCCATGTGATTGTCATTTTGGAGATGGGATCTTGCTGGCATTCTAAAAGTCTGTGTACCTCTTCCCCATGACCTACAGTAAAATTCTCTCCGTCGGTGTCACAGATATTGTGCAAAACTCAGTGGGCAGTTAGAACACTGGGTTATAACCCCAGGTTGCTGGGAGATCTCTGTTCTTGTCATAGGAAAGCACCATCTCCTCTTAGTTTCTCAAAAACATTTTCTTATGTCAATTCCTGCATCTGTTTCAGCTATAAGTCAACAGTTAAAGGAGCCTAGTATCCAGTAAAATGCTTAGTTAGACAGAGAACTAAAAAATAAGTTGGGTTTCTCAGAGCTACAGTGGGTATGTTCACATCATTAATGCCCATACTGGCTGTGGGAATAAATTTACTTTTGACAACTGGATTCCTGAAACTCCCTGTAGCTTTCCAGACCACCTAGCATTAATGTCAATGAATCTGCCACAGTGATCAAGCAGGCCCTGTAGGACAATGGAGAAAGGCTTCTTTCTATTAATGAAGTTGGAGACCTGGTGCAGGTGGCAAGGAATAGGAATATGAGTTCCATCAATTGCCCTGACAGTTTAGGAACCCTATGCTGTCAATGATATACAGGTTTCCCTCCATTTATGCTGTACGTGTACTCCTGGAAAACGGCACATAACTCAAATTCGCATAAAGGGAGCCCACTTTACAATGTAACAAATAGGGAAATGTTCCAAGACCTTGACTGACCTCCAGACCCATTTCTACCACTTTTACAAGACAGTTTTGGTACTCACCAACAGCAGACAGTGTGTACAAGCACAAGGTGGTGATGAATGTTACCATAATGGGGATGGCAACTACAAAAACACGTGTTGCAGGCAACAAGCGAGGAGCACAGATCCACACAGGAGATTATATTTTGGTGTGCATCATTTCCACAATGCACTGCACAAAGCAGCTGACTGCAGGCTTCCACCACACCGATCACATAAGAGTGAATTTACCTTGCACATAACAAATTTTTGGTATAAAAAGGGTCATTGCATAGGAGCCAATTCACACATACAGAACCAGCATAAAGTGAGGGAAACCTGTACTGAACACTTCAGGTTTTACAACCCCTGTTGCAGCAGCCTAACGACAAATCTACTCATACCAAATGGGTCAGCTACTGACCAGTAGCAATTGAGGATGGTTAGCTTTCAGATGCTTGCTACTTGCTTTTGAATGTTTAAGGAGTTCTTCAAGTTGGTGTGCTACCACTGCAGTTCTGGGTGATTTTTTGCATAGATATCCTTGTCATTCTGGAATTCTGAAGCTACCTCTGGTCATGCCATGTCTCCAGCACAAACCTTTCCCACAAGTTGATGCTTCCTGCATGAGCCCAGAAGTGTGTTGAGCTGAGTAAACCTGATGCAAGGAAAGTTTCTTCACAAGAAGCTGGTTGATACTGTTCTCTACCTCCTTTTCCTCGTCCAGCTGCTATGCCCCTAACTGCTGTAAAAACTACTTGGTAGCACAATGGATTAAAAAAGCCAAAGCCATAGGGTGGTAAGTTGTGAAATACTTCTCCACCAGTCTTTTGCAATTGCCAGCACTGAAGCATGGAGCACTGTTTAGCTGGTTACAGAAAATGGCACTGGCTCGCCAAAAGGAAATGGCTTATTGGATGAGGCTTACAGATCCCAAAAGCACTAACGGAGCTTTTGGAGAATGACTAGGTTTTACTTTTTGGCATGCGGGACATGAAGTGCAGTAATTTGCTATTTCCCATAGTAATGCTGGCCAAAAAAATCTTTCCTGAATGGAAGCTTCTATTTTGTCCCTCCCCAAAAGTCTGCCCATAGGGAGTTCATGAGCTACCTTCAATAGGGCCCTTCGGTATTGCCAAGGTACCAGCAATTGTACTACTTCTCCTTCGGGCCTTCCTCACTTGGCTCTGTATTATAAAGAGATAATTCCTCACCTCAAATCTCAGGGTTGTCTTCATCAGTTCTGGTCGCAGCACCTCCCCATTCTGCCAAGCTAGATGTTCCTGGAATGCAGACTGAAATCCTTCCTCTCGGCTCTGTTCCAATTGGAAATGCTCGTCCTACCACAAGATGGCAACATCCACCTCCTGTTCTACTTCTTCCTCTGATGGAGGTTGTTCAGCGTTGCTGGCGAAAGCCCTCAACCATACGATCATCCTCAAGTACAGCCTCAGCCTTTGATACCTTACATCTTTGGATTCTTACTTCTAGTGGCCTCCAGCTGGGGCCTTCTTCCGCCTCTGACTCCTCTTCAGAGGCTTTCCCTCCAGCCTGAACGTGGCAGGGATGTGGGGCTCCTCTAATCTCCCTCACCCATCTCGAATTATGCCTTGCAGCTTCCTCTTTCTGTTTCTCATGGGCTATCACCATCAATAACCCCAGCCAGTCACATCCTAGCATCATCGGATAGGGTAAGTCCTCAGCTACCCTGACTAGCATCCGGTGGGTAGTCTCACCTACTTGCAAAATGACCCACACTCTATCATGTCTTCGGGACTCCCCACACCAGCATCGAGCGATTATCTGATCTGCTACTTCCCTCTCTCTTCCTGGTAACACATCTCTGCACTATTGTGTGCAATGAGCCTGAGTCCAGCATAGTATGTATCTTCCAGTCCCCCAAGCCTCATGTCCACTGTCAGTGCAGGCTGCTCCTCTCCCGGCTCAGGATGAACCCTGGCCCTGTAACCACAAATCCCCTCCTGGGGTGCTTGTTTCATAGATTTATTGATTCATAGATTGTAGAGTCGGAAGGGACCACAATGGAGCATTGTGTCCGACCCCCTTCACCTGGCAGGAAAGAGGACTGAGGTCATATGACCCCAGCCAGATGACTATCTAGCCTCTTCTTGAAGACCTCCAAGCTAGGTGATAGCACCACCTCTCTTGGAAGCCCATTCCAGATCCTGGCCACCCTTACTGTGAAAATTTTCTTTCTAATATCTAACCTAAATCCACTCTCAACTAGTTTACACCCGTTATTCCTAGTCACTCCCTGGGGTGCCTTAGTAAACAGCGCTTCCCCTATTCCCCGTTGACCTCCCCTAATAAATTTATAGGCAGCCACAAGATCTCCCCTCAGCCGTCTCTTGTGAAGGCTGAAGAGATTCAGCTCTCTCAACCTCCCCCCATAGGGTCTATCATGAAGGCCACTAATCATGAGAGTGGCCCTCCTCTGGACCCTCTCGAGATTCCTCGCATCCCTCTTGAAATTGTCAGGACCCAGGGCAGCCGGCCAGCAGCTCTCCCTGACTCCCACCCTGGCAGATAAGGGTCCGGGGCCTTAGAAGGCTGTCAGGCGGGTACTTGTGACGCTTGGAGTGGAATTAATTAGGCGGACGCTTATCAGTTGCAAAGCAAGATTATTTACTCACGCCGTCAAGGTGGTGAATAGCGGAGGTCAGAGATACTTGGTTAGTTACAGCTTAAGGTTCGTAGGTCATAGGTCGGTCTGCATAAGAGTTCATTGGTCGGGCAGATAAACGGAGAAAAAAAATCGGGCCGGCAGGTCGTTGATTTACGTCTGATAAGGTCGAGACGGGGGAGACTGACAAGCGATCAATTTGTCAGTTATTCTCACGCATACGTTCAGAGGTTTTTTCAGGTGTGTGTGCGGAGGTCTCCCGTTCTTCACGTAAGTGAAGACGGGTTTTATTTGTGTATTAGCCAATTGCTTTTCGCCACGTCATAAATTTAATTAGAATCGCCAATTATTTAGCGGTCTTCGCTAGGGTTCTCTCTCACAGGGTTACTCCCTGTTTTTTCTGACCGGTTATAATGATTTATGTACAGCACAGAAGGCTAAGTTCTATTTCATGTTAGTGTCACAGTTATAAATTTCTTTTTGACATGCACAGCAAAAAAGCGGTTACTATCATTATTGTTAACCCTTAGTTAACCTAGTGTAGAAAAAAACCTGTTTTGAATGGTTTTACTTGTTTGTGACATGGGCACTACTTAATTTGGTTGTGACAGAAATGTGGTGCCCAAAACTGGACACAGTACTCCAACTGCGGCCTGACCAGTGCTGCACAGAGGGGAAGCATCACCTCCTTTGATCTATTAGTCATGCACCTGCTAATGCACGACAAGGTGCGATTAGCTTTGTTGATGGCCTCGTTACACTGCTGGCTCATGTTCATCTTGGAGTCAATTATGTTGTTGTGGTTGTATGCCTCCCACCATCCTCTCTAACAACACCTGTTGTCTTTCTGTTTGTTCCTGCAGACCTTGGACTACTTGGTGCAGCACTCCCAATGCTTGTTGCTGTGCCTCCAGAACTGAGGCTAGCATCTGCACAGGCTTTCCTGACTTCTTTTTGGACCCAAGGGTTCTTTCTTTCATTCGGGCAAGCCACCATCTTAGGGTACGCAGCATAGGAAGATTCCTGGCCAATGCACCAATGTAACAGGTTGCCATCCCCAGAAACATTCTAGCAGCCTGTGAAGGGCACCCTTGAAATCCTTTGATACTTCCCTCCTGTCTCTGGGCTTGCAGCCTGCTTTACTCATCTTCCAAGTCTTGATGTAAATATTGTTTAGTTGTTCCTACAAGTGGGAGACCGCCCATTGTATGCTCTGATGACTAGGGCTGTCCTTGCATGCTCTGACCATCCCTACATGTACCCCATGCCTTGCAGATGTTGTAAGTTTGATGTCCCTTTCCTGAGGTTTCAGCCTCTTCAGCCTCTGCCTTCCATCACTGTAGCTGGGTCTACCAGCCTAGGCCCACTGGTTAGGACCTGACTTCAAGGCCCTAGCTCCACAATCCACTCTGGGCTCCTGGCCCTTTTGCACTAGGGCGCCAGGCTCACCAATCCCTTAACACTGCACCCCTGTGGCTCTGGAGTTGTTGGGGCTTCAGCCTTCCCTGACTTTGCCTCTTTTTCTCTAAGTAGGTGTCCCAGCCTTGGCCCACTAGGTAGGACCTGACATTGGGGCTCTAGCTCATCACTCCACTCTGGGCTCTGTGCCCTGTATAGTTTCCCCTGCTATGCCCCAGGGCTCTCTAGCCCTACAGTGGCACCCCGTGGATGCTAATGAGGCCTTCTCCTCCCTTACAGCCTCAACCGCAAACCACCGTAATTCCAATCAAACACAAATAGTAAACCCCTGGGCTATAACCAAGATAAAGTTAAGGATGGCAGTCTGCTAGCTCACATTTTCCATGGCTCTGTGCTTCTGCTTCCCACCATCTGCTGTGCTCCTTCTTGTGAGGCTGACGCATCTTTTCTGGGAATCATCAGGAGTCCACCCTCTCTGTAGCCAAGCCTCTTTTGGCTAGCTCAGCCCAGGGTTTTTATAGTTCTGGCCTGCCCCCTTCCAGTCACCTGACCAGCTGGCAGGGCCAGCTTTTAACCCCTACGTGCCAGCAGGCTGTGCCCGTAAAGTTCTGGTCTTGAAGGGGCCAGCTTACTTTCTAGTAACAGGGCTAGGGTTCCCTGTTACAAGACTAGTCCACATTTTGTGTAGACTAAATTTCAAGTAGCTAATATCTCTTTATATCTCTAGCAGGTCGTAGAACTTCAAAGGTCCTTTAATCCAATCGGTGGCAGAAATGAATCCTATTTTGCCCAGGTACTATTTGTAAAACCATCCCAGACAAATGCTTATCCAGCTTTTGAAACTTCCACCAAATGAGGTTCCAGAATTTTCCTGGATAGTCTTTCAAATATTTGAAAACTGCTATTGTGCCCCTACTTCTTAATCTCTTTTTCTCCAAACGAATATACCTAGTCAGAGACAATCCTAGCAGGGTGCAGGGCCCAGGGCAAATCAGCTTGTGTGGGGCCCAGACATGAAGAAGCTGGTGGGAGCAGAGGTGGGGGGATGGGGGAGGGTGGCGAGTGGCTGGACACGAAGCCAGTGGCAGTGGTGCAGAGTCACCAGCACTAGGTGGGCCCTGCAGGAGGGGCTGTGGCTGCTTCTGCCAGCTCCACAGGGTCCCCCAAAGCAAGGGGCCTGGGGTAGTTGCCCCGAAACACTACCCCCTAGGGATGGCCCTGTACATAGTTCTCCCAACCTTTCCTCATACACCTTGCATCCTAACTCCTTTATTGTTATTGCTTGTCTCTTGATCCTGTCCAGTTTCTCCACATCTTTCTTAAAATGCAGAAACCCAAAGTGCATGCAGTACTCCAGCTACAGACTAAGCAATGCCGAGTGGTATCATCTCCCGTGTCTTACATACAATACTTCTCCTGTTAGTGCTATCCAAAACTGCATTTGTTGCATTTGTCATCATATTGTTGACTCATGTTGAGTCTGTTATCTACCAAACTCCTCTGGAATTCTTCTCAGCAGTGCTACTGCCTAGAGAGCTATCTACCATGCTATTTAATGTGAAGTAGGTATTTCTAGAAATCTAAGCATATTCAGGTCATATGTATTAGGCCTGTGCAAAGCAGCTAGTATTCACTTCGGATTTGGGCCAATTTGGGGGTCAGTGATTCAATTCAGTGATTCAAATCACTGTCCTGAATTGATTCAGCTGGCGCCGAATCACCGTATCTCCAAATCAAACAGGCCCCAACTCCCACCTGCTCTCCCAGCCCCATCAAAGGCTGCCCCACCCGGCCCCAGCATCCCAGCTCTTTTAAAAAAAAAAAAAGCCCCACACTTCCACACTTACCGACCCCCACTCCCTCCAACTGGCATACTATGAGTCCCCATCTCCCACTCGCTCTCCCAGCCCTAGCATCCTGGCTCTTCAACTCTTCAACTCTTCAAAAAAAAAAATCTCCACACTCATGGGCTCCTGCCAGGTGGGGGGAGCGATCCCCGCTGCCCCTCACTGCCCCATGCTGTGTGGGGGGGCTCTGTCATGATCCCCCAGAAGTCCCAGTGGCCACTGCTCTTTTTTTTTAAGAGTCAGGATGCTGGAGATGGGGCTGGGGCCAGGCAGGGCAGCCATTGACAGGTCTGAGAGAGTGGGTGGGAGTTGGGGGTTGCCCAGGGAGCTGGGGGAGCAGGCAGGGGATAGGGCCTGGCGGGGGTCCCCCCATGGCCCCCTCCCCCGTCCTCCAGGCCCCCGCCACTTACCATCAGGGAGTCCAGGTGCAGCTCCCTGTGGCAGTGAGTGGGGAGTGCCCAAATTTCTGAATATCTCCGAAGCTGTCCGAAACTTTTCTGACTCGATTTGGAGAGCTTCGAATCTATTTGGACCTTTTTATTGGTCTCCTGATTCAATTTGGATTCGGAGATTTGGCCACCAATCAGCCTGAATCTCCTCTGAACTGAATCAGCACCCAGAGCTTCATACAACCCTAATGTCTATATTAGGGAGTGTTTTCTTGTATAGCTCTTCCATTTTAAGTATTTACTGGTAAACCCTTCTAGGGGGAACACAATTTATATTGGCAAAACAGTTCTTTTGCTGGGATAGCTATACCAGTTTTCCAAATTTAAGGAACCTCTTTTAGAAAGAGGACTTTTTTGTTGGTATAGCTACATCTGCAAGGGAGTTTTTGCTGATGCTACCTAAGGCTGTTATTTTTTCAGGGTCCTAATCAGTACAGCCAAATGTTTAAGGGTGGGCCAGACTTCAGGCCCATCTGAATGTTTAGGCAGACAACTGCTGGACCTTCTTAACTAACCACCTTCTTGACACCTCCCTCAACACTTTTATTATATCAGTACTTTCCTTGTTATTGCATTACATTAGAAAAATAGGTGTATTTGCATATGTTGTCACATGGATTGATGCCTGAGTATGATGAGACATTCAGATTTGTTAAAGGGTGACTGCATTTGCAGTGCAGGTGTTTGTGTGATGTGAGCACAATATGATATATATAGGTATACGATTGTGCCAACAGTAATCTTCGGTGCATCCATACGTGCTGCAGTAGGTTGGAATACATACTTATTCTGATGCATATATGTGACATGTAGACATTAACGTACAAGGCAGTCCACAAATAGGTGCATGTACGATGGGATTCATAGAGTGCAAGTGAACAATGTGTAGGTATGTTTGCAATACGATTCATTTGAGGGTATATGAATGATGTCATATGTGTGGGAGAATGGGGAAAATGTCTTCAGATGCCATATGATGCTCTGATATGTACACAGAATCATAGAGAAGTAGGGCTGGAAGGGACCTTAGGTATGTGTGACATTTGCTGTGTTCATCATTTGTGGTGTGTGTACTAATATATCACACAATGCTTAAGTGTGTGTGAGTAGTGTTGGAATGATGTAGCCATAATGGTCCAGGAACTGTGCAAGGCAAGAATGTTTGTGGGTAATATCTTTTATTGTATGGTTGGGATAGACTTAGAAACATTTTTAAATGTGACACATTCCTTATCAGGTCTGAAGGAAGAAGGAAGCGCAGTGATGATTAAAAACAGTGCGGAGGTCTGTGACTGCAGAAAAGAGTAGGGGACAAACAATTAACAGAAGAAAATATAGGTTGATTGGTGAGAGATCAAGGCCTTTTAAAAGGGAAGAAGGTTATCATCATCTGCAGTGTGAACTTAGGTATTTTCAACTCAGGTATAACATGCCATAAAGTCAGCATCAGTTTCCAGTCAGTTTATAAATCTTTTGTGTGAGTACATGCTAGATTATGCAGCATGGTGCATACATACATATATATATGATGCCTAAAAGGAAGTATGTATTTATGACTAGTAACAACAAACTGAACTAGCAATCCTGTGCTTCAAAGAACACACTTACCTATTAAGCCCCAGTGACTTTGTAGTGGACTAGGCAGAGACCAGGGTGGGTGAGTTCTTTTCAGTAGGGAGCTCATAAAAGCACAGAGAGAAACAGGCCTCATAGCCTCTCCCCTTTTACACTATAACTCTGTTGCTCTCTTGCATCCTTTTGAATCTGTGTTCCTTGGAGCATATGAATATTCTGCATAGAGTAGAAACCCTTGTCAGCCGGTAGAATACTGACAGTGCCCATTGTTGGCTTCCCCAGGGAGTTCATGCAAAGCACTTTGGAAGTACAACAAACCACAGGATCCTTACATGCTTCTAAACAAGACTGAATTAGAAAAAGGTTTCAAATTGAAAACATAATTTTCAATTAATGTCTGTTCAGTGGGAATGGGAACGGGGAGGAGGAAAGCTGGCAAGAGAGATAAGGTGGATTTAGTTAACATGCTTTGTAGTGCTTGCTGCTACTGCACTGTAAGCACTCACTGTACTGAAATGTGATGATGTTCCCTTGGTTGCTGTATGATTTACTTCAGAGGTGTCAAATTCAACCTGCTCTGTAGGCAATCCAGATGAGTGGCACAGGGCCAGACCACAGGTCAGATCAAGTCCACAGGCTCCCTTGCCCCCATACCCCACATACCAGCTCCAGTGCATGTAATGCCTACTCTGGGATCTGCATTGCATATGGCGCTCACCTTGGCCAGTCTGGTCTGGTACTGCCCTCCCCTCCCCTCTGTAGTAGTAAGGGTTAACTCCCTTACTAAAGAGTGAAGTCATCCACAGGAAGTGGTTGGTCAACCATTTGGTGTCAGGGGTTAGTTGTTACAATAAAGGCTTAATGAGAACAAGGAGTCTCCCTACCTCTTCTTAAGATCCAGAATAACACGTGGTGTCAGTAATGGTGAATCCTGCCACCAACAGGAAATCAAACAGGTGATTCCCAACTGATGGATCTGACTCTAGCAGCAGCTGGATCCAGCGCAGAGCAGAGCCAGGCACCTCTACCTGCAGCAGAACCCAGTACAGTGCTGAGGCTGGCTACAGAGACTGTGCAGGCACTCAAAGTGGCACAGTCAGAACAGTTTGATTTCCAATCCCCTGGAAAGTGGCCTTAATGGATCAGGTGTTTTAATCACTTGAGGTAAGTGTTGGGTCTGGACAAACGGTTGGAAACTTACCAAGTGAGTACTCTTCTCTACTCTATGGGAGATCGGGTGGATGAAATTCTGCTGTCACTGCCTCTTACAAATGCAGAGAAAAAGCAATACGCTGCAGTGATAAAAGCATTAACTGATCATTTTCTGGAGCTGTGTTTAAGCAGTTTGCAGCCCAGTATGACTTTCAACATGTCACCAGCAGTCCACGTTTCCCCCATAGTAATGGAGAAGCATAACATGTGGTGTGGACTGTGAAGAATTTGCTCCAGAAGAATGAATCTCTCTATAAGGCACTTTTGATCTACCACTCAGTGCCATTGGAGCATGGGTAGAGTTCAGCTGAGTTGTCGACTCCGTACAACCCTCCCAAGTATGATCAATGACTTGGTTCCAAAACTTGTTGATCCACAGGAATTTCGTGAGAAAGACAAACAAATAAAGGACTGTAAGAGACCAAACTATGACACCAGGCATGCTTCAAGACATGTACCTGCTCTTTCACCGCTGCAAGAAGTTTGGATACCAGATCCAGGGGTCCAAGGCACCATTTAGGCTAGGGCAAATACCCCTTGTTTGTACTGGGTGGAGATGCCTACTGGTCTCCTCCGTAGGAATCAAGAACATCTCTGTCAACTTCCACCTGTTTACCACACTAAGTCTGGATGTGCCTCAGTTCCACCGAAGAGATTAGACCTGTGAATTAGTCTGGTCTAAATGACTAGATTTACTAATATTTCTGCTTTGTTTAGGTTCCTCTTGTAACTAAGTGTTGTTACCTGTCAGCTCTGTCTTCCTGAAGGAGGCCTGGCACCCAGCTTGCTGGACTTACAAAGGACTTTTTCATTCCCCCCCACCCCCCCAACACACACACATACCTCATCTAACCAGAACTAAGCAGAAGGAAAGTTTAATAGGCATCTTGGGCCATACACTCCCCAGTCCCAGTCTGGGAAGCCTATTGAAACTTGATTGACTAAAACTCGGTTGCCAGGTTAGGGAATGCTGAGGCAAGAAACCGAGTCAGAGGGGGTATGGGCAACAGTTGAACAATGGTTAAGGGTTCATCACAATGTCCAGCCTGTTGGAGCCCTGACGACAAAGCTGTCATAGTTTTCCCAGGATGACTGGTGGGAGTCCTTCCCACAAAGTTTATGAGCACTCCAAGTAATCAATCCCTTTAAGTAAGATCTGGATGTCATGCTAAACTGAGGCTTATTCACAACAGGTAAAATACAAAACCTTGATGCTGCAAGCATAGCTAAGCCATCTGAGAAGAAACAATGTGGTGTCTCATCCAGTATATCTTCTATTCATAAGAATTTGAAGCTGGCTCCTAAGTGTCTGGTTACTCCTTAAAACCTTATGTTTTTCCTGGTTGTTAACCAGTTTCTTGATATGTTCCAAACCAGATAACCCCTTGTCAATAGAAAAGATAATTATTTACACAATTAAAAGAATGCTTTGAAGAGACTGGACTAAAGGTATAAAAAGCTGTAAAAGCAGCAAACAGTGTGCTTCAAGAGGGAAAAATCTCTCTGACACCATCCACTGTTGTTCTCGAGAAGCTGGAAGAAACAGATCATCTCTTTCCGTCGTCTGTTTAACCTTCAACGATGGTGCTAAGAACTTTACCTGTCAGCAAACAAACCGAGTGCTTTGGAAAGGTAAGATCCCAGCTCTGACTCTCTCTCTTTCTCTTTTTTCTCTCTAGGCATAGATTTCTGAACCTAAATTGTATTAGTTAAGCTTAAGCTAGGTTTCCCGACTACTCAATGAAACCAGGGTAATATTTTAATTGTTTTTGTTTGTTTTCCCTTGCATGTCTATTACTACTAGTACCATTATAAATGTCATATACTTAGCAATAAATAACTTTTATAGTCAAACTGGTGGTAACTGGGTATATTTTTCCTTCTCTACTTCCCCTTCCCCACTTGCTCTGCAGCAACGCTTCTTTTACCTAAGTTAAAGATCCCTGTGAACCCTAAAAATACGGTGGGGTTTGCTCATCAAGAGGCTACCACTACTAGGACAGTTAGGCCAAATATTGGGACGTGCTGAGTTTAAGACACGTAAGGGGATCAGCTTGTATGGGCTGGTTGACCCAGTTTGGGTCAGATGTGCCCTAATTAACTGAATGCTGGCCCATGAGGGTGTCAGCTGGACACCCAGCTGGATTCAGAGGCATTCTGTTTACCTGTGTGCTTGTGCTGACTGCATTTTATTGTTACCTTAATGAACTGATTCCTGACATATGAGGGTGTCAGGCTGTCCATGCTGATCAACCCAACTTGGTCAGGTGTGTCACGTTAATCTGTGTGTGTTGGTATGTATGTGACTGATATGGTGGCTGGAGGAACCCAGCTCCATTTAACTGAGTCCTGCAAGATAGCTCCATTAGGGGTGAGGACTTGTAGAAGGGAAAGATACAGCTCCATATAGAAACACCAGTACACAAGCAGCATATTGATATAATTATAAAAACCCTAGAAACGTATCCCTAATAAATAAGCACACCCCAAAGTGATGGGCAAATCTGGTAACGCTCTCAGCTCTCAGCAGCTGCTTCTAGCCTGGGTTCATATGCCATGATTATTTATTGCTTACAGTGCACGTAATAATGCATCTACACTCTACCATGAGAAGCTTTGGATGAGAGACTATGCTTCCCTTATGAGAATGCAGACACAAATATTGGCCACTGGCAAGAAAACACCAAAAGTTAAAATGCTTGCAATGCACTTGCTATAGAAATGCACAATGCAAACTGTTTCCTCGTTAGTCTTATCAGTCCCAGTGAGCCACTCCAGCTAATCCTCTTCCCATGCCATTGAGTTCAGGCCTTAGAGGAGCCATTTCCAGTGGAAATGGATTATTTATACACAACTTGAAAAGCCAGAAGGCAAAATTAAAGGCTTGAGCAGCAAACTAAACAGAAGTTTCTGTTTCTGGGAAAGATGTGGATTTCTCAAAACTCTGCATGACAGATGAATGCATTTGATTTCCCATACAAGCAGGAACTAAGGATTTATTTTATTCTCCCTTCCCTCCATTGATAAATCTTTCCTGGAACCAAGAATAAATGCAGTCTAACATCATATTAAGTATGTTTCAGGTGATGTATAAAATAGGTCTTAATTACTCAAAACCCTGTGGCACTTTTTGAGAGCTGCCAACATGCAGATCAAATCACAGTTCATATAATTAGGTTTTACCTTTTTAAAAGAAGAGATAGATCGAAAATAAATTTGACACTTTCCCCCAACCTGTACTGAGAGCAAATGTGGAATCAGGTCTGAAACCAGACCCTTATGGTTCTACTAAAAACTCACAGATTTCATAGACTTCATTGCTTTCATTGACATTAGGGCTGGAAGGGACTTTGTAAGATAATCGGGTCCAGCCCCCTGCCCCCTGCCCAAGGATCAAAGGATCCCAGCAAGATAAGCATCCAAATGTTTCTTAAAAGTATCCTGAGTAAGTGCTTGCACCACCTCTGGGTAGGGAGTCTGTTCCAGGCCTTGGAGGCTTGGACAGTGAAGAAGTTTTTTCTTATGTCTGTCTCAGACAGCCAGAGCCGACTCAAGGTGATATACAAACTTCTCGGTCGTTTGGGCGGGCTGGTGAATGGAAAGGCAGACAAATCGTATTGGTTGCAAAAACTTTACTTATGCCGCTAATAGCCGCGACGCAGGTGGTCCGGTCGCTTAAACAACTCCACGAGTTGCTCCAGCTGGCAAGGCTCAGGCCAGCTAATCTGTCCACAAATTAAGCTGGCAGGGAAAGGGTACGTCGAAGGATTGCGCTCGGCGACAGGGAGAAGAATCGATAGGTGATCAGGCAATCGATCAGCTCAGCCACAAGTCAGATATCTTTAGCACTCTGCAGCGTGCTCAAAGTTCTCCGACTTGGGCAGAAGTCGCACAAAATTTTATACGGCCAGCAAGCCAATTACTAGCCGCCACGTAGGAATAATTTAGAACTGGCCAATAGCGGGACACAAATTTGCATGCGAATGGCGGGAACTCTCTTGCACCGGGGTTTTCTGTTGCAGCAGAAAACTTTTGCTCTGCAAGAGACTCTCATGTGGTGGGAAAATTCCATCGTGCCGAGGCACTAAAATCATTGGGTTGTGACAATGTCCAGCCTAAAACAGTCTTGCAGGAGTTTGTGACCATTGGACTTTGTCATCTCTTGGGGTCCTCTGGTGAAGAAGCCTTCCCCTATATCCTGATGCACACCCCTTATATACTTATAGGCTGCCATCAAGTCACCCCTGAACCTGCGCTTCTCCAGGCTGAAGAGCCCCAGGCTGAAGAGTCCCATAGCTCTCAGCCTTTCCTCATAAGGCCTGTTGTCTTACCCTCTGATCATGTGTGTAGCTCTCCTCTGGACTCTTTTAAGCTTCTTCATATCATTCCTGAATTGTGGAGTCCAGAATTGGATGCAGTACTCCAGCTGTGGCCTCACCAAGGCCAGGTACAGCATGAGGATGATATCCTGGGTCTTGCTCAAGATGCATTGGTAGATGCAAGTCAGACTTTTGTTCGCTTTGCCGGCTGCGGTATCGCATTGGTGGCTTATGTTCATCTTGTGGTCAGGACCCCCAAGTCTCTTCTGGTCGCGATTGCATTGCTGAGCCTATACGTGTGATGTGAGGTTTTTTTTTCCTTGAGGTAGAGCACCTTGCATTTCTCCATATTGAATGCCATCAGGTTTTCATCTGCCCACCTTGCAAGCCTATCGAGGTTGGCCTGGATCACCAACCTATCCTCAAGCGTGGAGACTTCCCCAAAGTTTGGTGTCATTAGCAAACTTAGCCAGTCCGTTTCTGACACCAGAGTCCAGATAATTTATAAAAACATTAAAGAGTACAGGTCCCAGAATAGAGTGTTGGGGGACACCACTAGTCACCACGTGCCACGTTGATTTGGTTCCGTCAACTGCCACTCTCTGGGTCCAACCTTGGGTCAGTTCCCCAGCCATGGGACTGCGGAGTAGCCAAGGCCTCAGTTGCCCAAATTTTCCATGAGGACATCATGGGACACCAGGTCAAAGGCTTTTTTAAATTCCAGATATATGACATCAACCTCTTCCCTTTTGTCCAGGTGATACCTCACCTGGTCATAGAAGGAAATGAGATTGGTCAGGCAAGACCTACCTGAAACAAACCCATGTTGGCTATCCCTCAGGGTGTTGCCTTCTGTTAGCCTGTCAAGAACAGTTTTTTTGATAATTTTCCCAAGATTTTCTCAGGGATTGAGGTCAGACTGATTGGCCTGTAGTTTCCTGGGTCTTCTTTCCTCCCTTTCTTGAAGACAGGCACCACTCTTGTAGTTGGAACAGCACCAACTTCCAAGGAACAACTTTCAAGGGACAATCTCTGAGGCAGTCTCAGGTCCTCCTCAGACCTCTGCAATTGGAAGTAGTTCACATTAGTTTTGGTTCTGTTTACTGTAGCTGCGTTCATGAAGCACTGTAGGGCACTAAACAGCTCTGTCCTCCATAGGGCCACATCAACATGGCAATGAAATTCTATTGAAAGGCAGAGCTAAAATGTGCCTGAATGCAGCACCACATGAATATGTGCTGACCATTGCTATTTTCTGAACCCAGAAGCAATATGGTCACATCCAAGTGGTGCCAAGCCATGTTGTTTTGTACCCTGAGCAGATGCATCCAGATGCATAGGCGGCTAGGATCTGGAACCAACTTCCAAGGGAAGTGGTGCTTGCTCCTACCTGGGGGGGTCTTTAAAAGGAGGCTGGATAGCCACCTAGCTGGGTTCATTTGATTCCAGAATTCACTCCTGTCCATGGCAGGGGGTCAGACTTGATTATCTGCTCAGGTTCTTTCTGACTCTAACAACTATGCTGTCTTGTGCCACGAGAATATTTGGGGTGGAAGGGGAAGGTCAGCTGATCGGGGCCTTTTTTCAAATTCAGGACAAAAATCTCCCTATTGAGGATCTTCAGGTATACCAAGACAGAGCACTGAAATCCAGAACTGTCCTGGAAAATTCAGGGAGGTTGGTTGCTTCATTTCTAAATATTTTGTGTGTTTTTCTCTGTACTGTTGAATATCTGCAGTGTTCTCCCAAGAGGTTGCTGCAATTCATTGGTAAGTAATAGGATTTATGAAAGGGATTATATGACATAGTTGCGCAAGTTACCAGGGGACCGCAGTGATTCAGGAAGTCCTTTCCAGTCTTATAGTCTTGTGTTCTCTGATTGCTGTATACAGTCTAAAAATTGTGTTAAGATTGTTAGCATGAAAAATGCCACATTAATCTGGATTATTATTGCTTTATCCCTTTGGATCCTGCAAATACAGAATATTTTTGTTTTTGAAGTTTGATTTTTCCATTGCCTTGCAGTTTGCACTGTTATGTACACCAGTCCAACAAGGACATAAAATATTAGCAGGTCAGAGTGGTAAGGTGCCCTGCTTCTTTTTTGTCTGCAATAAACAAGGGGTTGTGGTACTCTAGGTAAAAGTTTATGCTTGCAGCAGAGGAATATGCCACCTGTAAACTCTTATGCAGCAAAGAGCCCTCTCTTCAGGAGATGTACATAGTAATTAAAAAAATCAAGGAAAGGAAACCAGCAATGTTGGGCAAAAATCACTTCCTGGAGTGAGCCCTTTGGTATCAGTGAAGCTGACTGTGGGATTTGGCTAACAATCTGGATGTAAAACACTCCTGGTTGTGAATTCACTGTGTCAGCAACATTATTCCCTTCAAGGTTAAAACTGCCTCACATATTTTCCATAAGGTATTAGCTGCTCTTAAAAGTGCTTTACAATGATCATAGTCTAACCACTATTCTGAAACAGCACACTCTTGTATAAACTTGTATAAAAAACTTGTATAAACTCTTGTAGTACTTATATAAACAAGTACTAAATGACTGTGCAGTAACTGGAGTTACTGCACATCAGCGTCAACAAATGGCTTATAGGTGATGCTGACTGCGCAGTAGCTCATTACTACTTCAAAGTAGTGTCATGTCACACTTCCTGCCATGCGACGCTACTGCACAGTAGTAATAAGCTACTGCGCAGTCAGTGTCTCATGTAGAAGTGGCTTCTGGCTCCTAAGAACAAGTGTTTACTACAAGGGCAGGCAGAAAGCAGGGCACGGATATAGCACCAGTGGCCCAGTCAAATTCACATTGAGCCTGGGACTGAGTATAAATGACTCCTCAGCATCTTTATTGGCCTCAGCAGGGTAGAGGAAGTTAGTCTGGATATTTTATTATAATAAATGAATAGGAAATTGAGCTCCTTAATTAATAACCAGAAAAGAAAGAAGCGGATCTACTGCCAAAACCCTTGGGCCATTTCAAGGAGAGTGTGTGTGTCAGAGTGAGCTAGAAAAAGAAAAGAAAGTCAGTTTCCTGACATACATCCTTCTTAATTCATAACGTGTGTCTGTGTATGTGGGGGAAGAACGTGTTTCCCAGTATAGGCACAGCCCAGGAGCCATCCCAGGGAGGTGATGATAATGTAATAGCCATCATTATGATGATGATCAACCTTTGTCTTTCTCTAGTTACTTTCTTTGGAGGCTTGCAAAGCAATTGACAACTGTTAATTTACCCTTTGCAGCCTACCTGGCAGCTTTTAAACCATGTAGCCTCCTTTTTTAACATGGGGAAGTGAGGCACACTAATGGGTCAAGTGCTGCTGAAAACAATGACCTGGCATCCTCCTTTTGCTTCCTCATGAGAGAAAGAGCTGTAACCTTGGTTTTTCATAAATGTATACACAATTGTGTACGTTTTTGCCGGAGGACAGAGACATACATTAAGAGGTTTCACACATGTACTAGGTTGAAAGGATGGGGGTTTGCTAGATTTTTAAGAAATGCAATCCTTCTACCTTCTATTGTTGGCAGTAACAATATTAACATTACAAAACAAAACCACATCAGATCCTCACTTAGGAAAGCTAAATCCCCCTGCCCCATCACTGGGGACCCTGTGTGCACTGTCAGTTCAGAATCTAGCACATAAGGTACAGATAGAGAGAGCCTCAGCACAGCATGACAGGATGTGGTATAGACATACCCTAAACCTAAAACTGCCTTGCCCTGCTGTTCTGTTGCCTCCCCCATCATTTTACTGCTGTCTACTCTCCAAAGTGACCACCATCTTGATTCTCCACCATTGTCTTTATTATGTCTTCTCTTGCTTTCTGCCTATCTGGCTCAATCACCACCATCTAGTTCAGCATTTAATGGCTGCTGCTCTAGGACTACTGGGTGAAGGCCACCTTCCTACCGTAGTTTCACCAACTCTAATGTTGTTCTGTCTTCAGCCATAATGTTCAGCTGGGACTTCATCACCATAATGCTCAGCTAAGACTTCATCACTAGCTTAGTGATTTTAGCATTCAGTTCACCAGGTAAGAGGAACCACCTTCAGGCACTCTTCTGCATTTTCTCTCACTTCAAAACTGCCCATATATTTATAAAAGGCAGAGCTAATTAGCTTGTGAGCAGCACCTGCAAGATTGTCTCTGCTACTTCTGGTTCAGTAGGCAACACACAGAGATGGCTCTACTTGGGGTGGAAAGGTAGCAGCATAGGCACACACAAACATATCAAAACTAAGTTCCATTAGGTTGTGGTATAGTGTCCTAAAGAAAATGGTGTTAATATTTGGGATCATTTTAAGCTGGTCTAGACAAAGGCCTGGGGAATGAACTAGAAGGGGCATTCTGCACTTTCTGGCCACAAGTGAGAGTGAATTGGTTGACATTTCAGGCCTTTCTTATTTCTAATTTCTGTGGATTCCAAAGTAAATAATTCCACATTATAACACAGTTGGGACGGACTCATTTGAAAGGTTTTATGCCACCAAGTTGTGTGAATGATGCTAGATTTAGGGCCTGGTCATGCTTCCCTCATTGAGGTGAACAATCCTATTGGTTTAAGTATGACAAGAAAGAGATCTGGTGAGTTCTTATTCATAGTGAGGCTCAGTCACCCATTGCATTACTGTAACACCACCGAAAGGTCCTCCCACTGCAGCAAGCTGTTTTTTCTACAACAGTTTGTTCTGGCTGCCAGTGGCTGACCATAGTTTAGGTTCTTGGTCAACAGATGACTGAATTACTCTGATGGATAATGACATGGGTAATCTGTTGTGGGAATCAGGTCTCTGAGGTAGGAACGAAGGTCCCAGGGCTAATTACCAGATCCAGAGGGAGAAACTGGAGCAGCATCTATACAATATAAGATGGGGTGGTAGAATTCATAGAGTTCATACATTTTAGGGTCAGAAGGGACCTATTAGATCATTGAGTCCGACCCCCTGCCCTGGGCAGGAAAGAGTGCTGAGGTCAGATGACCCCAGCTAGATGTTTTTCCAGTCTCCTCTTAAATACCTCCAGAATCAGAAGGCCAGAAGCTGAACTACCAAGTCCAGGGCTGTGGGGAGGGGCAAGGTGGAGGAACCCACAGATCAAAAGCCAAACATAAACCCAAACTGGGAGTCAAGAACCAGAACACATATAGGGGCAATTGAAAGCCAAAATCCAAGGAAAATCCAAAAACCAGAGTCAGAACCCAGGAAGACCAGAGAGCTCAAGGGTCAGGAGGCTTGCCACAGCAGACTAAATCAGAACTGTTTACTAGCCTGGAAACCTTCAGCCCCACTAGTGCTAAATGGCCAGGCGGTGCTCCCAGCAGCCAATCAAGATGTTCACTGTTTATAAACTTGGGTAGAATTCATTAACCCAAGGCTTGTTGCAGGTGTGGCTATGGAGGTACTTGGCCTAGGCTGGCCTGCCTGCTCAGAGTCCCTGACAGTACTTGGCCAAGGCTGGCCTGCCTAATTAGAGTCCCTGCAGGACAAGATTCTTGGATGGAAGGTCCTTCCTTTTTCTGATGCAAGTCTGTGCTTTAGGCTGCTCCAGATAATCCCACAGTCCAAATGAAACCTGAGGACTAGTATGTGGAAATAAACACCAAGTTTGCAGTCATTGTTACTGGCCCTCATTTTGTTCCCTGTGCTCTCTGTTACCAATTAACAGAAAACTTTTACAGTGTGTGGAACTGCAATTAGATCCATTAATAAAACCCTCATTTGCTACTGAGGTGAAATGTTGCAATAATTAGTTTTGATATATAAATACAATTTCCAGATGCAATTTGTTCCTGAAACCTGTGCTCCTCTTTCAGTTCATGGTGTTTTATTATTTCATTGATGTGTGAGGAGAAATGGCTTCTAACATTTATGTTCCCTTGGCTTGAGGACCCTCTATGCCAATAAATTAAAAAAAAATAGAATTAATGGCTAATCTAATAAGTAATGATCGTAGTGACAATAGGAATAGATGAAGAAGAAATGTATAACTCCACAGTGGCACATCCTGATCTATCCAAAAAGTGGCAAGGAAACAACCGATCACTGAAACACTGAGGGAACATCATGAGAAGCCACAGCTGACTGAGATGGCCTGCTCAGCAGGTAATGCTTTTTCTTTACTGACCAGTGCCATGGTTCAGTGGGATCTCATAACTTCCTTAATTCGTGAGGTTAGTCTTTTAAATATCAAAATACCTAAGCTATTTCCTACTACTGGAAAATACACTGTGAGTTATGCAGGTGGAGTTTAGACTAGATGGAGTGAAGCAAGCTGAGAAACTTGTGAAACTCCTTAAATATTTGTATGTTTAAATGAAACAATCTCTTGACTCAAGCCATAATCATTCCAGTGGGGAAAGACAATCTTGAGGCCAAGGTGCGGGATGGTGACATAGGTCTACCTGGGTCCTCTTTTCAGCTTTTTAGAGTTTTGGGGGTGATATTGGCCCACTGCTTTAGAGCCGAGGGAACCTCCATTTTTGCTGGGGCAGTTCCTTAAAACTGAAGTCACAGGTTAAATCCTTGTTTTGCAGCAGCATCTAGACATGCATCTGTTCTAAACTAGAGGCCTGACATTTATAGCCACTAAACAGATTCTTTTTTTTAATATGGGAACAATTATTCTTATCTATTTCATTATTATGTTGGAAGGCTTGATAAATGACTATATGCAAAATCATATTGAAAGCCAAGGCTAGGAAATGATACACCAAGAAAAAAACATTCTATTTTTAGTGTCTAGATACTAGACAGGACACATCCAGATGATAGGATGCATCCAGATGAGCATGCATGTGCCTGTTGCAGCATCTCAAAGCAGTTTGAGATGTTGTAAGAAACAAACCCCAGACCCCCAAACCAGCCCCACAAACCCCCCACCCACAAACCCCACACCATTCCAAACTCCTGCACAAGCCCCATACGCCCCACAAACCTCACCCCCCACAAACCCTACACCTAGCCATAAACCCTCTACTGGGGGGGCAGGCAGGGGCTGTGGGTCAGGAGTAAAGGGCACTGGTGGGGGTTGTGGGTTGAGTGTGAGGGGCAAGGCCAGGGGCAGGGCATTGGGTTATCAGTGCTGCTCAGTGTCCACATCCTGGTGAACGAAGGGGCAGGGTCAGTTCTGATTTTTCTCTGATAAAAAAACCAAAAACAAAACCGAAGTTTATAGATATTTAGAATTTGTTTATTATGATGCTAGAGGCACTGGTAGGCTTCCAAATTACTATTCCAAATTACCAATATAAAATGGTAAATATATCAATAAATATTGTGCAACTGATCTCTCTATATATGGTGGTGTTTCATTTTCATCAAGGAAGAATACAGTTTTTGGGTATTTTAATGAGAAAATGTGGGGTTTTTGATCAGAAATGTGCAATTTTTAAACAGGGAACACCAGGATCTCTTCTGGTAAGACAAGTGGGGAGTCCTAAGCAGAGGAGCCTGCCCAGGGCCAGCACCAGGGACTCAGCTGGAGGGCAGACAGGGTGGCTGATCTGGCTATTTGGGGCCAGGAGGACATGCCTTGACAGTTCAAAGAGGGCCACTGCAATAGCACATCTTATAGGTGATAACTGCCCAGATGGCAGGGTGGGGGCACCAGAAGACATGACAGTAGTGCTGCCCAGACACCAACTGTTCAGACATGACCCACTGGCAGCTGGCCCAGAAGTGCATGAGGCTCTGTTACAGTGCCCGTACCACAGACCAGGTGACCGTACAGTCCCTGTCTGGGTCTGGCAGGCGTGCAGCCATGGGGCCGCAGATCCAAGGGGCCACATACTGTTGCAGGTGGCAGCAGGTCACAGTCAGGCAGCAGCCTCACTGCCACACTGCTGCAGTGGGTAGAGGGTGCAGGGGCCACTCTAGGTTAGGGCTGCTTCAGCTGTCCAAGGGGCTAGTGTCCCCAGATACCAACTGGTTGGGCCTCAGAAGCTCCTGAGGGCAAGTAGCCCTGAGCTGTTTGTCAGGGCAGCTTTTTATACTGCCAGAGCCAGCACAGATGCTGGCCCCAGGCTCTAGCTCCCACTGGCTGAAGATCCGGCAGGGTCAGTTTGCCCCAAGTGGCATAATTTGCGCCGCACCAAAATGCATGTTCAGGCATGTGTGCTGAGGCACAAATCTCTGGCACAAATTTATGCCACTGATATTTGAGCTGCTGCAAGTGCACATGCCTGTATGTGTGGACGTGCCCATAATGGGCACTCTGTAAATGTATAGGAACTACAAACAGACTAAAAACCAGACAGATATTGAGGACCACAGCCAAGGCATTGACTACCCTCAACTCCTGTGCAATTGAGTGCCTTTATAGCAGTGTTTCTCAAAAAGTGTGCTAGAGCACCCCAGTTTGCCATGAGCCCCCCTTAAGGGTGCTGTCATAAAAGTGCTGCTGCTGCAGTGGCCGCCAATTAAAACTGCCTTGTGCACCCCTGCTGTATTAGTGCTCTAAGCAGTCTACAGCAGCGCTGGCTTTGCTGTAGCCCTTTCAAGTATGGACCCTCCCATATTCCCCTCGGAAAAGTGGTGTGAGGGACAGTTGCATCATCTTCCTGGGAGGAATATAGAAGGGGTTGGATTGGGAAAGGCTACACAGCATGAAGCAGCTCCTCATCACAGCCCTAATTCAGCGGGAATGTGTGCATGTGCCATTGCCCTTCTTGAGCTGGCTGTGCAGCAGGTGCATGGGGGACTTTTACTTGCAGGCAGCAGTACCCAGTTGTGAAATACTGGACTATGTTGAGGTAGCATCAACAGTTGCTGCCACATTCAAAAAAGTGGTAGTGGCCAGGTGCCTTGACTCTGAAAATGTTAAGAATGGCTTCCTTCGAGCACTGCAGGACTGATGCATACTGTAATATCACTGCTTGGGCTCTACCTCCCAAAGCCCACTCTATGCCAAGGCTGCTGCTTTTCAGCCTCAAAAAGTGCTGCTCTGGAATCCAACTTTGGATGCTTTAACAATGCACTTCTCAGGTTGCTTCCTTGCTTGCTCATGACTGACACTCTGGGCAGGTAATCTCAGCTCAGTCAAAATAATTTAGTGCAGCATCCTTGCTGCATGTCTTGAGTTTTATCTTTGTTACCATAGAGGTAAACTCAAGTTAGTCTTGGACATGTACATTTCAGACCTGAGTCAGAGCAGACAGCAAAGAGGGAAAGGCCAAGCTTATCAGTCTACAACACATCCCGTGGTCATGAGAAACCATTCTGAGAAGCAATCCATCACTTTGAGGAGCTGCAAGCTGCTGAAGGGGATACAACAATGTGGCATATGTTCCATGATAGCCTCTGGTGGTGAAAACACCTCTCCAGCCAAAATACCAGGAAATCAATAAAAAGGAATGCTCCTGTTTGGTGGACTTGTTTCCTAATGACATAGAGAAGATACTGAATAGGGACTCAAGTAATTTCTGGCTAAGGCTGAATCAACAAACTTGTTTTTTGCAGGTGACTTTGCCAGTGGGATCTTTTTCAGTTTCTCTGTTTGTCAGTTTAGTCCAGATTATGCAATATTCTTCTCCAGTTAAATATGTAATTTTTAAATCCAACATTTCTGATGCATGAGCAGAAAGCAACAACCCTGTATAGGGAAACGTTCTATCTCAAAACTTTGGCCTTGGCCCTACAAGAAGCACAATCAGTTTCCATACATTTACATGGCAAACTGATGTTTTGTTTCTTGAAGGCAGGGGCTCAAGAAACAAAACATCAGAACTGGGTCATAATTACTGTTCTGTCTGTTAGCACCTGAGTTTGGGTGAGTGTTAGCTGTTTTTCTTGCTACTGCTGAAGATACAACCACCAACTGAAACAATCATAGGTTGCAATTCAGATTTGGTGTAAGATGCCACTGCACTGAAGTCAAAAGATGGGATTTGGTCTGAAATTGGTTTTTCATAGTTTGTTGAAAAAACTCTTTGCAACTTGAGATTACTCAAATGTTTGATTGCTGGTATGGGGGTATACACTCGTTTTAAAAAGTTTTGAGGCTTGCCCTTAAATAATATATTCATAAGCACCTTCTTTTTAGTTTGAAGAGTCTTTGGGGTAGACATGTCTTTTGCAATAGGTCTGTTGTGGGAATGCCTAAGACAATGATAAACCATAATACTAATAAGGTGATGTTATAGTATAGAAGATCCAAGGAGCTCATGGTGTGAAGCTCTTCTATTAAGATGTCAAAAACAGGGTGCTATAACTATGCAGAGTTCTACACTAATTTCTGATGACTTAATGCATGCAAGTGAATAGTTCTGCTCCAAATACAAGAAAAGGAAAAGTTACCTTCTCAGGCAAAGGGATGCAAGGGCCAAAGAGGACACCTTCTAGGGAGATCCCTAGAGATGGATACATTTGGAGAGTAAACTTAGACCAGTGGCATTCAACCTCCAGCCTGAAGGCCAAATTTGGCCAACATGACTATGTCATTCAGTCTGTTGAGCTCCCCAAAGGTCTGGAAAGTTGATGGCAGGGGAACAATGGCATTATGAATTGCCACAAATTCCCTGCTGCCAAGAATTCTGGTCCCAGGGGGAGCCCCACAGGTTGGATGACATGGCTTTGCACACCTGTGTGTGGGGTTATTCTATGGGCAGATCTGGCACCTGGAATCAGGATGGCATATAGGCCTGGACCGTTGTTGGATCTTGTACAGTGTTACTCTGAAGCTGGATCCAGTGTATGGGGCCAGGCTGGAACATGGGGTTGGGCTGTGGCTGGATCTGGCATGTGCAGCTGGGCTGGCATGCAAGAATGCACTTGTGGACCCACCTCACATGCCAATCCCATGCTGGATCCAGCCCACTGACCAGTTGCACACCATAGCGTTGGAAGTTCACTGACTTATACTGATGTTTGTATTGATTTAATTTTCCAGTAAAGGCAAGACTTAGGAAAAGAGGTAGTTTGGATTTTGCATATTCCCTGTTCAGAGCAGGGAGGGAACAACACCTTGTAAATAATTGCTAATGTATTTTTAGTTCAGAGTGGTCTTAATAGCAGCTCAGTTTTGTGGGTATCTGCTATTCCTGATAGACTTCAGGCAACCCAAATTGTCCAGCTGGAGGCTGAGGGATCATTAAAAATATTGGATGTTTGATGAGACACCTGAGTTGTAACTTGCAATAAATAGATGAAAACAAAAGCCCCTACTTTAATCACTTTCCACCGTCTTGATTTCCACAGAAAATGAAATGCCATTTACAAAACAATTCATTCAAAAATCTCATTTCTAAAGTTGCAGAGACATGTGAATCCTGAATTCCATGAAAGCCATATGCTAGGGGCATGTTACAGGCTACACTTTATGGGACAGACAAATCTAGTTATCTTAGCAATTGCAGGCTGCCTAAATATTCAGTTCATGTCATTCTCAATATGATTTTTTCATTAAAGTAAAAATAGCTGAAATGCGTTTTTTTCAAAATCAAGTGTCTGGGCTGCCTTTAACAATCCTACTCTAAGAATTCAGTGCATGTGATGCCACTGCTTAGAAATTCTATAACAGCAAAGCAGTGTGTGTGCACATGTATGTGTGTGTGGACATGTGCATGCATGTGTGTGTGTGTGGAGCCCCAGGTCTCAGAAGCAATCCTGTAATAATAAACTAGTATGTGCCCAAAGCCTCAGCAGACAGAATGAACCTTACAACAACACACAAACATGTATGAGACTGGTATAGTAGGAAGAATCCTATAATAGCAAACCAATTATTAATTATCAATGGGGGAAAAATTGTGATCTAAATTTCCAGTGCTTATTATACCTGTGGCCATACAGGACAAAAAAAGTAGGAGAGGAGGGAGAGAAAAATAATTATGTGAAAATCTAGAAAGAAACTGCATATTTTTAGATGGCCACCATGATTTTAACCCTCTGTTGCCATGCCAAACTACATAGTTGGGACTCAGAAAAGAGTTAAAAAAGCCCCGAACATACATAAAATTGGCCAGACAGTACTTAAGCCCATGGGCTGGAGCGTATTCTCTCTAGTTTAAAAATATCTTTAATTCTTGACCTCTTGAAGTATAGGCAGAAGACTATAAAGCAGATTATCAGACACACAACTATTGTGACTTCTGTTCTCACAAAGAGAATTAATGTAATAGCCCCATTTAAATGTGGAAGGAATTTTCCTCCAGATCAGTGGACAGAGATCTTGAGGGTTTTCAATTCTCTTTCAAACACTGGCTATAATAATACCTGGCTCTCATGTAGCACTTATATGCACAGATCTCAAAGGCACTTTACAAAGAAACTATGACTAGTTTTCTGTATTTTACCAGGTGATTTGTCTGAGGTAACTCAACAAGCCATCAGCTAAGACAGGAATAGCATCCTGCTCTTATGAGCTCTAACCCTCTACCCTGTTCTCTTAGTCATAGTAAACAGCTCAGAGAACAGAAATGGGCAAGAGATTTCACAGTCAAAACTGTGTCAATTAGTACCAACAACAGGGAAACAAAGGGTGCCTGATACCATCAGAATAGATTTCATTAACAAGGTTCTAGTATGACAGAATGCTCAGGTCTTTGCTTTAATTACTTCCTGGATTTTTATCATGTAGGGCAATAAAGATGATGTAGAGGCTGCAGTGCAAGGAGGTCAAGGTAGTGTTGCAGAGGACATGGAAGGGGTGTTTGTGATCCTTTTGCTCCTTGACAGAGCTTAATTGGGTGGAACAGTGTATTGAGGACCAAGTTAAATTCCTGTTGCAGTCAATGACAAAGCTGATAGTGATTTAGAACCAGGATCTTATAATGGAACCATAACAGAGAATGCTGCATTTCCCAGTGTCCCATTTGGCAGGGAATGCACAATGGGCAGGGGAGGAGCTGTGTGCACCATGGGTCCAGTTAGTAAAAATGTGTGCCTCAAGATCAGACCATTATGGAGTTAAAACAAGACAGGGGATTTTAATGGATACAAGAATGTGTCATTCAGACAAAAAGTTTTCTCCTCTCCCCTTATGCCGCATTTCTAATGTCAGCAAACATACTTTTAATTGGAGAACCTCAGCTATCAATCATAAACAAGAGATCCTGCCACACACACTGCTGCAGAACACCTGCGTCCTGGGAAAAAACCAGCAAGCATCAAGGAAACATATGAATTGAAATGTACTGAAAATTTACTTATCCAATCTTCAGGGACCAATTCTTGTCTCTCAGAACTGATTTCACTGCACTATTTGTCTTGGTAAAGTAAGCAGAATTGCTTTCCTCCTTCTGGGAACTCAAGTGCCTATTGCGTTAACCTCTCCTAAACTGAAACCAGGCTGTGTTACCCACTGGGCAAATCCTTAGCCATTAAAAACTCATCTTCTTTTCCATTATGTCTAGTATTAGTGCACCCTTTCCAAGCAGAAGCAAATAGAAGGTCCATCACGAGAGTGCACAAGGAAGGGCAATGGAAAAATCTGCTGATGGGTGCTATGAAAGAATTGGAGATATGAATATTCTCACAGGAAGCAGAGATCATCACAGCCTATGAACTTTTTCTGAGATCTGTGTTTCTTTCAAAGTCCAAATTGATTGGTTTTGTGTAGAGGCCTCTGGGAGAGAGTGTAATCCTGAGCTTTATGCATCTTTTGGAATGATCAGAACATTGTTTCTTGTTGACAAAGAAATTCAATCTAAAAAAAGGAAATCCTTCACCTGCCTCCAGATTTGAGTGATGCCACAGCCTCAGTGAGCTCAGCTGCATACACTCAAATATCAGCAGTAGGTGAGATCTTTGGGTCCAGTCAAGCTGTACTTACTGAAACACCTAAAGTAGGGGAAGAATTAGGGTCATAAACCACCTTCATGCCCCTTTGACCATGGAGTCAGTCTCATTCTACTTGTCAGTTAGAGTCAAGCTCCACAAAGGCTGCTCTCCTGGTTCAAGATTCCTGGGTGAAGGGGGGAGTTCATGCCTTAGAACATCAGAGATCTCCCTATGCAAAAGGAATCACCATTTATCCCATTAGTGCTGCTTTATGGTGGATCAGAGATGATGGAGATGTAAGAAAGGGACAAGTGTGATGTGGTCAGGGCAGTTGCCAAGAAGGTAATATTACCAGTTGTGCTTGGTATGGACTGGGGGGTGTTGATATAGCATCAGAGAGGCCCGTGAGACCAAAGTTGCAGTTATCAAGATGGGAGAGAATGATATCCTGGAGAAGTTTAGCTGTGTTATCACCTAATTTTTCGCACAGTTCTCAATTACCAGGAGTTCTGCAAAGAGATATATTTTTTACTATATGTATTGATTTTTTGAGTGTCAGCAAATCCTTGTGATGAGAATCTGTCTTCCCTACTGCCTTATGCCTCCCCCACAAAGGTTTGTTCCTGAGCATCCTTGACATCATCTAATGCTTTTCCTTGATCTTTCTTTGAGTCCTGTTCTGAGATTGATCTGATTGCTCCTTGTATGGGAAATCCTCACATGTCCACTCTACACAGGCCTCTAGTCAGGCCAATTTCTCACTTGCTGCTGCTGTGATCTATGGGAACAATATATATTGATTAGTTGCTGGACATGAAACTGTGCAAGGCTGAAGGATGCTTCTTTTATTGAGAGCTGATTCCCTGCTCGGTCTATTTTCCCGTTATGAGCTCTAGAAGCAAAGATTAATGATAGCCGTTCCACTTGTTTAAGCAGCTGATGTCTCAGCCCTGGATCCCACCTGGGGCTCCCTGCTGGACAATAACAACAGACCGTTACCAAGCCAAGCCAAGCCAAGCAAAAGAAAAATAAAATAAAACAGTTGCAAAGTTTGAGCCCCAGGTAGGTGAGGAAAACATAAGGTTTCTTTAGGAGGAGAAACACTACCAAAGAATAGAAAACTAAGTCCACAATAGACACAGAGAGAAGACTAATTATCACGTTTCTATATATGCTGATGGATGCTGAAACTGTATATGCAGAGATCACCCAAAGGCAGCTACCCCTGGATATAGTTACCACTGGATATATCAAGGCTGCTTAATGGGAATAGGTACCACCACTGGCTACAGTATGTGTCTAAGGAAAATCAAATGAAATGAAAGATTATATAGTCAGTAATAATGAATGGATAGATGTGGAGGAAATAGTTAGCATAATACAATAGCTAGGAAGAATAGAAGGGAAATTAATATGGAGCCATTCAACCCAGTGATCCAACAGATATTCTCTTTTTGACAGAGAGGAGGAACAGGCCAAAGACAGGCAGTCGCCCTATAACTGTACAAGAATAAAGCACTGAATGGAGATACCAGAAAGGGAGAAGGAGCATGTAATCCTGTGGGATGATTCCACAATAAGAAACCTTGCCTGGGACATCTGTGATCCAGACAAAGAACACAAGATGCTCTACTGCTTCTCAGGCAAAGAACGTTTCAATAATGATGAAGGATATCCTGAAAGATGGAAAGCTTGCACTGTAGCTTCCTGTGCCCAAATAGTTCTGCTGTCAGAGGACTTCAGGGTCTAAGGTTCTCAATCTGACATCTTTTTCCAGTACAAAATTCATCTTCAGGGAAAACTGGTAATGAATAAAAACTAATTAAAGTGCTTTTCCAACACTTCTTAAAAGCCAGCACTAGCAGCTCATCGTTTAATAGGTTCTACTGTCTTAAAAGCTTCACACACTGGCTTATTGAACTCTTACTGGAGCACAGTTATAAAATCATAATGCAAAACAGTGTACTTGATTCTCAGGTACAGTCAGAAAAATGAGAAATAGAACGCATGCAGCCTTCAAGCCTTCCAATTATATTTTCTCGCCTCATTCCACAAGAAAAATACCAGCCAAGCCTTGAGCTACATTGCAAACCATTGAACTATGAACGTTACATCTTGTAGCTGCCATAAACTTGCAGAGATGGGGAATTTGCAGGGTGTGATTAGGCTGCCACTTGTTTGACTAAACAACAACAATGAAAGAAACACTGAACCTCTTCAACTCCTGCCATCAGTGGCTGCATCTGTCGTCTTCATAGGCCCTCTCTGATGGAATTTGCAAGAATTTTAGGCTGCAGTGAGTGAATACTCTTGGGTCAGAAGAATCACCATGTGATTTTAACAATGGGTTGACTTTCTAGGCCTTGCATTGGTTAACATGATTTTAACTGACCTCTGGTGGAAATCCAGTGGTGACTTTCAGAAACTTGTATGTTTCACTGTCAGTTCTTGATCTAGCTCTTGGCCGGGGCTCATGGATTCCTGCAGGCGTTATTCATCATGAATGACCTCTTCCTTCTTTGTCTTATTTGGATCTACAAAAAAGCAGGTGAGCCTCATTGACTCAGATTTTCAGGCTATGCTAACCTTGAACAATCCCTGAATGCTCTGGAAATGATGAAATACTCATATCCTGTCAAACAGGGGAGCCAGAAGGACGTGTTAGACTGAGAAGTGCTTTGAGCACAGCAGATTGAGAAAGAAGGATTGCACCATATGGAGGAGTTATTTCATTTTACAAAAATGATGGCAGTATCCTGTCATAATGGCCCAAAGCTTTATTGTCATAAACCAGGGCTGTGAAACATCATAATGATTTTGGGAAGCTTTGCTATTGCCTGCATGATTTAGGAGCCAGGCAAAGAAACTGAAACTTGTCCCTTAAGACTGTATGGCTTTTAATTTGGGTCACTAAGCAAATCCTGGATTTGTGTTGGTTTAGTATCAAAGCTTTGAGGTTTTCTGTACCTTCCAGGTTTCTGTATGCATCCCAGAAACATCAAAGAAGGGGAATTCTAAGAAGATGCTATAAAAGAGTGAAATTTTGAGAATTCATCTAAAAGGAGAGGAGAGAAGATAGTGGCAAATTACATAAAATTCACATGTATTTATTCAGTTGAGATGCAGCTTGAGAGCAATTTTAGGTGAAGCAAGCATGCTACTGAAGTTGGGACTATATGAAATAAAGCTCCATTGATCCCTCCTGAACCGTTCAGCTAAATCTAGTCTGACTCTTCAAATAGCTTCTGATAAAACTGAGACTCAGCCTCCAGTATAAGACTCTTCCCCACCCTTCTCTCTTTCCAAACAACATATAAATGTCAGAGCAGTTTTACTGACCTCAATAAATGCTTGCTGGCAGTGGGGGGATGATCCAAGACACTGCTGATGGGAAACCATTAAGATTCATGTGATATACCCACAGCAGGAGGGACATCAAAAGTCTTACAGACAGGAGGATTGTGCCTGGCCCATTGCCTTATTAGCCATGGGTGAGGGGAAAGAATGACATTTCCTCCTTTTTAGGGAGCCCAGGAAAGTCCCTGTAGTGGGCTCAGACTGCTCCTAATTACTGAGATGGATGGTGGTCCAAGGAGAGCCATGCTTATTTTCTCCATTCTGTGCTGGGTAGCAGAATAGGAATGAAGAAAGTATGTGGTATCTGGTAAAGGAGTATAGGGATATATGCATGCTTTCTGGATCATTTTGACTGCTTGCTTTTGAACCCACTGAGCAAATTCATCCTTGGCATAAGTAAGCAGCTTCACACCAGGGCTGAATTAGGCCCAGTCTTTCATATTTAAAAGAAAGAGGGATATTCTCAGCAATTAAGCTATAATTTTCAGTAATTAAGTCTTGACTGCTGTGAACATTCTGTCTTTTATGCAGCTGTGGAGCCTTATTGCCTCTGCAATTGGTAATTCTTTTAGCCATTTCAGAGTGAGTCAGTATTCTGCTGGCATCTGGGGAGCTAGAATTTGAACTTAGATGGCCAAAATCCCATGACCAAATCCCATGGCCTTTGCCCATCTTCAAATGATTGACCTCTGTGTATTTTATAACTGTTTCTGAAACACATGGGAGTAGCACAGATCCAGTATATCCTGCAGCAGGTCAATTTGCATTGTTTGTTGGGGAGAGCATAGGACAGAACCTTGTGTCATCCATTACTGTTATTAAACCATTTACCAGGAACTTGTTTGCTTTTTCAGCCAACATATGGACAATTCCTCTTCTCCTTTGTCAGTTCCTACTATTGGCTCTTTACTTCTAATTTCCTATTCTAGTTTAAGAAGATTCATGGAAAGACTGACAGAAAGATACAGAGGAGGTAGAAAAGCAATCTAGCTGCCTGCCATTATGAATAGAAGAGAAATTCTGTGCCCCGCTCTTAGCTAGCAAGCATTGGATTGCTGCAGAGAAAGACAGCATGCAGGCTGCAGTGTATTAGAAGTCTGTCAAGTGAATGCTTTCTTTTCAGCCACTGCTACAAGAAAGAGTCCTTATGATGCACTGGCTTGAGAGGGCTCAGTATTCCAATGCTGAAATAAGCTGTGAAATTCATATAACCATTAGCCACAGGAAAAAAACAACAGTGAAGGCCAAATTCTTCTTTAAGTTCAAGTTGCATAAATCTGGAATAACCAATCATTAGCCAATAGTTACTCTGGATTTACACCAGTGTGATCACGTCATTATCTGGCCTTCAATCCCCCTTCTATCTATATTTCTGAGAGCCAGGCATTGAACATACACATTGGGTTTAATTTCTCTTTCAGATGAGTTCTTTTTTCCATCGAAAATACTAACCTAAAAATAACAACTTTTCTTCAGATCCAGCCTCCAAGGAGCTGATGGCTCCCAAGGGGATACAAACATGAGGACTGGTTTTTATCTACCTGAGTCCCAGAACTGGGCTGTGACCGTATTTGTGAATAGTGATTCAAATACTATCGTAAAGACTCTCAATATTCAGTGGAGACTCTTGCTTTTTGATCAACTTTGTTATGTCACCTTCCCTCACTGACGTGCAAGAAGTCTCTCCTCTTGCATTTTCTGTATCTGGTCCTCTTTGTAATCTTTGAATAGTTTCTGTTCTTCTGTGAGCCTTGAGCTTTTATCTGTTTAGCCCCTTGCCTTCGAATATGTGAGCAGAGTGAGGGCCCAGTAGAAACAATTCCTCCCTTCATTCAGAATCCCAATGAAGCTTTCATAAACCTTGTTTTAAATAATTGCATTTAATACTGTCAAAGGATCCTGGTTTGAAAGCCCTGGAGAATGAAGTCCTCTCATAAATAACAGATGTAGCATGGACTGCTACAGTACAAGCTTCTTCTAGGAAGGTGGCCCTTCTCCCAGGATCTTTGGCCCATCAGAAAACATCAAGCTTCTTTGCTTTGGTCCTTTTAGGAGTTCTCCAATTCATTTTTCAGGGCCAAGAGATTTAGATAGTTTGAAAGGTATCAGTCTGTTTCAGTGATTATATCTAACCCTGTCCTCTGAAGCTTTGTGTTCCCCTGCCATTGTAAGAGCTCTTTTTCCATCTTGTTCCCATTGGTCCATTTTATACCAGCCTTTGAGACCATCATTACTGTACAACTGACAAGACTGACTCTTCAGAGACTCTCAGGATCATCATGGGTTTGTTTTACAAATCCAGATTAGTACATCCCTCCTGACTTCCTGGTGCCTGTAAATGGTGCTAATGAGGTAGTAGGAGGAAATCTACTAAGAGACTTACCTCCTAAGAACTACACATCTACAGCAGTTCTTCACCCGTTAGGAGTCCTCAGCCAAGAGTCCCACACAGCAAAATAAAGCAATCCACATCCTGGGGGATTATAAATGGAGGGAATTTTATGCCTAAGTGTCTTAAGGGGGATGTTCTTGGGACTTTGGGATATAATTATATTTTAATTAACACAGTCATCCTACCTCCTCTTTTAGGAAGGGGAACAGAAGAAAGGCATTTTAATGAGTTCCCATAGGTTTTGGTAGGTATATGATAATATCCAAATCCTATATTAAATGAATTGAGTCTACTCAAGGGAATGATAAGGAAATGGCTATTTAACAGAATCAGTCCTGGAACAGAAGTGGAGCAAGAGTGTAATCAATATGTTTAAAGATACTTGGGATACAATTTTAAAGAGAGGTTGCCTGGATTGAGTTATACTGGTATAGACTGAAAAAACATTGACTAGTCAAAAGGAAGAGTGCAGGGATTCAAACAGAGACATGATTAAACCACTTCTAGGGATGAAGAATATCATATCCAAGAAGAAGATCACGTATAGGTGCTTGGAATAAAGACCTCGGACTAACATGTATATACATTTTGACCCTTTGCTGCCCGGAATCAGACATTCTCAGGTCCTTGCATTTTAATGGATGGAGCTCTACTGCAAGGGCCAGCGAACGGAGAAGTGTCCTTTAGTTCACACTGGAGAGGCCTGTGGTTTTGGAACAGGTGTTCTATTCCTCCTGTATGTAGTTTTAGCTATTGAGTGGGATGTCTGATTATATGTTACTTGCTTTGCAGACATGATTTGTATTTAGATCTCAATTCAGTTCAACCACCTCACTTCTTTTTCTTGTACTTACCATAGAATTTTAAAACTGGCAGGTATTATCACCAACCAGCTGCTTGCTGCTGTGACTGATTGTTTGACCTATCCAGTTCTAATAGATTTTGGAGTCAAGTACTTGGAGTTAGCCCAGCTCCTCATATCTAGAGTTACTTCATTTCAAACTTCTTATGTGCTGATAGAGTGCCCTAAAATACTCTGTATTCTGCATAGAGAACAGATGCTGCTGTCAGACAAAGGATCCAAGGGCTACCCCACTAGGAGAAATGATGTTAATAAAAACTATGGCTGGATGGAAGTCTAGCTTCTCTTTCACTCTTGATATCCACAATGATATCTTGTTGTGTTTAATATGCTGTATTTAAACAATATAGATCTCTCGTACCAGTCTGTAGAAGTGGCCTGAGTTGATATCTGTCTGTCATAATGTCTGTCATAATGGGCTAGATGCACAGAAATAAGGAAACTGAGAGTTATGATGATAAAAATTATATCAGCCCTGATCCTGCAATGAGATCCAGGTGGGAGTAATTCAGTAATTCATTTGAGTTGGAGACTATTATTCCTAAGGCAACTGATGGTTCCTTTTAAAGAACTATCTTTTCCCAGCAGGTGGGGTTCTGTATAAAATCTGTGACAGATTCAAAGACTGACTCAGTTCTTGCTGTTATTTATTAAACCTGGACAAAGCCTGCATACTTTCACAAATATTTACTTGTATAAAAAAATAACATTATTTTAGTTCACTGAAAATTTTAGAAGCATATGCTTAAACAAAGGCTCCCAGTTTTAAGTCCAGAAAAGAAACCCAGCAAGTGATTTCAAATTCATGGCTTCAAAGCAGCATGATGAAGTTTTCCTTTTGGTAACCAGCTCTATCAAGAGTTGGAAAATAGGTCTTTCTCCTGAATCTTCTCTGCTTTGTGTAACTTTAGCATGTCTGAAATGTCTCCTTTCATCTATTTTACAAGCTGATATCTTTAAAGCTCAATATTTGATTGCACAGGGTGCCCATTCCCTGTTCCTTTTTCTGAATAGACTAATTTTTCTCTTCCCTCATGCTATTCATGTCTATAATTCCTACTTCTGTTGTGATTTGTTTTATAAACGGGGCTGCTTCTGTTCTGAGCCCATTTTGTTTGGAGCTGATGTGCCTCCTAAGTCCTTCCCTGTTCTTTGATGATATTAACAAATCGAGTTGCCTTGCTGGATTGACTTTTCCCCTCACTTATTTCAAAGAGCCTTTTGGATTGAAATCACCAAACCCATCACAGCTGCCATTGTAAATCAAGCTGACAGTCAATTACAAGATGGACAATGTATTCAAACTAACCTAGCATTGAAAGCCCAGCCATTTCTAACATGCTTATGGAACTGCAAATACCCCTTGTTTGCAGGACACATGGGTCCCCACTGCATGTGTACAGCTGACACGGCAATATGGTATAAAGAGTCAGCAGAACTGTAAGAGCGCTCAGAGGAGCTTAGCCAAAGTGATTAGAAAATACAATATCTGCCTTTCAGGGGGACAGTCTTAGTTGTTGGTGGTTATTTTTTCCTGGAGACGAGCTGTATGAAGCCTGTTGATTTAATGCATTCTTTGCTGGCATAGCTTGCACAGAAAGCAGCAGCTCGGAACGAAACACCAGCATTCTTATGTGCATTTCAAAGGGAAGACAAAAGGTGAAGGAGGCATCAATGCAGGTGCTGTTGGGTGCTTGGTATATTAGTCAGCAGTGAAGTAGTTAATACATGTTGCACCATTTTTACATTTGATGAAAGAAATGTCATGTAGAAGGCTATTGCCTCAGCTCCTTTCCTGGGACATGTGTGTGTGCACATGCATATGTGAACTTCAGACATTGCTTTGCAGCAATATAAAGCATCTCTATTTGACAAACTCTCCAGTACTATCCCTCCCAATGCACACACACAACATTTCCTTTTTTCTGTTCCTTGGTGTAAAACCTGAGGGACTCCTTTGAAGCCAGGAGTGACATCGGTGCTGGAAAGGTCTGAGATCAGGTGATCACACAGCATTGTGCCCCGAATGCATCAGAAGCCAAGCTATTTCCATTTGATTTACCAACTCGTTAGTGTCACCAGAAATGTGCAGAGATTTGGAAACAGAATTTGTTGCTTAAGCGCTGCAGCAGGCACACAAGAACACACAATACTACCGTTTTTCATGGCAGCTGTATGTACACACAGAGGGTAGTGTGTATATCTTTGCATAGTTCTGTGCTTGAAGAGAATGGCAAAAGGAAGCAGACTATCTTTCTTCCTCTGGAACTATGTTATGCATATCAAGCTATGTTATACTAGGAGAAACTGGGCAGTCCAGCTCAGCAGTGATGGAGCATGATCTGTGCAAGCCTTTTATTTTTTGATTCATCATTGTATGATGATTAGACTATCCGAGGCTTAATTTTATTAAGGCTTAATATTATTAATAATAATATTAGGAAAGCTAATAGGAAACTGAAGGCCTACACTGATGCAGGGATGATGAGAAGAGAGGTTTGTTTTTATCACGTATGGGCTCTGAGGTGTTTGAGGCAAATCTTTCACCTGGACAATAAACATATAATATATGATTCACATACCAGACATAGAACGAAAGACAAAGAAGCTCATATTTTGCTTAATGTACATGCCAGAAGTGACCCCCCTTCTTTGCCCCAAGCCATTTTAACAGTGCAAGGTAAATCACAGGAAGAGTTATTCTGTAAACAGCATAGCTGAACTAGCAATGAATAGGCCCCAGCAGCTTCCTTGCCCCCTACTGGTTCTTCAGCAAAATCCCATTTCTGCTTTGAAACAGTCCTTAAGGAGAGAGAGAGAGAGTGCGCGAGAGAAAATGCAATGCAGAGACTTGATATATAGAAATAGCCACAGATAGTGAAATGGCCTCCATGCCTGTCTTGTCTCTCATTAACATTACAGCATTACGCTCAATCAATACATTTTCGTAAAGTGATATTATGTGGCAGTCTGCTAAGAGAAATCAAGAATTGCACTTTCTTATTCTATTTAATTGCTGATGCTCTTTTTTTCATTCTCTGTCTTGCTCTCTGCCAATCCCTTTCCCTTTCTCTTTTTGTTAAACTAGGAAGTGACCTTCTCCACAGGCCAAGATACTATGACATTTAGTGGGGTAGTCAGTTCCCTTCCTCCACATAGAACTTGTGGGAGCAAGAAACACTCTGTTTTCAATTACATCTTCAAAGGCAACCTACAAATGCTTTTTGTTACTGGATTGTCTTTAAGGGAAACTAATTCTTTCAGAGCTCCAGTGCTAGACAAAACACAGCAAAGGAAAAGGCTGTGAATTGCACCTTGCAGTATGTGCACATTTGTTCTTACGAACTTCAATCGTTTCCTCTCTCTGCCAAATAATTGAACACGAGGCTGGGAAATAATAGAGTCCTTTTCCAGACAGTGCTCTAAAACCTTTCAAGTGCTGGTCTGGAGTCTACTGATTAGACTGAAGTGCGATCAGGAAGATCTGTTTTCCATTACTAAACCAGAGTCTCCTGAGCCTTTTGCATAGCGGCACATTGCAACCTTTTCAGCTGGATCTGCCAAACAGTTGGTAGAATCACCATAGGATGTATAATCACTTGAACTGTTAGAAGAGTGTGGAAATGGAACAAGCTGGTTAGGAAAGCTGTGGAATCTCCTTCATTGGGGGTTTTCAAGAAGACGCTGGATTCTGGAAGCTTTAGGAATAATGAATCCTGCATCTGTACAGGGGCTAGATGACTCTTGAGGTCTCTTCTAATCGCATGATTCTGTGTCTGCCTCACAGTTGAAACGTGGATTTGGGACCTTTTGGGTTAATTAGCACAAGTTTTTCCATGTAAACCAAAGGGAGACTTTCTCCTGTTGGTTTGGTATGAGTTGCAATGGGTTTGTCTCAGTTGGAAGTTTTGCATGTTGAATGCCTTATACTGAAAAGCCTGAACTGAATCTTACAATGCTGATTGACTGTGAGGTTCCCCCTGAGGATCTACTTATATGGAAATGTGCAGTATCAACCAATTAGTAGGTAAACCCTGTGCTCTGATCCTTAATAGCTTTGCCCAAGATCACACAGATCACATCTACATGAGACACTGACTGAGCAGTAGCTCATTATTACTGCACAGTAACCTTGCATGGCACAAAGCATGATGCGATGCTACTGCGCAGTAGTAATGAGCTACTGAACCCCTGTTCCCTGCAGTCAGCATAACCTAATAGCCATGTGGAGATGTTACTGCATAGTCATTTAGTACTTGTGTATGCAAGTCATTCATGTCTCATGTAGATGCAGCCACAGTGAATCAGTTCAGTGACAGAACTGGGAATAGAGCCACATGTCCCAACTCCCAATCTCCTGCTACTGCTACTAGTTTAAAGAAGCAAATGTAGTCCTTGGCCTGCTATGGTGATGAAATATGAGAGTGTGTATTTACCCATTGTGTATACTTCAGGCGTAATATCAGTATAAAACTAGGAAAAGGACAGATTAAGGAAGTCTAGGAAGGAAGTCTACCATCTTGCTTTCCATTCCCAGCTCTGAGTGGGTGTGGGTAACATGGTTGGAACAAAGTCACTAGGAGTGCTCCTATAATCTTCTTGCTATCTCTTATTGAGGGGCCAGTCACACTTCATTTTCTGAGAACTCTTTTGCCACAGGGTTTTTTTATTCCTCTTCTTAGTGAGCAGAGATGGTTGTAAAGGGCAGGTATTTCATCTGATATCCCTCAAAGACACTGAATCCAGGACAGCTAGTGTTCTTCTCTGATCCTTCACGACTCTGCGCTCTAAATATTAGGCTGGGGTGGTTCATTTTTAAGCCCCTAAACTGGACATATCTTGGCAACAATCAAGAGCTCCACTTTCAGCCTTGGCCTGATGGATTATTTGTTCTCAGACACAGTCCACTATTTAAGATACCTATGCTTCAGATTGTTAGGCAGTGATGTGATGATGAAATAACATATTTATCTGCATCTAAGATGAGGTTCCCCACCCCCACATTTAACATGAGGAAACACCTCCCATCTTGGACCTGAGTCCAGGGTGTGGGGCAGGGAGACGGGGTAGGTGATTGCCATGGCTCTGACTCTGGCCCTGACCTGGGCTCAGGGTTGGAATCAGAGCTGCAGTTGCAGCTGTAGCCTGTGGGCCGCCCTCCACACACTGTTTCTGCCCCTGGCTGCCTCTACCTCCCCTCCTGCCACCTCCCTGTTCCCCTGCACTACTGTCTCTTTTCTCCCACACCCCACTGCTTGTCCCCCCTTGCTGCTGCTTACCCTTCAGCTCTGGCCACAGCCTCAGCCCCAGCTTTGGCTCTGCTCCTGTTCAGGGCACAGAGCACATGGTTGCTCTGGCCCCTGCCCAGCCCTGCAGCAGCAGTGGTGGCAGTGGTGGAAGCTCCAGCCCCGCTCTGGTTCTGGTGAGTGGAACAGGGGTTCAGGTGGTAGGGGCCAGAGTGGGGAAGTAGCAGGGAGGCAGGTGCTAAGGGGGCAGGTAGGGGGGCAAGTGCCAGAGGAGTAGGCGCAGGGTGCAGTTAGGAGGGGGTGGGGCAAGTGGCGTGGAGGTACTGGCAGCAGGGGGCAAGGGGAAGGGGTCAAGCAATTTGATTTCACTGCTTTCCCTGCTGCAGCGGTGAGGGGGTATGAATTTAATGGGACCCTCCAATAATTAGATTCTATACATGAAAAATGATAACAAATTTATACATTTTCCATGTATAGAATCTAATTATCGTGGGGTTATCTTAAATTCATGGTCATCTTGGATTCAAGTAAATATGGTATATCCTCCTGCAGAAGCTCAGCACAAGACTTACACAACTCATGTCCTCAGCATAAGACTTGAGTAGATTTAAGCAGTGTATATGTTTTGTCCTGGGTCCCTGCACAGGGGTGAGTTACACCTTAAGGTATCACAACTTAGCTTTGATAGGACCTGTCATGGCATTCATGGTCCCTCAGTTCATTTTTCTTTTGTTTCCTGTTTTAAAAGATCTCTTTCGTCCCTTCATTTCAAAGGATTTTTGGAGGTTCATCATGTTCACTTCGTTATTATCTTCACTTTTCTTTTCATACTCCTGTTTTTATTTATTAAACTTTACTTCTAGCATTGCTAATTACTGAGTTGGAACGTCTAGATGTTAATTGACATTTGAGAAAACAACACTCAATGCTTGGAAGACATATTAATAGCCATTATGTAGTCAGCATTTTCCAATAATCACCATACAGTGGGATCTGAAATACCAGTCTCTTCCTATACTGAAGATACTTTGTCTTATTGGTAGGGACCTATTTAATTTGCAATTTTGCAGGAATTGCATAATCTTTAATTGTCCACAGAATCAACTTAAAAAAAAACACTTGCAGCCAAGATGATGGCAGCCACCTCCTTGTCCCTCCTAACTCCTGTGGCCTCTCCGCCAGTCAGTAGTAAGGGGCGGGACCACTGGGAAATGCCCACAAAATCAGCTCTTCATGCTGAGACCAAGCATGATGTTTCCTTTGTTTGGCCAGGAATTAAGTAGGTTTCTACTTATTGGCAAATGGTGACTTTATAATGCCAATCAACAAAATTCCCTGATTTGTTTGAACCATCCTGAGTGTAGTTCTAATTTCTCCTCATAATGTCTTATTTCTGCAGGAAGGGGAAGGTTGTGTGGAGCTGGAAGAAAGGGAAACTGAGACATCATGGCAATTAATGGACAATTTCTTAGGGACTCAGCACTCTATATTTACTTACTTTGGAAAAAAGAAAATACTTATGGGGTACTCAGAAACTTTTATGCTTATTGGAAGTTGGAGCCATTCTCTTTTTGCACTCGGTCCAGAGCCATTTTATTTGAAAGTAACCAGTACGCTGCTCTTTGATATTAAGTATCGCTTAAAGGAGTTTGCTGCTTTAAAGATCAGGAAGTTAATGATTTTGTGTCTTCCAGCAGCGTGACTTTTTTTATGTATACTTTAGATAATACAGCAGCTCACTGATAAATTTTTTTAGATTATTGCATTTCTTTTCTGAGGGTTTATATTAAATGGCTGGATGCTTCTGGGTAAGTAAGAGGCTTTTTTCATTTTAAAGGTTTTTTTCCCCTCCTTATGCAAATGCAGTTATGTTGGAGTTCTTCTTTTACAGATCACTTTTTCCAGGGTGAAGTTCACTCCTGTGGAGACTACCAACATAAAGCCGCTGCAGCACTTAAATTCCATGATGAAAAGGCAAGAGGGATGTCAGTGGTACATAGGTCTTGCACTGACTCTCTGCACCTTGTTATGTGCAGCCATGAAAATGTGACACCTTCCAGATCAGTAAGGCAAGTTCCACTAGATATATTCATACCAAAGCTCGTGATTTAAGTTACATTGTCTACATTTGTATCTGTAAAAGTTTTCACCTGAAGCAAATTATTTCTAAAAAGGTGCAAATATATAAAAGAATTCTAAGTAGATTTTTTTTCTTTTGAATGTGATTGGAACCTCAGTGGCATACAGGCATCAGGATGTACCTCTGCAAAGGAATGAGTTACATCAATAAGGACCTTTCTGCACTATACAGTAATTTTACATTCCCCAAATTTGGCCCCCTTGGGTCAGGTGGGTTTGTGTCTGACTTCTGTTAACCCATGGGAGCTTGGGTATGGAGGGTGGATTAGATCAGGGGCACCTGATCCATGGGGGCCAGATGAGTGGTACAGGACTGATCCATGGGCGCTCCTGCCTCCTCTCCCCCACATGTCAGATCTGGCACATGTGACACCTGCCCAGCTTATCTGGGAGTGCACCTCATGCAGAGGTGGTGAGTAGGTAGGGGCCTAGGACCCTGCCCCCAACCCTGCCCTGGGAAGAGGGCTGTTCTCTGAAATGTGCAAAATCTTCCACATGTCCATCATCTTATGCTCCACCCCCCCCGTGCAAAAATAAAGTTGTGCATGGATGTGGATGCACGCCATATTATGCGGTGCCCAGTCCAGCTGGCTTGGGACCTGTGTTGTACCCAATGCCTGGCCTAGATCAGCCGGGGTAAGTGTTGGGTTCAATGTAGGTCCCAGATCAGCCAGAGCAGGCACTTCCTGGGGCAGATATCCCAAACCAATCAAAGTAGGCACCTCACTCGGTGTAGATCTTAGGCTAGCTTGAGCAGGCAATGCGTTTAGTGTGCATCCATGATCCTGTGCACGGAGCTGGTCTGGTGAATGCTGCATGCAAAGCATGGGTGAACTCTGGATCTAGGGAAAGCATCAGGGGCTGAGTGATGGTGCCTTGTGGGTTAGATCTGGTCTGTAGGCCATATGTTTGTCACCTGTAGATTAACTGATGCAATAAATTTAATTTTTGGTTTCTGTGGCTCTGTGATTACAGATCTGTTTGCCTTGTATGATAAATGGCCTTTCAAATCATGGACAAATAACCAGATTTGGAAAAAAAATATTACTTATGGCAAACTTGCAGTATTCATACCTGCACTATATTTGTTCTCATGTGTACCATGACTACAATTGCATATTAATTTCAGGTCAAATATTTGTAACCATAAGTGACTAGACATCTGATTAGTGAATATAAATATGGTAATTGCACAGGCAAAATTATTACGCGAGTGTTCATCTGTTAACATGCAATTGTGTTCTCTTAACTTTGGAAAGGCAGGTCCCAAATGAAGAACACAACAGTATATAATAGAATTCATATTTTGAACCTAAATCCATTTTTCCTTAAACCCAATCTTAGGCTTCAGCAATTTATTGTGATGAACAGTGAGGCCAGTAGCTGTTTTGTGACACTGTGAAGTTTGAGTGTAAATTGACTGATATGCTTCATTTTGAGAGAGAGGCTAGAAATATGGTTTCTGATGCTAGAGTGCATTGCAAATGAAAGCTATGACAAACTTGCCAGATTTATAAAGTCTTTGCGTTGAGGGTTAAGCCACATTCAGAGAGAATCTCAAAAAAGGAGTGAAAACTGCTACCCAGTTCATGGAGATAATCTTCAAAATGATGGGGAAAACCTGTTAGACCAAATCAGTGAAAACTTTTTCAAAACTTCTAGATCAGTGGTTCTTAACCTTTTTCTGTTGCAAAGCACTCAGAAAGCCCACAACATGTCAGAATGTTTTTAATACTCGATTCCTATTTGAAATTTTGGGGTTTGTTTTGTGAATCATGTTTGCAGACTTAATGCTAACATAGCACCCTACCCTGTGGCACCCTTGAAATGATCTCAAGACACCCCAGGGAGCCACAACATCCTGGTTGAGAACCACTACTCTAGAGCATTGTACTTGATACCTTATTGGTAATCACATCAGAGAGGCCTTGACTGAGTCATCCACAGTGACTGAACTCCATTCTCCTTTTCCAGTGTTCATGTATATGTTGACAGGGGACATTAGTGGCAGGAATTTTACTCTGTTGTTCCTCATATGATGCCTGTTCTTTGGTTTGAGACAATTAGACTCTAGTACCTGCATGCAGTCTGGCAAGTTTTATCAAGCCTAAATCAGCTTTGCGAATCCAACAATAATATAAAAATAGACAACAACCCACCTTCAGTCTTTGGAGAGATGAGAACATTCACTCGGCAGCTTCATAAACTGTGTGCATGTCACACTCTCTCAGCAAAGACCAAAGAAATTATCCTGTACTTTGAAGGGATGAGTTCTTATAGTCTGCATTTAAAGGGATGATTTACAAATCTTAGTAGATAACAGTGAACGCATGGCACAAAGTCTTTTGGTTCTGTGTCTAAAGATACAGCGTCTGTAATAGTGAGATGAACATGTATATGTTATACTAATTAAGCAATGACTGCAATGCGTGATTAATCTGCAAGGTAACCTTTCTAAGGAAACCCCTCTTCATGTACCATGCCTGTGGCCTTTTCTACACTAGAAAAAAAGGATTGAAGTATGGTTGGGATGTGTTCCATTAACTAACTGTGACCTACCTTTGACTGTTTTACTACTGTGGTTGTATTGCAACATCTCCTACTTTAGTTAAGGAAGGCAAGGGGCACTCAAGGCTCCCTTATAAGTCAAAGAACATCCATGTGGACAGCTATGTCCCTGCCTATGTGCATGCTATTATTCATTCATGGCACACACCATCATAGCATATCAGACCATGATGGCCATTAGCCTGTATTGGGCAGGGTGTGAGTGAGTGCAGCCAGCTGCAGTTACATTTGCTGATCTTCTAGGCCTGGTTGACATGTTAGGCATGCAGGAGAAATGGCAACAGAACCTTAGGCCTTACCTCCATTTGCCCAGGATATATACAAATAGTTCCAGGAGGCCATTGCTGGGCACAGGGAGAATAAGTTTGCGATAAAAGGTAATTACAGAGCAGTGCACACAGCTATGCTGTCAGTGGGCAGTAAGTAAGCTGAACAGTCCATTTCCATGCAATAGGATTCTCAAGGATGACCTGATATCTTGGGAAACATGGGATTTGTTCCAGACTGTGCTCCTTGACTCACTGCATTTTGAGATGTGCTCTTGATCAGTGTTGGTCCACATATTACTTCCTTTCTTTGGTGAGGAATTGTTGTGTTTCCTCCTATTGATGGGAAGGGATGTTTAATTAGGAAAGTATACTACTGCTAGCATGGAACACTGGGAAACCTGTCATGTTAGCACATGTATCATCCCTGCTTTACCCAGGAACTTGATTTTTCTCTGTGGGCCAGGTTTTCTTTAGCCATTAAAACTGTGAGTGTGGGTACCACCTATGTGTACATGGTGGTTGTTTCCCAGGGCCAGACCAGGCTATTTGGCCCATACTTGGTTGGCAGACCAACACAATGGGCCAGTAGCCAGCCTTGGTACATGGGTGACTTAGTGACAAGCCTATTTTCCTATTGCTTTAAGCAACATATACTATTTCATCTACTGCCTTGGGTTTCTAGTTTTTCTAAGAATCCACACTGAGAATGCTATTCAGTAGGGGTGCTAGTTTTTCTAAGAATCTATGCTCCATACTTTGATGGAGGAGAAATACGGAAATACTATTTTGAGGTCTTGTTCGGTCTCATGAATCACAAGTCATACACCCCGTCTTGCCTGTCCCATGTCAAATCCCCAGCCACTCTCATTCACATTGACACATATGGATCTGCTCTGCTGTGATACATAGGGAGATGCAGAATGTCCTACATACAGAACTCTCTACTTAGGTGTGTGCCTTCACCTTGCTCTGTTCAGTAAATATTATGCATACTGACTTATACTGATTGCTGAATCTGGCCCTCTAACTTCACCTACTTTGGTGTAGGCTAGGAGTCCTGCAATGACCTGTAAGCGAGAACTGAATCAAGCCAGTTACCAGTTAAACTACCCTTTGATTATCTGTAGGTTTTTAATTTACAGCCAGTAAGTGGAGCTAAAGCTCCACGACAGATTATTGCTATAGAACACATATTGGTAAATTTTGCTGACGGAACTTTTTCTCCTCATCTCCTTGTATTTATTTAGTCTTTTTTGTTGCACATAAACAGTCATGCTGCTGGGAGCTCATGGTGTGATCTCTTAACTTTTCTATTTCATTCCTTGAGTTGCAGACAGAATATAGGATCTTTGCCGCATTGACTGTGCACTTAGCACTTTCTCATGCTATTTATTTGATAATGGTTGTTTTCCTTGCTGATTTCACACACAAATTTCTCCTGCCTAATTAAAGACAAAAATAATGCATTTGTGTGTTTATGAGCAGTTGTGTTTGCAAAGGGACACTTACATTCTTTTGCATCTAAGCTGATTAATTTCCTCCATGCCAAGGTTCTGGCCGTAACACTGGAGAAAACTGTCCTGCTAGTGTGTTAATGAACATTGTGTTATTCCCCCCATGTGTACAGCCCTTTGATATAAATCCCAAAGAATTGATTATTTACTGTTAAAGTTGATGGGAGTTTTTCCATTCATTGGAAGGATCCATCCACAAGCAGATGGATTTAGTAGTCTATTATTTTTTTTTTGTGACCTGAAGCAATTTAATTTCTCTTCACAATCCCTCTAAGAGAACCCAACTCCAGTGTCCTATTCAAGCCTATCTCCAGTTTATAAATGTTAGAAATCCATTCAGAGAAATAGGACTTCAATGCAGGAAAGCACTTAGCCACAGGCCTCCTTCTAAGCATGAACAGTCCCATTGACTCCAACGGGACTATTCATATGCTTAAAGTGAGAGGCATAGCTGAGTACTTCCCTGGATTGGGGCCATTAATAATTCATTTTGACTTAGACAATCAAGCTTGCAGCTCCCTAGCAGATAATCAGAGCAACATTCACAGATACAATTTTTTGAGAAATCCACTGGCTGAAACACAAATGAATAAGCCATTTCTTAAGCAAGGGTGAACAGCAAGTACATTTGTCAAAACCGGACTCTGCCTCAATATCATAAAACATGTATCACTGACCCTTGCTACAATAAGTACATTTGGTGAATACTGCAGCTCCTCTTTTCATTTTGACAAAATGGTACCACAGCAAGATGTTTAGCTTGAGGTCTTGGCCCCAGAAATAGGAGATCACTGGCTAGCTTTGCTGTAGGTTATGATTTCAGGGGCAAACTCATGTCTGGCACAGGCTGACTCATCTCCCGTCAAAGCTAGCCCTTAATCTCTTACATCCATATGATGAGCAGCTGCTATGCTGCAAAGGTTTGGTGTAATCTAGGAAGCACTTTCTGCCACTGTGGGGTTTTAGGGAATTTTAAAAGTGTAGAATTTCTGGCAGGTACTTTTCAACAAAAGATAATTTAATCTTCCCCTCCCTGCAGACAGAGCAGGAAATTTCCATTCTGGGTTTTATTCCCTGAGGTCAGTAGAATTACATCACAGTTCAATTACTTCCAGCGTTCTCAAACTCTGAACCCTCACCAGGCTTTTCTAAGTTTTCTATGTGAGCTAAGCAAGCAGCTTGGCTTTGGGTAAAGGCTGGAGGGAGTTGCTGCAGACTGGAGGCGGGTTATGGAGGGGTTTCTGGCAGAGGCATTTCAACACTGGGGCATTGTTCCATCCAATAAAATGAAATATTAAATCAAATCAAATCAGAGCCTCCTTATTCCAGCCGTATGCTCCATCCACAGCTGTGGATTTAACAACATAGCTCGTCTATCATCCAAATGAAGGCTTTCTGTGAGGCAGCTACTCCATTGCCAAAGTCTTTATAGCATTCACTCAGGAGAGGGCTCCATAGCAACACAGAACTAAGTGAGGATGGCAATGGTTCTGGCACAATAGATGGGCTAAAATGATTCAACTTAACCTTGATTTTTTTTACTGAAACTCTCTTGAGAAATAGTTATTCCTCATAAGAAGAGCAGATGGTGACCCAGTGTATAATAACAATGACAGAATATTATGATCTGAGGCTCTCTCAGGCTGGATTGAAATCAATATGTCATTTTATTAATGAACTACTATCACTCTCTCTCCTAATCTGTTTTTTGGAATATGGAATAAATGAAATAGTTTAGGGGATATAGGATATCAAAAGAAGTCCTTCTGAGTCTAGTAGCCCCAAGGGTTTTGTCACAGGATGGGGTCCTCAAGGATGGCTGTGTTACCCCTAGGGCCCCTCGACGATGCCAATTCATCCCACTGGGCACCCTCTATTCTCACCCGTCACATCTTGATGTAATTGTAATGAGAAGGGAGGCTGCCTTTAAGCCTACTTGGGCACGGTCCTGATGGACTTCCCTGAACCCTGTGGGTCCCAGACCCCTTGTGGGTCCCATTTCAAAATAGATGTCCCAGGACACCCCAGCCTTATGGGCTATATGCGTGGCTCCAACCGTCCCTTTACCACGCCCCAAGCCTCGCAGATGGCACCGACATTTTCTTGTCTAGGTCTTGCTGCAATTTGGGTCCCTTTGTCCTCCCTGGGCTCTCTACAGCCCGGTCTCCATGCCTTATTGGCGTCAGGGCTTTCCACAGCCCTGTTTCATTCAGCGCCCTCTCTGGAGTCAGGGCCTGTGCCCCCCCAAAATGCTGCACCCTCTGTGGCACCAGGGTCCCCATGCTGTAGTAGGCCCCCAATGAGGCCTCCTCCTTCCCCAAATAGCCTCACCCAAACCACCAGTTTTATAAACAGCAAACAAACATAAGCCCCTGGGCTATAACATAATACAAAAGGCCAGGGTGTGCTCTGCCCCTTTAAAAGCATTGATCTTTGTCCCCAGCACTAAATGTCTGTGGAGCTCATGGAGCCCCCTTAGCTCTAGGTGCAGCATATCAGGCAGTTGCTGTGTCACTGGGTGCTGCATCCCTGGAGGCTCCTTCCCCTCCGGCTGCTAGCAGGGAACTGCCCTCCCTAGTACCAGCCTGTTCCAGTTATATGGGCCCAAGGCCCTGCCCCTCTGGTCAGCTGACCATGCACAGGTGCAGGCTAATTTGCCCTCTGGCTTGTTCCCCTGGTAACCTGCACCTGGGCTTCTGTCTTTCTCTTTCGGCTCTCTCCCCAGACAGTTTTTGCTCTTCTAGGAGCGGGCACTTTAGTGCCCTGTGACAGTTTCCATAGCTAAGGCATACCTGTTTCTGTAGGCAATAGCATACAAGGCAGTGGTGTAATCAGCTTCACATCTACCCACCTTTGATTCCCTAAACCAAACTTTCAGGAACCCATTTACCACTGGATCGACTTAGAGCAGCCTTTGGCACAACTCTACATACTTGAACTCAAGCCTCTGGGATAATAGGAAGACACCTTAACCACTCTGTTGCTGTGGTCCTCTCTGTATCAGCATGGAATTATATTCATCAGTGTGGGCCTTGTTCATCTCACAGGGACTTTTGAGTTTCTAAACGGATATTTCTGTTTTGCATTCATTACAGATATGTTCAGTATTTTCCTCTCAAAACTTTTCTAATAAAAACATTAACTCTGATGAAAAAAAACAGCCCTAAATTGAATGAATGCAAGTGCAATCAAGTGGAGATTACTACTCCCTGCTTGGGGCTGTCAGCAAGTGCTATACATGCAGAGAAGCAGCATTGTTTAGCAAACACGCCTTTGGATAGAAACTAGATGCTCGTAAATTCCAGTCTTGGCAATGATGCTGACTTGCTGAGTGTTTGTGGGCAAGTTCCCAAACCATCTTGTGCATCAGTTTCCCCACCTCTACAGGAGAAATAATACAAGGTTTATTAACATATTTTTCTTAATTTTTTTTCAGTTGAAAAGTGGGGCTTGATTAAACATTTTTTGTTATACAACTAGTGTCTACTTTTTTATACTGAACAAACTAAAACAACTAAAAATGCTTAATATGTTATTGCTTCTAGTCACTACCTGGGCAGTGAAGCTTCCCCAGTGAAAAGTGACAGTCTGGGAACTATGGGTGGATTGTCAGTCGTATCTTGCTGTAATCCTTACTGGGAAGCACCCTGCCAGCTCTGGGCTCATTTCTAACTTCTGCTTCTCTTGGATGTTTTGGGCAGCCATCGAAACTGTTCCCTAATCTGCGTCTCCCCTGCCACGGACCTTTGTCTCTTATCAGGCCATCTCACTGAAATCCAAGGAAATGATTGATGATTTCAAACCCTGACACAAGTGGATTGTATGCAATGGGTACACGCTCATATCAAGTGAACAGCTGCATCCAGTGGCAGGCAAAATGTCATCAACACCTGATGGCTGCTGTCTTCCCTGCCAAGACATGCCAGACATAGCCAAGGTTATTTGCTGAGTTACAAGTAAAGGTTGAGCTCTGGCATGTGTTGGGCATATGCTGGCACATTTGCTCTTAGTATAGCAATCAATGTTGGGATAACTATGGGATTAGAAGTACCACTGCAGTTGTCTGAAGGGAAATATAATATAGGAATACAGACGGTAGAGAGAATTGCAGAATCTTGCCAGGCCATTTGGTAGAAATCAGATGACCTTTGAGTGTGTAGCTCAGTGAATGGACAAGGAGCTAAATTTTATCACTGTGTATGTCCACCTGGATTACAAATGCAGCAGAACAAGCCACTCATAAATGTTGCTCCTCATGGTGCACAGCCATGTGACTCAGTTTACAAAGTGGGGAAGAAATGCCTGGGAGACATATTGATCCTGTTTCTGCCCCGCAACAAGGCTTCCCTGCCAGCCAGTCACAACTTTAAAGCTCTCTTTCTATGATGAAAGGCAAAGTAGTATTGAAGTCTTTTCAGTGCTTTGAATGATTCCCCATTTGGATACCACTGCCTCTGTGAGTTCAGTGGATATAAACATTTGTATTATTAACAATTTTCAATCAGGCCAGGTATTGTGAAGTGAAAACATAGAAAAACACTCTATTTGCCCCAAGAAGCATATAGGCTCAGATAAGACAAGACACAACACTGGGTACAATGAAAACAGTGGGGTAGGAAAGGAAAGATAGAGAAGCCTCTGCTTATGTAAACTAACGTTATGTAACATTATGTAGATTCCAAATGATTTTTAAAAATGCAAATAAATAATTTTGTTATGACTCTCTTTTGGCCATGTGCCCTTCTCAGCTGCCAGGTTAATGTGGGCATCATAATGGTGGTGACTGCTAAGGTAGGATGTGAAGAAACAGAGTAGGAGTTTTCTAGATTAGTTTAAGGTGGATGTGCCATGGTTAAAGAATTGGGGGTTGTCAGGTTACCATGGATCAATGGTCTACTCTGAGACCTGGTCTTGTGTTGTTTAAGGTTCATAAGAGTTTTATGTTTGACTAATTCTTCTCTGAAGACCAGCTTGGAAGTCATGAACCACAGGAAAGTTGTTTTAAAAGATCATTTAAGGACTCAAAAGGTAATAACTAAGGTTGCTGCTATAAACCTTAATATGCCCCCCTCTTGTGTGTGTGCATTAAAGACATTGTACTTAATTACATAATCACATACTATTTTTCCTTTGGAGACAGGTCTCATTAAGTTGCACAGGATACACTATGCTCCATGTATGCAGTGAACAAAGCTGCTATCTGCTATCTATAAAAGACATTCCTCATTTGTTGTAGATGTTAAAAGTTGCACAGTATATGAGGAAGAGAAAGGAGGTTAGGATTTATATCCTGATACTGGCAAATTACTTATTCCAGACTTTTAAAATACAGTAACTGCATGGTTTCCATTTTCTGGGTGCCTAACCTTTAACTATCCTGGGCCTAGGTCTTTGAACATCTTGAAAATGAAGACTGAGGCTTCAGGGATACAGGTTTTAGCTGTGTTGGTCTAAGAATACAAATAGTCAGTGTGCTGGAAGCAATAACTTTTTTTAGACCAACTAGACAGTTGAAGTTTTTTTTCTCTTTATTGTCAAACTTTTGGGCACATGTACCCTTCCTCAGGCATAGGAGAGTGCAAAGGTTGCAAAATTTCTCCCAGATAGAAATGAAAATTCATATTTTACAGAAGAGCAGTATAAGATCTCCTGGCTGGAAAAGTTAATTTTTCATTTATGCAGATTAGGCTCAGATAAAAGTTGGAGCAGTCTATTTACCTCAAAGGTGTCTCATGGCAAGCAGGATGTTGATTTATGCTTCTTTCTTGTTATGATGTTTAATATTTCACAGGAGAATCGGTGATGGAAGGGTCTCCTGGGCAAGGGATTTCTCTTGTTGAGGGTGTTTCGCAAGTATGCAAATTTGGCTCGAAGCAAAAGATGGAACAAGGGTGTCAGCTTCCAGGTCTCAAGGTGTGGAATCTTGCTTCCTTCTTGTAAAATTATGAAGTTTTCATTTCAAAACGGTTAATTACAGTATCTTCTATATTTCAGGGATACAGATTTTGGCCATGTTGGTCTAAGAATATAAGTAGTCAGTGTGTTAGAGGCGATATCTTTTATTAGACCAACTAGTCAGTTGCACTTAGACTGAAACTTGGAACTTGATTCAACATTCGGCAGGAAGCTATCTCAGGGAGTGGAAGACAGGTTGATGTCTTTCCTATTGCCCATGTTGCTGAGGCAATATACTGTAATGCTCTATTCTAGCTGGAGTTTCCTAAGGACTGATGGCTCTATGTCCAAATATATTAGTATAGTCCAGATGGGAAGCCACAAAAGTGTATATAAATGGGGCCAGTATGGGACAGTGTTTCCTAGCCAACCAGAGATGCTACTATATGAATGCCAAATATTTGGATGGAATTCAGGAACACTCCTGAATCATGGATTGAACTGGCCAAAGTTTTGTACTAGCCAAAGAAGACAGACAATTCTATATGTGTGCACAGGGTTGGATTAGATGACCCTTGAGGGCCTTTCCAACTCTGCAATTCTTAACCTGAAGCATTTGTGCAAACCCCTCAAATTTTGTTTGCTGTCACAGAGCTGTTCTTCAATCAGCTGTTATTTATGCCCACATAAAAATACACACACACACATACACAAAACACAATACACAACAACCAAAAGCACACACATTTTACCATACACAACCCAAGTGTGTGTGGGTGTTTGAGTAGTCAAAAACTAGTAGAGCTGTTAATCTGTTTATCATTGGCACTTGAGGTTTCCGACCCCCTCCTTTGACTTCTCCTCCAAGCAATGGAACAAATTAAAGAAATAAGGCTGATTGCTTCCAACTAGTGCTGAAGAGCTCATTATTGCTGGTGCCCATCTCTTCATTACAGCTGTGAAGAATGGATGAGAACCTTATATTTCATTTCGGAGTGGGTGCATGGGGAAAGGAGAGCTGATTAATGCCAGCAGTAGCGAAAACTCATTATGTGCAAAAAGAGATGAATTTAAGGCCTGATCTTGCATTACTGAAGTCAGCTGGAGTTGTTTTGACCTTATTTCAATGGGAGCAGGATCTGAGAGAGGAAAATGAGGGAGACTTACTCTGAGGCGGCTCTGACCATGTCCATTCTTGTTTCATCTCTAAACCGCCGAAATACCATATTTTATTCACCAGACATTTACTTCACAAAGTAGCATGCTATTAATACTAAATAAACTTCTATTAATATTCATCTGGTATTTCAGTACTATACAGCAGCTCTCATTAAAGTGACATTAAACAAGAACTAGTCTATGGATGATATTCAGATACTCTCCATGAATAAACATAGTTCTTCACTCCCTTTCAGCCACACAATCTGACATACATCTGTATGCGGACAAGTTCTGTCAGTTCCCCACAACTTGGTAATGCTCCTGTGGCTAAATCCCGAAGACTGAAAGGCTTAATGCAGCACAGTAAATGCTCCATGTGAGAATTTTTGATATTGCCAGTGATATTCACAATTTTGTTTGTGTGGCCTTTCCCTGAAGTTGCAGTTGACAGTTAGCAGCGGAGTGCTCTTCTTTGTGTCATATTTCCATCTGAGGCTACCAAGAGGCTATCATTGACTTCAGCAACATAATGGACGGTCTCTCTGCACTCCTCTTCAAGCCATGTCAGACCCACTATGAGCAGTTGAAGCATTTCTTTTTCCATTAGCAATAGGTAATTTGTGCTTGGTGATTTTGATCATCCTAACACCTTGTGCTGAGTGCTTCCAAGTTTAATAATTTGAAGGGAATCATGCAAAGTGAAGTTTATTTACAATCAGGTAACTTAGTGTAGGGAAGACATGGAGGGCAGAATCCTATTTCACTTTATGTGCCTAAATGGCAGTTCCCTAATACCATGACTGCCATTTTTGGTACTTGGCATTTTTGGATTCTGTTTTGCCCTGTAGCGAAACAGAAAATACTTTGCTAGAAAATGAGGTGCAGGTTCAAACATGCTCTGGGTGAAGGTGACCTACAACCCGGGTCTCCTGGTCTCTGGGTGAATGTCCTAATTGCTACGCCAACAGGGAGAAGCCCTGACCTTCCAGAAGTAAAATGGCAGTGGTGGAGGAGGCTTCTCCCTGTTGGCGTAGCAATTAGGACAATTCTTTTTCACTGAAAAAACAGAATCCCAAACTGCATAAAAGACAAAAATTAAGATTATGTGGCTGCATATGAGCTGCTTATGACATAAAGTAAAACAGAATTCTGCCCCGAGCATCCACTGACAAACCTGTCAATGTTATTACTGTTCCTTCCCATGGAATGAAAAGAAAAAAGTAGAAAATAGCAAAAGGAAAAAACAAGTTTGCCATAATCTGGACCTTAATCTTAATTTGATTAAATCAATATTTCAGTGGGTACCAGAAAAAGGTAGAGCTCAGACCATTAGCCTAGCATTGGGTCTTCAGTGACAGAGGTGTAGTGAGATCATTCAGTGCCCAGGGTGGGAGAGGTATGCTGACCACTGTAGATGGAAGAGTGTGTGTGTGTGTGTGTGTGTGTGTGTGAAGGGAAGGGAAGCTTTACCTGTCTGAGCTCTGCACACTGAAGGCAGCTGATACTACTGCCACTGCTGCTGCTGTAGTAGTTGCATCTCAAGCAGGAGTAGCCCTATGGTCTGGGCTCCCTGGGAGTTTCCCCTGGTGCACCGTTTGCTTCCCTCTACCCTGCCCTGGATATGCTACTGGGCAGATGGCTGCCCTGCTGTGACAAAAACTCCCCAAGATGGCAGAATAGCAGCATTCTCCTTTCTTCACTCACCCCCTACCCTCTAGATACACTGCTGGGTGTGGGGCTGCTGCCTGGATCCTATGGCTGGCCAGCACGGGGCTGCTCCTGCCATAGCAAAGACTCCTGGGGGAGCGGATTCTGGCACCTCCTCAGAGTCTGTGACCTGCTCCCCCCCCCACACCCACTCCGCAATTTCTCTAATGTTCAGTGCTGATTAATATCTGATAGTTCAGAAGCAGACAACTCCCTCTGCTCCTAGTTGATTTGGCAGTGTTGATTGGGGTTTGATGGGAAGCCCATTCCATAATCTTTGTAACAATCAACCAGTGACTTGAAGGCTGTGAATTTATTACTCCTATTGCAGCCTGCGTGGCTACAGATGTGTTTTAAATCCATCATAAAATTATCCGCTCCATTTCAAGTCCAGCTATAGTGTTGAAAACCTTATGCTGCTGATGCTGTAGAGCCACTAAAACTACTAACAGATATCACCCACAAAAAAATCCTTGCTTCTCACATATTTCCTGGACCATCGTGGCTGTATCACTCCAACTCTACTACAACAGGGAGGATGCCAAAACTTTCTCTGCGCAATGGGAAATCCACAGCCTGAAGAAAGTAGTCAAACTACACAGTGACACAGTAGTGTAAGTGAGAGTGGGAGTGAGGGGGAACTAACCCTGGGTATCAACTTAATGGGGGTTCCTGTATGGCCCCCTTCCCTGCAAGGAGTCTTTGTCATGGCAGCATAGCCCTATATGGCCTGGCTATAGGAGCCAGGCAGGCCCAGCCCACACTCACTACTATATATGGAGAGTGGGAGTGAGGGGAAAGGGTGCTATGGGAAACACAGCCCTTTGCTTGGTGGGGGTGGGGAGGGGTGAACGGGGCACCAGGAGCCCAGGAATGGGGCACCAGGAACCTGGGTAGCCCACACTGCTTCCTGTCCCTCAGTGGCAGAAGCTCAAGCCTGTGCTATTAAAGCAGCAGCTACAGCAGTAGCAGCTGCCACCCAAGTGGGAGAGCAGTGGCAAGTAAGACTCCTCTCCCTCTCCCCTGCTGCCTGCTCATCATAGTTAGCATAATGCCTGCCTCCATCCCCCTCCACACACACCTCTGCCCCAGGTGCTGAAAGAGCATGTTCAGCAACATCTTGCCAAGCTTGTGCAAGAAAGTCTTTTTTTCTCTGATGCCACAGCCAAGAATACTGATTTTATCTCTGGCTTGGCCCTACTTTTCACCTAAATGTGAAGAGGACTGCACTCTAAATCCCATAGCTGATCTAAATCTGTCCCACCCACAAAAGTCTAGGCTTCTTGCATATTTCCTGGACCATTATGGCTACAACAGTACCTAAACCTATTAAGCTGAAATAAACAGTAGTCAAAGCAGATTGACATAGTCAAATGTATCACAGGTCTTGAGGTCAGGTCACCTTGCAGTGATTGGACACAGTAAAGAGGACTGGAATGGGTCTGAGAAGAAAAGTTTCTGAAGAAAGTTTCGATCACCAATCGGGGACCATGTATTCTAAGTTGGGACCAATTCATTCCCAACTTAGAATATTCTTAAATTTGCAGAAACTGTAAATTTTCCTCCTTTCATTGTTGTACTTCCTAACTCCAAATGAGGCTGCTGTGGGAATGAAACTTGAAGCCTCAGGGGACATTCATTCCAGAAAGTCTGTAATTTTGCTATTTTCAGTCCAAGTAGAAGAGAGAAATCTGAAAATTGCTACTTATAGGCAAGAGCCAGCGTAAAGATATTTCCATCTTGGCTTGCAGACCAAAGAGTCTATTAATCTGATGGAGGTGATAACATGTAGTGTAATAGTTTCAGGTCTGTAGCAACTTCACGTCATCATTTGCAGAGCACACCATGGCCATAAACCATTCATTTCAAGATCATATTCTGAGGTAACACAGATCCCCAACATCTGAATAAAAGGAGAATCTCTGTTTGCTTCAGTTATATTAATGCTTATTGCCTTTTAAAAGGAGCCTGATCATCTAGCTAAACAGACCTGCATTTCCAGGGCAGTAGTAGATACGCAACAAGGCAGTGTGAGTGACTGGTTTTTCAATTCAGCAATTGTTCCCCTTAGTAAAATAAATACAAAAATATATATAGTTGTTGGGATCAACTGATTTTTTTGTTTGGTTTTACTTTCTCTGTGAGCAAATATGTATATTCCGAGTTATACCCCACTTGGTCCCTCCTATTGAAGGTATTTCAGTTTAGGTTTAAATATTCATTGAAGTAGCAAGAGAATGACAGCATTGCCTGGTGGTTAGGACACTTTTTAGGAGTGGGGAGACACTTGGATTCTAGCCCGTGTCCCAGTGACTGTTTAATACAAAATGGGCACTTGCATTGACATGACACCACCTTATTTCATGGTGGTGAGAACAGCCTGTGGGAGGTAGGAGATGTGGGTTCAAATTCTCTTATGTGAGGAAAATGTAGCAGAGGAGAAAGTGTAGCCTAGATTGCCACAGTCTGGATGGGTGCCTTTATCACTGGGGATTGGATACATGGGGGATGGTGCTACCAGGCTTCATTTTTTTTCTCCAGCTAAAATCATCCAGTGAATTCAAGTCATGTTCATGAATAGTTTTGGGACAACTGATATTGCATTTTGGATGAATTTACCAGTCAGTGAAAAAGTTTTGTCCAGCTTTATATTCTCTTTCTTGATTTATATACTCTTACCTCTTCCAGAGCTTGACCTCAAACACCTGAAATTTATAGCCCCCCATCAGGCACCAACTGCAAAGAGAGTGATACATATTAGACTTCCCAACTAGGCAATTTGGATACCTTTCAGGGTTCACCAAAACCATGAATTTGTAGTGAAGCAACTTGCAAAAATGATATGGTTGGGGAAAGGTATAAGTACCTTTTGATTTAATTTGCCTTTATTCCCTTTTTCATGTTCTAATACTGATCCGCATTTGATGACAATAACCTGAAAATGTGTGAACTCTAAGTAAAATCAACACCTTTTCATCTCTTCTTCTTTCCTGATATACGCTTGTTATGATGTGCAGAAAAGAACTATAGAATTTATATTTCATCTAGTATTTTTCTTAAAAATGTCGAACATATTCTATCTGTTTCTGTCTGCCTACAGTGTAATTATGCCAACACAGGAAATTTACAATTTACATCTGAATTTGCAACTTCAGTCCAGAGAAACAGACTCAGTTTCTATATATGATTACCAGCCTATCCTAAAAATGTAAGGTGCACATTGTATGCGTGCCAGAAAATAGCTCCTGTCATCAGGTCTTAACTAATACCTTGATGGTTTAAATGCCCACTGCTCAGGAGTGCTAGGAGGTTTGAGAGACAGTTCTGTAAAGGTATTTAGTTGCTTAAAGATGCAGGTAGGCTTCTAGTTAGATTTTACAAAGAGCTTGACTGAGTCTAGCATCTAAGCCTCATTGATTTAAAATGATAACTTTTGTCCCATGTGTTTAAAGTTCAAAAAAAGTTTGAGATCATCAGCTGGACAGTGCTACTGGGGCTTTGTCCTAGAATTGTTGAAGTCAATGATAACATTCCAGTTGACTTCAGTGATGCATAACAATCCCTTAATAAGCAAAATATTATTATTGATATTCATGGTTTTTCTTTACACCATATGTTTTCCTGATGGCCTCAGTGAATAAGATAATGATACTAATGTTCCCTTCTCTTTTGCCTATAAATAGATCGGTAGTATTTTAAATCAGCAGAAGATAGGGTCTGCATTTAAAGCATATTCATTTCAATTTCATAGCCATTTGTAGCTTAGATTTCTACCTCATTCTTTCCTCCACCTGCTACCCCAAGTTCATAACTAGATGGAGAGAACAATCATAAACAGTGCCTTTTCTTTTTTGTTGGTTGCATGATTAACTTGGCCTCTTCTATAAGCACACGCCAATCTGGTGAAACCTCAGGGTGGTTGTTATAGAGGAGAGAAATTCTTCAAGGATGGTGAGAATAACAACATCCAGTAAGGACAGAATGGTATCAAGTTTTTATAACATAAATCTAGAAGTGTATGCCCCTTGTTTCTTCTCTAGGCTCTCAAGGCTAATGTGGTCTAATAAGTAAAGTTGGGGCTGTGACATCAGGACTCCTGGGTCTGGGAGGGAGTGTAGGATTAATAGTTAGACTATGGTAGTAGGAATCAAAATACCTTGTAATGTGCTCCTAAGAGGCATGTTCCCCAGGTTCAATTCTTGGCTTTTGCTTTTTGTGTGAACTTCAGCACTATTGTGTTGTGTGTCTCAGGTTACCTAGGTGTAAAGTAAAGTAACACCTGCCTCATTGGTGCACTGTGATGGCTAAATTAATATAAATTTGTACAGCACTTTGAGACCTTCTGATAAAGATCTCTGTACATGTGCAAAATACTGCAATTACTATCATTACCCAGACCAATCAGAGCCTAATTAAAATATGGATCCTGTCTCAGAGTGAAACTTATTGTTTATTTTGTCTGTCCTTGATTCCAGGAATCAGATTCTAGGTGATGAAATAGGCTAGTGCTGATTTCACCATGCTGCAGTTACTGGTGAGTTCTTCTCAGCAGTTCTGCCACGGAGATAGGAGGTGCAGATGTTCATCACAATGGGGAAGTAAAAGGACACTAAATATTTAATATCCAAAACTTAAATATTATCATAAAAGTAATTTAATATAAATGGCTTTCAACAAACCCTTATCCATTTTTCATGACTGAAATGGGTGGCTGGTTTTTTGTTTGTGTGCAATTAATTTTAATAGGTGCATCACATTAATTCCAGTCCCTTATACCCCACAGACCCTGGACCCATCAAGAAAAGGCATACAGCACAACATCAAATATTACTAGCACAGAGGATGACCCAGATAGCTGTGTACAGATTTGGAAATAACAAGTTAAAAGGCTATTGGTAATTTATTAAGTATATATAGACCAGTTAATCTGTGTATATGAGGGTGAGTGAGGAGTGCCAGGGCATCCTAAGTGGAAGATGTTTGAAAATCTGAATATAAACTAATAATATATAAATATTATATTTTCAGTTTGTTTATGGGCTTTATGGGCTTATTAATTAAATGGGCTTTGGATAGTGATCCAAAGCCCATGTAATCAATGGGAGTCTTTTTATGGATTTCAGTGGGCCTAAGATGAAGCCATCAGTGACTTCAGAATTTGAAGTAGGATCAGGTTGACCAGGTCTTTCTCAGTGAGGTTAAAGACACGTTCTCTTATGCCTTGAACTTATTCATCTTACTGAGATACCATTAGGACCTGACCTGGTAAAATGGAGGCTGGGATTAGGAAACTTTATCTTTGTGTGTTTTACATCTTGTGAAATCTGATGTTCACCCTCCACATTGTGGGAAGGAAGCAACACATGCAGTGCATCTACCTAGGTCCTCAGATTGGTGACCATTATAATGACATGCGAATTTTCTAAAGCAAACCAAATATAACTCAAACTATTTGATATAAGCCTGGAAACAAGATTCTGTGCAATTTACTGAGAAAGTGAAAGGAGGAAGAAAGAGCTCGTACACTCTCTGTTACTGTGGAACTGATCTTTCCCTGTAGACTCCTGTGGTAGGGGAGCTCCAGCTTTAATTAGCATCAGCCTTAACTTGCTGAATATTAATTAATGATGCTTTTGGGGTAATCAACCCTTCATGTATCTCTGAGAAACAGTAAACTGATTAGTAGACAGACCTTGACAGAGTAGAAGCCAAAAATACAGTCTGTTCATCCATAAGGTATTGTAAACTTAATTTAGGTGTATCAGTTGTGCCTAGAACCAAAAAGCAATAAACATTAGGAGTGGGGAAAACCGATGCTAAAGAAAATGAAGCTGAAAAGAATTCAGCTAACTTTCTGATTGTTCATATTGTGTTGCATTAGGACCCAGTCAAGAGAAGAAGGTATAGAACTGAATGCCCTGAACTAGTTTCATACATCTATAACCAGTTTGTTTATACCATGCTCCTCATTATATATCTGAGCTCAGGACCACTCTGCATTAACTGGGCAGTGCCAGGAGTATTTTCATGAGAATGACAATTTTGGATGGCTATTTAGATTTTGAATGGTTCTCTGAAATGAATCTTGGGAGCTGGACTAGATGTCCCTTGAGGACCTTCAAACCCTGTGATTCTTTAATTTCAAATCACTTGAAATTTACTTGTTGCCAACTGTAACAGGGAGACGTTGCTCCCTGTTCCTTAAGTGCAGCGAAGAATGAAACTTACTATGAGGATGACAAGACAGCGAGAAACACTAATGTCATCAATTGGTGTCGGGACTGTTTGCCACACCTGAAAGACAAAAGACATTGATATTTGAGTAACTGGAAATGACGGGCATAAAAGAGTGATGAGTGGATGGTGTTGATCCCCCAGAAGGGGCATCCGGAGCCGTGCTGATCTGACAACGGTGATAATTTCCGTGTGGAGGCATGAAAGTGATGGAGCTCAGTGTTTCATGGGAATTGAAGGCACAGAGGCATTGGCTGAGACTGTAGATTGGTGAACCCCAGCAAAGGTAATAAGAGATAACCAGAGATATTGTTGTGAGTTACCGGATTGGATAACAGGACTATAGAGACTAATCTAATTACCTCGACCTGAGTTGGGGGATATTGGCAGTCAAAGAAGCTGGGTTTTTTTTCTTTTTCTTTCCATTTGGTTTTTAACTTATAAGGGCACTAGTATGAGCTGAGCATGCCCACAGAAACTGTGAAACATTGCATCGCTTTCAGAGTGAGCAGACCTCATGATCATAGGGGTACTAAGCGAGTTAAATATAGCTTTACAACAGTGACAATCTCACAGAGTTACCCCTGTGTTTTTTTTCCCCATTTAACTCCCATCAAGACGTGGCAGATGAATAAGCCACAGGAGAAACTCTGAATCCTTTTTTTTCTGTTAACTTAGAAATAATACTCACTCACATCAACAAACAGCTCAATGTTAAGCAACTGATTCTGGAAATGAATTTATTAAAAACATGGAGAATTTTTTTTTAACACAAAGTGATTTACAGATTTGGAGTTAAGACATTCTGCCCCTGACCACCACTGGGTTTTATTTCATACTCCAGCATTGAGTTGCATGAACTTGGGCAAATTATTTCACTTATTTTTGTGTTGGATTCTCTAAGTATAAAATGAGGATAATAAAATGTTTTGAGATATATGAATCCAAGGGACTGTAGAAGAAATATCAATATTTCTTACCAAATGATAGCAAAATTAAAACTGCAAGACACTTAAAATTTCTGCATTCAACCTGTATAAATAAACTACCTTTCCTATCATATAATCTGTCCCCAGGTCTGTTTGGCATGTAATTTGATACTTTCTTATCTTGGACCCTTGCATCTTGCAAGTGGCAAGTTGAAGCAACTTATCAAAGCTCTGTCCTTGGACCTGTACTCTTGAACATCTTTATTAACTATGTGGACATTGGTGTCAGAAGCGGACTGGCCAAGTTCTCCGAAGATACCAAACTTTGTGGTAAAGAGTCCACACCTGAGGATAGGTTGACCCTGACAGGCTCGAAACGTGGGTGGAAAATACTTGATGACATTTAGTATGGAAAAATGCAAGGTACTCCATCTTGGGAAAAAAACCCCGCATCATGCTTATAGGCTTGGCAGTGCTACGCTCGCTAGCAGCACGGCTGAAAGAGACTTGGGGGTCATGATTGACCACAAGATGAACAGGAGTTACCACTGCAATGCCGCAGCTGGTAAAGCAAACAGAACTCTGGCTTGCAGCCATAGATGCTTCTCAAGCAAATCTCAGGATGTCATCCTCCCGCTGTACTCAGCCTTGGTGAGGCCACAGCTGGAGTACTGCATTCAATTCTGGGCTCCACAATTTAAAAAGGATGTGGAAAAGCTTGAGAGAGTCTAGAGGAGAGCCATGCACATGATCAGAGGGCAGGAGAACAGGCCTTTTGAGGAGCAGCTGAGTGCCATGGGACTCTTCAGCCTGGAAAAGCGCAGGTTCAGGGGTGACCTGGTGGCTGCCTATAAGTATATAAAGGGTGCACACCAGGATCTAGGGGAATGTCTGTTCACCAGAGTGCCCCAAAGGATGACAAGGTCAAATGGTCACAAACTCCTCCAAGACTGTTTTAGGCTGGACATAAGGAAACACTTCTTTACTGTCTGAGCCCCCAAGGCTTGGAATAGACTCCCCCCAGAGGTGGTGCAAACACCTACTCTAGAGACTCTTTTAAGAAACATTTGGACACCAGTCTTGCTGGGATCCTTTGACCCTAGCTGACTTCCTGCCCCTGGGGCAGGGGACTGGACTTGATGATCTTTTGAGGTCCTTTCCAGCCCTAATGTCTATGAAATCTATTAAATCAGTGCTTTCAGTGCTGAAGAGCCTACCTGAAGATCCATCCAGAATCTTTGCTGCATGGGCATGGAAAATGAAGATACTATTTTAAAATGTCACCACTTTTTTCATTTTCTTTTGCCAAAGCTGATTAGAACAGACTAAAAATGGGCAATTCTTGGGTTTTGTTTTGACATAGAACTGGAGTTAGAGAAGCTGCAAAAAGTATTTTAAACACTATTTCCACTGAAAAATAGACAAGACAAATAATGATGTACTCTTCACACAAAGATGGGTGGGAATTTTTCCTGCGAAATTAGTGATTAGGTATGATGATGATGAGCAATCCATAAATCTCTAATGCAGGACAGACAGAGAAGCAGACTGATGGGAAAAAAACCCCCAAAATACTATGCTCTGTAAGATTCATTAAACTCCATTCCTAGTATCTGACAAAATAGGCTCTTGCCTATGAAAGCTCATGCCTCTCTGATCAGTCTGCAAGGTGCCTGATTCAAGGTCCAGCTCTATATACCCATCTTCTATATACTACTTTGAGAAAACATGATGCTCATTAAAGGTGCTACCTTATTTGATAATCCTGGAGACTGACTGTTTATCCCATATGCAAGCACATCAAAAGCAACAGCAGAACAAGCTGACTTTGTATCATCTCACCAGTCACTGCTAGGGATAGACATTCATCTCTATGGCCCTCACCTCTCTGATGTGACTGCCAGCAAGGGATCTGCTGAGTACTAATTTGTTTTCGTGATTCAACTAATCTGGTGTCTATGAACAGTGGGACTGTTGGTGGCAATCATATCAGGGAGCTCTCTAATTCTAGTTTTGAAAGAGCTATAGAACAGTCATATCAAATCTGTCACATAATCCATTCCACTTGGACTGCAGGGTAGGAGAGGTATTTGAGCTAGCTTTAAATGAACTAGTTTGAGTGCCATAAACAGAACTGCAGCAGCAAGGAGTTATGCTCTGTATTACACTATATTCTTCAGGGCAGAGCACAGTGGGACTCCATGGGGACCTCTAGACATGATTATAATAAAAGCAATTTAAAATGGGATGGAGTAACTAAGAACCACTATAGCAGAGGATGGACTCGCAGAGCATTGGGACTGGAACACAAGATGCTGCAGGAGAGATGTTAACTAAATTGTTTGCATGACCTAGGACTGGGTAACAGGATTGAGGAGAGAACTGATTTAGTGAATGTGTGAGAGTCAAAAATGAGGATTTGGGGTGAGATCTGCATAAATATTGGAGGGATGCCTATTTCTAGCTACTGATTCCTTCTAGCAGGTCTTTAACTCAGCTGGAATCCTTTTCACTTATATATAAGAAAACAAATGTGCATTTTGTTATAAGGCCCAAGGAAATAAGGTGTAAGCCCCACTGAATTTCTCATGAAGTGGTATAATCTTTTCATTCCTGCATGGCAAAAGTTTCAGACTACTGCCCATTGTGGTAATTGTCACTCTGAAATGTACTTCTGCTTAGCTGTAGTTAAAGTAAATCCATCTGTTGGAAGAACACTGAGAAAGTTTTACATTTAAATTTACAGTATCCTTATTACTTTTTTGGCCTGAAAACCAGGGGGCTGATCCAGGGGCTTGAAATGTTTCTGTTGGACTCAAGGGAACAGGATCAGATACGAGCCTCACTTTTAACTCTGGTTTGTTTCATTGAGAGTTTCAGGCTGCCAGTGGGAGAATCTACATATGCAATTAATTTGAAGCAATAAACTCCAATGCTTGGTACACCAGAGTTCTTTGCTTCCGGGTGTGCTGTTTGAAAGTGTGCCTGGGACCACAGCATGTTAGGTCAGAGCAGACTCAGCTGACAGGGGCCCCTGGGGGGTCAGCCTGCCAGCCCAGGGCTGCTACTCCTTGTCTCAATGTACTGCAGAAGGGCTGGCTAAGGCATGAGGGGCTAGCCAGCAGGCAGCCCCTCCACTGAAGTAACTTTGTGCCCTAGCCAGCCAGGTCAGCATCTACATGTGCATTGCATTCGTGCATGATAGCATCTACATGTGCACACTAAAACTCCATAGCATTTGTAGCATACTCCATAGCAGTATGTTCTTTCTCTTTGTGTATGCATTCATATATATGCTTCATGCTATTTTTCCCTGTAAGCTTTCCAGTGCTTCCTGTCGTCTTTGTCTCTTCTCTTAAACGGTAAACCTGATTTGCCTGGAGACCATCTTCATTTTGTTTATAATACAGCACTGGCACAATATTGGCATTCAATGAATATTGAATATTGTATTTTGTGTGCAAGTATCCTGTGGAGAACGCCTTTAAATTTAGTCCAAAAATATCTGCCAAGATCTTATGGCTGGATGAGAAGGACCAGAGTATGATAGGTTTGTGTCCCAGGAGTGGCTGACATCCCCTTGTGGCCAAGCAATTTCTGACCTGGCTCATACCCTAGGGCCCCATACCTCCATTACTTATCCTGCTGCACTTTTGATATTAAGATTTATTAGAAGGGAGGCTGCTTGAGGGTGTTAGAGCATGCCTGTCATTGTTCCTGTGTTGTGGTTTGGCATTCTTAGCTTCCATCCTTTTCTTTTGCTGGGCCCTCTAGCTCTAGTCCACTGCCTGCACCAAGCTTTGGGGTACTCAGCTTCTTGTCTGTCTTACAAGGCCCTATCTCTGCCCTCTCCCAGGTTGCTGAGCCTCCCTAGGGTTTCTGGAATTGCCTTTAATGGGCTCCATTGGATTGCCCCTCTGGGTGTGCTCAGTGCGCCCCTTGCAGGCACTGTAAGATTGCCCCTCTTTGGCACTATAGGAATGCTGTGCTCCCCCCCACCCCTGCAGGCACTATGGACCTCCAAGCTACTTTTCACAGTCTCCCCAAACCACTGGGTCTTCTCGCAGTATCTAATGCCCCCTGGGCACTGGACTCTCCTGGTCCACCCCCCAGGCACTGGACCAAACTGAAACAAAATACAAGCACAAGCTCTTCTGGCTATAACAAAACTCCTACCCAACCCTGGGTCTATATGCGTGGCTAGCCCTCAGCTTCCTCTCTCGCTGTCTCCAGACCTAGCTTGCTTACAAACCACAAACCCCTTCCTGCCCCTGGGGCAGGGGGCTGGACTCGATGATCTTCTGAGGTCCCTTCCAGCCCTAATGTCTATGAAATCTATGAAATCTTGGCTACAGGTACCTCCACAGAGCACTTCCCTGTTCAGCTTCCTTGGCCAGACTGCCTGACCAGCCTCTGGGGCTGCCTTAGATTTCTCTGGCCCTGCCCCCTTCTGGTCAGATGACCCTCCTGGGTTGCCTGCAGGTGCCTCCTAATTAATTTCATTATCTAGTTGTTATGGCATCCCAGCTGCAGCTGTGCCCTGTCTTCCCCGCAGGGTGGTACCTGGACTCTTTCTCTCTTAAAGTGACAGAGAGCCCCAGAATCTAAATTTTAAGAGGATGCAACTCCATTGCCATCACTGAAGAAGCAGTGTCCGATTTGGTGTCAAGATTGGGTAAGACGAAAACAATTGGAAATAAATGACTATTACATAACATTTAGCTCTGAATTTGGTTTGCATTGGGAACCAGAGTCCAGAGGAGAGCCATGAGCATGATCAGAGATCAAGAGAGCAGGTCTTATGCGGAGAGGCATGGGACTCTTCAGCTTGGAAAAGTGTAGGGCTACGGGGGACTTGGTGGCAGCCTACAAGTATATCAGAGGTGTGCATCAGGAACTGGGAGAATGTCTGTTCACCAGGACACCCTAAGGGAAGGCAAAGTCCAACGATCACAAACTGCTGGAAAACCATTTTAGACTGGACATAAGGAAAAACTTCTTTACTGTCTGAGTCTCCAGAGTCTGGAATAGACTCCCCCAAGAAGTGGTGCAAGCACCTACTCTGGACATGTTCAAGAAACGTTTGCTGGGGTCATCTGAGCCCAGCTGACTTCCTGCCCCTGGGGCAGGGGGCTGGACCTGATGATCTCATGAGGTCCCTTCCAGCCCTAATGTCTATGAAATCTATTAAATTTATAATTAGTACTCATCACACTTGCAGTTATATTGTACATCAGCTTTATTCTTACATGCTGAAAGCATCACAAAATGTTGATAGATATGTTGTTAGCACTTTCTTATTATAGCTAGATTCCCTGAGCACAGATTCTCGATTTCATTAATCCAGGGAACAGGCAGGCCCCACTTGTCATTCATCCATCTCGGCTAGACTTATCTCTAGGGGCCAGACTGAGAAAAAGATTATGACTATTTTTGACCTCTGTACAAAAAATAATCTCTGTTCACTTGAGATGCCACTCATAGTAGTAGGTTGTACAGATGTTCCAAATATGATCGCTTGTGCTTTCGGCAGTCCTTGGATGCATCTACATATTCATTAATGCACTTTTGCTAATGCGCATTAAATTTAGTACCTCCATTGTGAGGTACTACAAAAAGGTGCATTAGACTATTTTAATGTGCATTAGCAAAAATGCACATTTTTTGTGATGTTTTAATGCATATTAAAATAGGCCAAAGCTCATTAAAGTGCATGTGTAGTAGATGTGCCCCTTGTGCCCAGTTCTTCCTCAGAGGAGTTCAAATATACCCATGATTTCTCATAGGCTTCTTGAACTAGGCTTCCGTGGGAGGAGTGGGAGTCAGATGTCTTGCTGAGCTCTGTTAGGCTGCATTAGTAGTATGGGAGGCAACATGGCAGAACTATACTGAGCTTATTCATTCATAGTACCAAAGTGAGCTTTCACTCATAGGATACCATACAAATCTTTGTAAATATGACCCTTTCTTACATGTTTTAATAAGCTGTAAAACAGTTAATGATATGCAGTGTTGCCACTGGATATCTGAGTTAGTATTTGCTGAGATGAACAGGCAGTATACATCTCTCTGAAGCTTAAAGTTCTGCAAATACAGGCAAATATCACTGTATTAGCTACTGTTGCTCCACAACTTGAGGTTTTCTCAGCATCCATAACATCCTGAGACTTAGGTATTTTTAACTGAACGCTTAGATTCAAGAGAACAGGACAGCTTCATGAAAGAGCTTCTCATATATCGTACCAATGGATGCATCTACATTAGATGCTTCGAGCACAGTAGACTAATTCTACTGTGCATTCTCAGAGCAGGCAAAACCTATTTGCACTAATGCACAGTAGCACCAATTATGGAGCATTGTTAGTACCTGTCATTACAGATAGTAAACTTAATGTGCCATAATTATGGCGCATTAATGAATACATAGACATGCCCATTGTGTATCAGCTGAGTCCTGGTCTTGTCCACCCTCAAAAAAAATCTTCAGTAATACTCCCTTCTATTTATTCCTGTAGGCTACTTCCATCTCTCTGCTGGGAAAATATCTCTTTTAAACTGTGGAAACTAAAGGAGTTTAGTTAAATTGATTTCCCATTGTCCCTATCACGTAGATTTAACCAGTCATTCCAGCTGTTCAGAGGCTATTTCTGTTAGAATGATTCTTCAGGTGTGACAAGGGGCCAAATTTAAATTAAATTGATCCTTGCTGTATAAGGTTCTCAACCTTCAGGTCAGCCATAGATACTATCTGGCAACAAAGCTGGCAAAACAAAAGAGTTTCCCCATTTGCAGGAAATATTGTTATTGCAATCTGGTTTTGCTTCAAACTGGAGCGGAACCAACATATTTCAAGTTTTCCTGTGCACAAGAAATCTCCTGAGACCCTGCAGCTGGTTGGTAAATTGATGTTTTTGTCAGTTTCACTGCTAACTACAATAATGTCAATTTCACTGACTAGCTGCAGGGGGTCCCCAGCTCTGGGGCTGAGGGATCAGGAATCCAGGCAAAGTTCCATTGGAACCTTGCCTTGGATTCAATTAACATTCATTGAACCTGAGATGTTTTGAACAACATATTTTGGGCTCAGTGAACTGGCATTTTCTCTTGAATCTTTACATTGTTAGAAAATTTCTAAACAGCTGTATAGGGCTATACTTGCTTCAACCCTATATGGATGAGGGCTGTATAAGGACTAAACCCAGCAAAGAAAAGACAGGAAAAAGCCATGATGTCAGTTTTGAACAAAACATAAAGGAATCCTACTCTTTCAAAACACAATTCGGGACAATGCTGGCAGATTGTTTGGCTGCTCCTGCATTATCTTCTAACAGGTGAACAATTAGTTAATTGGCACTGCTAATTACAGTGTTCATTAAGCAATCCCAGGTGGCAGGTTTACCCTTCCCATCCATATCATTGAGACATTCTGGATAGGATTTCATGCGCAACTGGAGGTAATAGCTGTCTTTTGCTCTCAGACATGCACAAAATCCAGCATAGTGGAGCAAGTGATTTTGAATGTTGCAGGTCATGTGCTTCAGCTGTATACAGGATTAGCCATAACAGCTCCTGACCTCAATTCAAAGAGGTGGAGAGCTGTGTTGTTCTGTTATATAAAGGTTATCACATTTCTGTCATTAATTTCCATACATTTTTCTCTTTGTATCAAAACTGTTTAGTTTTGTGCAGAAAGATAATATTAATAAGGTATAATATTTATAGAGTAACAGCAACTTACGTCTTCCAAGGGTTATACAAACATTAATCCTTCACATAATATCTGGAATCAGAGCTGGAAATAATCTCTTAGGTCCTATGCTGTCCATCCCCTCTGTGGCACTATCTGGATGGCTGCCACTGCTATTTAGACCAATTATTCTCAACTTTTAGACTCAAGATGCCCCTGAGCTTTCATTTGTTTTTTGACTACAGAAAACAAATAGAGCAATTCTTTTGTTGCAAAGAACTCAAAAAGACCACAACAGATCAGAAAGTTTTTAACACTATGAATTTGTATTTTAAATCTCTGGGTTTATCTTGTGACTCATGTTAGCACACCTAACAGTGCTAACATTGAATAGCACCCTGTGGTAGCCTTGAAAAGATCTCATGGCACCCCAAGGTGCTGCAGGATCCTGGCTGAAAATCACTGATTTAGAGTTTTCTTTCCTTCACAGCACCAGCTATTATTTGTAGCCCTGCATGTTAAAGATCTCCTGTGAACCAGAATTTTCTGAGATAATATGGCTGCTCAGAAACATAGGTGTTCTGCTGACCACAGCTGTTTACCTTTGCAGGCTACAATTGGCTTGTAAGGTCTCTATGGTCTTGATTTGGCATCCACTGTTCCATTGACTTTGTCAGGGGGTGCTTCTGATGGGCTCCAGCCCCTTTTTACATTCCTGGTCCTTTCCTCTTCTCACTTGCCTACCACGCTTTGATGTTAAAGAAGAATACAGGAATGAGGAGGTCACTTGTCAATCTGGACTGTATCGAGACACAGGTTCAGCAAAGCTTCTTCCATAGGGCTCCACCTCTCCTACACCCTATTTTCACCACACCTGGCTGAGGTGGAGTCCATACATCCTGGCATGGAGGTGTCACACTCCTTTGTGATCCCCACTTATGGAATCACAATAGTCCAGGGCTCACGTTGCTGCCTTGATTAGCTAATCCTTCTGTGGTCCACTCAGTTTCCTGGATATATCCTTTCTTCATAGGAATTGTCAGTCATTAATTAATTCTTACATGAGTCACGCATGTCACTAGTCCATTCCCAATCAATCTCCCACTGTGTCAATTCAGTCAAAGAATTATTCTTTCCCCAACTGACTCTCATTCATCTCTTCCCTTTCTAATCTCTTAATAGAAGATCAATTATCTTCCTTCAAGTAGCCATCCCTCCTTTCCCCAGCCCCCTTTTGTCTATTAAAGTGGTCAATCCCCTATTTGGATTTTCCTAATTCTTTCTGTTTGACCCGCTTCATTTGTCTCTATCTCAACTTCTGGTGCAGTCATCCTCAGTTATCACATTGCCCAAACTTAATGTGCCGGCTCTCCTCCAGGCTTCTCTTACTCTTGGTCCCAGTCTGGGCTCTTGTTTCTTCTGGCTATGTTCCATGCCTCTGCATGGACTGTACTGCAGCCTGCTGGCATGCTCCCCTTCCTGCGGGAAGTGAACTGCCCAGCTTTTCTCCCGGTCTTCTGGGTTCATGGGCCAATCAGAGCTGGCTCCTGGTGCACGCTGTAATGTATGTTGTGGAGTTGCCTCTCTTTCCCAGCTGAATCCGTGCTGCTGCTCCTGGCAGGTATGTGTGGCTGGCTCTGCATCCAGGTAAGTTTGCTTGCATCTACCCCCTGGAACACGGGGCTGAGGTCCACTCCCTGTTAGTCTTCAAAAGAAAGTCAAGTGCCAGAGCTGCCTTCTTTGAGCTACTGCCACTTTGAATTGTCTCTCTGTAATTGACTCAGTATCTTTTCATATTTCATCAGACAACCTTACATTTTTCTGTATTCCTTTTATTTTTTAATTTCTGGCTCTCTTATTCTGACTGCAAAGCCATGTTATAGATCAATTAGAACTGCCAACTACTGAGTCAAGTGACTTAGGTTCTATTCCTGATGAACAGTGTGCAAAAAAAGGAACTTCTCTAGGCTTCAGTTTTCCATTCTGTACAATAGGAATAATACTTGTCAGCGTTTCTGAGGTGCAGGACACCACACAAAGGCAAAAAATGATTATAAGTTCATTTAACTGCTTCATATCATATTTCCTTGTTTCTATTACCATTAACTATGATTTATTTAATTATGTAGCTGTTATTCATCTATATAGCTTTCTGTGGTGCATTTACATGAGTGATGCTACATAAAGTTTATGATGATGATTTAAGTAAAAATATGTGACATACACTGTATGGTCTGGTCTGTGGGGAGCTACACACAATTTTTCATTTCTTGTGTGTGTGCATTTCTTTTGCAAAGAGAGAGGCCACACGTGCTTTCTAAACACTCTGTGCTCTCTACATCCTCTCATTAAAGGCACAGATTACTTACTCCAATAAAATATTCATATAACAAAGGTGAACATTATGCTGCAAAGGTTCCTTTTGAACACGTTGCAGAAATAGCTTATGGAAAAAAAACCTCTTTGGAGCTGAAACGATATGGTGCTCAGTACAATGTGCATTAGTTGGTCTGTTTACACTGAGTATGGCCCATGTTCAAGGCTATCTTGGATAGGCATATCACAGGGGTGATCAATCCCTGGTCTGGTCCACAGAACCGTGTCATCTGGCCCCATGGCTCGAAAAATTTCATAGTGGGGGAGTGGTGGTGGCATGAATTGCTACTCTCCTGCTGCCAAATATACAGATCCATGGAGAGCTCTGCCAGTTCATTAGAATGCCCTGTGAACTAGATTAGATGCATAGGCCAGGGGAGGCCATGGGGCCAAAACTTTGAGTGCTACTGTCCTATAGAAAAATGCACACATGAAGAGATTTCTTTAATGAGAAATATAACCAAATTGTGAATGCAGCTAAAACTTAGGGTGCTGCCTGAAAAACTTGGGCCTGCTAAGCAACCTGGATACTCATATAACACATATAGCAGTGCCTCAGGTATTGGTAATGGCCAGTGAAAACCTGGTGGGGATTTTCTTTGGTTTGGGTATGGGCTGGCCCGTTTATTTTAGTATGGTACACAAAAACATGGATACTTCACAAGACTATGTTCCTAACCCCTCTGTGAAAACAAGAGTTTGTGAAACATCTTGGTGGTGTATTTAGAGCCACAGCAAACAGATGTGATTCAGGTGTTTGCTTTGCCTTTTATTTAAAAGGCTTTGATGAGTTGCCCAAGATTGCTGATGAAATCTGGCTGATTGGAGAAGTGGCGCCGTTGAAGAAAACCACTTAGTTTGGCCACCCACTGGAAATTCAATGGATTGTACACCATCCGGGTACAGATGGAGGCTTTATTATATTAATAAACTACTGGTCAGGATAATTATCTCAGGAGTGAGATAAGTCTGCATGATGGCCTAAATCTTGTGAGGTATAGGGAACTGGTCCTTTAAAAAGTTTCACAAGAACCAGTTGGAACTGGTGGCTGCATTGTTCAGAGATTCAAGTAACACACGGGTGAGTAGTGAGAATTCTGTCTGTGTGAAACACACCTCTATTTAACTGCTTGGATCTGGGTGATATCTGAACACAGGAGGTTTTAGGTAACCTTGGTACAGTGACTTTAGGACTCCCAGGATTTGGCCCAGTATATTTTGCCCTGAGGAAAGGATATTTTCCCCCCTAGTGTTTCAAAGTCCCTATCCTCTTTCAACTGGCTCTTTTCTTAATGTTTCAGACCAACTTTCAACTCTTTTCTAGCTGATTTTTAATTATCCTGGTGCCACACTGAGATGCAGTTGGGATGGAGATTCCAGCCATTATTGAGTTGCATCTGCTGATCACGTAGGTATAATCTCTGTGGTAACTGACCCATGTTGGGTAGAAGAAAATAAGCTCAGAACTAAAGGTTAATTGCTGTTTCATTTATGCATTTTTTTTGCAATTCCAGTGTTGTGAATTGAATTTCTAATTAGAATCAAATTATCAACAGATTGAGCATCTTTTATTTGGATAGCTAAGAACTACTCAGACTGGTTCAGAATAGGCAAAACCAAGGCCCCTCTCTTATATTCATGTATGGGAAACCCCTGTCTGTTTTTTTCTTTTTTCCCCAGTGGAAGAAGGAAGTTTCTTGTCCTTTTAGAGTTCAAAGTATCAGAAGAGCTCTGTCAGTCCTTCCCTGTGCGAATATAGACCAATAAACCTCAAACCTATGCCTATCTAGCAGCTTTAACTCTGGAAGTAGCAGTTATATGATATATTAGTGGCACAGGAAAAGGAAAAGAAAAGAAAAAAACCCATAACGACCCACTGCATAAAAATACACCTAGTAAATTGCACACTGTTGTACAGACATTTGAGGAATTTTTCTGGTGCCTGGTCTCTGCTCAAAAGTGCAAGATTGGGTTAGCCTTTAACGTACAGGGCTACAGTTGATGGAACTGATAGTAAAATAACGTAGCCCTTTGGGAAAAATGCAGGTTGAATATTTGACTCTAATTCCCCTGGTAGGGTGTGTTCCACTGATTAATCTACAGAAAAATGCCTCGGGCTAAAATGAAGCACAGTGAATGTTAAGCACATACTGGCTAGCTTTTCTTCCTTAAACTTTTAAAATGCTTTTGTCTGCTCTGGGGAAACAATCAAAAAGTTTCTGAAGATAATTATTTGGCTGAAAAATACCATTTGCTTTTGGAACACAGGGCTGGCAGGAGTCTCCTGGGTTATCAAGCCCTGTCCTCTTTGTTTATAGGTAACCATTTGTCTAAAATAAACTCCATTTTGCATCCTTTTGCCCACCACAGCTACACAGCGCTCTTAAAAAAACCTTACAGGATGGCATAGGGCAGACAAGGCACTGCTGGTGCTTCAACCTCACCCAAGTTTGAAGACATTTCCTAATCAATATATTTCTAGGGATATGGTAACCCTTCCCACTATTGTATAGAGGGAGCTGTTCATGAGATGAACTATACTATGTACTATGGTTACTAGTTCATAAAAACTGGGGATAATTGCTAGGTAGATTCAATCCCTGATGGTTATGGATTTCAGTTAGCCTAAAGGATGGACATAAAAGATCGGGAGGTATGTGTTGGATCTTTACATGAATCTGTTTGGTTTGGATAGGGATGATCTTGCCACAGGCAGGGGGTTGGACTTAATGACCTCTGTAGGTCCCTTCCAGCCCTACTTTTCTATTGTTCCTATTGAGTCTTCACATTTGGGATGGAAATCCAATACCTCTCCTTTTTTAAAATTCTTCATGATCCTTGAGGCATGATCTCAGTCCCACCTATTTTTGCACAGTCTGGCTTTGAAGCCACACAGGCCATGTCTATACTACCTCCTGGCCATACCCAGGGTCACCAACAAACAAGCCCTGCCTGTTAATTCCCACTCCATTTAGGCCTGACATTTAAGTGGAATAGATGACAGAGGAGTCCCAAGTATATGCCACAACACAAAGGCATAGCAAGCTCTTTCAGCACCCGGGGGAGTGGTTGTGAGTGGGAGGCGGGAAAACAGATGCAGAATTGTGCTGACCACTGAAGAACAGGACAGGGGAATGAGTAGGTGGAAGCAGGGAAAGGGAGAGGAATCTTACTTGCCCCAGTTCTCCTCACTTGGGCAGCAGCTGCTGTTGTAGCAGCGCAGGCTTGGGTTGCTGCTGTTGATGGACAGGCAGCAGCGTTGGGTCCCTGGTGCCCTATCTCCACCTCTCCTCCTTACCCCCTCCTTCCCTGGGTGCAGGGCTGTACTTCCCCTGGCAAAGCCTCCCATTCCACCCCCTGCTCCCCATCTCAGATACACGAAACTGGGCATGGGGTTGTACCTGCTCAGTTCCTATGACTGGGCTCTGCAGGACTGTGCCTGTTGTACCAAAGACTCTAGGGGTAGGGAGAGGTTATACTCGTACCTCCTTGAAGCTAGTGTCCGGGGCTGGTGTCTCGCTTCCTACCACCCTGCACTTCCTCCCTCAGACTTGAGCAACATTACTCTGAGGCTTTGTCTCAGTAAAGTCTGAGTGACACTGAAGCACATTCTCACTAGCTCTAAACTGTCTTCCCTGCTCAGTTGCTGGGATCAGATGCAGGTAGAACAGGAATGAGTGGGTGGAGCTTTTTTCTCAATAGGGGTTGCCAGCTTGGCAAGGAGATGGTACTGACCTGACTGCTTTCTGCTTGCACACATGTGTATCCATATACCTTTGTTTGTATGCACCTAAGCTTTTCCCTCACGTGCATTCCACAGGGAGGACTTTCATATGCAGAACCTAAAACAAACATGAACATTGTTAGTGGCTGTTTTATATTTCTGATCAGTAGGAAGAAAAAAAATCACCACATAATCAGTTGCAATTAAAATTCTTCCAGCAGGTCCTACAGAGCTCTAGGGATCTCACTTTTCTCATGGATCTCAGCAGGATGAAGTAATCTATATTCAAACAAAATTAAAGATGCAATTACTTGATAACCTTTAAAAGGGTAATTATGTTCTTAACATAGTAACCCATGTTTTTGGGACCCTGTTGCTAATAATTCTGGCCTCCATACTATAACTATTCCTGCTTTCTATATCTTTGCCCTTCCCCCTGTTACACACTCAGATTTTGTAAGCTTACTGAAATGCTTCATTTGTTCAGGCTGGCAAGTTTGGCAGATTAATGCACACTCAGAGTTTACCTTGTCAAACTGCCACTTTGTGTTGTTGTTTTCTACACTGCTTTAATAAAAGAGAGAGGGGCATGGTCTGTATATCAGTGGTTCCAAATGACTACTTTTTAGCAAGAGTTATCTCTTGGATTACACCTAGATCTGACCAATATATTATTTGATGAATTTCCTGGCATTGATATCCTGGCATTAAATTTCCTGACATTGATTTCCTGGCATTGATATCCTGGTATTAAATTATTAGGTCAATAGGTTTCTCTTATTTGCCTACCTGTGGTCAAAAGGCAATGGCTTCTTCTCTGTCCTTGAACCTATTAGTGGCAGAATTAGTCACATACTTGAAACCAGATCCATACTTGAAACTGCAGTAAGTATGGGCCATGAACAAAAGGTAAATGAATACACGGTAAACAATGGTGCCTCTTTGAGCTATTTGCTATGAACTTAAAGATCAGATCTGCATTTGAACCTAAGTTTTTAACTAATGGTTAAAAATCTTTCAGTGAACCCAATTCAATTTCATGTTGGTGCATGTCCACACATGCAAACATGGTATTAGAATTAGGCAAAACTTGGTGGATTTAGCTGAACTCTGCTTTGAATTTTTGGTTTTCAAACACAATGTGGACTTGGCTTGCATATTAGAGAAATTGCAGGAGGTAATTTCAGAGCCATTGGTATCCTCCTTGAGAGCTTGTGGCGATTGGCTGAGGTCCTGCATGATTGGAAAAGGGCAAATATAGTACTTATCTTTAAGAGAGGGAAGAAGGAGGATATGGGAAACAGATCAGCCTGACCATGGCACCTGGAAAGATCATGGAGCAGGTTCTCAAGGAATCTATTGTGAATCATCTAAAGAAGAACAAAGTGTTCAGGAACAGCCAGCATGAATTCACTAAAAGCAAGTCACACCTGACCAACCTGATTTCCTTCTATGAGGTGACAGGCACTGTGGATGTGGGGGGCAGAGAGCAGCAGGTACAATAAATCCTTCTAGGGGTATCATGTGATGCCTTTCACTATTAGCACTGTTTTGTGTAGAAACACCTACACATTATTCATGAAGTAAGCTTAAAGATTTAAAATAGGAATCTAGGGGTATAGGTTGTAGCCGTGTTGGCCTAAGGACATAGGCAGACAAGGTTTTTTGGGTAAATCTGTTTTCTTTTATTAGACCAGCTCAGATAGTTGGAAAATTTCTTCTTAGAAAGCTTTCGGGTTTAAATACCCTACGCCAGGCTGAGAAAGCATCAACAGTTGGTGTGCAGTTGGTGTGCACCAACAGCAGATGCTTTCTCAGCCTGATAGAGGGCATTTAAACCCGAAAGCTTGCTAAGAAGAATTTTTCCAACTATCTGAGTTGCTCTAATAAAAGAAGTAGGAATCTAGTGTGTTAAAAAGCATTCTGACCTGTTGTGGTTTTTCTGAATTCCTTTTCAACAGCACAATTGCTCTATTGGGGTTTTTTTGTTTTGACAACTGAGAAGTGAAAGACCTGGCATTTTCTGAAGGGTCCTTGAGTCTAAGAAGGCTAAGAACAATTTGCCTAGAGTTGCACAGGAAGTCTGTGGCAGAATAGGATAGCAAGTCTAGGTCTCTCCTAGATCTCAAGCTAGCATCTACTGCTAGATACCTCTCCTTCCTTTAGTAGTTAACGATTTAATTCCACTTTTGGCAGCCTATTTAGCTGCAGCCCCAGTCAGAAAACCTGAAGCAGCCTGATTACAGGAACTGGCTTGGAAAGTCCCCATACTCTATTGCTAAGCCCAGCTAGGAGAACCATTGCTTCCAGATTTGGAGGAACAGGAACCAACTCACCTAAAACTTTGACCTCCCCATCCCAACACTAGGTAGGGCCCCAGCTATTAGGGACCAGGTCATGGTCGGTCTGGCCTAGTGGATAGGCTCTTGATGCACAGCTCCAGTCCCAAATAGCTTCCTAGAAGTTGTGGGTACAGTGGGAGTCTGGTGCTGGAACTGGAACAAGGAACTGTAGCTGAAGTCGAGAAAGACCAGGGTCAAAAGGTAGAGCTGTAGATAGGGTAAGTCAAGGGTTAGCCAGGGCCAGAAACAAAGAACCAGAGCTCATATCGGAACCAAGATCAGGAAACTGGAATCAGGGGATGCCAAGGTCCCTATCAAGGCTTTTGATACCATTTCCCACAGCATTCTTGCAAGCAAGCTGAGGAAGTATAGTTTGGATGAATGGCCTGTCAGGTGGATAGAAACTCAACGGGAAGCAATCAGTGACTTACTGACAAGGAAGCATAGGGGCTGCAATGGGCCCAGGGCAACATCGGGTCAATCTTTGTCCTGCGGCCCAGCAGCCCAGCTGCATGCATATATATATATGTGTGTGTGTGTGTGTGTGTGTGTGGTTCTGTGCGTCTCTGTGTGCACGTGTGCATGTGTGTCTGGGTCTGGGCGTGTGTGTATCTGTTCTGTGTGTGTCTTTTTGTCTGTATGTCTGATGCTCTGTGTGTATTGCTCTGTGTCTGCATGTGTTTCTGGTTCTCTGTCTGTGCGCATATGTGTATATCTGATTCTGTGTGTTTGTGTGTGTGTGTGTCTGGTTCTCTGTATTTGCGCATGTGTGTCTGGTTCTGTCTCTCCCTTTTCTCCTTTTTTTCCTCTCTCTCTCCTTTTTTCCTCTTTTTTCTTTCTTTTCTCTTTCCCTCTTTCTCTCTCTTTCCTCTTTTTCTCATCTTTCTTTTTTTATTTTTCTCTCTCTCTTATCACACGTGTTTAACAAAAAAGAATACACAACTAAAAGGTAGTATATGAAGTTCTATTTAGTGTCACCAGGTTTAGAATTTTTAGAAAACCTGGTATTTATTGTATAAAAGTAACATTTATGATTATGAACTATATTAATACGCAGTGTGTCCTGCCATGTACCCCCACCCCAGTTCTGTTTTCCTGGCATGTTGGCACTCCTGCACCTTACAAGGTAGACATTGCATTTTTTTTTGGCACTCTGACCAAAAACGTTGCCTACTCCTGTTCTATGGTAAAACTATTATTGCATGTTAATGATTCAGAGAGTGCTGACCAAATCTTCACCTTCCAATGCTTCTCCATCCCAAGGTCTAATATGAATATTAAAAGCTACAGTGTGTGGTAAGTAGTGGATAAAACTGACTGTGGGGGCATCAGAAAAAAGGTATTGTATTCCCAATAAAAATACAAGGAATATTATACTGGCATAGAGGGTGGTGGCGCAGAGCTGAGGAGGGGGAAGCAGATGCTGCAGAGGGCAGGTGGCAGGGGAGGGTGTGTGGCAGTGGCTGCAGTTCCAACTTCAACCTTAAGCCCAGGATTGGAGTCCACTTGCACTTGAATCCAAAATGAGGGGCTCTCCCTGTATTTGAATGAAAAAACCCTTGTCCTGGATGTGAATACATATGGTAGGCCATCTATGAAATAGAAGGGGACTAAATGGGATCCACTAGAATGAATCAAGTTGGATTTTGAGTTGTTTCTGGATGTACCTGTCACTTACTGTGTCCTGATAAAAACCTAACATGACACTTTCTCCTCAGTTCAGCTGCCTAAGTGGGTTTAAAAAAAAATCCTTCTTCTCAAACAGTCTTAATACCAGAGTTCTGCTTACCCCAGGGTCAAACTAATGTTTATCAAAGTTAATGGAAGGACTCCCATTGGTACTGACTCAGGCCAGCAGTCGCAAAAGATCTGACAGTACCTCTTAAAAGGTTAGGGATGACCAAATCCCAGCACTGCTCTTAATGCAGCACTTATTTCATTAAAATGTTAGTTAGTTATACCATGCAGACAATAAAATAATTAACAAAAGTAAATTATGAATTATTTTCTGCCTATAAGTATTCCTTCTGCAGTTTTACCTGGATACATTTTTGTTCAGTTTCTGTTTGGAGCTATCATGTGGCCCTGTTGTATACTGCTAAACAAGTGCACAGTGCCACACCACAGATGGATGAAAGTATCCTGGAAGCTGCAGTTTGCAAAGCTGTTTGGTGATCCTTTGCCTGAAAATTGTTATAGCAATATAAGACATTATTATTTTAAAAAGAGATACTAAGTCCCCTGGAAGCAATGAGTTGTGGAGTTGGGGCAGGAAATCAAATGCATCCTCTGAGATGGTTTTTCCTGTGGAAAGTATTATATACAGTAAGGCTTAGTGAAACAATCTCCAGAATAAAGACATCTCATGACTACATTCAAAGACTTTGCTCTGTCTTTTTTTTTTTTTTTGCTTCCGTATTTTTTACCATACCTATCACCATGGTATCTGGCCATCTGCTTCATACTGTACACTAGGAAAGGGAAGAAGGAAAATCTTTTGCAAACAAATAAGATTGCAAACAAAAGCTTTGCAAACAAATAAGATCGCAGACCATTTCCCTTTTGTGGTATAAATGCTTTCTAGGCTTGTGTAGCATGCTATAAATAGGTCAGTCACCTCCCAGGTGTCTAGCCATAGATTTTGAAAGCTTCCACTGAAAAATGCTAAATCTTCAGGGAAAGCCATATAGCCCGTTTCTTACATTATTATGAACTGTAGCACAGAGCTCTAAAGTTATTATAAAGATGAAAGAGAAATATGTTAGGTATCCTGGTCACATATTCTCTGAGCTGATGGTTTACGCTTTTGAAACATTTTGTACTGAAGGATAAATTCTCAGTCATTTAATAAGAAAAAAGGTTTTGTTGCTGATGCATATCCTACAAAGTGGAGTCAAATACATGACTGCTAAAGACATACCTTCAAAATGAAGACAGTAAAGCCCACCAACACAGATGAATGCATCTGTTTCTTTCTCTGTTCAATAGACAACACATTTTTTTCAGGTTTTTCCTGTGTTTTTCTTTTTTTTACTCCACAGTGAAATCAGTCTCTGTCCCCTTCCTGCCAACCTCCCCTTTTTATTTATAGTTGAGACAGTTTCTAGTCCAATTTTGTATCTTGAGCAGCAATTTATTTATTAATAGCACTTTACACTTCTCAGCTCTTTTCAGACAAGGATATGAAAGCACTTTAAAAATAAGCCCCATCATCTCTCTGTTGTGTTGCAAAGTGTCAACCCCATCATACAACTGGGTATACTGCTACACTGATAAAACTGACTTGCCTATGGCTCTACAACATGAGTTCTATGCCTTAAGATGTTAAGTGCCTCTAGTAGTCTCTGAAGTAAAAGGAAGCTAATATGCTGAGCATGTTCCAGGAAGCACCCAGCGCTTTAACCACATCCATAATCTTCAAATCATACTACTTTGTTTTGCCAATGTTCAGGTATGACTTAGCACCTCAGCTATTCCAGCCTGCGAGTCCTGACATGCAGCACCCCTCTTATTCTAGAAATATGTGGTAATATATGAATGGACTTTGGGGTTTGCTGTAGAATGAAATCTGAATTTTCATGTTCATCTGTGTGGAAGAAGAGCCCAGATGTCAAGAAGTGTAACCAGCAGATTATGTTATTGTGCTGTCCCCTAAGCTTCATCTGTGCACCCAGATTCACCTTTCATGAGATTAAATACACACGTATTTTCTCTGTGTTCTAAAATTAACATAAATAAGGAATGTTTAGGAGTCTCTAGGAAGAATAAACCCCTCTGGAAGAATGTAGGATGCTGAAAGTAAGGAGTTTATAGGTTAGTGTATTAAGAAAATGTGGACAAGAACACCTCTCCATTTTTTTTCTGCTAGCTCTATGGATTTGGTATTCACATGAGACTTGACTGAGTCCAGTAGCAAATGGAATTATAGCCCCCCTCCCCTATGCTATAGGGCTGTCCTCTTCTAGCATTCCAGTCACATAAAGAAACACTAGTGTGCAGCTAGATATCTAGGAGCAGTGCCTCCTTCACCAGAAAGTATCTGAAACAGTCTCCTAGGCCTGTTGAAGAGACAGCTACCTTATTGGAGCCTTAGGTGTCAGAAACAGACTTGTAGTATATCCTCCGTCCCCTAGCCTAGGCTGCAGTGGCTGGTATGAGATGAACAGCGTTCAGTAACAGACATCATTTTTATAATTTTGCAACTGAGTGTCATTTATCCTGTTTAGAAGTGGTATTAACAAAGCCCAAACACTTCTCATGTGGGAAGAGAGCTGACAGTCACTGACTCTCTGAGGCCTTCCCTCTTCATGGCTAAGGGAAAGCAGAGATGAGAGTGGCGTAGGCGTTGGTGATTTACTTGTCCCTGGATGCCATGGTCTTCTCACATAAATAGTCACACAAGCATTTATCTGGCAATAAAACACTCCCTTCTGCCAGCATGTGGGTTGGCAGCAACCACTGTGGGTAGTTCAGCCCTTCTGTAATTTACAAGGGCTTCAGTGATCGTGGACGGTTTAAAATACTGGGCTGTTTGTCATTGTGAAAGATTTACACAAGGCCATTCATGGTGGTAATCATTCCAGATCTATTCACCAATATTTAGAGCTCGTCTGCCTTTAGATGAAGTAGGGATGTATTGCTTCTCAAAGGAACATAATATTTGAAACATCATTGAGCTGACCTATTACCCTGACGACCTGAGTATAGTCACACCTAAGAAGGGATTTGATAATATAGGCACAGCACAGAAGGGTCCACGTCCATGACCAGGGCTAATAATGCTTTGTAAAACAAATAACAACTGATAATAATGAATTCAGTTTATTTTCAGACAAGACTGGATGTGACCCACAACTGCAGCTCAGGGTCTAGGCCATCACTGAAACCCAAGAACAGAGCTGTGCATAGCGGCTTCAGGACTTGTATAGCAAAGAATGCTGCATATTGGTATCGAGGTGTATCTACAGATGTTGAGGTGGGCCAAGGACTTCATTAGTAGAGAATAGGAGATGGGACCGTTAGTCAGGAGTGCAGTTAAGGCATCAGAACTGAACAGTGTACGTAAGGAGCACAGCTGGTTGAACTGCTCCTAGGGAAGAACTAAAGTATTAGGTTGTGCCCTTTTATCTTTACATGAATTATTTACAAAACAGATTCTTTTTGGTTACTTCCTTTGATTATTTGCAATTATAGAAGGAACAGTGTGGAAATAACTGAATGGGTGAGCTGTTCAGACTGATCGTAGCAATTGCTCCTTTGAGCATGTAGAATCCAGAATTTCAGCAGCCTACCTGGTCAGATGAGACTGACTGGATGCTCAAGGCAAGCATTTCTGATGCATATACTCCTTTTTACTCTTTGCACACTGTAAGAAAGGCCTGCCTCAGAGGTGGCCATGATGTCCCCTGGTAGACACTCAGTTTTTGTTTTTCCTGATTCCTTAGGCATACTTCCCTTCTATCCACCTACCAAGCCTTGATGTATTTATGTACTTAAAAATGGGAGGCTGCCCCAGGGATCCCTGAGTGAGATTTCATCCAGTCACAAGCTATTGGCTAATTGCTCATCGCCATAAGGGCTAATTTCTTGGTCTCCTCATCTCCCTTTCTAGCCATGTCCAAGACTTGCAGAAGTTACCAATCAATCGATTCATGCACTACTCCTGGGCTCTGCCGTGCTTCTGAGCTCAATCAACTCAGTGAGCTCTCAGCCCCATTCTACTCTTTCCACCCCTCCCTGGGTTCTGGGCTTTCTAGTCCCATCTCTGTCTTGTCTCTGGGTGCTGGGGTCTCTGTAGCTCCATCTCTGCTCCTCTCTGGACACTGAGTTCTCTTTAGCCCCATCTCTAATCCTTCCTCTGCCCTGCTCCTGGCCTATTGTCCTCTCTGCCCTGTTTCTGTGCTCTGGCCTGCTGGGACCTGTAATCTCCCTCAGTAATTCCAGCCCAAACCGCTGGTTTTCTCCAGGCAAGTCCATAATATTCTGATTGTCTTCCCAGCTCCCAGGCCCCAGTGCATCCCTCATGTGAGTCAGGGAGCTGGGAAGTATATCCCTCCAGTGTATCCCTCTGCCACCCTCCTGCTCAGGGGCTCTTCCTTCCATGGCCTTCTAGGGCCAGGCTGCCCAGCTCAGGATCTGGGCTTATATATTCTTTAAAGTCAGACTCCTGGTCAGGTGTCTTTTCTTGAGTGCTACAGGAGCCCTGTCTGCAGCCTTTCTCCTCTTAAAGTAACAGAAATACTAAGCTCGCTGTTATACAAACAATTATGCAAAATTCTCATTTGGGGATGAAGCAGAGGCAGTAGCAGCCTTAGGGGAGGGCAAGCTGGGTGACCGCCCAGGGCCCCACACTTTAGGGGGGCCCACATTTTTTGGGGGGTGAAGTTTTTGCAAGGAAGTGGCTCTATTTGCATTTTAGCACTCAACTATTTATCTAATTCCCCCAAAGAACATTACAAAGATCCACGATACAACTGTGTTGGGTTAATATTTACCTGAGTACATACCTCGAAGGGGCCCCAAATAACTCTTTTGCCCAGGGCCCTAACAACCCTAAGGCCACCACTGAGCAAAGGGCCCTGCTTGCCAATGATGCTTACCAAACAAAATACATATCATGGAAAAGTAAAAAAAGTGTAAAAAAATGCAGTCAAAACAAATTGCATTTCTCTATGACTCCCTGACTGATGTGCATTTGCAAAACTGGACCTAGTAGGAGAAGGCCTGCACAGGGACCTGCAGAGATATTCTGGAAGAACTTCATCAGGACCCATACAAGGTATATGGTAACGATGGAGGTGACTTATTAGAACGGTATGTAGAATAGGGTATGAGCATAGCTTGGAGGTGCAGGTGAGGATGGGATGTACAGTGGAAAAACTGCAGTGGAAATGCTGAACCAGAGGACACATGCAGGCCAGGATTAAGCTAGACCATTCCTAGGTTGTGGCACAGACCCATCATGCAGCATTAACAAGAAATGGTTAACCAAGGTTCCACATAATGTTGGAAGTACCAGTAATAACTAAAGACAAACTATTCAGGGCTGGCAGCCATAGCAACATCAAAGTCATAAATATGTGGGAGACAATTCTCCAAACATGACAAAAGACAGATGAGTTTTGACAGCAGTTGTTAAATATCCAATGTGGACAGTGGAAGCATTAGTGCGCCTTTCATTACCTTCGCTCTGAATGTGCAGTGCTTGGCACTTTCTGGCCATAAAGTTAATTCTGTGTTTACTGAAACAGATGGATAGATAAGCTTCCAGCTGCAGAGCGCTCGTCTGGGGGAAAAGATGAAAGGGACACAAATCCATATTCACATCAAATAGGACGATAAAAGATTTCTAATCATACAATCCTCTGGGGTTGGAAGGTGCATTTCATGGGTCCATTCCCCCACATCAGAGCTATAGATTTGCAGCTTTAATATAACTGTGTATATATATATATATATATGTGGCCACACATAGATATTTCCCTATGAAATTCTCATTAGGATCCTCAGAATAAAGGTGAGTAACACTCCTGTCCATTTTCCAAGAAATTCTGTGTTAAAAAGGGCTGAAACATGAATAAAATTTGCTGTATCCTGCCAGATCACCATCCATCATGTACTGTTCTGAGGGCAGCCACTACTGAATGCTTCAGAGAAACAGGACATATACTCAGCAATCAAACCTATACACAGTACATCTGAGAGTCTTTACTTTGATACTCACCTGCCTTCAGGATAATGGAGGAGTCTCCACATTATTTGTGGGTCTCAGGATACTCAGTGTCCAATGCAATGAAATTACATCTACATATCATGATGATGCATCAGGACATAAAGACATGGCATGCTGGTTTGTTAGTGTTGATACAAAATGTCCTGGAGTTATAACATTATTTTGTTATGTGAGGCAAACACAGGCTGGCTAACAATGAAATCTCTGTTCCCCAACTTATCCCTGACTGCAGCACCTTTATTGATCTTCCCATAAAATACCATTGCCTTTGCACATGAGAGTTATGGGTGTACAGAACACCTGCTGTCTTCTTTCACCATTTGAAAGCAGGTCTTTAATGCAATACTGCACTTTCTATAGCCCTGACAAATTTACAGAGAAGCTCTCACTTGGTTATCTCAGTGAGAAGGGCTTTACTCCATTATGATGCTGACACAGAATCTGTTTACAGGGCAAACTCAAAACCAAGGAAACAAATCAATGGCGATGAATTTTAATGTTATCACATTCAAATGCAGGTCAACTCTGACATGTGAGTATGTAAAACTGGCACCTATTCACATAATAAATTTGTGTATGGTCTGTCACATCCAGACCTGTCAAAACCTCTGTTTTTAGCTCCTTTCTGAACAGCTTAGGAGTTTAAATGCTCTGATATGGAATAGTAAGGTGACATTAAAATGTATGAGGCTGATTCAAGCAAGATCACTAAAATCACAACACAGATACATCTTAAAAGAATTTTTTTTTTCAATCCAGGCATATTATTTGGTGTGTTTCTTTGAGGCTGCAGCTTCTTGAGTCATTACATGAGAATGTGGGTTTTTTCCCCATTATATTTCTTGCCTTTATAGCTGCAGGGAAAAGCTTGAAAATGTGACCCCCAAAGTTTAGACATCAGAAAGCAAATAAAAGATCCAAACATCATTTTAAAGGCCTTTAGATTTTTGAAAATTTGGGATTTACATCACTGGAGTTATGGTCACAGAATAACTGAAGGCACTTGAATACCTCTGTTCCACAGTGCCAGGTCTTTCTTAGTGGTGACAGATGATAGAACAAGGAGCAATGGTCTCAAGTTGCATCAAGGGAAGTTTAGGTTGGATATTGGGAAAAACATTCTCAATAGGAGGGTGGTAAAGCACTGGAACGGGTTACCCAGATATGGTGGAATCTCCATCCTTGGAGGTTTTAAAAGCCCAGCTCAAAAAAGCCCTGGCTCGAACGATCAAGTTGGGTATGGTCCTGCTTTGAGCAGAGGGTTGGACTAGATGACCTCCTGAGGTCCTTTCCAAACCTAATTTTCTATGATTTCTACGTTTTCTTTCCATGATGTCCTCCTCCGTCACGAGCAGCATCACTGTTCTTTGCTTCAGTTCAGAACTGTGCTGCTACCCTAAGTTTCCTTGCATTCTTTTGTTCTCTATGCTGTTTCACAACTCTGACCTGTGCTACAGTATTAAATGGATATTTCTCATCTCCATTTCACCAACAGTAGCACAGTAGAACCTAATAGTTTTCCCTTCCACTTGCATTGCTCTTCAAAAGTGAAACTACTGCCACATCCCCTTGAGTAGGGTTGTTTCTTAGCAGTTATTTTGGGTGCTAAAATGCAGTCTGTATTAACTGGAAGAGCAATACGTGGCGCACAGAATTTGAAAGGTAAAGACCATTCTCTGCCTGTATCATCTTAGGATGTAAGCTGTGAGACCTGAAAGAGAGAGAATGAAAGGGTTTGATGTCGGAGCTGGCAGCCTCAGGAAATTGCTTGCTTGCAATGTGTTTATAGGTTTGGAATGTAAAATCTGCATATGCCCAGGACTTTTCCTCCTGTCCAAATCTGAGTGCATATAAACATTTGAAGCAGCTCCCTAGTTTTAAATCTCTCTGCTGGATCAAATCTACACTACAAATGCCTAAAAAGTGATTTCTGATTCTGAGGGGGGGTAGATTCTTTTTTAAATACTTCATATTTTATAAAGAATAGACGAGCAAGAAGAGCTAAATTGAGAGTAGATGGCTGAGGGAATGAAATGCAGCAGAACTTTCTTGCTGTAGGTAGAAGCAACTTTCTTGCTGTACTGGTTTAAATTTATTCCAGCCCAGCCTGGTAGTGAATTAAAGTTGTTACAGTGTCATGAAATTAATTTGGTTGATGGCCATGTCTTTAAAAAAAAATGCAATAGTTGTGACACTGTTAGCAGTCTCAGCGTGTAGGCCAAAGAGTGAATGAATTCAACAACTGATCTTTCATAGCCTGGGCAAGACTGGAGAATACTGGCTGGAGACACTATGTTAGGGACTCTTGTTGTCTAGTTGTCTCAGTCACACTTGCTCTGTGGATGAACAGAGAATTTCAGACGATTAATCGCTCAGGCATGATTCCTTTTAGTAACAATGACCTAAAATCAGAAAAAAAAACTTGCCTGGTCTGTTGTTTCCTTCAGAATCCACAATTCTCAGAGGATGATCAGTCTTAGTTGCTTGCTGGGCTTGATTGTTTCTGGAGATACAAAACTCAGAGCATCTGTTCAGGTACAAAGATTTGTGCCAATTTATCCTGGGACAGATCTCAGCCCACAAAACTGAAGGACTAGTACAGAATTATCAGAGGGGACCTTTTGGCTTTTGCAATTGAAAAGGGGTGAAATCCCCTGAAAAGCCAGCAAGACCTGAGAATATGGAGGAAAGGTGAAGCTGACATATGTTGGCAATGTCTGAGATTGAGGATACATCTTTTGAATCTGTATCAGGGAAGCAGATGCCACAGTCTGAACACATTATAGGAATGCATAGGAGAGGGCAAGCTGTCATGCCTCATGGCACCAGGTAAGGGGAGGAGCGGGGGTCTGTTGTGCTACCAGGGACACTAAAGAGGGGAGTTTTATTTCAGATTTCAAGACTGTGGGTTTCCCTAAACTTGAAACTCTTTGGCATTGTTAACAGGAAACTCTAAAAGCTAAACCCTCATAAAAACAAGGTGTGGTCTCATATACTGGAGTGCACCTATAACTGGCCCATTTCTTTATGAGACTTTTCACTGTTTTTTTATTTTTTCTTCCTTTCTTACCTAGAACAGTTATTGCTTGTTTGGAAAATAAGAGAAAGATGACATAGAACCAGAATCTCTGTTTCCCTGTCTGTACGTTCATGATTTGAATTCTTCCTCATAAATCTGAAGAGAGGACAGCCTGAGCCTGCTGAAATTAACTGTATGAACAATGCCTCGTTCAGCTCCTTGAAGCTGATAAATCCATGAATAATTCAGCAGATGAGAGTGCCTGGCTTTTTCCCTAGTAGCCTCACAATAGGTCACAAGTGACTAAGCTCAGTGGAGGATGTGTCCTCCTCAGTATAATTAGTCTTCCTTTAACACCACTGAATTAGCACTTCTATTTTATTGTACCCTGGAGCTAAAATGGTTATTAGGTTATAGAACAAGCAAATTATTACTAAATGCCTTGGGCAGATTACTCAATAGCTGCTGACTGCCACTTTATTAGCCACATTTTACGTCATAAGAAAAGCCTAAGCTGTTGAAACTGGCAGAATGATAAATGAATGTGTTATCTTAAAAATATAGCAATGCACATAGCACAGAGATAGCAGCAAGATAAATCCATATTTACAGTAAATAGCAGATTGCAAATTTGGTTTTCAGATACACATTAGATATACTAATGACTGGAGTACTGTCATGGATGGGTATAACTAGTTCAGGGAGGATAGGTAGGGGGGAAAAAGGAGGAGGTGTTTCCTTATATATAAAAGAGATGTACACATGTTCTGCCAGGCAGTATGAAATGGAGGGTAGGTCTGTTGAAAGCTTCTGGGTAAAGTTCAAAGGGGAGAGCAGTAGAGAGGACATCACAGTGACCATCCGCTTAGGCCACCAAACCAGTAGGAACAGGAGAACAAGGCCTGCTTTAAACAACTGATGGAAGTTTCCAAATCACATGGGAGATTTTAATCATTGGGGCATCTAGTTATTGTGCATAACAGTGCAGAAGCAGCCCAGAAAATTTGTGCAATGTGTTGGGGATAACTTTTTAATACAGATTCATAGATTTATAGACATTAGGGCTGGAAGGGACCTCAGAAGATCTTTGAGTCCAGCCCCCTGTCCCAGGGGCAGGAAGTCAGCAGGGGTCATAGGATCCCAGCAAGATAAACATCCAAATGTCTCTTGAAGGCGTTCAAAGTAGATGCTTGAACCACCCCTGGTGGCAGTCTATTCCAAACCTTGGGGGCTCGAACAGTAAAGAAGTTCTTCCTTACGTCCAGCCTGAAACGGTCATGGAGGAGTTTGTGACCATTCAATCTTGTCATCCTTTGGTGTGCTCTGGTGAACAGACGTTCCCCTGGATCCTGGTGAACACCCCTGATAAACTTATAGGTGGCCACCAGATCACCCCTGAGCCTGCGTTTCTCCAGGCTGAAGAGTCCCATAGCTCTCAGCCTCTCATCATAAGGTCTGTTTTCCTGACCTCTAATCATGCTCATGACTCTCCTCTGGACTCTCTTAAGCTTCTCCACATTGTTTTTGAACTGTGGAGCCCAAAACTGGATGCAGTACTCCAGCTGCGGCCTCACCAAGGCCGAGTACAATGGGAGAATGACGTCCTGGGATTTGCTTGAGAAGCATCTACAGACGTAAGCCAGCGTTTTACTTGCTTTACTAGCCACAGCATCACAATGAAGGCTCATGTTCATCTTGTGGTCAATCATGAACCCCAAGTCCCTTTTGTCCATAGTGCTAGCCAGTGTAGTACTGCCGAGCCTATAAGCATGCTGCGGGTTTTTCTTCCCAAGGTGGAGAACCTTGCATTTTTTGGTGTTAAACACCATCAGGTTCTCGTCTGCCCATTTCCTGTGCCTGTTAAGGTCAGCCTGGATCGCCCTCCTGTCCTCAGGTGTGGATGCTTTACCCCAAAGTTTGGTGTTGTCAGCGAACTTGGCCAGTCCGCTTCTGATGCCAGTGTTCACATCATTAATGAAGATGTTGAATAATATAGGTCCAAGGGCAGAGCCTTGACCACGGAGCCAATTCTCCAGCCAGTGGACCATGGTGAAGCCAAGGCCGCAGTTGGCCAGTTTTGCTAAAAGGTGATTGTGGGACACCAGATCAAAGGCTTTTTTAAAGTCAAGATATATGACATCAGTCTCTTCCCCCTTGTCCAGGTGATAGGTCACCTGGTTCTAAATGGAAATAAAATTGATCAAGCAAGACCTACCCGCAAGAAACCCGTGCTGGCTATCCCTCAGGATTTTGCCATCAGCCAGTCTGTTGAGAATGGTCTCTTTGATAATCTTTTCTAGGCTCTTTCCTGGGATAGAGGTCAGGCTGATGGGCCTATAGTTTGCCAGATCCACTTTTCTACCTTTCTTGAAGATAGGCACCAAATTGGCCTTCTTTCAATCATCGAACACTTCACCAGAGCACCAAGAGTTCTCAAAGATCCGTGCCAGGGGCTGAGCTATGATGCTTGCCAGCTCCTTGAGTACCCTGGGTATAAGCTGTCAGGGTCAGCTGACTTGAAGGCATCCAGCCTCTCAAGGTGTTCCTTAACAAGGTCAGCATTGATGGAGGGTAAGGAATCTCCCTCACCCAGGCCTTCCTGTCCCAAAATATGCAGGGGCATCCCATGGGACTGGTGAATGACCGACGCAAAATACCCATTTAGCAAGTTGGCTTTTTCCTGGGCATCGGTTGTCAACTGTCCCGTCTGGTTCAGCAGGGGTCCAATGTTGCCCTTGCTTTTCCTCTGGCTCCCCACATATTTAAAAATGGACTTTTTATCATCCTTGATACTTGTAGCCAGTTGGAGTTCAGTCGCAGCCTTGGCTTTTCGGGTTCTCTCTCTGCAGGTTCGGACCAGTGCAGAATATTCCTCCTTGGAGCTGGATCCCGTCCTTCATCCTTTGTAGGCCTTTCTTTTCAGATGTAGGAGGTCTGCTAGTTCCCTGAAGAGCCAAGGGGACTGCTGTGCCCTTTTACTGCCTTTTAGGGCCTCACTGACAAGCTTCCTGAGCTTGTCAGAGTCAGCTTTCCTGAAGTTGAGGACTTCTGTATTGCTGACTGACTTGCCAGCTTTATGGCGGATGGTGAAGGTGATCAGCTCGTGGTCACTGTCACCCAGCTTCCCTTCAATCGTTAGGTCACTGATAAGGTCGTCCCGCATTGCCAGTACCAGGTTGAGCAGTGCTTTGCCTCTCATTGGCCCGTAGACTTCTTGCATCAGATAGAGCTCATCCACACATGTGAGAAAGCTTTGCGACCGTTCGGATTTGGCTGAGTGCTTCTTCCCATGAGATGTCCAGGTAGTTGAGGTCTCCCATGACAACCATGAACTGGGAGCATGCAGCCTCAGCCAATTCCCTGGCGAACTCCTGGTAGAGAGGGGAAGCTCTTTCTGACTTACTTCTGCCAAACAAGAGACAATGGGTTGAGAATATGAAGGTGGAAGGCAACTTGGGTGTCAGCAACCACAAAATGATAGAGTTCAAGATCCTAAGGGCAGGAATAAAGGGGAGAAGCAGAATAAAGTCACTGGACTTCAGAAAAGCAGATTAACAAGCTCAGGGAACTGGTGGGCAGGTTTCCTTGGGAGGCAAGTCTGAGAGTTAAAGGGGTCCAAAAGAGCTGGCTTTATTTTAAGAAGGCAGTATTAAGGGCAAGCTATCCCCATGTAATACAAGAATGGAAAGTATAACAGGTGACCAGCCTGTCTAGGCAGCAATCCTTCAATGAGTTGAAACTTAAATAGGAATCTTACAAAAAATAGGTCATATTACTAGGGAAGTCTGTTTATTTATTTAGTGTATGCAGTTCCTGCATATTGTTTCAGCTATCTGAAGGTGAAGATCCTAAACGCCACCAGGTAGCATTGTAAATGGACATGAATCAACAATGTGGGGCATGGTTTGAACTTGTCTGCAAGGGCATTCATGTCATTGCAAAGGCCCCGTTGGTATAGGTTTGAGGCATAGTGAGCTTTGAAAATGGTTGAGAAGTGCCCAATAATGGTTGAGAAGTGCCCAATAATGCATGGCCAGTTAAATCCTGGTTGACTGACTGCAGAGTCAGAGATGATGTGGTGATTGACTGGTGCTTGTGCTGAATATTCTTTGTGCCATTGAGTAAGTAAGGAAAAGTCAAAGGTTTTTGAAAGGGTGGACTATACTGGGCATTTTGAGGGGAGCCGAGTTATTGGTGGGTGGAATATGGGGGCAATGCATCAGCGCCCTCGTTGAGCCTTCTACAAGTAGTAAGCTAGTTAACTAGAGACAAAGGGGTTGCAGAGGTTGCCTACTGCTCTGCAATTAAAGTTTGTTGTTTAGTTTTTCTCATTCTGTGTATGCCTGTATTTTTTAACCCCACGATTACTACATATAGGTCTCTTACAGAATGCAGAAGGAAATTTAGTTAGGAATGAAGCAGACAAAGCTGAAGTAAGTATTTAATGTGAGTATTTAATGCATTTTTACTTTAGTCTTCACAAAATGGGTCAGCTACCAGATGACAGGTGTAGTTGGCAGCAAAGATAGGGAAAGAAACAAACAGCTTAGAGCAGTGGAAAATGGAGCCATTGCAATTAATATTACCCCTCCCCTAATGGCAAATTTCCAGATCTATAGGGAGCCTCATGGTCTGGATGACATGGCTCTGCATGCCAGATCAGGCAGGTGCAGACTTGTTCGACAGCCAGATCCAGTGTATGGGGTCAGGCAAAAGCATGAAATTGCATTTGCATATTGGATTGCAATGTGGATTGGACCCACATCACTCATCTGGTCCACAGGAGCAGAAGACCAGAGAGATCAGGCACCACTGATTTGGAAGAAAGGATTGAGCGTACACTTAGCAAATTTGTGGATGACACCACATTGGGTGCAGCTGCAGACACTGTGGAGGGCATGACTAGGATTCAGGATAGCTTGGATAAACTGGAAAAGTCTGCCATCAATCAAATGAAATTCAACGAGGACAAATGCAAAGTCCTGCACTTGGGACAGAATAACTGCAGGAACAAATACAGATTGGACAGGAGTAGGAACAATGGGCTCGAGCTGGAGCAATTGGTTATTAGGAAGACATTTATAACTATTAAGGTGGGGAAGTACTGGAATAGGCTACCTAGAGAAGCTGTGGAATCTATCCCTAGAAATTTTCAAGAGCAGGTGAGGCAGAAGAACATTTGGTTGGGATAGTTTAGTTGGGGATGATCCTGCCTCGAGAAGGGGGCTGGACTATATGAACCTGTGAGGTCCCTTTCAGCTCTACTTTCCTATGAGTCTATGATCCTATATGTATGTGTATTATACTATGCATTATATTATGCACATGGGAAGTCAACAGCTGTTTCTCTATGCTGTCTAACTTGTCCAGCCAATTTAGAGTACACATTATTTTTGTAAAGAGATGACCAAAAAGTTCTAAACTGGACTTATATTCCTAGCACTACTATCTTGACTCTGAGGTTTAAAAATGCATCCAAAATATTTTGGAGCTTATAGTTCAATGTGTCCCTATTTGTTCAGCTTGTGGCAGGAAATGGAAACATTTAAACAGAATGGAAAGCTAATGTCTGTGGCTACTCTTGTCCACTTGTTCTGTGTCATGATTATATATTGTTACCTTTGTTTTCTCTTTATTCTGCTGAGCATGATTTCCCCATTCAACGTCTATCTCCAGCTCCCTGAGTTGGGTCACTAGTAGGCTCTTCTTTCTTGGGGTCTGGTACATGATCTGAAAATAGATAGCATCTGGCCTTCCATGGGATTCAATTGTCTTGACTCTATTTGATACAGCAGCTTACCCACTGGACCTGGAAGGAGATGTAAGTCCACCTATTCCTCTGGGTGTACACTTGGTTCCAGCCTAGGGTTCCTGTATGAAGTAGCTGAAATCATATATTTCCATTCCTTCACTTAGTGGACTGCTTCTTACCTCATATCCTCTGTAGGAAGTTTCCCTAGTTTCCATCAGGTGATTCTCTTCCCTACCATTGGGGATTGTAGGGCTCCTCTTGAAGCCTGTTGCTGAAGGAGGCTCCTACAAATCACCCTACAGCTTTCTCTGGGATTTCTTCCTCTGATCTGTAGCCTTCTAATTTCTCCAGTTTCCCCAGAGTCAGCAATCACCCGGCTTGAGAAGGTAGTCAAACTCTCCATCTCTCCATTAACAGTCGGCACAGTCTAAGCCAGGGGTGAACAATTATTTGAGTTGGAGGGTCACTTAGGGAGTTTTTGTGAGCTGTTGTGGGCTGGGAGAGGTGCTCACCTGCCCAGTGTGGTGGTGGTGGTGGGGGAGGGGTGATGCTGACCTGGCATAGTAGGAAGGAGAGAGCAATTAATCCTCTCCACCACTGGGGGTGCTGGATGGAGTAGGAGAGTGGGTCTTCATAAAGACCAGCCTGGGACTCCTGGCAGGCAGGGGCATTCAGCCAGATGGATGGGATGGGACTGTGGGTGGGTGGGGAGTGGCACCTGGGACCAGGCTGGGCAGGCAGGGCTGGGCCTGGGGCCAGGATTGTGAGGTGGTAACAATGTGGGACTAGGGCCCGGGGCAGAGCTGTGATCTGCTCCCAGTGGTATCTGGGAGCAGGATGGATGGCCAGGACCAGGGCCAGGGCTGCTGGGAAGCAGAGTCTGGATGCATTCTCATCATTGCATGAGGTATCACACAGTCCATTCTCCCTTCCCCTCATGATTCTCTGCTGTGGGTTTCTCTTGGTCTGCTGACTTTCCTCAGCCCACGATCCATTAAATACTTCCCCCCAGTTTCATATATGTTGTGGAGGACACATGCTGCCACAATCACACTTGTAAGGTTCTGCTTGTCCACCTCTAGGCATGCGCTCAGAACTCACCAGCATGCCTTGAGATGGCCAAAGGCACATTCTACTGTCACGTGGCACTTGCTGAGGCAGTAATTAAAGTGCTCTTTATGGTGGTCTAGCTGGGCCCTGTAGGACTTCATCAACCAGGGCAGGAGGGGGTATGCTGGGTCAGCAAATTTGAGGGGAGGGGTTACAATGCTGTGGATAACCACATCAGGTACCCCAAGAGCATACCTTCTTCTCTCCATCAGGTCATGGACGCGAAAGTTCTGAAGTACTCAGGCATCATTGGTACTCCCCTTTCACCCAGGGAAAATGTTTGTGAATTGCCCTCGATGGTTGGCAATAGCCTGGAGGATGATGGAGGCAAAATCTTTGCAGTTTATATGTATGCCTGACTGCCCTGGAATGGACACCGCAGAGGAATGTGGTTACCATCCAATGTGCCCACACAGTTGGGAAAGCCCATACTGCAGAAGCCATTCATCACCTCCTGTAGTTTCACCAGGTAGATGAAGGTGTTCATACTGAATTAGTCCACGTGCTTTCTGGATGGCCACCCTGGCTGTAGCCATTCCAATACCAAACTGGTTTGCAAGCTAATGGAGGCTGGTGGGAATGGCCAGTTTCATGACAGTGATAGCCACTCTCTTCTCTGGACTGAGGGGCCGCTGCATGAATGTGTCCTGGTAGATGATGTACTGGGACAGCTTGGAAATAATATGCATGAATGTGCCTCTGCTCATGCGAAAGGTCTCCAGCCACTGTTTGTCATTCCAGGTGGAAAGGACTATCTGTTCCCACTACTCCATGCTGCTGGCATGTGACCATAATTGCCATTTGACAGTCTGTAGGTGATGCCAGAGCATCCCAGCTTGTGTGGCATCCATGATGTCACTTTCCTCATCAGCCACATGTAGGTTGGATCCAGAGTCCAAGAAAAATACTTGGAATGGGGTTTGTTGTGTGGCTAGGTAAACAATGCCCAGTTGGTGGATCATGTCATTGGTGGACACTGCAATGGCACAGAGTGCATCAAGTGCAGTTGGTCACAAATGTACCTCCCTCAGCCTTCACTGATAATCAGGCCTGGCAAGTAGCTGGACCCTCTATGGCTCATGATTCTCCCTGCTTAGCATCAGTCTCCAAGATGGCATGACATCCTTGCAATGAGATGCAAAGTACAGACAGACAACTGGGACGATTCTGGCTGCTGCAGGATATCCTATGGCTAGGAGTCTTAGGAAATTTGCAGTTATAAAGCAAGGGACATGCCAGAATGATGGGGGCACTTAGCGTAACCATTCATGAAAACTGAATCCAACAGCCACAGACTTTGACAATGCCCACAATGGGCATGGAAACTCAATTGTCAGTATTTGCAAAAGAATAGAGGTAGCTAAGCACACCCCAACACCTTCAGAAAGTGACCAGCCAGGAGATTCCTCCCAGCTGGGGCACTAAAGATACCTCTGCAGCTGTCTGCTAAATTGCCCAGCTGCCAGGCGATCAGCCTGATCACTTCAGAGGTGCACCAGCCACCCCTCCCCCACAGGATGCAAGGGCAGCCAGACAGGGGGTGCAAGGCTGCAGCAAAGGGGTCATGCCCTGGCCAGCCACTGTGTCAGAGATCATAGTTTCCCTGCCCATATGGCACTGCTGAGTCAGTCCTGTAATGATGATCAGGGACAGGCATTAAGTGAGAATAACATGTTTTACTGTATTTCAATGCCCTCCATGCTCAGTCCAGTAAGCCCATTAATGTCTCTTTACGGGAGCTTTTGCAAAATGCATAGACACACCTACACACACAGGCAGACCCTAGGCTGGGTTACAGGCTGGTGCAGCTGGCTAATACACCACTCTGCCCACAAATACTCTGGCTCTTCATGCATTCTGGGTGGGCATGTTCACTTGGATTATTGCAAGACTTTTATGATGCATTGGGAATATGTCCTATGCCCCAGGGGCTATGAGTGCTGGTGGTTGGGGTGGGGTGTGTGTGATGAATGGCATGTACCTAAGAAATAGTCAGGTGGGAGAGTGTCCCATTAACAGTCATTAATGTGTGTGGGGTGCAGTTGGCTGACTGTAATGTGTTACAAGAGTTCAAATTATCACCCAGGCTAGGGTAGGGTGGTTATTGCCATTGTCAGAATCAGGTCCTACAGTTACTGCTTTGTGAGAGGTGAGCATTACCCTTTGAGCCTGACCAAAGCCAGACCTTCTTTCAATCAGCCATGGAAACCAGGAATGGGTAGGCATCCCAGGGAAGGTGCAGACTACTCAAATTCCTTAGCCGCCCCCCAGGAACACAACTGGGACAAGGGAAAGTTGAAAGACCTCTTGGACACATGCGGAGAAGTGAAAATCCAGAGCCTGATAGAGAAGGGCCACTGAAACAAAAGCACCTTCCTGTACATGGTGGAGCAGATGCAGCTTCGTGACCACAGCAGAGACTTTAAGCAGTGTTGCTGTAAGATCAAGGCAATGATGTGTGACTTTTACCGGGCCTAAGATGCCAACAACAGATCTGGAGCAAAAAAGCAAACATCTGCATTTTATGAGGCGCTGTCACGAATACTAATCAAAGGAGGTTTGCCAGGCAATCAAAACATTTGGCACTACAGAAGAGCAGGAGGCACTAAAGGCTTTGGACCACCATGAGGATGAGAACAACATTGGAACTGTGACCTCAACAAATGCATGTGATGACAGCTTCATGCCTGGGGGCCATAGACAAAGAGTCTACAATGTGGAGATGGTGATAAATGAGACCACCCCCTCGCTACCAATCCTGACAGAGTCATTGCAAGACATCCAGACTGAACCAGGGGACATGTTGCTCACGCCACCCCTGAATCTGCAGCAGCATGCCTCTCCATGGGCAGATGAAGGGGAGGACTTGGAAGACACAGAAGAGAGTACAGACATTGAGTAGTACAGTCACATGACCACTACTACCCAGACCGCAAACCACACCCCTGACAACTTAATTAAGGCAACTTCTGCCACTTTAAAAGTGCTCCAAGGTCTGGCATGTGTATTCATTAATGACTTTAGTCTGCTTTAAATGGTGAAGATCGTCATACGTATAAGTGCCCCTAGGTAAGACCCATGAATGACTGGTGCCTCCTGAGACTAGGGGGAGGGGGAGAACCTTGGTGATGAACAGGGACTTGGCAAGTGGCGGCCAATCTCAGGGGGGGCACATGCCCCCCCATGCCCTCCCTATGTGTCACCTATGATAAGGTCTAACCAGAGCTGTATAAAAAGGCACTATGACCTCCCTTGTCATATACCTAATGTTTCTACCGACGCATCCCAAAACTGTATTTGCCTTTTGTGCAGCTGTGTCACATTACAGACTCATATAAAATCTGTGATCCATCAAGATGTCTTCATCCTTCTCTGTAGTGCTATCATCAAGCCAGTTGTCACCTGTTTTGCATATATGTTTTTGATCATTCTTTCCAAGATGTAGCACTGAACTTATCCTGTTAGCTCTAGCCCAGCTTTCCATTCTGTAAGATCCTTCTGAATTGCACTCTTGTCCTCCAATGTGTTCGCAATCCTTCCTAGTCTTGTGTCTCTCAGATTTGTTCAAGAACCTCTCTATTCATTAATAAGCACATTGAACAACACTGGATCCAGGACAGACTCCTGTGGGACTCCACTTGAAACCTCCTGCCATTCAGACATATATCCATTTATAATTACCCTTTGTTTGCAACTATTGAGTCAATTGTCCATCCACCTTATAATAGTTTTGTCTAGCCCACATTCCTCCAATTTATAAGAAGGTCATATGGGATTTTGTTAAAAGCCTCACTGAAGTCCGGATACACTATATTCACTGCATTCCCTACATCCACCCAACTAGTTATGTTACTGAAGGAGATCAAATTTATTTAGCATGATTTGTTCATAGTAAATCCCTGCTGGCTGGTCATGATTACCCTCGCCTTCTCTAGATGCTTGCAAATAAACTTCCTTATCATATGCTATAGTGAGGTTAACCAACCTATAGTTCCTCACGTTCTCCTTTTTGCTTTTTTCAAAAGAGGGGTACTATGCTGGCCCTTTTCCCATCCTTTGGTACCTGTTCCCACAGTGTCATAAATATTATTGTGAAGGGCTCCAACCTCTCCTTTATCAATTCCTTCAGCACTCTGGGATGAAGTACATTAGGTCCTAAGGACTTTAATTCACACAGACCAAGTAAGAGCATTCTGATTGATTCTTTTGTTATCTCATCCTTCAGTTTGTCCCATACCTTATACAAATAATTTTTATTAGCTGCCTGATTTCAGTCTAATTTTTTCTGTGAAAACTGAGGCAAAGTAGCTGTTAAGCAGCTCTACCTTCTTTGCATCTTCTGTTAAGAATTCACTCTGGTTATTTAACAGTGGACTTACTGATTGCTTGGTTCTTCTTTTCTGGCCAGTATATTTAGAGAACCTCTCCTTGTTGTCTTTAACTTCTTTAGCCAGGTGAAATTCACGTTTTACCCTGCTTTGTATCTATAACTATATCTTCTCTATAGATAAGTACCCAAAGTGAAGATGCTTATGGATATGCCTAACACCTTCTGAACCTAGGAACTTTACCCACTGTAAAGGCATATAGTTATGATAGTATATAATATGTATGCACAGACATAGGTGATTTATGTAAATGTAAAATATATCACACAAAAACTGTGAGAACTATCTTAAGCCATCAGTCAAGGATTCAGCAAAACTTAGTTGCCAAAATCAACTTTTTAAAAACTGATTAAACAAATTAGAATCAAATAAGCAGAATAAAATAATACTTAGCAGGTGCCTCTACACATATGCAATTAACACACCCAAATAAACTCTGGTGCAGATTAGTTTGGAGTTTATTGCTCCAGGGTATTCCATTTGCATATGTACCCAGTAGGCCTGTGCGAAGCAGCTAGCATTCGCTTTGGATTCAGATTCGGCTGATTCAGGGGACAGTGATTCCTATTCAGTGATTTGAATCACTGTCCTAATGTGGTTTAGCTTAATCTGATTTGGAGATTCAGCTGCTGTCGAATCTCCAAATCTCCGAATCAGCCAGGCCCATGCCTTGCCCCTCTCCCAGCCCAGCAATGGCTGCCCCACCCGCCCCAGCTTCAGCACTTGTTAAAAAAAAAGCCCCAGTGCTCACCATGTGCTGCCAGGTAGGGGGCGATCCACGCTGCCCCCCCACTGCCCCATGCTGTGTGGAGGGCTCTATATGAGCCCCCCAACTCCCCCTCAGTCCCCCAGCCCCCTCACAGGTGCCCTGCCCAGGCCAGCTCTGGCTCTTTAAGAAAAATAACCGTGAACCCCACCCTGGGACTCACTGCTCCTGTTGGCGGGGAGCAATCCCCACTGCCTCCCATTACCCCATGACATGTGGGGGGCTCTTTACAAGCCCTTGAAACCCCAAGGCCACTGCAGGAGCAGAGAGTCCTGGGGCTTTTCTCGGCTTTTTTTTTCTTAGAGGGCCAGAGGTAGCCTGGGTGGGGCACCCGTGGGGGGACTGGGGGAGCGAGGGAAGGTTGGGGGGTCGTGCAGAGCCCTCCATGCAGCATGGGGCAGTGGGGAGAATTGGGGATTGCCCCCCATCCAGCAGCACCCAGTGAACACTGGGTTTTTTTTTTAAAGTACTGGAAGTAGGGCGGGGAGGCAGCCATGGGGGAGACTGGGGGAGCGGGCAGGGGCTAGGGGGCTGGGGGAGTGGAGGGGTCAGGGGGGCTGGCAGGGGTCCCCCATGGTCTCCTCCCCCAACCCCTCTCCCCTTCCCCTAGTACTTACCAGTTTGGAGCCAGCTGCAGCTCCCTGCTGCAGCCACCAAGGACTGCCTGAATCATCGAAGCTCTCCGAATCTTTGCCGAAGATTTGGAGAGATTTGAATCGATTCGGACCTTTAAATTGGTCCCCTGATTCAATTTGGATTTGGAGATTTGGCCACCGAATTGGGTTGAATCTCATCCGAATTGAATCACCACCCAAAGCTTTGCACAGCCCTAGTACCCAGGACTGCAACACATTTAGCTGGGGTGAAGCAGCCCCTATTGTCAGGGGGCTCTGGGGGTCAACCTGCCAGTCCAGGGCTGCTCCAACTCAGCTCAACATGCTGTGGAAGGTTTGGCTGGGGCACAAGGATGCTCCAGTATAGGGCTAGCCTGGCAGGCAGCCCCTGCACTGAAGTACCCTTATGCCCCAGCCAGCCCCATCAGCATCTGCACGTGCATTGCAGTGCACTAAAGAACTCTGTTGTAGGATAGTACTTCTGTGGGCACTACTATCTTATGCTGGCATTTATTAGTTTATTGCATCTGAATAGGGGTACATGTGTAGACACTGATGTTTTACTGCACAGCTAACTAATCAGCTCCTTAGTAAATGCCTCAGTTAGCTGTGCCTAGCATGCAGGAAATATTTAAATGATTTCTGAAGAGATGGGGTTGCAAACAAAAGAAGGGATCCTTAGGGCAGCTTTCAGTGGATATTCCAGAAGTTTTGAAACAAAGTATCTTAGGGCTAAATCTGTCACTAATTTTATTTTGCTTCTTGTGAATTAAAATGTTAGCTTTTATGGATAGCCATGCATTAGTGATATTTCAGAACTCAGAGACCTGTAGAAATGTAGCAAAAACCCCAGAAGAAATGGAACAAGTTTAGGAACATTGTGTGCTTTATATTATTTGACTGAGAAGTATCATCATCACTCAATGAAAGGACCTGAAAAGGGATGAGCATTCTCAGCCATTAATGCAGGCAGTAAACTCATAGTTCAAGATGACCAGATTCAAAAACATCTTGCATCTCATCAACATGAAAGCAAGAAATGAGAGCTTTATATCACTGGGAAGGAGACTTTCTTAGTTTCCCAATGGGTACACAGCAATTGGTTTTCATCCTGGACCTTATGTGAGACAAAAATATAAGCTATAGTATCTTCAATAATATTTAGAGATTGTTTTATTTGCTTTGGAGCCAAAACCACTAATGGGATGAGGTTCTCAGCTGGGCTAAATCAGTGTCACTGAATTATGACAGCTCAAAATCTGGCCCGTGGTATCAAAGACACCCAATTTTGCAAAAAGAGGGAGTAAAGGCTGATCTAATAGTCTATTTAACTATTTTGTAATCATATCTGATGAAGTCCTTCTTAATATGCAGAGCATAAATATAATAAAGAATATGTGGTTTAAAGGGGATGTTTTAAAGAGAAAAGGCAGTTAGGGGTCCAGCTGTCCCAACAAACATGGGTAATTACTAGACCTGTGCGAATAGGGAACAATTCAATTTGGGTTTGGATTCAGCTGATTCGGATGTCAGTGATTTGATTCAGAGCTCCAAATCGGTTTTCTGCTTCGATTTAGAGTCGATTTGGAGATTCGGCCATAGGGTATAATGGGGTATCAATGAAAAATCTGTAACTTTGTTGTTTTTTGTCTGATTCAGATGCAACTTTCAGGGGTGGTAGCCTCTGCTGAGAGCATAAAGTCTGCCAAGGTTCAATATGATAGGTGCAGGGGTTTCTGGGAAACAGCACCTCAAGCTGCTGACAAGCAAGAACTCATGATATAGTTTCATAGTGCTTAGGGTCGGAAGGGACCTAAACAGACCATCAAGTCTGACCCCCTGCCCCCGGCAGGAATGGGTGCCATGGTCATATCACCCCAGCCAAATATCTGTCCGAGCTACTCTTGAAAACCCCCAAGGTAGGAAAGAGTACCGCCTCACTTGGGAGCCCATTCCAGAGCCTGGTAGCCCTAACTCTAAAGTAGTGGTAGCCCTAACTGTAAAGGGCATAGGTGACACTGTGTGTGTTAAGGCACAGCAGGGTGAAAACCACAGGCTTGCTAGGCCCTGCTGCGGCCACAAAGCCTGCCAACTGTCAAAGAGATAGGTGCAGGGGTGCGTTCTGGGGCCCTGCACCTCTGGCTGCTAACAGGCAAAACTCATGACATGGGTGCTTGTACGACTGTGTCTCCCTTAGGGTGCAGGGAGCTGAAAAAAGCTACTGCAGGCCTGGTAGGCCCTGCTGCAGCCACGAAGCCTGTCAACTGTCAAGGACATAGGTGCAGGGGGAGTCTGTGTTCTGGGGTCCTGCACCTCTGGCCGCTAACAGGCAAAATTCGTGATGTGGGTGGGTGACACTGTGTGTGTGTTAAGGTGCACCCTCAATAGCACTGGAGCCTCTACACAACACGGTAATGTGCCCCGGTGAGGTCTCCTCCTCCCCTACAGCCTCAGTCTGGTCCACCACTTTACATGACAACAGGTAAAATAACTTAGTGACTGACTGAGCACCAGCAGCAGCATCAGCAGCATCTCAGGTAGCCAAACTGTCAGAGATTCCTTCTTTCCTCTCAAGTAGGAGATGCTTCTTCTCTAGGATGTCTGTTAAGGTGTGCTTTCACTGTGCGACTCTGTGTGTGTGTGTGTGTGTGTGTGTGTGTACTTGTGTTCAGGTGCGCCCTCACTGGTGCTGGGGCCTCTGCACAACTTGGCAGTGTGCCCCAGTAAGGCCTCCTCCTCGCCTACAGTTTCAGTACTGTCCACCACTGTAAATGATGGCAGGTCAAAATAACTTAGCTGGCTCAACACCAGTAGCATCATCAGCATCATCAAAGGTACCCAAATGGGACTGTCACAGAGCTTTTCTTTTTATAAAGGAATTGACAGCAAGAAGTAAAAATGTTGTGTTGTGTTGGATATATGATATTACTCATGGTGTGTGATGACTGCTTATCTTGTGTTTTTATGTCTATATGTTTATTATGAAAAAAAAGGGAATACTTAAAAAAATATATCTTAGGAAGCTTTCGGGTTGAAAAACCCTTTGTCAGGCTGAGGAAGTATACCTGTAGTTGGTGTGTCTCCTGGTCCTGGATGGAAGGAATAGTGAAGAAGCCATAGGCTGGCCTGGCATGCAATGCAGGCAAGAAAGCCAGTCAGTGAAAATGGAAATGGAGGCATCAGGGGGTGAGAGAGAGGCTGTGGTGGGGAGTGGGGGATGTAGCAGTGCAGGTAAAAGTGCAAGCGCACCTGGGGAGTCAGATGTCTGGAAGGTTGCAGCGTGTCAGAATTCCACTGTCTAATATATATTGAGTCCATGAATTTCTGTACCTACTACCTAGGAGGCTGATGAAGTGCAGTTCATAGACCCAGCTCTGAAAATACATTCAAACAAGCACCTAATCTCATCACCAGAACTGAAGCCAACTTCCTGCAGCTCAAAACACAAAACCTGCCAACTATCTCCCGTACCCCCACAAACTGCACACCAGAATCTATCAAAAAGAAGATTACCCAACTACCTGTAGGAGCACATTCCTCACAAAAAAAACACTTTGTCTCCAATCTCTCAGGCCTGACTCTGAGAGGGAACAATTTACAAACCACTTTTCACAGCCGGGCCTATGAACTTCACTTCATCAGCCTCCTAGGTACAGAAACTCATGGACTCAATATAGACATTGGAATTCTGACACACTGCAACCTGCTGGACATCTGACTCCCCAGGTACCTCTCCACTTCTACCTGTGCTGCTACATCCTCCTTTCCCCCCACCCTAGCCTGCCCCTCACCCCCGATGCCTGTTTCCATTTTCACTGATTCACTTTCTTGCTGGCATTGCATGCCAGCCTCTGGCTTCTTTAGTATTCTCTCCATCCAGGAACAGCACAGACACAGACCAACTGCAGGTGCTTCATCAGCCTGACAAAGGGTTTTTCAACCCAAAAGCTGGAATCCCAGGCAGCTAGGCTGAGCTCACCTGGAGCCTCACAACTACACTGCAACCATCAAGCCTCAGGCCTGTCAAAAATGTGATAGGTCTGGGTTTTTCCCAGTCAGGACTGTGTGCATGTGTGTGGTAGCTGGAGGTTATGGCACCTGCTACCCACCTTTCACCAGGGGGATCCTTGGTCCTGGCATTTCCTAGGGCTGCTGTGCCACCAGCAGTCCTGCCAGGCCTCCCCAACCCTGGCAGAGTGTAGTTTTAGGACCTGGGGCCTCTTCCTTCCCCATAGCTCCAGTCCGTACCTCCAAGTTTATCCTGGCATGGAAGCTCAGCAGGGACATGTTCTTCCCCTGGTGATGTAGTGAGTGCCCCCACCAGCTCTAAGAGTGGGGCACTACCTGTTTAAAAAAATAAAATCAAAATAGGTGCAGACAGAGTGAGGAGGGTGGCACTCACTCTGTCTGCAGGTGGAGCTTGGGGAACCCCACCAGCAGGAGGTTCATCTTCAGGAACACCAGCTGCTCCACCAAACCAGGATCCAAGCAGGTGCGGTGGGGTGTTACAACATCCCCAGCAATGCTTAACACCCTCTCAGTTGGAACACTGGTTGGTGGACAAGACAGGTATTCCCGGGTAACCGTGACCAGATCCTGCCACATCTGGTGATACCTGCCCAAGGCTGGGGTCTGGTGCGTTTGTACCCCAGCATTGAAGCTATGCCCATGGCCCACATTGGCAGTGGCTGGCATGAAGGAGACTGGCTGGTTCTGGTGCTGGGAGTGTTGTCATGGGAAAATGGATTGCCCTCTTCCACATCCCCTCGCTTCTGCCCTTCTGCCTCCCTGACTCTGTTGACCAGCACCTGCATCCAGTGATTGAGTGTTTTGGTGCTGCCAGTGCACATGCTCCCCTTCACCCTCAGGTAGCACATGCCCACCATCATGTGGACCATACTGGACTGCAAGGGATCCAGCCATCTCCTGATGCCCTCCTTCAGCTGCCTCACCAGTGCCTGCCCCAGCCAGGAACATTGATCCCCTGGAAGCTCTCCATTTGGTTCTCATGTTCCCTCACTAGGGGGATCACCTGGCTAAGGAGAACATCACCAGCGCTGAGGGTCTTGCTGGCCTCGAGGTAGGGCCCCAGCCAGGAACATTGATTCCCTGGAAGCTCTCCATTTGGTTCTCATGTTCCCTCACTAGGGGGATCACCTGGCTAAGGAGACCATCGCCAGCGCTAAGGGTCTTGCTGGCCTTGAGGAAGGGCTTGAGAACCACCAAGATCTGGGAGATGGTATCCTATTCAGCTCTGTTAAGGAGACAACCGATCCCAATCTCCCCAAGGAATGCCATATCATGGATGGCCTTCTGTTGCTCCACCAGCCTTTCGAGCATCCGGTATGTGGAGTTCCATCAAGTCTCCACATCCTGCATGATTTTGTGCTGAGTGATGCTCAGCACTGCCTGTTTCTTCTGCAGCATCTTGCCCTCCTTGATGCTGGAGTGGAAGTAGCCTGCCACCTTCCTTCATTTTGAAATCACCTGGCCTGTAGCAGTAGTGGTGGCGGTACCATCACCAGCAGCCTTGTCCCCCTCCAAGGCATCCCTAACTATGAGGTGCAGCCTGTGTGCCACACAGCGGATGCCAACAAAGTTGGACCATATTAGCCCCGTTGTCAGTGACCATGAACCTGTGGGTGAGCTCAGCTTGCCCAATGAGCCACCCCTGCACCATGCGGGTCACGGCCCGTATGATCTCCCTTGCCATGTGGGACTCATCCAGCACCTCAACTTGGAAGAGAGCCCACTGATGGCCTGACTGATTGCACCAGTGCCCTGTGAGGGAGAGGTAGGAGTGATCGCCACCCTGGCTGCTCCAGATGTTGGAGGTGAAGTGCAAAGCTACCTGTGGCCCTGACTTGTGCAGCTCCTCCCTCAAGTACTCCGTGCAGCTCCTCCCTCAAATACTCCTTGCATGCCTTATACAGGGAGGGCACTACTGTTCTGCTAAAGGTGGTACATGTGGGCACTTTGTAAGATGGGGCCAGAAGTGCTATGAGACACCTGAACCCTGGCCACTCAACTAGGGAGAAGGGCTGGCTATCCAGAACAAGCATCTCCCCAATGGTCTGGGTGATCTCGCTTGCATTTGCAACTTTCCCCCCTTTGCCTGCAGCTTTCCCCCACTGTTTCAGGGTGGCTTGCTTCTGCTTTGGGGGGAAAGGGGCTTTGGAGCGAGCAGGGGACTTTCTTTTCAGCACGCTCGCACTGGTGCTGGGCTGACCAGCAAGAAGGACAAGGGGGTGCTGCTTCCTGAGATGCAGCAGCATCGCCGTGGTGGAGAAGTGTTTCACATCCTTGCCCCAGCTGATGTGCCTTTGGCAGTGCTGGCAGATAGCAAACCTGGGAACAACTGCCAGGTCAAAATGCTCCCACACTACGCTACTCACCCGCTTCTGGGTTGAGGGTGAGGATGCTGCCTTATCTCACTCCTCAGCAGTCTGAAGTACAACAGCAGGAGGAGCAGCCTCAGCTGAGCCACTTGCCTCCACAACCTCAACCTCCTCCGAGGTGCTGCTTTCCAGAGGAGACCTGGGTCTAGGGGAACTTTGAGGGGTGTGGAGAACAAACTGTGATTCCCCCTCGGTCCCCAGAATTGCTTGAGCCAGGGCACTCAGCACCCCTGGTTCCAGCTCCAGATCCTCCTCTGGCAGTGAGAGGCTCACACTGAGAGGTGACACTGGGGTGGAGGAGACAGTGATTCTACTGCTGGTGCCTATTTCTGGACTTAGGGGAGGTGGTGCAGGTGCAGGGACTTCAGGTGCAGACACTGCTCCCACCTCCTTGCTTCCACTGGTAGCAGAAGCATCATAGCTGCTTGGGAAGAGAACGCATCTATGTTTTGGGGGGGGAACTTGCAGCTACCCCCTCTCCCCTTACCCCCTCTCCCTCCCCTGCCAGAAGACCTGGCACCTGCCTTTCCAGCATGCTTCATATGAATTTTTCCTGTGCTGCAAAAGGTGTGTGTGTGTGTGTGTGTGTGACTTTTGTGTTGTGTGCTTTATTCCCTCTGTGTTGTATGCATGCACTGGACTCTTCTTTGATTGTTTGATTCAGTAATAATAAGTATTAAGAACTATGTAAAAAATGTGTGCTGTCTGCCTGTCTGTCTTCTTCTTTGCTGTGATGTATTTATTTATTATGAATTATGAATGTGAAGTGTGACTCTGTTGTGTGTTTTATTTCCTCTGTGTTGTGTGCATGCACTGGACTCTGCTTTGATTATTAATAACTATATATGGTGTCTTCTTCTGTGATGTTCTATATTAATGTGAATGTGTGACTACTACTGTACTTCTTGTTCTTCTGTGTTGTAATGTGTACCTAAAATGATATATCTCCTTTTTATAAGACCCTGAGTTCTGTGTTAGTCTCAATCTGAATCTCTGACTTCTGTGTTGTCTTTAGTCTCTATGTAAACTAACTATAATAATAACTACTATATATAATCTGACTCTCTTCTCCTATGAATATCTGATTTTTCTTCTTCTATGTGTGTGTATTATAAGTGTGTGCGTGCAATCTGTATGCCTCCCTGCACAGTGATGGATCACACCGGCAGGGAAAACACTGAGCTTTCTTTTTTCAAAGTTTGCAAATCCAATCCTTCCTAAGAACAAAAAGGAGCAGGCAAGTTGCAACTGACTGACTATGAAGCAAGCCAGGCAGCACAGTACCTTTCTGATGCTGTTGCTCAGGCAGAAACAGCTCACAAAAAGCACAGCAAGCCTGCAAACAAAGACTTTTATGCTGGTTTCTATGTCCCTCCCCCCAGACACTGTTATTGGAAGGGCAGTCAGAGAGAAATCATGCTCACTGGCCACCTAGACATGTCAGTTTCCACCCCCCCTGCTCCCCCTGCCTTCCCCCCCCCACTCTCCCTCCCTCTTCTAAGTTTCTGTTTTCCCATACATACAGTCCTCCAAATCTCCGAATTCCCGAATCTTTGCCGAATCTTTTCTGAATCGATTTGGAAGCTCCAAATCAATTTGGAAAGCCAAAAGCAGCTAGTGATTTGATTCAGACTCGCAGATTTGGCCTCCAAATCATCTGAATCTGAATCGCAGTCTGAAGCTTATGCAGCCCAAGTAATTATTTATACATTGTGCCTTTGAAAATCTCCTGCTTTATAGACAACTTATGTAGGATGACCTCTACAGCTTACTTGGGGTGAACACAGTCTTTCTGTCCCAGAGACATGTCCTTTTAAATTTTACTCACAAGAGTAGTGGTGCTGATTTCAGTGGTATTTACACAGCAAGATCTTCACTGCACAGCAGAATGCTTACGTACCGCACAGGCTTTGAATTTGAGCTTTGCATAGGGTTGAATTTAAACTTCTGTGCATGTTACAAGGTGAACTGGGAGCACTATGGGTATTTAGCTGGGGGCTTAGTTATGAAAGGAAACTCCCAGCCATCCTATCAAATACAGGTAATTATGGAGTTGTATTTCCTTGCTTGGAAATAGAATTTTTTGACCTTCATTGCTTTATATATGGGACTTGTACAAGTTCCATCTATCTGGTTGTAATTTAGAGGAAGGAGAGGCCCAATACAGAAGGGCATGGTTTATATTTAGATTTCATCTCTAGTTAATGCTTCATTTATTCTGTGATTCTGAAGTGAAATGCAGCTGCTGGCTAAATTGATTTTTAACATAGTAACTATGTCTTTTTTTAAATGGGTCAAGGTGCCTAGAATTTAGGTTGGACAAATTTTAAAGTACATAGATAATAAACATAAATAAAGAGCAATTTTAATGGGGCCCCTCAGAAGCAAAAATCCACTGAGTAACCACATTTCTATATTCAGTTAGTTCCTCTCACAGCAACAGAGTTGATGTGGGAAGGAGAGATAGGGTTACAACTGATGACAAGGCAGTAAGCTCCAGTCTGTGAATCTCCAGTGGAGGTCTGGCATTATACTAAAGAACTGTTGGAAGGGCACTGGCCTATTGCTGTAGGTCAACTTGTGATTAAAAATAAAGATATTAAAACAAAATAATTGAATGCAACTTGGGTGACATTAGGCAATGTTATTCCCAATATTAATTGAGTTTCCCTACTGTGCCTAATAAAGTTTTAGCAGACTGAAGCATGGCAAATGTGTGGACACAGCAGGTTGCTTATTGGTGCAGCACAACCGTGCCCATGTTATCTAATAGAAATTATGGCATGTCAGCACTCCATTTATGTTCCAGCTGATCCCTTTAGGGCTACAAACCAATATGACTGTGGACAATAACTAAAGATGATGACAAATAAACCACAAAAAAATTAGATTCAATGACTGATAACAAATTAGGCAGAGTTCACATGCCGTGAATTGTTTACCACATTGAACACTCTGCACAAATTCAGGGCTAATAAAAATGTTAGGGGTTATACATTTTAAAAGCCACATCTACATTTTCAACTCAATTTTGAAGCGGGACCATACCCTCCTAAAAGGCCAGACCAATAACTTCAAAAACTTGGATCTGATAATTTCAGAAACTGGTTCCAGATCCAATATGAATATTTTAACAATCTATCTCTAGCTGTTACCCAAACCAAACTTCCTTTAGTAACCACCCTACACTGACTGTGGTAATGAATAGCAGTATAAAATGCTAAGTTAGACAAGAACATTGCATTGCATCAGTTTTATATTTTCATTGGAGCTGTATGACTTAACTTCTCAGCTGTGTGCTGCCTATGTCAAGAGGATGGGGCGGCGGAACAGAACCCCCCCACTACATGGACTCAGCCCAGCTTCCCCCAATATGCCAGCTGGAATAGCTTGGGGGGAGGCCTGCACGGTAGGGGGGTATGAGGGCTCCCTTCCCCCCACTCCTGTGCCTGAGCCTTTTGACAGCAGCTTTGCTGCAGCTGGAGCTGAAGCAGATGAGGGGAATAGAGCCCCCCTGCTATGGAGGCTGAGCCTGGCTCCCCTCCAATACCCCAGCAGGGACAGCAGGGGGGGGGGGGGGGACAGACTGCATGGTAGCAGAGGTTCCCTTCCACCCCATCTGGCTGCACAGGAAGGAGACAAAGCTTTTTTTATCTCTTCTATGACAGCCCAGGAATGGGCTGGACTGGTGCTCGCCCATAAGCACCAGCCCAACCCTGCAAAGGTCCTTGGGATGCAAGTGGAATCACTTGGAATTAACTCTCAGTGCAAACCTGTACACAAGACTGCTTAGGGACTCTGCCCTAGACCACCTTCATCTGATATTACATCAGATGAGGGTTAACTTTTTTCATCATCTGCCATTTTAAAACTGCTCTGCAGCCCTGAATGTTTGTTATGTTATGGCTACAGTGTACTTTTGGTGGCATCATTGCACAAACAATATAACTTCTGTACATACCCTAGGAGAGGTGGAGGGAGAACTATACTTCAGAATAATTATCTGTTATTCATTAGGCTTATGCAAGTTGGAGTTGATATTTTATGCAGCAGAAGATAAAGACAGATGGGAAGATATAAAGATTTAACCTGGTACACTTCTGAAGCTGTCAAAACATCAGTGTATATGAAATCTCTTTCAGAAGAAACTGGGGAGATCTGAAATGTAGGATACAAAATTGACACAAAAGCATGGTCAGAGCCTATTTACAGAAATAAAGTAAATATCACACGCTAAGGTGAGCAAAATACAGTTTGCCTCCTGTGGAAAAGTTTCACTGCTCTCTTTGGTATTGGCTTGTAAATTCAACTTTCTTTATGCCGTTTTATGAAAATCTTGGGATCTGCAGGTCCACTTAAACATTCTCTTGCAGTGATTTTTCATCAATGATTCTGATCTTAGAGAAAGTAGATAGAGCTTAGACACCTGAATATATTTATCGTAAGACAAAACTTAATGAAACTCCACCTAGATGACTTAATAAACATCAGCCGAGGTTCACAATTGGGGTGAGAATTCTGGTACTTCATCTAAACATAATATTAAGACTCTTACTGGGTATATTTTCTGATATCCCTCTGAGTTCATAACACTTAAGTCCTGAAGAAATATTTTACATCTCAGATTCACTTTTGATGACATTTGGGGTTGCTTATTTGGGGGCAATAGTCAGCATTAGGGGTGTGTGAAGTGGGCAATATTCGATTCGGATTCAGATTTGGCCTAATTTGGGGGACAGTGATTTGATTCACTAATTCAGATCACTGTCCCAATTTGATTCGGCCGAATCTGAATCTGAAGATTTAATTCTGATTCAGAGAATCAGTGATTCAGCCATAGACACATTATATGGTTTTTTTGCATACCTTGAGGTACGAGGTGTGTCTCATGAATGCTGAGATGGTGGGGTGGATGAAGCGTCCCGTAGGAGCACGGGCAGGCCCCCTGCATGCTCAGTGGTGGACCCGGAACTGGACTGGAAGTAGTTCTGGGTCCGGCTCAGCAATCAGCTGTGGGGGGACCCTGGGTGCCCCCTCAGACCCAGGAAGCACCAGTCATTTGAGCTGGGGGGTGGAAGGGGGTCCCCCACAGGCTCCGCAGCAGACCCAGAAGTGGACCAGAAGTACTTCTGGTCCACTTACAGGTCCGCCCTGAGCACGTGGGGGACCCCCCATGCTCCTGTGGGATACTCCATCCACCCCAGCATCTCAGCATTCATGAGCCCTGCTTGGTACCTTGAGGTATGTAGAAAAAACATATAAAGCTGTGTTTATGGCCAGATCACTGAATCTCTCCGAATCTGTCTGAATTGATTCAGAGGCTTTTGATTCAATTCAGAGAGATTAATGGGTCTCCTGATTCAATTCAGATTTAGAGATTTGGCTTCTGAATTGGGCCGAATCTCCTCTGAATCGAATCAGTGACCGAAGCTTCGCATAGCCCTAGTCGGCATCTATATGGGGATGAATCCCACAAACCACAAGGAAACATATAGTGCACTGGACTAAGACTCAAGATTCCTTGATTCACTTCCAAGTTGGACCATGGATCTGCTAGGTGACCTTGGGGAAGCAACTTCTTTTTGTGGGTTTCAATTTCCTCATTCATGAAATGGGAACAATGATATCAACATCAACTGTAAAATGCATTGAGATCTATGGATAAAAAATGCTATAGAAGAGCTAGCTATTGTTATTATAAGGTATTTATTTTGGGGCTTTGGATAAATCTTGAAACAAACATCACCCACCAAAAGTTTAACAGGCAATTACTCACACTAAGCTTCTGTAACAGACTGCCAATGTGGGCTTACCAGATTGGCTTGAGATACTTACCCTGGGCTAGAAACAGTGCTGGTGAACTCTGAGAGACCCCAAGGGTGGAGCAGGGGAGCTCTGCTCTGTGGAGAAGGGGAAGCCAATCGAAAGAAGGGGTTTTCAATCCCCTCATTCGCATGGCCGGGGTTGTGGGCCAGCCACCCTGAGCCCTGGTTGGCCGGTTTGCAAGCCAGGGAGGGACTGCCAGAGGGGATAAAAGCAGCAGCTGAACAAGTTCACTTGTAAATAACCTTTCCTATTATTCTTGTTTTGTAAATAAACTGTAAATAGTTAAATCAGTTAAGTGTTAGACCTTCTTGGGACCACGGGCTGCTCTGTGGGGAGCAGGGGCCAGCTGGAAAGTAAATTGTTGCTGGCCAGAAGCCATGCCCCACTCTCACCACACCATCCCTGATATTGGGCAGGGGTGGCAACTATCGGGCCGCCAACCGGGTTACACTTCGTTATTAAGAGTCCTTCATGTTGACCAATACAGGTCTAATGGGTGAATGATCAAATTCACTCCTAAAGCTCATAGAAATAGCTTCCAAAGCTACCAGTCCAGTTTAGGAGGTAAAGGATCAAAGACTGTGTGTGTTTCCAGCATATTTCATTATGAAGTAAATGCTGTCAGACTGTTAGTAATATGGATTACTTCCCTATTGTCTTATTAGCATCCATTTAATGCTAAAATCTCAGGTTCAGCCACCTTATTTGTCTGCCTGCAATTTCTGAGCTAGGAACTGCACTTTTATGGTCTATTGTCTGTTTGGGATTTCAAATTCCATTTTTCAAAAGGTGTTTCTAGTTTGGTGGGTTCAGTTTTGAGGCTGTGCTTGTCAAGGACACAGATTGTAGTGTGTAGACAACTTATTACTTTTTGTGGGCTCAATGCCACAGACTAAGAGCTACTTCAGGGTCAGTTTGAGCTAAAAATCAGGTGCCTAATATAATTTTACATTTCTCTCCAGTGCCTGAAATTGAATCATGCTCTAGTGTTACCAGTGATCCAAGTGTATAAATACATTTGACTTCTAACTTCATGTAAGCTATATATACACTGGTCTCACTTGTTTATTTGAATTTCTAGACTCCTCTAAGATGATCCTTTCCCAAACCATTTCTTTGAAGCAGAATGAATCTTAAATATCCATAATTATACCAGGCCCATGTCATTTTTTTTTTAGGTACAGCTAATCCCTTGTGCTCTGAGAGCACTATAGACATTGTCCACAGGTAACATTTTGTTATTGTGTAAGAAAAGATAGGGACCCTGTGGCTAAAAATCCACTAGCTTTTATTTTTCACTGTCCAAGCATGGACACATTGAACTTCCTGTGAAATATTCTGGGGAGTGTTTTCCGATATTGTTCTTACACATTAAAAATATTACACAGAAATAATAGAAATTTAAGGCTGGAAAGGAACTCAAGAAGTTATTTTCTTTCTCTTGCTGATCTGAAGCAGAAGAAAGGATATTTAGATTTACTATGAGAAGGAGTATGTTCATGTATTAAAAACTGATTTAAAAAGCAGAATTTAAATCTTATAAGAAATTCAGATATTTTGACTTTTGATCTCATCTTGAAAATCTGGTATGTCGATACTTTCAGTGGAAAAAAGACTTCAGTAACAACAAAAATCAGTTAGCAAATACCCCATGATGCACTGCAGTGACTTAGTCATGGGAGAAACCACAGTGGGCACTGGGAGAGAGACTAAATAGGGAAAAATGGTCTTTAAGGGAAAATGAGGATTACCACTCTATCTCCAAATGAGAACAGCAGCATCCCAGAGAAATACGGAAACTACTGCTGATTTGACCGAACAAACCATGTCTTGTTAGGGCTGACAAAATTTTAAATAAGTTGTGATTTGAAGCAAAATGTTTTCTTTAGATTTTTTTTATTCAGAATTATTTGGATCCTCTCCTGTGGAAAACTGAAATTTATATGAAATCCCATTTTTAATAGGAATATGTTTTCATCCAAATTTTTCCATTGGCCCTTATTGCTGAATTACAGGCACAAATGTTTTATAGACAGTGTGGTTGGAAACTATAAAACTGTAATGTAAGTATACATACTTATTTGTTTTGGATACTGTTGCATCCATAAAATAGAAGATAGGAGCGTTCTTGCAAAAATTTTAAGCTGCTTGGGTTCTTATGTAAAAATAGACGACACTTTTCAGTTGATTTTTAAATTGGTCTTGAAGTAGGTTGATCTGGGAATGACAATTGTTCCCCATTTATTTCCTGATTGTTGTTGTTTTTACTGAATTTAAGTGATATATTGTTAGATTTTCAGAACCCCTGCCCAGCATGATGCTATGGGTGTAGGAAATATGAGAAAAAGGTAATAGTCTATTGGACATTTTATTTTTCAAATAAAACAAAGCTAATTTTCTGACTGCTTGTATTCATTAAATAACCCAGGATAATTTTCATAGAATTGCACAGAACTTCAACACTTGTTCAAAATTTGTTGAAAGCTCTGATCCTAGAATCGGACACTCATGTCTTGATAGATTACACTACAGAATTAAAACCCAACTAGCTCCTAGCCCCTAACTTAGATGCCACACTAAATAGTTTCAGGTGGATATAGTATTTATCATTCAGTTTCTAAATTGTTGTTCAGTGTTGCTGTATGCTGTTAAACAGCAGCCGTGTTATACTGTAGACCTGGTTGCATTTCAGTAGCAGGTAAAATGGTTCCTCTGAATACACGATATACAAAATGTATAAACTATACTATGATCTCATGAGGAAAGAAAAATAAATATAAATTATTGTCCTGTATTATTACTTTGATGAGGGAAAACCAGCAAAAGCATTGTCACTAGGCCAACAGCTTAGTATAATTAAAATATGGATAATCAGAACAGCCACAATTGCATTAAGATAGGATCAAAAATTAGAAGGGCTATAAAACTTTCATGCTGCAGGGCACGAGTCAGATACTAACTGATGGGGTTAGAAAGAGACTTCCTGCATGAGCAGCTTATTCAAAAATTGTCCACAAGATTTTTAGGGTTGGACCAGATGATCCTTGAGGTCCCTTCCAACCCTATGATTCTATTCTATACTTGCCTCTAAAACAGGTTATAATTCTGATAGTTATATTGTTTGTGTTTTCTAAAATTGATGCTGTGTACCCAGCTTGGGGAAGTGTTACCTATTACTGGCTTTCAGGAAAGGTATACATTGATCGCAGACTTTGGGTTGGAAGCAGGGAAGCTGAATGAAGGGTGTCTGTACATTTTCAGCAGAATCCTTTGCTATTTTACTCTGGCTTTTGTTGTTGAGGTTAATCACCTGGCAAAAGAGTTATGCTGTCATCATCATTGTCATCATCATCATCTAATATAATAAAAGCCTTAGTCTGTCTGTCTGTAATCCTTTATGTGCACTCTGATTTGTTGTCTCAGTGACCAATCAGAGTGCTCTGCACAGACAGCTACACATGGCAGAGTGCCATCATGACTGAAGGGCCAGAGTGGAGGGGGTGAGGCCAGAGGCACTGGCCCTATCCCCCCATGCTCCTTGGAGGCAGAGGGGGATGGTGGTGACAGACTAGGGATGGAGGGGATGGAGTGGGGGTGCGAGGCCAGCAGCACTGGCTTCCCTCCCCCCCCAGCCCTGCACCTCGGAGGTGATGGTGGTATGGGGTGCTAGTCCCCCCACTCTGGTCTTGCCGCCAAATTAAAGGGGTAGCCCCCCCAGCGAACAGGGGCAGGGCGAGTTGATTTGAAATGGGAGCACTGCCATGACAGTGGGGACTGAGGAGCTGGAGTTGGGGGTTGAGGCCAGTGGTGCTGGCCTCTCCCCCTGGCCCTGCTCCTTGGAGGTGGTGGCGGTGCGGGGTGGAGCGGCAGGGGGGAGTGCATGGGGCTCACTGGGAGCAGGCGGGGGGGCCCAGGGGGCTGGGTGTGGGAGATGAGGGGGTGCACATGGGGCTGGACATGGGGGAAGGGGGGGATGCGGGGATTCATGCATGACAGGCATTTTACTAGTATTATTATAATTATACAATATACTATAATTATACAATATATTTCAAGTGGGGTCCTTAAAACACCTTAAATCCTGCATGTGCTGAGTGTGCTTGTAGATGTGCAAGGAGGCTGCTCCAATGTACTGTAAGCAATGTTGGCTTGGTCCACAGGCTGGACCTTTGGGCCCAGTCCTGCATGTGGGGCTGACACAGCTGGGGCCTGATCCCACTGTATGGGGACAGCACAGCTGGGGCCCAATCCCATGGCATGTCATTTGGAAATTTGATGGCGGGGGAGTGGTGGCAAAGTGTTAATTGCCACTGCTCCCCCACCACCAAATTTCCAGATCTGTGGGGGGCCCTCTGGGTTGGATGACATGGCTCCACAGGCCAGATCTGATATTGATAAAGTATAATTTTTTGTGGTACACTTCTGCCACTCTTGTGGCACACTAGTGTGTCACATCACACCTTTTGGGAATCACTGGTTACACTGTCCATTCTGTAGGATCAAAACACCTTGATGCTAGAATGATACACTAGTTCTGTCTAGCGTTCCTGAGGCTGAGGTTTCAGCATATGTTTCAGGTAACACCTGGTTTCAGTGGAGCACATTTATTTTTGCTTGTGTGAAAGAGCAAAACTTGTTTACTGAACAGGCAGATCTACTTGAAAATATATTAGACATGCTTTTCACTCTCAATCAGCAGCATGACAGAAACCTAAATAGACCCTTCCTCACCTATTTGTCTCTGTGTTTGAGGAAACTTGCCAATCACCATTAAGACATCTTAATGAGTTTAGCTTGAAAAATCAGCTACTCTGATGCAGATGTCCATTCATCAATTTGCTTTTGCACTTTCCATCAGGAGCTTTGACTATATATTTATTCGGTAGGGCAGTAAAACCTTCTTACTTTCCCATATATTCTGATAGGCTTTTAAGAGAACATCATTTGGATTTATGGAGCTATAAGGCCGCTACCTTTGATTATTCAGTAAGCAAACCCTAAATTGATGTGATATGCTCCCTTTAGCTTGAGGAACTCTATGCAGGGATGTCCTTTTCAGTTACACCCAACTAGACATGTTGTGCCACACCAGACCAGTAAAACACTGCTACATTTTTTCATAGACTTGGAGGGCAACCCCCATAAAGTACTCCCTCTCTCCATTAAGTGTAGGCTGGACAGTTTAGAGTCTTGGAAGGAAAAGATCAATTATACCATCTTCCCCCTGCACCCAGGTACCACTTCAGAATTATTCCCAATTGTCTGCTCTCCAGAGTTTGTCCATTTTACTATTAAATGTCTAATACAATGGTGCCCCTTTCTCTTCTCTCACATTTACAGTATAAAAAATCTTTGGTAAGTAGTTGGACTGATCCCAGTGAGAGCAAAGATAGAGACTAAGCTGTAGGTCAACAACACTCTCAGTGCACTGCACTGCATATTTTTCATTAAGGGTGCAGATTTCCAAATTCTAGAGAGCAGGCTTTTGTGACCATCTTCCCCTGCACTGAGCCCCTTGTCTTTCATGACTACACTCTTCACTTTGCATCTATGGTCAGTGGAGAGGAGACTGTCTCTGCAATGATGGAGTGAACAGCTGTTGACACACTGCCTAAAACTTACCAGGATCCTGGAACAACTCCCACAGGACACCATCTCTGATGATGTTGCTGTAGTTCTCCAAAGAGCTATTAATCAGCCACACTGTGGATACTCCCACAATAGAGGATGCCACACAGTCTCAGCCCAGTAAGGATCACCAATCATTTTTGTATTAGTCTTCTGGAGGCTGGCTTGGGATTTCCTGGTTAGTAGTCAATAGCTGTAAAATCTGGGTGAATTTTGTCTTCTGTGGGATGTAAATTAGCTTCAGTCCAGGGCAGAAGCCATAGGAGGAGCTTGCATGTTGATATATTTTGCCTAAACATCCTCCCTCCATCTTACCCCCATCACATGTGTCTCGACAATCCACACAGTATCATTTCTGTAGAATCGATTTAGTGATTTTTAAATGTCAGCCACCTGTCCCATGTCTCAGGAAACCATGTCAAGGGTTTGCATTGCTATTTGCCTGCCTGCTGTGCCTCCTGCCTCAGATTTATGAGGACAGTTCCAGGGACAATTTGGCTGTAATGATTTCAGTCGGTGATTTTCAGACAAGGCCAATTCACCAGGCACAGTTGCTTCAAAGAGTTTGGTTCTTCCTGATGACTGCAATGCATGTTGTTTCATAGATTCATATGGTCAGAAGGGACGTCAGTAGGTCATTGAGCCTGACCCCCTGCCCTGGGCGGGAAAGAGCGCTGGGGTCAGGTGACCTCAGCCAGGTGCTTGTCCAGTCTTCTTTTGAAGACCCCCAGTGTAGGGGAGAGCATCACCTTCCTTGGAAGCCCGTTCCAGATTCTGGCAACCCTTACTGTGAAGAAGTTCTTTCTAATGTCCAACCTAAATCTGCTCTCCAGATCAATTTGTGGCCATTGTCTCTAGTTACTCCAGAGGGTGCCCTAGTAAATAGAGCATCTCCAATTCCCTGCTGCCCTCCTCTGATGAATTTATAGGCAGCCACAAGATCACCTCTCAGTTTTCTCTTGCAAAGGCTGAAGAGATCTAGGTCCCTCAGTCTCTACTTGTAGGGCCTTGCCTGCAGGCCTCTGACTATATGAGTGGCTGTCCTCTGAACCCTCTCAAGATTCTCCGCATCCCTCGTGAAGTGCAGTGCCCAAAACTGGACACAGTACTCCAACTGTGACCTGACCAATGCCGCATAGAGGGGAAGCATCACCTCCCTGGACCTGTTCGTCATGCATCTACTAATGCATGATAAAGTGCAGTTATCCTTGTTGATCACTTCGTCACATTGATGACTCATGTTCATCTTAGAGTCAACTATGACTCCAAGATCCCTCTCTGCTGCTGTGCTGCTGAGAAGGTCATCCCCCTGCCTGTAAGTGTGTTGATGATTCTTTTTGCCCAGGTACAGCACTTAGCACTTGTCTTTGTTGAACTGCATCCTGTTTTGTTCGGCCCACTTTTCCAACCTGACCAGATCCGCTTGGATCTGTTCCTTACCCCCTGGTGTGTTACCTCTGCCCCATAATTTGGTATCATCTGCGAACTTGGGCAGGGTGCTCTCCACAACCTCATCCAAGTCACTGATGAAGACATTGAATAGCACCGGTCCAAGGGCCAGGCCTTGCGGGACCCCACTGCCCACATCTTTCTAGGTTGATATCACCCCATCCACCACCACTCTCTGGGTGTGACCCCTAGGCCAATTTGCCACCAACCTGACCATGTAATCATCTATATCACAGCTTGTCAGTTTATTTACAAGAACAGAATGATACTCTATCGAAGGCCTTCTTAAAGTCTAGGTAGATGACATCTACCTCGACTTCTGCGTCTAAGCATTTTGTGACCTGGTCATAAAAAGAAACAAGGTTAGTCAGGATCTATCTTCAATGAATCTGTGCTGATTTCCTTTCAGGATTATTTCCCCTGCTGGGCTCCCACAAATGTGATCCTTAATGATTTTTTCCAGAGTTTTCCCAAGGATGGAGTTGAGACTAACTGGCTATAGTTTCCCAGTTCCTCCCTCCTCTCCTTCTTGAAAATAGGGACCACATTGGCCATTTTCCAGTCCTCTGGGACCTGACTGGAGCACCATGAATGTTTGAACAGCCGTGCCAGTGGCTCTGTTATGACACTGGCCAATTCCTTCAGCACCCTTGGATGAAATTCATCTAGGCCCGCTGATTTGAACACATCCAGCCCCACCAAGTGTCCCTTCACTAAGTCTGCGCTAACAGTTGGTGGCTGGTGTCCCTCCTGTGTCTATCTATGATCCAACTGGGAGATTTGTATCGCTCTGTGTCTAGGAATACAGATACAAAGAACTCATTGAAGAGCTCAGATTTGTACCCCCTCTCTGTCACCAATTGCCCTACTTTGTCCTGTAGGGGTCTTACGCTACCCTGCATTTTCCTTTTGTTCCCTGTATAACTGAAGAAGGACTTTTTGTTGTTCTTAATTTTTTTCATCAGCCTAAGTTCTAATCCTGCTTTGGCTTTCCTAACTGATTCCCTGTGAGTGCAAGTCATGGAGGTATACTCCTTGGTAGCTACCCCCTGTTTGCACAACCTGTATACCTCTTTCTTTGCCCTTAGGCTTTCCTGGACTTTCCTGTTCAGCCAAGAGGGGTTCTTGTCCCCTTTGCCCCCTTTTACGTGCAAAGGGATTGTCTCCTTCTGTACACATAGGATCACTCCCTTGAGGAACGACCACCCTTCCTGGATCCCCATTTCACCAATGCTCTTGAGCTTTACCTGTGCACACTGAAGTTAGCCTTTCTCAAGTCTAGCACTTCAGCCCAGCTGGTTAGTTTACCCACCCTACACCAGATAGTGAATTCAATCAATCAATGGTCACTATCCCCTAGGTTACCTTGTACCTTCAGATTCCCCACCAGGTCATCCCCTGTAACTAACAACAAGTCCAGCAAGGCATTTCCCCTTGTGGGATTGTATACCTCCTGTGTTAGGTGGAGGTCCTGTATGCAGGTTGAGAACCTATGTGAGCGGTTAGATTTGGATGACTGCTCCTCCCAGCAGATGTCAGGGTAGTTTAGGTCACCCATGACAACCATATCTCGACCGTACAACCTCTGAGAGCTGTCTGGAGAATTCCAGGTCTAGCTCATCCTTCTGGTGTGGTGGTCTATAGTAGACCCCCACTACCAAGTCCCTTTTCCCCCAATCCCCTTGTATCCTGACCCACAGTACTTTGGTTTGGCCCTCCTCTGATCCCGTCTTGATTATAGAGGATGTATTTTGTTCCTTAACATAGAGAGCAACCCCACCCCCTTTTTTCCCCACTCTATCCCGTCTGTGCAATCTGTAACCCTAAATGTCTACAGCCCAATTGTAAGGAGGGTCCCACCAGGTTTCAGTTAGTGCAACCAGGTCAAAGTTGTTGCTCATTTTTGCACTCCTGACCCTTACTTAAATGACCATGGAGCTGAGGATGGCAACCCAAGTAAAAGACAACAAGAAATTGTTTTTTAGATATATTGGGAGTAAAAGGAAGGCCCAGGGAGGAATAGGACTACTGCTAAATGGGCAGAAACAATTGGTGACAGATAGGGGGGACAAGGCTGAACTCCTCAACGAGTTCTTTGCCTCAGTGTTCCTAAGTGAGGGGCACGACAACTCTCTCACTGGGGTTGTAGAGAGGCAGCAGCAAGGCGCCAGACTTCCATACGTAGATCCTGAGGTGGTGCAGAGTCATTTGGAAGAACTGGATGCCTTTAAATTGGCAGGCCCGGATGGGCTCCATCCGAGGGTGCTGAAGGCACTGGCCGACATCATTGCAGAGCCACTGGCGGGAATATTCGAACGCTCGTGGCGCACGGGCCAAGTCCCGGAGGACTGGAAAAGGGCTAACATGGTCCCCATTTTCAAAAAGGGGAGGAAGGAGGACCCGGGCAACTATAGGCCAGTCAGTCTCACCTCCATCCTTGGTAAAGTCTTCGAAAAAATTATCAAGGCTCACATTTGTGAGAGCCCGGCAGGGCAGATTATGCTGAGGGGAAACCAGCACGGGTTTGTGGCGGGCAGATCATGCCTGACCAACCTAGTCTCTTTCTATGACCAGGTTACGAAACGCCTGGACACAGGAGGAGGGGTGGATGTCGTATACATAGACTTCAGGAAGGCCTTCGATATGGTATCCCACCCCATACTGGTGAACAAGTTAAGAGACTGTGACGTGGATGACTGCACAGTCCGGTGGGTGGCGAATTGGCTAGAGGGTTGCACCCAAAGAGTCGTGGTAGATGGGTCGGTCTCGACCTGGAAGGGTGTGGGCAGTGGGGTCCCGCAGGGCTCGGTCCTTGGACCGATACTCTTTAATGTCTTCATCAGCGACTTGGACGAGGGAGTCAAATGTACTCTGTCCAAGTTTGCAGATGACACAAAGCTATGGGGAGAAGTGGACACACCGGAGGGCAGGGAACAGCTGCAGGCAGACCTGTATAGGTTGGACAAGTGGGCAGAAAACAACAGGATGCAGTTCAACAAGGAGAAATGCAAAGTGCTGCACCTAGGGAGGAAAAATGTCCAGCACACCTACAGCCTAGGGAATGACCTGCTGGGTGGCACAGAGGTGGAAAGGGATCTTGGAGTCCTAGTGGACTCCAAGATGAACATGAGCCGGCAGTGTGACGAAGCCATCAGAAAAGCCAATGGCACTTTATCGTGCATCAGCAGATGCATGACGAATAGGTCCAAGGAGGTGATACTTCCCCTCTATAGGGCGCTGGTCAGACCGCAGTTGGAGTACTGCGTGCAATTCTGGGCGCCACACTTCAAAAAGGATGCGGATAACCTGGAGAGGGTCCAGAGAAGGGCAACTCGTATGGTCAAGGGCCTGCAGACCAAGCCCTACGAGGAGAGACTAGAGAAACTGGACCTTTTCAGCCTCCGCAAGAGAAGGTTGAGAGGCGACCTTGTGGCTGCCTATAAGTTCATCACGGGGGCACAGAAGGGAATTGGTGAGTATTTATTCACCAAGGCGCCCCTGGGGGTTACAAGAAACAATGGCCACAAGCTAGCAGAGAGCAGATTTAGACTAGACATTAGGAAGAAATTCTTCACAGTTCGAGTGGCCAAGGTCTGGAACGGGCTCCCAAGGGAGGTGGTGCTCTCCCCTACCCTGGGGGTCTTCAAGAGGAGGTTAGATGAGTATCTAGCTGGGGTCATCTAGACCCAGCACTCTTTCCTGCTTATGCAGGGGGTCGGACTCGATGATCTATTGAGGTCCCTTCCGACCCTAACATCTATGAATCTATGAATCTATGACTTCATCACTGTTCTGCCCCAATATTGACCCACTTCTAGGTGACAGCTGGAAATTTTTCATGAAGTAGGAGTTCAAGCTGCTTGACAAGGATAGTTGTCAAGACAAACTAACTGTGCTGTTAACTAGCAAGACCCATTCTTATAAGTGCTGTGCAATCATAATGTTGCTGAACAGCATTGAGGACACACTGCCACTGATATGGAATGCCACCTCCTTTCTGCATTATTGGACCTCAAAAGTGTTTAAATCCTTCATGGGTTGCCCAGCCTAAAAGAGAGACAGTAAGCCCTATTTGGTCAAACAGGCCCTCAAAGGCCACTACTACTCCTATTTCCACACAACTGATAGTCAAATTACATCTTTGGAAGATGTCATTTTAAAAAATCAATTTTTAATGCAGAAGCAACAGAAAATGTATTTACCATGACATGTCCTGTTGTTCCCTTGAGAAATTTCTACCTTCAGCCCCTTGTATAGATGGTCTCAGAAATAAGTGGGAATGGTATACTAAAATGACATCTGTTACAAAGTGTAGCTTTTTGCCACAGAAATGATGAAGCAGGGGAATCCATTTCTAACGTGTCAAAGAAAAGAATGAATGACATTTTTGTGCATCCTATTACAGGCAATTCCTGGTCCGAGGCAGTAGTGGATCAGTCCTCTCAAATTTCTCCCCCAAGCCTGACCAAGAGGATGCTGCAGCTTAGAGTAAGAAAGAGGCATACTACAGTTGACATCCTGACAGAGTGGCAATGCTGAAGCAATGAATGCTGCTTGCTAGGCAAAGGAGCTTTATGGTGCAGGGGAGTAGCAGGTCCACAAAGATGGGGAACAGGAGCACTTATTCTAGAACAGAGAGACTTGGAAAGAGAGGGAATAGCCAGTAGGTCTATGGCAGTAGTTCTCAACTGTGCCGAGTGGATAAGAGCACTCTTCTATGCAGCACTATATGGCTGTGGCCCACAAGAGATGGTGTGCGACGTTGTGGGGGAGTGTTGCAGGCAGCAGATATTACTGCCACTATTGCTACTTTGCATTCAGACTTTTTCTTCATTCAAATTTTCTGCTGTGTGTGTATGTATATATAAGATTGCAAGTGATGTAGAGTTAATTTTGTTGTTGCATTTTGTCCTTAGTTTTTTGAAGGTTTCTGTTGTAGATGTGTAATTCATTCTTTATTTTTCTAGTTGAACCGTTGTACATATTTATTTCTTTGTTGGCTTATTTAGTTTTGCCTTGTTGCCTTTATTTTTTTTCTATTGGTTTTAGCTAGGATGCTGCTTTTCTGTTTTGGGGTATTTCTATTAGTAACCCTTTGTCCATTTATTCATGTTTTCTATTTAGCAAAGTTCTCTCAGTTAGCTGTATGAGTTTACACCAGTTTTAATAAAGGGGGAAAACTGTAGCTTTCCAAAAAGATTTTACTGAAGTCCTATGAAAGAGAAATTCTCAGAATGATCAGGAAACAATTTCTAGACTCGATAGAAATCTGCACAGAGGAAAAACAGCACATACACTGCTGGGCAGAGCAGAGCCTACAGCAATTGCTTAGTTTATGGTCTGGCAAAATAAGCAGGTAGGAAATCCCAACTTCTTTCAGCTCCCTACAACAGGGGTTCTCAAACTTTGTAGATTCAAGGCACCACTCCCTAGACTCAAGATATCCTTCACTAGACTCAAGGCATCCCTTCATACCTTTTTTGAATTGACATTCTATTAAAAAAAAAAAAGAATGGATTTCATTATCCCCTTGCAGAGGGGCTGGGCAGTGTGGGTGAGGGAAATGGCCAGGTAGGGATAAGCCTGAGCCTGAACTTTTTCTTTGTTTTCACAACTCAGTTATCACCTAATGCCTTGTGGCACATTTTGGTGGATCTTATGTCACCTTGATTGAGAATAAATGCCCTAGACCCAGGGCCTGTACTGCATATTGGGCTGCTTTACAGCTAAGGGAACTGATTACTGAGTTCAGTGGTGTCTCTGATCCACTCTATCCAAAAAGCTTCAAGCTTCAGTGTTTTGCACAGTCTAGTAGCCACACTCATACATACAGCATTTCTAACACTGGCATCTGAATGTTTTTGAAGGCTGGCACTATGTCCGCTATAGCTTTTCAAATGTAGATTTGATGTGACTGCCATTCTACAAGTGTTAAGAGTGTACCTAAACATTCTGTGTGGCTTGACATCTGAGTATAGCTTCATTAGCCCTGGTAGGAGAAGGTAGGTAAGCTTTCCCAGAATATAGGTGGATACCTGAACTCTATTGATCACTATGTCATTGGGTCCATTATTCCATACAATAAGGTTCCATCTTATGACCAAGCCCAGTAATTTAAAGTTCAATGTGGGCTACAAGCTTCTGTATGGATTACAAGATATGATATACATGGGGTAGGGACAGGTCATAAAGCTCAGGTTGCTTGGGAATGAGCTCAAACTAGATATTAATTATTAGTATAGACTTGTCTTTGGTGACCATTATTAGAAGGTTTGGAACACAGTTTGCACCAAATCTCCAGAAGAATATCATTGACTATTTTATCAGTTATTTTTTGACAATGAAAAGTAAACAATACCCATGCCAAAACCTGATAAAGGTAAGAGCTCTCACTTGCATTGGATTTTACAGGACACTCCACTATAAAGCCCAGCCTGAATGCTTATCTACTGTATCAACAAACATGGGATAACACACAGCAACACCCAGGCTTCCCACATCTCACTCAATTGTCACATGTTTTGATTGCTTGGATAGAGCAATTGAAACTTGAAAGGCCATGATACAGACTACATTCTTCTATATGTTCCTAAAAGAGATATGGAAGTGTTAGGCTGGACTTTACTATTGATTACCATCTCCCCTGAAACCTAACTTTTTGGAGGTTAGGAATTGGAGCATTTAATTTCCCTTGATCACCACATGCTATGAACGATTCAGGAACTAAGCACAGTTCACATCAGGATGTGCGTCTAAAATGTACATCTACTTGCTGTGAAAATATTACAGGATTTGCGGGAAGTGTAGCTGGATTGCACAGCTCTGGCATAGTTGAGATCTGACACTGTGAACAAGGTCAGCCCATCATCATCCTGAATACTGAGTTCTCACCATCACACCTCTGGAATACTACAAAAAGGACCTGGAGAAGGGCAATGAAAGTGACTGAAGAGCTACTGGGACAATTTACTGCTTATGGAGGAGAGATTAATAAAAATCATATATAATAATGACCATTAGCCAGGAGCTCCATCAGATGCTCCTATTTGCTCTTTCTTAAAATGTAAGAAGAAGGGGAAATGAGTGAAAATTATACAGCAAAATATTTAAATTGGATGGAAAAAATGTATTTTTAAAGACAAGGAATAATTAATTTGTAGAACGCATCATCAGAAGATACGACTGAGGTGAAGATTATAGAAGGGTTCCAAAAAGGAGTAGACATTTATATGAATAATAAAAATATCATCTGGAATTATGTTTGCCAGGACAAAAGCTGCTAAGGGATGTCAGCTGTCAAACTCAGGACTCAAGCCAATTGCTAACAATGATATATTCCTAAAACAAATTAGTCTATTATTTTTCATAGCAATTGTGTGGCAGTGAGAGTGAGGGGGGGCGGGTGTCTGCACTTTTATCTGAACCTTTGGCCATCATGACATAATGAGATGGAACAATCAGGAAATGGGTGCACAACATGCCTAGGATGGGAACCCAGCAAGAGACTGGAGCATTAAAAGGAAGCATTTAGGTCTGTGTGGGTCTTTGTGAAATAAAATTCCATATCTGGTTTAGATAAGAACATTTTGCCACAGACTCTTATCCTCAAGTGGTAACTCAACAGCTATTGGAGTTCTGTTCCCACTGTTTAAAGTGAAATATATTGTCCTCAGAATAAATTGTAGACATTGAGGCAATGAAGACTTATTGTGAGATCCTATCAGTAGGTCTCAGGAAGTGGGTAACTCTCTTGGAGGGACTCTTAGATTGTTGAAAGACCTCTGAAATACATCTCCTCTTTGAGAGTGTAGTTAGCAATTGTTGGGTCGACAGGACTTACAGGTGTGAAAACTGAATTAAAAAAAGGCACTATTAAGAACTCATTATAACTGGTTGTTGTATTATGCCGAGAGTTGTTACATGATGCAGAACAGTTAGAACTCTGATACTGAATGCAACAGATCTCTGAGGAAATGCTGAACATCATGTGTTACCGGGACAAGTCTATGAATTAAAAATTCTGGGTTTAAGAGTAAAGTATTTAAAATCCAGCTCCTGCATCATCTCTAGAACTATAAAATCTCTAAAAATGTGGAGGGCATGATATCTAAATAGCATTTCACTCGGTGTTTGCAAACAATAGATATCAGCAAAATGGAAGATAGTTGGAAGGTAGCTTTATGTCTGGTTCTGAAGCACTTCCAGGTGACATGAAAGTTCTTGAGAGAGTACAAAGTAGAGTTGAAAGAGATGTGCTGTTCCATGATTCATGACTCTAGAAAATCTCCAGAACTAGATCATGTGTCCATAATGGGAAACAATGGTCAGAAACAATGGAATCATAAGAAGCAATTGCATAGTTTTGAAGGTTTTCACTCGAGATGGACACACACTACTGAGGAATAGGTGACAATTTCCAAATAGCAGGAAGGAGGGAGATCTGGGGTACTGAATTCACCGTTTTGCTTGGGAAGACCTCACACAGGCAACAATGATAGCAGATTGGGATCACTAAGACCGAAGACTGGGGCGGGCAATTATTTTTGCTGGCGGGCTGCTTAACGAATTTTGGTGAGCTGTTGAGGGTCGCAATGGTATCCCTACCCCTTGAAATATGCCCCATCCCCTGATCACCATCTTGGGACTGGAAGTCCCACCTCTAGCCCCTGACAAGTCCCACCTCTTGCCCCCAAAAGTATTCCTTCTGGGAGGGGGAGAGGGGGTTGCCATCTTGGAATGGGGAAACCCCCCTCCCCCCAAATCACATACTAAAAATCAAACATCTACTATAGCATATTTGAAATTTATTTAAAAAAATATTTTTGGCTTGATTTACATAACACAAAGTGGTCCAGGTTTTCTGCATTATGTGAACTTCTTCTGTGAACTGTGCTTTAAACATGGTTTTTTAAAGTAATCTAGTAAAGAATTTGCCCTGCCATTTTTTTTCTGTCTCGGCAATAGCATAACATCAACTAAGGCAAATCATCATGTACCAATCAAAATCTGTCTGCTTGACTAATTATCCAATTTAACCCTCCCCCACACTTTGCAACAATGCCTGTTGTCACTAGTATGCAATGGTTCAAAATCCTGTTTTTAAAGAACCTGATAAAAACATGGGATTAACTGTGTTAAACCTCATTGGTTGGTTCATGGCCCACACAGGCCCACCCGTGGCTACACCCCTGCTCTTTCAGACATTTATAATCTGCCTAAATTCAATGTCAGTTTTTTAGCAATGAAGAAGCAACACTATGAGTCTGGCAGTCAAAAACGCAAAAAAATGAAGGCAAGGCAAGAAGATGAAGCTAAGCAAAAAGACAATTTGTCATCTTATTTTAAAAAGCTTGAAATATTGAATAGTGGACATTCATCAAAAAGTATGGGCAAGGAAACATCTGAATTATCTGATCACTTGCTGAGTTGTGGGCATACCGCAATGACTGCAAAAGTTTAACAAGTGGACTCCGAAGTGACAATGGAACTACAAAATATTGGTAATTTTGTTCAAGGGAAGAAACCTACCCTGAAGACATTGCGTTATGGCCAAAATCTGTTTAATTGGATATGATAGACTATAGCGCTGTGTGAAGTTTTGGTTGTTGATTCAATTTGGCGGAGATTCGGCCCGATTTGGTGGCCGAATCTTCAAATCTGAATTGAATCAGGAGACCCTTTAATCTTTCTGAATTGAATCGGAATGCTCTGAATAGATTTGGAGAGATTTGGAAGGATTTGATATTTTGGACATAGACACAGCTTTAAATGTTTTTTCTACATACTTCAAGGTACCTGGTGGTTCCTGAATGGTGAGATGCTGGGGTGGATGGAGTGTCTCACAGGAGCATGGGGGAGAGGGGGTCCCTAGCATGCTCAGCAGCAAACCTGGAAGTGAACCAGAAGCACCTCCCTGCACCCCCCTGGCTTGGCAACTGGTGCATCCAGGGTCTGGGGGGGAAACCCAGGGTCCCCCTGTGGCTGACTGTTGAGCCAGGGGGTATGTGGGGGGGGGGGGGCCTCCATGCACTCGGTGGTGGACTTGGAAGTGGACTGGAAGTACTTCCGGTCCACTTCTGGGTTCACTGCTGAGCATGTAAGGGCCACCTGCCCACTCCTGCGGGACACTCCATTTGCCCCACCATCACAACATTCATGAGCCACACCTGGTACCTTGAGGCATGTAGAAAAAACATTTAAAACTGTGTCTATGGCTGAATCACTGATTCAGAGAATCAGCATCGAATCTTCAGATTCGGATTCAGCTGAATCAAATCAGGGACAGTGATCCAAGTCAATGAATTGAATCACTGTCCCTAATTCTGGCCAAATCCAAATCTTAATTGAATACGATCCATTTCACACACCCCTAATAGAATATTTCTTACTAAATAAACTGAAAAAGTAGGTAATATGGAAAATTTGAGAAAAGAGTGAGGTTGGAGGATGAAAAAATGGGATGACAGAAATGAGAATTTGGTTGATTTTTTTTTAAATCACTAAGGTTACTGTTATGTTTGCAAATTATTCCCTGACCATAGTAAAGGAAAACAAAATCCATTGAGGGGCACTCTAATTGGAGAAACATTGCAAGAGATATTGCTGATCGTGAAAATTCCAAAGCTCATATTAATGCTATGTGTAAATTTGTTCAAAAGTGTAAATTATCTGGAAGAATTGATTCTGTCTTATCGGCTCAGTTTGAAAACGAGTGTTCTTATTGGAGGAAAGTGCTGAGATGTGTTGTTGCCATAGTCAAACTACTGTCTTCTTTGGGACTCTCTCTAAGAGGACATGATGAGTCACCATTGTCAAACTGAAAAGGTAATTTTTAACCTGCCTTGAATATCATAGTGAATTTGACAATTTTCTCAAAGAACATTTGAAAAATTAGCAGTATTGTGGCTCAGGGAAGACCAATTTAACACACCAAACCTATGATGAATTCATCACTCTAATGGCAGAGCAGCTCAGAAACCAATTCACTGATGAAGTAAAGGATGCCAAGTACTATTCCATAATAGTCGATTCAACACCAGATGTGAGTCATGTAGACCAATTAACATTAATTTAAAGATATGTGACTGGCAATGGTGAAGTTGTAGAGCGATTTCTTTGTTTTGTCCTGCTAAAATCCCACACTTCTGAATGTTGAGACAAATGTTTTGGAAATCATTGCAAATTTAGGTTTGCACATCAACAATTGTCATGGGCAGAGCTTTGATAATGCTGCAAATATGGCAGGAAAATATTCAGGTCTACAGGGAAGACTGAACAAGGCAAGCCCCTCTGTTTTATTCATATCATGTTTCAGCCATTCTTTAAATTTAATCTGCAATGCTGCAGCCACATCTTGTGAGGGAACTACACATGTTTTTTACTTTGTTCAAAATATGTATGCCTTTTTTTTTATTTCTATGCATTGGTGAAGTATGCTACAATCACACTTGGAGCAGGCAAATGAAAAACATTTGACAGTCAAAAGAATTTGTGACACCAGGTGGTCTGCTCTTGCAGATGCTGTTTTAGCTTTGACAATGAGCTATGATGACATAAAGAAAACCTTATTAGACATAGCCACATCAAATTCTGAAAAACTGCGTGTGAAAACTGAAGCAAAATCCTTAGTAGAAAAGTTTGAAAAGTATGATATTGCTGTTTTTACTCTTTTGTGAAATTTACTTCAAAGAATGAATGCCATCAACAAATTGCTGCAAAAGGTTGATTCAAATTTATTGAATGCTGCACAATTGTTAGCCTCAGTTGAAAGTTTTGTTATAGAAGTTCGAAATGACTATAGCTTGGTGGAAGCAGAGGCACTAACATTAACAAAAAATATAGGTTCTTCTGATATACCTGTAAAAAAAGCAGGAAGTTATTTTTCGATGAAATTAGAGACAATGAAATCAATTTAAAAGGGAAAGAGAAGATCATCATTGAAATTGTCAATGTTATTTGTGACACAATAATAGTGCAATTGCAGAGTAAAGGTAAATCTCTAAAGAAAACTATGGATTAATTTTGCGTGTTTTTTGACAGAATTATGGAAAAAAAATGCTAAAAGCCAATACAGTAAGAAATTAAGTGAATTCTACTGAGAGGACACAGACACAAATGTTTTTGAAGATGAAGTGAAACATTTTATTCATTTTATCAAAAATGATGAGCTCTGTGCTTTGAGATCAACAGTTGATTCATATAGACTTGTATGTGATGGTTTGCAGGCAACCTTTCTAAATGTAGAAACCATTCTGAAAATATTTTTAACAATACCTGTCACAAATGCTTCTGGTGAACATTCTTTTTCTGTATTGAAGCAAGTAAAAAATTATTTGAGAAATACAATGAGTCAGGAAGATTTGACAAGTTTGGCAATATTGACAATTGAAAGCGCCTCTTTATGGAATATTACTTCTGATGACTTAATTGACGATTTTGTAAAGAAAAAGTGTAGAAAAAATGCTATTTGAATAAATATATATTTTTTCAAATCGAATAAGTTTCTTCAGAGGAAGTTAACTTTTATTTTTCCATTCATGCGTCATCTATACTTTTTATTTTTACTCATTTTTCATGTTAGCATAATGCAAGTACAAGCTTTCATCTAGACCAGAAGTTCTCAAACTGTGTTCTGAGAACTCCATTCAGGTGGACCGAGGAAAGGTTATTAAGTTTTTTTTAATAAAGTGTTGTTATCTAAAGCACTTTACAATAGTTAGCTAATGGTACAAACAACATTTGGATAGATCATTAAGTGGTCCACTGAGACTCTCAGCAATTTTCAAGTGGTCTGTGGAAAAAAAGCTAGACTACAAAAACAATCAAGGTACCTCACTTTATTTTAATTTACTTCCTATTACTTATACTATAGGAGGAGGAGGAAGAAAAAAAGAATGAAAAATGGGCGGGAGGAGATAAGAGAGAATGTTCTTTTTCTTGGCTGGGTCACGGGTGGGGGTGGAGGGGGTGGTCAAAAATGAAGCTGTGCACAGGGCCCCACTAAGTCTGCCATTGGTTGGGACAGATACCAGGCATTAATAACCAGTAGGGGATCTTTAATATTCTTGATCTCAAACTCTTTGGTACCTGGTCCACATCTTGAAGGGAATGTTGGAGGGAGGCTCTTGGAGTCCAAGGAACCCCAGCAAAAAGAGCTGGGAAAAGTACAGTGGTGTAATGTAATTTTCACTTCTCAGAGGTACCCACATAAGGATCAGACCCCTCAGGTCTCAATACCCAGACCACAGCTAGTGGTCCTGACTTTCTTTAAAGCCAGTTAGCAACATTCAGTTTACTTTATAGATGGCACATTAGGCTGAATGGGGTACTTTTTCACCCTGTCCAGAGTTCTCAATACTTCTACTTTGGGTTTTAATGTGCCATCTTGGTAAGAGTGCCCAGGACTTCCAGAAAGAAACATGCTGAATCCATGGTCTTGTTCCAAAACTGCACCAGAGAAAGGTGTTGAACCTAACTCATGATCATCTCTATTTAGGCTATTTAGGGATGGAGAAATTCTAAGAGGGACCTTGATTCTTTTGTCTGAAAGCCTACTAAAAGGTCATGGTTTACTGCACTTTGTGCACTGAATCCCAGTTTATGACTTTGACGTATTCCCTTCCAGTCATGGATACTACATCTGATCAAATTATTCAAGAAGCACATTTGAGTGATAGAAAATTTCTCTCAACATCTTATGATCTTTGCCATCCATTAACCTGGAAAATGTTACCTTCTGCTCAGCAATGATATTGGCTATAGCTAATGAATTAAGAATTTTCCTGAGTAGAGATTGTGAGGGAGATCTTAACCAATTAGGGAACTGCATGCATGTATGGTTCAGCCAGGGAGTATGTTCTATCCTTCAAAACACAAAAGTAAGTATTCCCTATACTACTTGCAAGCCTTGCTTGGAAGGGCCAGATGTTCATTTCTACCTCAAATCCTGAATGAATGAAATGGTTGAGAAACTAGGGAAGGCCCATGCATATAGTCTCTTCTGGTTCTTACAAGGGGTTCAAGACTAATACAGGGTAACATGAGGCCTGATTACTGAGCACACCCAATTGAAGTGATTGAAGCCTATGAAAGAGACCATGATCAGCCAGTTATCTAGCTCTGCAGCCCTATGTTTTCACAATACACTACAGGTGCACTACAGTACTGCCCAGAGGTTTTAAGAGGAAAAAAATAGTAATTGTTTGTAGAATATGGATTTTAGTGATGCGAAGAAGCTAGGTTTAAGAAGATTTAGTCTAGAGCTGAAATTATAAATTGTAAGTAGTAAAACAAAGTTTTATTAATTAAACTGTTAGATTTCAAGACATTGAAGGTTTAGAACTGGGAGTCCTTCAAAAATAAAAATATAGTTGAAGAGTTTTAGACATCACATGTTGTAGCTCCAGGTTCTTTATAAAGCAATGATACATATTTGATATAATACTGATGCATACTGAAACTCTTTATATGACAGGCCAAGCAGCTTAAGGAAGAGAGTAACATAATAAAAGACGAGTGTAATTTGCTATCTGGCTGTCTTATTTGAAGTACATCCTGGTGCTCTACAGGGTTCACTTTTATAAGTGCTTGCAGTTCTTGATTAACTGTTCTTTGTTAAAATGTTGTATTGCCAGGAGAAGATTGAAGAGGGTAAAAGGGGTGGGAATAGGGGGGGTGGGTAGGGGTGGCATTCTCCTTATGGGTTCTGGAGCTTCACCAACGCAGGCTTAGGCAAGAGCCACATGGATGAGCTGGTTAGCTCAGAGAACTTACTGCACATGCGCTGAACAGCCAAAAGGTGGGCGAGTCCCTTTCCATCCGCCCTACACTTACCAGCCCTTGGATCCACTCAAATGTTTTTGATTTAAATTTATAATTTTACCATTATAATCCTTCCGCTGGGCACCAGTCAGCAGCAACCAGGGTTGGGGTCACATGTTGGGGTTCCCAATAAGTTTTCACTGTCTCTCAAGCCCCCCATCCAGAAATCTGGGATCACTGAATTTGGCTGGGGTGTCTCGCATAAATCCCCCCCCTTCCCCCCTCCCCCCCCCGAAGCAGTGTAAACATGAAGGATGGATTTATTACAGAAAACAAAGGCAAGGAAAACAAAGGAAAACACCAAATGCAATTTAAATATAGTCTATAGGTTGCCCCGTTTTGGGGAAGATGCCCCCTTGACCAAGCAGTTTGGGACTTGGGGGGCTTACCCAAAGAGTTAGTTCTGGAGGCTTGTATGCCTGTGGCTGCCCCTCAGAATCAGGCTAGAGGGGGTGCCCACACTGGAGGGAGTCTTATGAGTTGCTCCTTGGGAGTTCACTGAACCTCGGGGAATTGCTAGTGAGCCTAGGTCCTTCTGTGATGCAAGGGGCCCCCTGTTGCTCCATGGGACATTATAGGGTGCTGATCTCCACTTCTACATGGTGGCTTTGAGTGGGTGACTTGTGGCTTCAGTCAGCACACCACACCTCCAAAATTCCTAGTCTCAATCCCCAGATTTGCTGGGGCAGAAAACTGCAAAAGAACTCAAAGAAGAGCCAGGTCTATCCTGCACTGGGACCTGGATTAAGCAACAAAAGAGAGCCAGGCTTATTCTGTACTGGGCCTGGACTAAACTAGCACCCAACCACATAGCTTGGTTGAGAAATAAAAGTTACAAAGGCAACAAAATGTGCCAGGCCTCAATTCTGACCCAAACATATCAGGCTTTTTCAGTGCTGGCCTAAATCTGTCAGGTCTCTAAATCTGTCCAAAAACTGCCAGCAAAATTGCCAGGCTGTAATCCAGGCCAGGAAAGGATTAAGATGCTCATGGTATTATCCCACTCAAGACCCAGAAAAAGCAAAGGGGGAAAAAAAGAGGGAGAGAAGCTGAGTCTCAAACTTTGAGACAGACTCTCTGTCCCTTTGCCTTGGATTTTCCTTTCACATAGCTCCAGCTTGCTTCACCCAGTGAAAAGGGGGGAAGACCCTCCCATGGGGAGCAGTATTCTGCAGCTCAGCTTCCCAGTTCTGCAGCACCAGCCTCTGTAGCCCCCAAAGACACCCGAAGCTCAGCTGAAAGATTCCTATATGCCTTTGCATGACATCACCCCAAATATCCAATCAGGGATTGCCAGGTTTCTAGCCTCTCTTTCAACCAATTAATTTACAGAGCACTGCTGGTCTAGCCAGTTAAGGTAGGTATCTGATTTCCCCTGCTTAACTGACCAAAACCAGTTTCTTGTTTACAGTACACAGCAGGATGCATTCTAGACAAAATAACTAAACAAAAGAGCTTTCCTGCCTTTGTGCTGGCATGTTTCTCTTCCCAAATTAACAAGCAAGTAAGATAGAGCAGGCATGATCAAATACAGCACATATAAAACATAATTATATTTTGAAACTAGAATGCTTTTTTAGTCCAAAGTGTCCCATGTATTTTGTGCAGGTTACACCATAATGATATAAAATTCTAAGAGCAATACAAATACTTTAGTAAAGATTTTCTGAGAGTTCCTTAAACATCAGCGTTGTTACTCTGAAGTTTTTAGCACTGGATCCAGCTCTGGCTGAACCCAGTAAGATCATAGCAGTGTAACCACGAGGGCGGTCAAATAATCTCAGTTAATGCGTTAATTGTTTCTTGTGTTAATTTTTTAAATTTCTTAATCATGCACATGGTTTTGTAGCCTGTGCCCAGGCTTTGCTCCTGTAACCTGAGAACACCCAAGGATGTGCCCGTCCTCAATTGGAAGGGATAGATGAGGCAGGTGGTAGTGCTGTGAGAGGGACACCTGTGATTTGAGCTTGGGTCCCTCTTTCCTCTGTAGAATCAGCTCCATGCCAATGCTCTTAACTATTTACAGTTTATTAAATGACAATATACATATTCTCCTTATCCAATATTGTAGCAGAGTGGGGCTCCCCACCTAGCCACAGTGCTAGGTTCCCCACTTGCCTTTGGACACTTCCCCACCTGACTCACCTGCCATGCCTTGTTATTATTAATTCATAGTAGCTAGGGTCAGGAGGGACCTAAACAGATCATCTAGCCTGACCACCTGCCACAGGCAAGAATGAATGCTGGGTTCACAAGACCCCAGTCAGGTGATCATCCAACCTCCTCTTGAATTTGCCCAAGGTAGGGACGAGGACCACTTCCCTGGGAAGTTGGTTCCAGATTTTGGCCACCCTAACTGTAAAATATTGACTTCTGATCTCTAACTTAAACCTGTTCTCCATCAGCTTATTACCATTGTTCCTTGTCACCCCAGGTGGTGCTGGGGAGAAAAGGGCTCTTCCTATTTGCTCTTGATCTCCCCTGATGAGTTTGTAGGCAGCCACCAGGTCCCCCCTCAGCCTCCTCTTGCTAAGGCTGAACAGGTTCAGGTCCCTCAGTCTCTCCTCATAAGGCCTGTCCTGCTGCCCTCTCACCAAGCGGGTGGCCCTCCTCTGAACCCTCTCCAGGCTGGCCACATCCTTTTTGAAGTGCCCAGTACTGGACGCAGTACTCCAACTGTGGTCTGCCCAAAGTTGCATAGAGGGGGAGTATCATGTCTCTGGACCGGCTTGAGATGCACCTTTGGATGCATGACAAGGTATGGCTGGCCTTGCTGGCTGAGGTCTGGCATTGGCGGCTCATGTTCACCTTGGAGTCAATAATGACTCCAAGATCCTTTTCTGCCTCTGTGCTTTCAAGAAGGGAACTCCCCAGCCTGTATGTATGCTGTAGATTCCTTCTCCCAAGGCGCAGCACCCTGCATTTGTCTACGTTGAACCCCATCCTATTCTTATCTGCCCACTTTTGTAGTCTATCTAAATCTATTTGCAGACTCTCTCTCCCTTCAAGTGTGTCCACCTTGCCCCATATCTTAGTGTCATCAGCAAACCTGGACAGAGTTCTTTCCACCCCCTTGTCCAAGTTGCTGATAAAGATGTTAAACAGTGTGTGCCTGAGGACCGAGCCCTGGGGTACCCCACTGCTCACATGTCACCAGGCTGAGTACAACCTGTCCACCACTACTCTCTGGGTGCGCCCCATCAGCCAAGTTTTTACCCATCCAACTGTGTAGGCATCAATGCCACAGTCGCTTAATTTATTGATGAGGATGGGGTGAGAGACAGTGTCAAAGGCTTTCATAAAGTCTAGAAAGACTACGTGCATGGTGACATTAATGATTTTAATTAGGTGGGAGGCTGCCCATTTACTGCCCCAATGCCAGGGGGTGCTATCTGCAGCTCCATTCCTCCCCTACACCATAGCCCATTCCTTGCAGATGGCATCCAGATGTTACAGTGCTCCCGGCCTACCGCCAGAGCAAGGTTAGGCTGCACCGTCATGCCTCAGTCACCCACACATTCATACTGCCCGCCTCTCACTCGGGCCTCACACACTCCACCCTCTTTCACAGGGTCTCTTTCATGCATCACCAACTTATGCTGCCTTGCCTCCTCTTGGAACGGGCCCCCTTTGGCCATAGGCTTAGCTAGTCCATTCCTTCTGGGGGCAGACGTACCATCTGTTGGGCCTCTCCCATGACCCTCACTGGGGTAGTGGCCAGCCAATTACCCAATTGGGTCTAAGCTTACTCTGGCCCCTTCCAGGGGCAATACTATGTGTGTATAAATGTACTGGGCCCTCAGCCCTCTGGTTCTTCTCCCCCTTCACTGGGGATCCCCATCTCCGACCCCTCTCTAGGACTCTACACTGCCCCCTTCACTCGGGACTCCACCCCACCCCCTTCACTCAGGGCTACTCATCTCTGCCCCCTTCACTCAGGCCTCCACACTGCCCCCTTCACTTGAGGCCATGGGGCTTCCCTCCCCGGTGGGCTGAGGTGGCTGCAGTCGTGCCTGGCCCCCACTCTCCCTCCTTGGGGTCTTGTACCCATAGGGCTCAGGTGGCAACAGCCGTGCCTGGCCCCACTACCTCTGGTGTAACCCGACCCACCTTTCACCGGGGTGGTAACTGGCCTAGCATTTCCTGGGGGCTCCCATACCACTGAGAGCCCCACCAGGCCACCCACTCCCGGCAGGGTGCAGTTTTAGGTCACGCCCAGGACCAGGAGCCTCCAATCCATCCCCTACAACTTCTCCCTTACCTCTAGGGTTTTTTTTTTTAACATTTTATTAGAAAACAGACAAAAGCAGACAGTCTAAAATGACCCCAACAGAGGCCTCACTGAAACAATTACAACATAAAATTTCCAAGGATTACATAATACAAATGTGATAACTGGCATCATATTCAACTTCACTTAGACTGTAGCTAGTATTGGCCAACATGACACAGAGGTATCTATCAAGAACAAATTACACTTTGCTTCTTACATACATATAGGTTCAGTCATCAGTACATAAACCAGAAAAACAAAAAGTTCAGCGCAAATCACCTCTCCCCTCCATATCCCATAAACAAGCGCTCACCTACCCATTCTGGCACTAAGTGCCTTACCTTAAACTCAACCTATCCCTAGGCAGGGCTGGAACAACCCCCTGAAGTCCAGCCCTTGCTACAGCTTTCTATTCCCTCCTTCTGTCGTATCTCTTTCCCTACCTCTATAAACCTCCAGCTCGTGCATCCCTAACCATAAACATTCTACCGTGGAAAAAACATGACTCCTTTAGCGCCAACAGTGAGCGCACTTTCCATAGTGCTACTTTTGTGCATATGATCAAAACCCTCACCCCCCACATCCCATCCATCCCCTCTGATAACCCATATAAAAAATTTTTAAGGGTGATCCCCTTTCCCCTTCCCATATCCTTCAAATAGGTGGCTACCTGTCTCCACACCCATTGTGCATAAAAACAGTCCCACAGCACGTGTGGGCACTGACTCAGGCTCATCGCAGAGCTCCCTTGGGCACTTGGGGGATGTAACAGGGGACCTTCTCGGGGCTGATTTAACTGTGGCCCGCCCACCAGTTTCTGGGCTAACCGCCCACCTTCTTGTCCACCATGCCTTATTGTTAATTAGTTTAATGATGTAATTAAGCGGGAGGTTGCCCATTTCCTGCCCCGATGTCAGGGGGCACTATCTGTGGTTCCATTCCTCCCCTACACCGCAGCCCATGCCTTGCAGATGGCATCTAGATGTTATAATATTCACCGGCCCCCACACAGGGCCCCAGAATCCTCCTAATTGAACCCTGCCCGGATTCCTCTCCTCAGGCTGTCTCACCCGCCTTCAAGCTAGGCAGCATAGCTCCCTGAACCGCTTCCCCTTCGGGTGTGGTCCCCTCCGGGACCTTTGGCTCACTAGCCCTGGCCCACCTCCAGGCCAGTCAGAATCCCAGGTGCACAGCTCTTGGGCGTTTCTCACGGTGGACCCCTCCTGGCCCTTCGACCCTTCCGGTCCTGGCCCCAGCATTGACCAGTCAGGGGAAGTTCAGACAGGCATGAGTCTATGGCCTTTTCTCTCTCTCCAGGGGTCCACCCTCCAGACCCTCCAACAAGGGGTAACCCACCTGGCTGTGGGGGCTAGGGGTTAAGGTGCCCCAGACCCGCCTTTCACCGGGGTGGTAACTGGCCTGGCATTTCCTGGGGACTCCCACACCACTGAGAGCCCCACCAGGCCACCCACTCCTGGCAGGGTGCAGTTTTAGGTCATACCCAGGACCAGGAGCCTCCTGACCATCCCCTACAGCTCCTCCCTTACCTCCAGATGATACCAGCAGCCCTCCAGCCAGGCAATGTTGCTGCCTGTCCTCCAGCAGCAGAACTGCTCTGTTTATACGGGCAGCCCTAGGTTCAAAATGGCTGCCCTCATCAGGCACCTGGCAGCTGGTAGCTCCAGGCCCTTAAAGTGGCAGGCACAAACAGTGCCCTGCCACAAGGGACCATGACAGCCCCCAGCGATAGAGCTCCTGTCATGCTGGCAAAGCATTTTGCACGGCCCTCCAGGCCAGCTCCTCATGCTCCCCTTTCCATTCCTTCCCCACCAGCCCTTTCCACGCCCTACTGACTTGCTCTGATCCCAACTCCCCCACATCTGTCATCCTCTGCCTCCCCCTAATGAAATTAAAGACTCTTTTGGTGTCTCCAGCCCTTCAAGCCCTAACCCCTTCAAGCCTTCCCTCGTAACAAAAGTTCCAAGTCGCGCATAAGGGAGCGACATCTGCCAAGCCCATGCCCCTCTCTGCCTACTCCCAAACAACCCCAACCTTCATAGTAGCCTTCCCCCCCAGAACCTGCAGAAGTTGAAAACCATCCCTGGTGCTCCCCTCGCTTCTCTCACCACCATCTTCAAGAAGTGCACATAAACAAAAACCTCTATGCTGGGGAAACCCCATTCCCCAACCCTTCCTCCTTATATGGCTCTGTCCTAGGCACCTTCTCTGTCTTCCCCCTGAAAAGAAGAGGCACAAGGCGCACTGGACCCACTGGGCCTATAGCCAGCATGGGGGCTACACCATCCCCGTGTACAAAATCATCAGCAACAGGCACTGTTTAATCACTTGCACCTTCCCCCTCGATGATAAACCCTGTGGGACCCACAAGCCCACCGTCTGTTTCACCCTCCCCTCCAACACCTCCCATGCCCGTTTCCCTTTCCCCTGAGTATCCATCCAGATGCCCAGTACCTTCAGATCCTCCCTTTCCACCCACAATCCAAATTTCCCCAAATCCCCCAATTCCCAACCACCAGGATAACACTCTTGTCCACATTCACCCTTGCCCTGGACACCTCCCCAAACTCATTTGTGTGCTTCACCACTCTTCCCAGGGACACATCCCTCACCATGCATGTCATGAAATCCATGTATAGGAGGATTTTTAATTCCCTCCCCTCCTTGGTACTCTAACCCTGCTGATCATCCTATCCCCCCAATCTGCTGCACCAGGGGCTCAATGGTGCAAACAAAGAGCCCCAGTGACAGTGGACACCCTTGTCTCACCCCCGAGTCCACTCCAAAAACTTCCCCCAGAAAACCCCTCACCAGCACCCTGCCCGTTGCTCTCCCATAAAGTACCTGCACCCACTCCACAAATTTCCCCGGCATCCCCATCCCTTCCAGAACCCAAAACAAAAACCCGTGCCCAATACTGTCGTACTGTCATACGCCTTTTGCAAGTCAAGACTCACGACTATTGTGTTCCACTTTCAGTCAAAAATGTATGACAGTGTATCCTGGAGCACCCAGTGTGCTTGTGTCATTCGCCACCCCCCAACCATGCACATTTGTTCCCCACACAGCACCTGCGGTAACACCTCCCCCAACCTTGCCGCTAAGATCTTAGAAAATAACTTGTAGTCTGAATTCAACAAGGTGATTGGCCTCCAATTTCTGATGTGCTTCCAGCCCCCTTTCTTGTAGATCAGAACCACAAAACCTTGTGCAAAACCCTCCCCTACCCATCCCCAATCCATAAATTCCCTAAACAGGGCCAAGAGATCCCCCTTAACTAAGTCCCAGAACTTCAAATAGAATTCCACCAGGATCCCGTCACCTCCCGGTGTCTTCTTTAGTGGCATTGTTCTCAACACTCCCAGAATTTTGCTTTGTCAATTCCATTATCAGCCCCTCCCTCTCTTGCTCCCTCACCTTTGCTTCCAACCCCTCCACCAGACCCTCTAGTTGTTCCCCCCCCACCGCTTTCTTGTGAAACAAATCCCCATAATATCTCGTCACCTCCTGCAAAACCCCTTCCGTGTCCTCCACCCTCCCTCTGTCGGTTGTGTGAACCACCCCCATCACCCGCTTCTTCCTTTTCACCCACAAGGTGAAAAACCACCTCCATTCCTCCCCATCATCCACCCACTCCGCCTTGGCCAGGAACATCTGCTCTTTCATCCTGCTCTGGAACCAATTTTGTACTCCCTCTCTTGCCCATTCTTTTAACTGCTTCCCCCCTCTTCAACTTTTCCCACAAAACTTGAACTTCCCCTTGCAAGTGCACTAACTCCTTCTGTTTCCGCTGTGCCTGCCTCCTCCCCATGCCATCGAACCACGCCTGCATGCACCCCTTAATTTCCACCCACCAGTCCTGCCATGTTGGGAAAAAGGGCTGCAAGGTTTGCCACTGGTGGTACGCCCTTTGAAAGGTGTAGCATTCTTGGGTGTCATCCATTAAGGAAACATTACATTTCCATACCTCTTTCCCCTGTTTCAGCCCCTGCCCAAGGCCCAGCTCCACCCACAACACACAATGATCTGAGAAGCTTACATTGACCAGTCGCTTGCTACAGATCTCCAACCCTTCTGACACCAAGAGAAAGTCAATTCTCAATTGCTCCCTCCCACCAGGATCCACTGTAGTAAACTCCCCTATCCCTTCCCAAACATCCTGGAGCCCCTCGTCTTTAATCCACCCCCTCCACCATTTCCCAGTGCTATCCATCCCCACTCCCTGTCCCATCTCAATCCTCCCACCCTCTTCAATAATGGAGTTAAAATCCCCCATCACGATCCGTGGTCCTCCACCCCCACACACATCCCCATTTTGTGAAAGAAGTGCACCCTCTCCGCTCTCTCAGCTGGGGCATATACATTATACAATGTCACATCCACGCTCTCAACTTCCACCACTGCTTTCTGCAGTCTCCCCTTTTCCAAGACCTGCAGGTCTTTGAATTTCAAGCCTCCCTCCCTTCCCAGGAACCCCACTGTCGCAGCTTTATTCTCATTTGACTCCCCCCCACCATGATGGTCCCACCGCCCATTGCTTCTCCAAGTATTTATAATTCCTCCCCCATGGTATCCCGCACTCCTGCAAGCCCAACACTTGTGTGCCCAGGCCTTGTAAGGTTCTGTGCATTAAGCCTCATTTCTGCCTCCTGTACAGACTTCTTACATTTAATGATGCCAAGATCAGAGCCATAACAGCTATTTTCCAAAGAGAACCCTGCATCATGTCTCGCTTGTGCCACTGCTTAACTCTGAAGTGTCTCCCCCGACTTTTCGCATTCCCGTAACCCTTGCAAAGTGTTCAATCACAGTCGGGCTCAGGAAACCAACACCTTCCTCCCTTCCACTTTCCACAACATCTCATCTATCCACGGGCAGCTTCCAGCTCTTCTTCCCCTCTTTTCCAAGCACTCCCCCTTCTGTCTCACAGACCTTCCCTCCTTCCTCCTCTATCCTATTTTCTTTGGCTTTGCACTACATTTCTTCTTTCTTTTAACTGAGCCAGGCTCTTTCCCCTTAGCCCCAGGGAGTTCCAGATCCATGCCCACTGGCTCAGACTCTTCTGCCCCTTCTCCTGCTCCCTTGCTCTGGTCCTCTTTCATCTGTGGCTCTTCTTCTGACTCAGTGAGCTGGTTGGCTGCCTCAATCATGTTGTCTCTCTGCTCTGCTTCCGGTGTTTCCTCAACTATAAACCTATCCATGTCCAGATGGCCAGCCTCCATGTCCCCTGGATCTTGCTCGCTCCTCTCCTCTACTGCATGTGGCTCGTCTGCGTAGGAAAGTGAGCACTGGCACTGCAGGTGCCCCTCACCTCCACACATGGTGCATTTCAGCTTCTCTTTACAGGATTTGGCCTCATGCCCCATGCTGCCACACCTGTAGCAAACGGTCAGGCTACAGAAGGCAGCTAGATGCCCCTCCAAGCCACACCTGCTGCAGAGTTTAGGCTGGCCATGATAAGTTACGTACCCCCAGTGGGGCCCTATCAACACCACAGAGGGCAGGTGCCTCACCCCCCCCGGAGCGTCTCAGATGGTCCTCTAGGACTACTCTGGATCTCCATGCCCCAGTCCAGATTTGCCACTGGTCCAAGATGCGCTCAATATCCAGGATCTTTTGGACCTGCCCCTCCAGCCACCTCCTCACATCTTCGGGCTCCAAGTCATCTGTGTACATTTTAAAGTACAGCACCCTCTCCCAGGCTTTCTGGTCAGTTTCAAAATGCAAACCCTGCAAGTCCTCATTGCCCGCCACTTTGGTGTACTGGGCCCAGAAGGCTGAGTACGTCTCTTACCTCCAGAAAGTAATATTCCAGTGGCAAAAGTTATGAAACACCACCACACAACTTAAATTTTTAGGGCTAACTTTCAAGTCCTCGAAAAGAACCCTTATCATAAAGTCTGCTCTTAACATGGTTGTTTTCCCCTTCTCCCCCTCAGGGCTCAGAGTGGCTTTCACACACAGTTTAACAGTTCTTGTGGGTCTCCTTCTCCCCACAAACAATATGAAGACTCCAGAACCTTCCCCACAGCTTCACTGCTTTCTGCCCACCTCTGCCTCTGCTTCTGCTGCTGGTCCGCCCTCTCTCTGGAACCTTCTTGCAATTCAGTATCACTCTTCTTTGTCTCCAAAGGCACCACCTTGCCCCGCTGGCCAACCATGAACCAAACCCCAACCTCCTCCTCAACAACGCCTTCTGTGAGCTCACTAGTCGCTGTCTTCATTGCAGATTCTCTCAAGACCTCAGATGATTTGCTTGATTCTCTATATTGCTCAATCAAAGCTCGCCTCCACGCTGCCTCCTCCAGCAATCCAGCCACTCACCTCCTCTCTGCTTCCTCCATCACTCCAGCATTACCCCTGGGTGGCCTGCTTATGTGGTCATGGTGCTTCCCCTCCAGGATGATGCGTGGAGCCTTACAGCCAGGTGACATTACTGCCTGGCCTGCCAGCAGCAAAATGCTCTCTTTATATAGGCAGCCCTGAGTCCAAAATGTTTGCCACAATCAGGCACCTGCTGGCTGTTTGGCTTAGACCCTTAAAGTGGCAGGCACAACCAGTGCCATGCCACAAATATATACAGGTAAGTATCTACAGTAGATATCACCCAACAAATAAAGGAAAACTTCTGGTAAGTATTTCCAACGATATCATTCAACAACACTAAGGGTATACAGATAAATATTTACACTATGGTAAGCCAGGAACCACCTCCTGGGAATGCTTGTCCTAATGGGCAAGCCACCTCAGGGATGGCCTTCTCAACCCTGCACACTACAGAGGCCTGGAACAACTGGTGAGTCCTCAGGATGCCCGTGCAAGGAGGAGGGGCGGATACCCAGATGGGTGAACCAGGTAAGTTAGGGTCAACAGGTAGTTTACAGGGAACCCAGATGAACCATTGGCAGAATACAACTGGATAAAAAAGGAAGGGGGTGAGGGGAGGTGTGAGCAGGCAGCACACCAAAGAGGAACCAGTTATACAAAACTAAACCAATGCCATCACATATTATATAATGTATCCACAATCAGGATAACTGTCTTACAAAATATAAGATGCAGCTTTACACAGTATAAGGTGCATCTACCTCTGGATTCTAGCTAGCAAGGGGTACCTCCCCTCCTATGGGTCTAGCTGGGAGGGAACCTTTTACCTGGGGCTTTCCTCGGGGAGGGGAGGCTTATTTCAGGAATGCCTCCCCTGTGGGACTCGATTCTACTAGCAACTCACAGTCGTCTCCACAGAGCTGTTGATTTGGCCTCAGGGTCCTCCGCTCAGTCAGAGGACCCCAGGCACTGTCTGCCTCACGTTGAGACCTCCCCTCCTGGCCCTGTGCCCCACTTTGGGCACTGAAGGTTCTTCCAGCTCATGGGGGAATCGAGCTGCTGCTGGCTGGGTTTAGCCAGCCTTACACCTGGGCCTTCCCTTTCCCAGGCTCTGCTGTAGGCTCTGGGACTCTTTTAGTTCCTTGGCCAGGCCACACTGCAGGACTCTGGCTGTCTGGCCTGTGCCAGGGCTTACCCGAGCAGCCTCAAGTTGCTCCCAGAGCTGGCTCTCCATGTACCAGTCTGCACACTGCTCTGTCTGGTCCCCTGCTTGGGATGCAGGCTCAAGCTGCCTTGATGTGGCTCCCAGAGCCTGAGCCCAGTGCACCAATCTGTGCACCACTGGGGCAAAGAAGGGATCCTGGTGGAGGCCCTTTTCAGGCTCTTCCCTCTCCAACACCCCTTGCTGCATTCCCTCATGAAGCTCTCCCTGCTCCTTTTATACCCTCAGGGAGCTCCATCCGCTGAAGTTCATTGGACCTGCAAGAACTCGGTTTGGGAGTTGCTTGTCCCCTCCCTTTGGGAAAGGGGAGGCACTGGCTCCTCCTCACTCTCCCCCAGTTGGTGGATGGGCTCTACCAATTGGAATTGAGAATTCTTGAGTCCAGGATGCACCAGGACTCAAGCAGGTAAGTCTGCCACACTCTGCTGCCTACAGGCTGCCTAGCGGGGCAGAGGTGGCAGCACAGAGGACTGCAGGCAGCCTGGGTGTAGGCTCCAGGTGGCTGTATCAGGAGGAGGGACATGCACACAGACACACACAGGGAGATGCAGCCTGCATGCTACACACACATGAGCAATTGCAGCTTGCATGCTGCGTTGTGGGACACAGCTGTAGGTGGCTCATCCATGGGTGTGGGGGGGCATGGCTCCCTGCCACTGCACACATCCCCAGGGGAGGCATGAGGGCACATGCCCCCCAGATTTGTGCATGGAGGTGGGATGTCCGATGAGGGCTGGGGTTTCTGCACCCCCGCATTCCCCTGCTATAGGGGTCAGGAGACAGCCCCAAGCCATGAGGCAGAAACTGGCATACTGCCATACTGGCATACTGAGATGGAACCCCAAGGGGGAGGACTGCCATCAAGGCCAGGCTTATACCACTAAAGGACCAAAATGGGGCATAGCCAGAGAAAAAAAAGGGGGCCTAGGTTATGATAGATGAAGTCCCGATAAACACTTAGGAGCCTATGAGAGCAGCCCTTTAAAGGAGGAGTGCTGCGGATGGGGACAAAAGACTCAGGTAGCTGGCTAGCCTGATCGGATGGACCAGGCTACTCATGAGGCTGCCACTGGTCCAAGGACTCCCCACTCTCCAACAATGAACAACATCAAAGTTGTAGCAGGCAAGAAATGGGAGGTATAAGGAGGATGGGAAAAGGGAGCAGGCGAACAGGGGAGAACCTACCTGTTTCCTGTCCGCAGAGTGTCACTGAGCTTCTTCCAATATTGCAACTTGTGTATACTTCCTGGAGGCATACCAGCATGGACTGAATAGAAACAACTGGCATTTCAGACACACCACAAGAAGAGTCTGTAATATGCTGTTTCTCTGTCTTTTAGCTATGGGCATGATACAATTCACTGTGATTTAATTTGATGTGTACTATAGATGAGATCCAATTAAAATGCCATATAGAATAAATAGAATGTTTACTTGGAATACATTTTCTGATTTAGTAAATACTTTAGTTAATGGAAAAATATCTTCCTTCAGTTTTCACAATAGTTAAAACTTATTGAGCACAACCAGACACATGTTTAGCTATTTGGAGGGGAAAGTGTGAGCACTATAATGGAAAGGGAAATTCCTTTAAATTTTGTCCATTTTTAAGATTTAGTTTCAATCTCTTCCTCCCCACCCCATCAAGTAATTAAAGTTCTTGACTTGTTTGAAAATGGCTCAGATTTAATTTCATTTTGTTAAGCACCTCAATTTTTCAGCCAGGAACAAAAAAAAAACATTAGGAATCTGCATTATCCATTATAGCCTCCTTCATGATCTGAAATTTATATGGGAAATGCTAATTGGACGTTCATCATCATAAAGATAATGATTTCTGTACTCTTCACAGGGATAATTAAGATGAAAGATGAAAATGATGTGGAACGAACATTTTATTCTTTATTTGCTGTGATTGGAGAATGTAAAATGAATTCTGTCTTTGTCCATTGATGTAGGGGTGTCAAAGAACGGTAGGAGGAAATGTACCAGGAATTGTTTTGTCTAAGACATCTGAAGTCACTTAAGGGAGAGAGAGCCTGCTGCTTTTACTTCAGTTTCAGATAAAGAAGGCTGATATGATAGGGGGCTGTCCTGAAGATAGATGTGGCTGATGAGATTTGTTTCATTATGCTTCATCACATTGCAGGTCAGAGCTCCCACTCAACTGCTTTCTAAATAATGCTTGCTCTCAAAGCCATAATGGAAAAGACAATTTAAATGATGCACAGCTATAATGAAGTCCAATGATATAACCATGGAACCTCTGGAAAATGGGCAAAATACTCACTGTGAAAACTATGTTACTTTTGAGTTTAACAAATATTTTGGACATTTTTTTTTGTGCAAATGATCCCCCTTTTCAATTTCTTCCATTATCATTTACTTTTTAAATGTTATTTGATTAATGGGACAAGAAGGGGAGAAAGAGCTAGAAACAGTGGCAGGTGGTAGGATATGTTGCAGGGCATGGTGCTGAAGAAAGAGGAGATACATCATATGCTAGGATACTGTTAGCCTTTTTTATAACAAGAGCAAACTGTCAGCTTATATTCAGTTTCAGTTTATGGTCCATTATAATTCCTAGGTTCTTTTCTGCAGTGTTGCAGCATAGCCAGTCATTCTGCAGTCTGCATGGGCATTTTTACACATGCAAGAACCACAGCACTGGGCACTTTGAAAAGTGCCTGGCGCTGCGACACTTGCAGTTGTACACGTGGTGAAATTCACGTTGGCACTGAGAAAATGGCAGCTGTGCACTTTTGAACTGAAATACTTTTGCTGCTTATACAACTGCATGTGATGCAGTGCAGTTTGCCTAAGCTTGTGTGTGGAGCAGACTCGATCAGTCAAGTCTCCTCCAAAGCGGCAGATCTTCAGTGCATCACAGGACAGAAAAGTGTATAAATACCCTATTTGTACCAGCAATTATTCTGTCCTAAGTGTTTGTCCTTGTTGAATTTCATGTGGTTCATTGCAGACCATGTTTCCTATCTATTTGGGCCTGTAACAGGAAGCCAGAGGGCTCCTGTTATTTTAAGAAGAAACAGAAGCAGGTTGAGCTGGCTCAGGGAGGGCTGGCAGCTAGAAAGGGGGCTGACTGTAAATAAACATGCAGATTTGCAGTCATACAGACACAGAAGGTGTCTGTACACATGCTCAATATGATTAATTAAGTTTGCTAAGGTATTCTAATTGGAATGCCCTTGTGTGCTGCAGTGTCATGCATATTCAACATCCCACATTTCAAAATGGTGGCAGGAGTGCTTTAACTAAAGCTCATCAAACCAGCTTTATACAATGTGCCCCCATGGCCATTTTGAAATGCGGGACACTGGATACATGTGGTGTTTTAATTAGAGCAGCTGTCCGGGGGTCACTCTCGCAGGAAATAGGAGCAGAGCAGTAAGCTGTACCAGGGCACAAGTCTAGGCAGCCCAGATACAAAGGGTTGCAAGCAGCTGAGCCAAGCTCTAGCAGGGAAAACAGACTGGTGATCAGGCCCAGGAGGGGAACACCTGTATGTGACTGTAGGCAGTGCCTGACAGCAGGCAGGCAGTCTGGACCTGCAGACAGCAGGGAGAAGAGCTCCTGAGCAAGAGGGCTACAGGAAGGGGACTGACTGGCTGATACCCGAGTGTCCCTATGGACTGCAAGTAAGGAGCTGATTCCTAGCAGGGAAGCATGTCCCCACATGAGGAGGGTTTGTTATACAGCTGGTGGGCTTAGAGTTTTAGCTGTAGCAAGTGGGCTTGTATTTTGGTTTAAGGTATAAACTAGTGGACTGGCAGTGGCTAGAAGGGGTGATAAGGAGGCACAATGCACCAAGATTTAAGTCAAAGTGTAGTGCCAGAAGAGCGCACCAAGGCTTAAGCTGCAGGGGTACCCAAGTGATACATGGTGTAGTGAGCCCTGTGAGGGGCCAGGCTTATGACAGACAGGCAAGGGACCAACAAAGGCAGAAACCAGGGCCAGGGGCCTGGAGCCCAAGAGGGGCAAGACATGGGCTAGACCCAGAAGCCGAGGTCTGGCATAGTGGACCTAGGATGAGAGGGGACCAGCCAGAGAAAAGGGGCCAAATTTGGGAAGGTTGAAGCCCTGACAAAAGGCTTTGCAGTCTGAGGAGGCCTAACATTACTGGTACCATCTGCGAGGCATGGGCATGTCTGTAGTGGAGGAAGGAGCCCACAAATAGCCCTTAATGCAAAGGGTGCCCTGGGGGCTCAGGTGGGCCAGGAGGGCTCACTTAGTGCCTGAGAGCAGGTTTGGGACCAGTGGGGTCTAGGAGCCTGTTGACTGAAGGACGGCTAAGGGCTTGCTCTAGGACCCTTGGGCAGCCTCCCTTTCATAATCAAATTGTTACAACAAAGGTGTAGCCAGCAAGTAGAAAGGGAGGGTACACTAGGGGCTGGAGCAGGGCAGGAGTCATGCAGCCCCCAGGGGGTGTCACAGCTGCCTTTTGGGTCCGATCTTGTTACTGAGCCATTCTGAATATTCAGAATGACTGAATATATACTGGATCAGTCTATTTAGCTTTTGTAGCAGCTCAAGTACAATTTCAACAATATGCATACAACAATGTGTGACCAATAACTCCAACAAGAAATATTTCTGTTTCATACCCCCCAAAACAAAGCAAACTAAAGACAAATGCCTGTGAGATTCAATGGCAAAAAAATCTTTGTTAATACAGAGATAAAGTTATCTGATGGTATTTGGTATCCAGGTTGCAGCCATATTGGTCTAGAGGAAAAGGCAATCAGGACTCGTAGTAGAGATGATATCTTTTATTAGACCAACAAGATTTTTGCAAATCTTAAATTTTTAAAGAGTTTTTTGCAACAATCTTGTTGGTTTAATAAAAGATATCATCTCTACTATGAGTCCTGATTGCCTGATGGTATTTTGCACTCTTTTGGAGTTCAGCAAACAAACCACTGACAACTAATAAATGAAGAATTAAAGCATTTACCCTCAATTCTGCACTCTTTGAGCAGTGCAGTGCCTGTACATACATGTAACCTACAGTCTCATTTGGACTTTGAACTGTACTGAAAAAGGATCTACCAGAAGGGATGTTGGGTACCTTAATATTATATTTCCTTATTTTTCAGAGATTTAGATTTGTGTTACCTTCAGGGCATCTCCAGATTCTGACTAAGTGTGGGAATGGACAGAGCTCAGGCTATATTAGGAGACGCAGAGCCTCCCCAGTTCTCAGCTCAAGGATCCTAATATGCACAGAGGGAAGAGGAATCAGACTCTCTAAAGTGGAAAGCACCCACAAATTCAGGTTATAACCTAAGAGAAACAGGAAGAGGGGCTCAGACTCTTCTAAGGGATAGGTTAACTTGTAAGATTCTGGTTTATATGAGGAAGCACAGAAGTAGTCTCAGGCATCCTTTGAAAAAGGTCCTCCAGATCCTGATGCCATGTGCCTACCTGTAGAGATTGAATCTTTGCCAAATACTCTGTTCAAAAATGACTTCCTTATGTGTATGCCATGCACTGAGTGAAATAATGTGGAGTTAATGAGACTGTTTGGGCCCAGTGAAAACAATGGATTTATTCTCTAGCTCTGTTGTCTAATCTGTCAAAATGATCTTTTGGGGGTACGGGAAGGAACGAATCCGTATTAGGGCTGTGCGAAGCTTCGGGTGGTGATTCGATTTGGAGGATATTTGGCCCGATTCAGTGGCCAAATCTCTGACTCCAAATTGAATTAGGGGGCCAATTTAAAGGTCTGAATTGATTCAAAGCTCTCCGACTCTTCGGAAAAGAGTCGGAGAGCTTTGATGATTCGGGTGGTCCCCGGTGGCTGCAGCAGGGAGCAGCAGCTGGACTCCGAGCTGGTAAGTACTAGAGGTGAGGGAGGAGGACTGAGGGAGGGGGGAGGGAATCATGGGGGGGAGCCCTGCCAACCCCCCTCACTCCCCCAGCCTCCCCATGGCTGCCCTGCCTGCTCTAGCTCCTGGCCCTTTAAAGAAAAGCCCCAGTGCTGACCGGGTGCTGCCGGGTGGGGGGGTATCCCTGCTGCCCCTCACTGCCCCACGCTGTATGGGGTGCTTTGTACAAGCCCCTCAACACCCCCCCACTCTTCCAGCACTCCCACGGGTGCCCCACCTGGGTCAGCTCTGTCCCTTTAAGAAAAAAAAACACCAAGAAAATCCCCGGGACTCACCACTTCTGCGGCAGCCTCAGGGCTTCAGGGGGCTTGTGTAAAGCCCTCCACGTGGTGGGGGGCAGCAGGGATTGCCCCTCTGCTGGTGGGAATGGTGAGTGTGGGGCTTTTCTCATTTTCTTTTTCTTAAAGGGTTGGAGTTGGCCCAGGCAGGGCAGCCATGTGGGGGCTGGAGGAGTGAGGGGGTGGGTCAAGGGGGCTTGTGCAGAGACCCCCACACAGTGTGAGGCAGTGGGGGGCAGCAGGGATGCCCCCCCACCCCGCCCAGCAGCCCCCAGTGAGCATCGGGGCTTTATTTTCCCAAAGAGCCAGGAGCTGGGGCAGGCAGGGCAGCTATTGCTGGACTGGCAGGGATGGGCCTGGCTGATTCAGAGATCGGGAGATTCAGCAGCAGCCGAATCTCTGAATCAGATTCGGCCAAATTGAATTGGGACAGTGATTCAAATCACCAAATTGAATCACTGTCCCCTGAATCGGCCGAATCCGAATTTGAAGTGAATACTAGCCACTTTGCACAGGCCTAGTCCATATCTCATGGACGTTTGGCTCAAGTAAGCCTACATCTGAACCACAAACCTTACCCTGCACTCCCATGAGGTATAACAAATTTTAAGGCAAGTTGAATACGCACATGGACTTTAGAGTAGTGAGAAGAGATGACCTTTAATCAAAAACCTTTTCAGAGCAGGGTGAAGTGGTCCATTCATCTTAATGTGATATTCTCAGATGAAGAATAACATCTCATGGACATGAATACAGACTGAAACAATAGGTCTGTATGAACATGAGCCGGCAGTGTGACGAAGCCATCAGAAAAGCCAATGGCACTTTATCGTGCATCAGCAGATGCATGACAAATAGGTCCAGGGAGGTGATACTTCCCCTCTATAGGGCGTTGGTCAGACCGCAGTTGGAGTACTGCGTGCAATTCTGGGCGCCACACTTCAAGGAGGATGCGGATAACCTGGAGAGGGTACAGCGAAGGGCAACTCGTATGGTCAAGGGCCTGCAGACCAAGCCCTACGAGGAGAGACTAGAGAAACTGGACCTTTTCAGCCTCCGCAAGAGAAGGTTGAGAGGCGACCTTGTAGCTGCCTATAAGTTCATCACGGGGGCACAGAAGGGAATTGGTGAGGATTTATTCACCAAGGCGCCCCCGGCGGTTACAAGAAACAATGGCCACAAGCTAGTAGAGAGCAGATTTAGACTGGACATAAGGAAGAACTTCTTCACAGTTCGAGTGGCCAAGGTCTGGAACGGGCTCCCAAGGGAGGTGGTGCTCTCCCCTACCCTGGGGGTCTTCAAGAGGAGGTTAGACGAGTATCTAGCTGGGGTCATCTAGACCCAGCACTCTTTCCTGCTTATGCAGGAGGTCGGACTCGATGATCTATTGAGGTCCCTTCCGACCCTAACATCTATGAATCTATGAATCTATGTCTCTATGGTGTGAACTGTGCCATTCATTAGAGATGCCCTCATTCACCTCTCACCCCCTGTTAATAATTGAGAGCCTGAGATATATACAAACTGTATCTGCTTTCAACCCCCTCACCTCCTCTTCAACACAGTGTGTTTTGTGCTTGTTTCTGTCATGCCAATTTGCAACCTCATCCTCTTCACAGAGAGGCTGAGCTTTCTTAGATGATGGCATGGATTGGGGATGAGGCCAAGGAGAAATGCTCAGATATCTAGAGAGGGACAGCAGAGTCACAGATCACAGCACACACAGAGGGGGAAAACAAGAGCAAACCAGCACCCCTCAGGCTGTCAAGTTCCACCTTCCTCAGATCCCAGTTCCAACAGAAAAGGAAAGGAGTGAGGTGCACACACCCAAGAAGGACAGTGTCTCCCCTGTCCCTGCCACCCAGTGCAAGTTTCCTGGGCTGCCCAGTGCATCCTGCTAGGGCTTGTGAAGGGACACAGACCCCACCCCCACAACCCCTGCCTGCCTGCAGCTGACAGCTAGCCGGAGGCAGGAGGTGGGGCTGGGAAGAGTCTGTGCTGGCTTGGCTCTGTGATAGCAAGGCCCCCTGGGAGGCATGCAGGAGTGCCCCCATCCTGCTGACCTCAGCTAGTGCAGACAGCCTGCGTGTCCCCTCCACCAAAGGGCGAGCATAGGTTCTGTTCACTCCTGATCTAACCTATGCCACTTATAGAAACCCACATAGGTTTGACTGATTCTGCCTTAGGCTTTTTGAATGTCTGTACCTACCCTAAGAATGCTTGTTACACCTCTGCTTGAACTACCACCTTATTCTTCCCACGGACATTCATAGTCACAGAATCATAGAAAAATCTTTCCCAACCTCCCTTTACCTTCCCAAGCCCTTCTCTCCTGTTCTTTCACATTTCTCTCAAGAGTTTGACTCTTGGCTGTGGACAGGTCAAGTTCAAGGGCTATCACCGTTCCCTTCTCTTTTTTATGTGCAAAAATAGCAGGTAGGATGCCTTCTATGTACTATGTTTGCTCATATTTACTGTAACCCTTTTGATTCATGTGCTAAGTTTTCTCTAGCTGGGTGCAGGCCTTTCTCTTTCATGAATAACATTTTCAGCTTTGCTCTTCCAAAGAAGCTATGCATGCTGTCATGCATTAGATGCAGTAAGAGTCAAGCAACTGAGGCAACTTTAGGTAAGACCAGACCCATGACTTGATCAGGGGAAAAACTGATAGACTCTGTCAATTGCAAGAAAAGATGTGAGTTTTTAAAGATTGTATCTCCAAAACTCCTTGCTCAAATTCGGAATACTTAAACTGCATCTTAGTTCATGAATACCCTTGAGTTATGGAATGATGGGGCTTAAAGATTGTACCAAAGAGTTTCCTAAATTTCATGATCATCTGAAGCATACATAGATTTCATGTATGTTGATTTCACTCTTAAAGAATCAATTTTTAAACAGAAGAGGGTTCTCAGCTTTGACTATAAAAACATTTTACTGGGCTAAAACATAAGAACATAAGAACTGCCATTTACTGGGTCAGTATCCTGTGTCTCACAGTGGCAGAGAGTGGATGCTGAAAGGGAGAGCAAACAGGGTATGACCAGGGGTTTGTTTTTTTTTTTGTACTGTTCCTTTTCTGATTGCAGCCTCCAGCCTTTAAGGTCTAGGAAGTTCTGATTCAGAGGCTGTATCCCTAACTCCCAACATCCTTCAGATGCAGCTGGCTGTGCTGTGCAGAAGGTTAGACTAGATGAGCTAGTGGTCCATTTTGGCTTTAAAATTTCGCTTTTGGAGAAATGTTGTTAGTTTTCAAATAATACTTTGGCTGACTTAACCATTGTCATCAATTTTTCATTTAACAATGCCACTCCATTCTTCCACAGTGCTTAGACTTTAATTTCCTGATCCCAAGCCCACTAAATTTAATGGCAAGAACCCAGGTAGTACCACACACGTTATTTTGTGTTAGATTGGGTACATCAAAGCAGGGGATAGTGGCAACACAGAAACTTAGCACTAAACGCCAGATTCTGCCATCTGTACGTGTGTCAAATAGTACTGTACTGTGTAAATAGTCCAGCTGAAATATCAGGAGGTAAGTTATTACTTGATGTGTGGCAGAACTGAGCTCTACAAACAGGGAGGGAAAATATACCAGGGACACATCTACATGTGCCCGTATGGTGACATTGCTATTGCGTCGTGCCTGTACTGCCCCATATGCCAGGCACACAGTTAGGTTTAGCCACTACTTCACCATAGCACCATGTTATAACGAGGAAGCACACCACTACAGCAAAGTAGCCGCTGGTCACATGTAGACACACGTGGTTGGTACATCGTCATAGCGTGTCACTACAGTGATGTAGCATCATGTGTAGACGTGCCCCATGAATACTGCTTAAAGTTGATATACTAGTAACTTCTGTGGATAAGGTCAGTCTAATTCTCATATGAGCGTGGTAATTTAGGATACAGCGTATCCTTAAAATTTAATACAATAGATAGGTTCTGAGCACCTAGATGCGGAGTGCAGTGCTGATTGCTACCAGCTAGCTACTTCTTGTCAATGCAGAATCTAAAGAGGAGAAGATGAATAATTAAGTTATGGTGACACCTCCCAAATCTTTAAGCCCCATCATTGCATAACTCGAGAGAATTGGGGAAGAGGTCCAACAGCAGTTGCAAGTGGCTCTGACTAGGATGGAGTGAGTAGTACAGGTTGATGTCTGTATACAGTGGAAGAGGATTAAGATTTTAGTGGAGTGCAAGTTTGATGGATGTATGCCTCCTATACACTCCTGATTCTAGGGACTGATATCTACAGCTAGTGGGCCTTTTTACCACTATCCATGAATGTCAGGAGAAAGACCAGTACTTTTACACACAGAAGTTTCACATTACAGGAGCAAGATGATTGAATTCAAGTATAAATGAGTGTTGAGACTAAGTATATATTGGCAGACCCATAGTGATATGGAGGCAAGCATCATTTTTACCTAACTAGTATGGGTAAAACAAAACTATTACAAGAAGCAATTCAATTAGTGCTCCAATTCATTGTTTTAATAGTTCCTGTATTTAAGCAATTTCAGCAGTACCCCTGCTGCTTTATGGGACCATAATCTGGTTCCCAAAAGGTAGAAAAGCTGAGAGGACAAGCAAAACAATAAAATGAAAGCGATACTTTTGGCGTGAAAGAACAATGCAAAGGATAGTAAAAATAACTGACTTATCAATTTGGCTGCTGAATCAAACAAAATAGTTTTTATTAACCTTGGTACCAGTGTGAATTAGGCTGAGAGTAATTTTCAGTCACCTACCACTGCAGAGAAGAAAATGGCTGTAGGTGGGGCTTCCTCATTCCCTCGTGTTGGAGCTGTTCCCCCCTTTTTATAAAATAGAGTGATAATAATCTTTTTTTCCTTGATCATTAAAACACTCACCTATAAGGGTGGACACTGGTTCCAACCCCTGCTGGAGTGAATATTGGTTTAATGCTAACTGGAACAGTTTAAACATGCAAATTGACTGGACCCCAGAGTCCCCTATAGCCGCTGGTTAGAACAGTTTGCCATGAGGGATTTGCAGATTTAAATTCCCTCTAGCAGAGGAAGTTCTCCTGTATTGTAGGAAGATGCACTGCAACTCATAATTTATAGCTTCCTTGTTTTTTCCATAATTTTTCTACATATCAAGGTCAGACTGCCTGGTCTTTTATTCCCTGGATCCTCCCTCTTCCCATTCCTAAAATGGGTACAGTATTTGTTTTTTTCCAGTCATCCAGGACCTTACCCAAACTCCATGAGTTTTTAAAGATTTCAGAGCCAATGGTTCTGAATTTGCCTCCGCCAATTCCTTCAGTACTTTAGGATGTATCCTGTCTAGTCTTGATGACTTGAAAACATCTGTCTTCCCTAAGTAATCCTCAAAAGACAAAACACAGAATGAAGATTACCGTGTTCTCAGTTTTTACAGTGCAGTGAAGATCCAGAAGGTGAAAGAGAGTCTCAAAGCCTTTTTTAATGTCACTTTGGGTTGTGTTGTGATTGCCTCAATTTTCACAAACTAAGCCCTGCTGGACTTGGTTTCTTTGGAGCAGGCAACCTTTTACTGCAAGAAGAAATGTTGTTAGAATGAAACACATGCACACAAACCATTTTTAATTTGCATAACTGCAATTTTGGGATTATATACTGGTCAATTTCTATTGATGAAATAATTTTCTGCTTATTATAAGGCAATGTCTATTGATCTTGAAATAGCTAACAAATCTAGTACGATTTGTTTGGGACTCAAGAATGTGAGAAGTCTGGTGTGGTGATAACAGTGAGTCATTTATCCTGCTAAGTGTCTTCTTAAAGGTAATCAATAATGTCGCCAGAATGAAGAATTGCATCATTTTGTAAGGACCCTTCTGCACTGGCATGATTCATTGATGCTGCTTTTTTGGGGTGGGGGAAGAGGGATGCCACACAGTTTAACAACCCTCTTTTAGTTCAAGTCTGAAGCTTACAATGGATTTGTTCCCAGCTTGTGTTTCAGGTATAACATACTACTTCATCAAACTTTGCTTTTTTAAATAACAGCTAGCAAACAAAACAGAGTTGATCAGATTAATGTGTTATGTGCAGACATGAGAATGGATCTTTCATGTCAGCTGTGTATACTTTGTGCCAGTGAGAAGTGTTGGGTATTAATGAATGACTACAAGCCACTGGCTGCAGGTCCCGAGGTGTCAGTCTTACAATGTAGATAGGTGCCCACAGTTCAGTTTTTACAGAGCATCCTTCATGCGAGGGATCATAAAAGGACCTATGGAGAAAGGGAGTAGAAGCAATAGCACTTGACACAGCTGACTACAAAAACAAATAAAGTATTGTAGACAGAGAAGGGAAATGTTTACGGAGATGGAAATATATAAAAGAATAGGCTAGAATATAACATCCCTAATATATGCCAGGATTTTTACATGTTCATTAAAATAAAAACAGTGCTTTGCCTTTGGTCACACATGACACACATCAGCGATATGAACACTGTCTTTTCATATTCAGCACTATCTTGCACTGAATTATATACAGATCTTATAACTAAGTCGGCTCAGGTATGGCCAGTATTTGGCTGAAACACTTGCAAATTAAAACTCAAATGGGACAGATAGTGATGTTAGTGACGTGTAAATGGTGGTGCTATCTTTGTTGCAGTACTAGCTATGTCATTGGTCCCCAGCCTCTGCTGGCCCATGGGCAATAGCTGAAAACATTATACATTGTTCTCTTTGACAACCTCAGTTTAATTTTGTAATTTTCTCTGGCTATGAACCATGCTAGAGGGTATGAGAGGCAAGATGTTACCACAGGATGTTGTTGTGAACTAGGGACCACTGGACTATTTGGTAAGAGGGAATATGGGTGTGAGAGAGATGCAATCAAGTTCCTGCTGGTGGTAATTGAGGATCCCAGGAGCTTTTGTTAGATTTGAAGGTGTAACCCCGGTGGATTGGCCAAATTTCACTTTAGATACTCAAGCTCTGCTTACCAAAGTTTCCCTAGTATGTTCACGACTATGCATGCTTTCTTTCTTAGAGGATTGTGCAGTATTCTCATATTTTGTAAATATACAAAAGTACATACTGTATCAAGGAAACCCCAGGAGCTTCATGGTTATTACTATGATACATGCCATGGATGTTCCCAATTTTGTGGTGACTGCAAGGATAGATCTCATATTGTCCCTTTTTAAAAGCACAGGTCCCACTAACTTTTCAGTTAAAGGAGAATTATAATTAGCTTTTGGTAATACAGAGGCTATAACATACTGGTGTGCCCTTCTGATTTTGTTCAGTAGGGGAAATTGATGACCCTTGCCTATATTCACATACACATCCAAGTTAATTATAATATATAATCATAGAAAAATAGGACAGAAAGAAACCTCAGACAAACCTTCTGTCAAGGCAGGAACATCCCTGTCTAAAACATCCCAGACAAGTGACAGAACATCCACAACCTCTCTAGGTTATTCATTCTGGTATTTAACAATCCCCATAGTTAGAAAACTCTTTGCAATATCCAAATGAAATATTACTTGTTGCAATTTGAGTCCAGATTGCCCTCTTTTTTTTCCATAACCACAGAGAATAATTGCCCAGCATCCTATGCCCTTCTTACCTTCAGAGTAGATTCACAGAAAAATAAGGTTGGGAGGGACCTTCACAGGTCATCTATTTTAGCCCCTTGCCTGAGACAAACCATTCCTGTCCAAGCCATTGTATACAAATCTATTATCTAACATATTAGTAAAAATACACAATCAACCTTGATGCAACCAAAAAATAGAACACCCTAACCTGCCACAGTTCCCAATGTCCTGCTGCTGCAAAGGTTGTTAAAATATGTACAAGAGATCCAAGGAAGAGGGCTATGCCCCCTGTTACAGAGGAAGGCAAAAACTTCACAGTTCGTACCAATCCGACCATGGGGTAAAAGTCCCTCCTGATCCCAAATATGGGAATCAGCCTGACTGAACAGAAGGGCAAGACTCTCTACCCAGGAACCTCCAGGATTAAGCCCCAGCAGGAATACTGGCACACCCCTATCAACATCCCCATCCTTGGCTGCAGCCAACACCAAATACTTCTGAGAAAGGTGGCAAGTAGCAGAAGGATGAGAAAAAATTCCTTCCTGGCTTCATGTGGCAACCAGCAAAGCTCAAAAGCAAGGAAAATATCCATTGCAGAGCATCAGCTTAGTTAGTCCTAGATCATCCCTGACTAATGTTTATCCAGCCTCTTCTTAAGCACCTCCAAAGATGGAGAGTCCACAACTTCCTTAGGCAGTCTGTTCCACTGCCTCACTGTTGTAACAGCTAAGAAGCTTTTTCTGATATCCAATCTAAACTTACTTTGCTGCAACTTCAAACCATTGGTCTGCATCCTGCTCTCCGCAGCAAGAGAGAAACAGTGCTTTCCCTCTCTATAGCAGGCCTTCAGATATCTGAGGACTGAGGCCATGTCCTCTCTTAAGCGTCTTTCTACAAACTGAACATGCCTGTTTCCTTCAACCTCTTCCTGTATGACCTGCCTTCCAAGCTCTTTGTCATTTTTGTCACCCACCTCTGGATCTTCTCTAACTTGTCCACATCCTTTTTAAAAGTGTGGAGTCCAAAACTGCACAGCATACTTAAAATGAGGGCTACTTAGTTCCAAGTAGAGAGAGACTATCATCTTTTGTGTTGTACACCTAATACTTCCATTGATATATCTCAAAACCCTATTCACCTTTTGTGCAGCTACATCACATGCAGACTCATATTGAGTCTGGTACCTATTTAAGAGGAGATTGGACAAACACTTGGCTGGGGTCAATTGACCCCAGCACTCTTTGCTGCCCAGGACAGGGCGTCGGACTCGATCTAATAGGTCCCTTCCAATCCTGAAATCTATGAAATGTAAGAGGCCCAGATCCTTCCCCATAGTGCTGCGATCTAACGTTCTTCCTGAGGAGTAGCACCTTGCATTTGTCAGCTTTTAACTTCATCCTGTTAGCTCCAGCCCAACTTTCCAGTATGTTAAAATCCTTCTGAGTAACTAATTCCACTTCTTCCAACTCTTATTCATATGTCATATTTTCTAGACCTCTAAACACTTTTGTTGCTGTCTTCTGCACCCTTTCCTTTTTATCCATTTCTTTTCTTAAAGCATTGTCCTCCAAACTAGACACAGCCCTCTAGGTGAGACCTCACCAAAGTTTAATGGGCTGGAATAATCACTTCCAAAAGATTTGCATGCAACATTTCTGTTAATCTATCACAATATGCCTTTTGATGTTTTTTGGCAACATTATACTGTTGACTCATATTTAGCTTGTGGTCCACTATAATGCTCACCTTCCTTTCAGTAGTATTGCAGCCTACCTAGACATTTCCCTTTTTATGCATCTCATTGTTATATCCAAAGTGCAATACTTTGCATTTGTGCCTACTGAATTGCATCTGATTTATTTCATACCACTTTTCCAATTTATCATACATAATTTTGCAAAGACCTTTGGGATTCTTGCCTGCCCACTGTATGATTCACTTAGGAAGAGCTGAATTATCTGCCAGGGATGAAAGATAAAATTAATTTTTCTGGAACCATTGTCCCATGGAACTAAGAAATAGTTGTAATGGGGGACTGGGGTGAAAGATAAGTTACTGGAAAATAGCAGTCCCCATGGCAAGGTTTTTGAAGTGGTTAGGTTTGATTTTCGCACTACACTGATACCAGTGGGACCTCAAGATGCTCAGCATCTGTGGAAATCAGGCCAGTTACTCATAACAGAGCAGCCTGTTTCTCCTCTCCTCAGAGCCCCATGAGATCAATGTTTCTTTCTTATTGGTTAATAGCTTCAAAGGTTGTAAAGCTCCTGATGGTTTTCTACTGGCTTGGGGAAGAAGGGACAATGGGTTTGTTTAACTGCAAGCAACATCAACTGCACTTGTGGAATCTGGATACTCATTTTCAAATTAGAATATTTTATTTGAGACAAATCTGCATTTGGACATGGACTGAGAAGAAAGGAGCATTCTCAGGTCTTTACCTTTGAAAATCATGGTAGATATATTCCTTGTTCCTTGTATTTCTAGTCTCAAAGTCAGGAGGCCCTTAAGTTTGAGCCTCAGGATGGACAATCATTCAAAAGGCTTCTCATTTCAAATACCTGCATTCTGCCTGGCCTCATTCTACCCATTGGAATATGTCAATTAATCCAGGGGTGGGCAATTATTTCGGTTGGAGGGCCGCTTAACAAGTATTGGTGAGCTGTCGAGGGCCGCAAGTGTAGCCCCACCCCTTGGTTGCCATCCTGGAACAAGAAGTCCTGCCCTCTAACCCCTGACCTTTGCCACTGGAAGTTCCTCCCCTTGCCCCCAGAAGTACTCCTTTTGGGAAGGGTGTTTGCCATCTTGGAACTGGAAAAAAAACCAAATTATATACTAAAAATCAAACATATTTTAATTTTGTTTTAAAAAATATTTTGTCCTGATTTGTGTGTTTGTGTGGTGTATATAGGGGTGATTGCATAATAGCTCAAAATGATATCTTCTCTTGTATTTTGTAAGGGAATATGGAAGGGTGGGAGGGTATGGAGGGTGGGTATGAAGTTTGTGGAGGGCTGTGTGTGTATGTGTGTTTGTGGGGTATAGGGGAGGGTGTGGGTGTGTGTATGGATGTGGGTAGGTGGGTATGGAAGGCGTGTGGGAGGAGTGTTTGTGGGTGTGTGTGGGGGTATGTGTGTGGGTATGGGGTTTGTGAGTTTTGTGGAGGGGGAGGGTGGCTGGGTCTGTATGTGTGGGTGGGGTGTGTGTGATGGGGTGCGGGTCCATGTGTGGTGATGTGTGTGCATATAGCAGTGAGTGGGGCTCCCCCCAGAGGTGCATGGGTGTGTGTGTGGGGGGTGGATGTGGGGAGGGTATGGGTGGGTGTGGTGTTTGTAGAGTGTGTGATTGTGTGTGTGGGAGGGTGTGGTTGTGGGGTTTGTGGGGGAGGGCTTGTGGATATGGTGGGGTGTGCATGGGACCCCTGTGTGTTCCCCCCTGAGCTGGTCAGCACCCACGCCTGCCCTGCAACAGTCCAGAGCCCGTGAGCCCTGTGGTGCCTCCTGCAACCACCAGCAGCATGCATTCCAGCCCCACTCTGCACCCGCTCTAGACTCACCCCCACTGGAGCAGAGCAGTTGGAACCCATGCACAGACCTGACCCAGCCCACCCCACACTGCCCAGCCATGGTGCATCCTGCCACCCTCAGGTACACAGTGGGGATGGGGCAGCTTTGCAGCTGCACTGCATTTCTAGGCAGTCCAGGTAGCAAGCAGCTCCTTTTGGCTGCTGCTGCCGCTGGCCCCAGCCCTGCAGTACTGGTGGGGACCTGTGCTGCACAGTCCCGACCCTGCACGCCCCACACCTGCTCCCAGCTTGCCCTCCCAGGTTCAGCAGCAGCAGCAGCACAGGACAAAAACTGTTGTTCAGTGTGGGGGGAAAGCAGTCCCTACCTCTCTTCCTCCCCATCCTGCTGGCAGTAGCTCCCTGATGCAGCCACCTGGCGCCAACGTGGGGCTCTCCTCCTGCTCCCCTGCACTGCCAGTGTTGCCCTCTGCCATGGCTGGACTGTGCCTTGGCCAGGCAGGACCAACGGACCCGCCATGGCCTGGATCTGGTCCACGGGGTGTATTTTGCCCACCCCAGACTTAATCACTGCTGGAGGCAACCAGCTTGGTGACCCTGTGAGTAAACAGATGCTTTCTGAGGAAAGGAGAGAATTTCTGAAGGAATTTGAGGCACACAGGATAGGAACCATGAGGCTTCAGATGCATCTGCTCAGGGCAGGTGGAGAGTGCAGAAACTCTGGGTTGTTTGTGTTCTCCTGCTTTAAAATGAATAGACGTCTACTGCAAAACAGTAGTACAAGTTTATACTACCTTTCTTCATGGACACAAATTTGGGCAATTGTGATATGACAAAAGGTTTGGATGGCTGTTTGCTTTCACATTCTGCCACCATAAATTTTTTTATGGTGGCATAAAAGTAGCATCTGTTTGTAGCCAATGTTCTCTCTAGCTGCTCTGGACCAGCTGTGGTTAGTAAGGCATCATGCAATTTTTTAAGTAGGCTGTTACTGACCTGGCTGATCTGGTAAGCAGTGCTGATAGAAGGGACCCTATCCCAATCCTTCCAAACTAGGTCTGCTTTGCATATACATTGATTCTGCTTGAATCAAAATAGAGTAGAGGTGAACCGTAGTGTGCGTGTGCATGCACATGCACATGCAGGCACAAGCACAGGCACATGCACACCTGCCCCCCAAGTTTCTGGTTACAAATTCTTTAAACTGGAAATGTATGACCCTTTTATAAGGCAACTTTGTTTGTTTTACATCACCCATGTCAAGAAAGCCAGAACAAGATCTGTGCACCTCTTGAAGTCATTGAAAGTACTTGTGCAGTAATATATTAATCAGTGTGAGTAAAGATGTTAGAATCTAGCCCATTGACTTCAAACAGGTGTCCTGTGGCATGCAATATTGTGAGAGCAACTATTTCAGAATGTGGACCTAAAATAGCAGGCTAACTTTGAATGTCAACTGATTAGAGTTTAGAGATGATGTATCACATTTTCTTAGCTTTCCTTAGGTATCAGTTAACTCTCCCATTACAAAAGGAAATGTTACTAATGAAGTAAATGAGGACTGAAATCTGTTCAGATGATAATAATATGGCCCTAATCACTACAGTATTTTAGCTCCTATGGCAGAGGTTTTCAACCTTTTTTTGATCATTGTACCCCCAGGCAGCCAGACACAGAGCAGTGTACCCCTGGGCGCCGAGGGGGGCTCATGGCTGGACACCGAGGGGGGCAGGAGTAGGGACAAGCAGTCGGATGCAAAGTGGAGGGGGGGGGGTGTGGCGAGCAGCCGGACGTGGAACGGAGCGGTGGCAGTATGGCGTCTGTGCAGCCCTGCTCCTGCCCTGGGCTGGCCCTGATCCTGTGAGGCAGAGGTGCGGAGTGGCAGCGCTCCATCCTTGCCTGCCTCCACATATGACTTGGGACCTTTCAAAGTATCTCTGGAGGTATGAGTACCCCTGGTTAACAACTCCTGTCCTATGGCATTAAACTATCCTCAGTGACTGTAGTCATCTTAATTAAGATGATCATTTTTTTATGGTTCATTAATTTTGGGAAATTCCAGGTAACAAGGTGTCACAGAACAGGCCCTTGGGTGGCCCTGGTGTCCCCTAGGGCCACCCTAAACCTGCCTGCACTCCTAGTCCTATATATAATGCCCCCTTATTTATCCCACCTGCCACGCTTTGATGTTCTTTTGCTACTGAGAGGCTGCCCCCCCGAGTCCTGGAGTATTCTCAGTCCTCTACTGACCTCTATGTGTCTCTGGATCCTCGCCTTTCTAACTTCATACTCCTCTGTTTTCTGCAGGTGTCTCTCTCTACCCCATTAGGCATACTGGTACCCAGCTGGCATAGTGAGCCAGTGGTCACTACCTGTGGCCCAAATGGTCCTTGTTTAAGACTTAGGGCTTTTAATTGTGGCCCGACAGCCATGCCCATGCCTCGCAGATGCTACTAGTTCACCATTTGTCTTCTTGTATAGACTTTGGCCTTCTTAGCCTTAGTCTACAGGTTACTCTGACTGTTGACTGGTGGCCTAGGCTAACTCTCTTTGGTCTGGCCTTTCCAGTCTTAGCCTTGTGCTCTGGGCCTCAGCCTCAGGCCTACTGTTGCCCTCTCAGTCTTGTACTCTGGCCCTCTTGGCCTCAGGTTCACTATTGCCCCTCTCAGGCTTGTGCTCTGGCCCTTTACTGTCTGCTTATGTCCTGAGCTCTGCCCCTGGAAGGACTCACCACTGTGCTCCTCTGGCACTACATAGCCACCCCTGCCCCCCAACTCCCAGGCACCTTGTCCACAGTCTAAAACAGAACATAAATATAAGCATTTAGTTATACTCCCGGTATAACTAAAAATCCCAACACCCTGAATCCATAATGTACTCCACACGCTGTAAGTCTTTCTCAAGTCTCTATGTGCCTTTCTCGGGCCAGCTTGCGTGTCAGTCACTCTCCCTCTACAGGCATCCTACTCAAGAGCTTCCCTCCCTGATGTCTGCAGGGCCAAACTGATCACCTGTTCTCAGGCACTAGTTTTATGTGCCTCTAAAGTCCCACCCCTTCCTGTAAGGTGGCTCTGCAACCACCCACAGAAGTTTTCATTTAGGTTGGATGGCTAGCCAGCTCTCCTCCATTGGGCTTAATTCAGCTCCCTGAGGTTGTTCCTTCTGGCCTGCCTGGAGATCTGCTCTTGGGTTGCTTAGATGCCTGCCTTCCATGCAGCCTACTGCTCTGCAGTTAGCTTCTGGGGATAGTCACTCTCCTAGGAGCAGATCCTATCCAGGCTGATACCACCTGCTTGTTTCACCCCAGCTGGACTTTGTTCAGCTGGTGGGGCTACCCAGCAAGTTTAGCCTGTAGCAGCATCTCCTTTAAGTAATAGGAACCTCAGGCTCCCTGTTACAGAAGGATTTATAGGTCATAAGGCTGGGTAGCTCAGTTGATTATAAAGGGACTACACAACCAATCAATGATTTAAATCCATTGCATTTCAGTAATCCCTAGAAATGTCCACCTGACAGTTGAGGAGAATGGTGCATTGACAGAACAGTGGTAGCTGGAGGTAGTTGCGTTTAATGTCAGACCTGAATTAGTAAAGTGGTGCTGGAGGTTAGCACTGGTGTAGCAAAGCTATGTTTGGGGTTTAGAAGGTAGAAGTGGGTAACAGGAAGAGATGAATCTCACAGTTGCAGAACTGTTGGTGGTTGTCAGTGAGAACTAGAATAAAACTTCCTGACATTTTCCTGAATGATAGCTAGTGATATTTTTTCTCACTTACTGGTTACAAAATATGCTCAGTGTGAGATTTATACATATATTCTTGTGAATAGTAGTCCTTCCCACACAACCAAAACATTTGTTTCTGTCAAGACCTGTATCATGAACACTTGTCTGGGAAGCCCTATGGCATTAAACATGGGAGAAGATTTCTATAGCATTTCAAGTTTACTGGTAATTTGAGGGGGCTTTTTTCATATTGCCATCTTTTGGCTTTTAGGGTATAATATTTTCTGAGATTTTGTGCTTAATATACTTTCTTACCAAAATTTTTGAGACAGCCTCATGGTACAGAAATTTTGAAATTGGTAGCTAAGACTGCATTTATATTTGCATACCTAATCTACCTATCATAGACTCATAGAGAAGTAGGGATAGAAAGGAGTTCTTCAAGTTTAACCATCCTATACAAATACATAATCTAACTTCTTAATAAAATTACAGTCAACACAAGGCATAATATCCTAACCTGCCACAAGTAAAGCAGGGGGACCCATAGCAGCCAATGTTCTGCTTCTGTTAAAGGTTGTTAATATAAGCTCAAGAGATCCCAAGGTAGAGGCCCACAACCCCTGCTACAGAGGGAGGCAAAAACTCCCACAGCCCATACCAATCTGACCATGGGGTAAATTTCCTTCTGATCCCAAATATGGCAATTGGTTTGACCATGGACAACTGGTGCCACCTGAGTCTGGGGGGGCACCTGCAGAAGCCCATGGCGTTGTCATCAGCAGGGACCGGGCTGGTGAGCACCCGCAGAAGTTGCCGGCGGTGTCAGTGGTGGGTATGGAGCTGTTGAGCACTCACAGAAGCTGGCATTGGTGGCAGGGACAGGACTGGCAAGAACTCGCAGAAGCTGCCAGCAGTGTTGGCGGTGGGGACAGCCCTGTCGGGGGATGGGGGGGGCACGTGACCCCCTAACCAGTTGCCTATAGGTCTGACCCTGAGTGGAGGGGCAAGACCCTCTAGCCAGGAACCTCTGGTATTAAATTCCAGCATGAGCATTGGCACACCCCAGTCAAAATCCCCAGCCTTGGCTGCAGCCAACACCCAATGCATCTGAGGAAAGCTTATACAACTTTACACATGTAGTAGAAAAGGGGAAGAGGATGGAATTCCTTTCTAGCCCCATGTAGCAACCATCCATCCATCAGTCTGTTTCTCTATAAACTTCCATTAATGCATTTTTCATTTCTGGCTCCCCCATCATCTTTGTTATTATAAAACAAGGTAATTGTGAAATTGTGCAGAGCATTGTAAATAGGTGGACATAAATTAAGATTAGGATTTTTAGTTGCACCTCAACTTGGTTTCCAAAAGGAAGGCCTTTGTGCATTTTTCCCATGATGCCTTCTGGTTTCACAAGTTTCCATCCCATCTTTTCAAATCTATCAGATTAAAAAAAATAGTTGACCTTTTGAATATTGTCTATACTTGAGCATATGAAGATTCAGAAATTGTCTCAGTATTATTTGTTTGTGCAGTGCCTAGAACAAAGGGCCCGAAATCCCACTTTGGTGATCCTACTGCAAATTTATAAATAATAAATTGTATGGCTGCACTTTATAGCTCCAAAAATGAAGTCACTTTGGGCCCAATTCTCTTTTCCCTTGTAAAAATAAACAATTCAGCTGACAGGGCTAGAGTTATTTCTAATTTACACTGGTGTTACTAGGATCACAACACTGGGCTCTTTGTGAGCGTTTCTGATTAAGGATAAAGCCCAAGGGCATCATTCTAATCCCGTTACAACTGGATGGAATAACACCATTCCATTCTATATTAAGTTTACTTATATAGGAACCCATACCCAAAACAATAGCCATATTTTTTGGAAGTTATAAACACTATATATAATGTACCTGTTAGTAACGAGCAGTAAGTTCATAATTTGGTTTCATATCACAATGAAGCATTCCAGGTTTTGGTGTGCTTTTCTGAACTTCTTCTATCTGCAAAAATGTAATGGCGTTTTCTATTTTCACAAGAAAGTATTTAATTAAACTAATATCAGGCTATATTTCAAATCTCACAAAGATCTGATCTGAGTTCCAGTTCCTGCATTAACTGCTCAGGTGATGGCTTAGTACAAGGTGACAGCTTATCCACAGAGTTTGTAGTTTGCTGCAGCTGTACTGCCTGGTACATCCCCTGCACACGGAGTTAATCCTTTTTTTTTGGTTCAAGCACCATATTTTTATCACCTCTTATTTCTAGTTGTTTTTAGTTATAGAGAAGTAAACTATGTGCAGAGAATGTTCCCAAGGCAAAAGATGCTTGTTTAGAGAATAGATTCATTGGGTCTTAAAGAAATATTGATTAGACAAAAGTGATTAAAAACACTCAATAAAGAACCTCCTCAGTCTACTTACCTGTGTCTGGTTGATTATGGAGGACATATCTGCTCTTTTAAATTGCCTCTCCAGTTCCTAGTCCTCTGAGCTATATGCTATATAGATTTTAAGCAGCCAGAGGGGATAATTTTTGCCTCCTCCACAGAGCTACCAGGGAAGTTGGACATACAATATTTATTGGAAGAAATTTATGGGGAGCTGGAGGGGTAGGAGTTTTTAAATACACATATGAAAATGTACACATTGAAGCTTGGCAAACTTCTATTATGTGTTTTGCAGTTAAGGCGAAGTCAGGTTTCCTGGTCTGGAATCCCCATCTTTGCCACTGATTCACAGAAGGCAAATGTCTGATAAAGATTTGCTCCAATAGTACAATGATTTTAATGTTCAGATCTAGAGTACTAACCACTTGTGATGAGTTTCTTTTGAACCAGCTAGACATCACAAATTATTTGTAGAACAGCCTTTCCTGAAATATTTGCAAACTGAAGGAAAAAAACCTATTCCAAGTCACATGGGCAGACTGCAGCTGTGTGCATTTATGGCCTAGGTCTGATTACAGGACTGAAATGAATATTTCCACATAGACACCCTCCCCCGACCCCGGATCCCTACTCACTGCCCCTCACCTCCCTTCCCTGCCATCCCAGCTTACTTGTGGCTGCCCATGCTGTCTGTCTTCTGGGAGCAGGAAGGGAAAGCTTTACCTGCATGTCTGGCTGCCGCCTGCTGCTGCTCTCTGTGTCAGGCTCAGCCTGGAGAAGAGCAGCAGCTCCGCAGTGATGGCAGCAGGGGCTGGGCAGGTAGGTTAACCCTTCCCTGCCTGTTCCCTTGGGACAGACAGTGCAGGCAGCCACAATATGGTGGGGTGGGGAAGGAAGCAGGTAGGGGCAGGAGGGAACCCAGAGGGGCAGGGGGGAGTCCCAGTTGGGTGCGGGGGGAGGGTGGAACTGGGAGAGCTCCAGGGGGAAACCCAGAATAGGAGGAAGAGGGGGATTCTGATCTGTCAGTCCTCCAGACCCCTGCTGGCCTGAACATTTGACTGTCCCAAACTCGAGTTAGCAGTAACATGGATCAACATTTGTGTGGCTCAGGGTGTGAGGTGTAACAAGGTCCTAACGCTTTCCCTCCCTCAGCACAGTATTGATTCCCTCCAGCACAGGGCAATGGTGATGAAATAGGAACTACTCAGTGAATTGTGTATCAATTGTTTCCACCAGGCAGGGACGAATTAATCCTTTAGTGGGCCTAGGCAAACAAGCTCATGGGCCCTGGGCCAGTCAAGACCCCACCCTAGCCACCCCAGCATTGCTGCCTGTGGGGAGAGGGGCCTGGAGCTGCCACTAGGAAGCAGCCACAGTGAAGGGGAGGCCAATGGAGGGGAGCACAAAGGATGGGAAGGGAGGCAGACAGGGCCATTCGTGCCACTGCCGCGGAAGGAAGGACCCCTGCAACTCAGGGCCCTAAGAATGTCCCTAGGTTGCTTAGGCATTAATCTGGCCCTGACTGAGGGTTTGTTACAAATTGCCATCATTCTTTTATTTATTTATTTTTATTAAAGGCTGTTTATTATTTGTTTCCTGAGTGATGAATGTGCACTTATAATTGTTGGGTATTTGAATTCTTACTGGCACATGGAATTACATTGTCTCTTTCTGAAGAGTGGAGTCAATATCTATTTTGTTGATAAAATATCTCTTTTATTGAGGACAGTTTCTTTTTCTTTTTTTGTTCAATACTAGCTGTACATGACAGGCTGCTATTATTCTGGAACTTTCTGCAGTAAGGCTTGACCTTGTCCATGCTAGATCTTCTTTCATATGATTTCTCACGCTTGCAATTACTGGTGTATCTCTGTTTTTTTGGTAGGGATGGCTGAAAAGCTAGCATAGAGCTGCTTGCCAGCATTTTAACCTTAGTAATCTCTAGGTTTGCTGTGTCCCCATTAGATGACAGGGTAGAAATTAAAATCCCAGCAGCTGGCCTATACTTGTGTTCTACCTGCTTCTAGCAACAGTGGAGTTGTACCAATTATAACAATAGTAGAGTATTTTAAGTCTAGAGTAGTCACAGCTTCAGATTACAGGCTTACTCTGCTTTATTGCTGCAGATTTAGGCTCCAATCCTATAACTGATAACTCTTGGGCGCAAAATCATGGCTGTGAAAAGTTATAGCTAGGATTTTCAGAGGCCTGAGGAATTTGGGTACAAACTTCCCATTTACTTTCAGCTCTAATACAGTCCCTTGAAAACTCAAGTTATCTTATTACTTTCTTGCATTATAGCAGTGTCTACTGGCCCCATCTGAGACTTAGGTCCTATTCTGCTAGCTACCATGCAGATGCATACAAATAAAGCTCCTGGCTAGACTTTTCTACAGTCTTCAATATGTGTGAACATGGGCAAATGCCCAGAGAAAGTAGGTAATTAGAAACATGTTCATTCCCTAATCTCTTGAACCCTATTGTTAATACCACTTTGTTCTGTAGCACTTGTCTGAAAAGTACAGAACCACCTGGGATATATTAAATCTTATAAGGTGCCTGGTGTCATTAAAATCCTGAGATAAAAAGAGAGGTGTAGCAAGATGGGAAGATGAGGTGCTTATCCCAGGTTGTAATGTGAATTAACCATCAATGGAGTAGGTGCTAGTGAAGTCCTGACTTTTCCATCCCTCCTTACACACTGAATTTCTTATCTAATCCCTATACCATTTTTCCTCCAATGGCCCACCACTTAAAGTGGAGTATAAAAAGATGAATCCCAGATGAAATTTTTTGTTTCCTCCTCTGCTATTATATGTTTATTTGTCCACAATTGATTTTCTATTAGGGAGCTTTGCTTTTAAATGATGGGAATAAAATATTAAAATAAAAGGTGAAGGATAAAATATGCATCTGCACTTGGAAGCATCATGGAGATGAAAGCTCTCATCAAGGATTTTTTTTTAAATGAGTCATCCATCACTCAACATGGACAACAAGCAAAGAGCTAGGTCTGGTGTGGCAGATTCACTGTCTGGAGGGAGGTGATGTGTACAGGGTAGGAGTTTACATTTCCAGCTTATTGTCTGATTGAGTGTGTAATAAAACTCAGTCAGAGTCTGAGTCAGGTCATTAGCATCTGTTAATATGGGAGGTTTTCACAATTTGACATATCCTGGCCGGAAGATGGGATGGAGCATCAATGCTGCTGCCAGAGCTTGGGGTAAAACAGATAAATGGAAAATGACATCCACCTTAACCTTCATCACATTATTAAAACTCTTTCCATCTGATCTCAAATGCCATGTGGATGGGTCAATTTGCAGATTGCTGTGGATATCCTACTGTTCATGTAGGCACTTCAAGACAAGCTGTCATAAATAGTTAAGTTGCCCTGGGAGCAGCGCCAAAATGCATTTCAGTGATGGCTGCAGAGTTGCCTGCTAAAAAGCAAACAGCACATTAGCGGCCCTCTGAGTTATTGTGCAAATGGAGTGTGAAATTCTGGTCCATTGCTCTGTGCTACAACTTTTTGTGTCCCTAATAATGATTAAGAGAAGTTTTGCTTGATTTGATGGTGGGTGGAAGTAGGGGTGTGGAAAATGCCCCCGCCCCCCCCCCCCAAAAAAAAACCAAACAAAAACAAAAAACCAAACAACAAAAACCCCCCACCCCTCCCTAAAATCTAAACCCCCCCCTTTCACTTGACCTTCAGGAAACTTTCTGGGAGTGTCATGTGATTTATACACACACAACCATTAACCAGCTCTGTTTGTTTTCAGACCCATTACTGAATTTAAAAGCCCAGGAATACTCGTGAAATTACAGTAAAAGAAAATGTCCCAAGCAGTTTATTAAATATTTAAAAAGCAATCTGAGTCCAAATGTTGGATGAAATGAATGGAGAGAGGAGGATTCCAGTTAACCCTTGGGAAGAAATGCTAAGCAAAAAACTCTCTCTCCCCCCCACCCCCAAACCATTAGAATGAAATCCATGGCTGTGTTAATTTACTGGAAATTATTCTTTTTTGTTTTCATGAGTATTACTAGTTTCAGATTCCCATAGCTCCTTACATCTAAAAACTTTCTAAATAACTAAGCCTCGTGGCTTTCCTCAGATAGAATGTCTGTCAGCCAAAGTTTTTTACATAGGTGGGGAAGTATCACCCATTTTACAGCTGAGACTTTGAGAGTTGTAGTGATTTCCTCAAAATAGTATCAATGGTAGATACAGGAACAGAGCACTGAGCTCCAGAGAAATTCTTACTCTATCTGCTATTGCTCTAAGTCACAAATACAAAAAATCAGATACAGTACTTGGAAGCTGTAACCTAAGGGAACAGATGTCATTCAATATATCATTTCTACCACCTTAAAAAATGTTAAGGCGGCAAAAAGTTGGAGCAAACAGATGTCCTTACCCTTTGTTGTACCATATGACAGGGAAATGTGACAGTAGCATGACTAAAGGTAATGGCTTTGGCCACTTTATTGTGGTGGATGTCTATTGTCTTGCTTTATTGTGGTGCTTTCCCTGCTCAGCCAGTCCCCGCACACCTTGCTGCCCTCGACCTGTGCTTGGCAGTGGGCTTAGAGCAACCAGGAATGTTGTGTGTTCCCTTGAACAACCATCTCCGTGTGGCTGGCTGAGTAGGGAAACACTTCCCTGCTGCCCCAGACCCATAGAGATGGTTGCCAGTGAAGTACTGTAATGTAGACCTGGCTCCTACTCTTTTACTTAACCACTAGATTACACAGCTTTCTTTCATTTCACAATCTAAAGCAATATGTGTTCATTTTATTTCACACATTGGAAACAATATGTTACAGAGATCAAACACATGCGTTGGCCAACTTACAATTCTCCCAAGACAGTAGATGCAAGTACAGCCAGGAGAGCCCTTATGTATTCTCTCACTGCCTCAGAGCAGAGAACAGGATGCACATCTTTGATTTACAGCTAACAACTCTCATCATTCACCATTTGTTACTAATCTCTTTTACCTGTAGAGAAGAAAGGAGGAAACAACAGTCAATAAAGAGCAGAGGAGCAGCTAGGCAAAGTTTGAAACTGGCAGTATGGGGGGGGGGGGAGGTTCCCTAATAATTTCTGAAAGAAAGAATCGCTTCAATTTGTCATTTTGTTAGATTTGGGAATTAAAATATCCTGATCTGGGGGAGAGAAGATACGACATCATTCTGCCAGTTGAACTACTGCTCTTGTTGCAATTTGAAAAGCCCAGGATGGACTGAGTGGAATACTGATTACATCATATAGTTAATTAATTATACTGACCTAATCCCCAAATTAATGAGATGCATATTGTCCTAGGGTCAGTGTAAATAAGGACGGTACCCAGAAACTTCAGTGATGAGTGCTTATAAATACCCAGATATACAGAGATGACGAAAGTGAAGGCTGAGAGGACCTTATTTTCAAGGCTTTTTTTCCAATTTTATTTTGCTGAAGATGGATAAATAGGTTTCAAGCTCAAATGTGGTGCCCATAGTTTATCTGAAGGAAAAATAGTGAAGAAATAAATAATCAAAATAGTTGTAATTCTCTCTAAGCCCCTGAGTAAGCAGAATGCAAACAACAAGCAAGAGAAGTAGATGGCATTATTCACAGGCCAGATCCAATCTCTTGGCAGTTTGGACCCAGCTTATAGGTCAGAGGTTTCCACCCCCTGCCTTATGTACTGAGGTTGAATGTTCCTGTTTGCTGTGTAAATAAAGGATGCAGACTGCATAAATGTCAATCTCCGCCAGTGCTGAATACATTCATATATTCATACACACAGGCTTAGAGTAAGTATATCCTCTTTGAACTTCATAGCACCTCTGTTATCCACAGTATAAATTTCTTTTCCATACTCAATATCCAAAAAAATATCAGCTGACATCAAAGGGCAGTTTGGGTAGCTTTGGGCAAACAGTGCAGAATGAACAATTTAGTTGACAAATTTAGCTTCTCTGTATTTGTAGCTTATTCATGAACAAACTTTGATTTGTGTGAATTTGCAGAGCTGGCCAAACAGAATTTGCCAAATCCTGTATTCAGCAAATAGTGACCTTGACCTGATTTTTGAGAACATATTTGTGTCTGAAAATAGTTGGCTAATTTTACAAATGAATATAATTTAAAAAGTCATAGTAACATATCCAGAGCTGGCACCTGGCAGTCAGACTTTAAGACTGCCTACAGACATTTGGGGGAGGTTAGGGGGAGGTTTGATCACATTAAAAATGGCCAGCTGATCTAACTTAGTTTGCCCAAGTGTGAACCTTACACTAGTTGAGTAGATCTACATGTGAACTGTACAAGAAGTTCAGGACAGTTAGATTAGTCTAAAAATGCCTGACCTGATCTAAGTGTACCTCTGAGGCAGTCTAACTTAGCTCAGGCCCAATGAGACTGATCTGCTTGAACTTCTATACAGTTCCCAGTGCAGCCCCAGGGCTGGGAAAGCTGCAGCCCGAGGGCTATGCTTTTCCTGGCACCAGGCTATTATTTGCAGATGGCAGGAGCTGAGAAAGTAAGTCCCAGTGTAGGGAGGGGTAGGAGAGATGGACGAAGTAGGTTCATCTGGGTAGGGGTTGTTTATCTGGGAATCGGAGTGGGGAGAGGGGCTAAAAATAGCCCTTGGTCCTAGGGGTGGGGAGAATGAGTGCCCCATTTACACAAGCTCTTCTGCAGATCCCACGAGCCCCCCATGTCCTGCCAAACCCTCCTGGAATCCAGCAGCACCTCTGATGATCCCAACTACACCCCCAACCCCCCAAACCCCCTGCTAGGTCCCCAACCCAATTTATCTTAGATTGGGTGGCTATTTTGAATACAATCTAAACTCCCCAAATGTCTGTACACAGCCTAAGAGTAGTGCTATTTTGTTGCTATTCACTGATTGGATGAACAAAGCATAAGGCCCACCAGTGGGGTGACTAGTTAACTACAATAAGTATGGTCAGCTGAACCTTCCAGTCTGCCTCCAAGGCTTCATTCATTCATGAAAGCTACAGAAACTGAACACATCTGAATCAAACTCTAACCCCAATGTTCACAAAAGTCATTTTGGTATTCAGTCAGCTGAGCTGCTTTGTTGGATTCAAAAATCCAGCATATTTGAACATATACAGCCTGGTGGCTTTTAGAGATTCTCAATTGCATGCTTTCTGGTTGCTATTCTCAGAAACCACAAAATGACTCCAAGGTGGCCATAAAAATATTTCCAGTGCAAATACACATTTATCTGAGTATTTATAACTTTTTTTTTACTTGGAAATGCTTTTTTGAACAAAAATTGGATTTAAAAATGTTTATACAAATGGATTGCAAATTCTGTGCAATGGGATTCATGATTTTATTCAGTGTTTCAGAAATACTTTTTTGTGGTATCTGTCCAACTCTTTCATATACCAGATTCACAATATTAATCAGGAAAGGGGTTCTGAAAGACATACATATACACAAGAGACCTTTTCTGTTTGATGAATATAAATATCAGTAAAGATCTATATGAAACTTTTATGAAGTGGAATGAAAAGCTTCAGGGTATAGTATAGCTAGGTACCTATTATAGTTTTCTAGCACAAGAAGTTTAAAACACAGAAAGGTCATTTCAGTCTTTCAACCTTGCTTAAGTTCGATAGGTAAAAGAAAGTTACATCTTTATACAGAATGCTGCATAAGGCTTCAAGATAATACCTTAAAACTGAGGTTTTATCTGATGAATATGGACTTTAAAGATCCAGCATCACATTTTGTAATAGGGGTTGTCCCATAATTCTGAGTCACAATATTACCAACTACAGTTTATTTCTCTCCGCAGCTCTTCATGCTTTTAAAGAACCTAAACATTGGTCCTAAACTAATTTGTTAAGGTCCCATTAATATGGTGTTTTTTTTCCTCCATTACATATGATATTTCATGTTAAAATCCGAGGCTATTATTAGTGCTCTAGACATAAGCAGGAGATGCAAAGATGTGTATCACTCTGGGTATTTGAACTTGAATGGTTTTACATGCATTTTATTATTAGTACTTTTGTAAGCGCTGTTTAATTGGAAAGTAAATCAGATGTAAATTGCAAATGGTGTCTTCAAATACATTTCAGGCAATATTTATTTAGAAGCTAATCACTGTAGGTAGAAGCTTGAGATGCGTTTTTAATCCAGGTGTTTTACTTCTAATAGACCATTTTTTTTACAATGCACTTATAAATGTATTAGTAAGCTTTTGGGTGTTTTTTTTAAAATTGTTTAAATGAAGGCTAGAGAATCCTCTACATATGAAAAACCTGCAGGAGAGGCAGCAGTTCCTACTCAGTAGGAACTGTCCCAGAAGAGATGAAACTGGCCAGGGATTCATGCCTCTAAGCAGGTAGATTTCAGGAGATCAACAGGGGTGATGGCTACCCTCCAGGGAAGAGCCTCTGGCTTGAATCCTTATAGATGTTCAGGTGCCTAACTATCTTTGAGGCCTTGAGCTTTAAATTTCAATAGGAATGAGGTACATGAACACTTCTAAAAATCTTGCCCTTAATCCCTTTGCTCTCCCTTTCTGTCCCCAGACCATAACAGCTTATGTAGCAACTATGTTCCCATAGAATCCTAACTGCATGTGTACCTTTGCTTGGGAAAGTAGAGATGTAGTGGCCCACACAAAGAAACAATGCTGTGGACTTGGTCAGGACTATCTTGCATCAGACCTCCACAGGGATGATAAGGGGATATTGCTGCAGAGTAACATGTCTTTTGTCCCCGCTTTTTCAAATACATGTAGGCTAAGACATCAATGGAGGGTGCCTAAAGGGCCGGTAGGAAAATAAGAAAAACATCACAGGGTCATATATTCCTCTTTTCTGGACAGAAGTAATTAAGCATCTATGAATCTTTTTTTCTTATTTTTAACACTTGAAGGTGCTAGGAGCAACACAAGTATTGACTCAGAGGTTTTTATATTGATGAGCTTTATCGTGGACACATACCTTTGAATATGTCTTTCCTACTTGCAGCTTTCAGCATAAAATTGCTTGCAAAACAAAAACCATCAAAAAAAAAAGAGCTGGCAAGTTAATTTTGGCTGTGGATTACATATTAATGAAGGCTCAAAATAGTTCCAACATTGAATTTAAACCACTTCAGACCTAGGCCTTTTCAGTGTCATTAACCTTTGTTCTTCTCATGCAATACCTCAAAGTTGACCTTTTTGCCATCCTGGGTTTTCATGTTAAATTGACAGGGCCACTGGGCTTCTTCTTGATTTATCTTCTCAGCCTGTAGAGTTTTGTGAATGAGCTATTTTCTCCTCTTTTATGAAATATTTGGTCTAAGGGAAAAGGTTTTCTTTTGGTCACAGCTGGTGTGGCTCAGGGTTCTGATTATCTGGTCTCAAGCTTGCACTGTTCTGAGACTTTTTTCAAAATCAATGTATCAGCTGTTGTTTGTTCAGCTATTATAAAATAATGCAATAAAATACAGAACAACAACAACTGAATTGAATCAGATTCTAATGGCTTACCTCTCTGCCTTGAGACAGGCTGTCCCCTTGGAATGAGTGCATGGAGGGGAACCTCTGAGGGTTCTACCTGCCTGGGCAAGAGGAACTCAACCATTCTTATGTCATTATCTGGGTTTGATACAGATGCCCACAGTGGTGTTTCAAGGTTTGTGCTAGAAGAGATGGAAAGGCTGAGAACTGTAGGGGGTAGAAGCAAATAGGCAAGAAACATAGGCAAGGGGCAGACATTCAAAGAACCTGAGCCTGAGTTGATTCAATCTTTGCAGGTTAGTCTAACCTGGCTAGGTTAAACTACTTTGTAACTGCACAGACATTACAGACATGTAGACACATGCCTGCAGTGGCTCAGGTTAGAAGCTGGGGGGCACTAGAGCAGCCCTCCCTTCCTTTGCACAGTACTGAGCTGAGGGGGGCATGGCAGGATGCTCTGATTAGCCCAGCAGGGAATTGATAACAGTGTTTATCACCCTCTAACTCAGTGTTTACCAACTCATTAAGAAAACAACAGAGGCCTTCACCCAGACTGAGCCTATGGGGGAGCTGGTGTCCCCCTGCCTCCTGGCCTGCGGGGGATCCCCAGCAGGGCCGGGGGGGCAGAGATTGGGGGCCCCCACACCTGTCCGGCAGGTGCCCGTCTTAGGGCTCTGGAGGTGCAGGTGAGGGAACTCCAGGAGGAGGTTAGCAGGCTGAGGGGTATCAGGGAGGCGGAGGATGAAATTGACAGTTATTTCCTTTCCCTGCAGGACCAGGCACCTAAGAAAGAAGCAGCCCGGGGAGTGCCCTCTACAGCAGAATGGCAGACAGTCACATCCAGGACCGGAGCTGCTTGCAGTAAACCGGTACCAGTTCCTCCAGTCCGACTGGTGAACAGGTATGAGGCCCTGGCAACCCTGCAGGAGATGGAAGGAGAGGAGGACACCCTTGGGCAGGAACCAACGCCGCATTCTCCACACTCCGAACAGGTCAAGAGATCCAAGCAGACCCAGAGGAGGAGGCGTTGAGTGATTGTCATAGGCGACTCCATCCTGAGAGGTACGGAAGAACCCATCTGTCGCCAGGACCCCTCAACACGAGAGGTCTACTGCCTGCCCGGAGCAAAGATTCGGGATGTGACGGGAATAATCCAGGCCAGGATTAAGCCCACCAATTACTACCCCATGGTCCTAGTCCATGTGGATACTAATGATGCGGCCAGGAGAAGCCCCGATCACCTGATGACGGACTACCATGCTCTGGGCAGCGTGCTGAGGGAGTTCGGTGCACAGGTGGTATTCTCTTCTGTCCTACCAGTGAGCGGACGCGGAAGACGGCACGAGAACTGCATTAGAAAGACCAATTGGCAGCTTTGGCAATGGTATCTCGAGGCAGGCTTTGGCTTCCTGGACAATGACCTGCACATCACGACGAGGGACATGCTCAGTTGGGATGGGCTTCACCTGTCCCCCAAAGGTAAGCGTGTGTTCTTTTCTAGGTTGGCGGATCTCCTCCGGTGGGCTTTAAACTAGGCTTGTCAGGGGGAGGGGAAGATGAGGGCAGGGGAAGCCGTGGACCACCAAACCATGTGGCACCCACAAGGACAGCCCAGCCTGAAGAAGGAGAACATCGGGAACCTGCAATCCATGGGGTGGCCAGCAATACAGCACAGGTAAGCAGTAAGCAGGTAAGCAATAAGGGGCCTTTGGGAATCGGAGCTGGGGGGCAAAAAAGGCACCAGTCACAGGGCTCAAGTGCCTATATACTAATGCTAGGAGCATGGGGAAGAAGCAGGATGAACTAGCACTCCTGCTTGCAGAAAACACCTACGACTTAGTAGGGCTATCTGAAACCTGGTGGGATTCTTCCCATGACTGGGCGGTACATATTGAGGGTTATAGGCTGTACGGAAAGGACAGGATGGGGAAGAAAGGGGGAGGGGTTGCACTCTACGTCAATGAGCAATATACTTCGACCCTCATCAAGACGGAATCAAAGGATGAGAAAGTAGAAGGATTGTGGGTTAAGTTACATGGGGGGCAAGGAGAAAGGGATTTGGTGGTAGGGGTCTGTTACAGACCCCCACACCAAGGGGAAGAACTAGATTCGGGGCTCCTGAGGCAGCTCTCAGAGACCATAAAAACTAAAGAGGTGGTAGTCATGGGGGACCTGAACTACCCAGACATCTGCTGGGAGACACAGACAGCAAAGTCCCACCGTTCATGCATGTTCCTATCCTGTGTACAGGACCTCCACCTGATGCAGGAGGTACACGGTCCCACTAAGGGGAAGGCCTTATTGGACCTGCTATTGGCAATGGGGGATGATATGGTAAGGGACCTACAGATTGGTAGTCACCTGGGGGACAGTGATCACCAAATAATAGAATTCACCATAAGACGTCAAGTGGGTAAGGTAACTAGTAGGGTGAAAGTGCTAGAATTTAGGAAAGCTGATTTCAATGAACTCAGGCGATTAGTCAAGGACGCACTGCAGAGTAGGAGTTTTGAAGAGATGGTTGCCCAGGAACGGTGGCTGTGCCTTAAGGAAACGATCCTTCGGGCACAAAGCGAGACGATTCCGATGTGAGGAAAAAGAGGGAAAGGGGCCAGGAGGCTTCTTTGGCTGACCAGAGAAATCCAGGGCAGCCTGCGGACTAAAAGGGGAGCATATAAAAAGTGGAAACGGGGAGAGATTACCAAAGAGAAGTATACCTCCTCTGCTTGCACTTGTAGGGAGGCAGATAGACGGGCCAAAGCTACCATGGAGCTGAGGATGGCATCCCAAGTAAAGGATAACAAAAAATTGTTTTTTAGATATATAGGGAGTAAAAGGAAGGCCCAGGAAGGAATAGGACCCCTACTAAATGGGCAGAAACAATTGGTGACAGACAGGGGGGACAAGGCTGAACTCCTCAACGAGTTCTTTGCCTCAGGTGTTCCTAAGTGAGGGCCAGGACAAGGCTCGCACTGGGATTGTAGAGAGGCAGCAGCAAGGCACCAGACTGCCATGCGTAGACCCTGAGATGGTGCAGTCACTTGGAGGAACTGGATGCCTTTAAGTCGGCAGGCCCGGATGAGCTCCATCTGAGGGTACTGAAGGCACTGGCTGACATCATTGCACAGCCACTGGCGGTAATATTTGAACACTCGTGGTGCATGGGCCAGGTCCCAGAGGACTGGAAAAGGGCCAACGTGGTCCCCATTTTCAAGAAGGGGAGGAAGGAGGACCCAGCCAACTATAGGCCAGTCAGTCTCACCTCCATCCTAGGCAAAGTCTTCGAAAAAATTATCAAGGCTCACATTTGTGAGAGCCCGGCAGGATAAATTATGCTGAGGGGGAACCAGCACGGGTTCATAGCAGGTAGATCATGCCTGACTAATCTAGTCTCTTTTTATGACCAGGTTACAAAACGCCTGGACGCAGGAGTGGAGGTTGACGTTGTTTACTTAGACTTCAGGAAGGCCTTCGATACGGTATCCCACACCATACTGGTAAACAAGTTAAGAGGCTGTGACTTGGATGACTATACGGTCTGGTGGGTGGCGAATTGGCTAGAGGGTCGTACCCAGAGGGTCAAAGTGGATGGGTTGGTATTGACCTGGAAGGGTGTGGGCAGTGGGGTCCCACAGGGCTCGGTCCTTGGACCAATACTCTTTAATATCTTCATCATCAACTTGGATGAGGGAGTGAAGTGTACTCTGTCCAAGTTTGTGGATGACACAAAACTGTGGGAAGAAGTGGACATGCTGGAGGGCAGGGGACAACTACAAGTAGACCTGGACAGGTTGGACATATGGGCAGAAAACAACAGAATGAAATTCAACAAGGAGAAATGCAAAGTGCTGCACCTAGGGAGGAGAAATGTCCAGCATACCTACTGCCTAGGGAATGACCTGCTTGGTGGAACGGAAGCGGAAAGGGATCTTGGAGTCCCAGTGGACTCCAAGATGAACATGAGTCGACAGTGTGATGAAGCCATCAGAAAAGCTAATGGCAGTTTATTGTGCATCAGCAGATGCATGACGAAGAGAACCAAGGAGGTGATACTTCCCCTCTATCGGGCACTGGTCAGACCACAGTTGGAATACTGTGTGCAGTTTTGGGCGCCACACTTCAAGAGGGATGTGGATAACCTGGAGAGGGTCCAGAGAAGGGCCACTTGTATGTTTAAGGGCTTGCAGGCCAAGCCCTATGAGGAGAGACTGGGGCACCTGGACCTCTTCAGCCTCTGCAAGAGAAGGTTGAGAGGCGACCTTGTGGCTGCCTATAAGTTCATCATGGGTGCACAGAAGGGAATTGATGAGGTTTTATTCACCAAGCCGCCCCCAGGGGTTACAAGAAATAATGGCCACAAGCTAGCAGAGAGCAGATTTAGATTGGACATTAGGAAGAACTTCTTCACAGTTAGAGTGGCCAAGGTCTGGAATGGGCTCCCAGGGGAGGTGGTGCTCTCCCCTACCCTGGGGGTCTTCAAAAGGAGGTTAGATAAGCATCTAGCTGGGGTCATCTGAACCCAGCACTCTTTCCTGCCTATGCAGGGGGTCGGACTCGATGAACTATTGAGGTCCCTTCCGACTCTAGCGTTTATGAATCTATGAATCTATAAGAGGGACATTACCAACCAGCTGTTGATTCTACCTGTTGATTCAGCACAGACCGTAGCCAGCATATGATCTGCAAGCTAATACACAGATATCTCTCTGCAAGGCAGGGGGGAGGGGGGAATTCCTGCTTAGCAGGGAGTAGTGATGGGGTGAGGGGGAGGGGATCAAACAACTTTTCTTAAACAGCTTTACCAAGGAAGGATATTAAGCTATCTGTTGATTATCTCTAAAAAGTCTGTCTGCCTTGGTTGTCTCCCACAGCATGGACCGTAGCCAGCATGTGGTCTGCTAGCTAATGCTGAGGTGTCTGTGTAAGGCAAAGGGGAGGGAGGAATAATCCCTGTTTAGCAGAGAGAAGCCAGGCAGATGCTGCTGTGCCTGCAAGTCTCTGCCAGGAAGCAGAGGGGAGGGGCTAGCCCTGCTATGGAGCAGAGAGCCCTGCCCAGCCCAGAGAGCATGCCAGGATGCTGGGGGTGTCTGGTTTATCTTAAACCAGCAAAGAGTCTTGGACAGACATTACATAAAGCGGTTTGAGCCAAATCAGTTAAGTCTGATATCAACCAGGTTTATCTCAAACTGGTTTATGTGCACTGAACATCTGTTCTGTTACAGGTTTAAACCAGTTTCTGATCACTTAAAACTGATTTATGTGTAATGTCTGCCCATAGCTATATTATCCAACCTTCAGCCTACCGATATTCCCAGGAAAATATAATGGTTGATATTATTTCTCCTCCTCCAGAAGTTTGGATCATAGGATGTGCAGCCCAAGGCTTGAAGTGTCTTTTGTACTCTTACGTATTCTGGACAAACCCTGGGGTTGGTGTACCTCCACCATAAATGAAAGCATCCAGAAGTCCAGGATTCTTGGAGCACTTTGAAGTATGGTTTGTATCCTTTCTTACTCTGGCACAGTCTTCTGAATCAGAATTTATGAGACAGCCAGCAATAGGCCATTTATAGTGGCTCTACAATGTGCCTGGCATAGTATAATTCCCCTCTGGTCCCTTGAAGCGTAGTTCCAGCCTCTTTTGTGCTACCTGAGCAACATGTAGTGACAAGTTGGAGAACTATTTCACCTCTGTTGCACAGCACTGCATGGTATTCTGGAGCCAGCTACACAAGGACAGGGAGGGAGGAGAAGAGGTAAATCCGCAATGGAACAAAAATACCTAGAACCTTTTTGGGGCCTTTAATGGTCATGGAATCTACGGGGCTCCTCCGCCTCTTCTATGGGATGGGGGGGGCAATCTTACCCTCCATCAACTGAGAGATGTAGGGGAGACTTTGAGTGGAACATCACATTGCTCTATGAATTTATTTTTTCTACAAAAGGAGGTAATCTGGGCCCCCATATCTAGTGCCCAGATCCTGCATTTCCAGGGTACACAGAATTCCCATCATATAGTTCTTCTAGCTGAACAAGAGTCAGCATCTTTGGAAGATGTGATCAGAGCCCTTCCTACAACATTTTTAAGCAGTGATTTATTTTTGATGGGACATACTGTATTTACTCCTGTGGTTTTCCATAAGATACATAGTCAGATAATGTCAAATGCTGTTATAGTCAGAAAAATCTTCAGTGGCATAATGAGATTCTTTTCTTTATCTGCAATGTTTTTCCCTTCATCTTTTTCAGTAAAGAGGCTATTTATGATGAATTTGTTCATCTGATTGCTGTGTAATTTACATTTATATGATATGTTAGATTTTGAAATAGTAGACTCTTGCTTTATTAAAACTCGGTGAAGTTTAAAAAAAATAAAAATTAAAAAAAAATGTTGCCTCCTGCTTAACTCAGTGGGAGTCTTAGCTGTGCAGGGAATGCTGGGTTAGTCCTTGGGTATTGTAAAAATCTTTCAGCAAGTCTAATATTTAGGTCATTTTTTAATATGCTTTTTCCCTTCAGGCTCAAAATAGAGGAAAGGTTTGCGTAAATAGTTAAGGATACTTATTGCCTGTAAAGCCTGTAAAAAAATGAACAGCTAGCAGACATGCCTTCTGAAACCCCCCTCCCCAACCAAATAGAAACAATAGATTTCACTTGATTATTTTCATTTTCTTTCTCCAAGTTCATCCATTTTTCTTTTGTCAATAGCACGCATCTGCTTTCCAGTTCAGTTTGCAGCAGTAGCTATTTATGACTGGCTTTATATAAATCAGATCTGAATGCAGGACTGGGAGTCAGGAGACCTTGGTCATTATCCTATTGTAACATTGATTCACTCTGTGATCTTGGACAAAGTACTTCTGCAAACATTTTCAAAAGTTGTAGAGTTTTTTGTGTGTCTCAATGCACAATGTGGCTACAACACTGAAGAGGCCTAATTTATGAATTTCCACAGTATAGTTACATTCCTCAATATTCACTGTATCAGAAGTAGTTCTGTAATATACTAATCTAGTAATACCAATCTGTAAAAAAAATAGAAATAATGGATGTGACCTAGTCACTGAGATAATTGTTGCATAGATATGTTAGGTTATTGGGCTGTCCTGCATGAATAGACTAGGTAGCATGTTTGAGAAACACTTTAGAAGGCATTACCATGGGGTTTTTGATAAGCAGTCCCCCAACAAAGACTTGGAGGACAATTACAAGACAACAGCTGAGCTGTGAGCAGTGAAGATGCTTCCCTAGTCTCCAGCAATTTTGTCTTGGCTGGAACTTGGAAATCAAAGGATTGCTAAGCAGCAATTAAAAAGACTTTGCAGAGCAGGGGTCTGTTCAAATGACTGAAAAGGATTTAAAGACAATCCTCTGGAAGATGAGTGTACCTGATTGTGAATTAAGAGACTCACAGGGTTGTCAACATCTATGGAAAACTTCAACCTACCAGGAATCCCACATGAAAAATAGATAGACCTCTAGATGCATGCAGAGTCTACTTAAGGTCTGTTTTCTGTACAAGATTTGGTTCTAAACAAAACAATATTTTGCTTTAAAAAGGCTGATTAGTCACTTGCTGCTAAGAGTCATGTCTCCAGAGAGGAAGGCTTGTAGGAGCAAATCCCAGTCAGACCTGCTGGTTTGAATGTGGGGGCATGCAGCCCAAAGCTCAGAGTGGGGGAACTGTATGATTCCACCTTGAGAGAAATGAGAGGTCAGGGCCTGAGAAGGAGCATGCTTGATAGGGGCAGGAGGGGTAAGAGGTGTGGTAAATTTGGAAACTGCAAGATTTGTAACTCAGATATCCACTGAGGTTGGTGATGGGTGAGTAGAGGCCATCTTGTGTCACCCTACTACAGTGAGGTGGATATAAACTGTTCAGTAAATTACGCAATAAAAATCACTTATAGTCTAAAACAGGGGTGACCAACCTGCAGCATGTGTGCCACAAGTGGCATGAGCAGCCTTGGTGTGTGGCATGTGGCAGTTCAAGGAGGGGAAAGGCAACACAGGGGCAAATAGGGCCAAAAGCAGAAAGCAGAGCAGCAGCTCAGGCAGGGAGCACAAGGCAGGGAGCAGAACGTAGAGCAGCCCATCAGGCAAAGGAAAAGGATCGGAGTGGCACTTGGGGAGTATAAGGGGCTAATTTGTGGCATGCTTGCCAAAAAAGGTTGGCCCCAATTGGGTAAAAAAAAAAAAGGTTTTAAGAGAACCGTGGCATTGAAAGCCTAATCCATGCCTCCAAACTATGGGAGCAGGACTGTCCACAGAAACAAGGAGTGGTGATGCATGGTGCTCGCTGAGCATTAACCTTCTGACCTCCAAATCTTCCACTGTCCAGTAGCTGGAAAATGAAAAACATGATGATAATTTTTTTCTGGGGTCCTGCTTCCATTTCCTGAATAAAGGAGGCTGAAATCATTTCAGCAAAAATGGAATTAAGTACTGGTGAAAGGGGCCATATTAATAGCTCTGGAGATTGAAGTCTTCTGTATACTCACTGAAAAGATAAAGCATGTGCAACAATAGAAGTTTTTCCTTACATTGATTCAAAATAGTGCCTTTTCCCTCACCAGGAAGAAGTGATTACTGGAAGAAAGGGGAATTCACTTTCAATCATCAGATCAACTTTGGCTGCCAGAATGGTAGTTTGAGGGATGTAGATATTTGTCCATTGGTTAAATGGACTGAAAACCAGCAAGTCATTTCACACAGGGGTCCATCAGGCAGCCATCAGCTAGCAATTACTTCCCTTTACTACAGATATTTCTTGATTGAATTACCTAGAGGTGAAACTCTTATTTCCAGTCCCTAAGCCATGCAATTTTACTCACATAGACAATAACATTAATAATCATAATACAATCAAGAAACAGAGCATTTCTTTTAGTCCTTTAGGATTTGGGATAAGGTTACATAGTACATTTTATTTTCTGAATCTCTGACACAGCTGTGTAACTAGGACATTTTCTGTTTTTTATTTTCTTTTAATAACTCTTTAAATTTTCCTTGTAAATCTTTTACATGGATACTGGGGCTATCCTTTGCTTAGTCACAAAGCTGTCTAGAAAATTACTTTAATATTTGAAAAACCGTATGTCAAATGGTGGAGACAGCAATGTTATCTAGAAGGAAGACAGTGTTCAAAGGAAACTGACTTTTACAACTGCCTGCCAAACTGTACATTACTCTTGTAAGGTTTTGCTCTCTAGGATCACAGGCAATTTAGTAGCATTGATGCATTTAGTAGAGACTATGATGATCTTTCCTTTTAAGCCCTTGACACTGCTGGCCTGTATATTTTTATTTGCGTACTAAAAATCCACATTCAGGCTCTAACCAATCACATCTAAGAGTTATTTTTCTCTGTGTGTATTATCCATCTGTTATAATAGTTTTTTGCTATGGGAGAGTGGAGGAAAACTGAAACACTTCTTTATTCACATGAAGAATGGCAACACTCTGTTTATGAGCAGTGATAATCAGCAGAATATCAATGCAGACATTCAAATGAAAGATGAATGTATCTTAAAACAACATTGAAAAGTAAACCTCCACTTAACCCTTTGAGTCCTGAACTAAAAGTTTCATCTAGAGCTGGAAGAATAGCCCAAAAAATGATCCACAGTGAGCTGAATTTAGAGGCACTCAGATGGCATTTGTTTGAAGGGATTTGTGTATGAAGCAGAAGTCTTGCAAATAATCATACAGATGTGTTCACATGATGGGTGATGCTTGAAGCATTTGTGTAACAAACTTACAACTTTCCTGTGGGCTTTATAGTTATAAGGGATAGTAAAATTTTGAAGAGGTACAGAAGAGAGAAAGAGGGGTGTAATAAAGCAATGTCTAACCTCCACACCACCACCATTGATGAAACAGCAGTTGAGTCCATCATTTTATGGCACTTCAGAGTGTGTATATTCATTCTCACATTTGGTCTCTGTTCACGCAGCTTGCTTTAACCTGCATGAACATGGACCAAGAATGGCACATGCAGCCATTTACCATTGCCAGGAGCTACGTGGGGAAATCAATGTAAGAAATTTGGGGTAGGACAGAGATATATGGGATTGGGATGGGTGGTGGGGCACACTAGCAGGTCCATGGGGATTGGGGGCAGGGTTGGCAGGTCCAAGGTTGGAGTTTCCTGGTTGGTGGAGGGAGGGAGGGTTGGGAGGCTTAAAATAGCTCAGTTGGAATTGGGGGGTGAAAATAGCACAGCCCTGGGCTGGGTGGGGCAAGCAGCTTGGCTTTCGCAGTCCCAGGGCTGTGCTGCTAATGTGTCCAGGACTAGGGACAGACATTACACATAAACCAGTGTAAGTGATCAGAAACTGGTTTAAACTTGTAACAGAACATAAGTTCAGTGTACATAAACCAGTTTCAAAATGGTTAAAACTGGTTTAAGGTAAACCTGGTTGAATGTAGTATCAGACTTAACTGATTTGGGTTAAACCGGTTTATGCAATGTTTGTTCCAGACCCCTTCCTGGTTTAAGTTAAACCAGAGTCCCCCAGCATCCCAAATGCTTTGCAGCCCTGGGCTGGGCTGTGCTGTGCTGTCTGCTCCAGAAAGCAGGACTGGCCTCACCCCTCTCCTCCCTGGCCAGAGCTCTGGTAGAGACTGCAGACACAGCAGGGTCTGCTTGGCTTCCCCCTGCTCCCTGCCCCCTCCCCCCTTACCGCTCACTGCTCAAGCAGGGATCCCCCCTCTCTGTCTCCCATCTCCCACAGCACAGACCCCAGCCCCATGGACTGTAGGCATGTGGTATACTAGCTAATCTATGAGTCTATGAGTAATGCTGAGAGATGTCTGAGTGTGTGTGTCTCCAGTTTCACTGGGACAGGACAGAGGCAGATAGGACAATATCCGCTTAGGGCTTTTTGGAGCTAATCAATAGGGCTGTGCGAAATGGCACTGTTCTGTTTCAACACGTGTTTCAACATTTCAATGGAACAGCATTTCCTTTTGAATTTCATTTCAGTTTGAAACTGCTATTCCATTACATTTCGTTGAAACCATTTCGCTGTTTCAATGCTGTTTCAACGTTTCGCCCATAGGCTATAATGGGGAAGCTTGAAACAGCCTATAACTTTGTCATTTCTGGCTTGATTTGGATGAAACTCACAGGAATGGTATCCCTTTCTGGGGGCATGAAGCCTGCCAAGTTTCAAGGAGATAGGTGCAGGGGTTTGGGGAAAATTGCACCTCAAGCTGCAGACAAGCAAAACTCATGACATGGGTAACACTGTGTGTATGTTAAGGCGCAGCAGGGTGAAAGCTGCAGGCATGCTAGCCTCTGCTGAGGCCATGAAGCCTGCCAGCTGTCAAGGGGGTAGGTGTAGGGGCTTCTGGGTTCTGGGGCCCTGCACCTCTGGCTGCTGACAAGCAAAACTCGTGACATGGGTGCTTGTGGGGATGTGTCTGCCTTGGGGCACAGGGGGTGAAAACTACATGCCTGCTAGGCCCTGCTGCAGCCATGAAGCCTGCCAGCTGTCAAGGAGATAGGTGCAGGGGAAGTCTGAGTTTTGGGGCCCTGCACCTCTGGCTGCTGACAGGCAAAACTCATGACATGGGTGGGTGACACTGTGTGTGTGTTAAGCTGCGCTTTCACTCAACTAACACCAAGGCAGAAAGCAGGGCAGTTCAAAAAATGATACCTTCTATGCGGTTTTTCCATCCCTCTCCTAGGGCACTGGGATTGGAAGGACCTCAGGAAAGGATGACCAGCTACACAGTCAGTACTGAGAGCACTCCTTTCCCGCCCCCCCCCCCGCCTTTCCCCTTTCCTTTCCTTACTTTAGTTTCTGTTTCCCTGCAGGCAAATCCAGCCTGAGCTTTGAAACTCGAAACGTTTTGAAAATTTCAAAACATTTCGACTTGACTTGTTTCATTTCGAGGCTGTTTCAGAGCCCTCTGTTTCATTTTGATTTTGCTGGTTTGGGTTTGGGACAAATTGAAACAGCATTGAAACGAAACTGCTGGCGGAATTTCATATAGGCCTACTAATCAACAGGTCAGCTGGTAACGTCCCTCTGTTCCTTCTTTGGAAAAAGCTGTTTAAGAAGATCTTGAACTAATGAGAAAGGCTTTTGTGTTCTTGATGGGTTGCTAAATGCTGTGTTACCAGCTCCTTGCTGGCTCCCTTGCCTGTCAGGGTTTCTGAAGACTGTATGAAGAAGCAGGGAGAGGGAGACTGAAAAGCTCAGTACCATCAGCAGATGCATGCACTGCACACCCCACATTTACCTTGGAGTACTAGCCGGGGGGCTGGGTCTGGCAACACTTCTGCCCCTTGAGCAGTGAGCAGGGAAAAGCCTGGGACTGTGCAGCCATGCTGGGGGTTTAAACCCCTCCCTAATCAGAGCATCTTGCTGGGGCCTGGCCATGCCTCCCTGCAGCTCAGCATTGTGGAAGGGAAGTGAGGGCTGCTCTAGTGCCCCCTGGCTTCTAGCCTGAGCTACTGCAGGCATGTGCCTGCATTTCCTCAGTCCAGAGGGAATGTCTGTGCACTTGCAAATCGGTTCAACCTAGGCAGATTAGACTAATCTGCAAAGATTGAATCAGTTTAGGCTCAGGCTTTTTGAATGTCTGCTGCTAGCCCAGATGTTCAGGAGATTGGGTTGTCCTAATCTCAGTCTAAGTTAGTTCACCTACTCAGGTGAGCCAATATAAATCAAATGCAACATTTTAGTGATATAAGCCCTCTGCACACCTCTATGATTGGGCATTTAGATTGGCTTAACTTGGTTATGTTGATCTAAGTGTAATGCCTATATATACCTTCAGAACTAAGTGACATGTGGAAATATGACTAGTGCCTGTAGTCCTCAAAGCTTTTATGCATGTAAAAGGATGCCCTGCTGTCATCTAGGCCTTTTGGAATAGCAGAGACAGGTGGTGCTCAGATGTCTGAAACAAAAGGGGACATGAGAAGCTATTGTTTTAAGTGTGTGGAGAAATCAAAGCAGTTACCTGACATTAGGTGGCTCCTTTCATTGTTAAAGAGTAGAACCTTGGCAATCGAGAATGTTTAGGAAATACTGTCACAGAGCGGAAGACTCTACTCTGAAACCCTGGGACTGAGGCAATTGCTTAAATGATGTGGACAAGGATCTATGCCTTGGCTCTTTTTCAGAGTGGACTGGATTTGCACACATGCATTTTACAGAATTTTTGTTTGGGATTTAACAAGAGAAACGTGAATGTAAACCTGGTGTGGGGCTAACTAGACAACTGTTTTGTGCTGAAGCCTTTATGCAAATACATGTCACTAATCATGCAGAAGAGTATTTTTTCAAAATTTATTAAAATATTATACACCACATAAACTGCTCTACTATGAAAAACTGCCTGTGGAGATTGCACCTGATAAATCTCAGTGCTCTGTATTCTTAAGCTTTCTAAAACGAGGCCTTTATAATTGTTGGCAGAATCATAACCCATTGGTGAAACAAATCCTTTCATTGCCTCACTGCAATTATGCCACACAAGATCCCTTCTAAAACTGGGTATAAACTACTCTTTCATTGTTTTCCTTTTTACTTTTAGATGATTTATCTGTCACATTAAAATTTGCTGCAAACAGCTAATAAATCTTGAATTGAACAGTTTACATATTTCTGTCTGTTTTTTGGAGGATCCCAGGCATTTTTTAAATCTGATGTCCACCTATATAGCCTGAACATAAACATGGTTCAGCAAACAGAAAAGAAAATAAAACTCTAGTTTTCCTTAGCTCCATATCTCTCCCAGGAAATATAGAATAGTCTGTTTCCAAAGAGAATCAAATCTTTTCAAAAGTACCATTCCCAAGTCTGCCTCTTCCTAAGTCTTGGGGCAAGAGCATAACTTCTTAAGTGTAAATTTCCTCAATCTATATCAGTATTATTCTTTATACAGAACCACAGAAAGGCATAGAGGAAGATAGGGCTTATCATCTATTTTAGATACAACATAACATAACAAGGCATAGAAAGCAAAGCCTGGAAATAGGTGAAACATGGAAGACAAGGGGTTACAGAGTGGAGAACTCACATGCACTAAGTTGTATGCATCTCTCTATGCTTTCTCTTTTAACACATTTTAAAATATATTATTTCACATGACTATGCTGGTTGGATCATTGAGGATAGGGGATAGGGTTTGCTATACCAACTCAATCTCTCTAGTATTGTGGTGTTGGAGTTGTTAAGGCATGTTGATTAAGGTTTAAAATCGTAAGTTCAAACCTTAATTTAGGCCTGCGCTAAAGGCAGCTCCAGTTGTAAAAGGGTATGTGGTTGTTTGGTATGAGAAAGCAAAGATGCCTGGCTATGATACTGCACACATCCTTCTATGGGCTGTTAGCACCAGAGCATGGTGTGCTTTAATCACAAGCAACTGATGAACTAGTTAGACTTAGACAGACTTTTGACTTTCTTTTTTGATGAGTTCTGGAATAAGGCAGCTCTTATATGTCCAGCTTTGTGAAACGTTTGGAAGTTTATGGATTAAGGCTCAATTCTGGCTCAGAAGTGATCAGTTTCTGCAGAAGGTCACCAGTACAAGAAAGTCCATTAGGTAGGACTCTCTCTCTCTTTTATATAGCATCAGATATCAACTTCCAAATCTATGAGCCACTCAGTATGTGAATTCCATCTGCCCTGTCTGGGAATTTGTAAAGATTGCAGCTTTTGATTTAGTGCTGTACTGTTTGCTGGACACCACATTCATGCGTGGGGCTGTCCGAGATGTTCATCTTGTGAAGTGCTGCTTTAAAGTGTCCATATCCAGATCTCATTCTTTTCAGCTTGACCCATGCTTCATTGTCAAAGTTGTGCCCAATGGGGAATTCATTTTGTATTGGTATAAAATGCTGTAGGAATAGGTCTGATCTTTCCCAGTGGTTGGCCCACTCTGTTGCTGCCCATAGGTTTGATTCAGAATCTCCAATCTCTTCCAGGAGCTTGTGGGCTTCATGTATAAATGGTTTACAATTTTTCAGCCTCTTAAGCCTCTGTCTATTTGGGTTTTCAGTTAGCAGTTGATGAAGCAGGTGATTTTCATCATCTCTTGGCTCTATTGCCAGGAATGATGTTAGGGTCTGTAGGTAGGTAGGACTGTGTGATTTCTACTATGCTTCCAGTGCTTTCAGTGATCCTCTAAGGCAGTGGTTCTCAACATTTTGCACCTTACATCCCACCTATGTAAGGTCAAAAAATCCTGGTCCCACCAGTTGATGAGTGAGTGGGAGTGTGGGGGGGGGGGAGGAGGAAGGGGTCCCACAGAGGCCAGTCGGGGGGGGGGGGGGGGCAGCAGCTGATCGAAGCGCAAAAAGCAAAACCAGAAATCCCACCATGGCACTTCCAGTTTCACCACTGCGATCTGAGTCCCACCTAGAGGACCTTCGTTGAGAAACCTTGCTCTAAGGATCTGCCAGCTTCCTGATGGAGCTTCTACAATGAGTGCTGCTGGTCTAGAAGAAAACATCTCCAGGTTGTTCTGAGTTCTCACATTTCTATCTGTCTGCCTGCCTGACTAGCCATATTTCGTACTCAACATCATACTATCTGAGTATCTTCTGTGGAGTCCAGATGGCAAGTGAAACTTCTCTTTTTTCCCCAGCAGAATCCTTTCGGATGTACAACACAACTTGATCAAGATATGTGTATGAATGAGGGAAATGAAACGTGAAACTAATTAGAAAAATGATTTCTTGGGCACGTCTACACATTGCCCTATGGTGGTGTTGTTACTGTGCCGTGCTATAGTACTTCCAAAAAGGGATAACATGCTTTAGTACTTCCAAAAGGAAGTACAAAAGCATGGCACAGTAACTGCCTGTACTGTTCCATATGCATGGCACAGTTATTTTTAGCAGCGACTTTGCCGTAACAGTGTGCTATAATGGGGGAGCACACCGCTATGGTGAAATAGCTGCTGGTCACATGTAGACACCCATGGATGCTACATCACTGTAGCACATCACTATGGCAGCATCATGTGTAGATGCACCCTTGTATATAAATCATTCAGTAGCTCACATCAACCCTCTGTAAAGTAAGGACAGAAGACAGACAACGGAGATGCTTGGCGACAAGATGAACCCCCTTCATTTTCCTTGAAAAAACTCTAGCCAAACAAAAAGAAAAACCCAGGGATCTTTGAGGAAAATCAGAACTTTACAATAAGCCTTTCTCTATAATATAGAAATTGAAAATGCCCGCTTGGAACATCCCAGAAGTCTTGAAAATTAAAGATCTGGTTCTGGAAGTAACTCCTCAGCTCAATACCACCTGAAAAAAATACAGTGAGTGAAATCCTGGCCACAATGAAAGTCAATGAAAAATTTCCATTTACTTCAGTGACACCAGGATTGTATTGAACATATCTGCCACTTGCTTCCACCAACCCAGGAGACTTCAATACCATCTGTGTTTTGGTACATAACAGTGACATCTTATTTAGCTATGAAAATAAATTGTTTTATATTTCTTTATAAAATTTAAATCACCACCAGAAAGTGGAGCTAAAGAGCCATAAACAAGTCTTGGAAGGAACATTGGGTTTCTTTTTCCTTTGCTAGCATAGGAAGTATGTGCATTAACAAAAAGTCAAAAGACATCATTCATTTTTTATATGCAGGTGTTAAGTCATAATATATTTGATTTAGTGCAAAGTAATAGGCAAGTATGCTGTGTGGGCCAAATTCAGTCCTGGAGCCAGAAGGGGCAACTCCACCCATCCGAGGGCTGAATTTTGCCCATTGTTAGAGATTCACTATAGTTACTGCTTTAGAATAATTTCAATAATTCTAATTATAGCTAACTGTAATTTAGAGTAACTTTACTTTCTTTAGAAAAGGAACAGTTCAACAATATAATTGCCAATGTAATGCCTATAATTGTATTCCCCCCCTTCTAATTTATTTCCTACTGCATGCACATTTATGGAGCCCAGCTCATGGTACCACCATTGTTAAATTTGTTTCTGTATTGTTTACTGAAATGGGGATAGTGAAGTTGGTTCAGGAGGGCCTGTGGTAGGGGCAGGAGGAGGAGAAACAGCAGAAACTATACCTTTGCATTTCTGGAAAGTTGAACAAATTCAGGTAACAGCTCCAAACTGTTATTTTAAGAGGAGTGACACCGGGCTGTGAAGGAAAAATTGCACATGGACATGCTGTACCAAGAAGTACTAAAAAGCCTATAATTTAAGGCCGTTTTTACTGTTTTGAAAGCCTTTCCCAACATAAGGGGCATGGAGGTTTCTGCTTATTAGCTTTGCACATTTTTTTTGTCCCAAAAGAGTTTGGCCTTTCTTATAGGCAGCTTAATATCATTGTTTTGAAGTTTTAAAATTCTGTGGCAACCTTTATGCAGACCGCATATCTTTGTGTAGCACAAAAGTTGGAATAATTCCTTTGCAGAAATGCAAGCCTTCACTCACCATGTGGTTTCAGATACTATGGAGTGGAATGCAGGGGTAGGGAGATGGAAATAAGTGCAAAACTCCATCAGCTATTCATATTATTACAACAACTGAACTCCAACTAGCTTTGAGCATCAAGGACAATAAAAAGTCCTTTTTCAGATATGTGGGGAGCCGGAGGAAAAGCAGGGGCAACGTTGGACCCCTGCTGAACCAGATGGGGCAACTGACAACTGACGCCCAGGAAAAAGCCAACCTATTAAATAGGTACTTTGCGTCGGTCTTTCATCAGTCTCATGGGACGCCCATGCCCACTATGGGACAGGGAAGTCCGGATAAGGGTGATCCCCTGCCCTCCACTGATGCTGACTTCGTGAAGGAACATCTTGAGAAGCTGGATACCTTCAAGTCAGCCGGCCCTGACAATCTTCACCCCAGGGTACTCAAGGAGCTGGCGAGCATCATAGCCCAGCCTCTAGCGCGGATCTTTGAAAACTCTTGGCGCTCTGGTGTAGTGCCCGAAGACTGGAAGAAGGCCAATGTGGTGCCTACCTTCAAGAAAGGGAGGAAAGTGGATCCGGCTAACTATAGGCCCATTAGCCTGACTTCTATCCTGGGAAAGATCTTAGAAAAGTTTATCAAAGAGGCCATCCTTAATGGACTGGCCGACGCCAACATCTTAAGGGATAGCCAGCACGGGTTTGTTGCGGGTAGGTCTTGCTTGACCAATCTCATTTCCTTCTACGACCAGGTGACCTATCACCTGGACAAGGGAGAAGAGATTGATGTCATATATCTTGACTTCAAAAAAGTCTTTGACCTGGTTTCCCATAATCACCTCTTAGAGAAACTGGCCAATTGTCGCCTTGGGTCCTCCACGATCCACTGGCTGGAAAACTGGCTCCGGGGTCAGACCCAGAGGGTAGTAATTGATGGAAGTCACTCATCATGGTGTCCTGTGACCAGTGGTGTCCCCCAAGGCTTTGTCCTTGGACCCATACTGTTCAACATCTTCATTAATGATGTGGACACTGGAGTCAGAAGTGGACTGGCCAAGTTCGCCGATGACACCAAACTTTGGGGAAAAGCATCCACACCAGAAGACAGGCGGGTGATCCAGGCTGACCTGGACAGGCTCAGCAAGTGGGCGGATGAGAATCTGATGGTGTTCAACGCCGATAAATGCAAGGTTCTCCACCTTGGGAAGAAAAACCCGCAGCATCCTTATAGGCTCGGCAGTGTTATGTTGGCCAACACTATGCAAGAAAGAGACTTGACCACAAGATGAACATGAGCCTGCAGTGCGATGCTGCGGCTAGTAAAGCGACCAAAACACTGGCTTGCATCCATAGATGCTTCTCAAGCAAATCCCGGGACGTCATTCTCCTCTTGTACTTGGCCTTAGTGAGGCTGCAGCTGGAGTACTGTGTCCAGTTTTGGGCTCCACAATTCAAAAAGGATGTGGAGAAGCTTGAGAGAGTCCAGAGAAGAGCCACGCGCATGATCAGAGGTCAGGGAAGCAGACCCTACGATGACAGGCTGAGAGCCCTGGGGCTCTTTAGCCTGGAAAAGCGCAGGCTCAGGGGTGATCTGATGGCCACCTATAAGTTTATCAGGGGTGACCACCAGTATCTGGGGGAACGTTGGTTCACCAGAGCGCCCCAAGGGATGACGACTAGGTCGAATGGTCATAAACTACTACAAGACTGTTTCAGGCTGGACATAAGGAAGAATTTCTTTACTGTCTGAGCCCCCAAGGTCTGGAACAGCCTGCCACTGGAGGTGGTTCAAGCGCCCACATTGAACACCTTCAAGAGCAAACTGGATGCTCATCTTGCTGGGATCCTATGAACCCGGCTGACTTCCTGCCCTTTGGGCAGGGGGCTGGACTCGATGATCTTCCGAGGTCCCTTCCAGCCCTAATGTCTATGAAATCTATTAAATCACTTTGCAGGTTTTCCAATCACTAAGGGGAAACATAATTACAAACGTGTGCAGTTCTGAGTCCACCTCCTGTAGCTACAGCTGAATCAGAGTAAGTGGTTTGTAAAAAATCACTTGGTATCTAATCAGTGTTTGTTATGGTGAAATGGGATTGACTCAGATGTCAGAATCCAGGGATATGCAGTTCTGACCCAGGATACAGTTATTTATTGAATCAAAATGCTGTGGTAATTTCTTCATTTTAACTGACCACTGTTTACATTATTCTTAAGGCCACAATGATGAAAATGATTACCTCCATATTTCATCTACTAGATAGAAGAAAAAAATATCCTACTTCTAAATTAAGCACATAGAATTGAGCAGCACTATAATCTGATAATGATCAGAGGACCGCTTATTAATACCATATCCTGAGCTAAATCTGGCGCTAGAGTGTTTTTTTAATACCAAATCTCCTTATATTATTACCTTAAAAGCAGGATGGGCCTTGGAAATCTTTTCTATATAACTACTGCCCTTAAAGGTCTTTCAAAATTCCTAAGTAGCTAATGAAATATATCTGGTTATTAGGACCTGAATTCTCTGTTTCTATATCTTAAATGTTCATTAACACACAGTGTTTTTGGTTTTGATTGCACTGTATTTCTAGAGCTAAAAACAGTCAACCAGTCTGAAGCAGTCTTGATTGGGCCAGGATATGGTTTACATCCAAGCAGGCATGGCCCAGCCATTTACACACTATGCTTAAATGGCAATTAAGTTGGATTAGCTGCAGTTGTTCTGAGGCAAAATGTTAATTCAAATAATTAATGGGGACTTAATGTAAGGTCTAGGCTTGATGAATCTTGATGAAGTGAAAAGCTGTGATGTGAATCAAACCAGTTGTCCAGTTTTAGCCCTAGTGAGCTTCAGGCTATGGAAAGGTGATAGATGGGCAACTCTGAAGGTCTAAGCTAGAAATTCTCAACCAGGGCCCCATGGCATCCTGCGTGCAATCACCTAAACATGATTCATAAGATAAATCCAGAGATCTCAAGTAAGAATCCATAGTGTCAAAAATATTCTGACCTGTTGTGGTCTTTTTGAGTTCTATTATTTTTCTACTGTCAAAAAAATGAGTGAAAGCTAAGAGCTTGCATTTTCTGAGTGGTGATTTGAGTCTAAAAGGGTTGAGAACTACCTATCTAAGCCACCTTTTTATCTACAGGAAAGGCAGGTTACAGACAGCACAAGCATTCTTTACAACTACCCTATCAATAAATTTCATATCTGCCCAGGTGAGACCTATTTTAACAATGTGAAAGTCTCTATGGTCTTTTTAGTACTTGCCTTTTTGCTGTGACTTCTATCAATGGAACAAATGAATACCAATTGTTTCATAGTGTTTTCCTTAGTGAACACCTTTCCCACAAGAAACTGGGCTGAGGATGAGATTAGTATATTAAATAAATATATATGATGAACTGATCTGTGTTTGTATGCAGCGTATATTCAGAACTGTTCAACTGTATATCATTGACCCTATATTGCCAGCAACAAAAAAGGATTCTCTTGGGCTTGCACATTTGGAGTGAGAGGCATCCTTGAGATTCCAGATGGGCATAGAGTCCTTAGTCTACACAAATTTATTATATTTAATTCATATGTTATAAAAAGTATATTGGTTTCGATAAAATGTATGACCATACATGTTTAAACCATTTAATTTACAGTGATAGAAAATGATGTAAGTGTTAAAATCCTAAACACTCTCATGGGTTTTTTTTGCTATATTTTTTCCAGGAAAGCCAGCATGAAGTTGTATTGTATTAACTTGCAATAACTTTGGAAGCAAATGTAAGAGATGTTCTGATAGATATAGGGGAGTAGAAAGTACTTAGAGCAGCTCAGCTTTGAAACCCTTCTCTGATTCAAGGAAGTCCAAACCCTCCACTCAGGGTCAAAGCATTCATCATGTTTGGGGTCAGGAAGGAATGTTACCCCATAGTCAGATTGGTATGGACTGTGGGAGGTTTTGCCTTCCTCTGTAGTGGGGGTCATGACTTTCTACCTGGGATAAGCCAAAGCAGGACATTGGCTTCTGTGGTCTCCCGGCATTACCTATGGCAAGTTACAGTGTTGTGTCTTGTGTTATGGCAGGGTCGATGGAAGTTTTACTAAAAGGATAGTTTATGGATTTGTATAGGATAGTTTAGATGGGGATGATCCTGTGCCTGGCACTGATTTGTTCTAGATGATCTTTCCAATCCTACTTCTCTGTGATGATTCCATGTTGATTCTTTGATGAAATGCTGGCATTTCTCAGCATGCCAGATGGCAGTTTTTTATTCTGTCCTTATATTGTCTTTGAGAGATGAAGTATTTTAGCAACAAAATGTACATGCAGATCTGACTGATACCTATTTGGGTTTGTCGAGCTCACAGGCTGAAGTTCTTAATCTGTGAACTGTATAGTATGGACAGAGGCAGTGCATGCTACTTCCATTCTCTCAAATAGTGTGCCTTGTCTGTCACGGAGAAATGAGAGGAGAATTTGCCTTTCTCCTGCCACTGAAAACAAGTGAGTGCAAGAGAAGAGATCAATTGTTTGCAAAGGCTGCCTAGCACATAAGGATCTTCATGGATGAAAGGAGCTAAATGAATAAAAAATCTTTACCATTATCCTTATATCTGCTTTTTACCTTGTCATTTTGTCTAATCCAGCCATCAATCTATTTTTTGCTTATCACACGATTTATCCATGCAGTGACCTTGAAAGTAGATACACAATTTTGTACAGCTTCAATCTTTTACATTTTTGGAGAAGCTGGATCTAAATGTGCAAGAAACTGGAGTCCAGATATAATTGTAATCGACCTGTGACATCATACCTTGCATATATCTATCACTGTTCATACAAGTTTCTCAAAACTTCAGTACAAATGCCTTTTTATCTCTCTTTGCAGCTGGGTAAATGAAGGAACAGACTCGTGAAGTGACTTGCTCAGGGTCACTTCTTAATTCTACAGCAAAATCCAGAATAGGATCTAAGAACCTTAATTCCCCATTGATCTGTTCTAACCAACAAGCACTGACATACCACAGTAGCTGAGGACGGTTTATCCAGACAGACAGGTGGTCCGCTCTTATGGCATTGGGCATTATATAGAGCTAACTACCCTCTATTTCATTATATCCCATAAAATAGAGAGCTGACAAAAGAAAAGATTAGTGAGGGCCTTTCTGTTTTCTGACAGAGCAACCCAGGCCTGAGATAGCCTGCTGGCTTCAGCTTCTCAATAAGTGTTTATAGCTCTGTGCTTCAGAAGTGGGGCAAGAGCTGGCTGGGGATGACAGGTTGCCTCGGCACAGCTGTGGCAAACAACTTATGGAGATTAGGAGGCTGTTGTGAAGATGTGTAGGCATTATTCTCAGAACTGACAGCTTCTGAGGAGCTTGCTTTGATATCTCTTTTATATTGCAGACTCGTGGATTTTTAATTTATTCAGAGAATTTTGTTGTAGCTTTTTTGTGTGTGTGCTCTGATTAGTTGAGATTCTTGAGTGGGAACATTTATATTACAGAAATTAGAAGCATGGTTCTAACGTCTCATTTCAGTCTCTAGCCTACATTCCCCCCACCTTCACATTAGTGATTCTTTGCCTTCTCATGTAGCTGGAGTACAGAGGGGTAATATTTTGTTGTGTCTTTTTGTCACTCAGTGAAGTCTTGCTGCGTCTTATTGTGTTAGCTGGAATCTTTCTGTCTGCTAAAAATAGTGCTGTAAATCTTGAGAAACTCATTACTGTGCTATCTGACAACTAACGTGCAAATACGATAATGAACCATTCTCTCCCAAGAGACTGTGAACAGCTTCAAAGGGGATAATAAGGTGAACTTATATTTGAGCCCCAGATAGTGCAAGAAAACTTTTGGCAAGCATGAATCAACGTTCTTGTAAACCTCAAAGCCCTTTTAGAGCAGACATGAGATCTCCCCTCCCATTATATCAAGTAAACATAGCTGGTATCATAGCAAACAGAAATCTTTCACTTGACAGGAACGCCAGACGTGATCCATAAAGGTGTTAGTGAGGAGTGGTTGCAGCAGTTACGGAGCTAAGGGTAATGGCCCCAACGTGAGTTATGGTGCTTACAGGTAGGGTCACGGGCCTCTGGGAAATTAAATTATATGTCAGACTTGCTCCAGAAGTAGGCTTATGAGCCCAGAAAGATTGGTAACTGCTGAGCTGTGGGCTCAGATCTACTTCATTTGGAGAAGGGGTTCAACAGAGACTGTCATGCAGGGAAAGCACAATACTTGTTCCCTGCTTCTGGAGAAAAATTAGGCTGTGGATAAATTCAGTTTGTATGGCCCTGACTGTGACCATAATCACAACTAGTCTGCGTCTCTTCAACAGAAGGTGGGCCAGAACCGGGACAATTTTTTTAGTAGAAATTCTACAAGCAACTTCAGAGGAGGATTGTAGGTTGCTGAAGGTATGAGGCAATGCCACTTGGTCAAGAAGCAGAAGGGGTACTGGAACATCAGGGGCTAATTTAGGGCAGAACTGGAGTGCAACTTCACAATTATGTGGACTATCTAGAGCGAGGCAATTTGGGGATGGCGAAGGTCAGAGCTTAAGTGCATTGGAATTACTGTAGGCAAAGAAGATTAAACATGCCTGATCACCTATGCTTGGTCCTAACCAGTGCCACCATGCCCTTGACTTTGGTGAAAACTAAACTTATCACAAATTTAAAATAGATACTCGAAAGGAAGATAAATTCACAGGAAGATGCTGATGCTGTTCTGTTGGTTTTTACGATTCATCTCCATGAACTTCAGTGGACCTACTCCTCATTGGCAACGGAGTGAATGGAATCAGAATAGGGCCCCACGTTTCTAAAGAATGCCCCAAGAGATCTAAGGATGTCAGAACATACAAAAATGGTTTATTTTACTCAGCTTTGCAAACCTCATATGAGGCAAAGAAGTATTTTCTCTTTTGTTCTAGGAGTCACCTGACAGTCTGAGAGGCTAAAGTTAAGATTTTAGATGCATCAATCTGACTTTCCCAAGGTCAGTGTCATGACATAGAATTGAACCCAAGAGTCCTGATTCCCAGGCACTTAGTTCTTGGGATCTGTAAATTATAAGGAGAAATACCACTGCTCCCTTATTACAGCAATAGTAGGAAGCACTGCCCTGGAAAGGATTGGCTTGCAATGCTAACAGAATTAAGGAGGGAAAAAATCTTTCTTCTGACCCTACTCCCACTATATGAATTTATGAGCCCTAGCCTGCAAATTAGAAAGCTTTGATTTTTTTCAATGCACAATTTAATGCATGCTTTGACCTTTCAATGTGCCATATGAAGCTTTGATCCTTAACAGACGACTGTCAGGGTGAACTTTGCATAAGCTGAACACAATGCATTTCAGAATTATACAAACTAAGCCCCCCTCCCCCATAAAATTCTCCTGAGATAGATAGGGAAAACTCATTTTTAGATGCTGCTTCAGGGTAAAAGCTGCAAAAAATGTACAACTAGGCAGGCACGGTTGCAGACTGCTAATTGCATCCTGCAACTAAGACTGATAAGTAGCCTAGATAGTATATAATGAAGTTATACATCTCAAAAGACATCAGATTCAGAAACAAGGTAGCTATTTCAACCTTGACTTGGCAGTGATGAGATAAAGATGACAGGACAATTTATGACTCAGTTGGTAGCATTCCATGTTTGGAGCCAGCAGGTGGTGGTTCCAGCCCTGTTCCAATTCATAGCCAGTGGTTGGGTAACTTCAGAAGATCCACTTCAGCTAAAATACGTATGCAAGAGCTCAGAGGGATCCATAACCTCTGGAATCTGCCAGAAAAAGCTGGAGATCTAATTTAAAAAAAAAAACTCCAGTGCCATTTCCAGTCCTTGAAAGGGCAGAGTGACATCAGTTAGGGAAAAGAAAACAGCAAAGTAAAGAAAGGATGGAGAATCTTGGAAAAAATAACTTTGGTCATTTTTTATTTGTTCTGAGGTGGTGTAATGTGGTGATATTCTCCAAGGGAGAACAGGTTCTTATTGCCTCATAACTCCCCTCATTGGTCTCTCAATAATCTCCTTTCTCTCATCCTCCTGTTTTGTTCATGTCCTGTAGTTTTAGGATAGTTTTCCCATCATTGTATAGTCAAGGCTAAGATTTACAACAGAGATCATATCTGGTGACGCTACACACTGCACTATGCTTATTAGTTTGGGCACTATAGTAAAATACGTCCCCATTGGTGGGGGACAGCTTCAAGGAAGAATCCTCTTTATGTTTAATGCATCTGAATTCTGTCTGTTGTTTATGAAAGGCACTGTAAACATTCCCTTTCTCAATAAACCAGGCTCTGATATCCCCGGCTAGGTATAGACTATTGCATTTACCTGTACAGTTGCTGCGTTGCTGATATGTAACTTGACTTGTAAAGCATGTTGGGAGACCTTAAGTTATCAGCTGTTAACTTGCTCTGAAACACTGCTCAAAAATAACACTTGACATATGTGATCCACGTGTCACTTTAAGGTGAAGTTGTACTCTAAAAAATGACTTGAAAATGACATCCTAGGGTCCCATATTTATTCCCTGTTAGTGATTTCTCTGATCAGATTTGTTTGGTTCACAAGTCAGAAGGCTTTTTTTGTAACTGCTAATGTTGTATAAGGGCTCTGAGATCCCACCTGGGTCTTTCTCCTGCACACATCCTTGCAAGTGATAAGGATTCTGCCATGACCATTTATGTGCCCTTATTTTTCTGAAGACATAAACCAGATTAGAATCTATTTCAGGCTCCTAGTGTGGTGTTGACTTCACATGGGTAATGGGGGTGAAAAAAAGTCTTGGAATCAGTAAGGAGATGAGACTTGAAAATATACAGTAACAAATTTGCCTCCACATTGGGGCTGAGCACAGAACTGGGCCTGAGGGTAGAGGCAATGTGATTCCCTCCTCTTGAGGTTTTTGGGGAACTTGCTGCATTTTGGAGCAACCCTATATCGTCTTGAAGTGGTGGCTCCCCACCATCGAGGAATAACTAGGATGTCAAAATACCTGAGCCATAACAACTCAGAAGCTTGACCTATGTGCTACACGTGGGCTTCAGATATGTGAGGATCTAGAACTGGTTCTGTTGACATAGGGTTGTCCCTCTCAGGGGGTTAACTTCCTCAGTATGTAAAACTGCTTTGTTGTCACTTGGTGTAAGCTCTATGACAACTGACATCCTCATCTGTTGGCATAAATTGGCTGCTATACACCTCTGAGTTTTCTTTATTGGGAATAGGCTTGTTGACTTAGAAGTTGCCATGTTTAGTTAGGTAGTCATTGTTCTGGTTAAAGTTATGGAGAAGAGAAAGGAGAAGTGTTAGTATGCTTATGCAGGGAGAAGAATCCAAGTGTCACCAGAAATGGTCTTATCTGCTACACATCGGTGACAGGGAAGACAAGAGACAGCACTGCTCTGTAATGAGGGGAGACAGGCATAGAAAGGGAACAGAGTTAAGATTGCTGTAGAGAAGCAGTGGGTTCCCTGGCAGTTTGGATAGGGACAAACTGGGGAGAAGAAGCAAGAGGAGCAGGAGAAAATGCGCACTACTCAGGGACTCCAGAGTATTCCTTTGGCAAACTGAAATAGCTAAGATAGGAAAGAAATAGGGTTAGATTTGTGAGAGAAGGTGAGACAATCTCAGTCTGGGCAAACTGGTTCCTATTAACTGCTGTTATACTGTCAAAGCATGGTGCCTAGGGCCAGTTCTTTTTGGGAGGCCATTTTCTTGGTAACTACATTGTATATAATTTTAATGTGACTTTTCTGTAGGGTTAATAGTCCTAGAGGCCAAAGTTTTCTGTGTAACAACAGGATTAGAACAGAATTGGTGGCAAAAGCAGGACCAGTTTCCCTACTTTTTGGTGTGTCTGAAACCTATCTTGAAAAAACGACCCTTGTGTATGAGAGGTGAGCTTGGTCTCCACTGCCTTTCAGAAAGGCTATTAGTGGTGTGGGATTGGGATCCTAGTTTCTAACGAGGTGCATAGCAGTGGAGAGGAGTTAAAACCTTGTTATTAGGAGGTGGGAGGTACAGAGACTCTGATTTCTGGGAAGAATGATGTCAGGGGGGCTTTCAGCACCACAAACTTCCTTTTTTTGTAATTTTGAAGCCCAAGGATAATTTGTAGGCATAAATCATATAGCAAACATCCCGTGGTAACTCCTTTGTGCCTTTAATTGATTGAGGATCATCAGAGGTCAACTGAAATCAGCAGAAGTAATTTTCATTTAGTTCCTTTACTTGCATTATAAATAAGCTCTGATTAAATTTGAGAAACCCCAGGAAAAAAAAAACTACAATTTTTTTCTCCTCGTTCCCATGTCTGTCTGACTGTCAGGCAGTGCATTATCACCTTCTGTAATTCCTTTGGTTACAGGAAACTGTCTCTCTGTTATTTAATATCTCAACTCAATAATCAAAGTCCAGTTTTAGAAGGGGAGATCTGTTTCACTGAGGTCAAAATTCCATGGTGGAATTAAAGAGGACATTTAAACCAACCTCTGATTCCAGAAAACCAGACAACCCATGTAAATGGGCATAAACGTATCCAATTCAAACTCTACTTAAGGTTTTACAGCTAGGTTCAATCAGGTGGAAAAAATAGGTACATTCAAACCAGAACCTCTGATACTATAAAGGGGGAGGGTAGTAACTAGTTAAGTAATTCCCATTGCAATTTTAAGACTTCAAACCTGATTTCACATAGTCACTTGAAAACCCCTAAACCAAATTTTGGAAAGTTTACTACACATCTGGAGAGTTTACTACACATTTGGAGACTTTACTACACATCTGCCTGTGTAGTTCACATCATGTAAGCTCCTTCATCTCTGCCATCAATTCAATTCACTCAGCCTTTTCATGCTGCGCACTGTGCAGTGCCTATTTCTTATTTAAAGAACTTCCTAATATGGATTAAAATAGCCCATTGTTTTCTAATTGCAGAATCAAGTATGTATAAATAATTTACTAAAATTGTGTTGTTGCACTCAGACAATTTTTTAAATTGCCCTGTGTAACTTCATTAAACTCTGAGTCTGGAACGTTAATTTAAGGGAAGAAAAATAACCATTTCTATATTATTAGACCATTCAGGTGGTAAACAGCCTCCGAAAAAGTCATCTAATCAGCGTTTCAGTCATCAGATTTAAATTGTAAATGAAACTGTTGTCTGTGTATTAGAAAAGCACATGCCATGTTTTGTTAACATAATCAGAAAAATGGAGCTGCCACAAACCCTTTCCCCATCTGCCAGTCATTGCATTAAATGTTTCTGCAATTCTATTAGAATTCTCCGTCTCTGCAGATCCCGCTCAGCTGTGAAATTGGAATTGCAAACAGAAATATTACATTTCCATGTACAGTAATGGCAGAAAAAGTCCATTTTTGACATATGCAGAGACAGGGGAAACTTGTCTTTCTTGTTAAGGTAGAAAGACAGCACAGTGAATCTCCCACAACCTGCATGCACAGCAAAAAGGTTAAAAAGCAGCTGTTTCTTGCTTGTGATATATTTTCCACCACAGCAGATGGGGCTCCCAACAGGCTTGAGGAAGGTCTCAATACACCTTTGTTAAACTTCTCCCCCAAAATTGAAGGGAAGATTGTGATGCTTTTCACAATCTTATCAGTGTCACCTTCTTTCTCGTTGTTATCAAATACTTTACCCTTGGGGCTGATAAAAATACTTGGTTGAAGCAAATGGTTAGCCAGTCAAATAGAAGAGATTGCAATGAGCTGTAGGTATTTTCAAAACATTTTCTCCCACCCCAAATACCCTTTCCATATAATCTCCCCTTCACTTCAGTTTACACGAAGACATACGAATACTGACCAGCAGTATCCATTGTATGTGTGTTTGCAAAGCAGGGTTGCTTTCATGATTATGAGAACATGATTTTGTTAAGCTGAAGGAAACAGATGAAAAGAACTGTTGATCTCTTCCTCCCTCTTTGTGACCATGCCCAGCTCTAAAATAGAAGAAACTTCATAGGCTGGACAAGTGATCTGTGCAGGATTCCTCTGTAAAATTGTTCACAACATAGTTCTAAGATGAGACTCTTATTGCTTTCAGTGGTGGTGTACCTGAGGCATCTAATTTGTTCAAGATCAGAAATGGTTCGGTTTGCGTTTTTCCTTGCTTTGGTTGAAATGTACCCATGTTCAGGGGGCCAGGACCAGGGAGTAATTAATGTTAGTCTGTGTAAGCACTAACTGGAGGATATAAGTGTAGCTCAGGCCTTGTCCTGGCTCTCTGTAGAGCAATGAATGTCTATGATTTTTTTTCTTGAGTTAACTTCATGATCAGAAAAATGAGGAACAATTCAGAAATTTCTATCTGTGGCTCTGCTAATGGGCGACAGACTGATTCTTCAAAAAAACCCCTCTTAGCATTTATGCTTGGGCTACATTGCTTCATCCTAATCAGACTCATTTATCACCTCAGACAGAAGGTAGGGCAGGGTTGTACAGTAGAGACTAACTGGTTCGGAGAGGTAAACAACAATCTGCTTTGTCAGATGCTATAACAGTAGTATGACAACAGCTGGATGAGCTGGGCATGAGATCCAGGTACTAAGTGGTGGTGGTGGTGGGGCACCAGAATACAGGTTGCGGGGGTGCCTGATTCTCCTGTCCCTCCTCCCTCTGCACATCCTACTTTTCCTGCAGTGACTATAGATCTGGCACCAGGAAGGGCAGAGCAGCAGTGACAGTACATGGTGCAGGAGCAGCAGCCAGAGGTATATTGTTGCAAAGGGAGATGTCACTTTTGGGCCTGGAGCCAGACCTAGAGCTGGAGATAGAGAAGGGAAGGTGCAGGGTGTTGGAGGGACCTGGGGGCAACATAGGGTGCAGTGCTCCCCAGGGCTGTGTGCTATGACACAACATATAGCATAGTATCTGATGAAGTAGGTTGTTGCCTATGTGAGCTCTTGAGTCTTTGCATGAGTTTCTTTGGCCCTAGGGTGCCACAAGCCTTACTTTATGCTAGATTTTAGCTAACCACCTCTGCAATTTATCACTTGTGGCTTTTTGGGCTTTTATTCCTACATACAGCCTTGCTGAAAAAAATAGATCCTGCAGAGTAACTTTTGCGCTAAGCTGCTCAGGGAAAATAATCCTCAAGAGCACTCCTGTTCTCATGAGAGCCCCATCATTAGTGCAAAGTACTTGGACCTCCCATATGAACTCTTCAGCAGCATCTCACATCTATTAATCCCCACGGTCAAACTTTTCAGTTTTCCCTCTCAGGTTTCTTCTAACTGACCCTTTCCTCTTCTACACAAGCACACATAGTTGCCACCTCCCTCTTCCCTATTCACCCTGTTGCACCCTGTTTCTCTTTTTGCCTCTTTCTTTCCTCATGTTCCTTTCACAGCCTTTCTGCGATGCTTCCTTTTTCTTCCTTCTGCTCCTCCCTCTCTGGCTCTTGTTCCCCCTTAGAGTTTCTCCTCTCACCCTCTCTCTATTTCTCTCCTTTGTCCCACCAAAAAGAACTTTTCTTCTTGAGTTTACCTTTGTAAGGGACAAATGGATCACCCTTTTCCTTCCACCCTTGTGTTGGGACCTAGAACCTCTCCTCCTCAGACTTGCTTTCCTGTTCCCTCTGAATTTATCTCTAGGATGCTGAATGGTATATTATGCAGTTGGCGAAGCATTGCAGAGAACAAAGAGAGAGAAGTTTGAGTTAAAAGACTCAGTACTGGGCACTGCCGCCTTCCCCACTCCCAGAATCCTTTTTTCCTCTATCTTTTAAATTTGTATGGATATAGCACTTTGCATCCCCTCACAGTTTGAAAGTTGAGGGGAGATGCCCCCCCTCCCCCTGCCATTTTTTCTTTAGGTCTCTGACTACAATATTTAGTTTGCCAGGGATTCATTAGGTGAGTGTTGGTTTAATTCTGTACTATTTGGGTGTGTATACACATTCAATATGCACTGTAGTTATTGTGCATTAAGCTTAGTACTTCTATAATCAAGTACTACATCAAGGTGCAGTAACTGGCATTACTACAGTGCTCACTAGTGCCAGCACACACCTTTTTAGTGACACGACTGCATAGTAGCTTAATAATACTGTGCAGTAGTATATTAATGCTGTTTCTGCCATGATGCACTACTGTGCAGTATTATTAGGTTATGCCCACTTTACATCAGTACTGTGCCAGAGTTAACTTTATTGAAGTCAGATTATACTAGCATACAACTAGTACAACAGGGTAGAGAATCAGAGCCCAAGACTCTTTGAAAATTATTTTCAATTAGCCTCATTAAAGGGCTCAACCGTCACCTTGTGGAGTTTTTTCTTCTTTCCTGTCATCACTTTACAGAATCACTGCAGGCTCTGGGAACTGGGGTACCTTAACTTCAGTCTTGTTTCAGCCTGTGTTTGCACAGGAATGAAGTACAAATTAGACACATCTCTGTGGAAGGTCAGTGCTGACTGGATGTTATATGCTGGCAAAATCCAGCCAATATCCCCTGATCGAATCCATTCAGATATAAACAGTGAATTCAGATAAATTGCTCTTTGGCCTCCCAAATGTACCAGAAACATATACAAATAGCTTCAACCTTTTTCAGTCAAAATGTGGTGCATAATCTAACAGTTTTACAGAGACAATTTCATACTGGTGAAAACTTGTCTAAAAACATTTAAAATGTGACTTCATGTTCAGATGTTCTCTGCCTTATAGGTGGAACTTTAAAATTTGGACTTCATAGCTTCCTAAATGCTGGAAGCTATATGCGAGGAATAAATCAGTCTGTACAGGCTGTGTGTAAATACTCTGTCTCTTAGCATCTACACTCTGCCACTTATGAGAGACAGGCCTATTTGTTGAACAGTGCTGGGGGGCCTAGGTCCCACCAGGAACTGCAAGCTTCTCTCAAGGCCTAGATGGAGGTCACTAAATGTACAACAACTGATTCCATAGGACAAACCAGGAGAAAATAGGAACAGGAGTGCAGGTTATAGGTTAATAACTAGGGTGCCCAGGGAGGACTCTGAGCAGAGAAGTCTGGCTAACACTGCCTCTTAAATTAATATAAGAAGCTAGTGGACGCCCCTGGGTAAAACTACAATCTGACATGTGCATGGACTAGAGATAGGAAAACAGCACCACTGTGACCTTGTTCCATCTGGCCAGCTTCTCCTTCCTGGTCTGGTAGATGTAAAGCTTGGCCAGGGTCAGGAGGAGATTTATGAGAAGGCTGTGGGATTTTGTGGGGCTAGAGTTGGGATGTGCGCCTAATTGTGCATAAAATAGTGCAGCCATGGGCGACTGGTGCCACGTTAGTCACCGACCGAGGCGGGGGGTCCCCCCATAGCTAATCTCGCTGACCAGAGGGGAGGGGGGGCCCCCCTTGGCCAATCTTACTCCCTGGCCAGTGGTTACAGGGGGGGGCATGGGCACTCCCACCTGCTCCGTTTGCCCGTCACCTGAGTGGCAAGTGTGGCCGGTCAGGGGGTGCGCCAGTGCTTTCAAGGGGTGCATGTGCACCCCCGTGCACCCCCTATGCATCGCCACTGGTCACAATCTCTAAGAAATTCTTGAGCAGCTGTGAGAGACAGGCCTTTTTGTTGTGCCAAAGGGATTATGGGCCTAGGTTCACCAAAGAAACTATAAGATTCCCTTATTAAGGGAAGCAACAGTAGATGCAACAACTAACTGTGTGGGACAAATAATTGGAAAACAGGGAAGGGTGTGAGGGTCATAGGTTAATAACAAGCATAGGTGCCAACTTTTATCTTAGGGGGACCTAAGATGATGCCCCACCCCTGTGGCACAGGAGGTGGATGGGGCCTGCCTGCTGTGGGGTTGGGGCTCCTTGCCCTGCTGCCTTCCCCCAGGAGCCCTGTGCCAGCATGGCGAGGCACCCCCTGCCTGCCCAGCAGCAGCGGGGGCAACGGCATGGAGTTGCCCACCTAGAGTTGCCAGGAGGCAGCCCACACCCAACCCTGCCCCACTCACAAATCTGGGAGGCACCTCTTCCCCTATGCTCCCCTCCCTGGGAGTGTGTGCAGTGGCAGGGAGCTGCCCCCCACCCCACCTTTGGATGAGCTGCTTGTGGCTTTCTATTGATTCCAGCCCCAGCCTTGGGCCCCATCCACTGACTTGGCTGGGCAGGGCCGCCAGGCCTTGCCCCTGCCCTGCTCCCTCCCTCACCATGGGGGCCTCAATCTGCCCCCCCATAGACTTATGTGCAGGCAGTTGGGGGAGCTGTTCTTCACCGCTGTCTGGGGCTGTATTCCTAACCACGTGCATGCGTGCACACATACATGCACGTGGTGCCCCCTGTGTCCTGATCCCCAAAGCCCCTTGCAGGCTGAAACTCTGCCATCCTGCAAGGTGAAACTTGCTGCTTCCTGTGTTTTTTCCACAGTGAATGGAAAACAAAGATCGCTGCATGATACTGGGGATCCAGGACAAATGCTGTCTCAGAGTCATGCAGCCCAGGGCCAGGACTTGTTCCCATTTTGGGACAGTCCTGCTGAATTAGGGACAGGTGGTCATCCTACCCTCTCCCTGAGGGGGGACAGGGCCCTCAGAGCCCCATGTACTCGGCACATATGATAACAAGGGATTCAGAAGGGGACACTGAGCAGAGCACACCAGCCATCACACACCACCCCTCAAATGAGTCCAAGGACCCTGTGGATGCCAACCAGTGAAACTCTGCCTGGAGATGTGAGAGGAGGAGTGAGATGAAGACAGTGCCACACTAACTCATTTTGCCCTCTGCTAGAGCATCCTTCCTGGTCTGGTAGATGGACAGCTTGGCCACAGCCAGAATGAGTTTAACTGATAGGTTCCAGGACCTGGTGGGGCCACTAACCAGGGGTACATAAATGAAAAATTGTAGGGAGAAATTCAGCTAGAACCTCAGCAGGAGGTTCTGGAGGAGGCAGAAAAGGGGCTGCAACCTAGCACACTGGACACAAGTGTGTGCCAAGGTCTCCCTTTGTTGGCAGAAGGGACAGGTGTTAGGGGTGCCTGTAAAGCACACCAGATATACACTTGTGGCAGTGGCTCCATGCAGGAGCCACCAGCTGAGGTCCCTGATGGCTCATGAGATCAGGGTGGAATACAGACTGGTCCACCTGGGACCCTCACCCCCATCTTCACTGAGGGTGTCCCACCACTTGGTATCTGGGCAGGTCAGAAGAACAGGATGATGGAACATGAGGAGTACAAGTATGTAGAGCTGGTGGCAATGTACTCTATGGAAGCCGACTGGCTCAGTATGAGTATCCCCCAGCCTGCTGAGATGGTAGGGTGGGAAGTGCTGTGAGAGACAGGATGCTGGGCTAGATAGACCTGTGGTCTGACCCAGTATGGCATTTCTTATATACTTATGCATTCCTTTTGGCTGTTTTCTATGGACTAAGAGCAACATACTTTCAGTTGAACAACCTCTTACTTAATATTAGGGAAAACAACCAAACGTGAAAGAATCAAAGGTAAATTTTCCATGATATAATGGGATAGGGACATCTAATACTGCAAGAGCTATCTTGAATCACTTCACAGCACTGCTTCCAAGCAGAGAGCCCCCTGCTTTTAAAGGTGTTATGCACAAAAATAACCATAAAAATAAATGCCTCAATACAAACAACACCCTGGTTGGTCATCTGGCAGTCAGCAACTGAATAATAGTGTTTTTGTTATACCTCAGCCTGCTACCACTGAAATAAAATTTTCATGATATATATTTAATATCAGAACCTCAGTGAAGAATTAAGCAGGGGGTTATGGGCAAAAAAAAAGTTGTGCTTTTTCATATAATAATAGGCAAAGATTTAAGCCACAGGTGAACTGATTGTCTTTAAATTGTGGGTTTTTTTGCTGGTTGCAAAATAAGCCTAAGGAACATGAACTAAAAATCAGGTGATATAGACCATACTGGTTTGATGACAAAGTAAATTTATAACAGCTGAGGAGCTGGCTGTATATGTATGGTCATTTACTGTATGTAAAGTTGCATAGGACATTTCACTTTGTAATGTGTTGCATTGACCAACAGCTTATAAAATCATAAAAGCAAGGATGGATGGGGCCTCAACACGGCAGCTAGTCCAATTTCCTGCTCAAGATAGGATCATCCCTGACTAAACCATCCCAGTCAAGTGTTTGTCTAACTTGCCCTTAAAAACTTTTGAGGATGCAGATTCCACAGCTTGTGCAATAATTGGGCAGGCTGCTTAATCACCCCCATAGTATTAAAGTTCTTTCTAAAATTCAATCTCAATTTCTCTTGCTGCATTTCAGGCCATTGCTCTTTGTCTTGATCTCTTGTGACCACAGAGAATAGTCTATCTCCATTCTCTTTATACCACCCTTCAGGTATTTGAAGACTGTTATCAAATCCCGCCCCCCAATCTTTTCTTCTCCACATCAAATAATCCCAGTTCTTCCAATCTTTTCTAACTAGGCCATGCTTTCTAGACCTCTAATAATTTTTGTTGCTCACTAGAATCTTTCCAATTTGTCCTTAACTTTCTTAAAATTCAGTCCCCAAACTAACAAAGTCTTCTGTTTTCACAAGACATGAAAAAAATACAAGTGTCCCTTTAAGTTACTTTAACAGTTATTAAGTGGCATATGTGGGATGAGCTTTCCAGTGTGTCTTGTGTCCAGAGCACAAAACATATACTATAACAAGTGACAGTGCACACTTTCTCTCAGAGTCCATGATCTGAAGATATCATTGTAGTTTAGGCTCTGTATCATTCTAATTTTCAGCAAAGCTGCCAGCTACAGAACCAATTAATACTAATTTATGTGATAGGATTATTATTCCTCTCAGAATTGGAATGAGATTACGATTTTTTTCCTACAGGCCACCAGACATCCATCAGATAGAAACTGGCATGTGCTAGAAGCTGAACTAGTAATCTAGCTATAAGATAAGAGGCTATATTGTACATCCCCCAAGCAAGAAAATCACCATTTATGTGTAAAAGTTATTACCTACCTTGATAGCACAATTATAATATTATATTGCTTTAATTTGGAGATATTTGTTTCCATGAAATTTTACTATGAAGACATAGGAAAGAAATAATTCAAGTGACAGAGAAATTAATATCAGCTGAGTAATAGCTATGCCCCTCTTAGCAGAACATATTTGATTGCCCCATGGATGAGGATGTAGCACTCTCCTAGTATGTAACACTTGTAGCAGAAGTATTTTGCTTCTTTCCATGTTAATGCGAGATGATAAAATAATAGACCTGATTCTCATTTATACTATGGTCCTTTTATACTATTCTGACAATGTAAATGAACCTCAGTTTAACACATTTCTTTTTGTTTAGCTATGGAGATACACACGGGGACACATGCTGAGCTGGTGTCAATGGGTGAAACTCCAATTAAGTCAGTGAAACTGGACACACTGTAAACCAACTGAGGTTTTTGCCCTTCATGTGCAATGCAGTTTTAATTAGATCTAATGCACAACTTGCCACATACATGCCAGTAAATCAAGTGATATAAACAGCATATGGATCTACTAGACATGGGGCAAAGGGAGATTGTCTCTCAGTAATCTTATCACATTAGTATTAAGTCATCATTGATATCAAATAATATTTAATGAAAGCACATTATAGTCAGGTGTGTAAATCCACAAAGATATTACACACCACTACTAGCCTGATGTAAACAACTGTTCATGTGGGATATGTTTAATGACCTACTCCAGATGCTAAAGAAATCTGGTTCCAGGAGTCCTACAACCTGCTACGCTTCTCCCCCTGCCAGAGCTCAGGTTTAAGGGGTCTAAAACATGCTTCTCATCTTTAAAAGATGCCAAATGACAGCTGATCCTAAAATGCAATAGAAGAACCAGGAAACATGGCTAGATACCAATATATTTTTTCCTGAAGAGGGGGCTATGCACATGACAACAGTTTTTATCTTACTGACTTTTTCTTTAGCACTGATTGATCCACCTAAGCTGAATTTTGAAGCACCGAAGGCAGTTTACAACAGAGGTTTGTTACACAGAGTTTTTTCTTTTAATAAATTTGTGTTGAAAGCAGTCACCTTGATTCTTAGGTAACACTATAGGCATGAGACCAAGGAACAAATAACTGTACTTCCAGAGGTTCTCTCCAACTGGAGGTGCAGAATGGAGTTTTCAGACTTGTTGGATCATTAGAAATGTTCAGTTTTCTTGAGGGTCAGGTTGTCTGTGCCCTGGACAAACTGTCTCTTCGGTAATTGCATCCTGCCTAAAGAAATAACCCTCTGCTCTTTCAGTTGAGGTTATTTTTCATGTGGGCTCCTATCTTATTCCTATTTTGAAGTTTATGGGAGTCTTTTTACTTTATTGGGACTGATGCTTGGCCCAGTGAAACTTCATATATGTACAATGCCACTTCTGGAATGGAATGTGGCAACAACTTTAGCATAGCTCCACTCTACATGATTATATAAGACAGGTAATGATGAAGAATGCTGCATAGAATTTAGGTAGAAAAAATTATTACTCATACTTAAATGTGGCTGGTATAGTTTGCATTTCCGTTATGGATAGGGCCCAGATTTTGCAGTTTGAGTCCATTCCTGCTTTATTCATCCTGGGGGCAGGGTGGAAATTAAGGGGGAGCTCGGGGGGGAGGGGAGCATAAGAGATGAAACCCCCCCTTGTAAGATTTGAAAATCATAACCTGGGGGGTGGGGGGTGTCTCTGATGGGATTGCTCCTTCACTTGGGTGGACTTGTTAATCAGTGAACCAGTTTCATTTTTGTTGCACACCCCTCCCGAGATTCAAAGTGTAACTTGAACCTTGCCCAGGGGCATAGAAACTACAGCTTTTGAGGAAGGTCAAACCTATGCTCTGCAGAGCATCTACACTCTCTTAGCACCATGCATTATTGAACTACTGACTCCTGCCTTTGATCCAGACCCTCCTGCTCCCAGTTCTAGTCCTGGATTACCCCCTAGAATGGAGACTGTGAAGGAGCTAGTGCAGGAGCCGGCACTTATTCTAGGCAAAGGGCCGCTTACCAAGTTTTGGCAAGCTGTCAAGGGCCGCATGGGTAGCCCTGCCCCTTGACAGGTGCCCCGCCCCCTGGTCACCATCTTGTGACCAGAAGTCCTACCCCCTAACCCCTGAGTTTTGGCACCGGAAGTCCCTCCCTTTGTCCCCAGAAGTACTTCTTTCAGCAAGGGGTTTTGTCATCTCAGAACCAGAAAAATACCAAATTATATTCTAAAAAGTGATCATCTACAACATTCATTAATTTGATTTAAAAAATATATTTTTGTCCTGATTTACATGTGTGTGTGTAGTGTACACAGAGGTGACTGCACAATAGCTTAAAACGAGTCTTATTCTTGTATATTGTGCGGGGTGGGCTGTGGGTGTGTGGGTATGTGTGGTGTGGGTGGATATAGGGGAGGGTGACTGGGGTTTGTGTACAGCAGTGCAAGGGAAGGTATAGGTGCATGTGTATGGAGGTATGTGTGTGGAACTCACCCTATGCGCACACACACACACACATACACACACTCTGCCCCTGTTCCTGCAGACACACACATACTCTGCCCCTGTGCCTGTTGACATGCACATACATACATACACACCCCTTCCAGTGCAGTCCCATGCCATGCGGTCCGGGGATGCAGCTGGGAGCCACAGTCACATGGTGCTGGAGCAGGACGGGGGCAGGAAAGCAGGGAACTAGTTGGGGGTGGGCAGGGCTGGGCTGCTCAAGCCTGCAAGCCTGCTGAGGGCTCCCTCTGGGTCCTATTGCCCCTGGCTCCAGCCAGCTTTGACAGGCAGCAGAAGCAAATAAATATTAATTTACTAAATTTTTTAGGGGCTCTGTGGGTCACCTAGAATGGCCTGGTGGGCTGGATGCGGCCCATGGGCCATATTTTGCCCACCCCTGAGCTAGTGTAAAATTATTTTTGGTGCTTCTCAGCCTGCACTTGCAAATTTCTCCCCCAGAGAAATGACCTCTTGTGGTGAAATTGTGGCTCTTGTGTGCTATCAGTGTAGTTTATGGAACCGGGAAGAGAAAGAACTGGACCCTCCTCTGAAAGATACCATCTTTGGCCCATCTTTGCTGTATAAGTATATTCAGTATATGGCATGTTTTCTACTGCAGGTGGATGGATGAAATAAATGAAAGGAACTTTCAAATCCGGTGTTAAAAACTTGCTTAAAACTCTGCAAGGGTTTTCTATAAATTGCTGAGATTAACCAGCAGGGGCTCAAACTTTAATATTTTAATCCAGATTTGGATCCAAATCAGCACTTTTCCAAGCTCAAGAGGCTTGGGTACAGGATACTGGTTGCAGTCAAGCTCTAATACTACTAAATGCTAAGCAGAATGCTTTTTGTTTTGAAAAGTTGATACCTCTCCTTAAAGGACTGCTTTGTACAGAACATCTATTTGTTTCTAACAATCCAATGTTCAGAAAATCATTCCAGAACGAAGATATTAACTCATTAGAATATCAACACAAAAGCAAAGGGCTGAGTATCTGAATCTAGCTTGTTAATGGACAAATTTATATAAAATCTTGAACCATAACACTGTTCTATTTTTGTTAGTACATTTCATTTAAGACTTCCAGTGTATTTTAGTTCACTGTGAAAGGTGTTTGCATTATTTTGCTTATTTGCATCCCTCGTTTCACATGAAAATAGAAGCATATAGTTTTTAAGTCACATTTTCAGAAACAATTTACATTTTCTGGTGCTGTGTTTGAGATATCTTGGATCTGATTTTCAACTGGAGTTGTGAATGTTGTCCAGTTTCTGAAAATTTGGTCTAAGGTGTCACAGACTGGGCATTTAAAAAATGTAAGCACACAAAATCAGAGTTCCTTATTTTCAGTTATGGCCTAAGTCAGTGTTTCTCAACCTTTTTCAACCCATGGCGCACTTACCTAATAACAAAGCACCGCGGGGTGGGGGAGGGAGAGAAGGGTGGTGCACAACCAGCCAGACATAAATGGGGGGGTGGCTCATGGCCAGCCTGGTGACATTTGGGGCTGGAGCCATGCCCCCTGCCTGGCTGGAGCCACACTCCCTGTCTGTCTGTGTCTGAAGCAGCAGCAGGTAGGGGGTGTGCCTCCAGGCAGTCAGGGGGCGTGGCTTCAGCCCAAAATACCGCGGCACACCTGGACGTGCCTGATGGCATACCAGTTGGAAACGCTGGCCTAAGTGTCTTGCTCCTGATGTATCAACAAGTCCATATCAGAGAAAGAAATACAATCCAGACCTGTCTCCACAGTCAGTTCCTCTAAATCTGCTGAACAGTGAGCGTGTTTACACGAGACGCTACCTTGCTGTAGTGACAAGCTATGGCAATGTAGATCATCGCTAGGGTGACATAGCCTTCATGAGCATGAATTGTGTCGCCAATGCTACTGTGCAGTAGTTAATTGCTAATTGCTATTTGTTACTGTACAGTGGGGTTGAAAACAACCTGTACACTGCCAGACTGTGCAGTAATGGCAGTTGCTGCACAGTTATTTAGTACTTTAGTACTTATGAATTAGCAAGTACTAAATGACTGCACAGTAACAACTGCATAGTCAGGAGCACATGTAGACCCACCCAATATCTAGCACAAGATATGACTTTATATGATAAGGAATCATTTCTGATATGTAATTATCATTCTTTATTATTATGGAGCAAAAATGCTTCCTGTGAAGCATTCATCTACCACTTTACAGAGAGAATTTGTTAACACTGAAATTAATAACAAGAAGACTTTATCACTTTTCAACACTAATCTCCAGCAGACAATACCTTGAGCTTGACGAAGGAACTATGGGGAGAAATAACAAAAAGCCTGCCCCACAAGTAATCATACATGCCAATTAGAAAAGAAAGGCTGCCAAAGCTTTGGGAGCAAGCGACAATTTGTGAGCTCCAGGCACATCAGTCAGGTCTGCGTTGTTTGAATTTTCACATCCTAAGAGAAAGCCAGCTTGATGCATTATCAAATTCATATGCATGAATGTCTCTGCACATTTTCCTCCAGAGCTCCTTGGAGACATGTCTAACATGGTGATAGCTTATCAAAATCTCTCACTTTGTGATTTCAGAGAGGAGTTTTCACAGACTAAACTGTGCTAAGGAAGGGCGGGAGAGGGAATGAATATAAGATAATTTTGGTAATTCAGGGTGCGTGTATCCAAATGGCTCAAAAGTTTTGTGATATTGAAGGTGTCACAGGCAAGTTCCCTATACCAGTTCAAACCCCTTAGGATAGGGTAGACTCTGAACCAGGGAAAGCCATTTCAGTGGAAGTGTGTCTGAGTTGTTTTCAGTTTATACAGAAGCAGTACTACCTCTGGACTTGGAGTCCCAAAAGTGCTTTACAAAGCAGAGTAGACTAATCGGTGTTTAAAAAATTGTACAAAGTGATTCACAAACTACAGGTCATAGTCCACATAAGCTTTTCTGTGCACAAACTCAAGGTAAGCCACAGTTTTGTACACTAAAACCATCTGTATACTTTCAGTCTGAGCAATTTGTGATTTAGGTTAAGAGAAAGAAAATAAGAACAACAGAGAAATTTACAGCAGAGACCACAGAGTGTATCTCATCTCTAACATATTACCTGAACACTTCACAAAATGGCACCTGCTCCTCCATCCTGGCTTTATTTCAGAAATGTAGGCAAGGTCCAGACATTATACTTTTACCAGCATAAATGATTGGAAACTGGTCTACATCCCATAACAGAGCAGAGTTCAGAACACAAAACCAGTCTATACCTATAAAAAAACAGAAGGTCAGCACACATAGACTGGTTTAAAAATGATGAAACCTGGTCTATGATTTATCCTCTACACCAAAGGGCAAATGTATGTTCTGTTCGCTATGGTTATAGCACAGCTAGTACATGGAGTTTCATAGCTGTATTCCAAGTACAAAAATCACAGTCTAACAATGAATCAGCTGGAAGATTGGGAACCTGAAGCAAAGTGGTACATATTTCATTTTGATGGGTCCAGTTGCTTTGGTAAAAAGGCTTGTAGTGTGGTGTAGCTTGTTCCTGTTACCTGATAATACATCAGAACTACATTAAAAAGAAAATATCTCCTTTTTCCTTTGGAATGATTAATTCTCCTTCATTCATTAAGTTGTACTTGAGAAGCAATTGAAAGCTCAATTTGTATTGATTTTGCAATTGCATATCATTAAGTAATGACCATTAGAAGCTGACTGTGGGTGGGTTTTAAGTGGTTTAGAGGTGATTAATGATTAGGTCTGAAGATTGGAGGTGGGTATATTTGATTCATTGTGTCTGTGCACCTGTGGAAATGGGTGGAACAGTGAGAAAAGCAGCTTTGTCAGTATTTGATGTGGAAAATGGCAAGAAAAAAATTACTGATTGATTATGTGAGCTCATTCCTGGTCACAAATTGCTATTCTCTCTGGCCAATACTCATTTGAAGTGTGCATCAGTTTGTGTTCATGTGCCTTGAAAGCAAAGAAAAGGGTAAAAAAGGGATTGACCTGAAACATCAGTATTTTCCACAGAGAGAATTGTCTTTCTGTGTTGTTGAAGGTATCTAAGCCAGTTATAAATTCTTCATCAAAAACTACACATGCTGCTGTTCTATGTTTTTTAAGAGCCAACTAAAATGCAAACAGATGAAAACAAATTCTCCCTGTGTCTCTGTGTAGGCATTTCTCTTGATAGTGACTTCTTGAGGCTTTCTTTAAAACTCATTTATGGAAAAGAATTAGCAGCTACTCTTCTTTATGATTTTCGCAGTCAAACTCCCAGCAAGGCAGAGGTGGCAACTTAAAGACAGCATCTGGTGAAGTAGGTTCCTACCTATGAAAGCTCATGCCTCTCTAAACCAGTTCTGCCTCACTACACAATAACACCTCCCTCCTCTGAGGAAGGAAAGAGATGGTGACAGAGCATTTAGAGTATTGCGTACATTGAAAAAAATAAGATTGCCTTATAATTAAAGCAATGGGTCAGGGCTCAGGAGATCTGATTTCAGATCCTGGTTCTGCCACAGATTTCCAGAGAGACCTTGGGAAAATCACTTTGGGGATATCTACATGGCACAATGCAACAGAGAGATACCTGAGCTGTCTTGGGTACTGGAAGTCGTGCAGCAATGCTAGTCTGACACTCCCTAGGATAATGTACCCTGCTCCTCAATGAAGCGAATTAGCTCGGTCAGCCTTGTCTGCTACAGACCTTTCGGCTAACGCAGCTACACTGATTTCAGACCCTGAGCTAGCTCATTTAGGGCTAGCTCTACATGGCACTGCATGGTGCTGTGTAGATGCACCCTTAATTTTTCTGTGCCTCAGGTTCTAATCCATAAAGTAGAGATAATCATCCTTTTGTTTTGGACTTGTTTATTTAGATTGAAAGCTCTGGGAAAGAAATGATTCTTACTCTATTTTTACAGCACATAGCACAAGGGGGCCTTGATTTCAGTTAGTGTCTTCAGTGGCTACTGTAATGCAAATATGATAATGGAGAGGTTGGGTACCTTATGGACAGGCACCATGAGAGCTTTATTCAATGGGGCTCCTCAGCCAAAGTGCTTTGGGTATTTCTAGCCCCTCTCAGTTGGAAGGCTTGGCAGCCAGCATGGAAGTTTCCTTCCTCTGAGCTTGCCTTATACCACGTTCGCTGAAGTGTCTGGGAGCCACTGAAGCATTTCCTTCTTCTGATTATTTATGTTTCCCCCTTTCCCTCCCCCCCATAAAATCAATGTTTAGGCTATTGCTTTTTCATTCCCTCTTTCTTTACCTTCATCCAAATGCTGTTAATGAATTGTCTGAGAGGCATCCATGATTCTACGTGGTGATGAGAGACCAACAGCCAAGCCCATCAGGAATGCAAGCCACAGCTGGAAGAGCTTTATATTTACAGAGTGACTGTGCGAAGTCACAAGTGTGGCATAAGGAGAGAAAAAAAGAATTAATTGAGTTTGAACAGCGACAAAACAAATGCCATGTTAAGGGAGATGTTCAATATGCAGAGGAAGTTGTTTGATTCACTGATAATTAAACTTTCAAAGGAGTCTTGTCTGGCCCCAAGAAAACAAACGTAATGATCTCTAGACCTCAATAAGACCATAACACTGTGTCTGTGCTATGAAGTCAGTTTTCCCCATTGCTATATGCAGTGTTGCTTAGAAAGGTCTTTTTGGAGGGGGTGAGGTTTGGGGGTGGGGGCAGAAGAGAAGGGGCATAAAGAGGGAATTGGGGTGCAAGGGAAGGAAAATGATAGAGATATATAAAATAAAACAAGATGGATAGAAAGCAATGCATGTAGAATAGAGCTTGAATTTAGAATGGGGTAGAGGTATGGATTATACAGAGCTGGGTAATAGAGAAAGACAACTGAGTGTGGACTGGGAGAAGAGACATGGAGAGTGAAAAAAGAGGTGAGAGAAAAGGGAGGTGTGTGGGAGGGTAATGGATAGAGGAAAAGAAATATTAAAAGGAAACATTAGGAGTGACAATAATCACACATTAAGAATGACAATTTGAGAAAGACTGAATGATTTGCAAAAACAAGGGCAAGATGGCAAATGGGGGGAGAGAGAGATAAAATAGTGTTAGAAAGACACAGAGAAAAGTGCCATGGGGCTGCTAAATCATGAGAAGCTGACTGATCTTCCAGTCCAATATAGATGCAAAGTCAGGATCTGATGACTGACTATTACTTATCTCCAATCTGTTCTATTTTGACAGTTCTTATAGACCTTTTCTTTCTTCTCATTTCTGTGAGGGCTCCATATCAGAATCACTGTCCTTCTGGCAGTGGCTGTAAAAGATTCTTGTTGAAATTAAGAAGATATGTTGCCACCATGTGCCCCTCAAAGTGCACAAAAATGAGGAACTTAAATCTACTCTGAAAATCTTCCCTCAGTCCCATGAAATCAGTGGGAGTATTACTTGAAGGAAGACAGAAAGGATTTCTGGGTTTAGTCCCAGACATGGGACTAAATCTTTGGTTTATTCCCCCTAAAAACAATGCATCATGAGAAGGGGAGCAGATGGTTATAGGATGTGGATAAATTAGGGAGAAGAATTGAGAAAAGTGAGAAAGAAAAATCAGGCTTAAAAATGCTGGTTACATCTCAGGTAATTTTTCTGTCACCATCATTCATCCTCTGCCTTATTTCATTAGCCTGCCCTGTCCCGTAATTCTTCCAGAAAGGGCTTGGCAATGAATTTGCCATGTCCCATTCTTCAGCAGGGACTCTAGGATATTATTATTATGCTTGGGGTAAATAAAGAAATCTATCAATTTGTATCTTATGCTGTTTATAATAATCAAACTGTGACCCTGGCTATACATTACACCAGAAAGAGAGGATTGAGATGAGCTTTAGAAATTACCTGCATACTTCCTTCCAAAACTGAGCGGGCTCCCCCTTAATTTTTAATTTCCATATGGCATGTAAAAATTGCCCTTTGGCAAATGCCCTTTCATGCTGCTTCGTTTCAGGTTATTGTTTTTAGTTAGGTTCATACAGAACGCACCCAAAAAGACCCTGTCAATGTTCAGCTCTGTTAAATTTGTTCTTGTTTAGCATCGTGTCTTGTTTGATAACATTTAATATTATCATGAACCTTAACTATGATGTTTATAAAACTAAGATGTTTTATTTATTGCTTGTTCAAGGATGACTCAGAGGTTTAATAGTTCTGTATGGCTCTAAGTGCATATTCTTTGTGTAGAACTATAATCAGATGGGTGGAAAAAGATATTTCTGGAGTGAGCTGATAATATTATCATTGTTTATACTTAAATAATTTGGCTAATGTATGGACTGTGAATGAAATCAGAACTGTATTTCATAGTTTGAATACTGCTAATAGTTAAAGAGATTCTCCTGAACTTGTGCGTTAGAAGGACGAATGTTCTATTCATGCAAATACCATGAACAGGTGAGTGGCTGTAGTGTTCAAAGTAGTAACTACTATGATTTTCTTGGGTGACAAAATGCAATTTGCCATACAGTGATTTATCTTTAAAGGGGTGTGTAGGTAAAGGAAATCAACAGTTGGTCCTCCAATTAAATAAATCCCATAATCTTTAATCTAGTTCCCAAGAGCATTTATCCACTCACTTCACAAAAATAATTTCCTAATTAAGCTAAATCAGCAGAATTGACCCTGGAAAAGTCCAGGACCTTGAAAAATAATACTTCCTGTTTACATGTTTGCTATTTGGCCAGTAAGGTCTTCAGGCCATGGACTTTGTCTTCCTGCATGCTTGTAAAGCATTCAGTAGACTCTTGGTATTATGTAGAAAAAGGTAGTTAGGTGTGTAAGTCTGAAGTCAGGCAGAAGGCAGAGTAGATTTGCACCTTTATACACCAAATATATCAGAGCTGTATAGCTTAAGCTTTCATAACCAGAGGGCTTACTTCATCAGATGCTGTGAAGGGACTACAGGAATCAGAGCTGCTAAATAGAGAGCAGTGATAAGAATACAAAGGAAAGGAAAGTGGGGAGGAAAAAGGAGGGAGCACTCCTGAGAGGGGCAAGGTGGGTAGGAGAGAGAAAAACAATGCAGTTAACCCACTGAGGAACATAGGGCTTATAAAAGCTAATCCAGGCACTGTGATAAGAAATCTCATTTTAGACCAGATTTAACAATCCAGTCCGTGTATGATTTGGTAGATCATAAAGTATAGGTGGGGCTTATATCAGCACTATTGGCTGTTTTAGGTTGGTGACAGATCAATAGCTCTCCGGTCTAACTCATGGCACTTCACAGAAAGACCCTGCCATCCCAACAGAGGGCTGTTGGGTCAGGGGGGTGGGGGATTGAATTGCACTTTGGAGCCAATCCAGCAAGAGGGGCTGCAAGTCTTTCCCTAACCCCGCCCTCACTCTCCCAGCCCTGGCACTGTCTCAGGATGGGGAGGGGACAATGTAGGGGAGGGGTTCTGGGGTTTGCCTAGTGTGTGCTGGAGTGGGGGGAGTGGGGGCATGGATTGGCTCCAATCTACACCCCTCACACTCCCATGTAGGTTGGGCCAACTGCAGATGGAATTTCCTCTCCTCCCTTCCCCTCCTCCTATCCTGAAGGCAGCCCTGGGGACAGGGCTGGGCTGCTTCAGCCTAGCCCTGCTCATGGTGTGCACTAATAGAAATTAATGAAAGTGCTCTGCTTTGGAGCACCTTCATCTGAGCCCTCGTGTAATGAGGGTTCATTTGTTTCATGATCAGGCACTTTTTAAGGCTCTCCTGAGAACATACATCTTTACACATATGTTTTTCTTCAGTCATACACTACTGTTACTACACAGCTGTAGAGTGCTTTCAGTGGCTGACCATGTTCCAAAATATCACTTGTGTCGGTGCTCTTAGGATGATCAAATTCATGCTGAGGATGTAACAAAGATGTGCTGAATATTCTAGAAAGACTGGGAGGTTTCAAACTGCTAAGATGATACTTTATATCTCCTCAAACAAGGTAGCTTCCTCAGGGAGCAGGCAGATATAACTCTTGAACTAGAAGGAAGTTAAACTGTGACTCAAAGGCTTCTCTACCCCTGAGGACTTTTTGATCTCTGTAGGCAATAGATTTTTGGGCAGTAGAGTCCTGGTTGCATCCTAGATCAGCCCCAGTGCCCTGCATGGGTTTGGCAGGCAGTGAGAAGCTTGGAATACCTGGAAGAATGATTTGTGTCCACACATCACTTTGAACTGGTTCAAGGAGGACCAGCTCAAAATAGTACTTGATTTTCTCAGTGTGCTTTTGAAATGTTCCAGGAAGTTTAAACTGATGACCTGTATGTCTAGAGCCACATCCAGACCAGCATGGCTGTGACATGTCTGTGGCACCACATTCAGATGTTCTCCATGCACCTAGGGAACAGTGCAGAGGATTTTTTTGACTTGTGGATATGCAGGGGTAAAAAAAAAACCTGTGGGGAAAAAAACCCAGAGCAGCACACACACAGGCAGTGAGTGCCGTTCAAAACCAAAGCCAGGTCAAATGGAGCCATGTTGCAGCTGCTGGTCAGGCTCTGCATGGTAGAATTGCCACTGTTGCAACCCTGAGAGGCTCCCAGGACCCCAGGTAAGGCTGCTGGGGCCATCCCAGTGCCGGCCACAGCCTCCCCTATGACTCCACGGGGTAACTTGCTACTTGCCAGAGCATGCATAGTACAGGTGTTCCCTGGGGACAGCTAGCAGCAGTGCGAAGTGCACCGCTGCTAGTTCTCCCCAGGGAATCAAATATCCACACCATGTGTGGATGTGACCTTGGGGTTTCAAGTTTATTTAAACTGTTCTAAGCATTACATTTGTCCATACCCAGAATGACTTGGAAGTGGCAAGACAGTCACAGCACGTGGAAAATGAAATGGTGTTGTAGTGTTAGAGTGATGCTGTAGCCCTGATGGTCCAGGAATTCTTTGAAAGGCAAGGATTTCTTTTAACTTTTTTTTGGACCAACTGCATAATTGGGATAAAGCTGGACAAGCTTCCTCATACAAAGCATTCTTCTTCTGAGGAGGAAAGATTAGATGTCACCCCCAAAAAATCATTGAAATGGTAATGGACTGATGTGCAATAGGAATTAATAATATCTAGATGTGTGTATTCATGGGTTAGCCTCTGACTGGATAGTTAAAAGAAAAATGTATGTGTAAAGATGTATGTTCTCAGGAGAGCTTTGGATTTGTATACCATGGCATTTATTCCCCCTCTCAGTTGGACTGACTAGCAGCTGAGCATGAATAAAGGTCAACGTGTTTCTATTTGGTTTATTTTACTCACCTGTGAACCTGCAGGAGTGGGACTAGAAGAAGCACTCCTGAAAGTTGCAATAAGCACTTGTTCTAACAATTACTTAGCACTTTTACTTAACACTCCAGACTTTGGAATAGATTCCCAGTGGGGGAGATCTTCAAAAGGAGACTGGATTGGGTGTGCACCTTGATGGGATTATTTGACCCCAGCACTCTTTCCTGCCCAGAGCAGGGAGGCTGGACCCAATGATCTCATGAGGTCCCTTCCAGCCCTACATTTCTGTGAATCTTCTGTGAATCTGTGAATCTTTTCAGTATAAGATCTTGTTTTCTTTCATTTATAATTTTGCCAAAGCTTAATTGTTTGGACAGAAAATGTTTAATGCAGGGTATCAGGTTGAATTTAGTTTTGGAAAATATCAGCCAAAATATATCTGTAGTTTCCAAGAGTGAGATTTTGGACAAATATGCTATTTTACTGATGTTAAACAAATCCAGTAACTTTTTTTTTTCCAATTCTCTAGTGCTCACAGGCCTTGGGGAAGAGAGTTCCAATTTGGTTGGTGGTGGTTTTTGTCTAAAGGATGTTCTTTTGCATGCTCATTAAAATCTCCTCAAAGCTATTAGCCTTTAGGTTTATTAGCCTTTGAAAAATCACAGACTGCTCATGCCAGGGTAGAGGGAAGGCAGGGAAAGGTTGGGAAAGAAGACTGGTCCTGGAGACTGCAACAGGACAAACAGGCTGTGTTTACATGAGACACTGACTGCGCAGTCATTATTACATTTTAACTGACTGGCTTTCTTACATATGTATTGTCCTCTGGCTGCTTTACCACTCCATCCAGGAAGAGCACAGACCACCTGCAGTTGCTTCCTCAGCCTGGTGAAGGGTCTTTTCACCTGAAAACTTGCTAAGAAGAATTTTACCAGCTATTTGAGTTGGTCTAATAAAAGACATCAGATTTACCCAAAGAACCTCGTCTGCCAATTAGTAACTTTGACACTTACTTTTGCTCAGGATCAGCTCAGTCACGATCCTTTTTTCCAACTAACACCATCTAGGCTGGGACTAATTTCCTTATACATCTGGAAAGGATATGGGGGGAAAAAAAATTACCTTAGACACTATGGGAACGTCCACATGAGTGCACATGTGTGTCTTGCAGCATCTCAAAGCCCTTTTGTTCAGGAACAAAAAAATGTTCCTTGTGCTGCAAATTTGCAGCATGGGAACAAAATTAGACCCCCTAGATAACCAAGGGTCAAAAAAACCATGGGTGAAAATGTAGGGCAAATGGAGACTCAGTACTCCACAGTACTCTGGTAGCCAGCCAAAGCATCTTTATGGCTGACCCTCACCCCAGTGCTGAAGCATGCTGCCTGCCTGTACGGGGCAGGCAGCGATGCAGGCTGCAGGGACCTGGACCCAGGCTCTTGCCAGTAAGTAGGAGGTGGGGGAGCGGCTGGAGGAGGTGGGAGGGGACCATGGGGGGGAACCCCACCAGCCCCGCCCACTCTCCCAGCCCTCTCCGATCACTGCCCCACCTGGCCCCACCTCTTGCCTGCCCCCTGAGACCTGCCATGGCTGCCCCACCCAGCCTCATCACCCACCTACCCCCCAACCTTCCCAATCACTGCCCCACTAGGCCTCAGCATCCCAGCAATTAAAAAAAAAAGTCCCCACTGTCCCCTGCTACACGGGGGGTTCTGCCATGAGGCCCCAGTGACCCCGATGGCAGCTGCTATGGCTGGTGAGTGCAGGGCTTTTTTTTTTTTTTGAGTCGCAGACTTCTGGGGCTGGGTGGGGGGGAGCAGGGGGAGCCTCGCTGCCCTGTGCTGCATAAGGGGGATCTGCCAGGTGGCTTCAGAGCCCCCACAGCCCTTGGTACTATGGGGAGTGGTCAGGGGGTGGGGCCAGGTGGGGCAGCCACTTGGTGTGCTGGGGGTGCAAGTGAGGGGTGGGGCTGGGTGGGGCAGCCATTGGGGGGTTGCAGGAGCTGGTGGGGGATGGGGCCAAGCAGGGCAGCAAACTGGGGGGGCTGAGGGAGCAAGCAGGGGTGGGACATGTGGGCCATTTGGGGGTGGGTGGTAACTCCTGCAGGGCCATGTGGCCCCTGTTGGGGGGGCTGTAACCCCTGTTGGGGGGCTGTAGCACCTGTGGTGGGCTGTAGCTCCTGTAGGGGCAGTCCGTCAGCTGTTTAGGGGGGCTGCACCCTTTTGGGGGCAGGCAACTCACCCCTCCTGAGCAGCCCCTGCACAGTCCCCCCACAATCCACCCACACCTACCCAGACACCCCACAGCCCCCCACTTCCCTCCACAGCCACTCACATCCCTCCACCCCCTTTCCCACCCCCTCCTGCAAACCCCACATCCCCCCAGCACACACACTGCATGCCTAGCTGAGAGATAGGATGAGACTTGCTGGCAGGAACTGTGGCTGATGGGGCAGTTGTCCTGACATCCTGCTCTATGGTAAGAAAACCAAAGGCAAACAGCAAAACATATAGGTATTTAGAATTCATTTTATTTTGATAATAGAGACACTGGTATGAGAATGGCTTCCAAATTGCTTTAACAGTGTAGATATATCAATAAAACATTGCCCAACTGATCACTGTGTCTCTGTCTCTCACTCTCTCTATATATAGTGGTCTTTTGTTTTAATTGTGGAGGAACATAGATTTTGGGGTATTTTATGGAGTGACTTTGGGATTTTTTTTATCAGGAATTTTTCAGTTTTCAAAGAGGGAACTCCAGAATTGCTGCTAGGGAGGCAAGTGGCAAGACCCAGGCAAAGTAACTTGCTCAGAGCTGGCACCTTGGACTCAGCTGGAGGTGGCTGACCTCCTGGCCAATTGGTGCCAGAAGGACATGCTTTGACAATTCAAAGGAGGCCACCACACTGGGAACATCTTCCGGGAGATAGTTGCCCAGATGGCCAGGCAGGGGCCACACATGGCAGTAGTGCTACACAGAGACCAACTCTGCAGCTACAGCTCACTGGCAGCTGGTACAGACGGGCAGATGCCTCTACTGGCTATGCAGTCCCCATCCAGGTCTGGCAGGTGCACAGCAGGTCACAGCCAGGCAGCAGCCCCCACTGCCAGACTGCTGCAGTGGGTAAAGGGTGCAGGGAACTCTCAGGGCTACTTCAGCAGTCTAGCTGGCACAAGGGGTAGTGTCCTGAGGTACCAATTGGCTGGACCCCAGAAGCTCCTGAGAGTAAGTAGCCCTAAGCTACTTGACAGGGCAGGTTTTTGTACTGATTCTGCCAGGTCAGGGCATCTTTTTATATTGCTGAGGACAGCACAGGTGCTGGCCCCAGGCTCTAGCTCCCCGTGGCTGCAGATCCAGGAGGAGCCAGGCATGGTTATTTTGCCCCAAGTGCACAATTTGCCCCACACCAAAGTGCATGTCCGGGCACGTGCGCTGAGGCAAAAAGCCCTAGCTCAAAAGCACTGCTTTTATTTGGACTGCTGCAAGTGCACATGCTTGCACGTGTGGACATGCTCTATGTGTTTAAGCAGGATATTTCTTCCTATTTTACACACTTGATACTCAGGGCACAAGTCAAAAAAAGAAAGAAGAAAAGGAAGAAAAAAAGAATGTGTATGTTGCCCAATATTTCATGTAGAAGGGCAAAAATAATTCAGATTGAACTGCAAGGAAGACTAATGATGTTACTGTATGTACCATGGTTCCGTACCTGGAGAAATAACAGGGCTTGATCAATGATAGTTCATCCGGAGGGGAGATGTGAGATGATGAAGAGCCAGCAGAGGGATCTTTAAGAGAATAATGATATTTCTCCCCATGGTCCACATCTCCCTGCCCAGCAGGTGTGTTTGGGACAATTGATGAGAGTTCAGGCTTAGGCAGTCGGCAATAATTTAAAGAGGCAAGCCATGCACAAACAACTTTTTGCTACTGCCGACAGCTTCATTACAGCTGGCCCATCCTTCAATTCCTGCAGACCTTCTTCCATCAAGTAGAAGATGAACGAGTGAATAACCTAGACCCTAATATGTTTGCAATATTATCCATTCCATTATTATACCCTAGCCTTCTTTTGTTTATAAATTCTATGGCTGTCCTTTTATGTTGTACAACACACAGCCAGAATCACTATTAGTGCTTTCATCTGCTTGTAACCTACTTAGCATATGTGCATCAAAAGATGAACTAGTAGAAATGGGAGTAGTGTCCTGATAGTTTAGATCAGGATATGGGGAGGATCTTTACAGGAAGGCCATTACAGTAAACAAAATATTGATGTTTACCTGCACTCCCATCAGTGGATTCAGTTGGTGTTGGTAAGTGATTATAGGTATTTCAGCCCAAACAGTTTTGACACTCTGTCCTCCCACCCTAATCTGTAAAATTTACTTATCAGGGAGAGAAGCAGACAGTTTATCCCAAGAGCTAGAACCCACTTCTCAGATACCAGATTATCTTGATAATGAAGCTCAATCCACTTGCACATCCTATTCCACTTCCCACAATTGGTAGGTCAAACCGTATGGTATGCTCTACCATTGGGCTATCAAATGAAATCCAGAATGAGGTAGTCAGTTGAGGAAGTGACTTCTGTGGCAAGGCCAGTTTCCTTGTAGGAACTGGGTGTAGAACTGATGTTATTTTCTATGGCCATAGAACATTCATCACAAGTGCTACATATATTTTTTTTGACTGTGCAAGTAGATTTTCATTATTGCTGATGAAACAATACAGGGCAGTCATATTGATGTGTGTTGTAAGTACTCTGGTGGCACAATATGCCTAACACCTCTTCCCTAAGACTTATTGCTGAATAAAATGTTGCATGAGAAGATTTGGCATAACATATACTGGACAAAGAAGCGACTAGTGAAACTTCTGCCATCCTTGAATTACAGTTTCTAAGCTTCAACGAAAGTAAAGACAAATGAATTATTTAATCCAGAGGAGCTTTTGCAATAGATCAAATCAGAGTGAATTTGATCATTCCAAAATATAGCCTGCAGAAAAGTCTGCAGAATCGTATCAGGTATAAATCATCTTAAAATGACCTATCTACCTCCTTTTTTGAAACAGGCAAAAAACCACTAGAATCACATGAGGCTGTTGTCCTTGTTTTAAAATTTTTTTCTACTGATGCTTGAGAGGAGGTAGAAAGAAAATTGGAGAATCCTGAAAATCAATGAAATTCCTCTCTAAATTACAGAGCGTTTTCCCTCTGTTCAGATGTGATCTAAAATTAGGAACTTCAGGGAACTGGGATTATCTCAAAATGTGGCACACTGGTTTTCACAACCATGAAATTATCTATGCAATAGGGACAAGCATCAGATGTCATGAATAATAAGTCTTTGGGTATAGTCACAAATACTTCCACTCCATCTGAGATACAGAAAAGACCTGTTGCTCTATCTCTTTTCAAATTCATGGAAGTAAAAAATAGAAAAGACAGTATATTAGGGCTGTGCAAAGCTTTGGTTCTTGATTCGATTTGGCGGAGGTTCGGACCAATTCAGTGGCTGAATCTCTGAATCCAAATTGAATCAGGAAACCTTTTAATCTATCCAAACTGAATCGTAACCCTCCAAATCGAATCAGAGAGATTCGGAGATCTGGACATAGACACAGCTTTAAATGTTTTTTCTACATACCTCAAGGTACCAGGTGGCTCATGAATGCTGTGATGCTGGGGTGCATGGAGTGTCCCACAGAAGCACAGGGGACTCCCCAGCATGCTCAGCAGCAGACCCAGAAGTGGATCAGAAGCATGTCTGATCCACTTCCAGGTCTGCTGGGGAGCATGCAGGGGGGCCCCCCTGTGTGGCGAGTGGTGCTTCCTGGGTCTGGGGAGGCACCCAGGGTCCCCCTGTGGCTGGTTGCTGAGCCAGGGAAGGCATAGGGGGGTGGGGGTTCAGCACCTCTCCCGTGCTCCTGTGGGATGCTTCATCTGCCCCAGTATTGCAGTGTTCGTGAGCTGCGCTGGTACCTTGAGGCATTGGCTTTGCATACGGGGTGCACACAGGTGCATGTGCATCCCTTGAGCATGGCGGTGCACTCCCTATGAAAAGGTACCACCAACACTGCTGGCAGCACCTGTAGGCAGTTGCCACTCACCTCCCCCGACCCCCCCTGACACCACTGGTGGGTCTACAGGCAGCTTGTGATCATTGCTGGCTGCCGCTGCTGGTGTCTGTGGGTGGTTGCCAAACATCGGTTGGCACTTGCTACTCCCTCCCCCCACCACCGCTGACAGCACTGTAGCTGCCTACAGGAGCTCCCCATTTACCACCACCATGCTCCCACCACCAACAGCATTGCCACCACCTTCAGGAGCTCTCCATGCCCCCCAGCCTGAGGGGCAGGCAGCATTCATGCCTCAAAAAACATTTAACGCTGTGTCTATGGCTGAAACACTGATTCTCCGAATCAGCATTGACTCTTCAGATTTAGCCAATAAGAACCAGGGAGAGGTGATCTGAATCAACTAATTGAATCACTGTCCCCGATTCTGGCCAAATCCAAATCCAGATCCAAATCCAAATCCAAATCGAATATGGCCCACTTCGGACACCCCTAGAGTATATCATTATATAAATAAGGCAAATATGTGATTATTTCCTGTAATACAGTCCCACTGCTTTGTCCAGTCTTGTTTTAAATATATCATGTAAAGGAGCTTCAAGTACTCTCATACTTCCAGACTCTTCCATGCTTCTCATTCTTAAGAAATAATTTCTGATATTCACTCTAGATTTTCCTTCACTCAATTTCATCCTCCCATTCCTAGTTATATCCAGCTGTTCCTCCTTATACAGCTCCTCTGGCCATAGTCTTTGGGACTGGAAGAGCTATGTTTAGTGTTTGATCAATGACTCTCTGTCTCCTCATTATTTCTATTTACAGGTGATTTTCCCCAGCATTTCACATCATAGTTTCATAATTTCATAGTTGTTAGGGTCGAAAGGGACCTAAGCAGCTCATCTAGTTCAACCCCCTGCCATGGGCAGGAGAGGATGCTGGGGTCAAATGAGCCCAGCTAGGTGGCTGTCTAGCCTCCTTTTGAAGGCCCCCAGGGTAGGAGCAAGCACCACTTCCCTTGGAAGTTGGTTCCAGATCCTAGCCACCCTGACAGTGAAGTAGTGTCTCCTGATATCTAGCCTGAATCTACACTCAGTCAATTTATGGTTGTTGTTCCTTGTTACCACCGGTAGTGCTCGGGGGAACAGGGACTCTCCCATTGCCTGCTGGTCCCCCTTGGCAAGTTTATAGGCAGCCACCAGATCCCCTCTCAGCCTTCTTCTGTAGAGGCTGAACAGGTTTATGTCCAGTAGCCTCTCCTCGTAGGGCCTGCCTTGCTGCCCCCTAATCATGCGAGAGGCCCTCCTCTGGAACCTCTCAATGCTGTCCACATCCCTCCTGAAGTGCGGTACCCAGAACTGGACGCAGTACTCCAACTGTGGCCTGACCAATGTCTCATAGAGGGGGAGGATCACTTCCTTGGACCTGCTCGTGATGCATCTATGGATGCATGACAAAGTGCAGTTAGCCTTCCTGACTGCGTCCCCACATTGGCGGCCCATGTTCATCTTGGAATCAATAGTGACACCAAGATCCTTCTCTACCTCTGTGCTGATGAGAAGGGAGTTCCCCAGCCTGTAGGTATACTGCTGGTTCTTCCTCCCCAGGTGCAGCACCTTGCACTTGCCCATATTGAAACCCATCCTATTCTCATCCACCCACCTCAGTAACCTGTCGAGATCTAGTAGTAGCCTGTCTCTCTCTTCTAGCATGCTCACTTCTCCCCACATCTTAGTGTCATCTGCGAACTTGAACAAGGTGCTCTTCACCCCCTCGTCCAAATCGCCAATGAAGATATTGAACCCCACTGCCCACATCTCTTCAGGTCAAAATTAACCCATCCACCACCACTGTCTGGGTGCGGCCCTCCAGCCAATTTGCGACCCATCTGACCATGTAGGCATTGATGCCACAGTCGCCTAATTTTTTAATGAAGATGGGGTGAGAGACAGTGTTGAAGGCCTTCCTAAAGTCCAGAAAGACTACGTCCACCATGATACCTGTGTCCAATGCTTTTGTGACCTGGTCATAGAAGGCCACCAGGATGGTCTGACAGGACCTGCCTCTAATGAACCCATGTTGATTGCTCCTAAGTATAAACTCCCCTGCTGGCCTCTCGCAGATGCACTCCTGGATAATTTTCTCAAAGAGTTTCCCCAGGACTGAGGTAAGACTAATGAGCCTATAGTTTCCTGGGTCCTCTTTCCTCCCTTTTTTGAAAATGGGGACCACATTGGCCCTTTTCCAGTCATCATGTAGCCACAACTATTCTTTTAATCCCTCTTCATCACTCAGTGCCTCCAGTCCATTGATTAATGAGTTAATTTCAGTTCACTTTGAACATGTGGATTGTGGCGTAAAATTCATTAGGATAACAAATCATTTCCATTACTCTTCCATGAACTCCCTCTTTTTCAAAAGGTGCTTAGAAATGAATGTGATATTCCATGTTGGTCTCCCCAAAGCCATGTGTGACAGTCCCCTCTGTGTGAGGTTGCCTCTGTATATGCAATTCAAATATGCCTTCCCTATTCTGCTGCTATGTCTGATTGATAGAGATCACAGTCTATTATCATCCTGTGCCACACCTCCCTTTCAGTCTGCTTTTCTGTTCTTAAGTATTACTGTTAATCATATATATGTATGATATGCATATACATTGCTATGCTGAAAGTTGTTAATTCCCACCAACAGGTAAATCTTAGAGCCAAAGACATCTTGGATTTAGTGAAAGCCAATGATGGTGACTGCCTGAACCCCTGGGTAGGTCAAAACTAAGTAGGTTTTTTGAGGGCTTTTGTGGCTGTAAATATGGGGGCTGGGAATGTAAGGTTGTAGCTTGTGTGTGAAGAGGGCAGAAAGCTTGGAGAAGAAGTTATGAGTATGATGTTTAGAGTAAGCACAAAAATAAAGCCTCTTAGACACAGAGTACACTGGGTATTTCTGAATGAGGAAACTGCCTGCTGTTTGTTTCTATGGTTTTTAAGAAAACAGGAAATCGTGTGGTAAATGAACGAAGTTAAACAAGAACTTAGCAGGTCCGTATTACAGATTTTTCATCCTAATGGAAACAACCCTGCAAGGCACTGAATTATGGCTAACTGCTCTAGCCTAAAGGGTAAAATGCATATATATGTAGCCTCAGGGGTATCTGAAGAAAACAGGTGGATGCTGTTGTTCCAAAGAATCCAAACAACTTTTAAGACAGCCAGAGCTGTACTGTAACAGCACAAACAGCATATGCCTCCTCCAGAGCTGCTGATTGGTAGTTTCAATTCATCTAAAATATTTTCAATAGTGCTGGCTCTAAAAGTTTAAAAAATAATGATCAGGGCCCTGAAAATAAAGAAACAGGCTTAAAAAGCAGGGGATATTTTAAATATATCTATCTTGGGCCTTTTTTTTATCATGGAGTTGAAAGTCAATGTAATAGACACAGTAATTACCTTGTTGCACTGTAATTTTGGGCATCTCCTGGAGCTCTTAACCCCTGAACGGTCCACACATTAACATATGAAACTAGTTTTAAGACCTCATTATGCAGCTCAAAATTACGCCACTGTAGGGCTGGATTATCTCCCATGTGTGTTACCCAAATTGTGTTACACTAAGGTGTAGCTACTGTAGGCTACACCTTAGTGTAAACACCCCACCCATCCCCTCCCCCACTGCCCAGATCTGGTCTACTGCCCTCCCTGAGCCCCCCGCACCCCAGATCTCTGCCCACTTCCCCCCCAAGGACTGTGACCCACCTGCTTACATGTTTTGGGGGGGGGTCTCCTTGTGGCAGGACTTTCATCCCTGCTTACTTACAGCTGCCTGTACTGTCTGTCCCAGGGAAGCACAAAGGGAAGGGTTAACCTGCCTGCCTGCCTGCTGCTGCTGTCTGGGCCAGAAGAGTGGCATCTCAGCAGAAGTGGCAGTCAGGAGGCAGTTAACTCTTCCCTGCCTGCTCCCTTGGGACAGACAGCATAGGAAGCCACAAGTAATGCCCCAGTGGTGGGGGGAGGCAGGAGGCTGGGGGAACCCAGAGGGGCAGGGGGGAGTCCTGGGGGTGGTGGGCAGGGGGGGAAGTCTGGAAGTGGGGGGGGAGCAGGGAATTCTTACCTTTCTGTTGTCAATCCCCTGCTGGCCTGAAATCTTTTGAGTTATTATTCTAAGTTTGATGCATTACCACCGATCAACATTTATGCAGCTCACAGTGTTAGGTTACTTAAGCATTTACAAAGCTCATCCCACAGCACCTATGAATTAAAGCATGTTCTTTACACAGAATACAATGGGTCCCTGATCTGAAGATCTTATGGAGATGTACATAGCTGTGTTGGTCTGAAGTGAAATAGAAGGCAGGGTGGATTTGCACATTATCATTGCAAGCTTTTGTGAACTGAAGCTCCCTGCATCAGATGTTAAGAAAGCACCGCCCCACCTCCTTTCTCTCCTCACCCCACACCTGTCTTTTCATTCTAATTTCTCTCTCTTTCTTAGGCCCCTGGCAGACATCACACTTAAGACATGATTAACTGGATAATCACATTTTAAGTAGTAACCTGGCCACACATTCATTCTATTACTGGTGTGATAAAATGAGGAATAAACCACAAAGTTAGAAAAAAAATATGTGTAATCACTTTGTGACTGGTTCCTGTCATGCTTTGAATTGAACATTGGCCAGTGCTCATAGCATCCAGAGTTTAAGACTCCCATGTGCATCCAGAGCCCTTCAAGACTCCCATGTGCTCCAGAAGCTGGTAACTCCAGTTAATTAACCAGGGCTCTCAGCTGGGAAAGCAAACGGATCCAGGATCATGATCCTGGGCTCCCCTTGCAACAGCAATATGGCATAATGAGACCTGGTGCTCCATCTCCAATCATGGCTCCTACCACAAATGTGTGGCATAGCAGAAAACACGCTTTTTTGGACTGCACATCAGCTCCCATCCTGCCTTTAGCATCTGTTGGCAGCCTTGTACTCTGCTTTCTATACATCCTTTCACAGCATCTGATGATTACACACACACACACGCACACACACGCACATGCACACACGCACACGCACAGAGTTTGGTTACTCTATAAGGTGGAAGTTTACCCTGCTTTCCAAAGAGCTTATATGGTTTAAGTATCAGGTTGTTACTGACCATTATTCAGGGAATAAAAGAAACTCAAAGAAATCTCCCACACCTCTGTGTAGCCCATATCAGAGCCAGGTCTTCTGCACCTTCAGAGATGAACACTTTTGAACATCTGGCCCTTGTTGTGAGCTTTGAGCCCTCCTGAAAATGTTGGTTTAGGTTTTCCAACAGTTGCTATATAACTTGAGATCAGTCAGTAAATCTGATCTTTGATTTTCATCAAGAAATCCTAAGCTTCAGGTGACTATATAGCCTTCAACACTCAGTCTAAGGGACATGTTCACTAACTGGATGGTGGAGCTGCATACTGGAATTTAAACAGGTCCTGAAGACTGTTTGCACCTGGTTTGGAAATGTTGAAAAATGGCAAAGTTTTGGTGAGACATTACAGAGTCTACAGAAAATTTACTGTATGCTTTAGACTTACTTGATCTAGGATGTTTGCATTTTAAATAATCTAGGAGAAGTAATATTAAATCATCAAAGTAAACTGTAAGAGGAGCATTTTCAGTAGCAAGAACGATGCATTATGAGAGTTTGGACAGATCTAACCCACAATGTCACAACTGATTAAAGGTGCCAATCTAGGCAAACCTGTAGAACCAACTGCTTATCAACTCAGCAGTCATATAGGAATGTATAAGAATATGTAACTCAGAGTCGATGCGATTGATTTGATGTTGTTTATTATAATGTTTATGCTGTAGTTCTTTGGACTGACTTGTAAACTTCTGGAATTACTTGGCACATAATATAAAATCTCAGTCAGCAATGACTCTTTCTCAAGGGTTATTCTTTATGAGAAGGTAAAATACTTAAACATAAACCAAAGGAAACAGAAAAGTTTCTGAAGCTAGTGTTCAACTGAATCCTCTACCATGGATGTTGAGAGTACATCAACTTATTTTTATTTATGTTATCCTTGCACCATACAGTTCTAGTCATAGATCAGGACCCCACTATGCTGGCAATGTATAAACCCAGAAGAGAAAGTTAGATCTTTCCTGACTCAAAGAGCTCCATCTCAGTATTAATGGATAGATAGATGCACAGAGGTGGTGGAGCACAAAAAAAACCTATGACATAGTATCAGTCATCATGACGGGTAGTAGCATATTGGTAGCCTAACTATTTTTGTAGGCATGATAGTGAAGGAGAAGTTTGAAAAAGAGCCTGAAGGAAAATAATGCAGTAAATTTATCAGTATCTCTTCCCCAGCATGTGCTTTTGTCCCTCTCTCTTTCAAAATAGTTTATAACCCTCTTCTATAGCATTTTTGCAAGAAGAAACTGCCAGAATGCAGCTCTTGTTAACTAAGAATCACAGGATTTTATAAATTTAGCTGAAATAGATATAAAATATTTATAATCTATTTCATAACATTTACATATCGAGTATATTTCCTGAGCTCTGTATAATGTTGTATTATTTAAATGTTTTTGGTTAAAGAGTAGAACAGAAAGAGAAAATATAGGTTAGGAAGGAGAGATATAATGAGAGCCTTTGTAAACACATTAAATTGGATCAGATTTAAATACTGAGCAATGTGGTACCTCACAATATATGCAGGAAAACTCTTTTGGAAAGATGGTTAAGGTATTAGAGTGGGATTTAGTAGTTCATAAAATCATAGAAAATTTGGGTTGGAAGGGACTTCAGGTGGTCATATAGTCCAACCTCCTGCTGAAAGCAGGACCAACCCACCTATATCGTCCCACCTGAGGCTTTGTCTAGCCGCGTCTTAAAATCCAGCAAGGATGGAGATTCCACCTCACTGGATAACCTGTTCCAGTGCTTTACTATCCTCCTAGTGAGAAAGTTTTTCCCTAATATCTAACCTAAATTTCCTTTCTGCAACTTGAAACCATTGTATCTTGTTCTATCATCTGCCACCACTGAGAACAGTCTAGCTCCATCCTCTTTGGAACCACCCTTCAGGTAGTTGAAAGTTGCTATTAAATCCTCCCCCCCCCCCCCCCCCCCCCCCCCCCGGGTCTTCTCTTCTAAATAAGCCCAGTTCACCTCAGCCTCTCCTCAAATGTCCTGTTCCCCACACTCCTAGCCATTTTTGGGGAGGGCAAAACTGGACACAGTACTTCAGGTATGGCCTCACTAGTGTCGACTATAAGGAAATAATCACTTCCCTTGATCTGCTGCTGGTGTTCTAACTAATGCATCTCAGTACGCTATTAGCCTTCTTCACAACAAGGGCACACTGTTGGCTCATATTCAACCTATAGTCCACTGTAACCCCCAGGTCCTTTTCTGCAGAGATGCTGCTTAGCCAGTCAGTCTCCAGCCTACACTGGTGCATGGGACTGCTGCATCCTACGTTCAGGATTTTGCACTTGTCCTTATTGAACCTCATAAGATTTCTTTTGGTTCAATCCTCCAATTTGTCCAGGTGTCACTGAATCCTATCCCTACCCTCCAGTGTATCTACTGTGCTCCCCAGCTTAGTGTCATCTGCAGACTTACTGAGGGTGTACTCCATACCATCTTCCAGGTCATAGATGAAGATATTGAACAAAATTGGCCCCAGGACCGATCCCTCAGGCACTCCACTCAATGCCGGTTGCCAGCTAGACACTGAGCCGTTGATTACTGCCCTCTGAGACTGACAATCCAGCCAGTTTTCTATCCAACTTACAATCTATTCATCCAACCCATACTTCCTTAGCTTGCTTGCAAGAATATTATGGGAAACTGTATAACAAGCCTTGCTAATGTTAAGGTATATTATGTCCACTGCTCTCCCCACAGCCACAGAGTTAGTAATCTTATCTTAGCAGGCTATAAGGTTGGTCAGGCATGACTTGCCTTTGGTGAATCCATGCTGACTGTTCCTAATCACCATGTTTTCCTCCAGGTACTTAGAAATGGATTCCTTGAGGACCTGTTCCATGATTTTTCAGGGCCCAGGGTGAAGGTGACCACTCCAGTTCCCCAGATATTCTTTCTTTCCTTTTTTAAAGATGGGAACTATATTTGCCCTTTTCCAATCATCTGGGACCTCTCCCAGTTGCCATGAATTTTCAAAGATAATGGCCAGTGGCTCTGCAGTCACATCAGCCAACTGCCTCAGCACCCTCAGTTGCATCACATCTGGCCTCTTGGACTTGTACACATCTAGCTTTTCTAAATAGTCCATAACCTGTACATTTGCCACTTTCTGGGTCAGGTCAGGATTGAAAACCTGCTACTGCTACGACCATAAGTGGTACAACTTGTGCTGGTTAATGCTGAGTGCTGGGGGGGCAGTTAATTAACCTGGCAACCTCAGGAAGTGCCAACAGATTCAGGCAGATGAGCACCTGAGGGGGGTAGTGAACCCTTGGTGGAGGAAATGCCATCAAAAGACAGACAAGCATAATCACACAGTGATTTTGCCAACAGAGTCCATACAGGGCAGATTGGGATCTTCAGCCATGGCTGGCAACCAATCTAGGAGTGAAGCCTCAAAAGGCAGGCAGGTGGAAGACCTCCTCAGCACTGGCAACTCCTGCAGCATAGCTGGTTCCAAATATATCAACTTTTTCCCTTCCTTTGGACCAAACCTGTGAAGCCAAGATGGGGGCGCTAATACAGGAACAAAGCAGTGTCTCTGTATCAACTGTCCAGGCTATTGCAGCTGCACTACATGGAGAGGATATTTCATCCTTACTGGCAGCATGGACACAACACAGAAGGTGGCAGTGACAGGTCATAAGTTCTAACTTGACTGGCATAGAGGAGGATGCCACATGTCACCTTTGATGCTGGAAGGAATCATTGCATTCCACTGGTCAGCTACCACCTGCCATAATGCCAGGCAGCCCCTGGTCAGTTAGGTGCTGACCCACCACAGTCTGTCTGCCTCATTAGGTTCATGGGGGTAGGCCAAAAGCAGATGGAAACCTTTCATGTGGCAAAAACAATAAACCAAGAACTTATAGAAACACCCATTGAGAAGTTAGGCCACATCATTTCACTTAGACTTCAGATGATCATCAGTTTTGTGAACATCATCAGCACTTAGGCACCAACACTCAACTCCAGCCCTGAGGAGAAGGATAAATTTTATGACACTCTGCACCAAGTTGTCAGAGGAATACCATCAACTGAGTCACTGTTCCTTCTCGGAGACTTCAATGCAAGAGTTGGTGCAGACAACAACTCATGGCCAGATTGCTTAGGACATTTTGGCATCAGCAAGATGAATGAAAATGGTCAATGACTTCTTGAATTCTGTGCCCAAAACCAACTGTGCACTATCAATTCATAATGGTGCCACTGGCACCAACTAGACCTTGGTATTGTTAGGAGGAAAGACCTACCTTCAGTGCAGAAGACCTGCGCATTCCACAGTGCCAATTGTGACACCAACCACTCTCTGATCATTAGCAAAGTGAAGATTACAGCCAAGAAAGTACATAGACCAAAACCTAGGAGCAAGCCCAAAATCAATACCGCTAATACCAAGAACCAGAGGAAGTGCCAAGAGTTTGTGAAGGCTTTCAAACTCAGCATGTTTGGGAAGTCACTACTAGAGAAGACAAAAGAAATTTGGGAAGGTTTAAGAATTGCAATCTATGAAACAGCTAAAGCTACATTTGGGAAAAAGAGATCATCCAATAAGGGCTGGTTCAAAGGAAGTGCAGAACTATTACCTCTCATCTGCATGAAGAACACAGCCTACCTGGAATACAACAAGAAGCCAACAGTGAGCACCAAAGCAAGTCTTTGACATGCAAGAAACAAGATACAGAGAGCAACCAGATGCTGTGCAAATCAGTACTGGAATAAGCTCTGTGAAGAGATACAGACAGCCTCAGCCACAGGAAACCTAAAAGGCATGTATAATAGTCAGAAGAAAGCTCTAGGCTGTACTGTCAGCAAGGTTGCCCCTCTCAAATCGTTTACTGGTGAAGTCATTACAGATAGAAGCAAGCAGATGTCTTGTTGGATTTAACACTACTCAGAGCTATACTCACAAGAAAGAAAGAAAGAAACATCACCAGTGAATCACTGGACTAAATACGAACTCTACAGGTCATGCCAGAATTATATGTGGAGCTCACTGTAGAAGAGCTAAGCAAGGCCATTGGTTTATTATCAAGTGGTAAGGATCCTGGAAAAGATGGCATTCATTGGAAATTCCCAAGTGTGGGAAAAATAGCCTACTAACACATCTTCATCAGCTGCTACTCAAATGCTGGAAAGAAGGTGAGATACCACAAGGCATGCATGATGCAAACATTGTCACTTTGTATAAAAATAAAGGAGATAAGAGTGACTCAAGAAGAGTGGAGCCAAGAAAAGCTGGGGAGCCCTCCCTCAGCAGGCAATAGGCCCAAGGCTCCTGAAGCTGCCAGTGGAGGAGAAGCCTTGGGAGCGGTGTGAGACCACTCGGCCTTGGGCCTATTGCCCGCTGAGGGAGAACTCCCCAGCTTTTCTTGGCTCCACTCTTCTTGAGTCCCTCGCTGCATCTGCCCCTCATGCTGGGCATGCAGCTGCTTTTATATGCTCCAGGGCTCCACCCCTGAAGTCTTCCAGACCTGAAGTTTACAGTTTTCAATAAGGTCTAGGGGAGCTCTTCTCCCCCTCCCTTCAGGAAAGGGGTGTGACTTTATTTCTCCTACTGCCTCCTGACTGGTGGATCGTCTCCACCAATCAAAACAGCAGGATCTCAAGCATGGGACTCAACCCAAGCTCTGAAAGGTGAGCCTGCTACACACTACTACATTCCTCACCAATTCTTCCCTGTTTGTGAGTATCAGGTCAAGAAGAGCATGGCCCCTGTGTTCCAATACCCGCACCAGGACTTCCTGGATTGTCTGTGCACTGTTGTATTGCCCTACCAGCAGATGTCAGGTTGATTGAAGTCCCCCCTCAGAACCGGGGCCTGTGATTGGGAAACTTCTGCTAGCTAGTTGAAGAAAGCCTCATCTACTTCATCGACCTGGTCTGGTGATCTACACCCACCATGACATCACCCTTACTGCTCTCCCCTTTAACCCTAACCCAGAGACTTTCAACAGGTCTATTTCAGGTTTCATAATGGAGCTCTGAGCAATCATATGGCTCTTTTACATAAAGCACAAGTCCTTGTTCTCCTTTCCCCTGCCTGTCTTTCCTGAACAGTTTTTACCCATCCATGACAGAGCTCCACTCATGTAGGCTATCCCACCAAGTCTCTGTTATTCCAATCACATCATAGTTCTGTGACTGTTTGAGGACTTCCCATTTGTCCTGTTTGTTTCCCAGGCTCTTGCATTCATGTACAGACATCAGAGGTAACTAGCTGATTGCCCTACTTTCTCATGAACAATGAGGGTACACGGGAAGATGTGGGTTATGTTCTTGGCTCAGACACCCATTTTCTCTTGGACTTTAGACGTGTTGCTTAGACTACTTGGGCTAAATCCTTTTTCACTTACCATCTAAATGCCATACCAGCTTAATGCACATCCACAGGTCCCCATGTCCCAGGTACCTGCCAGCAGTCACTAAGCTGTGGAGATTACAGAGCTGCCTCCATGCAGTCCCGATATTCTGCCCCCTGCCATCTCAACCCACCACAGGCAAGTCGTCCACATTGGCTCCTGCTTGAGGGGTCGGGGGTTCATGATGAGTTCTGGATGGCAGGGAATCTGTCTCTGACCTCTGAGATGTGGTGTGTGGGAGCCATGGAGCTGTGCCCAAACACAGAGTCATGGGTTCCCTGGCTGAGTGTGTGGGAACCAGAGTCAGACTCCATGGGACTATGTCCAAGCACAGGGGTTCTCTTGGGTTCAGTGTTAGGTGTGTGTGTGCTTTGTCAGGGATGCATGTGGAGTGTCAGGGGTGCAGGAGTATGGCCCAGGGATGCAGGTGCCCAAGTCCCGCCATGCTGCCTGCAGCTTACAGATGGCCAGAGGCAGGAGGTGGGGCTGGGGAGAGGGGCTATGCTGGCTCAGCTCTGGGAAAGCTTGGGGGAGGGGCCTGCTGGGTGCTCTACCAGAGCAGCTGAGTGTAGGTTAAGTTCTAGCATACCTCCCTGAGATGAAGGAGCTTGTGGGGGCCACAGAGGAGGCTGGAATGCCAGAGGACAGAGATCTAACTTCAATTGATAGGGGATCTAGTAAAGAAGTTTGATTTACCACTCTAACCTAAATCTATTAGATTTGAATGTGCACTGAACCAGGTCTATCTTAGACTGTATTCTACTATTTTTAGAATGGTCTGTGTGTGCTGAACTTCTGTATGGTTATGGGTTTAGATTGATTTCTGGTCATTTAGAGTTATTGTGAGGCCTATCCCAAAAAGACCTCTAGAAGGAGGCCAAACTGACACCCTGAAGAGGGGTCAGCTTCGTGGAACCCGGAGGTCATGGGATCATGACCTAATGCATTTGCTAATCTGCTGAAAATTAAAAAACAGAAACTGCTTTATGTAACTAACTGTTCTGAAAAAGTACCCGAAATAACAGCTCTAAAAAGGGGAACTGTGGCAAAGCCCAAGGTGACCCTGCTTTGCAGCATACAATAAAGCTTATTCTAACCTGTAAAAAGTAATAAGGCTAAAAGCTTTGTGTGATTAGAAGATCCAATGGGGATGGGAGGCAAAAAGGTATAAAAGTCATAAAAACAAGATCTTAGGCGAAACTACTTTGGGGAGAACAAAGCTAAGGACCCAATAAAGGAAGTAGTCTTGCCACCCTGAACGCAGGGTGGGGTTCCCAAGACCCATCAAGTAATAATATAAAACAAGGTAGGAAGTGCCTTTCCTCCTGCCCAACGCACTAGCAACTAGTGAGTATGATAATAATAACTCTGTGTGTGTGTGTGTTATATTCATTACAATTAAAACTCGTACCTGAGTTTTACCTTGGTGTGTAACTTATGAGTTACTCACCTTCTCCCTTTGAGAAGGCAGGGAGCCCCTACAAGTGGTGGAGAATGCGGGCATGAAAAACCCCTCCTCAAGGGCGGCCTGGCCAGCTGTATCTGAATAGTAGTGGATATGTTCACGCACCGGGGAAAAACCATGAGTCTGGTGAAGCTTAGTAAAAAAGTGCATCCATGAACATCCTCTGGTCCCTCAACCCAGGGGATCTCAGGTCCCTCAACCCAGAAAAGAAAGGAGTTTTTGCCCAGTGGCAAATAGGCATGTAATGTCTGTGCCTGGCTTGAGCGTGGAACCAGTGTGTATTGGGGTAGTCAACTGCCTAAAAGCAGTATCAGAGTTCTGGAGAGCTAAGATGATAACACTTTTCAAGGCACATGAGGCAAAAAAGATGATTATGTTCCAGGACTTCTCAGACAACATCCTAACTACAGAATCCCATAGAGCTGGGTATCGTGTGCGGAAGAGTGAAAAAACCCATTGCCAAAATAAATCATTGCTGGGCATGTTTACATGTGCATTAATGTGCTGTAATTATGGCACATTAAATTTCGTACCTGTAATAACAGGTACTGATTTAATGCATTGTAACTAGTGCTACTGCGCAATAGCACTGGTGCATGTTTTATGTGACGCTAATGTGCAGTAGACTAATCCTACTGCACATTAGCGCATTAGCATAGCTTTTGCTGTGACATGATTATGTGCAGTAGAATTAGTCTACTGTACTATTAGCATCTTGTGTAGATGTGCCCGCTGAGTTGTAGATCAGCACCTATTTTCATCTCTGAGCTATAATCATATAAGGGATTTAGAAGAATGTCAATAAAGAGTATTTTACAGATATAAAGTAAATTAACAGATGCCACAGAATTTGGTTCAAATGTGTTCCTGAATATATTGTGTTCCATATATGCCCCGCTATGACAAAACTCATCCTAGAATCCCTGCAGTTTGCTTGGTCATAACTTACTTCTCATACCAATGTGACTATTATGAAGCTATTTAGACTTCTCTAACCTTTATATTTCTTCCATACTAGGGAAATGATTACTATCCCAGCAGACTCTTGTGCTAGTGCCTATTTGGGCATCTAGAGTGACATTTTGACAACCATATCTAAACTCCTACTTACTTCAGTTAGGCCAGGATTTCACCCTAAGGCAAAAGGAAACTTTCCCAAATCTTAAAGACAAATGTTGATACATATGCATAATTTTTTCAAAGGTTTGAGATACGTACAGATGCTAGGTTACAAACACACAATCTTAGCCAAAGCAATTTTCTGCTTCATAGATTATTTGTTGGGATTTGCAAGTATACCATGCCTAGCAAAAAAAAGATGCATGCTGAGTTTTTTGGGAAGTTTTAAATTAGAATATATGGTTTATTAAGATCTGTTGTGAAAAAAAACACATTTTCCTAGCCATAAATCTAACAGAGTGTGAAAGGCTGAGAATTATAATGGAAGAGGAAAAGGTGCTGCAGAAACAAAACAAAGACATAAAATGTAATGAGAGAGGTGTAAGGAAAAAAACCCAACACACTAACCTCCTCTAATCCTCCCCTCCCAAAACCCCACCAAACCCCAACTCAGCAGACTTACTGTAGAAGAGGATAAAAACTACAGTGATGATTTCTTGACCAGGAACGATTTCTTGACTCAGAGAGTGATAGCTGATGGTACTGAATCAACATGGCACATAGCGACCAGTGGCATCCCCCAGGGCTCCATTCTCAGACCTGTACTTTTTAATGTATTTATAAATGATCTGGACTCTGGTGTCAGAAGCAGACTGGTTAAATTAATTGATGACACCAAAATATGGGGAAGTGTGGTCACACTAGAGGATAGGCTGACCTCGACTGGCTCACAAGATGGGAAGATCAAAACCTGATGCCATTCAACATGAAGAAATACAAGGTGCTTCACCTCAGGAGAAAAAACCCGCATCATACTTATAGGCTTGGCAGTGCTACACTTGCTAGCACCACGACCGAAAGAGACTTGGGAGTCATGATTGACCACAAGATGAACATGAGTCACCAATGTGATGCCACAGCCAGCAAAGCAAACCAAACTCTGGCTTGCATCTACCGATGCATCTCAAGCAAGACCCAGGAAGTCATCCTCCTACTTTACCTGGCTTTGGTGAGGCTGTAGCTGGAATACTGTATCCAATTCTGGGCTCCACAATTCAGAAAGGATGTGGAGAAGCTTGAAAAAGTATGGAAGAGAGCTACATGCATGATTAGAAGACAAGAGAGCAGGCCTTATGAGGAGAGGCTGAGAGCCATGGGCCTCTTCAGCCTGGAAAAACGTGGGCTCAGGGGTGGCTTGGTGGCAGCTTATAAGTACATAAGGGGTGTGCATCAGGAAGTGGGAGAACATCTGTTCACCAGGGCACCCCAAGAGAAGATAAGGTCCAATGGTCACAAACTCCTGGAAGACTGTTTTAGCCTGGACATAAGGAAAAAGTTCTTTACTGTCCAAGTCCCCAGGGTGTGGAATAGACTTCCCCCAGAGGTGGTGCCAGTACCTACTCTGGACACTTTCAAGAAACACTCAGATGCCTATCTTCCTGGGATCATTTGACCTCAGCTGATTTCCTGCCCCTTGGGCAGGGGGCTGGACCCAATGACCTTGCGAGGTCCCTTATAGCCATAATGTCTATGAAATCTAGGAATAATTAACATTTTCTGGTATACAAATCAGGAATGTAGCCACAGGAGTCAGCAATGAATACACTTGCAAGCTTTTTCCATTGACAAAATAGGATAATAATAATAGAACCTTTGAGGCAGGTACCAGCTTCTTGTGACGTACTTATGCAATGCCAGGCAATACAGGACCTTGGCTCACAGATGCTTCCCCAATACAAATAAAATAATTCTAAGCATGTAATTTGTCCTACAGTTCCTTTGGTCTAAACATTTCAAATTCTATGATCATTGCAGTGAATTAATTCTGATAGTACCTCTACATTATATCAGAGTGGTTTAAAAAGGGTAGCTGATTTTTGTTGAAAATTATGAATTTAGATTGGGTATTTATTTTGGAAAATTTCCTGTGATAGTTTTCAAATGAATCTCTGATTTTTACCTTCTCTCCCTCTATGTTTTTTTATCAGCAAAATGAAAAAAAGAAGAGAAAAAGGGGGAATAAAAATAAAACTCATTAAAACTTGCATGTTTTCAGATTTTTTGAAAATTCCAAATCCTGAAAATTTCTAACATTTTTTTTTACTTGAGTAAAGGTCTTTTTGCTAAAATACAGTTTTGAATAAAACATTCTCAAACTCTAATGAGTAGTTACTTCTTTTTGCAGGCATAAAAAATGAAGCCATGAAAATACAATTTTTTTTCTCTTCAAAGTTTATATGAAAATGGATATCAGGGTCAGGAGCTTCAGATCTTAATAGGACTTTAGTTCCCAAAAGTGTTTGCTGTCTGACAGTTAAAACTGAGCTTGCATTTGAATCAGACTATGACCCTTACCCTTCTGTCTTTTAAAAATTGAGATGATTACAGAGAACTGACTGCAGTGGAGCCTGTAACAGCCCAATTTTAACTGTTTTGCTCTTTCTTTCATGTATAAGATTCATTATGAGTTCAATACCCTTTCCAACTAGAAAATAATTCACAAACCAATCCTGATTCACTTGGAATGTCTCCATTATTCCCAAAAGAAAATGATTTTCAACCTAAAGGTCATTTGCAACAATGTTTGCTTTTGGCTATTTGTGTTATATGGTTGGCTGCATAAATCATGAGAAGCTGATAGTATCATGGCTGGTTAATTGGAACACTGGGAAGATGATGAATGGTGACCACTAAGTAATAAATACTGAACACACTTTCCCACGCAAGTGTTTAGAAGAATTATCATGTATGATATGTAATCTTTCCTTCTACCAGGCCTTGTCAGCAACAACAAAGGCCAGGTTCAAATGGTGTGGGAGCCCTCTGAACACTAATGGGCTCGCTGCTTGCAGGAAGATCCCCGGAGGTGGGATACCATCTTAATGCCATTGTTGTTTGCTCTGAGGGATGCCCCCCAAGAATCGACACGGTACTCCCCATTCCAGTTGGTGTATGGTTACAGCCCCAGGTGGCTGCTACAGGTTGTCAGAGAAGAATGGCCGATAGGGTTAGGAGTATCTGCGGAAAGATACTGCCAAGAATTGCAGGACCGGATCACCAAGACCCAATGGATCACCGTCCAAAATTTGAGGACCACCCAAGAGCAACAGGAAACCCACTATAATAAGAAGACAAGAACCCGAACCTTGCAGCCCAGAGACATGGTTTTGGTGTCGTGTCTGACATCCTCAAGCAAACAGCTCACAATGTGGCAAGGCCCCTTTACAGTAGCTCGACAAGTGGGGCTGGTCGATTATGAATTGCTCAAGCTGGGCCACCGCTGGGAATGCCAAATTTACCATGTGCACCTTCTTAAGGAGTGGAAAACCCCACAGGGCTGGATGGCACAAGAAGAGGAGATGGAGGAAGACCTGGGACCGCTCTGCCCCAGGTTAAGTAAATCCACAGGGGAAGAATCAGTGCACATGGGCAAAGAACTGGATAGCCAGCAATGACAGGAGCTGTTGGCCTTGATAGAGGATTTCTGGGCAGTGTTCCAAGAAACCCCGGGACGAGTGACAGAAAATGAACATGAGATCAGAACACCCCCTGGTACACTGGTTAGGGAAAGGTGGAGGCCGATACCCCAGCATTGGTAGCAGGAAATACGTCAGGAGAAAAAGAAGATGCAGGAGCAGGGAATTATATTACCATCCCGTAGCCCTTGGCATAGCCTCATTGTGCCAGTGGCCAAACCCGATGGGTCACTGCATCTGTGTATAGATTTTAGGAAGCTAAATGCGCTGGCGACCTCCAACGCATTCCCTATGCTGCATTTTACCCACCTCATCGAGAGGATCAGCGAAGTGCAGTATATATCTACTCTCGACCTGGCCAAAGGGTACTGGCAGATCCCTATGCGCCCTGCGGATTGTGCCAAGACCACTTTTGGAACCCCTTGGGGCTTATTTGAGTTCATACGGAGAACTCCAAGCCGTGGGGCTGACCGCCAACCCAAGAAATGCAAGTTTGTGGGACGAGAAACGGCATACTTAGGGTTTTGGGTAGGCCAGGGAACAATACGTCCCCTGACCAATAAGATCGAAGCCATAAGACAATTTCAGGAACCACATACCCGCAAACAGCTACGTTCCTTCTTGGGGCTCGTTAATTATCATTGACGATTTATACTGTATTTTGCAAGTCTCTCCACACCCCTCATGGATGCGTTGGCTGGAGGGCCCACAGCACCATTGAAATGAACACCAGACATGAGAAGGAGCTTCAAAGACTTGAAGGAGGCAATGCATCATGATGTCATTGTGCACACTCCTAATTTTGATGCCCCTTTTATTTTACAGACAGATGCATCAGGCCATGCCCTGGGGGCAGTATTACTTCAGAAATGTGGGGAAGAAGAACGCCCGATCACCTTTGCCAGTTGGAATCTCAGCCGTACTGAGACCAGGTACGCCACGGTCAAGAGGGAGTGCCTGGCAATACGCTGGGCAATAGAGTACTTTAAGTATTACCTAATGGGGAGAGAATCTGTGGTAGTGACGGATCACGTCCCACTACAATGGCTGATTTGAAAACAAAGCATAAACGCCCAGATCACTCACTGTGCCTTGGTGTTGCAGCCCTTCAAGTTTACAGTTATACACCGCCTAGGCAAAGATAATTTCATGGCTGATTTTTTGTCCAGATGGGAAAGTCCAGACTAGTTGGAAGAGGGATTGGGCCACAGTCATGAAGAATAACATCAGGCTGTACAAGATGCCACACGTGGAGTCCAAATGCCACAAGGCAACTTAGGGGGGGAGGTCTGTGGTGGCAAGACACCCCCACAGGCTCCCAAAGGGGGGAGGGTAATCCCCACAGGCCCCAAACCCCAGAAACAGACCCTCTGCAGGGATAACTTACCTCCTGTGGGGCAGCCAGAGCAGGAGCTGGGACTGCGGCTGCAGCCGCGCGAGCCAGCATTACGCTGGCTGTTTAATCAGCTGTTTCTCACACAGGGAACAGCTGGACCAATTGCGGCAGCCAAACTGGCCACTGCAGGAAAGTTTAAAAGCCCCGCCAGAGCCCAGGCAGGGGAGGAGCCAGAGAGAAAGAGCGCTGGTGGGCAGCATGCCAGACATACTGAGGCTCCTGTGTGGGAGAGGAGTGGCACAGTCGGTGCAGCACTAGCAGGCAGAGCAGGGGAAACCTTTGAGCCCCCTGCTGGAGGCAGAGCAGGGGAAGCACTTCAGCTCCCTGTAGGAGGCAGAGCAGAGGAGGCATTTGAGCCCCTGTAGGAGGCTGGGAGAAAGGAGGCAGCTCCACATCCCTCTCCTCCCCAGGAGAATATTTCTTTTGAAGAAAAAATCAAAATCAAAATCAAAGAGATAGAGAGGGAAGACTGTGCATCGAGGCCGGAGGGACAAGAGCCAACTGAGCCCATGTAGACATGAGACCCCACCCGAAGCAAGCTGCAGGAAAGCCCACAGGGCTGAAACCAGCATTGTACGGACATCCTTCCAGCTGGTGAGTGGATGGGGTGTAGGGGAGGCGGAGCCCTGTGGAACATCACGCCAAAAAAATCGTGAGTGCTGCCATTTGCTGGGAGGCCCACCCAGAAAGATCTCCATTGAACCCCCTCTCTTGATAGCATAACATCAAAGTCGTGGCAGGAGAGTTGAGGGGAGGGGCTGCTCACTCGGCAGGCAGTGCAACACATAAAGCCCCAGCGATCACAGTTACTCTCTGCTGGACTCTTTCCAATTTGTTCACATCCTTTTCGTAGTGAAGGGGCCACAACTAGACACAGTACTCCAGATGTAGCCTCACCAGTGTAGAATGGAGGGGGATAATCACAACACTCTTACTGATGCAGCTCAGTATCCTTTTAGGCTTCCTCACAAGAAGGGTACACTGTTGGCTCATATTCAGTTTATTGTCCACTGTAAACCCCAGGTCGTTTTCTGAAGGTCCAGCCTTTGGGCTCTGCCACCAAACACATTTATAGTGATTTCAGCTTTATTTAGTGGTTTGGCAGAAAGGATCCTAATAGAGTTCACTCAGCTCTGTTACAGGTCTCTGTGACTTAAGTAAATAATCCTTTATGTATTGTCTTCAAAACAGTCCTTTTAATGGCACAAGGTCATTAGTGGAGAGGAGCCAGTAATAAACAATGTTCTTGGATTAAGTGCTTCCTAATTAGGATACATTTCTTGTCAGAGGGGCTCTTTCTTCCTTTGGCTCAGTTCACTATTACCATGCAAATGATTCTATGTCTGTGACCAGTTATAGTGACTCCCAAAGTGTCACTAAAGGAAATCTGGGTAAAAATATTATCCAAATAAGACTCTCTTTGTAGCCATCCTGTCTCTGTTCACCAATAAGTAGGAGCAGTGCACTCCTTTTTTACCCTGCAGAGCTTCAAGCTATAGGACTTACAGATACATGCAGGAATCAGGATTTTCCAGTACCTGATGAATGGTTAAATGCATGAAAAGAATGAATTAAACTACACAAATTGGTGATTTTTTTTTTCCAAAAACTTAGAAGGCCAAATTCTCAGGATTGGGTCTGAACTTGACCCTAAAAAAAGTTCCAATCAGAGCTGTGTTCTAGGTCTCATTATTTTGCTTCACACTTTTTGAGTTTCCAATGTGAATGAAAGCAGTTAAGTAGAAAAACAGGTGAAATAAGTTTTACTTCATGTCCCTCTGGTCACATCTACATGAAATGTTGACTGTGCAGTAGCCCAAGACTACATAGTCTTGGGCTACTGCGCAATCAGCATCACAAAAAAGCTGTTTGTGAGCGCTACTGTGCAGTAACATGAGTTACTGAGCAGTCATTTAGTAGTTGTTTATACAGAAACCAGACAGCAAATGTCCGAAGCCAAAAGCTTTGCCTGTGATATTGGCACAGTAACAACTGTGCAGTCAGCGTCTCATGTAGACACAACCTCTGAAACCATAAATCTTCTCTGGGCTTATTGGCAGAATCATGAATCTTGGTGCAGCTGGCCTGAGTTCAAGGTGTTGTTAAGGGTATACACATTGGCAATGCATAGTGGGTGGATGCGGGTGCATATGCACCCCGAGATTGGTGGTACACCCCCTGAAAGAAGTGCCACCAATGCGGTTGGCAGCACCTGTGGGTGGTCATTGCTTGCCATCCCTCCCCCCACCACATTGCTGCCAGTCTGTGAGCAGTCGCCAATTGCCGATTGCCGCTGGCCCCCACCGCCGCTGCCGGTGATGTCTGTGCATGGTTGCTGACTGCAGCCCCCTTGCTGCTGACACCGCTGTGGCCATCTGTGGGAGCTCCCTACTTACCACTGCCATACCCCTGCTGCCGCCACTGCTGCTGCCTGCGGGCAGTCGCCATGCCCCTCCAGCCTCTGGGGCACACATTGTTCATAGGTATCCAGGTTGTAGCCATATTGTTTTAGAGGCAAAAGGAATCGAAACTAGTGGAAGAGGTGATACTTTAAGAAAACTTTGCAAAATTCTAAGTTCCCAGTGCTTTTTGAGGGGATAGAGAGAATCTCTACTGAGTTGAAGCTTGGATAAATTGCGGTAATAGTGTTGTTGTAGTGTTGCTATAGCCATGATGGTCCAGAAACTTTATGAGACCAAGACTTTTTGATTATATCATTTATTGGAGCAGCTGTATGGTTCAGAGAGATGTAACGTTCTGCATACATAGTGCACAAAATCAGGCTTCTCTATTGCTTAGTTTCCCCAGTATGAAATGATAATGGTTATCATCTAATTTTTTAAGTACCTGGAGATCTTTGAATAAAATTATATAACTTTGAATAAAGTTATACATATAACTTTGAACTTGTATTACACTTTGTATATATAGTGCATATATAGTGTATATTTATACACTATATATATATATATATATATAAAACTTAGAACTGATATGCATGTGAGTTCAAAGTTCTATCTATAAGTATAAGACCTTAGCTATTCTTATTTCTCTCTTCCTCTCCCTATATATATCATGGTGCTGATTTTCTTGTTACCCAAAAAATCTCATAACTGGTTCATAAAACATTAGCAATCTTGAGACCAAACTTGAAATAATTTCTTATAAAATTAAAACCAAATCACTTTCCCCCCCCCAGTTTTCCTAAAAAGTAAATTAACTTAATTGAATATGGACAGCTCTATTTTGCAAAAATATTAGAGCCACAGGTAATTTGTTTTTGGAAAATATTTTAGTAGCCTATTTCAATTTCAATGAGATTACTTACTAGAAAATTAAATACATTTTCTGTTAAATGTAATAATGAATTCCATTGTCTGCATTGTTCAGGCAGAACTACAATATAATTGTGTTTAATACAATTAAACACAATCTCTATTAAAACTAATAATGCAGGCTATTGTCTATATTACTCAGGCAGAACTACAATGCAATTAGTGTCTTGTATCTCAGTCAGTCACAGAATACATGCAGCTTATTACATCCTCATTCTGAACATTACATCCTCCAACTCTTTTGGCTATTTTATCCTGTTTGTCCTCATTTTAGAGGGCCCCTGTTGTTACCAGCTGCTCACAGGCCTGTGTGAAATGAAATTAGTGGTTTTATTCCAGTTATCAGTGGACAAGTGTCCATGTAACTCAAATCATAAGCCTTCAGATAATCATCCTAATGCTCTGCCTTCTTGTGGAAGGAAGAGGAAACTATAGACCAGTCATTCTCAACAAAGGTGTTGTACTGTTAGTGATGCAAACATGATTCACTATGGATTGGAAATAAGAATCCATAGTGTTAAAAACATTCTGACCTGCTGTTGACTTTCTGAGTTTTTTGCCATTGAAAGGATTGCTCTATTATTTTTTCTATAGTCAATAAAATGAGTGAAAACTAAGAGCTGGCATTTTCCAAGGGATGTCTTACATCTAAAATGGTTGAGAACCACTACCATAGATTGAGGCCCCAAGCACATGTTACATATAAAGTGTGATGGATGTTTTAGCTGTTTTATGAAGCTGTAAAGTGGCAAACCAGCCACAAAGATATTCCATAAAATATTTGCAACATATTTGTAGCTCATTTGTATGGCATCATAATTTGCGTGTGTAGCCAATTATGTCTGATTGCCAGCATTAGCACTGGCATTGGGACTGGGACAGCCCTGATCTCAATGCCAAAAGTGGGCTGTTGGGGAAGCAGATTACTGGGTTGAAAATGGGGCTGGGGAATTGACAGCCACGCAGTCCAGCAGCCTCTTCTGCCTTGCCCTGCAGCCCCTGTGAGGCAAGACACTTTAAAACACCAGGTTAAGGGAGCTGTGGAGAGCCCAGAAGGCTGACTGCCTTGCCATAAAGTTACCAGATCTCATTGTGCCATTAAATAAATGTCTGCCAGCTCTCTGAGTTGGGTCAAGTTAAATTCTCTTCCTAGAGGTGATCATTCCCACATCTTCCTCCTCCTTGAGAATACAAACTATTAGGATAAACATAGAATAAATTGTTGCAGGAAGGTACTCAGAGCAAACAGGAGAATCTAAAACTTTATATAAAGCAAAACTATATCTTCAACATCTATAGTGTTGCCATTAAAATAAGGAGATTAAAGCTGAAAAATCCGTGTAAGATGCTTTGAAATCCTCCAATGAAAGGTTTTGTGTACATGATTGTAAAGTATTGTTCTTAATGTATATTATGCATACTTTGGTATTCTCTAGTGCCTGGTAAGGGAATTAGGCAATCAGGACTCATAGTAGAGATGATATCTTTTATTAGACCAACAAGATTTTTGCAAAAAAAAAATCTTTAATAGCAAGCTTTTGGGCACAAACACCCTTCATCAGGCATTGGAGAAAAGATTGTAAAAGTTCTCCTGGGTATAGATGGAAATTCATATTTCATAGGATTTCATAGAGGAGTCAATAAAACTCCTCTGGGCAGTCAGTTCATAGCTGGTATGAAGCATCTCACCTGCTGTGAGGATCTGTGATGATGCAAATTACCTTGAAACAAAGGCAGCAGCAGGATCTCAGGTTTCAGGTCACAGTTGCTTCCTGCTTGGGAAAATATGAAGATTTCATAAGATAGGGGAAGTAGGAGGTAATGGTGTCCCTAATAAGTCAGTGGGACCTTCTTGACAAAAGATGAACTTTTAACATTTTGACAGAACTGCTGTGTTTTTAAAGAAACGAACACAAAACCTTGATATAATAATGGGAAAGGGAACAGAAAAATAAATGTGATTTTGGGAAAAAAAGTATTTATTTTAATGGAGCAAGAGTGATGGAGAGGCAGAGAGAAAGAGGAAAGAAGATAGGAAAGGGTACAGTGGATCAAACCATACAAAATTCACATGCACCACACATAGCTTATTAGGAAACATTTCTTGCAGTGAGTCTAAGATTTTGTGAACACTGAATCCTAGTCATTTGCTTGTTGTCTTTCTTTCCACAGCTGGAATTTACCCCTGCCCAGTGGGTCAGATATAAGAAAATTTTATTATTATAGCTTTCAAAGAATCCCTAAAGTATCCCTTAACATTTTTTTCAAGGCAGAACACACTTGCATATTAGGTAAATATGCAAGTGTGTTCCTGATTCCTGAAACCAACTCTTTCTCCATACCCTTAGGCAAATATCCAAGGCCTGGATTCCTGCTTTCTTTATGTTTTCCCTTTCTAGAATTTTTTTTACCATCTAAAAGCATGTAGGGATTGTGTTGGCCAGAACCCAGAAAGCCCACAGGAGAAAACTACATTATCTTATATTGACTGCACTGTGTAGTTCTACTGAACAACTTTGACTAACTTTAGAAACTCAGTCTGCCTTTTTGACATCTTCAGCAGCACTTTAGCAACAAACAGGATTCTGGATAGTTGCTCTGGGGCCTTAAACATGAAAAGTAACAATATCACAAGCAAAGCTTTGGGCTTTGGGCATTTACTGTCTTGTTTCTGATTCCCCTTCACAACTCTGCATCTTTCAATGATCTGTTCTGTCTGATACCAATCTTTAGAAAACAAATTGTTTTTTTTTTGGGGGGGGGGAGCCCACCCCAAAAGAAGAAGGTATTTTAAGAGCTGGATGGATTAAGCCTAATTTAATTTAGAGATACCACAAGATTCAATGTTCTGAAAGTTTATTAACTCTTCAATTTCAGTAGGAGCTATTCCACTAACTTCAAGTTGATTGAAAGTACAATATACTGTCTATGAGGATAGGGAGCTATATTGCACTGCAGATCTGTAACTTTGCTCATTTCAACAGCTTTGACTTTCTGGGGTTGCCTATGGCAGAAATGAGATAATGATTAATTTCATTACAATAATGTCTGTAGGTAACCAGAATTGAGGGTCCTTTCTGCTAGATAGTGTGCATCTATTTGGTAACACAAAAACTCCATTACAGAAGAGTTTACAACCTAAGTAGTGTTCCAACCTAGACAAGACCAACCATGGGTGGGACAATATAATGATCAAATTTCCATTTTGCAATTGGGGAACTGAGGCAAAGAAAGATTAAGAGCTACATTTTCAAAGCTATATAAGAATATAACAGCACAGATAGCCAGTCAGTGAGATTTTCAATAGCAACCCAGCAGGCCTGGCACCTAACTGGGGCAAACCTGTCCTGGCTTACAGACAGCTCCCCCCAAACTCAAATGGAGTCTCTAAAACAACAGCTGAATAAATTCTCATCCTCACTGAGGCACCAGGCCTTGCAATGGAACAAAATGCCTGCTGTGTCCCCACATCAATACAGACCACATTATTACTGGATCTAATAACAAGGAGTATAACGTCCAAGGCTCATTCACCTGCAACTTTACCAATGTCATAAACACTGCGTGCATCTACATGAGATGCTGACTGCACTGTAGCTGAAAAATAGTAGTGCTAATATGCTACTGCACAGTATTATTATGTTACTACATGGGAGTGTCACCTAAAAGACATTCCCTGGCACTACTGTGTAGTAACTTCGGTTACTGTGCATTTATTTAGGACTTGCTAATACAAGGACTAAATAAATGTGCAGTAATGACTGTGCAGTAGTGTCTCGTGTAGATATGCCCACTATCACCTGCTTACAATGGCCTTCTGCTGTCTACTTTGGACAGACAGGGTGATCTCTGTGTGGAAGAATGAATGAACACTGGTTTGACATCAACTGCAGAAAGACATAAAAGCCTGTGGTAGAACACTTCAAGCTCTCTGGGCACTCCATCGCTGACCTCAGAATGGCAGTTCTCAGGCAAAAAAAAAAATTAAACTGCAGTAAATTAAAATTTACTTCCAATTAAACCAGTTTGAATGGGAAACTGCAGAACAAGAAATCGTCCACAAACTGAATTGTCTTTGTGGTTTAAACAGGGACTATATAGGATTCTTATCTCATTGTTTTTATTAGTGTTTGTTCCTATGGACTTACCGCTCATTTGCTTTTCTCGTCTAGTGCTGCCCTCCTTCCCCTATCTCCCTGTCTCTCTCTCTTTGTCTCCCCACACCTTTGTCTTTTTTATTTCAGTTTCTCTTTCCTTCTTATACTCTGTTTTCTCCATGTCCGTTTACAGTGAACGTGGATTCACGGAAGCTTGTGCTCTCTACATATATATCTTATTTAGTTAGTCTATAAAGGTGGATATCTACCCTGCCTTCTAACTGATTTCAGACTAACATAGCTAACTACTAGGGCTGTGCAAAATGTTGACAGATGTTTCGTTTCAAAGGAGTTTCAATGCGTTTTGAGCTCAAAACACCAAAGCCGAAATGAAACGCAAGGCTTTGAAACAGCTTTGAAATGAAATGAGGGCGCTCAAAAAGTTTTGAAAATTTTGAAGAGTTCCAAGTTTTGAAGCCAGGCTTGCAGGGAAATACAAACTAAAGAGAGGGAAAGGGAAGAGCCCCCCATATTGACTGTGTAGCTGGCCAGTGACTGTGATCCTTCCCTGAGGTCCTTTCCCAACCCAGTGCTCTGTGGGAGGGATGAAGAACGAGCATAAAAGCATTGTTTGAAATGAGCTTTGTCAGATGTGCCTTTGTCAGCTTACTGAGCTGTGTCCTCCAGCAGCATCAAGAGCATCAGGAAGGCTCTCACTTCCTACTTGCTGGTCTGTTCCTAGCAAGTGGGATCCAATCCTTTCTGAAACGCCCTAATACCCTTTCCTAATTCATTCATTTCAATTGATTCCTCCCCCCAAAATCCTTATTTTTTTTGTTATTCTCTGAAATTCTTTCTCCACATAAAAGAAATCTGTGTTTTCCCTGATAGTCTGCATTGTCTGTGCAGGAAAACACAACATATATTACATAAATATATACATTATATTACAGAAACATACCCAGATTTTCCAGAACACCAAACATGAAACGTGCTGGAAAGGCAGGTGGCTGCTCTTCTGGCTGGGGTGGAAGTTCCCCCCCACCTAGCAAAATGTAGACGCAGCCTCTTTCTAACCGCTAGCAGCCATGCCACTTCTGCTGCTAGTGGCACCAAGAAGATGGGAGCAGTGTCTGCTTCCCCTCCAATAACACCTGCCATAATAACAACAACCCTGAGCACCACCACCAAGTCAACAACATGCAGCACTAGCAGTACAGTCTCCTCCACCCCAATTTCAATTCCCAGCCTGAGCCTTCCAGGGCCAGAGGAAGAGCTGGCACTGGACCTGGATCCCAGTGCCCTAGCAAGGGAAATTCTGGGGAAGGAGGGGGATTCCTCTGAGTTTGTGCTCCACACCCCTCAAGTTTCTCCTAGAGCCAGGTCTCCTTCCCTGGAAGGCACTTCAGAGGAGGCTGAGTTAGAGGTTGTGTGGGCAAGTGGTTCAACTGAGTCCACACTTTCTGTTGCTGTGCCTCTGCCTGTTGAGGAGGGGGAAAAAAGCAGCATCTGCATACACATCCACACCCCAGAAGCAAGTGGATAGTGTAGTCTGGGATCATTCTGAGCTGGCAGATGATTCTACATATGCAGCCTGCCTGTACTACTGAGACAAAACCAGCTGATGCAAGGGAACAAAATGCATGAACACCACAGGGATGATGTACCTCCACAGGCACCACCCCCTTGCCCTTGCTCCACCTCAGCCTGAAACCAGTGGGAGTGTGCCCAAAAAGAAGTCCCCCTCTCACTTGAAAGCCCATGTCCCCCTGAAGCAGAGGCAAGCCACCCTGGAACAGTAGGGGAAAGGTGGGCACACAGGAGGGCATGTTCCCAAGGTGAGCAAGGTCACTCAGAGCACTGGGGAGATGCTTGCTGTGGATGGCCATCCCTTCTCCTTTGTTGAGTGGCAAGGGTTCAGGCAGCTCATGACACTCATGGCCCCATTGTACAAAGTGCCCACATGTACCACCTTCAGCAGGATTGTTGTGCCCTCCTTGTATGAGGCATGCAGGGAGTACTTGATGGAAGAGGTGCGCAAGGCAGGTACACAGGTGGCCTTACATTTCACCTTGGACATCTGGTGCAGCCAGGGTGGAGATCAGACCTACCTCTCCCTCGCAGGGCACTGGTGAAATCAGTCAGGCCATCAGTGGGCTCTCTTTCAAGCCAAGGTGATGGATAAGTCTCACACAGCAACAGTTATCATGGGGGCAATGAACCACGTGGTGCAGGGGTGGCTCATTGGGCAGGGCGGGCTCACCCACGGGTTCATGGTTATTGATAATGGGGCCAATATGGTCAAGACCATCCGTTGTGTGGCACACAAGCTGCACCTCATAGTGAAGGATGCTTTGGAGGGGAACAGGGCTGCCTGTGAGGATGCCATCACAACCAGCCACTTGATTTGGAAATGCAGGAAGGTGGCGGGCTACTTCCACCACAGCATCAAGGTGGGTAAGATGCTGTGGGACAAACAGGCAGAGCTGAACATCCTGCAGCACAAAATCATGCAGGATGTGGAGACTTGGTGGAACTCCACATACCTGATGCTCAAGAGGCTGGTCAAGCAACAGAAGTCCATCCATGAGATGGCCTTGCATGGGGAGATTGGGATCAGTGGCCTGCTTAACAAAGCTGAGTGGAATACCATCTCCCAGATCTTGGTGGTCCTCAAGCCCTTCCTTGAGGCCACTGAGAGCCTCAGCAGTAGTGATGCCCTCCTGAGCCAGGTGATCCCTGTAGTGAGGGAACTTGAAAACAAAATGCACAAGTTCCAGGGGATCAATGTTCCTGGCTCGGGCAAGCCGCTGTCACCAGAGGTGCAGGCACTGGTGAAGCGGCTGAAGGATGGCATCAAGAAATGGCTAGATCTGTTCTGGTCCAGTACGGTTCATGTGCTGGTGGCTATGTGCAACCCAAGGGTGAAGGAAGCATATGCAGCAGCAAAACCCCTGAATCACTGGACAGAGGTGCTGGTGAACAGTTAGGAAGGCAGAAGGGCAGAGGCAGGGTGACATGGAAGAGGGGGATCCACTGTCCCATGCCAGCACATCATCCACCAGCCAGTCACCACAGGCACTGCCAATGTGGGCCAAGGTCATGACCTCCATGGTGGAGTCCAGACGTACCGGACCTCACTATCAGACAGGTAGTGCTCAGGCCCTGGTGGCTGCCTGTCTTGCTGAGGATGTGAAACTGCTGCTGTATGATCCCTTGGTCTCCTGGGCAAGCCGCAGCCAGATGTGATAGGATCTGGCCACAGTTGCCTGGGAACACCTGTCCTGTCCACCAACCAGTGTTCCAAGTGAGCTCGTGTTCAGCATTGCTAGGGATGTTGCGACACACCATCTCACCTCTTTGGATCCTGGGTTGGTGGAGCAGCAGGTGTTCCTGAAGGTGAACCTCCTGCTGCTGGGGTTCTCCAAGCTCCAGGTGCAGATAGAATCACATACCAGACAGACAAGGTTCTTTGGGTCAATCTGATATCTTTTAGTAGACCAACTGAATAGGTGGAGAAATATATCTTAGCAAGCTTTTGGGTTGAAAAACCCTTCATCATGCTGAGGAAGCATCTGCAGTTGGTGTATGTGCTCTTCCTGGATGGAAGGAATAGTAAAGAAGCCAGAGGCTGGCATGAAATGCAGGCAATAAAGCTAGTCAGTGAAAATGGAAATGGATGTGTCAGGGGGTGAGGGACAGGCTGGGATAGGGGAGAAGGGGGATCTAGCAGGTAAAAGTGGAGAGGTACCTGGGGAGTCAGATGTCTAGGTTGTAGTGTGTCATAATTCCAATGTCTGAATTGAGTCCATGAGTTTCTGTGTCCAGGAGGTTGATGAAGTGAAGTTCATAGGCTCATCTGTGAAAAGTGGTTGGTAAATTCCTTTTGAGGATCAGGTTTGAGAGATTGGAGACAGGTAGTTGGGTGTTATGGTCTTTGATAAATTTTCAGTGTGCACTCATTCTGGTGTGCAGTTGTTGCTTGATGTCTCTTACATATTTTCCATCAGGGCATTTGGTGCCCTGATGGAGATATGGATTGTGAATATATCTCCATAATGGATATATTATTGGAAGGTTTTGCATATCTTGTCATGGCACAGTCTGGATCCATTTGGTGTGTTCTGGGCTGTAGGAAGTTGGCTTCTGGTGATGAGGTTAGTGAGGTTCAGTGCTTGTTTGAATTTACAAACCACTTTTCACAGATGAGCCTATGAACTGCACTTCATCAACCTCCTAGGTAGTAGGTACAGAAACTGATGGACTCAATATAGACATTGGAATTCTGACGCACTACAACCTGCTGGATATCTGACTCCCCAGGTACTTCTCCACCTTTACCTGTGCTGCTATATCCCCCCTTCCCTCCAAGCCTGTCCCTCACCAAATCAGGCAAGAAATGACAAAGTTATAGGTATTTTTGTGATTCCCCATTATAGCCTATGGGTGAAAGGCTGAAATGGATCGAAACAGCGTTGAAACAGCGTCAAAACAGTAAAACAGTTTTGGCAAAATGAAACAGAATGGGGCTTCAAAACAGAAAAAAACCCCACTGTCTCTTTGAAACTGCGAATCTGAAATCGAAATGAAATGTTGCCATTTTGCACAGCCCTCCCACCTCCTGTAATAGCCATAATAATTTGAAGAACTCAGTGTAATTGGTCACTGAAGTAACTTAATTTTCACCTGCAGTACTCACTTTTCCCGTGTTTCAAAACTGATTCTATCACAGCTCACTAGTGCATCTCAATTCTGACTTCTAAGACTCTGCTGTGGTCTTACCTGTGCTCTGCCAATACACCTCATTTTTTGGCATTTAACACCCACTACTATTTCAGCTCTTCTTAATATGCTCAACATTTTAACTCTAACCTTCAGATTTAGGATACTTAGAAAGCCCTGGTTGTTTCTTTGATAAGACTCCAAGTGAAGCAGGGATGAGATTAAGACCATGGAACTCATTCCCACCATGAATTTACAATATACATTTATATTACCAAACTTAAGTTCAAAGTGTTTCACATCATTGCTACTGCATCACCACATTTCTACATTCAAGATTTCCAGCCACTGTTACACAGCTCAGTTTTAACCACTTTTGGCAGTGAATGCTTTTACAGGAGTCCAGGATTGAAAAAGAGATGAAATGAAATAAATATTTAAAACCATACACTCCTTGCAATTGGCTAAACCAGTTTAAGTGGTAATTTCATATTCAGTGGAAAAAAAATCAAAATCAATAAAAAATTCAAAGACCTTTCCTCTAGACCTTAATGTGTCCTTTAGAGCAGCATAAAAGTAGCATGATTTTATTACTGATTACTCACCGGGAGATTGAGACCAAAGCTTTTGAAGAGCTCGCACTTCTCCTATTCATAACACTTTAAAGCTTGTACTTCACAATCTGGCATAGATAATATTTTTGAAGCTAGTTCAGCCTTTTATCCTTGAAGGCACACACACATACACAGACCCACCCACCCACCCACACAATACAAACGAAGCCAGGTCTGCTTGCAGTGGGCTTTAGCTGCTGGGATATTGACAGCCACTGCTTAAAGAAATGAATCTATTAACCTTTGTCCTATGCAATATCTGTTTAACAGGATCACATCGAAATCCTGAACTAAACTCAGAAGTCTTTAAAGGGGTAAAGTTATAAAAAGAGTGGTTTATTTATTTTATAAGGTTTTTTTTCTGTTCCTGGAAATTTAGAATATAATGACCAAAAAACCTTTTAAAATCCAGTTGTGTATTTTCATCACTGATATCTTTGTTCTACATTTTGCATTCTGATCAGTTTAGACAAATGAAACCAGACCAGTTAATTTTGTTTCTTTTTCTTTTTTTCCTAATTAGTTTAACTTTCTGGACCTTTATGCACTTTTCCAGTGTTGTAGTGGTTGAGCTCCACAGTACCCCTGTGGAAATGAAAGCTGCAAGTACTTTGCACCCAAACCAAACCATTTACCGAAGTGTCTAAATATAGGATTAGGTGCCTAACTTTAGCCACCAACCAAGTTTGAATATTTTCACCCCAATGCACATCAATAATCTTATTTATACAACTCATATTCCCCACTTAAAAGTGTCTTTACATGTGATAGACCTAATGAAAAGTAGGAGGGGGACAATGGTAAAATCAGAGAGAAAACAGACCAGGATGAGTAAAGTGGCATATGCAGGACATCAGGTGATCAGACACCATACTGATGAGTGGTAATAGGGTTACCATATTTCCAGTTTCAAAAAAGAGGACACCTGTCGGGGCCGGAGTGGGGGGTGGTGGTAATACTATCATGGGGGAGGCAGTGAAATGTCCATGCCTTGCCTTTGCCCCTCCCCTCACTCCAAAGCCACAGTCCCCCAGCCCTTCTGCTGCCTCTCACTCCCATCCCACAATACCCCACCCTCCAGACCATGCTGGTGCCCCTCACTCCCAACACCTAGTTCGCTGCACCTGCCCATGCCCCACACTCACAACCCACAACCTTCTGCCCTGTGGTGCCCTTCGTTCTTAAGCCACAACTCCCCAGCCCTCCTCATGCCCCTCACTCCTGACCCACAGCCCCCTACTCCCCCAGCCCTGCTGCTGACCCAGCTCCCTGCTGCTCCTGAATAGCACCCCCACACTCTTCACCTGCTGAAGGGGCAGGCATCTCTCCTGCCTCCCCTCCCTGCTGCAGCCCCAGAGCCCAGGCATCTTCCCCTGTGCTGCCAGGCACCTGCCTCCATCTCACACCCATCCCCTCACACCTCTGACACATGCGTGTGTGCACATACACACACACACACACACACACACACACACACACCCCCGACAGTCCTCAAGACCTGGCCTTCCAACCCCTGCCCCCCACAGACTTACTTGTCTGCAGCTGCCGGGGAGCATGTGCAGACTCACGTGATGCCCCTGTTTCCAATCGCCAGCGCCCCTACTCCCCCACCCCAAGTAGCTCTTTGCTAGGGCAAGCCAGGAAGTGATGGGAAAAATTTCAATGCTGAGCAGAGCAGAATCCTGGACATTTGTTGATATTTTAAAAAACCTCCTGGACAGAGATGGGAGGACCCAAAAAGAGGACTGGTCCAGGAAAACCCAGATGTATGATAACCCTAGATATAAAACGAGACTCTAAACAGCTGGAAAGTAGAACATGGTGTGTGGAAGTAGAAGGCTTAAGAGGTACCATGCAACAGAGAAACAGGTTCAAATTCTGTCAGGAATTTCAAAATATTAGAGGAAATTGGTGCCTCTGGCTATTCATTTATAAAGACAGTACCTGAAGATGTGTCAGTTAAAAAAAAGGGACTAACTGAAATGTTTTAGAGGAAGTCTAGCCTCCTGATAAAGTGATCAGATATGTGGAAAAACTGACTTTTCTAGGTACCTTGCTGGAGTTACACTGGTTGAATCCAGTTTCAGAGTCATTTCTATGCTGTCTCAGAGCCAGAAAAGCACCCTTTTTTTCTTTACTTCAGTTGCCAAAACCCTCCAACATACACCTTCATGACATCCATCAAAAACCTCCTGGGATTCCTTTGTGGGGAAGCTTATCTGGATAGTGGTGATTACTGATCCTCTGTCAATGATGTGGAAATATGGACCCTTGTCAGTGATAATTTGGACCAAAGACCAGAAATATTTTGTAGTAGGCTGTCGAACAGCTTTTACATGTTAATGCTTTTTCCTCTGAACAAACTTGCAGCATTTCTAATTTTTCAGGGAGAGGATGATCCTGAGGTCAAAACGCCATGCTGGGACTTGGATTATTTGGGTTCTATTTCCAGCTGTATAACAGAAATTGTTAATACAATTTTGGGGACTTCACACAATTGCTGTGTGACTTACTTTCTCCATCTTTAAGGAGGATTGGTAACAGTAGTGCTTTCTTTATTCAGGGACCTATTGTGAAGATAAATTCATTAGCATTTGTGAGACACTCCAATACAATGGGACTAGGGGAGAAAACCTAAGTTTCTAAATAGAGGCAAAAAATCCAATTGCTTCAAGCCATTCTCTCTCTCTCTCTCTCTTTTGCTTTGATCTAAAATGAGGGAACTAGCCAAAAAGTAATCTCTGAACCATTTGAACTGGAGATGGACAAACACAGTAGCTGTCCACAGAAGCAGGAAAAAGAGAACAAAACCAGGAACTGTAGACCCACCTGCCTAACTGCTATTCCCAGAAAAATTCTGGAACAAATGATTAAATAAGCAATTTGCAAGAATGTGAGAGACAATAAAAAGTGATAAAAGTAGGCAGTATTTCAAGAATGGATCATGTCAAATCAATCTAATCTTCTTTTTGACAGGTAACAGGCCTAATGGATAAAGGGAAGCAATATATGTGACATATCATGATTCTGTCCCATAATCTAGGCTTTCTTATAAAGAAGTTAAGGAAGCATGGTCTAAATGTAACCACCATGATATGGGTATACAGCTGATGGAAAAATCACTCTGAAAGAATCATTATCTGCAGTGCCCTGTTAAAATTCAAAGTTATCCCAAGTAGCGTCCTGCAGGAGCTTGTCTTGGGCTCAGTTGTACCATTCCGGTTGCAGTACCCTTATCTCCTCTGCCATAGAAGATGTGTAGGGGAGGCACAGGGGGCATGTGCCCCGCTCCGAAAGTGCTGGTGCCCCCCCGACAGTGAGTGCTTCGGCTGGTAGGGGGGCACGGAGAGCACTAGCGCCCCACCTGAAATTGGCTCTGCCGGCAGCATGTTGCCAGCTGGCTGCTGGGGGGAACCCCCCCGGTTGTACCCCACTGGTGCCCCCCGCCAGACTCAGGAGGCACCATTCACCCATGTCCTATGCTTTTACCTATTGCATATTATAAGTAGAGTTACCATACGTCCAAGTTTTCCTGAACGTGTCCTCTTTTTGGGGTCATCCCATCGATGTCCAGGTGTTTAAAAAAAATATCAGCAACTGTCTGGGATTTTGCTCTGTGTCTGCTTTCTTGGCACATCCTGGCTTGCTCCAGCAAGGAGTTGCTTGGGGCTGGGAGCAGTGTGAGAAAGTGATCAGAGGCTGGGCCGTCATGTGCTCTGCACCTGGGCCTTAGCAGCTACAGGCAGGGTGTGTTTATGTGTGTGTGTGTATGCACGCACCAGGGTGAGGAGGTGTGGGAAGTGGGTAGGAGGGTTCTTTGGGGGACAGCAGGGAGCTGCATTGGCAGCAGGGCTATGGGGGGCAGGGGGCTGCAGGTCAGGAGTGAGAGGCACTGGCAGGGCTGGGATGCTGGGATGCCGGAAGCAAGGGGCCCAGCAGGATGAGGGGCTGTGGGTCAGGAGTGAGGAGTATCAGCAGTGTCAGGGAGGCCACGGGTCAGGAGTGAAGGGTAGCAGCAGCGCTGAGGAGGCTGTGGCTTGGGAGTGAGGGGCAGGGGCAGGGCACAGGCATATCACTGCCCCCCCACCCCGCTCAATCATATACCTGCCTCTTCTCCTTCCTCCACTTCCCCCCACACGTGTCCTCTTTTTTTAAACTGGAAATATGGTATCCCTATATAAGTTGGTTTTTTCAGTGTTATGCATGGTAGTTGTGTCTGAGGGTTTGAAGTGGTGACACAGGTAATTCTTTGATTAAAGGTTGCCTGCTAATGCAGGGAACTGAACTCAGTGGCTCACAAGATCCCTTTCAGTTCTAAACAACTTGGATGATGGAAAGAAAATGTATTTACAAAACATATAGATGAAACCAAGCTGGGAAGGTTTTTCAAGCACTTTCTAGGACATGACCATAATTTAAAGAGTGATTTTCAGACATTGGAGAAATTTTATTAAATTTCACTTGTTGATTTCAAATATACAAGCACAAAATGTTACAAATAGGAAGGAAAAAATCAAATGCCCAAATAAGTACTAAATGTGTGAGTAGTAACTAGCCAACAGTATAGCAGAAAAGGATTTGGGTTTTATAGTGAATGAGAAAATGCAAGTCAATGCAAGTCGATGCTATTATTAAAGAGGAAAATCCAAATTCTGTGTTAAATTAACAGCAGTGTTGTGTATAAGACATAGGAAGTAACTACTCCTCCCTAGTTGGTTCTGGTGAAGCTTCAGCAAGAGTACTGTGTCCTGTTTTGGTCACCATACTCTAATAAAAGTGTATACAGACTGGAGCAACAGATGAAAGCAACAAGAATGGTAAGAAGTTTAGAAAACATTATCTATGGGAGCAACTGAAGGAACTAGGTTTTTTTTTGCCAGAAAAGATAAGCCTAAGAGAAGATTTTTTTTCCAATGTGTAAAAGATTGTTGTAGAGGATTAATTGTTCTCTCTGTTTTCAGGGCAAAGGACAAGAAGAAATTAGCTTACTTAGCAGCCAAAACAATTTAGATGGGATAATGATAGCTTTCTAGGGATCATGGAACACTGGAACAGATGATCTAAGATTGTTGTAGAAATTTCTTCCTTGGAGGGTTTTAGAAGCAGATTAGACAAACTTCTGTCAGTGGTGGTTTAAGTACTCAGATTCTGCCTCAGTCCAAGTGATTTGACTACATGATATCTAAATGTCCTTCCAGCCCTAGATTTTCTATTACTCTTAAATCATCTCCTTATACTTTAAGGCTATTTTTTTGCATTGTTCAGATGGTACAAGGTAGCCCTGATGCACAGAAGAATCTGCTCTAGGGTTTTGAATCTGGATCTCTCTGGTACTGGTTTTACATTAGTATAACACCACTTACTTCATTGGAGTCACTGCTGATTTAAAACTGAAGATCAGAACTCTAATTATTATTTATAAGCATGTAAAAAAGAGACAGAGAGAGAGAGCATGAAAGCTTTTTGTGTTGTCAGATTACCTGAGAGCTCTGGGATGGGGTTATATATTGTTAGTTTCGTGTTATTGTAAAAGAATAGATATAACCAAAAGATGATACACACCTGCCAAAAGCCCAAGAGCTCCACACGGGAAGTGGTGATATTTGCCTTATACATGAAACGTGATGGGCTTTAATTAAAAGGGGATTCAGTATTTACTGATCTTAACTCCTAGATCACTGTGCAGTGGAATAAAATGTAATGCATGGTGTTCACATAGATGACAATGTATGGGTCACTAAATTCATCTGTAGTGTTTATTGGTTGGTTATAGAGTGGCTTGAATAACTGGTAATAAATGACGGTCCACTTCTGAAAATCAGAAAAAAAATCTATGTGTCATATAAAGTTTCCACTGGACACAATCTCTGAGACCCCCTCAACAAGTATGGCATTGATCCTCTGAGAAAAGAGGATGATAGATTCAAGGAGGCTACCAAGAGGTTTCTATGAACTATGAAACAATGAAAAATGACTGGAGCACTGTCATGGATGGGTATAAACTGTTCAGGAAGAACAAGCAGGGAAGAAAAGGAGGAAGAGTTATTCTGTAAGTAAAAGAGCCATATGATTGCTCAGAGCTCCAGTATGAAGCTGGAGATAGGCCCGTTGAAAGGCTCTGGATTAAGGTTAGAGTAGAGAGCAACAAGGGTGATGTTGTGGTGGTGGTGATCTGCTATAGACCACCAGACCAGGAGAAAGTGGTGGATGAGGCTTTCTTCAAACAGTTAGTGGAAGTTTCCCAATCACAAGCCTTGGTTCTCATGGGGGACTTCAGTCTCCTGACATCTACTGGCAGGGCAATACAGCAGTATGCAGGCAATCCATGAAGTTTTTGGAGAGTGTTGGAGACAACTTTCTGGTGCAAGTGTTGGAGCAGCCAACTAGGGACTGTACTCTTCTTGACCTGCTGACCACAAACATAGATGAATTGGGGGGGAATGTAGTAGTAGATGGCAGCTTGGGGACCAGTGACCATGAGATGATTGAGTTCAAGATCCTGAGGAAAGGAAGGGTGGATAGCAGCAGAGTACAGACCCAGGAGTTTAGAAAAGCAGACTTCAACTCACTCAGGGAACTCATGGGCAGGATCCCCTGGGAAGCCAGTCTGAGGGGGATAGGAGTCCAGGAGAGCTGGCTGTATTTTAAAGAAGAGTTAATGAGAGTGCAGGAACAAACCATCCCAATGTGCAGGAAGACTAGCAAGTATGGCAGAAAAACAGCTTGTCTTAGCAGGGAATTCTTCAGTAAACTAAATCACAAAAAGAAAGCTTATAAGCAGTGAAAACTTGGACAAATAACTAGGAAAGAAGATAAGAACATTACTCAGGCATGCAGGGATGAAGTTGGGAAGGTCAAAGTGTAATTGGAGTTGCAGCTACCAAGGGATGTCAAGGGTAAGAAGAAGGGTTTCTACAAGTATGATAGTAGCAAGAGGAGGATCAGGGAAAGTGTGGGTTCCTTACTGAATGGGGGAGGCAACCTAGTGACAGAGGATGCATAAAAGGCTGGTGTACTCAATGCCTCTTTCACCTCAGTCTTCACAGGCAAGGTCAGCTCCCAGACCACTGCACTGGGCAGCACAGCTTGGGAAGGAGGGGAGCAGCCAACAATGGCAAAAGAACAGATTAGGGACTATTTAGGAAATCTGGACATACACAAGTCCTTTGGGCTGGATGGGATGCACTCAAGGGTGCTGACAGAGTTGGCTGATGTGATTGCAGAGCTGCTGGCCATCATCTTTGAAAACTCATGGTGATCAGGAGAGGTCCCAGATGATTAGAAAAGTGCAAACTTAGTGCCCATATTTAAAAAAGGGGAAAAAGGAGGATCCAGGGAACTACAGACCAGTCAGTATTGCCTCAGTCCCTGGAAAAATCAAGGAGCAGATCCTCAAGGAATCCATCTCAAAGCACTTGAAGGAGAAGCTGATTAGGAACAGTCGGCATGGATTCACCAAGGGCAAGTAATGTTTCACTAACTGGATTGCCTTCTATGATGAGATGACTGGCTCTGTGGATGTGGGGAGACCAGTGACTGTGGTATACCTTGATTTTAGCAAGGCTTTTGATATGGTCTCCCACAACGTTCAAGTTAAGGAAGGACAGGCTGGATGAATGGACTGTAAGGTAGATAGAAAACAGGCTGGAGCATTGGGCTCAGAAAGTAATAATCAATGGCTTGATGTCTAGTTGGCAGCTGGTATCAAGTGGAGTGCCCCAAGGGTTTGTCCTGGAACTGGTTTTGTTCAATGCTCCACCAATGGCCTGGAAGATGGCATAGAGGGCACCCTCAGCAAATTTGAAGATGACACCAAGATGGGCGAGTAGTAGGTATGCTAGAGGGTAGGGCTAGGATTCAGAGTGACTTAGACAAATTGGAGGATTGGACCAAAAGAAATCTCATGAGGTTCAACAAGAACAAGTGTGAAGTCCTGCACCTAGGACAGAACAGTCCCATGCATCAGTACAGGCTGGGGTCTGACTGGCTAGGCAGCAGCTCTGCAGAAAAGGACATGGGAATTGCCATGGACAATAAGATGAATGAATGTGAGCCAGCAGTATGCCCTTGTTGCCAAGAAGGCTAATGGCATACTGGGTTGAATTGGTAGGTGTGTTGCCAGTAGTTCAAGGGAAGTGATTATTTCTCTCTATTCGGCACTGATGAGGCCACATCTGGAGTATTGTGTCCAGTTTTGGAACCCCCACTACAGGAAGGATGTGGACAAATTGGAGAGAGTCCAGCAGAGGGCAACAAAAATAGTTTGGGAACTGGGGGACATGACTTATGAGGACAGGCTAAGGGAATTGGGTTCATTTAGTCTAGAGAAGAGGAGACTGAGAGGGGATTTAATAGCAAGCTTCAAGTACCTGAAGGAGGGCTCGAAAGAGGATGGAGCTAGACTGTTCTTTGTGGTGGCAGATAACAAAACAAGGAGCAATGGTCTCAAGTTGCAGCAAGGGAGTTTAGGTTAGATATTAGGAAGAATTTTCTCACTAGGACGGTAGTAAAACACTGGAACAGGTTACCCAGAGAGGTTGAAGAATCTCCATCCTTGAAGGTTTTTAAGACTTGGCTAGACAACTCTTTGGCTGGGGTGATCTAGTTGAGAACAGCCCTGCTTTGAGCAGGGGGTTGGACCGGATGACCTCCCGAGGTCCCTTCCATCCCTAATTTTCTATGACTCTATTATTTGGCACCAGTAAAGTCTTGCCTAAGAACTTACCTTTGGCTCCTTATGGATTCAGTGACATTATTTCTGGCCCAGAGGTTCCATGCAGGGAGCCATGTGGCATATTGGAGGCTGATGCTGCCAGGCACAGTAAATGTACAGTGTAGATGTGGCCACAGTGCTCAAGGCTTATATTCTGAACTACGTTCAGACTTTCCTCAGCACAGTTCACCGTTCTGAGGAGACAGACAGGTGCATAGGCTTTGCAGCCTGTCGATTTTGGAGCTGTCCATTTCTCAGTGTAAATTAGAACAGCTTTTAAAGAGCCTTTGTATTATTCTGATTTAGGCCTGACCACTCAGCCTCAGTGGAACACTTTAGCAACCAGCAAGAGGAACCCTGAAGGAAATCCAGCCCATTAAGCTGGATATCCAGCCACAAATGGGGACAAGAATTTAAATTGTCTTAGAAGAAATTAACTTTGGATCATATAGAAACAGTAGAAATATGTGTGTGTTGGCTGGAGTACGGAGATGAACGTGGGTGGATCTAGAGGGGTACAGATGGTGAGATGCATCATCACATCTAAAACAAGACTTTTTTTCCAGTTAAAAATAAACTCAAAGCTCTACCAACACACTAGAGACTTAGGGCTGTATTACTCGGTTTACAATTTGAAGCATAAATAAATATAGCTTCACTGAAAAGAGTTAAAAACAATCAACGGGGTTGTGAAATAGGAGCTTCATTACTAGGAGCAGCTAACAGACAGCAGAATTGTAGAACAAAGGGTAGCTTGAGTGGAGAAACATCAAGACCATTAAAAAGAAGAATGGGTTGTTAACTTCTGTGGAATGAAGAATTTAGAAGGGATAAGGTCATTTACAAAGGCCCATGAAGTCAAGTGATTTCTTCAGCACTGCCTGCCTAGAAATGTAGCTGCCACTGCCAGGCAGTTGGTTTTAAACTTTGAGTGGACCAAGAATCAAAGGAGGAGGGGGAGCAAGTGTATTAGTGCAACCCCCCCGCCCCCCCCACTGGATCCATCTTTGAGGATGAAGCATAGACCGAGAACACCTATTAGAACAACTGTCTCAAAATTTAAACACTATTGTTCTTCAAATAGGCAATGAAATCCTGCCTTCTAATGCCACTTTCTGGCTGCAGATTTCAGATGTGCTAGTTAATGGAAATACTGATTTTGAAATGCGCAGAAGAAAAGTTGTTATGCATGCTGAGGGAACTGTTTTCTTTTCCCTTTGTCTTGTTTCAGGTATCAGTTTTACGAGTGATTCTTCTTGCATGATTAGGAACATGGCCTTGGAACACAGAGCTTCTATGAAAGCAAGGGCAAAACCTAATATAGCAAGTTATTAGACTGAAAACAGAGCATGTAGCTGCCAGTCTCATTTGTCAGGTGTATGAGAAAGAGGAAATCAGAGCAGGGTCTGCAGAATGGTAATACTATAAAAAGCATGTTAGTAAATATGTGTGGCTGCCTTGCTAGAACTGTGTCAAAGATACTGTGTTGCTAACATTAGTTTCCCTTATAACTCAGGTAACTTCAGCCTGTGTTTCTGGAGCAGGAGGGCCAGTATTCTATCCCTGTTGTTACTGTTAAGCAGGATAGATAACTGTGAAGTTTGTTCATAATCTTTCCCATACAACACCTATTATATATTTACAATTTTGCCTTAGTCTGATGAGAATAAACCTGTTGAAAGGTTGGCACAACATAGAAAAGCACTATATAAGCTTTATATTGACACAAATTTGGTGGCTGCCTACCCTGATGTAGGTAAGTTGGGCATCAGAAGATTTCCTGCAGCCAAAAGCTCAGTTCTTGGGTTTGGTTTAGCCATGCTTGGAGTAGGTCCTGAGACAAGGCACCGTCCAAGTTATTCTAATTTAGGTCTGACCACTGAGGCAGCTTTAAGGCTCTATTTTATCACCATCTGCTGTGCCCCCAAGGGACTATTTCAGCACCTGGGACTAGTTAGGGAACATGGTAGAATTCCATTTATGTTTCCTATTCTGAAAAGGGTGCTTTAAAATGTTTATGCCATACATGGATTCCTTCTATTCAGGAGATATTGTCATCTCGCAAGATTGGTTAACTTCATAGTCCCTGTACTTTTAATGCCCATTGTCTTTAATGGAGTTAGAGGAAGGATGAATTTGCTCAATAGAATCGATTATGCAGCTACTACTCACCCCCATATTTGATTCAAACCTTCACTCAAAACCTTTAGTGCTTCCTGACAGCTGGCCTGATGCTCAGAGTCAGCAGTTTCTTTTCTTACAAGTTCTAAAGGAGATGTCTCAAGGCATTGACCTTTTCCCAATAAGATTACTGTGGAGTATGTACCCTCTCTCATGCACACGCACCACCAGGCATTGCCTTTTCTTTCCCTGGCTGATTAATGGTGAGGATACATTATCAGAGCTAATAGGAGTCAAATGAAGAAAACTAGTCAAGTGAAACTCTGAAAATTGGTTCCTGTGCTTTCGCCATCTCTTCTAATACCTAATGCCAGGGATTTTCATTCTTGTCCAGCCGGGGCTAAAAAGGAAAGGATTAGAAAGTAAATAACTCCCACACCTGCAATAGGGGAGCGCTCAGCTGTTTCATTGGCCCATTTATTAGCAGGACAGAAATGTAAATCTATATCACAGAAATGTTTTCTCATTCTTTATAAACTGCCATTCTGGCTTGGAAGATAGGTGTATGCCCTGGCTTTCCACCTCTCTGTCTGTGTCCATCTGTCTTTGTATCTTTATCATTCTCTGGCCCAATTTAATATATCTTTACTTAGCCAACATACCCATAGACTTCAATGGATATTTTACCAAACGATGGAATGCAAGCTTTGATCCTTGATAAAGGTTTCCTTGATTGTCATCAGATAGCAATAGTTGAAATTTTTAAGGGAGAAAGGATATCTTAGATGGGGTTGTGTGTGGCTTTAGCTACACTCAATTTCCCATTCCTGACAACTCTTCCTTCAGGTTTCATCACTCCTTCCCACCTCACTTCCCTGCTACATAATGTTGAAAATCATTTCATTGCTTTTAACATAATCACTGATGTCTGTATGATGGAAATGTAATGGACCACATAAACTAAAACACACACATGGCTAAAAATGGTGTTACCTTGGCTTTTTCAGTAGTTAGACTGTTTCCAGCTCTGGCTGAATTCGGGAGACTAGGGCCATGTGCAGACATTCATTTTCTCCTGAGAGAGTTACTGCTGTCCCAGAAGAAACCACAAATGTACAGATGTTCAGGATTTTGCTTTCAGAGCAAATATGGCCACCCTCGGAGAAAAATCATGTGCCTTAAATCACCTCTGGGGGAATTTCTTTTGGGAGAGCAAATTTCTGTATGTTTTCTTCTTAGAGGCCTCCAGCATCCTGGGGTGCTTTGCTCCCATCTCCACCTCTCCCCCAGGGAGAATGTATTTTATATGCTGGACTCTACTGCTCCAGTCAAGCAGGGAACAGAACACAGCCCCTTCACAATTCCTACAGTGTGTTGCAGGGATACACAGGTTGAACAGTCTGGGTTGGTCAATCAGGGCTGCCCCATGTACTGCTGCCACCCACCTCTGGGCAGAATGAGGGAGCCTGCAGACCATGCTGAAATGTGTTTACAGGGGCTTTCTGGCTGCACGGTGTCAGCAATGCAAGCTCTCTGCTCTTCAGGGGTTCAGCATTTGAATGTCTGTTCTGGTATCTCTAGGTAAGTTTTTCTGCCAGGAGAACAAACCTGGGAGAATTCTCTCAGATCATTTGAAAATGTGTATGTAACCTAAGGGAGATTCCTCCAGCAGCTGGTCACTTCCCCAGTATAGGCTTAACTCTGTGTGTCTTTGTACATGTTTTTATTTCTTTCCTAACATAATGCTTTACTCTGTGCTATTGCTGTCATAGTGTAGTCTGTAAAATGCATGGTAGGAACACCCTTTGAATTCTTATCTGCTTTGTCTGTGAAAGTGATAGAAAATACACTAGGAGAGAAAGTACAAACTCATTTCCTATACATAGAAAGATGAAATTCCTCTACATGCTCCTAGCTTGTTATCCTTGGACTTGTTCTCTTTCTCTCAGCTTCTGTCACCCAGCTGATGGTTATCTTCCTACATCAATAGTCAAGGTAATCTCTCCTCTTTGACATTGAGTTTGATTTGGTATTCTAGCTGTATAATAACTGCTGTGACAAACAAAGAGCCCCAGTCTTTTCTAACTTCATATTTAATTTCTAAGTCAGAGAAATTGTCTGGTTTCTTTCTCTTTCTACTGTAAAAACACTATATAAGCATAACAAAAGTAATGATCGGGTAACATGTGAGTCTGTATTCAAATCGGACCATTTTTGTTCCCCCCATTACAGCAATAACACATATTTGAAAGCTGTGAAAACTGGCATTTTGAATATAACATTGTCAATCATTTCTCTCCCTGGCAAGCTGAAGACTTTGTGATAAAACATTTTAAAGGTACTCCACAGAAATTGGTTGTCCTGTATTTTGATTTCCTTTTTTCTGTCACGTAATCAGTTTTGGAACGCTGCGTAGGATATGTTTAATTCTTTGTGTTATTTTTCAGAGACAGTAAGTAAATAAATAAAATAAAAAGTGATCCCCATCAAAAACCCAGCTGCCCTATGTTCACCTACCAGCCATACAATAATACTCTCCAGCAGGAAGAAGATCAGAATTAAGCAATCCTTAAAATATCAAACTATTGGGTGTAGCCCATAATACACAAATGACAATAAATAAGCAAACATGTCTATTTTTTAGTTCTTTCCTTCAATTGTTTCATAGCCAATTTTATTATTATAAGCTTGGGGCAATGAGAAGCCCCCATAGGCTATACAGGGGCCTGGGGAAATCCTGGGAGCCCCAGCACAGGGTAAACAGACCCTCCACCCCTGCAAAAACTCACCTGCAGGAGCACGGCTGGAGCAGGAACTGGCACCGTGGCTGCATGAGCCAGCATTTAGCCAGCTTTTCAAACAGCAGCTCCCTGGGTGGGGCAGTGCTGAGCCAATGGCGGTGGCAGGAGATGCCACCATGGGAAGATTTAAAAACCCCACTAGAAGCCGGCAAGGGGGAGAGGAGTGAGGGAGAAAGCCAGTAGGGAGCATGCCGGGCAGGCAGTGACTCCGGTGGCTGGCAGGAGTGTTCCTACAGGTGCTGCGCCTGCATCTGGAGCAGGGGGAGCACCGTCCCTGCACTAGGCTGGGGAGGATCTGTCCCTGGTGGCCTGAGTGGCAGAAAACATAGGAACATCTCTCTGTTAGAGAGAGAGAGAGAGAGAGAGAGAGATCCACAAAATAACATGAGCCCAGCCCTCTGGCACCAGGGTTTGGGGCTCCAGACACCTTAACATCCAGGCAACTGACCGGTGCCAAATCTGACACTGAACCCCTTAGTAAAGGGGCTTACAGTGAATGGTGGAACAGCGAGACCAATGCTCAAGCGGTTGGCAAGTGGACGGGGTGTAGGGGAGGCGGAGCCCCGAGGAGCATTAGCACAAAAGTGAGTACCTCTATCACCGAGTCACCCGAGGAGATGAACACCACTGAACCCCTCCTTTCACCCAATAACATCAAGTCGTGGCAGATGAGTTGAGGGGGCGCTCCAGTGAAGGGGGATGGTACGGTAATCACCCTGCCCACTAAGGATGCCACAAAGCTCTTTGTGGTGAGGACCATTTCTACACATGTATGACAACCAGTACAATGATGCCTAACTCATACTTCTTTTTGTTACTATAAAAATAATGAATTATCATACCCAAAACACTTGATCAGTCCTATAATAAACTTGTATGGGAAGTCTAGTGTCTGAAAGACACAAGATGATAACAGATTTTTAGAGCAGCACTATGATATCATATAATTGATCCAGTAAGTGCACAGCCATCTTGTACCCCGAGGGTGCATCTACATATGCAATTAAAGTGAAGCAATAAACTCTGGAGCAGCTCGAGCAGGACTAAACTGCTCCTGGGTGCAGTGCCTACATATGCGGGACAACAGCAATTTGAGCTAAGGTGGAGCAGGCCCCTGGCTGGCTGGGCTGGCTGGGAGCAATTTATGCATGCAGTTAGCATCTACACATGCATTTCAGCACAGTAAAATATTCCTCAACAGTATTATCTTATGGCAGACTTAATTAGTTTACTATGCCCTAATACTAGTGCATGTGTAGATGGTGACACTTTACTGTGGAGCTAATTAGTTTACTTCCCAAGTAAAGCACATGTGTAGATGCAACCTGCATGATCAAAATGGTTCTATTTCAAGATAAACTAAAATATAATTATTCATCTCAGAGTTGTGGGTCATTTTTTCAGCTAAATGAAAGGTCTAAAGAAAAAGCTTTGCTAGATTATACCTTAAGGCAACATTTGTGAGAACAGAAAGTCACCTGGTCTCTCACTTGACTCTGGCTTTATTGTCTCTGTTCTTTGTACAGGTGGCTAGTGGAGATTCTTATCTGTTAAACACCAAACTATTAGTCCTTTTCAGGATTTAAATAATATTTTATACTATGTTTGCTAATTTGAACTGCTATTAAATACCCATTTCTTCACATCCCAACAGCTTCCCCTGCAGCAAAGACAGAATGCTGATTGTAATAATAAGTTCTTTACAGACATTAAGGCCAGAATCCTATTTCATTTTACTTGCCAAAATGACACCTACCCTGCAGTGTAATACCATTTTTGGTACTTATGAATAGTTTATGATTCTCTTTCATATGCAGTGTAGATTCACATGTACCCACATACTTACTGAGCATGTTTTTGTTCTATCTGGGCAAGTATGTAGCTTCATACATGCATATGGCATCCTAAATCCAGAATTTTTTCTGGGTAGTTATCCATGAAGCAGGTGACCCAGGATTTGGCCCCTTCTCCTTTAATACACTGCTGTAACCACAACAGATTAGGCATTATTCAATTTTCCCATTGAAGTTGAGCTTCTACACCTTGCTTTTAAATATTCATCGAATAAAATGGGTGGAGAAAATTGGGGAAGTTTCTGCCTCATTGGGAGCCAAGGTCCATGTAAGAACTCATGTCCCCCTCCCTTCCAGAATGGCATCCATCTCACTGACCCACATGCCCTCTACACTGTTCTGTTTTTCCTGGCTACACAGCTATCTTTCTTGGTTGCTCAGGGCCATTTCAAACCATTTCAAATGAATGGAAAGTGAGGGGACTCTTTATATAAAATAGGATTGTAAAATATATGAAACTTACGGTAGTTACAGGGCTGGATAACTGGGTTACTCTTGATGTCCATCAGTATCATTACTCTCAGTTTACAGGTGAGGAAGGTGAGGGACAGAGAAATGAACTTACTAGGCTAAGAGAATGACAGAAGAATCAGCAGTGGGGAAAAGGCAGAATTCAGGAGTTCCGACCTTTGGTTTGGGTCATTCTTGTAGATGGTACTGCCTTAGATGTGGGCCAATGAGTGAAATGACATCCAAACATATGGCTTAAGATTGTGATGGCATATAACATATATGCAGGTTAATGCCTTCATTGCAGAGTCAAAGGGAAAGTCAATTTTTCTAGTGGAAGGTCTTTAGCAAAGAGGAAATATCGGAAAATAGCAAAGAAATCACTGTAAAACACTGGCCTCCCAGTCAGTTTTCCCTTTGGCTAAATTCTTTTTTAATTTTTCATGTTTACACAGGTGCAAAATCCTCTTAAGTAGTTCCTCACAGCAGCCATGAAATTTCAGTTACAATCCTATCTGCCCTGAAAATATTTGGGAGAAATTGATTTCCTAATTAAAATCACATGGTTGTCTATGCCTATTTTATATTTATAAAAAATCAAGAAAGAAAAGTTCCCTCTATGAATAATTTGTATGAAGAGTTAAAAGTTTGGGAAGCTTTATGTGCCAATAATGTGAGTTGAAAAGGCTCTGACGCCTCACATGCCTCTGTGTGCCCCTGTAAATTCCCTTAAGTTAGGATATGGTAATTTTTGTCATTTCACATCCTTGTTATGGTGGAATATGTTAAATAAAACAACTTGCAGGAATAGAACACATGCTATCTATTGGGGTTTTTCATTCCTAACCTCCTTGCACCAGTCATTAAATTTTGGATATTTGACAAAAAAAGGACAAAAGTGCACCTGACTATATATAGTCCATCATGCCAACTTTTGTGAAGCACACTAGGTTGTTTTAGATAATAGCACACATACAAAGGAATGATGGTTAGCTTCTGGGCCGGATACCTTTGATTCCCCAACCCAATGATCAGGTTCCCAATTACAGATAAACTGATTGGGGATGGCAAATCAATGCTATGTGAGGCTTAAAATCATATCTTTGGTCCCATGGTGAGACACAGTAAATGTTTTGCCCTGGCATCCTGCATCTGTTTTTAAAAATATAGTGAAATCAGTACTAAGGAGCTTGCTTCACAGATGAGATTCATTCTAGATTACTTAAGGAATTGGCTGAAGTCATTGTAGGCCTTTTATCTTCGAGAGCCCGTGGGTGTCAGGTGATGTTTCCAAAGACTGGAAAATGGTAAATATATTGCCCATTTTTGAAAAAGCAGAAAGGCAAGATCCAGGGAATGACCAGTCATTCTAACTTTGATTATGGAGTGTGATTGAGGAATCTATTTCTAGGTTTCAAAAGAATAATAAAGTAATCAGGGATATCTAACATGGATATAACAAGAGAAAGTCATGCTTGACTAACTTGGCATCTTCTTATAACAAGGTGACAGGTTTTATGGATGGCAGGAGAACAGTGGATGTGATGTATCTCAACTTTAACAAGGCTTTTGACACTGTCTTCTATGGCACTCTCATTAATAAGCTAAGGAAATATGGTTTAGATAAAACGGTTGGGGGAGAGGGGGAGTGCACTGAATCATAGCGCTCAAATAATAGTGATTAATGGTTCAATATCTAACCAAGAGGAAATATCAAGGGAGTCTCTCTAAGAGTCTCTCCAATGGTCTGCCCTGGATCTGACAGTTTGGTATCTTTATTAAAGGGTTGAGTATGGAATTGAGTGTATACTTTGTAAATAAGGCTGGGTAACAGAAACTTTGGAGGATAGGAATAGGATTACAGGTGACCTTAATATGTTGGGAAAATGGTCTGAAATTCAGCAAGTGCAAGTTGAAGTACTACACTTAGGACAGAAAAATCAAATGAATATAAATGGACAGGATAATTACTGTTGCAAAATATCCGTGATGTATTAACAAGCATATTGTGATGTATTAACAAAAGTGTCTCATGTCTGTCACAGGAAGTGATTCATCCTCTTTTCAGCACTGGTGTGGCCTCATCTGAGTACTATACTTCAGGGATGTGAACCAATTGGAAAGAGCTTAGAGCACAGCAACAAAAAATGATTAGAGGCCTAGAAAACATGACATAAAAGACAATTGGGATTACTTGTTCTGAAGAAGAGAAGATGGAAGGGGGAGTTTGATAACAAACTTCAACTCCAAAAAGGATTGTTATAAGTCGATGGTTGTTGACAATAGGTATTGTAAGACTTAGGGCCTTGGCAACATAACATCTTTCCTGTGTGTGACTGGATTAGGTGGTGTTATTTTTATCCCTCTAGCCCCTCCCTGATATTGCTGTCTCTCCCACCATGACTTTGGGGTTCTTTTCTTGGTTTTGGGAGTTGGTTCTCCAGGGAGATCACCTCAGACTACCCCATGACTTCTCTACAGGGCTCCCCATCTTCTACACCCCACTTTTAATTCTTAATCCTACACCTGGTTTACTTAATTCAAGAAGTGCCCATCCAGGGCCACAGAGGCCAACAACTGGAAACCTCCAGACCACCCTTGAAGCCAGTACCTGGCAAGGGGGTTGGGCAACAGCCACTTTTTTTTAAGTCCCAGAGACAAAGGAACCTTTGTCTGGGGCTGCCCCAGCTGGCAATCCAGTAACTTCAGTCCCAACAAAAACAGTGCCAAACCAGGAAAGGAACAAAACAAAGCAAAAAAAAAAAAAAAAAAAAGAAAGGAACTCCTCCCCCCCATATGGTCCTCTCAAGCTCCAGAGAGCAGTCCTACCCTTGCCGAGGGCTGAGCCTATTCAGTCCTCCCACTTCCCTTCCCTACATCTACTTGGTGAAGGCTGCTACAGACTGGCTTCCTGTTCAAGTTTAGATTCCCATGGAGGCACTTCCCTGAATGGTGGTCCTCCTACCACCTGCACTGGGTTTCCAATGCCTCAGTGGTGCCAGATGCTGCAAGTCAGCATCAAAAGGAGAGCTCTTTGGCATCCCACACTACCCGCTGCCAACATCTTTCATCAGCTTCCCCTCTCTGGGGCTGGAAGTATTCCCTGTGGCTTGCCACCTGCCAAACCAGAGGGAGCACTCTCTTCAGAAATGTGGTGCACTAGTGCATTTGCTGATGACAATCTTCTTTGCTTCTGGGATGAGTATGGGGAAGTTACTCTCCTTCTTGGGGGGGGAAGGGGGTTCCTTCCCAACAACCTTTTCTGTAACAATGGTGATCAACCATTTGCTCTATGCACGTGATCTAAGATAAATAGTAATGAGATGAAATTGCAACAAAGGAAATTTAGGTTGGATGCTAGGAAGATCTTTCTAAGGAAGAGGATGGTTACATACTGGGAAAGATTACCTAAAAAGATTGTAGAATCTCTGACATTGGAAGTTTTAAAATTCAGGTTACACAAACCTTTCTTTCTGGGATGATGGGGACTAGGCAAAGGAAAGACCTGACTTTCTGTGTGCTTCTGTGCTGGTTTTCTGGTTTTGGGGTTCTGGCTCTCAACTCTGGTTTCTGATAGGCCTGTGTGAAGTGGCTAGTATTTGCTTCGGATTCAGTCGATTCGGGGGACAGTGATTTGATTTAATGACTTGACTCACTGGCCTGAATCGATTCAGCCAAATTTGATTTGGAGATTCAGCCACTGCCAAATTGGCCAAATCTCTGAATCAAACAGGCCCCATCCCCCACCTGCTCTCCCAGCCCCGTCAATGGGTGCCCCACCTGGCCCCAGCATCTCAGCTCTTTAAAAAAAAAAAAAAAAAAAAAAGCCTTGCACTCACCAGATCCTGCCAGGCAGGGGGCGGGGGGGGGGAGGGGGCAATCCCTGTTTCCCCTCCATTGCCCCACGCTGTGTGGGGGGCTCTGCAAAATCCCCCAGATGCCCCAACAGTTGCTGGTGCAGCAGCCAGTGAGTGTGGAGTTTTGTTTTTTTTTTAAAGAGCCAGGACACTGGGGCTGAGTGGGGCAGCCATTGACAGGGCTGGGAGATTGGGCAGGGGATGGGAGCTCATGGCAGAGCCTCCCACACAATGTGGGGTAGTGGGGGCAGTGGGGATTGTGCCCCTCCCACGTGGCAGGAGCCATTGAGTGCAGGGCTTTTATTATTTTTTTAAAATAAGCTGGCATGCTGGGGCTGGGTGGGGCAGACACTGAAGGGCCTGGGAGAGTGGGCAGAGCTCAGGGGGCACTCAGGAGGGCTGGGGGAGCAAGCAGGGAATGGGGCCTGGTGGGAGTCCCCCATGGTTCCCTCCTCTTTCCTCCAGCTCCCTCCCCTGCCCACTACTTACCAGCATGGTGTGCGGGTCCAGCTCCCTGTGGCAGCGAGTGGGGACTGCCCAAATCTCTGAATCACTCTAAAGCTCTTCAAATCTTTTCTGAATTGATTCAGAGAGATTAAAATAAATTTGGACCTTTTTATTGGTCTCCTGATTTGATTCGGAGTTGGAGTTTCATCCACCGAATTGGGCTGAATCTCCTCTGAATCGAATCAGCACCCAACGCTTCGCACAGCCCTAGTTTCTGATCCTATCCCTGGCAGTATGCTACAGTTAAAGGACACTGAATCAAATCTTCCACCAGTTTAAATCAAGATTGTTGCAATGACTTCAAAGATCCTATGCTAGTTTACTTCAGCTGGAGCTCTGATTTATACTCTGCCCAAAATGACTTACAAAACAAGATCGATTTTGCAGATGTTAAGTATAGGATCATAGAATCATACAACATGCATCTTCAATCTCCCCTTAAAATGTCCTAACCAGTAACCACCAAGATACAGGCTCTTCCAGCATCCCAAAATCAAAGATCTTCAAAGCAACATATGTCTTCAGTTTCATGACTTTTCGAAGGAGAGTTGGGGGCTTCCCTAGATGACCTCCTGAGGAACCTCCAGTCCTACTTTTCTATGATTTTCTGATTACCATATTTTTAATTTGTTTGTCCAAAATATTTTGCCATTCTATGGCACATTTTTACCAGGTGCTACTTTACAAACATAATTCCTAAAGCTTCAGAAGTCTCTTATGTGCACACAGGGAAATGTAGGTACAGACAATTAAAACATCTTGCCCAAGTGCCAGCTCTCCAAGGAAGAAATGGAACTCAGGAACTCTTTGCCCCTGTTCTGCGGCAAAGCACTTAAGCAGTTATTTTAAAGCTATAGGACCAAGACCAGATCCCTAGCTTCCAGAAATCACTATAGCACCACTGCCTTCAGTAGGGTTATGATGATTTTTATCAGCGGAGGAATTCTCTCTGTATGTTTTATTAACAAGCATATTTTATTTGTATGACATTTAATTTAATTTACTTCACTGTTAATTTTAAAACATTATTATTATTTGTCAAGTAAAATATATATTCAATCTATTATCAGGACATTTCGACAGGCCAGAAATATCCCCAGGAGGACACCATTGCTCACCAAGAATGATGTAGAACTGTGAATGAATGTTTTCACTTTGTTAAGTCTTGATCATTTTAATTCATTATTTACCAGGATTTCCAGTGGTATTATTTCAAGGATGCAGTTTGTGTAGAAAGAGCTGCAGCTCATGTCTTTCCAAGCTCATATTACTCCCACACTAAAATCTCTTTGCGGGTTTTCTGTGAGGTTTGGTGTCAGTTACCTAAAAGTTATAAATCTCTATGAAATAGTTCAGGGGCTAAGACCTGTTCTGTTTTGTCTGCATGTTGCCCCATAGGCAGAACACCCAGATTATTCATTTTACTTTATTCATCTTACCTATCACAAGCAATAAGAAACACAATCTCCCTCTACATGTTATACTTAGGGCGTGATTAACCAGGTAATCGTGTCTTAAGTTGATAAAACAAGCAATAAGCAATAAAGTTATTCCACAGAAAATGTGTAATAACTTTGTAGTTTGTTCTAATCAAGACATTAATTAATTGAATATGTGGCCAAGTGCTTTCCTGTGGCTGGGAGCCCCATTAACTGAGGGGCTCCCAGCCACAGGGGTGTGCCACCCACTGCTAACTCTGCAGCTGACAAGGCTTGGAGTGGTGGCAGCATTGTCAACTGTGTGGCTTGCAGTGGGGACAATGCTGCCAGTCCCATGAGCCTCCTTGGCTGAAGGACTTGCCATGGGGGGCAGTGTCTTGAGCTGCGGGGCTTACAGTGGGGGCAATGTTACAGCTACTGCAAGTCCTGCACCTCATGAGGCTTACAGCAGTGGCAGCTTTTCACTGTGCCTCCACTGTGAGCCCAAAGCCTTTGTAGGCTGTGGAGCTTGCAGTGGGGACACTGTGGGGAACGCTGTTCCTGCTGTGAGCCCTGCCGAACCCATCAGCTGTGGGGCTCACAGCCGTGGGAGCCAGTGCATGGAGAGCTTGGGATCATGATCCCAGGCTTCTCTGTCCTGGTGATAAGGTGTGATTAGACCCTCATGTGTGGTTGTGTGGAACACGTGTTAGATGCCATTGGGCCTTTACGTGTACATGTAGAGGGGCCCAAAGGATTTCTGAGATAATCAATCTACTGAGACCAACAGACCCTAATAATAAGAGACCACTTCAGCTCTCTGGGATAGGAAGGAAGACTCACTGCAACACCTACTTCCTGCCTATCTTTATACCCCTATCCTTAAGCACCAGTGTAACTGGCAGGTTTCTGGATTAACCCCTGAAGGACCAGGATTTTGAGGTGCTACTCTACTTTGTCAATGCATCCTTCTCTCACCGTGCTCTCCTCACTGTTTTTTATTGCTACTTTAATTTATCTGCGTATTAGAGAAAAACTCATAAAACTGCACAAATATATACAATATAAGAAAAGTGCACATGAAATCTGGCTAGAAAGATTCCAGTAAAAGACCATTTTTATCAGAATTTGGCAGTTTGTTAAAACTGAAGCATTCTGTGGAGAGAGTTCAATTTTGACAAAATAATGATTGAAGCAGGTCCCTGTTGGGAATGATACCTATGTCTTGCCCAGCTCATTAGCCTAGCTCTTCAGCAGCTCACCTGGTGAGTTGATGTAGAGTCAGGATACCAGCTCCCAAGTCGACTGCTTCAGATGAAGGATTCCATTTCCTTTCCTGAAGAATTTCAAAATGTTTGGTTTTTTTGTTCTGAACTGGATTGGGATCCTATTTCCGCTATTGAAAGCCTGTGTGAAATGAAATGAACTTTCTATGCCCAACTCTAATGAGGTTCTTAATAACAAAGAAACTTGACATACATGGCCTATTGTAAAGGCCACAACTAGTAAATTGAAATGAGAAGAGAGTTACCATATGTTGGTAGATAAAAACTACCAAAAAAAATATCCCTAACAGAAATTTATGGAGAAGGTTAACGATATCTTTCTTTTTTTTTTCTCCAAAGAGAAGCAGAGCCTTCCATAGATTAATTGATTCATGGATTCAGTTTCAATCACATCAGAGGACTGGGTAAGTATTAGCCTTGTTTTATAATTGAAGGTCTACAAAAGTAAAAATGACCTGTTCAGAGTTATACAGGAAATCCATGACAGTCACACACAGAACCCAAATCTCTAGACTTCCAGTGCTAGGACTAAGCCGTGTCTCTCACTGTCACCTTTTATTTTTTTACATGGAGCATAAGCAAAACAAAACAAGCAAGCAAACAGAAAGAAACAACCCCCCCAAAACTAAAAATACCCCACCAAAATACATTGTGAATTTATGTGAAGTGAGCGGAGTAGAGGCATTTTTTTATGCGCTATATTATTTATTTCATTACTTTCCACAGAACCTGTAAAGCACTCTGACAATCTGAAATGGTTAAATATAATGATTTGCTCTTTGCTAATCAAGATTCCAGCTGATAGGACATCTTTCAATCCAGTCGCCGCTGCTGCAGAATTCTTTTATGAAGCATCGGATTATGCTAGGATTTGCTTTGGAATGATGCCGACATCATTGCAAGGAGGGCTTGCATTGTCTGACCTATGGCATAGGCTGTTAGAGTAGTAGTTATACTGCTTGGACTGAATAATAAATACTAGTGTACTTTGCATTCTCTGTCACTTAACCAAATAAAGTTAGCAGATACTTTGGGTCTATAGAAAGACCTCCTGAAATGTAAGAATTGCAAATTTTCTGAAGATGACAAATATGCTTATTCCATTAGGAGTAGACGTGTTTGCAGTGCTGGCAGCTCAACAGTAAATCAGAAAGGAGTTTTGGGTCTAGTTTTCTGGAACAGAAAAGCTGTTTAAAAGCTAAAGAGGCGGTAGTCATAAAAGCTAAAGAGGCGGTAGTCATGGGGGACCTAAACTACCCGGACATCTGCTGGGAGACGGAGACAGCAAGGTCCCATTGCTCACGCAGGTTTCTAACCTGTGTACAGGACCTCCACCTGACACAGGAGGTGCATGGTCCCACTAGGGGGAATGCCATACTGGATCTGGTATTGGCAACAGGGGATGACATGATAGGGGACCTCCAGATCAGTAGCCATTTGGGAGACAGTGATCACCTAATAATAGAATTCAACATAAGACGTCGAGTGGGTAAGGTAACTAGTAGGGTGAAAGTGCTAGACTTTAGGAAAGCTGATCTCAATGCACTCAGGCGATTAGTCAAGGACGCACTGCAGAGTAGGAGTTTTGAAGGGATGGGAGCCCAAGAAGGGTGGCTGTGCCTTAAGGAAACGATCCTTTGGGCACAAAGCAAGACGATCCCTGAGCGAGGCAAAAGAGGGAAAGGGGCCAGGAGGCTTCCATGGCTGACCAGAGAAATCCAGGGCAGCCTAAAGGCCAAAATGGGAGCACATAAAAAGTGGAAACAGGGTGAGATCACTAAGGATGAATATACCTCCTCTGCTCGTGCTTGTAGGGAGGCAGTTAGGCGGGCCAAAGCTACCATGGAGCAGAGGATGGCAACCCAAGTAAAAGACAACAAGAAATTGTTTTTTAGATATATTGGGAGTAAAAGGGAGGCCCAGGGAGGAATAGGACCCCTGCTAAATGGGCAGAAACAATTGGTGACAGACAGGGGGGACAAGGCTGAACTCCTCAACGAGTTCTTTGCCTCAGTGTTCCTAAGTGAGGGGCACGACAAGTCTCTCACTGGGGTTGTAGAGAGGCAGCAGCAAGGCGCCAGACTTCCATACGTAGATCCTGAGGTGGTGCAGAGTCACTTGGAAGAACTGGATGCCTTTAAGTCGGCAGGCCCGGATAAGCTCCATCCGAGGGTGCTGAAGGCACTGGCCGACATCATTGCAGAGCCACTGGTGGGAATATTCGAACGCTCGTGGCACATGGGCCAAGTCCCGGAGGACTGGAAAAGGGCTAACATGGTCCCCATTTTCAAAAAGGGGAGGAAGGAGGACCCGGGCAACTATAGGCCAGTCAGTCTCACCTCCATCCTTGGTAAAGTCTTTGAAAAAATTATCAAGGCTCACATTTGTGAGAGCCCGGCAGGGCAAATTATGCTGAGGGGAAACCAGCACGGGTTTGTGGCGGGCAGATCGTGCCTGACCAATCTAGTCTCTTTCTATGACTAGGTTACGAAACGCCTGGACACAGGAGGAGGGGTGGATGTCGTGTACTTAGACTTCAGGAAGGCCTTCGATACGGTATCCCACCCCATACTGGTGAACAAGTTAAGAGGCTGTGACTTGGATGACTACACAGTCCGGTGGGTGGCGAATTGGCTAGAGGGTCGCACCCAAAGAGTCGTGGTGGATGGGTCGGTCTCGACCTGGAAGGGTGTGGGCAGTGGGGTCCCGCAGGGCTCGGTCCTTGGACCGATACTCTTTAATGTCTTCATCAGTGACTTGGACGAGGAAGTCAAATGTACTCTGTCCAAGTTTGCAGATGACACAAAGCTATGGGGAGAAGTGGACACGCCGGAGGGCAGGGAACAGCTGCAGGCAGACCTGGATAGGTTGGACAAGTGGGCAGAAAACAACAGGATGCAGTTCAACAAGGAGAAATGCAAAGTGCTGCACCTAGGGAGGAAAAATGTCCAGCACACCTACAGCCTAGGGAATGACCTGCTGGGTGGCACAGAGGTGGAAACGGATCTTGGAGTCCTAGTGGACTCCAAGATGAACATGAGCCGGCAGTGTGACGAAGCCATCAAAAAAGCCAATGGCACTTTATCGTACATCAGCAGATGCATGACGAATAGGTCCAGGGAGGTGATACTTCCCCTCTATAGGGCGCTGGTCAGACCGCAGTTGGAGTACTGCGTGCAGTTCTGGGCGCCTCACTTCAAGAAGGATGCAGATAACCTGGAGAGGGTCCAGAGAAGGGCAACTCATATGGTCAAGGGCCTGCAGACCAAGCCCTACGAGGAGAGACTAGAGAAACTGGACCTTTTCAGCCTCCGCAAGAGAAGGTTGAGAGGCGACCTTGTGGCTGCCTTTAAGTTCATCACGGGGGCACAGAAGGGAATTGGTGAGTATTTATTCACCAAGGCGCCCCCGGGGGTTACAAGAAACAATGGCCACAAGCTAGCAGAGAGCAGATTTAGATTGGACATTAGGAAGAACTTCTTCACAGTTCGAGTGGCCAAGGTCTGGAACGGGCTCCCAAGGGAGGTGGTGCTCTCCCCTACCCTGGGGGTCTTCAAGAGGAGGTTAGATGAGTATCTAGCTGGGGTCATCTAGACCCAGCACTCTTTCCTGCTTATGCAGGGGGTCGGACTCGATGATCTATTGAGGTCCCTTCCGAGCCTAACATCTATGAATCTATAAGTACAGAAGTGACTGTTGAATATACTTTTGCTCACATGCAGAATAAAGGCAGGTTCAAACTGTCATTTTTTTTCTTTCAAATCTTGAAGTGAGATTTCTGGAGCCAGAAGAACCAGACTGACAGCCCTGAAAATTGAATTTCTTTATAAACGAGTTCAGCAATAGCAAGTTTCTTTTACAGAGTTCAGCCAAAAGATTTTCAGTGTGAAGCAGTGGATGGACAATGGACACTAAAGTATCTTTTAGCTTAGAAGTGGTCCTTCTAGATCAGGGATGACAAAGCCCACTGGTGGGATGGTAGGAGGGATAGCTTGTATTGGTGCCAGTGCTTGACCTATTCTGTGCCTGTTCAGGGGACATCAGTCTCCAGGATTATCAGTCAGACATTTCTACTAACACTGAATTCATTTTACCAAAGAATACAATATCTAAGAAACAGCAGAGTTGAAGGACTGCAAAACTGAGTCTGGATGACCCAAATAAAGGAAAGAGAGCAAATGCTTTACTCTTTCTACAGAGCTTAGTCAAGAGTCATAGTGGCTGGTAAAACCTGGATGGAAATGAAGAGTAAGAGAAGGAAAATATCCTGCAGGCACGGTGGTGGCAGGGGGTTTCAGGAATCCATGAAAAGACAGATGCTATCTGATCATACACTGAGGCCCAAGAAGAAAAAACTGGTTAAGAACTGTTGGAAAGGAAGGATGATCTCAGTTAGGACCATTTTCTTGAACCCTTATTTGAAATGAATGGCATTTTTCACTAGGAATAGTCCTATCAAAGTCAATGGAACTACTTGTAGATCATGATGCAATGCAGACTGTGTAAAAATGATACCAGGATTGAGCTCCAACAAAATAATATTTTGCCTTTATAAAGCACATTTTATCCAAGGGCACATCAGCATAACCTATGGCTCTCAAAGCACATTAAAAAGGGAGTTATCTACAATTTGGGACCCCAGTTCAGGAAAATGTTTAGAGTCTAGGACTTGTGACATTAAAAAAAACAATGGCAGAAATTAATTTTGATAGTGGTTAGAGAACTGAGAAATATGTGAAAATAGGAAAATGGAGGTTACTGTCCCAGTGTAGGAGGGAGACAAGTAAAAAGAGTATGTAGCAGCAAGGAGGAGCAGCTTGATGAAAGCCAGTTGCAGGAGCATGAAGGTTATCCTAGCATAACTAATACAAGGTGAGATCTGATGAACTGAGATGCTCTGACTACTGGGTAAATGACTGTTTCCCTTTAAACAAAGAATCTAATGTTTATAGTACACATTCATACATTTGGAGGCGAAATTTTGTGCTTGTGAAAAGTATAGAATACTAAGCATGAATAATGAAACCTGGAGAAATTCCCAAACTTCCCACTTCTAACAATGGTAATTTTCTGAGGTGCTAAACTGGATTAATAGAATATCAAATCCATTTCCTAGAGGACAGAGTATAGGCAATAGATAGTAATGACACTTCTTCATTATTAGCCTGGATTTCATTTTAGGGTTGAAGTCTGTGGTTCTAAAGCCCTGCGTTAACCAGTCCAACTTCCCTTTCTGCCATTTATTCTGCTTTATGAACACAGTTCTATGCTGGTTGAAATAGGAGCAGTTTTCTTGTTAACACTACCATGTTAAATCAGGCGTGGCCTACTTGGGGCCAAATGGACGATCTCACTTGCTCCTTCTCCCATTATTTATTCGGCAAGATTATTATAGTTTACGTGAAACATGACAATAAAAGGTCTGCTGAGCTGGAAACCAGGTTGATTTACTGATTTTCCCTTTCTCAGTCTCAAAAAAGGAACTCTGCAGGATTTCTAATGCCCTCACTATTACAGTCATTCAGGGTAGAAGAAAAATAATTGTACTCATAATCTCTGATGGAAACTAAAAGCAGCCTGAATGAAATAGGATAAAACAATATGAAATAGGCAATAACCCTCAGCGTAAATTGCCAATGAGGTCAATTAGAAAAAGGGGAAATGATCTGAAATAGCATATATTAGGTCTGTTAGTCATCAGTGAAGCGAAAATACCAGAAAAGCTTTTAGAAAGTAGGTATCAAAATATTCTTCCCTTGTTCCCAACTCCTATAAATAAATGCTACCATCTGCAAGCAGCAAGAGCAGGGAGGAGGGGTTTTTTTGTTTTTTAACATAAGTATCTATTCATAGCCACTGACTACAGAAATTGGACTATTAGAAAGTTGTCTTCCTGAATTAGGCTTCAGGCACATTTACATTGTCTTGTTTCTGATACTGGCTTGCACCAGTTGCTTCAGAAGAAGGCACAAGAGATGTTGGATAATCTTTCCCTTCTGCATTATATCTCCTCCTAATCTCTAACAGTTAAAAACAGTTATGACTCTGAGGCATATTTTAGCATTAGCCATTATAAATCTGCATGCATCTATTATCCATACTGGGCGCAGATAGATGTGACAATTTTCACCTGATCTGGCCACATAAAGCAGTCTATAGCTGTGACCAAACACAAGTGCATAGCTGCAGACAGCTTCAAAAATGACCAATCAGGTGAAAATCTGATCCCTCATTGCATGAGAGATGTTTCAAAATAGAGTGTCTTTTGCAACTTTTGTCTAGGCTACCTACCAGATTGTTGCTGTTTTCAAAATGAGCAGGGGGGAGGAGGGAGGGAGTGAAGGGAGTTTGATTTGGAGGTCTTTTAGCCCCTGCTGTAGGGTGGGGTGGGTGCATCAGAGCCCCCTAGAGGTGGGCCCCCTAGAGCCACCCCCATACAGCCACCCCACCCTCCAACACTGGCTGGGTACCTCTAGAATGATCTCCCTCTCGTCCCTTTCCCCTGTCCCATTCTGAAAACTTTGCAGCCTTGCAGGGAGGAGGGGCAATTGCTAGCAGAAAGGAGCTGCAGGATTGGAGCCAGCAGCTAGATTCCCCTCTTCCATGGAACCAACAGTGGGTTTCTTGTTTGGTCCAGGGGATCCTTGTAACTCAGAACATTTCCTGTAAAGCATTCTCAGTTACAGCAGGGAGCTGCACTTCTGTCTGCATCTTCAAATGTTCCACTCTTGTTTAACCCTGGAGATGATATGTGAAAAGAAATTAATGCAGGATCAGTTTTGATATCAAATCAGACTGCTATGGGCAATTCATTTTGTATGGAAGGTCATTTAAAAGTTGTGCCCTGGAGACACCACATTTGTTGCTGTTGGTATTACTCATTATTTGTCTTAGAAACCTGTTATAGACCCAGTCATGACGAGGGCCCCATGGTGCTAGATGATGTAGACCTATACATATATAGAAAGAGATAATCTTTGTCTCAAAATAGCTTATAAACTAAGTAGAAAATGGGTAGGTGAAACAAGTTCTTGATGTCATGAGTTTGGGGGGAGGAGGGATGCCTCCCATACCTACCTTCTCTCTTTCATTTATCGTTTTTGGCAACACATTTTCACATACAAGCTGCTGATACCAGAGAGTCTAAATTGTTGAAAATGTTTCACTTTGCTACTGGTAGCTTTGAAAATTCAGGTAAAAAATTATTTTTAAATGGAAGGTGTAAAATATATTTGCAACTTAAATGAGGAAAACAATGTGAATAGGTGCTACACACCATTCCCAGGTCTGTAGCTTTTAAGCATAATGTAAACTTTCATACCTGCCTGTATATGGACTGGTTATCATCTCAGGTATCCACATGCAGCAATAGGAGAGTTACAAGAGTGATCTGTAACTACTCTAGGCAATGTAGCAGTAGATTTCATTCAAGAATATGTTTTGGGAGAACAAATAAAGTCTGCTACTGTGGGCTTCAAATGGTTTCCTTTGTAGAGCTTTACATCAGCTTTTGACAAAAAACAGACTGTAGAGCCTTCTGTTTCAAGAGGACTATGTGAGGTAAAGGAGAAGCTCCACAATACCTTTCTACTGACAGAAACTGCATCTCTATCAGCTCTTCAGCCAAGAGGGGGCGATGCAAACAAAAGGTCTGATTTTATCTGTAGAGGGCAAAGGACCATTTTTTTTCTTGGTACATTAGAAGAAGGCCCATGACTTCTTTTTTACATGCTGCTCCAAGGGGATTCCAAAGTCAAAGGAAGGATAATTTGCTTAATATTCATATGATACTGAAGTTTGATCCTAAAGAAATAAAGGATCATTCTAATATCAATGTGTGTAAAATTACAGCTCTTTATACTAATGTAGCATGAAATTGGATCATCCTGCCAAATCTATACTTCTTGAGCTTTTAATGTATTTAAATATGATTGTGTTCTTTTGCTTTGGGTTTTTCCTTTACCTCATTTGTTGAATATTATAGGTTTTTATGTTTTAATGTATTCATTGTGGAAGCCTGTGTGTGTGAGTGCCAGAAGATCCAGAAAGAAGTGCAGCTCCCTGCTGTAACTGAGAATGCTTTGCAGGAAATGTTCTGAGTTACAAGGATCCCCTGGACCAAGCAAGAAACTCACTGTTGGTTCCATGGAAGAGGGGAATCTAGCTGCTGCCTCCAAGCCTGCAGCCTCTTTCTGCTAGCAATCGCCCCTCCTTCCAGACTGATTGTACTAAATGGGACATGATTTTATTTTACTAATGAGACAAACTTAGAATAATGGCTAAACCTCTCATTTTCTGGGTTATACTCAGAGTGATAGGGGATCCTGTGCCATGGAAAAGGGAAGTTTTCAGCCAGTGAGAAGTAAGGTCAACCCAGGATTTTGGTGAGGTATGTCCCCTGGATCCTCCCATCCTTCTATTTTGCTAAGTATCCCCTTCTTCCCTAGACTAAGTCTCTGATGTTCCCTTCATTTCAGTGCCAGTAGTTTATGATCCTTCCTTAAGTGGGATCTCACCATAGGTGGCTTAACTTTGGAACTGATTTTGGGTTTAGAAAAGAACTGATATAAGTTGTTCTATGCCTACTTGGATGAACATGAGGGGAAGATAGGCTGGTAATGCAATTATCTTAAATCTCTGGGAGGACAGGCTTTTTAACTGTTTGATAGAGGGCTAGGCATGTAAGATGGAAGGATAAAGCAGGAGGAATACAGAAAGGCAAGGGACTGGATCAGACTCTAGCTGCTTCTCATCCTTTCCTTGGGATGGGAATACTAATAGTTCAGGCTCTAAGGGTTAATAAAATATGGCAAATTTGACCAGAAGCTGTGAATTCTTGCTTGCTTCTAAGTTGTCTAAAAGGCAACTGTAATAATTTAGCCCTATAGTATCTGGAGGCTTATGAAGAACAATATAAAGCTACTTCTGGCAATCACTACCATAATTTTTTGCTTACAGCATGCTTCAGCATATTCATAGATTCATAGATTCATAGACAGAAAGGGACCTCGGAAGATCATCGAGTCTGGCCCCCTGCCCCAAGAGCAGGAAGTCAGTTGGAGTCATAGGATCCCAGCAAGATATACATCCAATTCCCTCTTAAAAGAGTCCAGAGTAGGTGCTCGCACCACCTCTGGTGACAGTCTGTTCCAGGCCTTGGGGGCTCGGATGGTAAAGAAGTTCTTCCTTATGTCCAGGCTGAAACCATCTTGGAGAAGTTTATGACTGTTAGACCTTGTCATCCCATGGGGCACTCTGGTGAACAGCTGTTCCCCCAGATCCTGATGTATACCCCTTATATACTTATAGGCCGCCACCAGGTCCACTCTGAGCCTGCACTTTTCCAGACTGAAGAGTCCCATGGCTCTCGGCCTCTCATCATAAGGCCTGTTTTCCTGCCCTCTGATCATGCGCATGGCTCTCCTCTGGACTCTCTCAAGCTTCTCCACAACCTTTTTAAATTGTGGAGCCCAGAATTGGATGCAGTACTACAGCTGCGGCCTCACCAAGGCTGAGTACAGTGGGAAGATGACATCCTGGGATTTGCTGGAGAAGCATCTGTGGATGCAAGCCACAGTTTTGTTTGCCTTGCTGGCTGCAACATCACACTGATTGTTCATATTCATCTTGTGGTTAATCATGACTTCCAAGTCCCTTTTGGCCATGGTGCTAGCGAGTGGAGCACTGCCGAGCCTATATGCATACTGTGGGTTTTTCTTCCCAAGGTGGAGTACCTTGCATTTTTCAGTGTTGAAGGCCATCAGGTTTACATCCACCCATTTTCCGAGCCTGTCAAGGTCGGCCTGAATCACCATGCTGTCTTTGGGTGTGGACACTTTACCCCAAAGTTTGGTGTCATCAGCGAACTTGGCCAGGCTGCTTCTAACTCCAATGTCCACATATTACATGTATGCTATTTTGGAAGGATGTCTGAAGAAAAAAAAAAAAGATTGTCCTTTCCAGAACTGAGTAGCAAAAGCTAGGGAGCTGAACCTGTTTCCAAGCATGCTGCTAGTCCTTTGCACTGGGTGGTCCAGGGCTACACAGCAAGTCCAACCCTGCTTGCTGACTCCAGCTCACCAATGCCAAGGCTGATCAGTGGGGCCCAAAATGGCATGTCAGTGCTAAGGCCTCATGGAGGGCCCTGATCTGGCATGCTAGTTCCACGGGATTCATAAACTGGTTCCAGGACAACATGTTGAGTCCAATTCTGCATGCTGGCTTGAATCTGCACAGTGAATCTGGGGCCAAATACTGGCTAGGGCTGTGGACCAACCCTGCATGCCATCCCAATCTGTTGTGCGGCTGGGGAGGAGGTTCCCTTGGTCCAAAAATTTTTGTGGTGGAGGGGGGAGGGAAGGAGTGGTGGCAACATTAATTGATTTGGCTCCCATAGCTGTGTCAATTAAGGCTGGCACTGCTCCACCGCATCAGCAAATTTCTGGACCCACGGGGAGCCCCCTTCCTCACATAAAATGCACACACCAATTTTCCTCAGCTGGTTTGAAGGAAAAAGGTACAGGATGTATGTGAGAGAGGCTAAATTTCTATTGCTGTGCTTAGGGTCAAGTGGATCACAGGTGTCCACTGACTGATTCAGCTCTTATCCAGGCCAAGCAGGTACATGGTAGGACTGTTTGAATCATAGAATTATAGAAAATTAGGGCTGGAAGGGACCTCAGGAGGTCATTTAGTTCAACCTCCTGCTCAAAGCAGAACTGTCCCCAGCTATATCATGTACTAAATGTACTGAACCAAATTTGTCTGAGAATACAAGGGGTGCCTGCTCAATAATGGGGAAAGGAGATGTTACTGTTTTGCATGAGGGCCAAGGGGAAGAGGATATAAACTTTAATATTGACCACACCTGAGTTAGTCTCCTCCAACTTGACCATGAAAGTAGGTGCTTTTTGGATTCGAGAGTTTTTAGTTCATGACCTATAAGAACAAATGTTTCATTCTTTACACTTTCCTCCTACAGGAAGCACCTTCCTTTCTGTATATCCTCATTACAAGATCCTTGTACCAGTATCTTGGAGTATAGACAATGAGAGGCCAACAGATCTGCAACTTAGCATGCATATTCTTTGTTACATTGTGAAAGCTTCTTTCCCCTAGCTCATAGAAAGCGATTTCACAAGTGTCACTGGGGTCTTGGTATTGATTGATGGGGCCAGAACATGTACTGTAGCATCAAGCCATCCTTTACAAGTCTGGAGTGTCAATGCACTTGGCGTCCTAGGGGACAGTATGAGCTACGAATATTTTACAGCCTATAAAGAAAGGGGGATGATAGAGAGAGAGAATCTAGTGAGGAGCAGCTGCATGAACACTGAGTACACTGCAGTCATTCTGCTCCAAATCCTCTTCCTTTAAATTTTCCCTTCCCCTTTCTCTGTGCCACAAGTGCAGAGATGATAATAAATCTGAATTCTATACATCAGGCTGTTTCATTGCTTTCCCAGAGATTTTATATTGCAGTATAAATCCAGCATAATGTGCTCAGATTAGCTGAGTTACTTAAAAGAGCAGCCCATCCTAGTGGCACATTTATTAATATAATATATAATGAGAATGTAACCGTACAGTAACTTTCTATTTAGTAAAAGGGAAAAAATGTTTAAAAATCCTCAGAAAAACAACTGCTAGTGAAGTTTACAAGGCTGGCCTACTGCCCTTAGAGCTGAGTTATGTATCCAAATGGCTTTTATGCATCATACACTGGAAGTTTATAAACCATAGTTAACTGCTTTCTGACTCTTGGTACAGCAAGAGAACATCTATTATTTGTTACAGATGAGATAGAATAATAAAAAATAATTATAAGGAAATCTGGCTGCTACTGTGTAGACAGGAAGAATAATTCCACAGCAGCCTTGAACAACACTGAATGCCTGTGGCATGGCACTCTCTTCCACCGATTTAAGACAGTGTTTTCTCTAATAGTGGGTGTTAGAGCAGTAACCTACCAGTGTTTTTAAGTCAGCAACAGCTTTAAGGGATTATTGTGTAACCTGTCCAAGCAGCATGAGTATAGACTGTGACAGGTTTGGGGATATCATGTAATAATCTAATAATACCAGTCAGTGATGGAAGTTATTATCTATTGGGTTATGAGGCATCTCTGTATCAAAACTTAATAGGGCCTTGTGGATAAAATGAAGAGGAAAGGAACACAGTGGATTCCCAAATAAAACCATCCATGTGCACACAACAGCATGAGCTGTTAGACTCAGGGATCCTGTATTACATCTCAAAAAGTTGCAAGCTTTGTTTTGCCAAAGCTTGGGGCCTAGATATCAAAGGAACATTAACTACAGTAGTTTGAAAAGCCCTTCTCAGGAAAAAAAAGCAGTCAGTTGTCAGGGGGTGAGATCAAGTCTGAAATGGATAGAGACTATAGAAAAGTTTGAAAGAACAGGGTTTTTCTCTAGATCCAGATCATGGTCATCTTAACAAAAAAGCAGGTAAGGATATAGGCTAGTTTACTGTTTAAAATCTGTTTTTCTGAAATGATTTTGTTGTTTTATTTTTTTTAAAATGCATTGGTTTAACAGAGCTGTTGGAACAGAATTGCAGGCTCTGGATTTAAGTCCGACCTGTTGAGGTAATCAGAATTGATACACAGGGAATTAGAGCTAGGATCTGGTCTTAAAGTGCGATTGCAACCTGAGAGAGAAGTGATGACTTAAAGCCTGAGATCTTTGGTTGGTATGCTCAGAGACCAGCAGGGATCAGAGGTGAATTTAGCCTAATATCTATGACAGACATAATTGTTACTGGATGTATCACATATATGCCCTTGGTTCAGGTCTTTGCTACTTGAATGGGAAGAGAGGGTCTTGGTTCAAGAGGGAAAGGGAATATGAATCTAATACATTTTGCAAACACTAGTCACCGTTGGTGATCAGCCATCAAAGACCAATAATACCCATGTACTAGATAGAATATTACACTTGTAAAGTTGAATGAGTGACAGGGCACATTACCTTATTATGATATCCTATTTAGGATAGGAAAGTTCAAATGTTCAATTCCTTCTCTTCCACTATCTGCATTCATAGAGGTAACAAACATTTTCCAAATGTCTTCTGTTTTACGATTATAAAAGTAGTTTAGAAGATACAGTTTATGTTCAAATTCATTTGAAGCTCATAATCAACAATGATTTCATACCTCACATCCTAGATTTACTACCTGATGAAGGTGACTTATTTCTTACGAAAGCTTATACTATACATCTTAGTTAGTTTACAAGGTACAAATCTATCATGCCTTCTGCCAAGATTAATCAGCGATCTGAGCATCTTAGAAACTACATGTGAAATCTTTCACCTTTAGATTGTCATTTCTGGATTTTGATTTGGTTTTACTCATCAGTGACTGAAGGCTGTTACTAATGGATTGCTCTTCTAGTGGCCTGTGTGAAATGTGGTTGTTGGGTCTTGCTCCATTTTGTTCTGCCATAATAACTTGAATTTGTGTTGTCACTGAAGTTATTGCCACCCAGTGCTTCTGGTGGGTGAGTGGAGATGGATTTTTGTCTGATTTAATCTTTATGCTTACCTGCTTACCTATCTTATACTCATTGCCATCTTTCTACTGGGTCAAATTCACATTTGAATTTGTAACTCAAAACCCAGCAGAACAGCAAGATAGAAAAAAAATATAGTTTAAAGATAGTACTTTTCCTGGTTTACTGTATTACTGTACAGACTGTATTACTGGAAAGATGGAGTGATACCTATATGTAAGAATGAATGGACATCAATCTGACATCAGTTCCAAAAAGATGCAAAGGCCTGTGGCAGAACACTTTAACCTCCCTGGACAGTACTAAAAACCTCAGAATAGCTGTTCTTACACAGCAAAACTTTAAAAAAGAACTAGCATGGGAAACTGCAGAACAAGAAAGCATCCACAGACCAGATTGCATTAATTATGGTCTAAATAGGGACTACAAATCACCTTAATGAGCATTAGGCAAATGTACATTAAGTTTAGGCACATGTAAAAGCATGTGTAGACATGTCCACAGATTCTTATCCCATTACCTGGATCAGTTTTTGTGACTCCTTTGTTCCAATGAATTTGCCTCTCTCAGGACTTCTCTTCTTCGCTCTCTCCCCCTCCCTTCCATGTCTTTTGCATTCAAATCATTATCTCCACTTGATGCACTGCTTTGCGCATGTCCTTTCACAGCATCTAATGAAGTGAGCTTGGGCTCACAAAAACTTATGTAGCACATCTCTGATTTAGTTAGTTTTATAAGGTGAAAATCTATCTTGCCATATATAACATCTGAACATCTTAGGAACTACAAACATATCCCTGGCTTCAGGAGTGTGTAGGTGGTTTATTGATGTAAAAAAGTGTAATTTCTAAAATTAACTGGAAAATATATCAGATTTTGATCAGGAGAAAAAGGACACGGCCAAATGTATGGCTCAGTTTTAAACTTAATTTCCCTTCTAAGTTTTTTTAAGTTGCCAAGAAAAATTAATCGTGTCTTTTTTTTTTTTTTTTTAAGTTCCCAGGCTGTTGGATCATGAATCTGATGGGGAATGCTTCAGAAACATCAGTGAGACACTTTTCATACTTGGTTTTTCCCTAGTGACTGTCACTGCAGTTCTGTCCATGAGAAGACCACTTGCGAAAGATCACTGGAATGTCAAACTAGAGGTCTGAGAAAAAATAGCTCTTGATTTTATTTGTAGTGCTGGTGAAGTATAACAGTTTAATAGCCTTGTAGACTGAAGTTGCCTATTTAGCCATGGAACAGGCATAGCAGAGACAGGCCTAACATGTTTTAGGCCTGACATGGATGGCGTGCCTAAAAGGGATGAAGAGAGTTCAAACTCCTTGTCACCTTGAGCTTTGTAGCTGCTCTGCTAAGTCTGTTATGATAGGGGTAAATTGTAATGGTGTTTTGTGGGAACTAGTCACATGCCCACTAGTAATTGGTGTCAGAATGTTAATATCATGCATGCTCTTGCAATGAAGTTCCCTGCTGACCCAGGCAAATTTATTTCAATGACCACAGACTGAGGGTCTGTAGGCCATTAGTAAAACCTCTTGTCAGCCAGGCTATTTCCATTTCTTCTAGGAAGAAGCAATCAGAAATGTCCGTTCTGTTCCGTGCCACAGTTGCACCAGAATCCTTTTGGCACTATCCAGTCTCTGTCACACATTGCTCTGTTGTGCTCCAAATCTTGAACCTGAGAAGAGATTTGGAAAGGAATGTGAGGCTGGGGACATCAAAGAGAATGAAATAATAAAGAAAAAGGAGATAGAAAATAAAGGGATAGGAAAAATCTTCTATTTAGTAATGGGAATCAGCACTGTCTCAATATACAAGAACTTTTTTCAAGTTTGTAGGTACTATTACAGGCAGTGACATGTCTGACCTCAGCACCTCAATTTGCCCCTGAAAGGCTGAGATTACTTTTTAAACCATAAAAGTTTTGGCTACTTTTAAATTTACTCCAGCTGAAATATTTACTGTGTGTGTTAAATTTCACATAAATTATGTCACATTCAGAATATGAAAATTCTCATTTCAGCAGCATCAACTCAAGTAGAAAACTGCAAATCCTCCAACAGAAAATTAGCAAACATTTGTTCTGTCTGTTGCAGCTCAACCGTGCTGTGTTTTTTCCCTGGCACAGATGTATCTCAGTTTACTAGCTGATGTGACTACTGTAACTCCTTTGCAATATCCCTGGAGAGAGGCACCCTATGGCTACAAATGATCTTATTATTTAATCATAAAATGACAAGAGTTTGAATAAGAAAGAAAAAGAATTCTATGAGAAAAGTTACCAGGGACTCTGGGACCTGACTCCATAATTCAAATCTCATTTTCATTTTGAACGGTAATGCTGCTGAAGTGATGTATTCAGCCATATAGTATTAGAATAAGAATAGTTTTGTGCACAGAGGTAAAGTGCAAGATGGTTCTCAAAGCATTAAATAAGCATAAAAGGTGCAAGCTTCATATCACACTGCTAAGGTAAATGTTATGGCTTTATATTTGCATTAGCGGTGACTAGTGAATGGGGGGTCTCTGAAATTGTAACTGCCCAATTTTCAGAAGATGAGTGCAAAACACTTTCTAAAAATTAAGGGGGTCATACAGAATACAGTAATTGAGCTACTCCAAATCATGAGTCGTTTATGAAATTTAGACTTATTACCCCCATTTACATGTTTAAATATGAGATTCAGAAATGTTTAGATTCACCCAAGCTCATACAGCAAATCCGTATGAGAGACAGTGCTGAGTCTCAGGAATCCCGAATCCCTGGGTGTGTGTACATGAAATGCTAAATGTGCAGTATACTAATTCTACCACACATTAGTGCAGCAGGAAAAAATTAGAATTAGTCTACTGCACATTTGCATCACAAAAAAGCATGAGCCGATGCTACTGTGCAGTAGCACCAATTATGGTGCATTAAGTTAGTACCTGTTATTAAAGATACTAACTTAATGCGCTGTAATTATTGTGCATTAATGAATATGTAGATATGCCCCCTGCTTCCTAAAATAAATACTAAAGGCCAGTTTGAAGGTGCTTGTTTCAGTCGTTTATTGTTTATGATTTTCTCTATTTTTTTCTTAATTTATTTTCCAGGGACCATTTATTTTTTTTCTAGGGCCATTAATTCAACCTCTGCAGCTCCAGTTTTCATTAGCACAGATATTGAGAACAGAACTGCTGAAGGTGTTTATATTGTATAATGGCTTGAAAGAACTTGGAAAGTTGTTAAGGGATGTCATGGTGCAGGCTGATAATTAACTATGATAGAAACAGCTTGGCAAAAGCAGGAAACATCCCAAATCTTAGTTGAATTCTCAAACCAACACTGCGCTAAAATTAACTTGTATGTTTTAAGGAGTTTGAGAAAAGGACTGCCCTTCTGCTATCTCTGAAAACTGGTGGTACTCTTACAAGCCATGGCTAGAAGACAAGTTCCATTTGTAAACTGAACTCTGACTATCTTAGATGCCAGAACGCCACCCAATTTAGTGAGTCTGTAGGCGTTCAAACTATGATCATGGATTCTGCTGGCTTCTCTCACTTTCAGTGGGATTCAGGTGCTAGGGCTGAAATACCAGAGTGCCAATAAGCTGAGAGAACATTGATTTGATCAATGTACACAGGGAGGATTGAGATTTGTTCTCCTTCATCCTTTTCAGCATTGCCATTGATCCTGTAATCTGCAAACAGAGAAACTGACAGCAGGTTCTGGGATTAGTTTATTTTGGCTCCTGCATGTGCTGATGATATGATCTTCCTAAGTAAATGTTATACATAACCTACATATTTATTTGTATATATTTGAACATAAGGGATGCCTATAGTGTCTTATTTTTACTATGTCCTGTTTTATTGCTATTATATTGTTTGCTATATATTTTCAAGGGTTTAATTATAACAGGAGCTGCCACTTCCTTGTTTATTTGCTATCAATAGCCCCAAATAGCTCCACTGACTAATACTTAAAAGTCAGTGCAGATTTCAGTCACTTTGGGTGTGTCTACATGTCGCCGTACAGTGATGTTGCTATGGTGCCATGCTTTAGTACTTTTGGAAGTACTAAAGCATGGTACAGTAGAGACAGTTACTGCGCTGTGTGCGTGGTGCATGGATAAATTTTGTAGTGGTGCACTATACCTGGGGAGTGCTAGACACACATGTTTGCTACAACACCATAGTGCACTATATTGCTACACCATCACATCGCTACACCACCTAGTGCATTGCTATGTCACCATAGAGTGACATGTAGACATGCCCTTTCAATTTGTATCTTTGATCATGTTGCAATCAACAGTCTGTTTTTGTCATAACAGGAGCAGGGAATCCAAGCAGGAAAGTATGAAACTATAAGGACCTTCAAGGTGGATAACCAAGTGGTCCAAGACAAAAACAGAGGGAAGCAGAGCCTGCCAGGGAGCAGAATGACTCTCTCATCCCCATATTTGGCCTTGTAGGAGGGTCTGAGATAAGCAGGACGTGTCTAAGCTTTTTTAATACCCCTGGTGCGCTTTGAACCTACAGTGGAAGTAAACATTCTTGGCTGTTGTGTGTCACTGGATTTGCTACTAGTTACAGATCCCAAAGGGAAGATTTGCAGATAATCTCATGAAGCTGGGGCTGTTTGCCATCCAGGGAGCTGTACCTAGAGATCTAATATGTGTGAGAGGCTCCACTATGACAGGTTGAAGGCACACGTGGTGTGGATTCACAGAGGCTAGCCCCAAACTGTATGTTCATTCCTATCTGAGAGTGGCTTGGAAAGTAAAGCTCATTTCACTAACAGCAATTGATATCCCTTTATTTTGTGCCCTTTCCAGAAGATTGAGATGTCTCATGAACCTTTGTGGTAACTACTACCTTGCTTCTACCAAAGTATGTGCGAATAGGTACAATAAAATTCTCCTCGTACTGCACATGGAGGTGGTTCTGTAACAATCCAGCTGTCACAAAATGCTAGGCATTTAAACCTAAGACATCACAAGCCTGATTTTTCCTGTACACAAAGTTTAAATGAACGCAAGATCATATCATGAGAGCATCTGAAGTCAATAGAATGAGTTAGATCTTTGATAACTCTTTATGACCCTAGAAGCAGAACATCCCAATGAACCTGGCAAATTGTGCAGCACATGCACTGTTCTCTGAGTGATATTTCCATTGCACAAACAGGGGGGACACACCCCTGATAAAACCAAGAGAGGAAGGGAAACTTATAAGACATAGACCTTTGGTATCAAGCGCTGTAAGCCAACTTCCTCCTAACTAATGAATTTAGTTTAGATAGCAGCTGATTAAAACTTAACACATCACATAATTTTTTTTACTACTTCCCATTTTTTTAAGAACTTGCTCAGGGGACCATAAATTTCCATCTTTTGACTTTCTTGGCTGAGCAAGTGGCTAAATTCTCTAATGAGTTCTGCGATAGCTGAGTTCCCAGGTAAAAAAAAGTCCTAAGTCCTAATGAACACTTTTCACAGAACAGCCACTCCATCTGTCACGTCACAGTCTTTGCACTCTACAGAAAATTATGTAAGACTTCTAGAAGAGGGATCTGGGAATTAAAATTCATAACTCTAAAGGAAACTAAAAAATGAACTTAAACACAGACAATACTGTTATGTAATTGTCTCATTACAATTTACCTTTGCTAACCTCTCTGTATTCCACAGGTAATAATGACCTTTTTATTCTTTTCATAATTTGTTGTATCTATTTCATCAGCTTTCATCTGGTATGTAGCTCTCTCTGATAATCTCTCTTTAATCCACAAGTCTACTGACCTCTTCCTTTCTTAAAGTGAATGTTTTCTTTACAAAATAAGGTTCAACAGAAGTAATTGTTATACCTACCTCACAGTTAGCTTTGTCTGTATCTGCCCTGGGGACAGGTATTTTGTGCCTAAAAGCTTTTCTTACATCTCTCTGAACTATATAGTTTGTCTAATAAAAGATATTACCAGACAAAATCTTGTTCCTCACAGCACGCATATACACGTTTGTTAATGCACAGTGCCTACTGAGCATTAAATTTAGTATTTGCAAAGGGAAGTACTAAATAAATATGCAGTAGGCTGCCCTACTGCACATTAGTGTGATCACATGCTTTTTCATGCTGCACAGTGAACTAATAATACTACTGCACATTAGCCTAATGGCATGGTTTTTGCTGTGATGATGTAATGAACAGTCAATCAGTCAACTACACATTAAGCATCTCATGTACATGCACCCACTAAGTCACATGTCTCCCAACTATATTGAAAGTAATCTTAAGTTCACGCTGCCCTCAGAGTCCCCTGGCTTGGCTTGGAATGGACAAATGGATTACAAAGGAAGGGAAAAAAAGAAGTGAGGCATCTAAAGGTCAGCCTCAGTGTTCACTGGTTCTATGCAGAGGGTGCATGAAAAGCATGGTTGCTCTGAGTTTCCAAAGGCCATCTCCAGACATGTAAAGGCCCAGTCCTGCACTTTCTGATGGTGTTTGAAAGGAAGATCAATTTCCAAGCAAATTAAGGCTCTCTGTATCCACTATTAAGCTTAGTATCCAGTAGGTCAGCCTAGCCAGATCACATATCAGCATCCAGCCACACAGTCACCCCACCTTCCCATCATATGGGAGTATCAGAAACCAAGAAAAAGCTCCCTAAGGTGTTGAGGAAGAAGTAAAAGTTGTAGCAATATTTCCTTGGAGGATGATAAAGGATCATTAAATAGAGAAGCAGAGATTTGCCCTAGTGACAGGTGTAAGATAGCTGGGCTTTCTGACTGAGCTCAAGGTGAACAATTGATTGTGTCTCTGCATACAAATAACACCCTGATATAAGGCCCTAGATACAGAGCAGTTCATGCAGCCTATTCACCACATATCTGGCTCCCTTTTTTAGTCTTAAAATTCATCCTCCCTGAAACTTTTATGTAGAAAAAAGATCTGTTTGGGGATTTTCTGTCAAATGATTTTCCTTTTAACAGAATCAACATTTTTCAAGGGAAACCCCCCCATCTCCACTTTGCCCCCAGTTTGAAAATTTTCTTTTGGGAAAACTGAAATGATGACTCTTCAGCTATGTGCCTGCAGGGAGAAAACAAAATTGGCCAGATTCTTCCAGAAAGACAGCTGGGCTGCTGCAGCTTAGCTTAGAAGGGGCATAATTGAGAGAGGCTGTGCCCCCTGACTCTCCGCAGAACCCACAGGCTGCCTAAATGTCTGGCAGCTGGGTTAAAGGAGAGCCAGAAAGTCAGGGCACTCAGGGGCTGGAAGGAAGACTTTTGTCAATTCCATTTTTCTGCCTGGAGGCAGAAAAATGGAATTGACAAGAGACCTCCAGGCAGTTTGCCAACAGACTGAAAAAAATCTGTTTTGGCTCTGCTGAAATGAGTTTGCTGGAAGTCCCTCCCCCTGGAACTGTGGCTTGGACTTTTCATCTTGTTTTAGGATGAAAAGCAATTCAAATGCAAACATTTTTCATGGGATACTCATCACATCAGTCACCGCTATTGGCAAGTGCCACAATAACCTGTTCATAGCAAAAGTCAGTTACAGGTGTGAGGGGTCAGCACAGGCAAGCAGAACTTCTCTTCATAACAGGGAGTGCTGAGGGAGAAAAAAGGGTCCCATTTCTAGACCACAGAAAGGACTGTAGTCCCCTCAGCAAGGCTAGGCCACTACACTGCCATGATTTGCCATCTCTGTGATAAGGGTTAGCCTCACCCACCACACCTCTGTTCAGTGGATGAACAGTACTTTGGAGCTGTGTAATAATTGTACAACGAAAGAGGCTGTTGATGCGACTCATTTGTTGTCAAGAGGAATGACAAGCAAAGCATGAAACTGCAGGAAGAGAAAAGATGATCTTGTGGTTAGAAGTAGATGATTGCCACCCTGGAGAACTGGATCCCATCCCACCCTGCCTTTACTCTAGCAACCCTATGCAATAGTGCAGAAGTAGTATGAATCAAAATTTTCACAAGTGGCCTCATAGGGGTGCCAAGGTCACCCCTTTGTAATGCAAAATAGCTCAGTGGGTCTACTGTTTGCAAGTCCCTCCCTAGCCCTTATGGCTAGGGACAGAAATTACACAAAAGCCAGTTGAAATGATCAGAAACTGGTTTAAACCTGTAACAGAACAGATGTTCAATGCACATAGATGAGTTTGAAAATGGCTGAAACCAGTTTGAGATAAACCTGGTTGAATATAGTATCTGACTTAACTGATTTGGGCCAAACCAGTTTATGCAATGTCTGTCCCAGACCCCTTGCTGGTTTAAGATAAACCAGACTCCCCCAGCATCCTGGCATGCTCTCTGGTCCACAGCAGGGCTCACCCGTCCCCTCTGCTCCCTGGCTGCAGCTCTTGAAGAGACTTACAGGCAGCCTTCACCCCCCCCCCCCACTCCCTGCTAAGCAGGAATTCCCCCCTCCCCTCTGTCTTGCTGAGAGTATCTGTATATTAGCTAACAGACCACATGCTGGCTACAGTCTGTGCTGTGATAAAGGCAGAATCAACAGATAGCTGGTAATGTCCCTCTGTTGTTTTCTTAATGGGGTGATAAATACTAGGCCTGTGTAAATAGGAACGCATTCGATTCAGATTCGGCTGATTTGGAGGATAGTGATTTGATTCAGAGATTCGGATCACTGTCCTGAATCCATTTGGCCAAATCGGCTTCGGAAGATTCAATGCCGTTATGGAGAGATTCAGCCATAGACTGTAATGGGAAATCACTGAAATACCTATAACTTTTTCATTTCTGGCTGATTTAGATAAAAATTGCAGAGATGATAGCACCTTCTGTGGGCATGAAGCCTGCCAAGTTTCAGGGAGATAGGTGCAGGGTTTCTGGGAAACTGAACCTCAAAGTCTTCAAAGCAAAACTCGTGTCACACGTGAGTAAGGCAGTTTTAGATGAAAACAGACAAGATGGTAGCCCCTTCTGAGGGCATGAGGTCTGCAAAGTTTCGAGGAGATAGGTGCAGGGGTTTTGGGAAACTGCAAGTTTCTGACAAGCAAAACTCATGTTACATAAGCGTGTTAAGGCACAGTGGGGTGAAAACTGCAGGCATGCTAGCTCCTGCTGAGGCCATGAAGTCTGCCAGGTTTCAAGGAGATAGGTGCAGAGGTTTCTGGGAAACTGCACCTCAGGCTGCTGACAAGCAAAACTGGTGACATTAGTGACACTGTGTGTGTGCTAAGGTGCACCCTCACTGACGCTGGGGCCTCTGTATGGTACAGTAGTGTGCCCCAATGAGGTCTCCTCCTCCTCTACAGCTTTAGCCTGATTCATCACTTTAACTAACAACAGGTAATAAAATAACTTAGTGAGCACTAGCACAGTAGCATCAGCAGCATGTCAGGCAGCCAAACTGACAGAGCCTTTCTTTTCTCTCCTGCAGGAGTTTCTTCTCCAGCATATGTATTAAGGTATGCCCTCACTGTGTGACTGTGTGTGTGTGTTAAGGTGTGCCCTCACTGGTGCTGGAGCCTCTACACGACAAGGTAGTGTGCCCCAATGAGGTCTCCTCCTGCCTACAGCCTCATCCCAGTCCACCACTTTAAATACAGGCAGCCTTGACTTACAACATTTTGAGTTACAACTTTTCACACTTACAACATTTATAAATTGACACCCTGTTTCAACTTTCTGACATCAGTTTAGACTTTACAATGCTTGATCTGATGTGATGCCATGCCAGCGAACAACTTTGCTGCATCTCCCATCTCCCTGGAGAACATCTGTCCAAACTTCGTTGGACGCTTTCTTTAAGAAAACAGACAAGACTCCAGAAAAACCTGCAGCCAAGACTCCTGAGAAGACTCCAGCCAACAGCCTGTCAAAAAAGTCCAGCAACGTCACCTCATAGAAGTCCTTCCAAATCAATATGATTGCTATTTACAATATAAATATATTAATGTAGCTATAGTACTCATCTATAATTGATCGAGTACAAAATTCTGGGGTATTTTTGGTGAAAATAGAGTATCAGGCCTTGGTTCAGGAACCAATCCCCCATTTATAACATTGTTTCTTATGAGAAAATTGGTTCTGAGTTACAACATTTCAACTTAAGATGTGGTTTTCAGGAACCAATTGTGTCGTATGTCTGAGGACTGCCTGTAACAACAGGTAAGCACTGCAGTGCACACAGTAGCACCAGCAGCATCTCAGGCAGCCAAACTGTCACAGACTAGAGCCTTTCTTTCCTTTCCAGCAGGAACTTCTTCTCCAGCAGCTTCCAGAGAAGTCTCCCTGCCAGCCCCACCCCTGGGGCTTAGATGTGTCCAGGGCCCTGCGTCCTTTTTGTCAGCTGACTGGGGACAGGTGCTAGGGGTGTTGGTCTAAGGACATGGCACTGGCAGACAAGGTCCTTTGAGTCAACATGGTATCTTTTAGTAGACCAACTAAATAGCTAGAGAAATATATCTTAGCAAGCTTTTGGGTTGAAAAACTCTTTGTCAGGCTGAGGGCTGCAGTTAGAGTGTATGTGTGCTGTTCCTGGATGGAAGGAATAGATTTAATAGATTTCATAGACATTAGGGCTGGAAGGGACCTCAGAAGATCATTGAATCCAGCCCCAAATAGTAAAGAAGCCAGAGGCTGGCATGCAATGCAGGAAAGAAAGCCAATCAGTGAAAATGGAAATGGAGGGACCAGGGCGTGAGGGACAGGCTGGGGTGGGGAGGTGGGGGTGGGTGGGAAGGGGGATTTAGTAGTGCAGGTAAAAGTGGAGAGGTATCTGGGGAGTCAGATGTCTGGCAAGTTGTAGTGTATCAGAATTCCAATGTCTATATTGAGTCCATGAGTTTCTGTACCTAGGAGGCTGATGATGTAAAGTTCATAGGCCCAGCTCTGAAAAGTGGTTTGTAAATTCAAACAAGCACTGAACCTTGCTAACCTAACCTCATCACCAGCCACTTGCCTCCACAACCTCCCCTGAGGTGCCTTCCTGACAAGGAGACCTGGGTCTAGGGGAACTTTGAAGGGTGTGGAGCATAAACTAAGAGTCCCCAGAATTTCTTTTGCTAGGGTGTTCAGGTCCCCTGGTTCCAGATCCAGCTCCTCCTCTGGCAGTGGGAGGCTCATGCTGGGAGATAAAATTGGGGTGGAGGAGACAGTCATTCTGCTGCTTTTGCCTATTTCTGGAGTTAGGGGAGGTGGTATAGGTGCAGGGACAGTTACTGCTCCCAACTCCTTGCTTCCACTGGCAGCAGAAGACTCATGGCTGCCAGGAAAGAGGATGCGTCTATGTTTGGGGAGGTGGGTGGGAGGAACTTGCAGCTCTAGCTCTCCCCCTCCCCCCTCTCCCGCCCATGCCAGAAGACCTGCTTTTCCAGCATGCTTCATATTAATTTTTCCTGTGATGGAAAATGTGTCTGTGTGTGTAACTTACTAATAATATATGTGTTCTTCTTCTCCTCTGATGTATGACTTTGTCTGACTTCTTCTTCTGTGTTTTGTTTACTGTTATGTCTATACCTAAAATAATACCTCTTCTTCTTCTATGACTCTCTGACTTCTGTGTTGTGTTAATCTGAATCTCTATATGACTTCTGTGTTGTCTGTAGTCTGATTGTAACTATAACTAATAATAATAACTATATATAATCTGATCTCTTCTTCTTCTATGACTCTTTCATTTCCGTTGTGTTAATTTGAATCTTTGACTTCTTCTGTGTTGTGTTTACTGTTGTGTGTATAACTAAATCTCTTATATGACTGAGTGTCTGACTTCTGTGTTGTGTTAATTTGAATCTCTATCTAACTTCTTCTTCTGTGTTGCCTTTAGTCTGTATGTAACTATAACTAATAATATTAATAACTATATATAATCTCTTCTTCTTCTATGAATATCTGACTTCTGTGTTGTAATAATGTCTCATTTCTTCTTCTATGATGTATGTATGTGAGTGTGTGTAATGTATGTGGTTCCCTGTACAGTGATGGATCTCACTGCCAGGGAAAACACAGCTTTCCTTTTAAAAAGTATTGGAAAAAAAAATCAACCCAAGAACAAATATAAATTGAAAGAAATGGATTGGATAGGGATAAGTAGAGGGATTATAGTTAGTAAACTATATTCAATCCTTTCCAAGAAAAAATGTAGCAGGAGACTGACTAGGTAGGAAGCTAAGCCAGTCCATTACCTTTCAGATGCTGTTGCTTGGGCAGAAACAGCTCACAAAAGGCACAGAAAGCCTGCAGACAGAGACTTATATGCTGTTTCTACATCTGTCCCCCATAGCACTGTGATTGGAAGGGGACTCAGGGAAAGATCACAGTTACTGGCCAGCTAGAGATGTCAGTCTTTCCCTGCCTGCTCCCGCTCCCTCTTCTCAGTTTCTGTTCCCCTGAAAGACTGCCTTCTGAATCTCTGAATCTTTTCTGAATCTTTTCTAAATCAATTTGGAGCCTCCAAATCGATTCAGAGGTTTTCTGTCTTCTCCCGATTTGATTCAGATTCAGAGATTTGGCTTATAAATTGGGCCGAAACTTCTCTGAATCAAATCGCAGAGCAAAGCTTTGCACAGCCCTAATATATTAGGAGTTAGGAGTGATAAGCACTGTTATTAATTCCTTGCTGGGATAATCAGAGTGTCCTGCCGGGACCTGCCCATACCCCCCACCTCAGCTCAGTATGAAGGGAGGGCTGCTCTAGTGCTCCCCGGCTTCTAGCCTGAGCCACTGCAGGCACATGCCTGCATTTCTGGAATGAAAAGAGAATGTCTGTCTATCCACCTCCAGATTGGTTCTAGCCTTGCAGGTTACATGAAACTGCAAAGATTGAATCAATTCAAACTCAGGCTTTTTGAATGTCTGTCCCTAGCCTATGAGAACTCATTGCCCAGCCAAAATGTTTACAGTAGGATGCCTACTTTTATGGGATCTCACTTACTAAGTCTCCCACTGCATATTGAAGTCTTCCTTTGTCCTATAAGTCGCATTCAATTTGATTCAGGTGTTCCACAGCCATCCTTTTTAAGCTTACATGATATTCTGGTACTCTTTTCTTTGCATTAGGAATCCCACATCTTCATTATGATAATTCCCATAGGTATCCCCTGTCTTATAACTGAAATTCCACAGCCCACTTTCTGGGCTTGCTGTTAGCTCATTTAGCTTATTTTCTCAAGGTCAAGAATCCCATAGATCTTCCTTCTAGGGTCTGTACTGCTAACTTAAATCAGTCACAGTTCTCAGCCTGGGCTCATTTTACATCTCCTTCCTTTCACTCTCTACACCAAGAAAGCTTAGCAAGCAAACCTCCCCCTTTGCCTCTCTGGAAGGTTTGCTTTTATCTCCTGGCCTGATTTAAGCACATAACCTACCCATCATAGGACTGTGATAATTTCTCTCATCTGGGGAGCCAGGCTGACTGTTTCACAGATGGGCTAACTATTTCCCCTAAAGGGGCCAATCAGCTGTGATATGGCCACTTGGTGTTGTTCATTTTCTGAATATCCAACTTAATACTCTAGGGCCTGATTTTCCAAAGTGCTGAGCACTTTCAAATGTTACAGGTTAATGGGAGCTGCGCTGTGAACACATAAAGTGCTATAAAATGCTGAATACTCTGAAATATCAGACTCTTGGCTTCTCAAACTGCACCCCCCCCCCCCCCCCAGCTCTTAGTTCTGGCTTTAATTTGTGTGCCTTAGCTTCCTATGTGCAAAAATGGTTAACTAGTATCACTTCATCTCACAGGAGAGCTACAAAGATAAATTAATTTAGGCTTACAAAGAACCAAGGCTATGATAAGAGCACCATGGAAAAGGCCATGAGGAAATTAATACTTCCGTATTCAGTGCAAAGTTTTGATGGTGTGCAGTAAACAGGACACAGGACCATGCCATGAATGATAAGGGCAAAAAGCAATATTGAATATATACCCTTTCAGGGAGTCCCATGCATCCTGGCCCTGAATGAATAAGGGACCTGTGGGGAAAAAAAAATAGTTTGTGATCATATAATTAAAGACTGTATTATAATGCAAATGCAGAAAGGAGCTGAAATACAGTTGTACACCCAAGCTTAATGCTGGTGTTTTTCTAACTTTTTGACTTTGGAAACTTAAAGCTTTTTAAGTATTAGGGTTTTTTGGCAGGATGTATTATATATACCATAGTTACGCTAAACTACTGCTGCATTCTCGGCTTGTGACAGAAGAATTATACACTGAAGGGCATCAGTGAATGCTAAAATATATCTGGAATCACAATGAAGGGTGAAATCCCTAAAGAAGACATTTTGAACAGTGTCAGAATAACAAAAAAGAAGCAACAGGAATATGGCCCTATTTAAAAGGTCATGACCACGATACATCAGGTAAAAGAACGTTCTTTTAACAGTAAAAAGCCCCATCACTTACCGGTCATTTTAACACTAGATTTAACAAAGAACTGGCAACTGTATTGTAGGGAATGATCTTGCTTTGGACAGGGGAAAAGACCTTATTGGTCCAAGGCTCAGTCACAGCATAACGTTTGTGTGCCCATGGGTACGTCTACATGTGCAGTTATGGTGCCTGAATAAACTGCTGAGTTTATTGCTCCAATTAATTGCTCCTGGGTGCGCTGTTTGAACCTGAGGCCAGGAGCAACTAACTCTGGAGCAATAAGCTCTGCAGTTTATACAGGTGCAGCATGTGGAGCCCAGGCGGAGCAGCCCTGGCTGGGAGGGGGTTCTGGGAGTCAGCCTGCCAGCCTGGGGCTGCTTCCCCATGGCTCAGTGTGCTGCAGAGGGGCTGGCTGGGGTAGAAGGGACCTTCAGTATGGGGCTAGTTGGTAGGCGGCCCCTGCACTGAAGCACCCTCATGCCCCCAGCCAGCCAGGCAGCACTGGTGCAGATTGTTTTACTCCACATGAGGATAGTACTTGTAAATACTGTAAATGAGTTTACTCCGGCCTATTAGAGGTGCAAGTATAGATGCTGAGATGTTTACTGCACAGCTAATTAGTCAACCACACAGTAAATGTCTTATGTAGATGTGCCCAGTGAAGTCCAATTTCAGCCCTAAGCACCTGGGCCACTGCTAACTTTTGCATAAGGTTGAGTTTCACTGCCTGCAATATTGAAATGGCGACAACTAAGAATGGTCACTAGACTAAGTCCTTGTAGTGACCCCAACTTAGCACCTAGAGCATTTTCTTTTTTTATTCTACAAATATAAAGTGTTCCCTCAATGTCAAAAATGTTTCACTGATGCTGTGGTTTTCTCAAATATAGTGACTATCCAAAAGTACTTGCCAAATTATTTCAAGAACAGGGAGGGCAGAGGAGAAAAGAAAATATTCTTGGGCTGTAGGTAGCTACTGCTTTGCAGCGTGATGTTAAATTTGAGCAGTTTTGATTGGATACGTAGTTCACCCAGTACATTTCTAATTGCTGAATACACAAGTCTGACTCTGGGAATGGTGTTTCTCATGTGGATAATCATGACTTTGTCATAATTTGAATTATGATAGAACCTTAAGGATTCAGCTGAAATCAGGAAATTATTGCACTTGGTGATATACATGAGAAGATGCTGTAAAAGATGGTCCCTGCTAGAAACTATTTAAAGTCTCAATAAACAAGAGAAACTAAGAGTGAGAATGTCACACAGTGGATCATACCTACTCTTGGAGAGAATTCTATGGTATATAGGAATGTTCTAGTATCCATTTAAAGAATGTGTAAGGCTTCTCATGGTGCTTATGGTGTTCTATGACTTGAAAGCCCTCACACACCAGTTAGGACAGCAGACCCTGCACATTATACATCTAGACCTTGCATGTTTTTTAAACACTATTATTTTGAGACCTACCATGCTTATATGTTTCTTTTGCATTGCTTTTTTTTTGTAAAGAGCAATAAACACAACAAACCCATGTTCCAATGTCATAGTCTATTGCCCTATTTACTAAACCATAATTCCTCTCCCAGAGGAGTGAAAATACCCTCTCATGAATATATTTCATGACTATATTGTTCATGAAATACACTTCCATGAACATTCACTCACGTTTTACAAATCCCATGAATATCCCTACTTGTAAACTCATTCATCAGAATATTTACCCCAAGTTGTAGTTGCCAAGTCCTATTGTTGCAAGTAGCTGATGAATGTATTTATGCTCTCACAGAGCCACATAGGGTGTGTCCAGACGTGCATGAATGTTTGGTTCCCAGGGGACAAGTAGTGGTGGTACCCATATAGAGAATGCCCGTGCCATGTGCGCTTTAGTGTGCAGCAAGTTACCCTGGGTAGAGAAGGGGAGGCTGAGGCCAGCACTGTGCTGGCTCCAGCAGCCTTACCTGGGGTCCTGGGGCCTTCCTGGAGCTGCAGTCATGGCAATTCTGCTGTGCGGACCCTGGCTGGCAGTGAAGTATGGCTCTGTAGGCTGGCTCCACTTTTCAGCCACGTGCATTGGCCAAGTTTGCATTGCTCCTGTTTTTTTGTGTGTGTTTATTTTTGACCCCTGGATATCTCTAGTTTCTAGAATCAGGAGACAAGAAGTGGTAGGGCTATACCTATGGCTGGTAACAAATCAGTTAAATCTCAAATAATCCCCTAGATGCCTGTCAGCAATGGGGCCATGAGTACTGCTTTTCATTCCTGCATTTCATAGACACCTGCCTGCAACTCTCCAAAGTGACACAGATCAGGGAGAAAAGACCAAAGAGAATGGAAGGGGCTCACTGAAAAAGTGTCAGGGGATCTGGGTCTGTACAACAAACACCATTCAGGAGACAGCCCTATTCTTTACAGTTAACAGTTGAGGAGTGTCAGGGGAATACAGAATGGGTTGGGATTTATTCCCTGCTGTCTGCAGAAAAATGTTTACATGTGGGACCAGTTCAAGCATGTTTCCTTGAAGAAGTATTGCAGCAGGGACCAGGAGGTTAATAATTCACTCTCTGCATAACAGAGATTTTCTTTGGTTTCATTTCTTAAACTTTTTTGCTCATCTGTGTCTTGGAAGATTGTGCGCAAGGCTAGTTGTTAGAATTATCATTCTAATATTTCAATTGGCACCATCGCTCTTTACAGAGCATGGTGTATGTGCCAATGAGTTCTTTGATGGCTGCTGAGTCTGATATGCCAGTGACAGTCCTGCCCACAGGTAGGGCACACCCACACAGTAGCAGTGCTTTAACTCTGAGCAGCAGATTCTTTTCTCTTCTGACAATTGCAGTACCTTGCTCCATCTGCAAGCTGACTCCACCAACCAGAGCAGCATTTTAAACTCCTTTTCCAATCATCCACAGAGATTCCAAAGAATGCTAAATTATCTTTGCAAGCATCCCGAAGTCTGTGCAGTGGTCTGCCTCTTTTTCTAGACCCATCATGAGCTTCAGAGTACAGTACATTCTTTGGGATAACATGATCCAGCATTCGCTTGACATGACCAAGCCATCTGAGTCTTTTCTTACTAATCAATGTTTCCACGAATGCATACCAGCATGATTTAACACTCCCATATTTGTGACCGTGTGGCTGCATCTACACAAATGGCAGACTGCAGAGTTGTTACTGCATAATCAAGCAAATACTAAATGACTGTGCAGTAACTGGCATTACTGTACTGGCATTACTGCACAGTACCATTGCCACATGGGGTTTTTTTACACTACTGCACAGTAGCATTGCATCTTGGTTAGTGCCTGGCAACACTACTGCAGGTCAATGAGGTACTGTGCAGTAGCTCATTGCTAGTGCACGGTAGCATCTCATGTAGATGCACCCTGTCTTGCCCTCTTATTCACTGAATTTTATGAAATGATATGAAAGCTAATGATGAACTTAAGTAGCCTTCCCATCTTCCAAAATGCCCATCTACAAATATGCATCAGAGCACTTGTCAACACAAGAAGGCAGTGTGGAGTAAGATAAGATGTAAAGTTACAGCCTACTACCTAGTCCTTATGTTGTTTCCATGTGAATACTCTTACCGCCAAATCCTACTCCACCTTTACAAGTTTAAGAGGTACTTACATATCTGTATAGGTGAAATTTGTGGTGCTTTGCATGCTGTTTCCACTTGCATACATATGCTTGCTTGTACTTCCCATCTGAGTATAGAAGGCTGCACTATGGCCACATAAGCTCTGGGGCAGATGAGAATTACCCAGGTATACTTAATGCTATGTAAATCCCCAGGATATTTGGTTAGAAGAAAGCCATGATTAGCAACTGTTTCACAGAAAAGGATGACAGACTTCTTACCCTTTTATCCAATAGCCTAGTTGCTAGGGGAGTGGGATAGAAGAACCCAATTTCTGGGTCCCCTCTTACTCAAAGGAGAGTTGAATCGGTATCTCTTGCTTCCCAGCACAATGCTTTTACGACCAGGCCACAAGCTAAGCATTGCCCAAAGCACTCTCCAGCCTTCCAGTTGAAACTGGTCTAGTGGGCAGCTAGAAGAGGAAAAGATTTGAGGCCATGAGGAGAGCAAGGCAGGAATATGAAGCTCCGGGGAAGGACTCTGTCTTGGAAGGGAGGAGGTATTGATTCTGGCCTTTACTTCCGATGGGCACAAACCATCCCACTACTTTCTCCACTAAATATTAACTGCAAGATGCAGAAAAATAAACAAGGCTAGAACCCAGGACCCTCCCCTTCCCAATGTAGCACCTGTCTTACTGAGCGACACCCCTGGCTTGCTCACTTCCTGGCTCTGTCTATCTCCTGCTCATGATTACTGTAGTAGGGATCCCCAATCCCTGCTAGTTGACAGGCAGGTAGCTAGCTACTTGAGAGGCAGGTGAAAGACCACCTGCCTAACCCCACAAGGGGTTAAAGGACAGTAGGTGAAAGAGCAGTGGCTGCAGCCCAGTAGCTAAGCAGCAACATCTAGCAGTGGGCTGAGCATGGGGCCATGTCATCAGGGGTGGGTCCCCAGCCTACTAAAAGTCTGGCTCCTATTTCAAGTAGAATTTCTTCTGGGCTGAGACATAACAGAGGGGAACACAACCAACCAGGTACTTGAAAAGCTGTTACAGACATAGGAGTCAAAGGTTAAGAAGTGGCTGAGGACCCTGAAGGGGTTTATTTATTACTGGCAGACGACTGGATGTGACTGAAAGGGGTGGATAGGAGACCATAGAGGTCTGGAGGGGCACCCATTTAGAGGCTGGTAATAGAAACCCCTAGAGAGTTGAGGACGTAAGGGGCTGAGACAAGGGCAAAGGCTGACATAAAGAAAGAACAGCTTTGCTCTGGGCCAGGGTGTACTGGAGAGACTGGGAGCAGCCTTGACCTCAGCCAGGGGGGCTCAAGAGACTGTGAAAAGTTTTGCCCTGGGCCAGGGGAGCTGCAGCAAGAATAAAGGTGGGTCAAAGCCAAGAAGGCTGAGGCCCCTACAGGGGCAAAGAATATTGGCAAAATAACATCTATGAGACATAGACATGGCTGTAGGGGAGGCTGGGAGCCATGGATTTAGCTTTTAGGAAGATTGAGACCACAGGGTCAGAGCCCCAAGTCTGACACACTGTAGATAGCAGGGCCAGAACACAATTAAGTGACTCAATTCGAGCTCAAGAGAACAATGTAATATAAAGAGAGCACCCAGGGCTCATTAGCCTCTGAGGGCAGTGCCCTTTCTTCCTTAACATCTAGTTGTGAAAGGCAAGGAAGCAGGGTGAGGCCTTGAGAGACTGGAATGGGAGCTGGGCAGGATTAAGGTTGACCACTAGGGGACATCACTAATTGCCCAGTGAGGCAATGACAAGAGAAGGGGGACTAGAGGGTCCTTTGGACAATGCATAGCTATTAGAGCACTTTGCTTGAAAGTGGGAGATACAGGTTGAAACCTCCTTTGGGCCTCCCAAACCTGGCTTTCTCAATCCCAGTGCAAGTGTCCTAACCATTACTAGGCTACTGGGCTGACAGTTAGGGGTGCCATTCCCTTCCTCTGCACCCTCCCTCCACAATCATATTTTGTCACTGGTGGAACTAGGATCTAAAATCTGTATAAATACCAACAGTTGCATTTAGCTAGAGTCATATGTGCCCTTAGGAATGGAAAAAGGAAATAGGACTTGTCCTTTAATCTACAATAAGATTTTGCAGCAAATTGTATCTATAGTTACAGGGGCTGTACTTTAGCTGAGTTGCAAATATCCCTTAAATGGTTCTGATTATGCTGGTCCTCTTTTGGTTGGCATGTAAAGAGTGTAAGATCTGGTCCAAATAAAGATCAGTAGGTACATCTACATGCACAATTAGCATTTAGCAATAAACTTGGGTGTGGTTTGCACCAGAGTTTATTGCTCCCAGGTGTGCCATTTACACAGATGCCCAGGACTGCAGCATGTTGAGCCAGGGTGGATCAGCCCCAGCTGGCAGAGTGCCCATGGGGTCGGCCTGGGGCTGCTCTACCACAGCTCAAAGTGTTGCAGAGAGGCTGGCTGGTGCATGAGGCTGCTACAATGTGGGACTAGCTAGTAGGCAGCCCCTGCAATGTAGCACCTTTCTGCCCCAGCCCGACCTGCTCATCATCTACTTGTGCATTTCAGCGCATGTAGCTACTTTGCTGTAGGATTATACTTGTCCTGGACAGTAGTATTCTACAGTGCAGTTAATTAGTTCACCGAGCCCTAATACCAATGCACATGTAGATGGTGACACTTTACTGCAGAGTTAATTAGTCACCTCCACAGTAAAGAACACATGTAGGTACACCCCATGTGGTTCAGATCAGATAATAGAAACTTTTATCTTTGGAGTTCACATTCTTGGGTTCTCTGTACCTTCCTCCAAATCCTAAACATATGCTTTTTCACATCCCCCTGACATTCAAGTACAAAGTCCTGCTAATACACTACAATACATTGATACATTAATACCTAGAGAAACAGACAATGGATGTTTTATTATCTATATGAGTGAAACCATTTTCTGCTTCTTTTTGAGACTCCTGAGTTTAGAAGGGGGGAAACTCTAAACATTTCAAACAAATAGATGTTCTAAAATTATTACAATTTCTGCTCAGCATATATCATAGTTTATGGCTTTGTCAGTTCTCTCTCAATAAAGCCAACTAAAATTGCAAGAAAACTTCTCTGATCTTTCTAGTAAACACAGCTTCAGACACAGAAACTGTTTTATAGTGTAAATAGCAGCCAGGTTAAATTACCACTATAAAAGCTTTCTACTCATGAACTGTGATTTCTACTTTTCTTAGAATATATTTATTTTATTACTTCAATAAAAACAGTGGATTTTTTTTTTTTTTTTGGTCCCTGTTGCTGCTGAATATATAAAAACAACCAGCCCAGTAGTTAAATCAAGATAAAGGAGATCAGTATTTTTCTTTTCTGGGGATGTATCAGCCATCATTAGGAATGCAGATAGTAAAAAGGCAATTTGGGACTCTGAGAAAAGGTTGCAAAAATAATTTACAGTTGTGTTCACTGTTGGCATTATACTAAATCACATCAAGACTCTTCATTTGTTCAGGCTACATTCAGTTTGGTATTAAGAATAAGTCTTTCAGCTGGTATTTTTACTGTGCTTTGCAAATAACATGTTTTCTTTTAGCAGGCTAATGTGCCAATAGAGAGATCACCACTCAGATACTAATTAGTTATTTACACCATAACACTAGCCATTAAAAAGCAGATAGCATATTGTGGGAAATTATGACTTACTTGTCAGGAAAAGTTGCTCCTCCTTTTTTCTACTTATACACTAGAGGATTCAATATCAATTCTTAAATTGTAGCATCAAGAGTGGTTTCAGTACCTAAGATCCAGTACAAACACACTGAAACCTTTTACATCCCATACTCACAGAAACTTATATAAGAAGTATGATTTTAACAGTGGTAACTTTTTATTGGAAGATATTAAGTAAATCTTGATAGCTTTTTATAGTTCCTTTATCTGAGTGGCACCTCAAAGTACTTGACAAACTGTAACATAGGCCTCAGTCACAATACTCTAGTGGAATAAGTAAATATATTTATTACTGATACCATATTAAAGATGAAATCGCATAAACAAAGATGCTGGTACACACACTGACTCAGTGGGAGAGCCAGAAATAGAACTCAGTACTTCCTAATTCTTAACATGATGAACAGACAATTTCTTTTTGCTATTTCTTTCCATTCATTCTCTGTCTTTCGAAGAGCTCCTCTGAAATACGACAATGCTTCAGAGCACGACTATCAATCCTCCAGATAATCAGTCCTTTAAGTTTTTTTCTGTATCTCCTAGGTTGTTTTATGCCTTTGTTCTGCGGAGCTTAGGGTAGTGCATTCTCTTTCTTGCTAGACTCCCTCCTTTCTTCGCCATTGTAAACTATGCAGGATGACAATGGATTCATTTTTTAGTATTGCTGCTTTTACTGGTATGTCAGCACTGTTCTGTTCCTTTAAAAGCAGTTATTTTGTTTCAGCTCTGGCCCCTTTCCCTGGTACAAACTACAAATCCAGTCCTTGAACCTCTGAGAACTAATTTGGTAATAGTATGGGTCAAGACTGTCTCAATAATATTTACAGCTCCACTTTTCAGACTTCAAAGCAGAGCTGGTCTGGGAGTAATTTTTTCCAATTGATAGTTTTTCCTATTGATATTTTTATTTCTGCCAACATTTCCAATTTTTATTTCTGCCAACATGGAAATATACAAAAAGGTTTGTTGACTAAAATAGGGAGAAAATGGGTCAGGAGGGATACTTTGATTTTTTTTTTCATACACCTGAAAATTTTAACTGAAATGAACTTTTTTTGACAAAAAAAAAAATGTTTCTTTGAAGAATCATTTTTGTATTGAAGAAAGGTTTTACAAATTGGGAAGTTTTTGAGCAAATCTCCCTGAAAGGCATGGGAACACTTTAATTATTGGAATCATTGTGCTTTTTCAATATGCTTGCTTTCCTTTTTTTTGCATGTTCATGCATGCACATGCATGTGCACATGCACACACTCACACACGTGGCATATCATAAGGAAGCTGCAGAAAGTGATTATTATATCGTATTCAGCACCTGGAGTACTGTGTTCAGTGTTTTGACGCTACACTTCATGGTAAAAAAGACAAATTGCACAAAGTGTAGGAGAGAGCAACAAAAATGATTAGAAAACATGACTTTCAAGGAACACTTGGAATACCTGATATCATTAAGCATGAGAAGAGTGAGAAGGGATGATAGCATTTGAATACATAAAGGGTTGTTATAAAAATGATAATGATAAGATTCCCCTACGAGGTCAGGACAAGAAGTAACAGTTTTAAATTGCAATAAGGTTGGCTATTGAGACCTACTTTTCAAACAGAGGATTGGCTAATCATTAGAACTTTTGTGGAATTGCCATAATTGCAAGTTTTTAAGAGCAATTTAGGTAATCTCTTGCCTGCATGGTTTAGACAAGGATGACTCTTGAAGAGCAGGGGTTGAGGTCCTGAGGTCCCTTCCAACCCTGGTTTTTTTCCTTATGTTTCTAAACCATATCTAGAGACCTCTCCAGGTTAAGCTATCAGCACTTCAAAGTATGGCTGACCTGTGATTCTTGTTCCCAATGTAGGAGTTGGCAGAATTATCCCTCATAACCCAAGGACTATTAATTGCTTAGGGTGCCTATTAGGCCTGTGCAAAGTGGCTAGTATTCACTTTGGATTCAGATTTGGGGGTCAGTGATTCGATTCGGTGATTTGAATAACTGTCTAATCGAATCACTGTCCCGAATCAATTCAGCTGAATCTGATTTAGAGATTTGGCTGCTGCTGAATCAGCCAAATCTCTGAATCACACAGGCCCCATCCCCTGCCTGCTTTCCCAGCCCTGCCCATCCCCAGCTCCCGGCTCTTTGAAAAAAAAAAGCATGCACTCACCAGCTGCTGCCGGGTGGAGGGGTGATCCCCACTGCCTCCCACTGCATGGGGGGGCTCTGCATGAGCCCCTGACCACCACCCACTCCCTCAGCCCTGCCATGGCTGCCCTTGCTGCCCCAGCTCTGAGCCCTTTAAAAAAAAAAAAAAAAAGGCCCGACTTACCAGCTCCTGCCAGGTGGGGGGAGAGCCCTGCAGCCCCCCACTGCCCTGCACTGCACGGCAGGTTCTGCTGTGAGCCTCCAGAAGGCGCAAGGCTGCTGCAGCAGCCAGTGAGTCAGGACTTTTTTTTTTTTAAAGGACCGGCAGCTGGGCTGGGGGAGCAGGGAGGGGATGGGGCCTGGCAGGTGTCCCCCCAAGGTCCCCTTCTCCCTTTTCCAGTCTCCCCTCCCCTGCCCCTTACTTACCAGTATGGAGTCCATGTCCAGCTCCTTGCTGCAGCCAGCAGGGACTGCCTGAATTGGCCGAAACTCTCTGAATCTTTTCCGAATCAATTCGGAGAGTTTCGAATGGATGCAGACCTTTTAATTAGTCCCCTGATTTGATCTGGATTCAGAGATTTGGCTGCTGAATCAGGATGAATCTCCTCTGAATCGAATCAGCACCCAAAGCTTCACATAGCCCTAGAGCCTATACTTGAGCAGGGAGGCTGCTGATGGACTGTAATTACAATGTGTTGGAACAGACTCAATTAATCAAGTCTGCTGGAGCATGGTGATAACCATGTTCTACTGGCCTCCAGCATCTCGTGTATCAGTGTGCCCACACTTCAAAATGGCAGTGGGGTGCTTTTTCTAAAACAAGCTTTAAATAAAGCACCCCGCTGCCATTTTGAAGTGTTGGGATGGCTGATACACAAGATTCTCTGTATGCTTTAATTAGAGTGGCTGCCCCCCTCCATTCCCAGAGCATGTGTATAAATGCCCTAAGGTGTCACCCTCCCTACCTTCTCTGAAGGACTGCTGTGACCTGCTTTTACAATTAATTTTATGATTCTGTATTGCAGAAGCTAGTTTCTGCTGTACTGTGAATTTAAATAGAAGCTAACATTGCACATTGTAACATGACAAATACTCTACCTCAAAATACCCACAGCACCACATTTTAGCACTGATAGTAGTGCATATTTATAGTAGACTTAAAATCTAAAATGTGGGGCTCCAAATTCACTTTTGCTCAGTAAACTCAAGGGCAAATTGGCTCAGTTCAGGAGTCAGATTTTTTTAATTTCCTATCGGTGCTACAAACTGCCTAGCATCTGAAAACCAGTTCTATTTTTTTATCTTCCTCAAATTATTGCAGGTGTTGTGCAACCAGATCTAAGCTGACAATATTATCGATGGTATATAACAGAAGAATAGGTTCCAACTTGCTTTTCAATGTCTATATTGGCTCTGAATCACTAGCAGTAGGAAAGATTTGTCTTTGCCAGTAAAGTCAAGAGATGTGGCTCAAAGACCATAAGAAAGGGAATGAATGTTGTCATGAAATCATTCTAAGGCAGTAAAATTATAATGAACTATCTGTATTTTCTACTTTTGGACTGGATGAATAAAAACTGAGGATTAAAAAAAGATACAAAGAACTCCCTTCTCCCAGAAAGCCTTGTATTTTTTAATTTAAATAATTTACATCTCCCTTTTTAAATGTGAAATGGTAGCAACCTATGTTAAGTTTACATTTATTAAATTATATTAAAAGCATTTAAATCAAATTTTTAAAAAATCTGTTTTTGCCAGAAAAATGTTTAAGACAGACAGACTATTGAACAGCTGGAAGTCACTTACTAAGCACCTGGAAATAGAAATTGTTGAATTGCTAATCCATCTTTTGAAGGCAATGGCCGCTTCTGTAGCTGCGGATTTATTATATTTTGTATTTTCTTTATTTCCATTTATTGAATTAGCGCATTTCAAAATTGAGAAACTGATTAGGAATTGAAATAGGAGGAAAATTGTTTTCATCCTTTATTTTATCCTTTATTCTATGAGTATCAAGGTTTGAGGGGATGAGTTCTATTAGTTCTAAAATCTAAAGGTACATAGTGACCAGAAACCATTAGTTACATTTACTAATGAGAGATAATGCATCCTTTGTTTAATAAATCAATTTTGAATACAAAGATTATTTTTAAATGGTGCTTTTTCATATATATCCAAGATGTTTATGTAGTTTAAAAATAAATAAATATTTTAATACACTATTGCTGAACTGCAGTTTCCTAGTGCAGCTTGGTACAAAACAAGAGTTACCCAAATAAAAGTGCCATTTGCAACATAATGAATTATAATTAAGAATCTGAATTAAGCTAAATAATTACTTAATGAAAGTCTCCTTGGTTAGAAAGAAGCGCCAAAGTATACTACCCACTAGGCATCTTTCCTTTATGAAATAACTGAAAAGCATCAATGCAAAAAAGTTTACAAATCAATGAAGAGAAGCTGGAAAGAGTCCAAAGGAGGGCCACATGAATGATTAGAGGTCTGGAGAACAGACCATATGTGGAGAGGCTGAAGGACATGGGACTGTTTAGCCTGGAAAAGAGAAGACTTAGGGGGGAATTGGTGGAAACCTTTAAGTATATAAGGGGCAAACATCAGGGGCTGGGAGAGCATCACCAGGGAACCCCAGGGGAAGACTAGGAATAATGACCATAAACGGATAGAAGATTGCTTCAGATTACACATAAGGAAAAACTTCTTTATGGTTCATGTGTCCAGAGCCTGGAACAGACTCCTCTGAGAGATGGTACAGCCCCCCTCCCTGCAGATCTTAAAAAGATGACTGGACGCACATCTCGCTGGGGTCACTGGGGGGCTGGACCTAATGATCTTGTGAGGTCCCTTCATGCTGCTTAATTCTATGAACCTATGAATTATTTAAAATCAAGGTTTCTTGCTTCCTGATTTAAATAGGTGCTTTAATTTTGTTTGTTTAAATTACCCCACCCTATTTCGTGTGAACCTTAATCTTATACCAAGAACTAATAGCAGCAGCATATGGCTTATTAGTTTTAAGAAGCTTGTAAAAAAAAAGGTATCTTTGTGTCAGTTTTGTTTGGGCCAGACAGCATTTTGCCAAGATTGAGCTTTTGGTTTTGTATTCCAAGATATGTAAGACATTATTGGCCTGAAGCACTGAGCGTATTGTATTGTTCATCAGTAGACACCAAAATCTCTTTTTCTCAGTCTATGGCATTACAAGCAGGTAGCTTATGAAAATGTTTCCATGATGATCAGTACTTTTTAATCCTCCTTGACACTCTCCTTCCACACAGAGTATACTTCCATAAGTAAATATATGAAGTATATCTGAAAGTGAAATGAGAAATTTAATGCGCATATAACATAAACAATGGGTTCAGTATGTAAGGTAGAGGTGGCCCACCTGTGGGATGGGTGCAAAAGTGGCACAGGCATCCTCTACGTGTAGCAAGTGGCAGGTCAGGGAGAGGACAAGCAGCACAGGAGCAGATATGGTAGGAAGCAGAATGCAGAGCAGCAAATTGGGCAGGGAGCACAAGGAAGGAAACTGAAAGCAGAGAGGTATGTCTGGTAAGGAATGCAAGGCTGGGAGCGGGAAAGAGAGCAACAGATCAGGCAGGGCAAGGGGATCTGAGTGGCACTTGTGGTGTACTTGCCAAAAATGTTGGCTCCCAATGGTATAAGGGAATCAAGCTAGCTAGGCTCTTTAATGGATTTTAGTGCATCAGTCTGAGCTGTGATTGCTCATTTCACAAAAGATTAAGTGCAAAACTATTGCGAGCAGTGATTCTCAACCAGCGTGCTGTGGCATCTTAGGGTGCCATGAGTTCATTTTAAGTGTGTCATGGGCTGCTGCTCAACATTATGACAGTTAGGTGTGCAAAGACTTGAACATGATTATCAAGATAAACTCACAGATTTCAAATGGAAATCAATGCCATTAGGAAATCATTTTGACTTGATATGCTTTTTCTGAATTCTTTGAAGCAGAAGAATTGTTCCATTTTTTTCCAAGGACAGAAAACAAGGGAAAACTAAGAGCTGGCAATTTTCTGAGGGGTACCTTGAGTCTAAAAGGTTGAGAAGCACTGTGTTAGAGGTTTCAGTCTAAATTGGGACTTCTGAACACAGATTAAACAATGGCACCAGGGAACAATATGTTGATTTTACTTTAAAAAAAAATTAAATATATGACTTACGAAAGGTAATCAAATTATGTCTCTAGAAAGTGAATCTCTGCCATACCAAGACACCTCACTCCTGGGTATAAGAAACGCTAGAAAGTGTGAAGATACTTTTGTAAATGTGCAATTTAAGTGTGCTTTATAATACACAGAAGAAAGAGAAGCAGTATTTATCAAATCAAGCTATGCCCTTATTTAATGATTTGGCAGCCATGCTAAACAGTTGAACCTTTTAAGGAATGGTGTTAGTTGAATGTCAATACATACCTGTGATTGCCTTTCATCTGTGCAGGGAAATGGTAATTAGGATTTCCATTGTTCTTCCTGACAGAGGTGAAGCAGAATTAAAACCTATTTATAAATATTTTAATACCATAAACAGCCTCAGAGCAATCAATTTGAGCAGCATGGTAAATATGCCCTCCATTATGTTAAAGGTTGGCTGTTTAATAACAATATGCAAATGTCTATGAAACAATACTAGCTTTTGTATATTCTTTTTGTATTTAGACACAACATGGTTTCCTGTGGGGAGGATGTTACTGTTTGGATGCTACACAGCAACCTGCTATCACTTTGATTTGTTTGTTTATACATGTAGGGTTTCTTTATGTTCTTTGGTTGAAACAGAACACTTTATAGCCCTGGAAGCTGTTTATATTAAAACTTCTATTAAAACTTGCCGTAGCATCATGATTTGTAGAATAAACTATCAATAATGATTATTTTACAGCTAGTGCTTAGAGTAGGGACTTAAAAATCATCACTCCTCCGATAGTATAAACTACCATAGTTCCCTTAACTTCTGCTAAAGATTTATCCCATGAGTTATAGTCCTGGTTTTCACGTGCATTTTGTGTACTCAAATAAATTAGATACCAATATGATGGATGTTTTTTAAGCATATAGCATTGGGGTGGGCAATTATTTTGGGCGGAGGGCCGCTTACTGAATTTTGGCAAGCCATTGAGGGCTGCTTGACAGGCAGCCAGGGGCAGATAAATATTAATTTTCTAAATTTTTTAGGGGCCCCATAGGCCAGATAGAATGGCCTGGAGGGCTGAATTTGGCCCATGGGACATATTTTGCCCACCCCTGATATAGTACTACTGCTGACATGCTTTGACCGTAGGTAAGTAACCCAACTTCTTTTGGACTCATGGGGCACATCCCCACATGCACAGGTGTGTGCTTGGAGCAGCAAATAAAGCAGTGGCACAAATTTGTGCTGCTACTTTTTGCTACTGCACATGCCCCGCATGCATGCTTTGGTGTAGGGCAAAATGCCCCACTTCAGGGAAACAGCCATTTCCCCACTCTCTTGGCTTCTGTCACTTCAGAGGAGTGAGGGCGGAACTAGAAGAGGGGAGATGCTCTGGCCAACAGCCAGAACATTTCCCCGGAGGACCAAGCCTCCATGAAGACCAATTACTGTGGTGTGCATTGTGCTTCTTTTTTGGTGGCATTCTTCTTTTGCTACCAGGAAATGCTGGTAGCAAATTTTGCCTTTGCACCACAAATTTGCAGCGTGGGGCATGTTTTAGTGTGCCAGGCATGCAGCTTGTGGCCCCACTAAGAGGTTTGTGGTACCACAAACCACATGTACCTGCACATCTGGATTCAGCCAGGTTTCCCATCTGAAAAACAGGTATAAAAATACCTAATTTCACAGATGTGGTGCTTTCCAGTGACTTTTGGAGTGTGATCTTAATGCTTGGAAATACTCGTCAGATTCTGTTGCTGTGTGTGTAAAATATCACACTACTTCCACTTAAACTGTTGATTAGAAGAGATAATGTCTTGCTCTTGAAATTGCAAATGTGGGCATTACTCTGAACTCACCTGCCTGGTGAAATTCTGAGATCTTCAGGAATTCCATTGGAATTGGTGTTAAAATGGTATTAGTTTGGTGTCAATGAGATCTGAATCAGGAGGGATAGTCATAAAGGGCATTTCTAGTCTTCTGGTAAAGTGAGACACCCAATGAAGCTGCAATGAGAAGCACAGACCCACTATGCTGGACTTCTTTTCCCCATAGAGTTAGGCTAGGGAGAAGGGTCCATTCTCTAAAGGCAAGAATATTCTTATAATATTATTATTATGGTAGTGTTTGTTGTTGTAGCTGTGATGGCCCAGGAATTATGCAAAAGGCAAGGACTTCTTAGAGTGATATCTTTTATTGGACCAGCTCTGTCCCAACTATACAGTTAATCCAATAAAAGATATCACCCTCAGAAATCTTTCCCTTTTGCAATATTATTGTTATTAATTTATTCAGTGTAATGTGTGCATGGAATCATCTTCCCATTCCACTTAAGAGAGCAATATTATACTCTGCATCTTTCCTGTTCCCCTTTAGTGAGGTAATTTCATCGTTCATCATTAGTTTGTGGTGCAATCTTAGTCTTACGCTAAAATTGAATTCCTATTTCAACCGTTATCAATACAAACCCTCTTTAAATCATTTTTCAGCATTTATACACCCAGTAAAACCAATTTATTATTTCTCTCCTCATTTTGAAGTTTGTCAGATAGGCTGGTATCATACATAGCAGCTCATGGATCAATAACTAATTTGTTTAGAATGCCAGGGATCATTAGTGATCTAATTTTGGTGTGTAGGTCATAGTACAAGCACAAAGCATATGTGTGTGCTCTCCAAAAATGCAGCAGAGACACTTGAGCTTGGAAGAGTGCCTGAGAAAGAATAACAAAAGGAATTGGAGAGAAGAGCTGTAAGTGACAGTCTAAGTACGGGAAGTCCAGAATTGCTGCTGCTGTCTCATTCAGGCTTCTAGAAATGTCCATAACTAAGGACAATGAAAACTAAACTTGATATGCATCTGGAAGGGATGGTTTGAAAATAAAGAACTAAAAATAATGAAACTGGGAACTGTTTCAACACCAGTGGGACGTACAATGAAATAACTCTGTATTTGAATTTGCAGATGCTCCTTATTAGCAGTGGAAAAAAAACCCTAATATCTAGCAGCCCCTTCCTGGACAGCTTGCAGTTATCTCCTGTGGCCAAGTTTCAAGTGACATGGCTTTCACTCCTTGTTCTGGATGACTTTTCCAAACATAGTACTTGGCACAGTCAAAAAGATTTTTCCTTTCTTAATTTAATTTTTTTAGTCTTTGTTCTGTCCCTTTGGAGTACTCCAAATTATCCACCCCTTGGGTTGTTGTTTCATCCATCCACCTCTAGCAAAGTCTGGTGGAAATACTGTGGTTTGGGGAGTTCACCACACACCACAGAACTTGAAATTCGGTCCAGATTCATTAAAAATGTTTGCTAATTTTTTTTTATTTTTCAGGTTCATGATGGGCCTGCTAGTCTACATGAAAAGCAGCATTACTATTAGGCTGGGGAGGGAGGGGTGAACCAGACTAGGATAGGACTAAACCAGAGGTGCAACTGGATGCTGGAAGACCCTGGGTGGCACCACACTTGGGGCAGCATCAATGACTCCACTCTTGGTGGCATTGGTGGCTGAGCTAGCAGCAAAGCTGCTGAAATGTTTATGCCTCCTCCAAGGTTAGAGGCTGGTGACCCCTCCCCTTCCTTGTGCTACTGGACTAAACACCAGGAAAGAGCATGAACTCACTGCAGTTAAGACAAGCCCCTGGAAGTAAAATACACAACTCACACTTTAGAGTACATATTGTCACAGGGCACCTCAGTGCTCCTGCTCCTAGAGAGGGGAAAGCTGCCAGGGAGAGAGCCCTGGCAGGGCCTAATGAGCACAGCTGCAGGTTGCCAGGGCAACTGATAAGAATCAGCTGGCCAGAAGGCGGCAGGGCCTGGCCTTTATAAAGCCCAGGGCTGAGGCCAGACTGGCAGTTCATTGCCAGCAGTCAGAGAGGTAGGAGCTTGTGGGGCTAAGATATGAGTAATGCTCAAGCAGGCTGAAGGATGGTGGCTCTGTGGCACAGGAGCTATGTTATTGCAGCCAGGCGGCCTTAAGTTAAATTACAGCCAGGAGGCTTGTGTTTTGTTTGGTTAGTGTTGGTATTACAACCGGAGGTTTGGGTGAGGCTGTAGGGGTTGGAGGAGGCCTCATCAGGGACTCCCAAGGGAGTGTGAGGCCCCGGTGCCAGTGAGGGTGCACTAGGCCCTGAGAGTTACAGGGCAGAGTCGTGAGGTCAGTTAACCTCAGAGAGGAGCGGCTGAGCCTCATAGGGACCCCATAGAGGTGGGGTGCCCTAGCATCAGTGAGGGCGCAGTCTAGCGCCAAGAGGGTGCACTATCTTCATAGGTACCCCAGTGGTATGGGGACCTCAGTGCCAGTGAGGGCGCAGCACCAGTGCAGGCGCAGCTCACAGTGAGGAGCACAACCAGTGGGTTGCGGGTGCAACCGGTGGGTTGTGGACGGGGAACACAGACCCAGGGTTGTATGCGGGGTACGTAGACCCCAGCCCCAGAGAGAGGGATGATTTTATCAGGGAGCCCGAGGTGGGCATGGCGAGCCCCAAGGAGGGGGGAACGCCATATTAGGGAGCCCAGGATGGGCGCAGCAGATGCCAGCAAGGGTGTCACTTGCGGCGTACATAGACCCCAGCCCCAGGGGGGGCGATATTGAGGAGCCCTAGGGCGGGGCGATATTGAGACACCCAGGACAGGAGGAGCGAGCCCGGTAACAGGCTAGCACCACAGAGAACCCAGGACAGGGGAAGGGTGCTGCGGTGGACCCAGACAGAGAAAGGGTTAGCAGTACAGCGTCCCAGGGAAGGGCAAGGTGCTGCGGTGGCCCCCAAGAGGATGGGGAGTAGCAGCGCGGTCAGCCTGTACTAGAGAGGGTAGTGGTGCGGTGGGCCTAAAAGACCGGCGGCTCGAGGGGACGTCCCAGAGGGGCCTAGCATATTATAGAAGAAGGGCCCAGGAAGCGGGCGTGCAGACACACCAACGTCTTTCACATCAGCGAGGCTTGGGGCATGGTATTAGGGGTGGTAGGAGCCACGCGCAGCCCATAAGGCTGGGGTGCTTGGGGAGCACCCTTCATACCGGGAGACCACAGGAGTCCGGAAGAACCGCGGGGACAGAGGTCCCGAGTAGCCGTGCCCAGGGAGTCATAGGCAGCCTACTGAACATCAAAGATAGGGCGGGCGAGAATAAGAGGGTGCCTTGGGCCGACCTTGACACGGAGCAAGGGACCTCGAGGAGATCACGGCCCTCCTAGAGGACTCCGCCGTGACACGTATTAATAAGTCCTAGCAAACACTCCACATTTTTTCACAAGGAGTATCTTAAAAGTTGGCAAGTTGGTGTCAACCACTGAGGGAAAACACGAAAGCTAGAACCTGCACTTTTGAGTAAAATACCATAAGATTCCTACAATGGCTGCAAGCCATTGGTTTTAATGTCTTATCCAAAATATGACATCTACCATTGACAAGTCATCAGTAAAGCATCAGCCAAAAAGAGGAACACTACTTATTAAAAAAACATAAAGATTAGTTTGTTCAGTTTATAGAGTTATGAATTTACATTAAGCTCACTGAAAATGTGAGGAAAAGTAGGAGTTTCATGCTAATCACATCTTCTCAAGAAGCTGCTGGTGTTGGGATACCATTATACAGCATACATAGTATTTCTCCTTTCTAGTCATCTCTTGGGATTAAACCTGGCCAACAGTATAAGCTTCTACAGCATGCAGTATTTGCTCCCTTTGTTGGCATTTGTATCAGGCTCATATAAGGATCAGGAACAGAAGGGAGTGCACTAAGCAGTGATGGACTTTATCCTTACCAGGCATGGTATCTTGAGAGGTGTTACTGGGGAATATGATGACTTTACACTCAGCATATGTGGCAAGCACTTTCTGCAATGACTCAAAAAGCCCTGTGGTTGAAAGTAGTCCACTGAGTTATGTGGTACAGTTATAGTGGATTTATTTGGGTTTGACAATTGTTTTGGCTCTTGTACTCAATAGGAAAAATGGCAGCATTCAAGAATACATCTGTTTTTGGTACCACTTCCTTTCTATTCTTTCCCAGAAAAGAGAGTAGCTTTTATAGTATGCTCTATTCTTGTTATCATTGTTGTTGTTGAGATAAATTAATCTGGTGCCTATATATACTCTCATTATATTTCTTGTCATGAAACAGATTCATTAAGGGTTGGTTTTTTGGCTCCTTATCACAGTGTTTGTCCAAAACCAGTGGTAATATAATGGGAAGATAGAAAAGATGTATCTTTCATTAACTTTCTCTGATAACTTATTCTGGTGTCAAAGACTCTAACAAGGATAGAAAGGAATTATGTTAATCAGTTCTTGTATTATCATAGGACTGCAATGAGACGTGAGAGCATAGGGCGACTCTTCTGGATTTTCACTCTTAATGCATTTGTCATTGACATGCACACCCAGATTATTAGAGTGGGGACTTGACAGACTTCTAACTTTCTATATTAAACACAGAGCTTAGATTAAGTGATGGGATAGCAAACCTCAAGTTTCAACTGTTAAATAGACAAAAGTCAGGAAATGTGAAAGATCAGGTTGTATATGCAACCTTAACTCTGCCCTCTTGTGCATATGCATTCCCAGAATATCCTTATTTTTAATTAATATTATCAAGATAAATCAATGAACTGGTCTTTAATTCTGCTTCTCAAGCCATACAAAACAATCATTTAAACTATAATCTTAAATAATAGCTATGAAGATATATTTATGATAACATACCATCATACAATTACCCATTAAATCATCATTATCGACAAAAGGTCTTCTCCATTCTACCCATAAGACTTTACTGGATTAATTTAAATTTTAGTTTGTTGACTTTCTTGTTGTTTTATTTTACTACGTTACCTACTTTTTCGCCATAATTTGGTCCTCTGTAGTGACTGGTATGACAGAAAGGATATCAGTAATGTAACCACGATATAATACTACATATCACCACCCACCACCAGGTCAGTAGACCCTAAAAACAAAACATTTGGAGACTCCAATGTGCTAGGTGCTGTACAATCATTTAGTAGTAAGTAGTCCTTTAGTTTACAATCTAACAGGGAAAAATAACAAGGGAAGAGGAAAGCAAGTGTGACAAATGCGGTGGTGAGGAAAAGTTTACAAAAAATAGAATGCATACAGTTCTTAGCTAGTCAGCAGTAGTGATGGTGACATACTGGTAGTATAGCTGTAAACACAGTCCCATCAGTACCAGTGCCTGTAACTTCCTCAGTATCAGCTGAGGGGCTTAACTGAGGCCTCTCTATGAAATACTGAAACTTATTTCTATATAGTAGGGAACAGCGTTTTGGGGAAAGAGATGGGTTGGATGACCAGAGAGACTTTCTCCATCTCTTAATTCTTAGAAAAGGTTTGTCCTCCTTTAATTCAGAGGGGATTTTAATTCCAGGAAGAGAATTGGCAAGTATGCACAAGTGTTCATTGAATGCCCACTCTGAGTATTGTAACAGTGTAGATGGACTGATTCAGGCACAGATCGAGAGGTCTTCACCTCCAGTGTTTTGAAGAGAAGGACAGTTCCTTAAGTAAAGAACTTATTCTTTGTGACATTTCTATCTTGGATGTATTTTCAGGGACAAACAGGGAGAAAGTAATGAATCCATAGGAAAAACTGCCAAGCTTGACACTTCCTGAAAAGATCCCACATGACAATCTTGAGCTTCATGTGTCTGGGTGCTACTTCACAGTCATAAGGCTTAATTATTGTGTGTATTAGACTGTCCTCCAAGATGCATATGACTTATAAATATTGGTTTGTGTTTGTGCCAAAGGAGAAGGAAGGGAAGGGACTAAGTGAAAGGCTTTTTTATGATGACTTATGACAGGGTATATTATCCTCTGGAAGGAAAAGGGGAGGGGAGCAATATCTGTAAGCTATAACAAAAGCTTTATCACTCAAGTTGTCTGCCTGTTAGGGCACCCAGAAAAGGGTTAGCACTTGCTGAGCCAAGTTATCCATTTTTTAACAGTCTTGGCAAATATAAATAAAGAAATGATGATGAATATAGGCCCTTAAGAGACTGTTACAGCTATTTTCTATGCACAAAATCCTCCTCTTCTGTTAATTACCATGTCAGTTATGAGAGCAATGCCAAGAACAGAACCCAGCGTGCCTCTGCCTCAAGGTGCTGTAAGATGAGACATGCACAATGACGATTTTGAATCATCCTAATCTCACTTGAAAATAGCATCTGATCATCCTTTGAGGTTTAGGCACCAAAGGACAAAGCAAGTCACTTTCATCACCTGAACTTCAGATCAGATTTCTGCATTTTTTTGTTTCTGCATTAGGCAGCTTCTTACTACTAATATTTCAAAGGCTTTTCAGTTTCCTTTATTCTGAAAGACTTCCAAGAATTTCAGAATTTCCATACTGTACCAATGAGATTCATCTACTTCTGGAGGGGAGAGTGGAAGCCAACTGGGGATATGTTTGCCCAGGGAGTCCTTGGCAGATCCCATGAGTTATAAAATGGAGCCAGTAGACTGTAATGCCTGTGCAGGGTTGATCAAATATTGGATTTCAGAGTCATTTTGAAACCCTGGCACCTAAGGGTATATCCAGGATTTGTGCTATCTCAGAAGAAAGGAAGGGAGAGTTGTTCTTACCAAGATTAAAGACTGTGCTTTCAAAGGACTTAGCAATTTTCAGTTGAACACTTAGCTGCCTAAGCCACTGAATTCTTATGGGATAGCACACTTTGTCAACACAAAGGTTTAGCATTTGCTTGACATAATTACATAGTCCATGGATAAACCTTTACCTCCTAATACCTTTTCTTGGACGGGCTAAAACTCCTTCCTGATAAAGGCCCTCTTGGGATAATCAAGCATTTATTGGCTCTGGTTTCGGAAATGTAGAGCTTCATAAAAATGAGAATCACTTTTCTTTACATTATGGGGTTAACCAATGCATTTGTTCTAACTGGGTGTATCTATTTCTTTTTGAGTCCTGAGGAATGATACTTTATTTCTGAAAACGTGGCTAACATCTCTCCCAATGATAAAATTGATCCAGTAAAAGATATTACCAAACACATCTTTTTTCTAGCATAAAACTAAATGAATGGAGAAATAAAACTGAAACCTGTATTTTCTTAATACTTAAGAAGTTGTTTGGGGCTAGCTCCTTGGCAGAGGCACACAAGAGATTGATGAAACAGCAGGAAAAAATTAGGAAGACTTTCTCCTGTTTTTCAGCTCTTGGAGTCACCAGTCTCACCTGCTGTGTAGAAGGGATTGTTATACAGCTACATCATGTCACTGTGGGAATTAGAAAGCCTGGAACCTACTCTGAGCTCTACCACAGGTTTTCTTTATGATATGCAGTCCCTTTAACTCTCTGCATTTTTGTTTCTTCACCGGGAAGATGGAATAACAAAATATACCTACCTGAATGGGTTCTGCAGCTGAATTCATTCACGTTTACAAAAATGCTTTGAGACTCTTATGAGGGAGCAGGTAATACATTATATGTTTCTGCTAGTCAGATCTAAGCTAAGCCACTTAATAAATTGTCCTGGGGTTTATTCCTTTAACTTTCTTGTGTGCTTTTAGGTTCTTTAAAACGCTTTGAAAATGAATGATAATATGTAATAAAAAAAGAGGTAAGAACAGAAGTTCCAGATGCAGGGCACAACTGTCCATGAAATCATTAGTGAGCAGCAGAGGAAATCCTGGCCCACTGAAATCAGTAAGAATTTAACATTTGGCTTCAATGGGGCTACAATTCCATCCAGTATGCTTTTTATAGGGCAGTATTGTCTTTCTTTTCTCAGTATGAAATCTCAGTAGTCCTGCCAGAGAAGAGAAAGTCTTTAGGGGAATGTCTAGCATGGAAAGAAGAAAGAGAAGTTACCCAAATGGTTATATAACCAATAGGTTAAGAGAACTGAATCTACTTTGAAAGGAATTACATACCAGAGATAATTTTTCATTCTACAGATTCACTTTGGTTTGCAATTGTTAATATGGAATCCAGAGACAAATTTAAGTGCAGTTGTAGTCTGCAAACACCAGCTTCTTAATTTCCAGTAGTGCTTTGCAACCTTTGAGATATATTTTGAGAAATAAAATGTGCTTGTTTATTATTTACTTTGAATTCACATAATGAGCAGATCTCCTGAGTCCTAGCTGCTGAATTTAGTAAAAGGTATAATGTTTTTAGCTGCTTTTTACTCCACTAGCCCTTCAGAGCCAACATAAATGACAGTAGGTTGCCCCTGAAATAATCTGAGTTCATTTTTGGCTAGGAACATTGTTTATGAGTCTCTTTTTTTGCTGATTTGGGTTAGGTTGAGCCCCAGTCTACTCACTGCAGGGCACAGTGCAAAAAATATTCATATTAGCATTCTCTTAATTAACATGGCAGTAGAACGGTGTGGCAGTGGCTCCTAGACTCCTAGAGGGATAATCTACAAGATGGATCCAGCATTTCTCAAGCATTTGTATTTTATTCTAGGAAATCAACTTGTGCTGTTCAGAAATGACTCAGACCTAAGGAATCTGAGAGATATTTGCTTTATTCAGTGTCTGAGGCCCAACAGATCAGTATTGTTTAATATGAACCTGTGCACAACAGACTTATCATCCTGTGCTAAATAACTCTTGGGAAAGTCTGCTGATGGTGCAGTTCTCCACATCTCCCTCTTATACCCTCAACTAACAAAAATAAGTAATCAAAATAATACAGAATTTCAAATACATGTAAACAACCAACAATGCCCAATTAGTCTCTGATGTGCCTTGAAAATCTCCCTTTTGGACATCAGTGGCTTTTCTGTTAGGCAGAAGTAAATCCATTAGTTCTGTTTATGTTGTGTCCTGGCAGTTAACCATCTCATCTTACTATTAACCAGAAAGTTTGGTTGATAATATGAGACCTTTCTCATAATATATTGAGACTTTCTTGGGCAAAATGGCTGACTCAGTGCCCTTTATTTCCCTCCTTTCTGGGATTTGGAAGTATCACAGATTCTTCTTCAGCATGTGTCTGCAAAAGTTGATAATTTTATATGACTATATATATGTTGTCCTTATGACAACACTGCTGCTTTTGACCACTGCTTCTCATTTATAGACACTCAATATTGTTTTCAGTAAGTGCTGGCAGTCCCCAAACCCCCAAAACATACTGAATTTTTTATTTTGTCTTATCTGTGTCTCTATAGACCTACAAGTTCCCAGTGAATCTGACATCCATTTCTAACTGCGCTGGAAATCAGCAGGTGATGGACCCTGCTTGCAAATACAGAGTAAAGCACTATTTAAACCTTTTCTACATTTAAAATTTCTTTGCATTTATGGAAAGTTTCATCTCTACCAGGATATTTAATACTTCAATTTTTCCATTTAAGATATTTTTTTAGTTTTACTTCTGGTACCATGCATTGTTCAGTAGTCATTCTGGGTGTTTCTACACGTGCGCTTTACTGTGGAGTAGATTAATTAGCTTCACAGTAAAGCATCACCGTTTGCACACAGTGGAGTTAGTTAGTTTACTGCACACTAATATAAGATAGTACTGTCTACAACAGTACTATCTTACAGCAGAGTAATTAACGGTACCATAAAGCCTGTGTAGACACTGACCTGGGGGCATAAATTGTGCCTGGTCAGCCCAGCCAGCCAGTGGCCTGCTCTGTCTTGGCTCAAATTGCTGCTGTTTTGGGCACATGTGTAGATGCTGTGCCTGGGAGCAGTTTACTCTGGTTCAAACTGGTCTGGAGTGTGTTGCTTCACATTAATTGCACATGTAGATAGACCCTCTGGGTCAAAGAATCTGACAGAGGCCTGCTTTATTCAGTGTCCAAGTTCCAACTTATTAGTATTGGTGTAGCAGGGAGTTGGAGCCTGCCCCTGCTACGCTCACTCTGCAGAGAAGCTGCTGCTGGAGATTTGGCAGTGAGGTTTGATCAAACACAGACATGGCCCCTTTAAACCTGATGCAGAAGAATGACATCAGGGGTGAGTGCACGAAAGTTAAAAGATGCTGAGACTCTGGGTGGAGAGGAGACTCCCAACTGCAGAGAGTAAAGGAGGGACCCCTGGAAAGGGGCTAGGACTGGCTACAGAAACTGGGCAGGTGCGGAGGTGCCAGTGGGCAAACACCGGAGCAGCAGTCCCAGAAGGTGATGCCGGACAATGACAGTTTGCCAATATTTCTTGAGGCACTGGCAGACTCTGTGTTTGTGGGAGAAAAGACAGAAAGAGAGTGAAGGAGACAGTTTTGGATGGGAACTGTAAGTAAAGAGTTAAGCTCTGACCAAGGGGCGAGATGTGACTTGGATGGTGAGGACCCCATTTGGGGAGGGCTGTAAATTGTGAGTGGCAGTTGCCTTCAGGTAAAGAGACAACTCAATTGCTGATGGGGGCAGGTTTGGACCTGTGTTGGAAATGTTAACATTGTGAGAAAGCATCTCTGAAGAGACAGAGCCTGTACTGGGAAATTACAAGTCGGCTAAGTGCGGCCAGTGACTTTCAGCTTACTATAGAGGGGATTGTAGTTAAGAGACCCCAGGACATTGCAGGCAAGGTGACAAGAAGCTGTCTTGTAAAAGGAGTCCCAGGAAGAGGGAAATGTGTGAAAGAACACCAACTCCGTACTTTACGTTACTATTTTGGTTTGCAATTATTATGAGTGATATTAAGTCCTTATTTAAAATTACTATTCTGGGTTGCAATTATTATAAGTGGCCCAAGGACTGGTAATCATCCTTGACTGAGCATCTAAGTTCAGAGGGTGAACAAGATCCTTACGAGTCCTGACTGAGGACTCTGTTAACCAACCAGTGCTATTGAGAACCAAGGGTGGAGATGGACATGGTGTAGGGAAAGGTGGAGCCATGCACTTTGACCGTGACATCAGAGCCACATACCTAAGGCAGCTTCCACACTATACATTTCTAACACATCAAGACATAGCAGGTAAGAGGGAGACAGGCTGCATGAACAGGAGAATGCCTTACTCCTGTTACAATTGGGTAACATGAACTTACATGTAACCCAACAACTGGTTCAAACTGTCTAGTTTCCATACAGCCTACATTAAATCACATGTGTCTGTAGTCTGTAAGAAATGTTTGGAGAATGTCCAAACTAACCTTTATAAGATATACTACTTAACTCAAGTTAACAGGAAAGCTGTTAAATTGATGCACAAAAAGAAGGAAAACCGTTAGTAAAGACAATCACAAGTGCATATACAAATAATTTCAAACAGGAACTCTATGAGAACTAAGACCCTAGAACATGCAAGGTTCTCCACCGTGGGAGGAAAAACCTGCACCATGCTTATAGGCTTGGCAGTGCTACGCTGGTTAGCACTGCAGATGAAAGGGACTTGGGGGTCATGACTGACCATAAGATGAACATGAGTCTTCAATGTGATGCTGCAGCTAGTTAAGTGAGCAAAAAGCTTGCTTGCATCCACAGGTGCTTCTCAAGCAAATCCCAGGACATCATTCTCCCCCTGTACTCGGCCTTGGTGAGGCCGCAGCTGGAGTACTGCGTCCAGTTTTGGGCTCCACAATTCAAAAAGGATGTGGAGAAGCTTGAGAGAGTGCGGAGGAGAGCCACGTGTGTGATCAGAGGTAAGGAAAACAGACCTTATGAGGAGAGGCTGAGAGCCATGGGACTCTTCAGCCTGAAAAAGCACAGGCTCAGGGGTGATCTGATGGCCACCTATAAGTTTTTCAGGGGTGTTCACCAGGATCTGGGGGAACGTCTGTTCACCAGAGCGCCCCAAAAGATGACAAGATCGAACGGTCAAAAACTCTGCCATGACCAATTCAGGCTGGACATAAGGAAGAACTTCTTTACTGTCTGAGCTCCCAAGGTTTGGAATAGACTGCTGCTGGAGGTGGTTCAAGCACCCACTTTGAACGCCTTCAAGACACATTTGGATGTTTGTCTTGCTGGGATCCTATGATCCCTGCTGACTACCTGCCCCTGGGGCAGGGGGCTGGACTCGATGAACCTCTGTGGTCCCTTCCAGCCCGAATGTCTATGAAATCTATGAAACATCCAAGTCTTTAAGTCAATGCTTTACACACTGAGTACTGCTTATGTGAGGTACTGAGCATCCATATCTTCCATAGACTTCAGTGGGCATTGCAAATGCTCAGGGTCATGTAGACTTCACTGGATTAGGGTCAACTGTGTAGCTGTTATCAATATACTGTGGGGAGTGTTTCTGAAGCATAACATTTGGGTGTCTGCTTGAAGGAGGATTCATTCAGGTTTTGATGCACCAACAGACCACAAAACATGTCAAATCCTGGCCACAAAAAGAGAAACAGAGGATAACACTCTAAGGAAAATGAGGAGGAATAGGAGGTAACTGGGAAGCTAGAGTATTTCCATGAAGTTCAGTTGACTGGACACTATAAGCATTACAAATAAATAAATAAATAGTGACATGTTAATGAAGTGGCATATGCCACACTGGAAGTATTAAAAAAAAAAAAAAAGAAAAAATATCTCAGAACATGAGAAGCTGACAAGATCCCTGACCAAGAAATGGTAGAACATTTTCTACTGAAAACGGCAATATTTGATTTATACCTTTCATGTTTTCCTGTACATCCAAACAAATAAATACATCTTTTACTTTGAAAAAAGGAACACTAATAGCTTTCTTGACCAGAGAGATGAATGTAGGTATGTAGGTAGGTAGCAGTGCTTAAAGAGAGACTGCAGACAGACCAATAACAGATACTACCTATAGATTCCATAGATGGATGGATAGAGCACAAGGCAAAAATGATTACAGATATGTTTGCCCATCTTAAAACAACAAACAGTTCAATATGATTTATTTAGTCAGGATTGGCTAAAAACTCACTAGTATAACAACAGAGCCATTTGTCTTAGCAAGTATCTCGTTATTGGTGATCAATAATGTAGCTGAGATGACTGATTGCTTTGTTTTCTTGTGGTGCCTGAGCCAGTGTAAATTATTTATTTGACACACAGCCTCTTGGCAAATGCAAGGAAATGATAATAATATAAGCTTGTATTGCTCTGATATATACTTCAGAGAATACATAGGGCATTTCTTAAGCTTTGGTAGGTGACACACAGTCATAGATTGAGAGACAGTTTTGCTGACTGGACACAAACAGTGATGTAGGCATCAGAATGAAAAACAATCTTGAATTGTTTCTTCATGTTGCCTATTACAATAATGGTATTTGCTATTTAAAGGTTAACATTATGAGATTTGTAGGTATGCCCAGAAACTGGATGCATTGGAAAATGGTCAGATCCAGTTATAGAAGACAGCAGGGTAAATTTGCACCTAGACTTATTAAATCAGAGATGCATAACTTTCATAAGCAGCAGATTATTTCATTAGATGCCAAGAGTTCTTTAGCAAGTATACAATGGAGGAGGGAGGAAGTAAGAGTAAGGAAGCCCCATCTATTCTTTGTAGGTGCTGGAAAGAATTAGAGACTCCAGACTTACAGCAATGCATGGAAAAGGCATCCATTCCTGCTGTCCAGCTGGAGACAGGGAAATAGATGCAATTTTTGCAATTTCTCTCTGTTTTCCAAAAATATCATCACAATTTTGCATTTTGAAAACCTTTGGACAGGAACTTGTCTCTAATTACCTTGAATGCTCCTTACCCCATACACTTCCCTCAGGCATATGGTACTTCAGATGGGATTGGAGAAAAGAGGGTCATAGTTTGACTGTGCTAGAGGAGGGGAAGAATCCAGCCATACTTTATGAATGGGTACAGCAACGTGCATATCCTTTGCTGGACACAGAAGAGCTCTGTGGGGCATCTTATCTCTTGGGGGCAGAATGCTTCTGTTCATTACCTTTGGGCATTGGGACTTCCATATTCCCCACTTCTCCATACCAACACCCCACTCCAGTACTGGTCTATGCCTAAGTCTAGCTAATGTTAGGGTGAGCATATAGCCTGTTTAGCTGGGGCAGTCCCAGATTTGAGGCTAGTCCTAGCTGGCTATTGGGTATTATAGTGGGTGTCCCGGAAAGCCAGGGGCATGGGGCACAGTCTGGCAGGAAGTCAGGCATGGAATGCCCTGCAGGTGGACAGACAGGCACTGTTGCCTGCTTTGCCTGGCATGAAGTCCCATCCCTGCCAACTTGTGAGCAGTGTCCTGGATTTCCCAGATGATGTCCCAGATTTCCGGGATTTCCATATGGTCAGCCTAACTAATGTCCACTTCAGAAAGTGGCTATACTGGGAATGAGCTTGCACAATGCCACAGACTTTGACTGGTTGCCATGGCAACTGTGTTTAAGGAAGTGCTAACTTGTGGAGCTATCATTTTTAGGAGCAATGCCCAGTCACAACAGGTATGTAAGTACTGACACTGGTGGATAGGCATGTGGAGGCTCTCATACTTCTTTCTAAGAAGGGTTATTCACTACTCACAAGTCATCTTGTAAACACAGCCACATATTTGAACTTAACTCACTGTAATTTGACAGCTCTCCTGGAATTATAGTACTTTCTCTGGGGAACAGACAGGAACACCTTTAATTAGACATGTTGAATATACTCAGCTGAATTAATACCAGTTTCAACTGATGTTGCTGTTTCCCCCCTCCAGAGTGAGATAGAGACAGTTATAGAAAAGGATAGGGGCAATGGGTATTAAGAGTGCCTCCTCCCTGCAGCTCACTAAAACATTGCTTTGGCCTAATGAGCACTGATAGGAAATAGAGTTGACCAAGGATAACAGTAAATAGATATTTTGAGTTAATAACGCAGGCAGAAAGATGCACCAGCTTGAGACCGACAATCCAAGCTCCATTGCGGTCTACTGGAGATCCATACCAAGAGTGGCTAGATGAGCTTATTGTTAGTGTTATAGCACACAGCTTCAATTATGTTTATGCTGTAAGATAGCAAGTGTAGCTAGATGTGTCTGTTGTAGGAAATAGTGATTCACATCCTGATTTCTTGACTACAGCAGAGTGTCCAACAAGGCATAGGAGCTTTTTGTTTATCATTTTTATTCATAAAAAAATAATGCACTCTATAGCGGTGAGGCAAATGGAACAATTACCAGTTCAGTTAAGAATAATTAGTTCTTTTTTGTGAAACATTGGGCATGTCCACACGAGATGCTTAACTATGCAATAGTGTAGTTCACTGCTCACTAAGCATGCACATCTACACATGTGCATGCTTACTGTGCAATAAACATGCTTAATCATGAGTAACTGCAGGTAGCAAATTTATTCATGATTAGTTACTGTGCAGTTATGCACACATAGATGTGACCCAGGAGCAAGTCTGCTCCTGGGTCAGCCCTGTCACTAGAGAGCTGGCCTGAGGCTAGCCCCCGGCCTCTGGGCTGGGAGCCTCTCCTGTCCCAGGGCTGGGCTGCCTCTATGGCAGCCCCTGCCTCAGGCCTTTAAAAGCCTGCAGGAACTCAGAGCGCTGGGGCACACAAGCAGGGAGCCTAAGGCCATTCCAGGCCCCTGTGTCCCCCTGGCCAGGCCGCAGGCCAACTACCCTAGCTTGTCTGCATCCTAGCTTCACTTCCTGGCACAGCACTGGCATGTAGCTGCCAGGCTCATGCTATATAGGCCTGCAGGCTGCTCCAGGCTGCTGTAGGCTCCAGCCAGGCCTGCCAGGTCCTAGGCCCAGCTGCAGGAAGCTTTTGGCTGCTGGCGCCACTCCACTTGCCCACAGCCCACCCGCAGTGGTAAATAACATTGAATAAAGTGTTCATGGGGAAGGTGTTTTATTGTTAGTGGGTGGTGGAGGGGCTCTGTTTGTTGGGGAGGGAGGTCTGTTTGATGTTTGGGGAATACAAACTTGTTCCTGTGAGATGTGTCTGCAGTTAGCGTGGTGCTGGGGCTGGGCAGGTGGGGTGGGCATCTGTGGGTGGCAGTGCAGGTGGGCTAGAGCGGGCAGTGCTGGAGGAGGTGATCAGCCAGCGTCTCCTGTACCAGGTGCCCTGGTCCCCACTGGTGGGTGTTTTGCCTTCCTGGGTCCTTGGCGGGCGGAGGGCGGACACTGCTGCTGCTGCAGGTGGTGCTCCCACTGCCAGGTGTCCTCTGCACTCAACACCTCCTCTGTCCAGGCCTCATGGAAGAGCTCCCCCTGGTCCTCACAGATGTTATGCAGCACACAGGCTGCAACAATGACCTGGGGAAGGTTGTCCTTGGTGAACTCAAGGTGGGTGGTGAGAATGCACTAGCATCTCTTGAGGTGGCTGAAGGTGCACACCACCAGGGTGTGGGTCCAGCCCAGGCAGTGGTTGAAGTGGGCCTGGCGGGGGTCCAGATGGCTGGTGTAGGGCTGCATGAGCTGAGGCAGAAGCAGATAAGTGGGGTCCCTGATGAGCAGAGGCAGGACCACCATGGTGCCCAGCTGCAGGTTCAGGACCCCTGGTGTGAAGCAGCCACTCTCCGTCAGGCCCGGCAGGCTGCAGTTCTGGAAGATGTGGGCATTGTGGACATTGGCCACCCAACCAGCAGTCACGTGCATGAAGGGGTCTTGGTGGTCCACCACAACCTGGAGCACAACGGAGTGAAAGCCCCTCCTGTTGTAGTAGGGGTGGTCTCCTTGGGTGGGCAGGTAGCGGGGATATGGATCCCATCCAGGGCCCCGATGCATTGGTGGAATCCCAGGGCACAGAACCCTGCCACCACCGCTAGGAGGTCATGTACACAGAGTATGGTGCACCCCAGCATGTCCTGGATGGTGCCGCACACCTCTAGGACAGCCTCCCTGGTGGCAGCCTTGCCCATGCCAAGCAGGTGGCTGACATACAGCAGGCTGGTGGGCATGGCCAGCTTCAGCAGGGTGTGGGCCAGGCAGGTGTCCACAGAGAGGTGGTTGCATGTCGGGGTGCTGCTACTTCAGGTGGTGCTGGAGCTCCTCCAGGAGGTTCCAGAAAGTGGCCCAGGTCATGCGGAAGGCATTCAGCCACTGCTTGTCGTCCTAGCTGTACTGGATGATGTCCTGGCTGGTCCAGCAGGCCCAGAGGTGGCAGGGCTGGAGGCCCTGGAGGGTGATGGTGGCCCTGGCAGTGTCATCCTGCAGCCCCTCATCAGTATCCCTAGCATTCCCTTCCTAAAAATACCATTGCACATTACTGAGGGTCTGACTCTGGTTTCAGTCACAAAGAGGCCGATCAGAAATAACCCCATTGAGCAGTAGTGTAATGAAGGATGGGCAGCCAGTGAACCAGGCTTGGGTGCTGATTTTTATGGGGGCAAAAGAGTGACTACTACTGCTGGTTTGGCTACCACTACCACTGCTGCTGCCCCACCTCTGCCATTCATATAAATAGGCATCGCCCAAAGAAGTGGATCAGCAGTAATGGGATACGTCTGGTGCAGAGAGTTACACCTCTGCCATTGCTGTTACCCAGGGCAAAAAAGCTGGTTGTTACATCTCTGCCCTGCATATAAATAGACATCGTCCAAAGAAGCGGATCAGCAGTGATAGGATACGTCTGGCACAGCTGATCCACTTCACTGGGTGAGGACAATGGGTGACGTTTCCCAATTACAAATATGTGCCCTGGATTTTCCCCAAGGTGTGTCTCTGTAATAGGGGAAAGCTGGGGTTTGTCTGCTTGCAGAAACTCACCCTGGAGCATTGTCTAGATGCATCTCTAAGTGCACCTTGGCTTCTCCTGATCACAAAGATGTGCCTCTGGAAACTCTGAGGCATGCATCTGTAACTAGGGAAAGCTGGAGTTCCCTGCTCCACAAACACGCTCCAGAGATTGCCTGGGGCTTGTCTCTGTAAAAGGGAAAAGCCAGACAGGCACTCCCAGGGTTTGAAAGCCTAATCCTGTATGAGAATTACTGAAACATTCAGGATTGAGGCCTTCAAGTTTCAGGAGTGTCTGCCCGGAATAACAGGAGAGTGAAGGCAAAAGCATATTTATGTACAAATAGACTATACAAAATGTACTATATCAAATATACATTTGATATAAATGTAATTTTGTTATTTCACGATGTAACTGGAAGATAATCAAGGGAGGTATTTAACATGCACCCAAAGCATTGTCTGCCTATAATGAGGAAATCAAGAGCTTTATAGCAAAGGCTTCCAAGGGAATTGGCCCATTTGGTATTGCTCTGACCTGAGAGAGAAACAGCTACACTAATGTTGAGGGTTGGGGAGAGTGAGGGGGGTGGGGGGGATCTGGCTTTGGATGCTTTATAGTATAGGATAGAATCAGGATATTTTGGATACCAGTCTTTGAAGGTTCAGGGCCCGCAGCAGCTAGGGCTAGCAGAGTCAGCAGAAAGGCTGAGTTCTGGAAACACTGGCAAGAGTATCAGGAGAGCTAGACTGTAGTCAGATGAGAGAGTCGGAAACATCACTTGTTTTCTTTTTCTTTTTCCAAACTTATGGTCAGTTTTGCTTATATAATTCTTTTCTGCCATATAATAAATCCTCTTGTGGTTGTGTCTCCTTACTAATTGCCTGTGGAAAGAGTGATTTCTGGGTAAATGATATTCCAGGCTGGCCCTTTCTATGGAAAGAGGGACCTAAAATTTCTTTCACAACCCAATGGGGTAATCACTTAAAAGCTGCCAGAGATTCCCTCGCTGCAGCTGTAAGGTCTAGTATAAGAGCAGTGGAGCAGAGGCTTGAGGGGGATAAGGAATTATCCCAGGGCAACTGTGGTCTGTGCTTTGGGACAAGCAGCGGACCAACCGGGAGAAACTTCAGGCTTTGAGGGTCCCCTGAGGACGGGTTTGTGACAATCATGTCTTCAGATTTACATCTTGTCCAAGAGATGCCATAGTCCCATAAAATTATATCACAAATTATTTATGCATAACATTAATTACTCATCTGACATCTATCAAAAACTTGTATCTACATTGAATGGTTATGAAAGCATTACCGCCTGAGCCTTTAATGCAGTTCTGATGAATCATTAAATGAAATTAGGGACAGATAAAATTAGTAATGGGTTCATCTTTCCCCAAATAAAATAGCCCTTTGAATTGTTGGCTGTGATTCTCTGGGCTGATGGATTCTAGCTTTCTCTGATGCCTCAAACTGTATTGGCGTAGCATTCTACCTTAACTGATTTGTTTTCTTAATTTCACTAGTACAGAAATATAGACTAGAAGTTGCACTGATTACATTCAAGATCATTTATTTTGACTGTGCATGCTTTTGGTACACGGTGAGAAAAAGGTAGAAGAGTACTGGTAAATGAAGAATGGGATGGTGCACCCCACAGAGATATGGTGCCATGGCCAAACATGCAGGATGAAGGATGGGCTACAGAAGAACTTTTCACATGCACCTTCACAGATAACTATGAGGCCTGAAAAGTGATGCTGGATGAGTGCTTCCGTGAGCTTCACATCTGATTTACTTTTGCACACTTGCTTTGCTCTTTTACCTCCTATTTTAGTTGAAAAAGTATGTTACTATAGCCACACATTTATATTAAGATCCTTTAGTTCACCATGAGCACAGACTGAAGAGCAGCTCCCTGCTGCAACTCACAGTGCTTTGCAGGAAGCGCTATGAGTTGCAATGATCCCCCAGCCCCAACAGAAGTTTGCTGTTGGGTCCAGGAGTTGGGGATTCCAGCTACTTGCTGCCAGCCTGTATCCCGGTCTCTGTAGCAATGCCACTCCCCTCTCCCAGCCCTGACATTGTTTTCAGAATGGGAGGGGGGAAAGGCAGCCGAGAAATCTCATTCTTGGGGTTCCCCAGTTGGTGCTGGAGGGTGTGTGTGTGGATTTATGACCCCCCACATCAAGGTGGGGCTTCAATCCACCTGTCCCACCCTCTAGTGCCAGCTGAAAAAAATCCCATACCAAACTCCTTTTGCTCCCTTTCCCCACTCCCATTCTGAAAAGAGTGACAGGCTGGGAGCTCCACAGACACACATTACAGAACATTCTCCATTTTGGAGCATGTTCATCTGAACCCTCATGCAACGAGGGTTCAGATTTTTGTGGGATCTGGCCCTTATAAAGTGGTCTGCAGCCATGCATTTCTGTTTGGTCATGCCTGTAGACCTCTTTCTGGGGCCAGATCAGGTGAAAATTGTCACTTCTGTCTGTGCCCCATGTCTTTCTTGTAATACATATGTGAGGAATTGTTTTTGTTTTGTTCTTTTATGTGCCTGTTTGTGAAGCTTGTTTCTCTATTCTTGCCTTAAAGGGGGTGAGAAGCAGGAAGGAGGAGAAAGAGAGAACAGAATTATGGTTTTCCCTGTATAATAATTCACATCTGAGGATCATAAACACTATCGTTGTTAAAGAACTAACCTGTAACATACTTTTTAAGATGGGGAATTAGGACCCATAGAGGTTAACTATAACCCATAGTCATAATCGCACAGGAAATTAGTATTCAGATTTTTGACCCCATATTGTCTCTATTAACTACAGGGTGCTCTTTTTTTTCCCTAATAGACGTGAAAACATGTACCAGGTGCTATTAAGAATGCTCCTGTTCTTGCTGGACATCACAAACAGCCCTCTACAATCATCACCCTTGTTAGTAGTCTTGTCTGAGAAGCTGGGGACTTAATGAATTTTGGAGACTTAAGTTCTTTCATCTTAGACATGGTCCATCAAAAAGAGGGGTATGGCAAACTGACACTGAAAAAGAAGTCTGCCCTATAAATACACAGAAGGACTTTGGTTTCAAGGACTGCCTTTGCCTTTCACAAGGACTAAATTAAGGAATAAGTCCCAGCTAAGATGTTGGCTAGCACTCTATAGGTAGTTCAGGTTTTGTTTGATGGCTCATGGGGTTGTTAAACCTTCATTTCCACCTGGAGTCTACCACTCTGAACCATCTGGTCTTGGTGCCAGAGTGGCTTACATAGCACAATACGATCTATTCCTTGAGCTTCTATAAGTACAGGTTGGTTTCTAACCTCAATGCAGTGTGTGGGAACAAGGTCACTGTGAAAACTTACAGCAGTTCCCAATATGTTTAAAATAACTTTAAAGCGCCATTAACATGCCATTCTCTGGTGCTTTCAAGAAGAACTGTTATGGGAAAATAGGGGAATGCTGTTTGAAACAGAGGTCTTCATTCTTTAGATCTATGGAAGGAATAGCATTGTTTGATCTACTTATCTATAAGGTTTAGACTACTTTTCCACCAAATGTAGCTGATTCATAGGAATGTGGCCATGATACTGATAAGGGATTAAACAAGGTCTTCTGAAATGCAAGTCACCTCTAACTTAACCTGAAAAAATGGCTTCTTCCATAGGCATAGATGTAACGGGAAAGGAAAATTAGTTCCCTGTATTATTTTACCCACTAATGGAGTCATGCTAATTAGATCCAATTTTTGGCCAGATTTTGCTGGTGTTATTCACCACACTTTTTAAAGGGGCTACTGGTAAAGTAGCATTATTTACCATGAGTAAGGTTGACAGGATCTGACTCGCAACCATATTCAACATGTGCTATTCTGTAAAACATTCTGCATTCTTTTATCACCTCCAAAATCACTCTTATTTATTGTTTATAAAGAATCTTTAAAAGATTTTGTTCAAGAGAAAATCCTCATCCCTCCTCTCTCTTGTGAGTTGCTGCTATCATCTAAAACCCTTTATCTGCAGGCCTGTCAATCAAGCTAAGCTTTTATACTGTGCTTAATATAATTTGCACAGAGAGCAGGATGGACTGTCGCCTGTGGTTTGGGTCATCAGAGGAATAACATCTATTGAAGGAGCTGAGTGATTTTTACCCATGGAAATAATGAGGGGGAAAAAAAAGTTTAAAAGATCTTAATTAAATCTGCATCCCTAAAGGTGACTTGCTAGTATTGGTGAGAACTGGAGTGTTAATGTGACTATGAAGGCTACATCAGTTGATCTGGCATGTCATTTCATATTACAACAGCCCAAATCTGTGTCAGGCAGTCACTCTCATAGGGGAGGGTAAAGGGAAAGAAGGACTCAGAAAGTTGAGGATAACTTCTAGAGGTGCCATCAATGTCTATAAAATTCCTACTTCAGTGTGTCTTAAATATTCCAAGCAGATCTGTAACTATGAAGGAACAATTTAAAGCTGAAACATTCAGGTTCCCTGAAACCCTTGGGAGGTTTTGCAAATAGTTGCAGAGGAAAAAAAATGGGGGAAAAAAAACCTTTTTAATGGTTCAGCCTCCATCCTTGCTTCATTTTACATCACATGTCAGGCTGAAGAAGATCAATGGCTCAGCTCAGTGAGTGACACAAATCTCTAGGGCCAGGCACAGTATTTTGCATAGAATTTGTTTTGCCATTGAACCTACTGAAAATGATATATGACTGGTGAGTGCCTAGCCTTCCACAGGTTTCTGTGGAGTTGTCAGACTACTGAAAGATTTTTTTTCATGACAGTCCGATTTAGGGATTTAATATGATTTGAGGTACAAATTTTAAACGCCCAACATTCAGCTTGCAGGAGTAAAATCACTAAAATCTTTTTTTAATATAATTTATGTGCATATAATCAATTGTATAGACCTTAGAAATTGTCCTATTGACCCTGACTGGTAATCAATCTATCCTGAACTCCTACTTTCTGCCCATAAAAGTGAGGTATTTTTAAACTGTCATAGCAAGAGAAGTTACTTACCAGTGACCAGTTTCTCGAGATATGCTATTCACATGCACATCCCACTGTGGGGCATGTATGTACCTCAGGCCCCTGACACATCTTCCAGTTATTGTATGGTTAATGTTTTAATTGCATCATGAATAGTAACAGTGCTATATGCTCAGCTGATTTATGGCACCATAACATGGCAAACTAGCCACAAAGTTAGTGTATAAAAATGTGAAACATCTTTGTGGTTGTTTGCATGGTACCATAAATTGAATATGTAGCCTTAGAATGGGAAGAATAAGGATGGTGGGAAAAGGTCCTCAAGGAACTTCAGGATGGGTATCTCTTTCTCTAATTGCCTCAGGGCCTGCACCAAATGTAACATTGATCTCCTTGATTGAGAAGAGTGTCCTCTCGGGTGTCCCAAAGAGTTCTGGGCTTTGTAAACGAAGAATGACCCAATGATTTTGCTTGTGGTCTTTCCCTCTGGAACCAGGCATTGCACTCCTTTCTAGCCTAGGGTTGCATCCTGGGGATGTAGGAGTTCCCCAAGCAATAAAGAAATTAATGTGCTCATCTTTAGTGAATAGGGCATGACACGTTGGACACAACTTAGATCTCAGGGATGTGGGAAAAGCCATGACCATGGGCCAGAAAAAAAAGAAAAGGAAGCCAAGAATATTACAAAAATAGATCTGGAGAGCATGAGGGAGAATGGAGCCTCATCAAGTAAAGCACCACGTGGCACTGATATAGCAGGGACATCATCACACCAATGCTGATAACAGAAAACCAGAGTGGAAAATTGTTAAAGCAGTACATTTGAGAGAAAAATGAGAGAGAGTGCTCTTTAAGTGGGTATAGGAAAAAAAAATTAGGCAAAAGGCTTTGTAAGGCTGAACATGGCCTGAGCAGACTGCAAATGCTCCATCGTAATCAAGGTGGTTGCGAAGAACTGAAGAGCAGGATGTACTTATAGCCCTTCAGCACAGAGCATGAGGAAGAGCAGGGCACATATGTCCGATATGAAGACTGCTAAGGTAAAAAGTGTCCAAACTAGAGTCCTTGAAGTACATGTGTACTCAGAGTTGGAATGTGAATATGGATAAGTACTTGTAAGTGAACCAGGCAGGTTGGAGTGGCATTAAGTAGTTTGCCTGAAGTTTCTCCTTTTCCTGACATACAACACTCCTTGTGTATTCCAGTCAGGGAATGCCTAATAATTAAACTTGTGCACCTCAACTTGACCCCTGGCACTGCTTCCCTATTTCATCTAGATCTTTCAGGAAAGAAGCTTTCATTGCCAACATGCTGACCTGTGCATAAAAGGGGGTATTATCTGAGGTGGCTAAATGGGGCTTCCGCTGAGAGATGTGTTATTTATTAGGACTGGATTTTGAGCTTAAGCAATATCCTCACAAATGAAAAGCAAGCGAACTGGCTATACCGTGCCATCTGCCCTATACCTTTGCATTGCTCTTCCTTCTTTACCACAATACAAAAAATAAGGGGGGGAGATATTCCAAAAAGTTTCTCCCACCTCCTGCAGTCCTTCAAATAGCATCCAATGCCTCATCGAGATGTTGCTACTTCCATGCAGCAGTGTTTAGCAAAGGCTCTCAGAACTCTGAGCATCCTTTTACATTTCCAAATGCTTTCCTTATAAAACAGGGCACATTCATCCTGAATCTTTCAAATCAATACCTAGGCAGTGAAGTGATCTGCATACCAATCGACTTGTAAATTTATACCCTGTCTGACTCTGCCAACAGGATTAAAAATCATTCGTGAAACAACAGCTCCCTGTAATCACATCCAGCCAGACTTCAATAATAACTCAGGCATATAAAAGCCTCTTGGTTTCAGATGTATTAAAAATAGTTTCTTCTCATTTTCTACCTCTTCTTTGGGTAGTAACTTCCTATTTTCTTGAAAGCTTTCTGCTCTCTGTGTGTTTTTATCATTCATCCTGCAAAGAATCCCATCAATTTACTAATGGTAAGTATTTTTCCTGTTAAGCAAAAGAAAAGTGACCTGAGAGCTTAGGAGATTGGCGATAGGTCTGCCAGAACAGCGTCTTTCACCTTGAAACCTTCATCATTTCACTTTTAACCCAGTTGAGAGAAAATCTAAATTACGACTTTGTAATGGCTGTTCAGGGTCCTATATGGAATGAATTTGATAGTTCTTAATCCACCTCCTCAGAGACAGGTATGCTGAATCATAAAGGGCATCAGGACTCTATGTCATAGTAGTCAGAGGCTATTTAATGATTGTTTTCTAGACTGCTTTAAATAAGGAGCTTTCTTTTTCTTTTTTTATTGATTGGGGGTACATATAACTGAATTTAGTTCTGTCAGTCTATTATTATGTTGCATTTTATTCTATTCTGATATAGCATGATTTTAAATAATTGTGAAAGTGACTAGGGCAATAGACAGGACCTTTTAAAAAATGAAACAAACAAATAAATGTAAAGGAAGACCGATACATTTCCAGCCATGGTCAATTCTGTTCAGTACAATGGAAGGATCGAGGGATTATAAATGTTTTCTACCTTTCCGTTGCTTCAAGTGAAAGGATGCTGCTGGTGACCTGATCTTGAGCTTCTAGCTTGACCAAAGTCTGTTAACATGTGGAAACACCTTTGGTTTCTAATGCCACATATAACATATTTAGCAGCACAGTTTAAAGCTATTCAGTTATAAATTTCAGATGTTATGTGGTGGTATAGAGTGTGGGGTAGAGTGTGGGGCAGGGAGCAGAAGGGCAATTATGGGCTCAGGTATTTGGCCAACACAACACACTTTATAACTGGTACAGGCTGAATTAGCCTGAGCTACAAAAGAAAGAACTCTAACCACTTTGATGACTTTACTCATATCACTACTTCAGCATCTTAGGGTTTGGATCATACAGCTTGTAAAGAGGCACTCCTAAAATTTTCTTCCCAAACCAAATCCCCCCCTCTGAAGAGTGTGGATTAGTCATGTAATACAAATAGTTATTTCCTTATAGTGTCTTCCTTTGTATATGTATATTCAGTACAAAGATACTGTACGAATAGGGTCATCATGAATTATTCTTTGCCCTTTTATAGCACCAGTCATATGAGGTTCTTAAAGTATCCAACAAACAGTTTGTTAGGCCTCATAATGCCCCCAGATTAAGATTGATAAATACAAAAGGATCAATTGAGGCCCACAGACTGAAAGGCTCAGTAGCTCCATGTAAGCACCACATTGAGTATCAGTGTGCATGTCTACACGAGAACCTACATCGCCATAGCAATGAGTTACAGAGACAAAGCTTATCACTATGGCAACATAACATTGGTGGGCATGACCCGTGACACCAGTTCTACTGCACAGTAGGGTCAGAAACAACCTGTGTGCTGCTGGGACCGTGCAGCAACGGTTGTTACTGAGCAGTCATTTAGTACTTGCTTTAGCAGTAACAACTGTGCAGTCAGGGGCACATGTAAATGTGCTCACTAGGTAGACACTGCTCAATGTTAAGGCTCCCCCAGCTTAAGCAAAGTCTGTTAACATGTGGCTCCACCACTTTGCACCCTTTGTAATAATTTGCTCTTTGAGTAGTTCAGAAGAAGAGGAAGCAGCAATGGTTAGGAGCAGAACCTGGAAGAGCTGATTCCCAGTCTCAGGCTCTAAGCACTAGGCAGCTATGACAGAACAAAGGAGGGGGGAATTAATTTCTGTCGTAAGAGAGCAATCCCAGATCTTGGATCTGCTACAGCACAGAAGGCAGTACTATGTTTCAAGCATCCTGGCAGGAACAAGAAAGAGATAAATCAGACACTTCTATCTGCAGTGTCCCTTTCTGTATTTGTAGGAATAATAACATGCTCACTGGGTGAAGATGTGATGCTAACTCTTTAATTCTCTTGCTTTACCATGGCCTCTTACACCCTATCTATTGCTGATGGATTCAAAATGCAAAACAGTTGATATGGCTGTAAGCTTGGACTAGGCATCTCTTGTCTGAACATGCATAAAATACTTTAGACCTGATGACCAGATAAAGTTTATGAAGCTGTTGTATTCTGTTTTGATTTAGTGACTGTTACTTCATGTTCAAAGGTTTGCATCTGCATTATACTTACTTTTAAAACATCAAAGGAAAATGAAAACTGAAACTCCATTAAAGCAGTTTATACTTTTGTCTTCCTCAGCCTAATTATGCATTTGGGCTTCTTTGCATAACGGATCTTGTATACATGTGTGTAGATGTATAAATGAATCAACTGCTACCTCTCTTGGTTCTTCTGGTTTGGATATATTTAACTAGCGTCCTATAAGATTTTCCAGTAGGGAAGGAGCTATGTCATCTAGTTTGTTAAGAGAAAGCCTATTACTACTAAATGATTTTGTTGAAGGCCTTTGGGCCCTGTCACATATTATAATTAGGATGTGTTAAGTGCCCTTACAGTGTGAGTGTCCATGCATTCTAGCAGTAAAACACATGCTACCATGTGATTATATCATGACAAAGTTATGATTTTTTTTAATGGGAGGAGCATTCTCAGATTGTATTAAGTAATGCGTATTCAGTTATTGTTGGACTACTCTACAGAGACAAAATGAGTTCAGGACTCTGATATGGTGTGGAGATTGGGACCAACAATCAGCTGATTGTCTATCACAGAACTGATACTGTACCAAAGCTGGTTCAAGACTGATAGCAGCAGAGACACAGCTTACCCCATGGATCCAATGGCAGGAGCAGCACCTTCTCCTGGGCTCAGCTACCTGTGTCTTCCTTTGCCTCTGGCAGTGGCAAAAACCTGCTCAACCTGGCATGCCAGGAGCAGGTGGTCTTGGGTTGGGTACATGGCAGGGATGATGTCGGTTCCAGGATTGAGGGTTACATGTACTCACTGATGGATATGCGAGTTGTGGTGCCTACTGCTAGGGACAGTGTTGGAGTGAGGGGAGGGGACGGGTTCACAGCCAGCTCCAGCTCAGTCCAGAGTGGGCTGAGATTGTAGTAAGCATTACTGTGCAATGGTCTAGGATATATTCTAACTTTTAAAATGGCACGGTAATGAAAGACATGCTAAGGGTCCCATGTGACAAGGCCCTATGTAGCAATAATAGCGTACATTACACGGTGACAACAATGTATCATGATTGTAGTAAATGCAGTACAAGAAGACAATCATGGAGGTAATAAATGGCAGTCTTTAAATCAAGGAACTGGGAATGCGTACTCCTAGGTCAATATCTCAATGAGGTCAGCAGGTTGTTGTTTGACTGTGCGAAAACCACGTAATAATCACTCTCTGCCTTAGTTTCCTCAAATGTTGGTGGTGATAACAATATTAAACCACAGCTTTAAAACAAATTAGAAGGTTTTTCAGATGAAAGAGACTCTATAAATACAATAGATGACAACTATTATTATTGCCTTGTACTAGGTGGTATGAGACAGCTCTGGTATGGCAAACTTTAATTTTTAAGGCCTTGGCCTGCCACTCAGCTTACAGCTTTCCTGAATCTTTGTTGACTCCCTGTGTTAATAATATAATAGAGATATTAATTTAAAGGGTGGTAGAGAAATTCCAAGAGTTCTATAGCCTTGAATGAATTTATTCTCACACCATCTTTATGGAGACACGACTGTTGCCTTCATTTTACATATGAGGAAACTGAGGCAAAGAGTTACATGGTAAGTTTCTAAGATCACAGAGCAGGATAGTAGATAAGGAATAGAATTTCGGCCTGGACTGTATGCTGTTCTGACCCTTTGGAACATATGGCTCTAGTTGTGATCTCCCAATGATATCTGTGGAGCTGCTCTTGAGCTGCAGGAGAAGCCAACTGCAGGTTTTCTTGAAAAGTAAAGAGTGTTTTAATACATATACCCTTCATAACTAAAGAGCAGGAAAAAGGTTTAGAGAAAGCATGTGAGAGAGAAATGAAATTATTTCTAAGCTAGCTGGTTTAAAGTGTGCAACAATCCATATTCTTCTGTATATACCACTTTTATGTCTACATGTCTCTAGCCAGCAAAAAAGCACCAAAGTAATCCGCTTCAGGAATGCTTGTCACAAGACAGGAGGCAACTGAAAAATGACAGGGTATATCTATAATGGTCTTTAATGTATGTGTCAAATAGCAAATGCCACATTGCTGGTCATCTGCCCTTGAGTTACCATGCAACTGTGCTATGAAAACCTCTGCCAGTGCTAAAGTTTCTCAGCAACAGCCAAATAGGGAAAAATACTTAAGATAGGAGGCAAATTGGTCTTTGTGCTCTCTGCAGCTGCCAATAACCCCTAAGGACAAACAACAAGCATAATCAGAGGTGCACAGTAGCATCCCAATAATGGCCCCTTCCTCTTCTACACCAGCATCAGGGTGGAAATGTGATAAAGGGCCTGCTACATTGATTGTGCCTTTACTCAGGATCCATATACCACAAAAAGGATGTGCTGCACTTTATCATCTCTACAGTTCTCAACTATTTTAATGATACTAAATTGAATAAGGTGTTGTTTCTTTGCATAAGATACAATTGAGGAAGGAAGGAAAATATAAAATAATTAAAATTTAGATAAGATTTCAGATAAGGCTCTTTCATTCAGAAAAAAAGGCAGCACTAGCACGGTGGAACCTCCGTACAGCAGTGACTGAAACTCATTAAGAAAGACTGTATTTGTGCGTACATGAGTCAGAAAGCAAATACAAAATGACAAGGAATCATAAAATATACCTTTTGACTGAGTCTGGAAAGTGTAGCTATAATTAATTATGATGATACCTTTAGTGTACAGTAAAGGTACCATCATAATTAATTAATAGTGAACTGTAAAAATGGCTTTAAAAATATTGGAATCCCAGTAATCAGGGACCTTACTAGAGTATTTTGAAAGGTGTGCTTGGATCTGGATAGGGCTACCATATACTTTGAAAGGACTGTGAAGTGTGTGTGTCTGAATTGTGGATTACAGTTTATTAAATCTACCATGGAGCTGGAGGAAGCAGCTATACAACACTATCATTTGGATGAGCTATTAGCTATTAGGATTAAGATATCCTGATTAAAATAAGTCCCTATCACTTTGAAAAATACACTATGATCAGAACTTGGGTAAGACACCATGATATAGTAAGCAAGTCAATACTCTGGATCATCATGGTGTATGCATAAACGGTCTACTCAGGTGCCTGATGAATCTGTGTGTAAGGAGACCTGTGACTATCACACCAAGACCTTTGATGCATATGCCTAGGAAAGAGTATGAAGGAGTGGAGGATGCCCAAGACCTACTATCCTCTGTTTAGATCACTGAGATAGAACCCAAAGACAAGACTGAGTCCAGACTTTCAGTGCCTCCATGACTGTATCTTCTTCCAGAGAACAACAGATAAGCACTGTTGCTGACTGCCTAATGCCTCAGCAAGGGCACACATTTGTCAAGGCGATGTCCTTTAGTTTTAAGGAATACCCACAAGTCAGTGGGGGCTAGGGTTTTGAGGCTCTTTATACTCACCTTACTCTGGAGGTTGCAACATTGTGGCATTTAATAGGAGCTACCCCACAATGAGTAACTCCACCATGTTGCCATGAGGTCTTCTAGTCAGATGCCGTTTACAGTCATACCCAGGACCCACACCACAATGTAGATTTCTGTCAAATACCATGGGTCAGAATCATCCCTGATATACCTCTTTTGGGACCAGTTGATAAACATGGATGAACACAGACTCATTAATTGAATAAGACACAGTGTTCTTCACATAGGGAAGACCAGGGAATCATCCATAGATCATTCTGCATGTACATTTCTGATACATGATTTGTTATCGGGCTACTATATGGGGTTGGTAAAGAAAAAACTGCATAAAATGAAAAAAATGGCATAGGCTAGGAATCAAACACCATAAGCCATTTCTCTGCCCAACATTGGCCATAGAGCCAATGTTTGCCAGGACTGAGAATCTGGGGACTGTATGATTCTGATCTGTGTGAATGTGTCAGCCCCTACCATGACTAAGGGTGAAGTAACACATTACCTTTAGACCATATTAAGGGCCCTTAAAACATGAGCATCTATATGTAAAAGCTTGCTAAGTAGTGCTAGGTGCCCTCTATGCTTTTCAAAGATATGCCACTTTAGATGAGAGTTGACTCTGGGCCATGCTACCTAGCTCGGGTAACTTCAGTCTTTTCCACAGAGATAAAACAAGCAATTTGCAATCCTCCAGCATCTCAGGGTGCACTGCTTTTCCACTCATCCCTGAGCAGGGATAGTACCCAGATGTCCTGGCTCCTAGCTATGCCCCTACTTACCAGCTCTCTAGTGGTAAGTCAACGTTATGCAGGCAGGAAATTATATTAATTCTTAGGCTAAGTACAGATAGTCAAACAGCCTGAGGCTGAATCGATTCAATCTTTGCAGGTTAGTCTAAGCTGCATAGATTGAACTGATAAGCAAGTGAACATACACTCATTTTTAATTCCAGAAATGCATCCACATTCCTGCAGTGGCCCAGGCCAGAAGATGGAGGGTGCTAAAGCACACCTCCCTGATCAGCTGGAGCAGACAGCTTGGGCCAGAGCTAGTTCATCCACCCTATAAGGGAGTTTGTGGGACAGGTGTAAAGCATCCTGGGATCCTGGGGGACTGTGAGTTAACTTGAATCTGGAGATGACCTGGGACAGAAGTTCAATAAACCAATTTAACCTAAATCAGTAAAGTCTGATACTACATCCATGCAGGTTTATCTTAAACCAGTTTTGAGCATTCTGAAAGCAGTTTATGTGCACTGAACTTCTGCTGTGTTACAGATTTGAACTGGTTTCCAATCACTTATACCAATTTATGTGTAATTTCTGTCCCTCACCTTAGTTGCTGTGCAACTGCCCACAGCATGTTTTAACTTTAACACTGCTTAACATTTCACAGATTTGACCTAACCCTCAGGCTAAGAACAAAAGTCTGTAGGAAGACCAGAGTGGGAAGCCTCAATGCCTAATCAGGCTTGCCTAGTGCTTGGAGAGGAATGTCAAACGTAGGTAAAACAGGATGCATCTACATGAGACGTTTACTGTGGAGCAGACTAATTAGTTCTTCAGTAAATGTTCTGTGTCTACACATGTGCCCCTTTTAGGCTGGAGTAAACTCATTAACTGTGCCATAGTTTTTTACTCCACAGCAGCCACACGCATAGTCACTGGAGGGGCTGGCTGGGGCACAAGGGTGCTTCAGTGCAGGGCCTGCCTGCTGGAGCATCCTTGTGCCCCAGCCAGCCCCTCTGCAGCACATTGGCCAGAGGAGCAGCGAGGGAAGCAGCCCTGGCCTGGTAGGTTGATCCCCAGGGCACCCTGCCAGCCGGGGTTGCTCTGACCTGACTCAATGTACTGCGGTCCAGGACACACATTCAAATGGCGAGCCCAAGAGCAATAAACTCTAGAGAAATAAACTCCAGAGTTTATTGCTCTGCATTAATTGTATTTGTAAATGAATCCACAGTGAGCATAGAAGTCTCTCTGTTGCTTTTAATCCAGTTCTGTAAGCACTGTGTGGTGAATTAAGTTATATTGTGTTCTGGAGAGGTTGCTATTGTCCTATTGCATCATAGCACTGTGCACTATAAGAGAGAACTCTTGCAGGTGCCAAACCTATGGGCTTGCATGATAATATAATTGGTGGTAAGTAGGATATATAAAGTGGACATCCTGTTGGTAAGTGAGGTGGGATGGTGTGGTCACATGCCAAACTGAAGTGGAGGCACAGGCCAAAGCGAAGTGGAGGCAAGTGGGGTACACTCAGCAGACTGAAGAATGGTCTCAAAAGGGTCAGACTACTTTTGGGATTATGACAGCACTTATCAGGCAGAAGGCAGGGAAGAGATGCCCCTTATAGACTAACTCAATTAGAGATGCATAAGATTTCATGAGCCACAGCTCACTTCATCAGATGCTATGAAAGGGCATGCACAAAGCAGGCTATCAACTAGAGAGTAGTCTGAATACAAACGATGGGGAAGGGAGGGAGGGAGGGAGAGGGAGGAGCCAGGGAAGAGAAAAGTCAGTGCTGAGAGAGACAAACAAGTAATAAACCCATAATCTAATCCGAGTCATGAGATAAGAACCCATAGTCCTTGTTTGGACCATTCTTAATAAAATCCAGCCTGTGGATGATTTTTTGTTCTGTTATTTTGCATTTGTGTAAGCGTTTAATGTTTCAGGGTATAGGGCAACTATCCCAAGGTCAATGGTGATGACATCTTCATCATATGGACAACTAAGAAGGAATATCTAGAGAAATTTCACCAGGACGTTAACAACTTGCATACTGTACCAAACTGACTGCAATATTCCATCAAGGAATTCATTTATCAGACATAATAATGAAAGTCTACAATGGCCAAATCACCACCGCACTGTATCAGAAACTCACCAACTGCCTTGCCTACATTTATGCCACAACCTTTCACCCTAAGCATACCACTGGATCCATCATCTTCAGCCAGGTTCTACATTAGAACCATATCTGCTCTAATCCCACCAACCTGGATGCACACTTTAAGGATCTAGAGTAGGGATTCTTATAATTACAGAACAATTCCCAAACCAGAGTCACTCAGATCAACAAAGCCAGACTCAGACCCTCCTCCAACCTGCTACAATACCAAACCTGAGACAAAGACAATGGAATTCCTTTGGTTGTTACCTATAGCCCCTACCTTGAACATTTGGGAAACATCATTAATGACCTCAAATCCTCCTGTAAAATGACGACCATCTCAAGGCAGCCATGAGGGACAAACCTGTCTTGGTTTTCACCCCACAACCTCAAATGGTGCATCTCAAGGAACACACTATCTAACTTCTATTCTCACTGAAGCACCAGACTTAGCAATGGATTCAGATGCAAGCTGTGCCCACTCATCAATGCAGACCATATCCTCACTGGACCAAATAATCCGAATTTCATTCACCTGCACCTCTACCAATGTCAAATATATCATGACCTACTTACAGTACCACTTAGCTGTCAACTTGACCTATGGGGCAAACCGTATGTGAAAGAATGAAGGGACTCTGATCTGACATCAGTTCAAGAAAAACACACAAGCCTGTGGCAGGACACTTTGACCCCCCTGGATATTCCATTGAAAATATCTATCATAGTGACTGTTCTTAAGCAACAAAACTTTAAAAATGAACTTGAATGGGAAATTGCAGAACAGTAAATCAACCACAGACTGCACTGTGTTTAATATAGTTTAAACCAAGACCAGAGATTCGTATCCCATTGCCTGGATTAGCTTTTATAAACTCTATGTCCCTCAGTGGGTTGACTGTTTTTCTTCTCTCTCCTATCCATTTCTCCTCTCTCAGAAGTGCCCCCTTCCTTTTTTCCGCCCCCTTCCCTACCCTTTGTATTTTAATAACTGTTTTTTATTTAACAGCTCTGCTTCCTGACATCCCTTCACTGCATCTGATTATATAAACCTGCTGCTTATGAAGCTTCTGCTTTGCATCTCTGATTTAGTTACTCTATAAGATGCAAATCTACATGGCCTTCTGCCTGGCTTCAGACTAACATGGCTAACTACCTTTCTCAGCTTATGGATAACATCTATTAGGACACTCTGGGTACATGTAATAATGACACAGACTATGAGACGATAGGCATGTTTACATGTTCATTAATGCACTTTTGCTAAATTTAGTACCTCTCATGTGAAGTACTAAGTACACGTGCATTAGGCTGTCCTAATGCGCAGTAGTGAAAGCACATTTTTTTAGTGACACTTAATGCACAGTAGCCTATTTTTACTGTGCATTAGTTTATTAGCATGGTTTTTGATGTGACGCTTTAATGCTCAGTAAATTAGGCTCTCTGTATTTAAATGCATGTGGAGATGTACCTACTTTAATTTAGTGGTCATGGAAGCACTGAGAATCAGAAGCTTGGAATTGAATTCATAGCAATGTGGAGACTTACACATTTAATCCTACAGTCCTTTTAGTTCACCCTCTGAAAAACAGGGTTAATCTCTTATTTTGTATAGCACTTTAAAGTCCTCAAGTGAAAAGAATCACAAAAGGTTCCTTCACTTTTCTGTAATGACCTATTAATGTCCATGACAGCCATGTGTTTGTGACCCCAGTAAGCTTACATCAAAAACAAATGAACAAGTCATAATTACTTTAATTGTACCAAGCTATATATAAGCAATAAAGCACAAAAAGGATTTGGTTATAATGTATTCATTAACGACATGATCTCAGCGTGAATGGAATATGACTTAAAAGACAAAGCATCTCTAGCATAAGAGATACATATGTATTATCACATAAAAATCACTGAGAATGAAGCTTCATAAAAGGGACAGTGGGACTGGAGATAGGCAGCTATAGGGAAGCACCAAAGGAGATGCTTTATCTGACTTTTGGGGGTTGCAGAAACTGAACCGGAAAACTCAAGATTTTGGTTCTTTGCTTCCAGCCCAAATCAAGATGCTCAGAGATGAGCAAAATAAATAAAAAAATGTTGTTAAACTTTCTCACATCTCTAAACAGTTTGTGACAAAGATTTGGGTCTATTCACGAATCCATAGACAATCAATACTGATTCTTAAATTACATTTTTTGAATTTCCCATTTTAATATCATATACAAAGAGAAAGACATACTGATAGGAGAGAATGAACTTTTAGGACCACCTTTGCCTTGTCTAAAAAGAATGATAGCAGATAAAACTTTGTTTAATTAGTAAAGCAAATCAAACAACAGAGATGGGGCTCATAGTTACACTGGATTTCTTGGCAACCGCTTCTTCATAGGAAACAATCACTACAGTTAGAAATGATACATACATCTTTCAGGGTCCTGTGCCTCTGATGGTGAACACGGACTCTGGTGGAAAATCAGCTCCTGCCAGCAAACCCACGCAACGCTGTTGGAAATTAATAGAGATGTTTAAACTGCAGCAATATCTATAAAGAATTTTCCCCTAGACACTTTGTCAGCTCCCACCAACTCAGAAGATAATAATTTAAAACCTTCTCTATTTGAAAGAAAAAGCAGCAGCACAGTCATTATCTCACTAAATTATGTTTTTACTGGATCAGTTTCAATTAAGGTCAGTTTTCAACAAGTCCATTCCACTTTGCAGTATAATGGTCCTGTGTGTGGGTATTATGGAACATGTAAGAAGATAGAGAATCAGTAATTCCAAATCTCTCCTCATCAAAGAACTGAGTAATTTAAAGTAATAGCTCACACTTCTACAGCATCATCCATCATGAAGGACACCAAAGTAATTTGGAAGAGGAGAATTAGAATAAATGACATCACTTTTCACAGAGTTGCAGCCACCTCTGAGGAGGAGCTCAGCAGTTGTCAGGCAGTACACAACACAATTGCAGTTCTGAACACTGTAGGACACAAAATTACTTTGTAAGGCCTTTTCTGGTGGAAATTGCAGCAGGAATTCCTGTACTTACACTGTTTAGGACAGTTTCTCTACATTTGTGGGAAAAGTTCCATGAGCATTTAATGGCCATAAGATATTGGGAACCTTTTGTGATTCTACATCTCACCTGAAAGATGACAACTCAGGCATTACAATACTTGCATCCCATTCAGGAGACATGGTCTGTTGCTAAACTTGATGGAAGATAATTACTTATTAATTTCCCTGAACCATGTCTTACACAACAGCCTCAAGTTTCATTGGGGTGGCCACATCCAGCTATTGACCTGACTTTAGTTCCAACATCTGATAAGACCACAGGCTGAGGCAACATGATAATGATGCTTGGCACTTTGCATCTTTAAAGAACTATAGAAGCATTAATTAATCTCCACAACAGCCTAGGGAGTAAATATTTTCATCCTGATTTTATAGATGAAGGGAATGAAACATGATGAGTGGCTGTGACTCCTAAAGGCAACCCATCAAGAAAGTGTTAGAGGTGGGTTTAGAACTTATGAGCTCATCAGACCTCTAAGGAACAGTGCCTGGGGCTGCCGTTTATTTATTTATAAGACCACTTCAAAATCTTTAGAGAAGCTTTTAATATTTCATTTCCTGTGTACTGATTATTCACTATTGTTACAGTTCATTGCTGGGAGTCACACTGTTATATCATTACATTGAAATCCTTTAGATTTCAGCTATAATGTCAAGGTTCTTTATACATAAAATTCAGTGAAATCAGAGTCAGGCATCAAAGAAGTTAGGAGGAGTCTAGGAGACAGTGGACTTGAGTCCAGAGTAAAGCAGATTCTATCCTGCTTTCTTTCTTGCATTATTTTACCAGCTCTTTTCTGGATAGCATTTCATACGTAGCAAGGCAGATCAGCTATGTGGGCAGCATCCTTTCTGTCTGATGCTTTTATTTTATTTTCTCTCTTGTTCTAGTACGGCAAACATTTATAGATTTATTATGTATTGTGCACAGTCCTTTGAGATTCCTATTCCTAAGAGCTCCAGGCTCTTTCACAAAGTATTAGCAGATACAAACATGAAGGAAAAAACTAAAATGATGACCACTTGCCGACTAACCAACCTGCTGGCCAAAGTAGAAAAAATATAACTATAAAAATAGTATCTCTCTATATAAAGGGCTTAGTCTGTCTGTCTGTCTGTCTGCCTGTCTGTCCGTAATGCTCTTGAGGGGTGTGGCTCCTGGTGGGATGGGACTCCAGCCAGTGTTGCATCAAGAATGATGGGTGGGCCATGGCTCCAGTGGAGCGGGCCAGGCAAAGCGGGCCAGGCGGATGCAGGGTGGGGGGTTAGGGGGCATGGGTGGTGCGGGGCCAGACATGGAGCGGGGGAGGGGAGGTGTGGGGGCTGGATGCAGAATGGTGGTGGTGTGGGGCAGCTGTGTGCAAGCTTCTCCCTCCTCTGCTCCCTGTCCTGGCACAGGGTGGTGGGTGGTGGTGCTCCATCCCTGCCCACCCCTCCCCTGTCATTCTTGACAGGCAATTTGCTAGTATTACTGTAATATAAAATGCCTAATCATACAACAACCTCTCTTATCTAACAATCCGGTATATCAGAAGACACCAGCTCAATATAAGCAAGGGAAAAATAGATGAGCTACACATGGGGCCCTAAAAAACAACAAATTGGACTAAAGTGAGCTGTCTGTGTTTGTCAAAAATGGAGTGAATCCAAAAGCCAATGGCTCGTTATAGTACCTGTTCTATGACTTTTAATCTGCTCCCTTCTTTTTAGAGTATATGGGAAGAGATTTAACCTCACAGCAAACAAATGGCCATACCAATGAGCACCCCCCACCACTATACTACTGCACATCTGCTACTAAGAAATACCTGATGTAATATGAAGAGAAAACAAAAACAGAACAATATCCAAAGCAAAGAATGACCTCCCTTGCCAGTGTTCCAGTTTTGGTAATATTCAATCCTGGCACGACAAGCAAGAGAGTATAAATTCCTAAATAGATGATTAATCTCTGAGTTGCTCCGTATCGAGTCCTACTAAGAAAAGAAACCTTCCCACATTTGGAAATATCCAGCACAGTATTGAGTCTAGCCTATGTACAAGGAGCTAAATTGCATTTCCAGCTCATGAAAATTAATTTTTTTACCATTATTGTAGTCATGAGGGATTACTACTTTTCTCAGTTGATTCAGAGCCTGCAGCAGCCTGTATTTTCTTAGATAACAGCTCCAGAGTGAAATCTTCAGTAAAGTTCAGGTAATTCTTCTAATAACATGTCTCAGGAGAGAGATGAATGCAAGGTGATGTGGTATGCTGTGCCCCATCCCACATCATCTTGTCTTCCCTGTGCCACCAGCACTTTGCATTCATTATGTCCCTGCTCTATCCACAAGCAGAAGGACTCTGATATAGCAGTATATTCTGTGCCCTAAATTTGTGAAGAATTGTGGCAGCTTTAATTGGCTTTATTTCTTCATCCTTGCCTCCCTCTTTTCCTCTACCTTGCAGTCAGCATTGGTGGTGCAATTTTTGCAGAACCTTGGATAAGACAGTAAGATAAGACCACAAAGAGGCATTATTGAACTATACAAGAAAAGTAATTTGCTACAACCTGTTTAAACCCTGCCTCTGTGGACAGCTATTCCATAGGGCTTGCCTATTTCACTCTTGTTCCTACCTGATTCCTGTCATCTTACTTTTCATTCCTTCTGAGAGTCAAAGCCAAAAATATGGGTAGGCATAACTGCATAATCCTAACTATTCTATATTGACCTGCCATAAGTGTAGTCACAATCCAGTCCATGTGCAACAAGCACCTCAAAGACTTTTCTTCTTCTATGCACAGCCAATGTGCTAGAACAGAAATAATAAACAACAACGGCAATAGCTTGTACACCTTGATCCCTAGAACATGCTATGAGTAATCTCCTATCAATCCATTCAAGCTATATTTATTGTGAGATCTTGTTCCCTGTAATACTTTAAGCCCAGCATTCTGGTTTGCCCACTCTTTCAGAAGCTGTTAAATCCTTGATGCTAAGTGGTGTGCATGGATAACGCCAATACTAATGTAAAAAATCTGGCACTAATATGGATAAGAAATGCAAATAATAGTGCAAGTTAGGAGACCACAGAACTTGATCTGGCTAAGTACTGCACACTTTCAAGTCCCATTGATTACCAATGGAACAGGGGTTACCTGTTGCCTTATAGGATCAGAACCTCAATTTGTGAGGCCTTTATTTGTGATTTTGGTAACTTTAATTTTACATGCCTCATTTTGCTTGCTTTGATTTACTTTACTACCCTATTCTTCCCATTGGTGGTTTAATTACATAGCCCCACTTGACAAACCAAAAATAGTGAAGAGAGCACCCAGAGGCCAGATTCAAGCCTCTCACATGGTTCACCTGCCAATAGACAAAGCTGCTATCATAAAAATGAGGGTCCTACTTCTGAATTGTGATAGTGTGAAGGATTCAGCCTACATTCATCAAGTCTTTTCATTAGCTGGCAAGTGCTGCTAACTTAATGTCCAGCTAAATGTCAGCAACGATTATTGTGACTGAATCAAACAAATATGGAAAATCACAAACACGAAAACAAAATTACAATTGAAAATATGCTGTGGATCAGTGTTAGTACCAAGCTACACATAAATTTGATAGCAGGATGCCTCACAAGGCATAGGGTGTGGATGCTTATCCAGACTCCTCAAACATTGCTGATATTTATCATTGCTATAGCACTCACCATGTCTAAAAAGTCCATCTGTTTGCAGAAAAATTTGCCTAGGAAGTTGTAGGCAGCTCAGATTCTTATTCTGGAGTGGCAAGTCTATGAAGTGCATTCACTAGGCCTTCAGTCAATTCTTTAAATACTACTATTATTGAATCACTTTGATTATTAATTTTCTTCTTGAGATTCCAGATTTGTGCATGCATTGCAGGAGATTTGGTAAGCACATTTTATACAACAAGAACCAGACTGGACATACTGACCACAGTGCACAGGGAGTAGAGGTGCATTGTCCCAGAAGCATATTCAGGGCAGCTTAGAGAGTCCTAGAATCTTCAAGAGCACAGGAAAAATGCAATAGCAACAGCACCTGCTAAAGGAGCTCTCAGACTTTTCATAGTAGACACAGACAGAAGTAACAATTTTCTCCTAATCTGGGCCCTGAAACTGCTCTACAGCTATGCCCAAACCCAAGTGCACAGCTGCAGAGCACTTTAAAGGGTCCTGGTCTCACAAAAATCTGACCCCTCATTAAATGACGGGTCAGATGAAGGTGCTCCAAAGTGGAGCAGTTTCATTAACCTCTGTCTGTGTCCACTGGGAGCAGGGCTCGGCTGCCGCAGTACAATGCTGGTCCCAGTGCTGTTTTCAGAATAGGAGGGGGGGAAGGGAGTGAAGGGAGCTCATTCTGCGCATTGCCCAGCCTGTGCTGGAGGGTGGGGTAGGTAGATTGAAGCCTCCCACATCCTGAGTCAGCATCAGAGTTGAGGGTGGGGGGGTAGAGCCAAGGGAAGAAGCTACAGAGATGTAACCTCCAAAGTGGGAGCTACAGAGACATAACCTCTCTCCCTGGATCATCACTGGATCCAGTGGATCATCACTGGATCTCCCACTCTCCCAACCCAATAGCTAATGTTTGTTGGGTTGGGAGGATCAGTCTAACTCATGGCGCTTTCTGTCAAGTGCCACGAGTCAGACCCAGGAGCTGCACTTCTGTCTGTGCCTTGTGTGGATCATATCTCAGCAGAGTGGTGGTTGTATGGGCACATTTTTGCTCTGTTCTGAGAGGTTCCAACAGTCCTAGGGTCTTCCATTCCCTGTGTACCAGGAGTACAAAGGTTGAGACTGTCTCTGTCCCTACTCAGGTGTAAAGTTTCTTTATACCTTCTACATACCCTTGCTCATCGAGATACAGGCAAGTATTTTCTTCTCTGGCACAAAGGCATTCTTCTCACTCATATATATACCAGCAGTCTTTTGTGGGTAACTTAGATAATCAGGTTAATGCATTTTTCTGAGAATGGGCACCACCACATGAGCCCTTAGTATACCATGAGATACAAATTCTTGGCCTCAGGTTAATTCCTTTATACCATCTTTGAGGCACAAAATAACTATAGTGCTGACTCAAAACAGACTCCCGAGAATCTTCCCCATATGGGATAACTCTGGGGAACATACAGTTGAAAGCTTCAGTGAAACTTGTGGCAGGTGGCAGTGCATATGGCTAGAGCTGGAGCCTTGTTATGCTCCAGCTAGGCTTAGGAATAGCTGTAATAGCCCTTTAGGGTCTGTTGCAGCTGGCTGTAATTTAACACAGTTCTGAGGCCAAATTAACCCCAGGCTGACCAGATGTGGGGACTGCAAAGATGGCATAAAACTACTTGCCTCTCTTCTATTCCCATCCTGCACCATGTAGAGATCATCCATATGCAAATATTTTGATACGAGCATGCTGGCCAATGGCAGAAGGAAAAACACTTATCCTCTTTTTTTTTTTTACTTGACTTGGCCTTTCTATACCAGTTAAATGGATCAAACTCAAATTATTCCAGTTTCAAAAAACAAAGTACAAGAGAAGGAAAAACCACTGAGGAAACAAAAGGGAAAAAGAACTTTGTGAGACATAAGACATAAGATCAAGGTCTTCATTGCTTGTGCCTGTTCAAGGTTCCTCTTTTCATAAGAGCAGGGTTTTTAACCCTGGCATCCTGGCTATTTGTGTTTGGATGAACACTTTGCAAATCAAAGTTTTCCCTGCAGTTCAGCTGGATACAATACTTTTCATTATTTCTTACCTTTAACTACAGTGTAGTGTTCTCATTTGCTCTCTGCTGTTAAAGAACTGTCATGTTTCACCCCAGAGGTGGCTGCACTTTATATCAAGATCCTGTAATATGCTCTGGGAGTCTGTGGGATGAAAGGCACAATACAAATGTAAGTCACTCTCACTACAAAGATCTGTCTCATAAAGCAAAAGGGCTTGGTTGTTTCAGGGGGTTATATAGACTTCTATGAACCTTTCAGAATGTGAAGTAGAAAAGTAGAAGTTTTGTTGTTGTTGCTTTGTCTTTCTTTTATTTAAAGAAGCATTTCAAAGAAAGTAAATTCAGAGCATTAGTCACTGCTGTCAGCTTTTGTCAGCTTCATTCCCCTGTGACAAGATCTGAAGGTCTGTGTGGAAAATGTCGTACTTCTCTCTGTCCAAAATATGCATCAGTGGTTGCCTGAAAGGCTGTGGAAGAGAAAGTACCATCACCTTCTGAATAATTGGAACAAGTAAGGAGGACAGTGTGTGCAGTGATTTGACAAAGGATTAACCTGCCTCTCATACTGTTAAGTTGTAATGGGCTCATTCATTACTCATAGAGCTCCATGACACTTCATATGCCAGGAAACAATGCTTCTAGTTCACTCAAGCAAGTGACCTACCAAACGAGGAGAGAAGAAGGTGTGAAAGCCAGACACAAAGTAGAGAAGGAGGAGGGCTAAATAGATAATGGAAATTAATGATTGTCTTCATGAATGTAATAATTAATTTGCTGCATTTGTGTAGTCCTTAAATCTTAAAGGTGCTTTAATTATGCCTCACAGTGCCCATGAGAGATTGGTAAGTGTCATTGTCTTCCATTTCACAGATAGGTAAAAGCACAAGGCAGAGAGATTAAGGGTATGTCTACACTGTACCTCTGCCACTGCCCGGATGTGCGTGCCAGAGCACACATTTCCTACCTGTTCCCTCTCACCTGTGCCAGATCCAGAAATGAGGCAGTGAGACCACACTTGAGACCTTAGTCTCTGCTGAGCTTGAGACCAGCTATAAGAGGTGTTCCCAGAATGACCTTCCTTCTGCATTTCCTGGCTTTGCACGTCTGAGTGGGAGCACATTGCTGGGTATCTTTAGGAGCATGTGCCTCTGGCAGTGGCTGGGATGTGGGTATAGACATATTCTAAGCTATTTCCTCAAGAAAGCAAACACAGTGAGACTTTGGCTAAGCAGGGAGTAGATCTTTATATGAGTCATATGCAGAGGTTGTGTGTGTGTTGGCATGAACATTTGGAAATATGCAGAGTCATATGCAGAGGTTGTGTGTGTGTGGGCATGCACATTTGGAAATAAGGCCATGCAGGGACCATTCAGAGCCAGTTCATATCTCTTTACTGTGCTGTGATTGGCAGATGTTCTCCAGGGCTAAAGGTCAGGACGAATCAAGTCCAGAGACCTACCTTCTGTTGTTGAGAGACTGCTAGTCGGTGCTGGCTTGCTGTCTGCTGCACATGTTGGCTGTAATAGGCAGTGCTTGGTCCAGTTGTCTCCCCACTAGCACAGTCACGCCGCACACATAATTGCACAAACTCCACTCCATTAGCCTCCCCATATCAGGAGGCTGGCCCATTTCCCTCTGCTTAAAATTTAATCAGATATTTTACTGCTCATCAACAGTTTTACGGAAGCAGTTAGAGCCCTGAAACTTTGCACATCTCAGCTTAATTACTGCTAACAGACAGATGTCACTTTCAACCATTTCACAGCCCCCCTTCTCCACCACAGTTTCCTACAACTTCATAAACCTGGAGCAAAAACTGACTGTTAAATAACCCATAAATGGCAAAATTATCAGAGAGTAGCTGAAATATAGAAAGCCCCTTATTTCTGCTTGACTGATTCTTTGTTATCTCTGTTAAATTACAGTCTGATGATGGCACTTGTCAAGAAGATAACACCCTGCTTTTTATGTTATAGCAAGTAAAGGGAGAGTGGAGTGAGGGTCTGGGTCCCCTTTCCACCTCTCTAAGACTGAGTTACATTGATTTCTTAGACACCGTCCTCTACCTCCTGCTTTGACAACATGGTTTTGTAGCTGTGAAACTGAAACAGCAGGCAGGGCTACTTCCCCCAAATTTCAAGGCACCATTATGTCATGTGAAGAATGACAGCTTTCCCTATGCTAGGAACAGGAATAAAAGGACTGTGGCTGAGGATAACTACCTCTGGGACTCAGTAGCTGAGTTCATTTGGGACTGACCCTCTGATAACTCCTCATTATTCTTCTCATTCCCCACTATATTATCTCTAGAAAATTAATTATCTCTGGAATTATTTTTAGAAAAGCAAACTTTTAAACCACATGAACCTGGACAGCATAGTATCTATTAGCAGTGTTTTTCTATCAAATGTAGCCTTCCGTTAAAATGGGGGTAGAAGGAAAAGACATAATGATCCCATTCATTATAGATTTTGAAGGCTGTGACTGAAGATCAGTCTGTTAGGACACTAGGCCTAGTGTTCTTCAGGAGCTCTGAAACTTTTAAAGTGACCTGTCTGAAGATAGCTTGTTTCCCAAATTTGATTGTCTCAATTGCTTTGAAGTGCCTACATTATTAGGTGCTCTTCCTTCCTAAAGGCAGTAAGCAGTGAGGAAAACTGAAGAAGGCAGACCGTTTTGGCAACTCCATCATTTACACAAGGAGAAAGACCCTGATTGCATGAGATGTTCAATTACTGGGCCAGGGATTTTGAGTGCCTTCTGCTATCTTGCCCTAGGTCCCTAGTCAATAGTGACCATATTTTTAAAGGTACTTAGAAAACAATGAGAATTGGATGCCTATAAATCTTTAAACATTTGGCTCAAAACATTATCCCAGCCTAGTAGGGATGAGTGAAAGGCCTTGGAAGCTAAAGCCTGAAGCCAAGGTTCAGCTTTCAATCGAACCTCAAACCAACCCGATTTAGGCTAAATCTTAGTCCCAGTTCTACTCGCATTCCTGTATACTACTTATAAATCAGCATTTTTCCATGTCAGGCATTGGAACAGCTCAGAGGCTGCTGCTGTGTATGCCAAGATATCTCTCCACCAACTCATTCTTCCATTTGCACATGCTGAAGAGAAGAGACAACAAGAGGGAATCTTGTAGATCGGAGAGCCCTAGCAAAGGAAGATTTAATTCAACTCTTGTCTCTTCTGTGGCTCTGGTGGTATACGTAAGGGGAAGACAATGGGCGTATCTAGCCGTCATGGGACTCAATTGGCATAGGTGAATCCTAAACAGCCACAGAACTAGCCTATCTGGCAGCTTTACCACTCTCCTAGTGTAGGGGGCATTTTGATGATTATGGAGGCAAGAAAGGGTCTGATCAGAGTAGTCACAATGCTTTGTCTGGGTAGCCTTTGGGCTGTCTGGCTTCTAAACCTTTGGGGGCTCCACTAGCAGTGGCCGCATGTCATCTGAGCAGAACCAGGCAAGGCATGGGCCACTAGGCTGTGTGCCATACAGATGCTCCCCATACTGCACAGTGTGCCCATGGGTGCCCTTGCACTCCTGCACTGCACCCATGAAAATGCCCCCACAGCCACTATGCAGCCCTGATTCCCCAACCCTCAGAGCCCCGTACATATCCTCAGCTGTCCACATAGTATACCACACTGCTTCACTGTCTAGGAGAGAGGTAGAGAGCTGCAGCCAGAGGAAGGAGTGAGAACTAGAGTCTCTGGCTGCTGTTGCAGCCAGAGCAATGAGGGAGCCAGGTAACTTAATCTCTTGTGGTAAGGATTTGCCCCCCCGCCTCTAATGCCTGTTGGGCAACCTTGGTGTAGTCAATACATATGGTCCCTGAAGGTGGCTTTTGAAACCATGTAGCAGTGTTCTTGGCTTTTATCAGGCTAGTGGAACTTCTCAGCATTTGCACTTGAATTGGCTTCCTTTATTCAGCTCTTTTTACCATCTCTTAACAAGCTGTAATCTTCCTATTCCCAGCCACTGCATGGGTCACTAGCAGCTGTTACCAGCTGGCAGAGTTTGGAGAAACCCCTAGAAATCTGACAGTTTAGTCCAAATGTGGCTAACTGAAGCCAAAACCAGCTTATAGGCATACTCTTCTCCCACTGCTGAATCCATCAGTAACTATTTACAAACAGGGATCTGGGCTTCTGGGTACTGTTAACTTATAATAGCTAGAGGCTTAAAAGAGGTTACAAGGCATAACACTACTGGTAGTTAACACAAGTTCTCTTTAGCACTGTCATGCTAAATCCTCTTTTGCCACTTGCCCATAGTAGTCACTTTTTAAACTCAGTTAGACTACCTTTTTATTCTCCATCATCCTCACTTATCATGGTAACAAGTGCTTGAAGAAATCATGTGCCTATATAATTATCTTTACATATGCAAGGTTGATTTCAAAATGTGGCAGAAGCCCATGGATTTGGAAGAATTGGAGACTGCTGTTCTTTTTTGCATTGTATGAATCCAGTCTCCAGCTCAGCCACAGTGTTTGTGTGGTAACAACTATAGATTTATTCCTCTTTCTGGAGGGGAAAAATTGATTTTTCTGGTTAGAGAACTCTAGAAATCAGGGTTCAGCTTTTGGTTCTGTCTCAAACTTTCTGTACAACCTTGGGCAAATCACTTGATCTTCCTATGCCTCATTTCTCATCCGTATATTAATAGGAATGATACTTCCTTATCCTACAGGCATGTTAGGAGGCTAAACTCATTAGTGTTTGTGAAGCTTTCCATGACAGAGATGATATAAGCACTTAAAATGTCACAATGCATTTATATACCTATCTAACAGACATCAGGTAAAAACATTCATTGAAGGAAAGGACATATATAGGTCCTGGCATTTCAACAGAGCTGCAACATTACGGGCTGTGATTCAGTCCCAAATATTTCATCTCCAAAATACCCTTTCTCCTCAGTGAAGAGTAGAGTTCGTGGATGCTGCAGCAATTACTCGTTCTTTTGCAAAGTATGCTTGGATTTTCTTTCTTTTTTTTATTTTTAGATATGGGAATAAAATGACTCAATTTTTTTCCCTCGTCTTCTATCTCAGCAAGCAATAAAATGTCAGCACTGCGGTAGGTAATGGGAAGGAAAAACACCTCTATTGACTGAATAGAGTTATAGCTGAATATTTTGATGAACATTCCATTTGTGCCCTAAGCACAGCAAATACTGTAGGTAAAAGATATCAGGGATAACAAGGGATGAACTGAATACAAACAAAGCCATTTATCAGAAGGGAAAATACCATCACTCAGAAAGGAGAATTCTATAAACTACTGTCAGTGCCTGCATTTTATTTTACATGCTACTTTTGACAGGATCTGGGGAAAAGACAAGTATAATGTCTTTCAAATAAATACTACCGCATGGAACAACAGTTACCCAAAATACGGCACTTGCACTGGAGAGAGAGGTGTTTTAGGAAAATGCTGTATTATATATTTTCTAATAATCTTACTTTAGTAGCAAACCGCGCCCCCCATCCCTTCCAACATATGATTAGCTAGTACACTGGTGCTCAACCTGCAAGTCTGATTATACTCATAAGGCCATGTCCTCCAGCCTGTGGGGTTCCCTGTGAGTTGAGAAATTTGGTGGTGGGGGAGCTGTGGCAATATGAATTACTGCTCCCTCTTATGCCAAATTTCCAGACCTATGGGGAGCACCACAGGATTGATGATGTGGCCCTTCATGCTAGATTGTGCTGGTGCATGATGGAACCAATGTGCAGGGTCACTCTGTGACTGGAGCTGGTGCATGGGGACAGGTTGGCACATGCAGGCGGATCATACTTAGGGACCAATCCCATGTATGGGGTCAGATCAGCAGATAGGCCCTGCATCAATTCTCCAGCCCATGGGGCCAGAAAGCTAAGCCCCACTGAACTAGAAGGCCCACAGTTTGAGCTTTGTTTAATGATCTGGGTGTCCAATTTGAGACACCTTAAAGGGGCCTGATCACCAGGATGCTCAGCAATATGAAATCCCTTTAAGAGGTCTCAAGTTGGGGAAAACAAAAATCACCTCATTTTCATATGATGCTAAAAGATCCCAAAGATCTCTAGCAAACAAAATGAGCAGGGAGCTGGACTAGATGACTTCCTGAGGTCTCTTCCGGACCTACTTTCCTATGATGCTACCTACCTGTGTAAGTTTCATTTTGGCACACTCTGCATGCAGGGTAGATGCATAAATGTCCAGATGAATACTGGGCATGTACAACAGCTTGCACTCTGGACAAGCAGGTATGCACTCCTATACTCACATGAACGTAAGTCCCCAAATTGTAGCTAGACAGAAACTATAGCCATGACTGGTGGGTTTTAAATGCTTTAGCCAATCGTCAAGTGGTTAGTCTGCTTACCCAGAAAGTGGAAGACCCCAGTTCTAGGCCCCTTCACTTAATCAGTGTTTGAGCTTCCATCTCCTGCTTTTGAGTACAGTGCGGTAATCACTATCCACAGGGTAGGCTTTAATAAAATCTCCCCTACGTGTCTCTAACTCATGTCTTGGTCTTTCCAAAGCTACCTTCCCTTGGTCTTTGGCCCCTATACCTGTTTGTATTCATGCTGGCCTCTGGGGTTTCCATTTGTCAAGTCTGAGGTCCCTTCTATATGGGATTATCAACCAATGGGGACAGATACTGATTTCAAATCTTCCAACACTGGGGAAAGACACTGCTTCTAATGAGTGCAGTAGGGAACTGGCCCAGCCCCGTACTACCTGGGGCAATGACTGTTGGGTTGTTCCTCAGTCCACGGGATCTTGGGCCATCCCAGCTGCAGGAAAAGTGCCCATGGGCAAGCAGCATGCCCTCCTGCATGCTCATCCCCTGGGCAGGGCAGAGAAGAGGTGGGTAATACACTTCCCATGCACCTGTTTCTATGGGCAGAGCTAAGAGCATGAAGCCGGGTTCCACCTGGGCCTGGAGCCTAGGCAGGGAGAGCAAGCAGCTGGCATGCTGAGTGCTGCCTAGAGCCTGGAGGCCACAGCTGCAGGCAATGATGAGCCCCGCAGGGGCTTTCAGCACCTGGTGGTGGCTGCAGGGCAGGAGAGGGCCTGTAGGGGTCTGGGTTGGCTCAGGTCAACTCAGAACTTCCCTTATAGACCAGGAAGGGAGAAGCACTGGTGTAGGGACCAGACTATACTGCTTCCTTCCACTGGAGCTGAAGACATCTTATCAGAGACTAGGCTGACCCTGGCTTCCACAACAGGAATCTGACCACCTTGTGGATGCTGGATGCGAAGGCCTCACGGGGGTACATGCTACCCGTGGCCCCAAATTTCCTACAGGGCTTGGCCCTATACAGGCCTGCCTTGTGAATCAGGATCACGACTCAGGGTGAACCCTGAAGAGTTTTAGCTAGTTGAGGAGAAGGCGGACACACACTACAAAGCTGAAGCTAGGCCTGTGAATACATGATGCACATGACTATTTATGTTATATTGCTTTATTAATTTCTATGTGCTTTATTTAATTTCTAATCACTATGGCAAGGGTCACTGGTGGTAGACCTTTGCCAGAGTAACAAGGCTCAACCAGCAAATGTCAGTCTGGACTTTCTTTCCATGTCAGACCTTTCTCCTATCACATGAAGGTAGGTGTCTAGGGGACTAGGTGCTTACTGGGGGTACCATCACAGAAACACTCGAGTGGAAAGGGGTGGGGTGTAGGGGAGGCAGAGCCCCACAGAAGATGCCTAGACATTGAGACCTGTGCCCAATGTACCCCACTACAGTCAGGTACCATGTCCTGATATCCTTTTCAGTAACAGCAAGTCCTGGCAGGTGAGATATAAAACAGGGGACTAAACATCTGTTGAGTCTGAGGCACCCAGACCACAGCCCAGTGTGACCCTTTGGTCCAGATCCCACTACATTGAGTTTTGTGTGTCATGAGCTACTCAAGCCTAAATTCTCTTGCCCAAAAATACATGCTAAAAATCACAGCTAGTCACATAAGCACTTTTCCTTCCCCTACAAGACCTATAATTTTATCTCATCTGCCAAGTTCCTGCATACTGCCCCTTTTGAATGCTACCTAGATGTAAGATAAGCGTTATCCTCCCAGGAGAATGGGATATTATGTGAATAAACAGCTTAGAAAAGTCTAGCCCTACTGCACAACCTAATCCCATTGTTCCCTTAAACATACCATTTGCTTCACTTTACAGGTCACACTAGAGCTCACCATACACAGTAGCTACCATCAAACCTTTTGATGTGGAAGAAGGCCATTTATATGACAAATCCAGGGATTTTACATGGGCCATACATGGCAGTACCAGCTTCTGCTCTCCCTACAGGCAACGTGTATTCAGATCACTGGCTCCACAGAACACAGCCAGGCTGTAATTTCATAATCAAAAAGAGTAAGAAAACATGATAGCTGGTAGGAATTGCCAAAGACTGAACTGCATGTTAATAAGATTCCTGGTTGCACAGCAGGGACAGGGGGCTGTGCAAGTCTGCACAGTTTCTGCCTTCCCACTGAGTTATATTCACAGAGTGTGTAATTAATTGTTACTGTTCATTTATTTGTACAAATCAATGAATTTGCAAGTGAGTGCCACCCAGTGACAATCTAACAACTGACACGAAACAGAGGAGGCAAAGTTTCCTTCTGAATAACAAAGGGAGCTGTGCCTTCCTTTCCTCTTTCTGCTGAGCCCAGACACCAGTAGCTTAAGCCATCCTTGATTGCTCTGTCCTTCATTATATGCCTGGGTACACACAGGGAAGCAGCCAAATGCGTATGCTCCAAGAGCTTATTAAATGGATTGTAATTAAGCTTGCTTCCTTAAAAAGATTTATCAAACTGGGAGGGGGAGAGGAAGACAGCTGCTGTACAGCAGAACAGCTCTGTTCCTTGTTCTCATCTGAGGCCTCTACACACTGTTGCCTTCTGCTTCTATTGAGGCCCAGATTCAGGGACATATCCTCATTCTGGAGACACATTTAAGCACAAGCATGTGTATAAATCCTGCTGAAGTGAATGATATTCAAGGCTGTGCCTAAAGTTAAGCATATATTAAAATGGACTCTTGGAGCTGGGCTTATCACAGGTGGCTGGCCAACCCTTTCAGATTTGGATGAAAGGCTAGAACTATAGCTATAAGAGTGATACTGCTTTTTCTAGAAATGGGAGTATTTAGGGTAAAAATGTATTTTAAGGTATTATTTGGCCTCAATGCTGACACTGGATCTGGCCGTGTTGACCTTTAGGCTCTGCCATGAGTCAGAATCTTCCTGTGATGATCCAACATGGCTATATGATATAGGGGCATTTTCTATTCGATTACAAATTATTAGGAAGTACCAGAACAAATAAAATTGTTGTAAATTACAGATGTTTGCAAAATTAGTACAGCTAAAGCAATAGTCAGGTATACTCAAATGTGCTGTTATTGAATGCATAATCACTGTAAGTCATTCTTATTCCAAAATGCCATATATCTTCACTAGAAGCCATAGCTGCTATTATATTTAACTGCTTTGTCCTGCAGCTGAAGGACCTACAGTTCCTGGTCCTGATTTGCTAAGGTAGCTCTCCATTTTCATGCCTGTATAATTGCATTGAAATCAAGGGTAATACACCAGCATGAAGCAAATAACAGTGTTGAGTCAGACCTTCTGTCTGCTGACTCCAAAACTAAAGCAGCAGTGATTCTTACTGCTTTCATTTCCTGTGGACTAGACAGGAGAAGTATAGACTTTAATGCCTTAAAAATGAATCTGAATCTTCTATGTGTGCAGAGAGTTACAAAAACTTGAGGTCAAAGATGATAAGATGGCAAGAATCTTATACTTGTAAAGTACCTTTCACCCAAAAAGATCCACATTTTCTTAGTGATTATATTCACTGCATGAAAGGAATACAGTGAAAGGTTCCAGGTATTTAGCAGCACACAGCAATGCGACACCAACATCTGTGGGCAGAACAGTTGAAATTCAATCTTCCATTTGTGACCAGCTTAAGTCTATCAATAACTGTAGTCCCCAGAACAGGGTCATGGGCTTTCTTCCCTTTTGCACAGAAACACATCTCTCTATAAGTGAAAAAGAGTTTCATCGAATACAGACAAAAATTAGGAGCTGGAAGGGTAGGAGCTGGTGAGGATGGGTTAACATCTGATCTTGTAAAATGTATCGGGGGATCTTTAAGGGTACTTAGAAATGTGGTTTCATGTTTCCTCTGAAAGACAGTTCCTCCAGCAAAACAGCACTTCAAACAGCTTCCTAGAATATGAGTAAAGAACTACTTCAGGAGTAAGAGTTAGACTTAATGAATCATGCTCATCGCTGCTTGCAGGTCTGATTGCTGTCTATGAGCCTTTAATTGACTTCAGGCTAACACAGCAAGCTACTCCTCTTTTTATTGTATCTGTGACCCAGACTGACAAGTTGGCATAGTTTATGAGCCATGAGGAGATCTGTTTAATGCATTTTAGTTTCAGAGGCACAGCCAGTGCAGGGGCAGGTACCAGGTGCTGTGCTAGTGATATCGATGGCATGGCCAACTCCCAGATACCCAGCCACTATGAACAACAAAGGTGTTGCCTGGGGCTGTTGCCTTGGTCTCCCCACCCCTCAGTTGCAGCTCCCATAATGTATATTTGAAGCAACCAAAGCAAGGTAAATAAGGCAAAAATACTTGCAAATATTTATGAAATGCTTGAATATACTTGAAGTTTCTATTGGTTTCTCATTTTCCTCATCCATGCATCAGCCAAAATCTCTCTCCATGATACTGTTACTAGAGCTGATGGAAAATAGCACTTTTTTTTTCAGAGTTGTTTCCCTTTCACGATGGCTCATTTTTATGAATGTTTACTTCCTTTTTTAACTATAACATTTTATTTAAAACAATATGGAAACGGTTATAAAAAAAAAAACTTCAAAGGCATTCTTATTGAAAAGACGGAAAGTTGTAAAACTAGATAATGCTTCTGATAAAATATTTATAAAAATTATGCAAGAAATTTCAAAAAATGAATGTTTTTGAAAAATGTCACAGCTTTAGCATTTAAAAAAATGCAAAATAAAAAAAGGCCATTTAGTAATGGAAAGCTTTTAGTTAAATTTCAAACAGCTCCAAACATGAATGTTTCCTTGAAGCGACACCCTTCCTATAAAGCTGAAGACAATGCTGTTAAAAATTTCTCTAAGGGCATACAAAGCACAGTAAAGCCAAGTTGAGCTTCATGCTGCCACAGGTAGACTATATCTGTCTCTTAGATAATTAGTTTAAAGATAGCCCTTGTATTTCAATACTGCTTTTCTATCTGCAGAGCAGGCATAGTCTAAGTTCCATTGCATAACAATGTATGAACACCACCAGCATTTTACATACGTGGGTGCCTAAATTCAGCACCTCATTCCATAATCAAGAGCAAGCCTGATTTTCAGAAGTTAATTTTAGTATAAGATACAAGACCTTATTATTTCTTGAAATCACCAGTTTAAGAACCAAAATATAAATTAGGGGGCTGTACCTGAAAAGGCATCTAGTCATGAGGATGCTGTACACTGTCTTGCCTAAATTCTAGGTATGTGTGTCCATAAATGGAAATCAAAAAGAAGAGCCATTCAGCCTAGAGCTCCATATCTTAACTACTTATTTATAGTAGTCAGCATGCCATGCAGGCAGATGCATAGACCAACTAATAGAAGCTTTGAAGAGGAGGTTTTGTCTGGAACCTACCCATCTCCTGGAGTTAGGTGGCATTTATGTAGCTCTCCATTGCCTTGATTTGTGCACTGCTAATAGATTTGGCATTCAATGGCATAAACCTTGCAGAGGCCCAGGTGCATAAAGGTATTCCCAGTTGAATTTGACATAAGTTTACTGATATTGTATGACATGAGCTTCAAATTCTTCCTACAACCTGCTGATGTGAAGAAACAGTTGCAATGGTCATAGAATCATAGAAAATTAGAGTTGGAAGAGACCTCAGGAGGTCATCTAGTCCAACCCCCTGCTCAAAGTAGCACCATCTTCAACTAGATCATTCCAGCAAGGGTTTTGTTGAGTCAGGCCTTAAAAACCTCCAAAGATAGAGATTCCACCACCCCTCTGGGTAACTCATTCCACCCTCCCAGTGAGAAAGTTTTTCCTAATATCCAACCTAAATCTCCTTTGCTGCAACTCAAAACCATTGCTCCTTGTTCTGTCATCTGTCCCCACTGAGAAGTCTAGCTCCATCTTCATTTGAACCATTCTTTAAGTAGTTAAAGGCTGCTATAAAATCTCCCCTCAGTCTTCTCTTCTGGAGATTAAATAAGTCCAGGTCCCTCAGCCGCTCCTCATAACTTATGTGCCCCAGCCCCCAAACCATTATTGTTGCCCTCCATTTAACTCTCTCCACCTGGTCCACATCCTTTTTTTATAGTGGAGGGTCCCAAAACTGGACACAGCACTCCAGATGTGGCCTTACCAGTCCAAAGTTTCATTTTGTTTGGAAAGCACTGTTCCATTTTGTTTTGTTGAAACTTTTTTGCTGTTTTGACACCATTTTGACGTTTCATCCATAGACTATAATGAAGAATCACAAAACTGCCTATAACTTTGTCATTTCCTACCTTATTCTGATGAAACTTTCAGAGATGGTAGCCCCTTCTGAGGCCACAAATCTTGTCAAGTTTCAAGGAGCTAGGGGAAGGGGTTAATGGGAAGCTGTACCTCAAGCTGCTGACAAGCAAAAGTTGTGTCACGTGTGTGTTAAGGCACAGCAGGGTGAAAACTGCAGGCCTGGTAGTTCCTGCTGAGGCCATGAAGTCTGCCAGGTTTCAAGGAGCTAGGTACAGGGGTTTCTGGGAAACTTCACCTCAGGTTGCTGATGAGCAAAACACATGACATGTGTGACTGAGTGTGTTTTCCATCCCTCCCCCAGAGCATTGGGATTGGAAGGGATCTCAAAGAAGGATGACAGTCACTGCCCAGCTACCCAGAGTCAATATGAGAGCAGTCCTTCCCCCCTCTTCCCCCTCCCTCTCCTTACTTTGCCTGTTTCCCTGCAGGCAAGCCCAGCCTGAACTTTTAAACTCAAAATGCTTCAAAACTTTCAAAACATTTTGACTGCCCTCATTTCATTTTGAGACAGTTTCAAAGCCCTTTGTTTCATTTCAATTTTACTGTTTTGAGCTCGAAACAAGTTGAAACAGCGCCAAAATGAAACAGATGGTGACATTTCACACAGCCCTAATATCCAGCTTATTGTCCACTGTAGCCTCCAGGTCCTTTTCTGTAGAGTTCTAAAGAGATGTCCATGTTGGAAACATAAGGAGGTATGTGCTGTTTGGATATAATGGATTTTCCCATAGCAAAAAAAAAAATAAGTGCCAGGAAAAAAAGTGGCATAGAGCATGTGAAAATAGCATGTGCCACAACAAACAGAGACTTGGTCCTCTAGTAAGATGATCTGGCTGCTGGCCAGAGCATCTCTACTGCTCCATTTGTGTCCCTGCTGTTTCAGCACGCTGGGAGCTGGGAGGAGCTGGGCAAAGGCAGTTTGCCCAAAGCAGGACAATGCAACAAAGCACACACGTGGGGGTATGTACTAAGGCACAGAGTAGCAGCCAGATTTGTTCTGCTGCAAATGCATGCCCCTGTATGTCTAGACATGGTCATAGGTGGCAAAATCAAGTGACCTATGCTTCTTGCATATCTGCCATCCAAACTGTCCACGTACAGGCATACCATAAAACTTGTACCATAAACTGGCCAAGTCTATATGAGTGGTGGACCGTGCAGTTGTTACTGCATAAGCAAGTACTACATAAGCAAGTACTAAATCACTGCCCAATAACTGGCATTACTGGGCACTACTGTCACCACATTTTTTTTCTGATGTTACTGAGCCTACTGAGCCCACTGTAGACAAGCCCACTGAGTGCTAAGGAGCCAGCCAGGTTGCTGGAAACATGGAATTCATGAGGGTCACAATTTAATGGGGTGAATGGGTAGGCCTAGGAAATCAAGCCAATTAGGTAACTTAACATTTCCACACTTCCATATTGAATTCCAACTTGTCTTACGTTATGCAAACGCATATATATCTCAGCCAAGTTGGCTACTATTCCAAGCATATGTAATACCTTTGGATTCCATTGTAGAGTAGTGTTCTCCCCTCTGCTTTGGATCACAAAGGTGCCTAGCCCTTCAGATGTGCATAAACATTTCCTTTATGAACCCCACACAAGAAAAAAATGTACGTTGAGTCAGAATAAAGAATCAATTAACATACATAAATCCTTTTTTGAATTAGGCCTGAAGCCTCTAAATTTAGGCATCCATATTTGAAAAATGTGCTCATACGTAGTAAAGAGTAGCTGCTTCTCCATATATTTGCTACAGGTTTTAAGGACATGGGAAACAAAAATACCCAGAATATTTTCCTGGCATTAAATGTCATGGTTGTTGTATATGATGGTAGCTGCAAACCCCCAGTCAAGGGGCTCACTTTGCAAGAGAGTAGTGGGTGCGTTCTGAATGCTATGTATTATGGTAGTACTGCTTTGTCGAATAATACCATTTTCTAGAATTTATTGTTCTCCTGACTTCAACACAGAAATGTTCTCTCTCGTAAATCTTTCTGTCTTGCCCTACCATGCATCAAGCATGAAGTCTGCTTAGTTTTTTTCACTGCGCCATAACATTCCTGGAGTGAAGACTCTTTTCTTTTGCAACTCCTGTTGTCAAGAGCATCGTCCCGCCTTTCTGCTTCCTTGTGTCTTTTCCGATTCTGCCCTTGCCTGTTCCTTGTAATGTCTTCCACTTAATATTGTGCTGATTTACACTTGGAGTTAAAACTAATCACATATAGTTACAATCAAGAGAGAAAGGCTGCTCCTTTTTTTGGCTGAGATTTGAAACCAGATACAAGTGTAACAAAAAGATATAGTAAGACTACCCTAACCGGTATTAGCTGCAGAGAAGGCTGTTGTATCAAGATTTGAATGGTTAGCAAAGATAACAGTGCTATTACAAAGAGTCCAGGCTATAATATGTCAACATAAAGAAAAACATCTGTTTTTCCCTTAGCAGCTTAGTTTACTTAGCAAGGGTTTTAAATTGTGGAATTACTGGGGTACAGTTAGGGTCCATGATCCCTACAACCAACTTCCAGGGTGCAGCAGATCTTTTGGGAGAATCCTATGGTGGATTCTGAAGCTGAGATCAAAAAGTTGAACTTTGCCTTTACTTTCCAATAAAGCTAGTGGGGAGATTTTTATTGATGGCCAGTTTTGCTGAGTGCAGTGTTTTGACCCTCTTGTGCCTTTTTTTAAGTTCAATGGTTTTATGCCCCTGTACTGATAACTATAACATCACGTAACTATCACAGTGGCTATAAGCAAATACATAGATGAAGCTGTAAATTTCTTGTACTCAAGGTCCATAAGACAGATTGGGATAAATCCATAGAAACATTTTAAAGCAAGGACAATGAGGTACATTTGTGGTGATTTCTGATTGGCACCACAGGCATCTTGCCCTCCATGACCCCTTCAACTTTGTTAGACTACTATTCTTACATCTTTATGAGCCATAAACTCCAATTTTCCCCAAGTGAATGTGAGGTAACTTATCTTTAAAAAGAGAATAATATCAGCTTCTATTTTTATTTTAGTGGGCACTCTACAAATAAGCTTGAATGAACTTCAAATCTGGATAGGCAAAAATTCTCTCTCCGGTTCTCAAAATGTTATTTATTTCTTTTTCCTTCATAACAATCACTTTGGTGTAAACAAAAAAGGGATAATCTGGAAGGCAGCCAACAAGGGTGAGCCATTTATATGCCACCTTGGAGAGTCATCTACCTGTCACTAGTGGCATGGTTGGAAAAAATAAGTGGGAAGAGTAAAACATCTGGGGGCCTAATTATTTGTATGTAACATTTTCTGATGTATTTATGTGGTAGAGTCTTGCTACAATTGAGGGCAGAAGAGGAAGGTGTTTTTATAGGTTCAATACCTGATTAAAGCATCCTAGAAATTGATCATTATAAAACATGCCATCAGAGTATTGTTTGGTTCGCCATATTTCCCTCCTATACATGGATAGGGATCTACAGGACCATATGCTGAGATGCTTTGAAAATCCATCTTTAATCATCTCGGGTGTTCCTATCAGTTGTCTTAAGAACACAAGTTCAAACTCCTTAAAATAAATGTAGTAACAATTACTAGGTCAGACAAAATGCATCTAAACCATGTGTCCATAGAAATAACCTGAATATAACACTTGAATACATGTTCCACTTTCCACACCAACATGCATGTTCCATGTTCCACTTCAAGATAACAGCTCACTGTTGCTCCTAGTTCAAACCTTGCTTGCTGATGGTTCCATGTTAACCTTTCCTTATAAACTGGATGAGGAGGTCTTAATATGAACAAAAGAAAGTTTTTCTATAGAGAGGCACCTATGAAAAACTAAGACAAATTATCATTTAATTCAGTAGAAGCAGTATTTTGTAGTTAAAGCCAGAGTCACCTTTCCTTAAATCAGGGATATCCATAATCCTTCCTGCTAGCTAGATCCAGCCCACAGAACAACATCATCCAGTCCCTGGTGCTGTTCCCTCATCTGGGCTGATCTGGGACCTCTCTGCATGCTAGATACAGCTTCCTGGTCCCCGCTCCAGCAAGGACCCCAGCAGTGTCAGACTGGCCAGAGCAGATACAGCATGGGGTGGTGGGTCCACAGGCCTAATCTGGCTCATAGGACTGGCCTTGTACCATCCATCTGCCTCATGGACTAGTTCCAGGCCACTCATGTGGCCCATAGCACCAGATGAGTTTGACACCCCTTCTTATGTAATCCTATTTCACTGTATCTTGACTTTGGCTCAATCATTCATCCTGAAAATTATTTGATTAACTCTGAAGGCATTTATTTTCTATTTTCTCATCTGTAAAATGTGATGCTGAAGATACTTCCCTACCTGTATAAAGTGCTTTGAGATTTGTCGACAGAATTTTCTATGTAATAATAGGGCATTATTATGGAGATTATAGCAGCTGCTGGGCAGGATCACAGGCCAGGAAACTGATTAGAAATGAAACACAAGATTTTTTCCCCAAAGAAACACAAAAAAAAAAAAAAATAGAAATCTCCCCAGACCAAAACTGGAAGGGAATTTCTTTTCAATATGTACGTGGAGATTACCACTTCATAGGTAAGGTGGCAAGGTGGCAAAAGCCTGTAGCAAGGCAGCAGCCCTGGACTTCAGGAGGGCGGACTTCAATGAGGTAAGGAGAATAGTTGGGGAGGTACTGAGGTCCCGGAGGGGAGGGGAGTCGGATGTCCAAGAAGAGTGATCATTCCTTAAGGAGACAATCCTCCAAGCCCAAAGAGAGGTAATCCTAACAAGGATCAAAGGGGGCAAGAGGGTGCAAAAGCCCCCATGGCTCACCAAAAACATTCGGGAATGTCTCCTAGCTAAAAGGGAGGTGTACACCCAATGAAAGGGAGAGGCCATCACCAGGGAGGACTATAACTCAGTTGCTTGGGGCTGCAGGGGGGCGGTCAGGAAGGCCAAGGCAGAGATGGAACTGGGACTAGCTACCCAGATCAAGGACAACAAGAGTCCTTTTTTAAATACATAGGAGGTAAAAAGAAGGTACCGGGTAACGTGGGGCCTCTGCAAGACATGCTAGGAATTCTGGTCATCACACTGGATGACAAAGGTAACCTATTTAACAATTTCTTTGCCTCCATTTTCCTGAGCAGGGACCAGATCAGCCCATCTGCCAGGACCCCCTCATGCCCCAGGGGAGGTGCACCCAGGCCTAGGGTTAGTGAGGATCTAGTCAGGGAACTTCTGGAGGGACTGGACGTATTTAAATCAGCTGGTCCTGATGACCTCCACCCCAGAGTGCTGAAGGAATTAGCAGAGGTCATTGCAGGACCACTGGCACGGCTTTATGAGCACTCGTGGTGCTCTGGTGTGGTGCCAGATGACTGGAAAAGGGCCAATTTGGTCCCCATTTTCAAAAAAGGGAGGAAGGAGGACCCAGGAAACTATAGGCCAGTCAGTCCTACCTCGATCCTGGGTAAGCTTTTTGAGAGAATTATCCTGGCGCATATCCACAAGGGGCCAGCAGGGGAGGTTACGCTTAGGGGCAACCAACATGGGTTCATTAGAGGCAGGTCCTGTCAGACCAACCTGGTGGCCTTCTATGACCAGGTCATAAAGTCCTTAGACACAGGAGTAGCAGCGACCGTAGTCTTTCTGGACTTCAGGAAGGCCTTCAACACTGTCTTTCACCCCATTCTCATTAAAAAACTAGGGGACTGTGGTGTCGACACCTACACAGTCAAATGGGTTGCTAACTGGCTGGAGGGCTGCACCCAGAGAGTGGTGGTGGATGGGTCATTTTTGACCTGGAGGGATGTGGGCAGTGGGGTCCCCCAGGGTTTGGTCCTCGGACCTGCACTGTTCAACATCTTCATCAGTGACTTGGACGAGGGGGTAAAAAGCACCGTATTCAAATTTGCTGATGACACTAAGATGTGGGGGGATGTGGGCATGCTAGAGGGGAGGAATAGACTGCAATTGGACCTAGACAGGTTACAGGGGTGGGCGGATGAGAACAGGATGGGTTTCAACACTGACAAGTGCAAGGTGCTGCGCCTGGGGAGGAAGAACCAGCAGCATACCTACAGGCTGGGGAACTCACTTCTTGTCAGTGCAGAGGCAGAAAAGGATCTTGGAATCATCATTGATGCTAAAATGAACATGGGCCGACAGTGTGGGGACATAGTCAGGAAGGCCAACCACACCTTGTCATGCATCCACAAATGCATCTCAAGCAGGTCCAAGGAGGTGATCCTCCCCCTCTATGCAACACTGGTCAGGCCGCAGTTGGAGTACTGCATCCAGTTCTGGGCGCCACACTTCAGGAGGATGTGGACACCTTGGAGCGGGTCCAGAGGAGGGCCACTTGCATGATCAGGGGGCAGCAGGGCAGGCCCTACAAGGAGAGGCTAAGGGACCTGAACCTGTTCAGCCTCCACAAGAGAAGACTGAGGTGGGATTTAGTGGCCATTTACAAACTAGTCAGGGGAGACCAGCAGGCATTGCGGGAGTCCCTGTTCCCCTGAGCACTACCAGGAGTGAGCCATGGCAGAGGGTAGATTCAGACTAGACATCAGGAGGCGCTACTTCACAGTCAGGGCAACTAGGACCTGGAACCAACTTCCAAGCCAAGTGGTGCTGGCTCCTACCTTGGGGGTCTTTAAGAGGAGGTTAGGCGAACACCTTGCTGGGGTCGTTTGACCCCAGTACTTTTTGCTGCCATGGCAGGAGGTTGGACTTGATGATCTGCTCACGTCCCTTCTGATGCTACCAATTATGAAACTATAGGATATGGTACAACACATGTACCACTGTGGTAATGACCTTTTCCTCCTGCAGATCAATGGCTTTGGTATCATCTTGCACCACCTCCTGAAATTTATTATACAATGTAAAATTAATATATGCTGCCTTTTTTATTATGAATCATGATTGATTGCAGGTTACTCATAGCATATGAAAGCAAAATGCTGTCAAGTGTGTCCTATATGTAATTATTTCCAAAGGCTTGTATCAGTGTAAAAGGCATAGAAAAATTGCAGGTACATTTTCTTTAGAGTAAATATAATCACTATTTATTCCATTTTCATCCTAAGTCTTGTAGTAAATCCTCACCATAAATTGAGATGACCGATAGATATTGGCTGCAAATGGTCACAGCAACTGCCCAAACCTTCTGACTCTCAGCAGTACCGTTCACCTGGAACTTGGCTCAAGACTAAAACTGTGAGAGATCCACAGTTTTAGAAAAGGGAGGCAAGTCTGCTGAGAGTGTGGACAGTGGAAATTACATCTAAATGACATAGAAGCATGAAAGCAAAGAGGAGATTTTCTCAGCTACTTTAAATGAAACATTTGCAGAAACACTGGAGAGAACAGGCATTGTTCTCCAATTTGTGAGGTTATTTATGTGTGGAAATGGAAATTTTTTTCTGCCTGCAAAAACTGCTTTTCATTTTTTGAAAACATATTTAAGAAGTAAATGTAATAGGCTTCACTATTCTGAATCATGTCACAATATCTTACAAAGTAAGGGCAAGAAATGACTGCTTTCATCTGACCCAGCTACTTTGCAGAACTCCTTTCCAATTTAATCAATATGTGGGTTTATACTGCCTCTATCATGATAATATTTGAGCTTCTTACTATGAAGTCACAATTAAAAATGGGCCAGCAGTTTCTTCCTACAAGGATTATTTCCCCAAGGTCAGAAGAGGAGCAGAATGGCAAACAATGTTGCAGGTTAAACTTGATACGCTAATTTGCAAAAATTGTGCAAATTAGTCATAACACACAGTTGTTCAGTTGGAGAATATAGTGAGTCTGTGTTATAGATTATCTGCACAAAAATGAGTAGATGCACAATTATATTAAACAATGTGAACAACTGCAATTACAACCCCAATGTATGTCAAATAACTACTATACCTTTCTAATTATTATTATTATACATTATATTGCAGCAAAGAGCTTGCTTAATAAACTCCAGGGGGTACCACAGCTTCCATTTTTCAAATATCTATATATGGGAGACATCTTTGACACTGACCTTTCATCAGTAAATTAGTCGAGGCCATACCACTGACCATTTTCATGGCAGACACTACTGCATTGTAAAGAGCAGAGTGACAACGGACAGCTCCTCAGTACGAAACTCTGTCTTCATCGTACAATTTTACAAGGGACTACCAAGTTTCAAACTGCTATAACATCTTTGGTGCAAGATCAGATGTGAGATAGTGATGTACATAATAAACAATTGCTCCTTGAAAGTCAGGAGTAACCCCCCAGTATAGTTGTGGTATGGTGAAGATGCGGTATATCTACTGAATTGTCGCTCATCTTGTGTTGGTTTACTAGGAGAGATTCCTGGACTCCACTCTGTGGACCCCAACTCTACTGCATATCTGCTGGCTACTTATATATTTTTACAATTACACACCTCCGTTTTATCTACTTACTTTATACATAGGCTTTCTAATATTTTCCTCCATCTTCTTCTAGCACTTGTTCATTCAGTCTTCTCTCTGCTTTGCTTTTCCTTCTCTGTTATCCAAACCATTACTGAATATCTATACAGCTATGGCATCTTAACTATTGTTTTTTCAAACATAAATCTGTTGCCAAATTACTCATTATTCAGACATTTTCCTAATCTGGGATTAGGCTTCTATTGACCCTATACTGTATGAAATTTCCACTAATATTATTGGGACTATTGTTATTATTAATTTGTATTGTAGTAACACCTTGACACTGCAATAAGGAGTTATTGTCTTAGATGCAGTGCAGACCTAGTAAGGAAAACAAACCTTGGCCCAGAGCAGTATAGATCAGGTTTTACAATCTTGCATGAAAAAGAGCTTAATGATCCCTTCTTAAAATCCCCACAGTTTCTAAGCACTTGCCTTTATTTATCATCTGGATCATAATGCTTCAAGTTCTGTACAATTAACTATTGGGCTTCCAGCACTTCATATTAATTATGAGATATAGGAAACCTTTTTGTTCAGTTTCTCTCATGTTTGGCTGATTGTTTCTGCAAAGCTGATGAAAGCTTTCTGTAGCTGTTGGTGTTTGGGTCCAATGTGTGGATTAAACTACTCATTTTTATTAACTGGTTCACTATATGCTATATCTATGCTGGATGTGACGACGGAGGAACAGATAGTTGCCTTGGCTCTTTTATTCAATAGAGGAATCCTGCTAGGCAGTCCTTGTGCTGCTGGTGGATGGATTTAGTTTAGGCATTTGTACCTCCAGTCCTTGATTTAACAACACTTGCACAGGTTGTTAAATGTAGACAAGTGAGCCAGGAATGAATGAACTTTAAATTCGACTTTGATACTTAGTTTCTCTTTTGTCTGGGCCAAGTCATTATCTCTTTGCCTCCAGACTCCCCTCTGAAATTGAACAATATTGTACATTACTCAGTTGAACTTGATGCACCACTTTGAAGACACTGGAAATACGTGTGCCGGTGGCTGTACACAGGAGATTATAGTTTGACTAGAATTTTTTTATAATTGTGGAGCAAACTCACAAGTGTGAAATTCCCAGCTAAGAAATAACAAGAATAGCAAATTTATTTGCCCAGAATTAACCACTGACTCAGACCATGAAGGAGCAAGATCCATATTATAGTGAATTACACATAGCAACTTTGATTAACGTAGGATGTGACATCTCATTACATTTACAGCCCTAGCTATAAGAAGACATTGTAATGAATAACAGAAAAGGTAAACATTTCAGCCCTGTATTCAGCTTGCATGGGACTCAAAGTCACATATAGCAAATGTGAAGGAAACTAAAATAAATTTATCTCCCACATGGCCACTGGCTAGGGACTTCCAGTAACAAGACTAGCTTTCTGTCCTTATCTCTAGTAAGCTTCTGATGCTATGGATAATCCCATATTGGCTTCTTGCAAATCCTGTTTGAGGCACTGATATGTCTTTTATTTGTCCTCTAAGTTTCTGCTTCACTGGCTAAATCGGCAAAATGATCTCTCACTGATTTTGTTTATTAAATGAATTAATGAGAATGGAATATTAAAATGTCTCTTCTTTTTCCTTTCATTGCTTTCACTTAACTTTACTGGCCCTTTCTATATGCAGAGCCTTTTAGATAACAATACCAATAAAAACAGACAAGCCAGAATTGAACATATCCTATCTTGACAGATAGCACCAGATATGGACTGCATTTCTTCATTCCCTTGCTGCTACTGACACAATCGATTTCCCATAACTGAAAATCTCTCAGCTTAGAAAGCCAGTACTACTAGTGGTCCAATGTTCTAGTGTGAAGCTAGTGCGATCGGTAGGATGATTTTATGTCATTCTGGGATGTAATATTCAGAGGAGGAGCTTCAGTAATGGTGGTGTTTTCTCGCTAACTTAGCCTACTTGGCTATGCTTACAATTCCTTGGGTGTATCTACACAAGACGCTTTACTCAAGGTTAGAGCTAACTTCTGCACAGTAGACATCAACATCTACATGTACAGTAGGGCTATGTGAAGCTTCAGTCCCTGATTTGATTTGGAGATTTGGCCCAATTCAGTGGCTGAATCTCCGAATCTGAATTGAATCAGAGGACCCTTTAATTTCTCTGAATCGATTTGGAGAGATTTGGACAGATTCAGCTATTTAGATGTAGATACAGCCTTGAATGTTTTTTCTACATACCTTTAGGTAGCAGGGGCTCTGAACGCTGCAGTGCTGGGGCAGATGCAGTGTCCCATAGGAGCATGGGGGGCTCCCCAGCATGGGACTGCTGTGGGATGCTCCATCCAATCCACCACCGCAGTGATCACAAGCTGTGCCTGCTACCTCAAGATATGTAGAAAAAAACTTTTAAAGCTGTGCCTGTGTCCGAATCTCTGATTTACCGAATCAGCATCGAATCATCAGATCTGGATTTGGCCAAATCGAATCGGGGCAGTGATCCGAATCAACAAATTGAATCACTGTTCTTGATTCAGGCTGAATCCGAATAAAATAGGGCCCATTTGCACAGCCCTAATATACAGATGCTTACTGCATAGTAATTTGCTCTAATCATGAGAAAACTTATCTGTAAATACAAGTAGCAAATTTACTCCCAATTACTTACTGCATGGCATAGCACATCTAGATGGCTGACCAGGAGAAAATGTGCTTCCAGTCAGCTGAGCAGCAGTGGGTAGGAGATTGCGCCCTGTCTCCAAGAGCTGCTTGCTGCTGTGGCAGGCTGTGCCACCAGAGCCCAGGCAGGGACAATGTCCCCCTGCCCTGGCAGCAGGGAACTACCCAGCCCCCACTTTGCGATTGCAAGATTCTTATAATACTCTCCCAGTCAGGGCAAGCAAATGATTATAGGATTCTTATAAGAATCTCCCATCCCTGGCCCCGGGACCATGCAGGCAGGGCTGGAAGAGAATCTCCCAGCCCAGACCCTGCAAATGTGATCATGGAGGAGGGGGCTAGGAGTTCCCTGCTGCCAGGGCAGGGGAACACTGTCCTTGCTTGGGCTCTGGTGATGGAGCCCACCCCAGCAGCAGGCAGTTCCCAGGGGCAGGGAGCTATGTCCTAGAGTTCCCCCTGGCTGCTGCACTGGTAGAGGTGGGAGCAGACTGCTACCATGAGCAGAAAATCTTCTCCCACATCCCTGCATGTGTAGATGCCTGCCTGGAGCATTTGCATGTGTAGATGTGCCCCCCTGTGTAAGCAACGACACCCTGCAATACTCTTTATGTAGTTTTCTTTTACTTTCTGTGTGTAGTTTCAGCTGCTACAATTCTGCCTCTGCCATAGACAATGGAGCCTTAATGATGTATTTTTTTCTTCCTTCTTACTGAGGTGGGTGAAATGGGGCTTAGATCCATCTTACTCCACCAAGTCCTGGCTCAGGGTCCTGTAAAGATGTGAATGTTGGCATGGCCGATCTTATGCCATTGTCTGATTTGTCATTTTTGAGCTTTCTCCATAGTCTTTGGCTAGAAGAACACTTTTCTCACTAGAAGCTATCCTGGACTGGATGGATGACAGGACAACTACTCCTGCAGCTTCCCAGGACAGAATAATTCTCCCACCCTGACTCGCAGTCTTCATAGCTCCAGGCAGGATCTGTAATAGTAGTCAGCAGTCCAGGATTTAAAGGGCCTTCTGTATTCCTTACTGGTGACCTCAGTCCTCTGTTTCACTGTGGGATTTCCTAACCACATATGAGAAAATAGTGTTTCAGAGAACAAAAGCAGGTGGAGCTAAGGAAATGAACAAGAAGGGTGGAACCATTTATTGTATTCAAAAGGACTAAGCAGAGTTACAGTGGTTGCAAGTCAGAGTTACACCTAGAAATGTTTTCCAATTTGTATTGGCAGGAAGGAGCCAAAGGGTACCACATAAGTGGTCAGCCTGAATTTATCTGTTGAAATAAAATGAGACCACAACACTAATTTTTCTAGGTAACAATCTAGCTCATGCATTTACAGTCATTGCTCCAGAGATAACAGGATACACATCAGTTTACAGTAGCTTGATATTATATAGGTTAAACGGAGTATTATGTCTTTGCTTCTGCACCACATAATTCGCCTGCTACTGCATTTTTTCTGTTTAGGCAATAGCCACGCATAAAAAATCTGTCTTGCTTCTTACTGAACCCCTGTCTGCCCTCGGATTACTCACGTTGATAGGCAATGGTGTCTTTGTTATGATGACTGAGAAACAAACAGTAAAAATAGATACTGTATTGTATGAAACAGACTTTCATGTGATGGTTACTGCTTTCTTCCTTCCAGATGAAACATTTTGACCCTGCAAATAATTTAGTTTCATCTCTATCTGTGGTAATTATAGTAAGTTGTTTCTGCAATGAAAAATCGCTGGGGTGATTTACATTTACACTCATTTTGGTTCATTTTTACAGAGCAAAAAAGGGAAAAAAAGAAAGCTGATACACTGAGCATTGTAAATAGGATTAATAAAATGACAGGAGACAAAAGAAACTTTTGTCACATCACATATGAAAATAAACCAGAGAAAACCTGACAACATTTAAAAAGAAAGAAAGGGAATAAAGTTTTGCATTTAGCAGGGTTTGCACATTTCTCCACCATGAATATAAATGGTCTTCACTGCATTCCTTGGTGTGGCTCATGGTGATTTTGATGAATGTGACTAATTGTCTCATTGGTTTTATCTGATAGGAAGGCTTCTTCCTTATTTCTTTACAAAAGACCTTTGGGATATCATTGTCCTTCTCTTCTTCAAAAGGACAGTAAATCAGAGTTATTATGGATAATTCCTTTGAGAAACTAAAAGATTGTATATTCATATGATAGTAAATTGACTAAGTTTAAAATAGTAAGTGGACAGTTTTTCATTTATATACTGCACAGATTGTACATGCATAAACTTTGAAAAAATAAACTTAAAAAGTTTAGTTTTACTTCAGTAAAAATAAACACACTACATTTTTCTTCTTTCAAGATGGAAGGCAACAGGAAGTCTTGTCCTTTATAAACACAGGCCTAGGAAGCAGAAGAATTGGTTTATATTTCTAGCTCTGCCATAGGTTTCCTGAGATAGACCTTGTCTCACAACAACTATATTGCAATCATTGAGCCATTTCTATGTTTGGTTACACTGGTGAATGTCTGTAGTAAAACCATTGGTTTCAGCAATTATTCTAAAGTTTCGAAGACATCAGATCAAAATGTGGCCCCATGGAATTACACCTGTATGAAGGAGGGCAAAATCAGGCTCTTACATGGCTTAGTGTAACTTACTTAACTGCTTTCATTTTCCAGCATGTAAATTGGACATAATAATTGCTACTCTCTTAACAGGTTTATGGTAAGGCTAAATTCATTAACCAATGAAAAAAGGAGGTATTGACATGGAAGGTTTACAAAAAGGCAAATTTTAATTTAGATTATATTGAAAACAGTCTTCCCATCTATTAAGTAACATGTCTTGGAGACTGGACATCAGGTTGTTAAATGTAGACAAGTGACCAGATATCAGAGGATGGAAGGATGAAGCATGCCTTCAGTCTAGCCTAGCCTTGTGGTTTGGGCATTCTCCTGGGAGGCAACAGATATGGGTTTCCATCCTCTTAGGCTGAGGAAAGCTTATAATCCAGTTCTACCATTTATAGATGCATCAGCCTTAGAATAGCTCCCAGGGTCTGGGCTCTGTGCTCTGCACTGCACACTGCCTGGGGCTGGAGCATTGGACTGGTGTGGGGAGTCTTCAGGGCTCTTCTGGGCACTGGCTCCACCCCCTGGGCAGCTCTTCCCAGCTGTTCTTCTGCCTTGATCTCTCCTCCATCCCCCGCATCTGCCATGTGCTGGGCACACTGCTGCTTTTATGCCTTTCGGAGGCCCTGCCCCTGGATTGCAAATGGACCAATCAGGTTGAAGCAAAGTACAGGCTTCAACCAGGTCCAGGGCTCTTTGCCTCACCCCAGGTAGCAGCTGGGCAAGACCCTCCCAGCAGTTGCCTGATTGGTGGGCATGTTCCACCAATCACAATGAAGATTCTCTGAGCCCGGATGTGCTGGGCTGTTATCGGTAAGTCTGCCACATGTGTAATGTCTGTCCCTAGCCCAGGGGGTTTAATAAGATAGCAACTGCTGCCACAGCAGTAGCTAGAAATCACTGCTGCCCCAGACACCTGGTTGCTTTGTTTTGCGTCTGTGCCTAGGGCCATATCAGGATTCTGTGGTAAAGTAGGAATTGAACCCAAATAATTTATAACCCAAGCTGCTATTCTAACTACTGAATCATTTCTTCTCCCCAGTTGCTTCAAGAGGGATTGAAACAACTACTGGGAACAGCTACTCACAAGCAGTAGGCAGGAACTCTAGAAATGGAATGAAATCTGGCATGGGTTTTGAACACTCACATACAATTGCCTTCATGGGCTGAAGCCCGCAATATCTCCTTGTTCTCCTTTGAAATAGAGAAAAAAGGAACCATCTTTTTGCACAGAACTTACTGATGATGTACTTGTCAGTGAAGCAGCCTTGACATTTCCCCTGAATTTGTTTTTATTAACTGACAAAAAAGGTAAGAATAATCTACGTAGAGGGGCATATATCCTGCTCTTTCCAGTTTGGCAGCTGCAGCCCTGAGTTAACCCTAACCCTGAAAGGTCCCATTTTCCTGCTTTTTTATAGACTAATTTTTCCTCCTTTTTGCATTTTTTTAGACTAAGGAAACTATTCAAGGAAAAGTTCTTATGACTATAATAACAGTGATCAAAACACTGGAATAGATGAAAGCCAAAACAATTCACCACAATCAAGAACAGCTATAATGGTGGGGAAACCTCATTTACTCCTAAATGGATTAGTTGCAACTTTGTTTAAATTCAGCCGTACCTGGAAACTGAACAATATTACAGTGTTTTTGTATTCAGCACATGATAATGCATGAAGCCTTCCCTCCATCCTTCATTAAGTGCTTGAGAGCCAGCTGTTTTTCACAATGCAGCCCCTTTAAATAATGGGGGGGTGGGATTCTTGTATAGGAGAAAAGTAGGGCTGGAAGGGATATGTAGAAGTCATATAGTTCAACCATCTGCCTGAGACTGGATCATCCCTACCCAAACCATCATCTACAATTCCATTGCCTATCTAGAAGAGTCGGAAGCTTTGTAGAAAGAAATGCTGCAACCATTCTGCCCAGGACCTGCTGATCCTCTTTGGTACTCGCCTGCTACACTTTTGATGTTAAAGAAAATCCAAAGCAAAAAGTGAATATTGGGAGGTACACAGTTGTTTCCCACCAAACATATCTGTCCGTCTGGCCTCTTCACAGGCCTCCTCCATCCCCATACACTGCCCTTACCACACCAGATGTCCCTAGGTGCAATTCCTAATTACAGTCTGTGCTTAGTGCACCAATTCAGTCTTAGGAGTCCTTACAAATCATACAATGCCTTTGTCATGAACTGTTCCCAGGCACCAAACTTCCTTGTTACAGTACCGCTTCCTTAGGATATGTTCCAGTAACTTCCCAGGTAGTGAAGTGAGGCTAACTGTTCTGTAGTTCCCCAGGTTCTCCTTTTTGCCTTTTTTAAAAGAGGGACACTATAGTGGCCCTTTTCCAGTCCTCTGTAGCACCTCCTCTGTCTCCCACCGCATCTTAAATATTATTGCCAAGGTCTCCAAGATCTCCTCTACTGGTTCCTTCAGTACACTGGGATGAAGTTCATCAGGCACTGCTGACTTGAATTTATTGAGACCAATCAAAAGTTCTCTATTTCTTTGTTATCTCTTCCCTCAGCTTGTTCTCTACCTTATCCAAATAATTCTTATTAGGTGTCTTATTGCAGCTCAACTTTTTGAGAAAACTGAAGCAAAGTAACTGTTAAGTAACTCTGCCTACAATGAATCTTCTGTTAACTGTTCCCCTTGGTTATTTAACAATGGACCCACAGCTTTCCTGGTCTTTATTTTCTGGCCAACATACTTATAGAACCTCTTCTTGTTGTCTTTAACCTCTCTCACCATGTGCAGCTCATTCTCTATCCTTGCCTTTCTGACTTTTCCCTGTAGGACACTCCATGTGCCCCAGCATTGCAGCGATCACGAGCCATGCCTGCTACCTCAAGGTATGTAGAAAAAACTTCTAAAACTGTCCGTATCCTAATTGCTGGTTCTCTGAATCAGCATCAAATCTTCAGATTTGGATTCAGCCAAGTCAAATCAGGAACAGTGATCTGAATCAATGAATCGAATCATTGCCCCTAATTAGGGCCAAATCCGAATCCAAATTGCATAGGGCCCGCTTTGCACGTCCCTATAGGCCACCAATGATGCATACCAGAAAACATCACATAGAGTATGATCCATGGCAGTGCCATCATGCAAAACCAAGCCATCATATAATATTGTATCTCACTGGCATTATTTTGTCCTACAGGCGGCGCATCTACACATTCTTAATGTACTGTAGTTACTGCACATTGAGTTTAGTACTTGGATAACCAAGTACTAAATCAATGTGCAGTAACTGGTGCTACTTCACAGTAACACTAGCACATGGCTTTTTAGTGACGCTAACTACACAGTAGCCTATACCACTGTAGAGTAGCATATTAGCATGGGTTTTACCCTGCATGCTACTGTGCAGTGTTATTAGGCTATTGCACAGTTAACGTCTCATGTAGACATGCCCAGGATATATATTTATAAGCAACAAGTCCTTGAGTCAGGTTTATGGTGAATTATGATGAATATATTACAAATTCAAGTATATTCAGACTTTGAGCACTGTATGTCAATGTGAAATTTTCTGAAAAATTCTTCCGTTAACCCCTTGTCCAATCTGCATCCCCCCAACTTTTGAGGCATAACAACACTTATGAGCATATGTAATTAATCATTTTGCAATATAAAGTTTGAAATATGACTGCTTTTTTAATTTGTATCAGAAACCGGTCAGTGTCAACATGAAATGTTATCGTCAATACATTACATTGACCATAGAATTCAATAGATTTACACAGTGAAATCAGGATCTGAGGTCAAATATTTTAAAATATGTTTTATTTTTCTTGGCTCGTTAAGTTCGGACCCAGATCATTCTCTAAAATCCAATTTATCACTCAACATTGATTGTTTCACTTCCCTTATATTAGCCAATGATATTCATTCGGTAACTTTCCTGCTCTGTTACTTTGTGCCTGAATTGCATATGGTTCAGGGAAAGGATGTATTAAAACTAACAAAATGCTGACAAGATTTATTTAGGCAGGGCTGTCACTTGGGGGGTGCGAATTGGGGTGACCGCCCTGGGCCCCACACTTTGGGAGGCCCTATGGAGCTGGGTGGAGCGGCAGCTGCAACTCTGCACCGCCGTCGCCAGCTTCACATCTAGCCACTAACTACCCCCCCCAAGCTGCCGCTGCCACCACTGCTAAAGGTGGCAGCAGCTACATCGGGTCCGGGGCGCATGGGATCGGAGCGGGGGTAGGGCCCAGCATGGGCTAATTTGCCCTGGGCCCTACACCCTGCTCTGGTCGGCTCTGCCCATAGGTATATTTTATTTAAATTCAAAACCTAAATTGGAGCTCAGGTCTTTTTATACTGTGAAATAAACAGAGTCTGACTGACCAGTCAGGTTCCATCATATTTATTCCTTGTTGTGTATTTTGAACAGCTATACTAACTCTGATGATTGTACATTACAGTATCAAAAATTGAAATGTCATTTATATTTAACTTGTTTCACAATGATGTGGACATTGGAGTCAGAAGTGGACTGGCCAAGTTCGCCGATGACACCAAACTTTGGGGCAAAGCATCCACATCTGAAGACAGGGGGGTGATCCAGGTTGACCTAGACAGGCTCAGCAAATGAGCGGACGAGAACCTGATGGTGTTTAACACTGAAAAATGCAAGGTTCTCCACTTTGGGAGGAAAAATCTGCAGCATGCTTATAGGCTCGACAGTGGTACACTGGCTAGTACTACGGAAGAAAGAGACTTGGGGGTCATCATTGACCACAAGATGAACATGAGCCTGCAATGCAATGCTGTGGCTAGTAAAGCAACCAAAACGCTGGCTTGCATCCATAGATGCTTCTCAAACAAATCCCGGGACGTCATTCTCCCACTGTACTTGGCCTTGGTGAGGCCGCAGCTGGAGTACTGCGTCCAGTTTTGGGCTCCTCAATTCAAAAAGGATGTGGAGAAGCTTGAGAGAGCCCAGAGAAGAACCTCACACATGATCAGAGGTCAGGGAAGCAGACCTTACGACGACAGGCTGAGAGCCCTGGGGCTCTTTAGCCTGAAAAAGCGCAGGCTCAGGGGTGATCTGATGGTCACCTATAAGTTTATTAGGGGTGACCATCAGTATCTGGGGGAACGATTTTTCACCAGAGTGCCCCAAGGGATGACAAGGTCAAATGGTTATAAACTACTGCAAGACCGTTTCAGGCTGGACATAAGGAAGAATTTCTTTACTGTCTGAGCCCCCAAGGTCTGGAATAGCCTGCCATCGGCTGTGGTTCAAGCACCTACACACCTTCGAGAGTAAATTGGATGCTTATCTTGCTGGGACCCTATGACCTCAGCTGACTTCCTGCCCTTTGGGCAAGGGGCTGGACTCGATAATCTTCCGAGGTCCCTTCCAGCCCTAATGTCTATGAAATCTATGAAACAAGCTTTCATCAATTTTTAACTTGCTCAGGATATATTTTATCCTTACTTTAACAATTCTTCTAAAGACAAACCTGAAAGTGTCTGAACTGCTGCACTGCAAGATCCGTCATTGTTTTAATTCAACTTCAGTCTTTTTAAAAGTTTGTTTTTTTCTGTAGGAATCCCCAAAGATCATCTTTTGAGCATAGGTTAGATATAGCTTCATCTGTTCACAGAGCAAAGCATTGTAAATAGAGTAACTCTAATTGTAAGTTATATGCTACATAAGGATGCATGAAGAGAAACTTGGTAGCATCTTGAAATGTTCATCTGTTCTGGGTGCAGCTATGGGGTTTAGTTTCCTCTGAGGCATCAAGTTTCAGGAATTTCCAGAAACATTGGATATTGAACTTAATCAATTTAGTATTACCTGTTAAGACAAAACATATGATCCAAATGGATCACATATCCTAATGAAATAAGCACCAAACTTTTTAGCAGTCATGCCACAAATTAGACCTGCACCCTTAATGAGTGAAACTGGGTGTGTCTACACGTACATTAATGCACCATTGCTACTGCACATTAAATTTAGTACCTCTAACATGAAGTACTAACCACATACGTAGTAGCCAGCACTACCACACAGTAGCAAAGGTGCACAGTCTTTTTGTGATGCTTAATGTGCAGTCGATTAATTCTACTGCGTGTTTGCGCATTAGCATGGCTTTTGCCATGACTTGCTAATGTGCAATACAATTAGTCTACTACGCATTAAGCATCTTGTGTAGGCACACCCACTGTGATCCCCTTCATCTTCCCAATTTGCTGCTTTCTGCTCCCTGCCTGGTGCTTCCTGTTTGATTTGCCTCTGTGCTTCCTACTAGTTGTTCCTCACCAGATCTTCTGCTCTGCTTTCTGTTCCTGCCCTATCTGCCACTATGCTGACTGTCTCCTTCCCAATCTGCCATGTGCCACACACAAAGGCTGCCTATTCCACTTGTGCCGATTGCACTAGTTGGCCACACTGGTCTAATGCATATAATACTTGCAGAGATATCCACCAGGTTTAATTTCCCTTCCTAAAGAGTACAGTTCCAGAGACTCTATGCTGCTTTATCCTGCCAGGATATAGGCACTGAAAAATGAAATATGCAAATGCAAAAATGTGAGAAATCCTTGCACTTTGAGGAAATCTGGATCATAACATTTTATTGTACAGCAATACCTTTAGACAAAAATTTAAATGATTTCAGATAGAAGCAATGTACTTGAAATGAAACCTCTACACTGTTTTGGAAGGTGAAAGCAGGGAATTGATGAGGAGTTTGAGGGGAACAAAGAGAAGTAGTGATATGAATGCTAGTCATTCAGTAGTTTGATTCAGGAGAATATTCCAGCTGAATGTAAGCTCTAACGAGTTCTAACGAGCCTAGACATTAGATATTGTAGGTCTGCATTCCTGTAGTTCATGCTACTTAGCTGTCACCAGTAAGCAGGCTTCAGAAAGTCAGATTTTTCCATTGTAGATAGCTATCGACAATTTAACCAGTTTTCAAAAAAAAAAAAAAAAAAAAAAGGAAAAGACATACAAAATTAGGGAAAATCTGTCTGTCATTAATGCCCATATTAGAAAGTCAGATGCTTTAATCAGTGTTCCCAGAAAACTATCTTCAAAGGGATACATCTAAACATAAGAAATGAGTTTCTTAGATTCATTTACATGTTTCCTGGATATCTTTGTATCTATAGATGCCATTATAGAAGCAGATCAGGGGAAGAAAGGGATAAGATGCAAAAGGAATGTAAGTTATGGAGCCAGAAGGACAGCAGACAGAGGAGAATCCACATCTGTAGACCTGTAAGGGAATGAGTCCAATCCCTTAGGTGCCAAATCCCAGGCAGAGTTTCAGGATGTGAATCCCTGACTAGGTACAGAATACAGACATAACACATACACTGGATCAGAGGCCAGTTTAAACCTGTAACAAAACAGAAGTTCAGCACACATAGAACCATTTAAGAATGGTGGAACCAGGTCTAAGATAAACCGGGATGGATGTAGTATTAATTGATTTATGTTAGAGTGGTATATTGAACTTGTGTATGAGATCCAATAGCAAATCACCTTAGTTTGCTGTCCTCCAGCATCCCAGGCACCCCTCCCAGGGTGGTGTGCTAGGCTTGGCCAGTACTCATCTGCTCTGGGTGTGCACAAGGCCATCCTTACCCCTGGGCTGTCACAGGCAGAAGCCAGAAAAGCCTTTTTCTCCTGCCTGCACGTCTGGGTAGAAGGAAGATTGTGAGAAGCTCTGACAATATGGTGATGGGGGGGAGGTTGTAGATTTTGAGTATCTATGTAAATCTGAACCAAGGTATCTCAAGTCTGTAACTGCTGAAACAGTGGACACCACCTTTAAATACAGTGCTGTGATTTTATAAAACTCTAAGGTAAATCTGCAGCAGAACTATCAATAGAAGTCAGAATTCCTCACTCCCACCACTGTCTGCTTTAACAGTTACTTGAAAATCCCAAATCTTAATATACAAACAAACACAATCCTGATTAGGCCAGAAGAGTTGCTGCTGCAGAAGTTGCTAAAAGAATCTACCTAAATCTAACCTTTGAAACTTGCCCTGGTCTCTCCATCCTTAACTATAAATCCCAGGGACCTAGAGTGATGAAAACAATTGCAAATTCTTTGCTCCTAGGTCCTAGTACCAATGAACAGACAAAGATTGCAAATTATGTGGTTTGAATTTTAGGGGTCAAGGGACGTTTCTTCTTTGCATTTACAAAAAATTGAAAGAGAGAGAAAAAGAGATGCCAGGCGATAAAGAGGCCAAGGATAACCTCCTGACATGGATGACAGGTCAGGCACCAGTCCAAAAATACTAGATACTGATGTGAGGGATACTGGACAATGTAAACTTAGCTCCAGCTGTCTTGGAGTGTATTGGTATAAGGTACCTATGACCTCCATTTCAGTAACTCACTTGCAGTAATACTGCTGAATGCTTAACTGGACCAACTGCTGTTAACTCTACTAATAATACTTACCACTTACATTGAGATTTACATCCTCAAAGTAATTAGTTTATGTTCAGAAAGCAGTGGCATTTTGATAGCAGAGAGAGAGAGAGAGAGAGAGAGAGAGAGAGAGAGAGAAAAGGAGACAGGAAGATTAAAAAAGACTGGAATTACATTGGTAGTACTGAATAAATATACCACCCTTTTTCCATTGCAGCCTCAAAGACAGTGAGGAACCAGCTCTATCAATCCTTCAAGTTAAGCAGAAGGCAGGGTAGAGATACCTTACAGATTAACTAAATCAGAGATGCATAAATTTTCATAAGCCAGAGCTCATTTAATCCGATTCTATGAAAAGGCCTGATTTAAGATTAACTAGGCTAATTACCTCTCCCTCAGGGCTGGTCTAGAAGGTAGTATCTGAAGGCGGGAAAGAGGAATATAATTTAATCCAACCTGTAAGAGTTTCTATTAAAAAAAAAAGTTAAGAGAATTTTAGTAGAGGGAAAAGTGTCAGACTGTCTCAGAAACGGAAGCATTATCCTCCGATCTAGCATAGTATAAGTTGTGATACTGCATCTTTCTAACACTCTGTCTCATCAATATTTCCCAACCCTGTTCTGAAAACAGCAGTTTCTTTTTTTCTTATATTGCATGGAGCCCCATGCTACTGTACTAAGCTAGCTCTAGTACAGTATAGGGAGCTAGCTAGACTAAGCTAGCTCTCTATGCTGTACTATTGTTCTCTAGTATGGCCATACCCTAGATGTGAGAGGGAAATTTGCTCTCTATTCATTCTTCTGAGACCACTGGCATACCTAATTTGGGTCTTATTTGTTTGTATATTAATGTTTGGGATTGTAATTGTTAAAACAGAAGGTGGTTGGGGTGAGGAATTCTGAGCTCTAGTGACAGTTCTGTTCCTGATTTACCTGAGAACTTTTGGAAAAAACACACTGCTGTATTTAAAAGTGTACACTGATTCAGCTAAGTCACTGAGCTAATTGTTGTTCAGTGACTGGGGTACTTTTATAATACAGATACCTGTCTGCTAGTAATTGGATTGAGAGTGCCGGCTCATTTCACATCTACCACGGAACAGCCATTAAATGGTGACAGCTTTCATTTAGCTCCAAACTGATCTGTATTCTCACTGATGATCTGGTTGTGAGATTCTGTGCTCTGTATTCTTCCACCAGACATGGTAGAAGGGGTGCCCACATGTGGCACCTGGTCACATCACACTTGGCTTTCCATTGCTGCCAGCCTCTCCACTTTCAGGAGCACTATCTGCATTGAAATAGATGCATAAAAAACTCTCCAGCAAACAAAGATTTATTCCCAATGCAAGGCTGTATGTTTGTGGACTGACATACCAAGAGGATGCTTTCTTGCAAAGCGTACAGAGCCATCAGGCCTACAGATTGAGTTCATTCCAGATGTAAATACATTCCGTTCCACTGAGGGCTCACAGCAGGATTTAACTTTCATGTCTTTAATGTAACAGATTGATGGAGAGTCGTGGCCCTTCAAGCTCTCATGACCTCTGATCCTGCCTCTTTCTGTCTGGGCTCTCATCTGCTTTATCACTAAGCCAGACGGAATGCTGCATATGGCTATTGAAAAGGCAACCCTTCATGTCAGACTGCTCAGTTCCTCCATCTGGTATTTTATGTCTATTAATAGACTAGCACCTGAACCATAGATATGGGAATAATAAATAACAAGCGCTAATTTCTGTTGTTCTGGAATAGCCAGGGTGAGTTATAATAAAAGTGCACACATTTTCAAAGCACTTAATAGTTGGTTCTTACAGAAGAGGCAGGGATTTCAGAGTCTGTGTCCGTTTAACAGATCAAGGAATTGTGGTACAGGTGGTTAAGGTAGCCCAAGGGCTACACAAAATAAGACTGAGTCCCTGCATAGGGCTACATTCCTACATACATGGGACCTTAGACCTACTAAGCTCAATGAAAGAGTCCCAGGACTATGCCAAAAGTCTCATGGTATATGGCTAATACAAAAAGGATGGTACTTAACACATTAGAGCAGCATTTCCCAAATAGTGGAGCATATCCCCTTGGGGTGGCATGAAATGTCCCTGGAAGGTATGGGTGCATGATTAAGGACAAGACATCAATGCTACACAGGTGCAAAAACATTAAACAGGTGAAGTAAGGGGATACAAGAGTGGCCAGCCTTACTGTGTTGGGGTGTAAACCTGGAAGACTTGGGAACTGTTGCTTTAGAAGATTTTACTGTTTCTATGCATAGCTGGGTTCTCTAGTGCACCATTTACCTTTCTCAAACATCTAGTCCTTTTGTTTGCCATTGCTTACATTAGCAATTCTCCAAAATGGTTCATGGGTTGTTTCAAAGGGAAAAGCTGCCAGCCATTGTCTGCTGACAAGGGTGTAGGAAATATGCATTTCTTTACTCTTCCAGTTATTGTCTACCATTGAAACCATTTCATTCAATTATTTATAACCAGCTTCCCTTCACAGGCTGGAATCTTTCCAAACCAAAGAGCCTCATTTGAAGATCTGTTGGATCTGTTCTGAATCATTGAAGAAACCAAGACTATTTCATGAATGAAGCTCAGGAGGATACCAGAAATCCTGTTTGGGAGAACCTACTGAAGAGATCCTTCACCCTCCCTCAACAGCTCCACCTGCCAGGAATCCCAGCCAAGGGAGACTGTCTGACTGGTCCTTGACTAGTCTGCCCACCTAGGCCACGAAAGGTTCTTGTCCATCTTCTCTGTAATGCTCCTCTATCACTGCCACCATCCTAGTTCCTTTGTCACACAGATATTGTGCAACCAATTTATAATGCTCAGCAGAGACTGAGCATAAACCTTCCAGTTTGTTGCATGATGGAATTATTTTGTTGTAAATGAGCAATGAATAAATGTACTAAAGAATAACATCACTTTTTGTGGGTTGGTATAGTACACAATAAAAATATATAGTTCCCCAGTAATAAAATCTATCAAAGTTTTTCAACGGCCCCATATTTTTTACATGCCTTCACAACTGCGAGCAGCTGCCTCTACATATGTTCCTTGATTTTATGCCCACATTACAATGGCATTGAAGCACTCCTAGCTGTGCAGGCACATTTTTTTATCCACCCCCAGCCTTCTGTTGCTGGGATAGTAAATGCATTTGATGAAAGAGGAATGGAGGCATGGGGGTAATACAGAGAGCATGTGGCACAGAACCTCTCACCGAGATTGGAAGTATTCAATCATAGATGTCTCCCACCCCAGCTATGGCACAGTATCCTGTATAAAGTGTTCTGCTGAATATATTGGAGCTGGCAGGCCTACTTTATAAGAGGGCTCATTTATCTTTCATGATAGAGTTAGAATTTCATATAGCAACTTAAATCCAAATATCTTTAAAGTACTTGAAACTAATCTTATATACATAAGAGCACTTCCCTCATTTCTGAAATATAGCCACATCTGGGGAAATACACAGTATCTATTTAAGAGTGTAGTATATAGCAATATGGTAGTAGTCTTTTAAACAGTTTGTGACTCCATGAGTGGAACTCATCAGGCTCTGGACTTCATAAGCCATCAGATATATGTGTGAACATAAGTAGTCCTTGGATGTGTCTAGTAAATATATCTATTTGGGCTCCTACTATGTCATTTACATATCATATAGAGCTGTATAAAGAGTAAACAGAATACAGAAGCAAAGATCATACTGAAGGTTAGGACAGGAAGTGAAGGAATACTTCCTCCAGCTGAACCTGCAGGGAGAACAGGATATACCGTATTTTCTTGAATATAGGTTTTGCACCCCCAGTCAGAAGCGGAAAAAGTTCCTCATCTTGTATTTGCATACAAGGAAACTTAATGAAATACTTTGTCTATCATTAAACTGCTGTCAAAAACAGCATGTACTCAGTAACGAAAACCAACTATGAAACTGATGAAATGTAGTCAATACTGAGCAAGATTATAAAACACTTGGTCCACATAGGAAAAGCATATTCATGGGAACCTTTTCTCTTTTTTTTTGGCCCTTAAAAATACTGGTGGGTGTTCCATCCACAGGGAACTGGCATCAGGCCTGGAGATACTGCAATACCAGGCTAGCACTGGGAGGGCCTGACACCCTCCCCTTCATGACAAAAATGCTTGATCTTAGCCAAAAGGTCAAGATACTGATGAGAACTTTTTTTTTTTAAGTTTTATACGTACAGCATCTAGCATAAATTTTCCTTGACACACCTTGAACTACATTTCATAGATTTCATAGACATTAGGGCTGGAAGGGACCTTGGAAGATCATCGAGTCCAGCCCCCTGCCCAAAGGGCAGGAAGTCAGCTGGGGTCATAGGATCCCAGCAAGATAAGCATCCAGTTTCATCTTGAAGGTGTTCAATGAAGGCGCTTGAACCACCTCCGGTGGCAGGCTGTTCCAGACCTTGGGGGCTCGGACAGTAAAGAAATTCTTCCTTATGTCCAGCCTGAAACGGTCTTGTAGTAGTTTATGACCATTCGACCTAGTCGTCATCCCTTGGGGCGCTCTGGTGAACAAACGTTCCCCCAGATACTGGTGGTCACCCCTGATAAACTTGTAGGTGGCCATCGGATCACCACTGAGCCTGCGCTTTTTCAGGCTAAAGAGCCCCATGGCTCTCAGCCTGTCATTGTAGGGTCTGCTTCCCTGACCTCTGATCATGCACGTGGCTCTTCTCTGGACTCTCTCAAGCTTCTCCACATCCTTTTTGAATTGTGGAGCCCAAAACTGGACACAGTACTCCAGCTGCGGCCTCACTAAGGCCGAGTACAGGGGGAGAATGACGTCCTGGGATTTGCTTGAGAAGCATCTATGGATGCAAGCCAGCGTTTTGGTCGCTTTACTAGCCGCAGCATCGCATTGCAGGCTCATGTTCATCTTGTGGTCAATGATGACCCCCAAGTCTCTTTCTTCCATAGTGCTAGCCAACATAGCACTGCCGAGCCTATAAGGATGCTGCGGGTTTTTTTTCCCCAAGGTGGAGAACCTTGCATTTATCGGTGTTGAACACCAGCAGATTCTCGTCCGCCCACTTGCTGAGCCTGTCCAGGTCAGCCTGGATCACCCGCCTGTCTTCTGGTGTGGATGCTTTGCCCCAAAGTTTGGTGTCATCGGCGAACTTGGCCAGTCCGCTTCTGACTCCAGTGTCCACATCATTAATGAAAATGTTGAACAGTATGGGTCCAAGGACAGAACCTTGGGGGACCCCACTGGTCACAGGACACCACAATGAGTGACTTCCATCAATGACTACCCTCTGGGTCTGACCCCGGAGCCAATTTTCCAGCCAGTGGATCATGGAGGACCCAAGGCGACAATTGGCCACTTTTTCCAAGAAACGATCATGGGACAGCAGATTGAAGGCTTTTTTGAAGTCAAGATATATGGCATCAATCTCTTCTCCCTTGTCCAGGTGATAGGTCACCTGGTCGTAGAAGGAAATGAGATTGGTCAAGCAAGACCTACCCGCAACAAACCCATGCTGGCTATCCCTTAAGACGTTGACGTCGGCCAGTCCATTAAGGATGGCCTCTTTAATAAACTTTTCTAAGATCTTCCCCGGGATAGAAGTTAGGCTGATGGGTCTATAGTTAGCCGGATCCACTTTCCTCCCTTTCTTGAAGACAGGCACCACATTGGCCTTCTTTCAGTCTTCGGGCACTACACCAGAGCGCCAAGAGTTTTCAAAGATCCGTGCTAGAGGCTGGGCTATGATGCTCACCAGCTCCTTGAGTGCCCTGGGGTGAAGATTGTCAGGGCCGGCTGACTTGAAGGTATCCAGCTTCTCAAGAAGTTCCTTCAGAAAGTCAGCATTAATGGAGGGCAGGGGATCACCCTCACTCGGACTTCCCGGCCCTGTAGCGGGCATGGGCGTCCCATGGGGCTGATGAAAGACTGACGCAAAGTACCTATTTAATAGGTTGGCTTTTTCCTGGGTGTCAGTTGTCAGTTGCCCCATCTGGTTCAGCAGGGGTCCAATGTTGCCCCAGCTTTTCCTCCAGCTCCCCACATTAAAAACCTGCACACATGTTACAATAAACACACCTGCTCCCCTGTGCTCCATTGCACCCACCCACCACCCTTTCCCTAACCCAATCGCAGTCCCTTAGTCCTAGCTCCGATTTGGGATTTACAGTCTCAGTTTATTCACTGTCCTTATCGCTGTTGCTATTGCTTCTGCTGCTGCTGATCTTGCTGCTGTATTCCTCATTGTCTCCAGGCCCAGTTGCATCGCTGTCCTCTTTGTTCTTCCTGTCCACTCCCCTTCTGGGGGGGGGAGTGTCTTTGAACAGCCTATGCCAAGTGTCCCTTTTCCAGGTGGAGTTGGATGCATCTTCTCTGTCCTCTTCCACCAATTTCTGGTAGTAGGATTGGAGTTCACTCGGAAGCATTTTGACACAGTCTGTTTCCTCAAGCTCCGTGTACACCAGTAGGTTCCTGCATTGCCACAGGGCACTCCTGATGCAGGACAGAAACTGGTTGAAGCGGCTGTCGAGGACCCCTGCTGTTTAGTCATATGTCCATACAGTGCTGCCTCCCATGTCATCAGCCGAACTCCTGTCACCTCTTTGCGGAACCAGCTTACCTTTTTCCATATTCCTTTGGCATAGGGACGTAGCCATAGGAGGTGGCTGATGGCCTCTCTTTCATCTGGGCAGGTTCCCCTGGGGCAGCTGGCTTGAATCCTTCATCCCTGTCTGGGTCTCCATGCCCTTACTGGGAGTTCACTGTGAGCTATTAGCCAGTTCAAGTCTCTGTGGTCCTTTAGTAGGTCCTCATGGAAGATCTGGTCCCAGATGTCATCGTTGGGGAGCAGCTCCACGGTTGGCAGCCTGTCTCTTCTCTGACTGCCCTTCTGTATCTTTCTGCTGTTGGTCATAGTCACTGGGCTTCCCTTTGGTAGCCTGTACTCATTCCAGAACTTGTTCAGGACCCTGTAGAACTAGAGGTGTTCCATGGCTCATGGTCTTCCATTGGTTGGTGCGTACACCCCACACCATCTCAGAAGGTGACCTACAAAATACTTGTTGAGACAGGCTGTTTTGGTCACTGGTCTGGTCACCAGCTTGCAGATCTGGCTGTGTACTGTGCCCGCAGGAACAGGTAGATGTCTGGCAGTTTCCTGCCCCCGGTCCATTTCTTTTTGTATAGGTTCTTCTTTGCTATCTTCTCCATTCTGGATCCCCAGAAGAAAACCCACATGGCTCTCTGGATTCTGTGGATGATATGCTTTGGAGGGGGGAAGACCCATGCGGTATACAGAAGAACTGGTAGCACAACTGCCTTCATGAGCACCATGTGCCTCCCATGGAGAGGTGGCGTGTGTGCCACAGACTCAACCTCTGTGTCACCTCGACCTCCTTCTTCTCCCAGGTGCTTCTTCTGCTCAGCTCTGGATCAAACTCCACCCTGAGGATCTTGACCCCCTTGTGGTGGACCAAGACCCCCAAGAACTCCAGGTCCCCGAGCTTGCCCACAGCCAGATAGGTACTTCTGCTCGTGTTTAGCTTGTCCTCCGCTGCTGCTTCATAGACTTGTGTATGCTAGAGGGCTCATTCTATTGAACACTTATTCTGGCACAGGATGTTCAGGTCATCCATGTAGGCCAAGACACTGGTCTCTTCCTTGCTTCCTCCAGGGATCTGGACTCTGTGCATCCCTGGATCCTGCCTCATCCTGATGAGAAGTTACCACAAGAATAGACCAGTGTAGCCCTTCTGAATATAGGGCAGTATCCACTGAGTGCAGTCCTCCTCAGTGATGTCTCTTTTTCAAGTCATGGTGAGCCAGTACCCTGAATACATTTCAACTTCCTCTTCACTCCACAGCTGGGCTGTGCCTTTCTTTTCCATTTCCCATGATTACTGTTTCTTCACTAGCCTTAAATGACACCAAATGGGGCCCAAATAGAACATCCAGAATCATTTTGTTACCTCATCTCTCATTCTGTCATATATGAAATTAGTGCATCCCTGCCCTCCATGAGGTAGAGCTGGACAAGGTTCCTCTACAATTTTTGGAGGATCACCATAGCTTGAAATGCTACTAACTCTGCTGGGGCCCTGCCCAATCATGAGCTTTTAGGCTTTGGACCAATATCATGCATAGATGGCGCATCTACATGTGCATTAGCATGCTTTAGTTAATGTGCATTAAATCTAGTAGTTCCATTGTGAGGTACTAGGAAAATGTGCATTAGCCTGTCTTAATATACATTAACTAAAGAATACAGGGTGCCTATGCATGAGTGCAGAAGCTGCTCCACTGTGCTGTAATTACAAGGCATCAGAGCAGACTTGAGTCTGCTGGAGTGTGGTAATTACCTCATCCCAGTGGCCTCTCTTGTCTTGTGTATCAACATCCCCGCACTTCACAAAGGTTGTGGGGGTGCTTGAACTAAAGCACACTGAATGAGCTTTAGTTCAAGTGCTACCACCACCATTTTGAAGTGTGGGGATGCTGATACATGAGATGCTGTGGTGCTATAATTAGAGTGGCTCTCCCCAGAGAGAGCTGCTCTAATTAAAGTGCTGCCCCTCCACACCTGGAGCATGTGTAAAAGTGCCCACAGTTCTTAAGTGATGCTTAATGAGCATTATCTTATTTTAATGTGCATTAACTAAATAGTATAGTTTTAGTGACACTTTAATGTGCATTAAAACAGGCTAATGTGCATAAAAGTGCACATGTTGATACATGCCCAATTTGTAATATATATCAGTAAGTAAATAAGTGCTGCTTAAAAGTGTGTTTATGGAGTACCTGTACTAAACCTTGTAGCAGTTTCAAAAGGCAAAATGGATCAATTCTGGATTAACAAAATTATTCCAAGCATGTTTATTTCAAAGTCAATGTTTCAAGTTTGCTCCTCACTTCCATGTACTCAGGGAGATCCAGGTCTGACAGTAAGGAGTGGGGGAGGGGTTGCAAGGAAAGGAAGTTGTGGGACAAGAGGGCTACCTGACCCCCCAGCTTTACTTTCCCTACTGTATCAGTGGCAGGGGGACAAAGTTAAGGCAAACCTTCAATAACTAGATTGTATACCTGGAAAATTATAACAAATTTATAATTTTTCCATATATAGAATCTAATTATTGGAGGGTCACCTTAAATTCGAGTAAATACAGCGTAAGTTCCCAGTTGAATTTGATCTAAACATCTTGTCATAAAATGACAAATGTCAGACCTTAGACAGAATCTTTGGTCTTGACACTTTGGGATGCATGCAACTTCATAAATGAATAAGCATAATTTCCTACATTGACTTTCTTTTTCCTTATAACCTGTCCATTGATCCATGTTAGTTTGTGAGGTTTGACTAGATAACAAGGCAAGGCATTACAACTCCATTCTACAATCAAAGATAACATTGTTTTCCAAAGTAGGGTAGTTTTATTATCTAGGAAGACAATCAAACAAAATACCTAGAGTTCATGTTTACACGATCTATATGGAAGCCATTAACAGTTATACGAGGCAAACACACATCAAGGACAAAGTTGAGACAGCTTGAGCTGGAGTATTTTGAAGTTAACACTAAAACCTGTCACTTTCTTGGATACATTATTCCACAATATCTGGAAACACCAGATTGCCATTGATCTTTTGCAGCTTCCAAGACACACACTTGTAAGCACAATTCATTGTTGCTGTGGAGTACTTCAGAGATATTTACTAGACCCTCTGTCCTCAGTGTCAACATTTTTCTCTGCTTGAAAAAGAAGAAAAGCATTTGAACCAATTTTTAAAAATCAGAAAGTTTTGAATGTGTGAAAATATATTTCCTTGTTTTAAATTTTGCACTGAGGAGAGCACCATTTATTAGAAAATACTTCTTGAAAAAATGTTTTGACTAGGATAGGTAGTAGTTCTGGTTGGTCTTTAGTCCAGTTTAAATTACTTATTAGGTTTTATTATCAAGTCACTGTTATTTCTGGCCTGTAAAGAAAGCCTCTGATGGAAGTCTCTTTTTACCATGCAGATACTAAACAGAATTGGCCCCCTATGATTTTTGAGTGAGACCTCTATTGGAAGATAAAGGACTGGCTTATCCATTGTCCCCTTTACTGATGAGTTCCCTAGGGTTTTGTTTTAGTCTGTTTTTAAATAAAACTGAAGTAAAAAGGCTCTAAATATTTCCCCTGGGAAAGAATCATGTGGTTTAATTGATGGCAAGGATCAATTCCTGATAATCAATCAATCTTTTGCTCAGTTTCATCTCTCCACAAAACTGGGCAGAGAAAGAAGAGAAGGAGCTCTCCTTTATTCAAACATGAGAGAGGGAGCTGTATTCTCCTGCATTCTTCTTCATTGTAAACCCTGATTCCAGGTAAAGTGAGAAGAAGGAAGCAAGTTTTTAGCAGAGTTTACTGCACCTATGGAAAGTGTCATGTACAGTATGTAAGAACAGTTCTTCATATTCCTTCTGACATCTGCAGTGGTGGGTCTTTGACCATGTTACACTCACTCTGTGGCACTCAGCCAGGTTGAAACTAGCTCATTGAGTGGCACTGTTACAGTAAAAATGCAGGTAGGTACATGTGGATGCTCTCCTTCACTGGTGCCCCACTTTATGCAGCATAGTTCATAAGAGTCTTTGAAATGGTTTGGTTTCCTTATGTGGATAATCAGCTCTGGTTGAAGTACCACAGAGATGAGATGCCCAGCAATTTTGTGGCCTGGTTCTGACAGAGGGTCTTAAATGGATTCTACATCAGTGGAAGATTGAGGTAGTACAGCATACAGCAGGGTCCCCACAACTCTTTTTGCAAACCCTAACTTATTATTTTCACAGAGAGATAGATGGGGAAGAGGTACTGACATAGAATGACCTATATACACCAGCAAAGAGTTGCTTTAGGTCACATGGTGTTATCGTCTTTTTATACTACCTGAGGTAGGACACAAAACAAAGGCTGTTACTCAGCATGGGCCCTTTATGCCCCCTAAATAGATGTCAGTTCATTCTCCCATAAAATGTATTGTAACAAAGATGATAAACTTTCAAGTGTGTCCAGATGCTTTTGCCAGTCTACACTCTTACATTTATTATATAAGGAGCAAAGAAAAAAGTGGTAACTTGTGAAACCCATTCAGTTCTTGCTATTGAGTCCTATCTTCTCAGCTTAGTAGTACATTAATTAAAACAGTAATTAAAATGCAATAAAATCAGTGCTAATTACTGGCAAATGAGAGCTGGATCATGCTCTTTCCCTGGGAAAGTGGTCTAGGATCAGGCCAGAGTTATACATCCTTCAACAGCCTCATTTGTTAATTATTATCTTCATAATTCTCTTGATGGTTGTGATTATCTAATTTATTACCACCAAACAGTGAGCCACTGATGAAAAAAGAAATCAAATGTGATGGGGCTTACACTCTTACCAGAACACTCTGTTCAAACCTATGGGCAAGTGGTTTCATATACTGGCTTCTATGGGAGGTGTAACAAAAGGGCTGAAAAGCAAAAGCATGGATGGGTGTACTGCCTGTGCATTTTGTGTTTATAAAGTCTTGTGAAGGGATTTTTGAGCTTTAAGAGATCACAGATCCACCCAGCTAAATTCCTCTGAAAGTCCCACACTCTCAGGTTTGAAGAGATCCATCCACCATTCAGTGCTGTTTTAAGACTTGGGATATGTCTAAAACGCAGTAGGGACTGTGCTGTAGTGTAGAGAAAATGTAGCTGACTTTAGATTTGCCAGCTGTGTAGCTAATTTACCCTGTTCCTCAAGCTGGTTTTGGGGCCTGATAGCTTAGAAATGTTATTTAAAGGTTTGCTTTTTGAGAATTGGCTTATAGGTATATGTATATGCATTAGAATGGTTCAGGATGGGCAGCAGGGGTTAGCTGATTTCTAAGAGTCTGGGTCACACAGTGACATAGTTTCACACAGCCCTAGAAGGCAGGCTGTCTAACACAACAAGGCCAACAACGACACACAGTCTAGAAAACAGTCTGGGAACTGGGGACATGTACCATCCTGTTCCATTACATGAGATACGGTGGCACCAGCTAACAAGGCCCCAGAGCAGGGGGGCCTGAGTCCTGGTTTTGGGGGAACAGACTAAATTAGGAGAAGGCTCAAGAAGACCAAATTAGTATGTGTGCATGTAATACGCTATGTGGATGCATGACAACCACACAGAGGAACCAACCAGTAGTAGCCATGGATGAGAAGTCCTCAGGAGTCATCAGAAGGGAAGGAAAATACAAGAGAAGAACTTTGGAGCAATAAAGGGTTCCTGTCCGTTGTTCCTTCCTGTCTCTCCCTCTCTTTCCCTCCTTGTACCCTGCTCAGGTCCCTTCTCCTGCTCCTCCCTCCTGAGAGGGGACCCCATTCCTGTCACCCAGGAAGGGTCCCTGAGGCCACCATGGACAGAGGGCACACCACCAGCCTCTCTCATCCATCCCACTGGTCAGGTGTGTGGGCCTCAGCATCCCACCTCCAAACTGCTGACATGCTGACATCTGTCACCAGAGAGAGAGCCTCGGAATGAAGACTGCATCCTGCTCAGATGTCCTTTGACTCTAATGACAGCCCCAGAATTTGGTAGATATATAGAACTGCTTCATTGTCTGTATTGTTTCTTTTCTGTTACTACCGTGTACCAATAAATTTGCCTATTATCAAATGAAAAAGTCATGGCTAGTCTGAGTGTGGTTCCCCCCTGGGTTCTGAATCCAGAGCCAACAGAGCCCACACATTTTCATGCTGCCACACCCAGATTGCTACTGATACCAGGTATCTATAATACAATAATATTGCTGTTGTGACTGTGGTATAGACATCGCTTTGGAATGAACTCAATCTTTACTTCAAAGAATCTGCAGTGTAAAAGGCACAAATGACAGTTAGGTACCCAACTCCCTTTGGAAGTCAGTGAGACATGGTTTTGTGTCTTTTCTAAATCTTCCCTTCATACTCAAAACTAAAAGGGAACCAACCATAAAGAAAAAAAATTAGAGGAGAGTATAAAGCAATACATGAATGTCAGAGGCAAACAGGACTAGAGCTGCCACACACAACCTCACAAACCTAATTTCTGGCTGCTTTTTTGTCAGTCAGGCACATACTGGCAAAACATCCCTAGCACAGGCTGCCCTCCAGAATCTGTAGCTGTTCCTGGCTGCTGCAGGGGAAGGCTTGCAGTCAAAGAAGGCCATCTGCAAATGCACAGTGGTGAGTAGAGCCAGTTAATCACAGGCTGATGTCTGGCACAATGTGGGGGGGAATTAACATCCTTTTTACAGGTCTGTGATTTGAATGACTGATTCCTTCCCTGAGCTGTGCAGCCATACAGGGGCAATAAAACATATTTTTTAGGGATGACACACCAGCAGTGAATCACCAACAGTGATGGCTATTTTACTCTTTTCTACTTTCCTAGCTCCACAACATTATTACCCTTTTGCACTGTCAGATATTAAAATCATATTAACGATCAGGAACTGTATTAAACTGTCTGAAAGTGAAATAATATAGTAGCACGTCTGAAGGTTAGAGAGAGCCCTTGGGTGTAATTCACTAAATTCTAATCTACCTGCTTGATACTCTTGAGATTAAGCAACATTGTTTTCTGGGAAATTAATTACCATTTAGATACCTCCCTAAATACACACACAAACAGACTCCTTTTAGGCTGAATTTCTCTGAACTTTGTTACAGCTAAACAGTGAGAATAGTGCAGTCACTGAGGCACAGACCAGCTTAACAGACATCTTTGTTATACCATCCCTGCCATTCGTAGCATTCGTGGCCAGAATGAGATACCTTTACATGCACAAAGAGAGGTTTGTATGTGAGAGGAGAGATGTTTATCTTTGCTCGAATAGACACTGGGGATAGAGATCTCTTAGTTTTTGTTCTGGGCTAGATCTACACTGAAATAGAATACATAGCTACCCATAGTACTAAAGTCTTAGTAGCTGTTTACATAAGTAACTGCAGGATGGTAGAAGAAGATGGTGGCAGAGGTATATCAAGGCAGCTCTGGGGCCCGGCTAGTGGTGGTGTATGGGGGAACACTGCCTGCTGCCCTGGCAGTGGCAGTGCAGCCAGCCAGCAGCTGCAGTGGCAGCTATGATTGTGTCCACTGTATCAAAGGCAGAAACTGGGGCTGCTGCCGTGGTTGCTGTCTTCAGTTACAGTACTGCCCAGGGCTAGAGACAGACATTCAAAAAGCCTGAGCCTGAATTGATTTAATCTTTGCAGGTTAGTTTAATCTGCAGAGATTGAACCAGTTTGCAAGTGGATAGATGTTCCCTTTTCATTCCAGAAATGCAGGCACATGCATGTGCTGGCTGGCCCAGAGTCCAGCAGCTGCCCACTGTAGGGGCTTTCTGCAGACCCACAAGCCCCCCCCAGGCACCTCTGAGCCAGCCAGGGTAGGTCGCTGCATGGCCAACCATTGCCCACACATGTTGGGACAGACTGCACTCATTACACCCTGACCCAGAGATTGTGTTGCCCTGTGGGGCCAAGCTAACTCTCAGGATTTCAAAATTGTGCTGTTAGATTAAAGGGTGTGACACAATTGCACATATACAAAAGTACAAATCAATTAGGCGCATACGCATACACACACACACACACACACTGCCAACTCAGGCACATACACTTCCAAGATTACCAGCCTAGGCACATGCATACTGATCACCAATTCAAGCACATACACACTACACACACCAAAAATTAGACAAAATCAATTACCAACACCTGCACTCCCAACCTACACATACACGCAGATGAGTTCCTAACTTGGGTGGGGTGGTGTGTATGTGTGTGCTTAGGATTCTTGGGATACCTAGGGTGCTTGGTGACTATGGGAGGGAGAATCAAGGGTCAAAGATCTCCAGAAGGAGGGGAAGGAGGAAGATGGATGGGGGTTAAAATGAGAAAATTCAAGTGCCATAAGTGAAAGTTGCTGGGACCAGGATTAGAACTAACAGACTGCAGGGGAAGCTGGGATTACTTAAGGTTACATGGCCCCAGGGTTACTCAAGGTCACTGGTGCAAGGGAAAAAGCTTGGTGGCAAGGAGGAGACAGCCAGGAAAGAGAGAGAGGCAGAAAGCTGGGAAATCAAGGCTGGAAACTGAGGCAGAAACCTGGGACATCAGGGGGCAGATAAGTGGTGGCAAGGAGGAAACAGTCAGGAAACAGACAAAAACCCAACTCAGGGTTTCAAAATAACAGAGTTATTAAACTGACAACACACTACACAGCACCATGAAGTTACTGGTTCCTACACCCCCCCCCCCCAAGCACTCACAATGGAAGCAGGAGAAAGAGACTCAGTGGAAGGGTTGGAGTCCAGGTAAGAAAGAGAAACAGAGTCCAAGTCCTTGGTTGAAGAGAGGGTGGGAGTGATAGCTACCTATCCAGGCTGGAAGGGGGTCCTTGAGGGCCAGTCAGGCTCTTTGTCCAGCAGGTGTTGTCCAGAGGGGGTCACTGGCAGGGCCTCTGGGTGGATAGGTGGTGTGGCATGGTCCTGGTCCAGATGGAGAGGGCGTCCCAAGGAGTCAGTCTTCACTACCCCTTTTTATGGGGCAGACTACTTATGATCTCCTATGGGGTGGGCATGTCCAGGCAAAATCAGCCTTGTTCCAGAGGGTTCCAGATGTTCATACTGAGCATGTGCAGCCTTGGCACAATGGTGGGTTGGCTGGTTTCTGCAGCAGTCTTTGTCTTCCAAATCTTGAGCCAGGGAGGGTCAATGCAGGGTGGATGGTTGGGTCGCCGAGTTGATGGTTCGGTCATTCAGAGGGTGTTATTTTTAGACCTACTGCCATTGTCTCTCAAGCACTCATTCATCCCCATTCATTCAGGAACCAATTTATATAGGAGGGGTAGATATGAGTCACACAGTTATAACATCTTACACAACAGGGCATGGGAACAAGATGGGAACAAGATGAGAACCTGACACACACAATGGATACTTGACATCACTCATGTCAACACACATTTCAGGCCTAAATCATACAATGTTAACATGAAACAATAAAAATCAATGTACAAATGATAGGAATACAATATAATACAATATAAAACAGTAAAAAACAACACAAACGTAACAGAACACTATTTTCAATATAAAAAGGGGCTTATTACAATAATAGCATACGAGAACTTAGCTTACCTAATATTACTTGTAATCACTTATAGGAAATAGAGAGAGCAGAGAGAAAGTCAGAAATGGTTATGGGAAGGGGAGGCAATGTATTTCAAAATAAAAAACAAAACAAAACTGGGGGTTTTGCTACAATTGCTGACCCTCCCCCTCCCTTTGCTGCTCCAGCTGTGGGATCTGACCAGACACCATCCCAGCATAGCCCTGTTAAGGTGAAGGGGGCCAGGGAGGGAGTTAATTCCTCCCTGCATCCCTTCTGCCCTTCTTCCAGACCCCATCCCCTCCTCTGCTTACAGGTAGCAGGCAGATCCCAGCTGTGGTGCAGGGGGAGGGGAAGGAGGGAAGAATTAACTCTTTCCCTGTCCACTTTGCCTTTAAGAAGCCATGCCTGCCAGTATCTCACCAAGTCTGTCCTCATCCCTGCCCCATCTAGAGAGCAAAGGGGAGGGGCCAGCCCTGCTCTCTGGAGCAGAGAGCACAGCCCAGCCCAGAGAGCATGCTGGGGTGCTGGAAGACTCTGGTTTAAATTAAACCAGGAAGGGGTCTGGGACGGATGTTGCAAAAACCAATTTGACCCAAATTGGTTTAAGTCTGATACTACATTCAACCAGGTTTATCTTAAACTAGTTTTGGCCATTTTGAAACTGGTTTATGTGCATTGAACTTATGTTCTGTGAAATGTTTAAACCAATGTCTGATCACTTGAAGTGGTTTATATGTAACTTCTGTCCCTAACCTAGGAGGGCAGTACACCAAGAGTCTGTGCTGACTGCATGTTTCCCTTTCTATTGAGCAGAGCACAGAGAGGTAGTCAGCTGTGTTAGTCTGAAGTCAGGTAGAAGGCAGGGTAGATTTGCACCTTATAGGCTAACTAAATCAGAATAATATAGCATAAGCTTTCATAAGCAGCAGGCTTACTTCATCAGTTGCTATGATGAAATATCTGGCCAGAATTTGATGAAGTAAGCCCACCATTTAGAAAGCTTAAGCCATGCATTTCTGATTTACTGAGTCTACAAGGTGAAAATCTACCCTGCTTTCTGCCTGTTTCCCCTGAGCCTAACACACAAAATCTCTGTGCTTTTGTCTTTCTGTTGATAAAATGGGGATACTTAGAGTTTGTTTACAGTCCTTTTAATGCACAAGTAGACTGTTAATCAAGCTTCTAAAAAAACTGGCTGATCAATTAGCTGCTGTCTTAAAAATGCCAAATATTAAAAGACATTGATAAATTGTATGCCTGGAAAAGATGGGCCCTAGATCTGATCGTCCCTGATATTTTATCAGTTGGGCCAATCTTTAAAATAAAGAATGTCACATCTAGCAAATAATATATGAAGCAGACCTGATCAGAGGTGGTTATAACACAACTGTTTGAGCACATCGCCCAGGATTTAGAGTTATGTTTCTTTGTCCTGTTCAAGTACACAGGTGAGTACTTAACATTGGCAAATAAACACCCCAATGTTTTTCCAGATATCCAAAGTTCTTTCAAACTATCCCAGCATGCTGGCCTTCAAAGTTGTGTTGAAAGTCTTTCAAGGACATGCTTTGAGTTTCTTGTATTGCCTGTGACCTTTCTTTTAGGTCTTCATTTACTTTTGGTGTCACACAGCTTCTTAAATTTCATGAACAGACTTTCTACAATATTAAATAACATAAATAAGCATGAGGTGGTTTCTAATAGCAGGAATAGTTATAGTTTCCTCTTTCCAATGCTGAGATTTACACATTTGAAATGCTTCACAATTCAATAACTTACAATAGGGGCAGATCCAGCATTTGTGTAATTTCACATGGGGCGTATATAAAACAATACTCATAAACATGTAAGGGAAGAAATAGTTAGGGCCCTTCTTTCAACAAGAGAGACACAGAGCACAGTTTAGACCTAAATGGCCTTTATTCATGTTTTGTTATTTCTAACACCAGCAATATTAATGAGTACTCTAGACATTGAAAGGCACTCAATATAAGGTGTACAGTCTCCTTAATTTAACTGCCACTAAGTCAGTAAGAGCAGCATTTCCTTATCTGGAAGAAGAACTGAACTGTGTGCTATGTACTTCTGAACTATTAGTAACTACCCCCCCCCCAACAATTCATCTTATGAATTACAGGTTACTGTCTACAGTTCTTTTATGGGAGACAGGTCTAGACAAAGCAGCATTATTGATATTTTAATTTCAGTTTTTCCTAGCCATCACAGCTGCAATAAGTGGGAGCCATTTTTCTCAGTGTTTTGCTGTTATAATATTCTTCACCTCTCAGTTCCTGATCCTACATCAGATTGTGCACAGAGTGCTACACCTGGTCAAAGCCCACTAACTTCACTGTGGTAGGAGTAGAGAACCACAGAACAGTGGTTAACCTGTTTCTTTTTCTTCTATGCAGAAGCCCCAGGAGGCTGCAAAGTGCCCCCTGCCTCCTAGCCTGGAAAGTGCAGGGGAGTTCAGAACCCTCCCCTTCTCCTGTCCCCTACCACCAAACACTGCACTTCTGTCATGTTTAAGAGTGCTGTAACTTTATAGTGCTATAAAAAGTGCTCTAAATTATAGCACTGTAAAACATGCACAGAGCACTTCTGTACACACCTTGTATATGCTTCATGAATAGTGGCAATGCATAGGGGGTGCACATACACCTCCTGAGAGCACCGGTGCACCCCCTATCAGACTGCACTCCTGTTTAGGCAATGGGCAGTGGGGCAAGCAGGAGCACTGGTGCCCCCCTACAATTGCTGACCTGGGAGCTGGGCCACCAGTAAAAGTGGCTGTCTGCTTCCAGAAGTGGCTGCGGGACTTCCAGAAGTGGCGCGGCCACTTTTTGGTGAGTGAAATCAGCTGTGGGGGGACCTCCCCCCTGCCCCATCAGTGCAATTAGCCACCAGTGGACCTCAAGAGGCACCAGTCGCCCATGGTCATGAAGGTGGGAGTCATTATTCCAATGGGAGATGGGGTAGAGAGGTAAAATTATGCAAATCCCAAGATGACAGTGTAAAAGTGGCAGAGCCAAGAATAGAATATGGGCCTACTGCATTCCAAACTCACACTCTTTCCACTATCCTCCACTTTCCTTTTCTTGAGGGGGATTGTATTACCCCTCAAGATCATCCTAGTGATCACCCTTGGAAATAGCTCTTTCTTAGACCTTTTTATTTTGGAGAACCAATTTATTTACATTTCGCTTTGGGCTAATTTAATAAAATGGATAAAAGAATGGGAAATGTTGTTCTGTACTGAGTTTCTTTTGTCTCTCAAATTTTCATGAACGTATATTCATTTCCATCCTCCTTCACCTCCTTGTACAATAGGTAGCACTTTTATGTTCTGGCTATCACGGTTGCACAAAATCCTAACACAATAGTGTTTGTTTATGAATGCAGCTTCTGATTAAAGGGAGGCTATGTTGGGACCCCATGACCTGTGCACCCACCCACACATTTCATCTTCATGAAAAAACCAGTTTGATCATGTTGATTCTCAGTTACCTGTAGAATTGTGGGCAGCCCCTGAGACACAGTAACAACACAGCTTGACAACATCAGATTATAGATTTCAGCAAAATGTTGGCATCATTATGACACCAAAGACAGGGAGTGCTTAACACCTCTTAAAATCATAATGTTCACTGCTCATTATTGTGCAAGTGTCATTTTCATTATATAGATTGCACCATAGGTAATAATGGTACAGATGAGAGGGAAAGTTGAAATACGTTAGTGTGATGATCTCTGCTATTCTCCTCCATTTCTGAAACTTTTTTCCTATTATGAGATCTCTCTGAGGTGTCTTCTGATTTATAATACTAAAGAGAAGCAAAATATGTCATCTTTCAAGAGCCTCGCAATACATTAAAATCCTTCTAAAATGATTGTCCTGAGGGTAAGCTTAAACCCATCATTTTTATCCAGGAAAATTAAACATTAAATCCCAGCTTCATTGAAGCACTTAGAATCAGATTTTTTATGTGGGACCCTTCTGCTTTCTGCAGATAGCTGGGCCAAATCATGATTTTTTTCCCCTCAAATTGTATTTAGTTCTTTGTTAGGGAAGACTTCTACTAAGTTCAACAGGAGACTTGCATAAATACATACATGAGCCCCATTCCTGCAACCACTTATGCACACATTTAATTTTGGGTATGTGGTATATGGATAGTGCTAAAAAGTATTTGCAAGAAGGGAGCTTAAGGTGGTCCATTTATTTGGTCACTGATAACCTGTTTCCTATCTTCTGAAATTCACAATTCAGCTACATAAGCAAAGCTTAGTTAACTGTGAACTAATGAACAAACAGGTAAATTAATACAACATAATTCCTATATTTATGTCTATATATATATATATATATATATATATATATATATATATATATATGTGTAGTCCTGATGCACAAAGAACTCCCAACTGTAATGGACGACTGATATACAGTCACTTCACTCATTACATGAGTGAAAAAGAAAGGCAGATTCAATTGAAATTGGGAAAAACATTCAGGCTAACTCCCAGTGAAACAAAGGTAACACACTTGTCATTAAAGAGTATTTTTCATGTTCACAATAGATGTTATGATCTGTAATTATCTGTCATCTAGTAAAGCCTACGTTCCACAAGTTGGGATCAGGACTACATTATGCTAGGCAGTGCACACACTCCTGGTAAGATAAGCCTTGGCCAGTGAACTTATGGTTATACATGAGTATTCAGCCTCTTATCCCATTGTCAACACTTCCAACAGTACAATAACCCTGGGACCACAACTGACACAGTAGAGACCTAGAGAGAGAACATTAGGCCCTGAAACACCAAGCCTTTGGTGGCCTTAAGTCCTTTATAATGACATGCAACTCTAACAGCAACTTTACTAGACAAATGTTGATGTAGGATAGTCACCAAATACTGCTAACCCTCTGCAGTTTCAGGTGGATTCAAGATTCTTCTTTTTTTCCGCTACTACAGTGTAAGTTTTTATGCACTGCTTAATAGCTGTGGCACTCCACCCTAGAGGTAGCTCCATTTCAATAACAATTCAAACAGGGACCTGGGTATTGTGGTCTGCTTTGTATATAACTTTCAGTATCCTTTGGCAAGAAAGAGATTATACAAGTCTGAGCTATTAGTACTGGAATGTTATGATAGGTTTGAGTACTTCTTTTTATGTTACTTCTCATTTTATCATAATGCTTTTTTAATTACACTTTGCAACTAATAAGAATGACAATGCAATAAAAAGAAAGCAATAATCAGTGCCAAGGACCCTTATATCTCCTGTTCCCACATGTGTTAGACACCTTAGTAGTTTTTTTCTGATTCTGTTTTGGAATTTTTTCAAAGTTACAAAGGTATAACTCTTTTTGGCTTAACATACAGAAAGTTTAAAGCTGTTACTCTTCCTGCATTTGGTTTTAAGATGGGTTCAAGGCTCCATGTCTGTATTTGCATACCAGTTATAAATACCTCAGAAGGGTTTGAGCTGGGGTTTTAGTGTAAGGCTCATCTTGAATTCAAATGATTCTGTTTGATGTCACTACACTTATGTTTGCAGCCAGACATCCTGTAAAAAAGCATGATAAAAAGGTTATGATTAGATACTTATGGAGGAAAGTAATATTTAATGCAGCTAAGCCTGAAGAGAATACCATGTGCCTTCTTTGTTTTGGATCATGTGGGCCTGCCAGCTGGCATGTAGATGTTAGAGCCAGCATGCCAGTATTGGTGTCTCCCTTCTGGTACACAGATACAGTTTGTGTGTGCATACAAGACAGGACTGTAGCTGAATCACAAACTAACATGCTTACATGGTCAGGTGGCACTAGCTTTCTTGGCTTAGCTGGGCTGAGCTCGTCTTGTAGGAGGTGACTCTTTGTGGTTTTGTTGGTAGCATTTGCAAAATTGGGCATGACTAAGATCGAATCTGACAAGCTCCAAGCTTTACTCTCTCTGAAAGGAATCCCATGTGATGTTCACAGCCAAATTTGCCATTTTACATATCCATGATCATCCTCATGCCATGTGACCTGCAACAGCTGTTCCTTCACCTATTAGAAAATTTCTAACTGATGCATTAAAAACAATTCTAATTAAACACTATAATGGAACTATCAATCTGTGTTACCAAGGCAGAACAGGGATGTAATTAGTTATTGATACAAAAAGATTTGTTTAGACTAGGTTTTGGTTTGCTGTCAACTCTACAGAATTTAACTGAACTTGTGTGTGGCTTGTAAAAACATGCACTGTTATCTTTCTCTCATGCTAAAGATACAAGTAGGAGCAAGGCCTATTAATTTATGTATATATTCATCTTGTGGTCATCACCTTGGCATATAAGTGCCTGGCACATTTACTTGGAAAATGTATTCCTCTTATTGGTATTGCATTGTCTATTTATCCACCTGATCTATTTATCATATTGTCACAGATTCACCCCCCGAAAAAGTTGCATTTGGAATTTACTGTGTGGCATGCATGGATGTTCTTCCAAATTAAGTTTACTCCTGTGGTGTTTGGTCTCTATAAGTAGCTAGTATGAGTCTGTATTCAGTTTTGTCATTTTTATACCTGTCTGTATTATGATATTTGATATAAAATGCCTTTGTAATTTCATAATGTAACTGGAAGATAGTCAAGTAAGTGTGAACATACACCCAAGGGTGATCCAGTTGGTATGCATCTTTGTCAGACATATGGTTAAGGAACAATATCTGCTTTAAATGCAAAAGATCAGGTGGGGTAGTTAGCTTTTCTCACATCCAGTCATAGATTCATAGAGTCATAGAAGTTAGGGGCTGGAAGGGACCTCACAAGATCATCAGGTCCAGTCCCCCTGTTCTTAGGCAGGAAAGACTGCTGAGGTCAAATGACCCTAGCAAGGTGTGCATCCAGTTGTGTTTTGAAGATCTCCACAGTAGGTGACAGTACCACCTCTGGAGGGAGTCTGTTCCAGACTCTTGACACTCGAACCATAAAGGTTTTTGTATATCCAATCTGAAGTGATCTTGTAGCAGTTTATGTCCATTATTCCTTGTCTTCCCTTGGGGTGCCTTGGTGAGCAGATGCTCTCCCAGGCCCTGATGTTCGCCCCTTATACACTTCTAGGTTGCCACCAAGTCCCCCCTAAGTCTTCTCTTCTCGATTCAGTTCCATCTATTAACACTCTCTGGGTCTGACCTCAGAGCCAGTTTTCTAGCCACTGGACCATTAAGTTGTTGAGGCCACAATTTCCTAATTTTACCATGAGGACATCATGGGACATTAAAGGCCTTTTAAAAATACAAGTATATGATATGACATCAACCTCATCTCTCTTATCCAGGTGGCAAGTTACCTGATTGTAGAAGGAGATGAGGTTGGTCAGACATGACCTGCCCACAGTGAAGTCATGCTAGCTGTCATTTAGAATACTGCCTTCTGTTAGCCTATCACTGATGGATTCTTTGATAATTTTTTCCAGGATTTTTCCAGGGATCAAGGTTAGACTGATTAGCTTATAATTCCCTGGGTCCTCTTTCCTTCATTTCTTGAAGATAGCCACCACACTGGCCCTCTTCCAGTATTCTGGGACCTCTCCCAAGAACTATGAGTTCTCAAATAGTTTTGCCATTGGTTGTGCAATAGCATCAGCCAGTTTGTTCAGCACACTCAGGTGTATTTCTTCCAGTCCTGATGACTTGTAGATATCCAGCCACTCTAGATATTCCCTCGCAAGATCTTCTCTGATTATAGATGAGTGATCACCCCCTCCTTGTCCATCCTGCATTCTGTCAGGCAAGCTAACACATAGTCTGGTGGAATACCGATGCAAAGTATTTATTTAGGAGTTTGGTTTTCTCCTGAGTGATAGTTATCAGCTGTCCCACTGCATTCAGAAGGTGTCCTACATTTCCCTTATCTTCATCCTGCTTCCTACGTATCTAAAGAAAGACTTTTTATTGTCCTTGAGTCCTGTTGCTAGTTAAAATTCTGTTTCTGCCTTTGCTTTTTTAATCTACTCCCTACAGGTGAGGGCCATTCCTGCTTATTCCTCCTTGGAGGTAATTTGCAGCTTCCATCTCTTATAAGCTTCTCTTTTCATTTTCAGGAGGTCCATGACTTCTCTATTGAGCCAATGCTAGACCAGAGAAGGTGGTAACAATGGATGTTTGAGGAACAATGACCTTTCCCATTCAGAGAAGGTCATATTTGCTCCTTGTATAGATTAAAAGAGCAGATAAGTAAAGTTGTTCAAAAACTTTTGTCCAGAAAAGGGTGTGACACAAGGGGGCAGATATACCTTCAGTCATTTCCCACCTGGTGGAGAGGAAAAACTCATCTGCATAATATTTATTCTCCCCAGAAGCAAAAGGGAGAGTTGGAATGTATAAAAGAATGTGTCCTAGAATAGAAGCAGGGGCAGGAAATCCCTAGGGAAAAGGGATGTTTTCTGGTCTCAGCTTCTGAGCTGGTAAAGAAACTAGATACTCCAAAACTCAAGGAATCCATCTACAGCTTAGCTGGGACACACTGAGCGAGTCTGTGAACTAGCAGGATGATAGTTAAAAGAATCCATCTGCAGGGAAATTACCAGCCACAAGAGATTAGTCTGGAGCTCTTTCTAGATAGAACAATGGGGTGAGAACTTGTATTTCTGACCTTTTATTTTTATCTTATCTGTCTCTCAAACTATAGTTGCTTTTGTCTGTATGCTTTATCTGTTCTGTAATAAAACCTTTTTTTCTGTTTTACCTGGCTGATTGTCTGTGGCAAGCATGATGGCAAAGCAACTGATGCTTCAGACATTTCTCTTCCTCAGAAAAGGGGACCCACTTTGTTTTTCTTTTTTGCAAAGCCAGGATGACAACCCCAAAAAGTGGCAGAGCTTCATCCAGTGGAGGTACAAAGGTCTTGTCTGGGGTGAAGTTTGCTAAAGTTGGCTATGGGTGAGAAGTCATCCCAGGAGCAAGATTTAGTCACAAGACACAGCAGAATAGAGAGGAGAAGCTTGGGCTTCAGGGTCATTCCAGTGTCTTAACAGCCCAGGGTTTGTAATAGACAGGGCATTCTTCATTTTATTCAATGTCTAAACAACCTTTTCTCTAACTAGTCTAAGTACAAGTACAGTAGAAGCCCACCAGAAAACTAAACATATGCCAGTTATTACCACAGTTCCACTAGTTATAAGAGATATTGTTCCAAGTACAGAGAAAAAACTGTGCATGCAGAACAAATGAAACCATAGGAGTGACCTGATGAGATCACAAAAGAGCCCGAGAAACTGAAAGAGCTCACAGAGCTATATTACATATGTTTTTGTACAGTGCCTAACACAATGTTGTCTTGGTCACTGGCATGCACTTCAGAGCAGTCCTGGGTACTTTCCTAAAAACACTCAATAAAACCAGTGCTTTGTTGCACCTGCTGATATCCTGTTGACTTGTCCACCTTTTTACATGCCTTATTCCATAGGAATGTAGAATTGGATGGGTGCTGCTAGGTCAATCCATCCAGTCTTGTGAAATCTTGGGCAACCATGTCATACAATCCCTTTCATGAGCTATCTATGGAGTTCTTGCCCTCACTACTCCCACTGGAAGGTTGTTCCAGGACCTCACTACCCTTTGGTTAGAAACCTTTACATTTCCAAATTAAATTTATTCATGGCTAGGTTATACACATGAATTCTTATTCCATCATCATCTATTTTTAGCTTAAAACTCTTGCTCAAATAACTCTGGATCTTTATTTCTCTAATGTATTTCTTTATAAAAATCAATATTATACTTTCTCAGCCTTTGCCTTGTGTGGCTTAACAAACCAAACTCTTCTACTTTCTCCTACAAGGAGGAGGGAAAACCTGGGGGTGTATAACTAAAACCCTTCAAACTCTAGCTCCCACCCAGAAACCTAAACTACATTGTCTGCATGCTCATACTACACAGTATTTCCTCCACACACAAACAGTGAAACCTCGGGTTTAAAAAAATAGAACTTTATTTGGCAGGGGAAAAAGAGTTTGGAAAAAGTTAAGTTAACACTTCAATATTGCATGATATGAGGCAACCACTCCCACGATGCCTCATAAATCCAGTCCTCCTCCCAAGGCTGTGGATAGTTGATGAGTTATGTAGTTACTCTCCTTTTCCCCTTGTTTTACCCCACTCACAGTTCACAGACTTGGAGGAATTCATATTTTGGACTTGTCTATTTCTCCGCTCAAGCAGCATCATCTCTGCTTTCTGCCTCAAAGAAGTGGTCCATGTGGTGTCCCATTTATACTTCCTACTCCAAAAATTGCCTGTCTCATCTCAGCTCCCCTCACCACCTTGTAAGTACCTCTGTAGTGGCACATTTCTTCAGAGAAGAATCAGTAGTATAATGAGCCCACTGATACAAACCTTATGACAAAGGACAGATTTCTGGATTCAGCTCCTCTCCTCTCTTTTCTCCAGGTTTCTTTTAATCTATTCGCTCCAGACTCTAGGTCTGGAATCACCTTTGATGTAGGTTTCCTGTTACTTTGTTATACAAAAATATATTATTTTATAGCTCCCAAATTAAAAAAGCATCTTCACTTTAATGGCCAAAACTGCCGCATAACAGCAAAACAAATGAGGCATAGCTATGCAGGAAGTTAGTCAACAGTGAATGCCAGTGGAGTGTGCTCTGTCTTCTGTCCACCTGGAGTTCTCAGGGAGCTCTAGACGACTCCTTTCCCTGTGCACTCAGAAGTGTCAACAGTGAACTTATTCTTTTAAGGTTTCAAGACACAGGGCTGATATAAAAATAAAGTAATAAAAACTGTAATTTTGGAAATCTTCTAAAACTATTTAAGGACTTTTTAGAATTTTTGTTGGCCTAACTCTTTCTTGTCATGTTAAATTTTTATATCCTTAATTTTGCAAATGTGACCATAAGGAATTTAATAAAAGTCTGGACAGTTAGAAAATTCAAACATAAACTCCTTTTGGAATGGAAAGATGGAAATGGCTTATAAAATGGAGACAGCTGGGCTTATTTTGTTCCAATGTGAAGTACACACTTCTGCTATCCTCTCCTCAGATCAGTGGCTCAAGCAAATACCAGCCAGCAAAGAGATCATTGGTACTGAAGGATCTGTACCCATGTCATGTGAAACTGCATGATTCACTACCAGAGAACAACTCACTTAATTGGTGGAATGTCTTATATAACCTGGGATACCAGTAGCTGATATGTTTTGCTGTCAGTCTGGATTCATTCAGTCATATGAATAGTGGACACTTCAATCATATTTGCCTTTACCATCTTGAAGGGGGAAATCATGGTTAGTGGTGAGAGAGGATTTCAGATTGCATGCCCTATTTGTTCCTAACTTCTCAGCTTTAGATGATCTAGTAGCCAGTTGATGTCAGATGCATTGCATTCATTTTGCAGCAGGGACAAATCTCCAATCCATTAAAACTTGGATATAAGACATGGATTAATTTAAGAAAAACTTCTGAACAACTGTCAGATGGTGACCACATCTGGTTTTTGCTAATGCAGGCCTGACTGGAAACACCATCTACATGTAGAAGTCTCTTTGTCATATTACTACTCTTGAATCAATCCTGCTCAACCTGACTCCAGATGTCTGACTCCAAACTCCCATAGCAAGTTTTATTCTCCTGGCTCAGTCAAGGTGTACACCCAAGAAGAGAGCAGATAAATCACTTCAAGGATGCTCTCAAGACCAGCTTGAAAAAAATGCAACATCAACAGCAACTCATGGGATATTATTACCCAGAACAGCCTCAAATGGAGGAAGAGTCTTCTGCAAGGATCTCAGTATTTTGAAAGGTTACAACAACAGGAGACAGGAAAGTGGGCATGGAAGAAACAGCGTGTTGCAGATCAAATCTAGTATCCAGTATCCAGATAGAGTACTGCATTCAGTTTTTGGCCCCCCACTTCAGGAGAGATGTGGATAAGCTTGAGAGAGTCCAAAGGAGAGCCACCCATATGATCAAAGGCCAAGAGGGCAAGCCTTACAAGGAAAGGCTGAGAGACTTGGGACTCTTCAGCCTGGAGAAAAGAAGGCTCAGGGGGGACTTCGTGGCAGCCTACCAGCATATAAAGGGGGTGCATCAGGATCTGGGAGGACAGTTGTTCACCAGGGCTCCCCAAGGAATAACAGCCATAAACTCTGGGAAGGCTGATTTAGACTGGACATATGAAAAAAAATTCTTTACAGTCCATGTGCCTGGGGTCTATAACAGACTCCCCCCAGGGGTGGTGCAAGCACCTACTCTGGACTCATTCTCATCTAACTTAGGTTACATATTAGGAAGAAATTTTTCACAGTAAGGGTGGCCAGGATCTGGAATGGGCTTCCAAGAGAGGTGGTGATATCACCTAGCTTGGAGGTCTTCAAGAGGAGGCTAAATAGTCACCTGGCTGGGGTGATCTGACTTCGGTCCTCTTTCCTGCCAGGGGCAGGGGGTCGGACATGATGATCCATTGTGGTCCCTTCCGACTCTACAATCTATGAATCTATGAATTCAGAAGGCATCTGGATGTTCATCTTGCTGGGATCATTTGACCCCAGCTGACTTCCTGCCTATGATCTCACGAGGTCCCTTTCAGCCCCTAATGCCTATGAATCTATGAATCCGGAGCCATCCACCCTGCACAGAAAAATGCCCGAGTTGCAATAGAGTCTGTCCAGCCCAGATCAGCCTTGCCAGCCAGCCATCTTCAGACTGACAGACAAAACAATCATGGAAGACAATCATCCTTGACTGTGAGGGATTGCCAAAGACGACTCAACCTAACATCAACAACTTTGCTGGTTGGCAATCCAGTTCTGGGTGCATCCTTGTATCATTATACATGCTGCTGCAAATATGGGGTGGTTCAGGAGTGGTTATGTCAGAGAATCTGTAAGAGATCTACCTTTAGTCTTTCACTCTCTTTCTGATCACATAATTTGGTGAGTGTGAACTAATACTGCCAGGTAGGGAATTTTCTTGAAAGATTGAACTTTACTGATGAAGGGTGATATGATCCATTCAATATTTCTCATGGGAAATGCAGGCAAGGAATTTGCTTTACTGTATCTTCACTTGATGTGCACTTCCTTCAATGGGCCTTGACATCAATAACAACTACTATGTTGAAACAACAATGACATTCAAAGGTAACCACGTATGTCCTGGAGCTAAAAGAGGATTAATGCTTTTCTTGCTGCTCTTTCATAGTTTAATTTTCTTCAGTTCATTTTTACTACTTTTAGGTCTCTGTATTCAAGTAAGAAAAAATAAACAAAACTATGAAAAAGCCTACTGCATTTTATCTTGGCAAATTTAGTCTTCCACAACTTAACCTTGGACTCTAATGATAAGTATTAGAAAAAGAAAAAAAAAAATCAATGCTTGCCTCTGAAATGCCATTTGTTTTATTTTCACATGGAATACATTTATGTGATAATAAATATATTTGAGTATGCTTTTTCTAACCTGTTGGAGGACACCTGATCAAACATGCTAGCCTCACATCTCAATGGTGAGAATGAGATCTATGCTCATTGATTTTATTGCTACAAGATTTAGTTTGCCATGTGATTTTTTTTTTCAAATTTCTCATCCAAACTGGGTACAGGAAAGTAAAAAGAATGAATAAAATGTCTAGATAAGAGGGAGTGTCTGAAAGTCTTTTTATATACTCCAACTAAATTAAATATTTAGTTTTTTGGTCAGTTCTATTTCATGAAAAAAAATCAAGATTTTGAATTTGTTTTTGTTCCATATTAGAATCAAAACAAGATTATTTGCAAATTTTAGCACACCCAATGCAAAATAAGTGAAATAGTTAAGCTATTGGATTGAGCTTTGGAAAACTCTGTTTTGAGTTCCTGTTGAGTCTCCCACATTCTAAATTAATGGTCTGACAATCAGAAAATAGAGTCAATCTCTCTGTCTCTCCTGTTGGGGCTCTTCCGCTTTGCATATTCAATGGAATAGTCACAAGTCAGAAAGAGAATAAGGGTATGTACAGAAGTTACATTTTTTTGTGTGATGAGGTCCTGAGGAAGTGCTCTATAGACATAACAGATGCTTAAGACCCTGGTTGGAATCAGGCAGAGAAGGGATGTAAATCTCAATCTCCCATATCTCAAGTCTCAAGTTTACAGGGCTTTGAAAAGCATTCTAAGCAAATCAAATTGAAAAGCAAATCTAAGTGGTAGCCTGATTAATTGAACAGAGTGGGAAAGGACATTAAAAGGAAGAGCCCGCATTACTGCTGTAAAGTAAGAGCTGAGTTTGGACACAACAGACGTATTAGCAGTTTGTTAAAAGTTCTAGTTCTGAATAGTTACCACTCTTGTATTTGAAAGGAACTTTGTGCCCAATCCAAGTCATTCTGAGGGGTGCATAATTAGGACTTAGATGGGATTTAGTCAACTAAGTCATAAAAAGTCAACTCAAAACAATCCTCCACACTATCTCCAAATTCATGTAAGCACCTGAAATGATTTGGCATTTTAGCCGAGAAAGCTCATTTGGTGTCTTGGTTTATGTTCATGCACCTACTCGAAAGCGATCAAATTCAACCACATAGATGACTGAAACTTTGCTGTGATACAGACTGGTAGTGGGAAATGTTGAAGTCATTTAGGCATTTACAGAGTACACCTATTGCTGTTAGTATTGGTCAGATATTATGTTCAGTAGAAAACGTAGCATCCAGGGTAATTCTTAAACATGGTCAGTGGTGCTACTATCCACCTATGTCCAGTAGGTCAATGGTTAGACATATGGTTAGAGATCTTCCTCAGAAAGTGGGAAATTTGTATTTCTTCCTCAGTTTGAGGGAACTCAGACTCACATCTTCTACTTCTCAGGAGAATCCTTCCTCCACCAAGTTATAGGCAACACTAGTTAAGGGCTTCTCTGTACCTCCTGCTGAAGCTGGCCCATTGACCAGTCAAGAGTACAAGATTTATGGGTCAAGAAGCAGAACACAGCAAGGCAGGGAGCATGGGTCTGTTATGCAGTCTGGTGGGCATTTACTTAAGAGTGGTGAAGCTTGGGTTCTAGTTTCTGTTGCCAAGATTATTTTTCTTTAGTCAGCGTCCAATATAAAATGCACAAACAGTCCTGGGAGCACAGAAGAACCCAGTTCTCTCACGTCTTGGATGAATGCTGTCTTGCCTATACCTGTAACAGGACTGATCCAAGGGTAGCCATGCCTCTGGGTGGCTGAATTAATTCTGCCCCTCACTCCAGCTCCTCAGAGTGCTCCTTCTTGCCTGCTACGACTTGATGTAACCTTTATGCCACCTGGGGAGGCTGCCCCAGAGTCTCAGAGTGATACTTCACTTACATAGCAGACCCTCAGTCCTCCTCATCACTGGGCTCTCAGTCCACTGAGGGGAAGAAAATCCAGATCTTTAAGTGCCTGAGCAAGTGTTTTTGACATTAAGGCTATTGGGAAATGGTAGGTAGAACCATTACTATGGCTGTTTTCTATTGCATGTTATGCATACTTTCAGACTCAGTCTTATTGTGCTGCCTATCTCTTCCTAAAGGTTCAGGGATTTTATTTGTATTTAAATTGATCTGAGAGAGACATAAATTCTGTTTCCCAGACCAAATTTGATCACAACAGATTTTAGGCAGGAGTGAAACACTTAGGTGAGTACTCTGTATTGCTTCTGAGCATGAACAGCAGCCCGAGTCTTGGTGCCTAAGGTTCTTTTCAGGGAAGAATGGAGATGCCTAAGGATCTGAATTATTTACTAGTTTTGCAGCTGATTATGATCATTTTTGACTGCTCTTGACATAGTTATCTAAATTTCACTCAAGTCTTACTTAGGTACCTTAAAAGTGGATTAGGACTAATAGAATTCTAGAGCACACACTTCTGCACTGTTTGAAGCAGGGAGAGGGTCCCAACAGCTGAACTGGTCTATTTCTAACTTCTTTGAATGCCAGTAGATGGACCACTGCGCCTGCTGTGCCACGGGCTTTATTAGTTTTTCATAAAATCAGCCCCCATCAGTACATTCCCTACACAGTTTTCCCAAATGAGTTCCTTCTTAGATGGACTGCAAACAATCAATGCAATGAAGAAATAAAATCTAAGGAAATAGTAGAGAGAAAAAAGTCACACCCTAGGGGCATTTCTGTGTAGAAGCTGAATTCAGAATGCCTCTGTTCCCCATGAAGGTTGATTATTGGATGAGAACAATTCCCTTTGAAGATATGAATGAAAGTTTATATATTTTGCTCAGTGACATTTTTGCAATGGATATTTTCTTTCTTTTAGTGCTGGACAATCTTGATTAGTTCCAAAGTGACTGCTAGGTAATTTAAAAGTATGATTTATGGACAGTTCAAATGCACTAATGGCACATGGGAATCGTATGACTGGCATAGCTACTGGCTATAGGAAATTGCACCATACAGGCCTGTTAAAAAGTAAGCTATGAATTAGGACTCAACATTAGTGCCATGAAAGTGTGCTTCTGCCACTATTATTTATTGCATATCAGCAATGTGATTGGAAATGCACCAGAGGAAGGTACAATCCTTGCCCCAAAGAGTGAGAAACTAAACAGCAAGTGATTATGATTCAGACACACAGTCTACTGGGTAACCAGAATATGGTACCTTTTTTTCCCCCTGGGAGACTGGCACATTAGAAACTGTATACCTAGATAGCTAAATTAGCTAGATTAGCTAGCTACCTAGCTCAATAAATTTGATACATAGAATTTTATTATTTGTCTGATTAATAATGGGAAAACTAAGATGCACATTTGAAATAGGAGGTCAAACTTTAGAATGGAATTTCATTTATACATAATTTACAAAGGACTAAAATAAATAATTAATAGGTGTTATAAACAACTTATAGATATGAGTATGATACATTAGAGGCAGTTATATGCACCTCAAGGGAAGATGTTGCAGATCATTCTAAGCTATAGCTCTAAGCAACCTGTTGGGCATTATAACAATTGCTTAACCATTTTATTGACACATATATTAGCAATTTATTAGTGCTTTACATACTACTTAAAAAATTGAACTCTGATGTAAAACATGTACCCTCCAAGTAAAGATAGTGCAAAATTCTAGCCTTTTGACTCCCTTGGGAGGCAAGAGATATGGCAAAAGAAAATGCAAGACAATGCTGAATTTGGCCATTACATCTTGCTGGGAAGTCCGCATGAGTTGCAGTGTTTGATATACATGGACTGCAAAGCCATACAATGGAGACAACACCTGAAATATTCCAAACATTCTGCTGTTCCCTGTGCGAGGGTCCCCAGGGAGTATATAGATGCTTCAGGTTGTGGGAGGAGAAATTCTTGGAGGCAAAAATGACAGTTGGTGCCTAATCATTAAAATCAATGGTAGTTAAGCTTTTCAGTGTCAGTTGTACTTTGAAAACCCACCTTTTTGAGGTTATTGCTATTGAAAGGCAATATTTAGCCTTGGGGAATGCTGGGGCTATTCCTATTGACTGGACCTGACCCAAAAATCTCAACGAAGTCATTAGGAAGAGCCCCATTGGATTTTAAAAGGGACTTTGGATCAGCGTGGGAATTGCTCCTGTTTATGACATCTCTGACCTTGATCTACTGTGTTGGCTACTGGAAGTTAAACACAGAAATAATGAGAATGATTTTCTTTGTTTTTTGCTCATGCATCTATTCCAGTATGCAAAATATCAACAAATTGTTCATTTCACTAGGTTTTGGATCAGGCCCTTACTGCAATTAAAAAAAGGAGAGAACAGGTTCAGATTTAGTTATGACATCACTACATCCTGATGCCTAAAGCAAATTATTGTGAACTACCATTATGCTCATTTATATTGCAAATAAAATGCAGAAACATTAAGGTTAGAAACAGAAACAGATTGTAAGAATTCACATCTCAGCACCTGGGAATAAAATTCAGATATATCTCATTATATGCATTTTGGTGCTTCATTGGGCTCCTTGCCTTTGAGCCAGTAATGAGCCAATGTTCTAAAATGGTGTTAGTTCACAGTATCATTACGGGAGGTGCTGTCTTCCAGATACGATTAAAACTGCATTCCTAATATCTGGTAGTCATTAAAACTTACCTGACATTTTTTATGAGGGCAAGGAAGTCCTAAGATAGTTTTTCATTTCTTTTCCCTGCAGTTTTACACAGATATATTACTACTATCATCTGATTATACTGCAGCAGTGATAAGGAGCATGTCTATACCACTTCTAGGCCATCATAGGGCTGTAGTGAAGGGACTAGTGGGACTAGTGTACTCTATGTACACTAATCCCTTCCAAAAAGTATTGTAGTTGTCCTTAGTATGCTGCTTTGTGTACCCCAATAAGCAAGCCAAATTCAGAATTTATGGTGTTCATAGTATTGTTTTAAAAGTAGTTGCATTACAGTGTTTCTGGGATTAGCACTGCAGAGCAAGCATGCTGTTTTGCTGGGGTGTTCTCTATCACGGTCTGCAGAAAATGTGGTTTTAACCTAGGCCTAGGTACAGATGTTACATATAATGCAGAGTAAGTGATCATCAAATGAACAAAACCTGTAACCGTACAGAAGTTTGGAGCACAAAGACTGGACTAAAAATAACAGAACCTGATCTAAGATACTTCTGGATCAATGTGTAGTCAAACTTTTACAAATTAGATTAGCCCACTATTGAACTTCTGTACCAGATTTCCTATTGAATCCAGTTGAATCCAGCTGTCCACCAGAATCCTGGGCTCCTGTGTGGGCTCCTGCTAGCTCTCTATTTCGGGGAGGCATGCTGGAACTTAGGCCGAGCTTGGTTGCTCTGGCCAAGCACCCTGCCGGCTGTGCCCCTGGGCTTTCACAGAGCTGAGTCAGTACAGTGGGGAGAGGAAAGGGAGGGGTGCTTGGCTGTGCCCTGCAGCCCAGTTGTGCTTCCTGGTGCTGTGCTAGCTGGTGGAGGCATGGAGGTCACTGGGTGGGCTCCCTCACACTCACCCAGGGACTCCCATGCTTCTGTGAGCTGGTTCAGCATCAGGGTGCATGACTGGGCTGCTGGGCATGACTGAGCATGGTTGCCTCCACTGTGTGCCAGCAGCTGTAATGCCTGTGGGTGATGATGGTGAAAGAGAGGATGGGTGTTCTGCTATGCCTGCAGCCAATTGGGGTGGCCTCTCGGTTGATCTGGGCTATGTTTGGCAGTCTCTGGCAGCCCTGGGAGCCTGCTGGGAGGTGTGCTTAAGGGCCCCCAACCCACTGGCCTTGGGCAGAGTAGGCCACCTACATGTCCTGCCCCCTCCCCCCCCCCCGCCAAAGGGCAAACATATGTTCTGTTCACTCCCAAACTAACATACACTGCTTACAGAAACCTGCTTAAGTTTGATTGATTCTACCTCAGGGTTTTTAAATGTCTGTACTTAGCCTAGAAGTCCCAGTCAAAGACCAGGACCCACTATAGTAAGAAGTATGCAAACACTTAACAAATACTCCTTTTCACTTCCTATCTTAAATTGTCATATCAGATTGTTTTTCCATTTAATATTTTCTAGACTCTACATTTAAAATAATACCCTTTCTAGTACATGGTGAAGTAGTTCCTTGGTAGACTGTTTGGAAACTGTTTTGGAAATACTATGAAGGTGGTGTATAACTCTGAGATCATTGTCATTTCTTTTAGAGAATTTTTTTTTCAGTTTACCTGTAAGGCAGAGTTGTAAAACAGATTGACTAGCAACCTTAGTTTTTGGCCTGGCTCTCCTCCCAGATCACAGTATGGAAGTATATTTAATATGCGTTAGAATATAGGTTTGAAAAAAATGAAAGACAAGCCACACTGAAGTACACACCATGTTTTCTAGTACAGAAAGAGATAAATCTTTGCTTCTTTCAGTTTGATTTTTTCTGACATGTCAGCAGTAAATATGCATTAGATCAACTAGTTGAGAACAGGGCACTAAATTTCCCTTAATTCTGACCTTATTTATTTTATTTTTTTTAAGTTCTGCTTTTGTTGTAAAATCACTTGCCTTGGGATGGATGGAGAGTAAAAAACTGAATTAGTTATTGAGACAGGTGTCTCTTTCTTTTCCATCACTGTTCTGAAATGTAATATATATCTCTACTGAGTACAGGACTGGAAAACCCTTAGGACATTTGGGAATAAACTCTGTTCCACATTTGTTCATTGCAGACTATGGCAGATTTTTTTTTGAGGGCAGTTGAGAGAGAGAGAGAAATGGGAGCAATGGGATAGAACAGAGCTGAGAAATGTTTAGGCTGAAAAGCAGGAGATATTTTATAATTATGCTGCTGCTGAACTATGTAAGGGTCTCAAAAAGATAGTGACTTTGAAGAAAGACCCCCTCCTTTAAATAATTTAAAATGCTTAAAACTGTACTAGACAGAACACTGGAAGAGGAACTGTGCATTTGTGGCATCTCAGATTTCTAAGTTTGGTCTTTAGGTAGGATCTAAACCAGATCCTATTGATCAGAATTGAAGACTTCAATGGGTGTTATATCTAAGGCATCAAAAGAGGTATGGGGCCTTTTTATTCTAAGAAATATTTTTTAAACTACCTTAACACAAGAGCAGATAAAAGTATGAACCAAAAATCTCATTCAATCTAATCTCTTCCAATTTATCTGTCAATGTGGAAAAAGTTAATTATTTTAATAGGGAATTTTGAAGCAGGCTACTCTGTCTTTTTTCTTATAAACTGCATTAATATCTGAATTTCATGCAAAACAAGAAAATAAATCTAAACAATAATAGGCTATAGTAAAATCAATATTGATTATTAGGAGTAAAAGTGCTTTATGTGAAGCCATAAAAACCTTTTAGGACGCCTGAGAAAAAAATATTGTAATAAAACTGGAATAAATTACAACAGCTTAATCACCTGGTAAATAACTAAAATTCTTTATGGAATTTATGGTGGCACAATAGCAGTCTCCTTTTAAAGACAGAACAACAACAGGTGCTGCTAGGAAATTTGTTCCAGTGCATGTGTAATAGTGCAATGCTGAGTTTGCCTCTGTATTTAATTCTTGAATCTATGAAGCACGTTTGCCATGGTTAGAGGATGACCTGGCCTTTAAAAGTAGACCTAGCCTCCTACACCTCTCTCTAGGATGAAACTAAACTGTCCAATTACTCTGCAATGAGATTTCTGGTGGCAAGCCTCTTGTTGTAGTCCAGTTTATGTAAAAGTCCACCTAGTCTAGTTTACAGAAGTCTACTAATACTGTAAGCTATATCTAAGGGACTATTATTTCCTCAAATGTTCTTCTTTCTCTTATCCTATCTCTTGGGCAGAGCCCCTGTGCAGTGGAGTGTCTTTTTTTTTTGACTGGTGGGCTGTTTTCTTTTACTTTTTAAAAATTTATAAATGTTGCTATGGGTTTATGCATGAGAAGGGGCAAGCTGAAAAACATATGTACTGCACTGGTAATGGAGAGGGATGGGATTGTGATGGACCTTGGTTCTGGAGAGATTAATTCAACAGTCTTGGACTAGCCCCCAGGAAAATACTACCACACCCATTGATGAGCTTTATTAATATTGTAGAGCAAGGGCAGGCAAAATATGGCCCATGGGCCTCATCCGGCCTGCTAGGCAATTTAATCTGGCCCATGGGGCCCCTGTGTAAGCCCTCTGTAAACCCTCACCACCGTTGCCCCTCTGCAAACTGGCACTTCCATGCAGGAGTTGTGCCTCCAGTTGCTAAGCAATCACCGTCCCTACCCCAGCCTGGCTTGACTCGCCACAGCCCCAAGCTAGGGGGCACTAGAAATGAGAAGCCTCTGCCTGGCAGAGGCTTTTGCCTAGCCATCCTATGGCTGTTCCCAGCCTCCTTGCCTGTGAGCCTTGGAATTCAGGTAGGGGCCCCACTGGGCTGGGGCCAGGGACTCCCTTGAGGGGAAAAGGGGTGGGAACACCTTGTGCTATGGAGCCAGGCTGGGCTGACCCCACATGCTGCAGGAGCTACGTGTTATAGGGCCAGGTGGAGCTGGCCCCACATGCTGCTACCGTGTGTGGCTGGAAACTGGGGTGAGAGCTCAGGAGCTGCATGCTCTAGGGTGGTTGGGGCTGGCTTAGCCTGCTGCTACCACGTGTTGTTTGGGGACTTGGGCAGGATTGCTATTGGGCCAGGTGGAGCTGACCCCACACGCTGCTGCCATGTGCAGCCAGGGACTGGTGTGAGAACCTGGGGAGGTGTGTCATATGGAGTCAGACAGAGCTGGCCCCACACCCTTCCACAACGTGTGGCTGGGGTCTTGGTCAGGAGTGGTATTGAGCCGGGTGGGGCTGTCTCTGCTAACTGCCACCACATGCAGATCCAGGGACTTGCACACTCTGGGGACTCCAAGGACCCCCCCCCCACACACACCCTCCCACACACCCCACCCCCCCAACACACACTAACACCCTCCTACAACCCCCCACATACTCTCACCTCCCACCATAACCCCCCACACCCATAAACACTCCCATATCCCCAAACACACCCACACCCTCCCATAGCACCCCCCACTCCTACCTCCCAGCCCCACCACACCCACGCTCTTTCACCCCCCACCCCAACCACATATCCCAAACCCACACCCTATCACCCCCCACACAATATATAAGAGTAAGACTCAGCACTATTATGCAATCACCTCTAGATGCACTATGCAAACACACATAAATCAGGATAAAAAAAAAATAAGTTATACTAGATGTTTGATTTTTTTAAGTATATGATTTGGGTTTTGTTTTTTTTTCTGGTTTCAAGATGGGACCTCCCTCCCCCTTCCTAAAGGATTACTTCTGGGAAAAGGGGAAGGACTTTCAGTGGCAAAGGTCAGGGGTTACGGGTGGGATTTCCAGTCCCAAGATGGTGATCTGAGGGTGGGTGTAACAGAGCACAGGGTGCTCCATTGATTCGGGGGCGGCGGGGGGGTGGGGGTGTCCCAGACAATTTAGCAGCTTAAATAAGAGGATTGAGATCTGGATCTTGATTCAACATTCTATGGTAAGCCACTAACAATGGTGTGAGGACAATAAAATGTGCTTTTTTATTGCTAAGGAACTTTTTAACAATATTCTGGGCTATGTGGACCTTCTTAAGTGCTAAAGTCTATTGATGGATTATCACTGCAGTTCAGCTGAGCCCTGTTTTCCTAACTGTGTTAATATGGCAGAGCTAGATTTCTTTGGCACATATAAGCCTTGCTTTTCCAGTGACTAATACGACTGGATAATTAAAGTGTCCCACAATACCAACCTTTTCAAAACAAAGAAATATGGATTTGTTCACTCTGATTTGTACATAGAAAGAAGACATGAGGTTTAAAACAATTAAGGCCAATACATTTGTTCTTATACTTTATTTTTGTCCTATTAGCACTGGATACATTCCAGTCAGCCCAAACCTTCCTGCCCCTGTGCTGGGACTGAAAGGCAGCTTTTGACAGCATTGTTTAGGTCTTTCACTGTCAGATACTCTTCTCCAGTCACTTCTGCCCACAAAGAAAAGCCCTTCCTTTCCTATACCTGAGTTTCTTTAATGGTCTGGTATCCTTTTTGTTCCCAAGAAGAATCAGCCTTGTGAGCCTGGTTACAGCCAGGCATTCTTCAATTAACAATTCCCCACATTGCTCTCTTAAGAATACTTTATCTTGATGATGTTGGTTTTGTTTGTTCATTTCTATTCCTGTCTGTTGTCCTATAATAGCTTCCTTTAACTTAATTCCAACGCCGGTAGAATAATCCCCAAAAGGTAAACTAAAGTATATTCTTAATCTTAAGAATATTCTTAAAAATAATACATAACTCTTTTATTTTCTACAACCTTTTAGAGACTGTTTATCATGTAAGACTCATGTAACTTTGACATTGTTATGTTAAAAATAAGAATATACAAAAAGAATTATTATCTCTGTTACTAAAAGCACTTTAGATTATTAACTCTGAAAGGAGTTTGGAAATCTAATTCACTTTTCACTTTGCTAAGAAAAAGAAAATACATTAGTTAATTTCCTTGTTTGTTCCTTGTCATTTTCACTTTTTCTCTGATTATTGGGCACCATTTTGATGTTAGAATAATAGGGTAATAAATATTTATATCCAAAACAGTTGCTTGTATAGCACTTACACTATAAAATACATTAAAGTGTTCAGTGTTGCAAATATGCTATAGTCATCAGTGAAAAGCAGATACAAACTGGTTGCTCACAATGATTCCCCAGATGGGGCTTTATTTTTACTGTGGGTGCAAACACGCAATAGTTGAATCATTTCAAGAATGTGACAATTGTCATGGTTCAGAGATGCTCACATACACTAGCAAAGGTCCTAAACGATCACTTTTCATCCATGGCAGTGCTGTTGAACTGTCACCATGGGCTGGGAATGCATATCCAACCCAGCATGCATTTGTGGTGAGTGCCTGCAGTTTCCCCATAATTTTCCTAGCAGAGGAGGGAGACTCTGATGGCTAGATGAAGTGGGGATCTGTGGAGCCTGCATCCTGGGACCTGGGGACTCCAGGGGGTGCAACAAGTTCTCCACGTCAGGCTACAGCTTTAAAAAGATTTTCCCTAGAAAGCAGTTTAAATAATTTCAATTCACCCAACCCCCACTGGGAGGTTGATGGGTGGACCTCTAATAGTAAACACCCAACAACTGCTGCGTAAGGGGAAACTGAATCAATGCACAATGATATTGGAGTGCTTTAATATCACAAAATGACTGTCAGTTCCATACTTAGTCAATGTGAACTAGCCCATTAATTACTAATTGTTCCTCTCCCAGAAGCAGGGGCACCCTCCCCACCCACTGGAACAATGAGCAGTACTAGAGCAGCCAGATGCCTTGGCGGGGAAGGATGGAGATTTGGAGCCCTGTAATGTGGAATGCATGGAGGACTGACAGGACACTAGTCATGGAAAGCTCAGTGTGCACACATATCACTTAACTATTTCATGGAGAACTCAAAATAACACCTAATTATAGAGGAATACTTTTGAAATGTTCCAGGAAGTTTAAACCATTATAAACTGATTGGTATGTCTGGGCACTTTGGTTTAAACCATATTTAATATGGTCTCTAAGTGTTGGGTGTGTCCTCAATCTCAGAATTATACAGTGAACAATAGTCACAAGTTTACTCAGTCAGAATACTTCTAAACAATACCACAGTTTTGTTTGTGTGGAAACAACACTACACATACAACATATTAGGCTTGGTTAAATAGGGAAGTATTTGATTTGGATTCAGCTGATTCAGAGGAAAGTGATTCGATTCAGTAATTCAAATCACTGTTCCCATTTGATTTGGCTATATCAGAATTGGCGATTTGGCACTGATTTGGAGATTCAGATTGGCCGGGGACAGGCAGGCACGGCCGGGCAGCTGTAGGGTCTCCCATGGCTTCTCTGGATGTGCCTGCCTCTGCCCCAGTGGGGGCAGCTGTGGGAGAAGCCCCCATAGCTGCCCTGCCTGGCCCCATTCCCATTCAGCCCCAACCTACTGGCACTTAAAAAAAAAAGCCCTGCACTCACCAGCTTCAGCAATGGTGATCATGGCCTCTGAGGCCTCATGGCAGAGCCCTTCCCCATGCAGTGCGGGGCAGTGGAGATCACCCCCCAGCTTGGCACCCACACGGCAGCTATCACATTGCACAGGTGCAGTATGGCTTGGCTGGGCACTAAGAGCTGTCTGGGAGCTGGGGCAGCTCCAGCAGCCAGCCGGAGCCTGGCACTGCTTAGCCTCAGCAGCCTCAGCTCCCAGACAGTGTGCAGAGGCCTGCCAAGCCATGCTGCATCTGCACCCTGGGGCAGCTGCTGTGTGGGTGCCAATCTGGGGGGGAGGGGTAATCCCTGCTGCACCCTCCCCTCCCATGCTGCATGGGGTAGGGCTCTGCCACAAGCCCTCAGAGGCCCTGATTGCTGCTGTTACGGCCAGTGAGTGCAGGGCTTTTTTATTTTATTTTTTTTTTTTTTAAGTGTTGCAGGGCTGGGGCCAGGCAGGGAATAGGGCTGGTAAGGGCAGCCATGGGGGCTTCCCCCATGCCTCCCCCCACCTGGGGAGAGGCAGGCACAGCCAGAGGAGCCATGGGAGAACCTGCAGCAGCCCAGATGTGCCTGCCTTTCCCCGGCTGATCCAAATCTCCGAATCAGCACCAAATTGAATGGGGACAGCAATTCAAGTCACTAAATCACTGTCCTCTGAATCAGCCAAATCCGAATCAAATTGGTGACCAATGCTTTGCACGGCCCTACAACATATGCACAAATACCCAAGCCCATCTACTGTTCAAGACTAACCTGAATGAACAATAGACCTTAGTGTGACTGATGTGTCTCCTTGGAATAACTAGCACTATTGGAATAAGTATATTACTTCCTGAAAACTCCCTGCATGAGGATATTTTGACATTCCACTAATGATCAAGAAGTATGTATACAGCTAAGCTTCATTACATAAATATTTCTACTATAATAACATTAGAATTGTGCTGTGTCTTCCCTCTGTGATAGCAAGATTTATCCCAGATATGAGATTAAAATGAAAGAGAATAAGTTAGAAATCAAAGGATCATCAAAGGAATGGCATTTTAGTCAGCTTGACTCACGCATTCCTTACTCACCACTCTCAAAGCCTTGCAGCTATATTCCCTATTGTGGTTTATCCAAATACATTTTAAACGACACAAAAAATGAACAGGGCTTCTTTTACCTGCTTTGACAGAATCTTCCACATGAAATAATGTCATAATAAGAAAATATTTCTTTATATTTCCTAATATTTCCAGCCTGAATATTCCTCTTTTTTAAAACCTATTTCATACTGTTGTAATTCTCAGAGCATCCTAATATCTTTTTCCCCTTAACTTTTACATCCATGGAATACTTGGATGTAAAAGTTAAGGGGGAGTAATGGATGTAAAAGTCCATTAGTATGCACACAGTTCTACTAGTGGAAATTGATACTGGCCTAAATGCACTTTGTTCTATAGTACTTTTAGCTAGTGGGCATCAAAACTTGCAATATTCTTTACTTATCAATTATTAAGACTAGTCTTGCTAGTCCACTGGACCTGATCTCCTCTAGTCTCAATTGCATACCTATCACTGGGCACATCTACAAATGCAGTTAATATGGACCAATAAACTCCAGACTTTATTGCTCTGGAGCTTTTTGCTCCCGGGAACATTTTTTTTTGCTTCTGGGCGTACATGTTGGGCTGATTGCTGCTTTGTCTCCACATGCTTCTCTATGATTGGCTGGGGTTCAGTGTGAATCAGTGTGGGGGCTACCTGCAGTCTGGTCCTGTGCTGAAGTACCTTGTACCCCAGCCAGCCAGGGCAGTGTCCACCTGTGTGCTGCTACACATGAAAAAACTCTGCAGCAGGGTAGTACTTGTATTTTACAAGTACTACCCTGCTGCAGAGTTAATTAGTTTTGTGTGCATACTAGGGGCATACATGTAGATGCTGAGACATTTACTACACAGTTAACTAGTCAACTACACAGTAACTGTCTCATGTAGACACACCCATTGCTAACATAGTCTTTCTGACTCATATTGCTCCATGTTTTTTGCAATACATCCATCCAAATAAAGATTAAATTGGCATCTTTGTCAAAAAATCAGTTTCATGATGCCATTCATGTGTCACTGGACCGCACTGGGCACATCTACATGAAATTCTTTACTGAGCAGTAGACCCAGTTACTGTTTAGTAAGCATCACCATCTACAATTGTGGACACTTACTGAGCAGAAATTTGGTCTAATCATGAGTAAATTTGCTACCTGTAAATACAAGCAGCAAATTAACTCCCAATTAGCTACAGCTCAGTAACATACAGGTAAACACCAACTGGGAGAAAATTTGCTCTCCACCACAAGGGGGCCACCTGCAGCTTAGTCCCAGGGCCCTGAGGCTGGGGCAACCCTTTGACTGCCCCAGCCCCAGGTCCTTAAAAGCCTGCAGGGATGCTAGGGCACTGGGCCACCTGTAGCTAGTCTCTGACCACAGTGTGTCCCTGCAGAGGCCCCAAGCCAGCCTCAGAAGGCTGCCCACACCCTGGCACCACTCTGTGGCACTGCATTACTAAGTCCTGGCACCATTACTGCCTATCTTGCATGGTTATGCTACTCTGGGTGTTGCAGGCAGCTGCCAGTTCTGGCAGCACCTTGAGCAACCTGCAGCCAGCCTCTGGCCACCGGGTCCTGCTCCAGCTGGCCCCAGGCCACCTACAGTAGCCTGCCCAGACCTGCCACTTGTGCCTGGCACACCATCACTGCGTGCCTGCCAGTTCCATGCTATCTCTGTGCACTGGGCACTGGACACAATTGTGCAGGCTTGTCATCATTGGGACTGCCATGCAGAGGCCCAGAGAGCCATCCAGGGAGCTACACTGTCATCCTTCTCAATGTCACATGATGCCCCCAAGTGGAGATTGCGGACCTCATGGCACTGTGGCGTGGGGCTGAGGTTCTCAGCCAGTTTGTGCAAACTGGGTGCTCCAATGTTCACATCTTGGAGGGCTTATCAGGCCACATGCAGGAGCATGGGAATGACCAGTCAGTGTGCCAGTGCCGCATAAAGGTCAAGGCCTTGTTGTCACAGTGGGTAATAGTCATAGACCACAACCAGAGGTAAGGACTGCCTGCAAGTCCATGCCCTTTAAGTGGAATGACATCCTTGCATCCCAGAACCCTGGCTGGAGCCATGTCATCAAGCTCTTCAAGCATGGGGAGCCTGTCTGAGCTTCTGCTGTGGCCTGGCACCCACAGGGATGCATCCCTGGGAAAGAGTCTCTCAGGCTGCCAGAAGCCCATCCTGCCATGATCCCTACTCCTGGTATCTTCCAGCAGCTCCAGGATCCTGGGACAGTGCCTTCCCCATCAGCCTTGGGGACACACCACTACTCAGGAGGCCAGGCTAGCCATGGGACCACCAGCTGCCAGCAGCTCCATGTCTTCCCCAGTTCCTCCTAAACCCAATGTCTGCCCCTGTGGAGTGAGCTAGGATGGGGAGCCTGGCAAGTGATTGCCTGTGCCTGGGCCTGCCTAGTCAACTTACTGTGGTCCCTGGGCACCTATGCAGGCACTACTGCCTTGATCTGAGGCTGGGCAATATACAACCCCCTGGTACACGGCTTCTTATCTCAGAAATGTTGCAAACTATCACAAACAAGCCCTTTTTCCTGGTGCTGTAGGACCTGCTGCTGCATGCGGGGGAGAGGTACCAGTTGGCAGTTGGGATTCACTTCCAGGGTCACCACCAACTTCAGCTGGGGCCCTGTGTGTGCTGGCTCTGGCAGACCAGAACACAGGATCAGACCCGGTTGCTGGACCAGCTGGTCACAGTGGCCAAGGAGTGCCTGGCAGATTCATGGGCCTAGTGCATGGAGGACATTGCCCACGAGGTGGTGAGGGACTGGCACAAGGAGGTGAGGGACCAGGCAGAACAGAAGTTCTGGGGCAGGCTTCTGGCCTTGGAGGAGAGGCACATGGAAATCCTGGAGTAGCAAGCTGTCTTGGTGACCAGGGCAGGAGAACTGTCAGGTGCTGGACACTGTTCTGGCCCTGGTGGTCACCTTCATGATGCCTGCTGCCCTGCCTTCAGCCACACCTCTGCTATCCCCTGGCATCCACCTGCCACCAAACAACAGGCCCCTGTGTGTCTGGGCTGAGGTGCAGTGGTGCCTTCACCAGCCAGGTGCCCCTGTCCTGATTTCCACCCTGAGACCCCTGCCACCCAGCCCTCTTTCCAGGCCCAGCCCCACCACTCACTCCAGCTGCATGCAGCACCAAAGAAGGAGCTCCCACAGTGGGACCAGCACTGTGCATGGGTCTTGCTCGCCTGGCCCATTGGCTGCAGGAGGAGGAGCTGGTTGTGCTGGCAGAGTAGCACCTGCTGTCACCCCCAGGCAAAGTTCCTGCCTGCCAGGATCACTGCTGTATGCACACCCATGGGGGAGTGGCCAGAGGCTGGGGTGCTGGGCACCTGTCCCCGGGCTCTAACCCCAAGTGCCCCCACCACACAGCCCCCGACCCTAGGAGGGCACACACAGCACTGTACATAGTTTGCATGGGAAAGAGGATGCTTTATTGGTGTTTGATACAGTGGGTGGTGGAAAGGTTATGTGGGGGGGGAGAGGGGGAAGGGCTCTGTGATTCGGGGTGGGGGACAGGGGGATAGGCTCTGTTTGTGGGGGAGGGAGAGGGAAGAGGGTTTTTGGAGATGAATAAAGTGCTTTTCTGAGAACTGTCCACAGTGATTGTGGTGCTGGGGGTGTTCAGTGGGGTGAGGATCTGTGGGCTGCTGTCCAGGTGGGCTACAGCAGGGGGGACAAGAGGAGATGGTTGTCCAGCACCTTTTGCACCTGGTAACTTGTCCCTCACTCCTGGATGAGCGACTTGCCTGGGGCCTCAGTGTGGGGAGCCCAATGTTGTCACTGCCACCACAACTGGCACTCCTGGTGCCAGGTGTCTTGTGCCCACTGTACCTCCTCAGCTCAGGGCTCATGAAACAGCTCCCCCACCTGGGCCTCATAGATGTTATTCAGCATGCAGGCTGTGATGATGACCCAGGGGAGGCTGGCCTCAGCGACCTCAAAGTGTGTGATGAGTGTGTGCCATCATCACTTCAGATGGCAAAAGGCACACTCCACCAGTGCATGGATCCAGCCCAGGCACTAGTTAAAGTGTGCCTGGTGGGGGTGCAGGCCTATTTGTTCTCTTCAGCCTTGGGCTTAGTCCACTAAGTCACGTATTAGCCACTGCTGAGTGGGGAGGCTATTGGCAAAGGAAGCAACAGATTCTGGGGGGACAACAAATGACAAAAGGACATGCACATGGGCCACAGGGTCAAAAGAAGTGCACCAGCTGGGGACACCAAGCAGAGGACCCCAGACAGCACTCATTGACTCTCAAAGGCATTGAGAGAGCTGGCAGACACTGCCCAGTGGTGCTCTGCCCGGAGATGGGATCAAAGGAGGCCAAGGAAAACATCCCCACAGTCCCCAGGATCCCTCCCAGCCAGAATCTCCTTCCTGGTTAAGGAGATGGCCAGGTTGGCCAAGGCCAGGAAGAGTGGGACTTCTGGTGGGAGTGTAGGGCCATATGAGCCAGGGGAGGAGCGGATAGGTGGGGTCCCCAATGAGGAGAGGTAGGACCACCACTGCACCCAGCTGGAGGTCTGGCACCCCCAGGGCAAAGTGCCTGCTTTCCAGCCAGGCTGGCAGGATGGAGCTGTGGAGGTTGCAGGTGTCGTGGGCATTGCCTGCCCAGCCAGCTTTCACATTGGCGAACATGCCATGGTGGTCAACAGCCTGAAGTATGACAGAGTGGAAGCCCTGCAGGCTGTAGTTGGGTCCATTGCCATGGGGTGGTCAGGTGATAGGGATTTGGGTCCCATCTAGGGCCCCAATACACTGGGGGAAGTCCAGGGTGCAGAACCCTGCCACCACCTCCAGGGGGTCATGCATCCAGAGCACAGTGTGTCCTAGTATGTCCTGGAGAATGCTGCACACCTCCAGGATAGACTCCCCAGCTGTCACCTTGCCCATGCTGAAGAGGTGGCCAACATAGTGCAGGCTAGCAGGCATGGCCAGCTTCAGCAGGGTGATGGCCAGCTGAGTGTCTATAGGGAGGGGTGGCCATATAACTCTGTCCTTCCACTCCTGGTGCAGGCTGAGTCGGTCAAGGAGCTCTTGGAGGGTGGCCCAGGTCATCTGAAATGTCTCCAGCCACTGCTTGTTGTCCCAAGTGCTCTGGACGACATGAAGCCACCAGTTCTGGCTGGCCCGGCATGCCCACAGGTGGTGCGGCTGGTGGCCCAGGAGAGCATGGATGGCCTCAGTGGTAGCATCCAGGAATACATAAGTAGCATCCCTGCTTGGGTCTGGGCAGCAGCATGGGCTCTGGGAGCCAGCAGATTGGGGCAGGAGGCCTGGGACAGTACGGTGAGCCGGGCCAGGTGAGTGGCCACCAGGTCCAAGAATGACCTGAGCCAGGTGGTGGTCACCATGGCAGGTCAGCACAGTGAGCAGTGGGCAAGCAGGAGCCAGGGGCACTGGACTTTGCTCCTGGGGCCTGGGGGTGGAGCAGCCATGGCGCAGTTGGGCAGAGGCTCCAGTGACAGCCACTGCATGCTGCTACTATGCTCTGCGTGCTGCTACAGACCAGGAAGGCAGATAACCAGGAAGCAGCATGTGGAGCTGCCTTTTAAAGATGGCCGCTGGCTGCAAGCAGCTTCAGCTGACACCTCCAGCTCCCCCTGGCTGGTGCAGGGGGCTGGTGCAGGGGTGGGAGGTGGGGGCAGGAAACAGATTGCTGCTGGGAGCATCAAATCTGATCCTGCATCCTTGTACATGTAAACACCTGCCCAGGGTGGGTTTACTCTAGAGTAATTTACTCTAGAGTAAACTCACCCTGCAGCATTTGCACGTGTAGACAATGGAACTGATCTATGCCTCAAAGCAGGCCATTGTCTAGGAAACCATATGCCTTTCTGAATGAGTTAGTTTCTGAGATTTCACCCTGCCCTGCCTTCTACTGTGGCTAATCATCAACACACTGGAAATATTGTTTGAATTTCTTGTGCTATTACTTTCAGAACAATCCTCTGATGGAAACAGGTTTGGGAATTAACTCAGTAGTAACCACTGTATTGTTAACAACACATTTCTCTCCTATCTTTCCTGTATGAATAAATAACTTTAAAGAAAGGATGCTGAATGTGTCAAACAATAAAAAATTGTCACTACAGGATATTTTCCATAACACACTTTTCTCAGTATGTTTCCTGCATCACTGAAATTATGGAATTCTTGAAGAGTAAATCTGCATTATTTATGGGAAAGGACATACCTTTATTATTTTTACTGACATAATATAGGATAAATCAAAGTCCCAGTAGAAATGCTGTGTGCTTTCAATCACATAATCTCATGGCAGGGACCATAAAACTATCATCTATAGCCAAAGAAAGCAGGCAGAAGTTTCTCTCTTTCTATATGTCCGTGCATCATCATTAATACATATGTGCATATGGTGGTGTCTGTGCAGCTGTCTGTATGTAGCTGCATGCATATGTCTGAGGTTATAAATGAATGGCAGTAGGTGGCTATGTCACATTCATTACCACATATACCCCATGCATATTTGCACCATATATACCCATGCATAATAGCTGCTTAATATGTATGCTATTATACATACGTGGCTACTTAATATGTATGCTAATCAGTTGCTTATGAGGGTGGACCTAGATCCCATCCTCTATATGCCATGCTTCTTGAGTAGGACACCATCCTTTTCTCTCTGCAAGGATGAAATTCATTAGATCACAGCCAGGTACAGATATTACACTTTTACCTGTACATGTGACCAGAAACCAAGTTTGGCACACAAAGCCAGTCTACACCTATAACAAAACTGAAGTTTGGCATGCAGTGGGCATGCCTACATGTTCATTCATGTGCCTTTGTTACTGCACATTAAGAATAGTACCTCTAATATGAGGTACTACATAAAGGCGCAGTAGCAAAGACAAACTTTTTTGTGACATCTAATATGCAGTAGACTAATTCCATTGTGCCTTTGTGCATTAGCACGATTTTTGCTGTGATGTGCTAATGCACAGTAGAATAGGCTACTGTGCATTACAGACTGCTTTAAAAATGGTGTAACCCAGTCTAAAATTTGGCCACAAAGGGTGAATGTGTGTTCAGTTCCCTACTGATCTAAACTATGCCACTTACAGAAAACTGAGTAATTAGATTGATTCTGCCTCAGGCTTTTTGAATGTTTGCATGAGGTTTTCATTTTTTCAATCCAAATATTTTTTTAATGAGAAGTAGCTTTTCAACAAACTAACAAAATTATGGATAACTTTTATTTTAGTTGAATTTTTCTGGATTCCTGATTTTAAAAAAAAAGCAAAGTGATGTTTTGCTAAAATTTTATGGCTTTGTTTATGACTTCTGTATTGTCAGGAGTGTGTTCAAAACAGATTTGACAGGTAGAACTGGGAAAAAAGGTGAATGGAACAATTTGCCATCAGAAAATGAAGTATTTTTAAAATTGAAATATTCCAGCTTAACTACTTGAATTTTGTCACTGTTTTTATAAGCTTTTGACATTACTGAAAGGAAATGTTTCAGTGGTCCCAGCCAGATCCTTCTTTGCTTTTTGTAGTGCAAGAGATGTCAACATTTCAGCTGCTAGGTCTAATTTGTAATGAAAGAAAAAAAGGAAAGAAAAAAGAAAACAGAGTGTTGGAATTTCCTGCGATTTTGGTTGAGATGGTCATGATAGTATTTTTCTTAATAAAGTTTGTGATAATCAATCTACAACCTACATAAATCCTAAAGATAATGTCTTATTCTTGCATCCTAACAGCAACACGTGGCACGAAAGGGGCAGCAACAACTTCTAGTTGCTGTCACTGCCACTGTTGTAATTGTGAGTTAGACAAAAGTCTGGTTTTCTCATCTCCCGCCCCCATCACCCTGCTCTAGTTATGCAACTGCATCTTAAATTGTACTATGTACAGTGTCTGGAACATTCTCTTTAAAGATGCCTTTTTCTGCTGTCAATGTATTTCCTTTGTGGAATACACTGAATGATGTCTTGACTTGAACCATTCTCTTCATCATGGAGAATACTTATTCATCATAGACAGTACTCTTTCCACTGCAACATTGCTCATAAAATGGATAGCAAGTGGATCACTGTTTTCTGAAGAACTTGATGTTTGCAGTTGGAGAAGCTGAAGAGAAACTGATTCTCTTGTGATCCATTCATTCTACATACTAGAGCTCTGCTATTGCTTCATGGAGTATACAAGGTTCACTTGTGCAATGCTTTTTCATCCAGTCAGCTACATTTGTAGCATTGTCACAGTCCATCATGTCTTCAGACGTGAGTATGAAAACTAAGTACTTACCTGTTTCAAATAACTTGTAACCTTTGTCCAAGGAATCAGTTCTTTTCTTGTATAAATTCAATGCATTAAATTTAAATGCAGTTTGAAGAGTGGTAGGCAATTTCCCCCAAATCCTAGTTTATTGTGAAAGCAAAGAGTTGTCTCACAGCCTCTTCATGCATCTGTGGCCTGAGCTGCATAACTTCCAAGCACTTTGAATGTGGTGTGTAACACACTCATATATGTGTGCACAAAATGCAAACAGGATTCAGAGAGAAAGAGATCTCTGTCACTAGTCAGCTCATATTCTTGGCCAGTGATGAAGTCCCACATTATTGTATGAGTATTTTGTTGCCTTTGTGAAGTACTTTTTTCAGTTTTCCAGCATTTCAAAAGCCTCTCAACAGCTGGAAGAAGAGACACATGCCTTACCAGCCTGTGCCTCAGAAGACTGCTGTATCTTTTTAACACAAATGCAAAAACATTTCTGAAGTTCTTTCATCTTCTTAGCAGTTTGAACACTCATCATGAATCTTGATTGTCAAACTCCACTTTGTACTTCATCTGCTTATGTCCATGCGTGGCTGTCATGTAGCACATAGGCATTTCTTTGCTTGCAATAAGTTAGGTCGTTCTGCTTTTAAGTTGAAAATAAAATACATTTTCCCCCTATCATTAACCAATGTGTTGTCAACTGCAAAGCATGCCAAATTCTCCAACATCAACACATCGGCATTCAACATTTTGCATATGTTATTGCCATTAGCACTGAGTGTTTCTTCAGAGTCTTTCAAGCAAGCCTTCTGCAACATTACTGCATAGGGAAATACTATATAATCAGTGGGTAACACTTAAATTTGCCTCTGTATGAAATAGTAGCTATGGAAAATGACTTATTGTCTTCAAAATCATTCAACTGAATAAGGTGTCAAAACATTTTTCACTATGTGTTTCGATTTTGTCCTCCCACAGTGAATTTTTTTGCCTCAACTTTGAATGTGAAACCACTTTACCAGTCAGCTTTATCCTGCAGTCAAGTGACAAATAGCTCTGATGAAACAAAACCAATGTGGTGCCTATCTTCAAGGAAGGGAGGAAAGTAGATCTGGGGGACTACAGGCCAATCAGCTTGACCTGGAAAGATTTTGGAAAAACATATTAGAGACCATTCTAGACAAGCTGGCTGATGGCAATATCCTGAGGAATAGCTAGCATGGGTTTGTTGCGTCAGGTCTTGCCTGACCAATTTCATTTCCTTCTATGACCAAGTGACATAGCACCTGGACAAGGGAGAAGAGATTGATGTCATATATCTGGACTTTAAAAAAGCCTTCGATCTGGTGTCCCATGATCTCCTCATGATCTGCCTGTGTAAGGTTGAAGACCTAGTTGAACGTTATGTGACCCTGTGGCTGGCAGGTACAGGAGAGTAGAGGGCCGTGAGGCAAAGAGAAGGTGCTTGGGAGGTTGGTTGGAGTGTTTTCATGCCTGAGAGGTGTAGAGTGTGAAGCAGAGAAGCGAAAGGATACTAACCTGAAACTGAAGTCTCCCACCTACTGATACAGAATAGATTGATGTTACTAGCATACTACAGAGAAGGAAACTGCATGAGGGATGTCCTGGTTTATCTGCCTGTACTTTTCCACAGCAGCAAGACCCTGCAGTCCCTATAGGGAAATACCACCCTTCCTTACCTGTGTTTAAGTCTGTATGTATCCGTGTGTTCCATAGTGTTGTAAATAGTAGGCACCTCAATTGTGCGTGTGTACACACACACACACACACACACACACACACACTATTTAATATAGTATAGTGTTCTTTTAGGATAAGATGTTGATATTTTATAGTAACTGGTTGTTAGGTGTTAAATAAACAGCTCAATTTGTTTATTCTTAAATTGTGTGTGCAGTGCCTCATTTAGGAAGGGTCCAGGTATCTGGATGACAGATGCCAGAGCTCAGGTCCACTCTCTAGCTCTTCCCTGCCCATCGTTCATGGGGTAGCTAACATTGGATTAAAAGTTAAATTGATTTTGGCCCCTAGCACCTGCTCAGAGTCCCTGACAGCACTAGGCCCAACCTGGTTTGCCTGATTAGCATCCCTGACAATGGATGATGAAAAGGAACTTAGTCAAATAAGATACAGCTACTCCTTGAAAGGCCTTTAAATTATAAGAATTAGAATGTAGACATCAAGGCACAATTTATGGAGGAATCTGCATACAGAGAATTCAGATTGTGATACGTTATGATCTTCATACACCTGCTACAGTTCACACTTCTGAGCCCTGAACAATCTGCATGTAAACAAGCTGCATCAAGTCTGTAGAACTCATCTAATAGCCCAACCTGGAAAAGAGAAGAGCATTCATCAACAGCAGTTTTGAATCTTGACAGATATCATAACATGCAGATTCAGTGATGGAATTTAGATATAGATGCTGAGATAAATTAGTGATAAGCTACCCCAGACTCTTAATGCTTTGAGCTGGAGTCAAAACAGCATTGTCCAATAAAATTGCCAAGGCTGGAGCTATGCTCAACAGACACTTTGAGCCCATTAGTAAAATCCTGAATTGTTCAGATTTAATTTCATGCAGTTAATGCATATGACTACATGCTTATGTATTTTGGACATTACCATTTTTTAATTCAGTTATTTTAACAACATGTAACAAACCTCATTAAATCTGAAGAGAAATATTGAACAGTGCATGTACATTACTTAAACACCAGCAGCTTCGTGCCCCTGTGACCTCTGGATCCAGGAATTGAGAGGGTCTTATCACACCTGGGATGTTTAAGTATACAATTCCCAGAATATGATGTTGTCCATCTTTCTCTGCCAAAGACCACCAATGGAAGAAAGGATAATTTTTTATTTTCCTGTTAAGTAACTTTTTACTATGAAAGCCACAGATGTATTAAGGCTGTAGAGAAACATAAAATACAGGAAATTTAAATAACTAAGAAAAATATTGATATGTGAAAGCCTTCTTTTTCTAAGCAGCCAATTATGTCTAGAATTATCTAGAGTAAACAGACAAGAAAGGAGCCTCGACGGAATCCTATACCGGTTGCAACAGCGTTCCTGCTCGTGTCTTTGACCTGGAAACTGAGAATAAATTTCAAGCTCAAGGATTTAACAGAAATAAACAGAAATGAATATCATATTTCAGAATCCAATACTGCACTGCTTCAGGGGAGTCACTCAGCTCTTTACAGCTCCCTTCACTTGTGCTGGAATAAAAGGTGAGCCTTTCTTCTCTTGCTCTCTTTTCATTTTAGCATGTGGCAAGGATGACAAAAGAAGAAAATCAGAACCTTGGAGCTACAATGACCTTCACACAAAAAATGACTTAGAATGGAATTTAAATTGTTGATGACTTTCATAATTGTCTTCTTGATTTCATATCCTTTTAAAATTACTCTATAATAAAACATTAATCCTTGCTTCACTTTCAGATGGTTCATTATGCATAATATTGCACAGGAATAAGACTTCAGCAACTCTCAAATACAGCAATATTTCTGTGCCATTTCTCTTCTCAGATGGGTTCACTGAACTCTAGTGGAGAAATTCCTAGCTTTTCAGAATAGGGATCAGTAGGGTTTGGGGGATCATGGTCTGGATGATTTTTAAACACTCTGGGCATATCTACACATGCCCTATGGCGCTGTTACTACTGTACCATCATTTATTGCTTTCTTTTGGAAGTACTATATGATGGCACAGTAACAGCCCATACTTCACCATTCGCATGGTGCATGGTTATTTTTAGCCACTATGTCACCATAGCAACATGCTCTACTGAGGCTGCGGTGTCAGTTTTTGCCTGCCAATGCTATGAATCCCTATGAATCGCACACCAGTAGTTATGACATACAATCCTTCAGTGGAAACTATATGGAAAATCTTTGAACAGTTGTAACCCATACTAGAAAACCCAATTCTTAGAGAGATCTTTCCAGAACCACCCATCCTACTTTTTAAACAAGCACTGAACCTTCCCAACCTCATCACCAGAAGCAAATTTCCCATGGCCTAAAGCACACCGAATGAACCCAGACCATGCTGGGACAAGAAATGTAAAACCTGCCAATACATCTTCACCACCCTGGCAATTACTACATCCCAGAACAGAATCATCAACATTCCTGGATCTTACAGCTGCACCTCCAGAAATATAATAGATCTCATCCAGTTCACTAAATGCCTGGATGGAAAATATGTAGGAGAAATCAAACAATAACTGCATACCACAGTGAACGCACACCAAAAATCTATGAAAGACAAAAATACCCAGTTACTGGTGGGTGTACACTTTTCACAAGATAAACTCTCTCTCTCTGATCTCTCAGTTCTAATCCTCAAAGTCAATTTACAAAACACCTTTCATAGATAAGCCTATGAATTTCACTTCATAAATCTACTGGATACAAAAAAATCATGGACTAAATATAGACATTGGATTTATGGCACATTATAACCTGCCTGCCATCTAATAACCCCAGGTAACTTGTTGGCATTTTACAAGCTACGTTCTTCTGTCACCAGTTCAATGTTCCCCCTTTTCCCCCTGCCCCTTCCTGTCTCACACCTCTTGTCTTCCACCCCTCTGATCCTCACTGCTAGGCAATGTGCATTTTCATAAACCTGCATTTTGCATTTTGGCTTCTGTTCTACACAGGAGAGCACACAATTCACCAGCAGACTCTTGATATGCCTAAAGAAGGGTGTCTGTGCCTGAAAGCTTGCAAAAACATTTTTTCAAACTATTTAGTTGGTCTAATAAAAGATATCACATTTACCCAAAGAATCTTGTCTGCCTATGTCCTTAAACCAATACAGCTACAATGAACAACCCTAAAACTGTTGAATATTCACACAAAGATACTTTCCATCTGAAAGCAGTTTCATAGAATCATAGAAAATTAGTGTTGGAAGGGAACTCAGGAGGTCATCTAGTTCAACCCCCCTGTTCAGAGCAGGACCATCCCCACCAATATCATCCTGGCCAAGGCTTTGTCTACCCAGGTCTTAAAAACTTCCAAGGATGGAGATTCCACAATCTCCCTGGGTAACCTGTTCCTGTGTTACTATCCTCCTGGTGACAAAGTTTTTCCTAATATCTAACTTAAACTTCCCTTGCTGCAACTTGAGACCTCTTTGTTCTATCATCTGCCACCACTGAGAACAGTCTAGCTCCATCCTCTTTTGAACCCCGCTTCAGGTAGTTGAAGGCTGCTATTAAATGCCCTCTCAGTCTTCTCTTCTCTTGATTAAATAAGCCCAGTTCCCTCAGCCTCTCCTCAGAAGTCATGTGCCCCAGCCCCTGAATCATTTTTGTTGCCCTCTGCTGGACTCTCTCCAATTTGTCTATATCCTTTCTGTAGAGGAGGGCCCAAAACTGCACACCAGGTGTGGCCTTAGCAGTGTCAAATAGAGGGGAAGAATCACTTCCCCCGATCTGCTAGCAATGCTCCTACTAATGCAGCCCAGTATGTTGTTAGCATTGTTCACAACAAGGGCACACTGTTGGCTCATTCACTAATATGTTAAAAGAATTGGAGGCACAGGGGACAAACCTTAGTTCCATTCCTACTGTGCAGATATTTACATCAGAAAAAACACCACAAATGATAAGAAATAGGCTTGTTGTATGGAAGTCAGAGCAGGGATCTCAGGGATTGAATAATACATAGAAAATAGTCTATTTCTTCTTTCCTGGTTCCATTTTCTACCTATTACTCTTACATTGATGGAATTGATGTGGAAAATTTTAGGCACCCCAACATCTCTTTGACATCAAGAACTGTTCCATCTCTCCATTACCTCACCTGTTGTTCTTCCTGGTAAAGTGCATGAGGGAGAGAACTGAATAGGAAGGAGGAAAAAGAAAGTCCTGGCTGCAGAACTAAATAAGCAATGAAAATTCCACCTTGTACATATATATCCTGTTCTACGTGTGGGTCAGTAAAAGGAACAGACAGGGAGAGAAGCTGAAGTTTTTCTCTCAAGCTTCACGATGGGGAGAAGTATTGTCACATTGTTTCTTCTATTGAGTTTGATGACAAGAAGCGAAACAAAGGAATGAAAGCAGAATACAGACTCCCCCACCATGAAAAGCTAATACTTTATTTCCAAGTTGATATTATTCACCAGAATAAAACACTCTATGAAAGCAAATACTATTTCAAGGGAGAGCGAGCAACTTACAAAGCCAAGGCATATGAACAGGGACAATGCATGAGAATATGTTTTTTCCACAAAATAGTTATAGTTGAAAGTTTGTCTTTCTTGCTATGTTTCTGGGAACTGTGGTAAGCTGGGGAAATATGAAGTGATCATTACAAAATTGAATTGATATTTAAAGCACCTGATGTGCTGTGAGTCAGTTCTTAGTATATCTGGCATCCTAGAACACGTTGTGAAGTAGGTATCAGTATATTAAAATGTTGTTTACAACATCCAATTAATGTTCCCAGTGAGATAAATCCATCTCTAATTACTAGGAAAATAGTGTGACTTTAAAGAGCATATCCTGTCATTTACAGAAGGAGAATACCAGTGGCCTATTACTGATAGGCCACTCCAGCAGAAGGCAACAAAAATGGTTAGGGAGCTGGGGCCATGACTTCTGAGGAGAGGCTGAGGGAACTGGTCTTATTCAGTCTGGAGAAGAGAAGACTGAGGTGGGATTTAATAGCAGCCTACAACTACTTGAAGTGTGGTTCTGAAGATGACAGAGCTAGACTGTTCTCAGTGGTGGCAGATGACAGAACAAGGAGTAATAGTCTCAAGTTGCAGAAAGGGAAGTTTAGGTTAGATATTAGAAAAAAACTCTCTCACTGGGAGGGTAGTAAGACAGTAAGACATCCTGGGAGGTTTTTAAGACCCAGCTAGACAAAGCCTCAGCTGGGATGATATAGATTTCATAGATTTCATAGACATTCGGGCTGGAAGGGACCCCGGAGGATCATAGAGTCCAGCCCCCTGCCCTAGGGGCAGGAAGTCAGCAGGGATCATAGGATCCCAAAAAGGTAAACATCCAAATGTGTCTTGAAAGCATTCAAAGTGGGAGCTTGAACCACCTCCAGTGGCTGTCTATTCCAAACCTTGGAGGCTCGGACATTAAAGAAGGTCTTCCTTATGTCCAGCCTGAATCAGTCACGGAGGAGTTTGTGACCATTCAATCTTGTCATCCCTTGAGGCGCTCTGGTGAAAAAGACGTTCCCCCAGATCCTGGTGGATAAACCTGTAGGTGGCCACCAGATCACCCCTGAGCCTGTGCTTTTTCAGGCTGAGAAGTCCCATGGCTCTCAGCCTCTCCTCATAAGGTCTGTTTTCCTGACCTCTGATCATGTGAGCGGCTCTCCTCTGCACTCTCTCAAGGTTCTCCACATCCTTTTTGAATTGTGGAGCCCAAAACTGGACATAGTACTCCAGCTGTGGCCTCACCAAGGCTGAGTACAATGGGAAAATGATGTCCTGGATTTGCTTGAGAAGTATCTATGGATGCAAGCCAGCATTTGCTTGCTTTACTAGCTGCAGCATCACATTGAATGCTCATGTTCATCTTGTGGTCAATCATGACCCCCAAGTCCCTTTCATCTGTAGTGCTAACCACCATAGCACTGCTGAACCTATAAGCATGCTGCTGGTTTTTCCTCCCAAGGTGGGGACCCTTGCATGTTTCAGTGTTAAACACCATCAGGTTCTCATCCGCCCATTTCCTGAGCCTGTCAAGATCTGCCTGGATCACCCTCCTGTCCTCAGGTGTGGATGCTTTACCCCAGAGTTTGGTGTCATCGGTGAACTTGGCCAACCTGCTTCTGACTCCAATATCTACATCATTGATGAAGGTGTTAAAAAGTATAGGCCCTAGGACAGAGCCTTGAGGGACCCCACTGGTCACAGCGTATCATGATGATTGACTTCCGTTCACCACCACCCTCTGGGTCCTACCGCAGAGCCAATTCCCCAGCCAGCAGATAGTGGTGAGGTCAAGGCCACTGTTAGCCAGTCTTGCCAAGAGGTGATCATGGGATACCAGATCAAAAGCTTTTTTAAAGTCAAGATATATGACATCAATCTCTTCCCCCTTGTCCAGGTGATAGGTCACCTGGTTGTAAAAGGAAATGAGATTGGTTAAGCAAGACCTACGCGCAACAACCTATGCTGAGTATCCCTCAGGATATTGCTGTCAGCTAGTCTGTTAAGGATGGCATCTCTGATTTTTTTTTCCAAGACCTTCCTCAGGATAGAGCTTAGGCTGATGGGCCTGTAGTTTGCCAGATCTACTTTCCTTCTTTTCTTGAAGATAGGCATGACATTGGCCTTCTTCCAATCTTTGGGCACTTTACTAGAGCACCAGGAATTCTCAAAGATCCGTGCCAGGGGCTGAGCTATGATGCATATAGTTGGGGATGGTCCTGGTTTGAGTAGGGGGGTTGGACTAGATGACCTTCTAGGTCCCTTCTAACTGTAATTTTATACGATTGCATGATAACTCACTTTGAATTCCTCACCAGGACCTGGTTTTCAGAGATGCTGAATGATCCCAGCAGTGAGTTCAAAAGGAGCCAAGAAAAAATGAGCACATCTCAGAACTAGGCCTTCCACTTGTAGCATGGACATTCATAGTAAAATGTATTAATTTCACTTCTGACTCGCATTAAGATTTACTTTGAGTGGTTTTAGCCTATGCACCTAGGAAGATTTAAAACTGAAATGAATAACCAAAGGTTAAGATTTAATTCCTGACATATTAAGGACTATAGGGAGAGTCTTTGCAGGTGTCTGGAACTGTCTTTTCTGAATACATCTTGCCAAAATTGTCATATTAGTTTTGATGGTTTTACATTAAGTTACTCTCTTCCAATAACTAAGTTTGATCATAGGTGGATTCAAATCAAAATTTATTTCAGAAAGCCTGACCAAAGAACAACTTACTGCCATGGTTAACAGGAATAGCTGCACCTCTCTCCCTTTTTTGTCTTTCTGGCTATAAGTAGGCATCATCCTTGTCCTTCCATAAAACTTTTTATCGCAGGACAAAACACAACCATACAAGATGTTTTTGCCCCTTGTGGCACTACAAACATCTAAAAAGGGTTTCTTGATAATTCCTAGTAATAGTTTTTGTTGCTTTATCATGACAGATATCTGAAGGTTTATGGCAGAATATGCACACTCTGGAATTTCCCCTAAAGTAGATTTCCCAGGGCACGATTTCATGGTTTGGCCCTGTCCCAGGTTGTGTGTCTGCAAACTTGGGGAACCTCCATGGAACCCCACTCCACACTTGCAGATGTAAAGAATTCTTCTGCAATGGATTGCCATGACACATGTTTCATTCTTCCTAGCCCTGATCCTGGGCACATGTCTGCAAGTGGGGTGTTGGGCCCCTGGGGGTTTCCCCAAACTTGAAAATGTGCTCTGGGTTGAAGCCAGACCCTGGAGCTATTGTACTTCAGGATCAGGCCCCTGGAGCCCCAGGAGTGGCAGGGGCCTGACCTTATGTGATGAGGGAACCAGGTGACATCTATACCTGCAGCTCAAGCAGATCATCTGTAACAGGATACATCCTGGCACTACTGACCCTACAACAAAAATTCATGCCTTTTTATAGCCTCTTCTGTGTACATCCATCCATGGTGTCAGACCTCATACCCTTTTACTTGCCCTGTAAGGCTGGAAAGGCCATCAAGTCCAACTGGGGATCGGACCTGCAACCTTGGCATGTTCAGCACCATGCTTTAACCAACTGAGCTCCTAATACATGTTTCTTTCACAGCTAGAACTTAACGACATCTGAAAACTGAACATATAAAATACATAGTTCCAAATAATAGTAATAGTAAGGCTAGCTGAGCTTACTAATAGTGTACAAGAAGGTGCTCTCAACTGTCACTTGCACTTTCTGCCAATGGTCAGTAGGTCCATTTATTCTGGCAGCATCATGTCCTGGGGCTAGATTGTCTTAACTAGTCATGGCTGTTGCCCGACTGAGACATTCATAGACAAAATGGCCGACTTAATGCTCTCTTCCTTCCTCCCTACAGCAAGTTGGAGATGGTGACACCTATGCCTCCTCAGTATATTTTGTTTGGGGTGACAGACTTATAAGGCCACAAGGCAACATCATGTAACACCATGTTGTTTGTGACCACTGATTTCCATCATAGATCATTTTCATCATTACATCATATTCATTAAATGATAGTAATGCACAGGACCCTAAATTGTATTGGATTTTCTTTTTTTTTTTGCTTTATGTGGCTTGTTATACTTCTACAAATACTCAGTCTCTGCCATATCTATTCTTAAAATCACAGCCTCTCTCATTCTTAGTTTTCCATTACACAAAATATGTTATGGTGAAAAACTGCATTTAATTGAAGCTGCCTTGTCATTTAAAAACACTAGCAATTGATCAGGATAACTCAGGAGTCTTTTAGCCTAATATTTCTAATTTTAATATTATTTTTCCATCAGCCTATTGGATTTCAAAGAGTGGGAGTAGTGATTACATATCTAAACCCAAATTGCAATGCAAACTTTTTAAACTTATATCCACTGAAATACAGTCCTATATCAAGTATGCCATATCTATCAAAAACAGTTTTGCAAAATCATCTGTCAGGGAAGTGAGAATAATGGTCTGGAACAAGCCATTGTTTTTTCCAATGAGTGTAAACAAATCTTGCCTAATTTATTCCATGGAACAAATTCTTCCTTGGCTACCAGGATAGCTTTTTTCTTTACTTGGATTTATTTTTAGCTTCTGTAACATGTCTAATAATTGCCTATATGTTGCTCATCATGAGGCCAGTATTACCTGTCTCTGGTTTTTCTGTTGCATTTTTCTTTCTCTACCTGAGCTCAGTGAGTCCTTTTTAATATTTTGTCTGTAACATTTTAGGAACTACCATCTAGCATCTTTAAGCAAAAGATCATCTGAATCTGAGAATTCCCCACTGAATGAGTGGAAGGGGCTGGGAAATGCTGTCCCAGTTACAGCTGCCCTGTGTTAATAGCCTTAATCACTCTTACAGGTTCTTATCCTGAACATACAGCTTTAGCAGTCGCACTCCATATACCAAGGCCCCCTCTACACATTACAGGTACTGCACAATTAACTGGTTAATTGCACAATAACCTGGAGACCATCTACACGTGCAAAGTACCTATCACACAGTAAAAAACCCCAACCAGCTATAAAGTTAGACCTTGACAATATGTACTAACTTTACTGCTATTTGCTATTGAGCTTTAATTTTCATGTGTAGCACTGTCTCCTCTGCTGCTGGGATCCCTATTAGCTGAGGGGGCTCCCAGCTGCAGGGGTGCACCATGCCCAGCTGGGGTTGGGAGTCCTGCAACTGAGAAGACTTCAGCCCCAGCAGCTGCTACTCTGGGTCCCAGCAGCACAGGGACCCAGTATTCAGCAGCTGTGGATGCTGAGTACCAGGACCCAGCTGGGTCCTGGGAGCCAGGAGCATGGCTACCTGAAGGGTCACTGAAAGCCTGGGCCTGGTTATAGTTTCCATTGTCCTCCACCCCCGCAGTTAAAATGTTACCCTTTGCACTATCATGCTATTGTTGTATTTGCTAGTGAAGCACCTCAGGCGATGAGCAATAGCTGAGCAGCTGTCTGTAGAAACACGTCCTCTCAAAAGGTGTGATACATCTAACATGGACTATTTTGCAAAGGACTGTTCCTGAATATTTGCTGATACCTCCAGTTTAGATAGATTTAGTGTCAGCCATAATCTGTTAAATTTCTGGTCTTGGTGGGAGTAGAAAAGGTTTCCTTTATAAATATTCATTTGACAGTTTTGGGTCTATGGCAAAGGAACAAGATTTTTTCTTTGTCTTACAACAAACAAGTTTCCCTGATCAGTTGGTTCTTCTATGACATGTAAAGCAACATCCATATTCAATGTCTCTTTTAGCCTTTACCTTAGCAAGAAAGTAGCAGTCTATAGGACAGGATTGGGCGGTTTGAGGGATGATTTTGTTTTTTCAGCTCAAGTCTGTTGTTAGCTTCCCTGTCTCCTGGAAGATGTTTTTAAACTGCTTTGCAATATTCTGGTGCCTTGTGACTCCAGTGAGGGCACCTTTTTGATGCGGTTGAGGGCTTGTTTACCTCACTTTTGACCCAACTTTTTCCTTGGTTATATCAATTTTATCTTTTTCCAGTTCATGTTTACCCATGTATGTAGTTTACATGTGTGCTTCTTTAGTAACGATAAGCTCACCACTGCAATTCCTTAGTTTAAATATTTACTTTCTGACTTACATGGATTTTCTTTCAGTGCTTTTACTGTTGCTGGAAATACATCATGTACCTGTGCCCAAATTCAAATTAATGAATGTCCTATTTGCTTTTGGTTGCTACTCTTTTTATCTTCTACTCTAGTAGGGTCCATTGTTTCTAAGAAAATGCATGTGAGTTAATATCGCAATCATTGTTCTCTTTGTCCATGCAGTACACACTGTGATGATGCTTGCAAACTCTTGCAAAGGCATTAACTGAAATTTCTTTAATCTTTTCCCATATGCCAGACGCTATCCCAGCTTGGACTGGTTGTCACAGCATATGCATCTCTGTGTGTTCCTCTTGCTTGCCTCTGACTCACAGCTCCATATGCCTTTTAACCTCAAATCTCTTTTCCTGTGATATTTTGGATTCTCAATCATACGTACAGTGTCAGCTTGCTGTCCGCCCTCACAAAATTTTATTCTGGATTGCATGACCTCTGTAGTTTGGCAAATTCTAATTGCTTTGTCAAGGGTTAGTTCTGAGTCTCCTACCAGTCCTTCTCTCTCTTGATATTTTGTTTGATGTACCAATCACAATTACAATCTCGTCTTTTATTAAGGACTCATTAAATCCCTAAAATTAGAAGAATGACTTTTCAGCTTTAGCCCACTTATAGACTCTTCTGTAGTTTTGTTTTTTTCTTGCACCTTTAGTTCAAAAACTCTCTGACATGATTCTTATGCTTTTTGGAATACATTAGTTTTAAACATATCAAGTGCATCAGAACCAACTATTGTCAGGAATAAAGCTAGCTTCAAGCTGTCTGACCATATTTACTCATATACCACACACACCTTTCCTTTCTAAAATCAGCCCTCCAAAATTGAGGTACATGCCTTAGGCAAAGCAGCTGATTTTTCTTTGCTGGAATAAAAGCAGGGAAGAAAAGAAGCATGCAGAAACTCTGCTAACATGATTACCAGATGGGTGCCACTTCTCTCTGGGGCAGCAAGCAGCAGGGCTCCAGTGTTAAGCCTCTCACAGCTGCTTGTGAGGCAGTAGCTTTTGGTTGACAAGCCACTTAGGTGGGAGAAGATGAGTGACTACAGTTTGTAGTATTTTGTTGGACTTGTGGTATGGAAGTACTTTATTATTTACAGGAAGTTACTGGCATAATAAAGAAGAGTTTCCAGGAGGATTTATTCTATATCACACAGGGTGCATCTACATGAGACGTTACTGTGCAGTCATTACTGCACATTTATTTAGTATTTGTATTAGCAAGAACTAAATAACTGTGCAGTAACTGCAGTTACTTTGCAGTAGCACCAGAAAACATCTTTTAGGTGATGCTATTATGCAGTAGCCTAATAATACCGGGCAGTAGCATATTACCACTGTGCATACTGTAACACACTACTGGATGGTATTTTTCAGCTACTGTACAGTTAGCGTCTCATGTAGACGTGCCCACTGTGGACCATGATTCTGGAAATAGTTTTCTTTTCTACATTCTGTCCTCCTTATTTGGGAGGCTATGTTTTCAAGAAAATATAGTACCCATTTTTTAGAGATGTAGAGTGAAGCGTGTTTAAATCTCTTCCAGTTGTTTTTTCACAGTTTCAGTTCTTTAGCTGCTGCATTTTTCCACTCATGTATTTTTTAAATTTCTATTGATCTCTGGTATGATGCAATGTTCAATAATCATATGAAGCCTAAGCTGTTTGAAAGATAATTTTTCAGTGACCAGTTCCAATTGTCCCCTGCAGAGAACACAACATGGATTTCTGCAGCCTTTCTGCAAACTTTCTGGTCTGAATGTAAGCCCCTTATAGTTACAGAACAAATCAAATTACTCAGCCTTGGGGTAGAGATGTAAGGAAAGCTTTCCTTTTAAAGGACCTAAGGCAGAAGAGACCATACCTGATGCAGAAGCACTAGAAGATAATTTAGATTTCAGAAGGAAAAAACTGGAAGAGATTTCACATAATTCTAAATCTAATCTTTAGTCACAGTCCGTCCTTTCAGCTCATCTTTCTTCATCTCTTAATCTGATTGCTGAAAATCTTGGCTAATCTCTGACTTCTTTGAGATCTGTTCTTTTAATCTCATGCAACAATACCTGGATGATTAGTTGGCCTGTGAAATAAATCACTTTTGCACTATGTAAACTCAGTTACCATTATAATCAATTAATCACTTCAGGCAACATTTAAAAAAAAATATGATGTTAAAGCTTCTGCTGCTGCTGCTGAGGCTGAAACAAAATGTTGGGCTCTTCATCGTATTACTTAATATACAGCATTTGACACTGAACTGATTAACTGAGGAGCACCTCAGTAAAATCCTCAGAAATAACCATGTCCCAAAAATTATTAATCACGTCATTTTTGTGTTAAATACTTTTGGAAAGGGAGAGAGGAAGGACATTTGAGGATATTTGAGCTGCACTCTCCTACAGTTACACTGGTATCCAGATCATCTCTATTAACTTCAGTTGAATCCTTCCAGATCTACCCAAGTGAAAAATAATCTTAAATAATAGGTCTTTATTTTCATTTCAGCATATGAAGGTAAAGACAGAAAAGGATCTTTTGGGACAAATGACTTCTCTCCTCTACACTGGTGTAAATCTGGAGAACTGTGAATGAAGCCAATGAAAGGGTTACTTCAGTTTTATAGCATTTTAGGAGGCAGCACTGTTTTGGGTCTTTTATGTTTGTTGCTGTTCTTCCAGAAAAAAATGTCCACTGCATATTTGGCTTAGTTGCCAGAGAAGTAACAGGTATATTGCTTTTGATTCATATTTTTATCAGTGCCTAAGAAAGTTACAAGTTTTTATATTTATATTTAGGCTGATTTTTTGCAAATCTCAAGAGGCTGTACATGAGGTATCAGCGTAGAAGAAAGATGTTGAGAGAGATGTTTCTGAAAGGCTGACTCTTTTTCATAGAATAGCTTTAATATTGCAACCAAAACCTAGTTCTTTTGATTTTAAATAACTTTTTTTACCCTTTTGGAATAAAAAGTCCACAAGAGAGACAAAGATGGCCAGATTGCTTTATTAATAGCAAACAGTAACTATAGGGTTGGTGCAAGAACATGTATTGCCTTGTTTCTCTTTAATAAAAATAGAGCCAGAGGGATGAATGCACATGAAGACTAAGCCAGAGGCTGTCTGGGGGCTGGGAGGCTAGAACAAAGACCATACCTGACAACTCTGAGTGCATGGATTAGCAGGGAACCAGACCCGTGATAAAAAAATTATGATAGAAATAGTGCTATAGTAATATTTACACAAAGCATGAAGGCAATGCTTTGGATGGCTCAGGACCTAGTTGTTTGAGACAAGGTGGGGATGGGACCTGACAAAACAAAGAGGACCTTTAGCTTTGCTTTCATTTGTGGATTTTGTGTTGTAGTTGTAGATTTTGTGTTTGGGTTTTAAAATAACAGGGAATAACTTACCATTTTTTTTAAATAATCAAACTCTTGTTTCTAATGCACTGGGAATGCAGGGGACTTCCTCTAGAGTAGCTGCAGGAGCAGGGCTAAGAGGACAAGACCTGAGCTCAGTTCTCCTCCAATGGGCCATCTATAATAGTACCACATATAGGGAAGCCTCCTCTGGACTAGCACATAGTCACATTGCTAAATCTCCTCCATTACCTCCCAAGGACAAAAGAGAGTTGGAATGAGAATCTTGCAGCTACACAATCACAGACTACTGTCTTCTGTCTACTGCTAATGTTAGCCTTGGAGCTCACATGGCAAAATGTCTGGAATGATGGTTTCTGGCTTCAAAGCCTGCTGGAAATGTAGGAGGGAGAAAGCTACAGTTGTATAGGTTTTTAATTGATTTAATTTTTCTTAAAGCCAAAAGTAGGAAACAAACACTAAAATAATTTTATTTAGGATATGAAGTTGAACATCCAAAACTTGTAGGAAATGGTAGATTTATATTTGTGTATGAACCCTTAACTTAGCTATGCTGTATTTGTTCAGTATTATACCATCTTAAAAGAACAGATAGAAGTAGTTGGCTGTGTTAGTCTGGAATCAGGAAGAAGGCAGGGTAGAGATTCATGTTATGAAGTCAGACTAAAAGGTGCATCCCCTTCAATGGCCTCACCACATGCAGTCTTCTCTGCCAGATCCCTACCTCACTCAGTGCACAACATGGATGCACAATAGCACAGAGTAAGGATGCACAGGCAATTGTCATTTTCCAAGCTGATTTTACAACTGGAAGAAAATATTCTAAACTGTCTGTATGTAGTAATAGATACAGATAAATGTGAGACATGGGCACATAAGTATACACATAAAATGATTGTTAGTTAGCTGTTTATCCAGTGTACTCTGTGGGTTTTTCAGTGGTGTACAATGAATGCAATGAAACATATACCAAGTCCTCTTAGCCTTTTCCATGTCTCACCCAATGCCAGTTATTTCCTAGGCTTTATTATATCTTGTGCCTGCTGTGCATTACATTTATTCTTTATGAAGAGCTGAGAGAGTCAATATGTAGGAAATTATCTCTAAAGTCAATGGCAGAGCATTTATTGACCTGCATTTTCTAGTTGCTAACAAGATAACCTTGTTTTGTTTTCATCTGATGAGAATTTTATTTTTTTAAAGCATCTCCTGCTACCACTCCCTGTGGGGTTCTTCAGACCATGGTGCAGAAAGAATTATAATAGTGTTGTGGGATGTCAGAAACCATTTAGAAATACAATTAAACCAGAACAAAATCACTCTAGGATTATAACCAAAGAAGGAATTTATGAAGGGATGACCACAAAAATGAAAGAGAAAATATCTCCTGGGAGTAATTGGAGTCTTTACTTTAAAAAGCCCTTTTTGCATAGTCCTAACGAAGATGGCTGGAGGGGAAATCATTTTAACTTTAGAAGTTCAGAGTTGCTTCAGTTTTGCAGAGTATGAAATGGGCTCATTTTCTTTTTTTTCCCCAAAGATATTTCATAAAAGTGTTTATTGAAATACCATCAAAATTATGATTTTTTTTCTAGCAAAACTCCATGAAACCACCATTTAGATGAATTCACTTCTAAAGGGGATTCTGATGACTGTCTTGTATGTAATGCAAAGCAGAGACTTGAATACCAGGCATTTGTTATTTTTAAAACATTATTACACCAGATGAGCTGGAACAAGTAAATTTGGGGCTACATTAATTTTTGAAAGTGATTCCTAATGCTAACTAATGCATGTTCCTGAAACCTATTTATTAGGCAGTATTAGTAAAGAAAGTTAATCTAACTCTGGTACTGCATCTCTGGGAAATCATACATCTCTTAGTTTACACTCTGCACAATTAATTGCAGCTTTAATTGTGTTAGGTACAAGAGAAAGAATCCAAAAACATGTTGCAATAGCTCCCAGAACATGTATTTATTATGCTGATTAAAGGGCAGCTTCTCCCAGTCACCCATTTACTGTGTTGTGCAACTGTTTTAGATTATTAATGTAGTGCTTATCTTTGGATTTTAGTAATCCCTCAGCTCTGTGTTGTTTTCTTTATTTGACATAGGTCCACCAAACAGAGGATGCCAATAGATCACTGTTTTTTCAACATGTTTGGGTTTCAGGCATGCCTTGTTAGACTCCATTCACCTCTAAGAAAATATTATCTCTTAGCTTTCACTTGTTTCTTGACTACAAAAAAAAACAATAGAGCAATTCTTCTGTTGCAAAGAACTTAGAAAGACCATAATGAGTCCAAATGATTTTTGACACTATGGATTCCAATTTGAAAGCTCTGGGTTTATCTTGTGCATTATGAGTGCAGATAACAGTGCTAATATTAGATGGCACCTCAGAGCACCCTTAAAAGGATCTCATTGCACCTCAGGGTGCTCTGGCACCCATATTGAGAATGGTTGCATTAGATCCTCAAGTTACGGTGAGATGGTTCTTCAACAGCAGAGGCCACATTAACTTTACTTCATCTGTGGCCAGTTAGCAGGTTATACCTATTTGTTTGGGATGTAAGGACTTTGGCTCCCATGATTTGGGCTTTAGCTACCTGGAAATTAAATACCATTTAAAAAAAAAATCTACATGGAATACAGCTTAATCAGATCAGAGAAAAAAGCTGGTTCAGCAATGTCCTAATTCTTCAGCTGAGTTTCTCACTGAATTTTGGAAACCACAGTTGCTTTTCCAGGTGTAATAGAAAGCGTTTATATTAAGGTTTAAAAGTTTAGGTAACTTTGAATTTTTTAGGCAGAAGACTACCTTCAGTCCTTTGCAGGAAAGGCCAAGACAAGATTAGCAGAAGGTGTCCGTAGATTTCTACTTATTTTAATTGAAAATGAATGACTCTGCACCTCAGAATTAATTGTTTTCAGTTTGACCTCCAGGGAAGGCTGCAAGGCTCATTCTTCATTATGCTTTTGGGTAAGAAGGTTTCCAGTGAGGCTTACAGAGAGTGTGGGCCAGTAAGAAGGGCACTGTACTGGGAGTTCGGAGAAATAAGATTTTTTTTCCGAGTCCTACCACTTACTGCCATGTTAATATAAGGCAAACCTCTCCCCTTTTTTGTGCCTCTATTCCTTTCACTGTCATTCACCTTTCTCAACTGTTTAAGGCCAAAGAAGGTCTGTGTCAAAGGGTGAGGGGTTGTTTTATGCTATTGTACCAGCTATGGCATCATAGGTAGCAGCATGGAAAGATATACATACAAGCTGTAACAGGACACCAAAGCCTCTTGTTACTAAAGGGGAGATTACTAACAACAAAGCTGGCCAGAGCTGGGGAGCAGGGCTAACCACCTTGTGAGGATCAATGAGATGTAGCTGTGTCAAATGGCAGGTCACGTGACCAAAAAGGAGCCATGTACCAGGACACTCAAATACTGGCTTCCCTGGGTGCTTGGCAGCGAGACTAGCACACCCAGAAGAAGAGGCATATTTAGGGAAGAACTCTAGCAGCTCAGGATGCCTAGTACAGAGAATGGTGAGAGCCCTGAAGACAGGAGCTGCTCTGCCACGGGTTAAGATACCCCAAGAAGGAAGGGTGTTTTCTTAATGTGATGACACACCTTTTTTTTTTTTCTTTTTTTCATTGGGTTTGATGCTCCCCGAGCAAGGTAGACTTTTGGTTAAAATGGTAGCTTTCTTTTATGTTCAGAGTTAAAGTGGTGGACTGGGTGTGGCTAGCAAAGGGGCAATGAGGAGCCCACAGAGTACCAGGGAGGCATGCTAGTGAATCCAGCCAGAGGCAGGGTCATGAGAAACAGAAATGCAAATCGTCTCAACCAGAGAGAGAGTGCAGAGAGGAGGGGCTGAGGTTGGGAGGACCAAAGCCCACCGGCTGCTAAGGGCAGACCTGTGTGGGCTACAGGTTGGAAGGGCCAAAACCATTACTAGGAAGAGAGAGAGAAGGAGAAAGAGAGGGAGAGGTGTCCTGAACCTGAGACAGCCAACTGGGGCTGGGACCCAGGAGTCAGGGTCCTGAGCAGAGGACCTTGGGCTAGGAGGTACAGGCTGAGAAAAGGGGTCAAAGCCAGAGAGACTGAAGCTCGAAGGCCAGTTAAGGAAAAGGGGTGAGAGGCTCTGCTTAAATGATAAATTGTAACATCTGGCAGGCAGAGCATGGCTGCAAGGGGCAGGAGATCCACAAATTTAGCCCTAAGGTTGGATGAGCCTGAGAAAAGAGATGCTGAGAACCTTAAGAGAGAGGAAGTGTAATGATGAGTGCTATTAAAGTAGGACACCTTCTTGATCAAAGCAAATTTTGTTTATTATCACCATGAAAGACTCTAGCAATGTTTTGCAGACAACTCTTTACAACAACCAGCAGCTTGCTCGGCACTCAACTGGTCGGCACCAGTTCTGAATAACAAAATGACACCTTCTCTAATGTTTCAGTTTGCAGTAACTGTTCTCCTAAACAGACAGTGTACTATTGCCACATCTCCCCCTTTTAAACATCCAGCTTTTTAACTATAACACAACTTGAATAAACCATTTTTGATAAAGAAATTACATTAGTACACCAACATTAATATTGTTCAGTAAGTCTTTGTGGTGTTCAGCATAGTCTGATCTGCATGATGCTGCTCAAGCCTCCCTAGTGACTGAAGCAGGTGTCTGTTGTTTTAGGCTAGGGACAGACATTACACATAAACTGATTTAAGTGATCAGAAACTTAATGGGGAGGGGGGTGCAGATCATCAAGGAGCACATCTGTGATGGGCCGGCATCGGGGATGATGCTCAGGGGCAACCAGCACGGTTTCATTAGGGGCAGGTCATGTCAGACCAACCTGATTGCCTTTTACGATCGGGTCACAAAAGCATTGGATGCAGGTGTCACCGTGGATGTAGTCTTTCTGGCCTTAGCAAGGCCTTTGACACTGTCTCCCACCCCATCCTCATAAAAAAACTAGGCGACTGTGGCATCGATGCCTACACGGTCAGATGGATTGCTAATTGGCTGAAGGGTCGTACTCAGAGGGTGGTGGTGGACGGGTCATATTCGACCTTGGGGGAAGTGGGCAGCGGAGTCCCCCAGGGCTCGGTCCTTGGGCCTGCACTGTTCAATTTCTTTATCAGTGATTTGGACAACGGGGTGAAAAGCAACCTGTTCAATTTTGCTGATGATACCAAAATTTGGGGTGAGGTGGGCACACTAGTAGGGAGGGAAAGACTGCAGAAAGACCTGGATAGGTTGCAAGGGTGGACAAACAAAAACAGGATGCGTTTCAATACGGACAAGTGCAGGGTGCTGCACTTGGGCAGTAGTAACCGGCAACACACTTATAAGATGGGAAACTCCCTTCTTGAGAGCACGGAGGCAGAAAGGGATCTTGGAATCATCATTGACTCCAAGATGAACATGGGCCGACAATGCGAGGTCACGGTTGGCAGGGCTAACTGGACCCTATCGTGTATCCACAGCTGCATCTCAAGTAGGGCCAAGGAGGTGATCCTCCCCACCTGTGCGACACTGGTCAGGCCACAGCTAGAATACTGTGTCCAGTTCTGGGCACCCCACTTCAAGAGGGATGTGGACAACATTGAGAGGGTCCAGAGGAGGGCCACCCACATGATCTGGGGACAGCAGGGCAGACCCTACAATGAGAGGCTACGGGACCTGAACCTGTTCAGCCTTCACAAGAGAAGGCTGAGGGGGGACCTTGTGACCGTCTATAAACTCACTAGGGGGGACCAGAAGGGTTTGGGGCAGACCTTGTTTCCCCTAGCGTCCCCCGGGATAACAAGAAATAATGGCCACAAGTTGTTGGAGAGTAGGTTTAGATTAGACATCCGTAGGAACTACAAAACACCTAGGGGCAGCTAGAATCTGGAACCAACTTCCAAGGGAAGTGGTGCTGGCTCCTACCCTGGGGGTCTTTAAGAAGCTGCTCGATGCCTACCTGGCTGGGGTCACTTGAGCCCAGTTTCCCTCCTGTCCAGGCAGGGGGTTGAACTTGAAGATCTGCAAGGTCCCTTCCGACCCTACTTCTATGATTCTATGATTCTGTGAAACTGATTTAAAACCTGTAACGGAACAGATGTTTAGTGCACATAAACCAGTTTGAAAATGGCTGAAACCGGTCTGAGATAAACCTGGCTGAATGTAGTATCAGACTTAACTGATTTGGGTCAAACTGGTTTATGCAATGTCTGTCCCAGACCCCTTGTTGGTTTAAGAAAATCAGATTCCCTCAGCATCCCGTCATGCTCTCTGGGCTGGGTGGGGCTCTCTGCTTCAGAGCAGAATTGGCCCCTCCCCTCTGCTCCCTGGCTGCAGCTCGGCAGAGACTTGCAGGCACAGCAGGGTCTGCTGGCTTTGCCATACCTCACTCCCCACTCCTATCACCACTTGCTGCTTACGCAGAGATCTATTCTTCCTTTCTCCCACAGCATGGGCCATAGCATGGGCCATAGCCAGCATGTGGTATGCTAGCTAATGCTGTGTAAGGCAGATGGGACAGTGTCCACTTAGGGCTTTTTGGAGCTAGTTAACAGCTCAGCTGGTAATATCCTTCCATTCCTTCCTTTGGAAAAAAATGTTTAAGAAGAGCTTGAACTAATGAGAGAGGCATTGTTTTCTGATGGGGTGGTAAGTGCTATTAACAGAGCTGATAAATGCTCTGTTATCAAGGGAAGGGCTCCCTAATGAGAGTGTCCTGTCGGACCTCGGCATGCTCCCTGAGCTCAGCCCTGTGAAAGGGAAGGGAGGGCTGCTCTAGTGCCCCCCCAGCTTCTAGCCTGAGCCACTGGAGGCATGTGCTGGCATTTCCTCCACTTTATGGGTACAAAGTGATTTAACCTAGCTAGGTTAGACTAACCTGCAAAGACTGAATTGATTCTGGCTCAGGCTTTTTGAACGTCTCTCCCTAGCCTTAGCGCCTCTGTCATCTCCTCTGAGCAACTTTCCTGAGTTAGCTTGGGTGTAGTCTCCAAGTATCCTCTCCTCCCATTCTTTTCCCCTTGTTCAGAAATATGTTGCAAGTGTCTCCTGTTACGTCAAAAAGATTGTCCATCCCGAGTCAATATGTCATAAGACCATGCAGCAACCTTACGAATAACCCACACTTTCTATTCCCAGCTTTCACCATTATAAATACGAACTGCATCATTGGGTTTCAGTGCCTTCAATGCCCATGGACCTTTGTCATAGGACAGTTATTGTTTAGCTTTGGCCTTTTGCTTATACCTGTGCAAATCAGTGTCAGCCCTGTGATTTGTTTTTGTCAGTTTGGGTAACCTAGTTCTCAACTTTCTGTTAAATAAAATCTCAGCAAATGACAGGCCATGTGCTAGAGGAGCTGATCTGTAAATCAGAATTACTAAATATGGATCACCATCTGAATCATTAGCTTTCTTTAATAACCTCTTTATTATCTTAACACCATTTTCCACAAGCCCATTAGACTATGGGTATCTCAGGCTTGATGTAGCATGCCGAAAACCATAGTCCCATACAGATTTTTTAAATGTGCGTCCTGAAAACTGAGGGCCATTGCCAAACATAACCCTATGTGGCATTCCATGTCTGGAAAAGATTGCTTTAAGTTGCAGTATAATTAGCTGTGCAGTCATATTGTCCAATAAAGCAACTTCAGGATAGTGAGAAAAATAATCTAAAGCCAACAGATAATCTTTGCCAGCAATTCCCATTTTGTACCATGCCTCTTAAATATCATTGTCTATTCGCACTGGTTCCATCTTATTCCTAGGCTGGTATTTCTGGCATGTGTCACAGTTACGTACAGCATTTTCTATCTGACTATTTGTGAGTGGCCAATATAATATCGCCCTGGCCCTCCTTTTGCATTTTCAATGCCCAGATGGCCCTCATGTATTCTTTCAATTATATCTGCTTGCGGTGCTTTAGGTACTACCATCCTCTGACCCTTGAACAAAACACTATCAATCACTGAGAGCTCTGCTTTAAACTGAAAATATGGACCTGGTATATAATGGCCAGGCCATCCAGTGGTGATAGCTTTGATAACCTTCTGCAGTGTGCCATTCTTTGCTGTAGCCACTACAAAGTTTTACCACATCTCATCTGATACTGAGAAATATTTTTTTATCCCGTTGACATGCGCAATGTCAGATTCCATTTCAGCATCATCAACAGTGTTGTCAACTGTCCTAGACAAATTATCTGCAATCACTAGTTCTTTCCCTGGTTTATATTCTAATCTCAAATCATATAATTGTAACTGAAAAAAAAGTCTCTGTAGTCTGGGAGGTATATCAGCTAGCCCCTTTCTTGCTATGGTGACCAGAGGCTTATGGCAAGTTTCTGCCACAACCAGGTCTTCCATATATTAAAACATTATTTTTTTTTTAATCCACGCACCAGAGTTAAAAGCCTCTTTCTCTATCTGTGCACATAGGTATTCTGTTTCTGTGAGGGCTCTGGATGCATATGCCACTGAGCTCCGAGTGATCACCATACTTTTGCAATAGTGTTGCCCCAATGCGCTCTTTTTAGGCATCTATGGACATTTTGGTTTCTCTTTTACTGTCAAAGCACCTGAGAACTGGACCTGTTTCAATTAGTTTTTTTAACTTTGAGAATGTTTTGTCCATGTTGGTAACCCACATCCACTGAGTATTCTTTTTTAGTAGCTCTCTCAGTTTGCTGGTGTGCTCTGCAAGGTTTTCTATATACCTGCCTACATGGATGAACATTCGTAGGAACCGCTGTACCTCTTCCTTGTCTTGTGGGGATGGCATGTTTACTGTTGCTCTTATTCTCTTACGATCAATTTGCACCCCATTTTGTGGTATTCATTCCCCCAAATTCATTCCCCCTTTAACTTTAAATTTGCTTTTCTGCTTATTAAGTTTCAGCCCTGCCACCCTTGCCCTGTTGAGGGCTTTCTGTAGCCTCAAATCATGTTCCCCTTTGTTTTTCCCTATACAAGGATGTCATCAATGTACACCTTGACACCTGCTACTTCATCAAATATTTGCTGCACTTTCCTGTGAAAGATTTCAGGTGCTGATTTGAGGCCAAACAGGAGCATGCAAAAGCAATATCTCCCAAAGGATGAATTAAAAGTGCATAGCCTTGAGCTTTTTTTTCATCTAAAGGAAGCTGCCAAAACCCTGAGGATGCATCCAGAATTGAAAAATATTTAGCAGCAGCCATTTCACTAAATATATCCTCTCTTGTAGGCAATGGGAAGTGCTCTCTTTTTATGTATTTATTGATCTCTTTTGGATCTAAGCATAATCTTAGTGTCCTATCTTTCTTTTCTATAATTACTAATGAGTGTACCCACTGGGCGCGTCTACATGTCATTGCATGGCAACGTTGCTATGGTGTCGTGCTTTAGTACTTTCTTTAGGAAGCACTAAAGCACGATGCAGCACGGGTGGTTACTACATCGTGTGTATGGCACATGGTTATATTTTGTTGCTATGGCTATACCCAGGGAGCACACAGCTATGGCAATTTAGCTGGTGATCACGTGTAGACACACATGATCGTTACATTGCCATAACATGCCGTATGGTGACATAGAGCATTGCTACATCACCATAGCATGATGTGTAGAGGCACCCGTTCACTAGCTTCTTCTACATTGTCAATAATTTTCAATGCCACCAATCCATTCAGCTCTTCTTTTAGTCTCCTTTTGAAGGCTAGAGGAACTTTTCTGGGGGCATGAATGACCAGATATTTGGGTTCTGCCAGCTCAATTTTATATTCAGTTTCCAATTTACTAATGTCTTCAAAAACATCAGAATATTTGTCTTTTATAAGCGTGTCCTTGGCATTTGTTACCATATACACTTTCTTAATTAAACCCAAATGCTAGCAGGTTTTTAGTTCCAGTCTTGCCATAGTATTCCTTATGGCTATTAAAAAAGTTATCAGTTCAATTTGATCCTTAACTTTTACCTCTAGGTCACATACTCCTTTGGTGGGAATCATCTCCCCATTGTAAGATCTTAGCTTTACATCTTTACCCTTGATCCAGTTTGGGTTTTGTTTTAACTTATTAATACATCTGGAAGCACATTTACCTGTGCACCTGTGCTCATTTTGTAGTTAATGACCCTTTTATTAGTTTCCAGTGCAACAGCCCTTTCGTCTCCTGTCTCTGCAGCCACAGTTCACACATTGAATTTCTCCTCAGTGGTTTCATCAGTGTTGTCATGATATACTGCATCAATTTGCATCCTTTGACTTCTTCTCTGTGTTTGCTCCTGGTTGCAGACTTTGGCAAAATGGTTATACCGTTTGCTTGTAACACGCCATTTTCCTAGTGCAAGGCATTGCCTGTTTGAGTGCCTGATTCCACATTTCTTGCAATTCGGTGCTCATTCACCTGTTACCTCATCCCTTGGGCTATCTGTGTAGCTTCTTGTTCTCTGTGCTTGCTTTCTGCTTTCTCCTTGCTGTTTATCTGGTCTATGGTAGCTGTTTCTGATGTTCCTTCCATTATTTGTAGACTATGGAAGGTAACTTTTGCTGCCTGGCACACACTCCCTGCTTTGTCTAGGGTCAAATTCACATCCTCCAACAGTTTTTTCTGTAGTTTCAAATCTCCAATTCCTATTACAATCTTATCCCATAGGATAGACTCAGTTAGCTGCCTGAAGTTGCAGTCCTGGCTCATGAGCTTCAAGTCTGTTAGGAATTCCTTAAAAGATTCACTGCCTTTTTGCACTCTTTTGTGAAACCTGTATCTCTCTAATGTCTCATTTGTTTTTGGTATGCAGTATTCTGCAAACTTCTGTAACATAGTAGCATAACTTTTCCTCTCATTCTGGTTTAGCTGCATGCCATTAAAGAAATCAACAGCCTCTGGTCCAGCTATTCAGGAATACGTTTTTTTTCCTGCTCATCTTTCTTTGCTGCACACCCTGTTGCTTGCATGTATATGTTAAAACTTTGTTTTTTCCCCCCATGATTCAGCAGCTTTATCTAAGAGTTTCAGCTCCTTGGGGGTTTTAAGATGCTCTTTCTTCATCAGTTTCTTTCATCTTCCCCTTTGCTTTCTTTGGACCCTACTCCTGGTACCATGAAATGATGACTGCTGTTAAAGCAGTACACCTTCTTGATCAAAGCAAATTTTGTTTATTATCATCATGAATAACTCTAGCAATATTTTGCAGACAACTCTACAACAACCAGCAGCTCTCTCTGCATGCAACTGGTCTGCAGCAGTTCTGAATAACAAAACATTTGCTCTAATGTTTCAGTTTCCACTAACTGTTCTCCTAAAGAGACAGTGTAATATTCCCACAGGAAGAACTGGAAAGACTCATTCATCCCAGTAAGGTAGCCTTCTTTTACTATTTTATTTAATAACAAGGGAGGGCAGGCAATTTAATGGGTTGCAGCATGGGGAGATGTAAGCGGAGCTATACCAGACAGAAAGGACTCTAGGACATCACGGTGGCCCTCGAAGGCCCCTAGCTGCCACATAGGCTCTATCCAGTTGCTTCATAGGGAAGCTCATCATGTATGGGCTGAGCCATGGTATCTCTCTATCACTCTGCATGTGCCCAGCAGTATGGTTACATTGCAGGGAACATGTGCTTGGTATAGCAGCATAACCCATCCCTGGAACAGCAAGGGAAATAGAAAAGAAAAGATAGACTCCTGTCTCAGTCTCCTTCTTGGGCTGCTCCAATGACAGCATAGCAATATACTGTTCCAAAAGCAGGGCAAATAACAAAGACAACCAGCTCTTTAGACTGTAAGCTGCCTAGGACAGTGTTTGCTTTTGTAAAATCTAGCATAGTGGGGTTCTGGTTTTGATTAGACCATCCAGATGCTACAGTAATACAATGATAAGAGCTCAGATTCATATGCCAAAGGACCCTACTTTGGGGTTTGGCTTTCTCTTGCCTTTGCTTGTTTTTGTACCCTTTGGGAAGACACTGGATTCATTTTGCTTCCGTTAGCATACGCATTTCTCGTGTGGGGCAAGGTTGATTAAAACCCTGCATTTTACTTTAAAAGATAGATCTATATAAATCCAACTTAATAAATGAAATAAAATATATTATTCAATTCAATTAAATAAATATTTTTAATTTAGTATGCGTCTTTTCTGTCATAGGCAAGGTGCTAAGAGAGCAAGGGCTATTAGAAAGTGGTAATGAAATGTCTCAGGGGATATGCATACACCAGTGCTCTCTGCCATATTGAATCAGAACAGCTCAGATGTGTGTCACAAGACTTACATGGCTAACAGCTCAGGAGATTTCTTTAAAGGTGATAGACTAAAGGTAAGGGGGAGGTGGAGAGAATGGTACAATGATTCACTTTAAATGTGATTTGATAAAGGGTATTTTTGCTATTTTTTTAATTCTGTTGAAGCTTGAACAACTTCAGCCCTGTAGTGGTAACTCACCTGGAATATTCTGCAGCAGGACTGATTTCACAAATACTAGAGATAGGAATGCCATCTTTGTCCCATACTTGTCACAAATAAGGCTGTAGAAAAAAAAAATAACTATGAGGCACAGTTAAACTGAAATACATATTCTTATATCATATTTTTAAATAAAAGCATATACCCACCATGAGACTGTGGAGGTGAGGAAAGAGATGGGGGAGACAAAAAAGATGCAGCCATAACCCATGCCTGTCACTCACTTCAGCGGAAGCAGAAAGCATGACCAGGAAGCAGGGTCCTGGGCACCACCTCCGGAGTAGCTGCTTCCTCTGGATTGGTGCTCATTGGCCCTGGGAAGTTACATCTGGGTCCAGAGAGGGGCCATCTAGGAGAGTCCAGAGCCCTGAATTGGAAAGGATGCTGGCTGGACTCTCCACTTGGAAGATGCAGCCAACCAGATGTGCTGATGATTGGAGGATCACTGTGTGAAGCTAATGCCGAGCCAATTTCCCCACCATGCCTGCTGGGACTCCTGGGATCGATACCCACTGAGAGAGAATAAGGTTAGATGTGACTGGGAAGGGGCAAGCAGGGATGGAACCCAAGAAGAGACTCCAGCAGAAAACTAGCATAAGGCCCTTACCCAGGTCAGAAAAAAACAATTCCCAGTGTGAGAGTGGCTCTGGCTGCTGCTGGACTGTTTGCTTTGAGTTGTATTGTTCCTTTTCTTTTTTTTTCCCCCCAGTGGCTTGGGACTACTGGGTATTGGGGTCCTGGTAGCTGAACCAGGTGAAACAGAGCCCGGAGTTGAGGAAGGCTCATCTCAGTATCTCATCTAAGCCCCTGGAGGGGCTTAGATGGTCAGTCTGTGCTTTGTGTGAATAAAAGAAATTGAGATAAATCCTGATACAGAGACGTGAGGGTTGAGAAGACTGGGGTCAAAGAGAGTCTCACATCCCCTTCTTCCCCTCTTACGGAATTTAAAGATCCAGCTGACATCAAAGGAAGTGGTTAGGGTGGAGTGCAGGGGAGGTGGAGTCCCACAAAGAGACCAAGATAATCGGTCTGGTGTGTCACTCATAAAAGGGGAACTGGATGCCAACAAATGATAACATCAAAGTCATGGCAGGAGAGAGGGCAATCCCAGAACATCTGAGTGACACTCTCCTAGGACCTCACCCTGTGTTAGAAAGACGTCCAGTTGTAATGGGCCTTGGCCTTATAATACCTAGCAGTGACAGAGATTAACTAAAGCATAGACAGTGAACAGGAACTCTTAAGCTTTCCATAAGAAAAAATCCAGGCATGGCTGGCAATCTTTCACCTCTAGAAAAAAACTAAATCAGGCTTGTCAAAGATTACCCAAATCTGCACAAGGCCTGAAAGGAGGCACTTTGAAAGAAAATGTTAATCTAAATAACCCAAATATACTATATCATAGCCTATTCTTAAAATGTAAGTAGTAATGATTAGTATAACCAAATATACTGAATATTGTTTTACAATAGATATTTTGGTTAAGTTTACAGATAAGTTGCAAAACCAATGCAGTGTTGTTTATGGAAGACTACAAGTTTGAGGGAAGAAAAGAACAAGATGGTGGTAAGCAACATTCCATGATGGTGAAGGAAGGAGATAAGGAAACTTCCCTTTCAAAAGTGCAGTTTTTACAGGGACATGAATCTAAACTAATTGACAGCTTGCACATCCACAAAAGAAATGGTTTATTTCAGTTCCAAAAGTGTCAGTGAAACAACAAAATTAAAATAAAACCAATAAGAGAACAGTTATTATAAGATTAGAATAAGATGTCTAAAAATATTGATTATATGCTGGGGAGGGAGGCATTTGGGGAACTCAGCAAATTTAAGAAGATCTGCTGCCTACCTGTGTGCTACCCCCTCTCTCCTCTCCCCAGCCAGTACAGGTAAGTATTTATGTTGTGGCATCACAGGCAGCCAAATAGATTGGGTAAAGTGATGATGTCCATACTGTATAGATATGAATAAAGAAATACAACATAAGCAGTCATATCCATTGTTCATTTGTGGGCCTACCTTTGGCCTTGAATTATACATCCACCTTCTCCTAAGGTGTCTAAGGCTCTTCAGGGTTTGCACCTTGGTTGTAAGCCTGGTTCATTGGACTGACCTGCATCTTGCCAACCCCTGTGGGTGATTTGGGGCCAAGGATACTATGAACTCCTGTGAGGCCTTGGCAGATACCTGACATCCAGCGTCCTTAAGGTTGTCAAGTTCTTGTTATGGCAGCAAAGTTAAGGCTAGCCTCTGATAGGGGGTCCTCAGCTTCCAGGGAGAGATGCAGCATAGCCACATGCCTATGCCAAGTAGTGCCCCCTTCCTAGGGCTGGAAGGGAAGTTCTGAATTGGTCTGGGCTAACCCAGACTCCTTGAGGCCCCCATGTGTCCTGCTGCTGCTACTGGGTACTGAACCCTGCCAGGCTCATCATTGCCTGTAGCTGCAGCTCCCAGTCTCTAGGCAGCACTGAGCACTCCAGCTGCCTGGTTTCTGCTGTGTGGGGCACTGCTTCCTGCTCCTAGTCTTGCTCAGAGGATGGGCACCTGAGGAATGTTTCACCTGCCCTTTCCCTTTCCTGTCTGAGAGATAAGCATGCAGGGTCCATGCTGCCTGCTCATGGGCTTGCTGTTTGCCACTGAGATGGCCCGGGATCCAGCTGGCCACAAAGCACCCCAGTGACTGTCATCTGAGCCAGGTCCCTGCTACAGCCGCCGAAATTTTTTTCCCTGTAGAAACTTTAAAAATAGCTCTGCTTTTGGGACACAGTGGATTGATTTCAACAAAAATAAAGTAAAAAACTCCAGGACTTACACATCACCTCTCAGAATGATACAGCAGAGACCAACTTCTGTGAAATTAGACAAATAAAGGTCAACTACATTGGAAAGACCATAACAGGAAAATGAAACCCCTTCTTTGCCAGAACTATAAAAAGGTGAGGAAAAACCTGGTATAGACTAACATCTTTCCATATAGGCACACTCTATTTACTTTGAAAAATAGCCCAATTATACTCCATTTCAGCATGCAGAAAAATGATCCAACCACATAACCACAAATAATAAATCCAACATGTAAAAATGTTCCCAGTGCAATTAGTTGCTAGACTGAAGCAATTTAGCTCAAAAGAAAACTAATAGTTAGTTGTAGCATTCACTGAAGAGTGATATAAAACATTTGTGTAGAGCAACAATTCCCTAACTCTATACCTGATTGCCAAGAGAAAAGAGGAAAGCTGGATTTCTTTCGAAGTGCATGACAGACTACCAAAGCTTCTATCATGCACAGGCACAGAGTAGCATTGCCCCAACCTTTCCTGACTGGGCAAGAGTTCAGAATCCTAGCCAAGCTAAACTGATGAAGCGTGGCTTTGAAAAGGTCTGTTATCTTTTGCTTCTAGCTTTTTTCTGCACATTGTGCTCTGGTGCTGCACACTAACCATCAGAATGTCCATCAGGCAAAGTAGGCAAATTCCAGGAATCTATCAGATCACTTATCTTTAATTCTTAATGACATTATTTCTGGACCTCTACATCTATCTAGTTCTCTGCCATGGGCTAGCAGCCAGGAGATTATTGACTCAACCCCTGGAGTCAACTGGACATCATCCTTTTCATGGTTCAAAGGTTTTCTGAGCTGAGTAGTGAAGGAATGTGGGATTCCAAATTTCTTGGTGCAGTAGGAGATGAAAGGCTGTTGTTATATCACATAGGCCTCCTCTACACATTGCAGGTATTGTGCACTTAACTGGTTGTACATGACCAGCTACACATGAAACATAGCTATCTCACATTAAAAAGCTCCAACCAGCTGTAAAGTTAGACCTTGAAAATGTATACTAACTTTATAGCTGGTTGCTATCAAGCTTTAATTAGCATGCGTGGCTTAGCAGGAGGCGCGATTGTGTGGTTCACACATTAGATCCAACTGCACTTTTACCTGTATGTGTAAATTGGGCCATAGAATCCGAAAGTACCTTTCCCCTCTTGCAGAGACTGTAGTGATTACAAAATTTATGTCTTCTCACCCTTCTGAAGGTGTTTTTATATGAATCCCTACAAGAAAAACCTATGGAATGTGGAAAATAATAAGGACATAATAAAAATCTGAAGCTGAAAGCTCCACAAGGTAGTTTTAAGATTAATACCTCTATAATATAGATAGAGAAACAAAGGCTTGGGGAAGTTGTAAAATTTGCCCCATGTTACATGACAGATTCAGGGTAGAAACCAGATTACCCAATTCCTAGTTGTAGGCCCAAACCTGAGAAACTACACACATCTACTGTAGACAACATCCTCAAACACTTTGGACTTTGGCATTGGTATATCAGAACTGGTGGGATGTTCTTTAGGGGTGCACAAAGCAGACCGTATTCAATTTGGATTCAGATTCAGCCCAATTCGGGGCACAGTGATTTGATTCATTGATTCGGATCACTGTCCCAATTCGATTTGGCTGAGTCTGAGGATTCGATGTTGATTCGGCCACAGACAGCTTTAAATGTTTTTTCTACAAGGTACCAGGCATGGCTCATGAATGGCTCATGAATGCTGAGATGGTGGGGTGGATGGAGCATGGGGGCCCCTCTCGCATGCTCAGTGGTGGACTCAGAAGTGGACCAGAAGTACTTCCGGTCCATTTCTGGGTCCTCCACTGAGCTTGGCAATCAGCCGTGGGGGGACCCTGGGTACCCACCCCAGACCTAGGAAATACCAGTTGCCAAGCCAGGGGGCGGGGAGGTCCCCCCCATGTGCTCCACGGTGGACACAGAAGGGGACCAGAAGTGCTTTTGGTCCCCTTCTGTGTCCACTGCTGAGTGCTCTGGAGACCCTCCCCACCATGCTCCTATAGGGCGCTCCATCCGCCTCACCATCTCAGCGTTCATGAGTTGTCTGGTACCTTGAGGTATGTAGAAAAAACATTTAAAGCTGTGTCTGTGCCTGGATCATCAAATCTCGCTGAATCTCTCTGTATCGATTCAGAGGGTTATGATATGATTTGGAAAGATTAAAGGGTCTCCTGATTAGAGTTGGAGTCAGAGATTCGGCCGAATTGGGCCAAATCTCTGCTGAATTGAATCAGCAACTGAAGCTTCACACAGCCCTAATGTTCTTCTACTTGCTACCAGCCTGTCATGTTAAGAAATATAACAGAAATATGATGAGATGAGGTGAGATGCTGGAGAGCAGAGCTGCAGAGAAGGAACTCTTAGGTTTGTTTACATCTTCTCCTGGCTGACATTGGCATTTGCTGCAGGGTGATGGCAGATGTTCCCGAGTCCAAACACCTATGGACTTTTTACTATGTTTAAGAGAGCCAGAAATAGCAAAGGGCAAAGAAACACTTGTTCTGCATGCTGCCTGGGCAGAAAAAAGTAAGCCTGATGGATTCGTTCAAGACTAGTGCTTCCAAAGGCACACATTTAATGGTTCAGATCTAATATGGCCCCCTGGAGAAGCACTGGTATTTCCAGGGAAGAGCTCATGCCCATGCTTTTTATGTTGCCTCCCAATGTAGCAATCTCAGCAGCACATCACATGGGACAACGTAAAACTTAGATTATTTGAGTGTTTTGAAAATGTATAAACTTTACTGTCTGTGCTGCTAACACAACTGGTGCTCATGTCTGTGTGTGGAGGACTGGGACATCACAGAACCAGCTGTGCTAGGTTCACCAAGTCAGCAATAATTCTGCCCTGAATATTTAAATAATACTTTCTAATTCCCTTTGGCTGTGAAATAAAATAGGCTACAACCCAGCCTATTACATACATAGTTGGAAAGTACAACAATCAGGTCATTAGCTGCATTGCTGTTGACCTGTCTTTGTAAAATATCCACCAAAAATGAGGAAATGTAGCTTCGCTTTTTCTTTCATCTTTATTTAAAGCCAGCCTTAAGAATTGTCATTGGATTGAGAAGTGCTGTTTTTTTTGCTTGTACTCTCATTTGATTTCTTTAGACTTAGTGAAATAGAAGACATTTTTTAAGATTAATCAGTGTTTTAGCTGGGCTTGGTTGATAACATTTCAGCGCGTATACCTCCCTCATCTCATCTGATGCTTTTGCGTGGGAATCACACAGTAATTCAGAACAGTATACCTTCAAACTAACTTTACATATGGTGACAAGCCCACCTAGGAATTCCATAGTGATCACTCTGTTGTATTTCATGTTCGTTCGTATGTTGCCTTACAATGATGGAGGGAAAGGATCTCAGATTCTTCTGCTCCAAAAGTCACTTGGCTCATAAGCTAGAAGAGAATCATTACCTTTAACACACAGAGACCTTAGGGTGCACAACTAAAGAGCACTGATTTGATCCAGTAAAGAGACATGCTATACATGCATATTGGTCTATTCTAGTGGTTCTCAACCTTTTTAGAATCAAGACATGCCTTGACAGACTTGAGGAATGCCTTCAGGGCTGACCCAGGAAGGTGTAGGACCCAGGGCAAATAAATTTGTAATGGGCCCCCTTAACACTGCTCAGGGCCTGTGGAACCCCCACAAAAGCATGGGCTGGGGTCGTCCCTGCACCTGGCAGGGGGGAGTCTCCACGCTTTTTCCATGGTGATGGGTGGAGCTGCCAGCATCAGTTGAGCCTTGCAGGAAGGGCTGTGGCTGCTCCGCCTGGCTCCGCAGGACCCCCCCCAAACATGAGGCCTGGGGCGATCACCCTGATTTGTCATACCCTAGGGACAGCCCTGCATGCCTTAATAGATTTGAGCCGTCTCTCAATAGACTTAAGGTATCTATTGGAAAATGCCAGCTCTTAGTTTTCACTCATTTTGTGACTATAGAAAAATAATAGAGCAATTCTTCTGGTGCTAAGAACTAAAACAGATCACAACAGGTCAGAATGTTCTTAACACTATGGATTCCTATTTGAAAACTCTGGCTTTATCTTGTGAATCATGTTTGCACACCTAGGAGTGCTAATATTGTATGCCAACCTACAGCTCCCTAGTTGAGAATCATTAGTCTGTTCACTAACATAGATACACTATTCTTTCACTTCTGAGACTCACTGCAAAGCTATGTTTAATCATGTTTAATATCACCATTGAAATAAGATCTGCCTTTTGAGAAGGATGCTTCCATTGTGACAGGTACCATCTTTGCCAGATCACAAGGGACTTAACCAAAGTCCTCAAAGTAAATGGTTTATATTTCTGCAGTCTGAAATACAGAGCCTTACTTATACATAGGAACTGTATTCACTCTGTGGCTGGGGCTCAAAGTGGGACCAAAACACACATACAGATCTGATGAGTTATATATACATAATCTGCTTGCATTATTTATGGCAGATGATGTATTTCTATGTAAGCATTGCTTCTAACTAGTAGGCTGTTGATTTTATAGAATGCTTATATCAATATAACAACATTAGTTCCATGAAATAGCGCAGGGTGAGTTTACATAGGATCTCTACTTCCTCATTTTTTCTTTATATGACATGCTGCTGTTCAAACCTAAATCACATCAAGTATTTCATGCATCATGCTTCATCCCATATTTATAGGAAGTTACTCAATAAGGAATAAACACACAAAGGACACCTTTACATGTGCTCTAGGGATAGGGGGGTGCTTTAATTAGAACAGCTCCGAAGAGCCACTCTAATAAAAGCGCCTACAGCGTGATCTGTATTCAGCATCCTGTGCTTCAAAATGGAAGCAGGGGTGATTTAACTATAGCTTGTTCCATGAGCTTTAGTTAAAGTGCTCTCACCACCATTTTGAAGTGTGGGGACACTGAAAACATGAGACACTGAGTCTGCTGGAGGATAATTAGCACACTCCAGCAGACTTGATTAATTGAATCCGATCCAATGCACTGGAATTACAGTCTACAGGCACCCAAAACACCAAACTTGTTTCATTTTGCAACTTTAGTAGGGCTCCCTGCTAATTATAAAGTCCAGACACTTTTTTTAACTTGCACTTCCATGTAAACAGCAATAATATTCTGAGCTACACAGGTTATATAATATAATCCTTTGAATCACTTGGTAATGTTCAATTATTTGACTGTGCTGCATGTTGAGAGTTTTTGGAAATAAGAGCTACTCTTACAATTTCCAGAAGGTTTATTATTTAAACTGGAAATCTGCAAAACATGTAATTAAATTAGATGTTTTGTTCCACCGATATTTAGCTAGTAGAGAGTGGGCATTTTTCTCATGGTTATTCCTGCTGAACTCTTTGTCATTATCTTTGCAAAATGAGATTCACCATTTCTCAAAACATGTGTTTTTACTAGGATATAACCCTATTCCACAAGCACTGAAAAGTAAACACTTTTTTGTGTCTGAGTTTACAACAGAAAGGCTGAGATCTTTCCAGTGAATGACAGCTGGAATATTTGAGAAGAATCAGAAGCATAAATTGATTTCTCACCAGGACTGAGCATCTTTAAAAATTAAACTTCTGTTATTTAGTCATCTGGACAACATTTGCTACAATTTTCTTTTATTTAAGGAGACTTTCAAATAGCACAAACTGAGGGGGCTTGCTCTAGCAGCAGCTCAGTTTGACTCCATTTTTATTATTATTTAATTCTTGATGTGATTGGATAACTGAAGTTGTTTGTTTGTGCTGGAATGAATCTGGGGCTAAAGATCAAAACTGCTCTAAGCATTGCAAAGGGAGCAGAGTGTGAGAAGAAGAATATAACGTGACCAGCTGCCAAAAGTACCAAGCTGGAATTAATGGATCAGAAGCTATGAATATTCCCCACTTGATATTTTCCTCTTGAAACAGAAGCTGTCATACACTTAACCATGCTGACTCATGTCTAAACACATTAGTGGGCTTTTTTGTCACATTAATTTGTTTACAGGTTGACTGACACTGCTCAGGTTCAAACACCAATGAGGACTGCAACAACTCTTAAAGGTATTACTCTACAAACCTAGAGAAATCACTTTTTGAATGTCAGAGCTGGAAAAAACAACATCCTCCTGTTTCCAGTACAGCTCCCCTTTGCACATTCAGACCACTCGGACACTCGGCTGCAAAGTTCACATTTTCTCTGGGAACCCAATGGTGGCTGAGGTCATAATGTCAGACAGGAAGGGTTAGGTACCTATTCTCCCTATACAGGAACCGGGGAGAGTCAGGTGGCCCTGAGTGGTGATTCAGAAAGAATGAAGCAGGGAGTTGCTTAGAGCTCATCACTAGGAAACATTAAGTATAGGGGCACCTCTTTCCATCAAGTTTTAATGCCTGAGTGAGGGTTGCTGATTAGGTGCCTCTATCCACTTGAAATCAAGATCACTGAATCTTTTTCTGAGGATACATGACTACCTAACACGGGACCAGTCTTTTTGAGGAACAGCATATTGTGGATGACTCTCAGCCATCTTTTATACTCGACATAATGGCCTCCTCCCAGCAAAGTGACCATACCACTGGACTGTAGAGTCATGCTCTCTCTTGTTTGTCTTCCTTATGACCCTATGACTGGCTTTCTTGTATACACAGTAGCTCAGCTTCCACTAAAGGAGGAAGTGATGCCCCACCCAGACTATTCTGTAGTCTGCTGATTAGGAAATTATACGGTGAGGTGGAAGAAACGGGGTTGAATCCTCTTCGGCTGAGGAATGCCTGAAACCCAAGTCTCCTGCTTCCTGAGTGAATGCTCCAGCAACTAGGCTTCTATATAAAAAAAAAAATGAAACACCACCACAACTATCACCATTATTTCTGCCTTTTCCCACTCCTATTTATTTACTAAAACAATTTTACAAAACTGAGGCAATTTCACAAAATCTTTTGGATGACCCAAAACTTCCTATTTTGTTGGAAGAAAGTTGCTGGCCAAAAAAGTTGCCCAGTTCCAAAATCCACATAATTTAGGCCACTCTGTAGTTGGAGCATATCAGCATTTAAAGACAGGATACTGAGAAGTGCTGAATCAAGGTTTGTCCTATTATAAGACTACATTGCTTGTGCTCTTTCTTCCTCTGTAGCATAGATGAAATAAGTAATATCGAAGGTACTCTGCAAGGTTCAGCTAGAGTTAATTAAAGAAAACCCACAGCAATTCAAGCAACTGATGCCTGTTCAGATCAAGGATTCAAGGAAAGAAATCAGCCTTTACTCATGAACTAAGGAACTTCAGTGATATAAATGGGTTTAGATGGTTAACTACTGTGGTTTTTCTCCTCTTGAAGGCATATGTTTAAGATGACTCTATGCATTTTGAATACAAACCTAGTTAATGGGATGGCGCATAAAGCACCTTATGAACAGGTTTCCTCAGAGAGAACAAGAACAAAAATGATTTTACACACACACACACACACACACGCGCGCGCGCGCACGCATCTATATATATGAAGAAAGAATATATATATATAACCTTCTTAGAAAGCAATCATTTGCAGACAGATGGAACAATTCTGTCCTCAGCTGACACTGGTGCAAATCAGACAAATTCCAGTAAAGTCAATATAGGAGTAAAGCTGGTGCAGATGAAACCAGTATCAGGTCCACAGTTGGATTTTCTCTTCCGAATGGTAAAGTTGCTTTTTATAGCAACAGACTTCTACAAGCTTTTGTACAAGCATATCCTTGGCCTGATACTACTTAGAACTTGGAGGGGTAAATCTGTTTAGCTTCCAAACCAACATAGGCACCTCTAGGAGAAGGCACTCCAAACTATGGAGTAGGAAGTGAGTTTCTCTCTTAGGATAGAACAACAGGGAAACAGTTTGAGTAAAGAAAGTTATCCTTTTGAGAACTGGCAAGGGAAGAAGAATTAGGATGAGATATGCATAACCTAACACCGTCAGTTCTCTGCAATAGCTGAGAACATTTTTGGAACTCATATCCTCCCTTCATCATTGTTCAACAGATATTTAACAGAGACCTGTTAACCAAATACATCCTTCCTGGTCAAAGAAGTCCCAGCTCAATGCTTCACAAAAGTTTTTTTTATGTTGTATGGTTAAATGTTTAAATTCTCTACAAATAAATCCCACACAGTCTGATGAATTTCAGAGGATTTATTACATGGAAACAATAAGAGATGCATCAAGCCCAGGCAAAACTAACTAGACATTTATCTTCTTATAGGACAAATCAATGAGTAATTTTATGGTTGAAATTCTTGCATTTAAATCTCTTGCATAATGTCTGGGGAAATATGTCCAATCTTATACTATCCCAGGATTACCTTATTAAATAGATTGTAAACTTTTATATAAGTTTACTTTTTACATGAACTCCCTCAGAGAGGATGTAGTTTGTTACTAAAAACTTCACTGGAATCTCATTAGTGAGAAGGAAGTGGAGGGAGTGTAATAGGATAGTTGTTCTAAAGATTGCCTAGGAATTCAGGCTGCTTCTGTTGAGTCACCATGGTCCTTGCTAAGATCATGCATTAAGACTCCAGATAAGAGGTTGAAATATTTTCTTCTGAAAGCATGTGTTAATGAAAGGCAAATGTTTTCCCTGTAATATGTCTGTTTTTGCTGGAAATTTTTATGTTTCCACTGCCAATAGTAGAAAAATCAGTTTTCAATTGCTGAAATACAAAAAAGCAAAACAACAAGAACAGTTGGAGTGCTTTAAATGAAACCCCTATGAAAGTAGGGGCCAAAAAATTGAGTGAAAATGTTTTTCCAAGGAAAAAAAAATCATTTTCCAAGTAGCATTAATTCTGAGTAATTACTACAGAGTCATTAAATCAGGTAGATCCAGTTAGCAACTTGAGTACCTCTGGGTCAGGGCATTTAGGGTATATCTATACCCCCTGGAATCACCTAGGCAGTCCCATTGTGGCAACATGCCATGCCCATTCACTCCAGCTCCACATGTGCCAAATGCAAAAAAAGAAAAAAGAAAAGATGTAGCTGTTGTTAGAATAGCACCAAAAAGTACACTTCTAACTAAACCTGAGGACAGTGCTGGGTGCTATAAACTATATTACATTACATTGGCTATATTACAGTTTTTTGACATTTGGCATGGGTTGAATAGGGGCAAGTGTGTCTACCAGGAGGTGCTCTCTAGAAAAATCAGAAAACAGATATGTTTTAACATACATCCTCAGATGCTTTTGCTTTATCAGTGTAGCCAAACCCAATATATCCAACATGTCTATTAATATTCATATCTAAAACATTAACCATGGAAGTCAGTATTGGTAATGATGATGTAGACTGTGAATTCTCCTTCATCAAAGGCTGCCAAGAAGAAGCTGGATAGGCAGGCACCTATCTAGGGTAGTATAGGAATATCAAATCCTTATCAGGCTGATGCTTTTGAGAATTTCAATCCTTCCAGCACCTGAGTGCTCTCCTGACATTTTTGCATGCTGTCCTACCTTCTACTGACAATTTTCTCCTTTATGTTGGAAGGCCCAGAGAAATTTAATGTGACTTAGAGGGTGCTATAGTATTGTCTCAGTCATTAGAGTTTATCTGTGACCCTAGGTCATCTTTTGAAAAAATCATGATTTTTTTCACAGCAGTAAGTTCAGGCAGGTAGCTTTATACAGTCCCCTTGAGATCTGCTGCTAGCAAGAGGCCATTTCAAAAGGCAAAACCTCTCACATCATTGTTCTTTTTAGACATACTAGTAGGGCAAAACTGTTTTGGAGGTGTATAAATGAGAAGATCAAGGAAATTGTACCTGTTTTTTTCAGTCTCAGCTGAATATTATGCTTTTTGCTAGCAAATACTGAGTGATACTGGAAATGCCACCCATTTCTGTTCCATGTTCTCATTAACAGTCAACTCAATCCAGTTCAACAGATTCTCTCTCCCATTAGCCTTAAAGGTACTGGATAATCTTGAATTTAGTTCAGACCTAATACAGTTTGTATCCTTGGGAATACTAACCAGATAACTGATTCATTGTCAAATCTGGTGGGGGAAAAAAAACCAGAGTGTCATAGAACTGCATCTCAGTTCATCTGTATGCAGTTATTCATGACAAACGCTGGAATTCTTTTTGGGTTTTTGGTTAGAAACAATCAAGCTCCAGTCTTTGTTCTCAAACTGCAATGAATTGTAACCCCATAGTGCATTTCCACATATACTTATCTAACCTGGCTAAGCACAGTGAGCGAAGGGTCTCTTTAGCATTTGGGTTATTTTCTATAGCTCCAATAAACCTCCAGTCTGTGCCTTCTGCTGAATGTGCTTCGACTACTGAGTGTCATTTAGGAGATTAATGAGAGTCTTTCTGTTAAACATGTAATGTTCAGCTCATCACATTTTGTTTTCATCTCGTTTTAATCAGCAAACATGCAGCCAAGAGACCTATCTTTGATCTATATAGTTGCAAGCCACCTACTAATTATGACAGTGGATATAGGCTTAAGAATTAAATTGCAGATCTGGATCAAACTATTTTCAGAGTTTAGTTGCCAAGGGTCCGTCTGTCCGTCCGTCTGTCTGTCCATCTGTCCATCTGTCTGTGTGCATGTATGTGTACGTGTGTGTGCGCATGTGTGTGTGTGTGTACATGTGTGTGTGTGTCCTCAAGTCTGGGACCATTTCAACAGGAGACTGACAACATATGATGTCTTTCAGAGCACATACTCTAGCCAACTGTAGATGGCAGTGTTGTACTAAAAACTTCGGCTGTTGATGGAAAGAAGGCTGATATAAAACGGTCCACCAATGGCAGCCTTACTGTGGCTGGCTGCATCTTTTCCCTATAACTGCACATGGGTCCACACACACACACACACACACACACACACACACACACGTCCTCCCATTCTCCAAGGCTACATCAGGCCCCTTTGTCTTCTGATCATTTGCCATCCTCAGCAGCTGCAGAGGATGGAGGGAGGAATTGCTCACCAATTCTCCTCTCTCCAGAGCCTTTCTTTTCTTGTTGTTTTGCTTGCTGGCTGATGATTAATAGCCCCATGCAAGTAATAACGAAGGAGAAAAGTTAGTTGTGTGAGCCGCTGTAATTGAATAGCCTACAGATTAAATGCTGCATGGTGCTGAGCCTCCTAATGAGAGCATTTACTTGAATTTGTTTCTCTCTATTCTTGTGTGTGTATTTTTTATGCTAGCAGAGAGAGACTCCATTAATCAATAGGTTTTACAAGGGAGTATGTATTTTAACAGCAAATTGTCAGTTACAATCCTTTGCTGCTCAGTTTGTCCTCCAGCACTGTTTATTTCATTGTTCCCTATTAATCAAACTAGCAGAGGTAAGGACAGCTAAGAAAACCTGATCAGGATTTTCTGTCTGTTTGTTTGTCTTGGGTTGTGACAGTTTTCCCATCTCTCAGAGCTTTCCTATGCTTGCCTATCTTCTTCCTTAGGGCTACTGCTGGTTTTTAAACTCTTTTGTGCCCCAGTATAATTGTCTAGTTATAATAATAAGTCAGATTTCTGTAGCTTTCCAGGGGCTCCAAACTCAAATATTAATGAAATAAACCTTCCTGCCCCTTTGGAATGTAGACCAGCCTTATTTTAATTGCTTAGCAGAAGGAGCAGGGAGGAACAAGGACATTTAGTGACTTGCCCAGACCAGGGTCATACAGAGAACTGGACCTAGTGCCTGAATTCCCAGCCCCAGTTCTAATCACTCAACCACACTGGAAAATATGATTTGCACTTGAGTCTCTAAAACTCATAAGTCAACCACCAGTACAAATTCCAATAACAAACATGTTAATATTCATTCATAAGTTGCACTATCAACTTGACCTTCCCAGTAAGCAGGGAAAATAACTCTCAATTCAAGCTTTTCCCATATAAAGGGTAAAGGAGGGAATAAAGATATTCTTTTTTCTCTCAGGGGATTGAAAGGGAACTGCCCTCTCCCTATCTGAAGGCTGTACCAAGGCAAGTGCAATCATTCTTTGTTTTCTTACAAACAACCATAGCTTTATGCAAGATTAATCCATGTAAACGTGATAGTGAAATCTGAAGAAAGTTCAGGTACTTGGTGAGAAACCACTATAAACAAGAAATTCTTCAAGGTCGCATTTACCTTTCCTCTAGAATTTAGGCTTTCTAGTGCCATTTGTTACAACTGGTTAAATGATAGGTTTCTTGGTAGAAATGGATTAATCAGGAAGTCAGTAACTGGGCAGGGGTTCCCTTCTACAGTTGTGATTTCTGCCCTAATACAGTGCACTAACCTCAGTCCCCAAGAGAAGGGAGAATGTAAGAGCTTGCTGTTACAGTCCATCTAGAAATTGCTTTAAAGTAGCTTGTGAAGAATGTTGTTTGGGTGCCTGCATGTTATTGCTCTCCAAATCAATCAAAAACTGATTGAAGGATTGAGGGAAGAAGGATTGAAATGTGTGGTTGTAGACAGTGGCTGCTGCATCCTAAAAAGTAGCAACCTGAGGTGCTAAAGGCCTTGTGAACAAGAATGCAAGAAGAGTTGGGTAAATAGGAAAAAATACAAATCCATTTATATTTTTCAGGCTTCCAAATGAATGTTTTTCAGTTGTGCTTTTTTCTTTTTCTGTGCCCATTTTATCTAAATATTTTAAATGTATAGTTTTGCTGAACTTCGGGTTTCAGATTTCTCTTGTACCACCTTGATCCATGTCACCAAACCTTGTGACTTTTTAAATGTAGCTTGACTACGCAATGGAAATTTTGTGAGCAACCCAGAGATTAACAAAATTAAAAAGGATATTAATCAACATTTTTTGAATAACTTACACATTCAAATAAAGATCTGTTTGTGGATAATCTGTCAGGAGAAAGAAGCTATGCTTGATAGGTGTATTAATCATTGCAAATGACTTGTTCAGCTTTAAACGTCATGCTCTACAAGCTGCCCATGCGGTTGCTAAAAGAAAGATCAGATATATGTGGTTAACAGAAATAAAGGAAGGAGAAAGAAGCATACCTCTACCTACAGAGTCAGTTGCTACTTGTAGCAAAAAGCATCCAAAAGCCCTAAAAATAACTTGAATGGTAGCCAAAGAGAGACAGGAAAAAAGGAGGTTTTGACAAGTATGTTGGGAGTGAAAATGGGAAGCATAGAGAAGAGAGTCTCATTAATATATGAAAGGGATAACGCAAGTGTGGCTCTCCAAATATGTGACCTACCGAGCTGCTTTTAAGATGATCTTTAATAAGATAATAATGAAAAGGGGAGCTGACATACCCAACATAAAGGAGAGACAGTCATTATAGCTGCTCAAACTAGGCATTGGTATTACTCGGGTCTCTCTTTCTCTCCTCTTGTGGAACATTATAGGGATTTTTTTTGTAATGAGGTAAAAATCTTAAATTGGTTAGAGGGCACTTTGCAGCTTTGATGTGCAGGAAAGGCCAAGTAGAGTTGTTTTCTTGTTGTGGCTTGTTTTGGAGAAATTTTTATTACATGGCTGCCTGCAATTGCAGGGGTCCAGACTCAATGATCCCATGGTGTCTTCCAGTTCTGTGTTCCATATGGCATGCTCCTCTCACTGTTTCAGAGGCTTAATACTAGCCAACCACCCTAGGCAAATAGGGCACAGAAGCTGCTCTCCCTTTTCTCTGTGTCCAGAAAACCCTGCCTGATGTGGAGACCCTGGAAAGCCATTCTTTTTCCACTGTGATCAACTGAAGCATTGAAGTTAACATACTGGATTAAATGAGTAGGTTCCAGCTAGTCCTTTCTTCAGTAGAGACCCATAACAGATGCTTCAGAAGAAGATACGCAACACCTAGATAGATGCATAGAGACAATTATGCAACAGCACATCCACAGTTGAAGGTTTTCTTTTTGCCCCCTTCCACCTACAATTCAAGTCTCTTAGAAGTAGATTTATGTCCTGAAGCACAAGGGTTGGTATCCTTTATTATCAATTCATATCTTCCTTTAAAATTAAACTAACCCTGATGAAGAGGGAGAGAATAAAAACAATGCCACTTAGGTGTGATTTTGCAGGATTAGGTGGAATCTAAGTGATGCATTGTCTTTTGCTGGATATCACTGGGAAGGGTGGTGAGGGAAAGCAATAGACAACTCAGCTAACACTGTTTCTTTTGTCCTTTCCTAATCTCTGTAAATCTGTAGTTACAATATTATAGTAATTAGCTGTGCATTATCAAAGGAAAGTAAATTCAGTACATGGCAGCTAGAACTATCCATTCACTTTAGAAATAAAGTCAGTGATTTCTCCACTGGGACAGTGTCAGCTGCTTCATAAACTTCATGCTGTCAAGACCACTGGAGCTAACCAAGTTGTCATGAAGTTCTGCAGCCACAAGTTACTATCAAGTTGATTGGTCACTGGATTATTAGAAGAATTAGTTCTTCCTACCATGTGTCTAGAGATCCAGGCTTATGCTCCGCCTTTTCTCTTTTGTTTTCATTTAAAATTTGGTGCAATAAATTTGAAAGAAAATTGAAGGAGACTAGCTGTTATTGGGTGATAAACGATAGTGACCAATGACAACCAAGAAGTCAAACCAAAATAATTGCTGAAGCATGAAATGATATCTATCAAAGTCTCTTTATATTCTAACATCACTTTAGAGTACTGGGGCTTCTTTTGCAAAGCATATTTCTTACTTGCCTATGGACATTAAGGAAGTATGTCACTGATCCTAAAAGTTCCTAGATGTATTCCAAAACATATTGTGTTTCATGGGGGTTCTTTCTTTCTCTTTCACTGCCCCTTCAGATACTCTCACGTTCTGTCTCTTCATCATTCATCTCTTACCCTCAAATGTTTTCAGAGCTGTCCTCAGGCCTCCTCCCCTCTGTTACATTGCTCTATACAAAAGTGCAAATGCAAATTACCTTTACTTTAAGCTGGAAAGTCTTTATGGCTGAGTATGCATTGGTTGTGTGGGGGGGGGGGGGTGCACATGCACACAGACACATGCAAGTGTCTGTCTATATTTCGTTATGATAGTTTAAAACTAAATATAAAAACAAGTGCCTGGCTCTGAAGACAGCAAAATCCTTAGAGATGTAAAGTTACAGTATAAAGAAAATGGCATAATTGTTGTACAGCTACTAAAACATTGCATACTGAAGTATGATTGTCTGTTACCCCTAATGCCTTTGGGAGTTTTCTGTTCATGGAACTAGATCACCAGAGGAGAAAGCCATCCTGAATTTCCTCTAACATACATATACACACCAAAAAGTGATACAGGCCTGCTTTGGTTTAATGATGGTGGAATCCACTGATCTTGTATGTGCCCCTCTGTCAGTTCATAGAGGAGAGGAGCCTTTAGTTGGAGAAATCAAAACAGACAGCTTATGATTTTTCCTTCAAGAAATCTCCTGTTCGATTCCCATAATTAATGGCAGGGGATTTTTGTTCAGGGAAAGGTATTTTTTAATTTTAGTTGGCATTTGTCAATTACATCCAATATTATTTTTACTGATGTATTTACATGAGAGAGGTGACAAAATCCTGGCTACAACAATCAATGGTTGTGGCTATACTAAACAAGTAGGTAAGTGAATGATACTTTTCTTTCTTTTATATTCTAAGCTGAAGGGAGACAGTGTGCACATGGAGAAGGATGCAAAGCAGAGCCAGAGCAGAGCATGGCATAGCCATGTCCCCTAAACAGGTAGGGTGCAGTGGCGACAGTTTGCAGCTGTCTGGTCCTTGCACAGCTCTCCATCAGCTGGAAGCTGCATGTGTGCCGTGGCTGGGGAGACGGGGGCTGAGAGAAACACTAATGGCACTGGGACTGAAGATCTGCAAACTGTGTTCATGCCACCACCACTGCTTTTCCCACTCTCCAATTTCAGATGTAAGAGTGAAGTGTGTCACCAGTTTTACACCAGAAAAAAATGTGCCTCAGGTATCAAAAGTTTAGAAAACATTGGCTTAGGCAACAATGGGCCTTGCTTTCAGTTAAGGTTGCCCAGAAATTAAAGTAATAAATAAGGGTGTGAAAGTATTCTGGGTGACATTATTTTATGTAAAGATGGGGAAATAGAAACAACTTCAGGTATAACATAAATGATTACAGGAAGGGTACTAGAAAACCTGGTGTACTGCCAAACAGTGATGTATTGTGCTGTAGGTAGCCAAGGGGAACAAAGGGACAGTAGCTCTCTACATCTATGCTATTTCTATTCCATACACACTGTTTCATCTTAATATTGTGACAGAAGCTAAACTGATCATCACAAACTATCACGGGGCAGAGTTGGATATTTGTGGAGTCAACAGCAATTTCTATTTAACAGCAAAGATGATATTCTGCTTTTGTTATGCAGCTTTCTTGTTAGCTTCCCATAATAATTAAAAACGCTAATTAAGGTTCACAAGACTCCCATCTGGTAAATAAGTATAATTATCTCCATTTTACAGATGGGTGAACTGAAGCACTGAGGTCTGGTATACACCACAAGTTTTTGCTGATATATCTTTGTCAAATAGAGGGTGTAAAAATACCTGGTCAGCTATGCGAACATATGATGGCTTCTGTTGGTTTAGCTTCAGTTATTTGAGGAAGTTGTGTAAGTACAGTAGCATAAAACCTTCTGTAGCCATACACCATATCTTTCTCAAGGGCCTCTGATTACATAACCATGTAGCATAGTTATAGTGGCAGCAGCTATATAACATAAAGAAGCCCAAGTCTCTCACAAAATCATAGTCAGACCACTTATACTACTCAAAACAGCTGTAACTAAAGGGAGCCCACTGCACAAATTTGACTTTAAATAGGTACCAGTATCAAATATATTGAACAGAAGTTCTCTCTGGCATAAAAGGTGTTATATTTTTGATACAGCAGTATTGAATTAACATGACTATCCTTCCTGCTTTCTCTGTTTGTTCCTGCTCAATCCATTTTTGTCATTTGTTGAAACTCTCCACCCCCTACGCCCCCGAACCATTTGATAGTAGGACTCACCTTTGAAAGAGTTATTAGCTAGTAAGATACACACAGACAAATACACACACACACACACACAGAAGAAGAGATAGATAGATTGAGTCTAGGACACTCCACGAGACATCTTATTTCTACTTCCCCAGTGAGTATCAAGGATTCTGGTTTCACCAGCCTGAGCAGCATAGTTTTGATGGCTGAGTGATCCTCCTTAGCCTTGTAACCTGCAGGGAAAAGGAGCTTGGAGCAACATCTAACAGCTCATAGAAACCAAATGACTCACTCACAGTCATACAAAACAGTTTCTTCAGATAGAATAGAAGTCAAACTTCAGAAAAAAAAAAAAACAAAACTAAGTCCTTTATTGTTTGAAGAGTAAAAATGGTCTAAGAGGGAATATGACTAGTTTCAACTTGCCTCCGTTAAACTACATGGGGACTTAGTAAAAGGTATAAAATCCTTAATAAAGGAAACAGTGATCATCATTAAAGGGCTAATTCATGTTTGTTAACACATGCGATAGAGAGGAATGAGTGGGTGAGACAGCTGAGAAGTGAAGCTCTGGGCTGGTGTAGTGTAGAAATTTCTTACACGTGGATGTCAGGAGGGAGCAGAGGCATAACAGGCTCACTCAGCACCTGGAGTGATGGGGTGGAGGGTATACCAACCACTGTAGAGAGGAAGGGTGCTGAAGGAAAGGCAAGTCTTACCTATATAAGCTTTTTGTACACTGAAGGCAACTAGCTACTGCTGCTGCTGTAGAAGCACCACTTCAGTGGCAGCATCCCCATGGTGTGGGCTCCCTGGGAGCCATACCTGATGATGTATTTGCTCCTCATTCTTCCCAGAGATGCTGTTATCTGTGCCTGCTGTGACAAAAGCTCACTGGGGAAGGAGCACCATTCTGCTTGCCCCACCTGCTGGGTGCAGGGCTGTACTGCCTGACTCCTATGGTTGGGTAGAACAGGGCTATTCCTGCCATGACGGACTTCTACAAGGAAGGGGTGGGATTCTGGAGCCCTTTCATAGTCAGTGTCTATGGCTGGTGCCCTGCTTACTCCTCCTCCCTAGTTATGGTACCAGGGAGAAGATTTTTTTTCCAGCTGAGGTGCATACTATCCCATTTTTACCCACATCTGAAAAGTTCTATGCTTCTTCCCTTCCTGTTCCAATGTCCTCATCTATTGTTCTATGATACTTTTCACTTCACTTATCTGCAATTTCCCCTCTCTCATGAGTAGAGAGAGAAGTAAGTTCAGGTTGAAGCTTCCAGGCCTTTATACATGCCATGTTTTTTGCCCTTTCTTGTGCTGCAACTGCATGACTGTTTGCATAAGCAGGATTTCCAGACGCTTTAAAAGTCTTTATGGTGCATTAAACTAAAACTCCTTGGAGATAGTTTAGTTTGGCTCACTGGGAATTAAAGAGTTGCATCCATGGATTCATTGAGTGCAAACACAAAGGCATTCAAAGACACGTAATGAACCTCTTTGTCCACCAGATGAAGTTTTTGAGGTTTTTCATTTCAAGCTTTGTTTAGCCCATAAGTACAAACAGAAAGCAACTACGAAATTTGTATTCAGACCTGGCTCAAAAATTTAGGTCTACAATACTAACTTAGCTTCTGATTCTTCTCATTACAGCTCTTTACATACTGAGGAATTCCATAACAGGGGGGTTGCTTGTATTCCTGGTATGTAAATGCACAAAAGGGAATACAACACACTAGGGAATATGTCCCTAAGTACTGGCCTTTTTAATTAATATGTTCAGGTCTTGCACTGAAGGGAAAGGGACTGTAATACACCTGCCCTATGATGATGAACTCAAACTGTGTTAAGTTTAAGGTTGGATGGGAATTTCCTAACAACATTTTTGCATGGGATATAGGCAGAAAACCTGCTGTCAAGCAAAGAGTCTGCTACCAATTTTTCATCTAATTAGGGAGAAAAAGGAAATCCCCCAAATCTTCAACCCAAATCTAAAATAGCTCAAAGTTACTGTTAGCTGAAAATGTATTTGGGTTTATAATAGTTATCAGCCAAAATGTTAATAAAAATTTAAAAGTTTAATAGATAAAAGATATTTCTGACAAGACTGTTAAAATACTCTACATTACTATGTGTTTTACATAACATATAAAATGTTTAAATAAAGAAATAAAATATAATTCTTTTGTACTTTGTTTTTACAGACCAAAAATAGGTTTCACAAATGTGGATTGGGTTAAACGTGATTGAAACTGAAACTATTAATGCCATTGGAAATAATCTCATGTTTCTTATATAATAGCTGAAACAAACAATGGAGACTACCTCCCAAAATAGAAACCTGCATGGCTAAGCTGATCAGAAACTACTCCATGTGGGCTGAGGGATTTTTTGGGAAGTAAAGATTGTTGGCACCGGATTTAAGACCCAGATACCTTGTTCCGGGTGGACCCAAGTCCTCAGACCGACCATGACCTCTGCATTTGATAATAGGTGAATTTTATTGATACACAGTAAAAGCAGATGAGAATAATACAAACAATTCTATTTCTACCAGTCCTAGAGCTGGCATCAGAGTCAAGGTAGGTCTGGGGGTAGAGCAAATGATAGAGGAGTTGTATGGGGTTTCTGAGAAAAGCAGGAAAACACACCAAGAAGTGGGATTAGAAAAAGGTAAGGACAATGAAAAAGTATGTGACCCTGAAAAATAAATGCTAATAGAGAGACCTTTTAGGCTAAGTGCTCATTAGAAAAAAGGGAAAAATGCAGTCTCATAGTGTTTTGCAATATTCAGGGATTTTCTAATTTCTGCATATACATATATTATAAACAAACAGGATTGCATGCAAGAAACCAGAAGTGTAATGACACAACTGAAAGCCTGGGGCAGCTGCCACACAGGGGCAGTGGTGACTTCTGGCTACTGTTATGTCCCGGGTGTGCTTGTGTGGCTGCAGCCACTTTTTTTTTCTGCCATTGTCTCCCTTTAAAAAGTTTGTGGCTGTGACAGCCCAGTTACCCTGCCTTACTTACACCACGGCAAGAAATACTGGAGTCTACTGGATTCTTCTCTTTTTCAAAACAACCTGTAAAACTCCAATCTTATCTCCATGATTGTCAGGAGAAATTTGAAAACACTAGACAAATGTAACTGATGTACTGATGTCTACCTGAGTCTAGAGAAAGCTTGAAACAATAGCTCTGAGTGAACTGTACCCTATTTCTCAGTGAAGTGTGAACTCCAAGACCAACTACTCAAGGGCCCTGCCAGCACTATCTCAAAGGAGTCTGTAAAGGAAGAGTTCAGTTCTCTAGCCCATCTTCCATGCAGATACTCCTTAGCTACTGGAATAATAATGTACAGCCCTTTTGCTACCATCCTGAATCTTCAGGATGTACGGAGTGGGCAGACATCACTGTTCTTCTCCTTGCTGCTTTTGGAGGGAGAGGATGAGCCTGTTGTCACTGATGGTAAGGAGAAGTGGGTCCCTTGCTCCTGCCTCTACGTATTTATGGAGAGGACATTCAAAGAAGTCAAGGCAGTGGTGCTGGGCTGCAGAGATGGTCACCATGCTATGGTATGCGTAAGGCCCTTATGACTTTAATTCATGCCAAATTTGCTCACTAAACTTTTGTGGGGCTGCTTGCTTTAGCTGTTTTCAGAATGTTTAGAAATGGTTTGGGATACTAGTAGTATTCACCTACACATTTTGTGCTCCCTAGAGTTAAAGTACCCTCTCAACAATAATCTTAACACAGCTGAATATTAGAGCGTGCACCAAGCCAAGCTCATATAGAAATCTCTTTAATGTGGTGCTGCAATGTAATTAGGTGCATAACCAGTAGTTAATATTAAGCCCTAACAATTCCATACAAATCTTAACTAGAGCTAGATGAGTATGAAGTTTTTTGGTTCAGTAGCCAATATGAAAAACTGGGTGGTGAGGTGGGGAAGATTCATTTCAACTGAACCAAAACAAAATGAGAAGGTTGTTCAGGAAAATAGGGGAGGCGGAAGGTTAGGTAAACCCAACATTTTTCTTTCTAATTTAAATAACATGTTTAGTGCATTTCTGACCCTTTTCTTGCTATTTTTTCTTTAAGTCCACTATTAAAACGGAAAGATTCATTTTGAAAATCTCCGAATCAAACAACCTAGTATTTCCAAAATGAAAAGAAGCTTTTGTTATTTGCAAAATATTTTTCCTATGTTTTGGGTGACCTTCATTACATCATTGAACCTGATTTAGAACTAATTTTGGTCATTTCAAAACTTAATTTACTATTTATCACAAACATTTCATCTGCCTTTAATTTTTAGTCTTATACTCCAAGGTATGGCTGTAGCATGCCTTTTGCCAGCAAAACACTACATGACACGTCTCATCACTTGATTGTCAAGGAAAATCATAGCCAGCAGACTATTTGCATTTATGTATTGCAGATTTTGTAACAATCTTAACAAATGTGTATGTTGGAAAGCAGCACAAGTTAATGCACTTAGAAAGGTAAAACAATGAATGACGTGTTTTCCAACTATTTAAGTTGGTCTAATAAAAGATATCAGATTCACCCAAAGAACCTTGTCTGCCTGTGTCAATCTCTAGCACTCATTAGGTGCTACTAAAAGTGGCTGAGGTGTGACCAAAAACATACTTTTTTTTTGTTGGTGGAATCCACCACTGATTTCAGTAACATTTTCTTAATGTTGTCTTCCTACTTTGATGCATGCAGTTGCTGTTCACATAGTCAGTAGTCAGCAGCATTAAAATGTGTCACAGAACTTTTGTGTAATTTTCAACTGAAACAATGCCAACGTGTCACTTTGAAGCGCACAGATTCTAGCCTGATTCCACCAGGAATATTTCAGTGGCTGTGATATTCAATATATTATTAACCACAAAGATTAGACTAGAGTTTTTGCTGCAATCAAACATTTATTTTTGTTTTTGGAAATGCATTACTCATTACTTTAAATTAAGGGTCATGTTGAATTGGCCCAACTTTAAGTCTTTAGTGGAATTTCCCACAAGAAGTTTTGCATTAAAGGTTGTGTCACTGGATAGATCCCTAGGAAGAGGTTTCATTCTTGGCAGCAGAAGGGATGGCTCAACTAACTAAATTCTTTGAAGTAGGGTCAGGTCATTTTCTCAGCAGGTCATTTACAGCATAACGCCACACGCACTTGTGAATGGCACTATCTAAATTGACAAAGAATGGCAAGAACACATGAGATCTATAGCATAACTAGGGCAGAGCAACTGGGGCAACCAACCTGGGAACTGACTTGGGGATGGGGTGGAAAAAAACCCGCTGCTGCAGCTGTTGCCGGTGCTGCAGCTGCATTTTCATGTTGATGGTATTTTAGCAGCCAGAAGTAACCACTGACCCTGTGTGTCAGAACTTCTCTAGGTTGTTATGCCTCTGTGTGAAACGTGTTTTGCATTGTTTTCTAGCCAGCTATAGAACTGGATGACATTTGCCAACATTTAACTGAAAAATTGTCACTGTTTCAATTAAGAGCGGCACAAAGATTGCATTAATTTTTACAGTACTTTTCTGCTATTTTTTTACCAGCCCAAATAAATAACAAGTAATACTAACAACCTAGTTTCTTGAATTCTGGTCCTGATCCTTATAATTGCAAGGCTGTTTTTCTTCTCTAGAAATACTACCTTTTTGACAGTTCATATGAATTAACTCCCTAAACCAAAAGTCAATGTTTTCAAGTGTAAAAAAATCAAATTTTCATCCAGAGCCCAAATTAGCAAATGGCTGCAAAAACATTGCTTCTTGTGCATGAAAACTGGCAATTCTATCACCTGCTACATTTCATCAGCGTGAACTAATGATAGCAAAACTTCTGTGTGTGACATGTGTCAACAACAATGCACTGAAACTGAAAGCCCATGCTGAGGGAGAAATGTCCAGATTAAGCTGTTAAAAAAAAATCTAGTACAGTTTTTGTAATTGCAGCACTCCTATTATCTTGGGTATATCTGACTGACTGATTCATTTCCATTAAATGAGGCATTAAAAATAATTTTCTCATTTAATAACAGAAACATGTCTTGGAATTTAAATATGGATATCCTGACACTCATTAGCAAGTAAACTTGGTTGGATTTTTTTTGTTTTAGAAACTAAGTAGAAAGTTAATAGTAGAGAACAATCTAACTTTATTTATCTGCAAATTTAACTAAGCACAAGACACCCGTATTAATATTCAGAATCAGGTACTGATCGTTAACTAATTATGCCTAGCACTTGTGTAGGTTTCCAAATGTCACTTCACAACATCCCTGTGTGCAAGGTAAATATTTTTATCCCATTTTACTAAGGCAGATACTAAGGCAGAAGAAGAAAGTTAAATGGTCAAAACATTTTTTAAAAGCCAGGAACAGTAAAGTCCCTGTTATCCAGCATGAGTGGGGAATTGGGGGGGGGGGGAGGGGGCAGTAAGCTAAAAGCTGGATACCTGAGGCACAGGGCATCTGGCTGGATGTGGGGCATGGGGGGGGGGGGGGGCAGCGGTGGGGGTGGCGATGGGCACACTTGAATCGGCGCCAGTGCAGGGTGGTGAGTCGTAGCAGTAGTGGCCGCCATGTGCAAGCTCAACCCTTCCCCCCCCCCCCCAACATAACAGGAGGCAAAGTGGTGTGGCGTGGTGCCAAAATTTTGGTAAATAAGGTATTCCGGTTGGTAAAGTACCGGATAACAGACATGTTACTATACTATAAATATTCCGTTTGTAATCTCCCCTTTTGCTACTGCACCTACCTCTTACAATCTGAATAGCCAATTTATAATGAAAAAGTTTCCCATAAACTCATTCTCTCTCAGCTGAATAAGCAAGGGGTGGAGCTCAAACTTCCCAACAAGCCATTTCATCATGAAACTGGGATTCCAATCATTTACAAAGCAGATGAGACATTCCCTACCTTATGTTCCTACTATCTAAAACAAATACTTTTAGTTAAGCAGTTATTTTTGAACATTTTGGTGAAGAAAATACATTGTGACCCTCATTAGTATCCTCAGGAACATGCCTGTATGCCCAAGGGAAACTGCAGAAAATGTGACACTTGATTAATAAAACTACTGATTGTTATGAATAAAATGAAATATGCATGCTCTCTCTCTCTCTCTTTACATTGCCTCTGGAAATCCCAGAGATATTCAACCAGTGGCTAAAGGTAATTTACGTTCTGAATATGGCTTGAAGAAAGGAACTCAGATGTCAGAAATATGGCCCTATTTACTTCTTTGTTCTGAAGCAAAGCATATTTGGGAAGAAAGCTGAATCATAGCCTGAAGGTGGCTAATTAATGCTGGTTTTACACTGCCCTTTACAAATGGTGTCACTCTTTCCACCACCCCTGGAGAAAGTGTTATTTTTCTTTCATTGTGAAAATGACAGGGAACGTAAGTGGTGACTCAGATAGATGCCTGAGAAATCTGCTCTAAATATATCTTATGGGAACTGTACATATTGCTCCAAAACGTGGGTGTGTATGTCTGTCTGTCACCATTCTTTATGGTCTCTTAGAGAAATAATGGAGAAGCTCACTAAACATGGTCTCCATCTTTTGTTTATTGCAACAGATTTTCATTACAATGGGTTTTAATTGCAGGAAGCCCTTATTCAACATGCAAATATATACAATGGTTTTAGAGGCTGGTAAATCAGAAACTAATTCACATAAGTTCTCTGGCTCTTCCCAAATGAACAGAAACTGACTTCCATGTGTAGCACAAATTACGTACAGTTTAATAGGGGTGTACAAAATGGGCCATATTCAATTCAGATTTGGATTCGGCCTGAATCAGGGACAGTGATTCAATTAGTTGATTCAAATCACTGTCCCCGATTCAATTCAGACAAATCCGAATCTGAAGACTGGATGCTGATTTGGAGAATCAGCGATTTGGCCATAGACACAGCTTTAAATATTTTTTCTACATACCTCAAGGTACCAGGTGCAGCTTGTGAATACTGTGATAGTTTCACAAGCTATTTGAATGGAGCATTGGCCACAATCAGCCACAGCGGGACCCCAGACCCAGGAGGCACCTGTCGCAGAGTTGCAGACCCAAAAGTCCCCAGCAGACCCGGAAGCGGACCAGAAATGCTTCTGGTCCACTTCTGGGTCTGCTGCCAAGCATGCTGGGGAGCCCCTGCACTCCTGTGGGATGCTCCATTCACCCCAGCATCTCAGCATTTATGAGCCACCAGGTACCTTGAGGTATGTAGAAAAAACATTTAAAGCTGTGTTTATGTCCAAATTCATTGAATCTTTCCGAACTTCCCCAAACTGATTCGGAGGGTTCGGATTTGATTCAAAGAGATTAAAGCACCTCCCAATTCGAATTGGATTCAGGGATTCGGCCACCGAATTGGGCTGAATTAAATCAGGGACCAAAGCTTTCCACAGCCCTACAGCTTAAGTCTCTTTTTATACTGTTCTTAACTTCTATTACATTGTGAAGGTATTGTTAAGTTTCTGTATTTTCCATGTCCCTGTGAACATTTGGAATACTCTGAATCTAAGAACAAGAGTGGAATATCATCCCACCATGCCTTGCCTTTCATTAATGGTATTTGTCTTTTTATTAAGGCCCCTTAGCTTAAGTTGCTTGCAACCCTTAAGGTAACCCCACATGTGTGTTCATACACACAAACAACCCTAATTTTATTTCTCTCTCACTTCAGCCAAAACTTCCTCTATGAACTTCCACCTGGCAGAGGTATGCATTTTTATGACATCAGGGGAAACTTTAGTGTACATCCATTACCACTTGCAACCAGCCAGGTACAGCTGAAAGATTTAAAGTTTAATACATGCAGCCAGATGGGCAAAATTTCATTACAGTCTGGTCAGGGAAAGCTGGCATCTAATACAGTAGTGACAATATGAACAGTTTTTGTGGATGTCAAACAAAGCTGGATTTCAGATTAACTTGAGAGACATGAATTTAAGAGACATGAATTTACTTAGTGAACATAGTTTCTCTTTAGTTGCATTGCTGTGGAAGCCATATGGAAGCTTTCCACAAACAGTGAAATTCGTGAGTATGCAGGGGGCAGAAAAAAGGCCTGTTTTGGGGGGCTAAATCATGTATAAAACTACAAACTAGGATTTGAGTGGGTTTTTTGTTTTCTTTTCTCTATTACAGCAGTGACTACTAGCCCCACCCACTAAACATGAGAGGTTGTAGGGCCAGACACAGTAGAAACACAGACTAAAAAGCAGTCACTTCTGAGAAGATCTTAAATTCATAAATAGGGAGCTGAGGCACAAAGAGGCAAGAGTGCTTGTCCAAGATCATCTAGAAGTCTCTGGAACAGCAGGGAAATGCAGTTTGATCTTTCATTCCCAGTCCACTTCATTAAGGATAGGATCATTCTCTTGTACCAGTGGCACAAGGGTGAATTTCACCCAGAACTAGCAAACTAAGTCTGTGCTCCCTAATGGGTACTTTCCCAGGCAAAATCAAACTGTTAATTAGCTTAACTAGTTCTTACAGATCAGTTAGAACAGGAAGGCAAAAAACAGCCTTAAGTGGGATTCATTTTGGAGTCATTTTCCTCTTTCTAATGTATTCATTAAAGGTTATATAAATCTCCAGGGGGTTATAACCTTTTTATGATGAGTTCAGCTTAAAGGTGTAGATGAAGGCAAAACAAAAGGCTGATTCTTCCGCTCCTACTGCTAGTGATTAGTACCTTACACTGTGAGTAAAAAAACATTCGTTTCCCATGCAGAACAGCACTGCTTTCTTTAACATATCTATTGTAACTACACTGACATTTATTTTTATGTTGCAAGAAGATAACTCTGGATAGAGAGAGACTACCATATGATATGAGTGCCCATTTACCTTGGATTTGTCTGGTTATGCCTTCTACCTTAGAGAGTGCACAGGAAGGCCTGTCAGAGGCTGATTTCCATCAGTGTAAATTAAGGGTTATTCAATGCAAGTTGCTAGAATTCAACCACAAAAAAAAAATAGCGCACATGGAGAATGAGGACTTCCATGTTCCTCACTCAGTTATTATCAGTTGTTCACTATGTAACCCCATTAAGAACATACTTCACAAGTACAATTCACTTTTATGAGTTATCTTGGGTACTTGCCAGCGCATTGTGGAAACTTAAATAGCTTCCCCCTACCCATCAGCAATCCCCTGAGGCATCATTTAAGGATGCTAAAATGAAAGATTCCACTTTTATACTGATTTATTATGAGCTAAGGGATTCTCTTTCACCTGTGGGCTTGTGTAGCTATAGTATTTCATTTGGCACTCCATGGATACACATCTACAGGACTGTTTAAAGACATTCTGAAAGGATAAATGCTGAGATTGTCACTTGAAGTCAGATATTTCCACTCAAATCTGCCTTCCTTCACATGGAAGGAAGTTTGGAAATCACACTCTTGTCAAGTGTGGGTGATTTTTGTGTGAGAGAAGTGGAGCTGAAGTTGAGGGAGACGGGAAAAACAGATGCCACCCAAGGCATGAGAGACTGTTCTCCCCTCATCTAGCCCTAGTTTTCTTCCAGGCTTTCCTCCCTTTTCAGCTAATGCCATCACTTTATCACTCTGGCCTGATTTAGTGGCTGAATCTCCAAATCTGAATCAAATCAGAGAACCCTTTTATCTCTCTGAATCGATTTGGAGAGATTTGGAAAGATTTGGAGATTCGGACACAGAAATAGCTTTAAATGTTTTTTCTACCTACCTCTAGGTATCCAGGGCTCATGAATGCTGTGATGCTGGGGTGCATGGGGTGTCCCACAGGAGTGTGGGGGGCTCCCCAGTGTGTTCGGCAGCAGACCTGGGGCTGGACCAGAAGCACTTCTGGGTCCACCGGTGAGCATGCAGGCCCTCACCCCCATGTGCCCCTGGTTCAGTGACGGGTGCTTCCTGGGTCCAGGGGGGGGGCACCCAGGGTCCCCATGTGGCCAGTCACCAAGCTGGGGGGTGGGGGGACACAGGGGGGTTCCCCACGTTCTCCCTGGCAGACCTGGAAGTGGACCGGAAGTCATTCCGGTCCACTTCTGAGTTCACCGCTGAGCATGTGGAGCCCCCCGCCTTGTGGGATGCTTCATGTGTCCCAGCATCGCAGTACCATGAGCTGAGCCTGCTGCTTTGAGGTATGTAGAAAAACCTTTTAAAACGGTATCTATGTCCAAATCACTGATTCTCTGAATCAGCATTGAATCTTAACATTCGGATTCAGCCGAATTAAATCAGGGACAGTGATCTGAATCAATGAATCAAATCACCATCCCTGATTTGGGCTGAATCCGAATCCAAATCGAATAGGGCCCACTTTGCACACCCCTAGTAACTGTAACCAGGGACAAAGTTTAGGGACCTCCATGCAGTTGATTTGTGACACCAAACAAGCAACCTTACATATTAAATATTCATAGATTCATAGATGTTAGGGTCGGAAGGGACCTCAATAGATCATCAAGTCCGACCCCCTGCATAAGCAGGAAAGAGTGCTGGGTCTAGATGACCCCAGCTAGATACTCATCTAACCTCTTCTTGAAGACCTCCAGGATAGGGGAGAGCACCACCTCCCTTGGGAGCCCGTTCCAGACCTTGGCCACTTGAACTGTGAAGAAGTTCTTTCTAATGTCCAATCTAAATCTGCTCTCTGCTAGCTTGTGGCCATTGTTTCTTGTAACCCCCGGGGTCGCCTTGGTGAATAAATACTCACCAACTCCCTTCTGTGCCCCCGTGATGAACTTAAAGGCAGCCACAAGGTCGCCTCTCAACCTTCTCTTGCGGAGGCTGAAAAAGTCCAGTTTCTCTAGTCTCTCCTCATAGGGCTTGGTCTGCAGGCCCTTGACCATACGAGTTGCCCTTCTCTGGACCCTCTCCAGGTTATCCGCATCCTTCTTGAAGTGTGGCGCCCAGAATTGCACGCAGTACTCCAACTGCAGTCTGACCAGCGCCCGAAAGAGGGGAAGTATCACCTCCTTGGACCTATTCGTTATGCATCTGCTGATGCACGATAAAGTGCCATTGGCTTTTCTGATGACTTCGTCACACTGCCGGCTCATGTTCATCTTGGAGTCCACTAGGACTCCAAGATCCCTTTCCACCTCTGTGCCACCCAGCAGGTCATTCCCTAGGCTGTAGGTGTGCTGGACATTTTTCCTCCCTAGGTGCAGCACTTTGCATTTCTCCTTGTTGAACTGCATCCTGTTGTTTTCTGCCCCCTTGTCCAACCTGTCCAGGTCTGCCTGCAGCTGTTCCCTGCCCTCCGGCGTGTCCACTTCTCCCCATAGCTTTGTGTCATCTGCAAACTTGGACAGAGTACATTTGACTCCCTCATCCAAGTCACTGATGAAGACATTAAAGAGTATCGGTCCAAGGACCGAGCCATGCGGGACCCCACTGCCCACACCCTTCCAGGTTGAGACCGACCCATCCACCACGACTCTTTGGGTGCGACCCTCTAGCCAATTCACCACCCACCGGACTGTGCAGTCATCCACATCACAGCCTCTTAACTTGTTCACCAGTATGGGGTGGGATACCATATCGAAGGCCTTCCTGAAGTCTATGTATACGACATCCACCCCTCCTCCTGTGTCCAGGCGTTTTGTAACCTGGTCATAGAAAGAGACTAGATTGGTCAGGCACGATCTGCCTGCCACGAACCCGTGCTGGTTTCCCCTCAGCATAATTTGCCCTGCCGGGCTCTCACAAATGTGAGCCTTGATAATTTTTTCAAAGACTTTACCAAGGATGGAGGTGAGACTGACTGGCCTATAGTTGCCTGGGTCCTCCTTCCTCCCCTTTTTGAAAATGGGGACCACGTTAGCCCTTTTCAAGTCCTCCGGGACTTGGCCCGTGCGCCACGAGCGTTCGAATATTCCCGCCAGTGGCTCTGCAATGATGTCGGCCAGTGCCTTCAGCACCCTTGGATGGAGCTCATCCGGGCCTGCCGACTTAAAGGCATCCAGTTCTTCCAAGTGACTCTGCACCACCTCAGGATCTACGCATGGAAGTCTGGCACCTTGCTGCTGCCTCTCTACAACCCCAGTGAGAGACTTGTAGTGCCCCTCACTTAGGAACACTGAGGCAAAGAACTCGTTGAGGAGTTCAGCCTTGTCCCCCCCCGTCGTCACCAATTGTTTCTGCCCATTTAGCAGGGGTCCTATTCCTCCCTGGGCCTTCCTTTTACTCCTAATATATCTAAAAAACAATTTCTTGTTGTTCTCTCAGAGCTCCTCAAAGAATCATTTGTGGAAATTTCTACACCAAATTTCCCCTGCTTCAGTATTTTTTAATATAGTAAATTATGATGGACTGGGGAATGTAATCTGATCATTGTTTTTTCATTGATTCTTATTTGATCCGTTGGCAGTCTGACTGACAATTGCACAGCTGTACAGGTGAGCACATTGCTCTCCCTCTGTGCTGTAAGGTTAAGGGATATATTAGCCAAGAAGAACTAAATTCTTCTCATTCAGCCCACTGAGGGATGATGAAGTACATTGGTATGAAACCTAGGAAAACTGATGCATCTCAGTCCAGCATACTACATTTACATTAAGTAAATTTCCTAAAGATATCCCATGTGAGCATTTCCCAAAATTTAAGTGACAGTGTTGTCAGTGTCACTTTGTGTAGACATGTATACATATATATGTCTGTGTGTGACCAAACACAAGTCATTTAAGGTGCATTATGCCACCAAATTTCCTACAGCAGCTGGAATTAATGTGCAATATGCTGCCAAGGTGTGCAAACACTGATACCATTAAAATGGTGCAAAAGCATTTAGCCTGCTTTAAAGTGTCATGTACACACCCCCCTCAGTTTGTCTATACACGGACAACATTCCCAATGAGGCCGCACTAAAATAGAATATAGTAGGAGAACAATTTCCCTTAACTTGCAGGTGACCCTTCTATACATATAGCCCAGTTTGCTATTGGCTTTTTATTTTGCAACAAGACAACACTGTAGGGTCATAGAAGGTAGACAGGAGTGACAATTTTCACCTGATCTAGCCACAAAAGGCAGTTTATAGCTATGGCCAAACACAAGTGCACAGCTGCAGATAGCTTAAAAATGGCCAATACAGTGAAAAGACATTTAAGAACAGGCATCTTCTGTAACTTCTGTTTGCACTGCCTGTCAGCCTGCAGCTCTTTTCAGAATGGGAGGGGGGAAGGTAGCAGAGGGAGTTTGGTCTGGGAGTTTTTCAGCCCTCATTAGAGGGTGGGGTGGGTGTATTGGAGCCCTACCCCTCCACCCCCAGTGGGGGGGGGGGGGGCCTCCAATTCACCCATCCCATGCTCCAGAGCCAGCTGGGGAAACCTTAGAATGAGCTCCCTCTGCTCCCTATCCCCCCACCCATTCCGAAATATGGAGAAGCTGGGAGAGAGGAGGGGACATTGCCAGGGGAAACCTGCTGCAGGCTCCCAGTTAGCAGCTAGATTTCCCTCCCCCCTGGAACCAACATTGAACTTCTGTTTGTTCCAGGAGATTCTTGTAACTCAGATCACTTCTTGCAAAGCCTTCTCATTTAGAGCAAGCTTATATGTCTGTACCCATATTCTAGCTAATGGTCTATAACAAGGGTGGGCAAATATTTTGGGCAGAGGGCTGCTTACTGAGTTTTGGTAAGCCATCAAGGGCCACATGACAGGCAGCCAAGGGCAGATTATTATTAAATTTTCTAAATTTTTTAGGGGCTCTGCAGGCTGGATAGAATGGCTTGGAGGGTCGCATCTGGCCCCTGGGCCACATTTTTCCCACCCCGGTATATAATAACCACCGGGTCCTTTTCTATAATACTGCAGTCTAACCAGTCATTCCTTGGTCTCTATTTTGTATGTAAATGTCACTTGTCCTTACTGAATTTCATTCAATTAATTTTGGATCACTTTTTATGCAACTTCACCCATCTTGGTGTCATCTGCAAAGTGTGTTCTCCCTTCTTCCATATCATTAATGAACCTATTAAACAATAATGGACCTAGGACAGATAAGTGAGGAACCCTACTTGATACCTCTTCCCAATTAGGCATGGAGCAACTGATGATTATTCTCTGAGCAGCGTGATCCAACCAGTTATCTATTCACTTTACAGCAGTTTTGTCTACATCAGTTATAATAATAATTGTTTATTTTACCTTTTTAATTTATTATACCTAAATATTAAAGTAGCACTAATGACTGTTACATAGTTGATAGTGCCATCAAGCTGTTGCTTTTCCACCTGAATCACTTCAGCCTAATGAGAATGAAGCATTACTTCACACTGGTGTTGGAGTTCACCACCACAAGTCAATGTGGAAACAAAAATTGCCCTTGGATTTGAAAAAAGATCTGGAGAACTTTAATCATTCACTGTTAGTTAAAGACAAATGCAAGGATGTCTGTATAGTCAGAGGAAATGCACTTTGAATTTAGTTTTCTGAGTAATTTTTGGTACTTCATTAGAGAAATGGAAGTTTTTTCAGTAGTAATATAGCTTTAATACTTACCAAGTGTTAGATAGACAGATAAATGAAGAAAAAATGATATAGGAATCGAAAAGTTTGTCCCCCCCTACTTCTCTGGCAGTATGAAGATACCCATGCTGTTATTTTTATGTCTCTGAATTAAATCCTCTATGAAATTTAATGTTAACCCAAAGTAAGCTGCTCACTGCAGAAGTTCTTTAAACCTCCTTCTAGTAGAAAGTAAGTTCAGATAAAATAGGTCCTGAATATGTAACAGAATAAAGACAGTTATATTTTTGAGCTTGGATAAAATGTCAAACCTCCTTGTACACAGATATTGCTTATACTTTCTGAGATGTTTCAAAAGCAGTTCATCTTTTTCTTTTCCCATTTGCCCAGGTTAACAATACCACTGCTGTCAAATGACGCTTGAAGTAAGATGTATTTCCAGTGCTGCCCCATATATTGCAGGGGTTGTCATTAAAAAGTCAACATTGACCCACAATAATTGAAGCACTGCACTCACTCAGATAATGTTACCTATGGGTAAATGTTGACATTTTAACGTCTGTCACTGCATCTAATATATGGTTTAAAAATATGTTGTTATCTCCTATTCTAACTGTAGTGTATCTCAAGCACTTTCTTAGTTACTGTTGGCAGACATAGACTTTTTAATCGTAATCACTGTATGCGCCTCTTCAAGTGCTACTGTTACATGGAAGATTGCCACTGTGTTTTACAGCTGTTCAGAAGGTCATCAAGACAAATCAATGCATTGCTAAAAATAGCTTTGGAAAGAAGATATAACCTCATGGTTCAGCAGTGAAGCTAAACTCTAAGTACTGGGATTAGAATGAGAGATCCATAGGGAACAAATTATCTCATGCCTCCCTTGGTTTATTGCCTCTTCCTCCAAAGCACTTGGTGCTGGCTATTAGGCATGTCTACATGTGTGCCTGACTATGCAGTTGGGACTGCAAATTGCTGATACTGTGCAGTCCCAACAGCCCATGGGTTGTTTCTGAACCTACTGCACAGTAGCAAAGAGCTACTGTGCAGCAGTGGCAGCGTCACAGTTTGTGCCTGCTGATGCTATGTCACCGTAATGTCTCATGTAGATGCACCGACTGAGTCAGCCAATGGTTTGATCCCATATGGCTAGTCCTATGTTTCTACAACACAGTTGCATTTTTAAAGAAAATAATTGGCAGAATGTATAGCTAAATTATAGCATTTACAGCTGGAATTGCTAAAATAGTGGAAGTAAAACCCCGTGCTTCATTGCTGATCAATCTTGTGGTCTAGAGGTAATAGGGAGGAAATAGAGAGGAAGAGGTAATAGGAAGGAAGGGATGCATTTTTCCTTTCATCATGAGGTCTTCAATTGTGGCTAGTGACAAAGAAAGGGTGATACACATAGTAGGTCAGTGGACTGACAAGATATGGTAAATTATATTTTGAGGGAATTTCTTAAAGATGAACGGGAAGACTTCAAAAAATGTCCAGCTCAGCCATCGTACAGTTGACCCTAGCTATAATTAGCTATTTGGTTGCTTGCATAAAAAAATAAAAGGTTTCTTTGTGTTTATATTATCAAGCTTCTTCAAAAGAAAAAAAAAAAAGAGCATGAATCATAAAAGAATCAATGCACAAAAATGTCATGTTTTGTGGTTTTGCTACTCCTCCAAATTTAACTAGCAGCATGAAAGTACAACTGTAATTTTAAGGATGACTCATTCAAACAATGTTATTGGCCAGAATAACATCATAGCTTTTGCAATAAACCACCAAACTGTGAGGGAAGAGTAATAGGGGAAAAAAGTTTCAGTGTTGTAGATTGTCAGCATTCATTTTTCTTTTTTGGTTCATAAGCTTCTTTTTGTTCATTAGCTTTCAACAGGGCCCTGCAGTTGTGCTGATCATATTGTCTCTACGTTCACATCATTAAGTGACCTCACAGGAGACTGGAATCCATCATGATCTCCATTGTTTTGTCAGAATGAGTGTAAAGTATTCTCTCAGGCTCAACTATTATCTAGACTAGAAATCAGAATGCAAAGCATTTTTTGTCTGTTTAGAAATCACCTCCAGCACCCACCAGAGGGACAGAATTGCAATAAGCTTTGAAAAGATAATGCTTGAGCCTCCCTCTTCCCCCTGAGGTTTCACCATTAGACAAACAATGACACTGATGTCACCTACAACTGATTGAGGAGCAATTTCCAATAACAGCAATTGACACTTGTTGACAACATGTTATTAAATGTCTAAACTAAGCCCATGGCTCTGTCTGTAAGGATCTTTCTGCTGCTGTGGAAACTCAACATCACAGTGACTTTATGACATAAAGTGCATGGAAATATGTGTTTCTACATTGGGAAATTGTCCTCCATTACTCTTGCCATCACTTGATCCCAAATCAGTTAGTTTCATGGGATATACAAAAACACCTGTGAATAGTGTGTTTACCAGATACTAAGAATCTACAATGCTTCATTACAATGTTTAAACTGAATGATCAAAATAGAAGAATCACTGAGTCATTAAGTCTTCTGCTATGACAGAGCCCTATAATCTCTTTTACCAAGTATGAGCTAAGGGTGATGTCTCAATTGATATTGTCATAAACACAAAGTGGATACCTTCTGCCTTACTGAGATGGGAGCAAAGCTCATGGGACATACTCTGTTTCATGAGGCTCTGGCATGCCTGCAGTATCATCAGTATCAGCAGGATTAAGGGACACTTGAATATGATTTCTGCTTCTGCACAGACAGAAAGCATTCTTAATTAAAGATTTATAGGATAATTGCATTTAATTAACACATAAGTTGAATTTCACTATTTAAAGTATTCCCTGGTTGTTTCATTTTATGCTAACATTTAGTGATTAATTGCTTCCTCTTTACATGCCAAAGAGATCCATCAAATCCCTTTATATTATTCCTTTCATCCAAGTTTCAAGATGATATTACAAACTGAAGACCAATAAGCAAATGTGTTATGCTATTAGTTAGAGCTAAAGCAAAAGCCCCAAATCAAAACCAGCTTACATGTTAGGATCTAGAACTCTATTTCCTAGCACCTTTAAACTCTGAGGAAGTTCTGAGTTCTGGTGTTGAGGTCTATCTCTGTGTAATCTCTATTTGTACATAAAATTGAGATTAAATTACTTACCAACAGTCATATGGTCTGCCAGTGGAAGTTCTTCTCTGTGGTCTATTAAGACTGCACAAAACTGAGCTTTTTTCTGACTACAGGGAACTGCAAGGACCTTTTCAACTTTCATGTTAAAAATGTGGGTTTCTCTGAATTCTAAGTTCAAACAAAGCCAAAAATTCAAAGAATTTCATTACATTTCCTGAGTCTTGTATAATGTTCACATACTCTAACAATGGGCACTATGGGAAAATAGGAATACATAAGCCAATAGATAAACAGACATGATTTTGCATAGGAGCATAAATGCATGCTGGTCTCATGTGATAAGTGCACGAACCTCACCTGAATTTAAAATGAAACATGAAACCAGGTGACAAAACAAAACAAAACAAAACAAAAAAACTTTGCTTCATTCTAGTTCTAACCCCTCACCAATACATCCATTCTGCAAACTGTAAAAAAAGCTAAGAACAAGCTAAGAAAAAAGTCTAACAGAACAATTTAGGCAATAAACCCTAAAAGGATGACTATCACCTTTGCTGTTTCTCTAGTGTGCTGTGCTTGTCATTCAGGCATTTGCTACAGATAAGTGATAAGTAACCAGAATACAAGTCCAATAAAACCAGTGATATTTACTCCATAATGCAGTTCTTCTTTCTATGGCACATTTTCTTTGAAGATTGATTACACTATTTATTGTGCAAGCTTGGATAATGCAAAATGATTAGATGTACAGCTATTTTTTCCCCCATCTCCCTGTCATTCTTTTAGTCAACAATGGCACAGTCCTAGTGGCTTTTCATGTACTTGTACGAAAGGTCAAGTTTAGCCATCAGCACTGAAAAACAATCTTGAAGGGTAACTTAACTGCATTATAATGAAGGCTGGGAGAATCGTAAAGCTTTCTAACTTCAGAATGACTCACAAAGTTTGCAAAGAATGTTCTACACTGGGGAAAACAGCATTTTAAGGCACAGAATTTTGCTAAGTAGATCAACTGCAATTCCCATTGGGTCTTATCCTGGCCAGTGGCAAAACGTCTCTTAATTTCAGTGAATTTCAACATGCTGGTGCTTCGTGTCTCTCAGGATTAAGTCTCACTAGGCAATTGTCTAGTTAAGGGTTGTGTAATGAACATCAGTGGAAACATTCTGGATATATTATATACCTCCACTCTAGTGTAACTGAAATCAGTTTTTTTGCCTTCAGTAAAGTTCAGCTTGATTGTCCATAGTATCTCAGGTCATAGGAAGCCTGATTTTTTTTCAAAGTTGCTGAGGTACTCCTGCTGACTTCAGTTGGTGTTCTGTATAGCCATCACCATTGAAGAATCAGGATCTTCCTTCTTTGTACATCCTATAGCATCGTGTTTAAAAAGAGAGCTAGCTATAAATATGGAAATGTATGTGCCCTATTTAAGTACAATGGTTAAATTGTATTCAGATAGGCAAGGGCTTACACATCTGTTAGTTGCAAAATCTTGCCATTACCTTGGGTCTCCTACAGCCTTTGGGGAGGTAGAAATTCACTCAGAAATCACTATAACACCTATTTCAGCAAACAACCGTTTCACAATCAGTCCCTTTACAATTTAATGTATCTTTTACCATTTGAGCTCTGGTTGATTTTTATGGATGGTGCAGGCTCAGATCAGGCCATTGGAATAAACTGCTTTCTTTTTTGGTTCCGCATTTCAAGCTCAGACTCTGTTTACGGTATCCCTCCAGCAGCAACTGCATCTGTCTTGTCTCACAACCTGTGCAATCCCCTCTCAAAAGTCATCCTTTTCTTCTAGCAGAAGGAGAGCTAGAAGCAGAAAGAAGGGTAGACAGATAGACAGAATGGCAGCTCTGGAGATGTTTTAAATATTCATCATTGTTATACTCCTATTGTAAATCAGCTGTTGATTTTTCAATAATCTAATCTCTTTATATAATAATACACAGTAACTGGCATAGTAGTCAATTTAAATTAGGTATTTTAGGAAACACAAATTATCTTGTTTTCTCAAATGTATCTTTTACATCTTTGATATAAGTGGGGAATATACAATAATTAGTGAGAATGAGTCCCCTTTTTTCTGGCAGAAATATGTGTTAAAAAAAATGTGTGACCTGAATTGTGCTGTAAAGGACAAAGAAAGCTATTTCCTGGCTCTCTGGGCTTTGGTCCCCCTTAAGTCTTCCCTTTTCCAGGCTGAACAGTTCCATGTCCTTTAGCATCTCCTCATATGGCCTGTCCTCCAGACTTCTAATCATATGTGGACTGTTTCAAGCATGGGTGACTGGTGACTCCTAAATCTGGAGACGGACCTGCAGAAGCCTCTGGCTGTGTTGGCGATGGGGACAGAGCTGGTGAGCATCTGCAGATGCTACCTCTGGTGTTAGTGGCAGAGCTGGCAAGCATCCACAGATGCTGCTGGCAGCATCAGCGGTGGGGATGGCCCTGTCACGGGGCATGTCAAGCACCCGCAGATGCCACAGGCAGTGTTGGCAGTAGGGACGGCCCTGTTGGGGGGTGGAGGGGGGGCACGTGCCCCCCCGTCCCTCCCTACCAGTCGTCTATGCTTTCAAGGTTCTCCACATCCTTGTTGAAGTGCGGCATCCAGAACTGGGTGCAGTACTCCAACTGGGGCCTCACCAATACCGAGCAGAGTGGTAGGATGACATCCTTAGTTTTACTTGAGATGCATTGGTTGGTGCATTTCAGTGTACTGGAAATAGCATGACTAAGCTTTGTAAAGGGAATGAAGTATGTACAGGATATTCAACTCCTGCATACATGTGAGCTGAGTTTTTCCAGGGGGGGCCTCTAACACACTGGAGAGATGATGAGGATGGAGGATCCATTGCTTTGTAGATCTCTCTATCTACCTACATGGAGATGTTGTAAAAAGTGGCATTTTTCAGTGTGAGGAAGTGGAGTTTTCTCCATCCCTACACATTATGCTCCCATATGAGTATTGAAGCTGACTGATATAAAAAGTAAGAAAAAGATAAAGGTGTCACCCTAATCTCTTGCAGCAAGAAATTCTGCTTTGGGGACCTTTTAACAAGGATGATTTGTCCCAGGATACTGAAAGCTTTGTCCTGAGCTCCTTCAGCTGTATTGGCTTTCTTCACCATGGTATTCCTAGTACGATTCAGGGGAGTGAGAGAGGTAGGGACATAAATTGCACATAAACCTGTATGATCAGAAACCAGTTCAAATCTGTAACGTAATAGAAATTTAGCCACATAAACCACTTCCAAAATAGCCAAAAACCAGGTTAAGATAAACCTGGATGATATAGTATCAGACTGAACTGGTTTAGATTACATCTGTTTATTGAATTTCTGTCCTAGATGCCCTCCACATTCAAGCTAAATCACAGTTACCCAGCATCCCAGGATGCTGTGTACCTCCCTTGTAAGCCTCACCTCATAGGGTGGGCAGGTTAGCCTTGGCCCAAGCTGTCTGCTCCAGCTGAGCATGGAAGCATGATCTAGTGTCCCCCAGCTTCTGGCATGGGTCACTGCAGGCATGTGACTGCATTTCCAGAATCAAAAGTGAATGTCTGTTCACTTGCTTATTGGTTTAATCTATGCAGTTTAGACTAATGTGCAAAGACTGAATCAATTCAGCCTCCGGCTTTTTGATAGTGGAGGAGTCTCTAAATCTTTGACTTAGATTGGGACCAATCTTACTGAAAGTCTTAAAGATGAGGGCAAATGCCTTAGGTGGCCTTGCAAAACACACACATCAAACAAAAAAGCAAAAAAGAAAACAAAAAACAACCAATCAAGCCAGAGAGAGCCTTAGTGTTTAGATTATGTTGATGGCTAAAGGATTAGAAAATTCCATCTCTGAGAAAAAGGAATGGAGGCATTGGTAAAAGGCACTGTACTCTGCCCTGGATCCATATATATTGTTGAAGCATGTGATCCACAATATACTTCATAATGCCTTGAATTTTGAATGTCCTTTGGTATTTGAGAAACCCCTGATGCACTTCAGTAAATTTTAGGAAAGACTGAGCATGGTCTACTAGTTACAGCACAAGTTATGATAGACATATAGGTTTTATTTAGAGCTTTGTCACTCTCTTGCTACACTCTGTGACCTTGAGCAAATCACTTTAACTTCTTTGTGCTCATACTTAACATCTCAAAGTACTGTGAGATCTTGGCATAAAACAAACCACAGTAAGGGCCAAGTATTATTTTTCCTTAAAAGAAATTCAAAATCTTCTTTCCAATCTGAATAATGAAGACCATTTCTGTCAGTCTATAAAGCAAGAAAAATCTTTTAAATGAACAGGTTGGTAGGAATTTATTATATTTGCTTGCTAGAGCATCAAGGGATTAAATAATTAAAAAAATACTGTAAACCCCCCCCGCAAAAAAAGTATCAGCCATCCCTGGATATCCTTCACTTGAAATCCAGAATATACAGGGGCTCTAAACAGTCTGTTTATCAGGGCCGCTCAAATGAAATAATTTAGGGGAAAACAAACAGCAATTTTATGACTGTACAGAGAAATTAGCATTTTGCTCAAAAGGAATGGCAATTAGCAATGATGACAATGTGATTTATACTAATTGAGATTAAGTCAGACAAAATGGCAACATTAGTAATCATTTGAAGTACTGTATTACTCATTATATTGTGCTTTGTAAACATCTCTCTCGAAATTAAAAAGTAATTAGTGGCATTTTAGTCATTTAATTCACTATAATTAGGATTTTAGGAAAACTACAGCCCTGCTGTTAGAAGTCTTTACTGTTTTGATTTGAGAGAATGATTATTTTTTTTTAACTTAGCTTTTAGTGGCAGTTCTTTTTTACGTGGATCTGTAGTCCACAAAGGCAAAACGAATTCCTTTATTAAAACTTACATGTATGTATTTATGGACTATAATTGACATACCAATTAATCATAAAATGTCATGGACTGCCTGGATCAGGGAAATGGCAACAAGATCAGAGAAATTGGAATAGGATTAGGTAACATTTATGAGTCTCCATTTCAAAGTCAACCAAAACATCGAGTGAGCAGAAGTCATTACTTCTGGAAGGTGCTCAGTGGCTCATATTGAACTAATTAGTAATCTGAGTGCAGACTGTAACCGTCAAGGTCCATATCTCAAACCCTACCAGTTCAAGAGCCACCAACATACTGAAACTGGAGTGGATCCTTCCAGAGTGTTCAATGAGTAAAGAAAGAAACCCACCACATCTGAGGTCAGGGCATATCTGCAGAGCTAACCCTCATTATGTGCCAAATACGTATCCAGTATGAACCTGTCAATGGTTCAGGAGAATAACAAGTCCTATTCAACACCCACAAAAAATTGGCTGAGGAAAGAATGAGGCACAGACAAGGAAGTATCCTTTCATTTCTAGTAGGGCTTCCTCTAGGACGGCCGTGCTCAACCTTCTGGCCCTACAGGCTGGATGAGTGGTGCAAGGCTGGCCCACGTGCTAGATCTCACATACAAGGCCAGGATGTGTGCTGAACCCAGCACAGGGTTGGTGTGTGAGTAAGATCCAACTGTGTGTAGGCCCAGCCCTACAAGTCCAAACTGACTTTGTGGGCTGGCCCAAACGTGCACCAGCACAATGTGGAGTACAGGGCAACATCATCTGGTCCATGGGCTCCCTACAGGGCTTGAAATTTGGCAGTCAGGGAGTAGCAATTAATGCTGCCATTGCTCCACTGCCACCAAGTTTCCAGACCCATAGGGAGACCCATAGGCCAAATGACATAGTTCCATGGATTGGAAGACACTGCTGAAAGACATTTTTTAAGAGAAAGCACATTCACAAAGCTTTCAGGTGATGATGAAAAGTAGAGTACCGAGATCATCATGACTTCTAGATTTCTATGAAATCTATGAATGGATGGGGTTTTTAGGTGCTGGGGGGCTATGTGGCCCCTTGATTATGGTTCCTAGGAACTGTGTGCTCTCAGGTCCCCCTAAGATCTCCATAGCTTGAAAGTTGCACTGTCAGTTTCACTTTGGTCAGTCTCACTAGCAGTTTCACTTGCTAGACACTCTGCACTTCAGGTTCCCTGGCTTATTTGGGGCGAAGTGGCCACACAGAAAACCCCCAACTCCTGGCAACCCCTCCACTTCTCTCCCTCACTCCAAATTAGCCTGGCAACCTGGATTGTACGGTTTCTAGGCGAGAACAGAAATTGACAATGTGGCTTTCAAGGCAGGGGTTGTAGTGTGTCACAGATTGTTGGGGCTCCAAAGCACACAGCACCCTGGGAACCAGAAGCAGAGGGCCACATAATCCTTTAGCAGCTGGAAGGGGAAGATCCAGAAAGGGTGCAGTGACACATTTGTACCCCCCATTTCAGACCACACCATTGGAGCAGTTGTCCACAAATCAGGTAAGAATCTTTCCCCTCTCTTTCCCCCATCCTCAGTGGTACATCCATCCCACTTCAATTCTCTCTCCCCCACCACCAGTTAATTTGGGATGAAGATAGGGAGTTCCAAAACTGCTCCAGCTGGGTTCAGCCAAGAACTGTGATGGTGGTAGCAAGTGGGTTCCCCTCCATGTGCTTCCTCCTGGGCTGGCAGAGAACATCTGAGGGGGACCAGGCATAGAGGAGAAATCTGCCTACTGCTGCTGCTGCCACTCTTCCTAGCTGGAGAGGGCAGGAGTAGCTCCGGATAACCTCATCCTCAAATCAGCTGGGGACAGCAGGAACAGCAGCAGATGGATGGGGGAATGGAAGGGGAAAGGAGAGGGTAGCAGGAGGAATGGGAGGGGGACAAGATTCTTACTTGATTTGGAGACTTAAAGTCTGTACCTCTGGTCCTGCGATCTGTCCACACCACAAGGTATGGAGAAGCTGGGTGTGGAAGTTTGGATAATAGAGTCCTGGCTGTATTTCAAAGAAACTCCTTGCCCTGAATGGTTTTTGTTTGTTTGTTTGTTTTTTGGGGGGCAGGAGGAGCAGTTCATTTTGGGATACTTGGAGGACTAAGCAGACATTAGGCATGGGAATATTTTGTAACCCAATGTAACATGGAGCCAGTTTACAAGGGAATGGCTCAAAACAGTGCTTGATTTTCCCAGTGTGTTTCTGAAACATTCCAGATAGTTTAAGCCGGTGTTAAGTGGCTGTATGTCTACATTCTTGGGGTTTAAAGTATATTAGGAACATCCTAAGCATTATGCCTATCTGTACCCTTAGAAAGCTCATTCGTCTTTTCTTTCTCAATTGCTCCTATTTGATAAGCTAGGCAGTTGTAACAGGGGGCCTGCTGGGGTCCATCTACTGACAGCCCCACCCACCTGCTCTGGGTCAACAGCCTGCCTTCTCTCCTGCCATGCCTTATTGTTAATTAATTAAATGATCTTAATTAATTAGGCAGGAGGCTGCCCATGTCTTGCCCCGATGCCAGGGGTCTACACCACAGCCCAAGCCTCACAGATGGTATTTATAAATTCCTCTTTATGTTGGGGTCTCGGCCACTGTAGGCTTACCCTTTCTCTCTCTAGCTAGGCCTGTCAGTCAAAAACCCACTAATCAGGGCTTGACTCCAAGGCTCTAGCCCTCAAAAATTCACTTGGGCTTCTGCACCCTTTCTGGTGCTGGGGTCTCCACACTGCAGTGGGTCCCCAACGAGGCCTCCTTCTTCCCCTAATAGCCTCAGCCCGATCCTCCAGTTATTAATATCCAATGCAAACATAGGCTTCTACGGCCGTATAATGGAAAAATGATAATAAAGAAATATGAGAGGCAACACGCCTGCTTACTTTAGATCTGGCTTGTCCAACATATGGCCCGTGAGCCGCCATGCGGCCCGCCAAACTGTTTTCTGAGGCCCGAGATGCTACAATGGGAAATGAAAATAAACACTGTTTACTTTCTTTCCCACCCCTTGTCCCTCCCCTAGCCCTTCAGCAGCTTCCTAATGGCTGCTGAAGGGTGGGGGAAAGGACAAGGTTCCCCTACACACCGCATCAGCTTGATGTTGCTGACACGGTGCATGTGGGAAGAGGAGTAGCCAGCAGCAAAAGCACGGGTCATCGATGCAGCACGGGGTGGTCCCGGGAGGAACTCATACTGTCCAGCACTGTGGGTGGTGAGCGGAGCCCAGCTGGGCACACGTGGGGCAAGGGAAGCGGGGACAACCCCCCCACCCCCAACCCTTCCCAGTCAACTTCCCCCATGCTAAATCATCGCTTGCATCTGGCTCTGCCCCTTGGGGCTGTGGTGGGGGAGAAGGAGGCATCATCCCAGGGCCCCCACGCCTGCCCCACTCCACGCTCACCTGCATGGTTCATCTTCCCGGTGGCAGGTGGAGAAGTTGCAGCCAGGGGCTGCCTGGGTGCTGCCCCGTGCCCCGCTCGTAGGTCCCTGTGTGAGTGCATGGCTCCGGCCCGGGCTTGCTGAGCCACCTCCACCTGCTCTGCCTCCTCCTCCTCCTCCCTCCCCGGCAGGGGAAGCCCCCTTTTTTTTTTTGCTGGCTCCAGGTTGGGAGCCGCCGGGTAGGCTTGCAAGGTGTGGTGGGGCCTGGGGCGGGGGGCTTGGGTGGCCTGGGTCCCTGCCCAGTGGCTGCTCCACCTGTAGAGCCTGGCACATGTGGGCTGCAGCACCACAGCCTTCACCCGGCTCCTCCTGTGCATCCATTAGAAGCTTTGTGTATCCATCCTGTGCATCCATAAGAAGATTTGTTCTTATAACTGAAAGGACCCCATTAAAAGGTGGAAGCGAGGGGAAGTTCTGTGGCATCCTCAGAAGAGTCTGTCTCATCCAGTCTGATGTCCAGTGTAACACAGGCTATAGAATTTCACCTGCTGAATTTCACTGCTTCCTGTGAGGTCTTTGAACATGGCTTGCTGGCCCACTGGGTGATAAAAAGTTCATGATCTGGCCCCACATTCAAAAAGGTTGGACACCCCTGCTTTAGATGATCATGCTTCTGGCTCACAGCATGGCATATTCTTCTGAAAGAGACTGCGGCTGCTGCACCATGGTCATTGGGAGTCCCCCTCTCTGCTGCCCCTCTGGCCTTCTCCACTCACCTTTTGTAGGATCCTGGCCTTCCTCTTCCTGTCACCTGACCAGCTGGCACAGCTTGAGCCTTAACCCCCACTTGACTGGCCAGCTGTGACTGGAAGGTTCTGGATTTAAAGGGACCACCCTGTCTCTTAGTAACAGGGCTAGGGTTCCCTGTTACAGCAGTGTATCTGAGACTGAAGTTTGGTGGGATCAGAAACTGGAGTCCAATTTTTGTTTTTCCTGATTTGAAATGGAGACCTAAACTTGGGCTTCCCATGTAACAGATGAGTTTCCTAACAACGAGGACTCTCATGACTCGCATCAATTTCCATACTGAAGGCAACATTTTTTTTTTGGTTAAAAGTTTCAGTTTTGATGAACTAACACATTCTGACAAAAAAGGTTGAAAGATTCCAGGCAGCCCTACTGAAAGGTTACAGTACTTCTGAATTGGTTATATATGAGGCTAGAGAATGAATTGACATCTTCTAGGACAGTCAGATCAGAAAGGACCATTGTAAAATTGAGCCAAGCATTGTTCCAGAATGTTCAAGGAGTCAGCCATTTGTATTTGTCATCATCTAAATACAATGGTGGGGGCATGCCATGTATTTATCTTGCTTTGCTTAGTTCTTAAAGTGAACTTAATACTGGTGCAAAGTGTCAAACCGACAATCCTGGAACATTTATTTATGTAAAGATGAATTTCGATTTTCTAAGCAACATAGAGAAAAAAGACACCTGTCTGTCACTTTACATGCCTCTGACATAAGTCAAGAATACAAGTTATTAAAATTAAGTACTTTGTTTATTCATGGACTGTGTATAGCACAAACAAAGAAATGGCAAATATAATAAAAGTGTAGGGGATAAAAATTGCCTTTCAAGCTGCAGCGTCTGTTTTGACATAACTTCTAAACATAGAAGACTGGAAAACATTTTTTAATATTTCTAATCATGGATTTGAGGCATGGATGAATAAAGTAAATAATGTATTGTGGGACTATGTTCTCCTTGTGTGCAGAGAACTCATGCTGACATAATGAAAATGGCCTAAAATTCCTCAGCCAATTTGTCTGCAGGCCAGCCTCTCTGCAGTTGAGGACACAGGCAAGGATAGGGTCTTTTGCAGTCATCCTTGCTATCTGATCAGCCTGAAGAGGGGCTTCTGGCATGGATTCCAGAGGAGTAGCACAATTAGATATTTGCAGTGGTAGGTGGCTCAATGCATCAGCCTTTGCAATCATTTTCTCAGGTTTGTACATGATATTTAGCATGATGCTCCAGCGTTACATATGGGGAGACAAAATAGGAGGAATTGGTTTGTCCATAGTCAAAATTCCAAGACGGGGTTTGTGGTCCATTCAGATTTCAAATTTACAGCCATAAATGTAATTGTGAATTTTTTTAACTCCTGCAATGATTGCCAATTCTTCTTTATCAATCTGTGCGTAGTTCCTCCCCCTTGAAGTCATTATTCTCGGTAAAAAGCAACAGTGCATCTGTGCCGTCAAGCAACATGCGACTGAGGACAGCGTCAACACCAAACAGCGAGGCCACAAAAATTCCAAACTGGAGGTGCTTGACACAGAACGCTCTCTGGTGTGTAATTATAGTTTGGGCCTCAGGAGCCTCATCATCCATTATCAATTGCTGATAGGCTTGAGCAAGGTCAAGTTTGGCAAAAATCTTCCTACCCTCTGTCATGACCCAAAGGTCTGATTTTTTGTGTGTGCGTTGGCACTAAGAATTATCCCCGTGGGTTTACAGCTTCATTGCACGGAGGAGTTCTGCTGCACAGAGAACCTGCGTGCAAAGGAGAGTGTTCCCGCCACTTTGCAGCTGTCTTTGCAGGGTGCATTTCCCTTTGCAACACAGAAATGCACGGTGCAAAGGAGTTCCCGCTCTTCGCATGCAAATTTGTGCCCCGCAATTGGCTAGTGCTAAATTATTCCCACGTGGCGGCTAGCGACTGGCCTGCTAGCCATATAAGAGGCTTGAGCAGTTTCCGCCCAAGCCGAAGAGGACTCCACATCCATCTCGTGGGGATTCTGGGTGTGCGCGGCAGGGTAATAGAAACCCTGTGTGTTGCTCAGAGGAGTTTGGCGGGCTGATCCACCGCCCACCTCTTCCTGTCTTTGAACGGAACCTTCTACAAGACGTATCGACGAGTTTTATGCGTGCTTGTCCTGGACATCCGGAGTTCTGTCTGCATGGAGCCTAGCAAACTCCACATGATTGTTCGTGTTTTCTGTCTGCGTGGAGCCTAGCAAACTCCACGTGATTGTTCGTGTTTTCTGTTGTAACCGCAACTCAAGCAAGTTCTCAGCCTGCACCGCGACCATCTCGGTGTAAGTAAACAATCTTAAAATCAACCATTAAGTGTCTGTGCCTAATTCTAGCTCGGCGCCCGCCCTCTCCAACCCGGCCTGCCCAGGCTGCCGGCCACAGCCCGCGTGCAGCGTGACAAAGGGCCCAGGTTTGCGCCCGGCCCGCACACCCCCAAGAACTGGGGTGTCTAGTTAATGGCAGGCACCGGGTGTGGGTCCTGCTTAAGTGCTTTATTAACAGTGCGCTTGTAATCCCCACAGTGCAAACACTGCCATTAGGTTTTAAAACAGGAACAATTGGTGTGGCTCAGCTTGTATGTATGATTGGTTCAAGGACCCCTTGTGCTATAAGCCGATTGAATTCCGCATCAATTTTCAGTCGCAGTGTGAAAGGTACATTCCGAGCTTTCATAAAGATAGGGTCTATCACAGGATCCTTTTGGAAGTCACAGGTGGACCAGAGTAAGTTCCTAATTCCTCAGAGAATACGTGTGGAAACTCCCTTGCAAGCCTTTCCAGACTTTCTGTGCAGAGACTGTGTATGCCTTAAATACTGATCCCCAGTGGTGAGAACCAATTTCTCCCCAGAAGACTTTTGCAGGTATCCTTAGTGACAATGAGGAGTAGACACCGTCTAACAGATCCATACTGGACATCAACACAGCAGCTACCCAAAGTTTCCACACACTGTCCATTGTAGTCATGTAGCAAGAAACCATTTTTTTGTCTGCTCCCCTCCCCCCCCCATGTGAAGCCCCTCCATATGGCAAAAGCCCCTTTTGCAGTATTTGCCCCCTTTTGGGGATGCTTTCTCTTTTCTACCTTTTCTTCCTCCCTCCCTCCCTCTTCTTCTTTTATTATATTATTATTATTTTTATAGAATATAAGGTGTACTTGTAATAAAAATATAGGTTGTAGATGCTTTTATGGGTATAAAATAGTATTCTGCATCAGTATGTATTTGGTCTATTTGTTGTATGTGCCTTGGCATTTCACCCTTTTATGTTTTATATTCTATGCTTTTTAACTTTGTAACAAATATACTTTAAGTTTAAAAGTAAGTTGTACCATGTAACAATGTTAGCAAGGGCGGGAATCAAACCACGGCTTCTCTGTATTAAGCGCGTCCCTGAACGAATCATGATTGATTGTGTAACACAGTAGCTAGCCAGGATAACATGTTAATGAGCAGCAATTAACACCTACCGAACCACAGACTAACCAGAGGAAAGGATCAATACAGAGCCAGGAAATCCCTGAAACTTCACTGTTAAAGGTACAGAAGCCATGGTTTGAACTAATCAATGCCAAAGACCGATTCTTGAGACTGAATACCACCCCCCCCCGGATCATCCACTCCCAAAGCCCTATTCATCATGGTAGTGAATGAATCAAACTTCATCAACGGACTGCCAAGACTGCACATACCTGAGGATGTGACCCTTGGGGCTGACAGCTGCCATCCAGCAACAACCAAGGGGGGCATCTCACGAGGTCAACAACCCCTAGATTGGGTAAGCCCAAAAACTGGGGAGTCACCAAAGTATTCCAGGAAGGGATAAAAGGCAGTGAAGAGTGACCCCCAATGGTGCCCTTTTTCACCTGACCAGCACCCTGCCTGCCCAGCCAGAAGGACCAGACGGCGACCCCCTTCTGAAGCAACATCTCACTGAAAGAAGCCTTGACTGGCCATCAACGGTGGACTCCAGCGCTTGGGGATAGGTATATCTTGATACCGGTGCTTATTGTTCATAGCTAGCTACTGTGAGAGTGTGTGTGTGTGTGTGTGTGTGTGTGTGTGTGTGTGTGTGTGTGTGTGTGAGGGAATCAGCCCCAAGGTTTATGATCTGACTTTTGCATCCGTCCTGTAAACTAGAATTTTATGGTGATCCTGCAGTTGGTCCTTTGTAGCCAACAGTCACGCAGGTGACACTCAGATTTCAATAACTTGGGGAGAGGGTGCCAAAACAACTGGAAGAATGTGTTTTCATCTATGATGGATACTCCTGAACCTGAGTCCACTTCCATTTTGCACTTCTTTTCCTTCATTACTACAGTTGCAATCATCTCAGAACTTGGAGTTTCAACAACAACAACATTTTGAATCAAATATAGTTTTTGTACCTCACAGTTGGGGGAGGACTCTAATCTGTGAGTGGTTTGGGAGTGAATACATTTGCCACAGTCTTTTTGTCTCCTGGAACTGGCCTTTGAGTGGCAAACCCTCTCTACATGGCCCTCCTTTCTTGCAGGCATGACACTCTGCACTTCTAAACCTGCACTCCTTTCGTCTATATTGGCAGCCACAATTCAAGCATGTCTGTGGATTACTTGGCTTATGTGCTGCTGTTGGTGAGGGTATAGTCTGCTGAATTTGCTGGCGATGATCTGATTCTTGATCTTTTTGGAGTAAGTGGACATTGCTGAAGAATGCCTGGTGAATTTCTCTCACATTGTGGGATGCTGCTTCAGCTGCCAAGGCTTTTTCCTGTGCAGTAGTGAAGGTCAAATTTGGTTCAGAGAGCAGGCGATGTTGGATTGCTTCATCTTGAACTCCACAGAGAAGACAGTTGCAAAGCAGGCCATCTAGGAGATCACCGGACTCACAAAATTAGCAAGGCGACGGAGCTTAGCCAGGTAATCTGCTATGCCTTTGTTGGCCTTTTGGTCCTGTTTAAAAAAAAAAAGAAATCTCTGTAAGATAACAGATGGCCTTGGGCAAAAATGTGCCTTTAGCAGGGCAATTAGTTCAGCATGAGACTTAGTGTTTGGTAAGGCAGGTGCTGTAAGGGAATGGACAATGGCAAATGTTTTGGCACCAAAGACTGTCAGGAGGATCGCACGTTTCTGTTCTGGGTTTTACATTTTGTTGGCTTCCAGGCAATAGGATAGGCTTTCTGCATAAGAGTCCCAAGAAGCTGGCCGGTTCGCATCAAATTCTTCTATATGTGTCAATGTAGCCATTTTAACTAACATCAGCCATATATAGAGAAAAAAAGAAGGGGGGGAAAAAAAAAAAGTCCCTCTGATCACAAAACACAGCCGGGTTTCAGAATATCATCCCACAATCTAGAGGGGTCTTTTCAGCAAAGCATCCCATTCTTGTCGCCAGATGATAACTTGTGAGTTCAGCAACAACACTCTGGACACTCTTATGCTCAACTAAGTTATTTATTTTCATAATTCTCTAGACTCATATCCAGGGTGGATCTTCTCAATTGCTCTCAGTATATGTATGCAGATCTTATACTTACTCTGCCTCTGACTTGACCCTGTACAGTCCTGTGGAGGAAAAGAAACCCAGAATGTCTCTGGCTCCTGGTGGCAGAGAAAATGGAGTCATGAGTGCTGCAAAACTTCCACAAAGCAAACTGAAATTTGCAGCACTGAACATAATAGCTTTGGCCTTTAAGGGACAGTGCAAGGAAAACACAATAAGACACAACAAGATAAGAAAAGAGGACCTTTTCCTCCTATCCGTGAGGTTCCTTAAGGCTCTGTCCATGATCCTTTGCTATTTTAGTTTTATATCCTATCCTTTCCTAAAAGGCTATTATTTCTTTTCTGTCCATGCTCACATCTAGCTCTTCATTCTGCCCTGCATCTTGACCTGCCTTTTTGACATCTCCACTTGGATCTTATATCATCAGGTTAGATTTCACCCAGCTCATCAGGAGTTTTCCAACAAAATATTTTCCCCTTCACTAAAATGTCGCTTAGCTTTGTTCTGCAATGTACATACCACTTGTGATAAAGTTGGGATTTCTGGTCAAAAAGACATTTTTCAAGGAACTGTACTAGAGGCGGGTAAAAATAGTACACACATGTGATGTGAGAAGTCCAGGTTTTGTTTTAGTGAGTATTTAATTAAAGTATAAAAGTTCCAGAGGGAGAGACAGAGAGACCCAACCCCAAATAGTTTATTAGTCCAGTTTATTCTGGGGTGGATGGCAGGCTTCCTCTGTTTTTCTATGAACAATAAAACAAATAACCCCCCCCCCCCTTCAAAAAAACTGAAAGGTCTTGAGGTAATCCCAATGCTTAATGGGAGCATTTTTGAAATCTCAAAATCTTTCTTGAGATTTCAACAGAAAACTGTTTGTTACACAGCTCTACCACTAATCCATTCTCTCAAAGCTCCTTGTCACTCAGGTCTTTAACTGGGGGCTTATTTTGATCTTTCCTTATTCGTGCTCCATTCACTTGGGACACACCCGAACCCTGCTGCTATTTCCTTTCTGAGTATCTAAGATCTGTCCTCTCCTTTTTGTCTCCATAGCAATCTCTTGCTGTGCTACCATACCTCCTATTGACCACAAAAACATTCTCTTCTTTTGTCTCCCAAATGTGTGTCTTGTTCTTGTTTCAGTCTATATGAAGTGCAGCCTCCCAAATCATCTTCTCTACTTATTAACTACATTTCATCACTTCCCTTTTGAATTCATCCACTAGCCGCCCCCCCCCCCCCCATTTCATTTTACCAGGTTGATCACCTTTTTTGGGTGTATTTGTATTCAGTGTAATTGTAACTTTCTACTTTTATCCTCTCTTGCTCAATGGCATATTTTTCTGCCCCTCTGCTCTGCCAAAACTCTCATCTTTGTCTGTCAATTTGTCATTTTGTCCAACAGTTTCCTCCCTGTCTTCTTCCACATGGTTCTCTCTCTTTGTACGAGTTCCCTGAGCTCAAACAAAACACCCCAATTTCAGTATTGCCAACCCCACCATGTAAACAAATCATGAGACAAACTCTTAAAAATCAAGAGACTTGGAACGTAAATCATGAGGTGCTATTTTTGAAGTGTGTGTGTGTGTGGACAGGAGAAGGAGGGGGGGTGTGAAGCTCGGGAGGGGGGTCGCCATGCACCCTGGCAGGACGTGGGGTACTGTGGGTTAGGAATGAGGGGCAGCAGCAGGGCTGGTGGGGTTGTGGCTTTGGAGTGGGGGGGGGGGAGCGCACACACACACATATGGGCCGGGATGGGGCATGCAATGGATCCATGGGAGGCTTGTCCAGGAGTGCAGGAGAGCGGGGAGGGGGTGTGGTGCCCTGCTGCTGCGCAAACCAACTGGGGAGCATGGGGGGCATGTGCATCCCTGGATTTGTGCAGGGATGAAGAGGCAGGCTGCCTGCTGCAGCTTGGGGCTCTGTACCCTGCTGCCTCTGCCCAAGGTGTTGCATGATGCTGTTGGGCAGACAGGGGATATGTGGCATAGCCAGTACATGGTTCCCAGGGCAAAAGCAGCAGGACACAGAGCCGCAGGCAACAGCAGGCAGCCTGCCTCTACCCCATGCTCAAATCCAGGGGGGATGTACCCCCAAGCCTCTCCAGGGGTGTGCATGGTGGCAACCCCGCACCCACCTGTGCTCCTGGATGAGCCACTTGTGGCTCTGTCGCATGAGCTGCCATGGCACCGTTCACCCCAGCCCCTGCCCCATTCCCTCCCTCAATATGGGGGCCTCTACCTGCCCCCCACACTTCCACAGACTTAACAGCTCAGCACTCTATACAGATGCAAGAAGAAAAAATCCCAAGATTTGATTTCTCTATCTGGAGATCATAAATCAGAGTTAATTTAACTTGGAAATCGGGAGTCTGGCAATTGTTTCCCAAGAGTTGGCATTACTGCAATTTTCCTTTTACTCTACTTTGTTGCCTGTCCTGATTCTTATAAGGGTTACATAGAAAATCCACTTCCTTTATTCCTCTTTCCTGAACTCTCCCTATCTGCTTTTATTTTGTGAACTTGTCTGTCTAGTAACTCACAAATGCTACCACAAGCAATGTATTAAACATAACACAGACAGCTGCTTCAGTCGTACCAGACATTGATATTTTATCTACACTCTTAATAGAGGGGGAGCTTTTGAAATTGAGAAATAGTAATATTCACCATTGTCAAGGGCCCTGACATTTGTAATCTGGTTCTCAACATTTCAGTTAGGAAAGAATAAACCTTTTGGAGACTCAGGCTTTCTGAACTTCTCAAAAAAACAGTCCTTAGCTATGCCAAGCTCATGCAAGGGGGAGCTGAGAGGAGAAAGCTATAAAGTCATATTTATGCTTACACTGATTCTGTCCCATCTGGAGGCCAAAATATCCCTAACATATGTTTGAAAAGATTAAGGGTTGCTCTATCTTCCTCTGGTCTTTAATAGCCCCTGGGGCTATTCTGGCTATGCCAGCTTTAGGCCATACGGGAATCTCCCTCTGCCAAGAAATCTCCCAGCTTCTATTTCAGGGCAGGTTTCTGGCTGCTTTATACTGTCTGTTCTGCACACCACAGCTGGAAATAAGACTAGGAAGCTAGGATTTTTACTTGATTCTACAATGTTCTTCAAAACTAGCATGATTTTGTGAACCTTCTCCCCTGCACTTTAAACACGGTTTTCTAGGTTTTAACAATTTTCTCCCACCCAGAACTTTTCTAGTTATAAATATATCTGTGTTATATAGATTGTAGCACTCCACAAATATTGCACTGGCATGAATGGGTGGTATATATATTATAAATATATAGTGATCTCCACGAAAAAGTCAGTGATTGCCAACACAGACGCACCACTGAAATCCTGGATGTTACTTCTAAGGAAGAAAACTGCATTATTTTTTAATGTTCAGAAATGTTGACTTTAAATGGCATTTACCCTCTTTCTTCGTCATTCAAATTTCTCTTCTCTATTTTCTTTTCTTCCCCATGCTTGTTCTGAATTAATTGTTCTATCACTGTTTTTTTTTCTTTTCTCTTCTGCTCTTTCATAAATCCCCTTATTTTTCCAAGAAATTGCACACAAGCTTGTTAATGTTCAAGTCTGAGTCAAGCTTCCCAATTTAACATAGTTAAATATTGTAACATTAGATGCAATTAATCTGTACACCTTCATCATAGCGTGGGAGAACTCCAGAGCACTTTGTGTGTCTTCTCAGGACTTTCTCTGATCATTTTACCCTTTACAAAAACTTTATAAGTTTGCTGCTATTATGCACAGTAAATCAACATCCAGCCCACACAGTTGCAACCAACTTTGGAAAGGAGATTCAGTCAGTAATAGAGGAAATCTGTTTCTCTCTTAATGTGCATCTGATCCATCTGTGAGAATGTGCCTAGCTTTAGCTGGAGGGTTTTCTATTGAGATACAATGCCAGGAAGACAAAGACTTTATGATCCATCAGGGTCATTCCTCAGGATAAAGTATTTGGTAGTTAGCATATTGATGGTGCATTGGAATTAATGAAGGCTGACATGCTACTTTAATTGACACCATTTGTTTCTTTAATCACTGGGGATTCTACTGTCCAGATTACTCTACTACTTCCAAAACTACATTAAAACATTTCCATTCTGCCACACAGGTGGTTTCTTTTTTTCTTTTTCTTTCTCTGTTAAAGACAATAGCCATTGGCAACCTAATATCTAAATAATGAATATGAAGGAGGATGAGCCTGGGCTGGCTCAGGGCTTTAACAGTCTTTACATAAACCTGTCTGCTTCTTGAAAGCAGTGCTCACTTGTAATTGTCAATAAGATAATTAACCGATGGTTCAACTTTTCTCCAGTGCTTCTGGGTAAAAGTGCTGAACCCATTTAGCACCTGCCAGATAATCAACAAACACACTCAAAAGAAATAAATATACAGCCTGATGACATGGGAGTACTAAGAGTTTACTTGAGGAGCTGCAGATCAATAGCATAACATTGTGTTCGCTTTAAAAAAAACCATTTCTGAACAATGTGTTATTCTGTTTAATTTAAAAATTGGAAGTTAATCACTGGGTTGTGATTACAGCTGTGTGGGGAAAATACTGTTTCCTTCTTCCTAGCTCTTCTTACTCTTTATTTAACCTTTCCTTGAAAAAGTTCCTCACATCACACCAAGTTGTCTTGTGAGATATGGAGGGTTTGATTTGATTTCATGACTTGTCACCATTTCTGAGTAAACTATATGGGAGCTGACAGATGTGGGGGTGAGATGGGGGGGTGGGGAGGGAAACAACGCTTTTCTAGAAGAGGCAGCACATTAGTTGAATTCAGCTCCTCAGCATCTGTATAGATCAGGTGCCTCAGCGGGGCTTTTGGCACTTTTATCTAAAGCTGATTCAATTAGATAAAAGTACCAAAAAGCCTCGCTGAAACACCCGATCTATACAGACATTGGGCGAGCCAGGCCCAACTAATGCACTGCTTCTTCTGGGCATGCGTTTCACTTGGGCACACTGAGCTTAAAGTAAAGCATCAGATGTTTTTTCTCATGTCTGTAAGCAGAATATATGTACTTCCTCCTCTCTCTTGGGAGCTTCAGTTTCTCCAGTCTCTGCTGTTTGCAAATTGTGAGGATGACAGGTTCTTCTCAAGGCTCCCACTGCAGTGGTAATTAGCAGGAAGTCAATTGTTTCCATAGCCATGTTACTCACCAGTAACCAATGTAATGCTTCATCTTCCCTGAATTGAGACCTAGATGACATTAGTGATAGTTTGAGAAGGGTGCATTTAGATCTGGATTAGGTTTTAATGGAAAATCATGGTGTAGGTATGGATTTGAAAGCCCCTTTGTATTGCAAGTCCTGGAATTTTGGTTCTAAAATTGAAGCTGTTTTGGAAGATGTGACATTGTGAAACATTTATTGTCCTGAATTTGGCTGACCATGTGGAAATCCTGGAAATCTGGGACATCATCCGAGAAATCCAGGATACCGCCCCCTACCCCCAATGTTCTTACAAGTGATTGGGGGTGGGGCTAACATGTCAGATAGGCAGTGGTGCCTTCCTGCTCACCTGCAAGGCGCTTTGTGCCTGTCTGACTCCTGGCCAGACTGTGGCCCATACCTCTGCATTTCTGGGATGCCCGTTATAATTCTCAACAGCCAGCTGGGACCAGCCTCTGTAATCTGGGATTGTCCTGGCTAAACCAGGACATATAGGGCACAGACAGAAATTACATTTGTCACATGATTGGCCCCTTGAAAATTCTCTAAAGCCATGCCCAGACAGAAGACCATGGCTTCAGAGCCCTCCAATCTCACAAAAAAATAAATCTCATTGTATGGGGGTTCAGATGAAGCCACTCCTAAGTGCAGCAACTTCATTAATTTCTGTCTGTTCTAGCTACAACAGCAGCCCAGTCTCTGGATGGCAGGGGAGAAAGCAGGGGAAGGAGGTCCCTTCTGGGGTTCTCTCAGCCCCACTTAAGGGGGCGAGCAGGTTAATTAGAGCCCCTCGCCTCAGGGGGGCTCTAATCTACCTCCTCACCCCACTCCAGCAGGGCTCAGAAAACTCCAAAATGGGCTTTCCTCCCCTTCCTTCTCCCCTTCCCGCCCAGAGACAACAACTGATCTCTGCGAGTGAGGGTAGTGCCAAGGGAAGAGACACATGGGAAGAAGAGATGCAGGAGAAGATGCAGCCTCTTTCCCTGGATTGGCTCCAAATTGGAGCCGATCCTCCACTCTCCTGATCCAATAGCTAATGTCTGTTGGGTCTAGAGGCTTGGTCTAACTCATGGCAATTTCTATGAATCGCCATGAGTTAGACACATCTGTATATGCCCATAGTCACCCTATTCTGAATTGTTATTCTTTATTGTAGGTCTCTACAATGCACTGTAAAATTAATCAACAATTACAGTGCTGTTATAAATGATAAGCTATGCAATTAACCTTTTGGTTGCTGGAGCACATATTAGGTACATATAGCAAAACATGTTAGCTCAGAGTAATTACACTGAACCGTATTCAGTGTGAAACTGAAATAGTAATTATATGTACTTCACTCATAGTTAACCTTCTGTTACATGAATCCATTGTAATTATAGGAATCAAGAAATCTGTCCACAGTATAATTACACTGCAATTTCAGAAACAAAAACAAACAAACAAAAACATCCCAAAATATATTAAAAAGAAACATATTGTGACAGGTTTGTCTCCTGTGTTGGACCTCTGCTTTTTCCGAGGAGGAAGGAAGAGTGTCAAAAATCCAGTTTCCACTCTCTGGTTCTGAGACCCATTACTGCTTAGAGTTGTATTGGCAAAGCATAATAATGCTAAGTCACAACCATTTTTTACCTCTAAATGCTCCCTCTTCAGCACCTTCCCTAGAGATACACAGGGAGTTCTCCCAGCCCTTGGAAATTCTCTACTTATAATTTGAAGCAGAATTACAGCCAATTTACACTAACAAAGTGGTACAAAGGAGCTGGAACCAGGCCTCAGAATTGAACCCCCAATGCTCAAGGCTTTGTGCAGAATCCCTGAGAGGATTCCTTGCTTTCTGAAAGCTCGCTGGTCACTTGATAACCTTGTCACTGCACCGAAGAGACCAAAACTTGTAAGACAGAACTTTGTTAACCTGTAGACAGACCTTCAGGTTTGCGGAGGCAATCAGTAGACCTTCAGGTTAAAGCCTGTTTGGAGTGAGTGAACTGAGGGATTCTGCCCCAAGAAGGGTAGAGCCTTGAGATCTATATAGAAGGGATAGCTATATATCTGGTCTAGAGGGGATTGATGAATGGATGGATGGTAGATGAGGCACCTCCAAGTTTTGACATTGGGGTGAAAGAGGAAGTGATGACTGAGAAAAGGTAGAAAGTTTCATAATGTAATCTGTACCTCCCCTGGTTGACCAAACCCTCCCTCCCTCCCCCTGCCACCATAAGATAGTGTATAGTCTCACTTTCTCTGCTTAATATATTACTACAAACTTGTCTCCATCACGGAGTGAGCAACTGCTGCTGATTAAACTTACCATGCCTCAGAGGCTCAGTGGCTAAGAGAGACTATGAAACTTCTTGCATCACACTTGTAAAGCCACAGCAGCTCACAGAATCTGATTGACTTTACTTTATTTCCATATTAGGGCCTACGGGAAGGCAGACACTACATCAGCTGCTGAAGGATGTTGTGGGCTTCTTGCTTGTTTTCTTATGTTATATTGATTAAACCAGCTGCAGCAGCCTCCTAGCACTGCCCCTTCTGTCAACTGCTCCGACAGCCTAATAATAACTTGAAATGTATAAAGTACTAGCCAATAAAATAGATGCCAGAGATGGCAAATGAAGAAAAATTGTATTTCATCCTTTTTTTTTTTAAATGTATTTTCTTTCTTTTCTCTTCTTTTTTCTTTTCTGTCCCAAGTCATGGTACAATGCAGCTTGTGCAAACCTCTGATTAACTATTTCTGTCTAAGCAGATTCATTGCTTGTGGGTGGAAGGGTGTGTGTGCGTGTGCGTGTGTGTGCGCGCATGAGTGCGTTTAATTCTTAGTGCAAATAGAAGTGTTTTTTGAGGTGAATAAATCATTCCCATTAAGCTGCAAAGTCAGATTAACCTTATAGCCATTTATTTGTTTGTTCTATTCTGGTCCAATAAAACAAACTAAATAATAGAGCAGCTAGAAACAATGCTAAAACCGCAGAGGAAGGAAAGACAAGGTGAACAGGATTAAATGCTCAGTCCCATTTTCTATTAGACCAACTCAAATAGTTGGAAAAATTCTTCTTAGCAAGCTTTTGGGTATAAATACCCTTCATCAGACTGAGGAAGCATCTGCAGTTGGTGTGTGCTGTTCATGGATGGAATGAATAGATGGAATAGTATTCGTTCCATCTAGGAAGAGCACACACCAACTGCAGATGCTTCCTCAGCCTGATGAAGGGTATTTATACCCAAAAGCTTGTTAGGTAGAATTTTTTCAATTATTTGAGTTGGTCAAATAAAAGATACCAGATTTACCCAGAAAACTTGTCTGCCCATGTCCTTAGACCAACACAGCTACAACCTGTACCCCAGTCCCATCTTCAACATCTGTCCTTAAAAGTGTAAGGCGAAGAGAAGCTGTTCAAGAAGCCGAGAGAAAGACTGTATCAGAACACTGCCAAGCAGGGCAAAATGAATTAGAGTATGTGTGTACATACACACACAAACATACAAGCACAAGCACTTTTCAGAGGAACCAATCGTTTTCTTAAATAGACATGACAACTGAAAATATACTTCTGAACATACTTCCGAAATGCAGATAGGATGTTGAATCTGAAAAGCAGTTGTTTGGGGAATTAGCTAGCTGGAAGGAATCATATTACATCACTCCTTGCTAGAATCTCTGTTCTCTTTTGCTTTGGCTTTGTCACCTTTGATTAATCACCTGCTGAAATTGTGGAAGAACTGAATGCAGTTCCTGAGGCGAGAATCAATACACCTTTCACAATGCGTACCAATGGAGTTAAACTTTGGGGAACGCATGTCATTTCAATGAGGTTTTATCCAAAATACCATCGTTTTTTTCCCCTGTATCTTTTCAGCCTATTAATACATAAAACTACATATCAATACCATCCTGCTTTTTGATAGAGATGGTTGATTTTTTTTTTTTGCATTTTTTTTATAATAGTAAACATGGTCCTTTAAAATATGAATAAATCATCAATGCTATTAAAATGTTCTTTTTCTGATAGTTTTTAGGGATATTTTACTGAAACTTAGTAAAATCATTTAAAAATTGATTGTACTAGGACTTTAAACATTGTCTATTTTCATAGACAATGAGTCTGTTTGGAACTCTGCAATATGGAAACATTTTGTGTACTGTGTGCAAAAACAACCAACGAACCAACCAATCAAACAATCTTACTTTTCAACTGTCTCTTCTATCGACTTCAGTTTGTCTACAGAATATATTAATATACCATTTTCATTAAAACTGTATTGGTTTCAGGGTTGCACATTTATATGATGTAAAAGCAAGGCTCCATGATCTTTTGTCACCTGTCAGTCATGACAACAGCATTCCCAACCTGAGACTACCTCCCTGGCTATAGCATCAAATGTAAATTTCTCTCTATACAATTTGCATCTAAGGTCTCTTGTTGTGACCCCTTCTTACCTCTTATTTGGATCTGCTAATTATAATGCCACTTTATTTTTTTTTCTTCGGCTCTTACCTTAATACTCATATCCTTCTATGCTTTCTTACCTATGCATAGAACGTTCTTGTCTGTCCAAGTGTGTCCCCTCTGATCTTTCCTTATTTAATTCACAAGACTGTGAATGCTGTTCTCCTTGAATATTGATGGTTTCTGAGCTGGTGCTAGAAAAAAAGACCCAGTTTTAACATGAGGTCTACAAACTCTAAACTGGTCAGTCATTGTCTCTGTGCTTTTCTTGACATTTTTAATGAAAGCAAAACAAACTGAACCCAGCTAACACATTCCTCTCTGTTTTCTATTATGACATGCTTTGCAAATGTCTTTTTCTAGATTTTAAGTACAAAGAGGTAGTTAGGTATGTTAATCTGAAGTCAGGCAGAAGGCAGGGCAAGATAGCTCCTTATGTATAGATTTTACAATTAGATCAATCTAAGTGAATGGAAAATCAATCTAAATCTATAACCATATGGGTTCAGCACACATAAACCAGTCTAAAAATGGTGCAAGTAGTCTAAGATAGATCTGGTATGAGGTAGACTCAATCCAGATCGATTTAGGTTAGACTGGTTCATCAGACTTCTGTAAGAGACTTGTTCAGAAATGTATATGCTTTTGTAGGCAACAACCTACGAAGTTTGGCTGAAGAGATCAAAGAGGACAAACAAAGCAGGGCGTATCTACATGAGACATTTACTGTGGAGTAGGCTAATTAGCTCTGCAGTAATCTTCTTGTACCTATACATGTGGGCCTATTAGGCCATAGGAAACAAATAAACTCCGCAGCAGGGTAATACTTGTAAATACAAGTACTATCCTGTTGTGGAGTTTTTACTTTGCAGCAGGGCATGTGTAGACACCGACACAGCTGGCTGGGACATGAGGGTGCTTCAGTGTAGGGGCTGATTTCCAGCTAGCCCCATACTGGCACACCTTTGTGCCCCAGCCAGCCCCTGCATAGCACATTGAGCAGGGTTGGAGCAGCCTTGGGCTGGCAGACTGACCCCCAGGCTTCCTGCCAGCTGGGGCTGTCTGATCCAGCTCAACATGCTGCATTCCTGGGCATGTGTGTAAATGTGGCACCTGGGAACAATAAACTCTAGTGCAATATGTGCCGGAGTTTATTGCTGCATGCTAATAGCACGTGTAGACATACCCACAGTTAACCTACTGGGGGACCATAACATTTATAAAAGCTAGTTCAAGTAATCAAATGAGAATCCATAATCTCTGTTGGGGCCATAACACACCCTACAAAGATGATTCTTGTTGTGCAAGCTGTATTTCTAAGTTGTTGGGTTTGTTTTTTTTTAGAGTTTTGTTATTTAAGAACAGCTACTCAGTAATGGATTCTCCAGTAGGGTTAAAGTGTTCTGTCACAAGGTTTTGTGACTTTCTGGAATTGATACCAAATCAATGTCCATTCATTTTTTCATGTGTGGATTGCAGCTCACTGTAGACAGCAAAGGAGCACTATAAATAGGTGATGACATATATAACATTGATAGAGAAGGTGAACAAACCCCAGATGTTATAATCTATGTTGTTTGGTTCAGTGATGTTGTGGTCTGTGTTGATGAAGGGCAAAGATAGCATCTGGGTTTGGATCAAGGCCAGGTGGCTTGGTGAGAATAGGAGTTAGGTACTATGTTTTTGGAGAGATGTCATTTGAGGTTGGGGTGGGGGGAGCTGCCTGTAAGCCAGAACAGGCTTGTTCCCCATAAAGCTGTCTTGAGATGGTTGTAATTTTTCCTAGATAGTCCTTACCATGTGTCCATTTGGTGAAGATTTCATTTATATACCTGATACATACCAGGGGGGATGAGAGGGAAACAGTGGACAAAGTGAAATTCAAGTTCTTTCAGAAATATATTGGCATATTGTAGGGCTTGTGCCCATGGCAGTGCTGTTCATTAGTCAGTATAGGGAGTCACCAAATCTGAAATAGTTTTGTGTGAGGACAAAGCAGGAGAGTGCAATGGAAAATGAAGCAGTGTCACCATTTGGATTATTATTTCTTACAGCTTGTAATCTATCCTCATGCGAGATGCTAGTGTATAGAGATGCAACATCCATGGTAGCCAATATGGTGCTCTCTGGCCGCTTGTCAATGGAGCCTTTATTTCTTGAGAAAATCTGTGGTGCCCTTCAAACAGCTAGCAGTTCCAGTGGCATATGGGAATAGGATAGAGTTAGCATAGTTGGAGACTCCCTCCATGATGATGCTAGAGAGTATCCTTAAATGTTTAAGAGCAAGGATGGTCTCTTTTTCCTTGTCTAGCATTGGACAGACTAAGCTCTTCATAAATAGTAAGGAAGATGATATAATTTTTTGTACATTTCTTACTGGTGTAAAAATATTATTTTTAATCCCTTCCCCAGAGAGAAATTGAACTAGATTACTGAAGACCTAATTTTGTGTGGCATATGTTCATTGTCAAGGGGTACTATAGCTCACGCAGACCTCCACCCAGATATGGCTGGCGGGATGGAATATAAACCCACATATTGCTTTGTAAAATATAAAGATTTCACAGACACATTGGTATTTAAGGCCCTATTTGCAGTACCTCATTATGATGAATTCTGACACATGGAGCCAATTAGAGCAGGGGTTCATAAGCTTCTCGAGTAAGAGTTGTGTTTACTTTTCCACTGTGATCTCCTACAGAATTTGACAAGTATTTAGAGAGCAAATGAATTCCAAGGTTCAAGTGACAGACAGATTGGGAGGTGAACCAAATGGGCTGCAAGGCATTTTCCTTCAGCCTCTTAATTTGACTTTTTTCTGGGTTTTTGAATGCCTGACATATGTGAGAGCTTCCCAGTGGGACTGACTACAGGGTAGTATTTTCAAACCTTGTCATTCCTCTGAGATCTGCATTCCTGCTTAGGGATACAAAATTCTGCTCAGCCATTTTGGGCAAAGTTCCCCCTACAATTTAGGGCAACTATTTCACATGGATGATAAAAATGAACCAAAAAAAGGGATTTGCCTTAACAAGAAACCGGTAAAAGCAGTTGCTGTTTTTATTTCCCAAATAGAACTTTTAAATGCCCTGCTAACAAATCTCATCAAATTCAAAAGGCTCTATACAAGGAACATACAAAAAACTAGATCCTGAAAACTTGCAGAAAAAGACAATTTTCTTGCCATTTTCTAGTTGGTCTAATAAAAGGTATCATTTTGGAACCAAGCGATCTAGTTTTTTGTATGTCTTTTCGTCTCAGACCAACACAGCTACCAAGTACACCCCTATACAAGGAATGCCACTTAAGAATAAGGACTGTGTAATAAACAAACTCTTCATTTTGGAATGAACTTTCTCAACATGACCAAGCCAAACCCCTGAGATGACTTTTTTCATTCTGCTACTGCTTTCATGTTTTGAAGGTCATGCAACAATAGTGCTCAATCAGCTGATAGAATTCCTTGCACCTGAGTCCATTGAAGTTAGACACACAGTGGATAGTTTTTAACAAATGATGGATATTTATTATGTCCAGTACATCTTCATGGATAAAACTGAACATTGAATCCAAATTCAATGGCACAGAAGTGGAAAGGGACCTTGGAGTCCTAGTGGACTCCAAGATGAACATGAGTCGGCAGTGTGACGAAGCCATCAGAAAAGCTAATGGCACTTTATCGTGCATCAGCAGATGCATGACGAATAGATCCAAAGTGGTAATACATCCCCTCTATTGGGCACTGGTCAGACCGCAGTTGGAGTACTGCGTGCAATTCTGGGCACCGCACTTCAAGAGGGATGCAGATAACCTAGAGAGGGTCCAGAGAAGGGCCACTCGTATGGTTAAGGGCTTGCAGACCAAGCCCTACGAGGAGAGACTAGAGAACCTGGACCTTTTCAGCCTTCACAAGAGAAGGTTGAGAGGCGACCTTGTGGCTGCCTATAAGTTCATCACGGGGGCACAGAAGGGAATTGGTGAGGTTTTATTCACCAAGGCGCCCCCGGGGGTTACAAGAAATAATGGCCACAAGATAGCAGAGAGCAGATTTAGATTGGACATTAGGAAGAACTTCGTCACAGTTCGAGTGGCCAAGGTCTGGAATGGGCTCCCAAGGGAGGTGGTGCTCTCCCTTACCCTGGGGGTCTTCAAGAGGAGGTTGGATATGCATCTAGCTGGGGTCATCTAAACCCAGCACTCTTTCCTGCCTATGCAGGGGGTCAGACTTGATGATCTATTGAGGTCCCTTCTGACCCTAACATCTATGAATCTATGAAAATCTAATTTGAGTTAGTGAGTAGCTATATGGCAAGATGAATAAGGGAAATTCAGACCGCTGGAAACAAACCCAAGTTTCAGTCATGTTTCTGTGTTAAAGCCAAAACTCAGGAGGGGATCTACTTTCCAGGCCTATATAAGTGTGGCAAAAAAATCTCATGAGAACATCATTCTTTGCAAGTTTACAATATGAGGCGGTGAACATTTCATGAACACAGTTGCCACTGCAAGATTCAAGATGACAGATGTCTTATGAGATTTCCAGTGTTTGGGGGTGAAAGCTGTATTTGTGAGATTATTCATCTGTTTGAGCCATAGGCTCCAATATCAGACCTTAGCATTTGTTTTAATTTGGGCATAGATTTGAACTCCATCCATAATCTTGTTTGGACCTGGTCCTACCTCTTCAGTCTGTGTCATACAGTAAACCAAGAGATGGGTTATCTAATGCCGTGCACAAACTAAATTGCCCATAGCAGGTTCCAGCAAGTTATTCCACAAATGTATAACATTCATAAGAGGCTAAAGAAGTTTGCCTTTTACTAAAATTATTGGGTGTTGTTTATTATCAGAAACTCAATATTAGAATAAATGCAATGATGTGACAACAACTGTTCGGCTTTTAGGTTTATACCAGGCTTCTCTTTTATGGTCTGCATACAGGGCATCTCTAGTCTGTTACTTGAAAAGGCATAATTATGTAGCTGCAAGATTACTGACAGCTGAATATGTGCCAGCTACAAACATCCAGACAACTATTTAAGTAGTGGCTGTGGCAGAAGTATGGAGCTAATAACCCCTTCCCCCTCAGCCCTGGCCCAGTTAAGACAGTTAGGGGTCATGCAACTGGAAAGAGTGTGGAACAGAGGTCTCGATAAGCTTGATTTCTGTGATAGAGAGGGCATTTGGGCTTAAGGACACAGGAGGGCAAAGAGCTCCCTGTAATTTGCTACAGAGCTGCTCTGGTAATCCTTGGTGAGGAGTCCTTTGGGAGTGAGAGGTGACTTTGTGAGTCATCCGGATGGGGCTGAATCTGCTGGGATGGTGCCAGCCAGCAGGCCGGAAAAACCCAGAAGGATGGAAGCCAAGTAGGAGTAGGAAGAGCCTTAGGGAAAAGTAAACCCTGGGTGACAGAAATGGGGAATGGCCCTGAGGAAGGGCAAACCCAGGCTAGAGTTGGGGAGAATCTAGGGAAGGACAACCACCCAGTTTCAAGTGAAGATTGAGATGACAGCTGTAAGGCATGGGTTGGCTAATAAGGTGTGAGTATCAGCCACTAGGGGTGTCCTGAGGACTGTGCTGGAGGATGCTGCTTTACCTATAATAGAAGGCAGGCATGTGAGTCTGAGGGTTACCTTAGAGGAGCCCAGTACATGGTGCCAAGGTGGGGAGGGAGGCAAGCCCTGGATGACTGTGCTGAGAGCAGACCAGCCCAGAAGAGTGTATTTTGTGTTCAAGGGGGAGTGTGCCCCGGAGAAAACTGTGCAGGGGGAAGGCATATCCTAGATAACTACTGAGGGTGAATAGTCCCTAGGACTGTGTCATGGGCACGCCCTGTGAACTGGTCTGAGGGGTGCTATAACTGGTGCTCTGGCTGGCAAACTACCCCTCCTATACCACTGCTAACTTAGTTTTTAAAGCACTCCCCATAAGTGGTAAGAGTAATGTTAAATGACTTGCCTTAAGTGAAAGGAATCAGAACTTGTGGCAGAGGTGGTATCTTTTATTAGACCAACTAGATATTTGCAAAAAAGTCTCGATTTGTTAGCTTTCCAGCACAATCACCCTCTCTCAGGCAAAGAAGAATGCAAAGATTGTAAAATTGCTCCTAGGTGGAAATGAAAATCCATTTCAAATGAGAGCTGAAGGTGTAGTAAGATCTCCTGGTTGGAATAGATCATTTCATGCAAATTAGGCTCAGATAAAAGTTAAAATAGTCTATTTACCTCGGTGTTGTCTTATGTCAAGTAGGATGTTGAATTATGTTTCCTTCTGGTTATGATATTTCATATTTCACAGGACTCTGGGGTGATGGAAAGTTCTCCTGGGCAGGAAATTATGATCAAGTCCAGGAAGTTGATCCTGGGTTATTCAAGTCTCAGTCCTACTTTCCATTTGTTGCATAGCTCTGCTTCTCATCTGAGGGACTGAAATGGCCTGAATTTGCAGAAATCTGTGTTTGGCAAATTTAATTGTAGCCAATTACTATATTCTGAAACTTAAAATGGACTGTTATTTTTACCCTAAAGGCTGTCAAGATCTCTAACACCCACACCCATGCCCTTCCTCTTGAAGGAAAATGTTTGCACCTGGGGAAAAAAAAAAAAAAAAGACTTTTTAGCTGAAAACTACAAGCCTGACAAATGCTCTTTTGTCAACTAACCAGAAAAATAACATTTCAGCCAAATTCTCTAAATTTTCTAACAAACTTTTTTTCCCTCTATTTATTGACAGCAGAGGTGTAGAGACAAAAAGTGTTTCCATTCTGGGCGGACTAAATATCATGGCTGCTTGCAGGCATTAAAAAACAAAAACAAAATGGTACTTTACTTTAAACTCAATGTGCTCTTGCATCAAGCCCAGCACATGCCCAGAAGAGGCAATGCATTAGTTGGACCCATCTAGCCAAATGTCTGTATAGATTGGACACTTTAGTGTGGCTTTTTTGGTGCTTTTATAATGCTTAGAATGGCAAGACCTCTCCTTTATAAACCTATTCTCAAACCTAGAAATTCTTTCCATGGGGCACCCAGCTGACAAACAAGTATTGCACAACAAAAGAGACAATAATGGAAATAAATGATATAATAAAATGAGATAAAATAAATGAGAAATTAAATTAAATATCAACACTTAAACAGACCAAATCAAGCAAAGTACACGCATTTAAGAATTACAGAGTGCTCCATGTCCTTCAGTCACTTCCTGCCACCTAGGACAGCAGCAGTTTATATAAGAGGAGACATTTCCTCTGATATAGTCCCAGTCAAACTTTGGCTCCATAGCCATCACAACTTTCCAAACAGCTGAACAAAGGAAAATTGTCCAGGTCAGTTTTTGGTTTTGTTATGAAATACTGATTTTCTTTTTAGGACAAAAGACAATGTTTGTGAAAACTGTTACTTAGTTTTAAACAGAATTTTCAGCTAGCCTAATAGCTTGTCTTCAATAGCACTCTCTCATCCTCTCTCATTTTATTTCCTCAGTGCAGAAAAAAAAATACTAAGCCATCTGTAAGTAAATGGTAAGATTCAAAGGGGGATAAACAAAATCTTCCCCAATTCAGGTGACCCAACCCTGGTGTTATGTTGGTGTCTTAAGGAAGAGAAAGTAGAATGAAGTAAAATATCTATTAAATATTCCATTCATTAAAAGAAAGTACCTTTCTACCTTCTTTTGCCTAAAGTAAAAAAGGTATTTAATCTGCATGCATACAGATAATTATATTGTCTGTGCCAAAAATATATATATACATATCAAGTGGTTATTTTATTACTAGAAAAGGCTTTGATGTTTTCTTTGATGCTGTCTTCTAACCAAATAATCAGAAGACTTTAGTAGTTAAAGAAAAAATTAAAAAGAAAGTGTCTTCTTATTCCCCACCTTCTGTTCAGAGTCTTGATAAAACACTTTACACAACTAGGGGCCATGCTCTTGACCTGCTGCTCACAAGGAGGGAAGAATTGGTAGGGAATGTAGTAGGGTTTGGTATAGCTGCTTTGTTAGATCACCTTATTCTTGGGTAGACTTTCCACTGTTTGACATACCAGCTATAATTAAGGGATTTACTGGAGCTAAGAATTGGGCCACATTCATTTGTTAGATACAGAATCAAAATTCATAATGTGGTAATCTTGGATGGACAAGGCAGAAAACTTAAAAAATCACATATCAGGCTCTCATTCTGCTGCTCAGGTTCTCTTCATTCCTCTAACACCAACATGTCTCTACAAAATATTTCTCTTTAGGTTTCTAGGTTTAGGCCAGTTCTTGCATTAATAGTAAGGATTGCCACCTCTGATCCCCTGGCTTCTGATATCCTGGATATTTTTTCTATGGCTCATCATCTCCATCTTAGTCAGTGGAAATGTTCCCATCAGGCAGATGCTAAATATATTGGCATATGCTTTGAGGCAAAACACAGAGCTAAATAAAAAGAAGCTAATTATAAACCAAGGGAACACATACAAATGCCAGGTGTTGATGGCCTTAGATTTCCAATCTTGCCATATATTCCTTTGGCTAGTGTACACAGTCCTCTCTGTTCCTACACAGAGGATCTGAATATACACTGACTTCATTAAATCTTGGCTCTCTATCTTAAAATGGTTAATCTTAGTTTGGTTAAGTATTGTGAACTATAATAGGCATAAATTGTCAAAGATGGCAGCTATCCCACATGTACAGTGGCTAACTATTTAATGCATTCTTACTGGGTCAAACCCTTTCATTCATTTCTGAGAGATGCTATCTTTAGAGCCCAAACTGGGGTCTCACCTTGGGAGGTAATTTGATTTTCTATTCATCCTCAGCAGTGAGATGGGGAAACATGAAATTAGCGAGTCCACCAGAAGAACTTGGACAAAACCACTTACTATTAAGAGTTACAGATAAAAACAAAAAACTTCCAAAAAATATCCCAGGTTTCAAGATATAAAAAAAATCCAAAGAGGCAAACTTGTCTGCAATAAGTGATTGACCTATTTTCCCTTTTATCATTTCAGACTTTGCTGTTTCCTACTTAATTATATTTTCTCCATTCTGTATTTCAGTCCCTCACTGATTGTCTTCTTAGTGAGGTTTATGTCTATGTACATAGCTTTATTTCATTGTGCCACTAATCGTTAACCAGAAGGCTGGGTAGATTTGCACCTTATAGATTAACTAAATCTGCTATGTAAAGTCATTATCTTTTTATCTGAATTTTGCTTTACCATACATGTAAGTTGGCCTGGGATAACATTATTCAATTAACCTATGTCACCCGGCTACCCAGCTACATCTCCACTCAAAGGTCTGCTTTGTCTCTCAGAGACAAAACACACACCACATTACCTATTTTTTATTTTGATTTGTAAGATAGAGTCTATTGGTCTGAAACACATTATAATGTTCCCCAGGTTATTTCTTCTGATATTACATTTCACTTCACCATATTTTGCAGTATTCTCAGGTTTTTACGTTTTCAATCTGCCTCTCATTTTTATGTTGACAACACAGAACTGTTCCATGGAAGTTGGCTGCCAGGGAGAAGAGAGAAGATATTGGAGCCATCTGGAGCCAGTTAGAGCATTTAATACTTGCTGCTATTTGGGGGTGGGGTGGGAAATCAGTATGGGATTAGGTTTTAGTTGTAAACTTGATAGGAAATGGTAGAACGCTTTATAGAGGCATGTGCAGATGAGCTCACACGTGCCTCTTGCCGCGTCTCAAGACCCTCTGAGATGCTCCAAAAGGCATGTGCAGGAACAGTTCAACCAGAACCTAAAGAGGAGGTTCTGGAGGTGGAGGTGGAGGGGCTGCAGCCTGGCGCACTTGAGGGTCATGTGTGCCAGACTCTCCCTCTGCCTGCAGAAGGGGCAGGAAACTAGGATGTCCATGAAGCTTGCCACATACACACCCATAGCCCCCTGAACATTGCTGGGGCCAGCACAGGGCAGCTGTTTATACTCCTGGGGACAGCACAGGTGCTGTAGCTCCCCCTAGCTGCAGATCTGGGAGGAACCAGGCAGGGTTATTTTGCCCCAAGTGGCATAATTTGCTCCACAATAAAGTGCAGTCTGAGCACATGTGCTGAGGCAAAAAGCCCTGGCTCAAATTTGCTCTGTTTCTATTTGAGCTGCTGTAAGTGCACATGCTTGCATGTGTGGCCACGCCCTAAGAGTAGATTTAGGATAAAATAGGCCAAGTGGTAACAGTCAAAGCAACATCATAGGCAAAATAATTGTAGAGCTAAGGTAAAAGTGAACTATAACAAGGTGACTTCAGTTATTAACTGGTTGTAATTAGTAAAACCAAAAAATGTTAAAATATGAGAAAGTTGGAGATCTGCATTTCACATTTGCATTAAAGCCATTTCAGCAGTGGCTTTAATTAGCTAAAAAGGCACAAGTTGTCCTCTTGCCCTAAGCTTTGGCTTGAGCAGTGTTCTCAATGTAAATGTTACCTAATCCATCCTCTTTTGGGACCTTGAAAGTATCTGAAAACTTGAACAAGATCTTCCCCTATTAGGCTGGTTACCTAAAAGTGAGTTTAATATTTTCAAGATTAGTAAACAGAAAGTTATCTTAATCTTTAATTCTCTCTGAGAACTTTAAAATATTATGAACCTGAGAGGGAATATTATATGTACTTATTTTATTTGTATTGATAACCATTTTTTCAGAATACAATTATTTTATTATACATAAACTATTTCCTTTTTCAGATTCAAGAATCTCTCTTTGGTGGTAAAGAACATCTTTTTGGTGGTGTTCCTTGTAATAATAAGAATTTTATGTGAATCATTATTAGTGCAGAATTCCATATTTAATTAATTGCTATACTGATGAGTTAAGCATTTTATTAAAGTTTTCCTATGACCATTCTATTAAACTAGTTGACTTCCCTAGTGCAAGGCTCTCAGACTTAACCTTGGTCCCTCAGAACACATCTGAGGGTGAAGGAAGGGGGCAACCTAGCATATTTGATAAATTTCCTGGTGTAAAGGTTCAATAGTGAAATGTTAAAGAAACATGACAGAATAGTTTTTCTTTAAGTAAGTATCAGCATTAACAACCAATACAATTAATAAGTTATCTTTTATAATCATTGGTGTTGTCAGCAGAATTCAACATAGAAAGTCAGTTTCATATTTTGAACATCACCTTCACATGTGGAACACAGTACTTATATTCTGGAGCACAATATTTCAAAAGGATGCTTTACAGGTTGTACCATTTCTGCAAACACAGGACTTTCTTCTCCAAGAAAGCCAGTCTCTTTTGATCCTTTTAGGTAAAAATGAGAGTTAAACCTATATAATCAAATCTGCAACTTACCAACATTGCAAAAATTGGATAATAATTCTGTTCAGGTTTTCCCAACTTGCCTGGCAGAAGATCCACATTATCCTCATTGGGATTCCTGACAAGATTTACCCATAAAATACTTCATAACAAGGAAATTTCAAAACGAAGTGTTCTTTGGAGACCTGAGAGTCTCCAAGATCTCATTAAATTGTTATTCATACAATATGCTTCTTAACCATCAGGGTCACTTTGCTGCAAAAGTACATCACAAAGGGAAAGTGATAAATCTCCACAAATATTTCACAACTCTCTCTGGCAATTAAAGTTTTAAATGGCATCTTCCACTTAAAGCCAATAAAGCGGGAATCAAAAGGCAACTGTAGGATAGTTGGCTGCTTTAGCCAGGTTATCTTTTCTCATTATTTCATGCTGAGAGAACACCACAAGCTGAACTCAAACATAGTGGACATAATGACTTATTATGTTACTTGAGTTTTAATCTTGAGTCATGTTGAAACTCTTCCCTATGGAGTTGTGCTGGCAGAAAACTCAAGTATAACAATGGTGAATCAAGTAAAATGTCTTTGGGAAATTCCATTTCTGAAGTATGTGGATTTCCTTTAGCTTCTGTGAATGGAAAGAAAGGTTGTTCATTCCCTTTTTCTTTATATTAGTGACAGTTCTCATCCGTATCTCATAGCAACATACTTTCACTCAGATGGGCTTTCACTGAATTTAGTCTGAATGGCCTGATTCAGGGTTTTGCTCTCTGCCAGATTAGCAATTCATTTCACATAGGATACCATACTTGGGGTTTGTTATAAGAGAAGAATAAGTCCTGGGGAGATGAAGTTTTCACCAAAGGCAGGTCAGGGGCAAAAACTGAATCAGGACTGAAATATTTTGCATGTGTTCACCTCCACATACATAGGTATACCAGGGTTTATCACACGGGGGGTAGTGGGGGGGGGGGTGGTATGCATAAAATCTATGGAATATTCCAACTTCTAAAAAGCTGGAAAAATTAAGTGGCAATATGACTCTCACATTTGCTATTATCATCATACATTCTAACATCTAGACTTAACTTTGAGTTAAGCCTTGAAATCCCAAGTCTTAGATACAACATTGGGTGAGCCCTTCTCTCCCCCCCATCCCTCCACAATCTTTCCCCCCAAATTTAACAGAAAATAACAAAATAAAGGAGAATGGCACACTCTAGTTCCCATAAACTAGATTTCTAATCTTTACAGACCTCATCAAAGAGCCAGTGACATACTGATAAAATTAATGTGTGGCAGTGTATCTCTGAAACACCAGAGATAAATGCAGGATAATGCACTCCTGTTTACTGTATTTCAAAGGCCAGAACAAGGTGATGCTGTAGAGAAATAAGTCTGCCTCTGGCCTCTTGTGTGCTGAGTGGCATGGGAGATGATGGCTCACTCTAAACCTTTTTTCATTCTGTAAATCTACAAAGAATTTGGTCAAGCAAATCAAAACTGTGAATCAAACTAAGGAATGTATGAGCAAAGAGAGGACACTTCCCAGGAGAGATTACACTGAGCATTTTCTATAAGGGGTCTATCTCTGAACTATGGGAATTTTTACATCCATATCTGAATGTTGGTGGTCTCAGGCTACCACTATTCATTGTGCCAAGGGAGTCCCCTGCAGGTTTCTACTATTCTCTGAACAAGGAGCTCTGTCTGAATTCAGATGGCTAATTTACTAGTGATGAAACAAAGTTCTGTTTGCAGGCTTATCTGAACCGACTTCACTTCAACTGGCTAAGAAATTAAGCTAGAAACCTGGTAGGAGTTGCCTTCACTTCACAGAGCCTGACATTTTTCACTGATTCTTTTGAAATGAAGTTGCAATGTAACCCACAATTAACAGAGAATCCATCTCCCTATCTTTCTCCACTACACATATACAAGCTTCCTTAATTCTCATTGTTTCACCCCACTCTGGTAAGTGGTTTATATGTAATTGTCTACATGAAATAATGTCTTGACCAGTACCGTATCTGATACAGGGACTGAGGTGTAGAAGCTATTTTTTGTGATTGTCGAAGTGCCCCTGGAGGCTTTTCAGAAGATGGGAAACAAGGCACAGGGCTATCTCATTCAGTCATTAAATATCCTCATCACAAAACTAATAAAAGCAAAGAGTTAGAATACAATAAAAGCAAACAACAGGTAAGTCCTTTTGCATATCTACTAATTCACTTCTTTAGTTGCCCCAAATATTTTAATCATGGTCCCCAGAAATCATTTTGTTAATATAATTTGATCTTAAACAATATTTGTGCCAAGCTAAGAAATAGGGATCCCATACAGCTCTGTTATTCCATCTGTGTCCTACACAAACTCCTTTTTTCCAGTAATGATCTTCCAGGCAAGCTTTGAACTAAGTCTGTTCAAGATAGGTGCCATTGAAAAAATCACACCCACAGCTCTGCCAACACCTCTCCCTGACTGACAAGATCCACACGCACTTTAATCTTGACCCTTTCCTGTTCAGAAATTTCCAGAAAGTTCAGAAAGTTCAGAAAGTGCTGGATTTTCCTTAAGAAATGTCCCTGATTGGAGGAACATTACAGCACAAGAAAACTTATTTTTTTTATTTCTCAGTGAAAAACAAACTGATTAAAACTGTTATGCTTAGAAAAAGTTTCTGATCGTTGCTTTGTTTCAAGAAGAAATTCATTACTCTCTCAGCCATAGAGTTCTCTAGAGACATTCTCTCTCCCCCATTTACCATCCCAAATGTTAAGAATTGAAAAAAAAATCTTCAGGTTTCAGACTTTGATCTCATCAACTCACATGAAAACTTACTTGTCTTTTATTCCCTTGTAACAATCAAAAATGGTTTTGAAACTGCTTGAACAGAAGAATGGCAGGGAACATGGACTTGCCTTGATGCTGAGTAGCACAAATTTTACTAATGAGATGCAGTAGGAGTACGGAACATTCTGCTATACGTCATCACTGTCAGAATCTAACTGCTGTCAAAACTATGGGGCTCCTTTCATTCAATTTGACATCATGACAGGTGCTGGAGCTCCATCTTGAATTATTCAAGCTCATTCACTTAAGTTCTGTCTCCACCATAGCTATTAAACAAGTTTGTAATCAGGTTAAGCATGGCTGACTCCACAGACTAAGTGAGTTCACAGACAATGACAAGTAAAACTCTGTGATGACAAATGCAGAGTAGTGCTCAGAGGAAGAATACATACTGCAGAGTTTTGCATTAACTGATTAGTAGTAGAACAACAACAATACTGAAAACATGATGCAATTGTATAAAATAATGATATGCATTGAACTGGAATATGGTATTCAGTTTTGGAGATTATATCTAAAAATAGATATATAAACATGAATAAAATATGATCAAGGATGTTGAAAAATTGCAGGGGGTTCAAGCAAGCCAGAGAGAAAGTCTTATAGTGAAAAACTGAAGGTGCTCAATATTATTTAGCTTATCAAAGAGAAGGTTATAAAGGTGACTTGGTCATTGTCTAGGAATGACGAAATGAGGAACAGAAATTTGTTAATATAAGGCAGTTCAATCTGGTAGGCAAAGGATTTTTTCAAGATCAAAAGTCTGGAAGTTGAAGTTAGGCAAATTTAGACTAGAAATAAACACTGCACATTTTAAACATGGAAAGTTGACAGCCATTGGAACAACTAGGAAATTATTGTAGTATATTTCCATCACTTCATCTTTTAAAAATCCAGATGGTTTTCTAAAAGTTATGTGCTCATCTTAAAAAAGAAATGAGTTCAGGGAATTCCTAGACTCTACAAGGGAGGTCAGACTAGATGAGCACAATGGCCCCTTTTGTGGAGACTCTTGTAGGGAATGGTTGTTCACCAAGTCTCAGAATACTAGAACTAGGTGGCATCCACTGAATGTAGTAGGTTACAGGTTTAAAATTGAAAGTACTTTTTATGCAACACAGAGATAACCTGTGGTATTCAGTGCTACAACAGGTGGTGGAGGCAGATGGCATAGCCAAGTTCAAAAAAGGACTGGATGAATTCATGGATGTTAGAGCTATCAATGGCTATTGAACAGAATGGTTGGAGATTCTCTAAACCTATAAATGGTATATAGCAGGGAGGGAATTAGATAGGGTCTAGATCACTACAGAGGTAATTAGTTTGGTGTTCTCCCTGTATAGCATCCATTTCTGCCACTGTTGGAGACAGGATACTGGACTAGATGGATCACTGGTCTGATCCAGAATGGCAATTCTTCTATTGTTTTGATCTTGTAATCTATGAAAAAGAATAAAGGAAGTAATGCAATATGAATGCCAATGTATAACTGACATAGTTCTATTGTGTAGATATCTGAGTAACCAGATTGTCCCATCTTCCTATACTCCAGGTCTCTCTCTCAAGAGCTATCCTAATGTACACTGTACTGTGTGGAGAACTTTCCCCATCCTCTGTCTCTGATTTTCCCAAAATATATTGAAACAAGCAAGGCTGGTGTTAATACTTAACACAGTCTGTTCCATCAGCATGCCATTATGATGTATAAGGCATATATGTGCGAGCGCGCGCGTGCGCGCGTGTGTGTGTGTGTGTGTGTGTGTGTGTGTGTGTGTATCAATAGGACAAAGTAAGCTGAAAATAAATCTTACACAGTGTGGAAGAAAGGTCTACATTGTATTAAAGTTGGCTTCTATATAGTGTACTACTGGTGTTTTTATGTATGGCACATCTCTAAGCACCTGCCTCGTATGCAGAGTTCAGGAGCCATTTTCTTCTCAGCACTCAGTATAATTGGTCAAAAAAAACTATTGGAAACTTTACTTTTGTTCTTTCTTGGTTTGTATTTCTCTTGATTTAAACGGATTGTGCTAGAATCAGCCAAAACACTTTTTACACATCTGTGATCGTATTGCTATTTTTTATTTGATTCAGTTAGATACAAATCTGGATTTGGATTCTCACTCTCTTCCCCCACCCCAATGACAAACACTGAAATTAACCCAACCGCTCTGTCTCCAAACTTCTGTGATGAGTTTCTTGTCCTGGTTTCTTCCTCAATAACGTTTTTCTTTCACAATAAAAGTTTTGCTCACATGCTAGCTATAGCATCTACTCATGTAGCCAAAAGACTCTGCAATCATTAGAGTTGCCATGTCTCTAAGGCTAAGGCTACAAAAATCATGTTGTGTGAAATTAATTTGGCTGGAGTTGGTCTTATATGAACACACTGTTAGGAATACCCATTGGGAGGGGGCGAAGGAAAGAAAAAGAGCAAGAAGGACTTCTTTGCAAGGTGGAAATTCATTGGAGCTCACACTTGCCTTTGAGCATTTGCATAAATTATTTGGTAATTAGCAACTTTAATTGCTTTCTGACACTAAGAATTAGTTTGGCTGCCTTGTTCCCCATTCTCAGTCAGAACCATTAGTGTGCATGTCATTGAAGTCAATTGAGTCCATTTCAGTGTTGTGTTTGTCATCTGGTTTCCCTTTCACTATACAAGTACTTCAGCATCCATAAGAAGAATGGATCACATCCCAGGGACTCATAAGACCTCAGTCCATCTTTGCTGCATATGGTAAATACTTCCATTAAGACCAAACTCAAGTCTGGTGCCTTAGAAGCTGTTAGTGATGATTACAATAAAAGATGGCCAAATTCTAAGGTTCACAATTTAACAAGCATTTATTGAATCTGATATTGCATTTTTATTTTCAAGTCTTTATTGGCAATGGCAATATTGCACAGAAGTACTGTTTAGCTCTCTGGGAACAGGGCCAACAATCAGACAATTCTAAGTTCAGTTTTGGCTCTGATGCAAATTCTATAGTCTCTGGTAAATCACTTAATCTTTTTTGCCTCAATTTCTTAGGATGCAGAAAACCAGCTGAAGAAACCAGCTGCCATGAGAACTAGAAGCTCTTGCATTCATTTTGCTTTATGTCGAAAAGACACTGCTGCAATTCCATCTTGACTACCAAGGTTCTGAAATACAAATTCAGGACACAGCTACTTTCAAAGAATTATTTTTCTCATGTTGGTAGCAAGACTTATATTTAAAGAGATGGAGAAACCACTGGCCTGCCTGCCTGCCCATCTATCTATCTCAATATCGATAGATAGATGTGTATGTTAAAGAAGGTAACTGTTTCTTCATGATGATACAATGAATAGGTGGAATAATAGGATTGCTTTGGTATAGTTAAGCAAAGAAAAATTTGTACTGAATATTAGGGAAAATATGGAATGAGGTTCTTCAGACAGGAAGAACTAGGACAAATGACAGCAACCTTTGCTTTTATAGTAAGAGGATGTGAGTTCTGCCCCATAGCCATTGTAAAATTCTGAGTGACCCTGGAATATAGAATAGGGTCATAGGTTCTTAAGGAAACTAGAGCTGAAATTGACCTCAAAAGGTCATCTAGTCCAGCCCCCTGCTCAAGGCAGGATCATTCCTCACTAAAGCATCCCAGCTAAGTGTCTATCCAACCTGCTCTTGAAAATTTCCAGCGATAAGAGATTCAAGTTTCTAAAGGTAGCCTGTTCTAATGGTTGACTACTCTCCTAGTCAGGAAATTCCTCCTAATCTCCAACCTAAATTCCCTCTGCTGCAGCGTGAAGTCATTACTCCTAGTCCAGTCCCTTGCAGGCTCAGAGAATAGCCCATCCATGACACTCTCTGTAATTGCCCTTCAGGTGTTTGAAGACTATTTTCAAATCCCCCCTCAGTCTTCTCTTTTCCAGACGAAGGAACCCTAATGCATCCCACCCTGCTGTTGGGTTTGACCCAAGGCCACCAACCAAATAAAATTCAGTAGACACCCAGCGCCCAGGAAGACTTCTAATGAACCAAACTAGCCCTGTGCCAGAGCCCAGTATTACACGCATGATTTTAATAAACCTTTTATTTAACAGATGGATACCTCAGAGATTGCCATAGGGGCAGTTTTGATGCAGGGTGAGGAATCCTGTGAGTGGCCGATAGCCTACACAAGCCATAAGTTGCTCCCCCATATTCTACTATTGAGCAAGAGTCTCTGGCTATTAAATGGGTAGAAGAACTATTCCAGTACTACCTGCTGGGCTGGTCTTTTACACTGGTGACCTGTCATGCCCTCCTAAGGTGGCTACAGTCAGTAAAAACTGACAATGCCCAGATCAGGCAGTGGGCATTAGCTCTGCAAACATTTTATTCCATAGCTCAGCATCAGCCAGGCAGGAAGAACATGGTGGCGGATTTCCTTTCATGCCAACATGAAAAAGGGGAAGTACCAGGCTATCAGATGCACCCAATTCATGATCCTGAGTCTGAAGGGGACCAACTGAACAGGAGCAGCCCAGCCATAGATCAGAGAGTGGGGTATGTGACAGGCCTCTACCCCAGTTATTGTGCAGTTGTCCTCATGGCCAAGCTAGAGGTGAGCCAGCTGGCCAGAAGGCATACTACCAGTTGGTCTGGTGCCAAAAGGCTCCAGGCTTAAGGAAGCCCAGAAGCAAAACCCAAGGAGAGGGAGAAGGAAACACTGGCAATGGAGCCGGAAGTTCTTCATAGATTTCATACACATTAGGGCTGGAAGGGACCTCATAAGATCATCGGTTCCAGCCCCCTGCTGAAGGGGCAGGAAGTCAGCTAGGGTCAAAGGATCCCAGCAAGATAAGCGTCCAAATGTTTCTTAAAAGTGTCCAAAGTAGGTGCTTGCACCACCTCTGTGGGGAGTTTGTTCTAGGCCTTGGGGGCTCAGACAGTAAAGAAGTTTTTCCTTATGCCCAGCCTGAAATGCTCTTACAGAAGTTTGTGACCGTTGGACCTTGTCATTCCTTATAGATTCATAGATGTTAGGGTCAGAAGGGACCTCAATAGATCATCGAGTCCGACCCCCTGCATAGGCAGGAAAGAGTGCTGGGTCTAGATGACCCCAGCTAGATGCCTATCTAACCTCCTCTTGAAGACCCCCAGGGTAGGGGAGAGCACCACCTCCCTTGGAAGCCTGTTCCAGACCTTGGCCACTCTGTGAAGAAGTTCTTCCTAATGTCTAGTCTAAATCTACTCTCTGCTAGCTTGCGGCCATTATTTCTTGTAACCCCCGGGGGCGCCTTGGTGAATAAATACTCACCAATTCCCTTCTGTGCCCCCGTGTTGAACTTATAGGCAGCCACAAGGTCGCCTCTCAACCTTCTCTTGCGGAGGCTGAATAGGTCCAGGTTCATAGATTCATAGATGTTACGGTCGGAAGGGACCTCAATAGATCATCGAGTCCGACCCCCTACATAAGCAGGAAAGAGTGCTGGGTCTAGATGACCCCAGCTAGGTGCTCATCTAACCTCCTCTTGAAGACCCCCAGGGTAGGGGAGAGCACCACCTCCCTTGGGAGCCCGTTCCAGACCTTGGCCACTCGAACTGTGAAGAAGTTCTTCCTAATGTCCAGTCTAAATCTGCTCTCTGCTAGCTTGTGGCCATTATTTCTTGTAACCCCCTGGGGCGCCTTGGTGAGTAAAACCTCACCAATTCCCTTCTGTGCCCCCGTGATGGACTTATAGGCAGCCACAAGGTTGCCTCACAACCGTCTCTTGCGGAGGCTGAAAAGATCCAGTTTCTCTAGTCTCTCCTCGTAGGGCTTGGTCTGCAGGCCCTTAACCATACGAGTGGCCCTTCTCTGGACCCTCTCCAGGTTATCTAGTCTCTCCTTGTAGGGCTTGGTCTGCAAGCCCTTAACCATATGAGTGGCCCTTTTCTGGACTCTCTCCAGGTTATCCGCATCCCTCTTGAAGTGCGGTGCCCAGAATTGCACGCAGTACTCCAACTGCGGTCTGACCAGCGCCCGATGGAGGGGGAGTATCACCTCCTTGGATCTATTCGTCATGCATCTGGTGATGCAGGATAAAGTGCCATTGGCTTTTCTGATGGTTTCGTCACACTGTGACGAAGGGGTGCTCTGGTGAACAGGCATTCCCTCAGATCCTGATGCATACCCCTTATGTACTTATACCACCATGTCACTCTGGAGCCTGCGCTTCTCCAGACTGAAGAGTCCTATAGCTCGCAGCCTCTCTTCATAAGGCCTGTTCTCTTGTCCTCTGATCATGCATGTAGTTCTTCTCTAGACTCTTTCAAGCTTCTCCACATCCTTCCTGAATTGTGGAGCCCAGAATTGGATGCAGCACTCCAGCTGTGGCCTCACCAAGGCCAAGTACAGTGGGAGGATAACATCTTAGGTCTTGCTCAAGATGCATCGGTAAATTCAAGCCAGAGTTTTGTTCACTTTGCCAGGTGCAGTATCTCATTGGTGGCTCATATTCATCTTGTGGTCAGTCATGACCCCCAAGTCTCTTTCGGTCATGGGGCTAGCTAGTGTAGCATTGCCGAGCTTATAAGTGTGATGCAGGTGTTCCTGTCCCTGCCCTCCATTCCCGCCCGCCGAGGTGGAGCACCTTGCATTTCTCCATATTGAATGCCATCAGGTTTTCATCTGCCCACCTTGCAAGCCTATTGAGGTCGGCCTGGATCACCAGCTTATCCTCAAGTGTGGATACTCTTCCCCAAAGTTTGGGTGTCATCAGCAAACTTAGCCAGTCCACTTCTGACACTAGAGTCCAGATTGTTTATAAAGATATTAAAGAGTACAGGTCTGATAATGGAGCCTTGGGGGACACCACTGGTCATTTAGTGCTGTGTTGATTCATCAACTACCACTGTCTGGGTCCGACCTCTTAGCCAGTACCCCAGCCATTGGACTATGGAGTAGTTGAGGCCAGAGTTGCCCAATTTTTCCATGAGGACATCATGCAACAACAAGTCAAAGGCTTTTTTAAAGTCCAAACATATTATAATCAACCTCTTCCCTTTTGTTCAGGTGATATGTCACCTGGTCATAGAAGGAAATAAGATTGCTCAGGAAAGACCTATCTGTGGCTGGAAGTGACCCAGCACTGCTGGCCTGGCCTGGGAAGCGGGGAGGAACAGCATGGGCTCAAGGCACTGACAGGTGCCCAGGGAGCATCCAGAGGCCAATTTCTCTGCTAGCAGGGAGCTGGTAACTATCCTCGGGGCCAAAATCTCTGCAGAAGGGGGTGAAAGCCAGGCTGCCCAGGTGGACCCAGACACTGCCTCTGATTCCAGCTGAATTGTGGCATCCAGTGAGTTGGGTGGTGGTGACCACATAATGCCACACAGCACCTGTGAGAGTCATCACCAGAGCACACAGGTTGACTGGGGCTGGGAGAGGACTAGACAGTGGGCATGGCCGAAGCCTTCAGAAGTGAGAAGCTGGCACAGGACCCTGCTAGCTGCACACCCTACACAGTGAATGTGCACAGAAGCAGAGTGCCCCAGTGTAGAGAGTCCAATTCTTGGCCTTGATTATGCTGTGCGCATGCTCACATGACTAGAAGGGACGAAGGCTCTAGAAATGCTTACCATTTGCCCTTTGATGATGTTGTGACCCAATTACATATATTACACATGCCAAGTAGCCTTGGAGGTTGGAGTATCCAGCACCCTGTGAGGTACCAAGACACCTGATTGGCTGGAGTGATGATGGGCACCTGATTGATGGGTCACTTGCAAGAATGCTTGGATAAAGCTTGATTGACAGGTATAGGGTGATTGCATGATTGATATGGTATGTAATCTGTGTATTTGGAGCTTGCTTGTCCTCAGCCCTCTTTTATGGTACATACTTCCATTATGATCATGGTCAAGTCTGGTGACTTAGTTGTTAGTGATTATCATGACAAAAGATGGCCAAATGCATGTGGCAAGTGAGGAGCTTGTGAAGTTATTGGATCATCCTGGTGTTTGAAGCAAGTGTCTGATTAGTGTGTGTATGCTGTTTGATGAGTTCAGGGTGAAAACATATGAGTGCAAGGGCCTGTACTTACCTGAGTATCCTGGTGAGCTGCTGGAGATCCACCTGGAGTTGATTGTCCTCCTCCTCTACACTCTCATTGGATTTGGTAGCGTATTACCCACCCTGAGTTTGAAGTTCTGAGTACCCACAAGGGGAAAAGAGTAGACATCCTCAGGTACAGTGACTGCTGTCTGTCAGTTAGTTCACTGTAACAGGCCTTGCTGCTGCAGTATACTGACCCCTAGTGTCTGCAGTAAGTGCAAACTGTTCTTTTGTCTATATATATTTTTTTTTATATGGTTTATTGTTTACATGTTTGTACTGGTTAATGTTGTTGCTCTTTATCATTGTTTAAAACACTTGCCTAACTGTGATTCTGTGTCTGTGTGATGGTATTGGATGGGCCTGGGCTGTAAGCCAGTATCTGATAATATTGAAACCTTAAAATCCACCAACTCTCAGAGATATCACAAGGCCCCCCCCAGTGACGTACCACGGGTCTCTGGCACCCGGGGGCCAATATTTGCATTTGTGCCACCCCCCGCCCCTGTCCTTTGCAGTGGGAACTCCTCTGCTCCACCCCGGCCCTGTTTGGATACCTGTTTTGGCTGGGAAGGAAATGAAAGTCCTGGCATACTGGACACGGCGGGAGAGGTGGCAGCTGCAATGTCCGGCCAGAGCAGGTAAGTAAACACCCAACCCATGGGGCAGGTGCACATATTAAACTACAAATGTGCCTGCCACCCATGCGATAAGAACTCTGGAGGGCCTGGCTGGCATCCCCCCCAGGACAGTGTTCAGGGGCTATAGCCCCCTCCCACCATCCCGTCAGTCCACCACTGAGCTCCGTGAGGTTTTGAGGAGAAATAACGAACCTTTTCCTTATTTGTTGTTGATTAGAGACCCTCAGGAGCTTCACCAGCAGGGAACAAGCAGAACTATGAACAGGCAGTGGACACAGAGGGATGCTCCCCACAACACTATAGTACCTAGCCAAGTGGAACATGATCCCAGAGGCAGGCTCAGAAGAGGGGCATCCTTGAGTAGATAATCCATGAGAGATGGGTGCATGGGGCACCACCTAACCCCACATGTTGAGAGAAAGTGCTTGTCATGGGGGCATTGTTGCCCTGCTCACAGCCAAAGCTGAGCTATTTTAAATTAAATTCTTGTTTTGTTGTAGTTTTACTAAGTCTGCAGAGTCACAGCCAGACCTCCCACAACTTTCCCTGATCCCGGGCCTCAGTGCTGGAGGTGAAGACCCCATTGCCAATCAGGAACATCATCCAAGGTGATCTGAAACAAGTGAGTGGAAAGGGGTGAGGTGTAGAGAAGGAGAAGCCCCACAGAAGATGGACTAGCAGAGTCACCTAGGGTCATGGAAGAACTACTGAACATCATCTCCAGAGGTTAACTCCACTAAACAATAAGCCATGGCAGGTGAATAGCCCTGGTGGAACCTAGCCAAAGTGGTGAGACACGCCCATCAATTAATGCAATAATCGTAAGCCTGTCACACTCTGCAATCTGCTCCAATCTGTCTATATTCTTCTTGAAGTGTGGGGCCCAAAACTAGACACAGTAATACAGGTGAGGCCTCACCAGTGCTTAAAAGAGGGCAAGAATCGCTTCCCTTGACTTGCAAGTGATACTCTTATTAATGTAGCCTGGGATGCTGTGGCTTTATTTATTTATTTATTTTTTGCAACAAGAGCCATTGGCTCATATTCATCTTATGGTCTACTATAACCCCTAGATTTTTCTCTGCAGTACTGTAGCCTACCCAGTTATTCTCTAGTCTGCATTTGTAAATTCATTTATTCTATCCCAAATGTAGGACCTTGCACTTGTCCCTGCCAAAACTCATCTAATTAACCGTGGATCATTTTTCCAATCTGCCCAGGGAGTTCTGGATTCTAATCCAGCTTTCCAGAGTGTCTGCAATTTTTCCTAAATTGATGCCATCTACAAATCTGCTAAGCATGTACTCAGTCCCATCATCCAAATCACCTATGAAGATGTTGAAATCTACTGGGCTCAGGACAGACTCCAAGGGAGCTCCATTTATCTCTTTTTGCAACCAGACATTGAGCCTTTGATGACCAGCTCACTTAGCATGATAATCTAACTAGTTACATGTTCACCTTACAGTACTTTAATCTCATCTGCGTCTCCTTAGGTTATTAATGAAAATATAATGGGAGACAGCATCAAAGGCCTTGCTTAAGTTAAGCGATATCACATCCATGTGTTCTTCAACATCCACAGATCATCTCCTTCCCTTTCTTAAAGATGGGCATTATATTTGCCCTTTTCCAGTCAACTGGGACCTTACCTGACCTCCACGAGTTCTCAGAGAAGATAGCCAATGAGTCTGAAGTTACTTCAGACAATTCCTTCACTACCTAGGGTGCATCTCATTCAGGCCTGCTGATTTGAATATTTCTAGCTTCTCTAAGTAATCCCTAACCTATTCTTCCATGACTTCATGCCATTTGTGTCCTTCTCTATCTTTGCTGCCAACTGCCCCCATTTGTGAAGATTGAAGTAAAAAAGGCATTAAATACTTCAGTCTTCTCTGCATCATCCATAACTAGATAGCCTTCCACATTCTGGAAAGGATTATCGTTTTTTTGGTCATCATCTTACTTGTTTCATGACCAGATGGCTAAGAACTGATATAGTGCAAAGAATTAGTAACCCAAACATTATCTCATATAAATTAAGACTTGGGTTTTGATTCTATTAAACAATACCATAAGAATGGGTGAGTGAATGAGGCAAATGCCATGGTAGCTGCCTAAGTAGGGATATGGAGCAAGATTGTCTCATCCTTCTATCTATCTTCTTGCCTCCTTCAGTCATCTTCAGCAGGAGAATGGTGGTGCAGCTCAGGAATATATGTAATGGAACATGTGTAAGTGTGTGAAGGGCATTCTGGGAAATTAGTTCTGGAACAGCAGTGGAGTTCCCTGCTGCAGAGGGGAAATGTCACCAACACAAGCATCTGCAGTAGAAGAATGAGGTGACATCTGAATTCAGCAGAAGCAAACTCCAGCTGTGGCTCCTGCATGATGCCTCCAGAGCCAAAGCCCTGCAAAAAGGTACAGGGGCAACAATGGTGGGGATGGCCACAGGTGCAGTCCTGGCCAGTTATGGCTCTGATCTTAGACTAGTCAATATTATTATTTACATTTTTAAATTAAATTCAAAATAAAAATTCTGACTTAAATTTTCCTTACTATGTTACCACAGACAGTCATGGAAAATGAATCACTAGTAACATCTGAACAAGTAAAAGAACCTTTTTCCATGTAGCTTATTGTTAGATCTTCCAGTTATAGAAAGTGAAATAATGGAACTGAATTTTGCTTAATAGTAGATATTCTAGCCAGAGCTAATATTGGTACATACTAACCTTGTACCTCAGAATGTGAACCCATAAATGTAATGCTGGAATTTCCGTCTAACATGCAAAGTATTTCAGTGCTAACAAATGCATTATGAAGCAAGGGGGGGGGGGGTTGGCAAGAAGGGGGTCAGCACTCACATTTCTCTTTAACATCATGGATTGGCTACTGCTAAAGGCAGAATATGCTAGATTTGATCATGCTATGGGCTTTCTAAAATGACACATTCTAGTCAAGGCATTGTTCATACCTCCTGCCATTGTAGGTAAAAATGAAGTACTAACAAATGGTGAAAGTATAGAGTGGAGGACTGTAGAAGGGGTACGTGAACATGTTAGTGCCTTGTAAATGTTTATTGTTTCTATTTCTTCCTTAAATAAATTGTTTATTGTTTCTATTTCTTCCTTAAATAAACAGTTACTAGGACCTAAATTGTACAAATAAGGAGGCAATTTGATGTGGCTGCTTGAGTGATATTAACAAACCATTTTGTGTCATTTTTATTGAGTTTATAATGGAATTGGAACCCTAAGATGCAATTGTAACCTTTCTATGTGCAATTGGGTGCATAATTCTCTCCATTATTATTCTGATTATTATTATTATTACTCATGTCCTATCAGATTCTTCACCTCGAGCTAATATGACATTTCAGTGCTATGTGAAATCAATGGGGCAAAAATTTCTCATGCTACCAGAAACAATTATCATTCATTCAAGTACAAAGACTAAAAACCACACATCCAATATGGATAAAGAGATTAAAAGAAAAAAAAGCCATTATTGGAAATCTGCTAAGTTGTTTTTTAAATTACTGTGTTCTGTGGGGAAGGAGAAAGCTTCTTTATTGAATGACCATAACCCAAGTGAAACTTGCATTCAACATAATTAGTGATGGACTGGCTTCTGAGAAATTCAGATTTAATTAGAGGCTAACTGCTGTTTTAAATTGCCTCCCCTGTAAGAATTTGCTGTCTCTGTCCACACTCTCTCTCTTCCTAGTTATAAAAAAAAAAAAAAAAAAATGTTTATTTCAATATCAATCCAATCACATCCTCCGAGATCATAACAGTGATATCACACCCCCTTGTGTCTCAGCCAAGGTTGCATGTATGTGTTTGCAGAGGTACACAGCTGGGTGCCTGGGGCTGCTATAACATGTGGGGGCAACAAAGACTTTGCGCTGTGATACCAGTGTGATTGTGCGACTGATAGCAGTGTTTCCTCCCGCATACACACCCAAGCTGTCACCCAGGATAGTTGCCCTGGATGCTCTACCGTAGTTTGTATATCTATGCGTTTGTAAATCTGTTCAGGTGTGTAAACCCCTCTGCCTCCACTGGCTGTGGAGGGAACGAAATGGAAGGGAATGTGTGTGCATGAGTGTGTGCAAAGCTGCCCTCTTACTTGATAGATTATCTCAGGTCTTTTTATATATTTATTTTGCAATTCATTTTCCAGTAGCTGGAAGCTTGTATAGATTAGAGTTGTTAGGGGACAGTAGCATAACTAAGGGTAGAGTTGAGGCATGAGAGAGACACTGCCTTCCCCCCTGCCATGGCAGAAACAGATCTGTACCTCCTGGCTATAGGAGCCAGGCTAGAGCAGCCCTGCAATGCCTGACCAGAGCATCCTAGCAGAAACAGCCCTGTACCACCTGGCCATAGGAGCCAGGTATGGGCAGGTGAGACCACCTCTGTTCCCTACCTTCTAGCTCTCTAGCATTCAGCATCCTTTCTAGGGTGCAGAGTTAATACAGGGTTAATACAGGCAGAAAAAGGATCTCTGACATCAGTTTTAAAGTGCTCTTCAGAGCAGATAGCCTGATCAAATTTACACCACCAATTTAATTGTTCTGTAGAAGAACTGACACACTAAGTGGAGTTGTTGTTTGTCATAGATGAACTGAAAACTGACGTTTGAAGAAACAATGATGTTTCTGGGTTATCAATATCCCTAAACTCTGTAAAATTGGCTTAGCAATCTCTGCTGAGCAGCTTTTTCCCTTTCTTTTCCTTTCAAACTTGCTTTGTGTTTTCAGTTTTTGCTTAGGCAATAAAATACCAAACAGTCTTTTTGTTGTGCTTTTGGCAATCCTGCTTCATTCTAAAGCCTCGTAGAACCAAAGCAGATGGGAACTGAGTTAATAGAAAATGTAAAGAAAAAAAAAACCCAACAAACCCAAACCAAGTTCATTTTTTGGTCTAAAACACTCTAATTTTGAGTGCAGATTGTATCATAACTTTGTCTCAAACTTTATTTCAGTCTGAACTAGTTTGCCACTGCCCATGACTACCTGCAGGTCACTGTAGGAAGAAGGGCAGTTGAAACAGGAATATAACATGCAACAAGACACTGCATTGTCTTTTTGGCTATGTACTTGTTTTGACATCCGCCATGGTTATAGTGATACACCACAGCATATTCTGTTCTTCCAGTGATGTTGATATGCCAAAGTGTTTCCAACAGCAAAAGAGAAGAAATGCATATAAATGACTGTGCGAAATGCAGACAGAAGTGTCCTCCTTCCCTTCTCCCTCCTTTTCCCATGGTGGACTTGTTCAATCCACTCTGGTTTAATCTGAGTTTTTCAAAGATCCTTCAGAGCTTTGCTCATTTGTTCACAGTGTTATTAGTTGATACCTTTTACCATTTGATCTCTCTCGAAGGCAAGATACTACATAGCTCAGCCACCTATATACTGTTTAATAATCACTGCAGAATGCTTCCAGAGGCAATATTGAAAAAGCTGCGACATCTCTCTTTTCCCATCTCCTCCACTTCACCTATGCCAAGTAGAAAACTAAAAGCAAAAATGAGGATTTTTGCTTTGGTCATCACACAGCCTGAAGACACAAGATAGGGTATGTAGTTTAGTAATAGCATTCAAGAGATTAAATGGACACCCCTGAGAACATAAGACTATATGCATAACTGCCTGCTTGCTCTCTCTCTTTTTATATCTTTCTCTGATATATTTTCTACCTTCTTCCCATTAAACTATGGTTTTCCAGGAACTGGTTAAGCAACTTAGAATGTTGTAAAAAAAGTAAAATAAAATGTGTGAAACACAGTAAAAATGGAAAACCTGAGAGATTGCTTCTGAAATGTGATTAAATTGCCCATAACTGTGTCCCACATGAAAAATATAACTCTCTCTTGTCAGCAGCTGAGAGTGAAATTTTCTTCTCTCTTTTACAATGCTAAAATTGTTTCAAGGTCATAAATAGGATTTGTTCAAGCTTGGCCTAAAGCTTCCAGATTTCCTATTTTCATTCACATTGAACGTGTGTTTTACTTCTGAACTATTTCATAAGTGAGACTACTGCTATTAATTAGCAGTAGTGAAGTTTTGTGAAGTTCACTGCTGTAGAGATGGCAGGAAAAAAATCATATACCCCTTCAGGATTCAGAAAATGCCAATTGTGATGCAGGCTATATATTTAAATCCATGAACATAATATTATGTTTCAATGAGAAATAACCCAAAATGACAAACACCATCCCCAAAATGTTTTAATTTAAAAATAATCATGGACAAGTATCCTGAGCTGTTTCTAAATTACACGTAGACTTTTCACTTCATAAGCTATTGCATATGTAACTTTTTATGTTTAATATTTTTGCACGTATATACTCATATCATAAGGTATAAACTACCTTTTACCTATAAGACATTTCCCTAAAGGGATTGTATTGGGAGATACTTAGCAGGGCTACAGTCAATTCTGACTCAAACATTTGCCTGAAATACTAACTAAACTTTCAATAGTTTTAAAAATTTGATCATCCTTAGTAGTCACTTGTGGGTCCCTGCAGTAACTTCAGAAGACTGCAGATGGCACAAATGACAAAGTAGGCACTGTTCAAAATGTTAGAGAATCTATGAAGTGTTCCATTAATGACATATAGGATCACTGGAAGGTAGGGCTGGAAGTTACATACAAGGGGTGTGTACAGAAGTTCAGGCAGCCTGTCAAGGAGGCACATTAACTATGGCACTTTACACAAAACACTATGACTTAGAGTGGTATTGAACCCTAAGAGGGGTTTGGGAGTAGGGCTCACAGCCTGTCTTCACTGCCCCAGGTCAGCAGCTGGGGCAGGGGGAAGGGCAGGGGTTCCTGAAGCTTCCCAGGAGGCTGCTGGGCTGCCCGTCTCCCAAGCCACATCTCCCTCAACAACTGGCAACTATTGGCAGTGGCTGGGAGGAAAGGGGGGACTGCCCCCGACTACCCCAGCCCACCTTCCCCCCAGAATCTAGAGGGGGCACACATAGCATGGAGACTCCCTTCCCTTCCCCTCCTCTGCCTGGCTGTGCAGCGGGGAGACAGAGGTTTTCTGTCTCCTCTCTGTGATAGTCCTGGGGGCAGGGGTTAGCCAGTGCCTACCTGCACAAGGAAACTTGTACACAGGTTCCCTAAAGTGTTCTGCCTTAGAAAACCTCTGTCTGATACTACATCTGATGAGGCTTAAACTTTTGAATGATCAGCCATTTTAAAAGCACTCTGCAGCCATGAATACTTGTTGTGTTATGGCTACACAGAACTTTTGGGAGCCTCATTGCCCCAAAATAAGAGAGCCCTGGGGCAGCCTCTTTTTTTCTACAAGATAAATACATCAATGCATGGCAAATGAGGAGAAGGGGAAGTTGTCCAAAGACAGCCAGGTTGACAAGGGCTGAGGGGGCTCCAGGGGCATCACAGACACCCCTGGAGTTGAGCCCTATTATAGTTACCTTAATGTTTTGCAGAGATAAATTCTAATATGGGATTACACTGAATCCTCTACAAAGGTGTCCCTGGTGACTTAAGGAACACGCCAATGGAGAATAAAGGCCACTAACTAGAGTTTGCAACTGGCTTTTGCTTATTCAATTTTTGTTTTCAGTTCCTATTATTCACGTACACAACCTCCATGTTGACCTCATAGATAGGTAAAAAGATGCCCAGACTTTTTAAAATTCCCTTTAGAACTTATTATAGGAAGGAAAATACTTTGACTGTCATAGACCCCAGGTATCTCAACAAGAATCTGCAACATTTGGTTCACAGAGTATCTTTGATTTAAAAACATAATCAAAGAGAGCAAGGTATGGGTGTCTCAAGACACCAATATTTATGGATTGTGAAAATCCTCCACCTTGCCTCCCCCTTTTTTGTAGTAGTGGCAGTCTAAGAACTTAGATGAGAGAAAAGAGGAAAAAAGTATAGAAGGTAAGACATGATTTATGACCCCGAAGGTCTGGGTACAGATATATGCATGCACAGGTCTCTTATTTTAGCATTCAAGACCCTAGAAAAATCCTTTTGGGGAAATCAGTAATTACCAAATGGGCTTTCCACAGTCCATCAATTGATATGCCTTACAGACAAATGAGGGTCCCCAAATACATGCATTTTACAGGTCTAGGGGTTTGGGCCTTTCTTTTCTTTAGTGTTTCCTATTGCTTTCACAGCATAGACATTTAAAATGGGGATAGGCCCACAGAAAGGGAAAAAGTAAGCTTCTGCTGCCTCACTCTAAAACATTTGGAAAAAAAGACATTCTGAAATGCTGCTGACATGTTTTGTTCTTACCCACTGGTTTGGTGATTTCCCATTTTCACCCCAGTTTAAAAACTAGATCATTGCTTAATTTATTTGTTATTTTTGACAGTATATATATATATATATATATATATATATATATATATATATATATATATATATATATATAGTGCATGTGTGATTTACAAGTGCCATGCCAGTTCTTAAAATAATCTGTTCAACCACATCATCTTTGCTAGTATCCATTCTGTCATGAACTGGAGTTAGCATTTAAAATGCCATTTCCTTAACCTGTGACTTGGCAAAACATATATTTGCTAATATACAGTTTCTATGAATATTCAATAGAGAGTCAAATTATCATGGGACACTTTTTACCTCAGTGCCCAAAATATGAGGAAGTTTGAGGAAGAGATTTCTTCCAATTGTCCCAAATCAGAAAGGACTTCCCTGCAAAATGCAATGGGGAAAAGTATGTTTAACTAAGAAACAATTACTGCTGTATGATGCTATATGCATACTTGACAATGGACCAGTAATAGATAGTAATGACAAATGGACACACCAAATCAAACCCCATATACAATGTGCCACTAAATGGTCAGGAAAATAATTCAAAGAACTATATTTTCATTAAAAAGAAGGATTTTGAGGTTCACGGTTTTCTGGTCACTTTTGACCAGAAAGATAAAGACCAAAAACCAGATGTTTCCATTTGAAACAAATATTTGTGTACAATTCTTTTGTGAAAGCATTTAAAGGTCTTTGCTTTTGTTCCATGCAGAAAATTGTCATGACACAGGCTTGTCATCCCCCGATAATCTCCATGAGCAACACATGGGGCACGTATACACGAGCAGCAAGCCTGCTCCAACACACTGTAATTACAAGGTGTCAGAGCAGACTCAATTAATCGAGTTTGCTGGAGTGTGGTAATTACCGTGCTCTGGCAGACTCCAGAGCCCCATGTATCAGCATCCCCACACTTAAAAATGGTGGCAGGGGTGCTTTAACTGAAACTCATTCAATAAGCTTTAGTTAAAGCACCCCTGCCAACATTTTTAAGCGTGGGGACGCTGATACATGAGATGCTCTGGACACTTTAATTAGAATGGCTCTCGGAGCCGCTCTAATTAAAGCGCCTTCCTCCCCCAAGTCATGGAGCATGTGTAAAAATGCCCATGGCAGCTGATATTGAACTGCTTTCTAGACTATGCAGATAGTACCACCAAAATGGCATGAGCAAAAGAAGGTGATGGAAGATTTTTGAATCTCTTTGCTAAATGCATTCAGTGAATAGATAAGAGTTCAACGTCCTGAGCATGAAACCAACATTATTCACCATAACTCGAAGCTTATAAGGCTCAAAAATAAATTTGAGAGAGTGGACAAAGGAGTTAGGTCATCAGCTGCAAATGGCAGGAGCTATTTTTACATTATAACAACTTATTTTTGAGAGTCCTTAAGAATTTCCAATGCTACAATACCACCCTTCCCCTCCACCTGTCATCTTCTCCCCTTCCTTCTAAAGTTTTCCCAATGGGCTGACTTTTGCAGTTCTCATTCAGGAGAGCTGATCACGGGTTCTTTTAGAGTCTGGCAGTACTACTTCTGAGTTATGAAGAAGTCACTCGAAGAGAACCAACTGCCCCTCACGGATATACTGAGTTTTGAATAGGGTGATAAGTTATACACCATCTCAGCAGCCAGAACTATGTCCCACTTGAGACTTCTTGCCTCTGCCATCATCCCTTTCTACAGTTGCTAAGCCCTCACGCTGGTGGTATGTACTGAGCATTTCCTTCTCTAAGTGCAGGTTTCCTTGTTGCACACCGTGGAATTGGATTACTTTCTCAGACACTGAAACCGAGCAAAGAGTTCAAGCATTAAAGCACAGCACCTCTATTTAGAAGCATCCTCCCACTGTCACAGACCAGCCCTATATTATTGTTAGTTCAAGCCAACACTGCTTTCTGATATCCTTTCCAATTGTGTGCTGTATGCCTTATAATTCAAAGCACAGTAAAAACTGTTGGTAAAGGGTTCCACTCTGTGAGACTTGATGGCACTAACACTATTTGCAGGAAGTGCTGAGTACCTCTCAGAATCAAGCCTGTATTGAATGTGCAAAAGATTTATACTTCACAGAGAATGAAGTCTAAGAGCTTATGCAAGCTATTTCTATTTTAAATGTATGCATATTTCATGTTACCACCTCTCTTAACCTGTAGCAGTTTGTCATAGAGCAGGTGTAATAGCCAGACCCATCAGGGGACACAAAATAATTTCATATTATTTTCACACAACCCTCCTGCATGACAGATGTCAGGGGCAATAATTCAAAGCAAACTGAAGATCATACATGGCTTTTTATAATTGCTATTATTTTTTTTAACTGGAGCATGGATGTTATCAAACATGTGGTTTGCAGTAGAAACCACATTTCTGTTTGTGTGTCAAATATGTGCTTTGTGATAGAAATCAGCTTTCTGTTTAGATACTCATAGTTCATTGTATGAGCCACAAATACCAGCTGCTTACCACCATGCTACAGACACCTGATGTCTTGTACCAGTAAGGCAATGTCTTAAAAAAAAGTCATAGGGGATCAGATAAGGGTATAGAAGTCAAAACAAACAAACGAAAAATAAATTTATATTAGCAAATATTGGCTAAATATGCAGAACATTCAGAGGGCCAATGATCATGGTCATCTGACAGAAAGGGCTCCTTCTTCAGCAGATATCACCAATTTAGAGGTGGTTGATCATCACTTTGCATCTTTTATGGTTCTGGCAAAGGTGTAAAATAGCCACTCTTTTGGATTCCACCTTGTTTTGAAATATTTCTGGTACAATTGCCTTGCTCTTCCTCTATCTTACCTAATAGCACAAGGGCTGGAATAGAGTCATTCCATGAGTCTCAGGAAAGAGTCCCACAGACTGATGTTACTCTTTTAAGTGGTGCTTCAAATAGCTATTCTCTTTCCAAGTTAATCTTCCTTAATACCTCTTCCTATGTGGTTTTCCCTATACAGCTTTTTTTTTTTTTTAACATATATCTATAGCCCCCAAATACAAAAGCTCTATTTATTCTGTTTTGGCCGGAGGAGAGGGGGGTGAGGGGGTTTGCAATCTACAACATTTAGTTGTACAGGAAGATTGATCATTTCAGTAGTCTTAGGTAGATTCATACCATTTAAGTTTCTTTGACACAAATGCCTTTGAAATTTGCAGAATTATTTTTCTTCAAGAATTATCTTTTCTACTTCACTATGTCTTTCTTCTGACATTTTCAAACTCCCTAAGCACAATGATCTGCTCACTTGGCCTATTATAGTGGTTCTCAATCATGTCTGTTGAGAACCACTGGTCTACAACTTGGTCAGCCAGATACAGCAAGATACAGACGCTACTAACCTTGTGACATACTGAGTTTACTTGCTGCCTTAGCTTTTGGAAAGATTTATCCTTATTCCATAATTTTTATTTTTATCATTCAAGGCACTAAGGAATCAACAACAGAAAGAGGAGTAAGAGTTTACAGTATTCCTTACCCACACCTTATTCAAGCCATTCAAATCTGCAAGCCAACTGCAGCACACCTGCCAGAAAGCTTAGCTCCTTAGTGCCTTAAAACATGCATAACTTATTTGAATGGGTAATAAAGAAAAAAAAAATAGGATTGACCTACCAGTTCTAAAATGATATTAAATGCAGTCATTACACACTTTCTAGGTGGAAAAGTTATTTGACATGTCCCTGTTTAAGTGTCCTGCCCAGCCACCTGTATCTTCAGTTCTAACTGAGAGATATGCTATGATGTTTCCCCTGTTACATGACAAATTGAGAGATGGAAAGCCAACAGATTACAGCTATCTTTTTCTGATGCTGGTCCATTTGTCTGACTTTCCTAGTATACAAAAAGTGGCATTTTTCTCTTTAGCAGCTCAGGTTCAGAAGTGGATTAGAGACAAAGCACAAGAGGCAAGGACCCAATGTTTTAAAGTAGAACATTTATCAACTAAAAATCTCTGTGACCTTGCCTTTCACAGAATGCAAGTCAGTTCATTACATGGCTCCAATGTGAACACAGAGGATTTACTTTACTTAAGAGGTACAATATGACCCAAGGAGAATAATGAAGTTCATAACAGGCAAACAAAGAAAGGAATTGCTTCCATTCACTACTGGAGGGCCAAGTTCAAACTCAAATGTGAACTGAAAACGAGAATCTGTTTTAAAAAAGGTTTTACCTTTGTTCTCATCCCCACCTCCCTATGTATGAGAAGAATTGGTCTAGAAAAAAGTCAGTTGTGCTCCTCAGGATTGAGATCCACTGGCAGACTTGCATTTAACAGAAAATAGACACAGGGCTGTATTAGTCCTGATGACTTGTTTTATGATTTGTTTGGGCAGGATTGGGACGGATATACATGGCAGAAGCAAGATAATACAAACAGGTTTCCACACATGCTGAAGCACAGGGATTGGGCTTAGTGGTGGCATCTGTTTCCTTGAGTGCCTTCCCTTCTCAGCCTTGCCAGCACAGCTAGAGCTGCCAAAAGGCAGGGCTTCCCCTTTATATGCTGCAGAGACACAACTCCTGCTTGCAATTTGAGTGCATCCTGTCAGATTTATCAAGAACTGCACATATTTGAGACCATTGCTATGATTCAGCTGAATGGTCATGTCCCACTATGAGCTTTCACAGAATGTTAAAGTATTGAGAATATTACAATACTTAAAGTGAATGAAGCCTACAATGTGGTGTTCCTAGGGGCTGGGAGGCAGATCAAGTTGGGGGCAATTTTGAGAGGAGCAGAGGGCAGCCAGGACAGTGTAGTCTGTAAGTCTTGTCAAACCATTGTTCCCCTGATGGAAATTCTCCACATCTCCCAGGATGTGTGGAACACAAATGACAGGACATCTCTTCCATATATGGTCTCTTCCCCATTGCTGAATTACAATCTAATATCCACTGGAAGTTTAGAAAGGGAAAACAAAATGAAAGCAAAAGCAGGTATCTGGAAAAATAAGAAAGCAGGAGTCTCTGGAGAAACTATGGGGTAGTGGTTTGTAAGTAGCAGTGTTAAAAGGAAGATCTTTATATTTAAGGCAATTTGAAGTGATTTAAAATAGGGAAATGGCCAATGTTCCCTCTAAGGTGTAGTGATCCATGAGCATGTCAATTCAGTCCTTGAGCGTGCCACTTTAGTCCATTCCCAAATTCATCTCCCCTCCCCCCTTTGGTGTGAGCCACTTCAGTCCACCCCACAGTATAACATTGTAAAATTTGAGGATTTAACTTAGAAGATGTAATAAGGGCCCCTTACTAAGGGGATGAGTCTGTGTACAATGAATATAAAGATGATCTTTTACAGAGGCTGCAGGAAAAATATTGGCCTTCCTAGAATGATAAAAAAAGCAATACTATATGTTGCATGGTAGAATCATGCCCACTTTAACCAGGCTAGTGTACAAACTGGATGCAATTTAGCCAAGTTGGTGTGCTTCTCTGTAAATGCCCATAAGCTGCAGGGAGACCAAGCAGTGTTGTGCAACCAAAACAGCACTAAAGCAAGTAAGTAACTGAAGCTCAATAGCTAGCTTATACATAGAAGACACATCATATCTCAGCATGACAGTAGCCTGCTGCCAGGTTACACTGTAAATTCCTACTTAACTTGCTATCTATCCACTCTTACCCCTAAGTCTCCTTAAGGATTGTTGCTTTCCAAGTTTCTTCTGTTCTCTGAATAGCTAGGTTTTGCTTTCAGCTGCTGCCTGGCCTCTCTTCTCTCACAACAAGGAAGCAGTAGCTCCAATATAGAGTCAGACCATATACTGAATACTTTAATTGAGAAGCTATTGTGTTATAGCATATTCTTTAGTAGGAATTTGCACACACTTCTCATATGCATATGCCCACAGTAAAGGACTCCACTTTATACAGGAGCTTGCCTAAAGGGGCTGAGGGAACAGAGCAGTTTCCCAGAGCCAGCACAGCCCACGTGGTGCCCAGCTCTGCCCTATCCCCCAACTCCTGCCTCGCGTCGGGGAGAAGTCACTGCCTGCCCTGAGCGAGGAGCGCAGAGGAGTGGGGAGCTTACTGTCAGCAAGTGTCCTGTGCCAGCTCTGGTGCCTCCGCTGTGCTCCTTGCCCAAAGTTTACAGGAAGTTGCAACCCAGCTCCTCTCTGGGCGGGTGCACTGCCTTAAAAAGTTACTGCATGGCAAAACTTTTTATTGTGCACAGCCACACACGTGTGCAGCTTAGGGTGAACCTTGGAAGTGGCTGATTCACTTACTGTGCAATGAGGAAGGGGAAGGGTTCCATTGCTATTGAAAGATGATGGGTTTTTCAAGCAGTGAAAGCTTTGATTCTAGACTTCTTGGGGCAAGGTACTGCATTTTTGTATTCTGTGTTTGTATGAAGTCTAGCCCAGTAGGATCCAGTCCATGACTAGGGCTACTGGGTACTACCATAATACAAATAAGCAATAAGGAGAATAAGAATAATGGTGACTGAAGAGTTATAAAACCAAAAAAAAAAAAAAAGAGAGAAAACTAGTATCAAATCCCACCAGTGTTCTTCCAGAACTGCATTCCACTGTACACCTATTAGAGTTATTTCAGACTATACAGTTGCATCAATGTGTATAGTTGGATTTTTTTTTTTTTTTTTTTTTTTTTTTTACATTCTATATATACACACATGCACCAGTAGCTCAGGCCTTCTTAATACCCTACATTGCCTGAGGACACACACAAAAACAGTCCTGACAAAATTGCCTAACATAAATGTTACTGAACCGTTCTGATATTAACATGGCTGGAGGCAGAGTTTGACAATAATTTGCCAGATAATACACATTAATGTTTCCACTCGAAGCCCAGCCACTGAAGGTGTTGAAAATGTTTGGGATCCATCATATTGCAGGAGCATGTAATGGCCATGCCAGAGATATCTGTGTTCTCTGGTGTAATTCCAAATGACTTTGGCTACAGCAGGTTTTTGCCAACAATGCTTCTTTGAGCAGAGAGGTAAGCAAGTCATGACTGAGTCAGGGTTAACCAAGTAGGGCTAGAGATGCAAAATCACTTTCAAATGATGCCTAGGGGAGCTGGTGAAGTGATTTAAATCAGGCCCTTGGGTATATCACAAAAATTTAGAGAAAAGCCTGGTTTCACTGCTCCATTATACTAAAATAAAAATGACATACCATTTTCTGTGCTACCAAGGATCACAAGGGGGCAATTATGGGCCGAGTTGGGTGGAAAAAAATTACCACTAGCAAAACTGGCAAAAGAAAGCCACTCTCATTTGTGTGATGTGAAACAAATTTCCAATTTTTCTGATTTTTGCTGAGGAATGTTTGAATCAGGCAGTTAGCAAAAATGCAGAGAATTCTTGTTGGAAATTTATTTGAAAATAAATGCATTTTGGGTTCTCCATTCCAAGGGCAGCAACATTTTTGTCGGACACATCTGAGATGGGAGACAGTGATACAATTCAGTAGTCTTGTCACAAATATTTTAACAGTTTCCAAAAGAGGGGGACAAATTCCAGTGACGGCACAAAAGATTTTAGCTCCTTCCATTGCTGCTTAGAACCAGGTTGAGGAAAAGGGTTCTGATAGCATCTGTGAATTTGAGTTAATTCAGTAGGCTTGATTATGCTTGGTGCAATTTCCCAGAGCAAAGATGCACACCAAGAAAAAAAAAACAAAAACAGGTGAACTTAATCATTCCATCAGAAAAAGAGAACTTCTGAAATTCCAGCCAGTTACTGAAGACTCTTTAGAGGGGTCTTATTCCTGTATGTCTCCTGGCAGCACTGTCCACTTTTCTGACTACTCCACTTAACAACTGGTGCAGAGGAGATGGTGATAGGCCTACATTTTGATCCTGCTTTGGTACAAGGATTTCCCTCTTTAGAGGCTCTGAGGATGGATTTCACTTTCAGACTCTGTCAGACATCACAAGCAGTATTGAAGGAAACAGTCAAATGCTGAGGAAGTGATCGTGTTCAGGCTTTGAACAAATATTTGAACAAGCCAGCATCTTTGGTCTAGACTATCCTATTTTCATGGAGATGAAATTACCTCCAATGATAAAAGATATTTTCTGCAGCTGGCAGTTCTTTTGTTAACTCTGTAATAGTTTAATGACTGGATAAAAATCCTGCTCCTAGTATTTTGGGAATAGGTCTTTCGATGCCTTTCCCAGGCATACAAAAGTTTCATTTAGGCTTCACTAAGCTATCTGATCACTTGCAGCTTTTTACTAGCAGATACCAAAGGTTTATTTTTAGGACAGGGATGCCAGAGAAATTTCTACCTTTCTAAAATCTCTCTCTGGCTATAAACATTCAATCTGCTTTCCAGCCAGGAAATAAATCTCTCTCATTCTCTACCGGTTTTTCTCAGTTTGCATTATAATTTGCTCAGTATTTAACAACACGTTATCTGCTAGGGTCTTAAGCAGAGAGACCTTGCAGAGACTTTCACTACCCTTCCAAATAAATCAGTGGCACAAAAATACTAAATGTGCTTTAGTGGAAAATGAAAGGTTCCATATTACTTTTTTCATGGGGGTTGAAGTTTTGAATCACAAAAGTTCCACAACAGCCTTAGCACACAGTGAGATGTGCACATTTCAGGAAGAAAAAAAAAAAAAAAAAAAAAAAAAAATCAATATGTCCTGTGTAATTTGCCTGGGGCATCCTAAAACAAACATGCACTTATTGAAGTTAGATATAGCAGAATTTTAAGATCATGATCTTTTTATTACATAAAACAAGTTCTGGATTTTGGGGTGTGTTCTGTGCCAAAGAAATTGAGGAAGAGATTGTGTTTGACAGAAGAGTAGAAGTATAAGCTTCTTTGGATTAAGTGTTAAAATGGGGAAGGGCATGATACATTTGAAGAAAAGGGACAAGAGGACCCTCTAGAGAAGCCTCTCTCTAGCAGCACCTAATTGTACATCTTGCCACCATGCTACATCCTGTGCTGTCCCTGACAGGCCCTTCCCACTATCTGGAATATGGCTCAAGATCCTCAGCAATAGGAGAAATCTTGAGAAGTATGGAAGCTAACAGAAGCTATAGCTATTCATCTCCCTTGGAAGTCAAGTCCACTATTTCTCCAGATAAGCACTCCAAACGGTTACCCATTTGTGAACAATTGGGCTTAAATATTTAGTAAATTGTGTGCATATGGCTTTACACTGTTTTGCCATAAGGCATTATCATGTACACCTGTGCAAAGCAGGCTTTGTCCTCAGTACAAAATTTGGGACAGCTGACAAACAAGAGTAGGAAGGAAAATTGTTTCTGCTTCCCACATCTTGGGACAACTGGGAACTCAGATAGCCAAGCCCACTATAAACTACATTGCTTGTAACTAATGACTGCCAAGGACTTAATAGGGTACCACAGTTATGGATAGGGATGAGCCTGTAGCAACTCCAAACCTTTATTTATATCCTAAGAGTCAGTGACTTCACTGTTTTTTATCCCTTCTTTGAATGAACAGTGGTTCACACCTAGATCTTTCACAAATTTCCATGGAGTCTCAGTCCAGTTAGGATAGAAACCTGTAGTCCATTCTTTTTTGCAGCTTGAAAGCTTAACCCTTTCCCCTTCAAATGCTTTTCCAGGTCTGCACACTTAATTCTACAGCTTGCTCCACCTTTTTGGATGATACACTGACTATGCCAGATTTCCTGGAGTGATCCATGTTCAGATAGTTCTGTGTCTAGTGCCAAATGGTATTCTGGTCTAGAAACATCAGCAATGAAAAGATAAGTGTGAATGAAAGCTCATGAGGAAGACTCAGGGACTGAAAATACTGGGGTTTCCGCCAAGAGGTTTTTCTGCACTTGTAAAGTATGCTTAAGTACCTCTGTGGATATAATATGGGAGCAAGGCCACTCTGATATGTACAGACACATTCAGTAGTGCCAGCTCTTTTTATTTTATCCTTTCAATATTCTCCCCACTTCCTAGTTCCCACTGTCATACAAATAGCCTAAACACATCAGATTTTTTTCCCCCAGTAAGTTTCTAATCATCATGATTGTGCAGGAAAAAAAAAGAAAAAAACCCCAAACAACTTGAAATGTAAATCAAGTATAAAATGAGAAGGCAAATAAGACGATCTTGCCATTAATAAAATATTGGTTTTTTAGAGAACATCATAGTTAGCGCTACCTTTCCTGCACACTGGATATGAAATATGAGTGGCAGCATCAGTATCATGATCAGCTGATGCAGATGAACTTCCCACCACCCCTCAAAAAGCCATTCTAAGGTAATTTGTTCCTCATAATCACCCTAGATAAGGTATTTGGACCTGGCCATAAGGTAGGAAATGTAAAATAACTTTTCAGTACAGGAGAAGAAAATAAGTACTGCTGTGTTATGTACTTAAATATGGTTTTCAAGAATTTTGCCATCAGCTATCCTGTTTTCTCTTTGCTTTCAGTATCTCTTACATTTATAGACTATAAGCACTTACCAAGGGTCTTTTGGGAATATCTTTTCTTTAGCACTGTAGAAGAAAGACTTAAAGTATTCTTGGAAAGGACTCAAACCTTATTCTGCTCTTTCCCCTGATGAACAATTAAGAGAGAAACCCTCCCCCAGAGGGTAGACTAAATGATCTTTTGTGGCCTAACCCCATCAACACAAGTTTTCTCAGCAACTTCTGCAAAAACTAGATAAAGTCTTTGGCATACCAGTTAGCCACTAACTCTCCTCTTTCATTGTATTGAGTATTTAAATATACATTCATGCATTACTTATTACACAGTTACTAAAAAATCCAGCTACATAACTAAATTCCCTTGAAATAGTCAAAGAAGCATAACCAATTGCTTTCCCTCCCCAAAGTAGTAAGCTAGTAAATGCTTTCACATTTACCTTATAAATAAGCATTATAGGGGAGGAGCCAGCATAATTGAATAAGCAGAGACCAGTCAGGAAGAGAACCCCCCACCTCCCTCCAAACAAAAGGTTGTGGAGAAGGGTAGCTTTATATTTTTAAATATAAGGCTTCCCACTTACTTTAAATCTATAATTAGAGAAGAAAAAAGAAAAGAAAGCATTTTATGGGAAGCCTATATGCTTTTTTTTGAGGAGGTAGCAACGTAGATAGGGATGATGATTAACATACAGAAAGAGCTTCCTATGATAGACACAAAAATACAACATTTCTACAGGTGCATTTCAGGAGCATTTTGTTAGCTTAATTACTTTTGCATATGTGAGTTTGCTGAGAAATAAGAAGAAAGATAACTGCCTATATTAGTACAATAACTTAGCAGTAGAGAGAGAACTTGATTAAGATTGCCTGTTACTGCAATTCTATCACTTTCATTAAGTATCTTGTAGTAAACTTATTAACACAGGATGAAGTGTTATAAATTAAACTTTCCTCCAATTGTCAACATAAATGAACAAAGCACGTATTATGATGCATTAACCTTTCACTTTATTGTACATGTTCATTTAGTTGCTAATTCACAACATACAGTAATTTACAATGGGTTTTTCAGCTGGTGTAAATTAGTGGGGCTTTTACTAGGTAAGGCAACTCACTGATTTTTCTGTGCATTAAATCTTGCTTCTCTTGCTGCTAATTCCTGTGGATGTGCCTTGTATATGTAGCATTTCATCTGCCTTACCTTATGTTGAACACTTTTTAGTGCTTACATCAGTGTAAATAATACAAGTGAAGAACTCTCATATCAGACTGCATGTTTAGGGGGAATTCAGGGAGACTATCTTAATTTAGTAAGGCACCAGCTAAATACTGATTAAGTATAACTAGTATTGCTTCCAACTAAGGACCAGGTCTAGTCCTATTTAACTTGAGAGATTACAGTGCATCCCATATTGGAATGTCAGCAGTGTTTCAATCCTGGTGCAAAACTTCATAGGAGGAGTTATGTTAGTGGAACATAGTTTCATAAAAATATACCTATATGATGGATCTTTCAACTAAATATGCCTAAATAATATTTATATATTATTGTTATAAAAAGTCCCAAACACTAATTTAAGTTTTTTAAAGACAAAAACTTGGATTTGGGCTCTCTTATTAGGAGTACACAAAAATTACTCAGAAATAAAAAGTTCTCTTTTCCTTACTATCATTTCAGAAACACATTTTCATTTGGCAGTCTATCGCAGGCCTTAATGTAGTAATCCCTGCTAGAGAGTTGTACATTTTTAATCATTTAAAGATGTCATTTAAATATTATCTGTCCTCTATGAATATTTGATGTTCATTAAATATTCCTCAGAAAAGTAAAAATAACACTTACATTTGTTAAAAGAATTTGGCAGCAATGTTATTGACCTCTAACACTATTAGTAACATATTCTGTTTCTGAAGGTCCATCTTTCCACATACACATTTTGGAAGGTACAAGAACCAAGAAGGGGAAGGCAATTGTTTAGAGTGAGCCAGCTGGGTACAATTAGGAACAATGAGTTTAAACCGGAAATATTTCTCAACAGAAGACTGCTGTGGAACACTATGGCAATATATACAAACCAGGGTAAATATTTCACAGGTTTGATAGTATTGTGTCAAGTTTGGACTTAGCAGCTCCTTCACAGTGCGCGTGCGGATTTGTTGGCATATAGCATGTTATACAATAAAACAGGGTGGGCCACTTGCTATCTCCAACAGTGGTTAAGTTTTATAGTACGGAAGTAAATTGCTTCAGTCAGATTGTTAGCTTAAGCACTACAGCAAGTACAATCACACATTTTTATCCAGTCCTGTTACTGGTTTGATATAATAGCTGCAAGATACTGACTGAGACTGGGGGGCCTCCCCTCCCTTTTTATTCCAAATAGACCCTGTACAAAGACATTGTGGGTGACCATTCCTGCCTGAAAAATCTTGCGTTTCAAATAAGTAAGACAGCCAAAGGAGATGTCATTTTTCTATATACACTATGGCAGGGAAGCAGTGCTATAGCACGGGTGGGGTGAGCAGGGTGACCACCCGGAGTGCCAAAGTGAAAGGGCACAACAGATGCTGCCCAGCTGGAGCAGGGCGCAGGATGAAGCCGCAAGTGTCTCCTTTGCGGGGAGCAGGGGGACGGGGGGAAGAGTGTCTCTTGCCGCTGCGCGCAATCCGGGGCAAGCATTGGGGGTGGGGGGGGCGGCGCTCCCTGGATCCATGTGTGGAGTGAAAGCTGTCCCTGTGGCCTTTGCTCTGGGCACCAAACTTCCTTGCCATGGCACTGCAGGGAAGTATGAAGCAAATGCAATTCTAACTTTAGAAGGCTTTGGCAAAATGGGAGTGCTTATTAATCATTTACATGTAAAGGTGAAGAGTAACAAAATATTCTGGGTCTTAAACTGACGTGTAGTATAAGATGTGGTCCCTGTTTCAAAAGCTTATAAAGTAAAAAGGCACAGCAAATAAACAGAACAACTCCACAACAGATAAAGTGGGGTCTAGATTTAGGTATATAAAGTATGAGCAGAGATAAATGCAGCAAACAACATGCTAGTTTAAGATTTTCAGTTATTTTGTTTTTATATATAAGCTACATAGCCATTATAGCCAAGCTAGCTCTTTTTCTATGGCCATATAAAGTTAGCTCCAATTGCCCCTCTATCTTTAGCTGTCATTATGTAAATTTAGTCTACATGTTTAATATTGCTAGACTCCTGGTCCCAACAATTTCTGTAGCTGAGCTAAAAAAGTTCACAGGTTAACTATGTTGTAAATCTATAATATATTATATCAACTATAACATTTTGCTTTTCTTCTAGCACTGAGTGTGAGAGGGCTCCTATTTAGGCTTCTTTAAACTGAAACTGTTCATTATTTTACATGACTCTGTCATGACCTCTGTTCATCCCAGTAAAATGGTAACAACAAAAGACTAATTCTTCCACTGTCTATTCAGTTGCTTATGTCCTGTTTGCTGAATTATTCATCTGCCCCCTGCTTCTAAAATCACTTTCCTCTGCTATATTTCTATGCTAAGAAGGGCAGTAGCATTAAGAATTTCTTAGATGGTCTATCAGTTAAGAATTGTCCCTGTTTCGGTTCCCTGAGAAGCTATAACAGGCTTTAAACTTGCAGTCATTAGCTGTGTCTTGGGTATGTGAAAGCAAGAAAGCTGTTGTTCCTCTCAACCTTTTCTGAGGAGTTTGTAATGTGAATTTACACCCAGTAATAATATTGGAGTCAAGGAAATGATACTTGCACTACCACAGAACTGAGAATTTATGCCAGGATGTCAATTACTAGGGTGCTCATGAACCTTCTTTGCAACATGATAAAATAGCATTTTTCAACTCTGGGGAAGGCTAATTAAACTAGAGGACTTAATTTAAATTCTCAAGCAATTCACATTGCTTGAAGGTCCCTTATGCATAATCCATTCTGATTCAAAATGCTACAGGAAAACAAGAGCAAGGTAGAAAGAGAACTGATTGGTGGGAGCGAGGGGGCTATGGATTAAAGCACATGCATTATTCAAGACTTTCTCTGATACTGGCTTTAGCAGGGAATTGAATGGAATGTTTTTGCGCTTTTAGTATTGGTACATGAACTAGAATTTTCTCTGCTTGAAGAGGCTGGTGTAGTCAATCAGAATGGTATCTAGCCAGTGTGGAAGTAGAAAAAAGGTTACTCAAGTTTAAGAATTTAGTACAAATAGCAGAAAGGAGTGTCCTGGCTCCGAGTTCCTTCTGATAACTTGATTCTTGATGGATTAGGATGAGACTAGCTGATGTGTAGCTTCATTTTTGAAGGAAAGTTGCTATTTCTCAACCTTTCTGAAAACTAGGCCTCCATTTCTTTTCCATAGTTAGTTTAATTTGACTGGGTGGAGCCCTAAACAGTTCCAAACTACTGCAGTAATTCCAGCGTAATTAATGCTAGGGCTCCTGACTCAGTTGCCTAAAGGTGTTGTATTCTATTGTAGTTTCAATGAAATATGAAAATACATCATCACCTATCTCAGAATCAAAGGAACGGTCCCAGTCTTAATGGGGTCTGTTATACCTCCTGCAAGCCATTGATGTTTCTCAATTTTTCCTGCAGTTTAAGACATTGAACCACAATGTGTGAGCACAAATATTGCTGGGTTCTGGCATTGTGAGGATTTTTTCATGGTAATTTTGTCCTACTGGACACATGCAAAAAATATGCAACTCTGTATCAGGGTAGGGAAACAGCAGCCAGGAAGTATCAGGACAGCATTTAGGTCAGGAAGGTGGTGGGGGGAGAAGGGGGTAGCACTGTCAGACTGAGAGTGCTAAATGATCAGCTATCACATACAAACTACAAAGGAGTGAATTACATCTCCTTGTCCCACTATATGAACTACTGTGGTATTTATCAGCCCAAGGAGCTGCAGTTGTTTGGTTATAGGAAGGAAGGGAGGATTACATTTTACTCATTACTGTTTACTTATATATAAATAATTACACAATAAAAACTTTTAAAAATAATTATAAGGCATTATTTATAAGGCAGAAAAACAAGAAATAAAACACAGTAGGTCCAAATCTTGGCCAGATTTTGTTACCAGTTTTGATGGTCAGGGGTACTGTAATGAGGTGTATAAACTGTGCTTTTGACAGTCTCAACAGGGCTAATGGAAAAGAACAGCTCCCCCTCACACCCACCTGCTGTGGCTAAGTACCTTATTAGCAACAGCTGAGATAACACAGGCTGCTGTAGCTGCCCGAGATGGAAAGGGGAAGGTTTGTCAGCAGTTTGCCAAAGCTGCCTAGAAAGCAGAACCAGAAATCCTATGAGAAGTGGGAAAAGTTGGTTGGGAAACAGCTACGTGAGCATCTTTTATTGAGAGAGCTGGAGTTGTAATGTGAATGTGATATGTGTAACAGGAAGAGGAACCCGGCGGCAGTCTGCGGAGCTGTGATGTCTGCTAATTCAGAAACTCCCAGGGGCTGGGGGTAAGGGAAAATGTTAGAGGAAGCTTGAGGCTAGAGTAAGGGGAAGAGAGGGCACTACACACTGTGCATGTGGTACCTGGTCAGTCCTACACAGAGGAGTGTACGCTGGAGCTAGAGATCTCACTGGCTTGTTCAGCCAGGACTGTGGACTGAAGGAGCCGGACTCAGACTTGGGGGCAGCTACCGGCTGCTGCTTGAGTGCTCTAGGGACTAAAGGCTTGTTTGGGGACACTGCTGGAGGTGTGGGGGGTGAGGGGGGGAAATTAAGGTGGTATGAGTGTATGTTTTCATGGTGTTGATATTTTTTCTTTTTTATCTGTTCCCTGCTTTTGGCCCATTAGCTTGTGACCCTAATCTCTGTGATTTTCTTTTTAAAAGTGGGAACTACCCCTTGCTTTGCCAGTTCCTAAGGCTGCAGAGTTGGCACAGAGTACAGGAATTAAAGAGTATTTGGCATGGACTGAAAGACCAGGCCTGTTTGCCATATTACAGGTTCCTGGACGAAGGGCTCACCAAGTGAAACTATAAGCCCCCTCAGAAAAGGATCCTACTGGGAAAGTGGCAACAAATTCTTCAGGACAATTGGCAATGACACAGGGATCAAAGTGAAGGTCAAAGGTTTAAAGCTAGTGCGCCAAGAGGGACGCTGAGCAGAGCACACCGGACAGCACCCACTGGCCCTCAAACAAGTCCAAGTAGCCAGTGGACTCTACTGAGAGTTAAGGGAATTATGACTTGGTATGCCTGAAGGTTGGTAGGACTGCAGTATTGAGTTTTTTCTTTATTTTTCTTGCTTGAGAACACTAACAGTAGGTGAATGAGACATGAAGACAGAATAGTACCCAAAGTAAGTCATAGGAAATCTTACTTAAAAGTAGACTTGGCAGAATTGTTTGTGTATGAGCGCATCTACATGGTGCCCCATGTCACCGTCGCGACGCACTACATAGCTGTACCATGGGCTACAGCGACGTAGCGATCACATGAGTCTACACGTGATCAGCAGCTACATCCCTGTAGCAGCGTACTTCCCTGCTTTACTGCTTTCAAAAGGAAGTACTGAAGCATGGTGCCATAGCAATGTCACTGTGCCATATATATATATGTGTGTGTGTGTGTGTGTGTATGTGCAATAAAACAAACAATGGTTAGAACAATACCTTCTATCTGCATATATGTACACTTTATACATATACACATCCACGTATATATGTGTGTACACACACACACACTTTTCTATTCTCAATTGGCTTGTTCATCCAAAATGAAGAAGAACTTAATGGATAATTCTCAACTTCATCAAAACTTTCACAAAAAATGATTTAGGTGTGAATCTTCCATTTATGTCCAAAAATATCACAGATTTTTTTTTTTCCTCAGTAAAAAATGTTTGGATTTTAGTAAAATTTGCAGTTCTATGCTTAGAAGCATCTTTTAAGTGGTTAGAAACCACCATTTGTTAAATACATTTTTTGGAGTATGGAGATTTTGGTTTTTCTGTCCAAACAACCAGTTGTTTTCTTTTCCAGATTATTTCATAAAAATAACCAAATTCTTTTGACCAGGTCTACTTTAAACTTCCTGCTTTTTATTCTGTCAAAATGTTGCTCATGGTAAAGGATAAGCTAAGTTGCAATATGAGAACATTTAACCATCTGTGACCTGATGAATTTAGGATACTATGGCAGGGCAGAAAACAGGCAGCAGCCAGGTGCTTGATGAGTGCAGCCATTTTGGCCAGGGATATAAGCTGGGCTACAGTTTGCTGCAGGAAGGAAGGAGGTAACATCAGGCTGAGAGGCTGCTCTGGAAATATCAGGAGGTAAGGGTAAGGGCAAGGGCTATGGGGTAGGGGTGACCTCTTGTCCTGAGTAAGATGTAAAACTGCACCCTGCTGGGGAAGGGTGGTCTGGTGGGGTTCCTAGTGGTGTGGGAGCCCCCAGGAAATGCCAGGCTGTTGAAAGGTAGGTTGGGGAGCCGTTATAACTGCAGCCCCACATCCCTGGTGTGCTCTAATGAGCTCATTAAGGAGCCCTGAGACAGAGCTCAGGTCAGAGGAGGGACCTGGGGCTGTGTCCAGGCAGCAGGGGATAGCCTGGGGGTGATGAGTGGTGAGACCCTGAGTGACAACTCTCATATTTTTCCATCGAGGCATGGCAAATGAGCGAAGAGGGCAGTGACCTCAGGAGCGGGGTGGCTGGAGGAGACCTGATGAGAGAGCCACCCTGTTACAGATACCAAAAAGTCTTTGAATTTCACTTGAAGGTGCTACTTTTGACTGTAGACTACCCCTTGGTCTCCATATAGAAATCAGAGGGTTCAAAACAATGTCGTGATATTATTTATTTAATCAAATAAATGTATATTGCTAATACAGAAATATTTCAAAAAAATATTTTAAAAAAATCTTGTTTTATTTAGTCCCCCCTACCCCGCTCCCCCCACCCCATACTAAGATATGAAAAAAAAAAATCTTTTGATCTGGCTTAGCACTTTTCACATATATTTAATGCAATGTACCAGAGATGATGCCAGAAAAGGCTTTTCTCTTCCCCTCAAGTATCTCTTCCGCACAGTGACACAGCTTCCTATCAATTACTGCTACTTTTTCTGTCATAGATTTTTTTTTTTGAGTTTCATCTGGATATACATTGATGATATGTTAGATTTGATTCTCAGGTAAACAAACCAATAAACAACTTGCATATCAACAATAAGCACTTCATTATTCTGCCTTTCTGCAAAATAACTAGCTGTGCCTGCTCTGTAGTTATCAGGAAAAAATATTAAATCAGATAACTCATCAATGCAAATTCTCAGAAGGCACAAACATGTAACGATCCAAAGTCTCATTTGGTGTTGCTACTCTGTCTTCCAGAGTTTTTGTATGCAAGTGGATATGCTGTATGGTTAATTCAAAGTTATTTAAGGATTTACATAGAGCTAGAGAAAGGGAGTTGTGTGTAGGGGTCTTGGGAACATAGCAGAGACTGTCCTTGAGGCAGAGTTGCTCCTTGAGAATCAGACATTGATACTGGGGTGAGATTTTGGGACTGTTTTTTTTTTTTTTTTTTTTGTGGGGTTTTTTTTTTTTGTTCTGTCACCTTTTTGTGACTAGTACGTGTCACAAATGGATTAATACAACCATTGATCAGTACATACAGAAGCCTGTTAGCAGCATGAACCACAGTAGGACTCAGTAACTGCTTGAGCAGCAGACCTTGGTGATCAAAAAGCAGACCATATATGGTATAAGCAGAAATGCTAGGGCAGTTAGGAATGTTGGCTTCAAGGCACCTCAGAAGGCCAAGGGATGGAAAACCATGGATAAGATGGGCACAAGACAACAAAACAGAGATCAGAAGGTCACACTCGGCATATCTACACAAGCAGTGGACTGTGCAGCCTTTTAGTACTTGCTTAAGCATTGCTGGCATTACTGTGCAGTCCCATCACTGCATGGTTACTTTTAACTGCTACTGTGCAGTAGCTCATTACTACTGTATAGTAGGGTCTTCATCACAGTTTGTGCCCAGTGATGCTATGGCGACATAGCATCTTGTGTAGACGTGCCCACTGTCTGGGAAAACTGGACGTGAACAATGTAACCTAAACATGTTTGGTGATTGACTGGTGGAAACTAGGAGGCAGATACTGTAATCATGAATTGTTTTGACTAATGGATAAAAGGGATCTGGGAACCTGAATACTTTCCACTTAGCTAGGCACCATACTTTATGCTGGCACCACATTCAACAGGTAAACCTGGCTAGTGCTAGGCCTGAATAGGGCATGATGTTACTGTTGTTCGTAAACAATAAACCCCAAAGAGTCCTTGCTACTAAAATGAGAGCCTGTGGTCTCTTTATTACAGCCAATGAGGTTATTAGGAAGAGTAGTACATTATTACTGACGGTATCCTAATAGAACATACGCTGACCATCCAAATAGAGGGAGCCTGACATGACCAGTTCTACTTCACCCTTGACTCTACCTGATAGAGTCTGACAGTATGTATATGTGAATGAAACAAGTTACAGTGAAAACATACTCTACCTCAACATCTCTGATTTCTTTTCCACTCTTTTTGCATGCAAACCTATCGCTACTTGGGAGAGTGGCAAATATGGCTATCAGAATGGACACTGAGGTCAGAAGGGCTACAGCTCTATTGATTAAAGTGAGATTGGAATACCTATATTTTGGGTCTGAAAGATATTTTGGCTTAATTTGTAGCTGCTATCTCTTCTCTCCCAATTATCTTGTTTTAGTTTAGTAGTTAGACTGAGTATGTAAATGTGCTTAAAATTATTTTAAAGATCACTTTAGCACTCTCATCCCTTGTAAATGAGCCCAGCAAAAACCATGGTGAAACACAGGTGGGGTAGCATTGCCTATAGACTGTAGCTCAACTCCAGCTAATGAACGTCATAGTTGTATAACAGATTATATAGATCCAGCACCCTTCACCAGAACTAAATTCACTTTAAGTTGCATTAAAATATACTTCATCTGCTAATAATTGATGGCCAGGAACTAGTAAGTATCACTTAAAGGGCATGTCCCAATGAAATGGTTTTGAATGTTAATGTAATGTGAATTGAAGCTAATGTAGTTACAATGCAAGAAGTTGATGACATTAATATACATTCAATAATGTACTGTCTGCTAAACTAGGTTCAAGGTAGTAATTGATAAAAGATCATTGATGCCTTGAAGCAACGTGCAAATACTTCAGTTAAGATTTGTAATGTGTGCCCTCCAGAACTGCAGCTGAGGTGAGGAGAGAGAAACAGAAATGAACAACTTTCCCAATGAGTACAGGCAGACAGGAAGAATTAAGCATATGTGTTTGAGGTACCAATGCCATCTGGGGAAGATCAAAAGGAAAGACAGAGGGTAAAAGATGACTTGTTCAACTGGCCAAAAGGATAAGATTTGCTGTATTTTTAAGCGAGTCTTCTGGACTTGGAAATGATTGTAAATACAACACTGAATCTGGGAATTTCCTCATTCCCAAATTTGCCCAGCTGCTACAGGCTTCCTCTTCATGCCAGTGGCAAATTGCTCCCTGCTGGAATAACCAGGTAACCAAGATAAGAATTGTGACCTGGAGCCACAATAGTTTATTTTCTCTGTTCCTGGAACAAAGTGCCTATTGTCCTGCCCTTCTGGTATGGGCTAAAAAGAAACTCTAGTACACACATAAAACAATACTCCTGAATGTGTAGATGCTGATTTACACATCTCATCTTATTTCAAAGCTTCAAGTTCTGTCTTGCTTTTCCCTCCTATTTGTCTCAACAGTTAATCCATCCCATATTAAAATCCTTAAGCTTTTTCTACTAAATATCCCAAGATTATTTAGATTTTGGAAGCACATAGAAACATTGGCATCTGCTAATATGGCAGTGCTAGTTTAATTGTGCAAGTAACTGAAAAAAGCTGATCAAAAAATGAAAAGTAATTATTACTTTTTGGGGTGGGGGGGGAAACTTATTTTGTTTTCTTTTGTAATAAGCACCACTAACATTACAGGAAGCTGCTTGTTAAATTGTTAAGAACAGCCCTCCAAATCTTTTCCACAGATCTTGGAAGTAAGGTAGGACAACACTTAAGGAACCCATTTCAAGTGTTATACTACACCTAGGGCATCCTAGATAATTTAGTTGCCCATTCAGTGTAGTTAGCAACAGTAATGATGATAATTAATACAATAGTGAACTCTTAATATTAATTCAAGAAGTAACTCTTCCAGGATACATTTTGCATAGGTTTGAGAGTCATGCAAATCACCAGGTGCAAATGATGCTACAGGAAAAGTATTTTTATGCTGCTGTCTGTTTCACTGGATTGTTCTATTTTCGTTAATCCAAAAATTAGCATATAACTGCCAGAAACAAATGAGCTGAAACATACCTCTTTTCCCATTATGAATCTCCAGGGAGATTTCTATTATCAAAAGTTTGTTATCTCTGCTGTCTGGTACACAATGTTAGGCAGAGGTAAATTTCCTTAGGTCACACTAGCTTTTCATGAAAAGTTGATGCTCCTTCTTTGGGTTGGAAATGCAAAATAAACCACAAATTATTATTAATAATTCACAATATAAAGTGGCAACACTAATACATGCAGCAGTGCTTTAAAATATGAAACAGCCTCTATCCCAAAGAGCTTTTCTAAGGTACTACAACAAATTCATAGCTACCTGTCTCTTCTGGATCTTCCTATACTTCATCACAGAGCCATTCAGACTCACTGATGAGAGCGAGAACTCAGTGGTTCTACACCAAAATGTGTTGGTTCTAACCACTTGAGCTAAAAACACTGTTACTTTATTAATAACCTAAGGCACACAGTTGAACTGTTGTGATTCTATCTTACAGAGGGCAATGAGTCCATATGATAATCACTAGTCAGGGGCTAATTTTTAAAGGGTTTAGTACATTATGAATGAGCAGAAACGTTTTTGGAATTTACCTGCTGAAGGAAGTTTTAATAGTCTAAGGGACTTGGATCATGATGTTTTTAGATACTGTTCTAATGAAAACCTCAGAAATATTTAGATAAACCTAGGATAAGTACAGCAAAGCAAGACAGCATTGCAGCACTCTGGTGATGGTACACTGTGGGCTTCTTTTCTGCCTATCCCACCCATGAGACAAGAGAAGGCACTAGTGTATTATCCCAGCTGTTGTGATAGATTAATTCTGACATGCTGCCAAATCTTATGTGTATTAATAAGCTTCTCCCACTGATCCCCAATGGCAGTCAGATGGGTTCATTGGTAGATTGTGGTGGACATTTAAATGTTTGAGCTGGGCAATTCAAGATAAGCTGTCATAAATCATTAGCATTGCTGAGGGAATGGTGCCAGGAAGTATCTGGCTGATGATTTAAGAGACACCTAGTAAGCAGAATAAAACTCCAACTCTCTCAGCAAGTCTCAGAGCCATGCTACGAGGTCTAAATCCAATGACCAGTATAACATGCTGCCACTTGTAATAAACCAGGAATTAAAAGTTGTTATTAGTGACTTATAAAGCTTGGTGACCAATATGCTTCCAAATTACAGTCTACTGCCAGCCCACACACATTGCCTACCCTTTGCCTGGAGGGTGAATATGTGCTTGCATGGAGATTGTGGCTGAGAGTTGATGAGTTACTGGTTACAGCAACAAACTGCTGCTGATGTTTTTCAGAATGCATCGCTTTCAATCTCTGTCTCTATTTAAAGAGCAGATACTTATTGACAGGCCAGAATCCAACTAGGAGCATGAGTAAAAATGGTATAGCAAGTGAGGGTTTATCAAGTGAGAATGGGGAGACTGACTGATTCATTTTTTAATCTAGTCTGTCTCTTACAGGATGCATTATGGGTGAAGGGAAATGACTGGTTCCACCTTTGTGCCTTGTCCATGTAAAATAAGCTACCTTCAGTATGGCTGACAATGAAGTCTGTCTGGGGATTTAAATTTTGCTGTACACTCAGGGTAAATATCACTGAGCACTATGAGGTTTCTGTGAAAAGGTATCTCTCTGCTGCAGAATCATTTTGGAACTGCAAAGCAAAAGATACTTGTACACATTTTAATCTGGACCTAACATGGCTTACCGAATGGATATTAAGTATTAAGACATGGGATAAACCATTCTTATTAAATGCCATTTATGGGTATTTATACACATACATGTTTTCCCAGGACGTGCCGGAGATCCGCCGCTTCCCAAGCTAAGGCGAACTGCACTGTGCTATATGCAGTTGTATAAGTGGTGAAATGTGTTCAGAAAATGGTGGTGGTGCCCTTTTGAACTAAAGCACCTCTGAGGTGTTTTAGTTCAAAAGCGCACCACTACCATTTCCTCACTGCTGTTGTGCATTTCACCACTTGTATGCAGTTGTATATCACAGCGCCAGGCACTTTTCAAATTGCCCGGCACTCCGATGCGTACATATGTAAAAATGCCCAATATTTGTAAATGAGTATTGTTCTCTGTGTCTACATTGTCCCTTACCTAGTGGGTGTGAACTTCCTCATCACATCCAAGATCAATTCTTTATAGCTGAAATGGTTGATGGAGAGTTTTGGCTAAGTACGGACAGTCACAAAGCCCAAGGCCAAACCAATTCAATTGTTGCAGGTTAGTTTAAGCTGCATAGATTGAATTGATAAACAAGTGAACAGATATTCACTTTAATTCTGGAAATGCAGCCACATGCCTGCAGTCACCCAGACCAGAAGCCAGGAGTGCTAGAGTATGCCTCACAGCTCAGCTGGAATGGATAGCTTGGGCCAAAACTAGCCTGCTCACCCTGCAATGAAGGGCTTGCTGGGGAGGTGCAAAGCATCCCGGGGACTGAGTTAACTTTGAATGTGGAGGGGATCTGAGACAGAAGTTCAATAAACCAATTTTAACCTAAGTCTGATACTACATCCATCTAGTTTATCTTAAACCGGTTTCGGCCATTTTGAAAGTAGTTTATGTGCACTGAACTTCTATTGTGTTACAGATCTGAATGAGCTTCCAATCACTTGCCCCGTTTATCTGTCCCTAGCCCCTGACTCCCATAATGATATCTAATACTTAGTGTGAGTGAGTGCATGATCTTAACCTAGATTTTTCTAAATGCCTTTACAACAGCCAGGAACAAGGCTGAAGATTAAAGTTATAGCCCTTTATGATCTAGAGGTGTGCGTTTTTAAATTCAGGCACTTAGGGCAACATTACTATGTTTTCAGTGCTATTACTCAGACTTCACCAGTTCTATAGATAGATGTAGGTATTATGTAAGCAGTCTGAAATATATATATTCCTGGTTGAACATACTAAAACTTAACTAGTCAGCTATTTGTTTGTAGTTGTTGCTGTGGTTGTTTGTTTGTTTGTTTGTTTTGTATATCTGTGTGTCTGTATGTTTGGGGGGTGTGTGTGTGTGTGTGTGTGTGTGTGTGTGTGTGTAAAAACAGATAAGAATAATTATTCAGCTAAGTTGCTTATATTAATGTTAATGGAGGTCATGCCCTGACATCTGTTTGCACTATAATGAATATTTACTTTGTAAGGGGAACAAGAAAAAAATGTGAAATTATAAAACTTAAGTTATTTTATGCACCACTCATATCCACTAACCTTTCACATTTGGATTTTGGCTCGGGTCATTAAGGGAAATGGGTTTTATGACCTCTTTTCTCAGTTTCCTCATGCTAGGTACATTTAAGCACAGTAAGCATCTCTGCTTTTGGAAAGATGTCAAGGGTAAATTCATTATTTTAGCATGGTACAATGCTGCCTGGCACTGGACCAGGGGTGATAGTGGTCAGAAGTGAGATCCAACAGTATTTGCTGTGAAAATTATGTTGAATTATGATTTTTTTTTTTCTTCGATCTCTTAGATGGAAATACTTTTATTTATGGGCTAGTAGTTCTGTATAATCTTTTTGGCTTGAAGTGTTTTCTAGTAGGGCACCTAAACCATTCTCTGGTTTTCTGGCAATTTAAAAAAAAATTATATGCCTCGATCCAAATCTCAGTCTGATTAAAGGTTCTAGAGAAACTTAACAAGACTTAACTGTGATCTAGAGTTGTATCATTGTCTATCTCTGTATTACACAAATGTAATATTGTGGAAGTGGTGGTTATCACTCTGTAATCATGGGTGTAATAACAGGTTCATTATAACAGGTGTTTTAAACCCTTATTTTGCACATAGTCCAGAATTTTTTCATTAAAAAAAATATAGTAGTGTAAGAGGAGTGTTGTATCCATAAGATCCAGAAATATCTTGCATTTGAAATCTTGTCTAACTGTACCCCAATGACACTAGTCCAACAAAAGATATCACTCTAAGTAGTCCTTGCTTCACATACTAATAATATAAAACTTGGGGGTTCTCTTTAAATTTGGGGGGGGTAAAATAAAAAAAGATGCATAAATGATAAGAGTTTATTACTCATTTAGTCAGATGTTTCACTGGATTCTCTCACTTTTTAGCCCGTTTTTTAGGAAGTCTAACATGGTCTGGATCTTGTCAGTTGGTTACATTTTTTTTACTTATGATCTGCCTATTGCTGAAATGAGTTGAATAATTTAAACAACAGATGATATAGCATTTTAGCCGCTGTGAATAATTATGCATACAAAAGGCAACCCAACAACTTTTGTTGAATGAGGCAAAATAACATCCCAAATGTGTGGACTCTGACAGATGTACTTTATCTGTTAATATATTGATATTGAAGCATATGAGGTTAATGATTAAGTTTTGTATTGCAGTGCATGTTGAACAAACCCGGATAAGTGTTGCTTTCTGATTTATCTCTTGGAAATGAAGGGGGACTCTCATGGAGTAATGGCATACGGTGTCTAAACAATTCAAGAGCAGGAAAGAATACAAAAGCCTTTCTCTACCTCCTTACTTCTGTTCTCTTAAGGTTTTAGTCTGGATGGTATGTTTGTTTATCCCCCCCCCCCCCCAAGTTGCTTTGAAGTATCTGAAGTTGAGGAGTTAAAGTCTTAGTTCAGCTCATACTTCTCTTCCAAAACTTAAGGCAGGAGCCGGAAGCCTTCTTCTGCTTTGTGGAGTTGAATTTCAGGCTAGGCCAGTAGGAACTGAAAAGGTCTATATCTAAAGTTTGTTTAGTGAATTGTGTGGTATTAGGTAGTAGTTCTGAGTCCAGCTTTTAAGGGACATGCATCCAGTTGCAGAAGCATGTTTTATAACTTGAACCTTATTTATTGTGCGTCTGTGGGGTTCTTGTCCCAGAGGTTACACAGGGAAACCATTTTCATTAACAACTAACTGCCCTCAACACTAAGCAGAACAGCAGACAACTGCACAAAATATATTATACTCATCTACAATCTTTGAAGGAAACCCCTTCTAGTTTAGTACTCGGGCTAAAACTGGATTCTTAGTAGTCATATGAACGATGTCATCTGCCTGGAGAAGGAGATCTATTCTTCTATAAATTAATATAGTATCAACTGGAGAATAATTACCTCAAAGCCAATAAATTTACTTTCTAATTTATGCTGCTTTTCTTTTTGTCATCTCCATTACTAGAGGCTTGCAGCCATAGATGACTGTCTTTCACAGTTCTCAGTTACTCTCTTTGCCTATGAAAAGATCCTTTGTTCTGTTTAATGGTATCATTTTGTTTATCCAAGATCTTTCTATCTTCTGTTCTGCTCTTTAGTGCCTGTATCCTACATTGAGCTTTGTGGGGCACTGGCCTACACTGAAAGCCTGTCATGTTGCATGATATTTGACATATACTAGGTAGAATCATTATGGTATAATTTTGAGTCTAGTATATAGAATTTGCATTGTATATAACAAGGAAGGCAGACCTTTGTCCAATCATTTTAAGGTGTTCTTTCATTATATTGATGGCAAGTACAATTTGTATCAAATAAATCTCTTTCTTACTGAAAATTGAAAGCTATTTGTATGAATAGGGGATAGAAAGTTGAGAGCAACCAAATAATTCAGTTTTGATTTGCATGTTAACTCTTCAGCTTTGAATCAATAATTATTTACCACTGGTTCTGGCTAAACTTTTCAGCTTAAAGTCAATAATTGCTTACCACAACTTCTGACTAAGCACTTCAAAATTGATTTTGAAAGCAAATTTGCATTTGATAATTTGAAGAGTTTTTGCATGCCCGTCATGTTGCGGAGTTGGCTTGCCCACATACACAAGAGTGAATCAGAGTTCCTTTGCCATTGTTGATGCTCCTTGTCAGAGGGTTGAAATCATTGCTCTGGCTCAACAACAGTAAGGCTGTTGGGTAAAAACATGTAAATATCTTTAATCAGATCTATTCAAATCCTGCTACAGACATCTGGATTAGTAGCACAAAACTGCCTTTTAAATGATGTCTTCGAACTGTCCTCTATAGACGTAATATCTTTACTTTGTACAGTTTTGTTTAATTAATTTGATAACAAGCTGAACTAGGCACTGTGTGTTCATCAGTGCCATGATTTAAATGGAGTCAGAACTGCTCAACTATGTCATGAGCATACTGGTAACAGTGTAATGGAGGTATTCCTTTATTTTCTGTGATGGGGATCTGTGGTTTTGAAGCAGATGGATCAGTTTCCTGTTGTTGTTATTAATGAAGTTCCAAAAGGCTGTGATGTGCTGCAGAGTGACAGCTGTGAAGTCCTAAGTGGCTGTGAATTTGTCATAATATGAAATATCCTCCTGTAGCACTATACGTGAATAGGGAACTTAATATAAAGGGGCTTTTTTAAGCTTGATTGATATTATACCTACACACAGCTCTTTTTAGTAATGCTAGCAAGTAAAAAGGCAAAGTGTTTGTAAAGAGAGCAATGCCATTGCATAAAGTTTCCTGACAGGTTCTTTCAGCTAGGTCCAAATGGGAATCAGAAAGAAATGGTGAAATTCAGAAGGGATAAACTGTTGTCAGTATTCAGCTAACTTGTCTGATTAAGTAAAAAATGATAAATATTTTAGCTAAACAGTGGAAAAATAAAAATGCTTGCTTATTTTAAGTAGCCTTTGGCTATTTAATGAAGAGTACAAAAATGTCAGTTAATCTTGGAGTTAGCTTCCCATTATAACCCTAATTTCCTTCTCCCAACTTTCACAGTAAAAAAGGAGTTCAACTTAAATGTTGTGGTTCCACTTAAATGTCACATATTAGTTCCAAACTAGGGTATTTACTAGTTTTAAAAGAATTGTCACTCCTACGAGAGAAGAAAAAAATCCTTTGAATTGTTATTTCTAGAGGTTAGGGAGAGGAGGACAGAACTCGTATCTTCAAATGGCTCAGTTTAGAAATACTTCAAGTTGTGTTGATCTTGTTGAGGGAAAAGGTCTTTCGGTGGTGTTCAGTCAACGAATTGATATAATGTAAATTAGGGCTGTGTGAAATGGCACCATTCTGTTTTGACTTGCATTTTGACGTTTTGATGGAACAGCATTTCCTTTCAAATTTCATTTCAATTCGAAGCTGCTGTTCCATTTTGTTTTATCGAAACAGTTCTGCTGTTTCAAAATTTTGCCCATAGGCTATAATGGGGAAGCTCGAAACAGCCTATAACTTTGTCATTTCTGGCCTGATTTGGATGGTAGCCCCTTCTGAGGGCATGAAGCCTGCCAAGTTTCAAGGAGATTGAGGTGCAGTTTCCCTGAAACCCCTGCACCTAAGTCTTGAAAGCAAAAAACTCATGTCACATGTATGTGTTAAGCTACAGTAGGGTCAATATTGCAGACTTGCTAGTTCCTGATGAGGCAACAAAGCCTGCCGAGTTTCAAGGAGATAGGTGCAGGGGTTTGGGTGAAACTGCACTTTAAGCTGCAGACAAGCAAAACTGATGACATAAGTGACACTGTGTGTTTAAAGCATAGCAGGGTGAAAACTGCAGGCATGCTAGCCCCTGCTGAGGCCATGAAACCTGCCAGCTTTCATAGGTGTAGGGGGGAGTCTGGGTTCTGGGGCCTGGCACCTCTAGCTGCTGACAGGCAAAACTCGTGACGTGTGTGTGTGTGTGTGTGTGTGTGTGTGTGTGTGTGTTAAGGTGCGCCCTCACTGAACTGAGACCAAGGCAGAAAGCAGGCCAGTTCAAACAATGCTGCCTTTTATGCAGTTTTTCCATGCCTTCCCCAGAGCACTGGGATTAGAAGGGACCTCAGGAAAGGATGATAGTCACTGGCCAGCTACATAGTCAATAAGGAGAGCACTCCTTCCCCCTCCCTCTCCTTATTTTAGTTTTTGTTTCCCTGCAGGCAAGCCCAGCTTGAGCTTCGAAACTCAATGTTTCAGTATTTTCAAAATGTCTAGACTTGCCTTGTTTTATTTCGAGGCTGTTTCAAAGCTCTCTCTTCCATTTTGATTTTGCTGTTTCAAGCTCAAAACAAGTCGAAATAGCATCAAAATGAAACTGCCAGCGAAACTTCACACCCCAATGCAAATGTATTGGAATATATGTACCTACATTTGAGAGATGAGGTGATTCTAGGTAATCTTTTCTCTGCCTAATAGGAATTTAAATTTAATTGTGTGTTTCACTGAATCAATAGGGTTTAAGTGCCTGTTTAAAGTAAAGGAAGATGGGAGGACACTGTACCATCAAGAATAGCTTTGCAGATGCTAGGGTAGGAAGGGACCTCAATAGATCATTGAGTCTGACCACCTGCCTAGGCAGGAAAGAGTGCTGGGTTCAGATGACCCCATCCAGATGCCTATCCAGCTTTCTTTTAAAGACCCCCAAGGTAGGGGAGAGGACCACCCCCCTTGGAAGCCTATTCCAAATTTTGGCCACCCTTATCGTGAAGAACAGTTTGTACAGCAAGATTCTAGAAAGCGGGATTGCCTTGCATGGTGGTACCATGACATGTGCAAAAATGATGTTGGATGGCTTCATATCGATGTTGAAAGCTGGGAAGAAGGTGAAGAACCCTGTTCAATCTGGAGGGAACATCTGGCACCGGGCTCAACATGAAGTAGCTTTCTTCCATAGCATGGAAGCAACGTGAGAGAGAGAAGGAAGCAGCATGCTGCTAACGTGTAGGCCAACTCAGACAACACATGGATATATGAAACTTGTAACAAGCTGTGGCACTCTTGAATTGGGGTTGTCCGCCACAAGCAGTTCATCGGGCACCTGATTAGATCTCTTACATATACACCATAATCCAGTGGATTTATGGTTATCTATATATAAAGCCAAGCATGTATCTACCTGGATACTTAGTTATGCATGCTTATAGGGTTTCTTGAGTTGGGACCATGAAGAGGAGGCAATAGAAAAGTTCCCTGAAGGGAAAGCAAAATTCTCTCGCACCTTGTTTAAGAAGGTTCAGTCCCAAGATACAAACTGGCCATTTTAACATACAAATTTATTTTGGCATAGTTAAGACTGTCTGCAAACTATCCTATACATATAGGATCAGACTGAGAAACACCTAGTGCTGTGCGATTCATAAACATTAATGAATTTATCCTTATCCCATCTATATAAGGTAAGGAAGGAAAAATAAGGCAAGTAATTTGTCTCTGTCCAAGGTCCTAATCTGTGGAAGAACTAAAAGTGAAATCCAGATTTTAATTCCTAGTCTATAGCTTAATCAAAAAATTAACCCTCTTGTTACTTTGTTGATATTAAGCTACAGATCATCTGACAAAGATGCATTTTTAGGATTGTTTTATTTTTAAAATTTGTATAAAATTATCCATTTTTTTTTCCATCATCATGGGCTAGACCAGTGGTTGTCTATGGGGGGTACGCATACCCCTGGGGGTACTTGAAGGCCATAGAGGGCCTTCTCCCCCACTTGCATGGGCAAGTAGGGATGGAGTGCCACCATCCTGCGCTGCCATACAGGTGCCACCCACCTGGCCAGATATGGAGGGTGGGGGAAGCTCACATGGGGTGGCTGCTGCCATTCTGCGTCTGGCCATGCGCCACTTCCACCCCACCCCGCTCCACGCCTGGCTTTGCACCATTCCCTCCCTTCCTCCCCTCCCCCCACCTCCGGCTTGGTGGCCAGGGGTACACTGCCCCATGTCCAGCCACTGGGGTATACAGTGATCCACTGCTGGCCCGCTGAGCAACCCTTGCAAAGCCAGCAGGCCAAGGCACTCAAGGGAGCCCACCCCTGCCCTAGCCCTGGAGTGAGCTGTGAGCAAGGGGACCCTTGCCTGCCTGTACACAAATACCAGGAGCTTGGGGAAAAACAAGAGGAATTTGTCCTCCTGCTTAACACAAATAATTACAATGTCATATGGATAACGGAGACCTGGTGGGACTCCGCCCATGACTGGGCCACAGGTATAGATGGCTATACCCTGTACAGGAGAGAGAGAGAGAGCTACAACCCCACCCCTTTTGTCCACTCAATGTCAAGGAAAGCTATGCGTCCCTGAAAGTCAACATTTGCACCCAGGGTGGACGACTGGAGACCCTCTGGATTAAAGTAAGTGGGGAACATGGCACAGGGGAAACAATGGTGGGCATCTATTACAGACCTCCTACCCAGGATCAAGAGCTTGACCAGGAGTTCACCAGGGAATTGACTGATGCTGCATGCTTCCGGTACATGGTTGTCATGGGAGACTTCAACTACCCTGAGATCTTGTGGGAAGCGCATTCAACCAAATCAGAGCAGCCACAAAGCTTCCTCTCATGTGTGGATGAGCTCTACCTGATGCAAGAAGTTGACGGGCCAATGAGAGGTAAAGTGCTACTTGACCTGGTACTGGCTATGGGGGACAACAAAATCAGTGACCTAACGATCGAAGGGAAGCTGGGTGACAGTGAGCATGAGTTGATCACCTTCACCATCTGCTGTAAAGCTGGCAAGTCAGTCAGCAATACAGAAGTCCTTGACTTCAGGAAAGATGACTGACAAGCTCAGGAAGCCTGTCAGTGAGGCCCTAAGGGACCACAACCCAAAGGGTAGGGGAGTTCAGGGTGAGTATTTGCCCCTTAATAGTCCTGAAAGCACAAGCTAAGTCTATTCAGTCTCAAAGGAAAGGCAGCAAAAGGGCACAACAGCCCCCTTGACTCTGCAGAGAACTAGTGGACCTCCTGCATCGAAAGAGAGAGACCAACAAAGGATGGAGGACAGGATCCACCTCCAAGGAGGAATACTCTGCACTGGTCCAGACCTGCAGGGAGCAAACCAGGAAAGCCAAGACTGCAACTGAACTCTAACTGGCTACAAGTATCAAGGACAATAAAAAGTCCTTTTTTAGGTATGTGGGGAGCTGGAGGAAAAGCAAGGCCAACATTGGACCCCTGCTAAACCAGATGGGACAACTGACAACCTATGCCCAGGAACAAGCCAACTTGCTAAATGGGTACTTTGCATCATTTTTCACCAGTCCCAAGGGGCGCCCCTGCCTATTACAGGACAAGAATGCCTGGGTGAGGGTGATTCCTTACCCTCCATCAATGCTGACCTTGTGAAGGAACACCTTGAGAGGCTGGAAACCTTCAAGTCAGATGGCCCTGACAGTTTACACCCCAGGGTACGCAAGGAGCTGGCAAGCATCATAGCTTAGCCCCTGGCATGGGTCTTTGAGAACTCCTGGTGATCTGGTGAAGTGCCCGAAGACTGGAAGAAGGCCAATGTGGTGCCTATCTTCAAGAAGGGGAGTAGAGTGGATCCAGCAAACTACAGGCCCATCAGCCTGACCTTTATCCTGGGGAAAGTCTTAGAAAAGATTATGAAAGAGGGCATTCTTAACAGGCTGGCCGATGGCAGCATCGTGAGGGAAAGTCAGCATGGATTTGTTGTGGGTAGGTCTTGCTTGACCAATCTTAGTTCCTTTTACGACCAAGTGACCTATCACCTGGACAAGGGTGAAGAGAATGATGTTGTATATCTTGACTTAAAAAAACCCCCTCTGATCTGGCATTCCATGATTGCCTCTTGGCAAAACTGGCCAACTGTGGCCTTGGCTTCACCACAATCCTCTGGCTGGGGAATTGGCTCCGTGGTCAGACCCAGAGGCAGGTGGCTGATGGAAGTCAATCGTTGTGGTGCCCTGTGACCAGTGGGGTCCCTCAAGCCTCTGTCCTAGGGCCTGTACTATTTAACATCTTCATCAATGATGTGGATATTGGTATCAGAAGTGGGCTGGCCAAGTTCGCTGACGACACCAAACTCTGGGGTAAAACATCCACACCTGAGGATAGGAAGGTGATCCAGGCTGACCTTGACAAGCTCAGGAAATCGGCGAATGAGAACCCAAAGGTGTTTAACACTGAAAAATGCAATGTTCTCCACTTTGGGAACAAAACTCCGCAGCAAGCTTATAGACTTGGCAGTGCTACACTGGCTAGCACTACGGACAAAAAGGACTTGGGGGTCATGATTGACCACAAGATGAACATGAGCCTTTAATGTGATGCTTCAGCTAGTAAAGCAAGCAAAACACTTGTTTGCATCCATAGATACTTTGCAAGCAAATCCCAGGATGTCATTCTCCTGTTGTACTCTGCCTTGGTGAGGCTGCAGCTGGAGTACTGCGTCCAGTTTTGGGCTCCACAATTCAAAAAAGACGTGGAGAAGCTTGAGAGAGTGCAGAGGGGAGCCATGTACATGATCAGAGGTCATGAAAACAGACCTTATGATGACAGGCTGAGAGCTAGGGGAGTCTTCAGCCTGCAAAAGCGCAGGCTCAGGGGTGATCTGGTGGCTGCCTATAAATTTATCAGGGGTGCTTGCCAGGATCTGGGGGAACATCTTCTCTCCCCTGGGGAGAGCCCCCCCCCAGGGGATGACAAATTCAAACAGTCACAAACTCCTTCAGGACCATTTCAGACTGAACATAAGGAAGAACTTATTTACAGTCTGAGTCCCCAAGGTCTGGAATAGACTGTTGCCGGATGTGGTTCAATTGTTGCACAAATTGCCAATTGCTCAAATCACGAGTGAGACTTTATAAAGGGGGATAAAGCAAGGTACCACATTTTATTGATCACATGAGTTGGACATAAAGGTTTGGGCACACAATTCATACAAACGCACACAAATCATCATACACATCATTACACACAGGCATACACATACAAAAATCAACCATTTCATATACACATACACCAGATATAGTTACCAGCAATAGTTGCTCAATATCAGCCCAGGGTGGCCAGCCTTATTGATGTTGATGATTTGAAGATAGCAGTTTTGAAGATAACAGCTGGAGCAGGGTGAACAGATGCATCTGTGCTCTGATGAAACGGCAGTAGAGAAAGAAACTCGCCCAACTTGGCATTTTCAAAGTGCTTTTTTTTTTTTTTTTTTTAAATTTAATAGGGATTGCCATCCTTTGTTTCAGTGCTTTGGGGTTTTTCCATATGCAGCTTCTGTTTTTGTGGTTGTTCTTCTTTTGTCTTCATCTTATCTTTGCCTTGGAGTGTTTTTGCTGCCTGTCTGGCAGGATGGGTGCATTTCTTCTCCTTATCTTCTTTGTGTCCTAGGCTTCAAAGGGATTCTTCAGCCATTCATTAATTAGTTTATTGACTGGTAACTTACATTTGGTGCCTGTTGCTTACATAAACAGTTAAATCTTCTTCTCCCATCTCTATGCCATTCTCTCACCATTCACCCTTTTACACACACTCACAAATAAAGGCTATGCAGAGTTCATTTATTTGTGTCAAGCAGAAGGATACAAAATGAAGTTTTCAAGTTGCTTACAGAAGAAGACTAACATGGTTATATTTTACTATTATTACATTCTATGTTAACAACAGCTACATTAGTTCAGTTCATGCTACACAAACACCTACTTTGAACACCTTCACGAGAAATTTAGATGTTTATCTTGCTGGGGTCCTATGACCCTTGTTGACTTTCTGCCCCTGGGGCGGGGAGCTGGACTCAATGATCTTCCGAGGTCCCTTCCAGCCCTAATGTCTGTCAAAGCTATGAAACGGGTTGAAAATCCCTGGGCTAGACTGATAACATTTATTAAGGGTAAGTGTCTAGGCTATAGTGGCAGAATTATTACATTATGTCACTGGCCCTGAAGGCATGAATTTGGTGCTCACTCTGGACTGGAGTAAGTCTGCTTCTTCCCAACTCCTCCCCTGTTGGCTAGGCTATAAATGGGGACCTGGTTGTTGAGACTGCCAAGTCAAAGGTGGGTCAGACACAATTGCTAACTGAATTGCTTCATTGCGGGCTGTTGGCTCCAGAAACTGGCTGCCTTATTCATTAGCTTGATGGACTATTCAGCTCAGGCAACCTTTGCTACATGACTGATCATGGTACTTAGCATTTTTGTGTGTCATTAGCGTACTATATAGTAAAACTATTACTCCATGAGTAAAAGTGTTGCAGTTGATGCTGGTCTTTTATTAGTTGTTTTAATAAAAGATACAGGATTTATCCAAAGAACCTTGCCTTCCTATGTCCTTAGACCAACACAGCTACTACCTACACCCCTGAAACAGTTGGTGCTGTGCATCTATTTAAACATACTCAAATGCTCATCTTTTTCTTTCTCCTCCTTGGTCCCAAAGAGCCATAACAGATATCAACTTGTTTAGAAATCTGTCCTTTCACCTCTGACACAACCATCTCTGAGAGATCCTTTGTATTTTTTTTGGTAAGGTTCAATGATCTTGACAAACTGTAAAGCTGTGCATGGAATAATAATTTGTGTAGGCTCATTGGAAGCTTTTCTTTACTCTGTCTGTGTTTGAATTTGCAGTCAGACTGAGCCAACTTCTCTTTCATTCTCACTCAGCTTCTGAAGATTGTGAATTATGGCTAAATACTAAAGTGTTATTTAATGCAGTCTAGAAAGAAAGGAGTGAATGATAGCCCATTACCACTTTACACCCGGAGATCATTCTCTGAGTTCAAGGCTATTCTCTTAGCTATGCCAGAAAAATTACACAGGCACTACTAGTTTTTATAACCCCCTCAGGCAATGCTGAAGCTATAAACATGATGGGAATGAAGTCTCACCATGTGTATCTAATAGCACCAAAGAGAGTAGCTAGAATTGGTGCTGACACAGCATTCAGCTTGGGCTAAAGGTTTAGCATACTACAAAGATCCCCTGTGCATCTTGTTTAGATCATAAGAAGAGGGTGGGAGGAGAGAATGACTTGGGATGCATGTGCCTAATGATGCCACATCAAGTAGATGGAAAATGCCAGTTGTGTGTTCAGACCTAAACAGGTGCCTGGTTAAACATCATTCCAAAGGTCCAATTCTACACCTTGTTCACCTCAATGCCATTATACTGCAAAACAGAAAATTGGAAAGGTTACTGTATACATCTGTCTGTCTGTCATGCTCATTCTATATATCAAATGAGCATACACAAATGTGATATCATGCATTAATATGATGGTATTACATGTACTTGTAGGTTTATATGCATAATTTCATATGTGCATAACACTTGATTCTACTCTCAGATAACTGATGTAAGTCCAGAATAACTTCATGGAAATCAATTAAATCATTTAGGTATCAAGTTGGGGAAAATCAGGCTCATGATAGATGTACAGTGAGTGATTCACAGAACATTGTCTGCCTCCTTTTCATATTTTAAAAATCTATCAGAACAAAAAAGCTTGGACTATTATTTACAGGGACTAATTTATTAAAATATTTTTCTCTTTGAAAGTTGTGTGAAAATAGCTTCCATTTTTCCATGAATGTAGTTCGTTTGAAATTTCATGAATAAATTCTATGAATATTAGTCTACACAAGACTGAAAATCAGTGTAAATTTTGGTAATCTAATATGATGAAAGATGTTTTGAGTTACAAGTCAACTGATACCTTTCTGTTTCCTCTGTAGTTAAATCTCATTCAAATTCACAGATAGCAAGAATTTTGTAGTCAAAATTCAAGCATTCACATTAGAAACATGTTCCTTTTACTCAAATTTGGCAAGTTCACTTTGAAATCTTACCAAGCAAAGTATTTGTACAAAGATGGAGTGGCAGCAACCTAAACATTTAATACATGGCTCTTCTTATTCAATCGCCCATCTCATGTATGAATGGTTGGAAATATTTATTTTTAATGTTCACACTTTTTCTGTGAAAACAAAATTTGTTTACTAAAAACTCACTGAAGGCCAAAACTGAAGAATTGCAAAACCAGGGAAAGCAAAATCCACATTTAAATTGAAGGAAATATTCACTAATTTGTTATTTTTTTTGTAGGCATTTTGTTGTTGTCAAAATACCTCTTAACATTCTTCTTTTTCTAAAATACGGAGGCATAGCTGTCAAACACTTGCGTCATAGAAACTTGATCCTCCACAGCTTTGTGGCTCCTGTCACTTTTCTCTGGAATTTCCTATGTTTGTTTCCTCCTTTTGAGATGTGCAGCACTTCTTTTCATTATTAATATTTTGACTTTTTCTTGGAAGGTTCAAGATGAACTTGGGGCAAGATATGATTTACTTTAGACAGTTCTTGGTTAGCGCTCTACTCAGCACAAAGTGGACAGAAGCTACATTTAATTAAAATATATAAATATATCTCTAGGAAGAAGCAATGAAAGACAAATTTTTTTTTTTTGGCTTTATTGACCAATGCCCAGTTTCTAATCTCCTATAACCTCTAGATTCTTCTCTGTAAAAATGATACCACCTGATTGTTCCCCAGTTCTTGCATCCTGTCCATATCAGACCACTTCTCTAATTTGCCAGGTTCAGCTTAGTCCTCTAGTTTTGTATGATCTTCAAATTAAAAAAAAAAAAAAATCACTCCAATTATCCAGCTCATTACTGAAAATATTCAGTAATACTGAACGCTGTGGAACCTACTTTTACTTATCTTTTTGGTTTGAGAGTAAGCTATTGATAACTATGTTCTGAATATAGATTACTAACTAGTGATGTACCTGCCTGGCAGTAATTTCCTCTAGACCATATTTACCTAGTTTGCTTCTTTTGCCACTTGAAACCATATCCAAAGCCTCAAAGTTGAAATATATGTTATATTGGGACCCAGAGACCTCTGGGCTTGGGTTTTGACCTTTGTATTTAGCTTAAGCTGCATGCTTAGCATGAATTGTGGTTGAGACTTGCACCTGGTGAAAAGGAGGAAGTGAAAAGGATGGAAAAATACTGTCCCTGACTCGGAGGTACCCCGAGCAGGGTGTGGGGCAAATCAGCCCATGCAGGGCCCCACCCCTACTCCGATCCCAGACCTGAAGAAGCTGCTGCCACCATCAATGATGGCGGCAGAAGAGGGGGAGGAGGGATAGTGAGTGGCTGGATGTGGAGCTGCCGCTCCATCCAGCTCCATGCTGCCATTGCTCCACCCAGCTCTGTGGGGCCCCCCCCAAAGTACAGAGTCCATGGTAGTTGCCCCAATTCACACCCCTCCACCCCCCTCCAGGGATGGCCCTGCCCTGACTTAAAATGAATTGGGAAGTTGGCTAACTAAGTTGAATAAATATAGTCTGGGCAAAAGAGGAAATATCAGAGCAAAGCCAACCCCTACCTAGGAATGAAAAGATTCTCAGAATGGAAAATTCCAGTTCAGGGTAACCATATCTGGCAAACAAGTTATTTAATATGCATTAGGATGAAGGCTTCAGCTAATTTTGTGTGTTAAGAAATGCAAGCTATATGGTATACAAGAAGAGGTGAGAGAACATACCCTTCAGAACCTACTCCTGAAAGATCCAGTCACTGATCCAAGATTCAGAACTCGGATAAAGGAGTCAGGAACCCCAGACAAGACCTCGTGGTCTGATCAATCGGGGATGTCACATTTGTTATCTCAGGGTGTTGAGCATGTTGTATTGCTTTTGACTAATTGCAGTATTAGAATTGTAACTGCTGAGGATGCTCTACTTGATTCAGAATTGTAACTGTTCAGGTTCAATAAACCTGCTTATAGTTAAGGAGAATCATGTCTTAGTCTCATATCTGATAAAAGACCTGCAGCATCATTGGGCATAACAGTTACATCTATGATCTATTTATCACACATTTATGTTATTATTCCCCCATGATCCTTCTTTGAACATATCGGGCTTACATGCAATCAAATCTAGCCCAAATTAGGACCTCAGTTATTGCCTTGCTATAGGTCAAAGTTGTTTTGCTTGCCATACCAGAAAATTCCAATTATCTTCAATAGCTTGTTAATTGAAGATTAATCACATTTGTTACTTAGCTATTTTATTATAGTCCATATTGCTTAGTACTACTCTAAAATTCCCTTCATCCAGAAAATTTAGTATTTTCTATTTTCTGTGACCTGCGTTGGCTGCTGCTGTCCATCAAATGAACTTCCAGACCATTACCAATATTTAAAATCTTACAAGAACAGACTGAAAGTGCCAAAATTTCCTCTAAAAGGCATAATGCAGTTGTCAGACAATTGAGTGCACAATTGTATGCCTGATTTAGATGTTCAGAGGCTGCAAATAAGTGAGTCCTATAATTGCATGTGAAAATTGCCTATTACAGAGACAATTCTTTATTATGCAGCGACCTGATTTACACACCCTACTGCAGCTATTTTGTCCGAGTAGAAATATGTAGTGATGTGTGTATTTGTGTCCAAAGGTGTAGAAACAAATGTCTGAAAATTTTAATGTTCATACTGTATAATAGTGTTGGTTATTTATACTTTTGTTTCATATGAATTTTAGATGTAATAAAGATCTAATCTTTTCTTAAAGATTGGCAACAGTCCATAAAGGAAAACATTTTAAATGCGTGTTTCATCTCTTCCTGAAGGAGTCCATGATCTGAAAAGGAGTAAATTGGAATTGATGCGAGTGCAGAGGGTATGGAAAGCTTAGGTTAGGGTGGTTTAACTTCTGGGTAGCCACCGGGGACCACACTCCAAACAGCCAGAGACTTGGGATGTAAACTGGATGTCCAGAAGGAGCCACCCCTGGGTCCTTTGCCACTACTGTGTTGGCTGCCTACTCCCCTTTCCTTCCCACCCCCAGTCACTTGCACAGTAAAGACAGCTCACACCACATGGCTCTACTCCCACAGCCACATGCACCACATACACCTCCTTTCCTCCCCTCTTAGCAACAAACATGACTGGGAGTGGGAGGAGAGTGCTGCACATGTGGCTGGGAGAAGCAGAGAGCTAGGTTGCCTAGCGCTCCTGTGACCATGTACACAGCCTGGCAGGCAGCCTGGTTTCTTCTGTCCTGCTGTGTGCACAGCACTTACCCTCCCTGGCTACATGAACTACTCACCTGCAGTGTGAACAGCCCAGATCTCTTTGCTGCACAGGTAGCTTGGGCACTCCAGCCCCCTCCTGTCTGCTGAAAAAGGAGTAACTGAGGGAGGGAAGAGTGACAGCCAGGTAGGGGTCACATACAGTGTCCAGGTCACCAGTTGGATAGCCCTGGCTTAGGAAACTGGTTGGAATGGAGGAATCTCTGCACTGCAGAAAGCCATGCATGTTTGGGTGAACTTGGACTACTGCTACCCTTGTAGCTCCCATACAAAACTTGCCCTGTTAGAATTAAGATGCTACCAAGGGTAGGAGTTCAGATGCTATCTGGTGTGTCATGGATTTACCTGAAACAGGCCATATTCCAGAAGCAGCCTGTTTTGTAATAATTGCAGCACATTTGTTAAGCATGGTATCCATTCTGTGGACTGAACTGAGCTAGTATAAAATCTTAATTCCACATAATCGCTGTCAGGATTTATTAAGTTTCATTGCAAAAGGAGAGCAGGATGGGGAAATGAGCCTTAACAGTGATAGCTTGCATTAACTAATGGGATTCTGCAGCAAGTTTTATACCATCTTTGTTTCATTGTTTGCTGTGGTATGGTTTTATCTTTTAATGCAGCTCAAAAGCTTGGAAGCCAGGGAGTCCTAGGTTCTGTTGATGGAAAAGTCCTGCAAGATTCTTCATGTTTTTTTTCTGTTCAGTAAAGACTGTTTCCTATTGTAAGTTTTCTCCTATGTTGTTCATTTTGGCTTTAAATATTTCAGCAGGGTGTCTATTGCTTCCTTCCCTAGAATTCATAGGGTCATCTACCAGTCTTGTGTGAACTCCCAAGGCTGGAGGGGAAAAGTAAAGGCAGAGTGGTTTTCATTCTTGAGAGGGGGCAGCCCTCTATGGAGCAAATAAGCATTGTGCTTCAGAATTAAGTATCTCTGGGAAACCATAGGAGATCAAGTTCATCTTCAGAAGGTATTGGACCTCTCCACCAGCCCTGGAGCCTTCTGCCTTTCTCTGCTCCTGCCTTTCTCTGCTTCTTTAGAAGCAGGTGGCCAAGACTTCACCTACTGGCTGTGACTCACCCCTGAACTTGGTGTGCTCCATTTCATGGTGCAAGTGGAGACATGGAAGGTTTAATGCACCCTTTATGTGAAACCTTCTAGTGAATCTTGTAAGGGCATGTCCATTATGTTTTTCCCTGTGAACATTTAACTCCTTCACCTCAGCCCAACCATATTTATTCTTTTAGAAAAGTTATGGCAGCTCATTTCTCAAGGAGATAAACGTACATTTGTATCGTTATTTCTTCTGACTGTGCAGGTAGACGGCACAAATTCCCTTAAGTTTTTCTTTATTTAATGCCATGCAGCACTGTCTCAGTTTATAACCATATGTGACACACTGCATTTCTCTCCCTTCTTGTACTTTATGCCTTCCACATGTTTACAGACTGTCTCAAATTCCTGCAGCCATTTTAGATGGCTAGGTGAGAAAAGGGTCCATCTTGAGATTCCTGGATATTGCCAGTCTGACAAACATCAACAGCGTGTCTTATTAGGCTAAGTTAATCACTAAATTATCAGATGAGTCTTGAATGCAGAGTTTTGTTTTCTAGTGTTGCTGTTCAGGGCAGAGGAAAATTACCAGCATTTTTAAGTCCTAGGGGAAGTTTGCAGAGCAAGCAGTTAAACAAACCAAAAAAAATGAAGAAGGTAAAACTACTTATGCTTCTTTACATTTTTGCAGTCTCATAGGTCAGCAAAAGGCCCCCGGTTGCTTGCTCTCCGAAGGGCTTTACTGAAACTGCTAACTCGCGCACAAAGGTGGGTGACTACTTCCTATCAATGTCATCATGTCAGCCCTCAGGAAAGGAGTTAACTACAATACTCAGAAGATGCGTGCAGAAATCAGTGAAAGAATTGATGTAAAGTTGATTTTTAATACAAACCTTTTTCTTACCACAGACAGAGTATAGAAATGCAGGATAAAAGGGACCTCAAAATCACCTATTCCACCATATTAAACAGGATTAAATAAACCTATACTATCCTTGAAAACATTTTAAGCTATTTGCCAAGAAAACCTCAAGGGAAGGAGATCCCATAGGCTCTCAAAATTAACCTTTTTCAATGCTTCCCTACATTTATGCTTACAAAACTCTTACTGAATTTAGCCAAATCCAAGATGACTTTGAATTTAAAATGACCCTGTATAATTAGAATCTATACATGGAAAATTATAAATTATTAGATGGTCATCTTAAATTGCACCCCCCCCCTTCCCTTTACCTCACTGCTGCAGTGCAGACAGCAGTCTCCTGCCCCTTGCCCTCCCAGTCTGCCCCTACCAGTCACTTGCTTCCCCACTGTCTCCCCCACTCCTGCCTTCTACCTCTCCACTGCTGCCTGATCCCCCTTCTTGCTCCCGCTTACTCTGTGCAGTGCCTTTTGTTTCCCTGACACTCTCCTGGCCTGGGACCAACAGCAGCTACAGCTCTGGCCCACCTTGGGCAGGCAGTGGCTGTAGCTGTAGCCTTGGCCCTAGGTCAGGGCTGGAGACATAGCAGGTACTTTGGCACTGCATGGTTTCCCCTGAATTTCCACCCTCCCCCCTTACTGTGCAGCCCCTCTTCCATGTACCTCTCAAGCTACATACCATGTGATCTCTCCTGTGCTCCCCACCACCACTGTACAATGTCCTTTGCACTTGAATGGAGGAAAAAAAACCTCATCTTGAGTTAATACAGTAATTCCTAACCTAAATCTTCTTTGCTGCAAATTTATGCTTTTTTTTAATTTTTTTTAAACTTAGCTGTACTTTAAATATTCTCTGTTTTGCAGTCTGGATCAAGCATAGGAAGTGAAGGCCTTTTTTGGAATGGAGGAAAAGAAAATCTTGCTATATCTTCATGTCATTTAAGCTTTGTGCAAAATCACCAAGCAAAAGCATCCTTCTTGTGCCTTAATTAAATAACCCTTGAGGATGAAGTACCATAGGGGGGGAAGGTCATGGAGAAAGCTGTAATTATTTCCTAGAGTTATTGATTTTACACTAATGATTTTAAATGATGCATAGCTCTGCATCTAATAATCACACCTAGAATGGCAGGTGGTGATTTAAACTCTGTGTCACCTGGGACAGGGCCTATTTGGACAGCTTTCATTGTATCTACATCATTTATTGGAAGTTCAGGTTTGGGAGGGAGGTAGAGAAGCTTGAATACAAATTGAGAAAAAAGTTTCAAGTCTTTGGAGGAAGACTGGAAAGAACAAAAGTAGACTGACATGAAAAAATGAACCATGGGGATATTGTGTGGAGGAAAGAAGCTAGCACTAACATCTGGTGTCTTTGGGCATTTAAGTAAGGCATTTAAGATTAACTTGTTTAGATCAGCATAAGCTTCTTCAGCTGCTATGAATACCATACTTCCTCAGATGCTATCAATAGCATCCATTCACAGTGTCTGATTAAGTGGGCTGTAGCCTACAAGATCTCGCATCTCTGCACAAGTTAGTCTTTAAGGTGTTGCCCTGTCGTGCCTTCTATCTGACTTGAAACTAACATGGCTAACAGCCACTCTCGGCTTACAGTTAGAGGAAAGCAAAGGAATCAAGTGAAGTCACTATATAAATAGTGGAGAAACGGGTCCTTCTGCTAAACAAAACTGACTATGATCTCATAGGGATAACGGAGACCTGGCAAGACTCCTTTTATGACTGGACTATGGGTATAAAAATGACTATACCCTGTACAGGAGAGATGATGCTGAAAAAAGGGGTGAGGGTGTAGGGGTCTGTGTGAAGGAGAGCTACATGTCCCTACAAGCTGAGGTTGACACCCAAGGAGAATGACTGACTGGAGGCCCTTTGGGTTAGAATATGAGGGGAATGTGGTAAAGGGGATACAATGGTAGGAGTCTACTATAGATCTCCAAATCGGGAACAAGAGCTTGACCAAGAGTTTGCTAGGGAACTGGCTGAGGCTGAATGCTGTCAGTGCATGCTTGTCATGGGAGACTTCAACTACCTGGACATCTCATGGGAAGAGCACTCGGCCAAATCTGATTGGTCTCAAAGCTTCCTTACATGTGTGGATGAGCTCTACGTGTCAGTCCATAAACTTGAGACAAGAGAGAAGGTGCTGCTGGACCTGATACTGACCAAAGGGGATGATCTAATCAGCAACCTAAGAATCAAAGGGAAGCTGAGTGACAGTGACCGCGCGACGGATAGTGAAAGTAATCATCTCAAAGCTGGCAAGTCAGCCAGCAATGCAGCAATCCTCAACTTTAGGAAATCTTACTTTCATAAGCTCAGGAGGTTTGTTCTGGAAGCCCTGAGGAGACATGATTTCACAGGGCTTGGGGGTTGTGACTGACCACAAGATGAACATGAGCCACCAATGCAATACTGCAGCCAGCAAAGTGAACAGAACTCTGGCTTGCATCTCCCAATGTATCTCGAGCAAGACCCAGGGTGTCATCCTCCCACTGTACTCAGCCTTGATGAGGCTGCAGCTGGAGTACTGCATCCAATTCTGGGCTCCACAATTCAGGAAGGACCTGGAGAAGCTTGAAAGAGTCCAGAGGAGAGCCACACGCACGATCAGAGGGTAAGAGAACAGGCCTTATGAAGAGAGGCTGCGAGCTGTGGGACTCTTCAGCCTGGAGAAGTGCAGGCTCAGGGGTGACTTGATGGCAGCCTATAAGTATAAGGGTTTTGCATCAGTATCTGAGGGTACATCTGTTTACCAGAGCACCCCAAGGGATGACAAGGTCCAACTGTCACAAACTCCTGCAAGACCATTTTAGGCTGGTAAGGAAAAACTTCTTTACTGTCCAATTCCCCCAAGGCCTGGAACAAACTCCCCCCCAGAGGTAGTGCAAGCACCTACTCTGGACACTTTTAAGAAACATTTGGATGCTCATCTTTCTGGAATCCTCTGACCCTAGCTGACTTCCTGCCCCTTGGGCAGGGGGCTAGTCCCCATGATCTTATGAGGTCCCTTCCAGCCCTAATGTCTTTAAAATCTATGGGAAATTCTAGGTATTGAAGAAGAAAGCACTTGCTTCAGCCTAGATCTACCATAGTACTTAGGCAAACATTTTCTACAGAAATCAAATAGAATTTAAGCACTATACATGCTCTGGGGTGGAGGGGTGGGTGCTTTAATTAGAGCGGCTCTGAGGGCTGTACTAATTAAAGTGCCTACAGCATCACATGTATTTGGCATCCTACGCTTCAAAATGGCTCATTGGAGCTTTAGTTCAAGTGCCCCCACTGCCATTTTGAAGTGTGAGGATGCTGAATAGACATGACACAGAGGCTGCTGGAGCACGTCAATTTAACATACTCCAACAAACCCAAGTAATCACTGTTCTGATGCATCAGAGCAGACATCCTACACATGTACAGGTGCCCCTTAGTACTTTTGTAAATCTGGGCTCATTTTCTGATCACTGTAAAGTCTTTATGTTCAGCTGGTTAAGCTGAAAATATTCCCTAAACTCTGTTGGGTTTTTATTGTATTTCCCCTTCCTACTTTGCCAGACTTTCAATGCCTGCCTTTCTCCAGCTCTTTAGTGCACTTAATGACTCCACTGCCATTTTCACTAATAATCACTGTAGATTACTAATGGCACCAGGTCCCCCAGTGTTTTGGCCTTTGTGGACAGCTACTTTTAATTTGGTCTGCAGCAACCACAAGAATGGCAGAGGGCCATTACAGAGCAGAGTGAAACTTGGCAATAGACTTAGGGGATGTATGTTTTTCAACAACAGTTTTTAAAATAAAAGAATAGGAATCGAAGTAAAAATTTCAGTATTCTGAAATAATTACAGACTTTTTGTAATTTTTACATTTTTCTGATTAGCCACCAAAAATAAAGTAAAATAATGTGTGTGCATGAAACATTTTTATCTGATCATCAACACAACCTGGTAGCATACACACGTATTCTAAACCTTTTACCTATCCTAATAAGCTTTTATTTATGCAAGTGATTCCAATGAAGTCAATGGGACTGCTTATATACATAAATGCATGCGCATGTATGTGAGAGGGAGAGAGGGAAAGAGTTCAGAATCTCACTATCAGTCTTGAAAAAGTTATTTATCTGGACCTCCTATATTTTCCATTTCCACTTGATGTACATTTGACACTTGTTCTATTATTAGTATGCGGGCTTGTTTTATACACCTAAAGATATAGATCTACATGATAGTCATTATATATCACTGAAATGCAGCAGCTCTATCGTTACCAGCAGTTATAGTACAATGATACCACACAAAATTTTAAAATGAGAAAAAACTGAACACAAGGTGCTCCTGTGACACTTCAGGAGAAATTTTACCTCAGTAGTACTTGATTTATAATTTTATCCAAGGTATGGTGGCAGATGCTCCTGAACTTAAGAAAAAGTGCTAGTTTGTTTTTTTTTTTTTAACAAAAAGTGAGATGGACATGGTTTTTTTTTTTTACATTTTTCCATAATGTAGTATCCTCAGTAGCACAAAGCCCATAGTTACTCCCCCAAAATGGGAAAGGAAAAATCCACAATAAGTATTAACCTGGTACCGAAAGAAAGATGCAGTGACCATCAATTTAAGGTATAAACCACTTTTTCTTCAACACTTTCAGCAGATCACTTATCCAAAGGAAAGCAAAGCAAAGACAGATCAGATACTACAGAGTTCATCTGGTAAAATCTTTCATGGTTGTGTGAAGAAGGGGGAAGTTTGTATTTCAAAAGAGCATAGCAAGAGGAAGCTAGTTAATATTAGAAAAAAGACCATACCATCACAAATCCAAGAGGTTCCTCCTTCCCCACATCTCTCAAGTAAATTGGAAATAGTTTATGTTTAGCTAAATCATGAAAGACCTCCTAAAGGATGGTGATGGAGAAGTCCACAGATCATTCCACTACCTCGCTACTTGCTTCCAAGAAAGGCCCAAGGATGATGTATCAATCTCCAGCATTAGTCTGTTTTGTTTTATCAACTATTCTCCTGATGAGTAACTCCCCCCTGGGTCTGATTTGGAGACATCACAGGTTTAATCACTTGGAATTAGCCTCTGATCTTATCCTTAGAACTAGCTAAGAAATGGCAAGGTTGTTAAAACCTGTTGGTGGAAACTGAAATGCAGTGGCAGAACTGGAAAAATTCAGAGCTGTAAAAGCAGAGATGACTGCAGGTGACACCTGTGATGCACTAACACGCCTGTCAAGGCTGCATTAAACAGGAGGTGCTACTGACCAAACTAGAGAGATTACCAATTTGTGCTGCACAGTCCTTCCTGCACTATGCCTGCTTCTTGTCATAGCTCTGTCCATTCTACATTCCCTTTCCTTTAAAAAAAGAAATTCATGAGTGTATGTATTAATAAAGAACACAAATAATTCTTTTTGAAGACATTTGAATCCAATAAGATTGAACTCGTGTTAATTTTTTGTCAGACTTTCTATTGTGGAAATATTGCAAACAAGATCAAATAATCATTTTCTTTCAAAGCACCACTTGTAAGAAGTAGCACTTTTTATTATTGTAAAGAATCTTCCCAAAGAAAACAAAGTCATTGCCTAATAGGAGCCATATGAACTTCTACTGATATTACTTCCTTAAGGTAATATTTTTTCAGCAACAGAGGAAATTAAAATGCAACAGACTAAGGCAATAGATCATCTGTATACATATCCTTGAACACCCAATAAACCTCAAAGACATTGAGACACTATCCAATAAATATTTGTACCTGCCAAAAGATGTTATCCTCCTTTTGACTTGAAAAGTACAAGCCAGGGTTCTCACTTTTATTTTAAAAGAATATAATACTTCTGAAAGGTGCTGAAAGCATTCACCATCTCTAACCAGATTAGAATTTATGACTGCTTACATGCAAAATATGACTTTGCATTGCTCTGAAAGGGGACCAATCTACAAGTCCAGGGATGAAGCTCTTCTGTTTAGTAAAAAACAAACAAAAATAGTTGAGTGGTCCCACCATGCATCTCACTACTGGCTTGTAGGAGCCATCTTGGGGTCATAAGAAGGTAGGGCTGAAAGGCACCTCACAAGGTCACTTAGTCCAGCCCTCTGCTCAAGGCAGGGTCATAGCAACAAAAACATCCCTGACAAGTGTCTATATAACCTGCTTTTGAAAACTTCCAAGGATGGAGATTCCACAGTGTCTGAAGTGTTCTAATGCTTGCCCACCCTCATAGTCAGAAATCTCCTCTGAATATCCTGATCTCCAACCTAAGTTTCCTTTGCTGCATCTTGAGACCATTGCTTCTAGTCCTGTCTCCTACAGTCAGAGAGAAAAGCCCCATCCCCTCTATAATCACCCTTTGGGTATTTGAAGACTGCTATCAAATCCTGCCCTCAGTCTTCTCTTCTCCAGACTGAAAAACCTTAGTTCTTTCAGCCTTTCCTCATAAATCTTGTTTCCCAGGCCCTGAATCATTTTTGTTCTTCAGTGAACTCTCTCCAATCCATCTATGTCCTTTTTTGAAGTGGACACAGCACTCCAGACGAGGCCTCGCCAGTGCTGAATAGAGCAGAATAATTGCTTCCCTTAATTTGTAAGTGACGCTCCTATTAATGCAACCCAGGATGTTGCTGCCTTTTTTGTCAAAAAAAAATGCACTGTTGACTCATTACAGTGGACCATAAACTGAATACCTAAGCATTGGCAATACATAGGGGGTGCATGCAGGTACATGTGCACCTCCTGAGATTGGCCATGCACCCCCTGGAAGCGCCAGCCACGAAACTGGTTCCCCACTTGGATCAGGGCATGGGGCTTTAGTTCTTCCCTGCCGCCTTCGCTGGTGAATTGGCATCGGCATGCTCTTATAAAGTGCATCCACGTTGGTGCCGGCTTTTTCTCTTACGGCGTCCTTGCCCCTGTTGGCTGCAGTTCGGGGTGCTGCCAGTAAGTTCTGTGGCATGGTGAACCCACCACTGCTGCCATGCTCCCATGGCTCAGCATGCAACGGTACCACAGGCAGGGCTCACGGCATGGTGATCCTGCTGTTGCTGCCACATTCCCATGGCTCACCATGCTAGGGGCTGCAAGCAGGGTCTGTGGCACAGTGGTCCTGCTGCTGCTGCTGCCATGCTTCTGCAGCTTGGCATGTTGCAGCACTGCCGCAAGGCCTGTGACATGGCGATCCTGCTGTTGCCGCCAGATTCCCGCAGCTCGGTGACTTCACTGCCCCTGCCACAGTCAAGTATAAACCTAGGGCCTGAGCCAGGTTATGAAGTCTAGCCCAGCAAGCTGCAGAATGAAAGGCTTCTCACGCAGAAGGCTGCAGGAGGATGGAGGATGCTTGGCTCACTTCTGAACTTCCCTGGGAACTCCCAATAAGATGCTGATGTCTTACACAGGAATACAACTGAGAGTAAGAGGAAGACTTGTATAAGGCAGAGAACCACTGTTGAAGTTTGCACCTAGAGTGGGTTAAGTATGTTATAGTCAGTGTGCAATTTAATTGGGTGGTTTGGGTTTGGGACTATCAGAGGTTGGCAGAGGTCCTAGAAATGTCTGAGGGCATGTAAGTATCCTGAGCCTACCAGGGACTAGTGACTCAGGACATGGAGTTAGCTTTAGCTCAAAAGCAGGTGGTAGCTAAGAGAGAAATGATAGCCTAACTCAGCCAGAAGCCAAGCAGGGCCAGGGGGCCCAGGCAGATAGAGCCAAAGTAGAATCAGGGGGCTTAGGCAGTGCCAAAGCAGACCAAGAACCCAAATCATGGTAGAGATGGGACCAGAGGACCCATAGAAGGCCATTGGTCTTTGGATCATTGCCCAAAGTAAAGCAGCGGCAGGACCAGGGTAGCCCAGGTAGAGCCAGGAACAATCAAGACAAGAACTGGAGTCTGGAAGCCAGGTCCCATGCACTTGGCCTGAGATAGAAGGCCAGGAAAAGGAGCAGAGGCTGGTAAGGCTGCGGCCGCAACAAGGGAGTGATTCTACAGTAACATCTGCAAGGCATAAGCAGGGCCATAGGAGAGGCCAGAGGCCATGAATAGACATTAAAGCTACAGGTTCCCTGAGGACAGGTAGTTCAAGATGGGTAAAACTGAGACCGGAGCTCTGTTGGCTCTAGATTTAGGATCCAGATATCTTGTTCAGGGCAGGGGGACCCACCCTCAAACCACCCACGACCTTTCCATTCGGTAATAGGCAAATGTATTGATACACAGTGATAATAGGAAATATACAAACAAGCAAGCAATTCTATACATCTACCAGTTCTAGGGTTGTCATCAAAGTACATCTGGCCAGGACACGGTCTTTACGCTGAGTCTTTCTTAGATTTCAGATGTCAGCATGGCATGTCAGCAGTCTGGAGGTAGGGCCGAGGCCTACAACCCCCTTCCAGTGGGGTGTATGAGATGGGCTGCTGGTATGCCCTCGGTCCATGGAGGCTTGGGGGACCCTTCCTGGGGGATGGTGGTGGGGATGTAGACCTCTCCCAGGGAGGAGAAGGAGGAAGAGCAGGGAGGGATGGAAAGTAAGAGAAGGAAGGCTCCTTTGTTAATCTCAAGTCTCTGCTTTTATATTCTCCTTCCTTCCTGATGACTCTTCATTTGTAGCCATCTCTGGTTGGTTGTCTTTCTGTGGTCACATGTCCATGTAGCCTTCCAGGCCTTCTCCTAATTTGGTCTGTTCCCCCAAAACTGGGACTCTTCCTGCTCCGGAACCGTGTAGATAGTATTACTTTATCTCATGTTATGGGCAGTATGGTACATACTCCCTTGGTTCCCAGGCTGTTTTTCCAGACTATGTGTCCTTGTTGTGTTAGATGGTATGGTATATGCCCCCTCAGTTCTCGGGCTGTGTCCATCCATTTGGTTTGTCGTGCTAGACAGCCTGTCTGCTTCGAGGGCTGTATGGAACTCTGTGTAAAGTCTAGGCTCTTACAAATGAATTAATCGCTGCTGCCTGTCTTGAACCCTTATAATGCATCTATCTATACCTATAAACCAGATCCCAAAAAACAGTTCTTTAAATACCATTTTCAAGCCACCAGGGTCTGGGAGGGACCTCCTGTGGCCAGAAGAACTGGGGTTTGCTCTAGGACCCTTAGGCAGCCTCCCTTTAGATCAAACAAATACATCAAGGAATGCCAGGCAAATGCAAAGGGGAGGGTACCTTAGAGCTGGAGCAGGGCAAGGGTTGCACGGTCACCAGGGTGCATCACAGCCACCACTGGAGCCATAAACTTACTCCATCTGTCTCATCAGAATGGTGCAGGAGCAAGGTCTTAAGAGAGCCTCCTTAAAGTACACACAGCTCTTCTGGACATTAGAAAGTAATGGCTCTTGGATAGTTTGATGGATTTGAATAGATTACCAGTTGCTAGAGCCCTCCTATTTCCTAAAACACAAATAAAAGATAGCATAGAAATATATTGATTACAAACCAAAAGTTAACCAACATTTTTTCTTTTAGGCACTCAAAGCGATACAGAAAGTACAGCAGGAGTGTTAAAGTCACTGGCCTGGATCAGTGGGGCTGTGTCTGCAGCACAGATCTGGCAGTGTGTAGTGGCATGGGGCTGTGTTCAAGTGCCAACATGTGTCTAGAAGGTAGCCATCAATGGCCATGTTCATCAGGGCCTAGGGACCCTGAATTCTGGGGCAAGGCACACCCCTCCCCAACTTCCAGTAGCCTGCCAGATTGTTGGCAGGCTGGGTGGAATGGTTCTGAGGGCTGGATCTGACCCACAGTCCACATGTTGGACACCCCTGGCTACAGGATTGCTATTGTATTTAAATATATGACACTCTAATGGGATTCCATAAACATTTATAGAAACCAAATTTGGACTGTTCTAAAAATAGAGAATAGGCCAATGGTCATAAAATCTATTAACTATTGAAATATTTTTTCTTTTTAGATTTATTTTCACTTAAAATTAGTGTTCAGTCTTTGTTTGCAGTTAAACATATCCTACTTCATTGTGAATCCAAAAGCAACAGCCATAAACCCCATCCAGAAGGTAAAACATACCAGTTTTCCTCCAGTCATTTTGGTAATTTAAAAGAAAAAAAAAATGAACTGTATAACTAGAAAAATGGTTTTTTTTTTTGTTTTTTTTTAACCTTTTCAGTTTTAATAAACAAAATTACCCTTATATATGTTGCTTTTATCAAATCAAGACAATTCAAGAGCTATGGCTTCAGCAATACCTAACATTTTTCCCTTTACAAAACTTTTATTGAGGTTTTGAAGTGCTTTGAGTGATGTTATAAAACTTGAGTGCAGCAGTAGAAACCCCAAAGGGTAATTAAGCATAGCACAGAAGAGAGAATTTATGCTTTCCAAAAGTTAATGTTTTGAGTATGCGTATGTAAATTTTCCTTTAAAAAATAAAATCTCAGTGGACATGTATGAGACATTCCAACAGTCTATGGATCATTAACCTTTTACACAGCTGCAGACAGACATGGGGATGCTATTAAGAATTTGAAACATTGTGATTTTAACCCATGGATTATTGACTTGATCAAGTCAATGACATTTTGTATATTTATAAAGTAATATGAATATGATGTATAATTTAGTTCCTGTGTGCAATAGGTGGGCACTGCACTTAATATCCCCTAGCCTAGACTCAAAATTTATATTTTAATAATAAGAGCCTTGGACATTTTTATCCACAGTGAGCCAACACTGAAAAAACCTAGCTCTAAATCTCTGCTTTGCTTTGGACAAACTAGATTTCAACTTCATCTCATCCCATTTCTAATTCATATTGATTTTTTTTTCCTTAAATACACTTCTTGGGCTCCAGTATGGTATGTGCCTTTTACCAAGCTGATTAGAATAAATGGTTATTCATAGGGAAAGGGTAGGGAGATCTATGATGAGACAGGAGTCCTTGGAGTTGAATGTTCCATCCAAAAAAAGACGTCTTTCTTCAAAGTGTTTGTGCTGTTTATCTGGTAGGCAGGAATTAAAGTACCTCATACAGGTTTACTAGGTTTAAAGGAGAGAAAATCAGAAATGAAGGAGAATCACTTTATTGTACTTTACCAACCACTTCTGAAACTAGATTACAATTTGATACCTACAAATCTATTATCTCTTTCCAAAGAAGCCTCTAGCACCTTTTATGCTAGGCCTCCTGGAAATTAATCTTTCCTTTTCTTGGGGAAACTAAATGGGAAGTTCAAATAGGAAGCTCTCGGAGGATTCAGTATTGTTAGGAAAGGGCCAGGTGTGGGATTGTCAACACATTCTAATTTCAGTATCTTCTAAGTGATATTTCACTTCAAAAGATCTTTTCATGTTGAAATTGTAGTTCATTTAGAATTTTTATATTTTTAAAATATAAATGAAATCTGTCACAACCCAGTGGTTTTGGTGCCTCGGCACGGTGGAATTTTCCCGCCACATGAGAGCCTCTTGCAAAGGTAAAGTCTTTCTGTTGCTGCAGAAAACCCCCGGTGCAAGAGAGTTCCCGCCATTCGGATGTAAATTTGTGTCCCACTATTGGCCAGTTCTAAATTATGCACATGTGGCGGCTAGTAATTGGCTTGCTGGCCATTTAAAAATTAGCGCGACTTCCGCCCAAGTCGGAGAACTTTGAGCACACTGCAGAGTGCTTTTGAAGAGATCTGACTCGTGGCTGAGCTAATCGATAGCCTGATCACCTATCGATTCGTCTCCCCATCGCCGAGCGCAATCCCAGACGTATCCCTTTCCCTGCCGGCACAATTTGTAGACGGACATGCTGGCTTGAGCCCTGCCAGCTGGAACAACTAACATGGTTGTTCAGACGACCGGACCGTTTTTTGTCGCAACAGCAAGCGACGTAAGTAAAGTTTTACAACCATAAAGCTTTCTCGGCGTCTCTATTCACCAGCCCGCCCCGACGAACAAGTAATTATTGAATCACCTCAAGTCGGCTTTAGCCGTCCAAGACATGGCGACGAGGATGGGATTAAAAGGCACGGTGATGGAGAAGAACCTCATCAGGTGCTATCCCTTGGGGAGTTCGGATGTATAATGGGGAGCGACTGGGTCTATTATCAACCTCCGGAGGAAACCTCGACCATATCCTTAGCCGGGGTGAAAGCGCGGAAGGCAGAGAAGCTGACCCCCACTCAAGAGTTCGCTCAATGCATTTGGTACTTGAGGGAAGGAGGGGAATCCACCTCCACGGATTGGTTTAACTGTCCGGAGTTGGTGCCGGAATCGCGGGGTCATGAGCTTCTCGTTCAGCTCCAGGAGGATTTGGAAACTAAGGGCCGTCATGTGCCGAGATGGGGTCTAACCAAATGGAAGAAGGGAAAAATGATAAATGTGCTATTCCGTACAGTAGTGAGTCTACTAAGGGAATACGCAAATTTAGAGGCACAGATGCATACGGCGGGTAAGGAGTCGCTGGAGCAGGCAGCAAAAGGCTCCGGAGCGGCGCTTGTTAATAGCACCGGCCGCATGATACCGCTAGCAGAAAATGGCGCTGAAAGAAGCGCGAGCCATCTGGGGAACCCGGAAAGGAGGGGCGGCAATGGGAGGAGAGATATATCCAACGTTCTCAGATGAAGAATTTAACTCTCTCTACCACAGCTCACCCAGTAGCTGTGACGAAGCATGTTGCAGATGAGGATGGTGCTACACGTACCACTATTATCTCACGCACACGCACCAGATCAGAGATTCAAGAGCTTTGTAAGGAATCTAAGATAAGATCAGGAGAAACCTTGGCAATGTGGTTAGGGCGGTTAATAGTAGAATTCGGATCTGACACCTTGGATAAAGAAGAAGCAAGTGCCTTGACCCGACAGGCGACATGGAGTGGTGGACGTGCTACCGATTTGAATGTGGTCACAGACAGTGCCCACTGGCCCATCCCGATCCCAGTGCTCGTAGTGGGACAGGTAACCCACAAATTTCACACCTGGCACGAAGGTCTTCCACAGAAGGCTACTGCAGAGCAACTCCTCCTGGCTATAGTTGGAGTGTCATATCTCTCATGGAGCCCGAGAACAAATCCAATGGGACTAACAGCCATGCAACGAAAAGAGAGATGGGCTCATCGCCACCTATTGGACTCCGGGGCAATCCCAACACCCTTGGAAGCTATAGAGGCCTGCGTGGAGGTATACGGAGGAGCAAATGCCGTTACACTCCGACTCTTCTTGAACCCAATGGCAGGTCAACCGGTGGGAAATCTCTTGGGCCATCTCCCACGTCTACAAGCACTTATGCAACAAAGTGAAGAAGCTTCTGATACCATAAGGGACCGATCTTCAATATGCCCAGCCAGAACACTGAGACCCAGACGGCAAGAATTTATCCCTCGACGAGAGCAAGGGTGGTCACCCCCAGGAACCCTGAAGAAGAGAACCCTGAGGGAAAGAACCATGTTTGGTTTTCTTCTCTCCCGCACCGGACTTACAAAAGCGCAGCTATGAATTTTGGGAGAAAAGGGCCAGTCCCGTCTGGCTGAAGCATTGGGATTTAAATTCGAGGACTCCTCAAAAAACGAGTGATGGCCGTCGGCTCCGCCGGTGGCCTTCTCCAGTTCAGACCTGACCCTACTGATTCTCGACCATACGCCGAACTCACTGTTTACAATCCTACTGATCCGGATGACCAACAAGCATTCTTCCTTCTCGATACTGGAGCTCAGACCAATGTGGTGACCTCAATGATACCTCATCAAAAGACTGCCAAAACGATCAAGGTACAAGGGCTTAACGCTATCGCTGTCACAACGAAGGTCAAATTTTGGGTCCAAGGCTACCGGTATCCCCTAGAGGCTGTCCTAGGGGGCATCAACATTTTAGGAATCCCGGGGATAAAAGCGCTTGACCTTAAAGAACAAGTGCTACAGGCATTACCCGTTATTATCCCAGAACAGGATTGGCATCGACCTACGCTTCATAACAACTCCACCTGGCGATATCGACCAATCCCGACTAAGGGATCACTAAAGCAGTCCCTTATTGACCTCCTGAGGTGGCTCGAACGACGATGCTGTATTAAGACTGTAACAGCTAGCACCTACCTGTCATCAGGATGGGGGGTAGCGAAACCTGGAAAGCCTAATGAAGCCCGGTTGGTTGTAGACTATCGAGAAGTCAACAAAAGGTGCCAAGTACTTCAACAACCTAATCCATCTACTCTGCCACAGTGTATGTTTGAGATGGCACAGTTCCAACAAAGTAAGTGGGTTGGAGTTACATTGGATCTTAAGAATATGTTCTTTTCCATCCCGATAACTGACCTGGAAGGAATACTAAACATGTGTATTGATGGCATCATGTATAGGTGGACAGTTTGTCCACAAGGATATCGTAACACTCCATCACTAGCCACAGGTGCCATGAATAACACCCTGAAGAATTTTTGAGCTTCGTATTCTCTTCCTCAAGAGAAGGAACTAAAGATCTGGAGTTACGTGGATGATACCGCCATCATGGGTCGTGATAGTTCCATAGTTACTAGTATAGTCAGTCAACTAGTCGCTCACCTTCAGAGTGAGGGATGGACAATCAACCGAGGACAAGTCGTGTTTGCAACCTGTAGATGACATTACGTTCCTTGGTACTCGATACATCGGTTCCATCCACCACGGAATTTCTCATGAGGGTCCTGATGTCGATCCATTGAAAACATTCTTCCCTACAACCAAGAGGCACTTTCAACAGCTGTTAGGTCATTTGAATTGGTATCGACATTATGTTGAACCTGGTGATTTGGCACTCCTCGCCAAATTGCAGCCACAGACCTGTAACAAGTCCCGAAAGTCCACACCTTGGACAAAAAGAGATCAGCAGAACCTGCTTTGCCTGCTAGCTACGGTTAAAGATACACAACTCCATGCCATCGATCTGGGCGAGTCACTAACCGTAACCCTTGGTTTCACTACCAACCATGTGTGGGCTGTCGCACATAATTCTCATGATGAGCTAGTATATACAACCCATAGGACACTTCAAGCGGCACAACATGGATATGGAGCTATAGGAAAAATCCTCCTAGCCGAACAATTGGTGGAGCCTTTAGCAAGGGGGCATGGGACGTTACGCGCTCCCGGTGCCACATTGTTACCCTTGCTGGATGCGGACAGAGTTGACCCGCATTTTCAGGGAGAATCTAAGACCTGGAATACGCTAGTACTTGCCCACCATTATAATTGGCATTGTTGGAGGTTGGAAGACACGGTATCTGATCCGAGCCCAGAGGATGAGAAGATCCCTACATTGTATGGAACTTTTGCCCCGGCATGGATGGCCTCGGACGGAACCTCCTGACATGGCGGAGGCTATGGATATTATTGTAAAGCTTGCAACGATAAGGAAATTTTTCAAGCTGACCCAGATGATAATTCGGCTCAAAGATGTGAATTATTAGGATTCCTTAAGGTACTGGAACATTGTTTGACACATCATAACGATACACTCCCAGTTCCGATCATTGCAATTGATTCGCAATACATTTATAAAATTCTTACGGGTACAGCTTTTCCATCTGAACATTTGAATGATTGGCAAGATATTTGGGAAACGTTAACTAAATTCGTGCGCCTCCCGTTAATTAGGCACACTAAGTCCCATCGTCCAGACACCGATCCAGTGCATGTGGTAATTGATAAGCTCTTGGAAGATCCACTCCGAACTGACATAGCCTTGCCTGTCATATCTACCACTGATCCTGAAGTAAATCCGTTCCTTGCATGGCTTCATGAGAATTGGGGTCACCCAGGACCATGAGCTTGCCATCAACTTTGGTGCCGAACCCTTACGGAGCCGGCTTCATACGGAGCTCGGCGTGATTGGGAAAAAGTAGCTCAGCACTGTGAGATATGTGCTAAAGAAAAGTGTCATAGAACCAAGCACCAACTAGGAGCTTTCGATCCTTCGCAGTTTCAAGCAGGAAAAGTTTGGCAGGTAGATTTACTGGGACCTCTTCCAGGGTCTAAACCGCCAAATAAAGGACTGCTTGTTGTCGATTTGGGAACAAGACAGTTACAGGTTGTCCCCCTACGAAAAAGCAATGCTACTGCTGTCACTTTTGCTTTGACCGCTGTATTTGCTACTTGGCAACCTCCTCACGAGATTCAATCTGATGGAGGACCCCCGTTTAACTCAAATGCCCTGGACAAATTCTCCCGTCTTTATAATGTAGCCTGGCATCTTCATTTGCCATACCATCCACAGTCCAACGGTGTTGTGGAGAGACACATAGGTCTGTATAAGGAGCAGCTTCACCTTAAAGGAGGAGGGACATTTAAGAACTGGACTAAATTTAATCACGATGTTCTCATTTCACTAAACACCACTAAACCATTACGAGACGAAGCTAATGTCCAGAAACCTCCACCTTGGGAGCCCAAGTTCCAACCTGACGAGTTAGTGTGGATTTCGATACCGCACCCCCATCAGTCTCATCCACAAGTTCACAAAGGGACAGTTCAACGACCGGGACAATATCCCAATACTTATTCTGTCCAATTGGAGGAGAAGCCCAATCGTCCTCCTATTATCGTTCATCACAACTGGATGACGCACCATTCTAACCTTCACCCAGTATCCTTACAGTAAATCCAATTATGAGTCTTTTGTCTTGTGTTGTTGTTTTCTCTCTTCACAGGACTGACCCTAGAAAAAGGGTAATCCACAGCTGCCCGAGTGTGAGATTCATCAAGCACCAGACGACAGTTTGTTCGAGTTAGTAGAGTGATGGTTATGAAGGAGACACGGAGACGGGGAACGTTTATTAGCTCAGGACTTGCTATAATACTGTTTTCTCGTTTTATTAAACATTTTATTGACATTGTCTGTTAGTAGGAGAGGACAGACTGATTACCAGACGAAGGAAGTCCCAAGTCACTGTTCTCCAATCAGACGAGGATCAACAGTTGTTGTTATACGTTTGAAGTTATTGTATTTTATAATTTGTAGAAAAGACCGGTCTATCAAGTTGTTTGTATAATATATTACTGGTTGTTAAAGCTTTGCCAGGTCGGTAAGTCCCGAAACAAAGATGCTGGATGATAAACTCATGTGTCTAAAATTCCAGTTGTGCCGTTGGCAAGGGGGCATGTCACAACCCAGTGGTTTTGGTGCTTCGGCACACTGGAATTTTCCCGCCACATGAGATCCTCTTGCAAAGGTAAAGGCTTTCTGTTGCTGCAGAAAACCCCCGGTGCAAGAGAGTTCCCGCCATTCGGATGTAAATTTGTGTCCTGCTATTGGCCAGTTCTAAATTATGCACATGTGGCGGCTAGTAATTGGCTTGCTGGCCATTTAAAAATTAGTGTGACTTCCGCCCAAGTCAGAGAACTTTGAGCACGCTGCAGAGTGCTTTTGAAGAGATCTGACTCGTGGCTGAGCTAATCGATAGCCTGATCACCTATCGATTCGTCTCCCCGTCGCTGAGCGCAATCCCAGATGTATCCCTTTCCCTGCCAGCCCGATTTGTAGACGGACATGCTGGCCTGAGCCCTGCCAGCTGGAACAACTAACGTGGTTGTTCAGACAACCGGACCGTTTTTCGTCGCAACAGCAAGTGACGTAAGTAAAGTTTTACAACCATAAAGCTTGCTCGGCCTCTCTATTCACCAGCCCTCCCCGACGAACGAGTAATTATTGAATCACCTCAAGTCGGCTTTAGCCGTCCGAGACAAAATCTTTTACAATGAATGAAACAATGGGGGTTTGGGGGTTTTTTTGGCCTAATATAATTTTTTTTTTTTTTTTTTTGGTCCAGGTTACCATTCACTTATTTTTTGCGTCTCATGCATACTCAGAATAACTGAAGTTCCTAGCACTTCTACCCCATAAGCATGGGTTATTTTTGGTAATATCTTTTATTGAACCAATTATATAGTTGGCAGAGATGTTAGAGAAGTTTCCAGGCACAGATTGCCCTTGTGTCCTTCCTCAGACCCTGTGTCTTTCTTCTTCAGATCTGAGAAAAAAAAATTGTTTCCAAAAGCTTATGTAACATCTCTCCTATCTGTACTGTTGGCTCCATTAAAAATGTATATCATCAAAAAAAACAACAACTACAAACCCATTTGCTTCTTGCATAGTCCCTGGTCCATCATGGCTACAACAATGTTTTATTCTTCCTGCTTTTACTGAATATAGTTTTGGGAGCCTGGGACTTTACTGTAATACATTTCTCTGGATGTCACTACATGTGCACTTTGGTGCATAGTAGAGTAATTTGCTGCAGTGTAAAGCATCATAGTCTACATGTGTGACACTCTTAGACTTCAGCAAACTAATTTTCACCTAATGACTGTGCCTAAATACATGTATAAATGCTGACCCGGGCATAAATTGAACCTGGTCAGCCCAGGGCGCAGGGAACCAGACCCCTGCTTACTGCCTAGCCACATGGCTCTGCTTTTTGGGAGCTCTCGTGACTAAGCCAGCCTCTCTGCCACCCAGTGTCATAACTTGGAGCCTGGGCCTGAATCCCAAGCTCTCTGCCAGCCCAGGTCTGTTCTGCCCCAGCTCAAGCTGCTGCAGTCCTGGGTGCATGTGTAGATGCTGCGCCCAGGAGCCATTAATTCTAGCACAACCTATGCTGGAGTGTATTGCATTGCACTAATAGCATGTGTAGAGGCACCCAATCAATAGTCTCCAACCTGAAAGAGTTTGTTGGACACCTGAGGAAAAGAGATATCAGGTTGGAGAACTCTTTAAAAAATGCTTTCCTTTCATTAACCCTCTCATTTTTATTATGCTAAAAATTAAATCTTTACTAGACTAAAGGCAATATGCCCATGTTTAGGGATCCCTCCCCACTTTTTGGCATGCCTAATTCTGTAAATCCCACTTGTAGCATTTCTCAGTTGTGAGTCTCTATGAAGTGGCTAGTGTAGGAGAAGTGGGTCCTACTTGCACATACAAATAGCCATTTTTACTAAGCATTTTGGACTGTCTTTTGCATTTATGTTCTAGCAGTTTTGTTCAGCAAGGTGATAGCTGACAGGAGTTCAATAGCTCACTGTAATAGACAGACTGTCCTATATTGAATGGATCGATGCTGTGATTAAATGTTGTAGATGCAGGCTGGTTGGGGTGACCAAACCTGTTTGGTACTATTGATGTTCTTCTGAAACCCAGTGAACCATTTGACCAACTATTGTAACATATTATAGAATGATAATTACAGACAGGGCATTTGGTAATGGAATCGCTCTCTTTTGCACGTCCACAGAAGATAGCCATGCTATTTTCAAAAAGCACAATTGGACTGCTCCAGTTCAGTGGCTGCACAAAATCATTTAGGGAGCTCAGGACAATTTAGCTTAACATCCAACAGATGAGGCATATTAAAGTGCAGTCACTTGTCGGGTATGGAAAACCAGAAATGTTCCCATCTCTAGTTAAATGGACACTGAATTTCTACCTATCTGAAAAGATGGGATGAAGGTTTAGTCTGTCTCGCAATAAACATGTAGGGATTGAAGGATAAATCTAATTCTCAGATCTGAGTGTCACATCTCATTTGCTTCTGCTTCTGAATTTGTGTTAAAGAGAACACTGCTCTTCATGGAATGTTTTGCCCCATAATCCTGGAGTTGCTCTTTCAAAATATTTTTCTCCTTTACAAATATGAAACAAATCTTAAAATGTCACTAAGTTAGGAAAGGATTAATGAATCCATTGTATAAGTAGACAAACCAAGAAAAAGACCAGCAAAGTCACTAGCTTAAAGACCCACAGAGAGCCAAAGGCAGAACTAACAGTAGAACCAGAACCCTGGCACCTAGTTCTGTTCTGTTAGTAACAAACTGTTTTTCCTCATATTTTAACACCTGAATTCTCACATATCAGTGAACTGATAAATGTATGGAAAACTATTTAGCCCAGTCTTCTATTTCAGGGGATAAATTATATAAATGTGGTCTTTAGAAACCTACGGTGGAAAAGTCTCAGTGCTCAGTGGGAGTGTCACAGCACAGGGTCCCCAGGGAATGGCCATGATGTCCCTAAGTCTCCGTGCCAATTTTCCCCTCTAGGTGCCTTCTTTTCTTTCCTGCCACATCTTGTTGGTATAAATAATAAACTGGGAGGGTGCCACAAGTTTGGGTGCAGTCGCAGTCCTTTTAGACACCATAGATCCCATGGGTTCTTGAAACCCCTAGCTGGGTCCCATTCCAAGTCAGTGCCTCATGGGACACACTAAGCCTTATGGGCTAGATTCATGGCTCCAAAACCTCCCCTTTACCATGCCCCATGCCTCGCAGGTGGTATATTCATAATGTCTCCTGAATCCAATCTTGACCTAACTCAGTCTCCTGTGGTTCCTGGGTTCTGCGGGCCCTGTCACTGCACCCTTTCTGGCACTGGAGCTGTACACAGTAGCATGCCCCAAAGAGGCCTCCTCCTCCCCTATTAGCCTCATTCTGTTCCACCAGTACAAAGAACAACCTAAACAGAAGCCCCTGGGCTACAACATAACAATAAGACTGGAGGACTGACTCTGCCCCTTTAAGGCAAGCTTCACCCTCAGTATTGTAAGCCTTCAAGCTTCAGGTACCTTTATGAGCTTCTGGAGTCCTATCAATCTTGCAGCCAGCAGGTCAGGCCATCAAATGTCCCCAGGTAGGTCTTTCATGCAGGAGATGTTTCCCCTGGCAAGTGCCAGAGAACTCACACCTACCAGCCCCAGCCCTGGGGCTTATATGTGCCCAGGGCCCTGCCTCCTTTTGGTCAGCTGACAGTGTGCAAGTGCCAGCTAATTCCCCCATTAGCCTGCTGCCTGGGCAACCTACAGCTGTGGAGCTCTGCCTCCGCTTGCAGGCCTTTCTAGCTAGGCTGTTTCTGTTCTTAAAGGAGCAGGCATGCCTTAGTGCCCTATGATGGGGAGGATAATAAATTATTTGGCTCTGACCACATTTCAAATAGCACAAACAGGCTGTAGGAGGGAACTTATCTACTACCCCTTGCACATGTTTACACAAGATGCTACATTGCCATAGTGGTGAGCTACAGCGATGTAGCTTGTCACTATGGTGATGTAGCGTCGGCAGGCACAAACCATGACACTGACACTAGTGCCCAGTCTGTTGCTAGTGCATGGTAGGGTTGGAAATTACGTCTGCACTGCCGGGACCATGCAGTAACAGCAGGTTTCCACTCAAGGGCTGCGTCTAATGTGTTCCTCTTACTGCACAGTTGTTACTGAGCAAGTCATTTAGTACTTGCTGTACATTTTAGCATATAGATGTACCCCTTGAGTGTGAACCTGGATAGAATTAATCCTGGGGGAAAAGTATTTACACATGTGCCTACAACAACTGGAAGATTTAAGTCCAAATCTTTATCACCGATCCTTTTCTAAAGGGTTTGTATTGCATTCCAGGAATGGAATCAACCAGTTCTTCACTTCCTTTCCATTATCAGAACTATATTTTGATTCTGTTTTTATGCAACAAAACTGAATGAGAGAGTCTGTACAAAATTGAATTTTAATCCCTTCAGATCCCAATGGTTTGCTAAAGCAATGTATTCATTTAAAAATATAGAAAATAGGACACTTGCTAGTTCCAAATTACACTACATATACATCTTTCTCTGAAGCCTCCTAGAACCTCCAATCTAGGAGGTTTAGGAGAATGATGTATATGTTGTATAGTTTGGAACTGGCAAGTGTCCCATTTTCTATATTGTAAACTATGTTTTAATGAATGCATTGATTTAGAAAATCACTGAGATCTGAAAGAATTAAAAACATTTATTCACAAAATGGTGTATACTGAAAGCGTCTGGCAACATAGGGCTTCCTTTCCCTAACACTTTCCCTTTTCTGGCAAGCTCTAGAAAATGTCTTTGTCTGAGCTCATGCAGCCCATGTCAAAGGGAAGGAATAGTATACTGGTGTCTTGGTTTTCTCCAATACCCTCTACACTTAAATGCTGAGGACCAGAAATGTGGAATAGAGATATGTTTAGTAAATTGGAATTTTTGAGAAAATTTACAGAAATATGAAAGTAAGGAAGCAGAATGAGCACCTGCCTACTATCCAGAAATAGTTGGGGGGAAAAAAAAGGGAAAGTTATCACAGAGAAAATTCAGTTTTAAGTTTAATATACTAGCTTATACCAGAGTCAGCTAAAATGGCAAATGTTTTTGGTTACCCAGTGAGCTCTTTCCCTGCCCAGATTTTTTTTTTTTAATATCCTATTTCTAATATTTTTATTACAAGAACCAATCAGAATAATTCATATTTTCTGTTCGGGGGCTCTCCAAGTATGTATTTTGATTTTTATTCCTTCTTCTTTAGCATTTAGCCAAGTGAAACATTTTATTCCTTCAACTTTTCATCATCAGAAGTCTAGTACTGCCAGTCCAAAACATTAAGACATGGGGGGGGGGGGGGTGTATGTTAATAAAAATGGCTTAAATGTCCTAATAATATAATCAATGCAGTAACATTTTTATTCTTTTTCTTGATCGTATAGCTTTTGAGAGTTCACTTTGAATTGTATTTTCTACTTTTTGTTCAAGATAATGACTAAAAATGTCCCTTGTCCCTTTAAATGGAAACTAAGATAACCATGTAGTCCCTTGATTTCTTTTAGAAACCTCCACCTGCACTGTACTCTGGAGTAGATTAATTAGCTGCACAATAAAACATTACTATCTACATGTGTCATGGTATTAGGCCATGGTAAACTAATTAACCCTGCTGTAAGTTAAGGGGACAATACTATCGTATGGTGAAGTAATGAACTGTGATTAAATGCATGTGTAGACACTGACTGCAGGTGTAAATTGTACCTGGTCAGCCCAGGTAGCAGAAGGCCAGACTCCTATCCTCTGCCTAGCCACATGACTCTTCACTTTCAACATTCTCATGCCCCAGCAAACCCTCTACTGCCCAATACCATCACCCAAAGCCCATAGCTGAGTGGGGCAGGAGTATTCCTGGCTGCTCCACCCCAGCTGCTCCGCCCCAGCTCAAATTGCTGCTGTCCTAGGCACTAGGGCTATGCAAAACAGCACCATTTCATTTCAACTTGTGTTTCTCTGTTTCAAAGGGACAGTGTTTTGTTCATCATTTTGTTTCATTGCAAAGCACTGTTCCATTTCGTTTCATCCAAACTGTTTTGATGGGTTTCAACGTTTCGCCCATAGGCTATAATGGGGAATCATGAAAATGCCTATAACTTTGTCATTTGTTGCCTGATTCAGATGAAGATTTCTGGGATGGTAGTCCTTTCTGCAGTCATGATGGCTGCCAAGTTTCAAGGAGATGGGTATAGGGGCTTCTGGGAAACAGCACCTCAAGATGCTGACAAGCAAAACGTGTCACTTGCTGGCAGTGGCAGCCTCCTGCCATCCTGCATACAGATCTGGGGTCCCACACCCCAAGGATGGCTGTGGGTCTATGCCAGATTTCTCCCAGTGGTGTGGGACCCCAGATCTGCTCTTGGAATGACAGGAGTCCGGCAGTGCTGGGAGGACAGGTTGAGCTCCGTGGGGCTGGCAGAGCTAGTTGGAGTGCATCCCTGGCTCTTCCTGCCACCCGTCACCAGGCTGCACTCCGAGTGGCTCCACCAGCCCCACGGAGCTCAGCCTGGTGGCAGGAGAGCCAGTGGTGGAGCTGCTCAGGGTGTAGCCCTGGCCAGTGGCTCTCCCCCACCTCCCGCTACTAGGCTTAGCTCCATGGGGCTGGAGGAGCCGCTCAGAGTACAGCCCAGTGGCAGGAGTCAGGGGACAGTCAGGGCTGTGCTCTAACCGGCTCTGCCAGCCCCACAGAGCTCAGCCCAGTGGTGGGAGGTAGAGCGCAGCCCTGGCTTTCCCCTGCTTCCCACCACCAGGCTGAACTCCATGGGGCTGGTGGAGCCAGTTGGAGCACATCCCTGGCTCTCCCCCACCTCCTGCCAACAGACTGCACTCAAGCAGCTCTGCCAGCCCCACGGAGCTCAACCTGTCCTCCCACCACTGCCGGACTCCTCCCGGGGTTGTGGGCCCCCCCAGATCTGCATTTTGAGTGCGCTCATTTTGCTTTGAAGCTCTTTCAAAGCCTTTTGTGTTGTTTCGATTTTGCTGTTTCAAGCTCAAAACGCGTTGAAACAGCTTCAAAACAGAACACTTGTTGAAATTTTGCACAGCCCTACTAGGCACACTTACAGATGCTATGGCCTGGAGTAGTTTTCTCCAACTCGAACTGCAACAGAGTTTATTGCTTCAAATTAATTGAGCACCCTCTATGTTATCGCTTCAACTACTCTGGCATTTTCTTCAACATGTTGTTATCCTCCTGTATTCAAAACTGAACAAAGTATCTTAGTTGTTAACTTACTAGAGTGGTTTGCTTAGTCCTCTCCTTGCTCTGTGAAAACAGCCTGAAATGAATAAAAAGAGTTAAGGAACAGAGATGAGGAATGCTGCCAGTGATGAGGGACTGATATGCACCAGGTAATAATCTCTTGGAGGCTGGTGGCTGATAAATTGAGTGGAAGGGAAGCTTCAGTACCATAGGAAAACCAGGTTCAGCTCCCTGCTTTACTGAAGAGCTTAGCCAAACCACATATCTCTGTGCCTCAGTTCACTGCCTGTAAAAAGGAATTAATTTACTTCTCTACATCACAGGGGTACAATGAGGATGGATACATTTAAGATTGTGAGGTATTCTTATACTACATTAAAAGGCCCGTTTGCAGGAGATAAGGGAAAAATATATTTTGGAACAAATTCCACAGGGAATGGAGGGGATGGTGGATTTAGTCACTTCTCCAGGACTGTGAGTTTATTAGAATTAAGCTCAGATCTTTTGCATAAAATATGCCTTGATTTCATTGCTGTCAATCCTTTCAATTGTTAAGAATCATTTCTTGTAAACAAATTTTAAAAAATTAGATTGCCACAGGCAAAAGTAATTTATATGTAGGAATTTTCCACTTCATGTGTAAGCAACTTAGGCATTAAAGGAGGCTTTCAAATGAATATTAATTCTTTATTGTTTTGCTTCTGAGAGAGAGTGCAAGATCATCATCCTTCCTCTTTCTCCTTATAATTGTTGCTTCTAATTGATAGAAGGCTTGGATGATACAAAATCCTTCTTTTCTACTGGCCATAATCACTGTCTATGACTGCAGGTTAAAGGCAGCAAAGTCGACACATTTAGTACACTGCTTGTATAACTCTAGCTGTAGGCAACAAATGGTGCTGAAGGTGCAGGTCAAGTCTATGAATCCTGTGAAACCAGCCCTTCAGGATTGTGAACCAAAAATAGAGAAGTCACTTATTTGACACACAGTTCCTTTTACAGAACCTCACAAATCCCTGTAATGTAAGGCTTGTTAACTCTGTCAACAGATGAAAGGAACTATAGAAAGGAAGATGTGCACAGACAAACCTTCTACTCTGCTTGACTTCTAAAAATGAATCTGTGTGCTATAAAAGACTAATGAAAGATTCAGCTACTTCAGCTTAAAAGGACCAACCCTGTTTAATATATGTTTTCATGTCAAACACTTCCCTGAAGTGGCTGGAACTGGCTGGTTAATTAGGAATTGGAAGACACTGAACACTCTATTTTAGAAGTCTACACTTTGTTAAAGAGGAGATATGGGGGTTTCTGGTTCTCATGTGCCACCTGGAGGATGGAAGCCAGCTGAGAAATTGCTCATCACTGAAGCATTTACCATCCTTTGATGTATGTAGTCTGTCACTTATTTCATTTTTAAACTAAACTTATTTGAATGTCAGGGTTAATATGACACCTTGGTCTCTATTAAGATGTCAGCATTTCCCAAAAACATCTTTCTATGTTGGAGTGGAGAGTAATTCTGGTGACCATATGATATCTGTTGACAGTTTTAGGGCTAGGTGCTACTTTCACTTAAATCAATGTAAAAAAAACTTTATTTACTTAAGTATGTTCAGGATTGGGCACTTCGGACTAAACTTCATCTTTATCTTCACATGCAACAGATGCAGGTTCACCCCCCCAGATGGTACAGGCGGTGCTTAGTATCTGGGTCTCTCACTTCCTGGGCAAGTGCCCAAGGTAATAGGTTATTGGGATAAAAGGTGGAGCCCCCCTTCCCCCCCCCCCAATCTTCTGAGGTCAAAATATTGTTCTTTTACTACATTTTTAGGACTTTCCTGGTATTATGTATATTCTTGGATGATGCTACTCTGCCCAGGCATTTTACAAAACAGAGGAAAGCTTTCTGAGTCTGCTCAGAGGACCACAGGATAAGTGTAGCTATACAAGTATAAATAAAATCCAACTTGGGTGTAATATGTAGTTTTGTGGCTATGTAAGCACCATTTAGGTGCATAAAACTTAAGTTGGAATTAGGTTTTAGTTTTTTAAAATCTACTATTGTATGTGTGTCTATGGCCCTGTCTACACATTACATTTAAGGCTTGATTAACCAGTTAATTCACCCAGAAAGGATGGGGAGAGAATTTTTGTTCTGGTTCTTCCTCCCAAGTGCATTTTATTCAATGCATATTGCATCACTTAGACTAATGTAAATCTGAAATGTCCTTTTAAGTTGTAGTGTTATTCTAGCTTACACTTAGGTTACAGAGGGCGGGATTTGACTTCAGTAATTTGTCGCCGATAATTAGTACACTTGCTCTACCTGACAAGCAATGTCTTGGAAGAAGTGTTATTTTGAGAGATGTCACTGCAGAGAGCTAGCAAATTGGTGTTGTATAAATTCATGGGTAAATAACAGAGGGCTGGAGAATGCTGTATATTACGTATTTATGGTCTTTATTTTTCTGAAGTCAGACACGTTGAGGTTTGCTATTAACACTTCACCTTTTTATCTCTCTCTTAAAATCCAGGTATGCTTCAAGGGTTTAGGCTGAACTCTAGGTTCTCCTTTCTCCTAAGGAGTCTGGGTACTATCTTTTTAACAGCCATTTCCTATACAAGGAAGGATTAAATGAGGGTTCCCAGTAGAAGGTTTACTAATAATGCAGTATAGGCCTATGCTATAGCCCCAGTGGGTGGGCAATACAAGCAGATGGGGAGCCATTGCTCTCTGTTTTATGTATTTTATTCAATTATTATTTAATGCAGAATGCATTCATAAAAATAGAAGCAAGGGCTCCCTCTTCCTGGGCTGTACCCATATCCTTGGGCCATGAAGTCGGGTTCTCTGTACTTCTCTTTCTGACCACATGAATCTTTCCCTCATCTGTAGTCAGTGACTCAGCCTCAAAAAATGTGGCACTCAGTCCTTTCTAGTCTGCTGCCTGGTGAAGTAGGGCATAGTTCAGGGTAAGTTTGATCTAAAAACGCAGCTTTCCTTTTTTTCTGGGTAAGTAAACACAGAACTGTTGGGCAAAAAGAAGGGGACACCATCTCTACCACAAGCATTGTCAAATAGTACCAGTTATGGCTTTTTCTCTGACTAAAGTCCCATGAATTTATGCCCCTGTGTGGCAATATTAAGTTACTCCAGAGTAGGTACTGTAAGCCAATTTTGGATGTCTAGGGGCTAAAATGGAGAAATTCAGGCTGCTTCACAGGGAAAAATCAGTAGTGTAACAGAGGAGGGGCAGGTGCCAACCTGTGGGGGAGGGCAGTATGGCCCCCTACCCCAAGAAGTGTATCTAGTGGGGGAAGGGCAGTGAATGGGGCACTGGGATCAGCTTCTCGGGAGCTCACACTGCTTGGCTGTTGTACCAGTGTGCAACGAGCCTGTCCCTTAGCTGCAGCAGCCTAAGCTTGTGCTGCTGCAGCAGAAGTTGGAGCCATACCAGCTGTCACCCAAATGCAGACAGCAGGGGCATATAATATTCCCCTCCCTGCTGTTCTCCAGTTCCCCACTCCTTAATGTTCCTGCTCCACCTCACCCCACCCCAATTCTGACCTAGGCAGTGAAAGAGCTCCTTATGCCTCTGGGGAAAATAGAATCCTATTTAGTGACTTAAATGCATACAAATAGTATAAGTACCACTCAGGTATATTTGAAGTGAAATAGGATTTGAGCCATGATTCTTCCCCAAAGAACTGGCAGTCTTACTGTGTGAGGTGAAATACAATGACTCTAGGTAACATGCAGTAAGGAGCACATGGGATGCAACTTAATGCATGAACTCATCGAATTGTGAAATAGGTATATGCACAGGTGGATAGATGGACTAAGGTTGTTTGTATGTTTGCTTTTAAATCAAGCCATTATTCTGATATCCTTAGCTAGGAAGTAGGGGGTGGGAAAAAGCCTTGCAAAATATTTTTAAAAAATGTACAAATGGAAAGAGTCTCCAGGTATACACAGGCTTTTATGAGTCTGATTTAGGGCACCTCTGTCACTATGCTACACTTCTGCTCCAAATGAAATTATGGCAGTGGCAGTGCAAAGAACATGAATGCACATGGGTAAGGTAAATTACTGGAACAGGTAGTAACAATGACAAAGAAGGCCATTAAAGGACAATTGTTTCACTTGATCAGCTTTGGGCTGTATTAAAATGTTGAAACTGTGGGTCCAGAAACTCCATCAGACTTCATCCTGGATTCACTTTCCTATCAACAGGAATGTATGCAAGGAATCCAATCTGCAGACTGACTGTTCAAGATCTTGCTGCAGGGATCAGTTTGAAATACAGAGATATCATGAGTCAGTGCTTTTTAAAATGTTCTCAAGGTCAAAAAAGTAACTGCATAAAAAAGCTATTCACCAACATGTCAACTCTATAAAATGTACTATGCCATGTATCACACATTTCTTTCTGACCAAAATATGATACTTACTAGTATTTCTTTTTTGCCAGTTATGGAGATTCAGCTGGTTTTATTTATTTATTTTTGGGTAGTGCACATTCAGCAGAAATCTAAACTGTAGTGGGCATTTTGGTTACAGAATCTCTGAAATTCTCCTAGCAGGACTACTGGAGAAAAAAATGGATTTGACGATAAACTTTGTCTCATGTTTGTCCATTGCTTGAGAGACTAACTCAAAAGTTCTTGATACATGTAAATTTTAAGCAGCCCATGGAGCTCTTAACTTGGGGATGGGCAAAATACAGCCTGCAAACAGGATCTGGGCCACCAATTGATTGTATTTGGCCTGTGGCTCCTCCTGTGGGATTTTTCATGGGGCTAAGCCCTGCCTGCTGCTGCCCAGGGCTGTCTATGCCACATTCCCAAGTGCAACTAGTTTTAAGTACTCTTTAAGAAGCTTAAAGTTATGCCAATCCAGGTTAGGTTTATGTCTCATCCATGCTACCCAGCTTGTTTTACACTAAGTTGTAGCCCCTCTAGGCTACATGTTAGTTTAAACACCCTACCCACCCCTCTCCCTCTGCTGGTCCAGATGAGGCTCACTGTTCCTCCTTTACCCTCCCCAGCACCCCAGATCCCTGCTTATTGCCTCTCCTGCCTTGCCCCCCACCACTTACTTGTTGCCATCCATTGTGTCTATCCCCATGGAGCAGGCAGGGAAGGGTTAACACAAATTCCTACTGTGCCCTCACATCAATACAAACCACATTGTCACTGGACTAAATAACAAGGAGTTGGTCATCCTTTGCAAGCGAAGATGACCACATCCAGTGTATGTGGGGGGGCGGGGGGGAAGGACATGTTGTTCAGGGAGAGGAAAGAAAGGAAACAGGAAAGAAAAAGGGAGGATGAAAAGAAAATGGGAGAAAGTGGGGGGAAAGGAGAAAGAAGAGAGAGGAGGGGGTGGAGATTAGGTTGCTTGGGTACGCAGGTGATTTATAAACCCAATCTTTGCCCTGAAGAATGCTTCAGCAGGGGCAGGAGAGTGATGAGGACTGGATACAAGAGGTCCTTATTTTCCTGGCCATGTGCATCCTCAAGGAGTACAACATCCAATTCTACTAATGTTATCAATTCTACCAAAAGCCCATTTACTGGCTACATCAGATTGAGTGGGTGATCTCTATGCGTAAGAATGAATGAGAACTGATCTTGTAGCAGTTGCAGAGAGATGCAAAAGCCTGTGTAAAAACACTTTAACCTTCCAGAACGCTCCATTGTTGACCTCAGGATGGATGTTCTCAGGCAGCAAAATTTTAAAAGCCAGTTTGAATAGGAAATTGCAGAACAAGAAATAATCCACAAATGGGGGGAGGAGGTGGTGTTAAGGATGGATTGAAAATACAGATTCTTATCCCATTACCTGGATTAGCTTTTGTGATCCCTTTGTTCCTACGGGTTCTTTGGTGTATGCCGCTTTCATTACTATCCCCTTCCCCCCTCACCCTCTTCCTCTCCCTCTTCTCTTCTTACCTTTGGTATTCAAATCACTCACTCCACTTTCCAGCGCTGTAGCAAGTGGGGGGCAAGTGGGGCGGTTGTCCTGGGTGCTGAAGCAAAGGGGTGCCAAGAGGTGCTGCCCAGCTGGGGCAGGGCATGGGATGGATCCTCAAGTGGCTTGTTTTGGGGGACATGGGGACCAGGGAAGGGCAGCTCCTACTACTGTGTGCACTTGCAGGCAAGCATGGGGGTGTGTGTGCCTCCTGGATCTGTGCATGGAGCAAGGACGGGCTGCCACTGTGGGCTTTGTCCCAGGCACCAAACTTTGTTCTACAGCACTGCCACTTTCTGTACTGTTCAAAGATGTCCTTTTACAGCATCTAAATACAATGAACTCTAGTCCATGATCTGAAAGCATGTGCTGTATCTATATTTTATTTAGTTAATCTGTTAGGTACTTATTTACCCTGCCTTCTGCCAATCTTTGCATTTGCTATGCAGCCACACTGATTTCATGTGCCATAGGATGAGCTTTCCTGGATGATAGCCACTATGAATATATAAGGAATTATTACATTAATAATATTTTAGCATCTCAAAGTTAGTTGCCCTGTACTGAATAATTGCCAATGTAAGCATAAATATTCTTTCCAATGGCCAAATTCAGCCATAGCCTAACACTGGTAACTTCAGTAAGGTGCTTCCTTCAGCTCAGAGAGTGTTTTAAAAAATCCCGTCATCAAACTCTGAAGCCTATTGATGTGTGTGACTTGTTTATTCTCTGGTGGTCATTTTAATAAAAATACTGAACTACTTTGGAATTGTGTGTGAGAGAAGAGAAGGCATTAAAGAGAGAATCACAACTTTTTCCAGGTCCCATAAAATAAGTGATTACACAACAAAGTAAGACTATGCAATTTTAGTATTCTAGGGTTTACCTTTAGATTATATAAATAACTCTTGTATGTTCAATCACCTTTAAACCTGAATTTATATGGACAGAATGTGGTTGTGGCAAAAGTTCCACCCAGGTGTCTTGCTTCAAATAATATTGATCATTTAATTAGTATATTTTTATCTGTTTCATTAAGCTTAAATTTAAAGCAAGGGAACCCTATTATTAAGCATTTCCAGACCAAATCTTAGCTTCCCTGAAGGGTCTTTCTCAAACCAAGCCAAAGAAGATCTAACAGCTGATTCAGCAACAGCAGCATGTAACTCATGCCACCGACTTTAATGACTCAACATGTAGATCATAATGTTAATTGTTCTTGCAACATTTTTTTCCACAACCAATTATTTGAATTCTAATTCTTAACGTTTATACCAATTCATTCCCGTCTCTCCCTTCTATATTTTTTAAATCCTTAGATTTGCTGCTGTTTTCAAATACATATATTATGTATAGGCCTTGCTGCTTTGGATTCTCCATGTACTGTGACTTCCAGCTAGAACTATTTAGAGATGCACACATTTTTACAGTAAAATCAAACCAATTATGTCATAATCACTGGGATATGGTTTGTTGACTTTATTATTGTCAGAGCTGATTTGAATCAGTGCCTCGACACAGTGGAACTTTCTAGCACGAGGCACGGTAAGGCAGGGGAAGTCTCGGCATGGTGAAGAGTTCCGGCGTGAATAGAGTTCCCGCCAAGGAAATGCAGATTTGCATAATATGATTGGCCGATGTTAAATTATTCCCACGTGGTGGCTGGCAATTGGCTCGCTAGCCGTATAAAATGTTAGGGGCGTTTCTGCCCTAGTTGGAGAACTCCGCGATTCCCCCTGGAGTGGAACTCCGGCAGCTTGATCACCTGCCAACGACTCCCCGTCGGCAAAGCCTTGCGACGTATCCTCTGTGTTGCATGCCCGAGTTAGACCCGAGCTACCCGGTCTACAAGAGCTCCCCGATTAGCGATTAGAGAGTAGAATTGTTGCAACTACGATTGCCTGCACTGTATACGACTCTACAGTGTAAGTAAAGCCATCTCTGTTTTTTCCAATTGATACGTGTCTCGTCTGTGCCTAATTCCACTCCGGTGATAGAGAGTACCCATCTGCCCGCTATGGGATCACAGCCGCAACCCCAGCTAGTGTTCCCGAGGATTCCCGGTCCTCGATCCTCCCTCGGCCCCCACAATTATATGTTGTTTTTTTATGTATGGTATCAGCACACATAACATACAATTCACAAACTAGGAAAATCTCTGGTTAGATTATTTCAAAGTATAAGATAGTTAGAGTTCCAAATTGGGCTGGGCTTGGCCAGTGTGGGATGGGACACCACTAGGAAAACCTCAGGTTCCTGCAGAAAGTAGTTTCCAGTGATTCATTGCAGGGGACTTGGGAGTAGGGGAGCAGGGTGGGAGCTGTGTACCAGGTGTGAACTCATGCCCCAGAAGGCTACAGAGCACTATAATGCTGATAGTGTTATCTAAGTGAAATACTTAACCAGTATTCCTACTATACCTCTACTCCTGTAGCCTCCTGCTATTTTTTCCTTTCATAGAAACAAGCTGTGTTGAGAGTCTTGATATAAGGGACCCCACCTCTAACAGTTTGAGGGGAGAAGTTCAGTTATGATTGCCCATGTCCTTTCTTGGTGAGACAACCAAGGAGGCAGCCCTGGTGGATTTTGTGAAAGGAACAACTGTACATTAGAGAGTTGTTTTTAACCCCTCAATTTGTTTTTAAAAAGGCCATGGATTTGGTCTACCCCATGCACTTGCATGGTCTGGCAGGAATCACTAAGCTGAGCTGCGCATCCTTTCAAAGTTAAATTTCAACTCGTGTGTTGCTTTTTTGTTTTCAATAAAATAAAGTATCAAGTTGGCCCTTTATAGGTTACATGCAAGGAAAAACAGTGTGTGTGCTTAGTAGAAACCAACCTCACTCAAATTCTAGTCACTACTTCTGGACATTGCTGACCTTTCATAAACAATTATGATGCCATTGTAACTGCTGCCAAATTACAACTGCATTCTATATATACCACATAGACAGCATGTAAGCTGAACAGCTTTCACAGGTAATTTTGTGGAGTAGAGAACAAAATCCTTCCTTGTGACAGCCAGGTAACTTCCAGGATTCTACAAAGATCATGATAAATCATGAACAGAGCTGCTGTAGGCAGCTTGTTTTTTCTAGTTTTGATATCTGATATTTGACAGTTTAATCTTATACATTAGGGGTGGGCGAAGCGGGCAGTATTCGATTCAGATTTAGATTCAGCCGATTTGGGGGACAGTGATTCAATTTCCCGATTTGGATCACTACCCCGATTCTATTCAGCTGAATCTGAATCTGAAGATTCGATTGTGATTCAGAGAATCAGCAATTTGGCCATAGATAGAACTTTATATGTTTTTTTCTATGCATCTCGAGGTACCAAGTGCAACTCATGGACACTGAGATGGTGGGGCAAATGGAGCATCCCACAGGAGCATGGGGGGGGGTCCCCTGCATGCTCAGTGGTGGCCCCCTCATGCACCCCCTGGCTCAGTGATCAGCCACAGAGGGATCCTGGGTACCCCCCCAGACCCAGGAGGCACCACTTGCCAAGCCAAAGGGACAGAGATGGGGATCCCCTGTGTGCTCAGTGGCAGACCCAGAAGTGAACTGAAAGTACTTTTGGTCCACTTCTGGGTCCAATGTCAAGCACGCAGGGGACCTCCCTGTGCTCCCTTGGGATGCTCCATCTGCGCCCCCCTCCCCATCTCAGTATTCATGAGCCGCACCTGGTACCTTGAGGTATGTAGAAAGCGGTGTCTATGGCCAAATTGTTGAATCTTTCTGAATTGAATTAGAGGCTTTCGATTTGATTCAGCGAGATTAATGGGTCTCCTGATTCAATTTGGATTTGGAGATTTGGCCGCCGAATTGGGCCAAATCTCCTAATTGAATCAGTGACTGAAGCTTTGCACAGTCCTAATATACAACTCTGTTTTCATTGGAATACAGAAATCAGAAATTATGTATATAAATTATAGATGAACTATGTCCATGTCTGGCATATTGTAGCTTGAATGTGCAGCTGGAATTTCTCATCAAAGATATAATTTACTTTTGTAACAGTTATAGCCAAACAAGTCACCAGCCGGGTTGGAAATCCTTTACAGGTATTGACCAACACTCTCATTGAACTTATTGGGGAATTTGGGTGGAAAAGCTGTATAGGATCAAAACCTACAAATATTTTCCAGAATGACACTTGGAGATGATAAAATACTGCTCTTGGATCCACATATGGCTGATGACACATACTTTGTTTAAATATAAATGTTGCATAATTTCTACAGACAGGGAAAGTGGTAATTACTATGTGATTAGAGAACAATTACAGTACATCATTTTTCTGTAATTTGAGTGAGTTTAAAAAATACAGAACTTTTGATAAATAAAATCAAACAGAATGTAACTTAACATCTCTTGACTCCTGCTATGGATCTGTACACCTGTAGACCTTATGATAATGTCCTACAAGTTTGGCTAGCCATTAAGCCAATGACCCTGACTTTAGATTTCATAGACTTCATAGATTTCATAGACATTAGGACTGGAAGGGACCCCGAAGGATCATCGAGTCCAGTCCCCTGCCCCAGGAGCAGGAAGTCGACAGGGATCATAGGATCCCTGCAAGATAAACATCCAAATGTGTCTTGAAGGCATTTAAAGTGGGTGCATAAACCACCTCCGGCGGCAGTCTATTCTAAACCTTGGGAGCTCGGACAGTAAAGAAGTTCTTCCTTATGTCCAGCCTGAATAGGTCATAGCAGAGTTTGTAACCATTTGATCGTGTCATCCCTTGGAGCTCTCTGGTGAACAGACATTCCCCTAGATCCTGGCGAACACCCCTGATAAACTTTTAGGTGGCCACCAGATCACCCCTGAGCCTGCGCTTTTCCAGGCTCAACAGTCCCATAGCTCTCAGCCTCTCATCATAAGCTCTGTTTTCCTGACCTCTGATCATGCACGTTGCTCTCCTCTGCACTCTCCCAAACTTCTCCTCATCCTTTTTGAATTGTGGAGCCCAAAACTGGATGCAGTACTTAAGGCCAAGTAAAATGGGAAAATGATGTCCCGGGATATGCTTGAGAAGCATCTACGGATGCAAGACAGCGTTTTGCTCGCTTTACTAGTTGCAGCATCACATTGAAGGCTCATGTTCATCTTGTGGTCAGTCAAGACACCCAAGTCCCTTTCATCCATAGTGCTAGCCAGCGTAGCACTGCCAAGCTTATAAGCATGCTGCAGATTTTTCTTCCCAAGGTGGAGAACCTTGCATTTTTTGGTGTTAAACATCATCGGGTTCTCATCCGCCCATTTCCTGAGCCTGTCAAGGTCAGCCTGGATTGCCTTCCTGTCCTCAGGTGTGGGTGCTTTACCCCAAAGTTTGGTATCATTAGCGAACTTGGCAAGCCCACTGCTGACTCCAATGTTCACATCATTAATGAAGATGCTGAACAATATAGGCCCAAGGACAGAGCCTTGGGAGACCCCACTGGTCACAGGGCTCCACCATGATTGACTTCCATCAACCACCACCCTCTGGGTTCAACCACAGAGCCAGTTCCCCAGCCAGTGGATTGTGGTGGACTCGAGGCTGCAGTTGGCCAATTTTGCAAGGAGGCGATCATGGTGTGACAGGGGGCCTCCCGGGGCCGAGCTCTGTGGCCCGCCCGCCTGTCACCGTGACAGCAGGCCTACTCAGGGCCGAGCTCTTCATGGCCCGCCCACCTGTCTCTGGGCAACCGCCCGCTCATCTCGCCCGCCACGCCTTTGATGATAATAAGTTCAATTATGATGATAATTAAGCGGGAGGCTGTCCTTCGACTGCCCCGATGCCCAGGGGCGCTCTGCGGCTCCGACCTCCCCAAGCCTCGCAGATGGCATCATGGTGTTCTACCTCACCGGCCCCCGCACTGGGCCCCAGAATCTTCTATGCAAGACCCCACTATGGTCTTCTCTACTCAGGCGGCCACTCCACCGTCATCTGGGCTATCTCACCCCCCCGAAGCCTTGTTCCCCTCTCGGGTGTGGTTCCCCCGGAACCTTCGGCTACCTAGCCCTGGCCCACCTCAAGGCCAGTCGGGACCCCAGGCCCCCGGCTCTTGGGCGTCCCTCGCGGTGGGCCCCCGGCCCTTTTGACCCTCACTGGTCCTGGCCCCAGCATGGGCCAGTCGAGGGGACTCTCCCCTTCGGGCTGGGTCTTTCTAGCCACTCACTCTACTCCTCGGGCCTCACCGTGCCACTACTCCCTTCCTCCTAGGAGCAACCACGGCACCTCGCCCACCTTACTCCCACTCTCGGGGTCCGCCCTCTCTGGGCCCCTCACACACACGGGCCCTCTCGGCCCTCATCACACGGGCCCTCTCGGCCCTCCTCCAACTCAGGAGGAGGTGGTGGGAGCTAGGGGTTAAGGTGCCCCGACTCGCCTTTCACCAGGGTGATAACTGGCCTGGCATTTCCTGGGGGCTCCCGTGCCACTGGGAGCCCCACCAGACCACCCACTCCCAGCAGGGTGCAGTTTCAGGTCATGCCCAGGACCAGGAGCCTCCTGCCAACCCCTTGCAGCTCCCCCTTACCTCCGGGTCGTACACAGCAGCCCTAAGGCCAGGCAATGTTGCTGCCTGACCTCCTGCAGCCAAACTGCCTGGTTTATATAGGCCTCCAAAATGGCTGCCGCAATCAGGCACCTGGAGGCTGCCAGCTCCAGGCCCTTAAAGTGGCAGGAGCACCCTGTGCTCCGCCACACTCTTCCTCTCCTTAAATCACCGCCCCCTCTCTGGGGCCTCTCATCACCGCCCCCTCACACTGGGGCTCCCCATATTCGAGCCTCCGGTCTTATAGGCCCCACGCACTACCGACCTCCCAACTGGGCTCACCGTCCTGCTCTCTCCCTTTCTGAAGCTATCTTCCCCTCTCGGGTGTGGTTCCCCCGGAACCTTCGGCCTCCTGCCTTGGCCCACCTCAAGGCCAGTTGGGACCCCAGGCCCCCGGCTCTTGGGTGTTCCTCGCGGTGGGCCCCTGGCCCTTTTGACCAACCTGGCCCTGGCCCCAGCATGGGCCAGTCGAGAGTACTCTCCCCTTCGGGCTGCTACCGCAAGACCCAGCCCCCTTGAGGCCTATCAATGTGCCGGCCTTTCACCGGGCTCGATGTACCGCCCCTCTCGGGCTCCTCATCGGTGGCCCCCTTCCCACCGGGGCCTCTCACTACCGCCCCCTCGTACCGGGGCTACGCAACCCACTGGTTGCAAGTGGCAGGAGCACCCTGTGCTCCGCCACACATGGGATACCAGATCAAAGCTGTTTTGAAGTCAAGATATACAACATCAATCTCCTTTCCCTTGTCCAGGCGATGGGTCACCTGATCATAAAAGGATATGAGATTGGTTAAACAAGATCTACCCACAACAAACATGTGCTGGGTATCCCTCAGGATGTTGCCATGGGCCAGTCCATTGAGTGTGGCCTGTTTGATTTTTTCTAAGACCTTCCCCAGGGTAGAGGCCAGGCTGATGGGCTTGTAGTTTGCCGAGTCCACTTTCCTCCCTTTCTTGAAGATAGGCACCCCATTGGCCTTCTTCCAATCTTTGGACACTTCACCACAGCGCAACGAATTCTCAAAGATCCATGCCAAGGGCTGAGCTATGATGCTAGCCAGCTCCTTGAGTACCCTGGGGTGTAAACCATCAGGGCCGGCTGACTTGAAGGTGTCCTTCAGGATGTTCCTTCATGAGGTCAGCATTGATGGAGGGCAAGGAATCTCCCTCAGCTAGGCCTCACTGTTCCGTAATGGGCAAGGGCAATCGGTGGGACTGATGAAAAACAGGTGCAAAGTACCCATTTAGTAGGTTGGCTATTTCCTGGGCGTTGGTTGTCAGTTGTCCCTTCTGGCTTAGCAGGGGCCAATGTTGCTCTTGCTTTTCCCCCAGCTCTCCACATATCTAAAAAAGGACTTTTTATTATCCTTGATACTTGTAGATAGTTAGAGTTCAGTCACAGCCTTGGCTTTCCTTGTTCGCTCCCTGCAGGTCCAGACCACTGTGAAATATTCCTCCTTGGAGGTGGATCCCATCCGCCATTCTTTGCAGGTCTTTCTTTTTAGCTGTAGGAGGTCTGCTAGGTCCCTGGAGAGCCAAGGGGGCTGCTGTGCCCTTTTGCTGCTTTTCCTCTGAGATGGAATGGCATTAGCTTGTGCATCCAGGATTGCTCCCTTGAGGAGCAACCACTCTTCCTGAACTCCCCTCCCCTTTGGGTCCTGGTCCCTTAGGTCCTCACTGACAAGCCTCCTGAGCTTGTTAAAGTCAGTTTTCCTGAAGTCAAGGACGTCTATATTGCTGACTGTCTTGCCAGCTTTACGGCAGATGGTGAAGGTGATCAGCTCATGGTCGCTGTCACCCAGCTTCCCATCGATTGTTAGGTCACCAATTAGGTTGTCCCTGGTTGCCAGTACCAGGCCGAGCAGTGCTTTACCTCTCCGCCTGTAGACCTCTTGTGTCAGATAGAGGTCATCCATGCACGAGAGGAAGCTTTGCAACTGCTTGGATTTAGCTGAGCGCTGTTCCCATGAGATGTCTGGGTAGTTGAAGTCTCCCGTGACAGCCATGGACCTGGAATATGAATCTTCAGCCAATTCCCTGGCAAACTTCTGGTCAAGCTCTTGACTTTGGGTGGGAGGTCTGTAGTAGACTCCCATCATCGTGTCCCCTGTACTGTGTTCCCCATGGATTTTAACCCAGAGGGTCTCCAGCCATTCACCCTCGTTGCCAATGTCAGCTAGCAGGGATACATAGCTCTCCTTGACAGAGAGAGCTACGCCCCCACCCCTTTTGTCTACTTGATCTCTCCTGTACAGGGTATAGCTGTTTATACCCATGGTTCATTCATAGATGGAGTTCGACCAGGTCTCCATTATCCCTATGACATTGTAATTATTTGCATTAAGCAGGAGGACAAGATCCTCCTGCTTATTCCCCAATCTCATGGCATTCGTATATAGGCAGGCAAGTGCCCCCTTGGGGGGCCTTGCCTACCGGTTGTTCCAGGGCTAGGGCAGGGGTGGGTTCCCTTAAGTGCCTTGGCCTGCTGGCTTTGCAAGTGTTGCTCAGGGGGCCAGCAGTGGCGGTACTCCCCCTGTCCCCCGGCGAGCTTAGTTTAAAGCCCAGTGGAGCAGGTCAGCCAGTCTGGCTGAGAAGAGCGTCCTCCCTAGCGGAGAGAGGTGGAGGCTGTACCTTCCCAGCAGCTCACTGCCTCTCTCACCAAAGAGTAGGCTGTGGTCATGGAAGCCAAAGCCTTCCCGATGACACCAGCACCACAGTTTTTGGTTAACTACCTGAATCCTCCTCTTCCTCCTCAGCCCGTATCCCAAGACTGGGAGGATCAAAGAAAACACCACCTGCACCCCCAGACCCTTTAGCCCTGCTCCCAAATCCCTGTAGCACCTCATGACCTGGATGGAAGTGCTCTGATCTGTGTCATTGGTACCCACATGGATAAGGAGCATGGGATGGTGGTCAGTGGGCTGGATGAGTTTAGGGATCTTCTCCACAATGTCTCAGATGCGGGCTTCTGGGAAGCAGCAGACTTCCCAGGCTAAGGGGTCAGAGCGGCCAATTGCTCCCTCAGTCTCCCTCAGGATGGAGTCTCCCATGACAAACACTTTGCGTTTTGTCTTGGGGAAAGTGAGGCTGGTAGCTACAGTAGTGCCTGTGTTGCCTGCGGGATATGGCAACTCAGCAGGCTCTGCTGGGGCTGCAAGAGGTTTGTACCTGTTGCATAGCTCCAGCGGGGGAGGGGCCTTTGTGTGGTTGGCCTTGGGGCCTTTGACCACGTTGGTCCATCCCTTTGGCTGGACAATAAGGGAAGTGCCCAAGTCCTCCCTTGTCCTGGAGGGAGACCATGGTCTACCCTCCACCTCCCAGGGAGAGGGGCCTGGCAGTAGGAGTCAATTTCCTGCTCACAGTCCCTGATGGCACACAGTTTCTGGACTGTGGCCTGGAACTCCTCCAGCTGGCACACGAGAGCCCCGATAGGGAACAGACCCCAAAAGGGGAGGTGGCCATGCTCCCAGGCCCCAGAGCCTGAAAAAGCGACAGGCAGCCCCCGCAGCCAAGAGCCAGGGCCTCCATCTGCTTGGAGCCTGGAACCATGGGTTCCATCTGGGTGGAGGCTTCTGAGGCACCAGAGGGGAGAGCCACTGACTTTGAGGGGACCCTTGGGGTGCTGTGCATACCCATCTGTGTCATGCCACTGGTGGGCTGGCTATGGCTGGGACTAGCTTCTCTAGGGCAGGGGTGCACAGGCAGGGCCTCAGGCCCTCCTGCTCACTCTCCTGTGCAAACTCTGCACTAAGTCATGCGCCGGGCAGACAGGCACGCCTGTTTGTGCAGCCTGTTCGCGCGGCACCTGTCACATGGCTCCCTGGGGGGCCTGGGCAAAGTAGAAACTGGGGCGGGGCGAGATCTCTCTCGGCTCCAGCTTAGCCACCTCCCTGTGGCTTTTCTGGGGCTAGTCCCTCCCACCAAGGGCCTCGCTTACCTCCGGCTGCTGCTGGAGGTCAGAGGGGGCACTCCACGGCAGTTGGGGGGTGCTGAGGGGCTTCAGGGGAGTGGGGGTGCATCGGGCTTGCACCCATGCCAGGTGCTGAGCTATGATGCTAGCCAGCTCCTTGAATACCCTGGGGTGTAAACCATCAAGGCCAGCTGACTTGAAGGTATACAGCCTGTCAAGGTGTTCCTTCACGAGGTCAGCTTCGATGGAGGGCAAGGAATCTCCCTCACCTGGGGATCCCTGACCCACAGTGGGCAGGGGTGTCCCATGGGACTGGTGAAAAACTGACACAAAGTATCCATTTAGCAAGTTTGTTTTTTCATGGGCATCAGTTGTAAGTTGTCCCATCTGCTTTAGCACAGGTCCAATATTGCCCCTGCTTTTCCTACAGCTCCCCACATATCTAAAAAAGGACTTTTTATTGTCCTTGATATTTATAGATAGCTGGAGTTACATCACAGCCTTGACTTTCCTGGTTTGCTCTCTTCAGGTCCGGAACAGAGCAGAGTATTCCTCCTTGGAGGTGGTTCCAGTCCTCCATCTTTCTTTTAAAGGTCTTTCTTTTAAGACGCAGGAGGTCCGCTAGTTCCCTGAAGAGCCAAGGGGGCTGCTGTGCCCTTTTGCTGCCTTTCCTCTGAGACAGGATAGACTTTGCTTGCGCATCCAGGATTGCTCCCTTGAGGAGCAACCATTCATCCTAAACTCCCCTCCCCTTTGGGTTGTGGCTATACATTCAAGCTACAAAAGGCCTCACTGACAAGCCTCCTTAACTTGTCAAAGTCGGCTTTCCTGAAGTCGAGGTAGGTCTGTATTACTGACTGACTTGCCTGCTTTACGGTGGATGGTGAAGGTGACCAGCTCATGGCTTTAGCAACTCACTTGTCAATAAAGATGTATACTGAAAAATAACTTGAGCTTAGATAGATGAGAAGATTACTGGCATTTCAACTGTATTAGCTCCATTTTCAGCTATTATGAATGGACTGGTCTTCCTCGGCATTGCTGTCAGACTGGATGCATTGATTTGTCTGACCTCAGCTGACTGCTGTCTTAAACTCAAATTATTCCCTTCATTTGGACTTTTTTCCATTTTTAGTTCCTTACTAGCAATCCCTCCTCATGGTTTGTCTATATATATAATATGAAAGGAAACCTAGGAATTCATAGATTCATAGATTCATAGATGTTAGGGTCGGAAGGGACCTCAATAGATCATCAAGTCCGACCCCCTGCATAAGCAGGAAAGAGTGCTGGGTCTAGATGACCCCAGCTAGATACTCGTCTAACCTCCTCTTGAAGACCCCCAGGGTAGGGGAGAGCACCACCTCCCTTGGGAGCCCGTTCCAGACCTTGGCCACTCGAACTGTGAAGAAGTTCTTCCTAATGTCCAGTCTAAATCTGCTCTCTGCTAGCTTGTGGCCATTGTTTCTTGTAACCCCCGGGGGCGCCTTGGTGAATAAATCCTCACCAATTCCCTTCTGCGCCCCCATGATGAACTTATAGGCAGCCACAAGGTCGCCTCTAAACCTTCTCTTGCGGAGGCTGAAAAGGTCCAGTTTCTCTAGTCTCTCCTCGTAGGGCTTGGTCTGCAGGCCCTTGACCATACGAGTCGCCCTTCGCTGTACCCTCTCCAGGTTATCTGCATCCTTCTTGAAGTGTGGCGCCCAGAATTGCACACAGTACTCCAACTGCGGTCTGACCAACGCCCTATAGAGGGGAAGTATCACCTCCCTGGACCTATTTGTCATGCATCTGCTGATGCACGATAAAGTGCCATTGGCTTTTCTGATGGCTTCGTCACACTGCCGGCTCATGTTCAACTTGGAGTCCACTAGGACTCCAAGATCCCTTTCCACCTCTGTGCCACCCAGCAGGTCATTCCCTAGGCTGTAGGTGTGCTGGACATTTTTCCTCCCTAGGTGCAGCACTTTGCATTTCTCCTTGTTGAACTGCATCCTGCTGTTTCCTGCCCACTTGTATAGATGTGCTTTATTCATATAATGTATAAGAAGAAAGGAAACCTCAGGACATGTCCCCATCTCCGTCTCTGTCTTCATCCCTATCCTGAGGTTTCCTTTCTTCTTATACATTATATAAACAAAGCATAGCGTGCTTCTTGTCTCACTGTTATTGTTGCTTCTAATAGACTTTAATGGATTTGAGTAATAATAATAGTATTACTTTTTATGATCTGAGAAGCCAGCCAAACTTATAGGAGAAAATTAGGATTGAGTCACATATCTCTGATGCACTTCTCTTTGTTTACGAGAATGTAAAATCTCATGCTTTCTTCAGCACAGGAGCAACTGAACCAGAGAGTTTCTCCCAAATCTGTTTCAGCCAGACCCTGAGCCAAAAACCTGCTTTAAGCTTCTCCAAACCCAAAGCACCAGTATTGGTCAGATTATAATGATTTCCTTCTCAATCGCTTTTCAGCTGGTGCTCGTCTTCTGCCAGCCTGAATTCTTTTCCACAGATACTGCTTCCCAGAAAATCCCGAATTAGAAGACCCTCCCACCCCAAACCCAGATTCTCTGCATTTTTAATAGTCTGCATTTGCCTTTGTATTGAATAAAAATACATGGTTATTTTTAAAGCTATCTTAAATGAAGGATAGCATTTTAAACCTATCCATTGCCACCAAGTTTAACCCTAGCTTCATCAGGAAGTCGTATGGTTAAAATAAGTGGGTGTTACTATCAATTATATTAGCAGTACCTTACTATACTTCAGTGCCATCTTTTTATCCAGATAGTATCCACTGAATACAAATATTTACTGAATGACCTTGCCTTTTGTTATAGAATTATGCCGAGGTTGCTTGCATTTAACTAGTGTAGGAGAAGAAGATCTTTGGAGAAAATTCTGTCCTTCTGTTTGGTATTTGTACCTTGCCTAGCACAATGGGATCCAGGTTCTAAGTACTATAATAATTGTATAATGATAATATAAATATCCCAAAGGTAACTGTAAATTAAATTCTTTGCTGGTAATCTAGTCCCATATGTTTTGGTGAAAATAATTTATTTCCTGAAAAAGCAGTGAGATCTTGGTTGGCAGGGAAGGGGGAAAGGGGGTTTGGGGGGGGCAGGGGAAGGGGCTTGGGGTGTTATTATAATTTTTTTTACTAAAGTCCCAGTAAAAGAGAGGTTTTCTAGTTCCACTTGAGGCAGAAAATTCCAAGGGTTGTTTCACTTTTGAGGAAAAATTTTTCTGATTCAAAAACTATATGGCAGAGGAAATTCCATTCTGGAGTCTTGCTGATCTCCTTCAGGAAACAAGAAAATAAAATTAGGGGGAAAAATTGTAACTGTACCACAAGGTCATAGTGTTTTATTCAACAGACTGGATTCTTCAACGGCAGAAGTTGTATATGACATCTCCTAAAGTGCCTTAGGTTATGTGATATAGATTGCTGATCTTTAAGTTAGGTTGAAATTAAGAGCCTTGTGGTGTGATTCCATTTGGATGAGAAATGGGTGATCTAGACCTTTATTAAGTTTTTTACAAAAATATGTACAAAACTGTGTTTCTTTGAATTATATCGGGGCAAGCAACACAGCATTTTTCAAAAAACCTTCATGTCAGAGATTCCAGCCCAGTGCCTAAGAAGCTGTTCTTTCTCTTTACAGGGTCATATACAACTCCTTCACAATTCTTCACAAACCCACAAGCCAACTAGCCTCATAAGAAAATGTCTCTCTCAGACCTATTTACACCCCTGAAATGAAGAGTGCATGCTCTGAAAATAGACATGAGTCCACTTTCAATAGGAAAGGACACCAACAATGTTTCTCTATGTGTAGGGACCTACCAAATTCATGGTGGAAGTGGGCTGCATGTCAGGTCCTTTAATTTTGCAGGTTCCCCCATGCACCCTTCCCCCCCCCCCCAATGCTGATTGGCTGAGGGGCCCCGGTGACCCTGATGCTTGGTGCTGACTGGCAGAAAGGCAAAAATGGGCATAATTTCTTGATCGGCAGGGAGGCAAAAACTGTGGATTAAGAGTGAGCAGTGGATCCCCTCCACCAATTGGTAGTGGGGGAATGCCCAAGGGGACCTGTAAGATTAAAGAAGCTACCACGCAGTCCACTTGTGCCACGAGTTCAGTAGGTCCCTATCTATGCGACTGTGGTAGTAAATTAAATTCTGTCTACTTAATGAGTCACAGGATGCACCAATAGCATAAACAACATCTTGTGACAGCCCTTTACAATATGTTCACATTCTGGTCATGGATTAGAAAACAGCAGCAAGTGGAAATGGTTGGACAGCTTATCACCATGACTATACACTGATGGGCAATTTTAAAAGTAATTAAAGAACATATGCCCAGGCTATGGCAAGTTGCAGGGCCTCACTGTAATACAGTTTTTATGAAACTCTCTTTTGCACCAATTCCTTGTATGAACTAATATTTCTCCATTTCTCAGTAAAGTTATAGAGTCTTCTAATTAGTGTAGTTGTATATATGAGATCGTAAACATTCAGATGTTCGCAAAATTCCACAGGGGAAGTATCGGTTAAAGAGAGAAGACTACTGAATTCCCATTGATTTCTATAGAGTATCCAGACATCTCTATTTATAGATCTCCAAGAGCCTGCCTTATGTTGCAGCAGATCAGGTTACATGTATCATGCTGCATTGCACCAAAACCATAAAATGACAATATAAGCTAACTCTATACAACATATTAGTTCAGAAACAATTCTTTGAAATCTTTAATTCAGATGTTCTTGTGTATCTTCTTTTTCCATTACTGAGAGAGCCTTTAATTTATAGGGTTATAAAGTTTTCTTTTTTTTTTCTAGTTTTGATAAGTGATGTTTGATGATGATCTACATGTCTCTTTTTATTGGAATACAGAAATCAGAAATTACATATATAAACTAAATATGAATTATGAACTATGTATGTGTCTGCCATAATAGGTAATAGAGGGCAAAAAAAAAAAAAAAAAGGAGGGATGAGGGATTTTGTGGGACCCATACTTCAAAAAGAGATTTCTTGAAAGAAAAGCCTCCTCATGTAATGAAGACTGAAATTTCTGTAAATTTGCCAGTTTTTTCAAGCTTCTTGGGCTGTAAAAATTGCAGAGATTAGAGAGTCAGGAAGAGGTTATATATGCTTGTAGGCATTATAAAGTTATGTCACTTCAGGTGAGGATTATCTTTGAATGGTGCTACCTAGCTCGAGTTACCTTAACTCCTGGCTGCTTTACTGAGATAAACCAACCAGTCTGCAGTCCTCCAGCATTCTAGGAGGCATTGCTCCAAGCATGAACTAGCTACCCTTTAGAAGTCTATGGCTCTGGACTGACAGCTGGGAAGGTAAGTGGGGAGGTAGAGGAAGATGTGGGGGGTGGGGGAGAAGTGGAGGGAGGCAGGGCAAGGGGGCATGGGTAGAGGACTAGGCAGAGGGTTGAGCCTGGCATCTCCCTGCTCCACTGAATCAAGTCCATGCTGCCATGGCTTCTGAGCAGCTCCCTGAGGGGGAAAGGAGGCAGGGGTTAAGAGGGCAAGAATGACAGGGTGGTCAGGGAGCTGTTGGGCAACTGTGGGTAGGCCTGACAACTTCCCCTTTCCCCCCCCCCACCTCTTCCCTACAGTCACAGGGGGAGTCCACCCCCCCCCCCCCGCCCAGGTGTTCCTTCAAGCTTGGGAACAGGTAGGGAGGAAGAAATTGCCAGGCTGCTTCCACCAGTCTCTGGGCAGAATCCAGCCCCATGTTTCTCTGAAGGTGAATAGGGAGCTGAGAGCCAGGGAAGAACAAAGGGAGCTTTGTAAAAGGATGTACCTTTTTAATATATGATTTCTCGCAGCACATGCTAATTTTAACACCACCTAACATCCCTAAAGTGTAAATCAACCCTTAGAAAGATGGTGATAAGTAGAGCTTCTGATGGAAGGAGAAACATAAGCGCTTGTACAATTTTTACCCAGGCATGGGAGTTATTGGTTATACTAGTTACCCAGTACATTGCCTGGTTTACTAAAGCAGCATTGGGTTATTGTCAAAGGCTTGGAAGATGAAAGCCACCCATTTCAGTTCGTAATTGCATCCTTTTTGATGAAACATAGGGCCCTTTTATTCTGTTCCCACAGAAATATGTTGAACATTTGGTTGACTGTAAGAAAACAGAATTGAGGGATTACAGTGGGTTATGTTAGGCAAATTACATGAGGCAAGGCATTCATTTTAAAATATTAGCATACCCTCACAAGGATATCGCCAAACTGTTCCAGTTGTTTACATCTTGTAGTATAGTATCAAGGTATCTTCTGAAAGTTTTGGCAGACAGTAACATTAATATTCTTGGATATTTTAATACCCAAATACATTGTGTGTTCTGATTGCCATTGAAACTGCCATGTGCTAAACATGTCCTTTGTGGTACACCTATTTGGTCCAAGTAACTCAGATTTAGTCCTACTAATTGTATAATTTGATAGATTGCTACAGTTGTTAATTAATGATAAGAGGGCAGGAACTGCTTTCTCAGGTGACAAAAGTATTAGTGCAATATCTACATACAACAGGATTTTGTATTCACTATCTCCTAACTTAGAAGAGTATTTTGTATCCTCTTGGAAGTATTGAAGCACAGCACCATAGCACTGTCGCTGTATGGTGACACAAAGACAAGCCCCTTATGTCTGTTCTTGAAGGGTTACAGCTCTGGGTGATGGAAAATTATGATAAAAGATGATCTCTCCTTACCTCTGTCTCAGACCTCCTTTGTAATCTCCTTCCTTTAAAAATCTCATGCCTCTCCATACCTCAACTGCCACCACAATTTATCCCAACTTTCTACCTTGCTCAGGTTTATAAACTATATATCTAGATGTATTTGTTCATTTTTAGTATCACAATAAATTTGTAATAACTCAAAACAACCACTTGATAGTGTGTTGCCATGTGCCTTCTCACTTGTGCCATATATGTTTATATTGAAATGTCCTCAAAACAGGGACTTTGCACAGTGCCAGTAAAGGATGTAGAAAGAAAAAGTAGAAGTGAAAAAATGAAATTTAATAAAATTTGCCAAGTAGTATTAGGGCTTAAAATCTACCACATGCCACTAATAGCATCCACTACACTAAAGTCCTCCATTTTATAAGAGTGTAAGGTAAGGATGACAGAACTGGGTCCTAAATATTTGCCACCACATTTTTCTTTTCTTTTTTTCAGAGGGAAGGCTCCTGCCATGTGTTTCACTCTCATTAAATTTAGATTGACTCTTTTTCCTCACTGATCAGAGAATCATAGTGTCGCACGTATGGTGATTTTAGAGTGAACTTCTATGTATTACAATTTGGTCTCATGGTCTAATGCTGTCTACATAGCCAAGAGTTAACAAGGTTGTTACTATTTCTGTTGTTACTCTTAAAAACTGTACCAACTAAAATGGACTATATTTATCATATGGTTTCTTAGAATAGATCCATTCACACAAAGAAGACTATTTATTGCTGAATTTCTCTTACTGTATATTGTCATGGGTGAAGTTGAACAAGTGCTGACTGTGGTTCAGCTGTTATTGTAGATTTAAAGAAACCAAAGCTGCTGCTGTTGACAGTTAACCTGTCTTAAAAATTGATTCACCTGCACTAATTTTTGGCAATGGACAATTTTCCTAATGGATGTGAGGCTTTTGATATAAAATCATGTTTAAATCCTGGCCCTGTAACATGGTTCAGAATGGCATCAAGATAAATTTGGTGATGAAAATGCACTCTAATCCCAGCCTCTACTGAGGTACTTAATAGGTCTGTAACATTGTCAAATTGTATTGTCCTTTTCAAACACCGTTACAGAGTCTCTGCAAGATAAGCAGTGATTTGATTTTATTTTCTGAACCCAGTAGATTCCCTAATATCTGTACAAAAATTAGGAAGTTACCAGAAGCCCTAGTGTCTTTGCAATGGCTTTAGGGGGCTCTTGTCCCCACCTCTCCCCTAAAACTCCCCCACTCCTCCCTCCATGCTGCTACCAAGGATTATCAGGCTCTAAACTGCACTGCAGAAAGGACACAATCAGATTTTGGTTGAATTTTCCACCTGTGGCTGCAGGAAGGGATGGCACGTGCTTCCCCATACTAGACCTCCACCAGGCTCATCCCATGCTTTGGAACTGCTGGGAATTGGGCACTTCTTGTAGTTTTATTTCCTGGGCTTTAGAATTCCTTTGCTAGATCTCACCTTCTTGGCAGCAGAGATTAGAGATCTGTCCATTTGCATTTCTAAACTATGATACCAATCTTTGTTAATTTTTTTCTCAGAACCCATTCATTTTTAGCAGGTAGTAATCCAGCATTTTCAGACACTAGTAGTTGCCAACAAGGACCCAACTTCTGTTTTCTGTGCTCCTATCTTAAAAGCAGTCTGTCAAACCGAATAATACGGTAGAGAGTGAGACTACGCTGCCACAGGTAGCTCCATCACATTAAGCAATCCCGGGAGGGTGTAGATTTAGGTCTTACCCAGGATAAGTCTCCAGGATCTTCTGCCCTGGACATTTTTACCCCTCATGAGCACTGTCTCTCACTTCTGGGTTTCCTGGCTCCTTGGCTAGTTGAGATCTCAGGCACCCAGTTTTGGAAGTCTTAGCGGTAGTCCCTCTCAACCTTTTGACCTCTCTAGGGCCCTGCCTCTCGATTGCCAGACCCCTTGCTCATTCAGGGCTCTTCCAGACCTCTCTGGGCTTCTGGACTCTTTGGTTTCAAGCTGTGTCCCTAGACTTTGACCCTCTCTGGGTCCTGGATATACTCCTGGGCCAGTGAGACCTTGGCACCTGGCCCTGCTAACACTTGCTTCTCCTGGGCTGCAGACTTAAGGCTTTCTAGCCCCACTGATACTTCACCTCTCCTGGGCCACAAGTCACTGGCTCTGCCTGACACCTTTCAGACTATGAATCCCCGGCTTCCCATGCTCTCACAACCTTTATTCATAGATTCATAGATTCATAGATGTTAGGGTCGGAAGAGACCTCAATAGATCATCAAGTCCGACCCCCTGCATAAGCAGGAAAGAGTGCTGGGTCTAGATGACCCCAGCTAGATACTCATCTAACCTCCTCTTGAAGACCCCCAGGGTAGGGGAGAGCACCACCTCCCTAGGGAGCCCGTTCCAGACCTTGGCCACTCGAACTGTGAAGAAGTTCTTCCTAATGTCCAATCTAAATCTGCTCTCTGCTAGCTTGTGGCCATTGTTTCTTGTAACCCCCGGGGGCGCCTTGGTGAATAAATACTCACCAATTCCCTTCTGTGCCCCCGTGATGAACTTAAAGGCAGCTACAAGGTCGCCTCTCAACCTTCTCTTGTGGAGGCTGAAAAGGTCCAGTTTCTCTAGTCTCTCCTCGTAGGTCTTGGTCTGCAGGCCCTTGACCATACGAGTTGCCCTTCTCTGGACCCTCTCCAGGTTATCCGCATCCTTCTTGAAGTGTGGCGCCCAGAATTGCACGCAGTACTCCAACTGCGGTCTGACCAGCGCCCTGTAGAGGGGAAGTATCACCACCCTGGACCTATTCATCATGCATCTGCTGATGCACGATAAAGTGCCATTGGCTTTTCTGATGACTTCGGCACACTGCCGGCTCATGTTCATCTTGGAGTCCTAGTGGAGTCCCCTTTCCACCTCTGTGCCACCCAGCAGGTCATTCCCTAGGCTGTAGGTGTGCTGGACATTTTTCCTCCCTAGGTGCAGCACTTTGCATTTCTCCTTGTTGAACTGCATCCTGTTGTTTTCTGCCCACTTGTCCAACCTATCCAGGTCTGCCTGCAGCTGTTCCCTGCCCTCCGGCGTGTCCACTTCTCCCCATAGCTTTGTGTCATCTGCAAACTTGAACAGAGTACATTTGACTCCCTCGTCCAAGTTGCTGATGAAGACATTAAAGAGTATCGGTCCAAGGACCGAGCCCTGCGGGACCCCACTGCCCACACCCTTCCAGGTCGAGACCGACCCATCCACCACGACTCTTTGGGTGCGACCCTCTAGCCAATTCGCCACCCACCGGACTGTGCAGTCATCCACATCACAGCCTCTTAACTTGTTCACCAGTATGGGGTGGGATACCGTATCGAAGGCCTTCCTGAAGTCTAAGTATACGACATCCACCTCTCCTCCTGTGTCCAGGCGTTTCGTAACCTGGTCATAGAAAGAGACTAGATTGGTCAGGCACGATCTGCCCGCCACAAACCCATGCTGGTTTCCCCTCAGCATAATTTGCCCTGCCGGGCTCTCACAAATGTGAACCTTGATAATTTTTTCAAAGACTTTACCAAGGATGGAGGTGAGACTGACTGGCCTATAGTTGCCCGGGTCCTCCTTCCTCCCCTTTTTGAAAATGGGGACCACATTAGCCCTTTTCCAGTCCTCCTTTTAACTGGGCCCTGCTCTTTCACCGAACTCTAAGTCCCTTTCTGGACTCTCTGGATCTGTTCTCTCAAACCCTTCCATAGATCTCTCACTCTCCAGCAGATCTTTGAAGTCCCTGCACTCTCTTCTGTGTCTTATAATTCACTCTATGTGTCTTCCTTAACTTCCAGCCTCTCTTCCCTCACAGACCTTATAACTCTGGCACTGTTTTAACCATATCCTTACTGGGCTGCAGGCTTCACAATCCATGCACAATCTTCTGGGAAACCTTTTAGTCTTAGAATGAACTTCAAACCATGTGTCTGCAAAAAAAAAGTAGACACCTCTGATAGATCCCCTTTTTTTTTATTCTGCCTTAGAATAATTTTTCAGCAAAAAATATACTCTTTGTTTATACAGTTGCACTCTGTTTTTCTAAACACCTTCCTGCCTTAACAAGCTGTTAACACTTTCCCTTCTAGGATCTCCACACCAATGCACAAATCCTCTGTTACTGCCTTGCAACACAAACACATGCTAGCATGATGAACCCAAAGCAGCAAAAAGAATACGCAGGTGTCCAGTAACATTGCTCGTCTCACCTATGTCCCCTCCTATCCTAGGCACAGGGGTGCACAGGATTACAAGGTATCTGTTTCACATCCCCCATCCTGGATCTCAGGGTAGGGCTGGACCTTTGCTGTTCTTCCCTTAACTGTCTCTGAGCTCCCTGAAGCTGTGTTGCCTGAAAAACATTCTGGCTTGCTATTGCCTGGCAAACACACAACACTGTTCCTGTAACTAATGTCACACACACGTGCATGTTAATAATCTCTGCAAAACAGCACTCTCCTGTAACCACTTACAAATGCCTCAGAGTCCCAAGGACTCTTTCCCTTTTCGTTCTCAGTTCTCCAGCAAATAAATTAATTTTCTCTGCTCCTGGCTTCCTATTGAACCCATGATAGGATGTTATCTTGCTTAACCCAAGCAGACCACAGCATGTACCTTTGTCCAAACTGTGGACCTCAGGCACACTCTGAAATCAGGTTGCGACCCTGTCCTCCTCGAAGTTGTTCCTCCTGACACCAGCACACCTGTACCCCTGTACACTACTCTTCCTGACCTGGACAAACAATGTCCCCTTGGTCAGCAGTGCAACAAACCAGCCTCCTGCACAAAAACTCTAACATAAACATGGTTACTTAGCTTACAACCATAATTGGAACTACCATACAGCTTTACCTTACCAACAGGTCTCCACCCATACTCCACAGCCTTACTCTACTATGAGTCTTGGCTGACCCCTCTAGAGAGGTTCACTTTGTGTCAACATATTCCCTGATTGCTCAGATTACTGCTTTCAAGTCCCAGTCCCCAATTGCTGGCACTAGACCTGGTCCCAGTCCCTGAGTCAGAGTAACTGTCTCCATCCTAGTGGAGTCACCAATTGTTGACACTGGATTTATGACCCAGATACCTTGTTCTGGGTGGACCCAAATCCCTCAGACCAAGCACAACGTTTCCATTTGATAACAGGTGGATTTAATTTATACGCGGTGATAGCAGGCAAGAATAATGCAAACAATTCTATATCTACCAGTCCTAGACCTATCATCACAGCTGGATGCTTATCTTGCTGGGATCCTATGACTCCAGCTGACTTCCTGCCCTTTGGGCAGGGGGCTGGACTCGATGATCTTCCAAGGTCCCTTCCAGCCCTAATGTCTATGAAATCAGAGTCAAGGTACATTTGGCCAGTAAGCGAGATTCACTGTGAAGTTCTCTCTTGAATGAATGTCAGATGTCAGCAGCCTGGAAGTTGGAGGCCAAGCCCCCTGCCCACAGTGGGGTGGGTGAGACGGGCTGGTGGTATGCCCTCTGTCCATGGTGGCCTAAGGTTCCCCTCTCAGGGACCCTTTCTACTCTAAAGGACTTCCTTTTGTATCCTTTTCTTCTTCTGATGACTCTTCATCTGTGGCCATCACTGATTGGTCTCTGTGGTCGTCATACTGTGTACATTTTTTCCTGTCAGCATATTCCTTTGTTTCACAAGTCCATCACATGCACACATCTTAATTTGGGATTTTCCTGGGCCTCCTAATTTGGTCCATCTACCAAAACCAGAAATCTCAAGGGCCTTGCAATTGGGCACTGTGACCTGGTGCCACCTTATCTCATGTTATGGAACGGTGTGGTACATGGTTTCAATTTCCCAGCCTGTGTCTCTGCTCACTGCTTGCCTGGCAGAAATAGTGGGCTTTGAGGAAACTTTCAGAAACAGGCTTTTAGAAATCAGTTAACCCTTGCTGTTGTCCTGGACCATCATTCTAATGTATATCTACTTTACCTACAAGTTAATTCCCAAAATCAAATCTCTAAATACATTTTCTAGCTGTCAACTCAAACTGTTTCATAAAGCAATGTCTTCCATTCTACAGAATGCTATATTCCACATTTTGCATGGAGAAACTGGATATCTAATGTGACTGCTAATCACACAGTGACTTGGAGTAGTGATCTCCATCCTGGCCTAATGAAATAACTGTCCAGGTGAAATAGTAAGAGAAGTCTGAGGCTAGTTTTCCATTTTTGTAACAGCAGCCAAATTAAAAAATCCTAGGTACAGGTTTGTTTGGGACAGGCAGAATGAAATTCTTGCAGAAATAAAACCAGGATGTTTCCTATTCATTTAATAAAGCTCTCATTATGTCTTCAGCAAGAATCTTCCAGTGTTTGCAGCACCAGAGGACAATGAAAATATGAAGGCCTGAAAACTTGGTATTTAATGCACAGATCTTTGGTGACTTCAAAATGAGGCATTGTTAGGGACAGGATCTGCAAAATGATGAGTCCTTGATAGGACATAATATCTATTCAGAAGCCCAGCTTTATAAATTTGCTCTTAAAAAAATCCTTGGTTCAACCAAAGTTTACCTTTGTTGTACATAATTTTATTCAGATCATGGCCAGCTGTGAGCTGCAGCTCAGCAGGAGTTGGGAAAGCATCTCTTCTCCTCAGACCCACCAATAGACCACCCTCATCTCTGGGCCAGACCCTCCCCCCAATCACAAAGCACATCATGGACCTGATGCAGAGCCCAGAAGAACCCCCAGAATGTGAGCACAGGCTTGTGAGAGCCTGGTCCAGGCACCTGCACATTCTCCCAGGGAGCCGCAGGGCCAGGCACCCTGCCACCCAGATCCCAACATGCTTCCCATGTCAAGCAGAAGCCAGGTGGTAGGGGCGAGGAGATTGACACTGTGCCAGCACAGAGCCAACACTGTGGCCTTCCCTGCTTGGCCACTTTGGTCAGGTACCCAGGCCATGGGAACTTGACATGTTGAAAGGTTTTTTTGACCACTTCAAGACTATATGGGGCATGGCCAGCTGTCCTACTTCCATAGCCATCTGTCTCTGTGGTGGAGGTTGAGGACCCTTGAATTTTACTGCCTGGGCAGGGCATGAGTTCTTGCCAGAACCACAGGGTGTCTGCTGGAACCTTCTGGAAATTGTGAGATTGTGGAGGTGACCTGAGAAGTGGAGGCCAGGTGATGAGGGAGCTGGGGCCAGGAGCAGCTGAAATAAGAGAGAGAGCCATGCATTGGGAACCACACCTTTACACATCCTCCAGTTCTCCTATCAATCCATCCACCCTTCCACCCTTCTACCCACCCCTTGAAGTCAGACCCTCGACCACCCATGGACACAGAGATGCCAAGGGCATCACCACGGGCCATGGATGAACACACCCCATACTCCACCACCAGCCAGACCCAGGCATGCATCTGGAAGCACAGGGAGATAAAGGATCTCATTGCTATCTGGGGCAAGGGAGATACCTAGTGCCAGCTCCAGAAAGGTCATGACTTCAGAGAGATGTCTTCAAGCTCATCAACCAGCAGGTGCAGGCTTGGGGCCACAACAGAGATTGATTGAAACTCCTTGCCAAGACCACAGTGATGAAGAAGAAGTATTAGCATGTGCTTGATGCTAACAAGAGATCCATGGACCATGGGAAGAATGTGCCATTCTATGAGGAGTTGTCCCACTGTCTGGCCAAGAACGGGACCCCCCCCCCACCTATGGTACTATGGGTAGGCTGGATGAATCGCCAATAGAGACAGTGCTGGAGGAGGAGAAGGCACAGGGAGGCCCTGGGACACCATCTCCCACACAGGGGCCATGGATATTCCAGAAAATCCCTAACACATCTCAGCATCCCTCTGATATGTGCAGAGTGTATACCAGCCTTCCCAGTACCACTGAATCAGCTGCAGCACAAACCACAGGACCCATGTTCAGCCCTCCCTATATTTCTCTTGATGAGTCAGGGCCCACAGGAGGGCTCCATGCAGCTTGGGATGGTAAGATTTGCCCTAGGTCCATACAACCAGGATTGGGACCCAGGACTCAGGGAAAATGTGGAGCCCCCCGGGGGAAAGCGGAGCAGAGGCAACCTCAGCTGCTACAGGCCACCCTCTATGGTAATAGCCCTGTCTCAGGAAATGTGGCTGAGAAATCCCCAAAGGGGTTGGAGTTAGGGGGCAGGGATAGTGGAGCATAGGGGGAAGTTGAATTACCCTCTGAGGCTAGTAAGTGATGGAAAGGTTTTTCTCTTTCAGCAATAAGAAGAGAAATGAACCTCTCTTTTTCCTGGTTTTCCCCAACCTTCACCCTCCTATTCTGAAGCCTCAAGGCCAGCTGAGGGGCCAAGTTTTCTCCCCACCCCTGTCTTAGGAGCTTCGGAGAGCCCTAAGCTCTATGTTCAATGGGAACATAAATCTAGCTAACTGGTACCTTCTTGATGTATCGCTCAGGATGATGCTGTATTCCATGGGAGAGTCAAGCTTTAACACAACTAACCCATGCACATATGCATAAACAGCCTCCCCTTCTCCCAGTGCCCTCACAGGAAGGCAATGATACCATTTATTGAATGGAAGCAAAGGGTAAAAAGCAATTTTGACAGAGAGCACCCTGAGGTCAGGGGCAGGAGATGCTATGTGTGATAACTGCTGCAGTTGTAGAATGAGAAAAAATCCTCCTTGAAAGAATGCCCCCAGACCTCACTCCCTCCCAGTCCAGGGAAGTGACCCACATGATGACTGAAGCCCTATGTGTGAACTACTATCTCAGCAGCTTGGTTTTTGCTTCAGGGTGACTCCCAGGTTGCATACCTGGACAGACTAGCAAGTGGCCCAACAGCACTTTTTCACCTCCCCTCTGATTCAATCCATGGGTGAATTCCAGTGGTCCCTGGCTGATTTGGATTCTCACAGGTCAGAACTCATCCCTGAGTTAGGCAGGGACTGACCACTCCAGAAAATGTCACTGGTGTTCTTACAATACTCTTTCCCCACTGTTCTTTCCTTATAGGTGGCTCAGCCCTTTCAGGCTGGGACAGCAAGGTTCTTATGCTGCTACCCTCTTCCATGCTTCCCTTGCAGGAGAGGCATTTTGTCCCCATGTCCCTGATGACCAGAATCTATGCTCCCAACATTTCTGTGGTGAGAATCAGCTGGACCTGGAGGGATGAACCTTCTCTGGTTCTCCTGGGGAGCCCAAGCAAATACACCATGTTCTTGCTGCTCAACATGGTCCTACAGGAGTATCTTGACAGGTGAAGGGAAGCCATCTGCTTTGATGGCATGCTGGGAAACCCCAGGTTGCCATTTAATGTGATAATCTGGCTTGAGTTATACCTGTGGCTTGAGTTATACCTGTGGCTCCATGATCAGCTAACACCCCAGGAAGAGTTTCATGAGGTGGTGGGAGAGGGATTACTTTACTTTCAGGGAATGGGAGGTAAAGTGGGGCTGGTATGGGGCTAGGATGTAGCTATGATTGCAGGAGGGCAGTTAAGGGTTGCTGTGAGGGGTTGGTACATGAGTGCCTACCCTGGTACACTGAGTGCCTTGAGGTGGCTGAAGACACACTCTACCATCATGTAGCATGTGCTCAGGCAGTAGTTGAAGTGCTCCTTCCAGCAATCCAGCTGCCCCCTTTAGGGCTTCATCAGCTAGGATAGGAGGAGGTAGGCCAGATCCCCAATGAGGACTGGGGAGGGGTGGCAATGACATCACCAATGATGAAATCGGGGACCCCGGGAGAATAGCACCCTCTACCCATCATTCTCATTGGCTGCCTGAAAGTTGGTGGTCCAGTCCAGAACACTTGGCAGGCACAGGGTGTGCTGGGTGGCCATGTTTAGGATGGCCAGTCAGTGGCTTGTGGCCATGAGGATGCATGCCATAGTGAGCTGCTGCTTCATCAGGTCAGGGTGGGTGGCCGTGATGTTCTGCAGCGTTCAGTGAGACTCACACCTGTCACAGCTCCTGGGTCCTCTGCTCAGATGTGGGTAGTGAGATGTCATGGGTGGGGTACGCACGGGCCACAATACTGAGGTTGCACAGGTTATGATGGCAGGAGAGTGGGGACACAGTGGCCCATGCTCAGCAGCTGATCAGGAGTGGCTCACCTGTTCAGCTCTGTTTAGGATTCTTTGGCAGCCTGGCAGGAAGCCTGCAGGGCATACTGGGAAGCATACAAAAAAGAGCCCCACCTATCTGCTGCCTTTGGCCAGTGCAGGCAGGGTGTAAGTTCCCCTCCACAGAAGGGCTAACTTCTTTTATATTTGGCTCTGAACTAACCTTGGGTGCTTAGAGTAAAGCTCAAAACTTTCACTTTCACCTTGGGCTTCTTGAATTCATGTACTTAGCCAAATATCCCAATACTAAATTTAATGCCAGGGGAGGGGGGTAATAGACAACCTTGAGAAGTCCCCCTTTGCAAGAGAAATGGATCACATATTATTGGTCATGACTCTTTAAGTGAGATTTGCATATAACAACTGTATCTGTTTTAGGGCTGGTAAGCCTTTCAATTGACTGGTCAAATATTATCAATTGACTATATTTTTTGGCTGGTCAAAGATTTGTAGTTTGTACATTTTTTTGTAGTTTTCCTGACAGAAATATGATTTTTTTTTAATTGTTTTCTGACACAATTCTTAATGGAAAATTTGTGCTTTTTCTGTGCATTATTTGGAGCTATCACCATTTTTTTACAACTTTGACCAATATTTTACTGGTCAATTGACTGAACTTTATTTGGCTGGTCAAATACCCAACCCTAATCAACCTTATGATTTACCAAAGTTCACCTTTTGTTATACATGAAAAGGTACTTCCAGGAGACATAATCAAAAGCCTCCTCTGCATCTTTCAATAAATGTAACACTATGTAACAATATGGCTTTATTTTCATTTTTTTTTTTATAAAACTCCATTGGAAATCCATCAGTGCCTGAAGATTTATTATTGTTCATGCCATTTATAATTTCATCTAATGATAAAGGAGCCTCTAAAAATTCCTTCTCCATCCCTTAAATTTGTTTTATGGGTATAAAGTTCAGGAACATATCTATTTCCTGACTAGTAATATTCAAATTCTCAGTGTACAAATTAAACTAGGATTGAATAAATTGTTGGTTGATTTGTCTCTGTGTCAGATGAATACTCCCCAGGGAGTATCTTATAGTTGATATTTTATTATGGTTGGATTTACTTAGTCTATATGCAAGCAACCCTCCTGCATGTTCCCTGATTCCCAGTAATCTTGGTTTAATCTATATAAAGCAGACGCTGCCTCCTGGAACAGTAATCTATTCAATTCGTATCTCATATTGGTAAGAGTGCATAGTTTATCAGGCAAAGGATTTGTGACAAAATCCTTATCTAAAGAGTTAATTTTTATTAAAGTATCTATTTCGGTATCTTTTTTTTTTTTTTTATAGAAGCATATGATATACACCCTAAAGAAGACTTTAGTAGTTTTCTATAAGATTGAAGCAGAGAAGCAGTAGGTGATTAAGCTCTATAAAAATTTTTAACTCCTCTAGAATAAATGTTACAAATTTGTAATAATTCAACAGGGTGGTATTGAGATACCAGAAATTATTTTTAGCTGTCTAGCTACAAGGAAGCTGAAGCTCCACATCAGCATGGTCTAAAACTGCTATAGAGTCAATAGAGGCATTGACCACACAGTCAATTTGAGAAATTGCTTTAAGAAAATAAAAAGTAGTCAATTTTAGAATATAGAAAATGAGGCATTGAAAAAACCCAAACAAATAAAATATAATCCCTCATTGTTGGATTCACTATTCACCAAATATCTATTAAACTCGGGTACGACACATAAATTTTAATAATTTCCCTAGGAGCGCATCTACATAAGACTCTTTACTATGCAGTAGAGCAAATGACATAGTAAGCATCACCATTTACATGTGCCTTACCGCACAGTAATTTGCTTTACTCAGCAGTTAGTTTGGTACCTGCAAATGTAAGTAGCAAATTAACTGCTGAGTAATTACTGGGGGACATTATCTCCACCTGGGCTCTGCCACCAGAGCCTGCCCCAGCAGCAGGCAGCTCCTGGGGATAGGGAGCAATCTCCCAGTCCCCACCAAAAGACATCTGTCTCCTGGTCCTGTGCTCCCTGCCAGCTCCTGTGTTCACACCCAGGGGAAGCCTAGCTGCTGCAGGGGCTGGTGCAGGCCAGAGGAGGTGAGAGCAGACTGCTGCCAGAAACAGTAAATCTGATCCCAAATGGGCATATGTGTAGATACCTGGCCAGGGGTTGGCAAGTAAATCCATTCAGCAGCATTTGCATGTGTAGACAAGCCCTAGAAGTAGATTTTGTGGATAGAGGAGCATGAGATCTATCAATGACAGGATCCAAATCTTCATTCCAGTATCCCTCTAAAATATAAGGGTATTTCCCATATTCTGAGAGCTTTACAAAAAAAAAAAAAAAAGTTGGATTGTCTGCACTGGGACCATAGACAAATCCCAAAGTAAAAAAGGAAATCCATAATTTTAACATTTGAAAGAACAAATATACCTTTTGGATCATTGGCTATGTCAGTTAAATGGGGTACATCATTATGCACTAAAACAGAAATTCCAGGCCCTTAATATTCCAAGATACACACTAAATAGGAGTAGCCATTCACAATGACTTTATCTTCGAGGTTCAACTTTGTATATAGCTGACAATTTGCCAGTTTCCTTTAATCAAATGTATATTTATTTGTATACCGTCATAGTTTTCAATATCAATGTTTTTCTATATATTTAGAGCTCATAACTTATGATCCCAAGCACACCCTTGAAAATGATCACTGGGGGGAGGAGGAAAAGAAAAGAAAAGGCAAAACAAAATAAATATGAAGTACAAGAAATAGTAGTAGTAAATTTGCTATGGTAAGGACAGACATTACACATCATCTGGTTCAAGTGATCAGAAACTGATTTAAACCTGTACCAGAATAGAAGCTCAGAGTATATAAACCAGTTTCAAAATGGCTGAAACTGGTTTATGATAGACCTGGATGGATATGATAGCAGACTTAACTGACTTAGGTTAAACCGGTCTATTGAACTTCTGTCCGAAATCCCCTTCTGACTTAAATTACTTAACTGTCCTCCAGCATCCCATGATCCTTTGCATGCTCTGCTGTCTGCTCCATTCAGTTGGGCCAGCTCCCTGGTTCAACTATCAGTCAGGCAAGGGCATAGCTTAGGGCTGCACAGGCTTTTAGCTGAGCTGGGCAGTGCCAGGGGACAAATGGAAGAAGAGCCACCCCCCAGATGTTTTTTCTCATATCCAATGGGCCTGGGGCCAGACCCATGAGGTAGCAGCTTGTGCTCCCTCACACCCCAGACATCTACTGCTGAGTGGTTCAGCTGAAAGTGGTTCTGGCATGGCGCTTAGCCCCAGCTCCTGCCTCCCTGTCTCAGCTGAGCCAGGCAGTGGTGCAGAATGGGGAGGACCCCTACCCCATGGGCCTGGGCCCAGCCCCTCAGACCCAAGCAAACACAGGTTTTACACCCTCCAGCACTGCACTGCTCAGCTGCCAACCAGCACAGGTCTCAGCCCTGCTCCTGCTTGCCTGAGTCAGCCAAGCCAGGTAGGGTGGGGGAGTGCAGGCTCTCTCCAGTTGTGCTTGCTCATGTCTTTGAGGGCTGGGGTAAGGACTGTGGGGTGGGGACTCTTTTCCTTTCTGCCCCACACTGATGCCCAGCTTGGCAGGAGCCAGGACAGAGAGCTGCCCCAGGACTGCCAGCCAAGCTGCTCAGTGCTGGCAGTGCTGGCAGTGCGGGGTGGGGAAGTGGAAGCCACCACCCCACAGACCTGGCTGAACCCTCCCCAGACCTGAGCTAACACAGCTGGGGGGAGTTTGCACTCCCTGACCCTTCCTCCTGCCCTGCCTGGCTCAGTTGACATCAGCAGGGAGGAGCAGGGCTGAGAGCTGTTCAGGCTGTCAACTAAGCTATGCAGCATCAGGGAGGTAGGAGAGCAGAGGTCCTCCCATTCTGAGACCTGGCCCTAGCGTCCCCACACCTGAGCAAGCACAGCTAGGGAGGTGCCCCGTTGCCACTGACAGGGCTTCTGGGGGTGAGGGTGGTCAGGACTAGGAAAAGAGAACTTGCTGGGAAGTGTACAAGAGCACTCACTGCCTTCTGGCCTGGCCAATGCAAGCATCTGCATGTCCCTCACCCCTTGTCAAGACTGAACATGCATTCTTTTCACTCCCAGTTCAATCTACACAGTTTAGAGATACCTGGGAGGACTGAATCCGTTCCACCTCAGGCATTTTGAATGTGTGTACTTAGCCTATATATGACATACTACGTCTGCCAGGAAGTTTTGGACAAACAACAAAAGCTCTCTACCATTCTGTGACAATAAAGACAAATGCATTAAGAAAAAGCATATACATGCAATGCTTAACAATCTAAAAAAACTTCATTTTTTTTTCTTAGGTTTTTCGTTTTTTGTTTTTTGGGTTTTTTTACATTGCAGCTTATTCCACAAATTTGCTATCTCCAGATGGTATAAATGCAATACAGGTTTCTACTTCCTTAGGGTTAGAGAAATTGTAGGTTTTCCCTCAGTGACTCAGTTTGAGGATGACAGGATACCTCATGAAATAGGCATTTCAGTTGCTGACATCTAGCCTGCAGTTTTGCTGGTTCGGTTTTAACAGAGTCTGCTTTTCAACCATCCCACAGAGAAGATCAAGAAACAGCATCATACAAATGCTTGGTTCATCCCATGTCAGCTTTCCTAGTTTTCTTAGCAGCAGTTTGTGCCTGAAAGCTTATTAAGAATAATTTTCCAACTATTTAGTTGGTCTAATAAAAGATAGCACATTTAGCCAAAGAACCTTGTTAGCAACTTTGAGTGCTCTCTCTTGGTGGTAAATCACAGAACTTGGCTACGAAGGTCCTAGATTTTCTTTCAATAAGACCTGTGGGCCATCTCTATCTCTACATCAGTGTCTGAGGGGAGTTTTAAAATAATGACAACCAGTTTTGTTTTTCAGACTCCAACAATACAGATGTTGTGTCTCCTAGATCTGTGTTCCAAGTCCAGTGCTTTGCTTCTTGCTATGAAAGTCCATCTGCCTTGTCATTTTCACAGTGTGATGCTCAAAAGCAGAAACTCCATCTGTGACTCCTTGAGCCCATTTCACTAAAGCATCCAGCAAAGCTTGAACATTCATAACACATTTCTGCATCTTATTCATTATATTTTCAAGGCTTGTTATCTGTCTAGCCATCAGAGAAGCCAAGTCTCCACTCAGATTTTCTCTCACAGACCTCTGCCTTGGAAGTTAAGGGGCTTCTTGATCTTCATGGTTTTTTGATAACCCCTGACAATGGTTGGGAGTGAGAGCTTTTCCCAGACATAGGGAAGGATCTGTAGTAGTCTCAGGTATCCATTTTATAACGGGTAAAGAATTTTAACAACTAAAAGTAGAAGACATTTCACAAAATAGCCAGAGCCTGTTTGACTTCTAGCTGTTTCGGTACCCAACATCCTCTGGCTCCATCCTGTAAAGCCATTTCTGAATGTATCTTCTACATGTTAGGGGCCATTTTTAGTATTACAAGATGTTATGGTTAAGCAGTTGGGGGGAATGACTGGGGCAGTTTACCCATGTGCTGACTTGAAGACAAAATGCTGCCAATGCTGCTGCAGAATCATGCAGGTGGCACAGTGGCAGCCAAAAGTTGCCACTGCCTCCATGTGTTAAAGTTACTCTGGGGGTCCAGTTGTGTTGTTACACTTGTGAAGCTAAGTGATTAAAATAAGGACCAATATCCCACCCTACCACTGACTTATAAGTTTACTCAATTTTTCTGTGCTTCAGTTCTTCCCTTTGTCAATAACAAATAATTGGGTCACCATATGGCAATGTCGCTACGGCGCCATAGTATGGGTGGTTACTGCACCATGCACATGGCGCGATTTTGCCACTACTTCACCCTAATAGCATACTATACCAGGGGAATGCGCCACTATGGTGATGTAGATGGCGATCACGTGTAGACCCATGTGATTGCTATGTATGGCATATATTCACCCATAATATATAATATTTATTTATATATCACAAAGTGTGTGCCAGATTCTTCACAATCAACAAGAAGGCAATGTCCCCATCTTGAAAAGTTAATATTCTAAATACATAAGAGTCCAAAGTGGTATTAGAATGGTTAGGATTTGTGGTTCTTAAAGAAGGTAGTAATTTGTTCTTCATATAGTGTATGAGATGCATGCAGTCTTCAAGGCACTGTGCAATATGAATCGTCCAGGTATAATTAGGGAGAGAAAAACCCAGAAGCCATGTTTAGATTACTTGGAGAACCCAGATCATAACGTGCAATGCATTTTTAAGAACAGTTTGGAAGAATGTAAAGTTCCTGAGCAAATGTCTGATCCTAAAGCTAAATGGAAAGAGAAGCTTGAGGTGCACTTCCATTTAGATGAGAAATTGGTAACATGGAGTTGTGGTAATTCTTATAGCAGTCCATTTATTTACAGAAATATACAGAGTTCTCTTTTTCAAGGAAAAATATTTGTTAATTAGACACTTCCATGGCACATAATCCTCATCTCTACACATTTTATTGTACCATGGTCCATTTCTTCCCACTTGCATATGTTCCTTAACTGTGTAGTATTCTTTTCTTTTGAACAAGTTTTTTTTTTTCTTTCTTGTGATGGCTCCAGCCATTACTAAAATCTATTGCTGCTGGTTTGTTTGGGGTAGACATGGAGTTCTTGCCTTTCATTTTCTTATATACAGTTAACCATTAGGAAAAGCCATTAGCCTGAATCCTCTTCTTTTCCCCACTACTTCGACAGTGCTGAAAGCTCTTCTTTGTAGGGAGAACAACATATGCACCATTGACCACAATTTGAGGACCTCTGGCATAGAAGCTTAAGGCAGGTTGTAGAAAGAAATTTTGGCCTTTGTGACACCCAGTGGAAGAGTTTGTAGGAGGATAATCAGCAGTTGTGTGATAAGTTGCCTCAGCGGCTTAACATTTGATTCTATATTATTTTGAAAAGTTTAATTACAAGGACTTCCACTCTGAATGAAGTCCCATCGATAAGCAAGTGGTAGAAACAAGCTTTGGTTTAGCATTTATCACAATGAGGAATCCAAGTTGGAAACTATTTTTAAAAATAGGTATATGCTAGTGAAATATATATCAGGTCAGACAATCAATGTCAATATTGATGATCTTTCATCTTTTTAAAGACCATGAATTTAAAAGGATTTACATATTGACCTATTCATGATAACTTAGGTGAAATCTTTGCTACTTTCTACAATGGTTGAGCCGCACGCTGCCATTTATTGACTGTGAATGGTATTTCATAGTAATCTAATAATACGAATGGTGTTTTTTTCTCTTGGACTCACTGGACCAGAACCAGAACCAGGAATGAAGCACATCAGAGACATCTTGATGGAATTTTGTTTCAGTGCCACAAGAGAACCCCTTGAATTCTTTGGGAAAAGTGATTTCTGCAACATTTAGTTGGTAAAATGTTACCAAAATTACCTATGAATCCCAGGATAAATGGGATAATCCATGTCTTCTTCATATAAGATGATCTATCTATTTCAAAGAAACATTTACTAAATATTATTTTATTGCTTGTAGGCAAATGTATTAACATTTCTTAAGGGGTAAGCATAATCAGTACATTTAAGGGAAATACTAGAAAAACTTTTTTTTCCCCAGAAAGTGATGCTGATTGCTAAGGTGATATTCCTTAGCATTAGACATATTTGTCACCAGGGTGTCAGAGAAGAATTACTTGTCACCTTTAGTCTTAGTCGCTTGTGAAGCATAGCTGGTTAGAATTGGCTGTTGATGGGTGAATGATTTTCAGTGGTTAGCAAGCAATCAGTGGTTAGCAAGCAATCTATACCATGAAACCTTCTTATGTTTGAGGGACCTGACAATGAATCTGATACACCAGTAGATACGGAGTCAGTGTATGTAGTCCATACTCTTGTGAACACATCAGATCACAGGGGGCACATGCTCCCCCCAACAGGGCCATCCCCGGCCGCTGCTGCCGGCTTCTGTGGGTACTCACCAGCCCCATTTTTGCTGCCGCCGCTGGCTTCTGCAGGTGCTCGCCAGCCCTGTCCTCACCACCACAGGCTTCTGCTGGTGCTCTGCCCAGACTCAGGAGACACCAGTTGCCCATGCATCAGATTAGGCTTGCAAAATAAAAGGTTGCCTAATATGGGAGGCCTCTTATATAAGGTTTCACTCTCTGTTTCTGTGTATATTTAATATGTTTATGATAACCAGGGTCTCCAGAAATATTTATGATTATATAACAGTTTTCCTTCTAAGAGATAATTTTCATACCCTTATACGTTTTCTGGGTTTTGATTTTCGGTGGGTTATTTGTTTGCCTGTTTGTTTGTTTGTTTTTTACCTTTTGGCCTGAAATCTGACACACATTTTAGCACAAGTGATATCTGAACTTTCTTTTTTTTTAAATAGAATGAAAAGAAATTCAAACCTTTTTTAAAAAAAAACCTCCCAAGAATATAAGGAAGAAATGGATTATTTTCCCCTTATAATTTAAAAGCTACAAGCTTCTTTTCCCTTTTCATGGCAGCTCTGTTACCTCATTGGTTGAAAGTAGAAAGTTGAGGTTGGTAGAAGGAGATTCTCTGGGTCATTAATGGTCTGGTGAACATAAGTTCAGAACCACAAGAGGCATAACTGCTTGTGTTATATAAAGGTGCATAAATCTGGATATATGTATCAAGTTTTGTAATGCAATCCATAACTCCAACACACATACAGAAAAGCCTTCAGGAAATATGGAGCCACTGGAGAGAGGTTCCTGGCTAGTCTCCTCTGTTTTTTCCCCTTTGGAGCTCTGCTGGAGTGGGCCCAGAAGAGCACCTGCCCATCAGGAGATCCCAAGCTGGGGAGGACCATCCTTCAAGCCCCTGTGTGGTATGAGTGAGTACCAGGAGGGGAGGGGAAAGCAAAGACCAGTGGGAGACTCTGTTGGTCTTCCCACAGGTGAGATGACAATTGGGAGAGGAGTGGGCTCAGTGTGCTGGAGGGAGCACTGGGCAGGAGGTGAGGGGTGGGGTGCTGTTCCAGCCCACCAGAAGCCCTGGTGGCAGGCAGGGCGGGCCACCTTTGCTGGGTGGTGTGAGGGTGTGCTGGACAGGAGGAACTGCTAGAACCTGCAGCCCAGACCTCGCCACCTGCTATGCCAGGGTATGAGGGGCTTGGCAGGGTACGCTATCTTGCAGGGATTGCAGGGGAGGAGCCACCACCTGCCGCACTTTGACCCCTGAAGCTGATACAGGGGGATGCAAGCAGCGGGGATTCACTCACGGCTCCCATGCAAGGGACACAGAAGCAGTCCCACTCCCTCAGACACCACGCCCAGTTACCCCTGTGCATAAATTTATCAACTACATGTTTACCTAAGTTCTTGATGGTTTATTAGCGGTGTATCAATCTATTTATTTATCAATTCATTATTTAGCCTGGGTGATTTATATGCTTTCCCCTGGTATAAAGTGTATCAAGAGAAGTCATTAATCTTCAAGCTGCCATCACCAGGTTTACATTGTATAGCATTATTTGTTTTATTGTATTACTTATATTTTATTCTGTAAATAATTAAATTCTGAAAATAGTTTTATCATGGTCTGCAAGGTAGTTTTGTTTGTCAAGGGAGGTTCTCCTCTCGGGGAACCTGCAGCAGCTACAAGGGGAGCTGGGCAGGGTCACCAGCTATCGAGCACCCCAAGATCCCACTATTCAGGTGAGGGCATGCCCCTGGGTTACACATATAAAAGGGTCACATTTAAAGTTACATGGACAATCTTAGCTATTTCTGGACTTTTGAGTAACTAATTTTGCAAATTTTACATTCTTTTAATGCAAAGGTTGCGAGTAGCTTGGAATAAACAAACTATAAGCATGTATACTTCTTTTGAATGAAAGACATGAATGCAAGTATATTATCCCAATTTAGTTTTGGAATAAGTAGTCATAGCCTCCATGAAGTCATTAGATATGTAACCACTTGCACAGGATGTGAAATTTATTTTATTATTATTGTCTGATTTTAAACCTAAAATTGTGCTCTGCTGCACCCTGATCTTTTCCAGGAAGTTTTTCTATCAGGAATATTTTGGTAAGATAAGAACATTTAAACTGGCAGAATGTTATTATCTATCTATACAAGAGATGTAATACACCTAATGCAGGAGGATTTAAGCAAAGCATTTGATACTGTGCCTCATTGGAAATTATAAGCTAAAATGGGAGAAGATGAGGATTAATACTATATTTGTAAGTTGGAGAAGGGGATGGCTAAAAGCTAAACTACAGAAGATCATATTGTAAAGGGAATTATCAGACTGGAGATAGGTGACTAGTGGTGTTTCCCAGGGATTAATTTTGGCACCCATTCTGTTTAACATTTACATGAAAGACTTTGGTACAAGAACTAGATATGCATGTATAGAATTTGTGAATGATACAAAGTTGGAAGGCACTGGTAATATGGAGGAGGATCAGACTATCATACTCCACAAAGTTATTTAATTCTTCCTGTAGTAGATATAGTATGAAATTAGTTTTAAGACAAAGCTGTACAATTAGGGACTGATATTACAAACTTTTATTGGATGTCAGAGGCTCATAGATTAAAGATGATAGAAGAAGAGAGGACAATACTAGCACAAGATCCAATGGATACAAACTACTCATAAAGTTGGAAAAATTCTTCTTTACAAGCTTTCAGGTACCATTATTCTTTATCAGGCAGAAGAAGGGTAATTGTCCCCGAAAGCTTACAAAGAAGAATTTTCCAACTATTTGAGTTGGACTACTAAAAGATATCGGATTTACCCAAAGAACCTTGTCTGCCAACTTGACTACAACCTATACCCCTGAACTACTCATAAACAAATTTAGCCTGGAAATGAGACTTCTATCTATTTCAGTAGTAAAGATTTGTCTTTATTTGTGTATGCCTTTCCTGCCAGGGATCACTGCACTCCTATGTCAAGTAGTGTTATTTTATATCTGCCAGCAGAACCAGTTGAAAAATGAAAAAACAACTTTGAGCCCTTTTCTACTGTTCTCAGCTTTTTGGGGATTTGGAATATCTTAAGAAAAAGAACCAAAAGAGAAAACATCACATTCTCAAGTTCAGTTTGAAATGCAATAAAATCCCCCTGTAATAATCCTACTTTATAAAGTCATTGCTGCTATAATGGTGATTGATTCATTTGAATATTAGTGATGTGGGCTGTTTGAAGATTTCTTTGGGTACAAACTCACTCTTTTTCTATCCCTTTTTGCTATTTCCTTGGTTTGAGTACCACATGGCTTGCCTTTTGGAAAGCTAACAAAAGGCTTTGCCATCTGCAAACACATTTATATGCCACACAGTAAAGCAAGAATAATTACCTCTTGGGCACATCTATGTGAAATGCTGTGTTGCCGTAGGGGTGAGCTACAGCAGTGTACAGTCAGCGGGCCCTAACCATCATGCTACCACTACTGCATGGTTGCTTGTTGCTATTGTGCAGTAGGGTCAGAAATGACCCATGTGCCATCAGGACTGTACAGTACTGGTGTGCAGTCTTGGTGGTGCACTGTACTAAATAACTGCATAATACCAACTGCGCAGTGGGGTACATGTATAGACATACCCCCTGAGTATTTTTCAAATAAGTATCTGACATAACATGGTTAATGTTAAGGTTTCATATAAAACCTTTTGATTACAATAACAGTGCCTAATCCTGAGCAGTGCAGAACTCCCACAATTCCCATTGGTATCAAGAGCAAGCAGCTCTCAGTGTAGGGTTATAAATGAAAGTCTCTGTTGTCAAGTTCATGTTACCAGACTTGTGGTAATTCAGGCACCTGGTTTTACAGGTGGAGAATACAGAAACTGTACTTTCTTTTTTTTAAACTCTTTAAAACATTGTTAATTTAATCTATTTTTCATGTGTTCACTGTATGAATGATGACTGCTGATGTGGTGTGTTATAAGGCTTTTCTCAGCACTGGCCCTGGCTGTGTTTTGGCTCACTTTAAGCTGTCATTGTTTATAGTATCACAAAAGGATACAATATGACCAGTTTTTCACTCCTTACTATTCTGTTAATCATCTTTAGTGATGTGTATCATAGGCCACATGTGTAAGAGTAGATTTAGTGGGTGGGAGCTATCAGGAGAACATTGTTCTACTACTCACGAGTCCCAAATGCATACAGATAAAACCTATACAACTTAACCATACCATCATGTTTGAGCTGGAGCATATGCAGGAACCATTTAGACTTCTTAACCTTCAGCTTTGTTACATTTTTTAAAATGAAGTGGAAGATCCCATTGACTTAAGTCACTCAAGACCAAATGCTAAATAATGATCTTGAGTAGATGTTGATGCTTAAAATTACTACCTCAGGAAGGCCAGATGAGCACTTGACTATCTATTTCTTAAACTAATGTTAAGAGTTAAAAGTCTGTTGGCATCATTTGAAAGTCCATCAGTGAAGAAGTTTGAAAAAAAATATAACACAATATTAAATGTTAGTTTTTAAAGTCTGACAGACAGTCTTGGCACAATAAATAATAATAATTATGTTGTACTGTCTTGTCAGAAAGTGCTTTGCAAATACATTACTTTGAATTATGCTTTAACAACCAATGTGTTGTGTATAATCTTGTCAACATCAGCCAGGCTTTATGAAATGGAATTAATATTAGACGGGATCATTTCTTAATGGGTTCTGCTACAGCAAAATTCTGTTTATGTTACAGGGCAAGTTGTCTTCAGTTCCAATTACTCAGAACATGCATCTCTGTGGTTCACATGATACTGCTTGTTAAGAAATACATTTCTCAGGGGAAGAGGGGCGTAGATAGATCTGTTTCTTGGTGATTCTAGCTGGCAATTGATCTGAAAAAGATAAATTAATAAACAAACAAACAAACAGGAATTAAGGAATATTGGTGAGCAGTCAGTTTTCCTACAATATTAATAGAAAATGAGGGTTGGAAGGGTCCCCAGGAGGTCATCTAGTTGAACCCCCTGCTCAAACCATCCCCAACTAGATCATTCCACCCAAGGCTTTGTCTAGCTGGCTCTTAAAAACCTCCAAGGATGGAGATTCCACAATCTCTCTGGGTAACAGGTTCCAGTACTTTACTACATTCCTAGTGAGAAAGTTTTTCCTAATATCTAACCTAAATTTCCCTTGCTGCAACTTGAGACCATTTCTCTTTGTTCTGTCATCTGCAACCACTGAGAGCAGTCTAGCTTCATCCTCTTTGGAACCACCCTTGTAAAAGATATTTATGTGACTTCTATGTGATTTCTCCAGATTTGTCTACATGGCATTTTTTGCCACTTGTGCCCAGAATAATTCTATTCTTTTATGTATAGCCCTGTGTATGTGAACGATTATGGACATGCCCAGACTAGGCATGTGCACTGGCAACGAAATTTGAGAGAGAGTGCTCTTATCTTTTGCCATCTAACAGCTGAACACCTAGGTCACTCAGGTGATAACAGCATGGTCCGGAGCTGAGGCAGAGCTGCAATCCACTGCCTGTACACCCCTGCCCGGAGCATGCAGGCTGCAGGTCATGGCTCTGTCTTGGCTCTGGACCCCACTGTCACCACTGCAAAATCCCAGCCTGGCCCTGGAGCAGTTCCCCACCCTGCCGTGTGCCCAGCCAGCAGTGCTGGGGCCAGTCTTCATGGAAACCCCAGCCCTACACTATCACAGTGTGGCTGCTGCTGCATTCTCCATGGAAACTGGCACCAGCCACACAAGCAGAATCTGCTGGAAAATGAAGTTTGGTTGCTGGCCAGATCTGCCATTTTGCCCACCCCTGGTGTACATGTCCTGGCTCCTATTGTGTATGCCCAATCTGCATGCCTACATAGTTGTCCATATGTGCAAGACTGTGCATCCTGGAATACAATTCTTCCTCCTGTACATAGCTAAATGTAGATAGATGACCAGGAAGGGAATGGAATGCCACCTTTAATCTCTACATATGTCAGTTGCCTCATTGTAAATACTGAATAGGAGTCATTAAAAATTGCTATTTATACTAGTTTTCAGTCAAAAAATGCTGTTTTGTTTTTGAAAACGGAAAATGTTTATTTAAAACAAGAGTATCGTTTTTCATTCTGTTTAGGGAAAATGCCTACTGGTATTAGTCAGCTCTATTACTGGTCCATTTGATAGATATGTTGTGAATATGGAGCATTTGAGATACTCAAATATTTCTGTAATAGAAGGCATTGAAACTCCTAGATAGATTGGGACCAGTCTAAGGGTTATCAGTGCTCTAAATAAAGAAGAAAATAAGTATCTTGCAATCCCCTCAGTCACTCAGACAACTAAACAGTTTGACCCTGAGCTCACTGGGTATTCTAGCCATCCAGTAAATCCTTTTCTGCTTTAAAGAGCATCACTGTGGTCTAATTAATAAGGCATGATAGTGGCAGATAGTTTCTATTCTTGCCTTTGACACTGACATACTGAATAATCTTAGGAAAGCCTTTTTACTACTTTGTGCATTGGTTTTCCCCACCAATTCTGAACTGATTCATATCATAGGTTTCCCTTGCTTTATGCTGTAAATGTATTCATGGAAAATGGGGCATAACTTAAATTTGCATAAAGGGAACCCACTTTACAGTGTAACAGATAGGGATACATTCGAAGACCTCCACTGCACTGACTCCCAGACCCATTTCTACCACTTTTAAAAGACAATGTTTGTACTCAACAACAGCAGACAGTACACACAAGCACACGGGCAGGGGTAGGAGATAAGCTAGCGGGACACTTAGAAACCATAATGGGGATGGCAACTACAGAAATATGTGCCACAGACAATAAGCGAGGAACACAGATCCACACAGGAGACTATATTTTGGTGCATGTCACTCCCACAATACACCACACAAAGCAGCTGACTGGGCTTCTACCACACCAATTGCATAAGAGTGAATTTACTTTGCATATAACACATTTTTGGTATAAAAAGGGTCATTGCATAAGAGCGAATTCGCACATACAAAACCCTCATAATTTGAGGGAAACCTATAGATTTAAAGATTGTTTGGTTAACCAAGAGTTAAATTGTAGCCCACTATTGTCTTAGATGGGAAGCCAAGAGCTAACTGCCCATCAGATGTTTTCCTGCTCACTGAGCTCATTTTTTGGCATAAACAAACTTTCTTGGGGATAGGACTGATGTGTTGACAGGTACCTCCTTGCAAGCTAATAAAGCTTGTTGAGATTACGTTTTAATGTAAATCATCACTTCTTCAGAGAGGAAAGTGGTGTTGAGCAAACTAGCATTAACATCAGATTTATGTGAACATTTACATCAACAAGTCTGCTGGAATCGTTTACATATGTAACATGTTCTGATTTAGAACCTTGGCTTGTGCATATCCACACTGAGCTTACTCATTAATAATGTTGACACCGAGCCTGTGTATTCCACCAGCTTAAATGCACAAGGTAATGCTATACTGAGAAATTTATGGTTGCCATGGATTTCTTTGTTGTCTTGCTGTACATCACACTTCACAATGTTTACTGTGATAATGAGGGTGAAAATCAGACCGATATGGCCCAAAGGACAGGCTTCTGAATGTCCAAAAGGTGAATCATTATTAACTATTAGCAGACTAGAGCCCATGACACTGGGTGCATGTACACGAACACTTTACTGTGCATTAAACTAATTTAATGCGCTACTTCACTGTCAGGGCAGCTAGGATCTGGAACCAACTTCCAAGCGAAGTGGTGCTGGCTCCTACCCTGGGGGTCTTTAAGAGGAGGTTAGACGAACACCTTGCTGGGGTTGTTTAACCCCAGTACTATTTCCTGCCATGGCAGGGGGTCGGACTTGATGATCTGCTCAGGTTTCTTCCAATCCTACCAACTATGAAATGTGCAGTAAAACATCCCTGTCTATTTACTACTAGGTGCATCTACATGAGACATGTTACCGCACAATAGCATAGTTTACTGCACAGTAAGCATGTGTGTCTACGTGTGCACATGCTAACTGCACAGTAAACTTTGCTGATAAAGAGTAAACTTACTTGAGATTAGTTACTATGCAGCAGTGCTCTAGCACTCATGTAGATGTCTGACTGGAGCAAATCTGCCAGCCAGAAGGGGGTAGGAGATTGCTCCCTGCCCCCACGAGCTGCCTGCTGCTGGGGCAGGTGCTGCCACCAGAGCCCAGGAAGAGACTATTCCCCCCTGCCCCAGCAGCAGGAAGCTCCAAGACTCCCCCTCTGAGATCACGACAATGGAATGGGGGCTGGGAGATCCGTATCCTGTGCTGCTGGGCCTGGGTAGCTGCCTGCAGTGTGCAGTGCAGGGACACAGCATGGGACTGGCAGCTGCACAGCAAAGCAATGCCCCACAGCACCAGCAGTCTCCATGCAGGCTGCTGGGGGTGGGCTGCCTGCACCTGGGACTAGGTGCTGGCAGTCTTGGCAGGCATGTGGAGAAGCCTGAAGACCTGTACAGCACAGACCTGGCAGCTGCATGGTACTGTGGTGCTTGGCAGTGATGCCAGGGTGCATACAGCCTAGTGCAGCTAGCCTGTGACCTGTGCAGGGGGTCACCGGGGCCCGGAGTGGCTTCAGGCTGCCTGCATATGCCCCATGGCTCAAAATGCCTACAGGCTTTTAAGGGCCTGAGTCTGTGGCTGCCATAGTGCTGGCCCAGCCATGGGGCAGGAGAGGCTTCCAGCCCTGGAGCCCTTGGGCTAGCCTCAGACTCGCTCCCTAGTGGCAGGGCTGACCAGGAGCAGATATGCTCCTGGTTGGTGTCTACAGGTGTAGTAACTACTTGTGAGTGAATTTGCTACATGCAAATGCAAGTAGCAAATTTGCTTGTAAGTAGCATCATTTACTGCACGGTAAGCATGAGCATGTGTAGATGCACACACTTACAGTGCAATAAACTATGCCACTAAGCTGTAAAGTGTCTTGTGTAGATGCACCCACTGAGTACATCTACATGTGCACCCAACTGCACTGTTGTTATTGTGTAGTCCCAGTGATGCATGGGTTGTTTCTAACCCTACTGTGTAGTAGCAATGAGCTATGGTTCATGCCCACCAATGCCACGTTGCTGTAGCTCATTGCTATGGCGACATAGCATCTTGTGTAGATATGCCCACTGTGTTTTAAAGTAGGCTAATGTTTAGTTTTCTAGTACCAAGAAATACTGGTACTAGATTAACTGTGCCTTAGCTACCGTAAAGTAGTGCATGTGTAGATGCTGACTGGGAGCAATGTGCTCCCGGTCAGCCTAGGCAGCAAGGGGCCACAGAGGGCATGAAGGGGAGCTATGTGTAGCTCCAGTGCAGAGCTTGGAGTTTCAGCCTGGCTCAGTGGTGCTGGCTTGGGGCAATGACCCATGGTTGAGTAACAGAAGAGTCCTGAGTTCTCCTCTAGTTTTGCTTGCTGAGGGGACAGGGGAGCTGTCTTCTATCTACTCAGAAGACAAGAGCTTCCCCCCAGCTCAGAGCCATCCAGCCACCTCTTTTCCAGCGAGTAGTACAAGGTATACATGTTGTCTAGCCCCTTATCCCAATGTCCTGTGCTTGATCATGGGTTTAAGCAGTGCTGGGAAAAGAAGTGACTGGAGCAGATCTGAAAGCAGCAGCAGCACACACATCCCTGCCCGTATCCTGCTGTAGGGGGAGACTGAAATCAGCCTTTCCTCCAACTGGGCTGGGAAGCACAGTGGGCCACATTCTGTATACTTGTAGCTCTTGAATTGACCAGCACTGTAGCGGGGAGACCAGGAACTGGACACAGAGCCCCAACAGCCAGCCAGAGACTTCCCTCACCAGGGCAAGCCCATGTCCCCTTACCCTGCCCTCCCCGCCTGGCCATCGATCCTCCTCATTATGTGTGATCTTTGTTTCCCACCCAGGCATGCTGATGGCATCTTTAACAAAGCCTACAGTAAAGTCCCATAGCCACTGACCCTCCACACCTCCCCCCAGCACCAAGCAAGGGCAGGGAGCAGGAACCAACTGTGCTGCATGGGCAGTGGCAGGGCTGTAGGGACAAGGAAACCCTCTGTCCCCAGCCTGATGCTGTGGAAACAGAGAGCTCAGCGCTTTGCTGCTGCTCAGCCATGGGGCATTGCTCCAAGCTAGCACCAACAAGCCAAGCTGCGCTCCCAACCTGCATCTGACTGGGAGCTGTACCCTGCTTCATGACAGCTCCTCCCCAGCTCCCCAGAGTCCAAGCCTATTCCTGGGCTGGCACTGGGGAGGCTGGAGCTTCCCCTGACTCCTGCAGGGGGACACAGCAGAATAGAGGGGCAGGAGCAACCTTGGATTCAACTGCACCCATTGGGGAGCAAATTTGCTCCCAATGCAGACACATATGTAGACATGTTCCTGGGTGCAGTTTACTGAACCTTATTTTAATATGTAGTAATCTTACGGTGCATTAATTACATGTGTAGATGTGCCCACTGAGTCCTAATTCCACCCAGTAGAGGACACTGGGTGTATAACTTCATAATGACATGCAGTTTAGTTTTTTTACAATGAACATTTCCTGGATTACTTGAATGATAATTTGTCCCTATATTATGATGCAATATAACTCAGGACAGTTAAAACTTTGGTTGGTGCCAGAACTAGAAAAGACAGTCTTCAGCATGTCTTGCAATGCCAGATGCAAGTCTTTCAGTGTTATATTTGCATTTCTTTACACCTGACATGAGAAATTGAGAAGTTTGGTACTAATTGAATGGATTATTCTGTGTTCTGAGAATTTGCAACTTCTGTTTTTCATGCTTCCTTCCTTTTGAGCCTTCCCTCAAATACTTGCACCTTGATAGATAGCTTTAGAAGTCCTGCCTGCCTGCTCCTGGAATCCCAAATCTTGATTATAGAACATGGAAGTAGTTTGTGCCCTGGACAATCCTTTCACACCCAGGAGACTTTCTTGGCAGTGTCTTATCCTCAAGTAATCCCATCAGTTTTAGGATTTTTCACTCTCTCATAGACTGATGCCAAAGTATTACAATCACCAAACTATGTGATCACATAGAAATAAAGCAAGAAAGGATTAAACAAGCAAAAGGGAGTTTGAGAGCTACCACTGACAGCTAAATGGATTTTCTTCTTTGTTAGTTCAAGTGTAGCTGCTTGGGGAAGAGACAGTATACTAGGTGGTTCTTCAAGTAATTTGTAACACAGTTCTGCCAAAAACTGATTCCTCATCTGCCATTCAGTTTTCAGGATGTTTCTGAGGCTTCTTCCAGATGGCTGTGTGTTCTCAGATCCCACTCAGCCATGGAAGTGAACTGGCACACAAACATCCAATCAGCAGGACCAGTCTTATAGAAATTGTGAGAGTGTCTTAGCACAGTCACTTCAGATTGTCCTTTGGAGCTCACAGAGGAAAAATTAAATGATACTGGCCGTATCTATATGAGATGCTGACTGTGCAGTCATTACTGTGCAACCATTTAGTACTTGCATATACAGTACTAAATGACTGCTCAGAAACCAGAGTTACTGTACAGTAGCATTGCTGAATGGCTTTTAGGTGATGCTGACTGTGCAGTAGCTCAATACTATTGTGCAGTAGCATTGTGTCACACTTTGTGCCACATGACACTACTGCTTAATAGTAATGAGCTACTGTGCAGTCAGTATCTCGTGTAGATGCGGCCACTGCAAATGAACCAAATCTTTGACAGTTACCATGACTAGTGGACACATTTATCCTCTTCTAAATATTGTCAGTGGTTATTTGGAAAGTGCACTTTAACTTGACCATTTATCCCCATTTTCTTCCTTTCTATCTTATTCTAGAAACAGATTCTTGGGAGCTTTTTGTTTTGAAATCAATCAGTATTGAGCCTGTAATAAGATCTTTGTTCTATCTCCACCTTTTCAGAAGTCAAGACTGGATAAAAGATTCTGATTTTGTTCCATTTTCTGGTGGAGAAATTATTTAGTTTGGGTTTGCTTGCAGAGAAGTAAGAGAAGAGAGAGAACTTACTACAAGGAGCTCAGAGTCTTAAGAATATCCATGAATCATAAGTGGAAAATGTTGTTTAGGTTATTTGGCAAAAGGTTATTTATCATAGAGGCTAACTGGTTCAGAGATGTATGAGCTCTTTTAGCAGAAATCTACTTTGTCAGATGTTAGGAATGGACTGGCAGAAAGAAAAGATTCATATGGAAGGGGAGTGGATTCTACTAAAAGAAGTAATAAGTGAATTGATTAGCTCAATTAAGAAAAACAAGGCAGTTAACACCTGGAGGGACACTGAGGTATATAGTTAGTCCAGGTCATGGTATAAGAATCTATAGTTCCTGTTGAGACACAGGATTTGTGCGTTTCTGAAACTGATCTTGAATTAGTGACCATTTGATCTTTTATGTAGGGATTGCCCTGCCTGGCTACTGTGCACAGCAGTGGGGCATCATAAGACAGTGATGGAGTATTTGTTATTAGTGGAGGAATAGGTGAATGGAGCCTTGGATGTTATAATCTGTGTTGCTTGGCCCAGTGAGGGTGTCTGTGTTATAGAAGGTGCATAGCTGGATTTTGGGTCTATAGGCAAGGGCTGTTGGTTTGGTGAGAGATGGTAAATTAAAAGACAAAAATTTCTAGTGAGGAGTCCAAATGGCCTCAAGTTTATATTACTTGTTTGACATCTTCTATTTTCCCAAATGGATTATAACTATTTAAAGGGAACTCTGAGATGTGGGACTTGAACTCCTTTGCTTTAGCATGTGCATACTGTGAAAGGATAGAAGAATATTGAGGCAATTGTATGTATACCTGTTACTTTTCTCCTCTTCCTGTACCTCACAAAGCACAGAACACTTCCTGGACTTTTCAGGAAGTGTTAAACAGAGTTAAACCTCATAACCGTTGTATGTCAAACCTGATAAAAAGGTGGTGATAGCATCCTGTCAGCTTTCAAATAAAGACTAGTTCCATGTTTATTAAGAAAACAAATAATTAATGCACACAGAAAACATAGTAATACATACATTAATCTTTATGGAAAAAATAAGCAAGAGTTATTAGACAGCAAATTTATGATGCCATTCAAACAGATTCCCCTATTCTGTTGTTGCTATAGAAGACATGTTTTGATTGGCTTGGCTCTTGGTGACTGACTAGGGCCACCTGTGGGACTGGGATAAAGTGGAAACTTCCTATAACGCTTAAGAAACAGCTATCAAATGTGTCCAGTAAATTTCTTATCCTATTTCCATATTTCCAGGACTTCAGTTTCCCCAGTCCGGCTTTCTGCTTGTTTACAGAGATAGACACAAGTAACATCCAATCAATTCTCAACTGTTTTTTACACTTTTCTTTAGCCTGAACAATGTTCAATGCTACAATAGAAATTATATGAGTTAGATAAAACATATTGAATGTTCCTGTAGCTATACTTAAATCTTAATGTTCAAAATTTTCTATGGAAAAGCATGGGCAAAAAGCGCAGGCTCAGGGGTGATCTGATGGCCACCTATAAGTTTATCAGGGGTGACCACCAGTATCTGGGGGAACGTTTGTTCACCAGAGCACCCCTAGGGATGATGACTAGGTCAAATGGTCATAAACTACTACAAGACCATTTCAGGCTGGACATTAGGAAGAATTTCTTTACTGTCCGAGCCCCCAATGTCTGGAACAGCCTGCCACCGGAGGTGGTTCAAGCGCCTACATTGAACACCTTTAAGAGCAAACTGGATGCTTATCTTGCTGGGATCCTGTGACCCCAGCTGACTTCCTGCCCTTTGGGCAGGGGGCTGGACTCGATGATCTTCCGAGGTCCCTTCCAGCCCTAATGTCTATGAAATCTATGAAAAGCAAATGCTAATAATTAATGTTGCTACTAGGAGAAATGAAACACCAACTGCACTAAATAAATATTTACATCAATATCAGAAAAAATATCACACAGAACAATATGTAAAATAATATATTAAGGGTCTTTTGTATTACATATTGAAATCCATCGTATACCAAATAGTCTTTGTCAGATTACAGCTGGACTACAACATTAAGGCCACATCCAGACGAGCAGAGGTGTACACTTGCAGTGGCACAAATTGCCTCATTGCATGTCCCTGCATGTGCACTTCATTGCAGGACAAATTGTCTGGCAACAGGCAAATTGACTTTGCCCAGCTCCTCCCAGCTCTTCAGCCAGGGAGAGCTGAAGGCTGAGGCCAGTGCCTGTGCTGGTCCCAGCAGTCTTACCTGGTGGCCTGGTGCCATGCTGGAGCAGCAAGGGAAGAACAGAGACCTGGCCAGCAGCCAGAGTGTTGCTTTGGATGACTCGGCCTCCGTTTGTGCTGGTGCATTCTTGTTTTGCATGCTTTATGCTGCTTTTGTTTCCAAGGGGGGTTTTTTGCTACTGGGAAATCATAGTAGCAAATTTCGCCACCTCACAAAGAGGTTTGTAGTGCCACAAACCACACACCCCTGCTTGTCTGGATGTGGCCTAACAGAATAAGCAGAATATACAGGCAGCATGATCAGGTAGTTACAATAGGTAACTGGGATCAGGACTTCTGAGTTATGTCTTTGGATTTGCCACTGATTCATTGAAAGACCTTTGGCACATCAATTCACTTCCCTAGGTTTCAGTTTTCCTACCTATAAAATATGTAAAATATTGCTTGCCCAGTAATGTATTTTCAACATTTATCAGAATTTATATGAAGCTTTCTATTGCTATAACAAAGGTGCTATAAAAATGCAAAGTTTCTTTGTCAGTCAAGAACTATTATTATATAGACATTGCATTTAACTATTACACATATTTGTAGAGCCTGCAGAATGGTAGTATTACAGAGTATGATATGTTTTATAAAACTGAAATAAAGAATAGGTAAGTCAATGAGATAGACTCAATAATAAAGTGCTTATAGCACTTGTCATAATGTCATGAAAATAAATGGTTACAGGACACTGCAGAAAATACACTGGTAAATCAGCAATAAAATGAACCCAAATGCATTTCCTCTCAACACAGGAAAACAATGTAACATAAATACATGTAGCAGGAAGCAAAGACTAGAATGGAATATGATTTATGACACAAATAAATGTAAAGGATATTAGTAAGATTAGTGCATTAGAGTGTTAACACAAATCAAAACATACAGTACCAAATTGGATTGCTTGCAGTGCAGCAAAAGAACAGCATATCTAATAGAATAGCTATTGTAAGTCATAAAGAAGAGCAAAACAGTTTCCAACTATCAAGTAAATATATTGATGTTGTTAATAATGGGGTAATACAGACTAGTATGTCTGATCTTATAAAAACACTTTTATTTATGATATAGAAGGGGGTGGGGTAAGAGTGCATGAATTAAATTCACTGATATTGACAAATTGTAAGAGGGTATGAATACCATTGTCAAAGAATATAGAGATATCTTCGGAAATTGGAAACACAGTTTGAAAGTATAGTAAGATTTAATTTGGAAGCATGTATCTAATATATATTTGGTACAGAGCTATCTACCTATAATGGATACATGTTTCCTAATTCTGCCTATATAATATGATTAGAGATCTTAGAAATGTCTTTGACACATAAGATCATATATACATTTGGAGAAGAGTAATCCAATACATATAACTTGAAGGGTAGGGGAAAAGCTGAATAAAATTGAAAACTGCAATGAGGAAAGAAACTAAGGTAAATCAGATATTAAATTGCAGAGAAGTTCAATACACTCTTGGGTGGTGTATATTGAGGTAGCATGCCAAAGACAAGTAATGTATTTTGGTATCTGTGGCTCTCTTGGAATGGCATCTAAGGGCAGATCCTCTGTGGGTACATATTGGCATAGTTCTGTTGAAATCAGTGATATATGCCAGTTTAGAGTATGACTCGTGAAGTGCTGAATCACATTGTGGGTACATAGTGACAAGTGTGGTAATTAGAGGGAATTTATAGAAGCACAACAAAAATAATCAGGGCCAGAGCTGACTGACTGACAAGGAAAGCGTCAAATACTATAGGTAAATTTATATAGCTTAGCTAAATTATGACTGAGGTATGTCTACTCTGCAGTCTTAGAAATGTAGTGCAAAGATATTCAAGCTAGCTATCTTGGGTAATGATATCAGTCAAGCTGTGCAACACATAGCTTGGTATAGGTTAATTTACCTGCCTGGTGGGCTGAATATAAGTAAAAATCCTTCCTGACAGTGAGATCAGTTAGATGGAATAATCATCCAAGAGGTGTTATGGAAACCCCCTTACTTAAGATATTTGAATCTACCCAGGACAAAATACTAGAGAATGTTTTTGAAGGGAGCAGTCCTGCAACAAGGAAGAAAATAGGAACAAAACAACCCTCCCAGGAAAAAATTCAGATTTTATTGAAACAAGCTATCCATGCATTTGGACCTTCAACTGTTGCCAAATTAAAATATCTGCTTATAACCAAAAATCTCATTGTTGTATTATCAACAAATCAGAAAAAAGATGCTTGAAGATACTGAATGCTGATCCCTGATTGCCAGAGAATTAATATTCAGATGAGTAACTTTAATGCTAGCCACACCTCATTTGCTACTAATGTTCACAGAAAAGTGATCCATAATATTTACAAACTTGACCAGATCAAAATATTTCAGAGCTTGAAAAAAATAGTTTTGAATAGCATTCCTGTGGTTACTTCCAGTTCTTCTGAAGAAGTTTTACCAGTAATGAATGAACATAAGTATATTTGCATATCACAGGGCAAATTCTGCTGTTGGCTATAGCAACTTAGATGTAAAAATTAAAGAGAGAGAATAAATATAATAGTCCACAATGTTGTGTTCAGTCTCCAGCTCCACTTTCACCACAGTCCTGTGGTACTCAGACTAACAGTTCCTGATGCGATATGTCAGGTGAAAGAGTCCATGACGCTAAGGGATGATGCACTCAATTAGGGTTCAAAGTCAGAAGCAGATCATTAAATAATTTCTCCTCTTTACCACAGGTAAATTTGGGAACTGCCAGTAGTATAACTGGAAAACAGTAGCACTGGTGTCTAGCACTAATTATAGTGCATTACTCTGATAGTAAAGACTGCTTCCTTTAATGATAATGGCTGTCATTTGAAATGTGCCTGTCATCTCAAAGGAAGTCCAAGAGCTCTATATATTACAAAGCTAATCTTTCAGGGAGTGTTTAAGTTCTTTGTCAAGGATATCTAATAATGACTCCACCTTTTATGTCAAATTCCTTTTGGTTTTTCTTTCTATCTGTCTGTCTGTCTTGTTACTTAGCTCCTGTATCAAGACAGCTCATCAGTTTACAAAGAATAAATGACCCTTCTAAGGCCAAAACAGTTTGTGACAGGTCTGGTATATAGACTGTTGCTATAAAGCCCTACATTCTTATTATATAAATTATATAAAACTACCATGATGTGTAGCGTGCAAAACAACTTGTCTTATAATGTTTTCTTTCTTCCTTCCTCCATCTCTCCTGCTTCCCCTACTTTGTTTTAACACACATCATATCATTCCATTCCATCCCATCCCATATATCTTGTATCACATCACATCATGGATTATAAACTCCTTAGGACATGGGTATTGCCTGTATTCTCTATGCAAGGTTTGTATATGGTACTATGTACCTATCGTAAACATTAATAATTGGTAAAACTCCCGTTGATTTGTTTGAGTAAGAACTTTAGCACTGAGCTCTAAGTAATTAGGAAGCAATTCATCTATCACTGAAATTCAGTGACTTTTTAATAGGTGACAGCATAAGACTTCGGGAAAGGAAGTAAAGAGTATTTTACTCAGTTGAAACTATCAGAGGAGAAAGGGGATTATTGTCAGGCAGAATGCAATTACCCAAATTAAAATCTGGCCAGGGTACCACAGTTTTTCAAAGATAGTGTGAAAAGTGCTAGGAGGCCTGTAATGATCACAAATGGTTAGAATCTCAATTTTATGTCTTACCCAAGTGATAGCATTTTCAGTACAGCAATGGGATGTTGGCTTGCTTCTGACTCAGGCAGAAGAATGCCAATTAATAAATAAGCATCACTCTTGCTGCAGCATCTGGTGTTTCCTGAGAAGTCTCCATTCAAACTTGCTGGAGGATTGAAACCACATCTTGGCTTAGAAAAACTACAAGCTTTTTTAAGGAAGTTTTTTCCTGAATTAAGAAATTAAAAGTTATACAGACTTTACTGCTGTTGGTTCATCAACATGTCATTCTTTGAACACAATTAATCACAGCTTATTAAAATGAGCAGAAATGTGGCATAAGGGAAAGAGCCTGACAAATGTCTAATCTATTTCACATCCCTTGTGTGATAAGCAAGGGCTTTGGCATTGCACAGGATCTTGAAACAAAAAACAGAAATCTAAGTGGGTGTCTACGTTGTGTCCCTGGTGCTTCAGGGGAGGGCCACTCTTGAACATAACCTACCCACCCACTCCTGTTCACACATTATATACAGCAAAGCGGTCATGTTGCTGCATCAGCCATGTCCTTAGCTTCTGTAGTTTGGTGTGAAGGGAGATGTGCGGAGCAAGGAGAAGGCCCCCAAAAACAAAAATATCCAATACTCACCTTGGGTGTGGGGAGGAGCCTCACTGGAGCAGGGAGCACCCCAGAGCATTTCTGCAGCATGTGCTCCCCTGTGGTTTGGTGGCAAGAACAGGTAACCACGTATTTCAGGCCCTAGAAAGGGGCAGCTAGGGAGAGACTGTGGGGTCCTGGGAGAAGGGATGTGACAGGGCTCTCAGGATGCTGACATCCTATGGTGAGCTGCAGGAGAAATAACCTGGACAACTAACTGGCCAGGGTGATTGAAGGACCACTGATGAAACCTGGGACCCACAGTAACTGAAAGTCAGTCTGGTCCAACCATGCAAAGCTTCAAGCGCAGAAGACTCAGACTAGAGCAGAGGTCTATGGACTGCTGCACAGGCTCGGTGCAGGCACATAGAGCTGTGTGGAGCCAAGGACACAACTTTCCCATTGCCTAAGCAGAGAGATCACCTCTGCAGAAGCAGAACCAGCACACTGAGTGAGTCTGTGGGCTTCCAGGCATGGCTTTGAACTTTTTTTCTTTCCTTTTTTCCCTCCTATCTGATTTTCTCCCATTGAAAGGGAAAGACGGAAGAGACCCTCCTCATAAAGCCCAGTTTTCTCTAGCAAAAAGGAGCACCAGTGGAGTAAACTCACTGCCCAGCCAGAGCTTTTGTTCCTGTGAGAGAACAAGGTGGTTCAGTTGAGGCTCATCACAGGTGATGATAGTGGGACCAGCCGGTAGCCACGAATAGATTTAGGTTGATTGAAACATGGACCTTTGCTAAATTGATTAAAGTCAATTGAATATTGGATCCTGGCTGACTTGATTTAAGTTGATTGAAACAGGACCCCTTCAGGTGGATTTGAGTTGGTTGAAACATGGACCTTTGCTAAAATGATTTTAGTTGATTGAATATTGGATTCCTTAAAGACTTGGTTTCAGTTGACTGACTCACAGACACTGTATGAATTAAAAAAGAGTGATTGAATAAAATCTCAATATTTGGTCTATCAGAACACTACACTAGTAGTTAGTCCCATTCTCATTCAGAAAACAAACCATTGATTGTCAGCATCACATCCTGTTGATGTCACAGGAAGACCCAGATATATAACATCCAGGATGTAGTAAGGGTAGGATGTAAGGGGAGGTTGAGCCCCACAAAGAGAATCCTTTAAGTGGACAGGTGAGAACCACCACCAGACAACATATTCAGCTCCCAATATTAAAAAGAATACCAAGACATGGTGGGCAAGAGCTTAATACTGGAGATCGTTGGTGGTGGTGCAGACCTTCACTCTGATGATGCACTCAGTAAGACATTGGGTAGGAGAGGGCCAAGGCCATACAGCATGTACCCCCGACATCTGGCACAACTGACTTTGGGGTCATGACATTAGCCACAGACAGCAAATTCACCACTGCATTCTAGATTTGGTAGGTGGGATGTGCTTGGGGCACACTGGAGACATGGTGTAGACATGTGTTGTATATCCCCAAATATTGGTCTTGATTAGAATTCTGGCCCCCATTTGCCAAAGCACTTATGTACGTACTCAACTCCCAATGACTTTAGTGCGATTTAAGCACATTCATACACGTAAGTATGTGCTTAAATTAAGCCCCTGCATAAGGCCTTTGCTGAAATTGAGTTTCTCCTGTTCAAGTGTTTGTCTGGCCTTGTTTCTTTTCCTGAGAGAACTTTTCTGTCCTTCACAGCAGCAAGCGTCAATAAAAAGGCCTGATTATATTATAAAATGCCTAACAAATACTATTTAAGGTAGACTTTTTAGGTCATCACTAGTGGGAATAGCAAATGGTTTTTACTTTGCAAGGTGAGATTAATTTCTAAATAAATGAGGCTGCAAAATACCCTACACAGCACCTGTGAGCTGCTTTGCTCTTGTGACTGGAAAGGAAAAAAAAATAATGGCGCATTTAAAAGCTTATGGCTTGAAATATGTTGCAATATCTTTTGTTTATTTTCTCTCATAAAAAAATAGAAGAATCCCAACTAGAAAGATTAGGGACAAAAACACATGCAATAATTTCTCCTAGTAGCTCCACTTAAAAAGAAGAGATTAAAATTTCTTCTGCCTGTACTTCTATAATGTGCTGGCATGGAAGTAAATGAAGTATATAAATAGAGGAAGGCTGATCAACCCATTAGAGAACCAGCTTCAGTAAACACCTTCATTTTTAGGAGTCTTGTAAAAAAACTGAACAAAGCTTCTGAGTCATATTCCCAACTGGGAAGCAAATTGCTAACAGTTTTTCACTGGCCAAACCTGACTACCATCAACGCATAAAAAATAAAGTTTACACGGTATATGTCAAGCACTGAATTATACTTGGAAGCCTGTCTGAGACCATTCAATAATAACTATACAATAAAAACCGTGCAGTACATTGTGCTCTGCTGTTTGAATGCTTCACTTCAGTAGCTTCCATTTATGTGGTTTCTATGAAGGACTTGGCCATAAATTAAGCTTGACCTGCTCCGGCTAAACAAACTTAAAAAGGCTGGTGTTATTTAGGTGGTAGAGTCTGAGGCATGTTGAGCTCAATTCCTGACTCTTGCATAGTTTTCCTGTGTGACATTGGGCAAGTCATTTCCTTATTCTGTGCCTCATTTTCTTGATTGTAAAATGAATAGGTTACTACTTCCCTACTTCACAAGGGTGTTCCAAGGATTAGTATAAAAAGGCTGCTAAAAACAGGGAGATGGGCCTGATGAGTAGCTAGCTAGAGTAATGTTTATACATCTGTGGGATGAATGCACGTGGAGGATGAGGAAGTGCATGTATATTTCTTTCTATCTACAGGCTGGCACTACTGTATCTGGACCAAACTTTTACAGCAACTTTGTGAAGTAGGTAAAATTGAACATATGGGCAACTGAATCACAAAAAGGCTAAGAATCCTAAGGCAGGAAGGGACCTCAAAGGTCATCTTGTTCAATTCCCTGCACCAATCAGGACAAGTCACTTATAGCTAGGATTAACTTTTTGCTTTTTGAAAATGTGCTAAGTTCCATTCAGCATTGGCAACTTTTGTGCTTCCCCCACCCCCTTGGTTACGAAATGTTGAGTATTTTCCTTAAAACCCAACTTCTGAAATTATGCAAATATGTGAGGATCTCAGGTTTCCTGTAAAAAAAAAAGTCTCTTGACCTCACAGTAACAGGGAGAAAAAAACAACAACTTGAAAATGTGATTCTAAGTAGGCAAGAATCAGAAGGCAGAGAAAAAAGAATGGCAAATCTGATTTTTAGAGCTTCTGTTAATTCATTGCAGTACGGACTTGACATTTTTTGCAACGAGTGCACTGTTAACTCAGTCAGTTTGCAGTCCATTCTAACTCCTGTGTCCTTTTATGAAGTATTGCAACCTAGCCGTTATTATCTTGCATGCCCTAGTTTTAATTTAAGTGCTAATTTACCCTGCTAAATTTTATATTAACAAGAAAAATGGGTTAAAATCAAGCAAACAAATCTGGTGTGTGTATGTTTGCTCCTTATAGCTTATAACCTCTACAACTCACACTAAAATATTTCTCCTCTCTCTCTCTTTTCCTTCACCCTGAAGTACTAGATGGTTCCAGTGTTCCTCCAACAACATGAAAATAAAATGAAATCAATGACCATTAGCAAGAGGGACACAAACAAAGGCTTAGTCATTTTCATTCTGTTCAGTAAGTGTTTTGATGGATTCTGTTAGATACTTTATTAGGGCATTTATAACCATTGAATGACAGGGATGAGTGGGGAAATTCAAGATATACTTTTGCTACTCTCCACTTCCGAAACCAGGCATTGCTTTACTCTTTATCCACAGGAATGTGATTTCTAGCCTGTAGTCAACAAACACTCATCTTAGCTGAAACTTCTCTTTAGGTCTTTCATCTGCTTGTACACCTTAGAGAAAAATGTGTAAGGAGGAGAATGGCTCTACCTGGCTGCTTGTAATTGAATTTAGGTTAGGGAAAACCCTGTACTTCCAATCCAACTGTAAAACCAGGGCCTAATCATTTGAATCATTGGAACATTTGTGGAAATAAAAGGAGATGCTTTTCTTCATTTTTCTCATACCTTTCTGCTTTCTTTCATGAGTGCAGTGTTGGAGCAGAAGCACCCTACTGAAGCGAAACCCTGAGGGTGAAATGCAAAACCAAAAAAGCAAGTAAAATACATTGGCACTTTACTGTTTCTTTTAAGGTTTGTGAATGCAGCCTTATAACATTTTATTGGGGGATAAAACATCTGCTTGCTGATTGTTTTTATGCCAGTGATATATATATATATATCGGGATTTCACCCTTCTATTTAGGCAAAATCTGGATTAGAATCAAGATCTAGAATCAAATCACTAGAGCATGCCTCCCTGCTTGGCTGGATCAGACAGCTTGCCCACCATGGTGGGGTGGAAGGGGGATTGTGGAGGAGGTTGTCGGGGCCGAGGGGCTGTGGCCAGCAGCCTGGGCACGTGGGCCGGGGAAAAGGTCGGCACGGCGAACTAGAATTAGGCACGGATGTGTAGAGGTTGATTAAAGATTATTTTACTTACACTGTAGATGGTCGCGGTGCAGGCAGGAAAACTTTCTTGAGTTGCAGTTACAAAAAAACCCCACACACATGGAGTTTGCTAGGCTCCACCGAAGACACACAAGCGAAGTTTGCTAGGCTCCGCTAAACGAACATGAACAGAGCTCTGGATACCACTCACGGAGTTTGCTAGGCTCCGTGGACCGACCGAAATGAGAGTCTGAAAGGTGACTCTCCACGAGCGTGCAGGGTAGGGTACGTCGAGGGATCGTGCAGCGACGGGGAGAGACTAGAGGTTGATCAGGCCCCTGTATCCTCCTCTAAGGCACACGCAGAGTTTGTTAGGATCCACAGCGCACTTAGAGTTCTTCACAAGATGGATGTGAAGTCCTCCTCCTCCAACTTGGGCAGAAACTGCTCAAGCCTCTTATACGGCTAGCAAGCCAATCGCTAGCCGCCACGTGGGAATAATTTAGAAACAGCCAATAGTGGAAAACAAATTTACATATGGATGGTGGGAACTCCTTTGCACTGGGGTTTTCTCTATGCAACTGAGAATTGCACTGTGCAAAGAAAGCTCCATGTGGCGGGAAATAATTCTGCAGTGCCGAAGCACACACAAAATCATACCCTTTGGGTCACGACAGAGGTGTGAAGCATCCTGGGATCAGGGCTGAATTAATGCATAAGCAAAATATGGCTGATGCCTGGGGATGCCAGGCTGATGCCTGGGGAGCCTAAAGTTCCCCCTGGCTGCTGTAGGGGGGCAGAGCAGGCCCCCTGTTACTACACAATCATTTAGTACTTGTGTATACAAATACTAAATGACTGCGCAGTAACAACTGCACAGTCAGCATCCCGTGTAGACATGGCCACTGTGCAGTAGTTTACTGTGCAATAATCTTATAGGGCATTAATAGCATGTGTAGAAGCACCCACTTCACCCTAAGGTAGCTACACTCTTTCAGTTCCAGTGAGCGTGCATAGGGCATGCTTCTCAGCAGTGGTCCTAGGAGTGACGTGGACTCAGTGCACACATATACATAGAGAGATTCCATATCCTGAGCAGGGAACTACCCTACTGCTAGCTAATAGTAAACACAAAGCACAGGGGTGTGAACCCTTTCAAGCCCTGGTGCCAGATTCCAGGCTGCATATTAAGCTCTTCCATCCTCTGAAGATCAAGAGCAATAAATATTCTTCTGAGGGTAGAAACATGCTCTTGTTGATGTGATCACACCAACCTTGTATGTAATAGCCTAGTGGTTACAGCACTATCAGTGGAGACCTGGGACACAAGGACACACAATTCTCACTTATCAGAAGAACTAGGATGTCCCTAAGTCCCAGGATATAGAAAACCCTGGTCCTGATGACTAATCTGGGCCATTGGACTGCCAAGAACGTAAAATTGGTGGGGCCAGAAGGAGACCAATCACGGGAAAGTATAACTCTGTACCCCAGTACTTAGGATGTTTTCTGGGGAGCAGGGAGTTCTGGATTCAGGTCCCTGCTCCCAGCACCATTCATGTTTTTTTTAACATTAGACAATCCTTGAATAAAAAGCATAAAACCACCTTGAAACAAGGTCTAGCACCGGGGGCTTCCCCTCCATACCCCCCCCCCCCACCCAATCTGACTACCCTCCCTGTCAGGCTAGGATTCTGGAACCTAAACACATCAATCTGCCTAAAATCACACCTAAATCCCATTTGCATACCTGGTTCACCAGTCTTGATTTTGCCCACAGTACCAAAAATAGTACACGTTGGACAGCTCCATATACTAGTGCTGCCATAGTAACTAATCTGAATGTTTCTGCTAAAATGTCATGTTGCAGGTTGCCTTTTAGGTTGTGTCAGATGTGTGATTCCCATCAAGATATTGTGATGTAGCAGATAACATTCAGTTGGGTATTCTGACTCTGACACTAGACTACATTCAGTGTTTCAGAGGAAGGAAAATAAATTAAAATGTGCCTGGCCTGTTATGCAATGTTGTGCATGAGACAAACATTCCTCTTGACCCTATCTTGCCTCCACCCAACCCCCTCACCCCTGAATTAATGAGTTGCCCTAAAGCATGAGATTTGGCTACACATATTGCTCATAACATTGTCCAGTTCTTTTAAAACTCCAGCTGCATCATAAGTACTCTTTGAAGTCTATTTTAATTTCTCTAGTGCCTTTCATTCAAAGGATCCAAATGCTTTATTATTTTTCTGTGTACAGGGGTGAAAATTGTCTGGAAAGCATCCTGGTGAACTGGTATTTTTTTTTTTTTTGGAGACTGCCATTTTGCATTTCAAAATGCAGTTTTCATGGTATTTTTTCTTTGTTTACAGGAATGAAATCCTTAACCAATGTAACTGCAAACGAAACTTTCTATTCATGAACCACGTGTAACAGCACCTACCTGTGTCTGCAGCTGGACTGAAACAACAGCTTTGTGAAGCACAAAATACCCCTGTTAGTATCAGTGGATTAATGGCCGAATGCATTTTGTTAACACGTGTGATTACATTACTCTTACTTTATCCTTTCCACTTTGTTTTACCTATCTGTTATGTTTTATTGCCAGCCAAGCTGTGAGATCTCCAGGGCAGGGACTCTTTGTTTCATGCCTTCACATGATAAGGTACAGTAGTCCCTGATTCCTGAAATTGATCCTAAGGCAGCACCATACTGCACATAATGAATAAGAATTGTGCATTAAAGGGAAGGATGAAAAAACAATTAACACTGAATGAAGGATGTACTGGGAGGGGGGCGGGGGGCGGGCTGTGGCAGAAGGCCACCTTTGTTTCTCCCCAGAAACTCTGCTCTGTGACAATTTGATTAGTATGGGCCCAGCAGAGGATACACACCTTACCCTATCTCTTTAGGTCACCTGAGCTGGATACATTCCCGAGGGAGGGGGGAAACATGCTCCCTCTGCCTACGTGACTGGTATCACATACCTGGGTGAGGGGCTTCCTCCCTGGTAGGCTACAGTCTGCCCGGCAACTGGTGATGTATTTCAAATTGGTTGGCTGACAGCCAACAGGTGCTGGGCTCCACTGGACCAGGTAAATGAGGTCACAAGGGCTATATAAGTTAAGGACTGCCCAGGAGAAGGGGGCAGCAGCCATGAGGGAGACTCAGAGACAGAGAAGAGCTGGACCATCTGAAACTTGCTCTCTCTCTCAAAACTCATGATAAAGGAACTGCCTGCCTCCAGAGGGAATCTCCAACAGCCTCTGGATGATACTTGTGAGTAAGCTACCCGAGATCTAACTAGATATATAGCTTGCAGTAACTCAGATGTGTGATCAAAGGCTACCCAGCCAGGGGAGTTTGCTCTATGGGATTTCTCTGATATTGCTCTACCCTTTACCCTATTCTAACCCTACCCTCTGTAACCAATAAAGTTCTCCTTTGTACCTAGTGTGGGAGACTTATTAGGAGTGGGTCTAGATTATGCCTTGGGGTCCCCTTGGTTCGGCTGACTAAGGGAGACCACTACTTGTGCTTCTGACTGAGGGAAGCATCCCAACTTCTTGAAGTGAATCAAGTACCCTTGAGGGCTACTAGGCCTGTGTTTCCCAGGGTGCACAGAGCCAGAATCAGCCCAGAGTCCTGAGTGGTGGCAGTGGATCCCCCAGGCTAGTGGGTGTGCTCCAGGAAGGGGTGGGCCAGGCGTGAGGCACCCCCAGGGAGGCACTCAGAGCCTGGAAGGTTGTTGGGTGCAGTGTGGTGGGTGGCTCAATGCAGGAGCGCCCCCTACTGGCCCGCCACAGGGGCCATATGGGAGGGTGGAGAAAGACCCATCATATGAGGAATATCTTCATGATCTACTAAGAATGACCTCTCATATGGTGTCTGGAGAGGAAAGGGTTTAGACCAAAGCTTGTGGGGAAAAAAAATCAATGCAATTATTTATCTATTTGACCTTTTTTCCTGTTTTATTTCTCCCACCCAAAGGATGTTTGTTAGAATGTCTCTGAGTTGAAAAACAGCAGCTGTTGAACAATGCAGAGCAACACAACAACAAGAAGGTCTAAATCAAGAAGAATCCTGTGTCCAGTTAAAATACTGGGGCACTTATAGGCAAATGGAATGGTAAGCAGCAAAGGAGCACTACTACTCTGTTAATGTTTGTAACAGGGAGAAAATCAATGTACTTTTTGTTCAACTGGCTTGTAGCCACATAAACTAGGGCTAGGTACAGACATTTAAAAAGCCCAAAGCATAATCTATCCAAGTCACGTGGTTTTCTGTAAGCAGTGTAGTTTAGATTTGTAGTGAACAGAACATGCATTTGCCTGGGGAGGGGGGGCAATTCTTAGAGTGGGTTCACCATTTTTAAACCAGTTTATGTGTGCTGAACTTCTGTTCTGTTACAGGTATAGACTGATTTTGTGTACCAAACTTTTGTTCACTTATGGGTATAGACCAGTTTTTCCATCACTTATACCAGTAAATATATAATGTCTGGCCAGAAGTAGATCACTCTGTTACCCATGCATACAGAAACACATCCTTTAATTTTTTTAAGGTTCTTTTGGTTTTTTTTAATTTCCCCTTTGGTAGCTTTTTTCATCCTAGTTTACATTCTATCAAAACAGTAGTGCTCTTCAATATCTATTTTTTTCTCACCAGGAGATACACAATAAACTGCTTTCTTCTAAAGAGTGCCACAGGTAAAGCATAATATCTTTTCCTGATATCTCATTGAGGGGTGAGCTGACTTTATGTATGAATAAAGTGATGGCAGAAAAAACCCTTATTTGCCCTGAACAGCTTAAAGAAAAATCCTCTCACTATGTTCAATCTGTTCTTTCACAGTTTGTATTGTCTGCATATTAGGATAGATTTTGTGTAAAGGTTATATTTTAAACTGTCTAGAGCAAAGACCATACCTTGGTATTTATCCTGCAATAGGCTTAGCTCACTTTTGAACAACAAAGCAATCAATAGCAATAGAAATAACAACATTTTGGCTTTGTCTCGCAGTCCATTTAGATGAAGTGAACACATGGTCCATCTGTTAGATGACTGGTTACTGTCACAAGTATGTGCATATTTACTCAGTTATACAGCGCAGAGGGGGTGATGTTTGTTGCATTTGTTCAAGGACTGATTTCAAATCCAGTGTCTCAACATTGTGCTTGTCTTCTGTATATGCAGGAGGATTTCTGTGAACCAAACACACCTTACCTCTCTGCAGGAATAAGCATCTGTCTTTTTAGGGATACAATTTGTTCTGAACTCAGCTACATTCATATTAGGATATGAATGTTTGCAGTCAGCTGATTTTTTTTATACCTGTGCTTTTCCTGTGGGAATATCTAGAAAGTTTAAAGTACATGTAGGGTATAAGAACCACCAAATAGCCTTTTAGTCTCCCTGCCACTTTCAGGAATTGGAGACATTTCAGTATTGCCAGCCTTAACTCCCAATTCCCTGTCCCTGATCGCTAATAGTCCCTCACACCCAGAGCTGAAAATAGAAACCAGGAGCTCTGATTCTGCCTCATCTTTCCTACCCAAGCAAGACAAATTTCTTAACACATTTCAGTCCTTGTGGAAATGAACAGCCAAATTCGCCGTTACTGAAACTAGAGGAAAGAAGGATGGAAAATGGAACTTTCAGAGAGCTCCCTGATCACATACTCTCCATTCAAATATTCATGAGGCTATGAGGCAGAGAAATTGTTCTGCTATGTTATAATATCTGTCCCTGCTCTCTCCTCCATGTGCGCATGCAGCAAACACTTACTGTCACATTGTGACCCTGGGAAAATTATTCATTTCCACTTGAACCAGCTGTTTCAAACAATTTGTGCATGTTCCATTTACCAAAGGAAAATTACACCCATTTTTTTTAATGTCACTGAGTGATTTTTATTTTGAAAACATTTCTCTGGATTCCTCGAGCTTTTTCATGGAACAGGAGGCAAGTGTTTGAGAAAGATAGATAAAGATTCTTGTCTCCTTTGAGAGCCCTGGGAGAAGTGAATGGTATTTGGTTTTTCTGTTCCACTCTGCAACTTTTGGATGAAACTCCCATGCTTTTGGCTAGCCTCATGTCTCTGGGGCTCAACCTCGTACTAGACGATGCCTGGGATTATTTCACATGGGAATCTGAATCAGTCTTGGAACTGCCACTTTTTGCTCATTTAATCTAACCTGAACACTATGGTTTCTCTTCAGCACATTATTTACATATGAAATTCTTGTCCTCGTGATATTGCATTAACAGTTTGGACACTGTGTTTTTCTGAAACAAAGCAAGCCAGCCATGTTGTAATACAGCTGGTCTAGCTGAGCTGAGCACCATCTTCTGATAAGCCTATTGCCACAGTGCAATAAAGAGGCTGTTTTTTTTTCCCCACTGGGCTGGCCAAATGGGTATTTAGGCAGAGAGAATGGTGAAGAGAAGGGGAATAACAATTTTCCCATGCAGTCAATGAAGAAAATGCTAATTTTTAAACTATTTCATGATTTTCTGGCATTAGAATTTATTATATAATTCATCCCCACATCCTGGGAAAATCTCAAACCCTCTTTTTATATTATCTTTACTGATGTAACACTATATGCATGAGTTTGCAGGTAGGCAACATAAGCTAGCAGCTCAGAATGGTTTGCATTTTCTCTATTCATCCCAAGGAGACAGAAACTGATGTCTAAAGATGTCCATTTAAATATTGACATGGTTTAGTTCCATTTTAGGAGCCAGCTCCAGTGAATACACTTAGGCCTACAGAACAAGGCAGCAATGTTCTAAAAATAGCCAAGCTAGTCATAATTCCATGCCAGAACTCAGGCACAAAATGTTAAAAAAAATAATGGGAGCAAAAGACATTTTGCACTTTCTTTAGAACTGTATTTCCATAGACATTTTGAAATAGAGTCCAGACTGGGGGAAGCTTGGATGCCCTGTTGCTTCATACAGGGTGCATCTTCATGTGCACATTTACTGTGCAGTAATTTAGGTTACTGAGCAGTAACTGAAAATTACTCTGCAGTAAGGGTGCACATCTACATGTAAACACCTTTACTGAGCAGTAAATATGGTGACTTAATGCTGGCTTGGGCATAGATTCGATACTGCATCATGCAGGTATCATATTTATGCCCAATTAGTTATTGCGCAGTAATGCACATGTAGAAGCCATACTGCACAGTAACACTGTGTGTGTGAACTGACTTGGGACTAACTTTAGTCCCAAGTCAGTCCACACACACAGTGTTACTGTGCTTTAGCAGCTGCATGTGTACATGCTGGCCCTAAAAATGCTTATTGCACAGTAAGTTACTGTGCAGTAAATGCACATGTAGATGTGCCCACAGAAAACATTGGTCTTCCTTCACTCTGTACTAATTCAAGACAGAGTGCAAACCAAGGCAAAGGGTCCTTGGAGAGATAGATCCACTGTTATCTCTCTGGTAATTATTGAAGTTTTGAAGGAAAATGTAATCATAAAGGTAAAGAGAAACAACATGTTTTCAATTTGCTCCACCACTTAAAAATTGAAATAAAAAAAATTACTGGCCAATGTAAATAAAGACCCAAATGAGTCTAAATCATTAATGTTCTATTTGTCAAACTAAATAGTTCTGGAAGAGAAGAGTTAGCTGGACAGAGAAAATAGCTTGAGAAGAATGACTCTACTGTTCTTTTGGCCTGACTGACATCCCCTCTGGTGGTAAGCTTAGTGTACTTTTTAATGGTGGTGTTGAAGAAGCACTGCAGAAAAAAAGAGAAAGGAGGCATGTACAGTCACTTCTTGCTTTTTGGTTTTACCTAGAGCAAATCATTGCACATCTCCCCAGGAATAATATGCCAATACTATTTGTACTAAGAGACATCAGAGATCATGTGTCCTTACATTGTAATCTTGAGGATTTTATTATTTTTTCTTGAAAAGGTCTACAGCCTTGAATTCAGGAGTGTGCATAATAGCTTGCAGACTGCCACTGTACTCATATATTCATTACCAGTGCTGAACTAGCGAAGTAATTGTGAAAGTCTTTTTACTTGGTAAAATGGTTGGAATTAGAATATCATTCTCATAGCAGAAACCCACAACTAGCTTCTCAAGTTACCTTGAGACACTAGCTAGAAATGCTATGTGACTCTACTAATGTTACTGTAAGAAGCTTTAACTTTTATGTCTTCTGACTCCAGGGTATTTTAGATGTACAACCTGGTAACTCGCAAAATATTCCAACCTGAATGTATTGAGTGACTGAAGGATGAAACATGATCCTAAAGAGGTCACAAAATGCACAGATTATATTATCTCACCCTGTTCCCATTTGTTTTAATCAAAAATAGGGTTGAAAAAAGTAAAAACTTTTTGCAAAATAGAAAGTTATGAAAAATTTTGGTTTGAAAAAGTTGAAATGCTTCTTTTGCATTTGGAATTAACCTGTATCCACCTGAGCTGCTACATTAGTTCAGATGGGGACCTCTGCTTATAAGGAAAATGGGAGGGGACAGGCTGTAACACTGAACTGTCATGAAGCACCATGACAGCTCAGGTCCATGCAGTTTAATACTAATTAAACCAAATTATACATTATCAGATTATAGAACAAATTGACATGGAAAGTCTGATTAAAAGATATAAATCGGGTGAGATGTGCAAATCTATTTGAAATTTGGAACCAAAATACAGTGTCAGGTGGAGCCTTGCCTGAAAACAGACCAAAAGAAAGGCAGCAAGTTTTTAATGGGAGTTTCAGATGAATAAGTTGTGAAGCTCAAGGGAATAATAATTAAGGATTATTAGGTCTTTATGCACATTCCTTCTGTTTCTGGCACTGCCAATTGTGGGGCTTTTTCTTTTGATGGACAGGTATTTATCATGATAAAACAGACTAGGGACAGATCTGGGCTGCCTTTGCATCACATTTGAGAGTGCCACCGTGAAGTACACTTCACCCTTTCTGCAATACTAAATCCCAGAAGTAAGGCAATGTAGCTGCCTTGCAGTGCACACCAATAAACACAACTGTGACAGAAAGTCTAATAGAGATACTGGGTTGTGCAGCCAGGGCCAGGCTATGTTGGTCACCTCACCCTCAGCTTGGGGAGTAGGCACTTATGAATCAGGAGCAAGAGGGCCAGTCCTGCTTCATGGCCTAGGGTAGCTGTGACAGAGTCTTGACTCTCTTTGTCAAGCTGTTTAAAAGAGTAGAGGGCCTCTCTAGGCATACATAACACGGCACAGATGTGGTGCATACCTGGAAAGGCCCGCTACTCTTTTAAACACCTTGACAAAGAGAGTCAAGACTCTCAGTCACAGCTACCCTAGGCCTAGTCTAGCATTAGCTTAACTAAGTAGTTTAAATGTAAGTATGAGAGTACCACTGAGTACCTATGTGCCTAAAATTAAGCACAAGCTTATATGTTTTATGAGATCAGGGATGTAGGATCGATTTGTACCAGTGACCTCACAGTAGACATTTCTTTGGTACATTATCAAGCCAACAAGTCATCCGTTCCCTACTAGAATCTGTTGCTGTTGTGCTTGTTGCTGCTTTAAAATAAATAAATAAAACCCCCTCAGGTTAATCTCTTAGGTTTGGAGTGAATTTAAATTCAGTGTGTGCAAAATGTCAGCTTTAAGTAAGTCATGCAAAAACTCTATTTAAATGAATGAGCCTATCACTGGATATGAGAAACCAAATGGGAAATGCTATTTGGTAGTTAGAATAAAATGGTCTGTATGGCAAGGAATAGATTAGGCTGCCTCACAGTCACTGAGCAGAGATAATAGGAGATGATATGAATGTAGAAATAGTAATTTGTGATGGGCCTCATAACACTTGTAGCATGTGTCTGAACAGTGAGAGCATGGTGGAATGGTGCTATCTTCCTTGTCTAATGAAAGATGAGCCCCAGGCATCTGCCTGGATGAACCATGTGCAGCTGACTTTGCTGACTCCTCTGCTTGATGCCTTATGTAGGGAAGATTCTTTAAGCATTGCATCTGTCACAAAGCCTAGATTACTGCAGCTGGAAAGGAGGCGTCTATAGTCAAATTTTCAAAAGTGGCCAATATTGCTGGGTTCATCAGTTTTGGGGCATTCTCAAGTTAGGCTTCCAAAATTAATGGCCCCTATTGAAAATATTCACTGTAACATCTTGGCACTTTGGTTCTTGGGGCTGAAATGTTAAAGCTGTAGGATGGTTGCTGATGAGTGAAGGAGTGAAGTCACGCTAAGCTAATAATGTAAGCCAGAACAAGACAACAAACAGTGTCTTTGGGAGTGTCCTGGATAAGCAATGTGAGTGAGTCTGGGGTGAGGAAACTGTAAGGAAGTTTGTTAATGTTGTTTCAATGAACATAACAAAGCCAGTCTAAAAAAGAAAATAAAAGAAAAAGATAAAGTCTTATAGAAGACTCTTGTTCTCGTTTTTCATTTCAGCTGGCAATGGCATTAGCAGCTGTTTTCTGTGATCCAGATCCAGATTTTTCCCCAAATGAAGGAATTTCTATTAAAGTTGTTGGCTGTGTTCATTATAAAGATGGTTTTAGCTTTTCAGACTTACAGATACATAGCCTATTCAGATACATAACTAAATCCAGCCAAATATCAGGTTGAAGGTGTCGTGGATTCCCACGGAGGAGCCCATACTTGGCTACATCAGAATTACAGAGTCTCTTGGAGTAACCCCTGAAGCAAACCCAAACATAGCTTCTTGAGAGAAAGAGTGATCCCCTGGTTTCTTGTGCTTTGAGATTTGACTTTTTGGTCCCTGACTCCCTGTCCCCCACAGAGAGTTACTTTCTAGCTTAAATCCTGGAGGCAGAATTTACCTTTTCAAGGGATTGGAGTACACCCAAAGTCAGATGCAGGGAAGCAGGAAGTTGTTCTTAACAAAAACAACCGTAATTTATCAACAGCAATGCGGCAGGTAGAGTCCTCTGGCCCCTGAGCCCAGGCTAATTCTCAGGCATTGTCTGGGTGCATCTACACATACAGATAATCCAAGAGCAGTTCACTTGAGAGTAAACTACTCAAGAATAAACTCTCTCAGGCACGCATCTACACATGGAGCTCCATGCTGCTGGGACAGGCTCTGTCATTGGAGCCCGGGTGGGGACAATGTCCCCCCGTCCGAGCAATAGGGAGCTCCCAGCTCCTGCTCTACAATCATAGGGCCAAGGCTGGGAGATCCTTATCTGCCACAATATTGCATTCATTTTAACCATGCCTACATTACACAGTTCTGCCAGTACAGCTATGTCAGCAAGGACATGAAAAGATCACACCCCAGAGCTGTGCTAGTAAAACCCTCAGTGTGGATGCAGCTCCATCAGCAAAAGAAGGCTCCTGCTGACTGAGTTTCTCTTCTAAGTGGGGGAGGGGCTGGAACAACTGTGGTAGCTGAAAAACCACTTCTGTGATTGACTTGCATCAATATCTGTGGGCCCCAATCACTGTACTACTATACTGCTGTAGTTAGAGGAGGAGCACCCCCTGTAGTGTGGACAAACCCTTGAATGACCTGGGTTTACAGCCCTGCAGCTGATATTGTCAGTACCAAATGTACAAGATAAGAAGAAGCTAACAGATCAACACGGCAATTGTTCTCACATCCTTTTGCATTCACTTGGCCCTGGTGTAAATGACACCACAAAGTGCTGGACTGTGATGATTATGTTACAATTCATTTTCAGTGTTCTTGTAATTGCTAATGAACTAACTAGAGTGAAAGCTGCACTAAACCTGGACCCTGCATTATCCTATTATTTCTGTCAGAGTGTTTCCAACTCATTTTAGTTAATAGTCATGCAGTGCTATGAGACTGTTAAGGTTGTGTATGTGCTAAAGAATTATTTATTTAGCATATGTAGATCTGGCATATTGTTTCAGCTGCCTTAAGGAGATGTCATCACCAGTGTGAAGACCTTGAAGGCCACCATGTAGCCTAGTAAATGGATGGAAATCTATAATGTGGAACATGGTTTGAACTTATCCACAAGGGCATTGTGAAGGCCCCCTTGGTATAGGTTTGAGGCACAATAACTCTGTCCAGTTTGAAAACTGTTGAGAAATGCCCAATAACTGGCCCAGTTAAATCCTGGTCGAATGACTGTAGGGTCAGAGAAGATGTGAAGACTGTTGGTGCTTGTGCTGACTGTTCTTCATGCCATCAAGTAAGGAAAAGTTAAAGGATTTTAAAAGGGTGGACCACATTCAACATCTTCAGGGGAACCAAAATATTGGACCAAGATATTGGTGGGTGGAGTATGTCCCAATGCACTGGCAGTGTAGGCTTATTATAGTTTGGCTAATAAGTTTACTTCAGCATTTCTGCAGCAAGCATGAGGGGGAGCAATGTTACTGAGGACTGGTAACCATGAGAGTGCAATGTGGTGCAATGTGTCTGACACAACGCACATTGTTGCATCCATTTGGGTGTTCACTAGTTTGCTGTGTGATGAACAAGCCCATACAGGGGCATTGTATTCTGGAGCTGAATAACAGAATGCAAAAGCAAATGAATGTAGCGTGAAGGCATTGGCACCCCAAGTGAAGACTGCAAGTTTGGCAAGTAGGTTATTCCGTGTTTTGATTTTGAAAGCAGTTTTCTGGAGATGTGATTTATAAGATAAACTGGGTGGGTTTCAAATTTGAGATGCTGATTGTTTAAGGTGATAGTGAGTTCGCGATTTGCATTGGAATTATACAGATGGAAAACACTTGAGACAATCTGAGATATTTGGTTTGAGGTGCCATTTTAGGCAGTACTCTGATATCAGTCTCATGACTCCATCAAGAGCGAGTTCAGCATTTAAACAATCATGAGCTTGGGTAGCAAAGGCACTGTCATCAGCATAAAGAAATTTTCATGACCTGGTTGCTGGCAGGTCATTAATGTGCAGGTTGAAAAGGAGAGATGCCAGTACTGATCCCTGAGGGAGGCCAGTGGTTTGATGTCTTCAAGAGCTAGTTCAATTGGCCAGGTGGACTCTAAAGCATTAACCACGTAGTAACGGTTCAACTAGATTAATGGCCCAATGTGGCAGAATTCCTGATATTTTTGCCAGAATACCAGTATGAGAGACAGTATCATATGCTGCTGTTAAATTGAGGAAGACAACACCATCTTCAGGTTTGCTGAAAGCCATTTTCAATGAAGGTAGTTAAAGATAGAATTTGATTGCAAGTGCTCTAGCCACTGTGAAATCCAGCTTGGTCTGGGCTTAGAGCAATGGTATTAGCTGACACAGATGGTAGAGTTTGGGCCATTCCCAGGTGGTGAATGAGGCCCCAGCTCCTCTGACTAGAATGACAGAAATTAAGTCATGAAATTGAATCCTCCCAGTAGTTCCAACAAGCAGCTTTGAGTGATTCAAGCAGGGGATCTGTGATATCTGAATCACCAGATTTTTCATACCCATCCAGTAGAGCAGAACATTTTTCATCCAAGCAGGGAGTGTACAGGAGGAAAAATCCTCTGGGAACACAGGATTGCACCATTTTATAGAGGGCACCATAGAAATGCTTATAGGCTTTGTCAACTGGGGTATTTTAGCGTGGGATGGTAACAATGGATCATTCCAAGAGTCTCCATGAATAGGGACTAATTGGCTTTCCTGAAGTTCCATCTGGGTTTTCTTATACATTTAATGACCAGGAGGTGCAGCCCAATGTGGGTGAGTGATGGATGGTATTGGCTGTGTGGAAAGTCTTGGCTGTGTGCTAAGTACTAATATTATAATACTAGCTTGTGAGGTAGAAAAGAACACCTTGCAGCCTTATCTGTAAAGGATAATTAATGCCTCAATACTAATGAATAACACTAGAAAAGAGATGCTATGTCTGGTATATGTTACTTAGTCATCCAATTATGTACTTGCCATTCACTAATATGGCATTACGGGTGACCTTTATAAATAACGCAGAGCTTTGCATGTTCTATTTCTTTGTGCAGAAGATGGTTTAGCTGATCAGTTCATGAACATATAAAGGGAACCCTGTATACATAGAAGAGATCCTCTTACAGTTCTGTTGCTACTCCCTACCTCCTATCTCCCCTGATCCCACAAATAGCTATCTGGAGGGTCAAGTAGAAGCAAAGCGGTTATTGCAGTTCTCTCATACTGGGCAAGGCAATCCATGTATGAAATATTTCCTCTGCACATGAATCTCCATGGCAAGTTTGCCATCTGTTTTACAGATGGGTAAACGGAGGTACTGTGGGGTTAATGACTGATGTTTGCTACTAAACAGGGCCTATGAGTGCTATGATTAAGCCCAAAATCTCTGGCCACTTTTGAAAATTTGGGTATAAGGGACTTTTGCAAAGTTTTAGAGCAAGCTATATGGATTATTCAGTGAGACTAGCAATGTTGTTCATGTTCTCTGTTCTATAGACAGGCAGCCTAAATATATGAAACATATTTGGACAGGCTTTAAAATAATGACATTATTTTGCTAATAGGAAATATCACCCAGTGTTCTCCCATATGATTACACATGATAGGTATAGAACATGAGGAGTGTCAAAGGAATTTCATTATGATTAATGGTGTAACAGTGAATAACAAAGGAAGCAATAATAGTTTGCTGCTTGTTATCAGCTGTAGCTCCTTTCTTTGTACAGAATGCTAATTTGTCAGGGAAAATCCTGGGCAACTTTTTATTGTAGGGATCCAGAAAACATAATCAATTAGCATGTAAGTGCCAGGTACCCAGAACTTTTTCATTGGCCTAGGTTATAACGTATGTGCAAGGCATAAGGTGTGTGAAGAATTAGCTCTTAGGCTCTTGCTCCAACCTAGCAACCTGTCTAGCTTGCTTGCTATTTCCTTCCCAGCCCCAGTCTAGTGGGTAGCATCAAGCATAGCCTGAATCAGAATGAGGAGTTCCTATTGTGCCAACCCTGCAGCCCCAGAAACTGGCACAAGAAACAAGGGAGAGTTCCCACTTTTATATATAAAATCATAGGGGTTAGCATCACTAGCCAATGGGGCAAAGGGAGGGAACAGGTAAAAGGTAAAGAATCATCAACACTGTGGTTACATATACTGAGTACATTAATTTCTGCCCCCACGCCTCTGAAGATGTTTCCAGAGAAGCCTTTAGTCCCTAGAGTGCTCAAACAGCAGCCTGCAACTGCTCCCAAATCTGAATCCAATTCTTTCAGTCCATTGGCCTGGCTGACCAAGTTAGTGAGATTTTTTTTTTAATATAGTTATACAAATAGTGTGTGTGTGTGTGTGTGTAGATAGATAGATACAGATATACATCTATATAGATATAGATATAGAGATAGAGAGATAGATATCATGTAGCAAAAAAACCTTTTTTTAAAGTTGTCAGTACAGCTTTAGAGACTGCTTCCTGATACCTAGTGGTATTATACACATTATGTTTACATTACACTGTTTTGATGCTAAATAGAATTGTAATTAACTGGAGCAATGTTGATCAGAAAGAATTACTAAATCATAGCTTGTGCCTGTAGAATAAACTCCTTCCAGAGGTGGTGCAATCACCAACCTGGAAATCTTCAAGAAGAGACTAAACAGTCACCTTGCTGGGGTCACCTGACCCCAATTTATCTTTCCTGCTTGGTGCAGGGGCTGGATCTGATGCTCTTCTGAGGTCCCTTTCAGCCTTACAATCTAGTGTTCAGATGAAACGAGAGGTGTGTGTGCACGACACTTTAAAGCAGGCTAAATGCTTTTGCACCGCTTTAATGGTGTTGGTGTTTGCGTGCCTCAGTGGCATACTGCACATTAATTCCAGCCATTGTAGGAAATTTGGTGGTGTAATGTGCCTTAAATGACTTGGGGTGCAGCAAACTAAAACTCCTTTGAGTTTTAGTTTAATGCCCCTACAGCTGTGAAGCAAAGCACTGGTCTCCGTGCAGCTCCATGGCTCTGCAGGAAGCCCTGCAGGCAGCCTGGCAGCAGCTTGGGAAAGCAGCTCCACCCAGGAAAAGCGGTAAGCCTGATCTTTCCCCTGCCCCAGCCCTGGAGCCTGCATGCCTGCCTGAGCTGCACGGGGGCCCGGTACTTCCCTCCACGGCTGTGTTGCCCCCTGGGACTGCCCAAGCCAGGTGCCTGCAAGCAGGTGCTGCCAGGCGGGGCCTGCTGCTGCCACGGAAGGAAGCACCAGCTCTCCCCCACCTCACCCCTGCAGCCCAGGGAACTCTCCAGCTGCCGGCAGCTTGCCCTCCCCCTCCCCACCAGAGAGGCAGGTAAATCAGAGGGGTATGTGCACAACACAGGGGTTTTATCAGCCCTAAATTGAAGTGGTGTTTTTAAAAACTCAGCGCTTCAATTTAGGGCCCCCATTTCATCTACACAGGTCTGATGGCACATTACTTTACTGCACAATGTTTCTCAAGGATAAGAGAATAAAACTTCCTTCCATGTTTCTTCCTTGATCTCAGGATGGGAGAGCATATTATTTGATTTCCTCTGAGAGGTCCTTAAGGTAGGCACAGCTAAAATTCCTGGGTTAGGCCTAGTTCTAGATTTTGTAGAGGAATGCACAAAGGTCTCTTATAAGACAGATCAGCTGTATAAGCTTTAGAGAAAGGAAGGTAGCTTCTTAATCTGAAGTCAGGCAGAAGGCAAGGTAGAGGTACACCTTCTACACTAACTGAATCAGTGATAAAGGTCACATCTGATGAAGTGACTTGTGGCTCATGAAAGTGTATGCATCTCTGATTCAATTAGTCTATAAGGGGCATCTCTACTTTGCTTTCTGTATAAAGGTTAAATTACATGTGACCCCAGCTAATCAGAATTAATTATCAGAACTATAAACTATTTTCATCAATGGCAGAGAATGCTAATTCCTTGTTTTCATTAGTTGGAATTTGGTTCTTGTCAGGGTCAACACATAGGGGGTGCACACAGGTGCACATGCACCCCCTGAGCATGGCAGTGCACCCCCTACAAAAAGGCACCACTGATGCCACTCACCACTCCTCCCCACCGCCGACACTGCCTGCAGTGTCTGTGGGCAGTCAGCAATCCCTGCTAGCCACCACTGACACTGCCAGCAGCGTCTGCGGGTGGTCACCGACCCCTGGTTGGAGTTCGCCACCACGCCCCCCTCGCTCCCACCGCTGACAGCGCTGGCGGTGTCTGTGGGAACTCCTGCTTACCGCCACTGTGCTTCCACCACCATGCTCCTGCCACCGCTGTTCCTTCCCAGCCGCCAGGGGCACACATTGTTCATGATTCTTGTATAAGCTTGTTTTAGTTTGATAACATTCAGAGGTTTGATTCCCTTAGCATTAGAAATTAGCTTTGCAGTGATTTGGGATTTCATGAAAAAGACCATTAGAAGTGTGTTTGCTTCCTAAATTCCCTCTCACCCTTTCTCTTATTAAGATAAGTAGAATTTTTGTGACACATGTTACTTACAGTTTTCTTTGTGAGTTCCACAGAATAGCTAAGGAGACTCCTGCCACAACCAAAACCCTGACAGCTATTTCGTGCATGCTTTTTCAGTCTCATTTAATAATACCATGTCCTTTATACATTTGTATTAGTCTGTTTTGATAGCTATTATAAACCTTTAGGAAGCATCTAGATCCCTCAAAGGAAGGTTGGACTTGCAGTTTTAAAACACAATTATAATAACTGTAGAAAAATTCCCCCCAAATTATTTATTCATGTTGCCTTGGCATAACAACAAGTTCAAAGCCTCAAGGAAAGAACCAACTAGGAACTGCTGGAAACACCCCACAACTTTTACAGTCATTATTAGGAGAGAATGAACCTATTTTGTAGTGAACAAATAGGATCCTTTTAAATCAGTGAAAATTATACAGAAAATATTCACCTTCATAAGTTGCTAGACAGACTGCGGATGAACTACATAGGTTTTGTGACCAAGACCATAAATGAATCAAAGTGATTTTCAGCCCCCTCTACTCAATTCTAGTTTCACTCACAGGTTTTCTTTGGCACAAAACTATGGAAAGAAAGATGTGGGTTCCCATTGATGGAGAAGAAGTCCAAGCAGGACAAAGCACCCATAATATACATTCCATGGGGCTTGAAGATGGTCAGCTCTGTCCCAGAGTTGATCAATGCTGGCCTAGGAAATGCCATAGCCAGAGAGCCCTGGAGATACTTATGATGCCTGTATTGATATGACTTCTATGGAGTCCTAACATTATCTGAAAGTCCCTTCCATCCCAGTGTAGCCCTCTGAGGAAAGACAATGGTAAATGCAGATTTAAAGCTAGCTTTTTACCTTTCTCTTTTCTTATAGAAGTTCCTATGATATTATATCCATGGCCTGCTGATTGAATTCATCTGATCATTTTATTTATGAAGGACCCTAGCTGTTTGAACCTTCACAGCACCAAAAGGAGAACTTATCATATCCAAGACAACTTTGAATTTAAGATGACCCCTCCCCATAATAATTAGCTTCCATACATGGAAAATGATAAATGTGCTATAATTTTCCATGCATAGAATCCAATTAGTGGAAGGTCATCTTAAATTGATCTCCCACCCCACTGCTGTGGTGGGAAAAGCAGCAATGGGTAGCAAGGGGCCAGACCCCCTCTTTGCCTCCCCATACCCCTTGCCCTCTCTAACTGCCCCCTCTACCTCTTTCCCCCTTGTGCCTGTGCCTGCTCCCCCTGGCACATATCCCTACCCTGCCTCTTGCGTTCCGCAGTACCTGCCTCCCTTTCTGTGTGCCCCCTGGCCCCTGATTCTTTGTCCCCTTGTCTCTGCCTGCCTCCCCACTCCCTGATTCTCTTGGTAGCCTGATCCCTCCACCCTTTGCCCCACATGTCCTCCCATGCCTAACCCCCAATCCTTACTTTCTGCTGCAGCTCTGCTGCAGCTTCAGGGCAGTCAGCAGCAGCGGTGACCCTGGCTGGCCTCAGCCCAGCCTACCCCAGCCAAGGAGAAGCAATAGCAGTTCCTGGCTGGGCTGGATTGGGGTTGGAGAGATTGAAGCTGGAGCAGAAGGTAAATGATGGGGGTGAGGGACAAGGTGCAGGCAGTGGATGGGGAAGTGTATGTGGTCTTCTTTGTAGCCTTCCTTCTTTGTGTGGCCTTCCTCCAAGCCTCACTGGTAGGTTTTTCCTGTTCCCTTTCCCTACACTCAGGCTGCAAATTCCTTCTCCTCCTAATGAGCCATCCAGGATCAGTCTCAACTCAGCTATGGCTTCAGCTCCAAGCCAGAGCTCAGTTACCATTTACTTCAGGCTGGTACTCAAATCTAAGACCAGGCCTTTTTTCCCCCATGTTGATTGGGAGAAAAAACCCCCCATCTTGTATTCAAGTCAATATGGTAATTCCTGTGATGAACTATCACACGATACACACAAAATAGATTTACTGAACCAGAGCTTCATCAGTGCAGATATCACAGCAATTAGTTGATTGTAATTATATCAAGTACATGTTCCAACAATTATTGTTAGTGTAACTAGTGTACATCATTGTCCTTAACATGTACATTATGTCACTTTCAATGGAGCATTACTAAAATGTATTGTGCTCTCTTACAGTGCAATTGGGTCAAGCATACCAAAACAGCATAAACCTGTATGCAAGGCTTACCCCAACTTCTTTAGCCTTGGATTAGCCTGTATGCAAGGTTTACCCCAACTCAAACCTAGGATCCATCTTATGGTATCTTCATTTTTTTTCTTGACAGATGATCTTTCTTACTCTGTTTCCATTCTTTTTAGATAGTAATGCCACAGTATATTCTACAGTGTGTCCAGGCACTGTGTCTGTGATCTTAGACATGACCACAGTCTCCTATATGTTAGTGTGCTCTAAGCACCAGACAGGGTCTAGTTTAGGATGTATATCTCTTGTCCTCCCTGTTTCATGTTGTATAAAGAATTAATATTCATTGGACCCTCACAAGAAGAACAGGAAACAGTTTTGAAATTTTGGAAGTTTCTATAGAATGGAAAACTGTCTCCCACTCAGCTCTACTTTTGACTGATAAACTTTGTGAAGCCAAAATTCATACTGTGCCAGGTCTGTTTGAATAGTACTGCTCACTCTATTAATCTCAGGGTTTCTTTTTAATGAAAAGAAACAAACAGCAAGAACCTGGATGCATATGGAAAGTAAAAACTTCCCTGAAAAGAAAACTTGTTCACATACAAATTGAAACAATATGAGTCCATAGTATATGCTTTGTAAGTGTATCTTAACTGGTTGTGGATGACCTTGAGAAGGGCCATGAAAGGCAGTTGGAGGAAAGGAGCTGTGAGATTTTTGAAAATTGTATTGCAATCCTAAAGCACAAAAATAAAATATCTTCCATGGACATCTTGAAGGGAAAGATTCCTTTCTTTACAAGATCAACTATACCAGCACATCAACACCACTTACATTATTTAGACTTATTCTTATTAATATCATACATAGTTGCTACTTTAGTTATATAAAATGTAAGAGGATTAAAAATTATTTCACTTGAAATAAAATAGTCATCAACCTAGAGAAGGGTGAGAAAAGCTCTCAGGTCATCATTATTACTATCATAGTTTCTTGGTCATAAAAGAAACAATACGCAAAAACCAAGAAGCATGTGGATCCTCTTTCTGCGTACGTAAAGTCCTGCTCCATTGCAATTTTTCTAATCTTGCCAAATATGTATCAGATTATAACACAAAAACAAACAAACAAACAAAAAATCCTTCATTTTTTTCAAGATTTAGACCACAGACAATGGGTTTGGCATCTGTTACCGATGACAGCTTCTAGATTAAAATAATGTCCTAAGGACAAGTACATAAGCAATAGATGAGCCTCAATCTACTTTCATTATATTTTGGCAAGGGAACTTTTACTGTTGATTTTACAAATAAATTAAAGGTTAGGGGAGGTGAATTAGTACATTATGACAAATCTTTTCTTTCTTGTGCCAGCAAACACATCACAACATAAATTAGTTCCTCCAAACTGCTTACTGTCATAATTAATTCTGCTGTGCTCTAGGTCCAGGAATAGCTGTTTTATAACTGTTGCAAATCAGATTGCTATGCCACTGAGATATTCACTTACCAGGAAACTGTGACACCTCATCCATTAAATGGATGATGTTTGAAAACATCCTTTTTTCTTTCCCTTTTGAGACTTGCACTGAATGGACATCCCCTATACAGTTGTACTGAGGGAAATGGGAGTTGAATCAGAAGTGCTCTTACAATACATAACCTCTATTATTCTGCTCCCAGGAGTGCTGAAATTTGCATGGATTAGCAAACTGCAAGCTGTAATGACAGTACTTAGAACAGGCAGCTGCAGCAGCAGAACTGAGCTCCAAAGAGTACAGTGGGCATAGCCCAGTTTCACAATTGACCTTAAAGAGATATGTAGAGCTTTTCAGCACATGGCTAATAGTCCTTAATTTCTTGGATAATCATTATCCATGCTGAAGTCATTTTCTTTTAATATGGATTGTAATGTACAACGCTATAAAAATGCCAAGTAATCCTGCCATTATATTTCAATAACTTCTATTTCTCTGCTGTGCTTTATCCATTTTGAAAGTAAAAGAAGAAAATATACTGTGTGATTGTGTAACTGTATGTGAAACAAAAACATTCATTTTTCCTCTCTCTGCAATTGTGTTTTACACACACAGTTTATGACATTTCTCTCTCTCTCTCTCTCATCTAGTTGAATCATTAAATCATTCTCTAATTAAGTATCACTGTTGCATGTATAAATGTAAATGTATCTCAAATTTTGTTCATTAGATGATGAAATAAATAATAATAATTAACATATGCAAAACACAGATGGGAAGGTGATAAAGTGTGGTATAAGGCTGTCTTGGATCTATTTAATAGATTTTACAAGCTGTTGCAGCAATATATTTGATAATAATATTTTGTACTCGTATACTGGTAAAATGTTATCCTAAACTCTTAAGGCATATGATAATTTGAGGGCTTTATGTACAATATCTAAATTCAGTATGACATTGCAGACTTTTTTTTTGTATCTGTGTCAAACTGCATAGTCCATTTTGGGTCTGGCCCTGGCTTTCTTTCTCAGCTGTTCTTTGCTCCTATGTTGAGCTAAAACCCACAGAAAGCTAAAGAAGAAATTTTCTCCACTGATATGGAGCTAATAAAAATTGTTAAATTTTGAGGGTTCTTCATTCAAATGGTGCACCACTAAACATAGACATGGCCACCATCTATGACTAACCAATATTCAGACAACACTTCCTCTGCTAATTTTGTTTAATGGTCAGCATTTTGAGGACATGATATTAAGTTTCCATCCCTTCCCCTGTTATTTCTGGGGAATGGGGCAGGTTGCAGGTGTATATTACTGACTTTCCCCTAAACCAAGTCCAAAGAGACTATGCAGGCATGTTCATGGCCTGGACTTCATGTAGCTCTCAGTATGATCTGGCCTGGTGGATCTGAACCAGGCTGCCAAATCTGGGTCTCCATGTCCATGTACCCTTAATTTTCCAGGTCCTGGTAGGCTGTAGCCTCTCTAACACAGATTCACTTGTTGCTAATTCTCTGTCTTGTTCTTTCAGAGAAATGGGACCTTGTAATCTAGCTACCCTATGCCCCCATAAGCAGAGCTGGCTTATACTGCAGAAGCTTGGACACACCCTTTTACACTGCTTTAAACCTGTGGACACTTTGGACTTGCAGTTTATCTCTTCATGTGACAGCGACAATAGAGAGACTCACACGTTTTGTAAGGATTCCAAAAGCCAAAAAAGATTCCATTCGCAAGTCTCACACTATGGTTAGGGACAGACATTACACATAAACCAGTTTAAGTGATTGGCAACTAGTTTAAACCTGTAACAGAACAGAAGTTCAGTGCACATAAACTGGTTTTCAAAATGGCCCAAACCAAGTTAATATAGACCTGGGTGAATGTAGTATCAAATTTAGCTGATATAGTTAACATCAGTTCACTTCATTTTCAGTTCAGTCTAGGTAGTTCAGAGAAACCTCTGAAGATTGAATTGAGTTAGCCTCTGGCTTTTTGACTGTCTGTACGTAGCCCAAATTAATTTAGACAGAACCCCTCCCCCCACAAACACTGTTCCCTACCTCATTTTTTCACTGCTCTTAAAGATTTTTTAGGCTTATGCTAAGGCAGTGATTGGCAACCTTTTTAAGCCATGGGTTGGAGTGACCTAGAGCCTGTCTAGTACCACCACCACTTCTCCCCATCTCACCCCAGGGTAAGTCACCACTACCAACTCCCTCCACTGTGGCATAGGAAATGTCCCTGTCACTAAAGCCTCCTACCACTGAATGCTACTGAAGTCCTGTGTCCATGGCTGTGCAGGATGGATCTAGTCCATGGGCCATAGGTTGCCAACTCTATTGAGTTCAGCAAGCTTTATCTCCCCAGGACTTCCAGCATAAGCTTTATCCTATGGAACATGGAGTAAGTGAACAAACCATCAAGTCTCCCTGCCTGTATGTCTCTGTCCCTTTACTATGCAGCTGGTTTCCTCCCACTCTCTCTCTGGTATAGAGAGAGAGAGTCATATTACTCTGAAGTCAGACAGAAAGCAGGGTAATTGTGCACCTTATAGAATAACTGAATCAGAGATGCATAAGCCCAGTGGTTTCCAACTTTTTTAGACCACAGACCGACAAACTGCAGACTGGAAGTGACCGAGGACTGGCAAACTGCGGACTGGCAAACTGTTACCCAGCATACTGCAGCCCGGAAGTGACTGGAATACTGCAGATTGGCAGCCAACCCTTTTTTATACTCAGTAGGAACTGCAGTATGCTGGTCACTTCTAGACTTCCAGTCCAGCAGCCAACCCTTCTGTGGACTGGCATCCAACCCTTCCCAAGGGACGGCCTGGGGGTTGGGAATCTCTGCATAAGCCTAAAGGCTAGGGACAGACATTACACATAAACCAGTTTAAGTGATCAGAAACTGGTTTAAACATGTAACAGAACAGATGTTCAGTGCACATAAACCAGTTTGAAAATGGCTGAAACCAGTTTGTGATAATCCTGGTTGAATGTAGTATCAGACTTAACTGATTTGGCTGAAACCAGTTTATGCAATGTCTGTCTCAGACCCCTTGCTGGTTTAAGATAAGCCAGACTCCCCCAACATCCTGGCATGCTCTCTGGGCTGGGTGGGGCTCTCATCCCTCTGCTCCCTGGCTGGAGCTCTGGCAGAGACTGCAGACACAGCAGGGTCTGCCTGGCTTCCCCCTGCCCCACCCCCCCTCACTGCTTGCTGCTCAAGCAGCAATCCACTCCTCCCTCCCTCCCATCTCCCACAGCACAGATCCCAGCCCCATGGACCCTAGACATGTGGTATGGTAGCTAATGATGAAAGGTGTCTGTGTGCATCTCTAATTGCACTGGGAGACAAACAGAACAGTGACCACTTTGGGCTTTTTGGAATTAATCAACAGGTCAGCTGGTAAGCTGTTTAAGAAGAATTTGAACTAATGGTGAGAGTCTATTATTTTTCTGATGAGGTGATAAACACTGTTATCAGCTCCCTGCTGGCTTGGTCCCCTATCAGTTTGCTGCAGACAGTATAAAGAAGCAGGGAGAGGGAGGTTGAAAAGTTCCATATTATCAACAGATGCATGCATTGCACCCTGCCCCACCTTGCCTCAGACTGCTAGCAGGGGTCTTGGGCCTGGCAACACTCCTGCTCCTTGAGCAGCAAGCAAGGAAAACCCTGAAACCATGCAGGCAGGGTGGGGGTTTACACTCCTCCTTAATCAGAGCATCCTGCTGGGGCCTGGCCACACCCCGCCTCAGCTCAGCACTGTGGAAGGGAAGGGATGGTTGCTCTAGCACCCTCTGGATTCTAGCCTGAGCCACTGCAGGCATGTGCCTGCATTTCCTCAGTCCAGAGAGAATGTCTGTCTGGTTACAAACCAGTTCAGACTACCCAGGTTAGAATAACCTGCAAAGATTTAATCAATTCAGGCTCAAGCTTTTTGAATGTCTGTCCCTAGCCATAAGGTATACCTCTAATCTGATTTTTATCTCTTTTGTATTACAGTCAGTCTCTTTTGGCAGGTGACACCTTGATTAGGCTCACCCAGTTGTCAAAGTCCCCTCTTATGTGAATTCCTGATTATCTTTCCCCTTCCCCTGTCCTCTGGAGTTCAGATTTACAATAAACTGATTCTAATACAGGCCCCTGGGGAATTAGTATGATCTGGGCAGGGGCATGGAGTGATCAGGAAAGGAATTGTCAAGTTTGCATCATCAACTGTTACTCAGTCAGACTGTGCTATTGCCAACTAGTCTCAAGGGAGGACAAGATTTTGAGAAGAACAACATGATGAAAAGGGATGTGCAGGAGTAGACAGGAGGGTCAAGAGCAATGAGAATGAAATAAGAATGCTGAAATCTAATCATGTATAGGACATGGGACGCCTTAGTGACAGCAATTTCACTGAAATGGACACAATAGAAGCTGAACTGGTGACTTTACAAAACAGTTCTTTTCTTTTTTAAAATCCTTTTTATGAATTTAGTAAGAAGAACAATAAGGATATAAAGATAAAAAAAATATGTAATTTGAAGACTCTGTAATTTGTGGTTTTCTTAACTTCTTTCAGTCTGTTAAATTGTCTGGAGGCTGGTAAAGATTCTTTTCCCCAGGACTTCATAGAAGAAAGGTTGATGAATTAGTAGTTTGATGCCATGCACAGTCCAGTAAAAGAACCAGAGCTCTAGTTAATAAAATGAAATGCTGCTCTGCTAATATAAATTGTGTCCACTGGCAGAAGAAAGCAAATAACTTCAGTTTATCAGCATCTGGAATACACCCAAATGTTGTTCCTTGGCTAAAGCATTTATCACACTGAAAGGATAATTCAAAATGAGGTCCCTAAACATACACAGTTTGAGATTTGCATTAAACTCACCATCGTTTATTATTAGAAACGGTAATAAATTGTCACTTATTAGAATATATACATAATACACACACACATATATACATATATATTTATATATACAAATCAGGAAACAGTTTGGGTTACCGGAAATTTGTAATAAATAATAACTAATAATGTGAGGCAGCATGTAATTAATTATCACAGACAGTAATGTAACTGTAAAGCTTTTTGGATAATAGGTTGAATTTAAAATTATGTATACTAGAAATTTAATGACTACTGACATTTGAACAGGGTTACCCTAATTAATCAATTGGTAATTGCAGCTGTGATTAACAGCTGTGATCTTGATTAATAACAGGTATTGATTAATCTTCCAATAATTCTGGCACAGGTTATGGCCAGAAGAATAAGATGCACTTCACAAGATGCAGGGAGCATGATTAACAAAAGCAATAATAAAAACACTTCACTCTCATTACAGAACAGTCTTTGGGGGACAAGATTTGTAAAGGTAGAAAAAATAGATAGATTCACTGTAGGTGAAAACCAAAGTAGAACAACATTATGCCAAATACTGACTTAATAAAAGAGACTTGTTGGGAAGACTGGGTGCAGTCTTTAAAAAAAAAAAAAAAAGAATATTATGTTTCAGCTTACATCCATTACACCACCTATTACTCCAGATTTCCTTCATTATAATTGTGTGTTCATTTCATCTTGGCATTTTTTCAGTGCTACAGACAAAATATAATATATGCATTTTTAAAAATACAGCATGGTTCATTATTAATTCTTTCCACAAAGAACCATGAACTTTAGGTCATAAGGTGCCTGAAATATATATAGAGAGAACTAACTGTAATCAGCCAGCTAGAGCTGATAGGGAGATAACAATTTCATTTTGTGGCAATTGCTGAATTCCAGTTGTGTTCCTCTCTGGAACTAAAATAAAATAGTTTTGAAAGTCTTTTTCACAGAAACAGAATTGTGCTGAAATACCTATTCTGAACTGAACCCTGAGCTTTACAATTGGGACAGCAGAGGTTGCTATGTGCAGCCTGGTGTCTAAGTGCTGGTTCTAGTAAAGAAGATTGAGATTCAGGTGCCTGTTTGACATTTCAGTTTTCATCTGACACCAATGTGAGTCAGGCAGAGCAGGGACTTGAACCTGAGCTTCCCACATCTCAGGCTACAAAGTAAGGGAGCTGGGGTGGTATGGATGCTAAAGTGCATAGCTGACAACCCACAAGTTTGTGGCTATAGCAGGAGTGCTCATGGCACAGCCAAATCAGATTCCAATAAATCTGCAAATTGCTAAGTACCTTGTCACAAAGACATGAAAAGGGAAGAAAAAGCTACAAAGTATATGAAAAGACCTTATTTTGACACACACTGTTCCAGCCAGTTCTAAAACTAACATTACAAATGGAGAAGAAAGGGAAGATTGTACTTTGTTAACCACATGACAACTGGAAATTACCTTTTCATTAAACTTAGAATGAGAAACATAATAGCCGCTGCTGCTCTTAGCACTTACAGGATCACCAAATGATGATAATGACTTTACCTTAGCAAGAAATTCTCCATAGTGAGATCTTTTTGTTAAGGAATGACAAATAGATAAAATCAAGGATTCCTCTCCCAACACTCTGACCTTTCATCCAAAATCAAAATATGGAGAATCAGACCAGCCAGGGTTGCCAATTCTCCCAGGTTTATCATAAGTGTCAGAATATTAGTCTTTTTATTAAAGTCCCAGCTTTTGTGGTCAGTTGTCATGAATCTCAGCTTTCACTTAAAAACAAAATCAGTGCACTAGCTAAGGGAGGAAGTCTGAAAGTGTGACTTTGGGCCCGCAAACCAGAAGGCAAAGAGGAAGGAAGAAAGGGAGAGAGGAAGATTAGTTTTAACATGTCCTGATTTTAAAGCTCATCTTACGATTTGTGGAGCTTGGCTTGACATTTCTGGAAATGTGTAGTTGGTAATATTGTGTTTGCATCCCTTGTCTGGTTTTGGGCTCAGTTGTCTTAAAGATAATGACCGCAGTTGAAAAAGTACAGAATCCTTTATAATGCAATGAAAAATGCCACAAGAAAAAAAAAGACAGTAAACATGAATATAATCTGATCAAATGTATGAAAATGTTCATTCCTAAAGTGATCTATTTTATGTCTCTGGCAATAAAGAAAACCACAGGGTAAGAATTAACACTTAGTTATAGATTCCATTGCAAGTCTGTTCTATGCTGCTTGAATCGCTAAAAAACAGTTAATGTAAATGCAGTATGCATACCTTCCTTCACTGCTTTTTTGTAACTCGGTAATAAGGATAAGATGATGGCATGTTACAGAAGTAGGTGCATTAATGGATTTTCAGAGAATAAGGAGGAATGAATCATACTTAGGTGCCTAAATCTACTTACATGTCTAATAAGTAGAATAGAATCCCGCCCTTAGGAATCCATTTTAGACCAATCTCTATTACTGGGAGAGTAGAACCTAATTCCAAAAAATGACTCTTAAAATATCACTGACAGGAAGAAGTTTGAATATATTTATATTTAAACAAAACATGTGCTGGTTATTTCACTATATATGAACTAACCCCCCCAGTTGGATCAGTCATGTCTTTGTCCCTGTTTCTCCTGATTGATCAATCATTTTTTAAATTTATTTGGGAATTTTTTTTTTAGCTTTAAAAGGCACAGTTTTAAGTTTGATGCCATTGTCTGGCTACAGCAAATGAGACTGAATAGTGATCTGAATAGATCTGAATAGATCCATACTGTAAATATAAGTGGATCTCCCTAACCTTATAAGTACAGGAACACTAATGGACACTCTTAGTATCACTGGATATAGCCTTGCATTGGGGAGAGGCATTAAAATTAACAACAGATCGGTGATTACCCTTATCTGTTAGGTTTTGTATACAGTTGCTTTTCCCAGAATTAGTGTACTGCAGCAGGTGGTATCATATGAAAGAGAGAGAGCAAAGCAAGGGGGTCAAGAACAGGAATTAGACCAGCTGGGTCAATAATAATTAGGTAGAATTCACTTTCTCTCTATATCATCTTTCATGGCCAAAGGATCCTAAGGTACTATACAAAGTTCTGAGTTTGACACAAGAAGCAATTTCTAATTTAGGCAAAGCTGGAATTCTTTATGCCCTGGACGATTACTCACATGGAGCTAGTGATATGATTATTTCTCTCTTCCACATAAAAAGCTTGTCTTTACCATAAAATTAACTCAAGTTATATTTTGACATTTGTTCCTAAGTCATTTCCCATCCCCATGCACACAAGTTCTTAACTTGAATGTAGTAATGCTTCTAAAATGAGTTGGCTCAGCCCTCAGGCAGTATTGGCATGAGTCTGAGTGAATGCAACTTGTCAATTGCTAACTTAACGTCTCTGCTGCTTGAGTGTTATTTTATAGCAGTAGCAGTGCTCGCTGCAGCCAGGATGTCTCAATTATGCTAGCACTGCAAAGAACACAAGCCCTCAGTGCAGGGTAGAAGGCAGGACCTCTATAGCAGCAGTTCCCAAACTGTGGATCACAACCTTAAATGGGGTCACAACATGAGTGGATGGGGTCACGGGGGTGGGGAGGCTGTGGGTTGGGAGTGAGAGGCCATGCTGAGAAAATGGGTTCATGCTGAGGAAATGGGGCCATTAACGGGGTCATGCTGAGGAAAAGTTTGGGAAGCACTGTTCTATAGTCTTTGGGTCAGACTAGTTGTTGCAAACCACGTTCAACCCACCCCATGTATTTGGTCTTATACCTTGATGCCGTGGAACTGCTACTCTGAAAGCTTTCCATGATTCTAACACCTCTTGAGTGAATTGCACCCTGTAAGAGAGTAGCCTAGTCACGAGCGCCCAGAGGCCCCAGTTGCCGCTGCCACGAGCTGGTGAGTGCAGGGCTTCTTTTTTTGAGTTCTGGAGAAGGGGGCCAGGAAGGGGATGGGGCCAGGCAGGGAAGCCATGGGGGCTTCTCCTGTGGCTCCTCCAGCTATGCCTTCCTCTGCCCTGGAAGGGGGAACTGCAGGGACTATGCCCCACTGCCACTTGCCCAGCCGGCGGGGGGTGAGGGAGGTGTGATGCAAGCGCGGCTCGCTCCAGGCAGCAGCAGGACATAGGCCCCACTCCCAGCATAGTCGTGCCTGCATCAGTACTGGGAGCAAGGGCTCTGCCCTACCACCACTTGCCAGCCAGCGCAGGGGGTGCAGGATGCAGGCACGGCAGTGCTGGGAACAGGGGCTATGCCCTGCTGCCACTTGTCCCCTTCTTCCTGGAGTGAGCCTCGTCCACATCCCGCCCCCACCCCTGCCCCAGCTGGGGAAGCAGCAGCAGGGCAGAGCCCCTTCTCCCAGCTGCTGCACCCGCATCCCGTGCCTCGCCACCCCCCTCCCTGAGTAACGTGCCCCCCGCCTCAGCTGGGCAACTTGTCCCAGCCCCAGCTCCAATCCCTCCAACCCCAACAGATTTACCAGCTGGAGGCAGCTGTCAGCTGCCTGTTTAGTCTATGGCAGAATTACCAAAGTGGCTGAATCTTTTCTGAAGCTTGTCTGAATCAATTTGGAGCTTTTACTTGGTCTCCCAATTCAATTTGGATTTGGAAATTCGGCCCCAGAATTGGGCCAAATCTCTTCTGAATTGAATCAGCTACTGAAGCTTTACACAGGCCTAGTTTTTATCCCTATAGGTATGTTTATTTGATGATAATATTATTTAAATATTTAACTTTTTTTTATTAAAGCTTTTAATGGTTTGTAATAGTTATTTTTGTAGAAGAATTTGTGCTATCAGTAGTATTATGCAAAGATGAGTTATTAACTACATAAGGTCAAAAATGGGTCCCAGGCACAATGATAGAACCCACAATTTAGCTAGAAGCCTCAGACCTTGGACATCAAGCTCTATTTCATTTAGAAACTTTTTAATGAAATATTTTTACTATTTTGAAATGAATGTTTTTAGAGTCCTTTTGTAAATTTGAAAAGTTCTCACCTTCCATTCTGGAATGAAATACAGTTTTTTTAGAATGGCAATTTCCGCCACAAAACAGAAATTCCAACTTCCAACTGGCTTTAATCAGGATATGTGGTTTCTGTTCCCAGATATGTCTGTGAACTGCCATGAAAACATAACAAAGTTACTTCCTTTATGTTTCAGCATAAAAATAGTGTGCTGCTCTTCAAGATCTATACATTAAAAGTTCTCTAAAAGAGCTAAGTATCACATGCACAAAATTATGGTGATGTTCACTGAAATGCACAGAATGGAGCCTTCTGAGGGTCAATCCATGATAGTAGTTTGACCTGATAATATCCATCAATATGAAGTGTGCCAACAGCAGGAAGTATTCATATAAATGATTAAGCTAGCCTTCTTCTTTTTAAAGACATGTACAAGGAATATATTTTTCTCCAAAATATCATTTGTTTGTATTTTATCACAAAGGTACAAACAGAGAGTGCACAGGATTCTGAGACTACACTAATTTTATAAGAGGTGACAAAATATGCATATCTGCAGGTGTGGGTTGCTGACGATCACTGCAAATGCAAGCTTTTTTCCTAATTTAGAATCCTTGAAAACTTTTTGGATCTCTTGGAAAGGACAAATAACAAGTGAGCCTTCACAGGAACAAATGCTTTTTTCTGGAATCTTTTGTCTTTCATCCAAGAAAGTATATCTTCTTCTATATCAGTTCCATCCATCTTGCACTGAAGCAAGATTGGGGCCTGGGTGAGGTGGGGACAGAAGGGTGATCACTTCTGTATCAGATAAATGCTTCAAAGCTGTTAAACTTGACCAAATCTATAAATCTGTTCCTTTAGCAAAGCAATTTTCACTTCCCTGCAACAGGTAGAATCAATCACTGTGTTCTTCCATAAGCTAATGCCTGTAAAGTTTCTTCTCCTCCACTGGAGACTTGGAAACTGGAAGTTTATACTCAGCAGAGAAGGAAGAGAACTGATTAGGAGGAATTACTATATCTGAAAACAGTATCATTTAATGAATCATTATAGTGTTACCCTGTGGCTGCCGATAAGCGTTCCAGCCTGTGCTATGATTTACCAGACCTCTGAGACCTTGCTGTCTAATTAATATAGCATCTAGAAAAACTGGATCAGATTGTTTTCTAGCAGGTCTATTTCACTTGCCATCAGTCAGTGCTAGTTTTATTAGTCAAATGGACTGTATCATGCTGTTTGGGGTTTAGTTAACCACATGGTGCACTGTGTAGTATGGAGGAGACATGCTAAGCTGAAATGCCTCTTGCCTTTGTGCTGAGAAAGCTGGCTGTGTATAAATGGATGACAGTTCAACAGGCAACTGAAGGGAAGCAAGTGTCATGAACACTAGAACATACTCTTTGGGCATGTCTACACGAGACACTACAGCACAGTAGCAATGAGCTACTGCACCGTAGCTCATTGCTACTGCGCAGTAACATTGGGAAAAAACCAAATGCGTGGTGATGGTACTGCGCAGTAATGCTGGTTACTGTGCAGTCATTTAGTACTTGCATAAGTACTATGCAAGTACTAAATAACTGCGCAGTAACAACTGTGCAGTCCCTCACACGTGCAGACATGGCCAGTTTCACCCACATCATTCAAGAGAATCACACTGGAGTCAGCCTATTTAAAAATTATGTAAAAGGAATTGGCCCCCGAATTTTTTAAAGCAATGAATAAATAAATTTGCCTAAGGACCTGGGGTTTTTTATTCTTCATTTGGCCCTTCTGGGAAGAACTGTCACTAACTTGAGCTGTTAAATTATTTGCATAGTACTGAATCTGAGTTCTGGGTTCCTCTGACTTCCTAAACAAAATGCTTAACCTGCTCTAAAGGTTACCTTGAGAGTCCATAGAATGAAAAAAGAAAAGATCAGCTTAACTGGAACTGTTTTCCATGCAACTTCCTTTCCAGGCTAAGTAAGTGCAGGAGGAAGGTAGAACTTTCAGTTGTAGCATTATATCATCTTGTCATTTCTCAAGCTATGTAGCCAAGCGGAAAGCATCAACTCATAGGAACACCTACTTAGGGTATATTTATATAAAAATAAGTTGGTTAATGATTTAGTTACTGGGTTAAAATACTATAAAACATTTACATTGGTAAACATGTAGTGTGCATAGAGGAATTCTGGTTACTCTGCAGAAAGATGGGTGATGAATTTACCAATGCATTTATGCATTTCAAGTTGCCAACTGCAAACCATGATTACACAATTTGTAGGATGATATTTTGTCTCACTTAAGATGATGCATATGGTTTGGAGATAAAGATAAAGTCCTCCTTTTAAATGATGATTTGAAGAGAAATGGGCCCCCAAAACCTTTGAGTTGTAATGGACTGTGTAAGCTAAATGTAGTACGTATACTGTAATGTAGATTTTCAGCAACAGAGGGAGCAGCCCTGCTAACTGAATGTAAACTTCCAAACTGTGCTAAAAGCATGTAACTACAATTCCCAGAGAACCTGGGGGCTGGGAGACAAAAAGACAGAGGAAGCAGGAGCAGAATGCAGAAGCAGCAGCAGCAAAGAGGAAATTCATGGCTGGAGACTCCAGAGAAGTAACAAAGCTAGGACTGTTGAACTGTAGAAGCAGGATGTAGACATGCAGACAGCAATTGAGCACTGTTAGGACTAGAGGCTAGTCGAACACCTCTGGAGATGTGTGAAGGTACAATGTTCTTTGAGTACCTGTACCTTGGTACTAGTGCATGATATTAGTTACCTATTCTTGAGTGAATACACCACAGTGTTATGGCTTGTTATCTGTTATTTAGCTTCTAAGTGTATGTACTTTAATTTGAATGTTTATCTACTTGTATTTGTTTACTTGTCCCTAACCTGTTGACTTGTGACCATAATCCCCAGCTTTTTCTGTATAAAATAGGGAAACTTGCTTGTGGCTTCCTGTGCCAGTTCCTGGGATTGCAGGGTTTATTACAGAGGTTTGCCCATGCTTTGTAATGATTACAGGAGAAGGGCCAGTTTGGCAACAATCAAAAAGTTGGGTGTGGCTTTCTGGGAGTAGCCCTTCCAGGAAGCAGAAAAACAACTTGAAAAGAAGTAAATTTGGGGATTAGCCTAACCCAAAGTCATTTCCTTTAGGTAGTAATAGCCTTCCTCTTCTGACTGGGTGACAGAGGGGCTGGGTGGGGAAGTCTGCATGTGCAGCCCAGAGCTGGCTGGATACTGCCCGAAATGCGACAGTCCCCAGCCACCTCCAGGCTGCATGTGCAGGCTTCACCATACAGCCCAGGACTGGCCAGGAACTGAGTCAGGGGCAGGTTCCAGCCCTGCAGATTTTTCCCAGCCCCAAGTCCCAGTTGGGTGATTGAGACATGGGGCTTGGAAAGAGCTGTGGGGGAGGGGCAAGTCTGAGCCCCCTGCCCCAATCCATCAGTGGGGCAGCTAGCAACAAGCCTTAAGCTGGGCTGGGAATCCTCACACAGCAAGGGGCTCTCTGCTAGCTGTTTTACCAGTAGATCAGGGCAAGGGGCTGGGACCTCCTTCTCCCCCTCAACTCTTTCCAAGCTCCCTGCCTTCAATTGGGCAGCTGGGGCTGGGAGCTCCCTGCTGCCAGGGCAGGGGTACATTGTCTCTGCCTGGGCTTTGCCTGGCCTGGCAGCAGGCAGCTCCTGGGGGCAGGAAGCAATCTCCCAGCCCTTACCAGGAGACATCAGTCTGCTGGCCCTGTGCTCCCTGGCAGTCCCTGAGCTAGCACCCAGAGGGAGCCTAGAGCAGGGGCCAGTGCAGGGCCAGAGGGGCAGGAGCAGACTGCTGCCAGGAGCAGCAAATCTGCTCCCAAATGGGTGCCTGTGTAGATGCCTACCCAGGTTGGGTTTACTCCAGACTAAATTACTCTGGAGTAAACTCACCCAGTAGCACTTGCACGTGTAGATGCACCCAGAAGGAGGCATCCAGAGAGAGAACATTATGGAGATTTCCTAATCAAAAATATTTTTATTTTTATTTGATTTACTCCATGGAAGGAATGCTCCAGATTTCTAGACTTCAATTCCCCAAATATGAAATGGGATAATAATGCTTCTGTGTTTTACATAGAAGATGAAAAGATATAACTGCAAAAGTATTGAGGGAATTCAATTACTATAGGGATAAATGCCAAAGAAAAGCCTACTTCATAGATTTCATAGATTTCATAGATTCATAGACATTAGGGCTGGAAGGGACCCCAGAAGATCATTGAGTCTGGCCCCCCACCCCAGGGGCAGGAAGTCAGCTGGGGTCAAAGGATCTCAGCAAGATAAACATCTAAATGTCTCTTAAAGGAGTCCAGAGTAGGTGCTTGCACCACCTCTGGAGGCAGTCTGTTCCAGGCCTTTGGGGCTCGGACAGTAAAGAAGTTCTTCCTTATGTCCAACCTGAAATGGTTTCGGAGGAGTTAGTGATCGTTTGACCTTGTCATCCCTTGGGGCACTCTGGTGAACAGGCATTCCCCCAGGTCCTGATGTACACCTCTTACATACTTATAGGCAGCCACCAGGTCCCCCCTGAGCCTGCACTTTTCCAGGCGGAAGAGTCCCATGGCTTTCAGCCTTTCATCATAAGGCCCATTTTCCTGCCCTCTGATCATGGATGTGGCTCTCCTCTGGACTCTCTCAAGCTTTTCCACATCCTTTTTAAATTGTGGAGCCCAGAATTGGATGCAGTACTCCAGCTGCGGCCTCACCAATGCCAAGTACAGCAGGAGGATGACATCCTCAGATTTGCTTGAGAAGCGTCTATGGATGCAAGCCAGAGTTTTTCTCACTTTACCAGCAGCAACATCGCATTGGTGGTTCATATTCATCTTGTGATCAATCATGACTCCCAAGTCCCTTTTGGCCATGGTGCTAGCAAGCACAGCACTGCCAAGCCTATAAGCGTGCCATGGGTTTTTTTCCCTGAGGTGGAGTACCTTGCATTTTTCAGTGTTGAACACCATCAGGTTTTCATCTGCCCATTTTCTGAGCCTGTCTAGGTCAGCCTGGATCACCATCCTATCCTCAGGTGTGGACACTCTACTGCAAAGTTTGGTGTCATTGGCAAACTTGGCCAGTCTGCTTCTGATACCAATGTCTACATCATTAATAAAGATGTTAAAGAGTATAGGCCCAGGGACAGAGGCTTGGGGAACCCCAACTGGTCACACCACAGCACGATGATTTACTTCCATCTATTACCACTCTCTGGGTTTGATCTCAGAGCCAATTCCCCAGCCATCGGTTGGACTGTGATATAGCTGAGGCCGCAGTTGACCAATTTTCCATGAAGAGATCATGGGACACCAGATCGAAGGCTTTTTTTAAATCAAGATATATGAAATCAACCTCTTCTCCCTTGTCCAGGTGATATGTCACCTGGTCATAGGAGATGAGATTAGTCAGGCAAGACCTACCCACAAGAGACCCATGCTGGCTATCCCTCAGGATGTTGCTCTCAGCCAGCATATCAAGAATGGTCTCTTTGATAATTTTTTCCAAGATCTTCCCCGGGATAGAGGTCAGGCTGATAGGCCTGTAATTCTCTGAATCTACTTTCTTCCCTTTCTTGACGATGGGCACCACATTGGCCTTCTTCCAATCTTTGGGCAGTTCACCTGAGTGCCATGAGATCTTGAAGATATGTGCCAGTGGCTGAGCTATGATGCCTTCCAGCTTCTTAAGTACCCTGGGGTGTAAACTGTCAGGGCCAGCTGACTTGAATGTGTCCAGCCTCTCAAGGTGTTTCTTCATACAGTCAACATTGGTGTAGGGTAACAATTCTCCTTTACCCTGACCATCCCATACCGTATTAAGCAGGGCTGTCCCTTGGGGCTGGGTGAAAAACTGACACAAAATACCAATTAAGCAGGTTGGCTTTTTCCTGGGTGTCGGTCATCAGTTGTCCCATTTCGTTTAGCAGGGGTCCAATGTTACCCTTGCTTTTCCTCTGGCTCCCCACATATCTAAAAAAGGACTTTTTATTCTCTTTGATACGTGTAGCCAGTTGGAGTTCAGTCACAGCCTTGGCCTTCCTGGTTCACTGCCTACAGGTCCAGAACAGTGCAGAATACTCCTCCTTTGAGGTGGTTTCCATCTTCCATTGTTTATAAGTCTTTGTTTTTAGACACAGTAGGTCCACACATTCCCTGCAGAGCCAAGGGGCCTTCTGTGCCCTTTTGCTGCCTTCCCTTCAAAATGGGATAGACATTGCTTGTCCTTTCAGGATCGCTCCCCTGTGGAGCAGCCACTCAAACTGAACTTCCCTCCCCTTCAGATTGTGGTCCCTTAGGGCCTTGCCAACAAGCCTCCTGAAGTTGTCAAAGTCAGCTTTCCTGAAGTCGAGGACTTCTGCATTTCTGACTGACTTGCCAACTTTATGGTGGATAGTGAATGTGATCAGCTCATGGTAAGTGTCTCCCAGCTTCCCTTCAATCATTAGGTCACTGACTAGATCATCCCCTGTTGCTAGTACCAGGTCGAGCAGTGCTTTGCCTCTTGCCAGTCCATAGACTTCTTAAGTCACATAGAGCTCATCCACACACATGAGGAAGCTTTACTACCATCCAGATTTGGCCAAGTGCTCTTCCCATGAGATGTCTGGGTAGTTGAAGTCTCCCAGGACAACCATGCACCAGGAGCGTGCAGACTCAGCCAGTTCCTTGTTGAATTCCTGGTTGAGCTTTTGAGCCTGATTAGGAGGTCTGTAGTAGATTCCTACCATTGTGTCCCCTGTGCCATGTTCACCATGGATTTTAACACAGAGAATCTCTAGTTGTCCACCCTGGATGCCAATGTCGGCTTGCAGGAATGTGTAGCTTTCCTTGACATAGAGAGCTACACCGCCGTCCCTTTTGTCTATACAATGTCTCCTGTACAAAGTATAGCCATATATACCTGTGGCCCAGTCATAGGTAGAGTCCCACCAGGTCTCCATTATTCCTATGAGATCATAGTCATTCTTGTTTAGCAAGAAGACCAGTTCCTCCTGTTTATTCCCCAAGCCCCTGCAATTGGTGTACAGACACATAAGTGTCCCATTGGAGGCCCTAGTCCTCCCTACACATCGTTCCAGGGCTGGGGTAGGGATGGGTTCCCCTGAGTGTCTTAGCCTGCTGGATTTGTAAAAGTTGCCCAGTGGGTTTGCTGTGGCAGTAGTCCCCCCATCCCCTGGTGGGCTTAGTTTAAAGTCCTCCCCCCCACCCTTAGTTAAGAGATAGAGATACAAAATAAATCTTTATAAACAATAAAGTTTTATTAGTATTGCCATCTGAAGTGAATTCACCAATGATATTTACCTAGGTGTAATTAAACACAGTGCTGTCTATTGAGAATTAGTGGAAGTATGCAAGGATTTTACAGGGAAAACAAGATTCTAGTTCACTAATGATGGGGCCTACAGAACCTGAGACTCATGAAAATTTCTCCACAAGCTCCTCCAAGCTACAGTCCTTCAGTGGATGACACTGTAGATAACAGTGTAATGAGAATGCATTTTATTTTTATGGTCCTGTCCAGTGAAACCTTCTAAGTTGCTCACAAAATCTACCATGCAGTTAAAATACTTCATTAAAAATAATAAAATCACTTAAAGTAGTATGTGACTAAAAAGAGTGAGGAGAATAAAAAAATAAGAACTTCTGGCATTTTTTAAAAGGAAGTGATTCTGTGGCACGACTACATGGAGTTTTAATGACTATGATTATAACTTACATTACATTTATATGGTTCCTTTTATCTCAAGGGATGTTAAAGTGCTTTCCAAACTTTACATGGACAAGAGTCACTTTAGTCACTGAAAAGCAGCTGCTTCTATGATGAAATACAGCAGCTGTTTAAATGAGCATAAAATGAATATATTATAGTTTAGAACAGGAAGTGAAGACAGATCCTGTAGATGACTGAAATTGTGGGAGGAAATTTAGAAGGTGAAATGGGGTGATCCAACTTGGAATTTGGTCAGGTATTGCTTTTAAAATACTGGTTATTGCCAATACCATAGTCCGTCTGTACTTCCTTCCTTCTTTAGAGCACTTCCAGTATTAGATTGCCCCAAACATCACACCAAAATTAGATTTACCCAGCTTCACTGTCCATAGAAATAATAGAAAACTGCCTTGATCTTTACTCATGCAATAAATTCAAAATCTTTCCTAAGTTTCATCTAAGTGCATGCCATTTCCATTTAATGGCTTCCAATGTTTTAATTAGAGGCTCTTTCCTTGAGTGAGGTAGTAAGTCATAGATATGTCTCAATGATTTGAAATGGATTTCAAATGAACTTGATGTGATGTATGTCTCTCTGTATATGAAAAAAACAAAGCAAATGAACAAAACAATAACCAAAACATGGTTTATAGATGGCATTTTAAATTCTGTTCACTCTGGTATTTAATACTCTCATAATCTCCCTTCAAAAAGCAAAACCCACTGAGCAATGATATTTTTCTTTGGAAACATTTGCTCCACCCTATTATTTCCAGTAAGAACTCCTGGGAACACCTTCAAAATTATTTTTTCTTCTTCTTGTAACCTCTCAAATACTTGTCAAGTGTTATCCCAGTCACCATCCTACCTGCCCCCTGATGAGCACTTAGCATAAAAGCCAGCTATGTCACTTTACATCATCTTTGCCAAAGGATTTCTCAAGTGGCTAGTGGCAGGCAGGTTATCTCTCTTTTGTGACACACAAATGCCAAAAGAGGACAGAATTAGGGCTGGAAATTTTATCCGGTATATTTTGCTCTTTGAATAATCTTTCTTTAGAAAAAATGATCCCTCCTGACTCCTCAATTCATTGCTCTTATAAGAATTCTTTCCAACTGGCCACGTATTTTGGAACTTGAGAAAACCATAACTGAATGCAGTAATCCAGCTTTCATACTAGTGCCAAATATGACCGGTAGAGTGGGGTCAAAATTAAGTGTAAATTTAGTTGGGGTAAATGGGGAAAAAAACATTTCAGCTAATGAAATAATTTACAAGATGAGACTTATAGTTCAGGAATAAGAAGTATAGATATTCAAGGAAAACTATGGACTACATACAGACCTGAGCCATTAATGCACATTTTCATCTATGATATGCAATGAATTCATATTATTCATGGTTCATTTTGAGCTCACTTTCCCACAAATAGTTGAGCCACTTTCCCACAAATAGAGATACAGTTGTAGGGCCAGAAAGTGATTTAAAAAAAAATAGGTATGAAAATTTGAGGAGCCAGAACATTGAATTTACACTATGAGTAAATGGTACTGGTACACTTGCAAGGAATCGAAACAATATCAGGGTGAAATTTACATGTTACACTTTGACTATAATAAGGGCACTTAAAACATGAGTGTCTTCACATTAAAGCTTGTTAACTCATGCTAACTGTCCTCTGAACATCTCAAAGTTATTCCACTTCAGGCAAGAGTTAACCCTGGGCTGTGCTGGCTAGTTCATGTTAGGGTATCTTCAGTCAGCTCCACAGAGGTAAAACAAGCAATTTGCAGTTCTCTAGGATCCTAGGGTGCATTGCTTCCAGCACCCTTCCCCCACACAGGTATCTTGACTCCTAGTCATGTCCCTGCTCATCAACCCTCTTGTGGCAAGTCAGAGCTGGCAAGAAACATTATTAACCCTTAACACATGACTGCTCACAGTATATTCTGACTTTAACACCACTCAACATGCCACAGATTTAGTATAGTCTAAGTGTAATTTGTAATGTCACCTACATGTCAGGAATAAAGAATCACAAAGAGCCTTGTTTTACACCAGAACAAGTGCTTACAAAGACCACGGCTGTTTCTTATCTACCTGTCTGCTTGTCTGTGCTCCTTCTGAATATCCATGTTCATGAAAAAAATGAATTATCTTATTTGCATGAAGACGAACCATTTTTATATTTGGATCAATGCAGAATAGTAAACAATGAGGGGAGAGTAAAATGATTCAATATTTGCAAAGAGGTTTATGAATAATCTCTGCCTCAGATGTCCCACCTGTATTCAGAAGTGACCAAAGAATCGCCCTTGTAAAAGCCAAGTTTTCCCCCTACATGGGAATTTATACCTGTATAATTACAATTGTGTAAATTAAACCCCTAGAGTTATAGTAGTATAACCCATCATTCAAACAGTTATATTCCAAAATAAACATGGCTTTTTTTCAGTTCAACTTAAATCAAAGCAATAAAAGAGAACGTGAAAATGGCACTCACTCTGGAATAAATGTGTTTAAGCAGAGGCTGTAAATACTTGCCTCATTTGAGATAGCACTGATTGTCCCGGAGTTTGACCCAGATCAAAACAGGTGTGGCTCGGTCATTTAACCAGTTGCCTTTCCCATTTGCATTGCTGTTTCCTGCTGTGGTGAGGGCCTGACCAGCCTGACTAGCTTGTCCGTGAAATGACCCACAATCAGTTTACATGGCCAGAACACAGGAAGAATCATTAGCACATTTTATCCCGCATACTTCAGAGGACTTGAAGTGGGACAATGGACTTGTACAGCTGTAGGATCTTGGAAGAAAAGGCTTTCTTCTGGGACAAATAAAATACTGTTTTGCAGCCAGAATATTAATAGATAAGGATAACTATAGGATTTTAAATATCCAACTACCTTTTACTGATGTACCTTTCCAAGTAAGACCTGATACCTGAAGATGATGAGGAGACATCCTTCACAAGGTTTTATTTTCATGCAGAACACAATTGATTTGCTTGTTATTAACATCACAGAAGGATCCCAGTAAACACATAATAAGCTTTCTGCAGGGCTTTATATTTATATGAACAATTAATTTAATGATGTCACACAGCAATGTTAACTCATTCCATTTTTAATTAGTTTCTGGAATTAAAGTGTGTTATATTTAGAACTTATTTAATTAAAATGGATAAACTATACATTATGTGTATAATATAGATATTATCAGAACTTTCCACTCTTCACTATACTTCAGATATAATTAAGAAGATGTTTTCCAGTGTATTTCTGAGAAGAAAGAGTGAGAATATCCCTTTTTCTTTCTAATGATAACAAACACCCTGACTCCCTGGACTTTATAAGTGGAGACGTAGGGAATGTTTATGATTCAATACAATATGCCACACTGACATTTCTTATCATTTCAGCATAGTAGGGCTTAGAGGGTCTGTAAATAGTATTTGCCACCTGGCAATTTTATACAATGATAATATCTTTTGATGTTGGGGATATGCCCAGCTGATAGGGGTCCCCAGGCTATGTCTGTGCTTCCAAAAGTTGGCAAATCATTTTACAGTTTAAAAAATATAAAAACAAAAAGCAACAGCAAATACAAGAATTGCAATGAATAATTACTGAATTAATTATGCTACAACAAAGCGGAGATGACTAGTTTGAAGGTTATAGGACTAATCCTAAATAGGCAAGACCATCCCTCAGAAATTTGAGCCCACCATCCTGCAACACACATGGAGAATCCTCTAAATTTAGAAATCACCACTGATACAGTATAAGGCCTTCTTTTACAAATTATGGGATGCTGCAGCTCTCCTGGGATTCAAGTGGAGTTACAGGTACTTGGCACCTCTGGTAATCAGGAATGTTTAGCCTACAGTTTCTGTTCTGGGTAGCAGGAATCTTTTAATGTTCTTAATGTGGGGTGATGCTTTCAGCAATTAGTATGTCTTAGGTGTCCTAAGTGGCTGGTAATGGTATTCGGTGTTTTTCCAACCATTTCAGCCAAGAAGTGGGTGTATTTCTGTGATGGGAGATACAATCCTGGATATATTTTGCATACCTGTATAAAAAAAGAGTGAGATGATTATTCATTGTTATACAAATGCAATTTGTGATTGCAATGAAATGCGCTGTAGAAATGCAATCCACAAAGGAAAGTGAAAATTTACCTCAAATGGTTTATTTGGGACTTATAGTATTGACCTGAATCCAAGACAACCCTGAATTTAAGACAATCCTCCTAGTAAATACATTTGTAATGTATGGGATCTAATTGTTGAAAGGACATCTTAAATTCAGTGCCCCCCACTCCCTGCTGCAGTGGAAAAAGCAGTGGCAGGGAGGAAGGAGGTGAGGGGGACAGAGGGGGAAGAACACAGTAGGGCAGGCAGTGCGGGGGGGCTAGTAAGGGGCCATGTGATGGAAGGGTCAAGACTCCTATCCCTTGCCACACCACATCTTTCCCCTGTCTCTTGCCTCCATCGCTTGACCTCCACCATGCCAGTACTCCCTATGCCTGCTCCTACTACCTCCTCTGCCACTCCTGTGCCTGTGCTCCACAGATTTAGGCATGAGTGACTTGTGCCTCCTAAATCTAGAGGGAGGCAGAAGCCACTGACAGTGGTGGCCCTGTCAGGCGGGGCACCAGCCCTACTGACAGCATCAGTGTCAGCCATCAGGGGGTATGTGCACCCCCGTGCACCCCCTACCAGTTGCCTATGGCTTTAGATCTCCCTTCACCCTTTCCCCCACCCCACAAGCCTCTGCTCCTCTCTCCCTACCTGCCTTGTCATTGCTTACCCTTGCTCCAGCTTCATAGGCTCCATCCCTGCTCCAGCCTGGGGCATGGAGTATATGTTTGTTCTGGCACCAGCCTTGCCCTATAGCAGCAATGGCAGCATGGAAGCAATAGCCCTGCCTCTGGGGCCTGGCCTGGGCTGCTGTTGCTGCTGCTGTGGGGTCAGGCTGGGGCTGAGGCAAACACATTCTGCATACCCCAAACTGGAGTAGGGACAGAAACCTACTGGAGCTGAAGCTGAAGCCAAAGCAAGACTAAATGGTGAAGGTATTGAGGGAGAGGCTGAGGGGTGGGGAGAGATGGGGGAAAGAGCCCAAGGCTGAAGGTAGAGCAGGGAGGGACAAGCAGAGACCAGAATGGGGCCATGGCTAGGGCCAGGGCCAGGGCCAGAGCATCTGTCTCCCCTAACTACTGCCTCAAGCTTGAATCCAAAATGAGGGGTTCTTCTCTCCATGTTAAATGGGGGAAAAAAACCTTATCTTGAATTCAAGCAAATACAGTAGGTATTTCATAGGCCTTGTGAGGGTAAATTCTCTCATAAGGAATATGATGTTGTTGTGTCACATTGGTAAGAGTTCATAATGGTGAAATAATATGCAAATGTATTATCATCCCTAATGTGTGGTATTGGTATTACTGAGACAAATACTGTCATTGAAATGTTGCAGTTACTGTGTTACATTTTGGAAACATTTTCAGTATTTCAGAAATCATTTACATTCACTAAAACTGGCATTGGCTCAGGCTTTTTGCATCACTTATCCATGAGCAGACCTGGCACTACTTTCTTTCTATGCTGGCATGTGATTGTTCTTCATGAAATACATGCATGCAAAATAGGCTAATGTGCATTAAAGTGCACATATAGACGTCCAGACTCCTTAAAAGGCCCAGAAAGATTTCCAGGAAGTAAAAAGAAACCCAAACACTGAGATGCACAATCTCCTGCACAAACACAATAGCCCTGCCTCTGGGGCCTGGCCTGGGCTGCTGTTGTCGCTGCTATGGGGTCAGACTGGGGCTGAGGTAAACACATTCTGCATGGCCCAAACTGGAGTAGGGACAGAAACCTACTGGAGCTGAAGCTAGAGCCAGAGCAAAGGTAAATGGTGACGGTATTGTGGGGAGAGGCTGAGGAGTGGGGAGAAATCTGCAATTTCTAATGGCATAGAATTCTTTCCCATTTCCTAAGTGGATCACTGGCATTTTTTTTTCTGTGCTTTGTCCTCAATGAATATTAAACAGTTTCATCTCATAAAAAAGAGGAACAAATCAATGAGCTACCTTCAACTATCTTTACATTTATGACTACAGCAAACCTTAGTGTGTCTTGGGCCAGCATCAAAGCTTATTTTCCACTCAGAGAAAAACTGTGTAAGACCAAAAAAATAAAGTTTTTGGGATTTCATTATCTTGCTTCTCACTAGAAATAAACTTACTGCATCTGTGCATTCCATATCCAAGAGTTTTGTAATAGCCATTCTTTTTATCATCAGTCGTAAATATATCTTTTAAAATAAAGTATTCCTCCTTCGTCTGTTCACATTCCCACTTCATCCTTTTTGTTTCTTATGCACCTACAATAGTAGAAAAATGGGGGTGAGGCAGGGCACTCCTGTTTCAGAACTTACCATATTTGTGTTTCACAAGTTGTTGAAATCACCCAAAGGAGAAGGATATTATTACAAGACCTACTGTGAGTGAGCACTCAGAGACCAGAGCAATGTGCACAGTGCCCATTCCTAGTTAAATAAGTACAAAGTACTGCTTTTCCTAATGGCTGCCATCTGCTCAGATAGCCTCGTTGAAAAAATGTTTCCACTTCACACTATTATATAGTATAGTGTGGGTTCTCTTGGCTTCTAGAGAAAGATGTATTTCAGCACAGGTGTGAGTGTGTCTGCAACAGGTAAACTATAGACTGAGCACTCAAGTTTTTCAAAAGTGATAAATTATCTCAAGCATCTCAGTGTTTGGGTTTCTTTTCATAAAGGACGTTTGATGAGCTTTAGTTTCAAAGTGCCCCACTGCCATTTTTTTTAGCGTGGGGATGCATGGCAATGCTGATACACATGATGTGTGGGTGCTTTAATTAGCATGGCTTGCTAATTAAAAGTGCCTGGCACTGTGTGGCAGAATGCCATTTCTGTCTCTCCCTAAACTGCTATCTGGCAAATGACCAATCTGACAATTTGGTTACCATGGTCACTGCAGAGGACAGACTACTCTGCCCCCATCTCTCTTCAGGTAACCCCAAGTTATAACCTGAGCTGGATACATTCCTGAGGGAGGGGAAAACCTGCTCCCTCTGCCTACGTCACTGGCCTCACACACCTGGTGGGGGCTTAAATTCCCTATTGTTCTAAGTAATGTCATTATGACTGGGAGGGGGCTAGAGACCCTGCCAGTCAACCTGGCAACCAATGATGAATTTCAAATTGGTTGGCTGACAGCCAACAGCTGCTGGCCTTCATTGGATCAGGTAAATGAGGTCATAAGGTCTATATAAGTTAAGGACTGTGCAGGAGGCAGTGCAGCAGTCATGATGAGAACTTTCAGAGAAGGTGGATCATCTGAAATTCATTGTCTCTCTTGCAACTCATCTTCAATGATCTGCTTGTCTCCAGAGGGAATCTCTACCTGCCTCTGGATGATACTTGTGAGTAAGGTACTTGAGATCTACCTAGATATACAGCTTGCAGTAACTCAGATATGTGATCAAAGGCTACCATGCCACTGTTTGTTCTAAGGTATTTCTTTAATATTGCTCTACTCTGTACCCTATTCCAAACTTCTTGTAACCAATAAAGTTCTCCTCTGTACCTAGCATGGGAGATTTATTGGGAGAGGGTCTAGATTATGCCTTGGGGTCTCCTTGGTTTAACTGTCTAAGGGAGACCACTATTTGTGCTTCAGACTGAGGGAAGCACCCCAAATTCTTGCAGTGGGTTGAGTACCGCTCAAGGACTCCTAGGCCTGTGTTTCCCAGTGAGCACAGGACCAGGATCAGTCCATAACCTGGGTGGTGGCGGTGTTACCCCCAGGCTTGCAGGTGTGCTCCAAGAAGGGGGGCGGCCAGACATGGGAAGCGCTCGGAGCCTGGAAGGTGGTCAGCCACAGTGAGACGGGTGGCTCAGTGCAGGAGCACCTCCTACTGACCTGCCACATGCTGCATCCCAGCACATATGAAAATACACCATGCTCTTTTGTTAATGTGCATTAACACAGGCTAATGTGCATTTTCCTAGTACCTCACAATGGAAGTATTATATTTAATGTGCATTAACTATTGCACATTAATGCACATGTAGATGCTCTGGTTTTGCTCTTGCTGAGCCTAGTTTGAATTTTGGAAAGGCTTCTGTTCCCGTCTTTTCAGCCTACTGTTTTCTTTCACTAGGCTAGGGAAACCTTTCCTCTCTTTCTTTTTTCCCCGCACGCAGGGGCATTCGCCAGGGCTGTCCGCTGTCGGGCATGCTCTATGCCTTGGCCATCGAGCCGCTGTTACACGCGCTGCGCCGCCGCCTGAGTGGGGTGGCCCTGCCATCGGCCACGGGCCCGTCCGCTGGCCCTCGTCTCCGGCTGTTGGCCTATGCGGACGACGTCACCGTCTTCCTCGCCACCCAGGAAGACGTGCGGGCTCTGGCAGATTGCCAGCGGGCCTACGAGCGCGCCTCCTTCGCCCGCATCAACTGGGGCAAGAGTGACACTCTGCTGCTTGGCGCATGGACTGGCAGGCCTCCGCCGGACTTGCCGGGGGGCCTCGCCTGGCGCCGCGAGGGCCTCAAGGTCTTGGGCGTGTTCCTGGGGCCGACGACCTTCATGGCGCGCAACTGGGACGGCCTCGAGGAGGGAGTGGAGGCCCGCCTGCAGCGGTGGCGCTGGCGCCTGCCCAGCCTTTGCTACCGGGGGCGCGTCCTCGTCATCAATAACCTGGCGGCGGCCACCCTGTGGCACCGCTGCGCGGTGCTGGACCCTCCGCCGGAGCTACTGGAGAGACTGCAACGGCTCCTGGTCGATTTCCTGTGGGACGGACGCCACTGGCTCCCACGAGCTGCCCTCTACCTGCCCACCGGCGAGGGGGGCCAGGGCCTGATCGATCTGGCCAGCAGGGTGGCCGCCTTTCGGCTGCAGGCCCTCCAGCGGCTCCTGTACACCGAAGGCCACCTCCCGTGGCGACAGCTGGCGTGCCGATTCCTGCGGCGAGTGGGGGGCCTCGGCTTTGACCGGGAGCTGTTTCAACTGGACCTCACCTTCCTGAACGGGGCGGTCTTTCCCCCGTTCTACCGCAGCGTGGTGCGGGCCTGGCAGGCGGCCTTCCATCTCTGTCCCCAGGCCAGGCACCTGCGGTTCCCGCAGCTCCTTCGAGAGCCCTTGGTCCACAACCCGGCCCTGCACCGGATCGTGCCGAGCCTGGCCTCTGCCAGCCTCACGGCAGCTCTCGTCGAGGCGCGCTCCACCCGCCTGGAGCACCTCCTGGACCCCGCTCGGTTGGACTGGCTGTCACCCGAGGCCCTGGCTGCCCGGCTGGCGATGCGCTCCGTCCGCACCGCGGGGCGGCTTCTGCGGGCCGTTAGGGCCGCCCTCCCGACGGAGGCAGTGACCGCCCTGGAAGCCCATCTCCAGACTCGCCGGCCCCTTCCCACCGCAGATGCCGCAGAAGACACCTTCCCACCGCTATCCGTCATCCCAGCGGTACCCGGCGAGCTGGCCGAGCGGCCCAACACGCTGCTCAGGCTCCCGGTGCCCCCCAGCAGCAATACGGGCTGCCTTTTTGGCACCCTGCCCCGCAAGGGCCTCTACATGTGGGTGGTGTGCACCCGGCACGCCCAGGTGCTCGCCGGCCACCCTGACACCGCGTGGCGGCGGCGCCTGGCGCGGCCCGGGACCCCGGCGTGGCGCACGCTGTATAAGGTGCCCATCGCCAAGAAGACCGGCGACCTGCAGTGGCGGCTCGTGCACGGCATCCTGGCCACCGGCACCTTTGTGCGTCACCTGGACCCAGCGGCCTCGGCGGCCTGCCCCTTCTGCCCGGGGGTGCTGGACGAGGACATCTTCCACGCGTTCCTCGACTGCCCCCGGCTGCAGCCTCTCTTTGCCGCCCTGGGCGCACTGCTTCGGGTACTGGGCCGAGACTTCTCCGAAGACGCCTACATCCACTCCTTTCCATACCGGGCGGCCGAGCGGGCCACGGTCAGCCTGGCCAACTTCCTGCTGGGCCAGGCCAAGATGGCCACCCTGAAGAGCCGGCGAAACCAGCTCAGCGGCACCGGGATGGTCGACGCCCTGCAGCTCTTCCGCCTGCTGGTGCGGGCCCGCCTCTCACTCGAGTTTGAGCACGCTGTCCTCCGGCGGACGGTGCCCGCCTTTGAGGAGCGCTGGGCCCTTGAGGGGGTGCTGTGCCGAGTCGAGGCGGGACGCCTGATCCTCGTTCTGTGATACCACTGGCTGCTCAAGCCGCAGAGACGCGTCAAGCGGGCCGAGGCCCTGGACTTTTGCTCGTGCGGGTCGACCCCGGAGGCCTCCATGGGTGTCCCTGCTGGCAGAACTGTAAATACTGTAAATAGTCCTTATGTTCGTTGTGTTGGTTGTTTTTTTTTGTCTAGCGTGTACGGGCAAGCCTTGCAGGCCATGAGCCCAGGCCTTGTCCATGAGGCCCAGAGCTTCGGGCATCCTTGTACATGTTTTTTACTGGCTCCGAGTCATCACCCTTCGGGGAATAAAGGTCTCTTAAAAGTCAAAAAAGTCTTTTTTCTGCTAATTGATTTCCTCCTGCCACTCACATGAAAGAAAGAAAGAACACAAAACCAGAAAAAACTGTTTTGAATATTTGGCATGGCATCATGCTTTATGCTTAAAACAAACAGGCAAAAATCTCCTTTTCTTTTTTCTATGTACTTTTCAGAATTTTCTCTGGAAAAGACTTGTTGGAGGAACAGTTTAAAATGAGTTATAAACAAAATCTACCAAGGACACCTACAAGTGAATTGTATTTTGCGATTCTCTTCCCATCTGATACCTTTTAAGTTTATACTAAACCGAACCTTTTAGACTACTTACAATTCTCATTGAATGAAACTTCTTCCACTCACATAAAGCCCAGGTCCTCAGGCTGTATCAAAGTGGAATGTACAGTGGTAGAGTGAAATCTAGCCTTAACTCATTGACAGGGTATGAAGTTCCTTTTCAGCCCTCCAGTGGTTGTTATTTTAGTCAGTGGCTGCATGCTCTCTGTGCCATTTTTGGCCACTGGATCTGCAGCACCTCTGTGCTCTTTTTTTGTGACTTTCAAAGCCACATTATACAGAGGAAGCATGGAGGACATACATGGTGGACATACATCCTACACAGCCACTCTTGGATCATCAGTGCAGCTCCTATGCGAGACTTGAGGCAAGCAGAGGGCACCATGCACTGATCTTCCATGCTATGGATGTTTTTCATGCTATAGCTGTCAGACAGCTATCATACACCACCATTGTGATATACCTAGTACAAGGATATAACTAGGTTAGTACATTTCTTCTCTACAACAGAAATCCTAACTACTTTGAGGCATAAATAAAAGGCTTGTTTTCTCCCATGGGTTTGGAGATGGAAAGTATACACCTTTATAGATCTATCTGGTCTCTTTCAAATATTTCCTCTGGTGTTTTAGGCCAGTGCAGATAACTGCCTAAAAGCTATGAATTCAGGGATGTATTTAATAGCCATGTTGGTCTGAAACCAAAATAAATGCAAAACTCTAGAACTGTTGGTTCAGAGATTATACTCTTTTATAAAAGGTATCATCTCTGAACCAACAGTTCTAGAGTTTTGCATTTCTTAAAAGCTGTAAAAACATACCCTCAATTGTCTATGACTATGGACAGAAGTTACAATTGTTTCTATATCAAATGATACCAATATAATATGTTGCAGTGCAATATGGGTATGCTTCTGGAGTGATACACGTGTAGCATAATTGTTGCATCTTTAACTCTATTTTATTTAGGGTTAAGATACAGAAGTTTAGCTACCTTGTATCATTACAGCAATATGTAGTTATAAAAGTTACAGCATAACAGCTGAAAAATGTTCCCCATGTAACAGGTCCACCATCCCTTCTAATTTGGTTATAAGATAACTTCTCGTTTTTGGTGGAAATAGGCAACTACTAGTACAGTTTTTTCAAACCACTCTTTTATTCCTCTAACACAGCCTCTCTCACCAGAACTTGGAACCAACCACAGTACAGACTGCTATTAATTAGTGTCCTGATTTTTTAATTTCTTGTGTTTGGTTCTTGTATTTTTTCCGTATTTATGGTTTTACATACATGGAAACTAAGAAGTAGAACCTGAATGTTGAATCTTTATGTGCCAATGTTTGTAAGCTTTTCTAAAAGTTTGTCCCAAATGAAATGCCAGATATCCATATTTTACACATGTGAATTAAGAGTGTACATTGAACATTTGATCCAGCCTGACCTTTGCACTTTTGCTAAGAGTTAGAGTCCTGTCACAATGTTATTGCAAAATGTATCATCTCCCAGTCATTTTCTTGCTTGTCAGTTTGATGTCTGATTTCTGGCCTCTCTCCAAAAATAGTTAAATAATACTAGTCTGCAAAGCAAAGTCAATATACAATTACTATGGGAAACCTAAATGACCCCTAAGAGAGGAATTTTGCCCTAAAATTTATTAGTATTTTACACTATATGGAACACAATAACATCACTTATTGAAATATTTTCCAGGAATCTGAGAGCTGTTGAAATATTTTCCAGGAATTTGAGAGCTCACAAAAGTTAAATTGTCATGGTCTCTGTTTCACTAATGGAGTCATAGAGATAGTAAAATCTTCCATCATGTGACTCAGAAAAACTAGGGGAGATTAGGAATAAGAACACAGGCCTACCAAATCCCACTTTGGAATCCTAGTCATTGGTCCACATATTTTTTTTCTGAAGCATCTAGCTTTAATATATAACATTTACGAAGAAATGTATCTTGTGGTCTTGTGGAAAAGTCTCTTGTGATCTGAGGTTGGCACAAGGGTGAAATTGTCAGATTGTTTTACATTTGTAAGACCCACTGCAAAATCCACACTAACATCTTTTCTCAGGAAAAAAATAATCCATTTCTACTTAGTATTTGTCTGTTGGTTTAAAAATCTAAAAAAATCTTTTTCATCCATATCAAGTTTCAAGGTTCACAACACAACCCTCTACTGCTTAGTGATTATTTTTTCTTTGACTTTTTAAACAATGCATAAAAGTAAATGCTCCATTTACAGCTCTGGTACCATATCTATCTATCTATATATATACCATAGCTATAATATATATATTTGTTTCTATATAGGGAAAATATATAGATTTCCACCCCCACTTGCCTCAGGAGGACAACGTCTGATATTATACAGTAAATATCAACGTGTTAAATTGTCTGTCTGAATTCTTCCAAGAGGAACCAAGAAAGGAGCAGAAGGCAAAAAAGAGGCACAACGTCTTAGTGTTTGTCTTAGACATCAAGAGGGAAAAATGATAGGAACCCAAATGATTGAACTGTAAATGAAGTAAGAAAGGAAAAGCAGCCCATAAAGAACTGTGTTGCTCACTCCCCTCTCCAACCTGCCCTTCCTTACATTCTCTCCAGAGAAGCACTGTAGACAGATTACATTAAATTATTGTCATGCCAGAGGAAGTAGTATTTGGTGATAGAAAAAAGTCTTACCTGTTTACTAAGGAGAAACTGGGCCTGATTCAAATTTCATTTAAGCCAACAGGAGTCTTTCCATTGATTTTCATGAGTTGGGCTCCTCTAGGCATTGCAAAGGAAGAAAAGCATGATGCTAGGGTGGATCAATTCATGAGGAAAAAGAGAGAAAGAGAAATGCCTTGGCTTGGGGGGGGGAAAGTGGGGGAAGGGTCTATCTGCAGGTCCTACAAACACCAAGGTAGTAGGAATGCTGGTTTAGTGAGAAAAAAAGGGTTTAATGAAGCTTAGCAAAGAATGATATAGAGAAACTGAGGGTAGAAATATAGGCTGAATATCAAGAACATTTCAAGGCTCTTTTTAGCCTTTGAAAAAATCTTCTAGAAGATCTATCACTGGAGTAATATAAAACTAGATAGCATTTAAAATTATTGTATTTTCTCAACAGACTACAGGATATAACGCATGCCTTGTTTTTGAAAGGCAGAATGAAAACAAATTTTTTTCCAGAGTTATGGCTGCACAGAGTAGGTACAGATCCTAATCTTCAGTTGAATAACCCTCCCTGTCCTGCTTAACTGAAGTTGAAAGATAACTGCTGCTAAAGACTGATTTCCATGGGTGGATCTATGATTTTGAAAAGAGTGAAAGAGTCTCCAAATAGGAGAAAGACCAGGAGCAGCTAGCAGACAGAAAAATAATCCTAGGAAAAGTTAGCTTGATTAGTGAAACTTCAAGAATATTAAAAAGGAGATACAGTCACTTAAGTAAAGAACAATAACACATTCAATCAATTGACTTGCTCAGCTGCCTGCATAGTAGTGCAACAGCTGCTGCATTGTGGAGCAAGAATCAAAACAGTATGCTTCTATCCTAAGGAGAATGTCAGCCTCCCTGTTTAATGGACACACCCCAGTTTGGGGGGAAAAGCTGCATGTTGTATTTTGTATGTAAGAAAATATAGTATACCTCTGGGACCAGTTCTATACTGGCCAGGTAATGGACACTATGTGCTCTAATAAGACTTTTCCATGAATGGACTATGATATTAGGATATCATATGATATTAGGATATTAGTTTTTATCACCTAAAATCTGTTTTCAGCAAGGTTACCAACAAGCTATATCTTCTTTATTGCAAGGGGATAACCTGAATATAAGGCTATTTCCATTAGCTCCATTATGATTCTTGTGTTGACAGGTTCCTTCATTTCAAAGTAGAACAGGATAGTACTATGAGTATATAAACACCTTGATTGCTTTGCATTGCTGTGGGAAAAGCAAGGGTTTTGTGCTAAGTAAAGGTTGTATAAGGATGGGAGGGGAGACTTGTCTGTTAAAATGTGCATTACATTTAAAGGGGCTGTTTTGACAGAAGAGCATGTAGGACAGGACTGGGAATGGTTTCCTTTTCTTTTATGTAAATGCCCTTGGGCTGTGGTCCTTTGGTGTACTATTGCCCTCTTGTGGAGAGGGACTTGGCATGCTATTCCAACCAACTGGAACCCTATGATATCCCCTACCACACCTTGATCTTCAGATTATTAGAGGCCATCACAGAGTTGTGGAGATGAGTGGCTAATATTTGCTGCCCACATGGCAGAGGGGCTCAGCCCACCTGCATCATAGGCCAGACCTGCCAGCATGGCAGACCCAAGGGCTGGGCCCTCCAACACAGAAATCCCTGGGGCCTGGCTTGTCCACATATCAGACCCAGGGGCCAGGCTCTCCCACACAGCAGACCTGGGGATCAGACTCACCTACTGAGCTTACTTGCTTGTGGCTCCACTTGTACTGTTTCCACTTGCAGAGCTCCTACTTCTAGGCTGCTTCCTCCCTTCCTCACTGCATAGCTCTTCTGGCCAGGCCCCTTATATACTCTCTGGAACAGGCATGGCCCTCTCCCTAGGCTGACATCCTTAAAGTCACAAGTCCCTCTTTATATGTAATAGGGGTAGGGGTCTCCTATTACATTTACTGTAATTGCGTCTTTTTGCTTTTACTAAAGCTAGCTATACTGCATACATAATGTCATTACCAACAGAACCTCTCTGAGATGCAATGACAATAGACTCTGTAAAATTGCATTTGACTTGTAATAACATGATAGTAATGTGATATGCTTCTCTCATTTCCTGCACAAGTAGAGATTCATGAGTCAGGGGATTACAGTCAAGCAGAACTTGAAGTATAGGTTTAGTCCTCTTTTGAAAGGCTTGTCCTTCACAAAGTGAAATGGCCGTTCTTTTAATTGCTAGCAGTGATTTACTTTGAGCCTGAATTTTTATAAATAGCATTCTGCTAGTGCACTCAGGCTAGAAAAAGACACCATCACACTGAAATGGATCAGCTTTGGCAGGTGCAAGGTGCAATGTATTTTGCCCAATAATGCAGATAGCCTTCCAACACAGCTGATCTGCTTTATTGGGCAAAATACATTGCACCTTGTCCTACATCAGGCAGACACCCAATGTGGGACAAGTGGCAAGGTGTTCCCCTTGACAATGGATTCCCCATATCCCTTGCTGTCCCATTCCTTCTTGCCAGGACCCATACTGACCTGTCCCTTTGGGTGAAGTATGGATCAGCACGGGTCCCAGCAAGGAATCTTCAATTCCCCACTGCCCCTTTGAAGCACAGGTTAGCAAAGCATGGGTCAAAACATAGAAGCACAGAGTGTCAAGAATTTTCCAGGTCCTGTACAACCCTTGGGTGAATTGCTTTAAGCAGGGGAAGCCCAGGCTTTCCCCACTTACACCAGGGACATCCCTTAGCTCCTGTACCTATCCCATGCCTCCTTCCTGGAACCCATGCTGACCCATGCTTCTGCATATGTCAGTATATCAGGCATTCCCCAATTAAGGAGATGTATCCTGGAGATCCCAGGGGGTGCCTCTGTAAGTGGGGAAGCCCTGCCTTCCCCTGCTTACTGAGATACACCCTGAGATTTCCTCAGGGCACATCTCTGCAAATGGGTAAAGCCAAGCGCATGCTCCATGATCTTGAGGGCCTTAATTCTGCCTAGGAATTCCTAAGGGTTCACAGGATCGGGCCCCTGAAGCCTCCAGAGCACCCGCCTGGGGTGGCTAGAGAGCACGGACAGCTCCAGCTGCCTACTCATACCCACCACCAGCAAAAGACATCTGTCACAATAAAGTGGCACAATCTATTACTATCTTTGTTGCTGCCACAAATATTGGGTACTTGTGACATGACAAAGGGTATGGATGTCTGTTTGCTTCATCTTTGTCTTGCCATAAACATTTTTATGGTGGTGCAAAGGTGAGAAAAGGAAATGTCGGTTTCCACCCTCAGAAAGAAAGTGAAATAGTAACTTAATCACAGCCTGAAAGTACTTACGTAGGGAAATTTCTGATAAGTGGGAGTGTTCTTTAATTTAGGAATCCAGTTAAAAGGTGCACATTTTTTTGCAGTGAAGCTAATCATAGATTTCATAGACATTCGGGCTGGAAGGGACCCCAGAGGATCATTGATTCCAGCCCTCTGCTCCAGGTGCAGGAAGTCATCAGGGATCATAGGATCCGAGCAAGATAAACGTCCAAATGTGTCCTGAAGGCATTCAAAGTGGGTGCTTGAACCACCTCCGGTGGCAGTCTATTCCAAACCTTGGGGGCTCAGACAGTAAAGAAGTTCTTCCTTATGTCCAGCCTGAATCAGTCGCAAAGGAGTTTGTGACCATTACATCTTGTCATCCCTTGGGGTGCTCTGGTGAACAGATGTTCCCCCAGATCCTGGTGAACACTCTAACCTTATAGGTGGCCACCAGATCGCCCCTAAGCCTGCGCTTTTCCAGGCTGAAGAGTCACATGGCTCTCAGCCTCTCATCATAAGATCTGTTTTCATGACCTCTGATCATGCGTGTGATTCTCCTCTGCACTCTCTCAAACTTCTCCACATCCTTTTTGAATAGTGGAGACCAAAATTGGATGCAGTACTCCAGCTGTGGCCTCACCAACGCTGAGTACAATGGGAGAATGACATCCTGGGATTTGCTTGAGAAGCATCTATGGATGCAAGCCAGCGTTTTGCTTGCTTTACTAGCCACAACATCACACTGAAGGCACATGTTCATCTTGTGGTCAGTCATGAACCCCAAGTCCCTTTCATCTGTAGTGCTAACCAGCATAGCACTGCTGAGGCTTTAAGCGTGCTGCAGGTTTTTCCTCCCAAAGTGGAGAACCTTGCATTTTTTTATGTTAAATACCATCAGGTTCTCATCCACCCATTTCCTGAGCCTGTCAAGATCTGCCTGGATCACCCTCTTGTCCTCAGGTGTGGATACTTTACTCCAGAGTTTAGTGCCATCAGCGAACTCAGCCAGTCCATTTCTGACATCAATGTCTACATCATTGATGAAGGTGTTAAAAAGTATAGGCCCTAGGACAGAGCCTTGTGGGACCCCACTGGTCACAGCACACCACGACGATTGACTTCTGTCAACCGCCACCCTTTGGGTCCTACTGCGGAGCCAACTCCCCGGCTAGTGGATCACGGTGAGGTTGAAGCCGCCATTAGCCAGTTTAGCCAAGAGGTGATCATGGGATACCAGATCGAAGGCTTTTTTAAAGTCAAGATATATGACATCAATCTCTTCCCCCTTGTCCAGGTGATAGGTCACCTGGTCATAAAAGGAAATGAGATTGGTCAAGCAAGACCTACCCATAACAAACCCATGCTGGGTATCCCTCAGGATATTGCCATCAGCTAGTCTGTTAACGATGGCCTCTTTGATAATCTTTTGCCAGATCTACTTTCCTCCCTTTCTTGAAGATAGGCACCACATTGGCCTTCTTCCAATCTTCGGGCACTTCACCAGAGCACCAGGAGTTTTCAAAGATCCATGCCAGGGGCTGACCTATGATGCTTGCCAGCTCCTTGAGTACCCTTGGGTGTAAACCTGTCAGGGTTGGCTGACTTGAAGGTATCCAGCTTGTCAAGGTGTTGTTTTGTAAGGTCAGCTTTGATGGAGGGTAAGGAATCTCCCTCATCTGGGCCTCCTGTTCCTGCAGTGGGCAGTGGCATCCCATGGGACTGGTGAAAAACTGATGCAAAGTACTCATTTAGCAAGTTTGCTTTTTCCTGGGCATCAGCTGTCAGTTGTCCCATCTGGTTTAGCAGGGGTCCAGTGCTGCCCTTGATTTTCCTCTGGGTCCCAACATATCTAAAAAAAGACTTTTTTTTATTGTTCTTGATATTTGTAGCTAGCTGGAGTTCCGTCACAGCCTTGGCTTTCCTGGTTTGCTCTCCGCAGGTCAAGACCAGAGCAGAGTATTCCTCCTTTGTGGTGGTTCCAGTCCTCCATCCTTTGTAGGCCTTCCTTTTCAGATGAAGGAGGTCTGCTAGTTCTCTGTAGAGCCAAGGGGGCTGCTGTGCCCTTTTGCTGCCTTTCCTCCGAGATGGGATAGACTTTGCTTGTGCATCCAGGATTGCTCCCTTGAGGAGCAACCACTCCTCCTGAACTTCCCTCCCCTTTGGGTTGTGGCTCACTGACAAGCCTCCTTAGCTTGTCAAAGTCAGCTTTCCTAAAGTCGAGGACTTCTGAATTGCTGACTGACTTGCCAGCTTTATGGCGGATAATGAAGGTGATCAGCTTGTGGTCACTGTCACCCAGCTTCCCTTTGATCATTAGGTGGCTGATTAGGTCGTCTCCAGTTGCCAGTACCAGGCTGAGCAGTGCTTTACCTCTCATCAGCCTGTGGACTTTCTGCGTCAGATAGAGGCCATCCACGCATGAGAGAAAGCTTTGTGACCACTCGGATTTGGCTGAGCGCTCCTCCCATGAGATGTCTAAAGTCTCCTATGCCAACCATACACCGGGAGCGCATAGCCTCAGCCAATTCCCTGGTGAACTCCTGGTCAAAGTCTTGAACCTAGGTAGGGGGTATGTAGTAGATTCCCACCATAGTATCCCCTGTGCCATGTTCTCCATGGATTTTTAACCCAGAGGGTCTCAAGTCATCCATGGTGGGTGCCAATGTCGGCTTGCAGGGATGCATAGCTTTCCTTGATATAAAGAGCTACACCGCAGGCCCTTTTGTACACTCGATTCCTCCTGTACAGGGTATAGCCATCTATACCTGTGGTCCAGTCATGGGTGGAGTCCCACCAGTTCTCCATTATCCCTATGACATCATAGTTATTTGCATTTAGCAGGAGGACAAGTTCCTCCTCTTTATTCTTCAAGCTCATTCAACAGAACTACTCATGTAATCATTCAACAGACCTACTTGCTTAGGGATACTATGAATCCTCTGTCACTTAAATCTTTAAATCAAAACTGGAAATCTTGCTGAAAGATCTGCCTTAGTTCACCTAGAAATTCTGAGTTTGAGGCAGAAATTATTTGATGAAACCCTATGGCCTATGCTATGCATTGCAGGAGGCCAGGCTAAACTAATGGTCTCTTAAACTTACATCTTATCTATAAATTAAACATATTTGCTCCCTGCTTGTCTATAGATTGTATTTAGTTACTGACTAAAAGGATCTACTTTTAGCTCCAGAACTCTAGGAGAGTCAGCTGGATTCTTTCCTGTCACCTGAATCTACAGCAAAATTGTCAAGCAGTTTTGCTGCTATTGCTATATTCCAGGTGATTATGCAACAAAAGAAGTCTACCAAGAAACTGGATAGGGTTTCCAGCCCTGATGATTAAAAAAAGAAAATCAAGATCTAAATTGAACCAAATTAATAAGGGAATCACTGAGGGGGAATAAACACAGAACATCAGGCTGTTATTTTTACCGACTCACTTTTCAGGCTAGAATTGCACTTTGAAGTATGTGAAATATACTATGCACAGATACTTGAAAGCATTAACTTTTTCAATAACTGTCTTCCTCAAGTTAAATCTAATTTAAACAATTCTGTTTTTAGTTTAAAATGATGTGATGCTCACATAATTAAGCAATTTTCAAAGGAAAAGAGATGCTGGTGTTTCCTGATATTATTAAATATTTAAATTACACATCATTGCTGTAAATTTTCTGAAAATATTTTTACCAACGCAGATCAAATGAGAACATCATATCCCCTTGTAGTAAGTGTATCCAGACCCTTGAATTATTTACCAATATGTATCTACATACATAAAACAGATATGCAGTAACTGTAGAAAGTAGATCCTTGCTGAATCTAGAAAAGCAAGTCTGGAGTATGTTTTGCAGTACCACAACTCTCAGTTCAAGCATAAAGCATATTTATCTCTGCATGCTCCACAATAAGGATTTTCCTGAAAGTGAGTGAGTGTTTCAAGTTTATGTGGGAAGAAATTATGATTGTATTATCTGTGTTTGTTTCCCCAGGCAGTGGTTATCCAACTGAGTTATTATCAAAGGAACTTAGGAAGATTGCACACTGCTAACCTTAGCCTTACTGTGATGCCAAAATTTGGCCATGTAAGACAGATTCTGAATTACTAGAACCATCAGGTACCCACCAGTCTTTGTTGCATTTATAGCAGGTAGCATTATTCATAGATATGCAAAACTGGATGAGCTAAGGAACTTGCGCTTTCACAGCAAATTTCATTTTCATTTGTCTTCTAGGTCGGACTCTTCTGCAAGAGCCCACACTGCTTTTATATTGCTCCTTCTTTCCTTAAATGCCTTTTTCCATCCTTTCTCAATCACTACATCTTTTTTGCTACAACCACTACCAGCTCTTCAGATTCAAGTATGTGTTGAAAGCTGTTGCCAGCTTTATGCATGATGAGAAGTCATGAGTTCTTCTGTCTCCCCTCTTCACAAAGGCTGAAGGAAAAGGAGAAAGAGAACTGAGAGAGGACCAGATATCAAAGAAAACAATGTATGCACAGGAATCAGATAGGACAGTGCTGTTAAATGGGAAAACATTTAGCTATTCCAGATAGGTGATTCACTTCTAGAGAATACAATACAGGTATTTTAAATCTTCTTTGTAGGATGGTTTTATGGCAGATCATTTCCCTTTTCTTCCACAAGCTCTCCGTGTAACCATGTGCAGGTCATCTCATATTCTCGGCTCAGTTCTTCACCTATAAGATACGAATTATATTTCCCTACCTTGTTGGTTGTCAAGAAAATACCATACAGGAAACCCTCGCTATTTGCAAGTTCGGCATTCACGGTTTCAAATATTTGCAAATGTTGAACCCGCATTTTAAATACACTTTATACACTTACAGGAACTTCTTGGGAGCTCTGCGCTTGCTGCTGCTGGGCTCCTACCATCACCCCTGGAACCTTGCTCCACTGCCCCCCAGTCGCCGGGAGCACTGCATTCATGAATGCAGTGCCTTATTCGCGAATTTCATCATTTGCAAGGGATACGAAAACGTATCCCCCACGAATGGCGAGGGTTGCCTGTATATAAAGTACCTAGAGACTTCATTAATATGGGAATTAGGTAAATAGGTCTGAAAGCAATATAATTCCTCCCTTGCCCCTGCTTCTCACTTTGTCCTAACTCTTTCGATATGATTAAATTATTATGAATTGTTTAAAATTATTTAAAATGTTTTCAAATAGAATCTGTGTGAAGTCAATTGTACAATCATACAAAATAAACGTATAGCACATGGTGTTTTTTTTAGTGTGTTGTAGTCCATCAGCAGGATCAGAAGCAGTCAAACAATGAGGACTGTCTTGTGACCCGAAACAGGAAATATTAGAAATTGTAATAGAAGGCTCTTCTCTGTGAGTTTCAGCCTAATTTTGCTAGAACCCAGGGGTTTTGCTGAGTTATAAGAAAAAATCTGAATATCAGGCTATTTATCTGATCAGAAGCTCCAAATCCTAGTTTTTCAGTAAGTAGTTATTGGTTCTGGAGAGACAGGTGGAGTTCTGCACTGGAACTGAGAACACTTATGTTCTTTTCCCAGTTCTGCCACCAAGCTTGCTAGGTAAACCTGGACAATACACTAACTTTATGAACCAGAGCTTCCCTATGTGTAAAATAGGTACACTGATAACTGATCTCCTTTGTAAAGCACTTTCGAATCTACTGATGGAAAGTGCAATAGAAAAATATTATTGTTGTCTATTTGTGGCTTATGTAAATACAAAGCTGAAGTTCTTTTATGTAGAACCATATCTATGCACAAAGCAGAGCTCTTAGCAATAAGAAACCTTTAGCTATTTTGCCATCAAAGGCAAAATACAGAGGGAGCATAGAGAGAGATTAAAACACACCACACTCTCATGAAATATCTTTTGTGCTCTGGTTTTCATAACTCTAAAGTGAAAGTTATTCAGACTACAGGATGGCTCTGTGAATGGAATATTATCAGCTTTGCCTTTGCAGCCTTAACAAATCTGATCTCTAAAATGAGAGCAGATGAACTCTCCTGGTTTATATAAAATCTTGTAAACAGGTCTGAGTTAAGCAGATGTCAAATGTTCAGGCTCATAACCCATGCATGTGTGGAACTCCACGTAGCTAGTCCATGACAGCATGCTCCAGCAACAGTCCTAATTGAATTAGTGATACGATAGTTAAACAGCAAATAAAACCAGTATGAGACCGTTGTTGGGGGAAAAGAGCATGAGAGGCAGCTCATTAAAAATACAATACCACTTTACATGATGTGATAACAATACACAATATTAGCCCATTCTTCATGCCTTGCTTTTTTAAGATCCTATTTTTTAAAGGAAAAGATGATAGATACTGCAATGAACAAGTTTCATGGAAGGAGGGATGGAAAGAGGGAGGAAAAAAGGAGGGAAGGAGGGAGGAATGTTGCTTGAGCAGAGAGGAAAGAGTTTTCTGCATCGAGTTATAGACTGATCTGGAAGGGACTTCATAAGGTCATCTAGACCAGCCAACTTCTCAAGGTAGGATCATCCCTGCCTAAAAGAACCCAGCCAAATGTCTACCCAACCTGCTCTTTAAAACTTCCAAGAATGGAGATCTCACAATTTCTCTAGGCAGCCTATTCCAATACTTGACCACCCTCAAGGTCAGAAAGTTCCTCCTAATCTCTAACCTAAATTTTCCCTGCTGATTACTTCTAATCCTGTACGCTATGGTTATGGAGAAAAGCCCATCTGTATAAGCCCATCAGAATCATGGTCAAGTCATTAAAGGCAGACTACTATGGACCCAGATCCTTGAGAAGCTGACACACACAAGGATTATCGCAATGATGATCTGGGTTCACAGTACCCTGCCGCATATTATCCATGAACAGGCATACTGGTAGGAATTGGGCAATTATCAGTAACTTGTGGATGAGTATGGTTTTTTTTATAACTTTCAACATGGAGTAGTGGTTATCTGCAGATTCAGTCATGAGTATGGGAGGATGGGCCTTCCTGATGCCTGAATTGTGGATACTTCAGGTCAATTCATGAGGTAGCATGAGGAAGCAATACCATGGTTAGACAGTGTTGACTGGGCCAGAAACTAGACTTCCTTAGGATGATAGGAAAAAGTTAATTCCTTAAAATCCCCAAAACTAAGGCTTGCTTGATGGTCACACCCTCCCTGGAAAATAAGAAAAAAAAATAGTGGACAACCGAGGTGACCTGGGAGTTGCCTAACAGGAACTGCCTGAAGTGGTTGAGAATTTAATAATATATATGCACTCTCTTCGGTATCTAATCAATCTGGGTGGAAGCCAAAAAGATAATCAAAGAATGCAGAAAATAGTTAAAAAATAGCTCAAAAGGTTAACATGCTAAAATGTAAGAGAAAGTAATAGTAAGGTGGTATCCAGCTGTGTGTATGTATATGTTAGCCTAAGATTGGGTAGTTTAAAGGATAATGTATGTTTACAGATTTTTTTTTTTCCGGGGAGCCTTTGATTGGTTTTGTCCCTGGCATTTATGTACCATATCCAGCCAACAGACAGTGAACTTGTCTGCTGAACCTGCAGCAATCTCCCTTGGAGTTACAGCAGGCAGTATTAGCATTATCACAGAAAACAGGTAAACCAAACTGGAGAGGGTCCATTGACTCAAAGATCTCTTCCATGACTGTTTAATCTGAAAAAGTACTCTACCATTCAGACATTTTTAAAAACATTACCTCCTCTGCATTTTAAGTGGGGACTAAGCTGAAGGGCTGAACTGCTCAAACTTTCCTTGAACTGTCCTGTCTAAAGTCTCTTATGAAAATGCATCTGAGTAGAGAGAGAATGGAAATTAGTTACAACATGCCCACTGTAAAGCTCACTCTCTTTTCATTCTGTTTCTACACTAAGGGCCCAAGATGATGTGGATATCAGACAAACGCTGAAGACATCTCACACCAACCATACCCATGATGGGCAGGTACTGTATGTCACCTTCACTTTTCCTAATACAAGGAGACAATATCATGAGGAATGTCAGCAAAGATTTACAGCCCATTGAGATTCCCTTTTCCCCCGTTTCCTAAGAACTAATGTGAGCAATAAAGTACACAAGCTCATGAAACCACATAACTCTTTCTGTCAGCTATGTCACTTGGATTCAATATATTGTAGTACAAGATGACAGCAGTGTCTGCTATTGTGTAGTGAATGTCCTAAAAACTCCTGCATAGTTCTCTCTTTCACCCTTACCAATGCCACAATAAACAGAATCAAAATCCTTGCACATAAGCAAGTCTGTCTTGCAGGTACATTAATCTGTCTCGCTTATCCCCTCATTTCAAAGTGTTGCTCTTTTTTGCTGCTACTGTCACTTTTTCTTCTTTGCTTGCTTGCTTGCTTTCACTTTCCTTTTCCACTTTCCTACAGAAGAGGCAGGGTGCTGTCAACTCATCTATAATTCTTGACAACTTATTCCCTCTAGGTCAAAAGTGAAGCCGTCTAAGCATTGCTGAGGCGATAGGTATTTTCCTCTCTTCTCCCAATGGCACAGATAAAGGTCCAAAGGAGATTTGTCACCTTCATGAAATGAAAACTTGCAGTGAGTGATTATGTAACTTTGGGTTGAACTTATCTCAGCATTTTTTAATTTTTATTTTTCTCAGAGCTCTCACTAGTAAAACTAACTTGCAAGTGGATGGCAAGGCCATACGTGTGAGATCACTGGGGGGCATCTCAAAGTATGCCAGGTAAAGCACTGCAAGATATATTGGAATGAATGGGCACGGGTCTATGTGCATAAATACTTCCTTTTTGCTGGAATCGGACTTGCTCTGCACTGTATGAGGGGCCTTTTATTATTGATAGCTAAGAGAGAATCTCCCTTATCAGACAGGTGTGGAAAAGGAGGTTTATGGGGGAAATGTGGTGACTTGACAGTATCATAATAAACATGAATGTCAAAACAAGATCCAGATCTACACCTCACTGAACCTCTGAGAGAGACTGTTAGTGTTCCAGTAGCAAACTCTCCCAAGGAAGCAGAGTACAAAAATTACATGGTTCTGGCCAAAAACCTTGGATTGACAAGAGCAAGATAGGAAAAATTATGACCCCAGAGTTTCCATGAAACCCTAAACCCAATTAAAGCTGGTTTCTGCTGCAGGGACCTTGAAGGAAAAGAGTCCTTGGCAACACCTGTAGTTTGCCTTTGGTGGTCCTCCATCTTCAAATGAATGGATATGGGCTGCCACAGGGTACTATTTACCTATTCGTGAACCAACTTAGACATTAAGTCCAGGAGCTTAAGAGGAGGGAGGCTGAGGTGATTAATGCCTGCCATCTTTTGAATCCCCAGACCCAGGAAACTAGAGGGACTATTCAATATAAAGTTCATGTTCGTGTATATAAACGTGCCTTACCACGCCTAACTAGCCATGCCTAACTAGCAGAAGCATTTCCAAAGTACTTGCAGAATGCAACAGTTATTCCAAGCACCTCTTTTGATTTTACACATCTCTAGGTTTTTAGTTGCGTCTCATTGCCTTGCTTGCCTTGAAGCAAGACTGCCATTTTTAGCAAGGACAGAAATGTGAGATTTTGAGATAATGAAATCATCTGTGTCCAAAAAAATCCCTAAACAACTTGAAAAGGTTTAAATTGGAAAAATTAATGTACTGTATGCTTAACTAATTATGTCTGGGTTGGGGGTTTGGGGTTTTGTTTTGTTTTTAATTCAGAATGCTGGATGGAAAGATGCAAGCTGCTGCCTTATTTTTCCTTCTCCATTTAGCAGTTAAAGGGAAGGAAATTACAGTTATAATTTTGCCTTAATTTTATTGTTTTTGTTCATTGTACTCATAATTAATACCGTGTTCTGCACTGTGGAAGGGTGAAATTATATGTTCATTATAGAATTAATTAAAGACAGATTAAGTCAATTGATTCTCCTCCACTCTCTCCCCCTCTTTTCTCTTCTCAGAGACTTTTGGCACTTATTAAGATAATATGCTCATTCTATGATTGCATTGCAGTTATAAAGGGATTTTTTTTCTTCTACTAGGAAAATAATCAGAAGGAATTGCATTTCTGTTGTATCCCCTCAAAAATACTGTTTGTTCTCAGAGTGATGAGCATAACTTGCCTGGACATACATAGGATGGACACACTGTTTGTTATCCTAGCTTACAATATCCTTTCATCTCTTCAAGGGGGGCAAAGGCTCTACTGGAATCAGAATGAACATGTACTGTCATTAAGATGTATTCATAACTTCTACAATATTATTCCACAGGTGCTGGTTGGATCCTTTGGTCCCCCCGTAGAGTCACCATGCATACCTTTTTCACTGGAATAGTTCTGTTCTAAATACCTGTTCCAGGTGTCCCTCAGTTTCTTCAAATGACCACTTTTGTCCCATTTTCTGCGCACACACCCCAGTTACAACTACGCACCACTCTGTTGTCCTCCTCCCCCCTACCTGGCTTGCTCAACCTGCCTGCCCCAGTATGACCAGAAACAGCTGTGTGCGCCAAAAAGTGGTGTTTGTGTGTGTATGCATGTGTGATGTCCCTGTCCCATTTTGAGATGTAAGGAACATAGAAACACGGTCACTCTCTTTCTCTCTATTATGGGAATTACAGGATAAAACTGCATGGCCTGAGTTTTAAAGTAATTGAATGAGATGATCACAGACCTTGAAATTTATCTCTGCCGACTCCCAAAATGACAGTACTTGAGGCATCCCCTGTACATTTAGATTTAAATGTACTACTTTGGAGCTATATACTTTCACAAAACACTGTTCTAACGATTCGGGGGCGGGGGGATGGGCGGTGTTCTTCGCTTGAAAGGGACCTACAACAGTTTATGAAACCTAATGCAAACAACAAATAGCCCTGCGCTATTATCAGGGCACCCCTAGGAGTAACTAGGACTAATGGGTACAAACTAGTGGAGAGTAGATTCAGGTTAGACATTAGGAAGAAATTTTTCACAGTAAGGGTGGCCAGAATCTGGAACGGGCTGCCAAGAGAGGTGTTACTATCACCTAACTTGGAGGTCTTCAAAAGGAGACTAAATAGGCACCTGGCTGGGGTTGTCTGACCTCGGTCCTCTTTCCTGCCTGGGGAAGGGGGGTCACACACAATGATTCTTTGTGGTCCCTTCCAACTCTACAATCTATGCATCTATAAATCTATGAACAACAAAAATAAATGGTCATTTTAAAGTGTCCAAATAAAACTATTTTATTTGAGGGAGATTTAAAAGTTGTTGTGGAAATCCATACCCCAGAGTTCTTTCTAGATTTGAGAATAAGACAGAGTGGGCTAGAAAAGATAAGAACAAAATGACTGATTGTCACTTTTTAAGCTGAGTGAAGTGCAAAAATCAAACAAACAGATCAATTTGATTTCAGAAGCTCTAATGAGGTAACGTAGTGTTACCTCTCCCCCGGTGAGAAATTTCTTTAAGATATATATGATTTTATACTGATTGGAGGTAGAACTGATCATTTGGCATCACTGTCAGGTGTGCCATTTTTGTAAGTGATTTAAAAATTTGCCTCTGCAGAGAGGTACTAGCACATGCTTAGTACATTAACATTCAAGATCCCACACCTGCAATAGACTGCATGGGTAGATCCATGAACCTACAGGGAGTCTAAACAGTCAGAATTATCTGCATGATCAGGGGCTTAAGTTTACCATATGTCTGAATGCATTTCAGGTTCATTGCTATGGTTCTTTCAACTCCCAAAGTGAGCATTAAGGTATATCTTTGAAATAAAGTTGCTTGCTAATGTGACTGTAGTCCTTAACTGTGGTTGATAAGCCAAACAACATACCTGTGTTGACAAATCTAATCAAGAGCCCCATACTGTATAAAGCATCATTTCATGATAACTTTTGAACTTTCTTTCCTTGGAAACAGCTTTTTAACAGCAGCTAAAGTAATACAAAGAGAAATTTGTTGCTCACAATAGTAGTTCTTATCAACATACTAACTTTTGAGATTTCTCATGTTAATAAGGAGGATTACGCGTGTAAGTAAGTAAGTGTTGGAAGAGCAAGCCAAATGTATTAACTCTGAAAATAATAATACAGTCCTTTAAATCCAAGGCTCTTCATTGCTTTATGCAAGTAAATGAGCATTTATAACTGATTGGAATTAAGGTAAGACATTCAAGAATCCAACTGATTGGGCGGATACAAACCTGATGATGTTTAATACCGATAAATATAAGGCATTACACCTCAGGAAAAAAAACCCCACAGCATACTTATAGGCTTGGCAGTGATAGGCTTGCTAGCACCACTGCTGAAAGAGACTTGGGGGTCATGACTGACCACAAGATGAACATGAGTCACCAATGCGATGTCGCATCTGGTAAAGCAACGCAAACTCTGGATTGCATCCATAGATGCTTCTCAAGTAAATCTCAGGATGTCATCCTCCTGCTGTACTCAGCCTTGGTGAGGCTGCAGCTGGAGTACTGCATTCTGTTCTGGGCTCTGCAATTCAAGAAGGGTGTCGAGAAGCTTGAGAGAGCCCAGAGGAGAGCCATGCACATGATCAGAGGTCAAGAGAATAGACCCTATAAAGAGAGGCTGAGAGCCATGGGACTCTTCAGTCTGGAAAAGCATAGGCTCAGGGGTGACCTGGTGACCACCTATAAGTACACAAGGGGTGCTCATCAGGATCTGGGGGAACATCTGTTCACCAGAACGCCCCAAGGAAAAACAAGGACCAATGGTCATAAATTCCTACAAGACCATTGTAGGCTGGACATAAGAAAAAAAAATCTTTACTTTCTGAGCCCCCAAGACCTGGAATAGACTCCCTCCAGAGGTGGTGTAGGCACCTACTCTGGACTTATTCAAGAAACACTTGGTTGCTTATCTTGCTGGGGTCCTTTGACCCTAGCTGACTTCCTACCCCTGGGGCAGGGGGCTGGACTTGATGATCTTTGAGGTCCCTTCCAGCCCTAACATCTATGAATCTACGATTGTTCCTAATACATACAAGTTATTTTGCAAAAACTACACTACTAGCTCAATTTTCAGAGGTGCTGAACATTCATAGATCCTATTGATATCAGTTTTATTCGAGAACACTCAGCACAATAAAAATAAAGCCATTTACTTGCCCAAGCCCATATAGCAAATCAATGTCAATGGCACCTGTGGAAAAGACTTATTTCCATCAGACAAGGAGAGGAGCTGGCAGGATGCCGCACTGGAAATGGAGCACAGCAAAAGTAAAACCTCAGTGCTCCCGTCCACCATGGCAAAGAATGAGAGGAAAAAAAAACGCTGAGTCAGAAGGAGCTGGGATCAGCTCCTAAGTCAGTGTGGGCACACTTTATAACAACGGGCTGGGGCCGAGGCCGATTCATGGCCTGGAACACTGCGGCTGGGATAAAAAGCAGGGAAGCAGCTCGGAGGACCAGAAGTAAAGTCTCTGACTGGCCCGGAGGGGCCAAGTATTGAAAGTGGTCCCAGTGCAGGGACATGATGGCTGCCCCAGGAGGGGGTTTTGTTGAAGGAGCAGAATCAGAGATGGCTTCATAATCTACCTGAGGACGCTCTGTGGGAAATAGAGATCCATAGCATAGACTGGATCTCCCCAGAATCAGAGGGAGCAGATACTAGGAAACCACTGACTCATGACAAATTTAAAATGCAAGTAAAGAGGACGACATCAGGGAACATGACAATCGTCGGCCCACAAGATGTATAAATAAAGCAAGGCGTGGCTGTGATCAAGTGGGTCAAATAACGTCTCAGTTTGGCTGCAGTAAAATTTAAAGGTCTGAGACACGAAAAAGTGTGCCATAGTCATCCAGGTGGCCCAAGCAACATCTTTGGTTGGTGTTAGACAGGAGGTAGGGGAGGCGGAGCCCTGACCAGGAAGGACAAATGGATCTACCAAAGGAAGGTATCAGGAGGGACTGGATAATTCATCTTTCTCCCCATCAAAAATTAATTTTCCAGCAAAGACATGGCACACGAGACCCTCCATAGGATACCAACCTAGGCCAAGTCCATTAACAAGCTTGTTCTTCCCTTAAAGCAATGGTTCAGCCAGACAAATCCACATGGATTTGACACACCAGTGAAAGGCATGGAAATTGACAGTACCCTACTCTGGTGGTGTGGACACTGAAAGTCCAAAGGTCAAGAGTGCAAGGCCATAGCAGAAGTGCTCATAACACAGCCATGTCAGATTCCAATGAATCTGCAAATTCTGCTAAATACCTTGTCACAAGGACATGAGAAAGGAAAGGAAAAGTGTTAGTGGAAGGAATGAGAGAACAAGTGTTTTAAAAATTACCAGTCTTCTGCCCTGGCCACTTGACCATACTGCCTCCTTGAATAAATACAAGGAAAATCAAGTACTGAAGCAGAAAGTCAGCATATTCCAGTGAAAATCAGTACAGGTTTCCCTCACCTTATGCGGGTTCTGTATGTGTGAATTCACTTTTATGTGATGACCCTTGTTATACCAAAAAATCATTATGTACGAGGTAAATTCACTCTTATGCTATCAGTGTGGTGGAAGTCCACAGTCATCTGGCTTTGTGTGGTGCATTGTGGGAGTGACGCATACCAAAATATAGTCTCCTGTGTGGATTTGTGCTCCTTGCTTGTTGTCTGCAACACATGTTTCTGTAGTTGCCATCCCCATTATGATAGTGTCCTGTGCTTGTGTGTACTGTCTGCTGTTGGTGAGTACCAAAATTGTCTTGTAATTGTGGTAGAAATGGGTGTGGGGTTCAGTACAGTCAAAGTCTTGGCCCTATTTGTTACATTGTAAAGTGGGTTCCCTTTATGCAAATTCTAGTTATGCACTGTTTTTCAGGAACACATGTACAGCATAAAGTGAGGAAAACCTGTACAACATAGTGATTGTAGAATTGTACATGTAAAAGGAAGAGAAGTAAATTCCATAGTAGAGGAGGGTTGGGAGTTGCACAAAGTTTCAAGCTGAAATAAACATAAAGCACTGCTGATAAATTCAGGCATACGTGCACATTTGCTGTAATTAGTAAGTAGCTATTTGCTGTTCTAACACAAAAGGAACCTCAACAAAATAGGACTAACCACCTGATTTCCTTGGCAAATGAAAAGGAGAATTATAGTCTTATTAAAAAAATAGAGCGATCAGCACAAAGAATAGGAAGGAACAACCAAGAACATTAGAAATGCATCCTCAGCAAAGTCTGGAGAGAGGCTATAAGGTGGATATTGCAAATAAAATCATTCAGGAATAAAAGAACCTCTTGTGGGTCATTGACTCAAACAATTTACAAACATGAAGCCTTAGGTAATTTTAATAGGGTCGACTCTCCTTTTTATTAAGTAATATTTGTGCCTTTTTTAGCTAGATAGATATTGAGGGTGTTGTTTTTCTTTCTTTTTCATTAATAAAAAGAGATAACCCTTTGTAATGATTGGAAAGTACAATGTTTTGCATACTAAGAACTCCAGGTAATTACATTAGGGAGTTATTAGACTGAATCAAATGACTAGGACTTGTGGTTCATTATCCCTTCGTAACTTTCTATATGACTTGGACTGTGCATTGCCTAACATGGTACCTAAATAGTAGCACAAATTTATTCATATTTATGTACTTAACTAAGTGGTCTGATTTGCAAAGGCACAGAGCACCCACACGTCTCATTGATTTAATCTAAATATGAGTTTAAGTTCTTTAGGTGTCCACATTTTTAAAATGTTGGCCTTGATATCTCTGTGACATCTTGCCCATATTTACCAATTACAATAGAAGAGTTTTAGATCCTTGAACATAAGCAGCACTATAAGTTTATATTATATGCATTAATTTATTGCATGTATACAAAAAAACTTGCCAATATGCCTAGCCCCTGACATGACCTATCTTTACCCCTTCTGTAGACGTTATCATGAGTGTTTACTGGGTATAGTGGCTGCTTTAGGGAAGCATTCTGGTTGCTTTGGCAGGAGACAGCTGAAGCACCAAGTGTATAGTCAGTCCTGTGTTCTTTTTTTATCTGAAGTGTATTTACAAGGACTAGAGAGGTGATTCAGTAGAGAAACTGATGCTGTTCTTCAAACTACAATTCAAATAAAAAGCACCACTAAGCTCCTAATAGCAAATGGAGGTGATCCATACTCTGATTGTCTTTCTTACATGCCCTTGGAACTTTTGAAGAAGGCAAACCCACAGATATTTAATAGTTCCACCATCTTGTTCTTTTGTCTTTTTTTTTTTACTCCTTTCCTTTTCCTCTATAATTCTCCACTATCAAATGTGTGTACTCTTCTGCTCTATTTATTCAGTATTAGATGTACCACCAGGCAGCCAGCATTACAGAGTTATGTTGCCAGTGCTATTAATATTGCCTGCATATGGCTAGATTTTGCCTATGGAGCACAAGTCTGAACTATCAATATTATGTATTCTATATGATGACAGTATTATGGAGCAGCTCATGCTAGGGGACTGCGAGGAAGGGTTCCACTACCTCTAACTCACACATTCAGAGATACATGCCTAGACCCATGCGGTTTACAATGCATGCCTAGTACCACTCTCACTTCTGTATTCTGGAAAATCTGCTAGCCGTGCTGAACACAGGCATGGTCACAGCCCTGTGTTCTCCATATTCTTTGTTGCAAGGATCCCACAGATTTCTAACATGGACTGCAGTTGTTTCTGGTTCATGTGCAGAAGGTATAAAATGCTAAACCAGAGATGGGGGTGGGAGGCAGTAGGGAGAGGCAGGGTGGAGGCAGAATGGATACAACTGTGATGCCACTACAGAAGTTACAGGCTAGGGCCATATGGAGTGGGGCAAGAAGATAGGTGATACAGAGAGGGTCTAGGGTGCTTGGGGAAAGGAGCAGAGGGAAAGACAGTGGGGTGTCCTCCTATTGCTCAGTTAGAGGCTTTATAGTGTTGCTCAGCACAGCATTTGGTGGCACCTGCAGGGAGGTGGCAAGAGGAGAACCTCCTTGGCTGAAAGACAATTTCAATTGCAGCCGCCAGAACACGAGAGTCCCTTTGCCTCTACCTGGACATCAGCTGAAGCCGATAGCTTCCCTGGGATCCCCTGCACACAGCCCAAGCCTGGAGGTGCTAGAGTGGCATCATAGCTGGTGCCCCCCCTGTCCAAGTGTGTAGTTTGGTGCTCTCCTTTAATCAGCATCTGGGGCTCATGACCCCACTCATGCTCCCCCCTAGTTATGCTACTGACCTCAGCTTTCCTAAATTTCAGTTTCCTCTCCTCCTTTCTTCCCACCCCCCGACACCATCATGTCCAGGGTATCTAAGGAGTTTGCTATGCCTCTGACCAAGAAATTTGTTCATGGCCCTATAGGAACTCTGTGAAGAAAATGGACTTCAACCCTGATCTCTCCAAATTCTAGGATACTCCTGTGGCTAAGGCACTACCTTTCCTAATTAAGTGCCCCACATCAGTATGTACAGATTGCCCTCAGATCTATCATTAGCAATAGCTGTGTTTCCATATGTAAATCTACCAGTTATTGTAGGCACTGAACTAACTTTATTTAGTTTTTAGTTATCTGCAAGGGTCAAAGCCGGAACTGCAGATGAAATAATTTTATCAGCCTCACTCTGGCACACAAGATACACAATTTATATTCAGGGTAATGAATCTGCATTTTGTGACCAGATCCTGACTGCTAATATTTCCTTTGCGCTAGGGGTCAGTGTACATCCTTGCCCCTGTTAGAATTATCAGTTTTCTTGTGAATACCACTGCAGGCTTCTGTGCTATTACTAGGCTGAGAAACACCTGCCTACACAAAGATAGAGCTGATAAGACTGTGCAAATGAATGAAATAACCCATGTTAGCAACACATTGCACTATAGAAAGAAAACAAAATACGACACTGACATCACACAAAAGTCTATTAGCTGGTCTTGTAAAGTTACATATTAAGATAGATTTATATTCTCCTGTGATGTGGGTACAAATGCCTCTTACGTTCTGCTCCCTATTTGTTCAGGTGATCTTGATGAATGTAACTAATTGTTTTATTGCTGTTATCTGTTGCAGGCTGCCTAATAAGTCTTCATAAAATGCCTTGGGGATGCCATTACCCTTCTAGTCTTTGAAAGGACACTGTAAAATGGAACTATTAGACTATTCCTTTGAGGTTCCTCACTGAAGACTGATAACAGAGAAGGCAAGAGTATAGGTCAAATACCATATTTTATTACATGAAAGAAGTATTGAAGCTTCTAGCAAGAGTGGCACCAAGTGTTGGGACATAGGGGGAAGACAGACTGTTCAGGAACATTTTTTTCTCATTGTAGAAATCTGCAAGCTCTCTGGAAACAGGGGAAGAAAAACACCAGACTATATTACCAATCAGATATTCTACATTGAGAGTATAGAGGTAGTCAGGCAGGTTCTCCAGGGTAGGTATTATCACCCACCTCTGTGTGCACTGTGCTGAATGAGTGCTGATATACATGAGAGAGATTCCCACCAAATCTATCTCTGTGGGAATAGGAAAGATCACTTCAATGTCAGATGTTGATGGTAGAAAAGAAAGAAAAATGAGACTTTCTAAAGAAGCCCTCAGGAAAATTTGCCACACTAACCTCTTAAGAGATTTATAACACTACTTGGCACATCTACAGAGATCATTCAGGGAGCTCAAGACAAGGACCAATGAAGCCATTCATTACTTATGTGGGGTAAAGAAACTGAGGACAAAGTAGTTATAGACTTTCTGCATGGTTTTGGGGGAGTCAGTGTCCAAAGTCAGATGACTGAGTCCCTGAACAAGTGCCAAGTTATACTTCTCCTAGAAGATAACTAAGGATTTCATGCAGAAATTATCAAATGCATTTCAATAAGAATGGGTTATATCAAATTTATGGTTTGTAATGTCAAGGAGCTCATCTGATACCCTGGTTTTTTTAAAATAAAAAATAAAGTCAGGAATGACAAAATTGTATTTTATCTGCAGATATTGTTTTGTGCTGTTGCACCTTAGATGTGCACTTTGGAGATTTAATATCAGGGGAAAGGAATAATTATATGGCCTTTCCAAAACTGCATTTGTTTGAAACATTAAAATGTTATACAAAGTTCTGAGACCTCTATGTGCTCTTTGATAAATATGAATTTGAGATACATTTGGACCAGTAACAAAGGACATATTTTGCCTGCACTGAATCTAAATCTGTCTCTTTGCATGTCATCATTTTTATAAGGTTTGAATAAAAAGGAAATAAAGTGGAATGACACTCCATGAACTAAATGTCTCTGTGCTGTTAGGCAAGGATTGTTTTTTAGTGCTACCTTTTATTGAATTAGCTGTATAGCTGGGAGAAATCTTAGACAAGACTTTGGGTACACAGTCTTAACAGACAGTGAACAGACTGTGTAAGTTAGCGATATAGGAGTATTAGATCAGCTGATAGAATGTGCACACACAAGCTTCATCTCTGGGAGCAAATGGTGCAAATGGGTTTCATGCGTGTAAATTCTGATTTCAGGGCTCATAATAGAGCAAAAAGTTTCACATGCAAGTGACTTGAACGTGTAAAGATATTTTCATACAAATGGAGATAGATTTGAAGACGTTCCATAATAATTTCTACCTTCACATCTGTTGCTTGCATGTGTGAATGCTCATATTGCTCACGCACATGAATGTTCAGAGGAATAGGAGAGCTTCTGTTGGATGAATTAAACAAACCCAGAAAGAAAAAGAGAAGGTCGGGTATCTCCTTTTCACTATATTATGAGCCAGATCTTGGAACACCAGTAAACTGGGCTGTGTGCACAAAGAGGGTTTCTGATTCACCTTTGCACTACCCTGATCTTGCTCTGTGGAGGTTAGATTAAGTTAGGCCAGGCCTCTCTCAGTCTGCTATCTGGTAACATGTAAAACAGCCTGTTCCATGGTCGGGTTGTTGGTGACTAAACCGGCACCCCCACCTGGACACCCAGCAGGACTAAAAACAACACCTTTCAGAGGCAGATGAGCTCCTTGTGAGCCAATGGCCATCCATACTTGGAGAGGAGATGGGCACCGCCAGGTCACTTTGCCTGAAAAATCACCAATGATGCACAGCACCTAAAGTGCCCCCGTGATCACCGTGGCCTTGGGACTGATTTGACTTGACAATGTAGAGCCGTTTGAAACTTCTCAGGGTGACTGAGGAATGGAAAAAGTCAAAGTATGTTGTACAGATAGAAAGATCCATTTCATGTCCCTTTCCTACTGCGTAGACTACAATGTTTGAAGTATTTTATAAGCTGCTATGGCAACAGTAAATGCCAGAAGTCCACCCTTACCCTGGAAAGATCCCCATGTACTACAGCCAGCTCATTCCAGCAAGGTGATACTAAAAGCCTAATCATCATAAAGGATCAGGCTTTCTGTTAAGGTGGCAATAGCAAATTCCTTTATAACTCAAACCCAAAGGATCTTTCTTTAATTAAACAAGGCAGGTTGCAGAAATTACTTCCTGTTTTGTCAGGATTAATCATTTGACTTACTGTCATTATGGTGACTTTACTATGCTGATGAGACCTCCTGGTAGCTTCAAGGGATCATGTCCATTCTTACATCCTTACTAAGGAATCAAAGAATATCAGTGCCAGAACTAACAATCTGGCCTCCCATCAGGACAGCACTGATCAGGACTGGCAACTTCCTAGGAGCCTCAACGCTACACATAATACGCAAATAAATATATTTATGGAAAAATTACAAGTGGATACAGACAGCTGTTCTGTCTACCTACACTTTTGTTTTCTTTGGACCAAGAATAAGCTATGTCCTGAGACTTGTCTCTCAGCACTACATCATAAATATGTAGGACTTCTCTCCATTAAGGCGTTATAGTCAAATGTATCAATTCAGAAAATAAAAGATCTGCAAAAATGAGGTATGTTGCAGGCAAATCAATGTTAGACCTCTTGGGTAATGTACATTGAAAGCACCCTTATGGGCATTATGCTTTCAACTACTGTTTATGAAGATCCCAAAATTTACCCATGACATCTTGATTTTCTACATGTTATACTTTCTATTACAAGACAAACATATAGTAACCCTCAAGACGAGGGAAAAGAACTTACTACGTAAGGAACTGTGAGTGTTTGTACACATCACAAAACCATATGGACAAACAAAAAGTAGAGAGAGGAACTATAACTCATCAATGAAATTTAGTCTAAACTGAGCTAGATCAGAAAAGGAAAAGGCCTACATGTTCAAAACAGATAACAGCACTAAGCAGAAGCAGAAAGGCTCCCAGTGCCACCTGCTGGTGGAACACCTCAACATCTCTCACTGGAGCTCCAGAGAAGAGGCATTATTTACCCCTGGAAAAATAGATGCTACTCTATTCCAGGCTGCAACAAACTCTCTTGCCAAGGAGAAAAATGGAGCCATCAAGGGACAAAATTATACCTCTTTTACCCCCCCCCCCCCCCGGGTTTTGAACAATCTGGCTAACTTCTACGTAAAAACAACAATGAAAAATATGTAGTAATGCTGCTGTATTGAATGAGATAAAACAATTGGGTAGTTGTTACCTTTGTGGTTTTTTGCTCTTATTTGGCAGGGCTTAGGGTGGGAGGTGGCTATATTGGGCATTTATGTGTATCTTTCTATTCTAACTTATCTTCTACTTCATCACTCAGAGGCCCCTGAGGGTATGCAACCATTTTGGTGGCATAATGGAAAGTAGCCATTTTATAACTATCTTACATATCCCAATGGGCTCGCTGAAGGATAGAGCTGAGCTAATGAGAAAAAGCAGATCCATCTTCAGCAGGTTTCAGCCAGTGGGGTGTTTGCTAAGACAATAAAGACACGATTTCTGTCGTTGTTTCTCAGAATCACACACTTTGCAGGACCCGGCATGGACAGGAATATATGTGGAATCAGATGTCTTCTCTCATAATTCTGCATTCAGTAATCCTTTATACATAAAACCAAAATATGTGCTGCTCTACTGATTATTCAGATGACCAAACTAAACTACAGGGAGCAGATTATCTTTTTGGAGGTGTCAAGACATAATAAGCCATAGCAGCATGGTTTATGCATGTCAATGAATGGTATTAAGATTAGGATGCCCCAACATTTTGCTTCCTGCTGCAAAGCAAGTGAGATCCTATCTCTATTTTTTGCCCTATAAAGACTGGGTCAGCACCCATGCTTCTGTCCAAGCTTAGTCACTGAGTTGTTGCACAGTGTTCAGAAAAATAATGAATCCTTGTCGTATGACCTCATAGTCAAAGGTGACAATACTGTCACCAGGGTTGTGAGTGAAGCTCAGTGGGTACACAAGTGACTTGGCCACCACGTGACAATCAGCCCCTTCCATGAATCCTACGTTTCCACATGGCTTGTAAACCAGTCAGATACTGTTGTTATTTTCATCTTAGATACTTCTCTTGCTCAATGGCATGTCCTTGCTGTTCAAAATGTGCCACGCCTACTTTTAGCTTAGCATGCCACTTATGCCTGTCAGCAGTCAAAGACTCCCAATGGTCAACTGTTATGTTGGTTTGTGACAAGTGCCAGGTAAAGGGTGTACTTAGAATGCTTCACAGGGCAGCCACCCTTCCTTCTGCCAAGCTGTACAGTGGTATAACACATGCTATGACATGTGCTTATTATTTCTCCACAGGTGCCTGGCCCAGCACGGCTGGGCCCTCACAATTAGAGCGCTGCTACTCATGCAATTGGCAGGCTGTACCCCCCTGAACAATTGCCACTTTATTACAATGATTATTCTTTGGCTTTATGTTTTCTAAGGTTTTTTTTCCTGGCTATAAATTGAAAAACTGTCTTTTCACTAAGCCACATATAACTGTTGCCCAGGCCTTGTAGCTTCTCCATGAAACCGGGGTCCAGTACAGATAAGTCTAAGTGGATGTACATGCAAAATAGTTATCAAAATAAAAAAGGGGTAGAGCATCTACTGCTTCACTATGTGCATGCTTTTACTCCAAGACAGATGAATGCTAAATTGTGGTAGCTTTTATTTACTGTGGGGTAAGAACATGCATATGAGCAATTGTCATGAAGCAGCTGATATGGGGTAAAGCCCCACCTCCTTTAACCCCTGCAAAACCCTCAACACATAACGGCCAAATGAAGTGTGCAATGACAGCTACTGAGCCAGGTGATGAAGTTGCATACTTTGCTCAATTAAGAGTTTCTTCCTATTGATGCCCTTGTTCAACTTTAGACAACTTCTCTGCTTTCTCATTAATTTCTTAATTCTACAGCACAGTCTGAAATCCCATTTCTGGGATGAGGAGGCTCTTCCTCGAGTGATGCTTTGTGCTTTGGGGCCCCCATTAGCTCATTTATTGCTGGCTAGAGCAGACAGCTTTACTCCTATTCACTGTTACTTAAAATACCTCACTTCTCTTCCCCCACTCAATATAGAAAATTTCTCTCTTGATTACAGTGCTTAAAGCTTTTCAATAAAACTTTACTTGCTTTGCTCTTACATTCGCCAAGACAAATTTACATACAGCTTAATCATTAAACACTTGTAACTACTATTTTGTCACTGCATATCAAAGTGGGAATTGTTCATGTCCAAGTATAGTTTGCTGTGATCAACTGTTTTATTGGGCCCAATCTGCAGATCTTCAGCAAACTTAAGTTTTGCTTAAGTAAGAAATGCAGGATTTGGCTGTGTCAAAATTTTTCAGAAATAGGAGCTTAGTGTTAGATTCCAAATTCTATACTTTATGCATCGGTGTGGAGTTTTCAGAAGTACATAAGTGACTTAACGAGTCAGGTTTATTCAAGATCCATTAACATGTATACCTTATTTAGGATGCTTAATAGAGGGCTTAATTTTCAAAAGCTCTAAGGACATCTTTACATGTGCTCCAGGGGTTGGGGGGGGGGGTGGTATTTTAATTAGATCAGCTCCAAGAGCTGCTCTAATTAAAGCGCCCACAGCGTCTCATGTATTCAGCATCCCACCCGTCAAAATGGCAGCAAGCTTTGAAGTGCCCCAACCACCATTTTGAAGTGCAGGGATGCTGACTACACGAGATACAGAGGCTGCTGGAATGCGTTTATTAGCATGCTCCTTTAGACTCGATTAATTGAGTCTGCTCCAACATGCTGCACATCTTCTCTGCACATCTATAGGCACTCTAAGCTCCCAGCAGTTTCTACTGAAGTCAGTGAGAGCAACCATGGCACTGAGAAATGTGCAGATCCTCAGTTTAACTCATGGTGCTTCAGAGAATGCTGTTGGATTGGGAGGGTGAAGAATCGAGCTCCACTTCGGAGTCAATCTAGCAAGAGAGACTGCATGTTTTCAACTTCTTCCCCTAGCCCTGCCCCTCCTCTCCTGGTGCTGTCTCAGGATGGGAGAGGGAGAAGGCAGAAGATGGAGATCTGTTCTGAGATTTGCCCAGCCTGCACTGGAGTGTATGTGTGGGGGGGGCGGGGGGGGGGGATAGAGGGATGGATTGGAGCCCCCACTCCATTTTTCAAATGGTCATAATCCAGTAACGTCAGTTGGAGCCTTTCTGTTGACATTAATGAGCTTTGGAATAATTTTGTATTCTACATAACCCATTTCATCGCAGAAGATGGCAACCTGCTTTATAAATTCAACAATGTAGTGCAAAAAAACTAGAGGTGGAATCTGATAGCTATTTAACAGCACTCAGATATCCTACACAACAGTGTAGACTAAATGTAAGAAAAATCCATCCAACTGAAACTGCAGATGTTTAGATTCTTCATATAGATAGACTGTACTTACCTAGCTTGGACTTCAGTTTGGAAAACTGAGGTTAACTCCCTAAAATTTGATCCTGTTATAAAGATCATAACATTTCAAAGACTTCAAGTGGTCAGGACTTCAGTTTTAGTTTTAAAGAAAGAAAAGAGAAGTTCCAGGTCCTAATGTTAGCAATGTGATGGGCCATCTGTTTAACAAGTCCTCAGGAGACTAGCCTGTGCTAACTCATTTTCACATTGCAATAACTAATACAGTGAGCTAGCCTGTATATAAAATACCTCATATAAACAACTATAATGTGTCTTCCACTCTTTGTACAGCCCATAGTACCATGGATTCTTGTTGTATGACTGCTGGTCCTAGGTTCTATTCCATTACACATATAATACTAATAGTAATACTACTACCATTGATAATAATAGAGTTTTTCATTGTTAGGATTGCATTTTCTGTGATTCCACAGTTGCATTTTGCTCCCTGTGTACCACTGTGGGGCCAGCATGGACAGCCATTGGAAAACATCTGAAAGTGTTGCACCTGTACAAGTGAGTGGTACTCTCAGATCTATCACTCACTGCTCCCTCTCCATGTTCAGTCATAGGTTATAAAGACTCATCTTTTGTTCTTTCAGTGTGGCTTTTCTTAATTTAGAATAAATCATTTCTGTATATGTAACCATGCCACTACTAATAATTTTTTTTAAATCTTAGCAATTAAAATGCCATCTCTTGTTTTGATTCCTCAGTATTAGCTTTGCTTATACAAGGTAAAAAAATAAAAAAAACCTCATTAGTTTTCTGTTGAAATTCAGGCTGTAATTTAGCTGTGATTTTTTTTCAGTAGTCAAAGCAGTCATGTGTGGAATGCTTGAGACAAAAAATTTCACCCAGTGGCATAGCACCTTTTTCAGAATATTTTCATTTTTCTTTGCCTTAATTAGTCCTTGATAGGGACTGATGATTTTATGTGTTGTGTACCAATGCAGCTAGTGATATGGAGAATCCCTTGAGCTCTCACCACGAAAAGACTGTGACCACAAGCTCTCAACATGATCTCTTCCAGTAATGAGATGTTTCTAACTTCATCCACAACATCACAGGCTTTCAGTACATTATGGAATTGAACATCTCAGCCCATTAGCTGGTCTCCCAGAGCAAGTCAGGATGCCAAAAGACTAATATGTATAATCCTTGATTTCCTATCCTAGGATTATTAAACTAGCAAGCAGACAAACTTCCTTTTGTTTTCCTTTGGCATGACTCCAGATGTTCTGACATCTGAGAGAGATTGTAAAGCATTTGTGCATTTTAAAGAAGGGGAAAATCTTCCAAGCCACCCCAAATTAGCTGTAGAACAGAAGAAAAAAATCCATAAATTATTTACAAAGTAACACATGCTCCCACCCATCCTTCTTGCACACATGACTTGTCAACTCCGCCTTAGAAGCCTGAGGAAAAAACAGTGACATTATGTGTGTGTGTGTGTGTGCGCGCACACACACACACATGCACCTCTGTGTCTGTGTGTATACTAGGGCTGTGCAAAGCTTCGGTCACTGATTTGATTTGGTGGAGACTCGTCCCGATCTGTTGTCTGAATCTCTGAATCTGAATCAAATCAGGAGACCCTTTGATCTCTCCAAATCGAATTGGAACCCTCCGAATTGTTTCGGAGAGATTCAGAAAGATTTGATGATTTAGACATAGACACAGCTTTAAATGTTTTTTCTACAGACCTCAAAGTACCAGGCAGCCCATGAATATGAATGCTGAGATGGTGGGGCAGATGGAGTGCCCCATAGGAGCATGGGGGGGACGGGGTGCCCAGTGTGCTCAGGAGCACACCAGGAAGTGGACCAAAAACACTTCTAGTCCACTTCTAGGTCCACTGGGGGAGTGCACGCCCCCCCCCCCATCAGCAACTTGTGCCTTCTGGCTCTGGGGGGGCACCTGGGGTCCCCCCATGGCCGATTACTGAGCCAGGGGTGCACGTGTGAGGTGGCTGTGCTCCTGTGGGAAGTACTTGCAGTCTACTTCCAGGTCTGCTGCTGAGCACACGGTGGGGGGGGGGGGGCACTCCTGTGGGATGCTCCATTTATCCTAGCATCACAGCATTCACAAGCCACACCTAGTACCTTGAGGTATGTAGAAAAAACATTTAAAGCTGTGTCTATGGCCAAATTGCTGATTCTCCAAACCAGAATCAAATCCTCAGGTTCGGATTCGGCTGAATCGAATTGGGACAGTGATCTGAATCAACAAATCGAATCACTGTCCCTGATTCGGGCCAAATCTGAATTGAATATGCCCTGTTTTATACACCCCTAGTGTATATGTATGCACACACATGTGCCTGTGCATGGAGGCATGTGGGAATATCTAGGAGGATCTGACATTATACAGTAAACCTCAGCTAAAGTATTAATCAAGAAGACAAGGTACCAGCTGCCATATGCAACTCTGATGAATCAAATGACATTCAGCAAAGCCCAGTCCTGTAACTGTTGCATGACTGAACACATATTGATGTCAGTGGAGCAGTTCCCATACATAAGGGTCTTGTCCATCTTCCCCCAGTACCAGGGGAGACTTGCAGGGGACATGTAAACTGAATAGTTAATGAGCTTTGCACTTATCACATAGTGTAAAATTAGTAGGAGGGCCTAAATAATTCTGGAGTCTGAGTATCATTGATATCAAATGAGATTTATGGGGCTATTTCAAAGGCATGCAGAATATTTACTGATCTTCAGTGGGACCCTGGAGACATAACTTTTCTTTGTACCATTGAAAATCTCCCTTTCATGTCCCTAAACCACTTTTGAAAATTAGATTTAGGCTTCTGAGACTCAGGCGCTTTTGGAAAAATATTCTTAATCTCTTGTGCCTTGGTTTCCCAAACTGCAAAAGACCTAATATAAATAATATTTATATACAGCATGTGCTTCAGTAAACTTCCCCTCAATATATAGGTGGTGAATTGTTATAAAAATGTAAAGTATCATTATAAAACCTATGTATAATCATATACAGGCCACATCTCCAGACATTCCTTTAGCATATTTTTTTTTCCCATAGCTGCCTGAGGCATGTTAGCATCTTTCAATAGACTTGCCATCAATATTGCTTTTTTTTCCTTCCTTGCAGGCTGGGACTGTATGCCAGTAGCTATAGTTATACTCACTAGCAGTGACAGCCATATGAATGACACCCCAGAGTTCTTCAAACTTGAACTCTGCCAATAGCTATCACAGTACAAGTGCAATGTGTTGACTCTTCCTAGTGAAATGTCAGTCAGAATCCCTGCCTGCACTTTCCCATTTCCATTCCCTCCACTCTGTTAGTGGCCTTGGATGGATTTCACTGGAGGTTACCACAGGAGGTAGAAAAATGAGAATGCAATTTTTCACAATTTTTTTTTCATGTGACTTAGGGTAAACCCCACCTGTTTATTGTAATCTGCAACCGGCTTTGAAAAGGGTAGAGTTTGAGTTTTCACTCTGTGTCATTCATTCTGCTACTTTCATCCACTTTCTGAAACTTAGCCCAGTCAGAGCTGTTGGTAAGTGGTTGATATGATAAACGTTTTGACATGTTGCAACATGAGGCAACCTAAAGTGTCAAATTAAGGATGAAATATGTGAGCCAAATGCTTTTGCGGGAGGAAGTAAGTGGTGAAAACTCTGTGACATGTTGATAGTTTCCATCCTGTTTAAAATAGGAATTGGAGGCCTAAGAACTTCTCAGATTTGTTGTGTAGGATATATATCCTGCAACCATTCTGCAGTCACATGGAAAAGTATTAGAATCTATTGGCAAATACCACAGGACTGCTAACATTTCATTTAAATGCTTCTGTTGATCATTTCATAATTGCACAGTACAGATCCCAAACTAATTTTCATGCAGCCCACACAGCTGAAGATATAATCATTTTTTTTACTTTGACCTGTAAGAAAATAGTAATTACATAGGTATCTCTAAATAATTAACCAGTCACTGTATGGCAATTAATTTGCTATAATCTAAGGGGCAGCAGTTATTATTTAAAAATAAGAAAATGTATTTCTGTCATATAATTTGAAGTATGGTCTTCATTTTTAAAAACTATAATTTTCTAAAACAATTCAGAAAGGACTCCTATCCATATTTGTGTATAGATTTAAGATATTTCATGTTGTTAATGTAACTGAGATTAATCTTAATACTTTCATGATTGTGCTTTATTAATTGCTAATCATTTCTAAAAACCTGAATCAAAAATAATATTTATTTTAATAATCTCTTCTGAGAGCTTGGATGCAGAACAGTAAGGTTTTTTTTTCTATGGAACCTGAACCAGGACTTTCATCCTTACTCTAGACTTATGTCCCTAGTTGTCCCAGCCACACATGAGTAACTGGTCATTAGGATGGGAAACCACTGGCATCCAGGTGTGATCTGGCCACTTCATCCTTGTGCATTATTGACTAGTTACTGGTATGTCCTAAATACTCTAGCTCAATCAGCTGCTTAGACCTTGAACTTGGATTTTGCTTACATCATCTATCCGAAGAGCTCATAAAATGCTATTTACAGTCATGAGAATTGACACAGAGTCACCCCTACCCTTCCCTCTGCTTTACATGTAGGGAAACTGAGAAACAGAGTTCTCAATAGTGACCATGGTTCTTTGGGTAGATGTGAGATATTTTATTAGGCCAACTAAATAGTTGGAAAAAAGTTCTTTGCAAGCTTTTGGTCACAAACACCCTTCATGAGCCATACGTAAACTCTGCTGATGTTATGTGTTCTCCAAGGTAGAAAAGAAGCAAATTTACAACAAGCAGGTCTGTGAAAAAGCAAATGAGTGGAAGTTTGCAAGAGAGATAGGAGGGGTGAGGAAGAAGGGAGGGAAATGAATGAAGGAATGCAGGTGGTCAGCTAGAGGCAAATTACCTGGGGTATCGGCTATCAGGCAGATTGTAATGTGTCATTAACCCAATGTCTACATTAAGTCCATGCTTTTGTATCCAGTAGGTTGATAAAGAGAAGGCTTGTCTACAAAAGATGATTTGTAAATTCCCTTTGAGAATTAGAACTGAAAGACTGGAGAGCGAGTCCTACAAAAGTGACCACTGAATTTGGGTACCTATATCTTTGGTTTCCAGATGAGATAACTTGAGCCCGATTTTCAGAATTTCTGAGCATTGGCTGAGTCACTTACTTCAGCTGGAGCTGTTGGTACTCAGCACCTCAGAAAATCCAATTCTAAGCAACTTAAACTGATTATCAAGAAACAAAAGGTGGCAAAGGCCTGCAGCAAGGCATCAGCCCTGGACTTCAGGAGGGTGGATTTCAATGAGGTAAGGAGAATAGTTGGGGAGGCACTGAGGTCCCAGAGGAGAGGAGTCAGGTGTCCAAGAAGAGTGGTTGTTCCTTAAGGAGACTATCCTCCAAGCCCAAAGGGAAGTAAACCCAACACGGATCAAAGAGGGCAAGAGGGCACAAAAGCCCCCATGGCTCACCAAAAGCATACAGGAATGTCTCCTAGCTAAAAAGGAGGTGTACACCCAATGGAAGGGAGGGGCCATCACCAGGGAGGACTATACCTCGGTTTCTCAGGGCTGCAGGGGGGCGGTCAGGAAGGCCAAGGCAGAGATGGAACTGGGACTAGCTACCTGGATCAAGGAAAACAAGAAGTCCTTTTTTAAATAGGGGGTAAAAAGAAGGTACTGGGTAACGTGAGGCCTCTGTAAGACATGCTAGGAAATCTGGTCGTCACATTAGATGACAAACCTAACCTATTTAATCATTTCTTTGCCTCCATTTTTCTAAGCAGGGACCGGGTCACCCCCCCGCCCCACCGGGACCCCCATAGGCCCCAGGGGAGGTGCACCCAGGCCTAGGGTCAGTGAGAACCTAGTTAGTGAACTTCTGGAGGGACTGGATGCATTTAAATCAGCTGGTCCTGACAATCTCCACCCCAGAGTGCTGAAGGAATTAGCAGAAGTCATTGTGGGACCCCTGGCACAGCTTTACAAGCACTCGTGCTGTGGCGTGGTACCAAAGGACTGGAAAGGAGCCATTGTGGTCCCCATTTTCAACAAAGGGAGGAAGGAGGACCCAAGAAACTATAGGCCAGTTAGTCTTACCTCGATCCTGGGTAAGCTTTTTGAGAGAATTATCCTGGTGCATGTCCACGAGGGGCCAGCAGGGGAGATTATGCTTGGGGGCAACCAACATGGGTTCATTAGAGGCAGGTCCTGTCAGACCAACCTGGTGGCCTTCTATGACCAGGTCACAAAATCCTTAGATGCAGGGGTAGCAGTGGATGTAGTCTTTCTGGACTTTAGGAAAACCTTCGACACTGTCTCTTATCCCATTCTCATTACAAAATTAGGATACTGTGGGGTCAATACCTACACAGTCAGATGGGTCACTAATTGGCTGGAGGGCAGCACCCAGAGAGTGGTGGTGGACGGGTCTTTTTCGACCTGGAGGGATGTGGGCAGTGGGGTTCCACAGGGCTTGGTCCTCAGACCCGTGCTGTTCAACATCTTCATCAGTGACTTGGATGAGAGCGTAAAGAGCACCCTGTTCAAATTCACAGATGACACTAAGATGTGGGGGGAAGTGGGCATGCTGGAAGGGAGGAATAGGCTGCAATCAGACCTAAACAAGTTACAGGGGTGGGCAGATGAGAACAGGATGGGTTTCAACACTGACAAGTGTAAGGTGCTGCACCTGGGGAGGAAGAACCAGCAGCATACCTACAGGCTGGGGAACTCCCTTCTCGCCGGTGCAGAGGCAGAAAAGGATCTTGGAGTCATTACTGCTGCCAAAATGAACATGGGCCGACAGTGTGGGGACACGGTCAGGAAGGCCAACCACACCTTGTCATGCATCTACAGATGCATCTTGAGCAGGTCCAAGGAGGTGATCACTAATCAGGCCACAGTTGGAGTACTGCATCCAGTTCTGGGCACCGCACTTCAGGAGGGATGTGGACAGCATAAAGAGGGTCCAGAGGAGGGCTACCCACATGATCAGGGGGAAGCAGGGCAGGCCCTACGAGGAGAGGCTGAGGGACCTGAACCTGTTCAGCCTCCACAAGAGAAGGCTGAGGGGGGATCTAGTGGCCTGTTACAAACTAGTCAGAGGGGACCAGCAGGCATTGGGAGAGTCCCTGTTCCCCCGAGCACTACCAGGAGTGACTAGAAATAACGGTCACAAGCTGGCAGAGGTAGATTCAGGGTAGACATCAGGAGATGCTACTTCACAGTCAGGGCGGCTAGGATCTGGAACCAACTTCCAAGAGAAGTGGTGCTGGCTGCTACCCTGGGGGTCTTTAAGAGGAGGCTAGATGAACACCTTGCCGGGGTCGTTTGACCCCAGTACTCTTTCCTGCCATGGCAGGGGGCCAGACTTGATGATCTGCTCAGGTCCCTTCCGAGCTTACCAACTATGAAATTATGAAAAGCCCCAACATCTGTTTTAATTTACGAAAAAACAATGGCCAAAGTACTGTGCCCAAAAGTGCACAAAAAGCTCCTCTCAAATGTGTAGGACCCTTCTGTCTCCTAACCCTTAAATAGAAAATCATCCTTCCTCCACTTTTTTTCCTAAATGTTCACAGGCAATGCTCTACACTTATGTGTTACATACATATAAACAAAATAAACAGAAAGAATCAAGGTTTATTAATGACTGCCACCTGAGATTGCCGGGAATGTATCAGATCCAATGTCTCTTTTCTGAGTGTCCCCACACTGAGAAATGGTGGTGGAGGCTTGTTCCACCAACTTCAGTTAAAGTGCTCCCACCATCATTTTTCATCACAGGGATACTGATACACATAACGCTCCGGGTGTTTTAATTAAAGCCAGGTGCTCTCAGAGCCATTCTAATTAAAGCACCCCCTCCCCCTACCTCCCAGAGCACACATACATACACACCCCTAGCCATGGCCCAGCTAGCCAGCCCACTAGGGGCAGGTCAGAGCACATTAGATCCAGTGCACATGAAAGAGGGTTAACCTTTAGCATATGACTGCTCACAGCATGTGCTAACTTTAATACAATCTAACATTCCTTAAAGTTAGCACTGCTAACTCACATGTAACTACATCCTTACTTAGTGCTTTCATAGGATAGTAACTTCAGTTCCTAATTCCTTTTTTAATGAACGCTATGGAAAAATGTGTTCTTAATTAATTTAGTGATGACTTTACCATAACAAATAACCATCTATTATCAACCTAAATGACTCATTTTAGACTGAAGAAAACTAAGAAAACAAGAACGGCAAGAATAATGTTTCAATAAGAGAATACTTTGTATGTATGTGTGTTGCCTACGTAATCATCTGCAATGTGACTGATCACAAATGGCTGCTGCCTATAGGAAAGCACTTGTTCCTATGAATTTAAATGTACAGTATTCACATAATTTTACTGCTACTCTAGTTTATATATATCTGCCCTGTCCACAAGATAGAGAATTACACTAAGAACAAAAGTGGGCAATTTTTTGGCTGAAACACCTTTCAGGGAAAAATGTGTGTTCTGTAACAGTGAAACGTTTCACAAATATGTCTTAGTTTTGCCAAATTGTTAATGTTAACAAAAAATGAACATATCAAAATACATTTCATATCACCATTTGTGAAATAAAATCATGGAATTCAATGCATTTCATTTAGAAGTTTCTTTATTTTTATTTTTAATAGAAAAAACCCCAAATCCTACACTATGTGATGAAACCAGTTTTACTTATTTGCTGCAATTTGTTCTTTCTTTTTTTTTTTTTTTTACACTTAAACATGCAAGCAATTTTTCAGAATTTCCAGCAGCAAATAAGTTATTTATGCAGCTGTATACAAGCATATGAAAAGCTTGGTAAATACATACTTTAATGTCAAGAACAAGCAGTTTTGATACAGCTTACAGGAGAGTTGCAAGCCTGACCATATCTGCAACATTAAGCAAAAAACTGAGAAGAATTCAACCCCGGGCAATAGAAATTAGTTTAAGATCTTTCAGCATTAGAAGGATACTTTGGATAGTTCTAGTGTAGCTTGCTACAGCCATTTGCATTTCCTCTAGGCAGAATATCAGATTTTAGGTAATTAAGTCTGCAAATGTTGTGGAAGACAGCTTAATGTCAGACAGCAAACCCAGCCTGGATTGCATATGTCTGTCTAAACAAGGGGCTTAAAATCAAAGTGCTAATCAAGCATCTTTTGCGTAAGCAGCTCTCTCCACAGTTTACCTTCTCAGTAGAGTGATAGTTGCAGTGAGTATAAATAAGGAGCTCTCTTTTCTCTCTATGGTCTACTTGAAAATACTTGTATGCTTGTTTCTTTTTCTGGACAAAATGCTCCCAAGTAACGGAGATGGACAGAGCAAGAGAAAGATGTCCTTTCTGAAGATCAGTGGTCAGACATGGGTGAACCGAGCAGCTGCTCGGGGCCCGGACAGAAAGGGGGCCCCAGAATGGTATTTTAAAATTATTATCATCATTATCTCTGGCGAAAGGGGACCCAATATTAAAAGTTGGCCGAGGGCTGCCAGGAGTCTAGGTACAGTGCTGTCAGTGGTGTGTTAATCTAGTGGCTGTACGCCAGTAAAGTGAAATAAATTATTGAAAGTTAGGGCAGATGTGAGATAGCAAATATTAGATCCTGAAAGGTGGAGTTGATGTGATTAACTAAAAATGACTGTGTGCCTGTGTGCTTTTTTGAGTTTGGGTTGGAATTCAACTACAGAGATATACTTTCTGAGTAGGGAGGTGGGACTCCTAAATGGGACAGAATAGACAGATTCTAATATAATACATCTATATGTGGGTAAGCGGCAGATTAGGTTGGTCTATGCCATAGGCACTATTAGTGTTATTCATATTTACCATAATGAAGACTTCACAAATTTCTTCAAGAAAACTCTGCACCTACTTCCCACCAGCTCTATTGACATCTACCAAAAAACAGTGGTATGAAATGGTTGGACTTACGAAATGACTAAGAGAAGCCAAGCATCAGTTATTACTATGAGTAACAGGGAAGACAGTGCTAGAGAATGCCTGTATTTTATGCAATTAATATCAAGGCTGATGCTTTAAAACCCACTCATATGTCTTTGGGAAGAGAATAAATTTACATTGAGGAGGCTGATCTGACACATATGAGGGGGTATCATGATAATGAGTGACAGATTGCTATGAAGGAACCTAATTGAGCCTGATAACCTAGAGAATGGGAACCAAATGTTACAAACCATAGAGAAGGCACTGAAATATTTGGATTATTCCAGTTCTTCTGCTATTTCAATAACTGTTTCAAAATTTCTATTTTATATGGATTACTGCATTACACTCCAGGATTATCATTGAAGTAATTCATAAACTAAGAGGGCTACATTAGATATTTTTAAGGTATGTAAGCAACAATTTGAGGTAGAGACATTGTATAAAGGGAGAAAATTAAGCAAGTACATGTTTTCTTTTTACCAGTAACTGATGATACAACCACTTTACGGCACTCTGTTTAGTTTACAAAAAGTAATAAAAATGTATTTAATGCTGCCAAAATTAACCAGTAGGTAATGAGATAGACATTAAATCCAACACTTAGGTTAGGAAACAAAAACCTAGGGCTGTACACTGGATTTCATAAAGTGTTTTAAGATAGCAAGTAGTTCCAACTTCATTTTAAAGGGAAACATCCCCCCCTAAAAAAAATTGAAATGATCTATGAAGAAAAATTCCATTAAAATCTCAGTCATTAAAAGACTTCATTTTTTATTTAAACTTTTTTCATTTTGTATTATAACATAATCATATACATAATATAGTACATAGCAGGTGCATCTACATGTGTGTCTGACTGTGCAGCTGTTACTTCGCTAAAGCAAATACTAAATGACTTCACAGTAACTTCCGGTACTGTGCAGTCCCAGCATTGCATGGATCATTTCTGACCCTACTGCACAGTAGCAATATGCTGTTGTGCAGTAGCTCAATGCTACTGTGCAGTAGCAGCGGCATCATGGTTCATGCCCGCTGATGCTACATTACTGTAGCTCATCGCTATGGCAACATAGCATCTCATGTAGACATGCCCAGCATCTATTATATAGTATACAATGCAGTTTTTAAAAACAAATGCAACAAAATATCATTTAAAAATTAAAAATCAATTCTTTGCCAGTTTTTAAGAACATGTTAGACAAGCACTTGACTGTAATGGTTTAAACTGGGATGATCCTGCCCTGAGCATGGGGTTGAATTAGACAACTTTCTAACTCTACTTTTCTGTGATTATGTGAAGACAATCATTCTAGGTTTCATATTGAGTTCTGCTATTGACCTACTTATAACAGGATATTTTGGCACTGACAAAACTTTTTCATGAAATTTGCTTCCAAACAAAATTCTGGAAAAATTTACCTGGTTTCACAAACTATTTTGAATTAAATAGACCTGCAGGTTCTGGTGGAATTTAATTCAAACATAATTTCTCCATCTAGTTCTACAAACAGGTTAAAAAGGCTCAGAGACTATAACAATGGGGACTATATGAGCATCAATTAAAAACAGCAAAGATCAGAGGAAAATGCTTTCTCTCTTCACTTTGTTGGACAGAAACAGAAAAATAGTGATGGTGCATGTGGTGTGGATACTGCAGGTATTCTAATGATCAGTAGGATTAGCCTTTGTTCAGTTGTCAGCAAAAATGGCTCTGACTATATCATTTGGATGGTGATTTGGGTTTTGAGCTTCTGTCAAAATTCTGAAATGTATGAATCCAGGAATTTCTTTCCTGGATATCATAAATGGCCTGTAAGAATTGGGCAGATTGCTGCAAAATGAGGGAAGGGAAAATCATCTTTCTGACACATTTTCAAAGTGGGATCAGTCAAGCTGTTGAACAGAAATCTGGGCCTTTAATACATATTCTTTTGAGTTTGAGCAATCTGATATGAAGAATCTAGGGGAAAGTGGTGAGCAGAGAAGCTGTGATGTGAAATATTTTATAACTTTGAAAACAGATTTTGACAATGATCCCAGAGGTGATCCTGAGATCAGTAGAACTGAATACAGTTTCAAACAAAAAAGAAGCAGCAAGATAATTTGTAGGTGAATTTCTGATCTCACAAGGGCAAAATTTGAGAGGGCAATGGTATAAAACTAAAAAGACAGACACATGGGCGACTGGTGCCTCCTGACTCTGGGGTGGCACCAGTGGCCAATTGCCAACCAGGGGCAGGGGGGGAGGTTTCCGTAGCAGCTGATCACAAACCCCAGAAGTGCCGGTGGCAAAACCGGAAATGCCGCCAGTACTTGTCAGGGGGGTCATCGGCCAGTGCTCCCCACTCCCTGGCTGGCGAGGGCCAATCTCAGGGGGGGCATGTGCTCCCCTGTTCCCCCTGGTACCTCCCTATGCATCGCCTATGGGGAGACATATAAGTTTAAAATCTACAGTAGTATATATGTGTTAGTTTTCCTTAGCCAGCCTGGGTCTGAGAAGAAAAAACAATCTATCACAATCCATCCATCTAAAATAAATGTTAAATGTACCAGGGTGCTAACAAATTGACATTATCAGAAAATTAATGGATTGTTTCACATTTAGTAAAAACCCAAAAACTACCTGAAGATTTTTGCCAGTATTTTAATTCCTTAACTTTCACTGAAGTTGGATAATCTTAGATATTTTTGTAATTTAGAATATTATTTATTTGCAGGGCAAAGACTAACATAACATCTTGGTCCTGCTAGCTCGGTAATGTAATTTTGATGCAAATTATAAAATTTAGTTCACTTACCAATGGCAGTGTCAGCTCATCCAATTAAGTTTTCATCCTCAAGCAAAAGTCTTTACAGTTCTTGCAGAAAACAAACACTTGTCATTTAACAGAGTTAGTTTTGGAAATTAATCCTGGCTTGCCTCAGTCTCTCCCACACATTATACATTTAACTATGACAGTCAATATATTATAAATGATATTTGAAGTTCTGTATCTTGAATTGTTTTTTTTTAATTATGCAATGAAGAATGTATTCATCTAGAGCAATTTAAATATATCCAACTGAAACTCAGCTGTTTAGAAAAATTATATAGGAATAAGTATACGTGAACATGTGTATCATGTATTTACATTTATTTGTAAGGAACAGGACTGTGTAAAGATTTTTTTTCCATTATTGTATGCTTCTTGTGGTAAAGAAATCTCTTCTGTTATATAGAGTGGGTCAGGAAGTGGTTTTCCTGTCCCATTAGAAGTTCTGATTTTTTTTTCCTGATTTGAGGTAAAAAGTTTAAATCTTTTTGTGAACTGAAAATCTTTAAAAAACCCCTCATATTGGCTGCTTACAGACATGGGGGAAAAAAAACCTGGTGCTTTACTTTAAGTCAGCACACCCCCGCACCAGCACAGTGTATGCCCCAAAGAGGTATTGTGTTAGTTGAGCCTGGCTCGCCCAAGGTCCAGATAGATCAGGTGCTTCTGTATGGCTTTTTGGCACTTGTATCTAATAACTGATTGAATCAGGTATTAGATAAAAGTGCCAAAAATCTCCTCTGAAGCACCGGATCTATGCAGATGCTACAGAGCTGTGTTGAACTAACACACTGCCTCTTTTGGTAACACACTGTTTTATTTTTTTTCTTCACAGCCAATGGATTTTGTTCAACAAACCATTTAATAATGATAACTTTGAAACGTTTCATTTTCATTTTGACTATTATACAGTTTAAGTAAATTTACAGTTTAAAATGAAAAATCACTTTGACACAACATGCCAAACATTTTCATGTTAAAATTCTCAAAATGGGATTTCTTACAGCTTAAAAGATTTCCAACAAGATGCTTTTCAAAATTGCCACCTTCTCATAAACAGTTTCAGTTTCAATAAATGGATATTTTCCAATGAAAAAAAAATCATGTCATCAAAAATTCCACGCATGCCTCGTTCAAATTCTGAAAAGGTAGTGGAAGACAGGCATCACAATTCTGTTGCTTCTATCATCTCAAAATCGTCCTTTGGAAAGAAGAAAGGAAGTTTTTACCTGTTCAGTTCAGAATCAGATTTTAGGGAGTGGTAAGAAATGCCTGGTTTACAATTCTCTCCATGAGTGACCAGCTGGGTTGTGAAGTTGGGACCAGCAGTGCTGCAGCACAGGCCTCTACCATTTAGAACACATCTGCAGGTAGATGTAGCTGGCTGGCATGCTCTAGTGTGCAGTGCATACTTTGACAGATCATTAGGAAATTTTGCCCCCTCTCCTTGGATGAAGAGTCAGCCATGGTTACTCACCAGAAAGGAATTTTTTCCAGCTCACTTTATTTGGGGTTCAATTTGACAGCAAATTAGTATTTGTGCAAAAAGTAGCAGCACATCTCCTTAGCACATTAATTTGTCAGAATCACAGTACCCCTCTGGTTTTTTCTGTTGCTACTCAATTCATTCACTGTCAAATCACAAATAGTATGATGCAGAGTCAGATCCATTGACTGCGTATCATCTTAATATTATTTTCATACTTAAGGAATCCTTGGCTGCCCATTTAATCCAATATTAAATCTGTCTTGTGTATGCAGTGTAGCATAAAGCAGTCTGAGTGGAAATGAAGATCTGGACCACCTAGGAGAGTTAATGTATATAACCATCAGCAAAAAGTGGGCACTGTGCCATTCATACAACAATAAACAGTTAGTAAAGTGAGGATCAAATTTTATGTCCACCAGAGGCAAGCATTTTATGCAAGCAAAATCTGGATTTCCAAGTATGTCAATTTGGGGTCATTTTTAACATTTTTAACATTGCTGTGGAAAATAACAGTATGAACCACCTGCAAAAACCATCAACAGAAGCTGGTGAAATATACAAAGTTGATGCAGAAAGGTGCAGGTTCAAAACCAGGCAGAGCCAACATGACAGTCAGAATTAAATCATAGCATCAGTGTCAAAATACATGAACAACTAGAGTTTTAATGCAAATGGTCTAATACAGCTTCTAAAATCACAAAAAGAGGATAAATCTGATGGGGGGGCTTGAAGGCTGGCCACTGACTCTCTCTCTTTCTGGACAACATATAGAAATGCTACAGTTTTCATTTGCCTGGAAATATGATATATATCCAATGCTTTCACAACTGAGTTCAAATCTGCCAAAATGTCTCTGCATGGTAATACAGTATGGCACTTGTGTATCTACCTTAGTATCTCTTCCTGTATGTCAGCTGCCTTTTGGCTTCTGATGTGCTAACTGTAGTGTTTTGATAGCATAAGGAGTTAAGCCATCTATGTCTCGCAGTCCTTCCTTCAAATAGAGTCGGAGTTATGAGTGGCTGTTGTTTGTACATTTCAGACATATTTAGGAACTGTGCATTTTGTACAAAACTAGATAACATTGATCATTTATTTAGTCATTTGCTGATGCTGGTTATCTAATGTACTCAACAGTTCCCTAATAATTTGTTTTATTGGATTTCACAGTGAACTGCTTGATCTTTTTTCATTAAAATCATCTGCAATTTGTCAGGTAAATTATCTAATTACACTGTTTCAAGCAATAGGCTATGTTGCTTGACATACGCTGGTACAGGAAATCTGCTGTTGAGAGATGGAACAGTGTTATAGCAATCTGAAGTCTTCAGCTACCACCTTAACATTTCAATACATAGAACACATTCTTGGGAAATTTTAACTTAATTTTTGAAGTCCTATTTTGGGGAATGATGCCAAAATGACAGATCTGAAAACTAAAGTTCTCTGTGGAGTACATAACAGGAAGTAGCATACTAATAGGTGGGCAACTGGAATACTTATAGGAGAGATAGGAAGGACAGCTATTTCCATGCCTCACCAGGCCCAGCTCCTGCCACCGCCGCTGCTGCTGCTGCTGCCCAGTGTAATGATGGCCAGACTGGTAGCTACTTCTCTTACAAAAGGTACACTACAAACAGAAGTACTATAGAATTTCCCTTTGTGTACTACTGGCTGTATACACACATTCAAATAATCTGGAAAAAATCTCCGAGGTTTGCTCTCCTGGTAGAAAAAGATTATCTAGAGCCATGTTTGCAGACATTCAAATGCTGAGGCACTGAAAAGCTTGAAGTTCTGACACTGTGCAGTCAGGCAGGGGGAGGGGAATGATGGCTAAAAAATGATATTTAAAGGTTTGCTTTTAGGAACTGGATTGTGTTAGCACTAGATTCACAATCCAGCTCTGATACCCTGCTCTAAGTGAACACAACATTTAGACTGACCACAACTCCTCCAGTTGATAATAAGCACATTTTATTGATACACCATGATAGGAAATAAGATCAACGCGGGCAAAGCAAGCAAGATGATTACAACATACATTACCCAAATTCCCCAGTGCCTAGAATATACACAAGGCGAGTGGTGCGTCTGGCGGGTACGTAAATGCCACCTTGAGGTTCTTTGCTTGAATGTTCAAAGTCAGTAACCTTGGAGGTCAGGGGTCGATGCCAACTTGTTGTTCTGAAAACTACTCCTTTTGTATTCTTTGATGACTCTTCATATCTGGACATCACTGATTGGTCTCCCTGTGGTCCTCATACTGTCCATGTTCTGTTTTGTCAGCCAAAATCCTATCTTCATTAATCGATCATGTGCATGCACCTTAATCTAGTCATTTCTTTCCAAACCAGAAATCCCAAAGGTTTTTGTAAGCGAGCACTATAGCCCTGGAGCCATAATACCTCTATTATGAAAATAGTTTGGATGTTTTTAATTTCCCAGAATGTGTATGTCTGTTGGCCTCGGACACACGTTCTACCTTGAAGGGTGTGAAACTGTGTGACAAACAGGCTTTTAGAAATCAATTAACCCTTGCCATTCTGCTAGACCATTGTTCTAATACAATATCTACTTTACCTACAAGGCAGTTCCTAAAAGCAAACCTCTAAATATCATTTTCTAGCTGTCAGCTTGTAGGTAAAGTAGATATTGCATTAGGTAGGGGAATGGCAAGGGTTAATTGAGTTCTAAAAGCCTGTTCGTCTCAGTTTCACAGCCTTCAAGGCTGACAGGGTGCCTGAGGCCAACAGACATACACATCCTAAGAAATTCAAAACTTTCAAACTTTATTTTCATAACACAAATAGGCCTGGCTCAAGGGCTCCCAGGTTACAATGCCAACTTCTGGAAATCCCAAGTGTTTTTGCTTTTGAATGAAATGACCAAATTAAGGCATGTGAATGTGATGACTTTATGAACAAAGGAATATTTTGACACAAAAGAACATAGTATGATGACCCTGTGGTCATCCAAACAGCAATACCCAGAGATGAAGAGTTATCAGGGGGAGGAAAGAAAAGGAAGGATTTCAGAGCAGCAAAGCATCCCCAAGAGGGAACCCTGAGGCCCCCATAGACAGAGGGAACACCACCAGCCCATCTCACCCAACCCACTGGGGAGGGGGCCTCCAACCTCCAGGCTGCTGACATCTGACAGTCAAGAAAGAACCTCAGGGTGAAGCTTGCATTCCAGATGTACCTTGCCTCTGTGACAGCTCTAGGACTGGTAGATATAGAATTGTTTGTATTCAATAGATTTCATAGACTTCATAGACATTAGGGCTGGAAGGGACCTCATGAGATCATTGGTTCCAGCCCTCTGCCCAAAGGGCAGGAAGTCAGCTGGGGTCAAATTATCCCAGCAAGATAGGCATCCAAGTGTTTCTTGAAAGTGTCCAGAGTAGGTGTTAGCACCACCTCTGGGGGTGTTTATTCCAGGCCTGGGGGGCACAGACAGTAAAGAAATTTTTCTTTATGTCTGGCCTAAAACAGTCTTCCAGGAGTTTGTGATCATCAGACCTCATCTTCTCTTGGGGTCCCTGGTGAACAGACATTCTCCCAGTTCCTGATGCATACCCCTTATGTACTTATAGGCTGCCACCAAGTCACCCCTGACCCTACACTCTTCCAGGCTCTCAGCCTCTCCTCATAAGGTCCGCTCTCTTGTCCTCTAATCATTCATGTAGCTCTCCTCTGGACTCTGTCAAGCTTCTCCACATCCTTTCTGAATTTCAGAGCCCAGAATTGGATACAGCATTCCAGCTTGGCTGTTCCCATGTTATTTTTCTCCTGAAGCAGCCATTTTTTACTCTAGGAGAAAAAACTTGAATATCTGTATATTCATGGCTTCTCCTGGGACAGCAGTGACTCTCCCAGGAGAAACTGAATGTCTGTAGGAAGCCACTGCATGTTAGCTTCGAACCTGAATGGGAGAGACTACTTCCAGTAATATATCACCCATATCACATCCAGTCGTTAACTTCTCTGATAAAACTGCTAAATATGTAGGCCAATATGGTGATTCATGAGTTTTGTTGTTGTATGGCACTTTTCTACAGGGAGTGGGTTCAAGATTAAGGAACCTTTCTCCTCATAGCAACAACCAATCATAACAGTTTTTTTACTTTGGCTAGTCAGAATTTAGTAATTACTTTTCATGCAAAAAGAAAGCCATACATGTTTTTACTTTTGAAAAAGGAAATCATTTTCCACAGAAAACTACAACCTGAAAAGATGTCTAACAAATATCTAAACAGAGATTAAAAAAATTCACATTTGCACCATCTCAGCCCAAAATATTTCAATGTTAGTTGAAATAGAGAAATGAAAAATCAAGCTGACCCAACCAAAACTGAAATTAATGTTGTTTTTTATGAATTTGTCAGATAACTTAATTTGATTTATAATAAAATCGATGCATAATGTATATTGTTTTACATTGCAATGTTTTCTGTTTGAAGGAATGCTAAGCTACAAAACAGATCACCTTAACAAAATTAAAAAATAAGCAAAATCTGTAAGTGGTTAAATTAAAAAAAAAACAACCCCAAAATAAAATACTAAACCATCACTCAAACTCTCTAAAAGTGAAAACTTAATCTGTAAGTGGAAGTCAGGGGAGCTGAAGTTAACTAAGGATTCAAACATAGTAGTTTCAGAAATACGAGCAGACCAAAAAAGGGGAATTACTATATTGTCATTTCTATTGTTGTTTATGTCTAAAAACCAATCAGTGGTTGAAAGGAACACAATAATTTATAAGTCAGGTGCTGTCAAATCCTTATGGGTCTAAATTGGTGAAACTTGTCCCCATTTTTTTCTGAAAGCTGATGAGAACAGCAAAAATTCCATTTCAGGCCTGTCAGTCATAATAAGATGCATTATGCTGATACAATATAAAAACAAAAATGGAAAATACAACAATAGCTACTGAAAATGGAAGTGTCCTTTACCTCTATAGAACCCCTTATCCTACCTCACCAATATCTGTGTTAATGAAAATAGATCTGAGAGGTGGAATATTTGTTATGGAAGCCAGTTAACAAAAAAGACTCGTCAATTTGATGGAAGATGTTATTTGTGCAACAAAACCAGAGCATAAAGTAATTTGCAGGCTCAGGAAGGTTCAGCCCTATTCCCCATGTCTGTGTGTGGGCTAGTACAGTTTAGGGACAGATAACAGCTATACTTACTCCATGCCATAAAATCAGCTCTCCACCAACCACAAGCAGAAACTTATCCAGACAAATGGATAAGTCGGAGGCCTGGGCTGTGGAACATCTGACTTTTGTCCTAAATCTTGTCCCAAATATATCCTACTGTGGGTTAGAAACAGAACTGGTCAAAATGTTTCCAGCTGACAATATGTTATGATGAAAAATTTACTTTTTTTCTCATCATTTTGTGATGTATATATATTCTAAGGGTTTTTTTCCCAGTAAAAGAACACATTTGTATATATTTACACTATAATATATATTGGCTGTCAAATTTTATTTGAATGTTTTAGTACATATTATCAATTGTAACCACTGTTACACTAGTGTATAGGAGCCATTCTCTGATGAAGGGGATGTGCTCCTGGTTTATTTCTCCAAAGACCGTACAGGATTATGTAAATCAACCAATGGGATTGTATTTTAGATAGCCAACAAATTCTTCATGAAACAGTCGATGAACCAAGAAGTGGGTGATGGTATTTTAAATTCTATTTTTGTAAGTGATGAGGCATTATAGAAGAGTTGTTTGTAAACAAGACATTTTGAAGAGAATGATCAAAAACTGATTAGGTTTAATTTAAATGTAAGAATAAAACTCAGTTCCATAACTCAGGTTTTATATTTCAAAAGGTCGGAGCAGTCTTGATGCATGTGTATAGGCACCCTATGAAGGAAGAAAAAAGTGAGCTGAGCAACTATTGGCCTATAAGTCTGACCTCAATAGTATAAAACCCTTACATTTTGAAGGAAAGGATGATTGAAGATATAGAAAGTATCTTCAATATAAAAAGTGAAAGGGAAATGCAACATTTTTTCCAACCAAAAGTAAATAGTACCAGACTAACCTGATAGATTTATTTGATAAGTATTAATTTTCTAGGCAAAGCAAATGTGGTAATATCCTTTATCTGAACTTTAGAGAAGAAAATAATACAGTACAACATGGGAAGCTTAGTTAAATTGGAAAGAATGTGGATTAGCAAAGGAATTGTGATATAGATATGCAGCTCACTCAAGGTGAGACTGCAAGAGCCAGTGCTGGACAGGGGAAATATCAGGACAGGAAGAGTTTCTTAGTCACAGTTCAAGGGTCAGTCTTGGGACTGATCTTTTTTAATATTTTCATCAATGACCGTATCAATATTAGGAGTGTGTCAGTGAAATTTGAAGACAACCAACATTAGTAGGCATTATCAGTACAGAAGAAGATGAGTTATCCACACAGGAAGAATTGGATGACACAGAGTAGAATAACACAAAAGGGCTGAAATTGAGTACAAACTGTAAAGTCATGCCCTGGGGGACTAATAAAAAACAATTGCTATAAGGCATGACTCATCATTTGTAAATAAAGAGGTGGATAAGGAATTGGTTGCACTTGCATATCACCTGATAACCATCAACTCAAGTATAAAAAAGCCAGAAAAATGGCAGTACAACAGGGCTGTTCAGATCACAATTTGATTTGGAGAAGAGTCGGCCCAATTTGGAGGCAGAATCTCTGAATCGAATTGCTAGAAGCTTAAAACTTTCCAAATCAATTCAGAAAAGATTCAACAATTCAGACATTTGGAGAGCTGTCTTTATGGGGAAACAGAAACTTAGAAGAGGGAGGGGAGCAGGGTTGAGGAGTCAGATGTCCGGCAAGTTGCATTGTGTCAGGATTCCACTGTCTAATCTATATTGAGTCCATAAGTTTCTGTACCTAGGAGGCTGATGAAGTGAAGTTCATAGGCCTACCTGTGAAAAGTGGTTTGTAATTTGTTCCCTGTCAGGATCAGGCCTGAGAGACTGGAGGCAGAGTGTTTTTTGGTGAGGAATGTACCCCCACAGGTAGTTGGGTATTCTTCTCTTTGATAGATTCTGGAGTGCAGTTTGGGTGGGTACTGGAGAGAGTTGGCAGGTTTTGTGTTTTGAGCTGTAGGAAGTTGGCTTCAGTTCTGGTGATGAGATTAGGTGCTTGTTTGAATGTACAAACCGCATTTCAGAGCTGGGCCTATGAACTGCACTTCATCAGCCTCCTAGGTAGTAGGTACAGAAACTCATGGACTCATTATAGACAGTGGAATTCTGACACACTGCAACCTGCCAGACATCTGACTTCCCAGGTACCTCTGCACTTTTACCTGCGCTGCTATATCCTCCCCCACCCCCACCACAGCCTGTCCCTCACCCCCTGACACCTCCATTTCCATTTTCACTGACTGGCTTTCTTGCCTGTATTGCAGGCCAGGCCAGCCCCTAGCTTCTTTACTATTCCTTCTATCCAGGACCAGGAGATACACCAACTGCAGGTCCTTCCTCAGCCTGACATAGGGTTTTTCAACCCAAAAGCTTCCTAAGATATATTTCTCTAACTATTCTGTTTTCTTCATATTAAACATATAAACATAAAAACACAAGGTAAGCCATCACACATCATGAGTAACATATATCCAACACAACACAACATTTTTACTTCTTGCTGTTAATTCCTTTATAAAAAGAAAGGCTTTGTGACAGTTTAGCTTGGCTACCTTAGATGCTACTGGTGATGACTGCTGAGTCACCTATGTGATTTTTACCTGCTGCTGTTTACAGTGGTGGACCAGATCGAGGCTGTAGGGGAGGAGGAGACCTCACTAGGGCACACTGCTGTGTTGTGCAGAGGCCCCAGTGCAGGAAGGGTGCATCTGAACACACACACACACAGTGTCACCCACACATGTCATGAGTTTTGCCTGCCTGCAGCCAGAGGTGCAGGGCCCCAGAACCCAGACTCCCCCTGCACCTATCTCCTTGCTGGCAGGCTTTGTGGCCACAGCAGGGCCTAGCAGCCAGGCCTGCAATAGTTTTGGCCCCTCCCTGCACCCTAAGAGAGACATAGTTGCACAAGCATGCATGTCACGAGTTTTGCCTGTTAGCAGCCAGAGGTACAGGGCCCCAGAACACAGACTCCCCCTGCACCTATCTCCTTGACAGTTGGCAGGCTTCATGACCACAGCAGGGCCTATCAGGCCTGCAGTTTTCACCACCCCTCCTTAACATGCACACAGTGTCACCTGTCACAAGTTTTGCTTATCAGATTTTTGAGGTGCAGTTTCCCAGAAACCCCTGCACCTATCTCCTTGAAACTTGGGAGACTTTCTGGCCTCAGCAGGGGCTACTGTCCCTGCAGTTTTTACCCCACTGTGGCTTAACACACACACACGTGACGTGAGTTTTGCTTTTAGGACTTTGGGGTGCAGTTTACCAGAAACCCCTTCACCTATCACCTTGAATCATGGCAGGTATCATGCCCTCAGCAGGGATAACACTCCTGCAAATTTCATCTGAATCAGCCAAAAAACAACAGAGTTATAGCTATTTCATTGATTCCTCATTGTACTCTATGGCCGAATCTCTGAATCTCTCCAAATTGACTCCGAATCTTCCAAAGCTGATTCGACCGAATCAAATTGGAAACACAATTCAAATCTCTGAATCAAATCTCTGGCATCTGAATTGGCCTAATCCAAATTGAATAGTTCCTTATTTGCACAGGCCTATAGTGCAATCTTAGGATGAATCAGATCTATTTCCAATAAGGCTGGGGTGGTCTCAATGCCATTTACTTGGCCCTACTAGAGACCTTACCTGAATACTTTGTACAATTCTGGTCACTTATTATTTAAACCAAAGGGATGATGTTGGCATAAGAATAAATGGCTATAAGCTGAATATTAGGGCTGTGCAAAACTTTGGTCGCTGATTCAATTCGGTGGAGATTCGGCCTGATTCAGCAGCCAAATTTCCAAATCTGAATCGAATCAGGAGATCCTTTAATCTCTCCGAATTGAACTGGAACCTTCTGAATTGATTCAGAGAGATTCAATGATTGGGACGTAGACACAGCTTTAACTGTTTTTTCTACATACCTTAAGGTACCATGCGGCTTGTGAATGGTGAGATGGTGGGGTAGATGCAGCATCCCACAAAAGCGTGGCATGGTCTCCAGCACACTCAGCGACGGACCTGGAAGTGGACCAGAAGCATGTCCGGTCCACTTCTTGGTCCACCACTTCTGGATCCCTGCTCCCCCTCCCCCCCTGTCCCAAGCAGAAGGCATATTATAGTTATCAGTACATTATCAGCTACACCAGCCAAAAAAAGCTGATAGCCGATAGCGTTAATTTTCCTTTTATAAGTGCTGATCCAATATGCCAGCAATATATCCTTGCACCTCTACTGAATGGTAAACTGTTAAATCCATGAGAAAAAAGTTACTAAAGTACAAGGACAAAAAAAACTTCTGAGAAATCACAAAATTAGGGATAGTTCAGAGGCCTAAAATATAGCTGTGCACCACATGCTGCCTTGCCGCCTGGCTCGGCTGCAGCCCTCCACCCTGACTCTGAGGCTTTTTCACCCCATACTTCGGCTGCAGCTCTCTGCCTCATCCCTTGGGTCTCTGTGCTGCTTGCTCCTCTGCTGCACAGCTCTGCTGCCCCTCTCCACCCCATCTCTAAGCTCCTTCAACACATGTTGCTGCATCACGAAGCTCTGCTGCCATATCCTCCCTGGAATCTCTGGCTTCTCTGCCCCATGCCATGCTGCAGTGCTACTCTTCCCAGCACTGCTCTGGCAGTGGGCCCCCACTTTTGCCCCACCATTCTTTAGGGCCATGCTGCTCCTGAAGTGGTGCGCCAGAGCCTGTTCACCACCAGCGTTCACTGCCTGTCCTAAAGTGGGCAACAGGGGAGACCATGGCCTCTTGCCCCTTCACGGCCCAAATTAGGAAGTGTGCAAGTGATGGTTTTGTGAAACAAAGGAATATGTTGACAGGACAGAAATTGGACAGTATGATGACCACAAGAAGGCAAATCAGCAATGCCCAGAGATGAGGAGTCATCAGAGAGGGGGCAGGGGAGAATACAAAATGAGAAATTTCAAAGCAGCAAAGGGCCCTTGAGAGGAGAACCCAAGGCCACCATGAACAGAGGGCGCACCACCAGCCCATCTCACCCGTCCCCCCCTGGGGGGCTGGGCCTCAACCTCCAACCTGCTGACGTTTGACATTCAAGAGAGAACTCAGAGTGAAGCTTGTGTACTGGCCAGATGTACCTTGACTCTATGAACCCAAGGCCTGGTAGATATAGAATTGTTTGCATTATTCTTATCTGGTATCACTGTGTATCAGTAAAATTCACCTATTATCGGATGGAGAGGTCTTGGTTGGTCTGAGGGTTTGGGTCTGCCCGGAACAAGGTATCTCGGTCATAAATACAGTGCCAAAACTAACAATCTACCTATTCCCTGTCATTAAAGTGGCCAGCCAGGGCCAGCTGAGGCTCCACTTCTCCCATATAAACCCCTGACCTGTAACAGGAAGTGTCAGGGCAGCAAGGCAACCTGACCCAAGACTGCTTTGCTGCTTCTTGGCTTTGCCCTCTGTTTGACCTCCTAACTTCTTGACTTGGCTTGTCCCTGCATTCCGCTTTTGGATTGGCTTCCTTAACTTGTTTGATCTTGTATTCTGCTTACTTATCCCAGCCCTAGACAGTGGCCCAAGACCTGGCTGCCCATGTCCTGGCATGATACTTCTGGAGTCTTCTGACCTGAAGTGCTGCCAAATTTCTAGCTCTGCAAGTAATCCCGCAGGCCAGATAACACTCCTCCACACTCTGGTCCAAAACTTCAGATTGAATAAATTTAACACCCTTGGATTAAATAATGTAAAGATGATTCCTGTATCTCTAGTATATTTTTTCTGGCTCAATAAGGAGATTTATAAATACAGTTCATATTTTTAGTGTAGTCATAAAAGCTTAATATCTAACTTACCAAGAACTTTTAATCATAGAAGTAAAAGTAACTTGCTATATGATATAGGAAATAGTATCTAAACAACCAGTAAATAATTTCTCATAAGCATCAATCAACTATATTTCCATTAATAGAAAATGAAAGTCCTGAGAGCTATCTTGTCAAGTGGGTTGTGAGTTCTCTGCCAACTTGTAGTTAAAAGTTTAGCTTTAACATATCCTTTTGCTGCCAGTTTGCAACAGGCAATAGATACTTCCATGAGGAGGAAAAAGTAATACTTTTTTTTTCTAAATTATACACGTTTTGTGATTATATCCTATTATAATTTCACATATACTGAGGCATAACAAGCTCCTTCAGTACCTAGGTCAGAGTGGCATGGCAGCTTTGTTGACCACTGTAGACTGGGGGCGGGGGGGAAGAGGCAAGGGGTCTTGCCTGTCCTGGCTCTCTTTACAGCAAAAACATCTGTTATAGCTGCCACTGCTGCTGCTGTAGCAGCATTGCCTCAGGAGATAGTAGTCCCATGGCATGAGCTCCTTGAGAGTTGCCTCTGGTACTCTGTTGATTCCCACTGCCCCAGATATGCTGTCAGGTACATGGTTGTGCCTGGTGAAGCAAAGACTCATGGGGGAAGCACCATTCTGATCTCTTCATTTGCCCCAGCCCCAAAGATACACTGTTGGGTGTGGAGCTGTGCCTGTTCAGCTCCAATGGCTAAGAGTCCATAGTGCAGGGTTCCTGACTGTCTGCCACACTAAACATTTTTGGAGGAGGCATTCTGGTGCTCCTTTATACTTGGCACTTGCTCACTTCCCCCCCCCCCCCTCCTCCCCCTGCACCCCCAGTTTTGCTACTACATGCAGGTAGTCTTTCAACAATAACATAATCAGAAGAGTTAGTATTCAAAAAGAACTAAGAGAGTTAGGACTTAGCCACTTGAGGTCTGTTTGAGCACTAACTCATCTGTTTCTAGTGTAGGCTCCTCTTCCCATACCAAACCTCCCTCTATACTCATCCAGGAGATCAGTGCTAGCTCCTCTTTCCTACCCTCTACATTATTTCACTCTTTCCCTACATTCTCTACGGCCAGCTATATGGCAGCCAGTGCTTCAGTAAAGCACAAGAATATGGGTGGAAAAGGCAAAGTACCTCTTACCCATCTTCTGCCCTCCTTATGTTGTTCTGTAAAATTAATAGGGAAAATCAGCAAAATAAAAATGAATTGTTAATTAAATTTAATTGTGTGATGTCCCTTGAGAACCACAGAGAATAATGAAAATGAAGTTAAAATTCAAGGCAAGGGTCACTTGATATCACAGAGCAGATGGCTGCCTGCAGCTAACACTCCATAGGAGAGATGGCATAATCCACAAACATCACTGCTCCCTGACCCCCTTAACACCCAAAAAGCATTTTTCTTGTTTGTAGAAAGTGTACTCTATGCAAACGGGTTAATTTGAAAAGCTACTTCCCCAGAAGAAACTCTGCAAAATCCTTATTGAGAACAGTTCATGAGATTTAAAGTATCAAAGATGGTTGTTGCAGGGGGAAACCACATGCAGAGCAGAAATAGAGAAGGACAAAACAGCTCATTTAACCAGAGAGGACTTTGGTGAGTTAATCTTAGAAATCAGAGCTTTAAAATCCTTTATGGAGGTGCAGCTTAATAAAATCAAAGCAGAAACGACAAGTTTTATTTGTTTCAAGAAGTCTACAGACCAACAAGGGGCAGGGAGCTGCAGGATCTGGTACTGGCCAAAGGCAATGATCTAGTCAGTGTCCTGAGAATCAAGGGGAAGCTGGGAGACAATGACCATGAGTTGGTCACTTTCTCTATTCACCACAAAGCTGGCAAGTCAGTAAGCAATACAGAAGTCCTTGACTTTAGAAAGGATGACTTCCACAAGCTTAGGAGGCTAGTTGTTCAGGCTCTGAGAAACCATAACCTGGCAGGGAGGAATGTCAATGATGAATGGTATCTCCTCAAAGATGCAATCCTTGAAGCACCAGGGAAGTCTATTCCAACCTGCAGAAAAAGTAGCAAAAGGGCTGGGTAACCCCCTTGGCCAAATAAGGAACTTAAGGACCTCCTGCACCTAAAAAAAGCTTATAAAGGATAGAAGATGGGAAACATCACTACAGAGGAATACTCAGCACTAGCCCACACCTGTAGGGAGCAAACTAGGAAAGCCAAGGCTGAAATGAGCTCAAACTGGCCACTCAAATTAAGGACAACAAAAAGTCCTTCTTCAAATATGTGGGAAGTCAGAAAAAGAACAAGGGTAACATTGGACCCTTGCTAAACCAGGTGGGGCAGCTTCTAACCGACACTCAGGAAAACAAAAACAATCTTTTTAATGATTATTTGCTCGGTCTTCCATCAGCCCATTGGGATCACCCTGCCTGACAAAAGGCAGGATCACCAGGAGAAGGGCAAACTTGCTCCCACCATTACCACTAATCTTGTAAGGGAACATCTTAAGAGGCTGGATATCCATAAATCAGCTGGCCTGGATGGAATGCACCCAAGAGTGCTAAAGGAACTAGCTGACATTATAGCACAACCTATGGCAAGGATATTCAAGAACTTGTGGTGCTTGGGTGAGGTGCCTAACAATCTTCCAATTGAGGGCCAATGTGGTGCCTATCTTCAAGAAAGGGAGAAGGGAAGATCCAGGGAACTACAGGCCAATTAGCTTGACATCAATCCCTGGAAAGAGCCTGTAAAAAATCATTAAGGAAACCATTATCAACATCCTAACAGGTGGAAGGAATATTCTGAGAGCTAGCCAACATGGCTTTATGGTGGGTAGATCTCGTCTGGCCAACCTGATCTTCTTCTATTACCAGGTGACACATCACCTGGACAAAGGAAAAGAGGTGGATATCATATTCTTGAACTTCTAGAAAGCCTTTGACCTGGTGTCCCATGATGTCCTCATAGAAAAATTGGGGAATTGTGGCCTAGACTATTTCACAGTCCAATGGCTGGGGAACTGGCTCCATGGACAAACCCAGAGAGTGATAGTTGATGGAACCAAATCAACTTGGTGCACTGCAACCACTGGTGTCCCCCAGGGCTCCGTTCTTGGTCCTGTACTCTTCATTGTATTTATAAATGTTCTGGACTTGGGTGTTACAACCAAACAAAACTCTGGCCTTCATCTTCCAATGCATCTCAAACAAAATCCGGGAAGTCATCCTCTCACTTTACTTGGCCTTGGTGAGACTACAGCTGGAATACTGTGTCCAGTTGTGGGCTCTGCAATTCAGAAAGGATGTGGAGAAGCTCAAAAGAGTCCAGAGGAGAGCTACATGAATGACTAGAGAATAAGAGGGCAGGCCTTATGAGGAGAGGCTGAGAGACATGGCACTCTTCAGCCTGGAGAGAGTAGGCTCAGGGATGACTTGATGGCAGCCCATAAGTATATAAGGGGTGTGCACTGGGAACTGGGAGAACGACTGTTCATCAGGGCACCCCATGAGAAGACTAGGTCCAATGGTCACAACCTCTTGGAAGATCATTTTAGGTTGGATATAAGGAATTTCTTTACTGTCCGAGTCCCTAGGGCCTGGAATAAACTCCCCCCAGAGGTGGTGCAGGCACCTACTCTAGACACTTTCAAGATACACTTGGATGCCTATCTTGCTGGGATCATTTGATTCCTGCTGGCTGCCTGCCCTTTGGGCAGGGGGTTGGACCCGATGATTGTGCGAGGTCCCTTCCAGAGTCACAGAACTAGATATAAATGTGGAGGGAAATTTGCAATCAGTAGTGAATCTTCAAAGTAAAATTAAAGAAAAGGAGCTTGCAGAAAAATTGAGATGACAGAAAATCATAAAAATAGAAATAATGTAAGAGCAAGAGGACTCTCATAAGGTGTGGAGAAGGGAGATCCTTTATCCATTAGAATATTTAAAGCAGGTATTCTATTCCTTCATACAGTTGAAAGAGGCCTCTGTCCTTGTAAACCTTGTAAATCAGTGATTCTCAACCAAGGTGCCATTAAATCCTTTTAAAGGTGCTGCAGGGTACTGCATATTGGGAAAAAAAAAAACATTCTGAACAGTTGTGGTCTTTCTGAGCCCTTCGCAACAGAAAAAAATATTTTATTGTTTTTCTGTAATCAAAACATAGTGAAAACTGAAAGCTGACATTTTCCAAGGGTTTTTCTAAGTCTAAAATATTTAAGAATCACTTTTACAGACAGAGCACACATGGCTCTCTACAGTTCTCCCCAAACAAACACAGAGACATAGTACTACTTTTGCTGTGTTTTGAACAAAAGCATCAGATTCTGAAGACAGAGATTTCTAATCCCCTGGGATTTCTGGGAGCATATAAAATACATGTGTTTCAAGATTTGTCACAGGCAACATTAAGGAGAAGGAAGAAACTGAGTGAAATTACAGCATCTCTCAGAGAATAAAATATAAGAACAGATGGGGTTTTCTTTTAAACTTATCTTTACACATCAGGAACAGCAGTACATTTTAAAGGAGAAAAACATAAGTTGTAAAACCCTTGGGAAACTAATTAATATGGAAAGCACCCTGGAATCTGCAAGACACAACACCATAATACTAAATGGTTGGGATGCACCAATAGAGATTTTCTTGGCTAATATTGATAGTCGATTATTCACCAGGCATACTGGCCAATAGCAACCTGATAGCCAATTAACAGGAGCATAACTTGGTGGTTTGGACAGCAGAGCCCTGAAGGTAAGTTTGTAGAGGGGAAGGAGTGTTGGGGAGGGGAGGGAAGAGCATGGGAGTGGGGGCAGACTAAGGACCCCATGGTGAGGGAGGGAGGGAGTGGGGCAGGGGCTGGGGCTGAGGTGCTGCCCAGCCAAGGCAGTGTGTGGGATTCCCAGGGGTGGAGTGGGACAGAGCTGTGGACGTCTCATCCAGGGGATCAGCACCCTGGCATTTAAAAATGAAAGTGGGGGTGCCTCATTTTATTAGCTTTAGTTCAAGCAACACCACCATTTTTAAGTGCAGGGATGCTTTAAGGAACGGAGCTGAGTGGGGTGAAGGTGGAGGTCAGCTGCCTGCTGTGGGCTTGGGGCTTTCCACCCTGCTGCCTTTGCCCTGGGAGCAGTGTGCTGATAGCAGTGCTTCTCCCAACCAGCAGTGGGAGGCACAACTTGCTGCCTGGCAGGCAGGGAATGTGCAGCCAGCGCCTGGCTCCTGGGGCAAAGGCAGCAGAGCATAAAGCCCCAAGCCCACAATGGGCAGGCTGCCTCTGCCCCATGCACAAACTTGGGGGGGCACATGCCACCCCATGCCTCCCTGGGGGTGGATGCAGAGCTGACCCCCATTCCATCCCCCACCAGTGCCCCCTGGATAAGCTGCTTGTGGCTCCATCTTGCCTCCCACCCTGGCCCCAGCCCTGGGGTCCCATTCACCACTCTAGCTGGGCAGTACCCCCAGTCCCAGCTTCAGCTCCAGCCCCAGCCCCTGCCCCTGCCCCACTCCTTCCCTCACTGTGGGGGCCTCAATCTGCTTCCCATGCCCCTTTCCTCCCCCAGGCACCTTCCCCTCCACAGACTTACCTTCAGAGCGCTGCTGTCCACACCTCCCAGTTGAGTGTCTGGCCACGCGCAGGCTGCAACTGCACACACGTATGTGGTGTTCAGGGGCCCCAGCCAGAAGGCATATTATATTTATCAGTACATTATCAGCTACACCAGCCAAAAAAGCTGATAGTGTTAAGTTTCCTTTTATCAGCACCAATCCAATATGGCACCAATATATCAGTGCACCTCTACTGAATGGTAAACTGTTAATAAACCCGTGAGAAAAAAGATGCTGAAGTACAAGGACAAAGAGACTTGACAGAAGTCACAAAACTAGGCATAGTTCAGAGGCCTAAAATATAGCTCTGCATAACTCCCTCCAGAAAACATTTGATAAACTATATTATAGTTCTATGACTCCCCTAGAGTAGGAGTCAGGAACATGCCAGGAACCAGTACACTTCTCAGGTGTCTATGGATTTAATATTCCCCTCCATTTGAGGATTAGGGTGAATCTGCACAGCTCAGGAAGGAAGTAAAGCATATTAAAATAAGGTGTCTTTGGGGATCCAAATGGGAGGGAAATTGGACTAAGTCAAATAAAGGAGAGGGGTGGGGGCGGCAGAGACTTTAGTAAATAAAATTAATGTTAGGGTGAGAAAATATAGAAGAATATACAAGGACCAAAATGGTACTGCAGGTATATTAGGTACACCAAACATAATCTAGCTATGCCTTATTTATTTTCTTATATTATAAAGATGGGAAGGCAGTTCCAGCTAATATATATATTCACCAGTCAGTAAGTAAGTATACCTGGCTAGACTGTATGAATATCAATATCATGTTATATATTCACCAGTCAGTAAGCAAGTGTGCCTAGCCAGACTGTATATTTATCTGTTTGTGCACATATAAACATTATATTGATAGAACAGATCACAAGTTATGAAAAGTATATATTATTTCCTTTATAAATATGTAATAACTCCAATCTCATGCCATTCTTAGTATTACTCCAGTGTTAGAGTTTTTATTTTGGTATTTTTCTGAAGTTAAAAAAAATGTTAACCCATTCCCTTCTCCCTCCCCCACCTCCACCAAAAGCTCTGAAGCCGAAAGTTTTAAAGTATGAAGTTAAGATAGTCTCAATTACACTTCCTTCTATACATTGCTAACTACAACTCTGACTATATGTGTGACATTTACACAAAATCTGCTCTACACTAGATTATCACAGCAAAGAGGCCTTAAAATGAGAATAAACATAATTCATTCTCTTACAATAAATGAAAATGAGGCACTGAACATCCTGTCTGACTGGATGGGTTGAACCAGTATGTAATAGGCACTTTCTTTTAAATACAGCTGTAATCTCCATTGTTCCAAAATCTGGGGTAGGATTATTGTGGAGTACCATCAAGCTCAGCCCTACAAGGCCAAATGAATGCACAGCACCATAAACTGACCTCAAGTTATTTATGTATTAGATTATAATATGTTTTGGGGTTGTTTTTTTCCCTGGGGACACAGGACAGAAGTCAGCTGCTGGGGACATGGACATGTATTGCCAAAATAAGTAAACAAACCACAACTGCTGTGCTAAATTGTTAGTATCCCATTTGGGGGATGAACTTGATAGAAATGGAAAAAATAATTCAGCAAAATTTCTAAAATATTCTTGAAACCTTGCTGAGTTGAGTCTACTCTAAACTTCATTCTGTCTCTTCTATCTCAGGCCCCTAGCAGATGTTATGCTTAAAATGCCATTAACCTGTTAATCACATCTTAAATAGTAACCTAGTCACACATTTAGGCAATACATGGCACAATAAAGCAGGAAATAAGCCACAAAATTATTCCACAAAATAAATGTAATAATTTTGTAGCTATTTTCCATCTTGCTTTGAATTGAACATGGGGTAGAGCAGACTGCACAGGGGTCTCACCTGGCCCTGGTGCAGTCGCCACTGGCTGACAACCAGTTGATTTTCAGCTGAATCCAGAACTGCATTGGGGCCAGTTCTGTCTGGTGTGGTACTGGATCCAGCCAACAGCTGATGGTTGGCCAGCAGGGACTACATGGGACTGGTTGGACCCTGCTGCATATCCCATCCAGCTAATGACCAACTGACTGTTGGCCAGCAGGGCCCATGTAGGGCTGGTTGGAGCCATGTTACAGTCCTGATCCATTTGACAATCTACTGATTGTTGGCTAGCAAGGGATGCATGGGGCCACTTGAGCCCCTGTTCAGTCCCAAAACAGTCAATGATCAGCTGATCGTTGTTGCCTCTGGGGACCACATTGAGGCTTGAATGTCCCTGTGACTTTTTTGCATGATCTTGAGCTCCCCCTGTAAGTAGGGCAGTCAAACTTGTGCATCCTGCCATGCACATGTGGCTTGACAGGAGGCACAATGGTTGGGATTGGGATCAGATCCTATGGTGCCTTTAAATTAATGTCTCTCTACGGCCTTATATAATTTGTATCATGTTTAACAACATCTAAAAGCCATTTTTGCAAATGTCTGACTTTTTTGCAGAGGTAGCACAGGGTTCTTGTTCCAGTAGAGTGCTTGTACAGAAACAGGGCAAGGTACAGTTCCATTATTCCACTGAGAGGCCTAGCAAAACTATCTGGCATCAGATGCTGTGGAGGGCACATTATCATAGGATTTTAAATCCCAGCCAGGGCCTTAGCTTCCTACAGGCATGTTTTAAGTGTCTCTATGGGATGACTTCTGTTGAGGGATTGATGATGCCTATACAGTCTTTCAGCTCTCAATTGTTGAATCATAGTGCAGGTTAGAAGTGACATAAAGTGGTTTATAGTTTGCAAAAATGAATTTGTAGTCACACTAACCATCACGATTCCAGTTGATGGGTGTTCTAATCATGACAGAAATCATTACAGTGAGAGATGGGCAAATGCAGGACCTTTTTGTCCCAAACCTCTCCTGCCAGTTTTGGAGTTTGAGATCACCTGGAGTGCATCTCTGAACAGCAATGTCAGGCAGAAGCAAAATCATCTTGATTTATCTCCATCTCTGTTTGTGACAAGCAGCCTCATCAAAAAAGCCAAACAATGAATATGTCTGGAGACTGAATTCCCCACCTTGTCACCAGGACCTTCTGTGAGCAAAGAGGTCATGTGATAGAAGCTGACACTACCTGTCATGTGGTAACTTGTTCTGTAGATGTAAGCTGAGGACTTCATTCTTCATGGGTTTCAATATAATGTCTTTTGCTGGCATAAAACTCATTACAAGCAAAAAGGTGTGAGGCAATGAACATGAGAGATCAAATATCTGTTCCACATACCCATCTGGTGAAATCTGAGAGCATAAGTTAAAAATCAGAGAAATTCATGAAGGGCTAGGAAGTTTCATGTACATCTCTGGTAAAAGAATGATAGCAACAGTAAATGCTTGTGGATAAGACAGATGGGAATAGCAACTGACTTTCTGATAAAATATTCAATAGAAAGATTACTTAACAGGAAAGAGTTGCTGATATAAATATGCCCGTGCTACTTTACTTTAACATGTCCCACTGAGTAGGGTTGGTGTGTTCTGTGAGCTGTAGTTAAAGACATTTAAAAGCTTTTCAGTGGTGTATAGTAAAAGGAAAAAGTATTATAAATAACTTAAAGGAACAAAGTTTTAACCTTCTTTCCCTCTGTACTTAGTTTTTTAATTCAACTTTTGGAGTGGGTGAAAAGTAAAATAAAATAGTTCAGCGGCAGCAATGAGAAAATAATCATGTGCAATCTATTGAAGCCTAAAGTATGAAGATTTTTTTTTCATTATCTACCTTATCATAGTCATCAAAATCAAAGATCAGGACAGGGAAAATCTCCAACCATCCCTTGCAAAACCATCAACCATGACCACCTCATGAACACTCAAATGCTGAGTTGCCCTTTGGTTTGAGATTTCTTAGGCAAAAACAGGAGCTGTAGGAGCTGAGTTGGGTTTTACTAGGTTGTATCCTTCCCTCTAAGTTAATGTTAAACCAACAGCCCAGTAAGACTTCAGGGTATACTACATTTGCAGAGTTCCCATCTTTAGAATGAAATGTAAAACAAAAGTGAAGGTGACTTTGCAGTTATTAAGATTCTGTAGCACTTCCAACAAGCACTTCTCACAAGATTAGATCTAAAATGATATGGCATCTCATTTCCATGCAGTTCCATGCACCAAATTCAAAATCTTGATTCAAAAGTAGCATAAAGAAAACTTCCTGATGGGGGGGGAAGGTGGAGGGGGGGAGAAAGAAAAAAAAAATCTCCTATCTTTTAAGCACCAAATATTCTTGCTTTTATTCTGCCCAGCAGTTTGACATGAGCAGGAGGAAGATGTCACATATAGTGCTGAAAAAACAATGAATTGTCCCCTACTTCTGAGTGGAAATCGATCACCATCACTAAATATTATAGATTGATTCATTTCAGGCACACATACCAGGTTTGTTATGAATGGGCTCTCCTTTAAATGGCTTGTGCTTTATAATAGTGCACACTGGATGTTTTACACTGTGTTTAAATTCTATCAATGCATTTTTGGAGAAGCACAGTTACTGTGCTTACTGACAAGTTAATGTCAGGCCAGTATTAATCCCTGTAGGTTATAGTCAGCAACTATTCCTTGACTCTTTAGTATGTGTTAGGATTTAGTGGAGGCACTGCATGCTGCAAGCTGTGTTAGTCTAAGAGTTACAGAGCCAGAGAGAACCACAGGATGTGGCTAGGCTATGTCTTTCATATACAAATTTCAATTCAATTTCAAATGTGCATGGATAATATAAAAGATAGTGTTCTTCCCTCCTAAATTTTAAACCTAGAAAGCCATGCACAGATTGGAAACTCAATGATTCTTTCTGATTCCAGCGACATTTGCAGGTATTAAAACACAATTAAAGCGTCTACCTTTACGTACTCTGATAAAGATCATCTAGTTGCAATCCTTTTTAATATAATAGTCAAAATAAAATAAAGTGAGCTACCATAATTATCTTGCATCTGTAGAGCTAAATGAAGAAAACATAACAAATATTTTTATGATTAAATCGAGCAAATACGACTCCAAATGTGCAGATAATTTCATTAAGCAGGTGCTGGGTTTTTTATAGTGAGTTATCTAACAATAACTGGACCATACATTCCTACACTTTTCTTTCATGTCCTTGAGACAAGGTATTTAGCAGAATTCACAGTTTTATTGGAGTCTGACAGACTGCACCATGAGTGCTTCTGCTATAGCTTCAAACTTGCAAACCCTTGGCTGGCAACAGTGCACCATAGTGCCTGCATCACCTCAGCTCCCATTCCTTCACTTAAAAGATATTTAAAAAATACAGATACTAATAGTTTTATGTTCAAAACTAAAACTAGTGACTGAAAAAAGCAAGATTCAGACCATACAGAAAAAAATAGTAACCTTTAGTAATCTAATTTAATAATATTAATTAATTGCCATGTAGAAATAACAGAAAAAAAGAGTACCAGTTGTCTTCAAATGAAACATATCTTGTGTTTAACTTTCAGTTTGTAAATTTAATCACAGGCATTTTTCACTGAACTGTGGGTGGAGAAAGAAAATGATAATTGCAGATAGTTTGAAACAAATGTTTTCAACTCTAAATACCAGGCATAATATGACAGGAGAATTCTCCCCAGATGCCAGCTGTTGGCACAAAGTAATTTTACAATGAAGATAAGAGAGGTGAACTGGATATGACAGAATAACGGGAAACTTAACTCTTCAATCCAAACTCAAACTGCCATAAAGATGAGCCAAACAAGGAATAAATGATTGAAACATTCCTCGCCTACCCCTAAACTGGATCAAAACATTCTTTCTTATCTTTAAGACAAGGGCTACATAGAAGGTATTAATTTTTTCCCACATTGTGTATATTTTTTGTGTACAAGTGTACATGTATATTTGGAAGAATGTGTGCAAGCAGTCAGAGGGGGCCCTATTGCAGTTAAGAACTCTGGATGGATTCCAGCTGTCAGCAAGCATTTGTCCTGGGACTGAGAGGAAATGCAAGTTGGAAAAGTAGCTCTTTCTACCGATCTAGCATGTGATCTCCACGTGTGTTGGCCAACTAGAAATAGGGAGAGGCAGATTTTTTGCTCTCCCTCCCTCACATTTATACATAAATCTTTCAGAATAGTTTGGTTAACTTCCTTCTCCTCTACACCACCAGATTCCAACCTAGCTGGCATCATAAAAGGGCCCCGGTACTGCCTTCACTTACAAAGACTTTGCAATATTTGGGCACTTGTACATGTGATGACAGTTTAGTCCTCAGGGTTTTACTCTATGTCCTCTAAACTGAAATGGTGGGTTTTTTAATTGAAACCCACCATTTCAATTTTCTGTTTCATTGAGAGGCCTGATCCTTTTCCTTTTTGTGTCAGAGCTGGAACCTGCCCTTGGCCCGGGGGATGAGCTGCCGGTGGGCTGAGTAGCCCCTGAGCTGCATGGGTCCCTGGTCCTTCCCTCCATGGTGGCAGCACCCCTAGGGCTGCCTGGGTGGGCTGCTAGTGGGCCAAGTGCTGCCCCAGCATGGAGGCAGCACCCAGCCTGCTCCAAATATTCCCTGAGCCTGCCTAGGGAGCAGCACCTGGTGGGCTTCCAACAGGTGGGCTTGGGGAACAGTTGGATTGGGCTGGGTGCTTTCTCCAAACGGGGATAGCACCTGGCCCACTAGCAGCCTGCACAGTCATCCCTGGGGGCACCACTGCCATGGAGGGAAGGACCAGGGCCCCCACACAGCTCAGGGGTGGCTTGGCCTGCCGGCAGCTCACCACCCAGCTGTGGGAGAGGTGGGCAGGCTCTGCCAAAAGAATAATTAAAAAAGGATTGGGCCCTTCTCTGCTTCTGTCTTCAGCAGGCACCTGCTGAAAGCAGAAGTGGCAAGGGAACCGATCCTTTTTTTCTTCAGAGTCTGCCCGCTTGTCCTGCTGCCAGGGGGCGAGCTAACACCTGTAATGAATCATTGCATTAGTTTGCAATGATGCAAATTCATCAACCCCCCCACCCCTCCAAACTGATGCATGCATAATATGTGATACCATTCAGACACACAAGTGACATTTTTGTCACATGTACATCATGATGACCATCACGTGTACAAGCGCATTTAGTTCTAGCCACAGTGATGGAAATACAGCAGGAAAAAGCTGTTTTCATTACATTTTCAGAATTCTATCTCTGGCCCCAATAGAGCAGTGAAATTATTGCACAGGGAAAGGAAGAAGGGATGAAAATAATTCTGGAAATGAACCTTACAGAGGTTCCAGTTGTTTTTTCTGTTACCCAAACTGGTCAAGATTATACCCACGTGATAAGTGAGTCCCATATGCATCAGCAAATTCTGGCTGGGCACTAAAGTAAGAATTGACTCAAGCCAGAAAATGTGCTTATAGCTGTATCATACCAAAGAAGTTAAGGGAAATTTCACTCCGAATTTTGGTTTTCATTTAATCCTTCTATGCAAGGGAGAGGTAGTCATCTAAAGATACGTTGCAACTATACCTAAGATATTTTACAGAACACAGAGAACAACAATGTTAGTGTAAATTACAGCATAAGATGCACCACAGAGCATTTAAAATTAGACTTGTCATGGTGGGTAAAAAGAGAGTGATGGGAGAAGGAACAAAAACAGACACTCTTAAGAAAGCCGATGTGTCTCAGAAGACCTCTAACAACATCAAAGTTCAACTGATCTTTGATTCTAGAAGATGCCCTGTGTTTTCTTACTGTCAAGGTCTGTACACAGTGGCTGCCTTTGCTGCCTAATATATGCAGAGAAGCTGACTGCTGGAACATTAGGAATTCAGAGATGGCTTACCTACATTGCCATCTACAGCACGTTAGGAAGATCAGCAAATAAGTAGAAGATAAACAAGTCAAACTGATAGTCCATTTCATACATATCTTTAAATGAATATAGTCGATGTGTAGACTTATTTGCATTTCTTATAATGTTACAGTTGTCTATGGCAATGCAGAAGTTACTTGTATTTTTCTCAGAAAAATCATTCCATTGCAATATTGCAACTCAATGCCCGTTTCCCAAGGCCATTACTTGGCTGTGGTGGAGTTCATTGTATGCTTTCCAGGTTCATTGAACTGTAGCAATGCAGCTTATTGCCTGTTTGTTAGGTTCACTGCATAGATGGACGTCATTTTGCTGCACATTCCTAGGTTCACTGCCTTGCAGTACTGCAGCTTACTGCATGGTTTACTGCCTTGTATATTGTCATTGCAGCTTACCTAGTAAAGATATTCCCTACATGTTACAAACCCCCTATTTGAATCTTGGCTCTGGGGTAACATAGTACCAACATATGTAATTAGTCTGTCAGACAATTAGCTTTGTTTTCTAATTAAGTGCTATATTAGCATTTGGTCATCACCTGGAAGACTCACCTCAACTATCATTCTTCTGGATCAAGGCAATGTTTAGCCAAAAATTGAGACAAAGGCTGTTTCTTTTTTTACTTACACAATTACTTTGGGTAAGGAATATCAATGGTGCAATTTCTTCAGTAACGTTTGGCAGTTACATAAGGATAAAGAAAGCTAAAGAGTCTTGTCAATGTTCAAGAATTCTCTAAATATACTATAAAAATACTACACTTGTCATTCTTAATGACTCTCTGCTGCCACTTATGGTGATTGGATCAACATTTACAGTTTTTCAATTGAAACCATTTCAATCTTAAAGCAAATTGAACAGATCAGAGAGAGTCCACATTTCAAAGTACTGAACAAAAGGTGTATACAGATGTTATAGTTTTGTGCAGTGAGACCCCATAAAGCGCTCTGTAGCCTTAACACGACAAATGTTCATGGCTTCAGAGTGCTTTTAAAATGACTGATTGAGTGAAAATGTAACCCTCATCTGATGTAGTATTAGATAAGGGTGCTATAAAGGCAAAACATCTTAGGTAACCCATGTACAGGCCCACCCCGAGGGCTGTCACAGAGAGAAGAACGAAAATGTCTGTCTCCTCCCTGTGCAGTGGGGGAGCAAGTCCTCCCTGCCAAATGTGCCACACCCAGCTACCCCTGCTGGGGTCTTGGGGAGAAAGCCGGGTCAGGCCATGAGGAAAAGAGGGCTCCCTTCCCCCCACCCCCATATGAGCATCTTGACAGAGACAGAAGCTGCTGCACCAGAGCTGGGGTGGGAAGAGCAGGGAAATAGAGCCACCCCGACTTCACAGGCACATCCCAGCTTTCCCCAACACCCCTGCAGGTGGCTCCCGTCTCCCCAACCCCCCCACCCATGCAAGCATCTTGCCATTGGCAGCCTTACATCTGCCATGCCTGCAGCTGGGGCAGGGAATGAGAAACAAAGCTGCCACCTACCTCACAGACCAGCCTGGATCCCCTGGAGACCCAGAAGGAATAGCTAGGGGGGAGCTTCATAGTAAGGAGTCTCCATCCTTTCCCCTTCCCCTCTAGCCACTGCTGACAGTTACTAGTTTGCAGGTGGAGAGGGGGGTGGGCTGGGAGAGGGGGGGAGGCTGGGAAGAGGACCAGTCTGCCAGCTTCCTGGGAAGCTGCTGAAGTGCCCTCACCTGCTGGCCTGGGCCAGTACAGGCAGGCTCTGAGCTCCTCTATTCCTCTACCCACATCCAACAGGTGAATGCCTTTTGGCTTCAACAGTGCTCTAACTCATGGCACTTTGTGTAAAGACCCACAAGTTACAGCACCTCTCTGACAGACTGCCTGAACTTCTGTACACACCCAAAAATTCACCACCCTGGAATTTCTCTTTAAACTCACATCTCCAACCCATAAAATCTTGTTCTAATGTGTATACAACTTTCACTTCTATAAATGAATGAGTGTCAGCTGAAGGAACTGCCACATTCACTTGTTTGAATCACTCATCCTCACCCAAAAATAAGAAAAAAAACTCATAATGTCCAGAATCTCAAAAAGGCAGTCTGGTTGGCACAATACTGGGAAGGAATTTTGACACTTGGCCTTCAGAGTACTGGAGTATAATGGGATTTCATACAAATTAAATGCATTTACTAAAGCATCAGGATTTTGTGGGGAGGTGAAAAGAAGGCAACAGGTTGTGATACAGAAGAAAGCTGAAGATAAACTTTAATACAATTATTTTTCAAGAAAGCATTTAATTTTGGGAATTTAAAAACCATCTTTTGGAGTATTGCTCAGATACTGTTTTTCAAATATGGGAAGTCTCAATTCAGTCTGGTTACATCAATCTCACACACTATTTTGAAAGGCTGCTAGATATCTTTTTGTCACCTCAGGAAGAAAAAGGATAAAAATAAAATCTCCCCAGCCTTTCTGCCCCTTTCTTTTGATACATGAATAAGCTTTCATGTTTTGAGGTATATTTTATGGCTGACTCTCATTTGGATGTTGGAAGAGCTTGTTTCCTGAACCATTCCAAAATTTGGGCTTTCATTTTATTAAAATTGACTCCTTTTTTTTCCATTTTTAGTTTATCAAGAAAATCAAAATAATTTCTACTCTAGTCATCATGAATTAAAAAAGATGTTTCTTTTTCCCTTTTTTAAAAATTTGACCAGAAAACTGAAGAATCAATTTTTCAAATATGCCTATTCAGAGGCACAGTAGGTCTAATAAACAAAAACTTTGATGTGCTTCTAGAAAGTCATTGGTCGGGTTTCAGGCTGCTAGGAAAGAAGCCAATGAAGCCCTACAGTCAAATTTACTCCTCCTGGAAATAAGGTTGCATCCATTTACTCTGTAGCAGCAATATTTGATCCTTTGATTTTATAAATCTCTTTTATAACACTATTTCTTGAAGTCTTCCTAATATTTTCCTGTATTCCTTGATTGGCAAAAGTATTTCAGTGACTAGCTTAGCGAATGTTTCATGTACTCCTGGGGCTGGGAGATTGCAGCTGCACCCTGTGGCTGTCAGGATCCAGCTGGGTTCCAGCACCAGGAGGCACTCTGGGTCCCTCACTGGGAACTTCAGGGTGTTGCTGGGACCCAGAGTCCTCACTCGCTGGACTGAAAGTCCCCAGAAGTTGTGGGGCATAGTGCAGAAGTCGCAGCCTCAGCTGGGCATAGTGCAGTCGTCAGCCTGGGAGCCCACAGCTGAGCAGGGTCCCCCAGGTGTAGGGGAGACCCTGCTATACATGCAAATTAAAGCTTGACAGCAAACAGCACTAAGGTTAGTACACATATTCAAGGTCTAACTTTATATTTGGAGCTTTTTATGGTGAGATAGCTACTTTGCACATGTACTTGGTCTCAAGGTAAATGCATAACTAACCATGTAATTGCATGATACCTGTAACATGTAGAGGTGGCCTAAAACACATGGCCCATATTGAGCAAGCATACTGACAGGAACTATTTTTCTATTATTTTTATGAAAGTATCAGAAAATTACAAACTTGCTTCCACCAGCTTATATTACCTTACAAAAGCTACATAAACTAAGAAAATGAAACACTAAGGTGTCAAAACTTAAAACATGCTGTCCCAGGGACAACGGGGCTAGAAGGAGACCCCGGCCCAGAGCCAGAGGAAACGCTCGCTTATGCTTCGCAGGAGGTGACAGCGATAGCGGCGTGCAGGCTGGGGAACCACCCGCGCGGCTCGTTAGCCACGCTTTCATACAGCTGGAGCGGAGTGACGTCAGAGAGAGGAGCCGCTTGGTGGAAATAAAACGCAGCCCTGAAGGCAGAAGGGGCGCGCTGCGGGAGGACGTGAGGCCCGGAGGGAAGCCCAGGGCCGGAACCAGGCACCCGCACGGGGCCTTTGCTGTGGGCCGGATAGGCTGCAGCAGCGCCGGGCCCCCCTCCAATCCATGCCTGTTATCACCACCCCGTTCGTGAGGTTCGCCTTAGACATCATGGGCCCAGTGCCCCACAGTAGCTCGGGTCACCAATATATCCTAGTTATCATGGACTATGCCACCCAATACCCGGAAGCAATCCCCCTGCAAACTGTAACTGCCCCGCATATCGCGGAGGAATTAATAAATTGTATAGCCCGAGTGGGGATCCCACAAGAGATCCTGACAGACCAAGGGAAAAATTTCATGTCCGGAGTTCTAAGGGTGGTATGCTGGACCCTCCAGATAAAGCAGCTCCGCACCTCAGTCTACCATCCCCAGACCAATGGGCTGGTAGAACGCCTTAACGGAACCATAAAACGGGCATTGCGCCAGTGCATACAGGAGGATCCCTGGAAACGGGACCTCCTCCTCCCCCTAATACTATTCACACTCAGGGACACCCCCCAAGAATCCACAAAATTCTCGCCATTCGAACTAGTGTTGGGGCATCGCCCGCGGAGCCTATTACAGGTTCTAAGAGAAGAATGGGAGCAAGGAGAAGGACTTGGGGATCATCATTGACCACAAGATGAACATGAGCCTGCAATGCGATGCTGTGGCTAGTAAAGCGACCAAAACACTGGCTTGCATCCATAGATGCTTCTCAAGCAAATCCCGGGACGTCATTCTCCCCCTGTACTCGGCCTTAGTGAGGCCGCAGCTGGAGTACTGCGTCCAGTTTTGGGCTCCACAATTCAAAAAGGATGTGGAGAAGCTTGAGAGAGTCCAGAGAAGAGCCACGTGCATGATCAGAGGTCAGGGAAGCAGACCCTATGATGACAGGCTGAGAGCCCTGGGGCTCTTTAGCCTGGAAAAGCGCAGGCTCAGGGGTGATCTGATGGCCACCTACAAGTTTATCAGGGGTGACCACCAGTATCTAGGGGAACGTTTGTTCACCAGAGCGCCCCAAGGGATGACGAGGACGAATGGTCACAAACTACTACAAGATCGTTTCAGGCTGGACATAAGGAAGAATTTCTTTACTGTCCGAGCCCCCAAGGTCTGGAACAGCCTGCCACCGGAGGTTGTTCAAGCGCCTTCATTGAACACCTTCAAGATGAAACTGGATGCTTATCTTGCTGGGATCCTATGACCCCAGCTGACATCCTGCCCTTTGGGCGGGGGGCTGGACTCGATGAACTTCCAAGGTCCCTTCCAGCCCTAATGCCTATGAAGCCTATGAACCCTCCCAGGAGCCGAAGACATACCAGCAGATGTTCCAAAGGAGAATCAGATTGGCCCGGGACCTGGCCCACGAGATCCTAAGAGAAGCCCAAACCCGCCAAAAAGGCCAGTATGATCACCGGGCCAAGGAGCGAGAATTTGAGCCGGGGCAGAAAATCCTGGTATTGCTCCCCACGTCCACTAGTAAGCTCCTAATGCAGTGGCAGGGGCCGTTCGAGATCCTCCGACGGGTGGGGCCAGTGGCTTATGAGGTTCACAGACCCGGACACCTTCGGGAGAAGCAGATCTATCACGTAAACCTCCTAAGGGAGTGGCGGGAACCCGAGGGATGGGCAGCCTTTTCCGAAGCCAAGAACGAGGACCTAGGACCCTGAGGGTCAGAAGGAGGGGCGGAGCCCTCTTCAGAAAATACCCCGGTCAGGCTGGGGGAGGAACTAACTTTTGCACAACAGCGAGAGGCCCAAAACCTGGTAAATGAATTCAGAGGGGTCTTTCACGAAGAGCCCGGCTGGGTTCGAAACGTGTACCACACCATAAAAACGCCCCCTGGGGCAATAGTGAGGGAGAGGTGGCGACCCATTCCCCACCATCTCCTAGAAACTATCCGTAAAGTTGAGTCCATGTTGCGACTAGGAGTTATTCGGGCTTCTAGAAGTCCCTGGAGAAGCCCACTGGTACCAGTGGGTAAGCCGGATGGATCATTAAGACTTTGTGTGGACTACCGACGCTTGAATGCCATGGCAGTTTTCGACGCATTCCCCATGCCCCACGTGGCAGAGCTGATAGAAAGGATAGGGGATGCATGGTATATATCGACCCTTGACATGGCCAAGGGATATTGGCAGATTCCGGTAGCCAAGAGAGACTGGCTGAAGAGTGCATTCGGCACCCTGTGGGGGCTGTACGAATTTGTTAGGATGCCCTTTGGATTGCACTGCGCCGCTGCAACATTCCAATGTCTGATGGACCAGATCCTGGCGCCCCACGCCAAATATGCAGCAGCATATATAGATGATATCATCGTATACACCCGGACTTGGGAGCAACACAAGAGCGCCCTTTGGGCCATCCTCACAGAATTGAGGCGTGCTGGCCTAACCGCAAACCCTCGTAAGTGAGCCTTGGCGCAAAAAGAAACAAAATATCTGGGATTCTTGGTTGGCAGGGGCACAATTAAACCTTTGGCCGACAAAGTGGAAATCATCCGAAACTTCACGGCCCCGCAAGATTGTCGCCAGTTACGGTCCTTCCTAGGACTAACCAACTATTATAGGCGATTTGTACCCCATTTTGCAGAGTTAGCAGCACCCCTGTCGGGGGCCCTCAAAGGGCAGAAAACGGGAGTAGTCAGGTGGTCTGAGGAAATGATACAAAGTTTTGAAAAGTTGAAGAGGGCATTATACGAAGATGTCAAAATTCATACCCCTGACTTCCGAAAACCCTTTATCTTGCAGATGGATGCCTCAGAGATGGCGGTGGGTGCAGTCCTCACCCAGGAAGAATGGGGGGGGCGAAAGACCCGTGGCATACGCGAGCCGCAAACTACTACCGGCAGAGAAAAGGTATGCCACTATCAAGCGCAAGTGCCTGGCAATTCGGTGGGCGGTGGACTACTTCAGGTACTACCTGATAGGCAGGGAGTTTACACTAGTGATGGACCACGCCCCGCTGAAGTGGTTAAGTACAGCCAAGTCCGATAATGCTCGGATCACCCGGTGGGCATTAGCGCTCCAACCGTATAAATTCCGCGTCATATACCGACCCAGGAAAACCAATACCGTGGCGGACTCCTTGTCTAGGTGTGGAAGTGAAGACCAGACTGGGGACCAAAAGGATTCGGTGAAAGGACGGACCGACCCCACAGGTATGACCCGGAGGGGAGACAAAGCAGCACCCCAAGGCATCTTAAGGGGGGGTTATGTCCCAGGGACAACGGGGCTAGAAAGAGACCCTGGCCCAGAGCCAGAGGAAAAGCTCGCTTATGCTTCGCAGGAGGTGAGAGTGGTAGCGGCGTGCAGGCCGGGGAACCACCCGCGTGGCTCATTAGCTGCGCTTTCATACAGCTGGAGCGGAGTGACGTCAGACAGAGGTGCCACTCAGCGGAAATAAAATGCGGCCTCGAAGGCAGAGGGGGGGCGCTGCGGGAGGACGTGAGGCCCGGAGGGGAGCCTGGGGCCGGAACCGGGCACCCGCACGGGGCCTTTGCCGTGGGCCGGATAGGCTGCAGGAGCACCGGGAGTGGCGGAGGCTGGGAGAGCTGCAGCGCCGAGGAAGAGCAGCGAAATTGACGAGGGAGGCAGTGGAGGCGCCGAGGAGGAACCCGGAGAGAGGGCTAGCTGGAATTCTGGCGAGGTAACCGGGATAGAGCCAGCAGGAATTCCGGTGAGGGAACCGGGGAAGAGCCAGCCGGAACCACCGGTGAGGGAACCGGGGAAGCGCCGGCAGAGACGCCGGCGAGGGCGTCGGGAAAGAAGCCCGCAAGGGCAAGAGGGCCCACGACGCGCAGTCCTCGGGCCGGGAACAAGGAGCAGAAGATCCGCGACCAAAGGTGGCATTGGCCGGGGTGTAGGGGAGGTCGGAGCCCCGTGAGAACCCGCCCAGGTGCGCTTTGGCACTGGAGGCCGCAGAGAGGGGGACCCCCCTGCTGTGGGCCCAGCCGAGACCTCGGTCGGCGAGTTCTGGGGATCTGCTACCGGCTCCCGAGGCACCCTCCGGGGACCTTCCTGCGAGACCGGGGCAGATCTAGTTAGCCGCCCGCTCAAGAGTTGCCCGAGAGCGCCTTCTGGAGCAGAGACGGGCACACATGCTTCAATCATTTTCCAAAGCTTTTACAAATAAGACCAACAAAACATATAGGACATTAGTTTAAAAGGGCCCACCGACAGGGAAAAGCCCCAGTTAGACATGGGAGCAGCGAGAGACACGCGGATGAAAGCCTGCTGTGCCCCCGCTCCCCCGAAGCCCCCCAGAGACCCTCCAGCAGCTGCGGAGCCCCCCGCCGACCCCCATCACAGCCGGAGGTAAGCAGGGCCTGTGGAGAGAGGGGGCTAACCCCTTAGTGTGTGTGTGGGAAGAGGCGGCTGAGTGGAGCCGGGCCGGGTCAAGCCCCGCCCAGGTCCCAACTTGGCCCAGCCCCCCAGGGAGAGATAGAAGTAGGGGGGGTTACTCACCTGTCCCCCTTCAGTAGGGCAGGGTCCCCCAAATCCCAGGCAGGGCTCCCTTTTGCCCAAGAGCAGCTTTCTCGACGGCAGGTCCACTGCGCATGCGCGCAGTTTAAAAGGGCCCGCCGACAGGGAAAAGCCCCAGTTAGTCGCGGGAGCGGCAAGAGACGCGCGGGTGAAAGCCCGCTGCACCCCCGCTCCCCCGAAGCCCCCCAGAGACCCTCCAGCAGCCGTGGAGCCCCCCGCCGACCCCCAGCACAGCCGGAGGTAAGCAGGGCCTGTGGAGAGAGGGGGCTAACCCCCTTAGTGTGTGTGTGGGAGGAGGCGGCTGAGTGGAGCTGGGCCGGGTCAAGCCCCGCCCAGGCCCCTACTTCGCCCAGCCCCCCAGGGAGCCACATGACCGGAGCTGCGCAAACAGGCACGCTTCTCTGCCGGCACGTGAGTTAGCGCGGAGTTCGCGCGGGAGGTCCCAGGACCCTGCCTGCGCACCCCCCAGGGTAGACAGTCCCAGCCGTAGCCAGCCTACCAGAGGCATGACACGGATGGGCATGCGCCGCACCCCTCGGGTCCCCTCGGGCTCTGCAGCCCCCCTCCCCCGGCACCTCAGAGACTGCCACCCAGATGGAGCCCTTGGTTCCGGCCTCCACCCAGATGGAGCCCCTGGCTCTCAGCTGCAGGGGCTGCCTGTCCCTTTTCCAGGCTCTGGGGCCTGGGATCATGGTGACCTCCCCTTGTGGGGTCTACTCCCTTTTGGGGTCTCTGGCGCGCCAGCTGGAGGAGCTCCAGGTCACAGTCCAGAGACTGAGTGCCATCAGGGACTGCGAGCAGGAGATAGACTCCTACTGCCAGGCCCTTCTCCCCCGGGGGGGGGGGGGCAGAGGGTAGACCACAGTCTCCCTCCAGGCCAAAGGAGGACTCCGGGACCTCCCGCTCTGTCCAGCCAGGGGCATGGACCATGGTGGTCAAGGGCCCTAAGGCCCGCCACACCAAGGCCCCTGCCCCACCGCAGCTGAGCAACAGGTATGCACCTCTTGCCGCTCCAGCAGAGCCTGCTGAGTTGCCAGCTCCCTCAGGCAACATGGGCCCAACTGCAGCTACCGCCCCTGCTCTCCCCAAGACAAAACGTAAGGTGTTTGTTGTGGGAGACTCCCTTCTGAGGAGAATAGAGGGGCCAATCTGCCACCCCGACCCCTTAGCCCGGGAAGTCTGCTGCTTCCCGGGGGGCCGCATCTGGGACATTGCGGAGAGGATCCCAGAGCTCCTCAAACCCACAGACCACTATCCCATGCTCCTAATTCATGTGGGCACCAAAGACATGGCTCGGAGCGCTCCCAGCCGGGTCATGAGGCGCTACAGGGATTTGGGAGCGGGGCTAAAGGGTCTGGGGGCACAGGTGGTGTTCTCGTTGATCTTCCCAGTCTTAGGCCGAGGAAGGAGAGGAGGATCCACGTGGTCAACCAAAGACTGCGGCGCTGGTGTCGTTGGAAGGGCTTTGGCTTTCATGACCACAGCCCGCTCTTTGGCGAGAGAGGCAGCAAGCTGCTGGGAAGAGATGGCCTCCACCTCTCTCCCCTAGGGAGGAGGCTCTTCTCAGCCAGATTGGCTGACCTGCTCCACCAGGCTTTAAACTAAGCCCCCTGGGGGACGGGGGCACTACTGCCACTGCTGGCCCACTGAGCAATCCTTGCAAAGCCAGCAGTTCAAGGCACTTGAGGGAGCCCACCCCTACCCCAGCCCTAGTAAAATCTGTGGGCAAGGAAGGAGACCCCCAGGGGGCACTTGCTTGCCTGTACACAAATGCCAGGAGCTTGGGGAATAAGCAGGAGGAGCTCATCCTCCTGCTCAGTGCAAATAATTATGATGTCATAGGGATAACGGAGACCTGGTGGGACTCCACCCATGACTGGACCACGGGTATAGATGGCTATACCCTGTACAGGAGGGATCGTGTAGAGAAAAGGGGCGGGGGTGTAGCTCTCTATGTTAAGGAAAGCTACACATCCCTGAAAGCTGATATTGGCGACCAGGGTGGACGGCTGGAGACCCTCTGGGTTAAAATCTGTGGGGAACGCGGCACAGGGGACACAATGGTGGGAGTCTACTACAGACCTCCCACCCAAAGTCCTGAGCTTGACCAAAGTTTGCCCAGGAACTGGCTGAGGCCGCATGCTCCAGGACCATGGCTGTCATGGGTGACTTCAATTACCCGGACATCTCGTGGGAGGATCGCTCAGCAAAATCTGAGCGATCGCAAAGCTTCCTCTCGTACGTGGATGACCTCTACCTGACTCGAGAAGTCTATGGGCCAATGAGAGGCAAAGCACTGCTCGACCTGGTACTGGCTACTGGGGATGACCTAGTCGGCAACCTAGTGATCGATGGGAAGCTGGGTGACAGCGACCACAAGCTGATCACCTTCACCATTCTCTGTAAAGCTGGCAAGTCAGTCAGCAACACTGAAGTCCCTGACTTCAGGAAAGCTGACTTTGACAAGCTCAGGAGGCTTGTCAGTGAGGCCCTAAGGGACCATGACAATGGGGAGAGGGGAGTTCAAGAAGAGTGGTTGCTCCTCAAGGGAGTGATCCTCAATGCACAAACTAAGTCTATTCCATCTCGGAGGAAAGGCAGCAAGAGGGCACAGCAGCCCCCCTGGCTCTCCAGGGGCCTAGCAGACCTCCTGAGGCTAAAAAGGAAGGCCTACAAAGGATGGAGGATGGGAGTCACCTCCAAGGAGGATTATTCTGCACTGGTCCGGTCCTGTAGGGAGCAGACCAGGAAAGCCAAGGCTGCAACTGAACTCCAACTAGCTTTGAGCATCCAGGACAATAAAAAGTCCTTTTTCAGATATGTGGGGAGCCGGAGGAAAAGCAGGGGCAACATTGGACTCCTGCTGAACCAGATGGGGCAACTGACAACTGACACCCAGGAAAAAGCCAACCTATTAAATAGGTACTTTGCGTCAGTCTTTCATCAGCCCCATGGGACGCCCATGCCCGCTACGGGGCAGGGAAGTCCGGGTGAGGGTGATCCCCTGCCCTCCATTGATGCTGACTTCGTGAAGGAACATCTTGAGAAGCTGGATACCTTCAAGTCACCCGGCCCTGACAATCTTCACCCCAGGGTACTCAAGGAGCTGGCGAGCATCATAGCCCAGCCTCTAGCACGGATCTTTGAAAACACTTGGCGCTCTGGTGTAGTGCCCGAAGACTGGAAGAAGGCCAATGTGGTGCCTATCTTCAAGAAAGGGAGGAAAGTGGATCTGGCTAACTATAGGTCCATTAGCCTGACTTCTATTTTGGGGAAGATGTTAGAAAAGTTTATTAAAGAGGCCATCCTTAATGGACTGGCTGACGCCAACATCTTAAGGGATAGACAGCACGGGTTTGTTGCGGGTAGGTCTTGCTTGACCAATCTCATTTCCTTCTACGACCAGGTGACCTATCACCTGGACAAGGGAGAAGAGATTGATGTCATATATCTTGACTTCAAAAAAGCCTTCGATCTGGTTTCCCATGATCGCCTCTTGGAGAAACTGGCCAATTGTCGCCTTGGGTCCTCCATGATCCACTGGCTGGAAAATTGGCTCCGGGGTTGGACCCAGAGGGTAGTAATTGATGGAAGTCACTCATCGTGGTGTCCTGTCCTTGGACCCATACTGTTCAACATCTTCATTAATGATGTGGACAGTGGAGTCAGAAGCGGACTGGCCAAGTTCGCCGATGACACCAAACTTTGGGGCAAAGCATCCACACCAGAAGACAGGCAGGTGATCCAGGCTGACCTGGACAGGCTCAGCAAGTGGGCAGACGAGAATCTGATGGTGTTCAATGCCAATAAATGCAAGGTTCTCCACCTTGGGAAGAAAAACCCGCAGCATGCTTATAGGCTTGGCAGTGCTGCGTTGGCTAGCACTATGGAAGAAAGAGACTTGGGGGTCATCATTGACCACAAGATGAACATGAGCCTGCAGTGCGATGCTGCGGCTAGTAAAGCGACCAAAACACTGGCTTGCATCCATAGATGCTTCTCAAGCAAATCCCAGGACATAATTCTCCCCTTGTACTCGGCCCTAGTAAGGCCGCAGCTGGAGTACTGTGTCCAGTTTTGGGTTCCACAATTCAAAAAGGATGTGGAGAAGCTTGAGAGAGTCCAGAGAAGAGCCACGCGCATGATCAGAGGTCAGGGAAGCAGACCCTATGATGACAGACTGAGAGCCCTGGGGCTCTTTAGCCTGGAAAAGCGCAGGCTCAGGGGTGATCTGATGGCCACCTACAAGTTTATCAGGGGTTACCACCAGTATCTGGGGGAATGTTTGTTCACCAGAGCACCCCAAGGGATGACGACTAGGTCGAACGGTCATAAACTATGACAAGACCATTTCAGGCTGGACATAAGGAAGAATTTCTTTACTGTCCGAGCCCCCAAAGTCTGGAATAGCCTGCCGCCGGAGGTGGTTCAAGCACCTACATTGAACACCTTCAAGAGCAAACTGGATGCTTATCTTGCTGGGATCCTATGACCCCAGCTGACTTCCTGCCTTTTGGGCAGGGGGCTGGACTTGATCTTCTGAGGTCCCTTCCAGACCTAATGTCTATGAAATCTATGAATTAATAAATTATCCAACAAATCCTTCCTTCCCTAAATTCCCATTAACTCAGAAGCCTGGACCCTTTAATTTCTTAATACTATACTATTCCCTGTTGCCTTCCAAGCTCATCTATTAACACCTATCACCCCTTATTCCATATATGTCTGGTCCTAGCCCCTATCAAGCCTTTCCCTAGCCAAATCCTGGACTGTAGTTATAACTCCACTGCCTCTCAGGCCTCATCTTTTCATCCTCCTAGAGCTAATAATTATTTCCATTTTTCTCTTTTCCATAAATCCATCACCTGCTCCTTACCTACTTCTCTTGTGTCACACCAGCGATACCACCCCAGTTTGCTCAAGCCCAAATGCAAGGCATCTTCTACCAAGAGTTCCAGTTGTTGTAATACTAAAGTTTCTTGTCTTCCACAATGCTTCATGAAAGCTCACTACAGCTTTCCATATAGTTCCTTTGTCCTTCCTCTGGGCCCCAGCCCATAGTCCACACAGAACTGCTTCTAGAACAAGTTGGCTCTTAGTATCTAGCTGCTTTGGGAGTTTCTCTGCCTTCCCTTCCTGACCATTCTAGCAAACAGACACTTCCACATCTTATGCCATATGTTTTCTTCCCAAAATCATGTTTGTCTGGGGCATTCAGCTGTTTTACATAGTCCCCAACTGTAATGGAGCACATGTACCCATACAATCCAACATATTAGCCACCAACTGAAGTCCCAGTGCTGGTTTTGTAAGCTTTTTTTTTTTTTTTTAAACACTCCCTTCCAAATTGTCCATGCTTCTTCTTGCTGTGAACCTCTCAAATGGGGATATCGTCTCCTTCTTGGCCCACGCACTAATTTGTTTTATGGTCCACCAACTCTGTTGCAGCTCTTGTCTGTATCTTTTACTGACTCACAAATTTTACAATCGTTTCATACCTTGGCAGCATTATCCAGACCCAGGACCATGAGAGTGACATTTTACATTTATTATATTGATTAAATAATATCCCTGCATACTACCAGACAAGCCCATCTGATTTGGCACCCCCTTTTATCCCATCTGACATAATTTGCATAAACAAACAAAAACACATCTGGGAAACCCCATCCTCCTTCAATTTCTCCTTATATAACATTGTTCTCCTAAGATTTTCCCTTTTGACTTTCCAAAAGAATACCATCAATTCCCATTGAATCCTACATCTGGTGCTCAATGATGAAGGGGACACCATGCCTACATACAGTATGACTGGGAATACCACCTCCTTAATTACATTTACCTGCCCTGCTATCAACAACTTGCAGTCATACCAGCTCCCCAGTTTTTGTTTCATTTTCCCTTTTACTTTCTGTCTGGCCACTTTGCCTATCATTCACATGTCTACCTCCATTCCCAATATCCTGATCTGGTCTGTTATGACCTGTAACTCCAGTTTCCCTGTTCCTTCCATCTTCCCCACCATCAGGCACTTACTTTTTGTACATTTAGTTTTGCCCTGACACCTTTTGTAGTAATTTGTATGTCTTATTGACCAGTTTAGGGACACACTGGTTAACATCATCCATATACAACATGCATTTTGCTAGTGTGCCCTTTCTTCCAGGGATTGGCATGCCTTTGATCACATGATCTGTCCTGATCCTCTGCACCAATGTCTCGATGATGCAAATGAATAGGAGTTGTGACAGGTCATGCCTGCTCTGACCTTGACTTCCTCTGTTAGATAACCATTCACTTCTTGCCTACAACATGCTCCTTTGTATAAAGTCTCAATCTAACTTAGAGACACTGGTGGGATCCCCATCTTATTCAGTGTGCCAAAAAGGAACTCATGATCCACCTGGTCATGCCCTTTTTCTAATTTAAGATTCAGGAGTGTCACATTCAATCTTCAGTCCTGTCAGAACGGATAGCTTAAGAATGGTATTTAAAAGTTTGCTTTTTGGGAATTGACTTATATAGTAGGGCTATGTGAAGCTTCGGGTGCTGATTTGATTCAGAGGAGATTCAGCCTGATTCGGTGGCTGAATTTCCAAACCTGAATCAAACCAAATCAGGAGACCAGTAAACAGGTCCAAATAGATTCAAAGCCTCTGAGTCAATTTGAGTCAATTTGGAAAAGATTCAGAGAAAGATTCAGAAATTCAGCAATTTGAGCAGTCCCTGCTTGCTGCCACAGGGAGCTGGACCAAGACTCCATGCAAGGGGGGGCCAATAAGCACCAAATCACATTGCTTATTAATAGTAGTGTCGTAGTTACTACTTTGGTGGGGAATGAGTAAGCTTGATCATTGTGGACCACCTTTCCCATGATTTTTTAAATCTATTCACTCCTTTCACCTTAGCCATTATCTTACAACCTAGGTTCAGTAAGTGGATTAGCCTTCAGTTCTTCAACTTTCTCCTTTCTCCAATAGTGTTGGTATACCTGTGTCCATACCTGCCTCCAGCTACTCCCTCTCTAGACACTCCTGGAACAACATTAAGGGTATGGGTTTAGTATGTTCAAAAAAATCTTGTAAAATTCTTCTGGGATCCTGCCATTCCCTGGAGCCTTTCTTGTCTTGAAGGTTCAGGTTGCCTCCCATAGTTATTCCAATGGCCACACCTTCTCCAGCTAATGCCTCTCACTTTCCTCCAAGCTGGTGCCTTTCCTCCTCTAACCTCACCAAAAGGAGTCAAGGGATCACTGATGTAACAGTCTGCCAATGTTGAATTTTGGTAAAACCCTTTCACCACACTCAGTATCTCTTCTGTCTTTGTTAGCCATACTCCCTTCTTGTCCCACACTGCCATAATACTGTTTTTTCCCTTCCCTTTGGGCAACTAACTACTCTTTTTTGGGTTTCCTCAACAGCCCCAGAATCAAAATGTGCCAGCACAGGGTCTTCCTCACATTTCCTGTAGGTCTCTCAGAACTTTTGGTATGCTTTCTTAACCTTAAACATTACCTCCTAGTTCAAGTTGCTTGGCATCTGGATTAGGCAATTCACACCAAGTTCCCAAACCTTCTTCATTCTCTGCAGTGTCAGCCTGCTGAAATTCCTAGCTGAGTCATTTCTAGCTTTGAAATGCCCAAGCAAAAACCTTGCCTTCAAGAGATTCTCATGCAGAACTACTTCCTCCTCTTAGCTTTCATCCATTGTTTCCTATCAGGTGCATATTGCTTCCTATCATCCATTGTTTCCTATCCCATCTCTTTCCTTGCTGCCATTCCAAACGTTGCTACTGCCATTACCACTACTGCTGCTCCAGCTACTACAAATCTTTCCTAAGCCTTCTTGAGAGACCAGGCCAACATCCTGATCTTGGCCTGCAGGCCAAGACGCAATCTGCTGCTGGGAACTGACGTCAAAACTAGATTAGGGAAGCCTATCTGATTAAGATATATGGTAGTGCTCATTGCACTCAGCCCCCCTCAGCACCAACTCTTCTTCCAAGTTATGGTGAACCAATACACAGATTACATTTCGACTTCGTCTTCACTCCCACAGCTGAGCTGTGCCCTTTTTCTCAGTTCTATTGATTCCTATTACTTTACCAACCTTAAATGTCTATCAAATATCACCAAAAGGGGACTCAAACTGTTCACCCAGAATCCCTCTGTTGCCTCCTCTCTCAGCCTGTCACACATGATGAGTGTGGCCTCACCCTCTATGAAGTGGAGCTGGACCAGGTTGCCTTATACCTCATCTGCACATAAATTTTTGAAGGATAACCTGGCCCCACATGCTGTTGCCACCTGGGCTGCTGGCCAGCTGGGCACCACCTCTGAAAAGGATTGTGCCTTTTCTTCTCCAGAGCTTTCCTCACTAAACTACTAGTAGCTGGGCTGCTGGCTGGCTGGGTTTTGCCTGGACTCTGAGGGGCCTGGTCCTTTTTGGGACAAAGACAACCCTCCAACAAATAGATTCTATACCTGGAAATTATAACAAATTTATAACTCTTCCATATGCAGAATCTTATTATTGGGAGGGACCACCTAATAATTAGGGTCATCTTATTTTTGAGTAAATACAGTAATTGCATTGTCAAGTAAAGACAATTATGCTTCCTTCATGAAGAAGTGGAGCCAGATACTTTTATTTGAAAGGATTTGCAGTTCTCACCCTACACTATTACTTCCTGAGAAAAACCAAGGGGATTGGAGCTATTGTGAAAAAATCACTGTAAACAGAACTGTATTGAAAAGAAAAGCATATACGTTTCCCTAACAGGCATCTTAAATTTCCCTCAAGGCTGTTATGTAGGTTTTTATGGTGAGGAAACAAAAAATTTGGCGGGGGGGGGGGGAGAAGGGGGGCATGAGGAGAAAGTTTTTCTAAGACAATTATAAACCTCCCTACAGGGCATATTCAGAAAAGTTCATAATTTCTTTTACCCAGAAAGTGCCCTGTGAAACCAGTTGATCACAATCCCCCACCACACCACAAAAAAACTCAGCAATATTTTATACTGGATACCTGTGAAAGTGTTTGTGTTAGTCTCCTTTCCTGAGAGTAGAGAGGATTCTAGTGAACTCACTTGTTAAGGAGGATTGAGTAAGAAGAATCGGACCCTTAATAATGAGACCCAGCTTTAGACCCTAGTACATCAGTGCTTTTCATCTTCAGTGCAATTGTGCATATTCCTACCTATTATGTCTCTGGGGCTGCTTTAACCCCAACACCATTAAATAATGTGAGGCAGAAAACCCTCAATGCTCAGTTGGAAAAGCAGTACAGTTTTCCAAAAACTTAAGAATCAAAGCTGCATTTTTTCTTAGTCTATCCATTTATCCGTTCTTCTTGAACTGGATAACGGACCTGCATGGATATGTCAGAATGCCAGAGCTTCATCTTCATTAGTCCACCTTCCTTTTTGCTTCACCTGTTTCTTTAGAATAAGCTAGTTGCTGAGGGAAGCTTTATTAAAAATGCTGAGAGATTTTCTTTTGACTTTTCTTCTGACCTTAATAAGCTACAGAGGAACTTTAGATGAGATAGAGAAAAATTTAGAAAAAGCTGTTTTAAGTATATTCCCCCTACCCTCCTCCTTTCCCCTGATGATTCAGACCTATTCTGCATGTTCTGAACTAGCTTTGTTGTGGAGGAAAAAAAAATGTATCTAGAGCATGCCATCAGCCTTTCATAAGGACACACAGAATAGAAATATTGGCCTATCCCCAGTATGTTTTTCTTGCGATGTAACAGAAGCATTTTACAGGAGTTATTGTAATTAGAGGTAGGAATTTTGTGGGTGTGGGTGTGGAGGCCAACCATATTTTTGGAAAATTTACTATTGTCCCAAAATGATTCACCAATTAAACTTGAATTCACTGAACAGTGTTAGGTTAAAAAATGGTGGAAAGGTTTACAGAACAAAAGGACTTGTTCCACCTTTCAGCTCTAAATCCTAATAGTTCTGGGTTTAGAGTATTCACCTCTGATATCTGAGAACAATTCCCTCCTCTGCTTGAAGGGATGTAATGCATAGTTCACTCTCCCAGGAGAAGGCCGTATCTACCATGCTCTCAATCTTTTTTTCAACGCTCTTTGACCCAGTATAAATAATTAAACATTCACTGGAGCAGGCAATAGAAACAAAATGAATGAGCTAACTATTAGACTGGAGTCTACACTAAAGAGTCCTTCCCACTCTTTGTCTCAAGACTATTTAAGTGTTTTATAGATCAGAAGGGACTGAGGGAGCACCACCAGCTCAGAATACCCTGCAGCTTAGTGGTTAGGACACTGTCCTAAAAACAGCAGTGCAGATCAAACACAGGGAATGAACACAGATGTCCTACTATTTGAAACTGTTTCAAATGTATAAAATATTTAGTCTTTGAGATAAAAAAGAGGAAAGTAAGAATTGGAATTACCCCATTTACCCTGAAAGTTTCCAGTCCCTGCTCCAATGATTTTTTTTTTTTTTTTTTTTTGGTATTACTATTCTATTATATACTAAGTGGAACAGTTTTTAACAGGCAGGACTGAAAACATCCTACCCTAGTATACCCAACAAAAAAACTAAGCTTGACTGTCCTGCATCCTGGTTCAGTGCTCTAACTCCAAAACTACTGGATAACAGAAACAATGCCTCTTAAGTTCTGTGAAGCTTGCTGTCCTTTGCTTTTTCCCTCCCTGCAGTCTCTTACAATAAAACATTTTGTTCTGTGTCTAATGGGATGAATTTGGGAGGATTTCCTTTTGGAACACAGACCTAAAAGTGACTGCCTATACAAGGGTGTAGGTTGTATCCATGTTGGTCTAAGGACATAGGCAGACAAGGTTCTTTGGGTGAATCTGAGATCTTTTATTAAACCAACTTAAATAGTTGGAAAACAATTATTAAGCAAGCTTTCAGGTTATAGACATTGGATTTATGACACATTATAACCTGCCTGACATCAGACTCCCCACTATTCATCCCCCTTCTCTCTCCCCCCACCCCCAGCCTGTCTTTCACCTATTGACTCCTCAATCTACATTTTCACTGACTACCTGTGTTGTATGCATACCAGACCAGCCTCTGGCTTCTTTACTTTTCATTCCAGCCAGGAAGAGCACACACCAACTGCTGGAACTTCCTTAGCCTGACGAAGGGTTTTTGAACCCGAAGGCTTGCTTAATAATTGTTTTCCAACTATTTAAGTTGGTCTAATAAAAGATATCAGATTCACCCAAAGAACCTTGTCTGCCTATGCCTATACAAGGGCTGTCTAACTGGCAGTCCTCTTCCAGCCCACTTCCAGGCTCAATGTTCAGCTCTTGAGTTACTGCTGGCTACCACTCCAGCTGCAGTGGTGGCCAGGGGTGTCTGAGGCAGGACACTACAGCTGGAGTACAACTGGTAAGTTCGCAGATCATGTGGTGGTGAGATGGGTGAAGGGAGAGGAAAGGGCTCATGCAACAGCAGCAAGGGTGGTGAGACTCAGTCCACATAGTGGAACCTGTGTAGTGTGCAGCCCCAAGGCATGAGGTAGATGGCTTTAAGGTAAGTGGCTCAGACCAGGAGTCCTGCTGCTGCTGGGCTATATGAAACAAGCAGCAAAAGGCGTGGCAGAAAGGCCCTGGAAGTATAAGGAGGAGTAGCTCCTGAAGCATAGGGAAAACTGGATCCCAGAAACTGACTGTGAGTAGGACCAAGTAAAGGATAGAGTTGGGTGAAGTCCTGACACATTTAGGAGGGCATGGGGTGAGGCCTGAGTGAGAAGACCCTCCCTCCCGGTGAACTGAAGGGACCATAAGGAAACCCGATAATAGGAGCTTGAGCTAAGTGGCATGGGGCAGCTGTAAATGCAGCAGGGAGGTTTCAATTAACACTCTTGGGGGCTGACAAGCTGCTTGGGATTGATTTGGTGGGTGGAATGGGTGTTTGCAAAAAGCAGGATGTGAGGGCCTGAGAGAGGAGGCCCTGTGATATGACAGAGGGGAGGAAACTAAAGTTTTTGCCTTTCAATCAGACTAAGGGCCTGAATGCAAATTAGTAACATCAAACCACAGCAGATGAGATAACTAGGCATTTGTATGGGTGGCTGAGCAGGCAGGTGGAAGCTGACTTCTAGGGGGCAGCAGGTAGCTCTAGGGTTTCAGCACCTGCCCTGTAGTTGTTTCCAAATGCATGCACACACTGAATCACAATAGAATCTTCTCTTGATAATTAGTCATCTTAAAGGGCGCTGGCCTATGCCATCCATAGGAACCTGACAAGAAAGCTGATTCTAACAGTCTTGGATAAACTCAACTTTTCTCAGTTCAAGGAGATGTAGATAATCAACTATGCCATTTTGCAGACTTACCTATTCTTTCAATGTGATGTGAAAATCTTTGATTTTTCCATCATAATTTCTCTGAAGTTTTGTTATAAGAAATTGTACAGATAATTGCTTTAAGTACAATCATGCAATTCTGATACAGTAAGTCAGTGGGCATGTTTACACATGCACACTTACTGTACAATAACCTAAATTACTGCACAGTACATGCGTGTGTCTACACATGCATGCCTGTACTGTGCAGTAACTATGATGACTTATGCAAACTTGGGCATAAATTTGACACTGGCATGATGTAGGTAGTAAATTTACACCCAATTAATTACTGCACAGTAACACATGTGTAGATGCCTTACTGAGCAGTAATGCAGGAGCTTCCCACCTGGGTTTACCTAGCCAGTAGTGGGCCAGCTGGATCCCAGCCCCAGGGCTCCTACCTGACCCCCTGTCCTGCTGCTGGGCTGGGCTGCTCTCTGGCAGTCCCTAGCCTGCAGCCATTTTGTGTGCCTTGGGGCACACACTCCAGAGATCCAGCAGGAACTGCTTGTGCCTACAGCACCCCAGCAGGCCCTGTGTGCCCCCCTGGACAGCCTACAGGCTGTGTTTGCTGGGTCTGTTCCACTCCAGAGATGCTGCCTGGCCACAGGTAAGTGCTGCCAAGGGTTGTAGTTTGCTGCACCCCTTTCCCAGCCCTGTGCTACCAGGTCCAGCACTTGCTCAGCACTGCTGCTCACCTTCTACCTGTCTCTCTTTGCAGGTGAAGCATCTCGGCCATGTGGCTGCAACTCCCTGGCTGTTCTCCTGTTGGGGGTGCTGCTCCCAGCCTTCCAGGGCTGGCATCACAGGGCCAGCTGCATGGGAGCTCAGTCAGCCAACATGGAATATAATGTCCTCCTCCTCTCTCAGGTCCAGCCTTGGCCCTGTCCATGTGCATTCACTGGTATGGAGCCCTGGGGTCCAAACTGGACCCAGGAGGAGGTGCATGACCTTGTGGCACTGTGAGGTCAGGAGGATGTCCTGAGGCAGTTTGCCCAGGGCAGACATTTGAACACTCACATTTATGAGGCCTTGGCAGCTGGGATGCATGCACAGAGCCACTCCTAGTTGGCATGGCAATGCTACATTAAAGTCAAGGACCTGTGTGACACTGAGTGACCATGACCAGCCACAATAATCAGTCCAGTGTGGCCCCCAGGGCCATGCCCTTCATATGTGGGAGCTCACCCACATTCTGGTGCCCTGGGAGCCCGCTCCCTACCTTGACACATCCAGTGACATATCACCAGAGGAGCAGGCTGGGTTTGCCTCACACCGTCATAGCTCAGGGTCCTGATCCAGGAGTACAGGTGTGCCCAGAATACCAGCAAGATCAGCCGCAGCAGGGTGTAGTGGCCTGGGCAGCCCTCCACCTTCACAAACATCTCATCATGCACTGCCTGTGGCACATGTAGCAGGGGCACACCCAGGGTGCAGTGGCAGCATGGCAAGGAGCCAGCCCTGGGGCACCTCCCCAGAGAGGCCCCCATTGGGGGTGGTGGGGGCATGGCCAGCCCCTCACCCCAGTTGTCTGGGAGCCCTGTGAACCCCAAGCCCAGGTGCCAGGGCCTGGGCAGAGGGGTGCTCAGCAGGGGCTGGAGCTGTGGCAGCAAATGCTGTCAGCAGCCTGGCCTGGCTCACCCTGGGAAGGGGGCAGGGGAGGCAGGTGACATGCCACCAGCCCATCAGGAAGCAAAGGGGGATGGGGGGGATGGGAAACACCCACCTGGGCCCAGGCCTGCCCGGGGAACAAGCTTACCATGGTCCCTGGGCACCTGCATGCAGCCGATCTCCAATCTGAGGCGAGGCAGTTCAGGGCTCCTGAAGCAGAGCATTTTATTTGCCTTTGTAAGGCCAACATCTGGGCATGGGGGAGAAGCTACAGGGGCCCTCAGGACCACTGCTGTAGGCTCACTACCACCAACTGTTGGAACTGCTTGGAGGCACCAGCTGCACCAGAAGTGAAGCCAGAATGGGACCTACCTGCTCCAGTGGCTGGTGGTCACAGTGGAGGGCTGGGGGGTGAACCAGCAGGTGTGATGGGCAGAAGATATCACCTGGGAGGCTGCCCAGGAGGAGGTGCAGCTGCAGGCATGCCATGCCCACTCACCTGAGCTGGTGGCTCTGGAGCAGCAGTGCGTGGAGCTGCTGGAGCAGCAGTTGATTTCACAGGGCCACCCAGGGGAGGCTGTGCCCATGCCTGGCTCCCCCTGCCCCTCCTGCCCTGAAGGGCCCTGGGGTCCCACCCACAACAGGCCCCTGGCAGCACCCTGGAGCAGGCCATGCCGTGCCTGCTCACTACAGGCATCCCCAGGCTTTGCCGCAGCCCCTGGACCCACAGGGAAACTGTCTGCAGCCGGGGTCCTGGCTGCCTGCCACCAGGATCTCCCTGGAGGCAGCCCCACCTCTCAGTCCCTCACAGATGGACACAGGGATAGGGTCAGCCATGTGAAGTATCGGTGAAGTTTGGGGAACGGGGTTTTTATTGTTGGTGGGTGGGGAGGATGGTGGAAGGGCACTGTGTGGGGGCAAAGGGGGAGGGAGCTGTGTTTGTTTGGGGGATGGTGTTCTATTGCGGGGGGGGGGTTCTGTTAATAAAATGTGTATGTTTTCTCCTATGTGTGTGTCCTACAGTGGTGCTCGGGGGGTGGGGTCAGGGGGGTGTGAGCAGTGGGGCAGGTGGGCTGAAGCATGGAGTGTAGGAGGAAGGGTAAGTCAGAGCCTCCCACAGCTGGTGCCTTGGGCCCGATTTTTGGGTGTGTGACTGTCCTGGGGCCTGGGAAGAGGGAACTTGGTGGGACCAATAGGGCCAGTACCCTGGCCAACAGCAGCACAGGGTGCTAGTCATTGCTGGCAGGGGCTGGGCTGGAGAAGTGGGGTGCTGGGTTCTGCTAGCAGGAGCAAGGACAGAGGCAGGAGCTGGAAAAGTCATGGCGTGGGGAGGCAGGGTGGGCAGGGAGGGAGCTACCACATGCTGCCCCTGCACTGGGCACACAGCTCCCCATCAGAGGAGGGGCTAGGCAGGGATCAGAGGGCAGGGCTGTGCTTTTAAGATGACTGCCAAATGCTGGCAGCTGCCTCTGGCCTCAGCATGGCTGCCAAGTGCTGGCAGCCGTGTGACCAGTGGCCGGCACTCTCTCCAGTGACCACAGAGATACATGGCAGGCTGCTCTGACTTGGGACTAAATCTAGTCCCAGGTTGCCTGCATGTGTAGACGCCAGCCTATTCCTGGAGCAGCAAGAATGCCATTCCTATTCCCGGAGCAGCAAACTACTCCCCCAAATTTAATGCACTTAAATGCATGTGCAGACAGGCCCAGTGAGTACAATTTATGCTTGGAATTTTTATAATATATTTTTGTCTTCATTGTAAATGTCAAAAAACATCCTTTACTTTATCTCAATATGGCATGGAAAATATAACTCACTAAGTCAAAAATAGCTTCTTACTTAGTATTAGTCCACTCATAGGTTTTAGTTATCATTACCAATCCCTAAGTCACAAATTCACAAGATTTAACTGTTTTTAATAAGCAACACCATCCTGGGGGCATTAGGTCTAAAAGGTACCTCTATGAAGCCAAATTCCTGCCCTTCATTCTCTGCACCCAGCACTGCAGAGAGGACAGTAGGAATGTGCGGCCAATTAGTAGAAAATCCATTGGACTGGTGGAAGAGTAGTTCAGATGTCTCATTACAGCTCCAGAGACATGAGTTTAGACATGTTCCAGACATATGCTAAAGGCCCAACTGGAAATAGATATGTGGTAAGTCAGGCTGTGAAGTCAAAGGTGGATCCTAGCCACATCACTCCCCTACACCACTGGCTGCCAAACACAGTGTACCTTACCCATGCCAGGCCAATGGGCTGCTAGGTTGTGGTGGACCTTTGATTAGGAGATTCCCTTACCAGCTAAGCTGCCTGGTGCACTGTGGGGAGGGAGCCGCAATTATGGTCAGTCTTAAGTCCTCATCTACCACAAAAATAGAGACTAAGTTAGCAAACAGAACTCATTAACTCCTGTTTTCCATATTCATGGCAAGTGTAACTCACATAGGAGTGTAAGGTGATTATCATTCTCCAGTATGAGTCCAAGCCACCAAGAAGATCTAAAATACAAACTTTTTAACTCTGCCAGGTAATATCAAACTGTAGATGCATTTGCCTGTGAGCACTAATTACCTTGTTTTTACATGTGATTATAAGCCAGGTGTAGGTTTTTTGCTCCTGAGAGAGGACCAGTGCAATCACTGATGTCTCAGAGCTCAGGCACTCTTGTAGAAGATGGCTGCTTAAAAATCAATGTGGAGGAGGAGTGGGGAATCCAATCCATGCAAAGGGTGAGCTTTATTTGGTTTCAGTAACCAGCAGTTACCAGTAATTGGCACTTTATATCAAGGGTCCTACTTCACACTGCACTTCATTTAGACCTAATAAGATGAATATTAAGTAAATAGCGAGCAAGCATTAAGAACATCAATTTATTAAAGTATCCCAATTATGCACCACAGAGATTAGAGTCATTTTTGACTAATTTGAAAAGCACTGCAAATTCCAAGCATAAGCTATATATTTTTCGTTCTTTGCTAATCTGATCAGAATGATTTTTGAATGGTTCTCCTAGTGGCAAATTGTTTATCCCCTGTAACCAGTGCAAAGGATGGCTTATAGAGCTACTGACTCAAGTGTTGGATATGATCACTTCATGGATCCCCTGCTGACTACCAGGATTACAGCATGGATCTCACAGTAAATGAAATCAGACTTAGTGCCCACTGAATCTTAGGGCCTTGCTAAACATTAATTTTAGGTGACTCTTGGAGATCTTAACCTCTGGATTATCAACCCATTAACACCACCAACTAGTTTTAAGCACACTTACAAGGCTTAAAGTTATACCACTTCAGAGCAGGTTTATCTCTGAGCCATGTTATGTCCTATTAACATGTGGCCATTCCCCACAGATGAGCCACCCAAGGTGCAATCCTCCAGCATCCCAGGATGCAGTGTCCCCTCCTCCACCGTCCTGCTCTGTGTGCACAAATTTTCCACCCCCTGAATTCTACTACCCAGGGGACAGTTCTGGGACTTTGCTTGGAAAGTTCACCAAGCAAACTCCCCCTCCCACCCTGGGGTGTGATCTTACGACCCCCAGGGGTACAACCTTTTGTAAACAGCTTGCAGAGGCCATCCTAGCTAGCCAGGTCGCAGGGCCTGGACAGGCCCAGGAGTGGGGTCTACAGGGAGTGGGCTGGAGCTAGGGCCGGGGCCTCCTTCCTGGGCAATAACTCCCCCAAAAGTGTCATCTCTAACCACTCCCAACCACTCTGGAAAGCATGACCAGAGCCCCCCCTACCCCAAGCACAAATTATTAAAATATGAGACCTTCTTTAATTTACTTCCTCTTTATTTCTTTTTTAAATCTTTTTTTTTTAATTATTTTTATTTTATCCTTCATTGGCTGGCTGGCTGGCTTCATTTCACCACCTTTCCCCCATCCCCACTTCAATTACACACCCCATTTCATTACCCACCCCTATCCCATTAAGTTTCTGCCTCACAGTTTCATGTTTCTGGGTGCAACCCCCTCTCCCCTGAAGCAGGGATAGAAGCCTGTCCTGGTTCCCAAGCTCTGTAGTGGCAACTCACAGCTGTATCTCCTTGCCTGGCCCCTCCTTGCCAGCCCTCTAGTGGCAAGTCACAGCTGTGCAGGTAAGGGACAGTCTGAGAAGGTTATTAGCTCTAAGATGTGACTGCTCCAACCTTGAGCTAGCACTAACACCAATCAACATTTGAGCAGTTGAAAGTGCAATTTGTAACAAAGCCTTTGTACTAGCCTCCATTAATTTTGCTTTGTAAGGCTCCAGCTCCTCTTCTGAGAAATGTTGCAGCAGTTTTAAGAAGAAAATTAGTTGAGGGGAACCTGGATTAAAATGGCATGAGTTTTGTAGTGGTACTTGAAGAGAAGCCTTTCTTCCCAAATTAGGAAAAAGGGAATTTACTTTATCAAACAGGGCCCTGGCATTAAGATGGAGTATGCCTATCTCTTCTTAAGTGAACCACTGTATTGGAAAGCTAAACAGATTTCAGTAATTTCTCCCACTGGCAGAGTCAACCCATAGCATTCCTCTCTTTGTAAAACTAACTGGATTTATAACTTGTAACTGTTGCCTCCCATGTTGATTACCCACTTGAAAGATAAAGTGAAGCTGGAGTGACCTGACCCTTCCAGGATGCAAAAGCCTGAGTAGAGTATATGGGGTTTCCCACTCACCAGTGTCCCCTCTTAGCCTGGTTGGTCATCAGTCACTTTGCTGATGCCTGCCAAGAGTTCATTCTTACAGTCATCATCAAGAACACTAATATTATAGGCTAGAACATTGATTCACCACTAGCAATCACAAAAGGTGAAAATGTATTGGATGTTGTAAGTACATTTATGTACGCAGAGAATGGATGATGGCTGTATACTCAAGGACCTCTAAGCAAAATGGACATTTGGAAAACATGAGGATGGATTCAGATTTCAAAGCCTTCTCAAGTCAGGGATGTTTGGATTCTGATTCTTAGTTCAGGACCACTTAGAGTTAATGCAGATGTTTTGAAGATGTTGTTAGGGATGCTGGACTCTTGAACATGACCAATAGTGCTTCTGTGGCCATTAATCTTATTACTGTGTAAACATTTTGGGTTTTTTTTAAACTCAGAAGTCTGCATTTGTTTAATATATCAGTTTACAGACATGCTGCCAGCAAAGCGTTATCTTCCTTTGGAAGATTAATTTCTTCTTATTAGCTCTTCAGAACATTCTACACTAGCAGTTCATGTCTCTTTGAATCATCTAAAAAGCACAAAGATAAACAACATCATAATGCATGCAATTGATGTTGGTCAGAAGAGGCTTTTCTGCTTCAGATTTACAACAAGTTCCATCTTTCTATGGAACTTATATATACACATATTTATGTATGTTCTTTGCTTCTATCATAAACTTTTCTTATCCTGAGCAGTATAGTGCTGCAATCTGTGCAGTAGCTCCTACTTTCCACTCCAAAGAAAGCTGCACTGAGGTGGGAGATCAAGTAATCCCTCTAAATAGCTGGGTCAGCACTGTAGGTCCATCAGGATAAAGCAGGCAAGTCAGGAGACAAAATACTTTAGGAACTGCTTAGTCCCAAGTTGCCACCAGTCAGGGACAAGTTTAGCCTAGTACCTATGGCTGTGGCCTAAAGCTTCAATTCAAGATTTCTAACGCTTTTCACACAGAGTAGTGGAGGCATAAAAAAAAAGTTTCTAATGGACATACGAGTGCACTGCTTTGGGGTCAAAAAGTGCTGAAGTAAAGCAAAATCAATGCCTATGCAGCACTTCAGATTCCCTATGGCATGGCATGTGCTAATAGACCAGAATAGTGGGGTTGAGAGGAGGAAGGAGGTGGGGAGGCAAACATAGCTTTATTAAAGATGACTGTTTTTGCTAGAAGAGGAGAGAGGAAAGGGAGAGATTAGTGGTGCTGCTGACTGTGCACAGAGAGAACAGATGTTGGAGGTTAATGGAGCATTAGGAAAAAGAAAGAAAATGAAAGTCTCCTAATACCTGGCATGATGATTTGAATCACAGGATTCTTTACAAAGATGCACAAGGTTTATTCTCAGTTGGAAATGTAGAATGAGGCACTGCATGACCTCGTGTAGCATAAAAGTTTTTAATAGGGACATACAGGGCTCATAGGGTGCCCTCCCTAAATTTGTTTCTTCCGAAGCAAACATTTGCTGTTATCTATCAAGGATTTCCCAAATGTAAGCATGCATGACCTGCTCCCCTCCAAAGATAAATGAATTATTTTGTATAATGAAGTAGAGACAAATGTCAGAGATACATAAATAAGAGATAAGAGATATACTTATATTCTGTTATTCTTTGTTGGTATTTTTCCTTAGAGCACAGGATGGAGGAGTGTAACTAGGACAACTACAAAGCATAGGCATAAACATATGTTTGCCATTTTAGCACCTATAAACTACAGTGCAGGGAGTTTCAAAATGCTGAGTTTATACAAATAATCTTTTATGTTACTTATTAAGGAACTTATACCATCAAACTCCAAACTTTTATGTTTTTTCTTTATTTGGTACAGACAGCAAGTATATGTAAACTACTAGACTAAGAAAAGCATATTTTAAGGAAAAACATCACACGGAGTTCATTGCTAACAAAAGGAACTGTGTCCTGACAGAACTGAAAGCTAAAATTGGTTATAAAAAAGAAGATGCATATCACAGGAAGTAGTGGCATAAATCTCCTCTGACTGCCTCTAACTCAGGTACTTCAGTAATCGCAGCTTTGAGGATAAGTGACCGTAAGACAGTCTGTCTTTACGTATGAAGTCCAGTTATCTCAAGAACTACTTTTGGGACACTGGGAATATCCTAGTTTCCTGTTCATCAATCAAGAAGTTTCATTTTACAACCCCAAAATATCTGTTTAAGGGGTATTTCTGTACCAAGAACAATATGTGTTGCATCTAGGAAGAACAGTCACTCTAGTAGAATGGGCATCCATGCTGAAGAGCAGTGTTTAAAATAAAAAGTAAAACTGAATGACTTTTTGCATGATTATTTTATGACCATAGCTATATCATGATAACTGGGTTTTGACTTTGAAAGCATGGTCATGCTACTTCATTCCTTCTGGTTGTTCAACTACACCAGTGATGAGATCATTTAGTACTTTAACTGTCTCTTGAGATCAATGAAGGCATCACCTAAGATGGGGATTCATTCTATAGAATGAAGGGATGTGTATTCTACAGAGTGCCACTGTTCACTTTCGTTCTACCCAGATATTTTCACGTTCAGCTCAATTAAACATCTAGCTCATTTGGGAAGAAGTTTTTGGTGAAACAGGAAAAAAATAAGGTTGGACTTTCAAAGTCAGTTCTCTTGGACCTGTTTCAGTCTATATTACAGAACATGCATTTCCTTACCACTCTTTTTGCACTTTCATAGAATCACAGAATCATAGAAAGTTAGGGTGGAAGGGACCTCAGGAGGCCATCTCGTCCAACCCCCTGCTCAAAGTAGGGCCATCCCCAACTAGATCATCACAGCCAAAGCCTTGTCTAGCCAGATTTTGAAAACCTCCAAGGATGATGCTTCCACCACCTCTTTGGGTAACCTATTCCAGTGTTTTACTACCCTCCTAGTGAGAAGATTCTTCCTAATATCTAACCTAAACTTCCCTTGCTGCAACTTGAGACCATTGCGCCTTGTTCTATTGTCTGCCACCACTGAAAACAGTCTAGCTCCATCCTCTTTTATACCCTGCTTCAGGTAGTTGAAGGCTACTATTAAGTCCCCTCTCAGTCTCCTCTAAACTAAATAAGCCCAGTTCCCACAGTCTTTCCTCATAAGACATGTTTCCAAGACCCCTCACCATTTTTGTTGCTCTCCACTGAACTCTCCAATTTGTCCACATCCTCGCTGTAGCAGGGCACCTAAAACAGAACACAGTACTCCTGATGTGTTCCACCAGTGCTGAATAGAGGGAAATAATCACTTCCCTTGACCTACTGGCAACACACCTACCAATGCAGCTCAGTATGCCGTTAGCCTTTTTGGCAACAAGGGCACACTGCTGGCTCATATTCAGCTTATCATCCAGTGTAACCCCCAGGTCCTTTTCTACAGAGCTGCTGCCCAGCCTGTACTGGTGCATGGGATTGTTCTGTCCTCGTCATAGGACTTTGTACTTGTCCTTGTTGAACCTCAAGAGATTCCTTTTGGCCCAATCCTCTAATTTGTGTATTCTGAATCCTAGCCCTAGCCTCCAGCATATCTACTACTCCTCCCAGTTTTATGTCATGTGCAAACTTGCTGAAGGTGCACTTTATGCCATCTTCCAGGTCACTCATGAAGACATTGAACAAAACCAGCCTCAGGACTGACCCCTGAGGACCTCCACTTGATACCAGCTGCCAACTAGACATTGAGGCATTGATTACTACTTTCTGAGCCTGATGCTCCAGCCAGTTTTCTATCCAAGTTACAGTCCATTCATCCAGCCCATACTTCCTTAGTTTTCCTGGGAGAATGTTGTGGGAGATCGTATCAAAAGACTTGCCACCAGTCTCCCTGCATCTACAGAGCCAGTCATCTCATCATAGAAGGCAATCAGGTTAGTTAGGTATGACTTTCTTGTCACTTATACACAACTATGCTCATAGTCTTCAACATTATGTTATGACTCATGGTGCAGGGCATTTTTCTATTTTATTGTATATGATATTCATGCTGTGATCTCTTGATTATATCTGATTGTCTGGATGAGCTTTCCCATACCTCTGCATCCCAGTGATTCACCAGCCATTTCCTAACCTCAGCTGAAAACAAATAAGGACAGGGCTTCATTTAGCGACTTAACAAGGCTGACTTAACAAATCTGCCAAATGATACCAGCTAAGAAACTGGCCACTTTTTCCCATTGCCACCCTCTAAATTTACCAATTCTTCTGCCATTATTTATTATTTAACTTAGTGTATTACTTAACTATGTAAAGCATCTTGGGGTTTCAGTGTACAAGAGTAAGTGCATATAAAAATGAAGCTGATTTACTGCATTGACACGTTTTACCTGATCTGATCCATCTGATGAATAATTATATAAAACAAGGCTTAAAATATGAATGCTAAACTAAACACCTTATGTTGCTTGTGAACTTATAGTGAACTTATTTCATTAATGAAAAATCCCTTAAGATTTTGTCCTTTTTCTCCCTCTAATGTTTCCTTCTGTTTTCTTCAAATAGTTTTATATCTTGCTGTATCAGGTATGTCTGTTTGAACAGTTTAATCCTGTAGCTAATGATAAATCAAAACTTTTAAAAAATGAACACAAATAGGAAAATTTTATTCTCCTTTACAAATTATTTTTTGAACCAAAGCCATTTCTTACTCCTAACGGAGAAGACATATCTATAATTTCTTTAAATTCCAATTCCAACATAATGCATAAAAGGAATTAATTGTTTACAGTATAACCTCCAAAACTAAACTGTGATGTGTTGCAGTATACTAATCTAAATGTATTTCAAGGGCGCACACAACAAAGAATACGAGTTCTTAATGATCCAAGGAGATCTAAGTATAGTTAATAGAACAACATAGAAAAGGAAGCTTAAAATCTTGGGATATTTAAAACTGTGAACAGTAACTGCATGTTATTTTTATTGTATTAATTAGAGAAAGATCCAATCCAAAACTTGAGGATAGATCAGCACTAAATGAAAGTTTCATGTATGTAACCTATCTCTAGCAGAAAATCTACCTTTTGCTAAATCTTACTAATGTGCTGAGTTTGCACCAGTAGCATCCTGCATCCATCAGTTTCTAAAGCATAGTGATACATTGTAGAAAACCATCTCCTTTGATATATTTTGTGTTCCGCTTTGCTGTTCTTGGGAAAGAGTAAACAGAAGATCCCAGTCAACTAATAAAAGTGATCCCACACAGAGATATGCAGTCACTCTTTTAGTGCTATTCAGGCTGCTTTAATTTATCTTAGACTCTCAAGGTTTTTTTCACTGTTAGGAGTTGAGAGTCATTGTGTTTTTCTATTTCCAACCCACATAATAGCCCCCAAGCCTGTACAGAAGCAAGCAGGAAAGAAATTAAGTGGAAAGTTACAAAAATTAGGGAATCTACTTTATCTCTACAAAATGTCCTTTGAATATAGACTCTTAGATTCCCAGATTTTTTGCAGCTAGAGGTCTCGAGCAGCTCACTGTCTATCAAAAATAGCACCAAGTGGTCAGACAGGTTGATCCCAACTGTATAAAATACCCTAAGGGATGGACTCTCACTGTCTTTTTCTCATGCCATTTCTTCTACAATAAAGTAAGAAGGTAGTTTTCAAACTAAACTCCCTCTCCTGGTATTGTTCTAGTTATTAAAATTCCCAGGAGTTACTTTCATGCTGCAATATTTTCCTATATTTATAGAAGAGAATAATTGCTTTCCTTCGTTCCTAGGCATTTATACCATATGCCTTATTAAAAAACCCAAGCATCATAATAGTAATATCTCAGTAATGTTAATATTGCTAGGTAAATGTTGCTAATTTTTGTGGCTGCTGTATTTGTTATTTCCAGGAAAGATCACAGATTATTTTTAAGTAAAGCCTACAGAGGTCACATCACATAAGCTGCCTTTTGGACTTCTATATGAAAGATAAAACCAAGATCCTAAGTATGTGGGATCTTTATCAATAAGAAGTCATTTTCTGCAGAAGTATTAGTATTAGAAATTCATCAAGGCTAATCTAGATAACTACATTCTGGTGACATAAAATCTTCCCTGCATTGCGGTTGAACATGATAGTGTTTTATTTTCACTTCCTGTCCCAAACTTGTTCAGCATTGCTCAGAGTTAATAAACAGTTGGTTCCCCCCCGCCCCCCAACACAATAGGTAGCTGCATTTCAGTCATGGATGCAGTGATACTTCTTTCTCTCACTCTCCTTTTTCTCTGAGAGAGAAAGAAGAGACAGAGAGAGATGTGTGTGCCTAGCTCCTATAAACCCACACTGGAGTCTATATAGTTTTCTTTATTGTGCTTTGGCTTTCCATCCGGTTGGAAAAGAGTATATAAAAGGGAGAGATTAATGTATTATCACATTCCTTAAAGTAACAAAATAAATAATTATTGAATGGGCTTGGGACACAGAACTGGCTGTTTGAAGGAGGCAATGTGAGATAAAGAGGGGTTTTCCATCTCCCTTGGCTTAAAATTACTTCTTAGATAAAAACTGCAGATTCAGGAAAAAAGTTTAAACTGTTTGTTAGTTTTCTCATATGAGCTCATACATCAACTCTGATGGAATGGAGCTGGCTTGGTGGAGTGTATCATTAGAAGTCTCTCTCTCATATACCTTACTCCTCCAAAATGCACAGTTGATTTTCCACCTGGCACTGGAAAATCTCTGCGTAGGGAGTGATTACTGAGAAAAAGCTGCATACGGTGGGGAAAAGGGAGATACAGTGCTGTGCTTGTCTCAGATTTGCCAGGCACATTTTATTTTTGATGGAGTCATATAAAATGACAACAGTAAACAGTTAAATAGCATAATACATAAAACATGAAAAGTGGCCTTAAAGAGTGGCTTAGATTAAGCAAGTGCTAGAAGGTTAATATCATATCCAAACTGCATTGTTAACATATTTTATTTGCTCATAAAGATCTCTTCACAAAAAAACAGTAGAAAGAACATAGACCTATCCATTCTACACATATTTTCCCTAATTAAGGCACTAGCAAATTCTACTCAGTTACTTTTCTGAAAATCCTCTCACAAGTCAGTGGAATTGCTCTGGTGAAAGTGGAATTGCCCCAACTTATTTACATAGACATAAAATCAATTTTTTCCTGTTACACTCCAAAAATGACACTGATTTTAGTGTACCTGAGTATAAATGAAAGAGAATGAAAAATAAATGCAAACTTGTTGTATCCATGACATATTCACAAGCCACCAAATCTTCAACACGGCCACCAGTGAAGCTTTGCTTGTTCTACGATTATAGCTAATACACCTTTGCTGAAGTGTGGGCAGGAAATTTCTTCCCTGAGGACTGTATTGTAAAAGTATGCTAAAGGTAATACAGAATAATGCAGCAACTCTGGTTTTAAAGAGAAAAAATACCCTTACCAACAATCAGAAGCCCTTTTATTGTATGATGTATCTAGTTAAGGATGCTTTTAGAAAAAGTACACAGGAAAGGAGGCTGAGTATTTCTCAGTTCAGATAGAGACACAGCCAATCCCAATGAGACCAGAATTCAGTAACTCCAGAGAAGAACTCTAGAGATTGCATTTTAAATTCACCCTCTTCTTGCTACCCACTCAACAATGTCAATATGCATCTCTTTTATACATTCTCACACCATGTGCTGTCTATCTCCAGAGAGCTGAGAAAGTAGAGCAGCAAATGAAAGGCTTCTGCTTGAGCTCCTTGACCTTCACTGAAGCTTTGTCAGGCCTCTGAAGCAACTAAGTTTGGAACACATGGAACAGCTTTTGAGCCATCCTCAGACTTTGTGCAAATACTGCGTGGGTTTGCAACCCCTCAGAGTGAGCCCCCACTGTAAGACATTTCTGCTATTTGTGCCTGCCCTACACTTCACACTTTTGCACACTGCTTACTGATAAAACACAAGTGAACCAAAACTATATATGTTTGAGAACAGATTAGGGAGCTTTGGGACAGGCTCGGAGGAGTAGAATAAGACAAGGGAGCTGGCAATAAGATCAGAAATGGATTATTTATTCAAGCAGACTCAAACTTAGAACAGTGCCACAATGATGTTGTTCTCACTTGCCCCCACCTTTCACCTGCTCCTAGAAACTCCCTCCAGCAGACTCTCTTTTGGTCTACCCAATTAGCAATCGATATAGCAACATGCATTGCTGGCTGCCGCTCTCTATTATAGTCATCTTTTGTAAGATGAAATCAGGCCAGTTTTATAGGTCACATAATTTATTTTTTTTAATATCATCCAAGCAACACGCATTGCTTTATGTGAACATCAAAACATGGATCTGAAGCCTTTAAACCAAAATGAGGCTTTGGGGGATGAAATGGATACAGCTGGGGGTGGGAAACAAACACAGATTTCTACAGCTCCATCTCTAATTATGAAGCATCAACCTAAAATCCTCCCTAGCAGGTGAAATAAGGAAGTCTGCCATGGCAGCAAGTGGCACTGTCAGTCTCCTTTTAAGAACTGCATCATCTGCACACTGTGCTGTTTAGGATAGGGAGGGAAATGGGAGCCCTTGTTCACAGTTGGAGTCCCAAGTGAGAAAATTAACAAGTAACACGCATTCATACACAGTACCAACACTTCACAATGAAGGAGGCTAATAGCCCTCTCACTGAGCTGGCATAATATGTCAGCTTGAATTTACTGCTAAAAAAAAGGCTAATAATTCTGCTGCTGCTGCTACCTCTGCTTCTATCCAGTTAAAAAGAAATCCGAGGGTAAGAAAAAGAAAAACAATCCCACATGTGTGGCAGTGAATTGGAATGCAAGTTAATTCATATCTTTAATGAATGTTTTCAGCAGCTTCTTCCCTGGCAAAAGTAATAGATGAACAATTGGCTGCAAACAGAAAAATAACTCATCCTGTGTATTATGATGCGCAAGCTGAAGTGCTAGAGCATAAGACAGCATGAGCTTGGCATAGGCAATGTTATAATGAAACCCTTGTGTTGTAACTTTAATGCTCACTGCATAAAAGAGACTGAAACAGGGAGCCAGAAGGCTCCTGTTACTTTAAAAGGGAAACTGTAGCAAGCTTAGGGAAGGCTGGCAACTAGGAAGCAGGCTAACCAGGAGTGTATAGACAGATTTGTAGCCAGCTGCCAGCAGTAAGTTGCATAGGAGAAAACATCTAGGCTGCCCAGGGGGCAAAGATGCACAGAAGCAAACATCTAGGCTGCCTAGGGCCTGCAACTAGTTCAGCTAAACAGCAGCAGGGAGAGGAAGGTTGATTTTCAGGCCCTAATTTTAAACCTCTGTGTGTGGCTGGGGAGCCACCTGACCCGAAGAGGTGGGGTTTAGACAGCATATAAGCACAGAGTGTGAGCTAGGGGCAGGTAGTCTGGTCTTGGAGGCAGTAAGAACTTTGCAGCAGGAGGGCTGTTGGGGCTGACCAAGCTGTTCTGGGACTGCAAGTAAGGTGCTTAGAGGTGGTGGGGAAGTATAACTCTGGATGGGGGAGAGCTATGTGGCACAGCCAGGGAGCTGTTGTTTATGCCCATACCCAGTATGGGAATTGTTGAGTTATAGTCTGGAGGCTTGTGTTGTGGCTTATTCTGGTGGATTGAAGGGAAGGATGAGCTCACATAGTGTTAGAGGGGCATGTAGTATTTTGAGTCCTTGCCAAGGCTATATAGCCCACAATGTAGGTAGACAGTGTTTGCGGGGGGCTAACTCCTGGAGACACAGGCAGCTGGAAGCTGAGAGGGCTAAGGGCCAGAGCTCAAGGGGGCAGAAAGTGGGCTAGGGGCCCATAAGCAGAACCAGTGCCTGCAAACTAAGTGGGTGAAGCCAGGGCTTGGGAGTATTAGATCAGGGCTGGACTCTGGAAGCCAGGTCTAGGGCAATGGGCTTAGGCAAAGAGCCTAGCTAGAGGAAGGGGAAAGAGCCCAGGAAGTCTGAGGCCCCAAGAAAGGTGTAGAGGCCTCAGGTGACCTGGCATTGGCTTGGAGCAAAGTGTTCCACCTAAGCAATGACTGGCAGCATCTGTGAGGCATGGGCATGGCTATAGAGAAGGTTACAAGCCATGAAATTTAGTCCTTATAGGCAATCGATACATTGGATCACTGATGAGCTAGGAGAACCCCACCCACCACCTGGGGACAGGACAGGGGCCAGTGGGGCTTGGGAGGAACCCACAGACTAATAGAGGACAAAGTCTGACCGTGGGGCAACCTTTTGGAAACTAATAGTTATGTCAAGGTGTGGCAGGCAGGAAAAGAGGAAGGGTACTTTAGGAGTCCAAGCACAGCAGGAATTGCATGGGCACAAGGGAGTGTCACAGCCATGATCCTGTTACAGGGACATCTAGGACTCCCTGCAATGCCTAAGTGATCTCTGTGCTATGCTGCAGGTGATGGATTATTGATAGCTTGGACCAACTGGAATCTGGATGCTGCTCATGTGAGAGGTTATGTCTCGCATGGTCAAAGGTCATGTGAGAAAGGCATGTGGGTCCCAGAGCTCTTGGTTATCTAGAAAGAAGACTGCTCACTGCCTCTATTGCTTCAGAGTCTATATAAGCAGCATTAGGATCAAGATTAACAATTGGGACAGCCAAGGTAACTTATGCCTGCATTAGTACAGAGACCAAGGGGATGTGGCTTAATCCTTTCTGATTTGCGGTTTCTAGGGGCTAGTTCAGCAGCAGTGTGGACTTGTCCTGGAACACCATTGTGAGTCGCTCCTGTTTCTGCTGGTTGTCTCGAGGAACAGGTAGGGGGTGGTGGGGCACTGTGTGCATCTTGCAGTGTCACAACTACAAAAATAGCTGGGAGGCATCAGACTAGGATTTTTAGGAAGGAACAAACACATCTGTCTGAGGTATAGGCACACTTGTTTGCTGAGATTTATTACAACCATTCTGGGCTAGTGAAAGTCTTGCCTTTGCAGAAATCCTTGCAAATCTGAATAAAGAAGGCAGACTAGGACTGGGCCCAAGCTGCTGGCCCTCTATCTGAGCTCTTTGAAATGACACTTAAATAGTAGTCGTTTTTGAATGCTCCCCATTCCTAGGGCAATCGCAGGTGAGATTGAAAGCTTTTCTGGACAAGCAAATACAGAAAGAGTTGAGCTATTCCAGTTTGTCTACCTTCTAAATGTGTCAGAGATGAGAAGCACAAAGCAAAAAATAAATAAATGCTTTTACAGAAGCACTTGGAAAAATTAACCAAGATCATGTGAAGGGAGTGTCTATAATCCCCATTCTACAAATGGGGAAACTGAGGTTCAGGAAAAATTTAAGTTATTTACCCAAAGCTACAATGCAAGTCAATGGTAGAATGAAAACAGAACCTTAATGGGTTTGACTTCTTCTCAACATTGCTATTACCATGACACCAAGCTATCACAATATCAGATTATTTCCTAGTAGAGTAAACTGCTTCTGTGCAAATGTCCTCTTGTTCATAATTATTCCCTGAAGCTAATGTTTCTTACTCAAAAATATGAGTTGAGCTGTATGGCAATGGGATCATAGGAGTTCTAAATTAGGGTAGAAAGCCACCGTAGAGAACAAAGTCAACGACCCTAAAATCTAATAAAGACCTAGGACAGAAAATAAAGTGACAGTAAGTAAATATTGCATTCTCCCTTGAGGGGGAGCTGGTCTACTGTGAATGGGTACAAAAAGCTATCTTCTATCTTTAACAGTATGTGATGACTGCAGATGGTGACAAGGTGACACTTTTTTTTTTTTTTTTTCAGTTGCTTTCCTAACCCAGAGATGACCCACATGTTCAGGAGCTATTCATAGAGACTGTACTTCTCTTGAGGCTCCCATCTGTCTTCCTCAATGCTTTGTCTCCTTTCTCCTTCCTTTGCTCCTATAGGCAAAGCAAAGTTGATGCAGATTATACTGATGTTTCTTTCTCGGATGTCGGCCTTGGGAAGAGGCAGCCCGAGTATTTCTTCCCTTCCCCCACTCCCTCTTTCTTGGTGGCATCTGGCTTCTTGGCTGAGGTCTGCAGGCAGCTATGTGGCAGCTCTAGACTTGCCTTGGGCAGCTAGCTACAGCTACTGATGGGGACATCTAGGTTGCCTTGTCCTATCTGAATGTAATTTTCTTTAACTCCTCTTTGAATTCAGTGAAATGTTTCCACAGTCTATTTCTTTACTTCTAAAAGTGTTTGAGAGTCTCTGATTTGTTTGTGGGGAATAAGAGGGAAATGTAAGAGTTGCCCAAAGACCCTTTGGTTTCAAAACAAGGAAACTCATCATCTTTCTTACTTAAATAAATAATAAAAATAAGTTTTGTTTTTTTTTTAATTTCTAGGGCATTTTGTGTTTTGCTGGTGATGGGATAAGTTATTTAGTGGCTCTTTAAACAACCTACACACCTGGACTGCACAGATTTTGTACCAAACTGCCTTTCTGAAGTTGACAGCAAGGAGCATTTTTATTTAAATTTGAAAATGGAGCAATTCCAGGAGCCAAATTTAAAACCCAGCTGATGTTAAAGACCTTAAAGAGGAATATGTAACAAAGAAAAATGTCTAACTATGGGTACCACTTACTTGTCCCAGCCTTCATCTCCAACCCTGATTACTGTCATCTCTACCTCAGCTGACTGCTTTTACACCTGTGTCTCATGCTCCAGTCTGTACAAAATGCGCCTGCCAAGATGACTTTTTCCTGTCAGTCCTTTTATCTTTTCTTATTTTATTTTTTTTCAGATAGATGATGGATTCTGTTTCCACTATCATGTTCAAGAATTTTTGTTTTCACCTTCAAACCCATTCACAACTCTTCCCATCTGCCTTTTTTCTGCTCTCTCATTGAACTGTTTGTACTGTTCTGCCAGTGATGTTAAAAAGCCTCCCTGCTTGTCATTGCCTATGAGATTGCGTATCTCTCTGAACCAAATAGTCCCTTAGGTGGTCCCCTGCCTTGCCTTCTTTCTGTTGTTTTCAAAAGCTTCCATAATAGCCCTTGGGCACACCACGCTGTCTCCCTGCTGATCTGTAAGACCGCAGTCCTTTCCTTATTTACTGTGCTTGGACACTGGGGAGATTGTCCGCTGTAGGGAACTAGTTCTGATCTCTAAGGCTGCCAGGCCCCATCAGAAGCTAAAACAATAGGTTACCTCTAACTTTGCCATTAGTCTAAAGTAAAAAATGAAACATCTGCTAGTTGAGAATGCGACAAAACGGACCAGTACTCTACTACCCCATTCTACTTCCTCCAGAATGCCTCAACATGTCTTGTATCAAGGGATGAGAGGGCAGCTTTGCCAGCTTTCCGCAAGTAAAGAGTTCCTGTATGCAAAAGGAATACTATGCTGGCTTTTTCTGGGCATTTTTGACCTCACTTTGTCTTCAGAGGCTTTCTGCCTCTTGAAACAGACCCTGAATTTATGGCTTAATACCTAGCTGAAACAATGGGCTCCGTAGCTTGCCATGAGTTTACATAGATTTGTATAATGGTATGCATCTTACCCTGGGCACTTCCCAAGCATGCTACAGGAAGTCAGCCTCTGGGCAACTTATGCACAACAAAGAGTGCAGTTATATGGCCTGGGAGAACACCTCTTTAATATATAGCATATGCCAGAAAATTCATGATAACTTTTTCCATTACATCTGGCATCTTGAACTCTCTCAATTTGGAAAGATGAAGGTCTTGAGCATTGTGCTCATCTCCACCTAAAGATACATACACAAAGCTGATCCTGGATATGTGTTTGTAGTTTTAATGGAGGACTGCAGCCTCACACAGGCAACCAATCTGTGCTTAACCTTGAGGTTTCTATCCATTGACTCTGGTGAAAATTTTAATATTTTGTTCCATATACTTGGTAGTTGAATCACAATAATTTCCATGTATTTCAGTGCCAGCATCACTAACTCTAACATGGAACTGGTTTAAAGTGAGATGTGAGGGGCTGGCAATGTGGAGCACTGACCATGAAGAGCATGACTTATAAAGCTGCTGTAGACCTAAACATTGAATTTTCATTAGATATAAATGGGTTTAGATGCCTGAATCCCTTAAGCTCCTTGAAAAATCCTAGCCTCAAAACCTGGTCAGACCATGCCTGTTAGTTTTTTATTGTTTAATTGCCAAACACATAGTGCAAGTGCATACAGTACATCCAAAGGGCTAGTTGGGAATATAATTACTACATGAGACATGCTAAACTACTCATCCATTCAGTCATGGGTATTAAGAGGGCTGAAGAAGTAAAGTTTCAAAGAAGATGCAATACCCATAAGTCTCTTATGCTATCTCTTTTGGCAATAACAATCTCTCTGTAGAAAAGACTGGAGTCTTTGCAAAGCCCAGGAGGTAGAAGAGCAGAACTATGATAAAGACAACTAAATATTACCTGCAGATTGAAGTGGAGCTGCAGATTAAAACTAGAAAGAAAAGGGGCCTTTGTAATAAAACTTAGCAGGAACTTCAATAAAAGTTCGAGGATGCCAGTGGGAACTGAGAAATACTGCTTTTCCACTGTCACTTTTAGGACAAAGAAATTTGGGGCTGCTAACTGTACACATGGAGAGGTATTCTGCTGTATAGGCAACCCCCATGCTTACAGACTGATATATATTCACACAAAAAAGCCAAGGGGGAGGGGGGGAATTAACCAGAAGTCAGTCAAAATGTCTCTTTCAGAAAGAGCTGCATCAAACTGTACACCTGGGAATAGTGTTGGTGTCTTTTTGTTTTTAATATATTATGGAAAGGCAAATGTTCCTGAAGCTATTCTAAAACAGTTTTTTCACCTCTGATGGCAAATGCACTTTCTTTCCCCTTAGCCTTAAAAATCCGGTGTTACAGCAACCAGAAAGTTGGTAGATGCTTCATGGTATAGATAGGAGGTGATAACTCCTTTTAATTTAAGGCCCAGATCCTGCAAATTGCAGGATCCAGGGCTTAATTTCACACAAGGCACTGGGGGAGGGGAGAGGAAAGCAACACAATGGTTAGATGGGGAAGAGAAGCTAGGACTTAGCAGTAAGATGTTGTGATTTGTCAGCAATGGCATGCCCAGGTCATAGTTTTATTTTAAAATATAAGTAACAAGATTTAACAATAACAGAATGTCTGACTCATTATCTTTATACATACTGTACCCTAGACTGAAATATGTCTTCCTTTATTTGTCCACCCGTTAGAGGCATACTTCAAGTTCCTCTTTCTTTAAGAACTATGTACACTTGTATAATTCTACAATTGTAACACCCTGCCCTGCCAAATTTAAATAAATAAAGGAACTGGATATCTTTTTTTTGTTTCACAAACTCAGGCCTCTTCCACCCCTCTGACATTGTTAGTAATGGAAAAGCACCATTTAGCTGGTAACCTGCAGTTATAACTGAAGAAATCATTTGCAGTAAGCACTTACTGGACAGATGTCGCTGCTTTCTGCTTGTAGAATGAATATCTGCAGACATGCCATTACACCAGAATTTGCTCACTGTCCTTTTTATTATAAATGGCTTGCTGCAAGTAGTCAATACATGTTTTGAAATTCAAGCTGCTCATTTGGGCTTGATCACTTATCTGGCATTTCCACTATTCTTCAAGTGGAGGAATGTAATTCTTATGAACAGGAGGGGGTCCTGAATGAAGTTACTAGGGCTTTGAATCTTGCAGGTGGATGGGATTAAGAAGAGTTTAGAATATTTAATACCTTTCCTTTCTGAATTAGTGCTATTATAAGTATTATTCCTAGTAAAACAGGGAGACTGACTTACTGACATGGTGCAGCACTTAAATTGACCTCTGTTAATTGCATTAGTATGAAATGCAGGGAGACTTCTAGTGGTAAAAGTCTGCTGCCTTTGCTTCATTTGGCTACTTTAATTGCTTCTGTGCTAGGATTCTAGTGAGAGGTTGAAAAATGCTACTTATCTGTATCGAGCAATGCCACCTTGTATGTATGACGGAAATGTGCTACTTGTGACTAATAAGGAACTCAAGTTCAGAATGTTGTGAACACTGAAGACCAAAGTTTACTTCACCTATTGGATACCAAAGAGCAAGACTGTTCCATCCTGTTAAAGTCCTTAATATTCATGAGTGCATCTACTTTTTATCATATTTGCATAGTTTTATCTTTCTCTGAAGACTGAGTCACAGAAAAGCCACAAGGGGAAGAAGGAGCCACATAAGGGTGGATCCAGGGATGGTGCAGTGGTACATCTGCATCTCCCTTTGATTCCTGTTTGCCCAGACTTTAAAAACAACTGACTGGTAGTGACAGTAGTACTTCTATTCAGGCAGCAGTGAAGGAATTGATTGACTTCATAGCTCATAATCTACCTGTTCCCTTCTAAACTCTTAATTTCACAGGTGTTAATGGCCCTTCCTCTTTTTGAATAGTCTCAATGTTCCACTAAGCAAGCTGTTCTTCCTTCTGCAGTTCTACTGTCTGTTTGCTGCTCTTGGTAATGCAGTTCCTATTCACAGCCCAGCAGACTGTTTTTAACTCTAGCTAAAAACATTAACTCAAGTGAATATTAACTTGGGTTTGAAAACAGCCTTCAAATATTGGATGCACTGTCAAAATGATCAAGAAAACTAAATTTTTGTCTTACAGATTTCTTTTTCAGTTTCATAACTGTAATGATTACAGAACTAATGAAACAGTACCTTTTTGAGTATTTTTGCCTAGTTGTTAATTTTTATATATTAAAATTAATGCACATTCCAATAAAGCTATATTTGCTTTTGCTTCAATCTTAAACCAAATAATATAGCCCTACACCCCAAACCTTTTAGTAAAGCTTCTAGTTGACTCTTAATTGGATAGAAATATGTGTTATGCTGCATCACCCCATCTGCACCTTTCTTCTCACAATCCTAGATCCTCCATGGACCCACTTACAGTTTTCCTTGACTGTTTGTTTTTTCATGTATCTGAGCAGGATGGAATAGAATTGCACACAGGCTCCTAAGTCTATCGAAACCCCTCATGGGTAAAGCAGAATCTGTCTCTGGTTGCATGAACTGTGTGCACAAACAGTACAGACAAGTAAAAGTGTGAGTATCACTAACGAGAGTTGATTCATTTTTATTCTGTAATACTTTTGTACTTTTGCTACTATCCAAAACTGTACACATATCAAAGATGCAGAAGACCACACATGTAACATGGGAAAGAAAATAATGAACCTTCTGCTGAAGAAAAGCAGGATATCTATCAAATGAAAGGAATAGGAAATGTGCATCAGCTGCTAGTTGCATTCAAGTTTGGGTTTTTTGCAAGCTGCCTCCACTGGAGGGAGACAGTTGCATGCACACTTCAGCAGGTCTGTTGTTTATACTGAAGATGGCAGTGGTGGAGAGAGACAAGCCAGAACTTTGCAAACTGGTCTAGGTCATTAGTCTTTAGTGCTGAGGTGGCCAATGTGCGCCACACATGATGCAGTGGCATGGGCACTTTCTGTGTGTGGCACGCAACAAGTTATGAAGGAAATGTATAGCAGAGCAGCAGTTTGGGTACATGGGGATCAAAGCAGTACTTCAGGAGGGAGCAGGGCTAACTTACGGCACTTCTGCTAAAGAGGTTGCTGAGGTTTTCTTAAGTGGTACTAGAGATGCTTCATGTTAAAGGATAGTAGGACGTTGTCATCTGATGCTGCTAAACTTGGACTGCAGGGCAGTCGTGCTGAACTGTAACCACTTCAACTGTATTTAATAAGGTCAAATATGACATACAGGAATATTCTCCAATTCCTGTAAACCAATGCACAACTACAGAAACTGAGAGAACAAATCACTTTTCATGTTAAAAAATGGAGGTATGTCTAGGCTGTTGTCTCTAATCCCAAGAATACTCTAATCCTTAAATACTCTCAGAAATTACACAGTAGAAACCAGATGCTCTTCTGGGTTAGATTCCTAACCCCTAGCCCCCTACCATGAAGCTGTCTTTGTGAATTAATTTACAGTATGTAGAGTTGCACTAAATGGCTGCATGGGACCACAGAGGCACTCTAGTTTTTTTTGCCTTAGTTTTAATTTCGAAGAACACCACTTCTCCAGTCGGCTACTTCGGAAAACTCCTAAACTCCAGCTGTTAAGAGCAGTACTCTTACTGTAAAAGCTGCAGCAAATAGCTGAATGACTAGTCCTTAATTCTGCAATCCACTGTGAATTAAGTGAGTTACAAACTACTTGGATATGAATGCTCTTGGTTCTACTTCATTACATATTAAGGCTTACAGAGAGGTCGCTTATTAGGGTTCATATTCTAGAACTAATGTACAGTATCAGAAACCATTCTGCAGGGTTTCCCAGAGTGTACTCATCCCTGACTGGGAGAAGTAATTTCTTCAAACCTGGGGGGAAGTTAATTCACCTTGATCATTTTAGCTTTGGTCATACTGTGGAGACTGACCTTAAAGTAATTAAGCAGAGCCAACTGTGAGGGGTAGGTTTTATGATATGGGTACTTGCCTAATCAGTCTAACCTCAATCTATCTTTGAGAAACAAAAAATGAGAAACTAACTATAACAGCAATCAGTCCTTTCAGGGTATACTGGAGACTTTTCATCTTCGTCGCCTCAACCTAACTTGGGGGGCCAGCTGATATTCTGGAATCCCGATCATGTTTATATAGATAATATAGTTAGAAAGAATCCAAGGGTACGTGCAGTCATTATATTTTAGATTGACTTAAGTAGGGTTTGGTCAATCTAAATGCTGATCTGCCCACACATTTAGGGAGGGGATTTAGATCAAGCCAAAAATGGCGGGCTTGATCTAAATTAGTTCACTCAAGTAGGTGAACTAACTCAAATTAGGAATGAATTAATCTGATCCAGTGAGTATCTGTATGCATTTGGAGTGTAGTTATGGGGCTGGGAAAACCCAGCCACCTGTCCCAGCCCCAGAACGCCTACTATTCCTGCCTTCTACCTTAACTAGGCTGTTTTTTTTTAGATTTGTAACCTCTCTACTCTGTGATAGGAAATCCTGCCCCTCCCACAACACCAAGTTACTCACACCAGGTTCCTGGTGTGGCTTCCAACACCAGTAAATGCCAGTTCCAAGCAACTATCATGAAGCTTAAAATAAGCTACATGATTTATAGAATTGATGCAGCAGATGAATGTATGCACCCTAAGTCTTTACAGAGGAGGAAGAAATGAAGCCATCTTTAATCCTTCATTCTGTAAGAGCAGCTGCCTGGGCTGGAGAAAAATCCAACCTTTTCTGAAAGCGATGGGTATTGCAGAAAAAAAGAAAGAGGGTAGAGCTGTTGTATTCATACTCGAGCATTTGGGGGAACTTTCTACTCATCATTCTTGTCTTCCAATTCACAAACTATCACAGCAATGCCAGAGGACTAACACACACAGGCAGTTAGATCTTGTGTCTGAAAATAGTTATTAAATATTTACTATTTATTATTTGGTTATTTGGAATTTGGCTTGTCAGTCTGCTTATCCATGTTTTTAACATTATGTTGGAATTGCACCCAACCAAAACCCTCTGCAATGTTACATGTGCCAGACCCAGAGGCAGTGGAGTTTTACAACATATTCTAGCAGGGAGAGGGAAATACTGCAAAACACCAGACAATGACATTAAAAAAATGTTTTGGTCTTGGAAAGAGTGGCATTTTTGAAAAAAAAAAAAACATTTCCTTTAAAAGAAGCAAGCTGCCAGGTAAGATAAATTGACTTGTGTGTGATAGACTTCCATTAAAAAAAAAAATAGTTTGCTTTCAAAGAACTACCGTGCATCTTAAAAATAATGCACACTTGGATCTAAAGACAGAGGGCACTAAGGCAGAGACTCGATTTTTTTTTTTTTTTTCCCCAATAAATATGGAGGCAATCACAATACAAGGCAAAGTGTCTAGCATAATAATCAAAGTGCCACACATGCCATAAAAGGAATTGTTTCACAAGAAATAAAAGAGCAAAGTACATTCATGAATATACAACTGGAGAATAACTCTGACACCGATACTGAATTAGGTCTCAGCACATTTGCAAAGCAGCTATCTATAGCAAATCTGGCTTGTGACCTGAGCTTGATTTACCTTTAGTCTGAATTTGTCTCTGTGCCTTTAAAGAACAGTATATTTCTAAGCCAAAGGAAAATCCCTCTCTCTTTTCTAGAAACTTTGTTTCCCTCAGTTTAGAAGTTTTACTCTGTTGTAGATATGGCAGTTGCTAAAGGCTTTTGGTTTTCTCATATGGCCTGATGTTTATACAGTGAGGTATATATGGTCAAGCAAAGGAGACTTAAAAAAAATCCATTTATATTAGGTAGTGTAGCAAAGGTATTTCATCAATAGGAAAACACAACTGGAGAGAGCTTATTCAAATAGTCAATTTTAAGTTAAAAAAAAATAAAATTACTAGCTTTAAAAATTATTTATCAGTCAATACCAGCAAAGGCAATAAGTAATAAATGAATTTTAGGTTATGGCACTGAGAAAAAGTAGCTCAATTTAGACCTGGCTGGTCATAGCCCACTTTTATTTAAGCATAGAACGTAACATGTGCCAAAAATTGCAATCTTCAGTACTTGCCTACCCATGTCAGAAACAACACAAGTTTCAAAAGCTATTATCTGCTAAGTGGAAAATTGTGGGCCAGATGGAGCTAATTAATTTGCAATTAAAAATGGCCACAAACCAGATAAATGTAATTCTTTCCTTTGCAATATTTGGTAATATACAAAAACTGGCCTGCCAATTCTAAAGGCATCCATGCAACATTTAATAAATACGCAGACTGCTGTATGCATAAAGGATTGAAGTGCTGATTGATTGGATTGATTGATTAAAGAATTGATTATGCTGTACGCATAAAGGATTACGCACCTTTGAGTTCTGCTGTACATCAGACAACAACAAATACATCCTTGTGGTATTTGGGCAGCGACTTCCTTGCAGTCAGAGAAAACCTAGGTGTGGAAAGGAAAAAACAAAAATCTAACCTTTGTAAGTCTACAGTAGGTTTGCAGAGGCAGGTGAAAGCTTCATTTGGAAACTTCCCAATTGGTACAAACAACTCTACCATTTATCTGAAGCTGTGAATAATATGGGTTTGTTTTCCCAGAGGACTCTCTCATCTTACTGATTCCAAGTACATAAATAAAAAAGGCTTTCAGATTGTATTAATTTGCATAGTACAATTACACTGTACTGATTAGAATCAGGACACTCATGCTCTAATGCTGAGCCTAGTACAGTTCTGAGACTAACTGTGTATGTGTGTGTGTACTGATCCTATTGAATCTCAAAGCCATACTTCAATGCTGCCTCCAGCTAGGCTACATGTATGATTAACAGCTGCAGGATCAAGCCCTTGTGATTACTCCCACCCTGACTTGCTTAAGTCTCTCCATTTGTACATTGGAGTAATTATTCACAGCAAATTTTGCAAAGCAGAAGTCTCAAAAATATGAGGACATCCACCAGCCAGAGTGCTGCCCCAAATTAGGCCCCAATCAGCTTCTGCCTCACACCTCTCCCTTATAACTCTCATTTTGTTCTTCAATATCATCTTTAGCATCAAACAAAGTAGCTTTCATTTCCCCAAGATAAAAGTTTCCGCTTGCAGAAAGGCATTCCCTTTAAGGTACACAGATATCCAAGATGCCCTGAAAAGAGCTCTGCTTTGCTTTTAGAATCTGAGAACCTTTTGACACTTGGAGAAACAAACAAAAATCTCAGAGAACTGCTAACCCTTCCCCTCACACCAGCCTCCATAGCTGTAGTTATTAAAAACAAAAGAAATCACCACTCGAAGTCAACAAAAACAGTCTATAAACAAAGACTATTTAAATTTAGTCTCCCTAACAAAGTCATCATCCACTCAGAAATTTGCAGGTATTGTAGGTTCAGTATCAAGCACAAGGGGAGACTACTAGTAGAGGATTGAAAAACTCACCCTAACTGAGTGAACTCTCCAGAAAACCTGATGGCAGTGTGCCCAAAGAGAGGATATTGGCACCACTAAGATAGATCTAGAACCTAGCACAACATATTGACATAATTGGGGGCATGGCCACATACAAATATTTGATCAAGTTTCTCCCAAATATTTAAAAATTAGTGCTGGCTCATATACTTCTGCTGCTTTCTGTTTCTATGCTCAGATGGGGACAACTGCATATGTAGTTCTATAGAAATTATCTTTATCTGCAGCAGGCAAATCCCTCACCTCCATCTTTGCAAGCTGTTATCTTGTAAACAGCTTTTACGACACTGCACCAGACTTGAAAAGAATTCATGGTTCAGCTTTTTTTCTGTATGAAGATCCTGACCATCAGATGCCAACTAACCAACTGGATGGAAATTTAGGTAATACATAAATTCAGAGCTGTATTTATTAATTACTGCACATGAAAAACAATACATAGTTAAAGTTCCTTTACCTTAAATTCTTTTTTCCCCAGATCATTGGTGATGAGCCTATATGATTAAAACATAGCCAATAATACTGACTAGAGACTGTCGCAAAGCCTCAATCCAAGATTTACTGAGAAATAATCTATGAGCAGCAGTTAGTGAGAATGGGCAAAAAACCCCAAACCTGGAGATCCAAATATAAAAACATGGTTTTGCAAAATGCTTTCCTTTGCAGAAGTGCCCCCAAAATTACTCAAGCATCTCACTCACACAACCATCCTCAACCGGGACTAGAGAGAAGTAACCCAGCAGGGACTCTCACATCATTAGGAGCTGCAAGTTCTCAACATGTCAAAAAAGCAGTAACAAGGTACTTCAAACTGAGGCAGAGCAAACTTCGTTACTACTTCTGATACTGTTGCTCCCAACTTTGCCTGAGATATCCTAATGTAGTAATAGCAATGCCTAATAATGCCATGCTTATATACTAGAGTGCAGTTTTAAATACTTAGAGAACTCAAAATTACTTACAGCTTGAAGATAAAAAATTCTGTACATTTGCTAAATCTTCTTTATTATGCTTATGAGAAACAGCATTTGGAAAAAAAATTGTTTTAGGATTTCAGGTAAAACATACTGTTGAGCTAGTCAACATAATACTTAGACAAAAATGTATCCCTTTTACCTAATGCTCTCAAAAATATTTTAAAGCATTAATGAATTACTGCTCATTTTATCCTTATGCAAAGTAAAAATTGTAAATCTTAATCTCATTTTAGAAAAAAGAAAACTGTAACAGGGATCTGAAATGTCTCCAATAGTTGTATAGTGAGACAGAGACAGGCATAGAAAACAAGGCAATTTTAACATAGATTTCAGGAGTGGAGAATTTTACTTTGAGTCTTGGCTCATGCTCAGTATGCCTTCCAACTCATTCTGCAGGAGGCGATTGTAAGATACATGACTGTGTTGAATGTGCTTATTAGAATCTAAGCAAACTTTATTTTGTTGAATATACTTATAGCAAACAATGCATAGCTTTACTTTATGTTCCCAATATATTCAGTGTGGGTCATATGGCAGCACTTTTACCCACACTGGTGGCTTGAATCACATTAGTTATGGTAGTGTCAGTGTGATGTTGCAGCTGTGCTGGTACAGGAATTATTTGAGAGGCAAGGATTTCCACAGATGATATCTCTTTTTGGATGTACTGCATGGTTAGAATAAAGTTAGACAACCTTTTGAATCCAAGGCATTCTTCATATGTTCTGAGGAGAGAAGCAAGCACAGTGAATGTTAAGAACCAAGATAAGAGCTGTGAATTTGGAGGTGGGGAGACAAATTCCCAGGGGTAGCAAACAAACAAGTAGCAGACGAAAATAAGTTGATTATTGGAAGACCAAGATCCATCAAAATGGAGGGGGGTCATTAATATCTGTTGTGTCTAGGAAGAAATTCAGGAGTCAGGTTACAGTAAATCAAAAACTGAATCTCAGTGTTCAGTCATTGGTTCAGAGTGAAATGTCAAATTGTAAAATATTTTTGGGAACTGAAAATCTGAAAACATATTCAGATTGGGTTAGAGTATTTAAATTTGGTTTTGATCTTCTATTTCTAACGCTTCACAGTAAGTTCATTCAAATTTCAAAATTCAAAGTATTTTTGCTCAGGAAAACAGAATTTTTTTTGTTTAGAAATGGAATATTGAATCCTGAGGGACTACTTGAAATTATTTTGAAAGATATAAAATTTGATCCTTTTTTACAATAGTTTCAATATTCATAAATTTTAATTTACAATGGTGGGGAAGAAGGATATTGAGCAACTCTCCAATTAAGCAGTAGTTTGGTTAACTACATCAGTGCTCATGTTCCTCTTTCAGAAAGCTAGGATTTCCGGTTAGTATTCCTAAAGAGATTACAACTTTGCCATTATCTATATTAAAACCAGAAGTTGAAGATCACAGACATCTATGCCAGTCTATATTGTTCTTTTCCTAATAAGTTTTATGTATTTTTGATTTTAAAGCTTCATGGAACAAAACTAGATGCAGTAAATTCCAAATTATTTGGACTGCAATTAGGATATGCTTACTTATTTTGAGGTTGAAGATATTCATTAAAAAATAAAATAATCAGATTCCGTTCCTCCTTGACACAAATTGAACAATTTGTTTACTTATAAAACACATTTGTTGCTTGTAAAATTGGCAACCTTTTACTAATGGCGGGCCACAGCTTGTAACCCAGCCAGTGCTGCAAGCCATCATTCCCCTCCAGCTGCTCCAGCTGTCCCAGCTATGTGTGTGTCAGGGCTGCTCATTCACCTCCCTAACGCAGCCTCAGCCAAAAAATGTGCTGCGAAAAAAAAAATCGTAAGCAAGAATTTGGAGTGGCTTATTCAGCAATGACTGTGACCAAAGGCTGCAGGGAGGAGACGAGCAATTCTCTGTGCATAACGGGAACAATGGGCCAGAAGGGATCAGTGTGCTATTTGCAAATGCAGAATGTGGGCCAAATCAGACAGCTGGGAATTGGTGCAATATTAATAAAATGTGGACTGGATCAGAACTGTACAGTCTGGATCCAGTCTCTTTGTGGGCTGCAGGCTCTCTGCTCAAGAATAAGAGTTTTATTGCTTCAAAAAAAAAAAAAAAAAAAAAGACAACTAAACAGATTGTTCTTGCTTGTATTGGCCATGGATATGGATTAAAACTGGCAACTAGATACTCAAAAACTCTTTATTTTTGTTATAACCCAGGAAATGTCTAATGATAAAGTGTTTGAAGGTTAAAACAGACTAGTTTGTATCTTTAACTGTAAGAATATTTGAATCAAGTTGAATTTCATAAAAAGGCAAGAAGCAGGATCTTAACTAGGCAATATATTGGAGTAAAACTCAGGTTCCATCTCTAGCTATGATACTGATGTTCTTTGCTAATGTGGATGCGTCTACACATGTATTAACAGACTTAATGGCTGTGGGAGTGTTTGAACTAAAGCTCATTCAATGAGCTTCAGTTTAATTTCCCCTGCTGCCATTTTTTAGTACGGGGACACTGATATACGAGATGCGGGAGGCTGCTGAAGCATGGTAATTACCACACTCCAGCAGACCCAGTAAATTGAGTTTGCTCCAACACACTGAAATTACAGCATGTCAGAGCAGCCTCCATGCTCGTGTACAGGCGCACACAGTTTTCAGTGATGATTTAATGCGTGTTAGCCTATTTTAATGCACATTAGCAAAAGCACACTTTGGGCTCCTATGTACATGTGAGGAGCCAGCTATGATGAGCTTGGAGATCTAAAGCATCAGAGCAGACTCAATTAATTGATTAATTGAGTCTGTTGGAGCACAGAAATTGATGTGCTTCAGCAGCTTTGCACATTATATGTATCAGTGTCATTGTGCGCCTCTACGCTGACAAAATGGCAGCTGTGCACTTCGAAATAAAACATGTCCAATGAGCTTTAGTTCAAAGCATCCTGCCACCATTTTTTCAATGTGATGATGTGTGGCAACACTGATACACGTAACACATGGGTGCTTTTAATTAGCACACCTCGCTAATTAAAGTGCCTGGCATCGCATCTGGAAGCACATGTAAAAATGCCTTTTTTTTTAAAACTGATGCTATAATGCACATTAAAATAAGCAAATGTACATTAAAACACACATGTAGATGTGCACTGTGTCAAGCTTAATTTTTTGGGTATGTCAACATAATGACAATTGGTTGACTAGGCTATTTTTGAAACAGGTTAGCTTTTCCACATAACTTCAATTTGAGCCTTGTTTTTTCCTAATACATTGTAGGACTTTTCCAGATTAACTTATATCTGTTACTGTTTCTGAGACTAATGCTTGGTACCAAAACTAGGTTAACAATCTAGTGATAGGTAGCGATGTTACACTTCATGCTCTTTACATGCATAGGAAGTGTTTTACAGCCACAATGGAACAGACATTCGTGGCACACAGTGCTTTAAAAATGGTGGATCCAGTTCTAAGTTAACCCTGATGGATGTGTACCAACATAAAGTGCTTTCTGGTAGAGTGCTTTATCGACTGTCTGTGCCAGACCCTATTGAAGGTTGACTTAGAGCGCGATCCCCGCCATCCCAGGCAGTGTTGCACAGGGCTGTGCTCTAGCCTCAGGCAGAGCTTGTTCATTCTTCCTGAGTGCCAGGCCAGCCTGGCCTGAGTCAGTGACAGCCTCTGATCCCAGCCATGTGTGCAGACTGGCGGGGTGGGGGGTGATGAGAGAAGGTGGTTTCAGTCCCCACAGCCGCCCCAGTCCTCAGATGCACCACAGCCCAGCTGGAGGTGACGTGGTGCAGGGGAAGGAGTCGGGGGTCTCTCTCCTGGCAGCTGCCCCAGCCCTGTGGCAGATGACTGCTTGCTGGTGGTGGGGCAGGGCAGCAGGGAAAACGCTCTGGGGTATGTGTTTCAGCAGCAGCCCTGGCCAGGCAGTGCTGCACTGCAGCATTTGGCTGCAACTATTAGGAGGCTGGGGGGAGGGAAGGGAGCCCCCTCCATGCCCTGGTGGCCTGCTACCCTAAGACCCCAGCCAGCAAGTTGTGGGGGGATCATAATGGCGGGGGGCTTTGTTTCTTGCCTCTTCTCCCCCACCTCCTGGTGACAGGAGCTAGAAAAACAATACATAGTTAAAGTTCCTTTACCTTCCTTGACACCAGCTGGCAGAGGGATGGGGCTGGAGAAAGATGGCACTCTGGCAGTCTCCTGGAGGCATGTGGGAGCGCCCCCAGTGCAGGCAGGCTGTGAGCCCCGTCACTGAAAGTGAACGTCAGTTTGGGTGGCTCCTTCTCTAAAATGTCATGCTTTGAGTAAAGTGTGATAAGTTACAGTACTTCTGCCAGGGGCTTTTTGATCATCTGTACTTAGCCTAGATGAACTGGAAGCCTGGGTGTTGCAATCAACTGGTATACAGCATTTGAATAAGCCCTGTCATGGATTTGGGTTACTAAACCAAGACACTGCACTAATGTTACATGTTCAATAAATGGTTCAGATGGTTATTTTTGCTGTGCATACAGATGTTACAATCTGACTGAAATAACAAATCAGCCACACATCTTTTGCCTGGTTATTAAAAAATAATTGTACAGATTAATAAAACAGGAAAGTGCTGCTGTGTTAATTAGCTAACATCACAGGGATTTTCTATGTTCCTGGTACTCTAGAATAGGAAATATAAATAGAAAATGTTTAAACATCCTCACTAAAGTTCCATAGGAACATACTTTTGTTTTCAAATGAATACGAGTGTTCTGGTTTAGCGCAAAGCACAATATGTATTATGCAAATACACACGCCATTTTGGAAGCATGAGGGGAAGCATGGTTATGTTAAGGAAGTACACTGGGAGTTGGCATAGGCATACATAGTTCTTTTACTAATGCAGCCATGACTTGCTACATTACATGGCAATAAGCAAGTTGCTTGACCAATCTATTCTTTAGTTTAACCATCTATAAAAAGAAGAGTAATAAGCCTTTCATCTTGAAGGTAGAGATGTTGCAAGGCTGAACTGATAAACTTTTGGCAAAGGATGCCGTATATCTTGGCATGAAAAAAGGCACTAATGATGGGGAAGCATTACATGCTATTAATTATTTGTGTTTATTATTTAATAAATGTTAAACATCTACCACATGCTTAAAGATCTTTACCTACTTAGCCTGCTTCGTATTGTGATAGTTATCACCTAGAGTGGCTCGTGCCCACAATGTTGCCAGGAAGCACAGTTAACTAGAACTAGAAACCAGATTAAAGTTGCTTCAAATTAGGGATGGCATGTTTTCAGATCATTGAGGCCCTGTCATGAGAATACAAACGTCCTATGTAAGCAAAACATGAAGGACTAAGAAAACGGGAGAACTTGGCTGCATCTGCTATATCATAAAAGGTGGGTAAAGGCTTTTTAGCAATGTTTCTAAGCTTAGTTACTCAGTGAACCATGTTTCACAGAGCGGAATTCTTTGAGCAAGATTCCTTTGAATTGTACCTACAACTGTAGTTCAAGGTGATTTTTCTTTTAATAGAAGCCAGTATATTTACAGCAACCAGAGAAATTCTGCAAAATAACACTTGTTTTTTTAATTCTCTATTCAGTTGGAGGCAGTGCTACAAGAAACTCAAGCCATTCTAGAGTGGGAAAGAATGCATCTAGGATTTGTCCAAGAGAAAGCTCCTTGGTTTTTATTCCCATTATTATAGCAAAACATTTTTATTACTTTTTTGTTTCCCTAGACCTGACCATCATTACAACTAGGTCAACAGCTTCATCTCAATCTGTACTCCATGCAATTCGTGGAGAAGGATGATAGTATATATAACCTAAAGTATTTGGAACTGAATACACAGGTATTAGAAGTGAGATGGCTTTCTTTATGATTTTCTCTCCAATCTAATTCCTATTAAGCTTGATGAAAATAGCCAATTGAGTCCAACAGGGCTGGATCAAGCCCTATAAGCTCCTGGTGAGATCCTGACTATAATAATACATGTTTGAGCTCCAAATAAGAAGCCAAATAAGTCCGAATGTCTCAGTGTATGTTTGTGTGTTCTATGAACTACTTTTGCCTTAAGGACAATAATACATTGCATTTTTATATAGTTAGTTACTTTCACACGAGGATTCCAAAGGGGCTACATGGACTAATGAATTAAACCCTACAAGCCCCCTAGAAAGCAGGAGGTATAACTATTCCCATTTAGTGAATGTCTTTCTGTGACTCAGAACCTTCAGTGAGTATCCAAGGGATCAAAAGAGGTTGATACGTGAGCCAAGCCCAGGACCCAGCTCTTCTGGCTGGTAATCCTTTGCTTTAAATTTATTGGGCATGTCCAGACAAGCACACACACATACGGTTTGCCAAACTTCAAACCTAGTTGAGGTGCTGCAAACTGTACATGGTGCATGTGCAACCATGCACTACATTTCAAATTTGCAGCATGGTGATAACATTTGATACTGGGAACTCATGGTATCAAGAAAAACCACAGGAAAAAAAAAAGCAGCATGGCGCATACTCCAAGAGTGTGCACCAGAGCAGTTGGAGGCAGAGTCCTCTAGGGAGATGCTCTAGCTGTTGTTCAGTGTGTCTCCCCTCCTTTAGGTCTGCTCTGGCTCCTTCAGCATGCTGGGAGCCAGGAGAAGCAGAAAATGGGCAGTTTGCCTGAAGCGGGCCAAGCACATCAGCATAAAATAGCAGCACAAATTTGTGCCACTGTAAATACATACCTCTGTATGTGGGGATGAATCCACAGTGGGTAGGTTTGTTCTTCTCACAATATTTGCTTCGCACTGAGAGTAGTAGTTTCTATTCAGGTAGCTCTGATTTTCCTAATAGGTAATGAAGTACTGTGAGAAGAGGAAATTAAAGCTAGTTGGAGCAGTGTTGGCACTTTTGAACATAAGGCTAGTTAGTTAAGTAGACAAATATGGATGCAGTTGTGTTTTTGACATTTTTTTTTTTAACGAATGTCGACCTAAATATCTGTAGCTTAGCTAAATGATAAATAATGGGAAACAAAAGTCTGCATATTCTTGAAGGGAATATATACAATTATGTATTTTAAGCTCCGTGGTAGGACCAGAGGGTGGTGGTTGACGGAAGTCAATCGTCATGGTGCTCTGTGACCAGTGGGGTCCCTCAAGGATCTATCCTTGGGCCTACACTATTCAACACCTACATTAATGATGTGGACATTGGTATCAGAAGTGGACTGGCCAAGTTTGATGACACCAAACTCTGGGGTAAAACATCCACACCTGAGGACAGGAGAGAGATCCAGGCAGATATTGACAGTCTCATGAAATGGGCGGACAAGAACCTGATGGTGTTTAACACCAAAAAATGCAAGGTTCTCCACCTTAGGAAGTAAAACCTGCAGCATCCTTATAGGCTTGGCAGTGCTACACTGGTTAGCACTACAGATGAAAGGGACTTGGGGGTCATGATTGACCACAAGATGAACATAAGCCTTCATTGTGATGCTGCAGGTAGTAAAGTGAGCAAAATGCTGGCTTGCATCCATAGATGCTTCTCAAGCAAATCCCAGGACATAATTCTCCTGTTGTACTCAGCCTTGGTGAGGCCACAGCTGGAGTATTGCATCCAGTTTTGGGCTCCACAATTCAAAAAGGATGTGGAGAAGCTTGAAAGAGTGCAGAGGAGAGCCACATGCATGATCAGAGGTCAGAAAAACAGACCTTATGATGACAGGCTGAGAGCCAAGGAAAAGCGCAGGCTCAGGGGTGATCTGATGGCCACCTATAAGTTTATCAGGGGTGTTCACCAGGATCTGGGGGAACGTCTGTTCACTAGAGTGCCCCAAGGGATGACAAGGTCAAACGGTCACAAACTCCTTCATGACCATTTCAGGCTGGACATAAGGAAGAACTTCTTTACTGTCTGAGCCCCCAAGGTTTGGAATAGACTGCCGCCGGAGATGGTTCAAGCACATACTTTGAATGCCTTCAAGAGACATTTGGATGTTTATCTTGCTGGGATCCTATGATCCCTGCTGACTTCCCACCCCCCGGGGCAGGGGGCTGAACTCTGATCTTCTGAGGTCTCTTCCAGCCCTAATGTCTATGAACTCAATGAAGTCTATAAAAATGAAATCAACATTTTAGTGTTGTATCTGCCAGCCTAGAAGTCATACGAGGAAGAAAAATGGCATTTAATCTTAATATCAAGAAAGGTGTGTGTTTGGGATTTTTTTAATGGTGAAAGGAGTCTGACAAGGGAAATGACAAAAACCCTATTACATGAAACATGTAAAATGAGAGAATCTGCTCCACTTAAAACTGGTAGAAAAATTTCCATTGTTCCACAGAACATGTCTCCTTAAAACAGTAACTAGATCACCTAATATTTTTTCCACCTTTATTCAGTATTGGAATGTGTCCCATTCTCATCATCATGGTATTTGAGCACCCCAAGATACACTACAAACTCCAGCTTTTTTAAATAGCACTTCTGGAGGTGCAAGGGTACTGAATATGGGGCTGTTCTGAAAACTGGTGGGATGGGAAATTTAAATGTGTTGTTGGTTGTATGGTGTTTGGGATTTGCTTCTGTTTTTTGTTTTGAACATGGTTATAAATTTAATTGACAGTGGGAAACCTAGAGCTTGTCATAGGTGTCTTATTAGGAGGAAGAATTTTTCTTTTAGTCAAAAGAAAAAAGAATAGAAGGTCAGGAAAATTTCAGTCTCTGTTATTTAAGGGGGGAAATGCTAATTAATTAGACAGGACTTTATTATTTTTACATTTTGAATTTAGGTAGAACTCGGTATAAATTAGGTAACAGCATGAAGTTTGACTGCTGGAGTCATTATATAAAATGTTGAATTAGCTCCTCTCTTTTTTTGTAAATCCCACAAGGAAAAAAATATTCTTTCTCATCTCGCCTTCTGTATCGCTCTGAAAAATAGAAAGGATCGCATCTCTTTTATTGCTGAAATAGATTTTCCTTAATGTTCTTGGAATTTCTCCTTGGTGTCTCAAATCAGCAGAATTTGGGAGCCAATGAGGAATAGCAGGGTGAGATTTAAAAAGAAATGCCTCAGAAATAGAAATATGTGTAAGGCTGTCAAAAGCATTCTGCTCTCTGAATAGAAGGGCAGCTCTGTCAGAGAGTATGTAACTTCCCCACACTAAAGAGGAACCCTGAAAAGTTCTGAGTAGCAACATCAACCCTTTTCAGAAAACAAGGCACACCAGGATAAAAATACACATGCAGATAGATGAGACTTAAAGAATGAAAGAGATGGCTAAAGTGTGAGTGAGAAAGCCATGCGAGACAAACTGAGACACAGGAAATAAGTCACTTCATTCATTTAAATGCTCCTGCTTTTTAAAAAAAGAGATTCTACAACAGAAGTACATAAGCCAGGTTGCGATCTTCATCCATTTTCAGATGGGATGTCCATGTTGTGCATGCTATTACATTCATAATAGGCTCTGTGCAGTCAGTTTCATACCTAAACTTAACTGAATGAGTCGTGCTACTCTATTAAGGGTAGATATAAGGTAGTGGAGGAGGCTGTAGAAAAGAATTCCAATTAAACTGAAGTGATGTTTTGAGGTGAGACCTTATTCTGGAAGCATGATAAAGATAAAAGCTTTTGGCAATATACTTACTTGCTTCAGCACAAAACTGCCAAAAATGCTGTCTTTTCTGGCTCTTGGATGAATACTTCAGGATGAGGAGATGGGGTGAAATCCTGTAATGAATGGTGAACCGTAGGGCTCTGCGAAGCTTCAGTAGCCAATTTGATTTGGAGGAGATTCAGCCTGATTCAGCAGCTGAATCTCTGTACCCGAATTGAATTGGGAAACCTATTAAAAGGCCCAAATTGATTTGGAAGCCTCTGAATCAATTCAGAAAAGATTTGGAAAAATTTAGAGATTCAGAAGGCAGGCCTGTAGGAAACAGGAAGAGGGAAGGGGAGGGGGGAGAAGACTGCTCTGATATTGACATCTGTAGCTGGCCAGTGACTGCGATCTTTCCCTGAGTTCCCTTCCAATCACAGTGCTCTGGGGGAGGGACATAGAAACAACATATAAGGCTGTGTGTGAAGTGATCTGTGCCTTTTTTGAACTGTCTCTCTAGGACCAGCAGTGTCTGAAAGGCTATGGCTTGCTATCTAGTCTCTTGCTAGCTAGCTAGTCTCTCTCTCTTTGTTTTCCCTGACAGTATGTCATCACTGTGCAGGAAAGCACAACATATATATCAGACACATACACAGTTTGCAGGACATCACACCAAACATTATGAAGTGTGCTGGAAGGGCAAGTACCAGATCTTCTGGCAGGGGAGGGAGAGGGGGAAGAGGGAGAGCTGCAAGTTCTTCTCCCCCCCCCCCCCGCCCCCAAACATAGGCACATCCTCTTTTCTGGCAGTGTTGAGTCTTCTGCTGCTAGTGGGAGCAGCCTATACCACCTTCACTAACACCAGTAATAACCACCAGCACCACATGACAGTCTCCACCCCAATTTGAGTTCCCAGCATGAGTTTTCCAGTGCCAGAGGAGGAGCTGGATCTGAAAGCAGCAGAGCTGAGTGCCATAGCTAAGGACATTCTGGGGAAGGAGGGGGAATCTGAGTTTGTGCTCCACACCCCTCAAAGTTCCCCTAGAGGCAGGTCTCCTCTGGAAGGCACTTTGGAGGAATTTGTGGGGGCAGGTGGCTCAGCTCCTCCTGTTGTTGTGCCTCTGCCTGGTGAGGAGGCGGATAAGGCAGGATGACCACCCTCAACCCAGAAGTGGGTGGGTAGTGTAGTGTGGGATCATTTTGAGGTGGCAGATGATCCCAGGTATGCTACCTGCCGGCACTGCCAAAAGAAGGTCAGTCGGGCAAGGACGAGAAACACTTCACCACCACAGAAATGTTGCTGCATCTCAGGAGGCAGCACCCCCTTGCCCTTGTTCCTCCTGAGCCTGACACTAGTGAGAGTGGGCCCAAAAAGAAGCCCCCCTTTCACTCAAAAGACTATGTCCCCCTGAAGCAGAGGCAGACCACTCTGGAACAGTGGGGGAAAGGTGGAGAAAAAGGTTCCCAAGGTGAGTGAGGTCACCCAGAGCATTGGAGTGATGCTTGCTCTGGATGCCCAGCCCTTCTCCTTTTGTTGAGCATCCAGAGTTCAGGTTGCTTATTGTGCTCATGGCCCCATCCTACCTGCACGCACCACCTTTAGCAGGACAGTGGTGCCCTCCCTGTATGAGGCATGCAGGGAGTACTTAAGGGAGGAGCTGTGCAAGGCGGGGCCACAGGTGGCTTTGCACTTCACCTTGGGCATCTAGAGCAGCCAGGGTGGAGATCATGCCTACCTCTCCCTTAGAGGGCACTAACGCAATCAGTCAGGCCGTCGGTAGGATCTACTTCAAGCCGAGGTGATGGATGAGTCCCACGCAGCAACTGAGATCATGGGGCCCATGAACCGAATGGTGCAGGGGTGGCTCGTTGGGCAGGGTAAGCTCACCCATGGGTTCATGGTCACCGGCAATGGGTCCAATATGGTGAAGGCTGTCCATGATGCCAACTTTGGCATCTGCTGTGTGGCACACAAGTTCCACCTCATAGTCAGGGAATCTTGAAGGGGGACAGGGCTCCTGGTAATGGTGCCATCACTATGGCTACCAGCCAGCTCATTTCAAAATGCAGGAAGGTGGTGAGCTACTTCTACCGGAGCATCAAGAGGGGCAAGATGCTGTGGGACAAACAGGCAGAGCTGAGCATTCTGAAGCACAAAATCATGCAAAATGTGGAGGCTCGGTAGAACTCCACATACCTGAGGGTCGAAAGGCTCATAGAGCAACAGAAAGCCATCCATGAGATGGCCTTGCTTGGAGAGATTGGGATCAATGGCCCCCTTAACAAAACAGAGTGAGATGCCATCTCCCAGATCTTGGTGGTGTTTAAGCCATTCCTCGAGGCCACTGAGAGCCTCAGTGCTGGCAATGCCTTCCTTAGCCAGATGATCCTCATAGTGAAGGAGCTTGAGAATCAAAACGAGAAGTTCCAGGGGATTGATGTTCCTGGATGGGGCACCAGAGGTGCAGGCAATGGAGAAGGAGCTGAAGGAGGGAATAAAAAATGCAGCTGAAGGAGGGCATCCATTGTGGTCCAGTATGGTCCACATGGTGGCGGGCATGTGTGACCTGAGGGTGAAGGGGAGCATCTGCAGCAGCAAATCCTCAATCACTGGGCAGATGTGCTGGTGAGCAGAGTCAGAGAGGCAGTGGTGGGAGGATATGGAAGAGCAGGCTTCACTTTCCCATGCCAGCACTCCAAGCACAAGCCACCACAAACCACCACCACAGCTACTGCCAATGTGGGCCAAGGGCATGGCTTCACTGTTGGGTTCCAGAGGCAGCAGCCCCCACCATCTGGCAGGTACCACAGAGGCCTTGGTGGCTACCTATCTCGCCAAGGATGTGGAGCCACTGCACTGTGACCCCTTGACCTATTGGGTAACCTGCATCCAGGTGTGGCAGGATCTGGCCATGGTTGCCTGGGAACACCTGCCCTGTCCACCGACCAGTGTTCCAAGTGAGAGGGTGTTCAGCATCGCTAGTGATATTGTGACACATCACTGCACCTCCTTGGATCCTGGTTTGGTGGAGCAGCTGGTGTTCCTGAAGGTGAACCTCCCACTGGTGGGGTTCCCCAAGCTTCACATGCAGCTGGAGGTAGTGACACCCTCCTCACTCTGCACCTATTTGCTTTTCTAATTTACTTTCAGAATCATTTAATGCCCCACTCTCAGATCTGGAGGCAGCAGTTTAGTTTATCACCAGCCAGCAGGAGAAGAACATGACCCTGCTGAGCTCCTATTCAGGAAACACTTGGAGGTATGGACTGGGGCTTTGGGGAAGGAGGAGGCCCCAGGTCCTGGAAATGACCTAAAACTGCACCCTGCCAGGGTAGGGAGGTCCGGAGGGACTGCTGGTGGTGAAGCAGCCCCAGGAAATGCCAGGACCGCAAACCTCCCTGGTGGAAGGCAGGTAGGGGGCATCTGATAACCTCCAGCCACCACACACATGCACAGTCCTGGCTGGGGAAAGCCCAGACCTGTAAGCCTCAGGCCTCTCAAAGATCTTACTGGTTGCAGTGGAGTTGTGAGGGTGAGTACAGGTAGACAGCTCAGATCCAGGAATGGTGATGGTTCTCTTTTGGAGTGTAGTAATTGTGGGCATATGGGAGCTTTGTTGGTAGGTTTTACATTTCTTGTCATGGCATGGTCTGGATCCAGTCAGTGTGTTTTTGGCTGTAGGAAGCTGGCTTCTGGTGATGGGGTTAGCAAGGTTTGGTGCTTGTTTGAATTTACAAAATGCTTTTCACAGGGAAGCCTATGAACTTCACTTCATCAGCCTCCCGGATACAAAAACTCATGGACTCAGTACAGACATTGAATTTATGACACACTATAACCTGTCTGACATCTGACTCCCCAGCTAACTCTTCACTTTTACCTCCTACATCCCCCCTAACACCCCTCCCCCCCCCCCCCCCATCCAGCCTGTCTCTCACCACCTGACACCTCAATTTACATTTTCACTGACTGGCTTTCTTGCATACCAGCCTCTGGCTTCTTTACTATTCATTCAATCCAGGAAGAGCACACACCAACTGCAGATGCTTCCTCGGCCTGACGAAGGGTTTTCAAACCCGAAAGCTTGTGAAGATATATTTCTCCAATGATTTAGTTGGTCTAATAAAATATATCAGATTGACCCAGAGAAGCTTGTCTGGCTGTGTCCTTAGACAAACATGGCTACATCCTACACCCCTTAACACACACAAGTGATATGAGTTTTGCTTTCAACACTTTGAGGGGCACTTTCACAGAAAACTCTGCACCTATCTCCTTAAAACTTGGCAGGCATTATGCCCTTAGAAGCAGATACAATCTCTGCTGTTTCCATCTGAATCTGCAAAAAAAAATGACAGTTATAGGTATTTTAGTAATTTCTTATTATAGCCTATGGCTGAATCTCTGAATCAATGCCGAATCTCTGAACCCAATTTGGCTGAATCAAATAAAAACAGTGATTCGAATAACTGAATCACATCACTGTCCCTCTGAATAGGCCAAATCCAAATTGAATACTTGCCACTTCACAGAGACCTAGTGAACAGGTGTGCTCTTGGCTCCTACACTGCTACCACCTGATGAGTCAGCTAATGCCTCAGCTGTGTGGAACCATTGATGGCCAGTTCGGTTTAGATTACCCCTTAGACTGGAACAAAGTTGTAGAACTACCAAGACACAGAGAGCCCTAAGCCTTAGGATACACAGCTGTGGCTTCTAACAAAGCACCATTACTATGGCCAACTTTAATGTCAAGAACACGTCAAAGCACCCAAGGGAAAACTGAAGAAGTGTTCAGTAAAAAAATTAAATTGGAACATAAAAAGATGAAGGTGGGGAAAAAAAACATAATGTGTTTTAAAAAGGTAGCATTTCCTTACTGTGATATCTGAATTGCAAGTATTCTTGTACTTTTACTCAGCTGTGTGTAGACCCTTGATTGATGCTGGCTGATCATCTATCACACTGTTCATCATCATCCCAATAATGTTGTCCCCAGCCTGGACAGAGTACAGTTCAATAAAGACTAGAAATCAGGGTACAATTTAGGCAAAGGAAGATAGGTAGTGACTATTAGTTAAGAGAGTGATCATGAAAGATTCAGAATAATGGGTTGAAATAAAGGAAAAGGAAAGAATAGGTTTTGGGTAGTGAAGTTTCATTAGACTATGAGCTAGTTTCAAAGAGGGGATATGGAAGACATATTACTTGAGACATTTACAGGCACACCAAACAAACTCAGGAAATAAGACAGTAGGAAGCACGTCTCCACTCCTTAGAGCATGTTCTTATACAAAGCCCCATGTTATCTGTTCTCCATCATACATTGAGCAAGGTAATGTGTTTGCTATTTCATAATAATGTTGCTATTAGTAGTCTCCTTTGCATTCCAGTCTTCTTAGATTGCTGGTTTAATTTTCAACTACTGACCATTTGCCATTGCCATTGCTCCTTTAAACTGTCTACTTCAGCAAGCAAGTTGCTTGCAAATAAAACTTCTGCTGGGCTAATTGTACTTCTTGCCAAGCACCTGTTGGTAGACATCAGACTAGTACCTTTTTGGCTAATTGCAGAGTGAGGGACATTGACCTTTCTATTTTGTGTTATCTTTTTTCTTTTTTTACACTTTTTTTGATACACACATTTGTCCATATATCAGATGCAAATACATCAAAGCAAAAGTGACTTATGTTTAATTAAAATGTTTTCTAAAGTGTGACTGAGCATAAAAGCTCTTTTAAAAGTGCAGACCTCAAATAAGAACTCTAGGGAATCATCTACAGAAAGGGATAAAAACAAAAAAGCAAAATACAATTACTTAGCAACCAGAGTCTCTGTTTAATAATTCATGCCATCCCTACCTGCTATTAGGTGGGGGAGTTGTGGAGAGGGGATAGGTGACATGCATACTGTGTGCTTTCCTCATGCTGCAGCTGTGCATGTGGGTCAATGGACTTGGTACTTTGAGGTAAAGCTCATCCACGTTCCAGAAATTCTTTTGATTTTTAAATCAATTCAGACTAATTCCTTGCAGTTTCAGCAGGGTCACAATTTTCTCTGTTATTTTTCCTAATAACCAGTTTATTATTATTTATTTCCCCGCTTCCTGTCCCTCCTCTGCCCCAACCTCTTTTTTGCTTGTGTGTATATGTATCCACAGACATGCATGCATATGCATTTAGACATAGACATACACACATTAAAAATGAGAATAAGAGCGAGCACTTATCCACGTCTTTTTAATTGTTGGATAAAGAGTACTTAAGGAGCACATTTTGTGACCAAAGAAGGAAACATCTACTATCTCCATTTCTATAAATGAGTCATTTGTCCAAGGTTAGACATCAAGTCAAGCTGTGCTGGAACTGGAACCCACAGTTCCAATTTCCCTGCTTTAACTGCTAAAAACACTGCTTCTTTTCCAGTAATGAATACCCAGTACCATGCTGTTCCTGACTGTGACTTTACATATGAGCTAGTATTTATTAAGGAACAGGGAAGGATGGTGTTTGCCATAAGAGACTGAGATCTTTGGTACATTAAATCAGATATACTACCACTGGAAAGAACCACTTCCTTTCTGACCCACATCTTGTCTAATATATCAGATGACACATTTTATGCCATACCTGCAGGTGAGGGGAAGCACTCTTTCTTGTGGAATACCATGGCACTTCAGAGGGATGTGTTGAAATCACCCTTTTAATTCACTGGAAATACATTGACAGCCATAGAAATGACTGAGGGACAGAGAGGAAATGTTTATAATTGTATCTAGGACTGGCTGTTCCACATGAGGATAATGCGCATGTAAGATTGTTACCCATGAAGACCACTGAAGAGGAGAGAAATCTAATTCTTTTGATACTTCAAGTTGCTTGCAAATAAAACTGCTGTTAAGTTATGGAAGTGGAACATACTATGGAAGTATTTTTAAATTATACAGGGGCACTTTCTTTTTAAAAGGTCACTTTTCTTTGGATTCTAGAAATTCATAAAAGGACATAATGAAAGGATCACTTCCCAATTTTATTTTATAATGTTGGATTACTGTGGTTCAGATTGGTTAGTACAGTGAGACTAGCTGTTAAGAACAAGCATATATGAATAGGAAGATGTCTAGACTCCTCTTTACTTACATATATTGGAAATGCTCCCATCCAGGGCTCTTGGCTCATTCCAGGAATCTCAATAAAAATCCAAACAGATTGAACCAGTGCCCAAAGTACAAGGGTCTTAAGTTCCTTCTTCAAGGGTCTTAAATCCCTTCAAACTAGAGTATGGAAAAAATATAAGGTCAACAGATCTGTGCTAGAGGGGGTGAGATATAGTCTAGAGTCAAGAGACCCTTACTGAGCCTGTTCTGCTATTACCAAGAGTTAAAGTACCTCTCTGACTTCAGTTGCTATCTTGTCACATGAGGAAATAGCCTGCATAGAAGTGACCATCTTGCACCATCACTTTAGTTTTTCCCTAGGAAAATAAATATGCCACAGTATATTTCCTACCAGTGTCCTGGCTTTCTGATTTGATAATCTCCTTCAGTGGACTAAACTGGTAATTCTCAGTCCATTTTCTAATAGAAATGCTGCCATTACAAAAACAAACAACCTCCTCTCCCCCCCCCCCTTCTACTACAATGTTCATTCACCAGACCTTTTATTAGAAAACTACTTCTTTCAATCTTCCAGTCAGCTGATAATCACATATGACTTGTATTTTTTTAATCTACTTAGGCAATGCTAGTACTGGGGGTTCAAGAGTTTGGCAAACAATTCAATCCTTTACTTTACTAAATACAAATAGCATGAGGCAGAATCCAGCAGTCACAGCACAACAGGAAACTCCTGGTTCCTTGAAGGCTGGATGCTTTTCTATGTTTCTTTGACCTCCCATTCACTAATAAATAGTCATATAACTTACATGTCAGTAAGTCTGGTTTGCCGGACTTTTTTGTGGCCAAACCCCAAATTCATTTTACCAACTCTAGTGAAGAGGTAATTAAATATCTCTATATTCATTTTTTAAAAGTGATTCTACTTTAGTTGTGCTATGTCTTTCAAACGTCATTGATAACAACTGATTTGTTCCATATTCATTTAAAAGAAAATTTACTCTATAATGAAAATAATTATAATAAAAAATACTGGCACATAGTGCATTTATTCTTTTAACAGGTTTATTATTGCAAGGCATTTGTCTAAATGGGCTTCAATGTATTATTGATTTTCTATCATATTGCATTTCCTAAAATATAGAATGATCATTTTTTCAATTTTCTGTCTCATCACCTTATATTGCACTATAGCTGTCTTATAAATTAAAAGTACATTATATTAAATATTTTCATACTTCCTTACATTGCTGTGCTAGCATATTTCTCTCCATCTACAGCAAGGGTCTCCAACCTTTTGGCTATTACTATACAATATATAATTATTATAGGGTTTTACCGAGCCAAGCAGCTGCTACAAATCAATTGGATGGAGCCTGGCAGAAAAAGTAAAAAAGGCAAAGGAAGGAAAAAAGAAATTAAGGAAACTAAATGAAGTAAAGAAAAGGAGCATCATGGTTTAGGGGTTAGAGAGGGAATTAGGACTCATGCCATCTAGATTCAGTTTCCTGATCTAGATTGATTAACTCAACTATTGATTTGCTGGGTAAATGTCCTAAAATTAGGGTGTGCAGAGGGTTAAGGTTATATAGGGGGTGAAGAAGACTTTCTTTCTAGTTCAGTTCCCTGAAAACACAAATTTGTTTCCCATAACCTATTTATCAAATGTATGTATTAAATTATGAAATGCAAAAATCTGAAACTCTTGGTTCAGAGATGATACCTTTTATTAGACCAACTTTACTATGAAATCACAAAAAAATTATCTCTTTTTGCAAGCTTTCAGGCACATGCACCCTTCTTCAGGCTGAGGGGAAAATTAAAGAGGGTAAAAGTCTCCACAGGTAGAAAATAAATTTCATTTTGCACAGAGAAAGTTGAAGGTATCTGTTCCTCTGGGTCTATTGGAGTTTTTTTGTGTGACTTGCTCTTTGATGTGCAGATAAGGCAAGATTTCTTCCCTGGTAGTGTCAGATGGCAAAAAGGCAGGGAGGTATGGAAATCTTTCTTTGTTGTTTGGCAGTGAGGTTTATAATTCCAAAATTGGCTAAAATTCAGCATTTTCCATGTTTCAGGTATCATCTCTGAACTAAGAGTTTTAGAGTTTTCATTTCTTTTTGTCTCAGACCAATGTGGCTACCAAATATACATCCCTGAAACAGGGAAGATGCTCAATTTTAGCCAATTTTGAAATTATAAACAAAATTCCCACCCCCCCAAATTCTACTGCCCAGGGGATGGCACTGGCACCAAGTCAACTGCCCTTTCCGCCGCTGGAGATGTGACCTGGGCAGGTAGCCTGCAGGGACATGCACCAGTCTGGGAGGGAGGGCTAGGGAGAGTAGGGAGCAAGCAAGGTAGGGGGGCAGATCAGGGTCTCTGTGAGACGGGGTTTCCCTCCTGGGACAGGGGTAGTGTTCCTGTGAGCTGTGGTTTCCCAATCCCAGTCCTAGTTTATCAAAATTTGATACTTTCTTTAATTACTCTTATTTCTTTAATTACTTTATTTCTCTTTATTTATTCCTTTATTTTACTTCTTTTTGTTTTATCCCTTAGTGGCTTCAGTGGCTGACTTCCTTTCATTAACCAGACCAGCCACCATTCCCACCCATTTCCCCTCGACCTTCCATTTCACAACCCATTCCCCTTATTAATCTCTTCCCCCTTCCAGCCTCATGTTCCCACCCCCACCTTCTCATCTCTCCAACCAGCTCCCTAGGGCAGAGATAGAAGTTTGTCCTGCTGCACCAGACCGCTAGTGTCTATTCACAGCTGTAATTTCTATTCAGACCCCTGCTGCCAGCCCTCTAGTAGCAAATCACAGTTGTACAGGTCAGGGACAGTCAGAGAAGGTTTTTAGCCTGAACATGTAAGTACTGTAAACTAAGTTTAACACTACTACTATCAGCATTTGAGAAGCATAAAGTATAATATGTAACAAAGCCCTAAGACATGACACATTTTACCTAATACTTCCTTGCTTGTTCTTCCCAGTCTTCAATAAGAGTATGACTCATACTTGATAACAGGTACCAGACTGAGTTGTAGGTGATCTGGAGTTTAACTTAAAATGAAGGAACCACAAATGTTTGGCACCAAAGAAGTTTCTAAGATGACATTGAATGCAGCTTGTCCCTGGGTACAACTGTAGTTAAATCCTATTCAAGACCATATCAGCTTCACTTATTTATAATACTTGTAAAAAATGTATGGCCTTTAAAACACAGCAAAAACCAATTTATTCTTATTTACAATAATTAAGTATTTATAGATGGATTTTATACTTCTGGAACTATCATGTGGCCAAGTTGCACATATTTATTTATTTTTTATATTTTTTCTGGTACATATGTCAGTCCTCTCAGAGCCTTCATTGTGTTTTGTTTGTTTGCTTGCTTTCATGAGCTATCTGAAAAAGAAAACCCTAACAATGCTACTCAGTGAAGAATCCTCAATTTATATTATGCACCTGGCAATTTATTTTATTCACCATTGATCACTTGGACAAACAAAAAAACTAGTAGAAAAAGGCTTAGCCAGAAGTTGAAAGATGGAAGAAGAAAACAAGTTCCCAGCCTTCTAAACAGTTGATACAAAGATGAGAAAATCCATCACTTGTATTAGGTGTGCAAAATTATTTCTACTGAGGTGGCACTTAGAATCATAGAATAGTAGGGCTGGAAGGAACTTAAAGTGATCATCTAGTCCAAACTCCCTGACAAAGGCAGGATCATGGCATCATCTGCTGAGCTTCAGGAAGATCAAATGCAACAACTGCATGAAAACGCCAGGTAGAAAACTACAACTGAATTTGTCTGAATTTTTGACATGCTGCAAATCTCAAACACGTCTCTTGCAGTAAACAATCTGGATAATATAGTGTTCCCTGCATCTTGGCATTATTTGCAACACGATGAATGACCTTGATGGGTATGAAAATTCTTTGCCAGAAATATAAGCTGGTAAAAAACAAACCAAGAGTGGAGATAAATATTTTATAATCCAACTCCTCTCTTTCTAAAATTGCCAGCCCTGAGAGAATATGTGATATTTAATTTACAGGGGAAGAAATTTCTGTTCTTAAGAAACAGGTTTGCAAACTGTACCTACACATTTTGAAAACATGGTTTCTTATAATGTATCAATGGTGTGATCAAAAAAAGAATCACTGCTGGCCTACCTTGCACATAGTCTTCTTTCTGAACTATGTCAGTATCATATTCAGCAGTAGAGCTGGATCTTTTTGTTGCAGTATGAACTAGTAAGTTAAAAGCTATGGTTTGTCATGGGCCTGGCAATTATTGGTTTTAACAAATGGAAAAGTTGGCAATTCATCAATTAAATATAAACTACGTTCCTTGTACAACAGTAACAGCTTCTGGCATCTGAACTGTCTGGAGGTATTCTAATTACCAGTCATAATTACCAGTAATATAGGCTTCCTTTTTTACCCACAGTGTACCAAACTCACACCTCACATTCATCAGTGAGACTGATGTAATTTTGTTGTATAAGATTCTGAACTATACATTACAGGAGGCACAACACAGACAAAAGGAAAGGCAGAAGAAAGGAAAAAGGCAAAGACTAAGTGCTGATGTCCTTCATTGGTTATTTTCAGCTTTAGGCTGCAGTCATGGCTCTTCCTGTCGATATATAGACCCCAGTTGATAAGAGATCAGGTTTGAAAACTGGATAAGAAACACAATACTAATATCTAGAACTGGTGATAAATGTTTTTGCCTGCTCAATCTAGCAGTGTTCAGGATGCTTTAATAAAACTCTGGAAACACCAAATCCTAAAATGTTGTAGATATCAGACCTCATAAATTGATGTGAAAAATAAAGGAAAGAAAATGTCAGGCTCAGAGCCAAAACATGAAAATGAAAGCCAGCTGACCCTCTACCCTTCATTGTTAGCTTCTGTTTTGTATTTTTTAGTGTACTGCAAATGACTAGCTGTTTGTAGTAGTCTTCCCAGAGTGCCCCATTAATCATTCCAGCCCAAACAATTTTATTCATAAGCAAGCAGACTTGAGCTATCTGAATATATACTACCAGAGGTCTTCAGTTCTCAAAACAAAACACAAACAAATTTCAGGCATCAGATTCTTGTAGTATGACTTTGGTTAGCTCTTTTGTAGACCTCCCACATTTTCAATGTAATAATTTACAGGTCATAATTCCATACCAGTCTCTGTCCTGGATAAAAGTCATGTTGGCTGGTCCATTGCCCCAACATGGCTTCCATTTGAGTTGGTCTTACTAGAAAAGTTTGACCCAGTTGTCATAGTTTTCGATTAACCAATCATGGGATAGGACAAAGAAATGCATACATTTTTCATTATTTAAACCCCCATTACCTTTCTCTCTTCTATAGGTGTCAACTTGCTATTAAAGTTCTTCAAGAAAAGAGCCATTCCTGAAGTTAGACAAACTAAGTATTTTTTGTTGTTTTTATTTTTTTCTTTAAGAAAATAATGGATACTAAACAATAAAACAGCTACTGCTTTATGTTTCATCAACCAGGTTTCTAGAAAATAACTTGGACGTATGTTGCAGTGGGAAATAAGAGTGTTCTAGGCATGCTTATTCTCTGACAAAGTTGGTGCCCTACAGTACACCTTGGGGCTAATAGATTTTTTCTGTCATTGCTAGTAGCTTCACTATTCAAAACCTTCAAAGGTGTTTCTGTTTACATGAGCAGTGCCAGCTGCTCTGCTGGTGACTCATAAAATGCACAGTTTTGGGTAAGCAGTATTGTAACTTAGCCACTGTTCCAAAGAAAATATTATTCTCCATTTTTGCTAAGACTCAAATTTTGACTTTTTTCAGCTCTCCCAAAATAAGCTGATGCAGTTAGGATGATGAAAAAATCTGTTTTGTACTTGAAGCTGAACATATTAATGGTGGCCAAAACCTTGCAGTTATTAAAATCTCAATAAAGTTTCATAGTGCAATGCTATAGCTAAAAGGCTAATTCAGTCTCTGGATGTGTAAACACAGCATCAGTTAGTAGAGAAGAGAGAAAAGTTTTATTTATGTATATATTGTTGGTAGGACTGAAAACAGAACATTGGATCCACTTCTGATACGTCTATTTTTAAAAGGTGGTTACAAAATTAGAGAGGTTCAAGAAAAGAAACACAAATGATCTGTTCTTACAATAAGAGACTTATGGAGATTATTAGGTTATTAAAAAGTAGAGTGAGGTGTGACTTGATATAAAGTACCATATCAGGGAGAAATACTGGGCGGTAAATAGCTCTATAATTTTACAGAGAAATGCATTACAACAGCCAATGCCTGGATGCTAAAATAAGATATTCAGATAAGAAATAAGGTGACATTTTTTAATTGTAAGTTAACTGTTGCAACAAGCTAACCAAAAAAGTAGTTGTTCTCCATCTTTTGGCTGGAATTACTGAACTCAGTACAGGAATGACTAGATGAAGTTCAAAGACTGGTGTATAAAACAAGTGTACAGGACAGGTGGTCAGATCGGATGATTTAATCATGCTTTCTTACTTGGAGGTCTGGGCCAGGGACAGACATTGTACATAAACCAGTTAAAATTATCAGAATTTGGTTTAAACCTGCAACAGAACTGTGTTCAGTATACATAAACCAGTTTGAAAATGGCTGAAACTGGTTTGAGATAAACTTGGTTGAATGTAGTATCAGACTTAACTGATTTGGCTCAAACAAATTTATGCAATGTCTATCCCAGACCCCTTGCTGGTTTAAGATAAATCAGACTCCCCCCAGCATCTCAGCAGCAATCTGGGCTGGCGGGGCTCTCTGTTCCACAACAGGGCTGGCCCCTCCTTTCCCCTCCCCTCCCTGGCTGGAGCTCCGGCAGAGACTGGCAGACACAGCAGGATCTGGCTGGCTTACCCCTGCTGTACCCCCAGACCCTCACTGCTTGATGGAAAAGCAGGGATTTCCCCCCTCCCCGCTTCCTATCTCCCACAGCACGGACCCCACCCTCACAGTCCCTAGGCATGCAGTATGCTAGTTAATGCTGAAAGGTGTTTCTGTGTGCGAGTCTTTCCAATTTCACAAGGACAGGCAGACAGAACAGTGATCACTTAGGGCTGTTTGTTGCTAATCAACAGGTCAGCATGTAAGCTGTTTAAGAAGCATTTGAAATAATGGAGAGAGACTATTGTTTTGCTAATGAGGTGATAAACACTGTCAGCCTCTTGCTAGCTTGCTTGTCAGTTTGCTGCAGACAGTATGGGAAGCAGGATGAGAGATTGAAAGAAGCAGGATTCGAGATTGAAAAGCTTGGTATCATCAACAGATGTATGCACTGCATGCCCCCCCGCCTTGCTTCAGAGTGCTCCCACCCCTTGAGCAGCATGTAAGTGGGGGAAAACCTGAAATGGTACAGGCAGACCTCCCAGGCCTGGCCACATCCCCCCTCAGCTTAGCACTGTGCAAGGAAGGGAGGGCTTCTGTAGCACCCTCCAGCTTCTAACCTGAGCTACTGCAGGCATGTGCCTGCATATTGGTATGTCTGTACAAATACAAAGTGATTTAGCCTAGCCAGGTTAGACTAACCTGCAAAAATTGAATCAATTCAGGCTTAGGCTTTTTGAACATCTGTCCCTAGCCTTAAAGTCATAAAATGCCTCAGTGAAAAAACAGACCATCCACATTTTATGTTCACTTTGTATAAATGTGCATCTCTTGATAGTGAGGTGAAATGTTAGTGCTGAGAAAAGGCATCATATTAGAACTGTGTGGAAAGTGGCATTTCTTGCCCCTGCCCCTTCTCTGCTACCATTCAGTCTCTAGCCACATTTTTCTGTGGTGGAACTTCTGCAGGCGAAAAGAAATACAGAAATGTAGAGTCCATGCTACATGCTTGTTTCTTCCTCTCCAGTTAGTGATAGGGCTGTGTGAAAGTGCAGACACTGATTCAATTCAGAGGAGATTCAGCCCAATTAAGCAGCTGAATCTTGGAATCCAGATTGAATCAGGAGACCCATTAATCTCTGAATTGAATCGGAAGCCTCTGATTCAATTCACAGAGATTTGACAGATGGAGTGTCCCACAGGAATGTGGCAGGGTCCCCAGCGCACATAGTGGTGGACCCAGAAGTGGACCAGAATCACTTCCGGTCCATTTCTGGGTCTGCTGTGGAGTGCGCAGGGGGCCCCCTCCCACCTCCTGTCTTGGTGATTGGTGCCTCCTGGGTCTGGGGGACACCTGGGGTCTCTCCACAGCTGAAAGCTGAGCTGGCGGGGGTGGGGTGGGGTGGGATGGGGGAGGTCCCCAATCTACTCGGCAGTGGACCAGAAATAGTTCTGGTCCACTTCTGGGTCCACTGCTGATCACACAGGGCCCACTACCCCACACTCATGTGGGATGCTGCATCCACCCCACCACCATCTTGGCGTTCACGAGCTGTACCTAGTACCATGAGGTATGTAGAAAAAACATATAAAGCTGTGTCTGTGGTCGAATCGCTGGTTCTCCAAATCAGAATCAAATCGGGACAGTGATCCTAATCAGCAAATTGAATCGCTGTTCCCCAAATTGGGCCAAATCTGAATCCAAATTGAATACAGCCTGCTTTGCACACTCCAAGTTAATGATGCTAACCAGGTATTTATAAATAGACCTAAGCTTATATTGGCAAAATGCATCTAGATTGTTAGCAAAGCACATACAGTACACAACCTCCCCCCCCCCCAACTAATTTAAGGTTTTCCAACCACAAGTTCCAGAATTAATCTAACAGGGGTGTAGGTTGTAGCTGTGTTGTTCTAAGGACAGAGGCAGACAAGTTTCTTTAGGTGAATCTGATATATTTTATCAGACCAACTTAAATAGTTAGAAAACAATTTTTTTAAGCAAGCTTTCGGGTTCAAAAACCCTTTGTCAGGCTGAGGAAGTTACAGCAGTTGGTGTGTGCTTTTTGTGGATGGAATGAAAAGTAAAGAAGCCAGAGCCTGGGCTGGTATGCATACAAGACAGGCAGTTAGTGAAGATGGAGATTGAGGAGTCAATGGGTGAGAGACAGTCTGGGTCTCTCTCTCCAATCTCTCAGTCTTGATCCTCTCCAATCTCTCTCCAATCTCTCAGTCTTGATCCTCAAAGAGAACTTACAAATCACTTCCCAGAGATGAGCCTATGAACTCCACTTTATCAACCTCCTGGATACTAAAAATCATGGACTGAATATAGACATTGGATTTATGACACATTATAACCTACCTGACATCTGACTCCCCAGGTACCTCTCCACTATTCATCCCCCTTCACTCCATCCCAGCCAGCCTCTCTCTCACCCATTGACTTCTCAATCTACATCTTCAGTGACTGCCTACCTTGTATACATACCAGCCCAGGCTCTGGCTTCTTTACTTTTCATTCCATCCAGGAAGAGCACACACCCACTGCAGAAACTTCCTCTCCTGATGAAGGGTTTTTGAACCTGAAAGCTTGCTTAAAAAAATTGCTTTCCAACTATTTAAGTTGGTCTAATAAAAGATATCAGATTCACCTGAAAAACCTTGTCTTCCAGAATTCATCTAATTTTCTTCACAGTTGCATCTCAACCAAATCAAAGAATGATGGCATCTAATATGAATGTCAAAGCATAATATTTGCATCCGAATGCTACAACAGTGTTTTTGATACAATGCTACCATGTCATAACATGAAGACACAAACATCAAACAGTGGGTATTTGTTTTCCATCATAATGCCGTGGCAACCTGATTTGGAGGCAATCCTTAACTAACCCCTTTAGAGTGTGCTGTCATTGAATAAATCTGTCAAAAAAGACAAGACCTTTGTTTATTGTGGATGACCTTCTCCCCTCCCTTTTTCCATTCTGCTTTAGTAGCAATATAATAGATACATGGTTAATAGTCTGTGTATGAATGTGAATGCCTAACACTTCCGTTGAGACAATATTGAGAAATGCATGTAATGTTACTAATAAATAATTTAGAAAAAAAGAACCCATTTGTGATCTCATCCCCAGGAGGGAAGAGTAAAGATAATCAAAGAAGGAAGGAGCAGCCACTACCTGGCACCCTGAATAATAATGTTATACTTGGCCAAAGGGCTTTACACACTTCAAAACATTATGAAAAAAAAATCATCTCTCTGCTGATAGCCATTTCAGTTAAGCTGTTGCAAAATATGGCTTTTGATTAAGAATGGATGAATTCTATTTATGACTGATAAACATCTTCCTTACATAAAGATAATTTTATAAAATCTGGAATGTTCAAATATGTTTTCCTATGCCTTGGTTCTGGATGGTTCATAGGGTGCAACTGTACATTGTTTAACTGTACAGTCTTTATTATACCTGAGACTTGGCTTCAATACTCTAGACTTGTAACTTGTTCATTCACTAATGACACTGATCTCCTTTGTAAAGTGTTTTGTATTTCACTGATAAAATAGGAGCTACATAAATGAAAGGCATTAGTATTATTTTTGTTTTGCAAGGTACATTGGCAAATCCTATATTTGCTTTTCACTACTCCTATAAATTATAATTTCTTGTTTAACTTTAACAGTATCAACATCACATGTATTAGATGCATCCAAGACATTCAAGTATGTGATAACTTTTTTTTGTGATTTGATGGCATTTTCAGCTTCCTGTAAACTCAAGGAGCCACTTACCTTGTTGGTAATCCAACAAGGGAGATACTGAACACATACACAAAAAACACAAATACATGGTTTTAACAAATGTTCATTCATTTGTAATCTTGGATTTTAAGAACAAGGCACACTACTAATGCTGTTATATAGATAATTCCACTGAAAATGGAATTTCATATATGTAGCCTAGCCAATTAAAATATGCAAGACATAGCAATAGCTGGAAGAAAATTATACAAGCAAAGTCACCCACACTATAAACATTAACCTTATTTGAAATTTTATAAAGGCATTTTGGCTTTAATTACTCAGCAGCTGCCAGGGCCAAAAGGTGCATTTTCTCTAACAGCTTATTTTTGTAACTAAAAAGCTTGGGTACCCTTTCTGGCTATTTTTGTTACCAGGCTTACTTGTATTTATTAGTACTGCAAAACACCTGGCAATGTCTCTGATGATAAAAAACTGAAACATAACATGGCTAAAGATCTATCTTAAAATATATTTTTAAATTATATACAAGATACAGACCAGGTCCTGTTCTCACTGGGTGTGCCTACATGAGATGCTGAATGTGCAGTAGACGAATTCTACTGCACGTTAGTGCATCACAGCAAAAGCCGTGCTAATGCACTGATGCTCACTAGAATTCTTCTACTGTGCATTAAGTGTCATGAAAAGACCATGTGTCTTTGCTACCGTGCAGTCACACTGGCTACTGTACATGTAGTAAGTATCTCATATTACAAGTACTAAACTTAATGTGCTGTAGCAATGGTGCATTAATGCACGTGTAAACTGAAATCAATAGCAAGACTCCTACTGATCACAAAGGGGGCATGTTTGAATTGCAAGTCCAAGTAGTCCTTTCCAATAACTTAAACTTAACATTTATGCATGATCCTCTAGACAAACAAGGATGTCCTCTAACAGCAAATGAACAAGTGGATTTTATATTGCTCTACAATTTGCAAGACAAGAGCATGCCCAGGTTCATTTTTTTTTCTGTGGCAAACAGGATTATGATGATTTTTTTTTTTCTTTGTTAATGTACTTTAGGAATGAAGACCCTTTTAAGGGTCTCCTGTGCTCTTTCTTCTGCCTTTAGTCAAACAGATATATCATTGTTGGTGAATTATTGCAGTTTCAGCCTGCCTACCTTTCTTTTCACCAGTTCACTTGATTAGGTGACTGCATAATTATGTGGTACGATTTGCAATTAGAGCCTCTGAGTTCCTGAAATCATCTGTATTTCCAAATGAACACGCATATAGAAATGCTTGGATGTCCCTATAAGGTTCTTTTCCTCTCAAACCTTCCATAGCAAGTCATAGTAAAAGGAGATCTAAGCACAATTTTTATGATTAAAAAAATAAAAGAGAAAAACTTCTCTAATAAAGATATTAATGCTGTGGTTTTGGAGCAATCCTAGTATTGTTGCTTGTAGGGTGATCCTTTGTTATTCCAGTGGTTGTATCGCTGATTGCACACACAACTAGAACAGGGCTAGCATTGCCTTGTCAGTGATTTAATTATTTTCTCATCTACACTTGTTTTGGAAGCTTATCAGAGCAAAGTATTGTGGGCAGCCCAGCTGTCACTATTATCATTGTAGCTCTGAATGCTGTAGTCCCGATTCCCATTGTAATGCAATTAATCTTCTGCTTTGCACTAATGGATGAACAAGCATATTTACTGCAGCATAAAATCCTAATTATTTTTTGAACAGATGCATAAAGGGAACTTAAATTAATGGCAAGTGACAAATGTGATAAATGTAGACTATATCTTTAAATACTAACACTTCTGCACTGCAGCCCTCCCCCCACCTTTCTTTTCTGTACTCAAAGCTGCTAAACCTCTAGAGCGAGCACTTATCCTTGTAACAGAATGTGAACACCTGTCTGAAGCTTACAAACACACTAGCCCAACAAGGAAAGCTGGAAGTCTACCGTGCCGCTTTGTATTGCAGACTTATAGTAACATCATGAAAATATGCAGGGGCTCATTGTATTCCATTACAAATCCTCAGCACCTTATACCAATGTAGTATTGCCATGGACAAACTTTAAAAAATCATGAGCCAGGCTCCAGAAATTAAGAAATTGCCTTAAAACTATGAGAGGAGATATTTTTAAAAGATAAAGATTTGGGTTTATTCTATTTTCTCTTCTGAGATTGAGCCATTAGAGTAGAAGCTTTTCTCTTTAAAAAATGAAGATCTGGTAACTTACTTTTTTTAGAAATGGAAACCAAATTCTTGTGTTATTTTGCACTGTTTTAGGAACCGGGAGCTTTAATCAAAACATTACATTTTACAAAACTAATGATAAAGTCAAGAGTGTTGGTGATTCTGAAGAGTGGCTTTTTCTCTATGGTGCAGGGGGTTAATAAGAGTTGGCTTGGTTATGATTTTAAAATATCACTTTGGTTTCAATCAGTGAACAAAAATGAATTTCAAAGAGAAATATAATTGAAAGATTTTATTTGCACTGATCTTAAAAGTGCAGGCTTTAACTATAATATGGGTACTATTAGGATGGATTTAACAGTCATGGTGGTTTAATGCTAATGGCATATGAGAACCTAAGTGTTTGACAGCACTAGAATCAGAGGTGGGAAAACAGCACAGTCACATACAAGCTAGTGTTAATTTAGTTAATATAGGTACTTAGTGGGTACATCTACACATGCATTTGCTCTGGAGTGGATTTACTCTAGAGTAAACCTACCTCAAGCAGGCACCTACACATGTAGGGAAGCAGGATCAGATTTGCTGTGCATGGCAGCAGTCTGCTCCCACTCTATGGAACCCTGCACCAGCCCCCTGCCACTGCCAGGGAGAGATGGAAGCTCTGGCCACAGCTGTCTGCAGACAGTGGCCATCTTTAAAAGGCAGCCCTGTGCACCACCTGATTCCCTAGCCCAGAATAGCCTACAGAGAGCAGGGGCAGCATGAAGCAGATCTGTTGCTTCAGCCTCTGCCCACCATGCCATGGCTGCTCCAGCCCCAGGTCCCAAGAGTGATGTCTGCTGCCCTGGGCTCCTGCTCACCACTGTGCTGACCCACCACGAGGGCCACCACTTGGCCCAGGGCAGTCTTGGTTCTGGTGGCTCTGTTGTGCTGTGTGGCCACCTGGCCTGGCTTCCTATGGTGTCCCAGGCCCCTTGGTGCTACGCTGTTTCCACCCAGACTCCATGCTGCCACCCAGACCCCAGTAGGGACAATGACAATCTGCTCCTGGGTGCCACTGGCAGGGCCATCCATGCCCTCCTGGGCCTTCAGTCCCACCACCTCTGAGCCCACCCAGCGAGCCAGGACTGAGGTATGCACACCATCCAGACCACCTGGACTGATGAGCAGTGGCTCGAGTAGTTCCAGATAACATGGGCCACTTTGCAGCACCTCCTGGAGTAGCTCCACCCACAGCTGGAGTGGCAGGACAGCATCATGTGGTGGTCCCTTCCTATGGTCACGTGGTTGGCCATCGTTCTGCTCAAGCTGGCCATACCCACACACCCACAAGGCACACTTTAACTGGTGCCTGGACTGGCCCTACACCTTTGTGGAGTCCACCTTCAGCCACCTCAAGCGACCCTGGAGCACCCTCACAACCAACTTCATGGTTGCCAAGGCCAACATTGCTTGGATCATCATCACAGCTTGCATGCTGCATAACATCTGCAAGGCCCAGAGGGATCTCTTCCACAAGGCCTGGGTGGAGGAGGCGCAGTGGATGAAGGATACTTGACACTGGGAGTGCCAGCTGCTGTGGCAGGAGCTGCTGTGGCAGGAGCAGCTGTGGGCCTGCCTCTGCCAAGGCCTTGGCCAAGTTGCACACCCACCAGTGGGGGCCGGGGTACCAGGTGCAAGAGGTACTGGCTGACCACCTCCTCCTGCACTCCCCGCTGTAGCCCTCCTGGACTGCTGCCCACAGAACCCCACCTTACCATGCACCCCCAGCACCACATTCACTGTGCTAATTATGAGTAAATTTGCTACGTGTATTTATAAGTAGCAAATTTACCCATGATGAGAATAAATTACTGCACAGTAAATGTCTGCATGTGTAGACTTGGATGCTTACTGCACAGTTAAATGTCTCATGTAGACATGCCCACTGAAGTATAGAGGTAGTAGTATCTATGGTGTTGCGTTGTGGATTCTGTTCATTGAGGCAGGAGCCATTTTTATAAGGAGGTTTCTATATTCCTGCTAACAGAACCCAGACACAGCCATCAGGCTGTCCTCTAGTTCTTTCTTTTAAACTATGCCTAACTCTTGAAGGTATATATAATATACCTCCTGAGCAGAAAACACAATCCATATCACTCAATAGCAGAGTGAACAATACACTAGCATGTATCAACTGATGCATCTCAAGCAAAACTAAAGAATTTATTCTCCCACTCTACTCCACATTGGTAAGGCTACAGCTGGAGTACTGCATCCAGTTCTGGGCACCACACTTCAAGAAGGATGTGGAGAAGCTTGAGAGGATCCAGAGAAGGGCCACTCGTATGATTAGACGCCTGAAGAGCAAGCCATATGAGGAAAGGTTGACATATACAGGACTGGTCAGCCTAGAAAAGAGAAGACATGAGGGGGATTTGATGGCAGCTTACAAATATATCAGGGGTAAGCATCAGGGGCTAGGCAAACAACTATTCACCAAAGGGCCACAAGGAGAAAACCTACAGCAATGGTCAGAAAGTCTTAGAAGAAGATTTCAGACTGGATATAAGGAAAAACTTCTTCATGGTTCAGGTGACCAGACTCTGAAATAAGCTGCAGGCACTTACCCTCGAGATCTTCAGAAGGAGACTGGACTCACACCTTGCTGAGGTTATTTGACCCCAGCAGTCTTTCCTGCTCAGAGCAGGGGGGCTGGACACAAAGATCTCATGAGGTCCCTTCCAGCCCTAAACTAAACTTCTTTGAATATATAGGTATTATTTCAATTTTTAAAAAATAAATTAACAATTTTCAGTACGTCTTTGTGGTGCTCTTCACACGCTTGCAGGTCCGGAGACATCACATTAGACTCTTCATTGTCTTGATTAGTCTGTGCTGTAGTTTTCGTATTGTCTTAATCTGTGCTCTAGGCTCCTCCATATCCTTCTCCAGTCAGACATTCTTTATTCCTTCTGCTGTCCTTCTGCTGCAGGTATTTCCTATTTCTTCTGTAGATATTTATTTCACTTGTCTCCACTCCACTTCGTTAGATGTAAGAGCTACTTCAAGAGACAGCTGCCTCCTGGACCCCTGTTTTACCATTGTGCATACATACTCTGTCTCAGGGTATTTAAGGTTATAGTTCTCATGACCTCTTTTCATAATAAAGCTTGTATTTAAATTTACAGAGAACTTATAAGCATTTAGGTCAATGTGTTTTTTCTTATTATTGGGTGCATCTACACGTGTGCTTTAATGTACAGTAGTCTATTTTACTGTGCATTAAAGTGTCATGTAAAAATGTACAAATACGCTAATGCACAGTAAAACAGGCTACTGCACATTAAGTGCATCTAAAAAAGTGTGCACTTTCACTGCTGCACATTAGAGCAGCCTGATGCACATTGACATTGGAGGGACTAAATTTAATTCACATTAGGAAAAGTGCATTAATGCATGTGTAGATGTGCCGAGTGGTTACCAAATTAGGTCACCCTGTTCTAAGCATTCTATTAAATAACAGCTCAGCTGGAGAAAGCCCATGTTTCAATTGAGTTACTCTGTAATTTATTAATGTCAGATAAAGATCTGCATGAGACACTCTGCCTTTGTTAGCAGCCATTGTATTATCTTGACCCTATTTTCTACAAGTCCAGTATACTGCGGATATCATGCTAGAGGTGATGTGTTCATATTCCTTTGCAAAGTGGTGGAACTCATCCATCAAATCATGGGCCATTGTCAGACCTCACTGCAACTGGTATGCCATGTTTTCAAAGACAGATTTTACTTGTTCTATAATATGCTTTGCAGTAGTTTTGTCAAGTCTTCCCATTTCTGGATAGTGAGAATAATAGTCTAAAACCAATACATAGATTTTTTTTTATCTAGTATGAGTGCACAGATCTGTCTACTTTGGACCATGAGGCCAATTCTTCTTGAGTCACTATCATTTTGTTTTGCTTGACTCTGTATTTTTGACAGGTTACATATGCTTTACTACATTTTTCTATGTCCATATTTATTTGTGGCCAGTACAGAGGTTTTTTACCCCTTCTTTTGCATTTCTGTATACCCAAGTGCCCTTCATATAGTCTCTGTAACATATCCTGGTGTAATACTTTGGGAACAACAAATCTCATTTCTCATTTCTAAACAACAATGTAAGTACTAACAGTTCAGCTTCAAATAGATGATAAGCAGTAGTATGTACCTTACAGACCATCCTGCATTAATGGTTTGTATTACTATTTGTAAAGTCAGATCTTGTGCTGTGGCCAACAATACATGTTTTTTTTCTGAAAGAACCACATCTTCTTTAACAAATAGATATACACACTGTCTAACTCTATATCACTATCTGATCTCTAATCACAGAGTTTATAAGTTCTCCAAAACTGCAGGATTGATGCAGCAGCCTGAGATCCTTCTGAAATTTCCAAAGGGTTCTCCCTCTTTTTGTGACCTCATGTGGAATTGATATTTCAAAAGTCTCATTCTTTTGGGCTAGGTAAAGACGTTCAGAAAGCCCCAGGCAGAATTAATGTAAGTTATGTTGTTTTCCAGAGGCAGCATAGTTTAAACCAATAGTGAACAGAACACACTATCGTCCTTTGGGGGAGGGAGGGAAGAATCTTAGACTCGGTTCCATCATTTTTAAACCAGTCTATGTTTGCTGAATTTCTGTTATGGGTATAGACCAGTTTTGTGTGCCAGACTTCTGTTCTATTACGGGTATACCAGTTTCCTATCACTTATATCAGTAAAAGTGTAATGTCTATATCTGACCTAGGAGTACAGTACTCTTTAAACTATTTGAACCCTGTCTTATAATCAGCCTGCTCTGCTTGGCTCAGTTGCAGTCTGCTATATACATCCAGGCCCTCAACAACTGCTATATTCAGAAAAATAGCTACCTTCTGGTCACTTGGCTTTTCAGTGGCTCTACTCACCTTCATGTACAGGTTAAATTGTTGCTCAGCCTTCTAGTTCTCTGCCACATGGCTGGAGAGTTTCAGCTCTAACAGAACCCATAGTTGCTCCATTTTTTGTTTTTATTTCTGTGTCTTTTTCTTAAACCTTAATCTGTGCAATACACTTACTTGTTTTCAATCACCTCTGGTACCATGTTGTGTTATAGTTTCCATCCACTGAGGCAAAACATTAGTTTATTCTTCCTAATAACACCCAGGTGCATCAACCAAACTCTTGCTCTTAATTTCCACATAGCTCTTAAATGTGTGTACATTGGTCACAGTATAGACGTCAAGGCAGGCTGCACAAGATGTCTGAGGACAATACTTGGCTGCTGAAGTCTGCCATAGCTTCACTGCTGTTGTTATACGAGTAGCTAGTTCACTTAGCTCAGATATGTCTACATGAACTGCAGTTTTGGCCACAGCATAGAAATAGAATAAGATTGATAGAAGCAAGTTCTTGTCAGGCTTCAGCTTCAAACCTGGTGTCTCAATCTGGTCAACACATCTGCTCATCCTAGCCTGCCACCCTATAGCTAAATGCTGATACTGACCCAGGATGCCCTAAACCCTCCAGTAGGGTTTAAACCTCTGTCCACTCCCTGTCACTGGGGTGGTTGGCCAGGATCAGCTGACCCTCTACTTGCCCCATGTAAAGCCCTGAACAGAAACAGGAAGTGTGTGTGTAACAGGGTTCAGTATGATCCTAGACTTCTCTCTCTGGCTTGTGTTTTGTCTCTGCTGTCTGAACTCCTGGCATCTTGACCTGGCTTGCTCTATGATTTCACATTTTCTGCTTGATCTCATGGCTTCTCAACCCAGCTTGGTCTCTGACTTGACTCTCTGTTTAATTAGGTGGCTTTCTGACCTGGTTTATTTCTAGACCTTGCTCTCAGATTGACCTCCTGATGTCCTGACCCAGACTGTCCCCGGATTGTGTTTGCTCCTCCTGACCCTGGTCAGTACTTAGATCTCTGAGCAGTAGCTCAGACTTGGCTGCCCACAATCTAGAAAGACAGTTTTGGGTGATAATTTGTATGAGACCAATTGTATAGTTGGGAAGGATGTAAGACAAGCTTTTCAGCCTAAAGCACTATTCTTCACGAAAGCTTGTCTAAGTTCCCTCTCAAATGAAAGGATGGAAGAAAAGAATCCCTTTCCTCCTTGCACATTTCTTGGATTATCATGGCTAAAACAATACTATAACCCTACTAAGTTTAATAGGTAGATGTTTTGCTCTGGCTTAATATACCTGACATATAAGACATAGTGTATTTCTCTGTAGTATCTGTTTTCTTTTGAAGGCAGAGCAGATACAGCTTGTTTTGAACTACCTCATCATTCAAATACAAGAGCAAAGAGGCTAGTATTGAATGAAGTCTGTAGTCATGCAGAACTTGGACGTACAAAATGGAGGATGACTTTTGGTCTCTAAAATCATATTAGCACTTTTGCTTAGTAACTGTAGCTGCTGTACAATGTGTTTGACCTGTGTTTCCAAACATCTACATTTCTACATCTTTCTACTTCTCCTCTATTCAGCACTGGTGAGGCCACCTCTGGAGTACTGGGTTCAGTTTTGGGTCCTCCACTACAGAAAGGATGCGGATAAATTGAGGGTCCATCAGAGGGCAAAAAAAATGGTGAGGGGGCTGGGGGACATGACTTATGAGGAGATGCTGAGGGAATTGGGCTTGTTCAGTCTAGAGAAGAGAAGACTGAGAGGGGATTTAATAGCAGCCTTCAACTTTCTGAAGAGGGGCCCAAAAGAGGATAGAGCTACACTGTCTCAGTGTTGACAGATGACAGAACAAGGAGCAACAGGCTCCAAGTTGCAGCAAAGGAAGCTTAGGTTACATATTAGGAAGAATTTGCTTACTAGGAGGGTAGTAAAACACTGGAACAGGTTACCCAGAGGGGTTGTGAACTCTCTATCCTTGGAGGTTTTTAAGACCTGGTTAGACAAACTTTGGCTGGGATGATCTAGTTGGGGATGGTCCTGCCTTGAACAGGGGGTCAGATTAGATGACCTCCTGAGGTCCCCCCCAACCCTAAATTTCCATGCTTCTATTTTTTGTTGATTTCCCCTTATTTATAGAGAACTTTTCTCACTCAATGTAATCCAATTATTGGGGTGTACATAACTTCAGGGCTTCATACTATTTTCCCTAGTCTTCCTACCAAGATTTAATTACTACCTCCATATCTCCCAGATCACCTTACAGTTGGGAAATTCTTTTCCCACATGTTCCCTGACACCTCATGGTTTCTCTTGCATATCTTCCCAACCACCTTGTGGTTTTTATTTTGCCCTCTCTGCTACCAGCTCTCGATGGCTCACTTCACATGTACCCATGAGAGCTAAACACTAATACAATGCCAAAACAGAAACTCTAAAGTGTTGCAATATATTTTGGAGAAATATATTAAAATAAATTCCTTCTCCAATTCTATCCTGAGGGGAACATTGAGAAACAAATAACACATCTAAATATTTACACTTCTCTGGAGAGGACTAGCCTAAACAGGAGAGCAAAAGTGTATTACATATATTACTTGAATATTCAAGTGATATTCCTCTAAAATGATTAGGGTAAATTGACACAAAGCCTCCATTACACTTCCAAGGTATTTAGGCTTTACCTGTTGATTGTTACCTTGTATTTTAAGTACATCCTTGTACATTTTGTATTTTGTATAATGCAGCTGGATGTAGTGGTTTTTACATATACATTTATAATTATGTTTAATGGCCCTTATTTTTTGGCCTCTACAATATATTTTAGCAATGAATTCCAGGGGTTAATTATGCATTGTATTTAAAAAGCATCTCATTTTGTCAGTTCTGTGTTTAGTGTTTTAACAGTCCTTTTTTTATAACTTATTACAATTCATATATCTTTCTACAAACTGTTTGCCTTGCACCCCAAATCTGGATATTTAATCTCATAAAGAAGAAAGTTTGAGAGTTCAAATCCTCCTCCTCCCCCAATCTGGCACTGATTAAAAAATGTGACCTCAGTGTCACTCAACAGAATATTTTTCAGTGCTTTCTATGTGAGGAACATAATCTTTCCTCTTGAAATATTATGGTTCCTTGGAAGACCACTTTCTGGAGTATGCCTGTGAACATAAACCCAATCAAATTATTGTTCTCTATGACAAACGTATCTTGTGCTAATTCACCCTACATAAGCTGGGCCTGTAAAGCGTAAGTAAACTGGTGGAAATAGAGACCCTCTGTCTCTATCATCCGTGGTATCTCTATCAAGTTTCATTGTTACAGATATGCAGTTACTATGTGCAAATATATTGTTCTGACTGACATTTTTCAATCTTACAATAATTCACTACTCAAAGTCCTGGAAATTGAACCATTTGTAGATAGAATGAGAAAAGAAACTTCTCTTTCTTTGAGACCATTATAGACTATTTGAAAGCTATCAATGCTGATTCCTTTACTGGTTATCTTCTTTGGTATCTGTTTGCTTTCTGCCTCCCATTCCTTTATTCCCATTATTCAGAACACCCTGCCAGATACTGCAGGAAGAAAGCTCTGTAGGAAGCTGCTTTGGCAGAACAAGCTATTCTGTAGGTCTCTGTGTTTTTGTGATGTCATGAACTACCTCTCACAGATTGTTCCTCAAGGTCCCTAAATGTGTGGCCCTGCTAGAGCGTCACGTAGGTAATGTCAGAGAAAATGGAACCTACTTCCTTATTAGCTCTGATCTTTGTGTGTGTTCACAATGAGATGCAATCACATTGGAGATTATGGTCATTGTTTTGAATTCAGTGCTATTTGCCATACAGTGTCAATACAGCTATGGGAGTGAGATGGATTTTGTTGCTTATTTATCCCCAACATAAATGTATTCTATGAGTTCTCATTGCTCAGCTTTGTTCTTTGTTAACCATGCCCATTTTAAAGAACCAGACAAATGAGAAATACAGAACTGCTCTTTGAGTTCCCAGGCATACAAAGACTTTTCACCTCTATATCTGTCAGGTGTATTTGTGAGGTTTATCATACCAATCTGCCATATCCTACATGTAGCCAGTGGTTAAGGGGATGGAACTCTGGATCTGCCTCCTTTTTGTATGCTTCATGTCCCTTGGGGACATCTAATCCTCAGAGAGTAGAAAGTGCTGACTAACGAGGCATATGAAATGTGTCCTTTACCACTATTCTACGTATGCACATTACTCGCATAAAGGGAAGAGTCTACTTGCCATTTTCTTGTGCGCTGGTACCATTTGATCAAGAGCCATGGAGGAAGTAAGAACGGATCCCAAAATGCTATTTATATAGGTTGACAAGGTATTTGGGTTAATCTGATATCTTTTATTAGAACAACACGAATAGTTGGAAAAAAATCTTCTTTGCAAGCTTTTGAGCACAAACATCCTTTGCCAGGCTGAGGAAGCATATGCAGTTGGTTCACATTTCAGTGGAACTGCATTCCAGTTTGGAAGTCCTGACCAATTCACCATTTTAAATTCACATAAATACAGAACAGAAAAATTAAAAACATATGAAGCTGAGCTTATGCAGCATTGTGACATCAGTTCAAAGGACTGAGTTTTGTTACAAAGTAGTGAGAGGTGGATGGGTATATTTTTCCCATAAGCAGTGCTATGCAACCATTCCTATTCTCTGTAGGCTGTATGCAAACTTATACAAATAAAAATAAAATAAAGCTTATAAAATATTTTCTGAGACACTGGATATAGATGACCTTCTCTTATTCCCTTAATCTGTGTATTTATTGTATGAATGGGGATAGAAGTAGGCTGTGATCAGCAGTCTGTGAAATGTCATCAGCAACAGCTAAATGACTCATGGGAAATACCTTAATAAGTAGTTATTTGAGTTGAAATCCTGGAAAAAGCAAGAATTATGCTCCCAAGTTTTCCACAGATCTTAATAATAAACTCCTTAGTAAATCCCAGGTAGTAAAACTATAATGTATTTAGCACATTTCTGGCAGTGTTTATCTGTAGACACCAAAGTACTTTACAAACGTAGAGTTGTATCATTACATCTGTTTTGCACAAGGAAGTCAACTGGGTTGTCAAAAGTCATATAATGAGTCAATGGCATTGCTGGGGAAAGGATCTAGTCCCTTGGACTGTCAACCTTGTGCCTAAGCCACTGAATTATGTTGATTCTATAGAGTCCTACATCAGCCTTCCTTGCATACTCAAAACTGAAATTTGTGTGTGTGAAAAAAAGCAGTGCTGGAGTTTCAGAGTGGATTATATTCAGAAAAGAGACACTTGAAAAGATGTGTGAGAGTTTCAATTTCACATTTCAAAGTGCAAACTATGTTATGTCCATATATTGATCTGGGAGAGAATAGGACTCTCTGGACCCTGTGAAACTGGGAGGAATCTGTTTAAAGATCTATAGTATCTTCTGAAATACCTATCCTCTCTTGCTTGAGAGACTAGATGGTGGATATTGTATGTGCTGAATGTCCAATATTAGCCTTAATTGTATTTTGAATTTACCTACCCTCTGGTGATAGCAAGGAAAATAAGTCATTCATGTCAAAAAATGATTGCACTTGACAAGTAAAATTCGTAGTTGATTAATAATTAAAAATGATTTTCATGTTCTGTTACTGATAGAATATTTAATCACTTATTCAGTCAATATCAGTGTCCATTTATTATTCATTAAAGATAAATACCAGATAATGCCTCTAGATTGAAATGTGTTTCACCAAGATTATTAAGAGCACCCAAAGTTGATTTATTATTTAAATATCGATTACACTTTTGTACAGAATTTAATTAGTTTAATAACCCTTTGCCTTGTTAAGTTAACACTAAAGTTTTTTTTTTTTTTTAAAGACCTTTGGTCTGAACACATACAGTAATGGGAACAAAGAAGGTTTGCAAACCCATTTGCAGAAGAAAAAAGTTCAGTGCACTTAACAGTTAAGTTGGGATCCCAGAGGAAGAGAAATGCACATATAATATCAGGCCTGGCTCTCACATCCACAAGTGCTTTCTCCTATTTCTAATGTGAGACTATGTTAACTTACAGCTTTTAGCACATGCTGTGCTGTGTCATGATAACTTTGCCACATATTATTCCAGAGCTCTGTGGAATCAGAAGACTTTTTCCCTTCCAAGTTAACTTAGCTGAAACTTCTGAAGGGACTCATGTATAATTCATAGAGCATACTTGGCACCATTTCTTAGTTTGTTTCTCCCAGTAAGGCCAAAGATCAGAAGAGGAAAAATACACTTGCTTCAAATCCTGTCACTGGTGTTTCACCTCCTAAAGAGCAGCGAGAGAGAAAAAATGGTGCTTTCTTCTCTATCCCAAGTGGACAGAGTAGTAGTAAAAAGTCTGCTGAGTTCCTATGTATATGGCTTGCTAAGTACACTATCTTCTACCTGAGTGCAATCAGATTTGATGAACACTTGGGGCACCTATACACATGCATCAAGGTTGCTTCGACAGGCTGTAATTGCAGCACATCAAAGCAGACTTGATTCATTGAGTCTGCTGGAGCATGGCAATGAACACGCTCCAGCAGACTCTAGCATCACATGTATCAGCGTCCCTGTGCTGAAAAATGGTGGTGGGGTACTTTAAATAAAGCTCGTTTGATGAGCTATAGTTAAAAAGGCCCCGCCACCATTTTCAGCACAGGAATGCTGATATACATGATGCTTCAGGAGCAAAAATTAGAGCAGCTCACTGACAGGCCCTTTGTGATTATATGAATATCTGATTACTGGAGGCCTGCTGAGAGCCTAAAAGCCATACTACTTCAAGCCACTTCATGAAGATTCTGCCTGAGAAAAAATAATATGTCCTTGACCTCAGGCAGCATGTTAGCAGTTGCAATGACTGTGACATCTCTCCTTTCTTATTTCAAATTCTTTATCTGTCTCTCTCCGTGGTATTTCCTCCAGGGACACCTACTTCCCTCTGGACAGATGACATTACTTAGAATCTTCAAGAGAAATTGAGTTAATCAACTTTTAGAGAGTGAACAAGGGGGAAAAAAGTGAAGTAAAGTGTTCTTAGTGTTCTGTATATTATTCCTTGTAGTTGTATATGAGGGTTTGAAGTGCTGATTACGGTGGTCCCTTGGGTTAATGATTGCCTGAAAATTCTCAATGACCCAGAAGGCCCCTCTCAGTGCTATGTTCCTATATCTTATATTCAACATTTGTAGCAACAAGCCTTAGTGTTTTTCTTTTCTTTAACTCTTCTCCCTGCCTCCCTTTCGAATGTCCTGTAAGCTCAAACCATATTCAGGCCTCTACTCCATCCATGCTCTGGGTAATGAAGAAACTCCATAATTTTCACCATGTCGGATTCTCCTATTTATTCTTCTTTGCAGGCTTAGAGGGCAGTTGGGTGCCCAAATGCCCTAGAGAAGCCAGAAGTTCATTTAGCCTAAAACATGGGTTTTAAAATCTTATAGTTGGGAAAGGTCAGTCCCATAGATGCCTTTTCATTCTGCTTCATGGAAAGCAGAAATCTTTCAGGACCTTGATATACTGTAGATCCACAATTCACCCATCCTAGTGCCCCAGGGGAAAAGATTTGATAGTGCAGAGGGAGAAACTGTCTAACTTGTACTAGTTTCTACCACATTTTGGGGAAGACAAAATCAAGAGATACTGAGCAACTTCCTATACTTCTACTCCTGATCCATGCCAAGTCCTCTTGCTTATCAGACTGTCAGAAAGAAGCAACACATTGCATAGGTAGATTTCTTTCCTTCCATAAGTACATACTTACTCCCTTCCTTACATGCATAGTGGTGGGAAGACTAATATTTTTAGTTTTCTGTTCATATATTTTTGATGATATTTTCCACTCCATGCACCAAACATGTGTACTATCACTCCACAAATAATCCTACTAATGACAATCAGATGAGGCAGCAAGTTTTTAGAGTATCTATGGGAAAAAACCATGTCAAGTTTGTGTATCCAAACAGACCACCCTAACCCCAATGCACAGGCAGGCACTTTAGACATGGGACAATTTACTCATAGGTATTATCAGTCCCAGCCAGAGTTCTGTATAATTCCCAAGTTGTCAGGAGTGATGGAAGCAGCTTCATTATGGAAAGACTAGGGAGGGGGGAGTTTTGAGGAGGAAGAGAGAATTTTAATATAGAAGAAAATGTAGCCTTTGGCTGCGTTCTAACAAACTAGACAATTAACAGTGTATACCCTGCCACGGGAAAGAGAGTACCACCTTCTCATCTGTCACAGGAGAGACAAGTGAAAATAACTCCCACTCTGGAGGTGTCCACAGAGAATTTTCACAGACTTATCCCTTGAGCATCTTCTCATTAAAAGTGAAGGGTGCAGACAGTGTGTAAATATCACCACCTTTGTATAGCTTCACCTGATGTTGGCTTTACTGAATCTGACTTGTACATTTTTTTTAGATTCAGCATCTTGGAGAGTGAGGGATTGGGCACTGGGAGAGGTTGCCTTGCTTCATTAAGAGGCAATTTCTAAGCAGTACTGTATAAAATGTGATGCATCTGTGTCAATGTGATTTGTTGGGGAATGGAAGGAGAAATTGTGGGTATGGAGAGGTCTTTATAGGAGATAAGTTTCTAATTATTATAAATGTAAAATATCTATTGGCACATTTCTAAACACATTATAATTAAATTTATATTATACATGCCACAGCCTTATAATTAACTTTTTACGTTACTATCATGTAAACTGAAATAAAATTAAATTGAGTGATTACATTATAATTAATGTAAGTAATCATATTAAATAGACACTGCTGAGTAGCTTAGGACAAAACTTAATTTTTTAAGTAAAGTAAGGGGCCTTTTTTTTAAATAGGACCTAATATTAATTTATAGATCATAGCATTAATTCAGGAATCTCAGAACTCATTGAGCAGTTTCCAATGTGCTACTGAAGCAATGTTTCAGAAGTGAAAGAATGCACAAAAAATAACTAATCTGTGAAAATATATACACATAGTTCTCAGGCATGTCTACACATGCACTTTACTGTGCATCCTATTTTAATGTGCATTAAAGCATCACTACAAACCCTGTGCTGTTTAGCTAATGCACATTAAGGCAGGCTAATGTGCATTTTCCTAGTACTTCACAATGGAAGGCAAATCTATACATGCATTAACATGCTTTAGTTCATACACATTAAATCTAGTACCTCTGGGCATTTGTACACATGCTTGTGCCGGTTACTTTTAAAAACACTCAGCGCTGCAACGCATGCATTTGTATAAATGGCGAAATGCGCATCAGCACTGAGAAAATGGCAGTGGCACGCTTTTGAACTAAACACACATTGAAGGTGTTTTAGTTCAAAAGCACACTGTCACCATTTTCTCAGTGCTGATGCATATTTTGCCATTTATACAAATGCATGTGACGCAGCTCCAAGCCCATCAGCTTGCACACAGAGCAGACTTAATCGAGTCTGCTCTGATGTGCTGGATTTCTGGTGCATCAGAGCAGACAAATGTATATGTATAAATGCCCTCCATTGTGAGGTACTAAGAAAATGTCCATTAGCCTGTCTTAATACACATTAACTAAAGATCACGGATTATTTATACACATACATTTAGGTCCCACAATGTGCCAGAGATTCACGGCTTCAGAGCCAACTTGATTAATCAAGTCTGCTCTGCACACAAGCTGATATAAACTCCATTACACTGTGTGCTGTTGTACAAGTGGTGAAATTCACATCAGCATGCAGAAAGTGGTGGTGATGCACTTTTAAACTAAAAAACCTTCTATGTATTTTAGTTCAAAAGTGTGCCGTCACCATTTTCTCAATACCGACATGCATTTTGCTGCTTATGCAACTGGAAGTGACAACACGGTACCGGGTGCTTTTCAAAGTGCCTGTTGCTGCACCGCTTGCATGTGTAAAAATGCCCACAGGTTTTAAGTGATGCTTAATGTGCATTAACCTATTTCAGTACTCATTACCTAAATAACATATTTTAGTGATGCTTTAATGCAAGAAAAGTAAGCTAATGCGCATTAAAGTGCATGTGTAGATGTGCTCAGAGGTACTAGATTTAACATGCGCGAACTAAACCATGTTAATGCACAGGTAGATGCATCCACTTGGTGTGTCTACATGAGAAGCTTTACTGTGCAGTAGACTAATCTACGTGTCTACACCTGCACACTTATTACATAATAACCAAAATTATTGCACACGTGCACACCCATACTGTATATAGTAAATATGGTGACTTATGCTGACTTGAGCATAAATTTGATATCTGCATAATGCAGGTATCAAATTTAAGCCTGATTAGTTTCTGCGCAGTAAAGCATAGGTAGACGCCTTACTGCACAGTAACACGGTGGGTGTGGATTGACTTGGGACTAACAAAAAATGATAGGCTAATTAAGAAAAACTAAGATTTAAAATAAATGAATGATTATAAGCAAGGAATAGAGTGTCTGGATGGAAATATATTGATAACACGAAAATTACATTCTTAGAGAGATGCAATATAAAATGCACACACGTTTGTCTCTAAAGTGACCTTAATGGAGCTATGTGGGCAGATGTAAAGAATCAGCATACCTGATTGTATAACTACATACATTTTCTGTGGGATATGAGCACAGGTATTGCCTTTGAGACTGATTTTAACTTTTTAACTTTGAGACTTGATTTTTTACTTTTTCCAATTGTAATTGGAAAATTTTAATTAAGGTGTGTGTATTCAGAGCCAGTTATGATATTCATGTGTATACAGTTAGTTAAGTTTTGACGACCTTCATAGACAAGATATAAACAGGCAACAAAGTTCTGGATGTTATTTTCTTTATTTAAAAATAGATATTATTTATAGTATATAATTATATTAATAAGACAAAGAAAATAAATATGTAAAATTAGAAGCTAGGAAATAAAACAGAATAAAAAATCACTGTAGTAACACAGTGGGAAAAAAATATGAAATAGTTCAAGTTCCTGAAACAACATTGTTTAACTCTGTATTTTTCATTTGATTGTTTTTCTTGTAAACTTCTAGGGTTGTGTATTATGCTCTGCAAATGTACCATTAAAATATTTAAAATGTGTAATATGGCTGGTTTAATGGTGCTTTTGGAATTCCCCCCTGACTTGGCATTTTAGTAAAGAAGGGGACACAGTGCTCACCCATCTAAATAATCTCATTGATTGTCTTGGTGAATAGTGCTTGCAGGATTCAGTCTTTTGTTATGTTTTTAACTTTGGCATTTTAACATTGCATCTGTGTAACTGCTTTATTTCTTACTAATTTGCATTAAATAATTCTGTGTATAAGTATAATAAAACAGAATAACAATGTGGAACAATATTAAAATATTTTAACTGTAGTTAAAATATCACTGAATTCATCATTGAAATTATATTAAATATTCATGATATGCTATATTTTATATCTTGCTAAAAGTTTAGTTTCTTGTAGAGCCTTATGATATATCTGGAAGATTTTGCCACTTTCGTCTTTATTTGTTAGACATCATTCATTAACTCTATGGGATTTTCAGTCTGGGGAATTCACATTTTTGTATATTGATCTCTGTGCAGTTTAGAGTAGTTTAATTGGCTTTGGCCATTAAAAATTCCACATGGCAGATTGGGAGGGGAAAGAATCTATGAACTTCTGTAAGACAGTGGCACATTCAGGCTAGGAACAGACATTCAAAAGCCTGAGCCTGAATTGATTCAATCTTTGCAGATTAGTCTATCCTGCCAAGGTGGAACTGGTTTGCAAATGCACAGACATCCCTCCAGACTGAGGAAATTCAGGCACATGCCTGCAGTGATTCAGGCTAGAAGTCAGAGGGAACTAGAGCAGCCCTCCCTTCCCTTCCAGAGTACTGAGCTGGAGAGGGGGTGGCCAGGCCCCAGGAGGGCCTCTGATTAGGGAGGGGTGCAAACTTCATACTGTCTGCAAATCTGACAGAGAGGAAGCCAGCAAGGGGCTGATAACACAGAGTTTATCAGCTCATCAACAAAACAAAAGCCTCTCTCATTAGTTCAAGCTCTTCTTAAACAGCTTTTTCCAAGGAAGGAATGGATGGACATTACCAGCTGACCTATTGATCCAAAAAAGCCCTAAGCAGACACTGTTCCATCTGCCTGTCCCATTGAAATTGGAGACACACACACAGGCAACTTTCAGCATTTGCTATTATACCACATGCCTAGGGCCCATGGAGCTGGGGTCCATGCTGTGGTAGATAGGAGGGAGGGAAGGGATGATCCATACTTGAGCAGCGAGCAGTGTGGGGCAGGGGAGCAGGATGAAGCAAGGCAGACCGTACTGTGCCTGCAGTCTCCACCAGAGCTCTGGGTAGGGAGCAGAGGGGCCAGCCCTGTTCTCTGGAGCAGAAATCACAGCCCAAGGTGCAAAGCATCTGGGATGATGGGGAACTCTGGTTTAACTTAAACTAGGAAGGGGCCTGGGACAGACATTGCATAAATCGGTTTGACCCAAATCAGTTAAGTCTGATACTACTTTCAACCAGGTTTATCTTAAACCAGTTTCAGCCATTTTGAAACTGATTTATATGCACTGAACTTATGTTCTGTTGCAGGTTTAAACCAGTTTCTGATCACTTAAGCTGGTTTATGTGTAATGTCTGTCCCTAGCCTCAGAGATATATAACACAGCTTAACATCACCATTCAATTTAGTATGGTGTTGCAGTCTATTGCAGATTCCCATCATGCAAAACTACAGCTTGACTACTACAGTATGAAAGAGAGAGAGATTTTGAAGGTTGTGAAAACAAAACTTCTAAAATGCCCGTTTACAAAGCACAGATGCAATTTTCTTTTCTGAATTTTACTGTCCACAGCAATATCTGTGTCCAGAGAAGGGCCACCCGTATGAACAGAGACTTGCACGGCAAGCCATATGAGGAAAGGCTGAGGAACCTGGGACTCTTCAGCCTGAAAAAGAGAAGGCTGAGAGCAGACTTGGTAACAGTTTACCACTACATCAAGGGAGTAAATCAGGGGCTCGGTGAATGACTGTTCACCAGGGCACCCTTGGGGAAAGCCAGGAGTAGTGGCCACAAACTCCTGGAAGACTGTTTCAGGCTCAACATTAGGAAAAACAACTTCACAGTTAGGGTGTCCAAACCGTGGAATAGGCTCCCTCCAGACGTACTGCAATCGCCTACCCTGGAAATCTTCAAGAGGAGGCTGCATAGTCATTTTGCTGGGGTCACCTCATCCCACCTGACTTTCCTGCCTGGCGCATGGGGCTGGACATGATGATCTTCCAAGGTCCCTTCCAGCCTTACAGTCTATGAATCTATGAATCTGAGTTTTATGACCAAAATACTGTCAGACATAAACCATGTGATCTTATATACAACTTTTTGGCCTACATTCTTGAGTAAGTCCCTGGTTATAAATGTGTCAGCCTCTGGATACTCAAATTATTTTTTTAAACTAATTAAATATCTTATTTGAACAGGAACTTGAACCTGGGCCTTTCCCTTATCATGTGACTGTACTAATCACTGGGCCATAGGAGCAGACTATTTTACTGCACCAGCTGATATAAATAAGAGGGCTTCTGCTTCTATAACAGTGCCAGTATAGCTACATTGGCAGAGTCCCCTAGTGGAAATGCAGTTGTATGCTGACCAAAGGTTTATTTTTGGGGTCCCCCACTACCAGCTTAGTTCACCACCTCCCTGAACTATATAAACTGAGCAGACAAAAACACCCTTTTTTTGGAGGTTTTGCCAGAGTAGGTACATTAATTGAAAGAGGGGAGAAAGTGATCTTTTCACAGCCTCTAGTCTATTCCAGAAAACTTTGTAATGTATACCAAGTCTCATTATTTTGAGTCCAATGAATATTAAATTATGTATGCATGAATGCAATTGGTAATATTAAGAGCATTTCATATCTGAATGACTTATAGGTTGCTGGTCAAGGCCATCACCTGCGATATGTTTCAAAAGGTCCTGGTTTTATAAAAATGTAAAACAGGAGCAATATTCATATCTCAAAAAATAAAAATAAAAAAAAGAAGCAAGCAAGAAAGAAAATCCCCCATCTGATTTGAAATCTCTGTCTTTTCCTCTGTGTATATCTTTAAACTTCATAGCAAATTTCACCTCCATATACACTAAGAAGTGTGTGTGTGTGTGTGTGTGTGTGTGTGTGTGTGTGTGTGTGTGTATGTCCAGAAAGGAAGAGATTTGTCCCACTCTACTTCTCTACTTAGCACATATGGAGGTAAAATTTGTGGCAATATTTTAACTGCTTCTTCCTGTACTAAGAAGAACCATGGAAATATACCAATTTTTAAAGGGAAACTGAAAACTTCTTTTTGCTAAAATTTGGGCAAAACTGAAAATGTTAATGTTACTGATGACTATGTTTTGAGCCATCTAGAACATAACAGTAGGTAGGTATCATCTAACTCAATAGTCACCAACCAGTCAACTGTGATTGACTGCTCAATCGCGGAGCCTCTGACAGTCGATCTCAGTCTAGGGGGGGCAGAGCATGTGTGCGCACATGGACACCTGCACTCACCCGCCCCGCCCGACTGAGATACAGAACTGCAGCTGCTCTGGGAGTGGTGCAGTGTCACAAGTGTCCCATCACTGAGTTGATCCCCCTGCTGCTGGGGCCAGGGCCAGGCCGGGTGAGTGAGACAACCCTCCTCTGCACCCTGCCATGTCCCCTAGATAAGTGGGGCCCCCGCCGGGCTGGGTGGTGGGACAATCAGAGCCCGGGTGACTCATCCAAGTGCATGGGAGTGGGTCCCACCACTGCATGCACCCCAGCAGAAGTGTGAGGGGCATGTGTCTCCTCAATCTGTGTGTGGGGGTGCAGGCAGCTGCCACTGTGCACTGGGTTTTTCTCCCCAAGACTCACTGCAGCTGCCCTGGGAGCCTGCATTCTCCTCCTGGGCTGAACTGCACCCCCTGCCCACCTGGTGGTGGAATGCATGTAATGTCGTGCTGTTCCCAGGGCATCTGCAGTGGGGCTCGGGGCACAAAGCCCAGCATGCAGAGGCAGGCACTAGGGCTGTGAGAAATTTCACAAAGTTTTGAAGCTGTTTTGATGTGTTTAGAGCACAAAACAGTGAAATCAAAACAAAACAAAAAGCATCTAAACAGCTTTGAAACAAAATGAGGGCACTCAAAATATTTTGGAAGTTTCAAAACATTATGAGTTTTGAAGCAGCCCCATGGTGGGAGGCAGGGGAGAACCAGGGCTGCACTCCAAGTGACTCTGCAGTCCCATGTAGCTCAGCCCAGTGGGGAGCGCAGCCCTGGCTTTCCCCGCCTCTCGCTGCTGGGCTGCACTCTGATTGGCTCCATCAGCCCCATGGAGCTCAGCCTGGCAGCGGGAGGCAGAGTGCAGTGCCAGCTCTGTCCACCTTCTGCCACTGGGCTGAGCTCCATGCAGCTGGCGGAGCCAATCAAAGCACAACCCAGTGGTGGGAGATTGTGCTCTGCCTCTGAGGCTGCTGCCAGGGCTATGCTCTGCCTCCTACTTGCTGGGCTGTGCTCTGATTGGCTCTGCCAGCCCCATGTTGCTCAGCCTGGCAGTGGGAGGCAGAGTGCAGTGCCAGCTTTGTCCACCTCCCGCCACTGGGCTGAGCTCCATGGGGCTGGCAGAGCCAATCGGAGCACAACTCAGTGGTGGGGGGCTGTGCTCTGTCTCCAAGGCTGCCGCTGGGGCTGTGCTCTGCCTCCCTCCACTGGGCTGAGCTCCATGGAGCCCAGCAGCCCAGAGCCGGTCCCAAGTGGCAGCGGCAGCCTCCTGCCATCCAGCGCAGATCCAGGGGCCTGCACCCCCTAGAGGAGTCTGGCACAGTCCCACAGCTCTCTCAGGGGTGCAAGCCACCAGATCTGCACCCTGGAAGACAGGAGGCTCAGGCTGCCTCTCCCACCTGGGATCGGTGTTAGGTGCAGGCTGTGCCCAGGACTGAACAAGATTGCTGCTGCTACAGCCTGAGTCTCCTCTTATCCAGGCCATGGATCCAGGGCCCTGCACCCCTGGGAGGGCTTCTGGGTTGTGCTGGACTCCTCCCAGGGGTGCAAGTCCATGGATCTGCATGCTGGGCAAGGGGAGGCTGCTGCTACTGTCTGGGACAGGTGGCAGTAGCAATGTTCTCTGGTGCTGGGCACAGCCCATGCCCAGCACCACTCCCAGGTGACAGAGCAACCCTCTCTCATTCAGGGTGCAGATCCAGAGGCCTGCAGCCCCAGGAGGAGTCTGGCACAGCCCCACAGCCCTCACAGGGGTGCAGGCCCCGGGATCTGCATGCTAGATGACAGGAAGCTGCCGCTGCTGGCAAATTTTGCTTTCAAGACTTTGAGTGCTTTGAAATGAAATGAAATGATGAAATGAAATACTTTTCCTTCAAAATGGTGAAATGGATGTCAAAACTAAACGACAGTATTTCGCACAGCCCCAGCAGCCACTTCTGCACTGTGCACAGATCAGGGGGGCACATGCCCCCTAGGCTTCTGCTGGGGTGCATGCAGTGGCAGAAGCCCCCCACGTGCCTGGACAGTCCACACAAGCTCTGATCCTACCACCACCAGGCCTGTCTGGGGCCCTACTTCCTCCCTTAGCACAGGGGCTTTGATCTGCTCCCCCTGCCCCTTCCCTTCCCCTCAGAGTGACCTGCTGGGTGGGGGGTGGGGAGGGGTACATGGTAGATCCTGGGTTGCACTTTAATTCAAGAAGTGATCTGGTATTTAAAATGGTTTTAGACCACCGATCTAAATATACAGTATATTTTTATCATAATGCCCTTAATATGTAATTATATGATTAATTTCTCTAAAAGTTCTGCTTTATTTCCTGTTCACTGCCATACACATTAGGTTCATTTGATATATTTTTACTTATCTCCTTAACAGTCAAATGTCTGTAACATGAAAACTTGTGACAGCCCCTCCACCCCCCCCTCTCTCCTCCTCCATAAAAACTCCATAATATTTTGCCCTGTACAAAGCTCATCTTTTTACTCAGATGCTTGAGTACAGCAGATTAACTATGATAGGGTGTTGTTTATATTCTTGCTAAGGTAATGGGTTGAATGCTACCCTCATGTTTACTTTATTATAGCAGGGGGTAGCAGTTTTAATTTAGGTACTGGGTTTTTGTAGTCAATTTTTGGCAGTGTGATGTTAAATGGCATCTAATTGTAACTTAAATTTTCCAAGAGCCTGAGGCACTGGAATGCATGTTTGTTTTATAGAAATGAAATGACAAATCTAAAAAAATCTTACAAAGAGTAATCAGCACAAAGAGCAATTGCTAACTGTTAACTGCTATTTTAACCTTCAGTGAAAAAAAAATTCTTTAAACACAGCTCCTTCCAGATATCTCTGTTTGGACTCATTTTGGATCAGCAAAGTATATTCTGCTGTTGTAGGATATTTATTCCATTGATACATATTTAGTTTCCTTTTCCACTGCCTAATTCTGCATGCCCACAGGTTCACATTAGGGTAATTAGACTGAAATAATTTCTATTTTTTGGTAGCGTGAAAGCGAAAATGGATTTTAATGTTGAAACCATATGCAGCAGAGTCTCATCAAAACACCTGCAAGAATGTTTTAAATGTCAATTTGGACATCTTTTGACACATCTTGAAATCACAATAATTCCATGTCAATTTGGCTGGCTAGATTTGGATAACCATACAAACATTTGGAGGTAAATCCAAATCAGATTGTTGGAATTTCTCCCATAACCACTGATCACTGCTCATTTTTCCTTTCCTTGCCAACTAAAGTTGGCTCCCCACTTTTTCCTCAAGAACATATTGTTGCAGTATAAAGGCCACACTTATTTTCTTACCTATATTTTTTTTCTTAGCAAAGGAGTGGAAGCAGTGCTACATTTAAAGTGGAATTTGCCACCCTTGTGGTATCCATTTTTTCCCTTCAATTTCGTTGGCATAATAGCTTCTGATATCATTTCAAACAAGACTCCCTATTTAAACTTCCTAAAAACCATCAAACTCTAGTGAATATCCTGGCAATGTACCAACAGCCATATTTTTTCTACCAGGTGCTACCCTTTATGGTAAAATCTCTAATCAGCTCACTTCAGAATTCATCTGCTTCAACCTTATTAGCACTTGTAAAGTAAATGAGGTGATGGGGATGCTTCTGTAGAACTGGATAAGGAGAATTTTCCACATTTTTTTCTTTAGGGTATGAAACTCTGTGGGCTGTGTGTGTGAAAAAGATACAAACCTAATGCAGGTACTTTTTAGTCAAGTAATAACATCAACCTTGCTTGTTAAGAGGCCTCTCCAAACTCCTTTGTAAACTGACTACTAAACATGATTACTATATACTGGCTTGGTATAATCCAAGATGATTCAGTTACTTTCATGGGAGCTCTGTTTTTATTACTGCCCGTCTGCATCCAGTCTTTCTCTAAGGTTCTCATTGAAAACTTGTGCTTGATGGACCTCGACTCACCGAATTAAATTAAGCTATAAAGGGTAAGGATGTTAATTTTCTATTTCTATTTTCTATACTTTCTGAGCTAAGGACTTCAGTTTGGTGTCCTGACTTCACATAAGACAGTCTTGTTGGCACTTACCTTGAAAATGAGAAGGGCTACAATTACAACTGTAAAGATTAAAATGAAAAAGAGATCTATTTGAGTTGTTAGTGGCTGGACTGTTCCTTACAAGTGGGGGTTAGGAAGAAACTTTGTTTATAGGTAGGTTATTCTATAAACACCTACTGCAACATTTTTGTACCTTATTCTGAAGAATCTAGTACTTGTTGCTGAACTCAGAACTCTAGATTATAAAGAATACTAATTTAATATCATATGTAAAGTTTCTATAGACCCATATTGATATAACTGATACAATGTATAAGCAGATACCCATTTAAGTGGTAGTGAACATGCTCAAATCTAGATATTGTTCAACACCCAGGCTAGGGACAGACATTACACATAAACCAGTTTAAGTGATCAGAAACTGATTTAAATCTGTAACCAAACATAAGTTCAGTGCATATAAACCAGTTTCAAAAATGGCGAAAACTGGTTTAAGATAAAACTGGTTGAATGTAGTATCAGACTTAACTGATCTGGGTCAAACTGGTTTATGCAATGTCTGTCCCAGGCCCCTTCCTGGTTTAAGTTAAGCTAGAGTTCCCCAGGATCCCAGATACTTTGCAGCTCTGGGCTGTGCTGTCTGCTCCAGAGAACAGGTCTGGCCCTGCCCCTCTGCTGCCTAGACAGAGCTCCGATGGAGGTTGCAGGAACAGCAGGGTCCGCTTTGCTTCCCCGGGACCCCCCCTCCCATTGTTGCTCACTGCTCAAGCAGGGATTTCCACCTCCCTCCCTTCTCCCTCCCTCCCTCCCTCCCTCCCTCCCTCCCATCTCCCACAGCACAGCTCCCAGCCCCATGGACCCTAGGCATGTGTTATGCTAGATAATGCTGAGAGATGTCTGCGTGTGTCTCAAGTTTTTCTGAGACAGGCAGATAGAATAGTATCTGCTTAGGACTTTTTGGAGCTAATCAACAGTTCAGCTGATAATGTCCATCCATTCCTTCTTTGGAAAAAGCTGTTTAACAGCTTGAACTAATGAGAGAGGCTTTTGTTTTGTTGATGGGCTGATAAAAGCTGTGTTGTCAGCCCCGTGCTGGCTCCCTTGCCTATCAGGTTTGCAGACAGTATGAAGAAGTAGGGAGAGGGAGATTGAAAAACTCAGTATCTCCAACAGATGCATGCACTCCACCCCCTCCCCACCCTTTGCCTCAGAGTGCTAGCTGGGGTCTGGCAACACTCCCACCCTTAGCAGCAAGTGGAGAAAAGCCTGGGACTGTGCAGGCACACTGGGGGTTTAATCCCCTCCCTAATCAGAATGTCCTACCAGAGCCTGGCCATGGCCCCCTTAGCTCAGCTCTGTAGAAGGGAAGGGAGGATTGCCATGGTGCCCCCCGGCTTTTAGCCTGAGTCCTTGCTAGTATGTGTCTGCATTTCTTCAGTCCAAAGGAAATGTTTGTGCAGTTGGAAACTGATTCAATCTTGGCAGGTTAGACTAACCTGCAAAGATTGAATCAATTCAGGCTAAGGCTTTTTGAACATCCATCCCTAGCCCGTGATTGCTGCCAACTTGGTTTCAGTTTCTGAATGTACTGCTTTTCAGATTCAACAGACTTCTTTTGTGAACCTAGGAAGACACAACCACACACTATTGTTATTGTTAGGAACATTTTAGAAAAAAATATAATAGATAAATGAATAAACAAAGTAGGTACGGACTTTCAGTTCTTATAAAGCTGTGAAGCACAATCACAGACACCGAGAAGGGCAGCACAGTATTGAAATGTATGCAATACAGAATCAAATACATTACAAACTTCTATTATATAACTACAGAACATATGCCACATACATATTAGTGTTCTGAGGAAGGTCTAGATGTGGAGGGCACTCCTTGGACATTCTGCATAGGACAACTTCTTCTCAACCTTTGCTAGATGTAATTTGTTTCTCTTTTAAGTGCTGTTGCCATGTAGTCTCCTCCCTATAAACTACCCATCTATAGGAAATGAGGAACAGTCAAAGTGCAAACCATAAACAACCCATGTGACTGAAGTGACCTGTCCCATGACTCCAGTTACAAATATGAATAACTTATAACAAATTGCTTGTAAATAAGCTACAAACCAAGAAAAAATGCAGAAAGTCTCTGGCTACGAATTGTGTATAATCAAGAACAAACAAGCCTAATTTATTCAAAGGCAATTTGCAACCAGAAAAAAAAAACCCAACAACCATGAAATCTATCAAATAAAGTATTAGTTTGCTCAGCATAACCCATTTCATGTGAACTGGTTCTGTTCAACAGGTCATAATTCATTTTGCATCTAAACTGTACAAGAGTCATTCACAATATCTACCAAATACAATCTACATAAAGTACATTAATCCATTTCAGTGAATAGAAATGGAAAGGGGAATACAAGCACTTAAAATTGGAGTTTAATAAGTTCCCCCCCCCCCCCCACAATCTAAATCAAGGTCAAGTTTGAACAAAGCTGTCTTCCTCAAGGACCAAAGTTTGTAAAGCTGATTCAGGCTACAGAATCCACTTGCATTTAACTTCTAGATAAGTTAAAATGTTTATATCTATTGGTAATAATACATCCAACCTTTTACTGCTGAAAGGAAACCAGGTGGACCAGTGGTTAGAGTGTAAGTCTCAGTCGTGGCTCCTGAGTACAGCTGGGTAAATACTGAAAAAGGTAGGAAATATTTTTCAGCATTGTATGCCATATTCTCCATCTCTGATCTGGCCCATATGTGCCTCCTGAATGACACAAACGGGGTCAAATCTGACTTCATTCATAACATTTAGAATTATTTTGGCAAAGGTGACTTTTCACATGACAAATAGCTGGTGGAGATAACTGCTGCATCAACTGAAACCCATAAAGTAAAGGAAGTTGTGGAGGGGTGGGGAAGAAAAGCATAATGCAGGGACCCTCTGGAACTTAGCCTGTATATTGTATGTTTAAAAAGTCTCACACCTTCCATAACAGTGCTTAAATCATCCACCGTGTATGGCATCTCCAACAGATAACACTGAAGCAAGTGAAGCATCCTCTGTTCTTTACCACAAACACAATGTGTTTTCTGGACCCGATCATAATAACCTGTTTTCAACAACCAACAGCTGTAAGGAAATCAGTTCAGGCATTACCAAATTTCCCATGGTTCTTCTGATCCTTCTGGGAGACTTTACATTAATTGCAGTCCTAATTTAGCAGTAGTTGGTGTCTCCTGGAGTCACATAGTCCATAGTTTCAGCCATATCCTCTCCAGAGATAAGCAAAGAGGTTCAATGGTATAAATAAAAAGTTTATGAGATTTAAGTCACCTGAAAACAGGTGGACAGTAGAGTGGATACCCTGAGCCTATGCTTGAATGCATCCATTCTAATATAATAAAAGTCTTAATCCATATGTCTGTCTGTCCATAATGGTCCAGGTGAACTGCACATGCGCCACTGAGAGGGCGGGCGGCGATTGGCTGGCCCGGGTGGCTGTGTGCACAACTTTGCACTGGGGCTTAAGGGAGGAGGCAGAAGTGGTTGGGGACAAGGGAGCCATGGTGCAGTGCTGTGCCCCTCCCCCCCCCAACAACAGCTGGCAGGCAGGGGAGTGGGAACAGGAGTGGGGAGGGGTGAGAAGGGGAGCGGAGTGGGGATCATGGTGGCTCACTGGCCCACAGCTGCTGCTGCCACTGATGCTGGGAGAAGGGCCATGGAGGTGGGGTAGTGGGGCTGGAGCTATGCCGGACTGTTCCTGAGGAGGGGGGTAGGCTAAGCTCAGGTTGGGCCAGGTCATGGGGCAATTGGAGCCCAGTGCTTCCTCCAGGGGCATGGGCGAGTGAGTCCCAAAACTGCGTGCACCATGGGGGAACCAGGGGAGGGGAGGCACATTCCCCCCTTGGCTCCCTTGTGCTGCACCCCCTGGATAACTAGCCGGGCTCTGATTGCCCCATGATCCGGCCTGGCCGGGGTCCATTCACAATGAATGGGGCCCTGGCCAGGTCATGGGGCAATCAGAACCTGGCAGCTCCTCCAGAGGCACAGTGCCAGGGAGGCAAAGGGGGAGCACATGCCCACCCGCCACTATTCTGTGCATGGGGCAAGGGTGAGCTGCAGCATCTGCTCCTTGGCTCACTGCTGCTGCTTTGACCATGGCATGGCATGGCACCATATGCCTCACTGCCCAACCTGCCCAGTGGCAGGACTCACATGGTGCCATGCTGCACTGCTGTCAAAACAGCTCAGTGAGGCAGAACATTGAGGTGCAGCCCACCCTTGCCCCATGCACAGGCCATGTGCCCCCCTCCCTCACCACCAGCTCCCCAGCACTGCACCTCTGGAGGAGATGCTGGGCTCTGATTGCCCCTGATGTGGTGGCAGGAGCAGGGCTGGACCTGGAGCAGTGGTAAGAGAGGGAGGGAGCGGGGCGGGGCCCAGAACAGCAGCAGGAGCAGTGGGAGCAGGCCCAGATCTGGAGTGGCAGCAGGTGGGGGGGAGCGGGCCTTGACCCAGAGCAGCAGCAGGAGCTGGGGCCTGGACCCAGTGTGGTGGCAGGAGGGGTGGGGAGGGCACATGGACCTGGAGTGACAGTAGGCAGGGGAGGAGTGAACCCAAAGCCAGAGCAGCTGCGGGGAGAGGCACAGGGCCAGACATGGGGCTCTGTCCCTGCCCTCCTCCCATGTCATTCTTGACAGGCAATTTGCTAGTTCTTCCATAATTGTCTATTGTTGCTCTAATATCCAGGGGTGTCATGACAGATAATACATAAAGACTATCTGCAACAATCAGCTTGGGGCAGATTGTGACATTTCTACAGCTTTTATTCAGTATTGGGTTAATATATTTTGCATATATTGACCTGTCTTATGACAGATACATGTACTCTACTACTGAATAGCAAAGGACCACCATGAATGACCTGAGTGTGAATGCATTTTCTCCCTATTTGGAGTGAATCAGTTCCTGAAGATGATGCATTATGAGAGGTAAGAATGTTTGGTGGGTAATATTATTTATTGGATCAATCCCAACCATGCAGCTGGCCAAATAAATCATCCAGAAAAATTCTTGCCTCTCATGTATTTCCTGAACTATCACAGCTATAACACCACATCCACATTACCATACATTATGAGCTTATTTTAGACCTGGTTTTCATAATAGGTGCTCAGTACATTGGTTGTCATTGGTCTGACTACATAGCTATGATGGATAGTATGAATGGATAAAGTTAGACCAGTACCTAGATTACTGTATCTTTTGTGAAGCAGGCAGAGAGTCAGATGTAAAATAAGTACCTGGACAGGCTCCAATCTCTCTTCTATGGTTAGACTTCAAAGCTAACTGCCCACAAAAGGATAACAGCAAAGTCAAAGAAGCCATCATCCAAGAATATCTTTGAATAAAGTGAGTAAAAATTATAATAATGAAGAACATTGTAGAAATCATGTTTTTTAATAGATATGTTTAATTCCTGTTTTGCCACTGAACCACATTTTTATGGCAAGTTTGCTTGGACACACTTTTCCATATTAAAATAAGTAAGGACCTACCAAATTCATAGCAGAAATGGGATGTGCTGTGGCTCCTTTGAGCTTGCAGGTTCCCCTGCAGTCCTTCCCTCCCCAGTGTTGATTGGTGGATGGGCCCCACTTGCAGCTCACTGCTGGTCAGCAACGATGTAAAAACTGCAGTTTTAAATATGGCACTTTTTTTGCCTCCTGCCACTGATTGGCTGAGGGGCCCTGGACAGCCCTGCTGTTTTCTGCTGGCTGGCAGAGAGGCAAAAATGGTGACATGTTTAAAACCGTGCTTTTAGGTTCCCTGCAGATCAGAAGAGAGTGGTAGGGTCCTCCACTAAATCAGCAGCAAAGTGAGGGGAGGGCAAGGGACAAGGTATGCATGTGGAACATGTAAGATTAAAGGAGCTGCTGTGCACTCTGCTTCCACTGTGAATTCAGTAGGTCCCTAAATATAAGAGCTGTGACACTCACTGAAAACTTAAATGGAAGAAGAAGGGAAAAATGAAATAAAACTTCAGGAATAATGTAGTGAGCAAGAAGTCATGTACAGTAATTAGAATAAGAAAGGAAAATGTCATGTCATTTCAGTCTCAAGTAGCTGAATTTACATGAGAAAAGTTCCCGTTATTGACCACTTGTTTTTCACTTTGAAACAATAACTTTTATGGTCATATAGTATTTACTAAGGGCCTTGTTACATGGTAATTTTGGGTGGCTCCTGGACATTAATACTTGAAACTAGTTTTAAACACTCATTATGAAGCTCAAAGTTATGCCACTCCACGTAACGATTATCTTTGATCCATGCGACACAGCTCATGTTGCACTAAAGTATAGCCACTCTAGGTTACACTTGAATATAAACACCTCACCTACCTACCTTCCCCCACGGGCCCAAATCAGGCCCTCCAGCCCTACCCCTCCCCAGTACCCCAGATCCCTGCTCACTCCCCCCAACCTCCCCTGCCCCTGCACCTGCTTACTTGTGGCTGCCTGTGCTCTTTATCCCTGGGTGAACAGGCAGGGAAGGGTTAATGTGCCCACCTGGCTGCCACCACCTTCACTACTGCTGTCAGGGCTGGGCTCAGCCTGGAGAAGAGTAACACCAATGGAGATGGCAGGACCGAGAAGGCAGGTTAACCCTTCCATGCCTGCTCTCCTGAGATAGCACAGCCAGCCACAAGTAACTGGGGGGGCACGGGGAGTCCCAGGGATGGGGTCGGGGCAGAAGGAGGTCCGGGCTTGGGCAGAGGGAGAATTCAGAATGGGAGGTGGGCATTTTTACCTTTCAGTCCTCTAGGCCCCTCTGTCCTGAACATGTGGCTGCTACAAACTCAAGCTAGCACTGAAAACAACCAACACTTGTGCTGCTCACAGTGTAAGGTATAACAAGGCCCTAAGAGATATTATTTTAAGATATGATTAAATTTATGATCTTTTCTAAAAATATCTTCTTATAGAGTGAGATCAACACTCTTCTGGATGGATCTGTCTTTATCCACTTCTTCTGGTAACATTCTGTCTTTCTTTGTAGCCTAAAAAAGATAAAAGCACTACTAGTTGAGACACAAGTGTGTCTACAAGACATCTCATGACCCAAATTGTATACCAGCCATGTGTAGGATTGCTGAAGGCCATGATTTCAGGGTGCATTTGTCTGTGAACTTTAACAGCTCTTTCACCCCTTTCAAGCTGCATAAACTGACTTAACAATCTATGTTTGACTGAACAGGCTTTTGCCTTCATTTGCATTGAGCTGCTGATCTCCCTCTAAATATATTTTTGGAAAGCACAATATTTTCTTCCCCCCTCCCCTCCCCCCTGCAAATTAGTGCCATTTGCAGTAGCTTGACATCAGCCTTTATGCTGCTGAAGAAAACAATTTCTTAAAGAGTGCTTAAAACCCATCAGTGTGTGCAGTAGGGAAGATGACAGTTTAATTTAAATATCGTGTCTGACAGGTTTGGATCTAAAAGGACATTCCCTAGCTGCATGCATGTGTTTCGATACTGTCATCTTGCCTTTACCATTTCTCTTTAGCATCTGCTTCGGTGCCCTGCATTTTCCTAGCCACTGCTTCTAGAAAGAGCAAGGAGACAATCAATGGTAACAAATATAGCATTAGCTGGGATGTGGAGTTGTAGGTAATACATGAGCGACTCGAATTCTAACAGACAGATTCGTTATGGCAAGGGCATCCTTCATCTAACTTAAAATCCAGCTTTCCTGCCACGGGGTTGAGAGAGATGACTCTTTGCTCTTGGTTAGAGAATCACATCCTCGCTAGAGGCCCCAGGGCTAATTTCTAGATCCTTTGAGTCTCAGTACTAGAATGGCTTACTGTTTGAAGGCTGTTTTGTGGATCAACTCTCCAGTTTTGATCGTACATATAATGGCCTAGCCTAAGAGACGTCAGTATTTGCAATGATGGTGTATAACAGGGATGCTGGTAATTAAACAGTTTTCCCATTCCAAACAGCTCTATTTGGTTTTTGGCAGAAAGTGTGTGAAACCATTTGCCAATAGCCTTGTAGCAACTGGGGGAAATGGAAACTTTGTGATAGATCCTCAGCTACTGTAATCAGCAGCCCCTGTTGAGATACACCAAGTTATGCCAACTATAATGTGGCTCAGGTCTCACAGCAAACTTTATTTTTGTATGTTTTATATTCAAAGAGAATTTACAGTCTGAAGGACACAAGAAAGCAACTTAGATATAAAGGAGCCTACTTTTTCCCCACTTGAACTAGAGTCAGATATAATCACAGTAAGATAGTTTAAAAGGGGAATCTGGAGGGCAAGACTAGTCTCAAACAGGGACAATGTCTAATGTTCTCTATAAAATTACATAGCAGAATTATTGTCAGTGCACAAGTGACCTGGAAGATTGTGCCTCTGGAAGTTTATGCTGGGGTTATGAACCTCCTCTAGGGATGGTTTGGGTTTAAAAAGAACCATGAAGCTAGCTCTGGAAATTTGATAAATATAAACAAAATTGATTACATGATCAGGAAGGATAGAGTCCCCTATGGATTTAGGAGCATGGGTTCCAAAATTAACTGGGGGCGATCTTGAAAACCCAGCACTAGATGCACACATTTATTTATATTGTATTTTCATAGCAAAATAAAAAGTAAAGGAAAAAAGACAGCAAAGGTAGATGAGGTGTGGATGCAGATCATTGTTTTAGCAAGAGGATGGTGTAGACTCATGCTACCACTTAGAATGGATTCATTTATGAGAAAAAATATGTGTGTAGATAAGTTTGGCTAAATTATGAGTATCAGTGTCTAGTCTGAGGCCCGCATGATATGTTTGCCAAATGATTTGCCTAAGGTGGCATAGTAAGTATTTAAGCACAGCTGGAAATAAATTCCAAAGGCCAAATACTAGTCCTCATAAAGTCAATGCGAATTTTGCAGCTGATTTAAAAAAAGGGAGCATTCCCAAGTGCCCCCTTTCACTAAATCTACAAAGACATTTTTCCTCCCATTCATTAGCTGCATCTACATGAGATGCTGACTGCACGGTTGTTACTGTGCAGTCATTTAGTACTTGCATACACAAGTACTAAATGACTGCACAGTAACCAGAGCTACTGCACAGTAGCATCCCCACACGGCTTTTTGGTGATTCTGACTGCACAGTAGCTCACTACTACTGCACAGTAGCTTGTTACTACTGTACAGTAGCATTGCATCACACTTTGTGCCATGCAATGCTACTGTGCAGTTGTAGCGAGCTACTGCGCAGTTAGCATCTCATGTAGACATCGCCATTGTGGACCAATGTAACCCGCAAGAATATAAGAAGGGCCACACTGGGTCACACCAGTTATCCAGATAGCTTAGTGGTGTTTAACCTGTACCCTGTGGAGCTCTGTCATTTGGCCCCTGGATCTCCCTACAGGTCAATACATTTGGTGGCGGGGAAGCAGTGACAACATTAATTGCTCCCAGAGCCACAGCAATTAAGGCCTTCACAGCTTTCCCATCACCAAATTTCCAGACCTGTGGGGAGTCCCGCAGTATAGATAACATGGTCCCATGTGTAGAATCACATCAGCACATGCATTTGAGCTGAGGCACGGGGTTGCTCAGCTGCTAGATCCAGTGTACAGGGCTGGGCCAGAGTGCTACATCACTCACATGGACTGACTCCTCATGCTAATCCCATGCTAGATCAGGCCTATGGATTGACCCCATACCACTCATCTGGCCCATGGGGCCAGATAGGTTGAGTACTGCTGATCCAGCCCAATATCCTGTCACAGGCAAATAGTAGATGCTTTAGAGGGTAGGTATGTGACTGGGGCATGTTTCCAGTTATCATATCCCCTGTCATATTCTCCCTGGATTCAATCATCATTGGTTTATGGACGTCAGACAATAATACATATCTGATTGTTCTGCTTAATATTTCCCAATGGGACTGTCCTCCATGAATACGTCTACTACCTTTTTTAACCTGCTTATGCTCTCTGTCTCTACAGCCTCCTGTGGCAATGAATTCTACAAGTTAATTATGTACTGTGTAAAATAAGTACTTCTTGTCTTAAACCTGCTTCCTGATAGTTTAAAAGGGTGCTCCCTAGTTCTTATATGCTGGGACCTGGTGAATAACAGTTCCCTATAAATTTTATTCGCATCCTTCATGGTTTTATAGGCCTCTGTCATACTCCCACCTCAACCTTCTCCTTTCTAGACTCCTCTCCTTTTCAGTCTTTTTGGGTACGTCAGATGTTCCAAACCTTGATCATCTTTGTTGCCTTTCTCTATACCTTTTCTAATTCTACTATGACCTTTTAAAGATATGGAGAACATAAGCGTGCAGCATTCAAGATTTGGAAACAACAAGGATTATACCATGACATAATATTTTCCATTTTGTTTTCAATTCTCCTCTTAATGATACCTAATATTTTATTGGCTTTTTTGGTTGCTGGTACACACTTAGCCAATGTTTTCAGAGAATTATCTCTAATGACTCCAAGATCTCTTGGAGGCAGTAACTCTGTGGGAGAGTATTACTCAAGGAGTGAATTTGGTCCTATGTGTTTAATCTAATTCTTACTAATTTCCTTCTGAATGTTGGCAAGTTTGTTTGGTGGTGAAACACAGACATTTCTCACTTGGCCTCCTCTTGATGAACCCCCCCACCTCCCTCCCTAGCTGTGCTGCTGTACTTCAGAAACATAGCAATGCTGAAGAAAATAAGTGTAATTTGTTAAGTCTACAGTGAGATGCCATATGTATTTATATCAGACAAATGGCTGTGTTAAAAACAAAGAAAACAAACAGGGAGACAGCTTTGCAAGTCAGTTCTCACCTTATTCTAAATGATTGGGAGATCCTTCTGCTGTTCTTATAGGGCAGCAGAGAATTAATGTTGCTTTTTCTAGGGATCATAGTCCTTTAAGATGTACAAAACACAGAGATGCTTTCAGCACTGCAAATTTATTTCCCCTCCAACTGGAATGAAAACAAATATTTTAAAAACTTTCCTATGAAAGAAATACCAAATGAATATTTGAATAATTTTGTATCCAGAAAAATCCAAAATTTATTTTGATATTTAATTTCATGTCCATATTACTTCATGATTTGTCAGAAAAAATGGTGTATGGAAATACAATATCATATAGCATGTCACAATATGAAATGCCAATTGTATTAGTTCTTCATGACATGGTGTTATATTATGTCAGAATGTAATAGTTAAAAACCTTGTTAATTCATTTTATCATATTTTTAAACTCATTAAAGGTAGCTGCTACTTTGTACAGATTAAAACATTTTATCTTATTTTTTAGATCAAAGTGTCTCCTCAGTGCTAGATTGCAATCATTTCTTTCAGATACTGAAAACACTGGTCCTCTAATTAGTACACTGAATGCTTATTTTCTTTTCTTATTCAAAGTGTCAACTTGTATTTTATTACAGTACATACAGCGGAGATGCTTTGATCTAGAAAATAAAATATTTCATATTTTCTGACCAGCTCTGCAAGAAATGCTTTTAACAGAGATAAACCCAGTACTGTTCCTATTATTTCAGACTTGGTCTGAATACATGGTGCAGTAATCAGGATAAATAAGATTATACATTAGTTTGGGTTTCTGTTTACTGTTTAAATTCTCTCTTACTAGTCCTCTGATAGCATGATGTAGATGGGGCTACGCTGTTGCTAGTTTAGGAGGCAGCCTATCTGGTGGACCACAGTGTGCTTCAGGCTAGGGACAGATGTCACATATAAACTGGCGTAAATGATCAGAAACTGGTTTAAACCTGTAACAGAACATATGTTCAGTGCACATAAATGAGTTTGAAAATGGCTGAAACCAGTCTGAGATAAACCTGGTTGAATGTAGTATCAGACCTAACTTATTTGGGTCAAACCAGTTTATTAAATGTCTGTCCCAGACCTCTTGCTGGTCTGAGATGAATCAGATTCCCTCAGCATCCCAGCATGCTCTCTGGGCTGGGAAGGACACTCTGTTTCACAGCAGGACTGGCCCCTCCCCTCTGCTCCCTAGCTGCAGCTCCAGCACAGACTGCGGGCTGCTCCCACCCCCCTCACTCCCGTCTAAGCAGGAATTCACCCCTCCCCTCTGTGTTGTAGAGAGGTATCTGTGTATTAGCTAGCAGACCACATGCTGGCTCTGGTTTGTGCAGAATCAACAGGCAGAATCAACTGGTAGCTGGTAATGTCTTTCTGTTGTTTTCTTTAGGGGGTGATAAACACTGTTATCAGTTCCCTTCTGAGCTAATCAGAGCATCCTGCTGGGGCCTGGCCATGCACTCCCTCAGTTCAGTACTTTGGAAGGGAAAGGAGGGCTGCTCTAGTGTCCCCCAGCTTTTAGCCTGAGCCACTGCAGACATGTGCCTTCATGTCTGGGATGTCTGTGCAGTTACAAAATGATTTAGCATAGCCAGGTTAAACTAATCTACAAACATTGAATCAATTCAGGCTCAGGCTTTTTGAATGTCTGTCCCTAGCCTAAGGGACTGTAAGTTTATTGTAGGCATAGTCACAGAGGTAAAATAATATGGAGAAACCTAACCTAACCTAACCTAACCTAACCTAACCTAACCTAACCTCTCTGTGTTGAGAGTCAATTTACCTAATCCCACAACCTTAAAAGAAAGCTATGTTGCCATAAGTGTGTGTCCTTTATACTGTATTTTCTCTACTGCATTGGTTTTCATTAGAATGCCTCTCGTTCCCTCCTGTTTTCAGTTTCTCCATATTTGATTTTCACTCTGTGCTGCTTTTGGTTCACTTTTGCACAATGTATTATCAGTTTCTTGGGGAGGGGAGGGTCTTTGGGCATCCCTCCTCCGAGAAAACTGAGAGGGGATTTGATAACATCCTTCAACTACCAGGAAGGGTAGTTTGAAAGAGGATGGAGCTAGGCTGTTCTCAGAACAAGGAGCGATTGTTTGAAGTTGCAGCAAGAGAACTTTAGGTTAGATTTTAATGTTCTATGATTCTAAGGATCATGGTGCCTAAAGAAATTCTTATCAACATTTTTAATAATACAGCTTCCTTAACAAGAAAACTATAAATGATGGTGTTTGCCTGCAAAAAAAAAAAAAAGAAAAAAAGGTGCCGGGGGGAGGGGCGGTGGCTTCAGTAATATTAATGTCTGATTATTTACCCAATTTCTTTCCAGTTTTCAAGCTGTGGTTCAAAATCAAAACCATTTTTTTCACCATGGACAGAAGACAAGAAATAAGTTTTTATTTATCAGCTTAATAAAAAGGAGCCTTTTTAGCTAAAGCTGAATATGTAGACATTAATGTTAAGGTGGTTGGGTTTCCACACAGGTACAGCTCTGAGCCATGTGCGTGTATGTATGTGTACACACACACACACACACACACACACACACACACACACACACACACACGGCCCCTACTGATGTGGGGAGAAGCTATGCCAGCTGCACAGCTCCCTCCCCTCCCCCCCACATACATGCATACATACTTACATACATACATATATGTATGTATGTGTGTGTGTGGGGAGGGAGCTGTGTGTCCTTGTGTGTGTGTGTATATATACACATATTCATATGCATATATATATATATATATAAATATATATATATATGTATGTATGTATGTATGTATGTATGTATGTATGTGTGTGAGGAGGGAGCTGTGCAGCTGGCACAGCATGCACATATATATGTGCAGCATGCACACACACATATATATATATACACACATATATATACACCCACACAAATATATACATGCATATATGTATATGTGTGTGTACACACACATGCACACACATACACACGTGGTGCAACATGTAAGGTGTGCAGACATTCAAGGCTTCATACATTGTACATCTTGTGCATTATATACAGATCCCTGACTTACTGTATTTAATCCAAGGCACACATGCACACACATACACACACACATACACACGTTCATGCATGCATGAGCACTTTGGCCTATAAACTGCAGGCGAAAAAGCAGCTATTAATTATACACAATGACAGAACTAATCAAGATGCTTTGAAAACAAATCTACACACATCACAACTCCGGATTCCCAGGGTAGGGTCCTAGCACCTGCTTTTTTCTATCTTTTCTCTTTGGGTCATCTGTGATTGCTGGGGAGTACAGAGGTTCAGCCTCTGGTGGAGGATGGGTCGCAAGCAGCAGCCTGTGTTGGCAAATGGTTCCCTGCTTTAGCTGAAAGCTATAAAACACTGAGTAAAAGGCTTATAGGAGGTTGTACATTTTTTTTGTTGCAAAGGTGAAGTCCAGGTAGCCTTTTTATTTATGGAAGGAGAGACAGATCTCACATCCCTTTGGACAACATGACAAAAACGTTTTGGTGAAACTGGCTGAATTTCTGCAGTTGGCTAAGGAATGGAGTTCTGTCCAAAGACCATTCCTGCTATTTAAATTCATATTTAACCATCCTAACATTATGACTTGCCCTATGGCTTCCAGTATAATCATGCTTGGATTTTGGAAAACCCCTTACTCATATCCATGAGTAAGGTACAGATGAACTAAAGACTCTCTCAGAGTCATAGTCCTTCCTAGATTGGAGTTCTCTTCAACTCCTAGTTGAATTTTGTCTAATAGATGAATCTGGCAAAATCTTCTTAAAACTATGTTTTATATTGCATGTATGTGCCTTGGAACATAAATGGTTTTCCTTTCAGTGAGAGATATTTCCTTTCCATACTTTCATTCTCCCTCCCATTTCACTCTGAGTGGGTTGTTCAAAAGTTCATTGGAAGATTTTAATTTTTTTATAATGAGCAAAGTGCACTCTCGTGCTCCCCTCCCCCCTTTTTTCCAGTCCTCCAATTCAAACTGTTGAAGGTTCCTGTTACCATTTTTTAAACCAATATCATATTGACACGGATACTAAGTCAGATAACTTCCAAACCCAGATATGAATATTGGAAAGTTCTGAGAGGATGGAAACATGAGGCTTGAACAGAAAATGTCTAACAATTTAATTATGGTTGTCATGGCCATACCTGCTGTAATAGATTTATATATAATTCATAGAGAAATTTTTTAGATTCACAATTTTATTTATAGGCCTAAGACATCTTAATAAATGCACCTGTCACTATATCAGAATGAATGGCCTGTTTATGGCCATTCCATGTAGCGCTGATCTAATGATAGCTTACAGCTCTGCATGTGTGGAAACCCGACCACCTTAACGTTAAATTTTAATTGTGATGGAATTACATTTTTTTTACTAGGAGCTCTCTTTTATGTTCTTTAATTGAGCAGAAAGATAATGAGGACTGAAGGCAGGAGTCAGCATCATCAAGGGAAGATATGCAAAACCAGGGTCAAATCTGTTTATAGGACTACGGCTGGATTAAACAAGTGGGAAGGATTTCCATTTCGTTCTTATTTGACATGGCTTTATTTTATTTTATTTTATTTTATTTGTTTTTGAAAGGGGACAGAGACTTTGAGTGAATCAATACAATGAAAGATCTGTCTATATTTGCATGTACATTTCTGACAAGAACCTCAGCCTTATAATTTTTATGTACATATTGATAATCTAGTCATATAATATATTATTTCTAGTTCTTCTCTGAAACATACCATATTTGCCCGAATCCTATATTGACTTTAAATTTAAGACAAAAATTAGATGCTATATGTGGAAAATTATTAATTTGTTATAATTTTACATGCATGGAATCAAATTGGTGGAAGGTAGTCTTAAATTCTTCCCTGCCAGTGCTGTGATGGATCAAGCAGCAGTGGAGCATGAGGAGCCAGACTCTTGCTTCCCTGCCCCTTGTCCTCCAGGTGCCTGCCCCTCCTGCTGCCAATCCTCCACCATGTGCCCCACTGTCCCTTGCCCATATGCTTGTGTCTGCCCTCCCATTCTCTGCCTCCCCCCACCTTTGCCCCCCTGCTGCCTGTTCCCTTGCACACCTGCTCCCACCTACAGCCTTCCCCACTATACCCTGCTCCCCTATCCACCGCTTCTTAAATTCTGCTGCAGATCTGCCCCAGAATGGGACATTCAGCAGCATCAGTGATCCCACCCAGCCCCAGCCCACTTGGGCCAAAGAGAAGCAGCAGCAACTCCCAGGTGGGTCAGGGCTAGAGGGACTGGAGTTGGACCAGGAGGTTAGAGGGGAGGGGGCAGTTGGGTTGGGTAGGCTGCTGCGGGGGGTGGAGGAGACAGGAGTTGCAGAGGCAGGCACAGGCATGGGGGCATGGGGTGTAGGAGTAGGCTGCAGGTTTCCCCTCCCCTTGCACTCTCCTCCACTCTCTTTCCAGCCCTGTGGCTCCTCCTCTGCCAAAAAAGCCATTCTAGCTTGGGGCAAGTGGCAGTTCAGCTCCAGCTTTGAACCAGGGGACAAAGCCAGAGTTAAGTCACCATTTGCCTTGTGCTAGTACTCTAATCCAAGTCATGCAGCTCCCCAGTCACAATGCTGACTGGGGGAAAACTTCATCTTGGGTTCAAGTAAATACATTAATATCTCATCTGAATTTTTCAGGGTTGTCTTGTTAAAAAGGTGATGAACATTTATGAATAACAAGAAGTGTGGGGCCTGCTTGCGTTGCATTGTATAGGTGGCTGGCCTTTCTTCCTGGCCCTAGAAGATACAACACTATATCCAAAGACTAGTTTGCATCTTCCTTAGGACTTTAGGTTTCTTCCACTTAAAATTGGCACCACAATTTCTCCTTCTCAGACCTGTCCCTCTCCTGATCTGTGGGCTTTCTTTATAGCCTCCCTACCTATTGTAGCCTTTTTTTCCATACTCCTACAAGCAGTAGCATAACTTGGGGTGGGCATGCAGAGCAATAGGCCTGGGTTCCCACTTAGTGGAATAGTCTGTGCTTTGGCTGGGCTAATTACCCCATATCACTGTTGTTTCAGTAGTAGCCATGTGCATGGACACTGTGCTGATTCTGTAGCAGCATCAGCTGGGGTGAGCAGATTGTTCCATGGCAGCAGCAGTAACCAGGGGCTTCTTTGAGTCCTTAGAGTAGGTAAGACTCCCTGCCCTGGTGCTCAGAGCAACCTCTCTTCCCCCCAGCCCATCTGCTCTCCAGCATGATTTGTTCAGGGTACAAACCCTGTTGGTTAAACTTCTGCCTACAAGCCAAGTGCCTGGGTGCCACTCGACTCAAGCATCTACTGCAAGAGCCAGTAGAGGAGTTTTCTCCCCTCTCCTTAATTTAGGTGTTTCTCCCAAGTTCTCTATACTCAACTGAGCTGCATGTTGGCTTTTATACTCATGTTGTCCATAAGTGATCATGCTGCTCAGTTTCCCAGAGAGGCTTCCCTCCTCGTGAGAAGCTCTTGAGTGTAGAGTTTACCCTGTGTAAAGCAATATTCTTTACATTTTCCTCTCCATAGTGGAGTGTTAAGGCATTTTAAGCTGTAGGGGGCTGGTGGAAAGAAGCAAAATGTAGGCATGATGCCATGCAGCTTGAGGTCAAAGGGAATTTTCCTCTTGACTTCAGGAGGCATGTCTACACGTGCAATTAATGTGCTCCCAGGTGCATGTCTACATGTATGCTCCTGTTGGCAGCAAACTGTACCTGACAGGAACAGCCTAGTCCAGGGCAACTCCTGCCATGCTCTGCCCCCCTGCAGCAGCTAGGAGGAGCTCCAGGCTTCTGCAGGTGCCAGCCTTAGAGGCTGGCAGGGGGCACAGGGCTAATCCCAATCTCCATCAGGTGGGTAGAACTGCGCCGGCTGTAGTGGCAGCTGCTTTTCTGGCCACATGGGGATTGGGACAGGTTCCAGTCCCCACATGGCCAGGAGAGCTGGCTGCAGGGGCAGCTGTCTCCCCACCACCTGGGGACTGGGATGGGTCTATCAGGGAAGTATTGGGATTTAAATGGTGCTGATCTCTACAGTATTGGATGTATAAAGAGGACATATCGATAACTAATTAAACCTAATTAATAACAAAAGGGCTGCAATTGGCTGTATACAATTGTCTGTAAGCTATAGAGGGTTCTTAAGAGCATTGCAAAGAGCAATTGATCTGGATCCTTTTTTTTTTTTTGTCAAATACATGGAGAGAAGAAGAAAGTTGGGCAACTGATAAAATCTCTGGAATCTATCTTGCCTGTGAAGGTAAAAGGAGGCTGAGTGGGATATGGAAAAATGTTCTCTTGTTGGAATTTCAGTCTAATGAACTTGTCACATGTACACTTGTAACAGCTGCATATCATTGGATTATAGTGATTTATTAAAGTTAGTACCTGTTAGGAGATAACTCTCACCTGAAAGGGAACAGCTTTGCAATGCCACAGGGACACTTAACATGTGCTAAACTGCTTGAACCTGTATCTGCTTGCATTTTAACTGCACTTAGGACACTTTAAGTTGAATGTGTGTTACCACCCTCACAGTAACTGCATGCATTTTTATTTAGATTCATTACCTGAAATCACATTTCTATAGTTCTGGGTTCATACAGTTATTTGCGGCACTCAATCTGTGTTCATGCAGTTTACTTTAGGTCACCTAAATGTCAAACAGGAATACAACTGTTTGACACTGCCAGGCCTTGTGGGGAACCCAATGTAAGTAACTCAGGGTGAGAGAGGGCTAGCATGTCCCTGAGGGAGTGAGTCCCTTGGGGAGTGGGAGGGTTGGCAGGATTAGGGGGCTAGTAGGTCTACAGGGGGTCGGGGGGATGTTGGTTGATCTCTGGGAAGGGTAAAATAGCTCAGTCATGGTTGGGGGTGGGAATAGCACAGCCCTGGGGCTGAATCAAGTGGCTGGGCTTTCTAGGTTCCAGGACTGCACTCAAACATGTGCTGGTGTTCAGGAGATCAGGTTAACATTTTCCTACATTGGGTTAACCTGATCTTGATCTCAATTAGTGCACATTTTGAGGTGAACTAACTTAGATTGGGCACACCATTTTGGGGTGATTTAAGTCCTCTGAATGTCTGCACAAATGGACATTTAGAACAACGTAACTCTGGTTAGGTCAATCTAAGAGCAACAACTTTAATTTAAACACGGATCCCTAAGTGCAAATCAAGTTTAACAAAGGGACTAAATAAACTCAGGGGTGAACTACAAGTGTTGGACTTTTTTTAACAGAATACAGCAAAACAGTTTTCAGATCTAAGAGGAAGTGAATTCCTACTACTTACTGTTCACATTTAGGTATGATCTATAAAGTACCAGGTCCTGTATGTTCACACACACAAGGTATACAGTAGACTAAATTATTTGCAGTGAGAATCAATGGACTTAAATGGTGTTATGTTAGCAGACAATTCTGCCTAAATTCCCAAAAGTAGCATCAAATTCAGAGCTTGATGATGGAGCACAAAAGGTATTACTGATACAAAATTTAAGGAATTATTAGATAACCAAGTGAACAGGAAAACAATTATCAAGGTGATTGATCTACATGCTTTGGGACATTTAATTTGCTACTAAATAGCTAAGAAACAATTTATATATGCTTTATATACATTTCTCTGGTTGGACTTTAAAGGATAGGGTGTGAGACAAGTTGGTTCAATGGTTTTTCAATGCTGGAAATCACTAACAGTAATTGTATTTACTTTGGGTTTCTCAGAGACCTGTCATGTTGAGGTATATCAATACCGTAACCGCAACCTAATTTGTTCTCTATGTGCATATATAACTGTTAAAAGTAATGGGAGAAATATAGTAAGTATATAACTTGCAATTCTTCTAGTAGTTATACATTGTTTTTTATTGCATCTGTGACAGGTAGTTTCAGTGTTGGACCAACTGCATATGTCGTGAAAGGGTTCTGTAAAGCAGATTATCCATGAAATTAATAGAAAGATTATTGAATATACCTTTACTGATTTAAAACATAACTGCACCAGGGAAACAGGATGACATAAGTGGCTAAGAGTGTGAAATAGATACATCTGGGGGAAAAGATATATCCTGTAAATGTAAGGGTGCCTACAAATGTTCAGGCTCCTGCTCTAACTCATGGTGCTTTACATGAAGCACCATGAGTTAGAGCCCCTCCCCCCAGCTCAACAGAAGTTTGCCTGTTGAGGGTGCGCTTGGTGCCTGTACTTCCCCTGGATTGAAGGTGGGGGTACTCCAGCAGCCTTTGAGGAGGTTGTCGCACTGCCCCTGTCCCCTGGTATGCCCCTGCTCCCAGTTCCAGGGCAGTCAGAGGGGGAGGGAAGTGGAGAACAGGGAGGGAACATTGAGCACAGACCAACCAGCTGCTTTGCCTGGGCAGAGTTGGAGTGGGGGGCAGGGTGGAAAGGAGCCCCCTCACTTCAGCAGGGTAGCTGAGTGGGGGGCACGAGGTGAGGGGGAGCTCCTGAGTGGGGCCTCCCTTCCCCAACCCTTTGCCCAGGCCTCTTGACAGCAGCGGCATGGAGCTGCCAGCTGCTTTGCATGGCCAGAACTGGGAGAGAGAGCAGGGTGGAATAGAACCCTCTCACCTTGTGGCCCCAGCCCAGTTCTCCCCAGTACCCCAGCCAGGGTAGCTGGAGTGGGCCCATGATGGAGCTCCACCCTGCCCCTCCTCCAGCTCTGGCCAGGGAAAGCTCAGCCAGCAGCTCCATGCTGGCTGCTCCTTCCTGCTTCCTCCCCTGCTGACAGCCCCACCAAGCAGAAAAAAAATTAGCCCTGGGGGGAACACGAGTTCCCTAAGGTGCTCTGCTTTATAGTGCCTTCACGTATTACCTCATTTGACCAGGGTTAATTTTTCACACAATCAGTCATTTTAAAAATGCTCTGCAGCTGTGTACATGTGTGAAGTCACATCTGTAGAGTGCTTTCCAGGGTCCAATCACATGAAAAATATAACTTGTATAAGCACCCCTAGTGTGAAGAAAGTAATTGGCCTGAAGATAATTTTAGGATGTTTTATATTAAAGAGCTGGGTGCATTTTATTTAACTATATCAAAAACAAAAATACATTTCAAATTGTTAACTTGTATGTACTTAAAAACAGTGTGAAAGGATGTCCTCTTGCTTTAAATGACAATACATTTCATTACAATCCTAAGTGAATATTAATTGAAGCTGAACTGTTGCATGTCCCCTGGTACAATCAGGTTTGTTACTCTTGAAGGTTTTAGTAAATAAAAAATGTGTTTACTGGATAATTTATATCAGGATGTAGGTAAGAGAAATATTTGTCTACTGTATGTCACTAATTGGCTTCTCACTGGTAGCTGGTCCCATTGATAGTAAAGATTATGTGTTGAGAAACACAGAGCACTGATTTAGTACAGTGAAATTGTTTATACCAACATTGACTCAACTTCTTTGCTCTGAGCATTTGCATTTCAGTTCTATTGTTTCATTATTCATTTTAGAGACTGAGGTAAAATGTTCTAAAGGGCTGTGTCATCTGTCCTTTATATTTTTGTATTCTCAACCTAGATATTTATGTCAGCGAGAGGGGATGTGATAAACCCCTGAAAAATCCAAAGGGAGTTTCTGGGCAGAAAAATACCCTCCACTCCGCCAATTCAGGATATATCTCTTGTTATATGTGTTACAAATACTGAAGTGGGAAGAAGAAGGTTTCTTTCAGAATATTTCAGTACTTTCCCTCCCAAATAGAAACAAAGAACATAGAAGTCACTGGGTGTGTCTAGACATGCATTTGATCTGGAATCAGTTTACTTGTGAGTCAGCTACTCACAAATAAATGCTCCTGGTCAGGCATCTACACAAGCAGGGACATAGGATCAGATTTGCTGCTCCTACCAGCAAACTGCTCCCATTTCCTGTGGCCCTGTAACGGGCCCCTGACACCACCAGGGGATGCACAAGTCTCCAGCTGCAGCTGCCAGCAGCCAGCAGCCATCTTGAAAAGGCAGCCCCTCTTCCTGCTCCCTTGCCAGTCGCTTCCCTGGCCAGGATCAATGTGTACAGCACAGAGGCACCACACAGCAGCTGTCTTGTCACCCTCTCCACCTCCCCATGCCATGGCTGCTCCAACCCCTGTGCCTGGCAGTGATATCTAGCACACTGGGCTCCTGCTGGCCACCACGCTGGCCCTGCTGGCCCACTGCACTGGCCAGCAGCTGGCCTATAGCCATCTGGACCCTACTGTCTTCCTGATGCGCAGCAACCTGTTGCCCAGCCACACAGTGCTGTCCCAGGGCTGCTGCTGCTGTGCAACTCGCACCTGGACCCTGTCCAGCTGGCTGGATCCCAGCAGGGATGGGAACAGTGGGTTGCTGGATGCCTCCTGGGCCTTCAGTTCTGCTGCTTGTGGGCTCACCAGGAGACCTAGACTGACAAGCAGTGGATGGAGGCATTCAGGATGACCTGGCCACCCTTCTAGACCTCCTGGAGCAGCTTCGCCTGCACCTAGAGCAGCAGGACACCACCATGTGTCAGCCCTTCCCCACAGACACCTGGCTTGCCCTCACCCTGGTCAAGCTGGCCATGACCACCAGTCTCCACTGCATTAGGCATCTCTTTGGAGTGGGCAAGGCCACTGCTAGGAGGTGTGCAGTGCCCTCCAGGACATGCTGGGGAAGATGGTGCTATGGGTGCATGACCTCTTGGCAGTGGTGGTGAGGTTCCATGATTAGCAATTTTTACTGTGCAGTAAGCATATGCACTCAGTGAGGAGAAAGTAGCCTCGAATGTGATAAAATCTAAGAGGTTCTCTTTTTTTATTGTCTTAATCAGACTGGGTCATTAGTTCCCTAGGGTCACACTTTTTCTTCAATAATAGCCACATCTAAATACTGAAAAAGGCTTATTGTCATTAAAAATTGTAAACACTGATATATAAAGCTAAGGAAAATAAGGCCTTACTTCTCAGCAGTTTTTATCACTTACATTTGTCATTAAAATCAGTAGACTTCCAGCAGAAGCGAATTTGGCACAATATGTTTATCCAGTGTGATACTACCAGAACAGTAAAGCTGGACTAGAAAATTAAGAGAATGGTTGTGAATTAAATGAGATTAAAAAAAAAATTGTAGTGTATGAAAAGAATGGCAAGAGAACAAGGGCAGTAAAGTTTAAGTAGTTCTGACTAACCAGGAGTTCCTGTTTCTTTTCACATTATTAGAAGACACATTTATTCCATGATGAGTTCTGCACCACAAAATAACACACAGAACTACACACAGAATACAGCTCTAACCTCACACTTAGGGATTTCCCTATAGAGGCAAAGAGGATATGCATATTCATTTCTGCTCCTTTTATTTTTCTTTCACATTTACACATTCAGTCTCTTCCTGAAAAATTGTGCATGTATTGCAATTACCACCATCCTTTCATGACTGTCTCTGCATGACTGAATTGAAACTTTATGTAATAATATTATAAATACTGACATGTAACAATAGTCAGGGCTGTGACTGGGATGCAGACAGCTGGAGCTTCACTCTAGGACTAGGGATAGACATTACACATGACACATAAACCAGTTTCAGTGATCAGAAACTGGTTTAAACCTGTAACAGAACAGATATTCAGTGCACAAAAATCAGTTTGAAAATGGCTGGAACAGGTTTGAGATAAACTGGGTTGAATGTAGTATCAGACTTAACTGATTTGGGTCATACCAGTTTATGTAATGTCTGTCCCAGACCCCTTCTTGGTTTAACTTAAACCACAGTCCCCCAGCATCCCAGATGCTTTGCAGTCCTGGTTTGGGGGTTCTACTACAGAGCAGGGCAGGCCCTGCCCCTCTGCTCCCTAGCTGGAGCTCTGGCAGAGACTGTAGGCACCGCAGTCTCTGCATGGCTTCCCCATGTCCCACCCCCCTCACCACTCGCTGCTCAAACAGGGACTCCCCTCCCTCCTCTGCTCTCCCACAGCAAGGACTGTAGCCAGCATGTGGTATGCTAGCTAATGCTGAGAGGTGTCTGTGTAAGGCAAACAGGACTGTATCCACTTAGGGCTTTTTGGGGCTAATCAACAGGTCAGCTGGTAATGTCCCTCTGTTCCTTCCTTGGAAAAAGTTGTTTAAGAAGAGCTTGAACTAATGAGAGAGGATTTTGTTTTCTTGATGGGATGCTAAATGCTGTGTTACTCACTGTGTAACTCCCTGCTATGTAATTAAATGCTGTGTAACTCCCTGCTGGCTCCCTGGCTGGTCAGCCGGGGAAGGGGGTGGGGAGGAGAATCCCTCCCTAATCAAAGCATTCTGCTGGGGCCTGGCTACACCCCGCCTCACCTCTGCACTGAGAAAGGGAAGGGAGGGCTGCTGTAGTGACCTCTGTCTTCTAGCCTGAGCATGTGCCTGAACTTCCTCAGTCCAGAAGGGATGTCTGTATGATTACAAACAGGTTCAGCCTAATCAGGTTAGACTAACCTGCAAAGATTGAACCAATTCAGACTGAAGCTTTTTGAATGTCTGTCCCCAGCTTAGAGGGTCACAACCCAAGGGATCAGGAACAGACAAGATCAGGGAAAAAAGGCTCCCAAGTAGAGAAAGGGAGTAGGACCAGGCAAGTTAGGAGGCTAAATATGTAAGGACCTACAGACCTAGGATGTTACCCTGTGTGTAAAGCACATCCTGGAGGGGGTGTAGTGCAGAACACAGCACAAGAATCCAGACCAGAATCACTAGCAAAGGGGTGTGGAGCAGGTGGCTATAGCTATGTGGGACTGGGACATGGGTGACAACCAAGCTAAGCCACAAACCAGCTGTCAGAGAACAGGGGCCAGTTATCAGAGCCAGCAGTGTGGAGTGTGGAGTACAGGAGTTCAGTCTGAAACGAAAAGTCAGGAAACCATGGGCAGAAATCAGGAATAAGAATGAAGCCAGGAAACCAATAAATAGGGCCAGGGAACAGGAAACCAGGAACAATGACATACTGGACCTATGACATTGGGAACAAATGAACAAAACCCAGGAATTGGGAAACTAGAAATTAAACATAGAAACCAGGATACTAAGAAAAATAGTCAGAAGCTGTTTGGTCATTTATTACCTACTGTGATTTTCCCAGGAGAAAAAAAAAAAGATTACAGAGCCTGGGCATAATTGGGACCTGCTGAGATATATCACACTTATTGCCATTGGATTGCAAACACAGCACTGATCTGAGAATGATTGTGACTCCACTTCAGGAGGCAGGTGGCAGTTACAGGCCTGAGACCTAGAGGGGAGGAACTTGGAAAGACCAAGAGGAATCAGATGGGCAATTTTTCTAGCAACTGGGACATTCTTATCAGCATTTTCAGATGGAAATTACTTCTGCATCATTCCAGTTTTATTCTCAACCAGGTTATATAAAAGGGTTTTTGCCTTTCTTTTTCCCTGTGTATTAAACACAGACTTCACCTTGCAAAAAACCAGTCAGTTTCATCTGGGTGTTGGGAAGTTAATAGGTGTTACTGTACGTGACAATTGCCATTTACTGGTGTGGGGTCCTGAACTTGCTAGAAGAATAGCAGGTGTGCTGGAAAGAGATGGCAAGCCAATTTACCTGTGTAAATCTCTGGAGTGAACTCTTCTGAAAGCATGAAGTCTGCCTGGGTTTGCAGTCTGCTCAGTGTTTTGTGTGTGTTTAAGGTTTTCTACAAGAATATGCAGAGAATCAGCAGTTTCCTTAGACCCTTGAATGAGTATTAGTAGCCAAAGATGAAACCCTTTTTTTTTCAGTAGATGCTGTAGGGGTATATGTATATAGAAATGGCACCTTGGTACCTGGGGGACATGACTAGTTTATTGAGCATGCCACACTTTCTCCTTTAGATATCTGAGTTAAAATCCTGTTAAAGTAACAACTGAATATATATGTAATGGTCATTTTGCCACGGGTCAGGTTTGGGTGCATTCACACAGGTATGTGGGAAAAGGCTTGAATGCAAAGTATCTGTTCACAAGATTCCTGGCAATAAACAATGGCATCAATCCCTGAACACTAATGACATGTTTGTACCATGTCAGGCAGTGGTACAGAGCACCATCATGAACACACAATGTGTCCATTTATGCATACCCCAGGTTTCATAGCTGCTTTTTGGTGTATACCCAAGATATGCACAGCACTGTTTTCTGGTTTTCAGTCTCATGTGTACAGGTGATGGGGGGAGGGGAAGGAATTGCACATATTTTGGGGACAGCAACCACACCTCTGTAGGAGATGGTGTTCAGTCCTGAGTGGGACACTGGGGGAGGGATTTCCCCTGGGTGTGAGGCAGGGGAAAATGAGTGTGTAGACATGGTGGGGAGAAAGTGGAAGGAGGTTTCTTTTACCTACATGGGAATGGGAGTTGGGATATACTGGATGTTTTGCTCTTAAGAGTTATAGATGGGGCACTGGGCGTAGGTGGAATGGGATAAGTTTTCAAGTTTTGGGGTGTCATTTGGGGAATCTACTGTTGTGGTTTCTCATTTATAGTAAGCCACTCTTTTCTTTATAGAAAGGGATATACATCTAAATAATACTAACAATTATTATTGTTGTTATTTATAATCATAATGATTTCTTCAGTATGTGGCATGTACAGTGTTGGAACAAATGGGGAGGTCCTGTTTTCAATGTGGGCCTTCCTATTACTGCCCAAAGTAGTGTATGTTTGCCTTTAAACTCATGCTGAAGTGCCATAGCTTTATCACTCTGTTTGCATTTGGGAAAATGGTAAAATTGTGTCTGTGAGACTTCAGGAGTGAATGAGTAGTAGGGTAAGATTTTAATCTTTTTCCTCTCCTCTAACTTCAATCTGCATGTTGTAGGCAGCATGCTGTTACCATGCTTTATAATCAAAGTTCTTGTTGCTATATGGGAAAGAATAGCATCTAATAATGGCTGAATGAAGGAAAAGAGGTGGAGATTTGCCAGCTACTCATGTATTGTAGCAGGACCTGTTCGTTCCTTTTAAGACACAAGCACAAGTGGTCTCTACAAGCCTTAAGACAGGATGTCTTCTTTGACCAAAACATTGATATAGCTAAGAAGACTAACCCCCTCTTCTCCAAGAATCCTCCATGGTTCTCACAGTAGGTAGCTACACAGTGAGTCTGTACTTTGGGAGTTAAAGACATGATCCAAAGCCCTTTCAAGATGAGGAAAAAACTCCCAATATTTTCAACAGACTATGGACTAGTCTTAAATGAGTGCTGTGTGATATATCAGCCAAAGGACACATGATCAGTAAAATGTGGGTCACATGTAAATTCTCTCTCCATATATACCTAGAGATGCTGCTTTGCTTCTGATGGTAACTGCTGTCAGGTCCCCTTTTCTTTCCCTAGATTATATTCATTATGATGTGAAAAAAATCTAACATCATCCATTGCATCACTTCTATTGAAAGGAAGGACTCTGAATTTGTAGGAACACATTTCCTATACTTACAAACAGTATTCTCTAATACTGCCACACCATGGGATCATAGAAAGGAAGGGAAAGAAGGGACCTCATGACGTCATTTAGTTCAGCTCCCTAATCAAAGCAGAATCATCCCTGAATAAACCATCTCAGCCTGTCTGTCTAATCTGCTCTTAAAAATGTCCAAGGATGGAGGTTCCACAATTCCTTTAGGTAGCCTGTTCTAGCACTTGACCACCTTCATAGTCAGAAGGTTCCTCCTAATCTCCGACCTAACCTTCCCCAACTGAAGTCTGAGGCCATTATTCCTCATACTGTTCCCTATGGTCACAGAGAAAAGTTTATCTCCATCATCTATAAGCTGTAAAGGGCTACAAGCTGTACAGAAAGGATAGAGTGGGGAACAGAGGGGGAGGGGTTGCACTCTATGTCAAGGAGCATTATACATCGACCCTTATCAAAATGGAATCAGAGGAGCAGAAAGTAGAAGGATTGTGGGTTAGGATACGTGGAGGTCAAGGGGAAAGGGATTTGGTGGTAGGGGTCTGCTACAGACCCCCACACCAAGGGGAAGAACTAGATTTGGAATTCCTAAGGCAGTTCTTGGAGACCATAAAGACCAGGGAGGCGGTAGTCATGGGGGACATAAACTACCCTGACAGCTGCTGGGAGATGCAGACAGCAAATTCACACCGTTCACACAGGTTCCTATCTTGTGTACAGGACCTCCACCTGATGCATGAGGTATATGGTCCCACTACAGGGAATGCCTTACTACACCTTGTATTGGCAACAGGGGATGACATGGTAGGGGACCTACAGATCAGTGGTCACCTAGGGAACAGTGACCACCAAATAATAGAATTAATCATAAGGTGTAGAGTGGGAAAGGTAACTAGTAGGGTGGAAGTGCTACACTTTAGGAAGGCTGACTTCAGCGAGCTCAGGCATTTAGTCAATGATGCACTGCAGAGTCAGAGATTTGGCGAGATGGGAGCCAAGGATGGGTGACTATCCCTTAAGGTAGTGATCCTTTGGGAACAGATGGAGAAGATCCTGATGTGGGGGAAAAGGGGAAAGGGGCCAAGAGGCTTCCTTGGCTGACCAGAGAAATCCAGAGCAGCTTAAGGGCAAAAAGGGGAGCATATAAGCAGTGGAAACAGGGAGAGATTACTAAAGAGGAGTATACCTAGAAAGGCCAAAGCTACCACGGACTGAGGATGGTATCCCAAGTTAAGGATGACAAAAAATTGGTTTTTAGATATATAGGGAGTAAAAGGAAGGCCCAGGGAGGAATGGGACCCCTACTAAATGGGCAGAAGCAATTGGTGACAGACAGGGGGGACAAAGCTGAACTCCTCAATGAGTTCTTTGCCTCAGTGTTCCTAAGTGAGAGGCAAGACAAGTCTCTCACTGGGATTGTAGAGAGGCAGCAGCAAGGCGCCAGACTACCATGGGTAGACCCTGAGATGTTGCAGAGTCACTTGGAAGAACTGGATGCATTTAAGTCAGCAGGCCCAGACAAGCTCCATCCAAGGGTACTGAAGGCACTGGCAGATGTCATTGCACAACCACTGGCAAGAATATTTGAGTACTCGTGGTGCACAGGTCAGGTACTGGAGGACTGGAAAAGGGCCAATGTGGTCCCTATTTTCAAGAAGGGGAGGAAGGAGGATCCAGGCAACTATAGGTCAGTCTCACCTCCATCCTTGGCAAAGTCTTTGAAAAGATTATTAAGGCTCATATATGTGAGAGCCCAGCAGGAAAAATTATGCTGAGGGGAAACCAGGACGGGTTCATAGCAGGTAGGTCATGCCTAACCTAGTCTCTTTTTATGACGAGGTTACAAAACACCTGGATGCAGGAGTAGGGGCTGACGTCATTTACTTAGACTTCAGGAAGGCCTTCGATACAGTATTCCACTCCATACTGGTGAACAAGTTAAGAGGCTGTGACTTGGATGACTACACAGTCCGGTGGATGGCAAATTGGCTAGAGAGTCGTACCCAGAGAGTGGTAGTGGATGGGTCGGTATCAACCTGGAAGGACATGGGCAGTGGGGTCCCACAGGGCTCGGTCCTTGGACCGGTACTCTTCAATGTCTTCATCAGTGACTTGGAAGAGGGAGTGAAGTGTACTCTGTCCAAGTTTGTGGATGATACAAAATTGTGGGGAGATTTGGACACACTGGAGTGCAGGGAACAACTACAGGCAGACCTGGACAGGTTGGACAAATGGGCAGAAAACAATAGAATGAAATTCAACAAGGAGAAATGCAAAGTGCTGCACCTAGGGAGGAAAAATGTCCAGCACACCTACTGCCTAGGAAATGACCTGCTCGGTAGCACGGAAGTGGAAAGGGATATTGGAGTCCTAGTAGTCTCCAAGATGAACATGAGTCGTCAGTGTGACGAAGTCATCAGAAAAGCTAATTGCTCTTTATCATGCATCAGCATGATAAACAGAACCAAGGAAGTGATACTTCCCCTCTATCAGGCGCTGGTCAGACCGCAGTTGGAATACTGCGTCCAGTTTTGGGTGCCACACTTCAAGAGGGATGTGGATAACCTGGAGAGGGTCTAGAGAAGGGCCACTCATATGGTTAAGGGCTTGCAGGCCAAGTCCTAGGAGGAGAGACTAGGGCACCTGGACCTCTTCAGCCTCTGCAAGAGAAGGTTGAGAGGCGACCTTGTGGCTGCCTATAAATTCATCATGGGGGCGCAGAAGGGAATTGGTGAGGCTTTACTCACCAAGGCGCCCCTGGGGGTTACAAGAAATAATGGCCATAAGCTAGCAGAGAGCCGATTTAGACTGGACATTAGGAGGAACTTCTTCACAGTTAGAGTGTCCAAAATCTGGAACGGGCTCCCAGGGAGGTGGTGCTCTCCCCTACCCTGGGGGTCTTCAAGAAGAGGTTAGATGGGCATCTGGCTGAGATCATCTGAACCCAGCACTCTTTCCTGCCTATGCAGGGGGTTGGACTCAATAATCTATTGAGGTCCCTTCCGACTCTAGCATCTATGAATCTATCTCTGTAATTGCCCTTCAAGTATTTGAAGACTGTGACAGAGTTCTGGGATAATACTTGACATGGTCAAGAATTATATATATATATATTTCAAAATCTCCAAGAAATGCTGAATGGATGTTATTTTGTTTTTCAGAATTCCCCAGGGAAACATTTTATTGGTCTTTGTATTAGTAAATTTAAAAATCTAAATCCATTTTTAAATTTAATTTGAAAATGCTCAATTTTGTTAAAACCCACCATATGATTAAGTTATATGAGCAAAATTGGAAAGGCGGAGGGGGGAAAAGCTCTGAAAAGGAAAATATTAGTAAATAAAAATAATAAGATTAGTTGACAACAATTTCTGAAATGACAAAAATAGAAAAACTGCTGTAGAAGGCTGCATTGTAGGTTATAAACCATCTCATCTCTAGGGAGCTGGTAACTAAGTTACTTCATCAGTGAAGAAGTAGAGCAGTATATGCATTGTGCTTCCTCAGGAAAGTAAAAGGTTGAATCCTGCTGCAACTCAGTTTTTCCATATTGTAAATGGAGGCCTACAACCAATGGACAAGGTTTGCGGCTTGCCAAAAGTATCTACTTCCTACACGATAAGTCACTCCAAAATCAGAGGCTATCATATGGCCCATTTGTCAAAACAACTATTGCTGTAAGAGCCTTTACTTAATTAGCGGGGTGTCAAGTAGGAGAAAGAAGTATCAAGACACACTGAACCTGATGTTATAGGGGCAGAGATTTGGAAGGACTAATGAATTTAGGAAGAAGAGAGAACAAGGTCAATAAAGATGTTTTCTTGTTAGAGATGGGGAAAAGTAAGGAATTGTGAGTGTGAGTGTATGTTCAGGTATGTGTTTTAGGGAGAGTATTTTACTTAGAGAATAGCACATATTAAAATTTTGGCAGCATAGCATTAGGAAGAAATAATCTTGTGAATAAAGGACTTGTGATTGAAGGAAATTCAGGAAACCTAGACCTCCTGATTCTGAAAGAAATGTTGGGTATGATTTTGGTTAAAGAACTTAGGCATTAATACATGTGCTCTGGGAGTGGGGGAGGGAGGGCACTTTAATTAGAGAGGCTCTCGGAGAGTCTTGTGTATCACATCCACACACTGAAAAATGGCGGTGGGGGCACTTTAACTAAAGCTCATCAAATAAGCTTTAGTTAAAATGTCCCTGCCACCATTTTTCAGTGCAGGGACCCTGATACATGAGACATTGGAGTCTGCTGGAGAGCAGTAATTACCATACTCCAGCAGACTCAATTAATTGCTCATTTGACCCCAGTGGACTTTCCTGCACCCTTAGAGAATAAATTTCCATAACTATCTAGTAGGGTGAGAGTGGTATTGTAGCCATGATGCCTTATTCAGGCCAATTGATGCCTGAAAGCTTGTCCAACAACTCTCCCAACCAAAGAGTTGATCCAGTAAACGATATCACAAAAACCCTTGCCTCTTGGATATAATTATTAATTTGAGGCTCCATAAGTTATGAATGCTAAACTTGAGCCATTGAGTTATCAAGGTGGGTGTCCAAATAAGTGGACATTTTTTTCACAGTGTAATCACAGTGAATATATTTAGGTAGAATTCCTCCATCTGTTATATGCAGCTAATTATAGTTCCTTACATCAGAGGAGACTATCTCCATGATGCACGGGCCCTGTGATCTAAGTAATAGAAACATCTTTAAAATAAAAAGCTTTTCCAGTCAGAGATGACTATACATATGTGTAAAAAAGCATCAGATACCTATATAAGCATTAACATTTACTTGCAGCTTTAAGTACACATCATATTCTTAGGCTTGACCATGCATTGCCAGTGCTATTCCATTCTTTATCAGTCCAGCCCCCTTTTTACATAACTAAATGAAAAGCAGCAATTTTCGTGCCTCTGTTTTGTTTTTCTTCAGACTTAGATTCTTTGCTTTCTGCCTACAATTTAAAAGCGCTGAATTTTATATGCAAATTATTTCTTTATGGTATAGTATCTCTCTCCCTCTGCTGGGAATCTGTAGAACTGCAGGTGTTTGCATAGCAATATTTTTGGCAGCAGATAGATTTCAATTTAACAGTCCCTCAAAATACGTGAGCTATATATTGTTAGCTCACTCTTATTTTAAATAAAGCAAAATAGAATGCAGAATGCATTCTATACAATACAGCAAGGATAAAAGTGATACATTTCTATAAAAAATACTCTATAGAAAATAATCTAAGTACTTACATATGGTAGTAGAGAAATCTCTTTTTCCAAAGCACATGATAGAATTGTATTGGGAGGGTTAATAACCTATCTAAAGTCATAAAGCAATTCAGTGTTAAGGCCAAACGTACAGCTCAGATATCCTGGCTTTCTTTTACTCTCATCAATAGTCAGCAGTGCTTCCTTTTGAAAACAATTAGAGCTCAGGAACACAGAGTACTTATTCTGCCAAACTCTCGCTTTCTCCCTTAAATTAAGTACTGACACCGGAGACCTCAGGGTATGAAAGAATCATTTACCAAACAAACAGACTTCAAACAATCACTTTACTGAGAAAGAGGATCTATCTCTGTTTTCTTCCCTGAGGCTTTTCTTTCTCCTACCCTACAGGTACTTACTGTTCTAATGTCCCTGCTCACAACCTCAGGACATGGGTAGCTAGCCATCCATGTCCTGGCTATAATGCTCTTCCAGCTGTTAATCTGTGCAAGGCAGAATAGAAAGGGAGATCAAAACAAGAAAAACAAGACTACTATAGGGAAGTTCACAGGACACAACAGCTATTTTGAGTGATTATATTTTTATTCCCATACATTAGCTTTATTCAATCTGTCTGCATTTTTAAAGTGCCTGTCGTTGTGGGGCAAATTTTTAAACTGGTGTAAAGCAGTCAATTTACATTTGCTAGAAATCTGGCTCTGTCATATCAAGACATAGGATCAGCATCCCTGGATGTAAAAAAAAAAAAAAAAAAAGTGATCACCTTTTGATACAGCCATCAGAATATCAAGGCCTCATTCTGCACCAGTAAAATCAATAGAGTTTTTGCACTAGTGCCTAAGATTAGGGGTGTACAAAGTGGGTAGTATTCGATTTGGATTTGGATTCAGCCCAATTTGGGAGAGACTGATTCAATTTGCTGATTCAGATCACCATCCTGATTTGATTTGGCCAAATCTGAATTTGAAGATTCAATTCTGATTCAGAGACTCAGCGATTCAGCCATAGACATAGCCTTATATGTTTTTTCTATGTACCTTGAGGTACCAGGCAGGGCTCATGAATGCTGAGATGGTGGGGCAGATGGAGTATCCCACGGGAGCACAGGGGTAGGGGGGCCCACGTGCTTGGCGGCAGACCCAGAATTGGACCAGAAGTACTTCCAGTCTACTTCTGGGTCCACCCCTGAGTGTGCAGGGGACCACCCCTTCTGGGTTGGCAATCAACTGTAGGGGAACCCAGGTGCCCCCCAAACCCAGGAGGCACCAGTCACCAAGCCAGGGGTGGGGACTCCCCTGTGTGCTTGGCGGCGGACCTGGAAGTGGACCGGGAGTACTTCTGGTCCACTTCTGGGTCCGCCGTCGAGAACATGGGGGACTCCCCAACTCTCTTTTGTGAGTCTCCATCCACCCCACCATCTCAGCATTCACAAGCCAAGCCTGGTACCTCGAGGTACATAAAAAATGCCCATAAAACTGTGTTTATGGCCACATCATCAAATTTCTCCAAATCTCTCTGAATTGAATTGGAGGCTTCTGATTCGATTCAGAGAGATTAATGAGTCTCCTGATTAGATTTGGATTCAGAGATTCGGCTGCTGAATCAGACCAAATCTCCTCCAAATCGAATCAGCGACTGAAGCTTCTCACAGCCCTACCTAAGAGTATAGGATCAAGCCCAAAGTGGAAGATAGATAGATAGATAGATAGATAGATAGATAGATAGATAGATAGATAGATAGATAGATAGATAGAAATGTGTGTGTTTGAGTTTGTGTATGGTACACAATATGGTACATGGAAAAGAATAATACTTAGGAATTATATAACACTTCACTGTTCATATTTAAACTGAATGAACTCTCGGTATGATTTTTTTGGTACAGCATAATAAATATAGTCAATAGACTGAACTTTATACAGTGGTCATGGGCTGATACAGAGAATTCATTTGGATGCTGATTTCCAAACTGTATGTGTGAAGCTATACAGGTGTTTGATTCTTGTGATTCACATGCAAATACTTAATTTACATGTGTGACTGTGGCAACTGAACAGATACCTATCTCACTTAAAAACAAACAAACAAATATAAAACACTGGCCTTTGAATTTTTTCACTTGTCCCAGCTAATAGAAATGGGTTGAGACCTAACTGAGGGCAGCAGTAGTATAACTTGGGGACTGGGGACTTGGCAAACAGCACATCAGCCCTGGGCACTGATTTCTGAGCGGTGCTAGAATGGCAGCCACCAGGAGGCTTCTGCCACTACCACTGTTACTGCCATCACTGCTACCACAGTAGCAAAGGTTTGGGGAACTTGCACTAAAGCAGCAACAGCCTACCTACACCATCACTAAAACTGCAGTACCCTTGAGACAAAAGGTAAGCATTCTTTTCTCCCCCGTGCACCACTCAGGAAACCAAAATTGCAAGTTACATGTCTGGCAGCAGCAAGTACTTGAAGAGCTTCCAGAATTATGCAGGTAAGAATATGTTTCCATTCCATGACAACTGGCATTTTAAAGAGAGATCCAGCATGGCCTGACCATCACAAAGGACTCATTTAGCTGGAGATGACATAAAATAATACAGCAACAATACAGCTTTGTTTTATATGGTATCTCTCACAGAAACAGTATCCTTAAATATCTTGTCAAGTCAAGTTATGTAAGAACTACATATATTGTATCTGCAATTACCATATTATACAAAGAGCCCAGAACTGGATTCCCTGAAAAAAAAAAATCCTTTTTAACCAAAGCTGCATTGACTATGTAACAAACTGTATATATATTCTGCAGGAAGGCCCTCCTGTTCTGTAGCACTTGGATGTGTCAGACCGAAAAGTCTGTAGCACCTTAATTTACTTAATTTTTAGAAACAGATGATATTAGTGAATTAAAAGCTAAAGAGAATTAGTAAAGCCAGTATAGCCTCCTCTCTGATACATATGTTAATATTCATTGCATTTGACAGTGTGACTTGAAATGACAACGTGTTAAAATTATGCAGGTGGTCTGGGAAAACTGGAAATTTTGGCATGTGAAGACTTTGGGACTGGAGAAAATGGGAGGCAAATTGAGACTGTGAAATGAGAACATTACATGCATATTTCTGCTTAAATGATCAATGCAAAATTATTAATTAAGTTGCCTTTTAAAATGTCATGTTTTGTTTTCAGTGATAGCTAAATATCTCCCAGACCTATCGTTTCAGGCTCTCTGCAGACTGAGGAAGACAAATGGTCTATTTTTTTTTTTTTAGTGAAAGCTTAAATTCTGTAAGGGGTGATTGTACATCAAAGGCAAAAATAATTGTGAGATATACAGGTTCTGATGGGAACATCTTTTTTCCAGTTACTATATTTTTCTAACTAAAACTGTAATACATTTTTGGCAATGTAAAAAAAGTACTATTCAACTCTCCTAAAATGAAAGGAGCTAAAATCTGCTGGAAATCTGGTGTTTCCTAGGAACTGTTTATTTAATCTATAGGGTGCTGCAAAATTTACTGGGGTAGGTGGACATTGACAGTCACCCTCCTTTCAGATTAAATGAGGAAACAGTTAACTACTCCTTTTATTTAAGAATAGCTGAAACAATAGAAGCTACCATCCAAATCACAGCCCAGTATAGCCAGACTGGAGTAGAAATGGAGTCATATGAACTGTGGGGTTAGTGCAAAGGGTTAAGTTTTGTTTTGGTGGACTGTGCCTCCCAAAGGTGTCCAGGGATAAAAAAAAAAAAAAAGTTAAAACAATGGAATAGCAAGAAAAGAGCTACAAATGTGGTGCGAAAAGATAGCTGCGAAAGCAAGCTTTTGGACAGAGTACTGGCTAAAAAGAACCCTGGAATTATGAAGGAATGAGTTGTCTCCTGTACTCTGTACACATTTTGGATAAATACAATTATGGTAAAAAAAAAAAAAAGCGACACTAAACCCATGTGCCCATCTCATGCAAAAACTTCACAAGATCCTGAATATTGACTGGCCCCCTTGGAGTAGAAAAAGGGGTAAGAGTATCTTGTCATTGTAAAATATTGTTGTGGCTTTTTTTTAAAGCTGCTTTAATTCCCAAAACTACTGAGCACAGAAGCTAAAGAATATTCAGCAGGACATTTGTTATTCATTTTGTTGTAGTCTTTTTTTTTACAGTGTTCTAGGTGCTTTCTATGTTGAAAAGAAAGCAAATGCCCTTCTGCAAGGAGCTCACAGTCTAAAGAGCAACATAAGATAGGCAGAGGGGTTTACTGGTATAGGTTCAATAATGAATCCTGACACCCATACAAAGCATGTAGACCATATGAACCTTTCTTCCCTACAGCTGGCTACCTATATCATTGGACCTTGTGTGGGTAAAAGATTGCGAAACCATCTCTGGTCTGCTTTCTTTTCTGTGCAGTTGGATGAGGAGAAGATACAGCTATGAGTTGGTTTGCTTGCAACAACTAACAATGAGGGGAAGTAATCCCTGCTCGCAAAGGGTATGGAAGAAATTATCTCACTCTGGAACAGGGAACATAGAATCATGTGCAATTATAACTCTAAGAGTGTCTATGATCAGTAAGCAGAACTAGCTTTAAATTTGCTGGTTCAAGTACTGCTAGTAGAGTAACTATGCAATGAGGGACCTTAGCATGAGTTGTCAAATATCCTGAGAGCCTAAGTACATTCTTGGACAGCTGTACTGAGTTCCATGTTACTCCACTGGGTTGGTTGTACCTGCAATAGCCAGTTTAAAGGTAGCTTGGGAATGTTGACTTCATATATCAAAATCAGAGGAGTGACCACAATGTAGTAATGACCAGAGTCATAATCTGGTTCTTGTCCCACTTTGGGTTGAATTCCCCTGCACCTGTCTCTTACCTAGCAACCACCTCAATTTACATTTTAACTGACTGGCTTTCTTTCATACCTACTAGCCTCGAGTTGGTTTACTACTGCATCCAGGAAGAGCACAGACCATCTACAGACACTTCCTCAGCCTGATGAAAGGTATTTGTACTGGAAAGCTTGCAAAGAAGAATTTTTCCAACTATTTGAGTTGCTCTAATACAAGATATAGGATTTACCCAAAGAATCTAGTCTTCAGTGATGTGCTGCTTTCTTTGTAACTTATACTTTAAATCCAGCTGTATATAATACGAGCATGCTATATGATATTTGACTTTGTTGTGGTAATATACGGATAATAGGATTCTTAAAAAAATTGTATACGTAAGTTATTCTTAGTTACTCTTTACAATGATTAATTTGCCAGTTTTTCTATAAGCAATGTGCACATTGTGAACATCTTAATGACAACCATTATTTAAATTTTGTCTGCATTTATACATGTTAAAAAAATCACTCTACCCAAATATACAGCATATTTTTTCTTCATATTTTATTATACAATATTTTTTAAAATCATGAGATACCAAAAACTTATTTTAGTGAAATAAATAGTTACTGAATGTTTAAGTCAATATTAGAAGAATTCCTTCATAATGCAAAGTAAACTCTCAAGTTATCAAAATGTTTGTGTGTAACAATAAGTATTTATCCTCTGCTAACATAATTGCTATACTTCCTGCATTATTCAATGATGACATACATAGGGAAAGCAATAGATGCTATTCTTTGTGTTTGCTTTTATTATTTTTCTTTGTGATGTGAGCTTATTATTCTTTGATATATAATATGAAACATCAATAACAAAGTAAAATAAAACAAACCATTTCATAACATTTTACACTTAAAAGTCACCTTTCATCTGAAGGATCGTGAAACACTTTAAAAAGCAGTAGGCTTCAATCCAAAACATGTCTAAGTTAACAAGAATCTGTCTGTAGATGTCTTTGTATTTTGGATTAGGCCATAAAGAAAAAAGCCTCACAGTGACCTCCTGGCACAAAAAATCCTTTTTTTACAGGTGGTCAAGTTTAAAAACAGAGGATAAATCTTCTGAAATTATACCCAGTGGATGATTAGGACCTAGGAATAGAGCCCAGAAGTCCTATCAATCAGTTTTCTAATCAGTTATCTGATTTAGTGTTATATTGGTAGCCATTAATAACAAGAACTTTAAAACTAGGATGGACAAGAATAGAAAACAATAAATATTCCTGAGTGTATATGTAAAGAGTAGACATCCCTGCTGTTGCTGAGAGGGAGGGGTCTTTTACCCACAGTTTTTACCTGTGTGCAAGTGGAAAATGCAGGGACAGGGGCAGATTTAGAGGTGTTGCGGTGGTGCACTCACATCCCCATTTTAAAGTGTAGCTTAGCAGCTCCAGTTCCTTACAGTCCTGTATGTCTAGATCCCCTGTGGAGTCTAGACCATACTGTGGGAGCAGCAGGAGGGACTTTTTAAGTCTTCAAAGCAAGTCAGAATCCCTCCCCCTGCCCTGAGTCTCCCAATGCATCATCCCTTCCCTTCCCTCCTTCCCCTCTGTAATAATGTATCTAGGAGCAGGAAAGGAAGACTAGTTTAGTCCATTACTGCTGCTGTCTCTGGATGACCTGGGAATGGAGGGAGCCCCAGAGTTTCTCATGCCCTGCTTCAGCTGGGGCTGAAGGGAGAATTTTCCTGGAGAGCCAAAGACAGTGGCAGCAGGAGGCAGCCTAATCTGTCTTCCCTGACAGCCCAGTAACAGGTGCTGGAAAGAGAAACTAGCCCCCTGTTTCTGCTCTTCCTGGCTGAGCCCAGCTCTTTGAGCAGGCCCTCCCCAAAGCATTGCCTGGAACAGGGCAGGAGCAGCCAGGACAGCAGTAGTGGCAGGTGGGTCTTCCCTCTCTAATTATGCCTCTGGACTCAGGGAAGGCAAGTGAGGGTGGGCAGGCAGGGGAGGAAGTGAATGAGAAGGTAGAGGAGGTGGTGCTGAATATGGAGGGGAAGAGAGGTGTCTCTGAGAGTGGGCTGTGGGAAGATTCTTACCTGATTTGGGGACATGAAAAAAGTCCTGGGCTGCTGCTCCCAGGATATAGTCTACTTACGAGACTGGAAGTTGGGGTGCAGCCACTGCAGTTACTGCTCCTGTCCCACTTTTCAAAATCCTGAATCTGCCTATGTGGGGGGAGGTATAAAGAATGCATTCTAAGAGAAATATCTAAAGCCACAGCACATCAATGAAATGAGCCTTGTCATTTTTTATTGACTAACTTACAGAAGAAAAATCACTACTCCTCTTACAGGAATTACATTGATTCATTTAAACAATATACTTAGAGATACCTGTGAAACATTAAGGACAACCTGGGAGGGAAGTGGGGAGGAGGGGGTAAATTAAAAACCTTTGTACTCAACCTCCTGTAAGAGTTTATCTGATTTCGTTTTTATATAAGTTTAAAATAATGCCTTTCAAAAATATCTTACAATAATTTTCCTCTTTTTTCAACTTTTTAACAATAGATCTTTTGGGGGGAATAATTTAACATCTGACATCAAAAGCAGTTCCAAAACTCTCTACAAGCTTAAGTAATTTACAAAATATCATAGAATCATAGAAAACTAGGGCTGGAAGGGACCTCATCTAGTCCAGCCCCCTGCTCAAGGCAGGGCCATGCCTAACTATGTCATCCCACCCAAAGCTTTGTCTAGACAGGTTTTGGAAACTTCCAAGGATGGAGCTTCCACCACCTCTCTGGGTAACCTGTTCCAGTGTTTTACTACCCTCCTAGTGAGAAAGTTCTTTCTAGTATGGTTCCCTTTGTGCAGCAGGTCTTTACATATGTGAATAACTTTGTTGCCTACAAAGGACCAACTCACAGGATCATAATAAAATTCTAGTTTATTGAATGGATGCAAAAGTCAGACCATAAACCTTGGTGCTGATCCCCTCAAACACACACACATTCACGCACACACTCACAGTAGCTAGCTCTGAACACTAAGCACTGGTGTCAAGGTATACCTATCTCCAAGCACTGGAGTCAGCCGTCCATGGCCAGTTGAGGCTTCTTTCAGTGTGATGTTGCTGCAGAAGGGGGTCGCCAGCGGGTCCTTCTTGCTGGACAGGCAGGGTGCTGGTCAGGTCAAAGAGGGCGCCATTGGGGGTCATTCTTCATTGCCTTTTATCCCTCTCTGGCAGACTTTGGTGACTCCCCAGTTCTCAGGCTTACCCAATCCAGGGGTCATTGTCCTCAAGGGATGTCCCTCTTGGTAGATGCTGGGTAGCAGCTGTCAGCCCCATGTCCACACATACATGCAGTCTCAGGAGTCCATTGCTCAATTTTGATTGATTTACTGCCATGATGAATAGAGCTCTGGAAGTGGTTGATTAGGGGGTATTTCAGCCCCAAGGGTCTGTTTCCAGCGTTGGTTAGTTCAAACAGAGGCTTCCTTTAGCAATGAAGTTTCAGGGAACTCCTAGCTCTTTATTGATTCTTTCTTCTCCTTGATCTCTGATTCTGTAGGTGTTAATTGCCGCTCATTAACATACTTATCCAGACTAGCTACTGTGTTATACAGTCAACGATGATTCATTCAGGGACCTGCTCCATACAGAGATTCCTGCTCTTGCTAACATTGTTACATGGTACAACTTACTTTTAAACTTTAAGTACGTTTGTAAAAGCATCTACAATCTCTATTTTCACTACAAATACACCTTATACAAACATGATAATGCTATGATAAAAGAACAATATGATAAAAGAAAAAGAGAGAGGAAGGAAGAAAAGGTAGAAAAGAGAAAGCATCCCCAAAAGGGGGCAAATACTAAAAGAGGGGCTTTTGCCATATGGAGGAGCTTCACATTTGAGAGCGGGGCAGACAAAAGGGGTTCTTGCTACAATTTCATGCGCATGAGTAATCCCACTGAAGTCCATGGGACTATGTTTAAGTTACTCACCTGCTTCAACATTTGCAAGACTGGGATGAATATAATAATAATAATAATAGTTATTATTATTATTATAAATAATAGAAGTTTTTGAGCACTGGAATAGCAAAATGAAAATGAACAGCATTGGTGAAGGCAAGTGAAATAAAAAGTGAAAAATCCTGAAGCCACTAGAGAGCTGAGCTGTCAAGCAGTCTGTGCCCAGTGGCTCCTACCATAGCTTCTTCCTGTCACACCCATTGTCCTAGGTCTGGTAGGAATGGTGAAGGTCAATATCAGTCTTCCTACAGAAGTCTACCATCAGTCTACTATGAGAGTTTTCTGTTTAACTCTGAATGATAGTGTCTAGTGTGTAGGGGCTGGACTGAGGGCAGAATTCTACCCAGAGTCAAGTGCCATATTCTGAACCAGGAACAGGCTTTTCATTGGCCTCTATGGACCAAACTCCTATGAAAGACTGTACAGGAGCTGACAGCATCCTTTATTTAATACCTGACTAATCAGAGAGCAAGTACAATGCCTATATAAAGCACATACATATTTCCTGAAAACAGGTCATCATGTGTTCCTCCTTTAACAGGACACTTTATATTCCTTCTGTAGTTCTGTCTACCTAAGGAGGGATTATGAATTTTTTGAGAAAAAATGTGAGTAACTTAAACATGTCAGCCAAGCTGAGGAGACCACTGTGACATTTTGCTTTAAAGTATGCCCCTTTAAAGTAGTAGCCCATGTGAGTGTAGATGGATTTACATTCCTAAATATGCATATTTTGGGCTTAAGGGAAGGAAATTCTCTGCGTGTCTACATTTGCATTTATGCCAGCTTAAATTTACTGTGCAGTATGTTACTGTGCAGTAAGTAGGAATAGGCCAACATCTACACATGCAGGTGTTAAAGCACTTTACTGCTGTGTGTGGACTGATTTGGGACTAAAGTTAGTCCTGAGTCAGTCCACATACACAGTGTTACTGTGCAGTAAGGCATCTATCAACATCATGCAGGTATCAAATTTATGCCCAATTCAGTATAAGTCGCCACATTTACTGCACGGTATGGGTATGCACATGTAAATGTGCCCCCATACTGCTCAGTAATTTTGGTTACTGCACAGTAAATGCACACGTATAGACGCATCCTCTATGTGCCTAATTTGAAGGGTGTTGTCTATTCATCAAAAATCAATATTCTTGTGGCACATATACTTGTGATTTGATTGTTAGTTAACATTATTGATCATTATGTTTGGATATTCATTATGATTGGTATTCTTTAAGATAGGGGCTTTGGCCCATGTCCTTATAATTGATTTAACTGGAATTCAGGTTCTTAATTAGGAGTCAGGAAATGGATATAAAGAGAATACACCAAGTTAAAGGGGGAATTGATGTATGGGAGCTGCTTTGTGGTAATTGTTTTGTATAATTTCTGCCATGCTGCAGTATGTAGAAACCAAACTAGTGTAACTTAGCTGTGTTTCATTTAAGGGAATCTGCCTTGCTTCCACCTACCATGGGATAGGGGCAGACACATGAACCAGAGATCATCTGTTACATAATAAATCTCTTGCCTCTCTTTTGACTCAGAATAATGTATTCATAGGTACCTGAATATCTTTGAAGATTTGCAACTTTATCTGCATATTTTACATACTACTCTGTTGACAGCATATCAAAAGAGAGAAGTGATGATTTTGTAGTTAACGAATTGGACTGGGCTTTGGAAATCTGGATTCTGTTCTTGGCTCAGCTACAAACTTCCTGTGAGACCTGGACAAGTCACTATTCCTCTCTCTGTCTAAATTCCTCATCTCTTAAATAAAGCGCATCATAGTTCTCTGACTCTCAAGGTGCTGTAAGGATAATTTTTCAATGTTTGTTAGGCATTTTAATGTTATTGAGAGGGGGGAAGAATGAAATAATAGAAACACCTCTGCACTATCCTAATTTTCCACAATTACAATTCCAAAATCAAAAGTCAGTCTCTTTGGAGTTTCTTCTCTGTCTCGTAACCACTGGGAGAGAGCACACTTTACAGGACAGTTTTGTACTTCAGGGTTTACTAAAGGTATAGGTCTGCCAAAAATACACTTGAGCTAAATAATAACCCTGCAGGAAGATACTAACTCTATTGAGCTTTATTGAAGAAAATGAGGGTATAGTGGGCAAAAGTGACCTTCAGAACTCCCACTTTTATCTCAGTAATTCCAGAGCACATAGCTCAGCAGTTGATTTTTTTAACATTTTTCTCTCAGGATCTGAAATTCCACTTGCAATTGGAATCATCACAGCTAATTAAGGTGCTACAACTAAAATTTAGCAGACAAGTCTGTTCATATTGAGGAGGCTGAAGTGTCACCATTTCACATAGCTGTATTGGCTCTCCAAGGCATGAAACCTAAACATATGTTTGTGTCAGAAAAGTCACTAATTATGACTTAAAATGCACAACTGAGAATTTATTGATTTTTTGCATAGTTAGCACTAAAAAAATTACATTTTTTTCTAAAAAAAGTAGAATGATTAAAAAAAAAAACTCAGCAGCTTTCCTAACCAATCCTTTTTTTCAACAAATATATTACCTGCACCACTGGAGTTGCTACATTGTCTCATTTAGAAAGGATAGAAGAGAATCTATGATCATTTTAATGTGAGTAATTTCCAGCAAAAAAAAAAAATAAATAAAAAAAAGCAAAAACAAGGTTGGATCATGGACTAGTAATTCAATATGATACCTGTCACATCTCCCTAAATACTGTAATAGAAAGTGACAAACTTTCTTAAGAGTTTCTGAATTATGCTATACAATTTTGGAAAAATTAATTAGAATTTTACATGCTGGTTAAAAATACTGTGGAGATGTGATCTCCCTTTGAGAAGGTAAATCTCCAACTACATAGATCAGAGAGCTCTGGGAGGTGTCAGGGAAACAAGTGTATTGAGGTAGTTTTGAATTTGAATAGAAGACCTTTAAGCAATACCTAAATACTGCCAGAAAAGGTGTTGATGACTTGCCAGTGAGCACACTTCTCTGAGTCAATACAGAATGAATTCTTGGAATAGTGTTTGCAGGAGCCATATTGTTGGATGAGGTATAAATCTTGAAATCAGAGCAACTTGCGTAGTTATTGCAAACCTCTATCTCGATTTCTTGAAAGTGCAAGGATGTTAGTCATGATGTCCAGGCCAAATTCCAACTGAAGTTGTTATATTTTCTTCCTTAACATTTTTTTCTTTTAGTTTAAAATAATTTTTCATATTTTTTTCCCCTGAACTGCGGTATAGACTAAGTTTTCACAGAAAAAAACCGTGGTGTGTATTTACAGAAGACAGCTTCTGTGATGTTCTAAAGGCAAAAAGGTCCTGCAGTTTTTATCTCAGTGTAGTTAGTGAAGTTAAGCCTGAGATTGAAGGATGTGAGGAGTATCTTTATTGAGATAAACATGATCTGTGCCCTTTAAAATCCCAGGGAGGCACCAAGAGAGCTAAGTAAGTAAAAATGCACCCATTTTTTCGCCTTGAGGAATGAGACATAATGTTATTGTGTGCACCACATTCTCCTACTCAACATTGCCTTCTAGAGAGATGCATGCCCTTTGACATCAAGGAAAGCAATTCCTCACCTGTCTCTCAAAACTGGAGTTCAGCCCAAGTGATGATGAAAAACAAAATGCTATTATGCATGTATACCTCAGGCCTTTTAAGAGCCTGAGGTAAAACACGTATAATCAGTATTTGTATTTCTTTTATTAATGAGAAGAAAAATCTTTTTGAAGCTGAATGTTATCAGTTGGCTGTAAAGTTTATTTTTGTATTATGACCTCACATTCAATGGCATAGGTACTTTTTTCCCTTTCAGGTGTGTGATTATGAGCATGGGCAGATCTAGGATTATGAAAAGGTTGTGGGGTGGGGTGCAGATGGGGAGGTGCATCATCACATACAAAACAACACATATTTTTTTCTCCAGGTAAAAATTAACTAGAATCTTTATTAATATGCTACGGACGTCGAGCTGTATTATTCAGTTTAAGATTAAAGCAAAAACAAATATAACTTCCTTGGAAGAAGTTAAAAAAAGCTGCAGGAATATGAAAGAGGAGCTTCAGAAGCAGCTAACAGGTAGCAGAACTGTAGAACAAAGGAGAACTTGATTCAGGGATCAAGGCCATTAGAAAGAAGAGAAGGGCATTAACACCTCTGGAATGAAGAGTTTAAAAGGGATCAGGTAGATTATAATGAGCATGAAGTCAATTGATTCCCTCAGCACTCCCTGTATGCATCCACCCCTGACGAGGAGTAAGCATCATTGCTTTTTTTTACACAAAAAGAAACATTAAAGCTAACTTCTCATTTCAGCATCACTCTTCAATAATGCCCAGTTAACTGCTTCAAGTTTGTGAAGTTTTTTTCAAATCAAAGTGATTTCTATGCCTGTATTTTGTTGGTGACACTTTTTTTCCAAGGGGACTAACATAATGTAGGCAGCCAGCTCTGTACAAAGCCTAAATCTATGCTCAGACCTGTGGCCTGGTATCCAATGCTTTCACCACTATGCAGGAAAGTGAGACACATTGACATACTGCTGAGCTTTCTGGCCCTGGTAGCTCAGTTATACCAATGTGTTTAAAACTGGCTGGGAAGAATGGTGGTGGGTGGGAAGCTAGGAATACCTACTACTTTACAATACTTGACTGTGACTGCAGGGCTTCTATACATACAGAATTGCACAGGTTTAACTTTTCAATGGATTTAATTAAATTGGTAGAATGGCTGTATGGACACTTATTTCAGTTTAACTCAAGTAAATTATGGACTGATTTAAATTAAAACACTCTTAAACTGAAATAGGAGTCCCTGTATGCCCGTGTAAACCAATTTACGGTTTGTCTATTTGTGGTATTTGTACCATTGTAAAAAGTACATTTGGTTTAGCAACCAATATTGTTAAAGAAGCAAAACCTTCTGGTATACCAGAATGATAGTGCTTATAGGTCTGCAGGAAGAATTCATAAAAATGCTTTTAGACCAACATAACTTTAACCATGTTAGGGGATTGAGCTGCTTTAACTCTATTGGTTTTTAAACCAATATTCTTACAACAGTACAAAAGACAAGCCTCTAGGTAACCTAGTGTATGTTTATGTGCATATAGGCTCAGCAAAGATTCAGAAGGTACCTTAAAGGAGCCACTTGTATTCAGTGATAAAAGGGATGCTATTGGGACATAGGACTATGAATGGATGTTCAGAGAAGAAAGTTGGGAATGGAAGGTTCCTTTGTCTGTGTTTGAAGATAAAAATCCATGTCCCTTCTGTACCACTTTGCCTTTAGAAATGTAAAATGCTTTGGAAAGAAAAAAGAACTAATATTTCTTACATGGGAGGGGAAACTGAGGCACAGAAAAATGTGATCGTCTTCCCAGAATCATGCTATAAACATCCAAGCTAGGCATAGAAATCACAGTCTTCCTGGCTATGGCTATGAATTACCCCAGTTACTGGTATGGTACCCAATATAAGTTTACCTTATGAACTTCTGTGACCAGGCCTGGTTGCAAATATAGACTGTTCTGCAGCTTGGAGTGCTTGCTATGTCTTTAGGCTGGTGCCTGCAAGGTGTAGGACTTTGCATAAATATTCTACTGAGAAATGTCAGTGATGAGACATGCTTACTGAACAAGTAGCTATTTGATATCTTTTTTTAATCCTTCTCTTCGGTGTGTAGCCCCATGCCTCATTTATTGTACACTACTGAAACCCTGCTGTGAAGACAGAACTGTTAATTTACGGTATATTCCATGGGGCTTATTATTATATCATCTGGAAGCATCATAAAAATTAATTTCTTTTAACATCACTCTTGGGAGTGGGAGGGGGGCATTATCCGGATCTTATAGGTGGCAGCCGAGGTTCAGAAAATTAAAGATAACAATGTTAGCTAAATTTGGGAGTTTCAGAAGATTGTGATGTCTCAGTGCTAAACCTTATATAGAATTGTATATATTCAGAGCACAGACTTTGGTTGAATTGTGAGTGCTCAGCACTTCTCCAAACCAGACTCCAGGTGTTTCAGGTTCGGCACTGTTATTGTGATGGTTACAATTAGTGAGGAACCGCAATTAGTGGCCACCTAGTTTAAGCTTGCCCAGCATTGTAAAGGAATTATAATAAACTGCTATTCTTCAGAGCACCATTAAACCCTTTCTTTCTCTTATATCCTATCATATTAATACTTGGTGGCAAGGTGCTTTACCTCTGGCTTCTGACAGAATACCTTGCTTGTTCTAATAATCTATGCATGTTCTAGCTGGAAATGGGGGCAAAATACATCCCCGCCCCATTTCCAACAAATGAGGGAAAAAGGACTAGATACAGTAAAAGGCTTTACAGCTGGTAACTATCAGTGAGATAAGGACCTTGTGTAAGGGTTTGTGTTCAGTAAGTGAGGAGATCTAAAACAGCCAAAATGTTGAGGAGGAAGCTTTCTAAAGTCATGCTCAGCTCTGGGCTGTAGGGAAGTGCTTTTGTTAGCTGTGGAACTTCACTGTGGATTCTGAAGGTAGGGGTGTGTGTGTATATATATATATACACACACCCTTGCTTTCAAAGAACTTAACTGACCTTTCTATTTTCTTTTAAACTTCAAATGGGCAGGAAGGTATTCCTGTGGTGCTTTTTATATAATAGTCTACTGGTTGGAGCTCTTATCAAGAAGTAGGGGGCCTAGGTCCTACTTTCCCCATGAGTCAGTCTTTTGAGAGAGTTCCATAACCACTAGGTTATAAGCTACGTGTGGGAGGAGAGGAGGCTCTCCTCACCAATCCTGGTGAATGAGTACCTTTTTACAGTAATAAATGGTCATTATTTATTTGGCCAGCATTAGACAAGGTGTGGGGAGGTTGGGCGGGGAAATAAATGGGGCTTTCACGCTTAGTTGTTTTGGGCCAATGGTTGTAAGCTCTTTAGTCTTTTTTGCTTTCCCCATCTCTATCATTTCTGTTTCTCACTCCCTTGCCCCCCATCCTGACCATTTCTGAGTTTCTTCTCATTAGCCTGTCCCTGTCAGTAGTGATTTCTTTTTTTGCCCCTCACCTAAGCTCTGCTCCACTTTCCCTGCCCTATGCTTTTTATACCAATTGCAGTCTTCTTGGTCCACATCAGACATGTAGACTAGAAAGAGAATTGAGCTGCCAAACCCTAGCAAGTCTCTTCTGAAAATGAACAAACTGAGATTCTACTTTCATCCCTGCCCCTCTCCCTCCCCCTGCCCCCCAACTCGGAATTTGGTCAAATTTGAGCACTTTTTCACACAAATGTTCTTGCACCAGGGTGACTCCTTTCTCTGCCTGCCTACAACATTTGTAAATCTGTGTTCTAAAACTTGAATGTATTACAAGTTCTCAACCTAACTGATTATCATTTTTAAGCATAAGGAACACAACACATTTTTCTCTAATTTTATTAGAAATGCCTGAACTATTTTTGCTGATATTCCATAAATATTCAGCTTGAGGTAGACGCATACCATGGAAAACTTCATCCCAAAGGGTTTTACTTTGGCAGTTCTTTAGCGGCTAAGGTCTTGCAACAGGAACTGTAACCATAGATGGTGCTACAAGATTCATGTCAAATTCTCTGTTGTGAGCTAGATGTTCGAAAAGCCCAAGGTGGGATTGATCTAAGTCATGTGGCCTTCTGTAAGTGGTATAGTTTGGATCAATAACATAGTTTAGATTGATAGCAAACAGAACATGCATTTGGTCTTTGCTGGTGCAGGCAAATCTTAGAGTAGATTCCACCATTTTTAAACCAGTCTACATGTGCTGAAATTCTGTTCCGTTAGAGGTATAGACCAGTTTTATGTGTTGAACTTTGGTTCAGTTTAACAGGTATAGACCAGTTTCCTATCACTTATACAAGTAGAAGGTAATATCTTTAGTTGGCCATAGAGTGTAATCCTTTAATGGAGAAAACTGGGTACACTTCTGCTGAAATCTACCCAGTGCCTCACGGTAACAAAATGCTCACTTTGTCATCTGTATTCATGTCTTTGTGCTGCATCCAACTTGCTATTTTATTTTTTCCCTGTGGAATCATAGACTCTAGCAATGGAAAAGACGTACTGCTACATTAGGTCACCTAGTGACTTTCTTTGCCAATACAAGATTGTTCCCTATTGCATATTTATTATTTCTTTTTTGTCCAGTTGTATTTTAAATGCCTCCAAAGGTAGGGGTTCCACCACTTCTGAAATTCAATAGTCTGATTATCATTAAGTATTCCTATACAAGCAAAACTACTACTTACTTTTACTTATTATTTACCTTAATTCCGTCTCAGTATTTATGATGCTAAAAAATGTTTCTTCCTTCTAAACGAAGACCCCATAAAATGTTACTATATTGTTCCCACACTGGACATAGTTAAAGCTTAAGGCAAAACTGTTGTTCAAATTGATCTAGCTCCATTGGCTTCTTGTAGCTTATATCAGCTAAAGATCATATCCTCTCCTCCCATTAGAGCTAAAGGAGAACAAATAGGTATAAGCTGCCCATGAATAAATTTAAGCTGGCATTTAGAAGATTTTTTTTTTTTTAGATCTCAGAGGAATAAAGGGGGTATGTCTGTGTGTTGTGGCAGTGAGGCAATTGCTGCCACTGTTCATCAGAAGGCTGTCCCAGAAATGAAACATCTTTTTTTTTTTAAAGAAAGCACTTGATAACTTCTATATGATGCAGCCTGCACTCAATGATGAAGGGCCCCCTTTGGTTCCTGAAACAGGTTTTTTTTTCCCATAAACTTGGTTTTGAAGTGTTTTGGAGGAGAGGGGAATTGTGTTATGATCTCCAAAATGTCTCTTTGGTGAACCTCCTTGCTCTTTATTCATATGAAATTTGGATCTATTTCAATAAGAGGCTTTCCAGCTCTTTTTGCTCCCTTCCCCTCCACCCCTGCATAGCATTATATCACTCCAATCAATAGTTGTTGGGGCACTTCACATTCCTTCAGGTCAGCTTTCCTGCTTCCAACATTTCTACAAAAGCTTCTTGACTCCTTTCAGGGGATTTCCTCAGTCTCTCTTTTTGATCTCCCACAGGAGAGGATATGCCCATCATATTAAGAACAAGTGGAGACAGTTGATTTTGTACATTTTATTAAAGGTTTGTTACAGCTCCCAAATACAGTCAGGGAAGTTTTTCTAGGTTCTCATAATGGCATCTGGAAGTATAGTATCTGAATACACTCACTGAAAACATTAAGTTGACTGAAGTGGAAATTGTGTATGGTTCAGTATGTAAGTAATCATATATGAGAGACTTGACTCTCAGTCACAGGTAAATATTGACCAGAAACTGGTGTTAAAATAATCTGCTCACTGTTCTTGCTTGTGGGCTGGGTTTGTAAAAGGGCCGTAAAAGATATTGGATGTCAATTCTCATTGAATTACTAATGGTACTGGATCACCTAACTCCTGTAGCACCTTGGGGAAATCCCAGACTATCCAACTTTTAAGAAAAGTTCCCCTGTATGATCAAATGTTTGTTTGTTTCTATCTTTCTTTCTTGTAGTTTAATAGAATCCTAGAAAAATAGAGCTGAGTGGGACCTCTGGTAGACGGGGTGGGGGCTGACAACCTTTTTGGACTGGCTGTTTGCAACCTAGCCACTGCCATGGGCCTCCTATCTCCCCACACCCCCTTCCCATGCAGCCTCTGCTTACTAAGCACTGAGAAAGAATAGCCAATGCCAATAGAGAATGACTAATTTGGCAGAAAGGGTGAAAGGAGCTGCAGGGTGGAAAATATACCAGTCCTCAGCACTGAACAGAGCATGAGAGCAAGCAGCTTAAGAAACTGCCCCTTTAACCTAGTACATGTGCTGCCAAATGTGGTTGGACCCAGCCACCCTCCATACAAGGCAGGATTATCTTGGGTAAGTGAATTTCGAACCTGATCTTAAGCAGTTCCAGTGATGGAGACTTCATGACTTCTCTAGGTTCCAGTGCTTAACCACCCTCACACTTAGAAAATTTGGCCTAATATCCAATCTAAATTTCCCTTGTTGCAATTTAAGGTGTTTGCTACTTGTCCTTTCTTCTGTGGGGATGGAAAATAATCCACCACCATTCTCCTTGTAATAAAAATTTATGTATTTGAAGACTATCATCAAATCCCCAACCCCTCTATTTTTGTTGTGACTCATGTTTTCTAGGTTTATAATCATTTGAATTGCTCCTTGCCAGGTTTTTTCCAGTTTGTCCATGTCTTTCTTGAAGTGCAGTGCTCAGATCAGGACATGATACTACAGGTGAGGTCTTCTAGTGCTGAAGACAGTGGAAGAATCTCCTCCTTGAATGGCATACTACTCCTGCTAATATGTTCTATTAGCTGAAACCTGCAAGACATTTGAGATTTCAATTTTTATTGCAAAAGTATTTCTTTAAATACAGGATTTTTATTTATACTTTGACTGAATACTTTAATGGAATAAAAACTTCTCACCCTCAAAAAGGCTACCTAAAGCTTTCCATGTGTTAACACAAGCTTAGGAATATAAATACATACTTAGTCAAACGTTTGACTTTGTGACTTGCTTATAGTCATAGAATAAGAGGGCCCGTATACACGTGAAGAAATTGCCCCTTTTAGTGGTATAATTGCCCTTTTAATGATTTAATTGTGTAACAGTTTATACATTCGGCAGTATGCTATGATTATTTTTCATAACAGTGTACATGTTCAGTGGCATATTTCAATTTCAATTACTTATTTTTTTACTTAGCAAACTAAAACACATCCCATGTATTTTAGTTTGCAATATAACAAATTACAGTGATATTCCTCACGTGTACAAGGGTCTTATCTGGAGAAGGCAGCAAGGATGGTGCATGGGGCTCTGAAAGCCCTGGTGTGCTTGGGGAAGCTAGAGCTTGGCAGGCTTCCTATGCCCCATGCACCATCTCTGCCTCCTTCTCTGGCTGCCAGCACTCTCAGCTGACCTCCTGCTGCCTTCCTGGGGCAGCCAGTCTGTTCCCGGGTGGTTCCAGGTGGCAGGAAGATGGCAGGGATGCTGCATGGGGTGCTGCAAGCCCACCAAGCCCAAGCTTCCCTAAGCATGACCGGGCTTCTAGTGCCACATGCACTGTTGGATCTGGTGGGTGCTGCCTGTGAGCTGGGGCTGCACCTGCGCAGCTAGCACCCCACCTGTGTAGTCCCGGGAGGCACTACCACTGCAGAGGAAAGCACTAAACCCCTCCCCCCCCATAGCTCAGGGGCTGCATGATCCAACAGTAGCTTGTGCGGGCTTCTGAAGGGGAGGTGGGGGAGGAGCGGTGAGGAGCATGATGTTCTTCTTTTTTTTTTTTTTTTTCCCTCCCACCTCTGAGCCTGCATCTCCCATCTTCCAGTGGGTCATGCAGCCTCTGAGCTGTGGGGGACCCTAGTGCTTCCCTCAATGGCAGCGGTGCCTCCCCTGAACAGCACCCACCTGCTGGCACCCCACCCGGGCAGTCCTAGGGGGTGCTGCCACTGTGGAGGGAGGCTCTGGGGCCCCCCGCAGCTCAGGGCCCATCAGCAACTTGGCCCCCAGCCATGAAAGAGTCAGGCAGGCTCCAAGGTGAAGAAAAAGAAAAGGATAAGGCCCCTTGCCCCCCTCCCTTTTTTTTTCCCGTTTGGTGGGGTCTGTCCACTCTGTGGTGGGGGGCCCCAGCGCTTCATTCTAGCTCTGACTTGCCTGCATATCAGTTTGAAATGCCTCAGGATCCATAATAATAATAGGTTTATTCTGTCTGTCCAGAGCACTCTGATTGTTTCAGTAAGCATTGTGACTGGCTACCAAGACAAGTACTCAGAGTGCTCCGGACAGACAGAATAAGCCTATTATTATTATTATTATAGATCAGGCTATATATTTTAAACACTGCTGACTTATTCAGCTTGTGGTCCACTATAACCCCAAGTCCTTCCTTGGTCTACTAAAAATCGCTGGTCCAATCAGTCATTTAAGCTGTATTTGTACTTTGATTGTTTTGTCATAAGAATAGTACTTTGCACCTGAGTGTCCATCTGGTTAATTATGGACCATTTGACCATTTTATCAAGTTCTTTTTTAATCCTAATCTTATAATCCAAATTGTCTGTTACCCCACACAGCTTGGTGTGATTATTTTTTTTTAAATGCATTCAGCACTATTGTAGATGGTTTTTATTTTTGCATTAAAAAAGGCTGAAAGAATTCAGTCAAAATAAATGGCAGCCTTAACCTGAAACCCAAACTGTGATTGAAGTTACTGGTTCAAACTTTTCATGTATACATGTTTTTCCAAATCTATTTTTTTAAAAAAAGCCTATTCAGTTCACTGTTGTCCATAGTGATTTACAGGGTGTTATTGGGGAGAGTTAAGAAAAGATAGGTTCAGAAATTCCTTCCTTTTACCTCATAAATATGTTGCATCTAACTGACAGAAATGTTCTGTTAAACAGAAATGATTGCCTACACGTATTATGTACAAGTCCCCATCAGCACGTCTGTTTTTTAAGATACTGAAATGTATTGTGTCTACATTTTAAATGCAATGTTTCTTTTCACAATGCCAGCTTGAGGTCTATTAAGCAGTAGAGCAATTTTACAAGGAAAATGGTGGAAGCCACGTCAAATTTTTCATTTGGCTGGTAAACGCACATTAGAGAACAGTCTACAATGTCTCAGAGCTGGACTTAGTGACAATTGGTCTTTGTTACCAAATTTGCCCATTACTTTGGGGTGTGCTCATTTATTAGGGATAGTTTCTAGGGTCTTGGTGATTCTGTCAATGTGCTGCTTGTGTTACTATACGGAGCTGTATTTCTCCCTTCTGTAAGCCCTCACCCCCAGTGGAGCTATCTTGCAGGACTCAATCTCAATGGGACTGGGTTCCTCCAGTCACCAAATCAGTCATACACACAAACACACACAAGTTAACGTGACACGCCTGACCTGGCCGGGCTGATCAGCATGGCCAGGCTGACACCCTCATATGCCAAGAATCAGTTCATAAGAGCAACAATAAAATGCAGTCAGACACAAGCACACAGGTAAACAGAATCCCTCTGAATCCGGCTGGGTGTCCAGCTGACACCCTCATGGGCCAGCATTCAGTTCATAAGGGCACGTCTGAGTCAAACTGGGTCAATCAGCCTGTACAAGCTGATCCCCTTATGTGTTTCAAACTCAGCACGTCCCAGTCTTTGGCCTCTTGATGAGCAGACCCCACAATAATTTAGGCTTCACAGGGATCTTTAGCATAGGTAAAAGAAGCGTTGCTGCAGAGCACAGGAGGAAAAAGAAGCAGAGAAGGAAAAATATACCCAATTACTACCAGTTTGCCTATAAAAGTTATTTATTGCTAAGCATATGAAATATATAATAGTACTAGTAGTAATAGACATGCAAAAGAAAAACAAACACAAACAATGACAATAATATTCTGGTTTCACTAAGTATTTGGGGAAACTTAGCTCAAGCTTAACTAATACAGTGCAGGTTCAGAAGTTTATGCCTAGACAGACGAGAGAGAACGCTGGGAATCTCACCTAGTCCACAGTACGCAGGCTGCAAAGCTGACAGGCACAGTCCATAGCACAGTCCTTGAAGGGAGATGATCTGTTCTTCCAGCGTCCCAAGAATGACAGGGGATGGTGTCAGCACAGGAGTTTTCTTCTTCTTTCCTTTTCTCCCTCTTTCCTCCTGCTTCTTCTTTTTCTTTCTCTTTCTTCTTTTTAAGCACACACACTTACAGATTTTTATACCCTCAGTTCAGCTGCTTCAAAGCACCCTCAGTAGTGTAAATCATTGTCTTTTCTATTGACAAGGGGTTATCTGGTTTGGACCATCTCAGGAAACTGATTGATAATCAGGAAACACTTAAGATTAGGGAGTAACCCAAATACTTGGGAGCCAGCTTGAGATTCCTATGGATGGCAGATATACTGATGGGATATTTCATGGTTTCTTCAGGAACAATAGATAGCTTGAAGCATCAGGATTTTGGATTTTTACTTGTTGTGCACAAGCCTCAACTTAGCATGACTTTTTCAGATTTTACTATAGTCTTTTAACAGACTTAAAGCAATTATTGGGGTGCTCATAACCTTTTGTGGAGAGGACTCCCACCAGTCGTCTCGGGAAAGATATGACAACACCTGGGATTAGGGCTCCAGCAGGCTGGATGCTGTGATGAACCCTTAACCATTGTTCAAATGTTGCCCATATCCCCTCTGACTCGGTCTCTTGCCTCAGCATTCCCTAACTCGGCAACCGAGTTTTAGTCAATCAAGTTTAAATAGGCCTCCCATAGTGGGACCGGGGAATGTATGGCCCGAGATGCCTATTAAACTTAGAGCTGTGTGTGTGTGTCGGGGGGGGGGGTGGGGGGGGAAGTCCTTAGCAAATCCAGATTAGAACTGGTCTGATAAATGCTGAGCTGGGTGTGTGTGAACATGGGTTAATTAACATTGGAAGCACAGATTCCCCATCATGCAGCGCTCTCCTGCTTCTCTGGTCCCAGAATTCACTGCAGTCTCTGCTTCAGGCTTTCTGTTTTCCATCTCTCATGTAAATGAATGGTCATCTGGTTCCATCTCAGATGCAAATGAGACCGAGGGCAGTTGTTCACTCTTATCACCCTTATCTGGAGAGTTTTAGGTGCGTTTCTCACTGCATCTTAATCAGTTTCGTTTATGTAGAGGAGGGGAGGGAGGGGGGGGAGTCCTTTGTGAGTCAGACAGACTGCATCCTGTGCCAGGGTTGCCCAAGAATACAGAGCTGAGGCGTAACATCTTTTCTGTCTTGAAATTCTGTGAAGTAATTATTGGGGTAACAGTCAAATGCAGATAACTTCAGCAGGATAAGTACCTGGCAAACTTTTTCCTTTAGGAACCTTGTCATTTTTATGACTACTACTTGCTTCATTGAGCACACTTTCTCCTTTAGAAAATGGAGCTGTATTTCATGTATCTTTGATTGGCCTCCATTTCATCATGGAGCAAGCCAGCTACTCATTTATTCTAAGGTAAAAATGCCAAAATGTTTTTTCCTGCGTAGCTTCTATAATAATTGCTCAAAGGAAAAATAGCTGAACAAAACAAAGACTGGATCAATCCTATGGAGAACAAGATTCATGTGCTCTTCTGCTTTCTCTGGTCACTGAATTGTCATAAAGATGAGATCTTGGAAGCCTTTGTGGGATCACGGCTGAGTAAATGCTTATAATAGTTGTAACCTGGACTAAGAATAGGTAGGTATTGTATTTTCAAGAAATCTTTAGCCTGTAAGAAGTAGACTTCTGTGTCCTAACCATTCCTCCCAAGGATGCAGGTACCAATCAGACCCTGAATCTTCCTCCTGAATTAAAGGGAAAGGATGTCTTTAAAGATCAACAGCCTTTTGAAAAGGCACACACTTGTTAGGCTCACTTACATTTTGCAAAACATATATTTAAGAAATAACTTTCTCTGAATGAGATGGAGGGCTTATGCCCTTTCAGGCATTCTAGGGATTCAATTCCGTATGTGGATGGATGAAGCTGCTGTATGTTCAGATAAGTGTCTGAACCATGTCCGTTATTGTTGAACTGAACTGATCCCCCTAGCATTTTTGAGAGTTTCTTTTAGCCACGCTTGCTCTGTGAAGATGAGTGTAAAGCTTGTTTGTTGAATTCCCATGCACACAAGTGGGACTAAGAAGGAAATCCAGACACAGCTGGTGGGGGAAAGAATGAAAATCTCTGAAGGGCTGTAATATTGATGAAACTATCCCACTTACACTTTCTTAATTGGCAGTCAATAAAACTGGAGCCAGTGTAAATATCAGACTCTGTCTCATAGAGAAGGCACAAAGTTTAGTCGCAGAAAGATAGCTATAGATTCTGATGAGTTTTTAGCAAACAAGTTAAGTCTTAAATGTGAAGAAAAACAGCAGTTAAACACTTATTTTTATTGTTATGAATGTGTCTGCACACTTGCTTTTACTTTTTTAGTGCGTGTGCATTTGTCAGTATGGTTAAAGAAATAAACAGAGGCAAACTAAACTTAAAACAAATTTTTATTAGGCCTGTACAAAGTGGCTAGTATTCAGTTTGGATTTGGCCGATTTGGGGGACAGTGATTCAATTCAGTGATTTGAATCACTGTCCCAAATCGATTTGGATGATTCTGAATTGGAGATTTGGGTGCTGCCAAATCTTTGAATCAGCCAGGCCCACCCACTCCCAGCTCGGTAATGGCTGTCCCTCCTGCCCTAGCTCCCAGCACTTTAAGAAAAAAAAAAAGCCCTGGATCACCAGGTTCTGCCCAGTGTGTGTGTGTATGTGGGGGGGGGGGGGCGATCCCAGCTACCCCGCACTGCCCCATGCTGTATGGGGGTGCTCTCCATGAGCCTCCTAGCTCCCCCCTGCTTCCCCAGTCTCTCCCCATGGCTGCCCTGTCTGCTGCAGCTCCGGCTCTTTAAGAAAAAATATCTAAGAACACTCCCTGCTGGCAGGAAGTGGCGAGTCTGGGGTTATCTCTGCTACCACGTGGGGGGCTCTGCATGAACCTCCTGAAGCCCTGAGGCTGCTGCATAAGTAGTGAGTCCCAGGGCTTCTCTCCGTTTTTTTTTTTTTCTTAAAGGGACAGAATCGTGGTGAACAGGGCAGCCACGGGGGTGGCGGCTCATGTAGAGACCCCCATTCAGTGTGGAGCAGTTGGGGGCTGGCAGGGGTCCACTCCCTCGGCCCCTACTTACCAGCTTGGAGTCCAGCTGCAACTCCCTCCTGCAGTCACCAGGGACTGGCTGAATAATTAAAGCTCTCTGAATGTTTTATGAAGATTTGGAGAGCTTTGAATCAATTCAGACCTTTTAATTGGTTCCCTGATTTGATTTGGATTTAGAGATTTGGCCACTGAATTGGGTTGAATCTCCTCCGAATCAAATCACCAACTGAAGCTTCGCACAACCCTATTTTTTATATTATTAATGATATCCTAGGGTTTTTGGAAAAGAGGGGGTTATACTCTTCATCTTAATTCTGATATCACTATCAATACTTTTATTTAAACTGGGCAATGTACCTAGGCCAGTCAGTTTTCTTTTTGTTTAGTAAGCTTCACTTTTTTCCTTGGACAGTGTGATATTGCGAAGACTGCTTTTTACATTCCAGGAACCAAACTTTTTTCAATAAATGGGCCTTCACCTGAAAAGAAGATTCAGATAATTGATTTGAATAATTCAATGTTCACTAATTGGACCCTTGCTTGGCTGCTCCTCCCCCTCCCCCCCCCATAAAAAAAACCAATAGAAAGGTGGACTGCCAAGGAAGAATATAAAAAGCATGTGGCAAAGACATTGTTCAATTCAGGGAAGGGAATCATTCATTTTCTTTACGCTGTTGGGAGTCAAACTGTGTTCAGATTGTGTTTAGACTCTGTGTGTGTGTGTGTGTGTGTGTGTGTGTATACACACGCCTATATACATACATATGTGTGTGTGTGTGTGTGTGTGTATATGTGTTATTTTAATATGAAGGGAAAGTATTTCTATAAACTCTTTTCCTGAAAGGTCACACTTTACAACACCTCTCCATGCTATTTTACCTTTGCAGAATCTAAGGTTTTGGGCCTAAATGACTAGATTGTTTTAACTACTAAAATGGAGGGTTTAGCTTATTTCTTTGAAAATGTACTCAACTAAAATAAAAGGGACTGTATTTACTTTCAAAGACAAAGATAGTAATTGGTTACCCAACTCTCATTGACCTGATCAGCCTTGGATACCTAATCCCCTTAGGCCTCTCTGACAATCCTGGCCTTCAATAATAATAACAAAATAGCACAAATAAAACTGTTACTGTATGCAAGATTAAAAACAAAACATAATAAATTGGAACGTATGGGCTTGGGGAATAATTGGTGTTACATGAGTGATCATAATAATACTTCCTGTACCCTCATATACCAAAATTATCCACAAATGAAAAAAATATTCCAGTTCCAAAAGAAAACAGTGAAGAGAGATCTGCTTACTGTTAAAAAAGCATATGTTGCTGTGTTTGTGAGGCTTAATGATAATGTGCAGTACCATGGGGGCATAAATGTCTGGTACAGTGCCTTGACAGAAGCAGAAGCTGGAGGCTTGCTTCTGCTAGTGGAGAAGTCTTCTCTCTCTCTTTTGCTGCTCATGTATGTTGAGTGGCTATTTCAATGCTGTTTTTTCTTAGCAAACTATGAGGTAGTTTACCCCAGGAGCTGTGAACCACCAGCCAATGGTCCTGCACCATATGCCACTGCCTCCACTCTGACCACTCTGCTGCTGGATGTGGGTCGCAGCAGGACAGGTGCAGGGAGAGCGGTGGGATGGAGGGTCGGAGGATGAGGTGCCTCTTTAGTTCCATTCTGGCACCCTTCCCTTATGCTGTACCCAGGGCTCATGCCCTGTTTTTCCACCCATCGTTATGCTACTGCAGTGCCAGGATTTACCCAGTTAGCTGTGTGATGATGACTTTCAGTAAAGATACTTTTTGCTTATAGGTAAGGCAAGTCATTGGAAAGTCCTGTGTAGGAAGGAGTACATAAGGAAAGATCAGGCCTTTTGGAGATAACCTTCTGATTTGCTCTTCCTTTTGGAGACAGCAGTTTAAGTGAGGAGTTCATTATTATTTGCATACAATAGCATTAGTAGGCCCTGGCCTCATTGTACTGAACTCTGTACAAGGAATATAACAACACATACTGTATATTGCAAAGGTACATGATGCAAATTTCTATTTAGCCAGGGCTTCCAGTTTCTAATGTTGTTATTCATTTGCTTTTTCTTCTGTGGGCAATAGATTCTCTTGTGGGTCCATTTTCTCTTCTAGCTCTTCCACTCTTTCTTCTGAAAGTCTTTCCATTTGCATGTAGCATCTAGGTAGCACTTGGGAGACAATGATGATGGAAGAGCAATTATAGTATGTTTACTAACTGAATAAGCACTCAGCTTGGACCAAACCTGCACAGGCTCTTTGGAAAAATGGGCATACTCAGATACTTTAAGTTATTAAACTAGTAGTTCTTGTAGTAATATTCTTTCACTCTCTGAAAGTAATAATGTATCTCTTTTAATGTACTTTGTCTTAGTGATAATCCTAGTGAAAGCTCTACTAAACCACCCCGTGACCAAAGTTTATTTTTAGCTAACTTTCTGCATAAACTTTCCAGAAGGTCTTTCCAGCTAAGGGGGTGGGGGGTGATTATCAGTAACAGTTAGATGGGCTACAACTAAGAGGCAAAAGAGGATGGAAGTTAGGATAAGAAGCCTAAGACATGAAATATTTCCTTGCTTTTTGCTATTTGTAGATGTCTCCAGCTTTTGTTGTGATTACTTATTTGATCACATAGTATGCATGTGATTTAGAAACTCTGGTAACAACCTAGTGGATGTTTCCAGTAACGTAAAAAAAAAAAAATCTTAATTTGGGACTACGAAGGAGATCTTGCCCCCAGATGCACATAACTGGCATAAACTAACTATGTAATAATATGCTTTTAATATAGGAGGGATTACCTGGTGATAGGGACTGCTGCTAACAACTTCTTCTCAAAAGTCTCTTATTAAATTCTTTTTATTTTCAGTTAGCTTTTAAGCATGGAACCAGAAACAGTAATGAATCCTTTCTATTTGCCCACTCTTAGTCGGATGAGTTCCAGGGTCCTTAAAGAACTACACGTAGGAATTGCTTGAGTTGTTTCCTTTTAGGATGAAAGCTTTTCACTGAAATCCAGTACCAGGATGTTCAAAACAGGAAGCTGAGAATAATTCAAGCAATTGCAAGTAGAGGGGCAGAATGTGACTCCACACTGGGAATAGGCCAAAATGTTGGGGCTTCCTTAAAGAAAATTATGGCTATTTTAATAATCACAGGGGTTTGACGCTGGCAAAGGGGAATCTTATTCTGTATGTTTAAGGGTAACTTCCTAAAATCACAGAGTATCGTCATGTCATGCTATGATGATGATTCAAAAGCAGAGTGTCGATTGTTACCCTTACTTGGATTGTATCTCTTCATGGATTAAGAGAACTATTTCCCTGCTTTAGAGTGCATGTCCAGATAAGCACAGATGTTTGTTTCCTTGGGGAACACCTGTGCTATGCACACTCTGGCGTGTAGCAGGTTACCCTGAGCGAGTTAGGGGAGGCTGGGGCCAGGAACTGTGCTGGCCCCAGCAGTCTTACCTGGGGTCCTGTGGGCCTCCTGGGGCTGCAGCTGTGACAGGAAGCCTGCTTAGCAGCGGAAACATGGCTCCAGCTGGCCAGGCTCCAGTTTTGGGTAGCACATGATGCTATATGTGGCCATCCTGCTTTTTCGGCATGGGGTTTTTTGACTGTGGACTTTCATGGGCTCAACCCCCCTGTCCATGTCACAAGGCAGCAGCATGGAGAATGCCTTCATGTGCTGTGTGGCGCTGCAGATGGGTCTGCAGCACCACATACCACACATCCGTGCTCATCTGGATGCGGTCCAAGAGTTCACAAAATAAATTCAAAATGGTGGTTGTGCTGAGGGGACAGGGCATTAGAGGTTGTGGAAAGAAGGGAAAGGACTATAACATGAAATCAAAGTCATTTGAACAATATTGTTTAGTAGTAGGCTGCCTCCTGGTTCTAAAGATTTGTATATAAATTACAGTTTAAAATGGCATAGATACATTTTTAGAAGCTGCTGGAATGGAGCCTGAATAAGTATGGATTGGGGGGGAGGGGGTTTAATGCAAAGCTAGTCTTGTATCTTCTATCTCTTGAATTGGTTCCATATACCATGCTCTATGCTCCCCCCAATCCTCATCCCAAAACCAGAACAGATAAAACCATACTTAGGGTGCCTGGTATTGTGAGCCTGATATTGCAGGAGATCACCTTTGCTCATTGTTAGCATTTTAAATAGCATTACATTCACACTTGTGAAATGTGTCAAATTAATTTCACTAGAGCACTAGCACTCCATCCTCAGTGGCTTAGGAACAGTTGGCATTAACCAAAAATCCATAATGAAGTACATAACCCTATATGAATTGTGGTAAACATGCTCCATATTGAAAACAAAAACAAACAAACAAAAATCCTCCTACAGCATGTAACTGCATGTGTTACATTAATTAGGATTGCAGGGAAGATGTACTCAGTATGGAGGTGTGGGACTTTTCTGCAAAAGCTTTAGGAGATAAATTGAAAAGCCACTTGTGACTAAGGAACTGCGATGTCTCTATGACCAGACGCAGCAGTCCTCGCTGTTCACAAAGCAATAATAGTAGTGCTAGGACCAGTTTCCCTACAATGCCTGGCCAACAAATCAAAGCCAGGACCTGGAAGGACCATGAAAAGTTAGTTCCTTCTCTGTGCCTTGCCAAGTACTGTGCTTCAGTCTCTGCTCCAGTGCTATCAACAATATGTTTGATAAGAACTACTACAGTTAGTACTTTGTGACATGGCTCATCATTTTACATAGGTCACTGAATAACTATATTATTGGGCTATTGATTGCACTATCTTTTGGTTTCTTTACATTTGACCAAGGTTAAATTCAAGCCAGCAGAATGGATTCAGAAGGCTCAGTAGCTCATTGAGAGTCCTGTGAACCACGTTCAAAATGTTTGTGTTTTTAATATGTTTTCAAGAAAAGTGTATTTTTTTTGCTTGCAGATTTAGTAGTCTCTTGTTCGTGGGTGAGTCATACATAGCATCATCTGCTGGAAAAGCCTGGGATGACACCCAGTGAGGTGTACCTGCAAAATAGTGCTGGAATGCTACAACTGACATGAAAAATCCACTAAGAGACTAACAGCTGAGCAAAAGTTACCAAAAATTGAAACTGCTTCTTTGTTCCACAAAGGCAAATTATGGTATCAGTGGTGCTCCACAGCTAGGATTTGATATGCCAGGCAGGATGTTCAAAGGCTATGGCACCAATGAGAGTATGATATTTAACAATCCATTTTTTCTGGTTGCCTGGCATCATGTTAAATGCATTTAACTCATGCATGCATTTAACTTCATGTCTCTGAAACATTTTAGAAGAGCAGACCTAAGTGAAATAGGGAGCTTTTAACTTTCTTCCTAGTCCTGGAAACATGGTGTCTGATGCCCACTAATTTTAAATGCTGTTCGAACAAGTAAGAGTTTAACCTCTCAGGAAATTGATCCCTTTCTACAAGTAATTTGTTGCTAGTCTCAAGACTGATATCAAAGAGCTGCTTTAAAAAAATAATTTCTGTGTACTGTACCAGTTGGTTTAGCAGTGGATTTAAAATATTGCCTAGGTCTCCTAGAGCACATTTGTTTAGCAAATGGATCTCTCCGGACATTGTTTCTTTCGCTACTGAAGCACCATGGCTCTAGATTTCTACAGAATTTAGCATCTTAAATAAAATAAATCACTGGCTTTCCTATTCCCTGAAAGAAAGAAACCAGAATATTTCAGACTTCTATGGCAGTATGGAAACCAGTTTCCTATTCTAACTGCAAATAAATTGAGACTGCCCCACAAAAAATACACACGTGCACGCATACATACACGCACAGTATGTAGAATGCCTTGAAGAAACTGTAGCTAACCACCTTATTAGTATTCCTCCCTCCTCTGTGTTTCACTTGCAGCAACAGAGGGCTGAGCAAAATGCAGTAGAACAGGGACAGAGACAGAGCTGGCAATCATCTCAATGCAGGCTGCTGAATGTAGGGGGTGGGGGGATGCAGCAAAGCAAGATTAATAACCTTGCTATAATCCTGTGCACCCTGGAAGGAGATACCTCTGGTGACTGAGCCATTCTTGTCTTGATTAATTGGACTGAGTGAGTGAGTGGCTGGCAATCTACCTGGTTTGGAGGCGACCCCCTGGTTTTGCTGTTCTTTGAATCCTCTACCCATCTGGGAAGGTAACAGTGAGATGTACCATCTGCAGCACACACAGCAGCTATTGGAGGCTACAACTGACAGTTCGCACTACAATTTTTGGTGAGCAAGAAGCCAGGTATATTGTACAGTAGGAGATTGCTATACCCAAGCCACTGAATTTCACAATCTGGTCCCTCAGCCCCCCCTCACCCCTCCCTTTTCCAATCGCCTTTGAGTTCTGGGCTTACTTTTGGCAGAGTATCTTGGACATGTTTTGCTGGGGATAGAAGAAGAGTAAATGGAACCTTTGAAAACTAATTGTTTTGTTCCTGTGTGACTTAAAAAAAATAATAAAAAGAAGAATCCAGTTCAGATGGAGGAATTTTAATTTTCTTTGGAGAAGTTTAAAGAAGGATGATATGAAAGGTAAGTCCAGGGGCTGACCTGCCCCCCACTCCTTTTTATAGCACAGGTCATGCTTGATTGTTTCATCTTGAATGAAGCTAAAGAATATGAATACAGCATGCCTTTAGCACACGGTGACACATACTTGTCATTTGCAGTGACAAGTATGGTTTATTTTGCTTTATTTTCTGCCTATTGAGTATCCACAGAGTAAAAATAACTGAGATAATGATCCAAAATGTTGGTAAAATAGCATCTCAAAGCGTTCTCCAGTCTCTTGGTTCAAAGGAATGAAAACACACACACACACACACACACACACACACACACACACACACACACACACACACACACACACAGTCCCAGGCAATAACTTCAGTAGCAGTCCTGGTAATGTCATAAATCTTGTGTGCTTGTGTTTGTTTGGGGTTTTTTCCCCTCTGTGCAGTTCAGTCTGATCTGAAATGATGAATACATGAGTGCAGAAAGCTGCTCCTGCTGCTGTTAGCTAGAGTAGAAGACAGCAGAATAGATACTGCTGAAGAATTGTCGATCACTCTTTAAGTGAAGTTTGTCAGCTACTGCTTCTTATTAAGCTTCTGCATTTGTCTTGTACTTTTTTCAGGCTATGGCATTTATAAAATATTTAAGGTCATACCTCCAATTTTTCCAGTTAGGCTTTTTCCAATTATAGTTTCTTATTGCCTCTTAATCTTTTTATTTTTTATTTTTTGGATGGGAAGTAAGATGGCATTAAGTACACTTGTGACCCAAGTAAATATACCTTGTCTAGTTTGGTTTACTGTAATATAATATGCCTTGGGATCTGTTAACCACTTTAATACTTGTGTCTAAAGCTAGCTCCTTCACAGTGCTTTTCTGCAGGAATGCAGAGATAGTAACCATTACCATCTTCCAGCTACTTAATGAAAGTAAAACACCATTGAATTGCAATAGTATTGGAGCCTGTACTTGAGTGGTTCTTTTATTGCTGCATTGACAGCACTTAGCATTCCCAAGGAGGTGAGAAAACCATCTGTAAATACATTTCTAAGATGCTTGGTTCCCCAAGTGGAATTGCCAGGGACCAACTCTTTCTTAATTATATGAATATGGATGACTAATATTGAGAAACGTGGTATTCATTTGAAGGAATGATGCGCACAGCTGGCTGGCTAATGCAGGAAGGCACAGCTTGAAATGGAGTTACGTGGATTAGTCAAGGGGAGAAGGGGTTTTGTGTATACATACATATGTAACGTATGTATGGTGTAAAATTCTCTCTCCATATGTTCAAGAACTAATGAAGGTGCAGCATTTTTATTTGACCCACTAAGTACAAAGAGATATGAGACTTTAAATAGATTCTGCACTGAAGAACTAAAAATCTAACGAAAAGACTCTGCTACAGAGTCATGGAATCGCTTCATATTATTACATTTGCTTGTCAGTCACTCTTTCCACACTCCTCCCCAGCCCCTTTCCTATTGTTTTTGCATAACAGGTTTAGAAGGATTAGAAAGAAAAGCTGTTTATAGGTGCATTTTCCTTCATTTTTTATGGAAGGCTTACTTCATCCCACAGATGTTAATGTACAAAAACATGACAGACACATCTCTTTCCTGTCATGGCATAATTTGCCATGGCTTTCTCCCACATTACTTCTCTTAGACCCCTTTTCCCCCTGACTCCACATGAAGCTTTTGGATTGTGTTTGCATCTGTCTTACCAGGGAAGGAGCTATTCTTTTATGGTGGGGTGCAGCAGTGTGGGGAGGACTGGAAGCTGGGGAAAGAGCTGGTTTATATACATATCCATATTTTTTTTTTTTAAAGAAAACCCCAAAAGATCTCTCTTTTTGTGATGGGTAGAAAGGGACATGAAACTTCAGACGTAAAGAAAGTGAGGAGGACATTATAGAAATGAGATCTGAAACTCATGTTCTGGGGGTGATGGAGGTTATACAAAGCAATGGGTACCCTTCAACTTCTTTTGGATAGGCCTACAGTGTGCCACAACTCACAGAAAGGTATTGGTTTTCCTTGGACTTTGTGTTCAAACACTGTTAACTGGCCATCTCTTGGGAGATCATTGCGCTCATGTGAATGAGGCTGCTTCCCCCTCCCGCCCCCCCCCTTTTTTTTTTTTTGTATTGAAGTAATAATGCTTGCTTGTATCCAACAAGCCAACTTAAAAGGTTATTCTTGCAGTATGCAGAATAGTATTCACTTATCTAGGAGGAATACACTTGATTCTCAGCTAAATATTTCTGTGTTTAGACTCCTGTATGTTTTCCTGAAATTTAACCTCTTCTGGACACAAGGTCTAATTTCTCAAATGTTTTCTTTTTGGTGTGGTTTAAGTCTCTGAGAACTCTACAGGATAAGTGTTAGTTTTTGAAACATTAATTATCCCCATGGCACGGTGGAAACAGATAACATTCAGCACTGCCAGGATTTATGCCGAGCCAGTTCATACAGGAACAGACTTCAGCAGCAGTTGGAACGTGTGGGAAAGTGGATTGCAAAAATATACAATTAAAAAAATATATTCAAGAGAAAATATGAAATACCTCATTTGAATGAGTTTCCCTGTTCAGTTTGGCTTGGAGACAATTTTTTTTTTGGTTTTTTTTTTTTTTTTTGCACTTCAGTAATATGTAGAATGCTGTAGTTAATGCTGTTTCCCTGCATTGTTTGAGGATTATAAAAAGCTCACCTCTCAGTATATTGCATGTATTGCTGTGTTGCTATGGGAAGGTCTGTAAGAGTCCTTAAACTGTGTGCGTGTGGCATCACAATAGCAGTTTCCCAGCTGAAATTTAGGTACAGTGAGATTCTCAAGGACTGAATTACCTAAATGTTATTTTAAGAATATGTGAAAGATAAAGGAAATTCAAATTTCTTTCCCATTCAGTTCCAGTCAGTTGAGCAGCTTCTCTCACTCTCTCTCATTGCTGAAATTGGCCAACCGGGCACTATGATTCTCCAGCACATGTTTCTATGTTTTAAGACCCTGGGTACTTTACAAATGAATTCCTCCTTCCCTCTGAAACAAGCTGGGCTGACAACTGGTAAGTCGGCTTTGGAGCAATATACAGGCACATGGGTGGGGGGAGGAGGGCACAAGTGGGAGGTAGGGAAAGAAGACCTACTAGCAATTCCAGCACTCAAACCAAGCCACAAGCTTTGTGGGCTGACAGAACATGTCATTCTGATTGCTGACTCACCATATTAGTCTGGAATGGTATGATATGTTAAAGTGCTGACACTGGGCCTGATTTTTGAAGTAAGCAGCTATACTACAGTAATTTAGCAGGAAGTCCATACACTGGGTTTAAGAAAATGCATTTTTCTAATGGGAGATGACTTTTTTTAGTACTGCAGGCACTCTTCTGACCTCCCCTTTTAATGATATAATCCTCTGCCCAGAGCCTAAAATAGTTTTGTAAAATGTGAACTAGGGGGAGAGCAGAAGGGACATGTACTTTAACTGGCCTTGACTGGAGCACCAACTAATCGTATGTCAATTATGAATTGCAGTGCCTGTAGCATTAGTCAACATCAGCCTTTTATTAATCATAAATACAATTAAATGCCATGTGTTCTGTTTTCTCTACTGTCCTAAGGAAATCTCTGTGGGGCAGTGCTTGACTCTAATTTAGTTCACTGTGTTCAAACTCTTTCCCTTTCAGCAGTTGCCCCACATAGGAATTTAAGACTAGAAAGCACCTCCTGGGTCATGAATTTTGATTCCTTCCTATCATAAGCAACTAACCTATAATAAATGTTATAAACTCATCAAGCTCCATCCTAAAGCATTAAGGCATTTTGTCCCCTCTACTCTTATTAGATGGCAAATACTGAAGTTTATTAGGTGAAAAAGCCTGCTAGTCCCTGGAAAGGAGAGTTCTACCAGCTACCGCTTAGATTACGTGGCAACATTTTGCCACGGCAGCTGGTTCCTACTTTCTCTTCATAACCTCAAATGCACTTGTATATAGCCAGCAAGGAAGATTTGTTCCTCAGCAATTCAAGCTTCCTGACTCTTATGATACATTTTATTTTTTTTGGATTCATTTTTATTGAGTAACTGACCAAATACCAGAGAATATGGTCATTCCAAAAAAATAGAAAAGCTATAGTTGTCAGCAATGGCCCAGAACCACTGCAGCATCAGTAGCATTGTAAATATGGTATTTATAGCTCAGGAAAAGCTGTGTACACTCTCACATGGATACTTACTTTCAGTGCCTATTTTATTGTCCTCTGCTCTTAGTTCAAGCTGCTTGACTGAGAGAGGCATCTTTGCGTCTACAAAGATCAGACTACGAGTATAATATAGTAAGTGTTTTGAGTACTCTACAGTACCCTGCACTATCACTTTTTTGTTTGTTTTTCTTAGCATTTAAATATGTTATGCAATGATGGTGTAGTGAGCCACTATGCTCGGGCATAGCTCTACAGATTCCACTCCTGGCTCCTACACACCCAGCCAGGGAACCCCATGCCCCTTTGCTTGGGCACAGCCCTATAAGTGACTAATCCTGAGTCCTGCACACAGCATCTCAGTGGCTGGCCAGAGCCAGGCACCCTGCTACCTGGACCCCTACATGGACCTCCCTCCCCGCAAGCCACTGTGGGCAGAAGACAGTGTGGGTGACTCACCTCTGGTGGGTTGGGGTGGCAGGGGCAGAACTTCGGTACCAGGCCTGTGTGAAGGCAACCCTGTGACCTCCATGGTTTGGCCCTCAGGTACCTAGGCCATGGGCATCTGGGGTGCTCCAAGGCTCTTTTGGCCTGAAGCTACAGAGCCTTGGACTACTAGGGTGGAAGGGGTAGGTGGTTGGGGGTGTGCTTGCCCATGCCCAGTCAGGGGTGACCTGGGTGCTTGGTTGTGCCTGGCAATGTCTGGCAGCTCAGAGAGCCCAAGGGGCCTCCTGGGTGGCATGCAGGAGTGCCCCCAATCTGCAGGCCTTAGCTCAGAGGTTTCCAACCACTGGGCTGTGGCTAACTACTGGTCCATGGTGGGTTGTCTGCGGGGTCGTGGCATGAGCCCTCCCACTCAAAGCCCCATCTATCTGCCCCAGGGAGTGGCTTCTGGGGTCACAGCTGAGTTTCTGGTGGGAGAGCCCTGGGAGGGAGGGAAGCAGCCTTCTCCATGTGCCCTGTCCTGTTCCTGCTGGGCCACAGTAAAAAAAAAAAAAAAGGTTGGGAACCACTTTCTTAGCTGGTGAAATCTGCCTGTATGCCTGCCCCCACCAAAGAAAGAATGTGTGTTCTGTTTTTTTGTTTGCTACGGATCTAACCTAGGTCACGTACAGAAATCTGTGTATGCTAGATTATTCCCTCCTTGGGCTTTTGGAACATCTGTACTTGATCTTGGGGTCTAAACGAAATACTTTGCATTCAGAGTTCATTATGGATTATTATAATCTGGGGCAAGGACTTGACTCTCCTTTGTCTACTAGTAATTGGAGGGTGTGTATGTGTGAGAAGAGAGAGAACAAGAGACCACACAAAAATGAGAGATAAAGATGCCTGAGAGGCTTGGAGACTTCTATTCTTGGAATGTATATACACAGAAAATTACAAAATAGGCATGGGCCAGCTCAGATTGATAAAAAAGCTCTATCTCTATCTCCATAGCTCACTCAAGATTTTTTCCGCTATACTGAGACTGTCACCAAGGCTGTCTATTGCCATAGTTGTTTACATCATAGCTATCTGTCTACTAGGGGCTTAACGGAACTACCAGTGCACTTTACGTAAGCCACAGGTCAACTGCTGGGCCAAATACTAGGATTCATAGATTCATAGATGTTAGGGTCGGAAGGGACCTCAATAGATCATCAAGTCCAACACCCTGCATAGGCGCAGCACTTTGCATTTCTCCTTGTTGAATTGCATTCTGTTGTTTTCTGCCCACTTGTCCAATCTATCCAGGTCTGCTTGCAGCTGTTCCCTGCCCTCCAGCGTGTCCACTTGTCCCCACAGTTTTGTGTCATCCACAAACTTGGACAGAGTACACTTCACTCCCTCTTCCAAGTCACTGATGAAGACATTGAAGAGTATCGGTTCAAGGATCGAGCCCTGTGGGACCCCACTGCCCACACCTTTCCAGGTCGATACCGACCCATCCACCACGACTCTCTGGGTACGACCCTCTAGCCAATTTGCCACCCACCGGACTGTGTAGTCATCCAAGTCACAGCCTCTTAACTTGTTCACCAGTATGGGGTGGGATACCGTATCGAAGGCCTTCCTGAAGTCTAAGTATATGACATCCACCCCTACTCCTGCGTCCAGGTGTTTTGAAACCTGGTCATAAAAAGAGACTAGATTAGTCAGGCATGATCTGCCTGCTACGAACCTCTGCATAATTTGTCCTGCCGGGCTTTCGCAAATGTGAACCTTGATTATTTTTTCAAAGACTTTGCCAAGGATAGAGGTGAGACTGACTGGCTTATAGTTGCCCGGGTCCTCCTTCCTCCCCTTCTTGAAAATGGGGACCACATTGGCCCTTTTCCAGTCCTCCGGGACTTGGCCCATGCGACACGAGTGTTCAAATATTCCTGCCAGTGGCTGTGCAATGATGTTGGCCAGTGCCTTCAGCACCATCGGATGGAGCTCATCCGGGCCTGCCGACTTAAAGAGATCCAGTTCCTCCAAGTGACTCTGCACCATCTCAGGGTCTATGCATGGTAGTCTGGCGCCTTGCTGCTGCCTCTCTACAATCCCAGTGAGAGACTTGTCTTGCCCCTCACTTAGGAACACTGAGGCAAAGAATTCGTTGAGGAGTTCAGCCTTGCCCCCCACATCTGTCACCAATTGCTTCTGCCCATTAAGTAGGGGTCCTATTCCTCCCTGGGTCTTCCTTTTACTCCCTATATATCTAAAAACCAAGTTTTTGTTATCCTTTACTTGGGATGCCATCCTCAGCTCCATGGCAGCTTTGGCCCGTCTAACTGCCTCCCTACAAGCGCGAGCAGATGAGGTATACTTCTCTTTGGTAATCTCTCCCTGTTTCCACTTTTTATGTGCCCCCCTGTTGGCCCGTAGGCTGCCCTGGATTTCTCTGGATTTCTCTGGTCAGCCAAGGAAGCCTCCTGGCCCCTTTCCCTCTTTTTCCTCGCATCAGGATCGTCTCCCTCTGTGCCCGAAGGATCATTTCCTTAAGGCACAGCCACCATTCCTGGGCTCCCATCTCTTCAAAACTCCTACTCTGCAATGCGTCCTTGACTGATCACCTGAGTTCATTGAAATCAGCTTTCCTAAGGTCTAGCACTTTTACCCTACTAGTTACCTTACCCACTCGACGTCTTATGAAGAATTCCATTATTTGGTGATCACTTTCCCCCAAGTGACTACCGATCTGTAGGTCCCCTACCATATCATCCCCCATTGTCAATACCAGGTCCAGTAAGGCATTCCGCCTAGTGGGACCATGTACCTCCTGCATCAGGTGGAGGTCCTGTACACAGGATAGGAAGCTGCGTGAGCGGTGGGACTTTGCTGTCTGCGTCTCCCAGCAGATGTCTGGGTAGTTTAGGTCCCCCATGACTACCGCCTTCTTAGTTTTTATGGTCGCCGAGAGCTGCCTCAAGAGCCCTGAATCTAGTTCTTCCCCTTGTTGGGGGGGTCTGTAGTGTGGTGGCCGAGGTGGTAGGCCGGGGCTATGGCCAGTAGCCCGAAACGGCAGGTGGGTACTTTTTGACAGACGGAGAGGAACTAGGCACGGAAGCGTATTGGTTAAAGTAAGATTGCTTTACTTACACTGTAGATGATACAATACAGGTAGGCTGAATACTGACTTGAACTTGAATTACAGTTGCAAAGATGGCTGAACAAGCTTGCTAGACGGAAAAGGGTACGTCGGGGAAGTCGGTGACGGGGAGTCACTGGTGGGTGATCAGTCCACCAGGTTTCCTCAGAGATATGTACGGAGTTCGAGCTCTCCGAGTTCGCTCTCTGAGTTCTCCTTCTCCGAGGTGTAATCAATCCAGGTTCACTCTGAGATACGTTCGGAGTGCGCCGGGTTAATTCCCCTACTCCGAGGTATGCGGAGTTCTCCGACGTGGAGACAGAGTTCTCCAAGCTGGAGAGATATGAGGAGTTCTCCCAACTCCGAGATGTATACGGAGTTCTCTTTTTTGTTTTTTTGGGCGGAAACTGATTTACCTTTTATATGACTAACAAGCCAATCGCTAGTCACTAAATATGAATAATTTGGAACCGGCCAATTGTAGTGTGTGTATTTGCATGAAGTTGGCGGGAACTTTTTCTAAAGCTGTAATTTTCCATTACTGTGGCATATAGTTACATAGCGGAATTTTCCCACTGTGACCTACTTTTTTGCTGTGACCTAGTTTCTCCCTGTGCCATATGTATCAAACCGGATCCATGGAATTTTCCACCATGGCACAGGCATGCAAACCAAATGGGATGTTCCACTATGCCAGGACTGTAATAAACTGCTAAGTGAGAAGATGGAACGTACCAGCCTAGAAGTAACAACAGTTGCTAGGCAGATTCCATTGTGTCAGGGACACTTCTCATTTTGAGTTATGACATGTAGCAGACCCCTACTACCAAATCCCTTTCTCCTTGCCCCCCATGTAACCTAACCCACAGTCCTTCTACTTTCTCATCCTTCGATTCCGTCTTGATGAGGGTCGATGTATATTGCTCATTGACATAGAGCGCAACCCCTCCCCCTTTCTTCCCCATCCTGTCCTTTTTGTACAGCCTATAACCCTCAATATGTACCGCCCAGTTGTGGGATGAATCCCACCAGGTTTCTGTTAGCCCTACTAAGCCATAGGTGTTTTCTGCAAGCAGGAGCCTGCTTCATCCTGCTTGTTTCCCATGCTCCTAGCATTAGTATATAGGCACTTGAGCCCTGTGACTGGTGCCTTTGCTGCCCTCCAGCTCTGAATCCCAAGGGGCCCCTTATTTCTTACCTGCTTATTGCTTACCTGTGCTGTAGTGCTGGTTGCCCCATGGCTTGCAGGTTCCTGATGTTCTCCTTCTTCAGGCTGGGCTGTCCTTGTGGGTACCACATGGTTTGGTGGTCCACAGCTTCCCCCACCCTCATCTTCCCCTCCCCCTGACGAGCCTAGTTTAAAGCTCGCCGGAGGAGATCCGCCAACCTAGAAGAGAACACACGCTTACCTTTGGGGGACAGGTGAAGCCCATCCCAACTGAGCATGTCCCTCGTCGTGATGTGTGGGTCATTGTCCAGGAAGCCGAAGCCTGCCTCGAGACACCATTGCCGAAGCCACCAGTTGGTCTCTCTAATGCAGTTCTCATGCCGTCTTTCATGTCCGCTCACTGGTAGGACGGAAGAGAATACCACCTGTGCACCGATCTCCCTCAGCACACCACCCAGAGCATTGAAGTTCATCATAAGGTTGTTATTCATTGTGTATGTGAGGTATATTTGAATTTGTCTCTTAGAGAAAAGGCCTCTGCTTGTTAAAGTGATTAGGAATTTATACGACCAGATAGAGACATGCTATTTCTGTAGGTTATCACACTGCCAAATAGTCCTAAAAGCCAGAATATGGTAGCTTAATACATCTATCCCTGTTCCTAAAAATCATCATAAGATTATTTCTTTCTCAGTTTAGCAATTTGTACAAGAGAAATGTAGGAAGTGGGGTTGTGGGGAATAAGGTTATATGGAAGTGTTTTAACTTTACTCATTGTGTGTTTCATACTGCTTATAGGCTTCTTTTTACAATGTAAGTGTTGGGGAAAGTAGTTTGGTAATTTGTGCATCAGAACCGAAAATGACCAATGTCTACCCCCCTCTCTTCTCAACAAGCCAAAAAAAATGTGTGTGTGTGTGGGGGGGGGGGGGGAGGGGGGATAGTGACTTCCATTGCCCCTCTCCCCCCAAATAAAAGGTTACTCAGAAGTTGTACTTCTAAAAATAAATCATAATACTTATGGCCTATTAATGATTCCAGGGTAACACTAGAATTATCAAACAAAAGCAAGACATCAAACTACCAACCTCCCTTTCTACTGGGAGTCTTTGATTTGCTCATCACAGGTCATATAGAAACTCCTAGAAACTAGCAAGAGGCTCATATAGCTGAAAGGATGAATGTGGAGTTAGTGTTCTCAAATCAGCTCCATATACATAGATTTTGATTTGCAAGGTAGTCTCAATGCTGCTTTTTTTGTTTTTATAGGCACATCACATATACTAACAAACTTACTCTCACTGCACCAACTGTGAATTACTCTCTCTGAACTATTTAGGAAACAAGTGAAACACAGAGACATTAAGCAGCCTGTCTAAGTAACCTAGGGCCAGTTTGAATCGGTGTTAATAATGTGGAGGATACAGTTAAGGCTTCATAAGGGATTTGGATGCCTCATTTCCATTCATTTGAAAATTGCAACCTAAACATTTAAGAGTGGGGATTTGATCTTTGGTTTCTTAAGAGAAACAAGGCAGGGATATTTAGACTGAATAAGCAGACATTATGGGTTTTTTTTTCCCTGTAAATATTCTCCCTTACTGTAGACAGACATTTCTAAAAGTCCCCTTTACTAGGCTTGTGCAAAGCAGTTAGCATTCACTTTGGATTTGGATTCAGCTGATTCAGGGGACAGTGATTCAATTCCATGATTTGAACCACTGTTCTGAATCTATTTGGCTGAATCTGATTTAGAGATTCGGCCGCAGCCAAATCTCTGAATTGAACGGGCTCCATCCCCTGCTCACTCTCCCAGTCCTGTCAATGGTTGCCCTGCCTGGCCTCGGCATCCTGGCACTTAAAAAAAAGTGCTGCTCCTGCCGGGGGGGTGGAAATCCTCCCTGCCCCCCACTATCCCATGCTGTTTGGGGGGCCCCCAGAGGCCCTGACAGCCACTGCAGCAGCCGGTCAGTGTGAGGCTTTTTATTTATTTATTTATTTATTTAAGTGCCAGGATGCTGGGGCCAGGTGGGCAACCATTGACGGGGCTGAGAGAGAGGGTGGGGGTTGGGGGGTACTTGGTGGCTGGGGGAGCAGGCAGGGGATGGGGCCTGGTGGAGGTCTCCTCATGGTCCTCTCCCCACTCCTCCAGTCCCCACCCACACCCCCTACTTACTGGCACAGAGCCCAAATCCAGTTCCCTGCGGCAGCCTGAAACTCCTAATCTTCTCCAAATCTTTTCTGAATTTATTTGGAGGCTTCAAATCAATTTGGACCTTTTAATTGGTCTCCCAATTTGATTCAGATTCAGAGATTCGGCTGCTGAATCATGCTGAATCTCCTCCAAATTGAATCAGCAACTGAAGCTTCGCACAGCCCTACCCTTTGCCACAGAACTAACCTTGATCAAGAGACTTCATATTGATTGCCAGCTTGTTAAGAGGGAGTTCTCCATGATTCCATCCTGATGACATTAAAGCATAGACCTTGCTATTTCAGTGGCTTGCTACACAGTGCCATGTACAGGAATATGGAATAGGCATGTTCTGCACAGGCCATTCATTAGTCTGTTTTTACTAAAACAATATTAGTTGTCTATAAACTTACCTCCTATGCTATTGCTCATACTATTTTTGTGAGGGCATGTCCACCAAAGCCCTGGTGCAGGGTGAGGATATGAAACAACCAAAGCGTGCATATGACAAATCTACCCCTCAGTCTGCACATAGGTTTTTGTGTTTTGTCTTTGCATTAACATTTAACTTTTATTACTTCACCCTCTTCCCCCCATTTTCTCAATTGAAAATAGAATTAAGGTTCTGAAAGTGAGAGAGAGGATTACTCCAGATTAATAATGGAAACTGAAATGGCTTTGAAGAGAAATTAGAAGCATGTTTGGTTGATTGGATGAGAGTTCCTTCCAGAGGGGTCAACATGAAAGGGGCAAAAAATGTGATTGGAGAGAACATGAAAGGAGCAAGACAGGGAGAAGAATGCCTAAAGTGATGAGCATGAATCTTTGAAATAGATGGGTTGTAGAGAAGATGAGAAAATGTTTAATGTACAGACTGGGAGATTGCTCAAAGGAAAGGATTGAGACATGAAAGAAGGCAGGTTTGAAAAGTTGTTTAAGGATTGAGAGGTTTCTGGCTAGGTCTTCCTCCACCACGCAGGGTCAGACCAATTGTAATATTTGGGGTCAGGAAGGAATTTTATGCCAGGGTCAGATTAGTATGGCCCCTAGTAGGGTGGGGGAGGCAGGGACTCGGGAAGGGTTTGCTTTCCTCTGTAGCAGGGGACATGGCCCTCTTTGTGGAATCCTTAAGCGTATATTAACAGCCTTTATAGTAGAAAGACATTGGCCATTGTGATCCCCCTGCTTTACCTGTGGCAGGTTATGATGTTAAGGGTTGATTGGGTAGTTTTGCTAAGAGGCTGGATAATTAATTTAGATAAAATGGTGTGGGTAGAGATGATTTGCCTCAGGCATGGGGATGCCCTATGGAGGTCCCTTGCAGCTCTACTTATCTATAATTCTGGGAAGGGATGGTAGACTGACTGCTGGGAGTCAAAGAAGAAAAGGAGTTGTGTAAGATCATAAAGGTGAGAACCTCAAACTTTAGTTCAGGAGGACTGGGAAATAGATGGAACAATGGGGCAGAAACTGTAGCTAGAAAATATTAAAACGTGGATAAACCTCAGCCTGGAGAAGTGAGTGTAGGGTGGTACTAAGGCAGGTAGAATAGGAGATGTTTAGATGCTAGCTTTTATCCAAAGCCAATATTTAAAAGAAAATATTTAGACTGACATGTTGAAAGTCTGCCTAATATAAGAAATGTAGAGACCCTTCTATAAAACTGAATCACCACATGAAAAGTACACTAAAATCCCTATCCAAAGTGGAATCATGACTTCTGCACTGCACCTGTGAAATAGCTGCTGTAGTATTTGGCCATACTGTAGGTTTTATGTACTCTAACACAGATCTTACAGTGAAGATTCAAGCCAAAGTTGTAAGGACATCTTAGAAGGTTGGTTACTAACCCTGCCCATTAGTGGCCTCATATTAGCAAATCCTAAAATAAACAAAGAAATCTGGCTGCATTGGACTAATATAGACTTTGGAAGCCAGACAGCAAATATCATGTGTTCTTTTCCTCTCCTTTATGCATTATATTGAGTCTGATCTGAATGCATGCTATTTTTGCCACTGAAATTTCAAGGCTGCTCTTCTTTTTCTGCAGAAGCCTTTGGCCAGAATTGTCTAATCATAGCAGGGCTATTCAGATGCAGCTCTTGTTCTTGTGTATCATACAGAAGATACAGTGCCTATCAGTACAGCTTAATGGAAAACAAAAAGGCCTGAGCAAAACAGGAATTACTCTAGTCCTTCCCAGCTCTGTCCTGGGCACATGACTTGCCCAAATAGTAAACTGGAGAGGGAGAAGCTGTATTTTATTTTGATTTTTCTTCTGTCATAGATATCTGTGAGTTGCTACAGTAATCTGGGGCCCTTTTGGACGATAAAAGGTCTCTGTCAAAGGGACTCCCAATTCCTGATCAGCTTTGTAGTACAAACAACTTTACCCAATACTGGAATGTGTTCAGTGACCGAAAGGGAAACTTCTCCTAATATAAAATAGCCTAAAAGAGAGTTTCTTAATCTACTTCCAATTCTTCCTCTTGAATTCTTTCTTTTCCTGAATAGGTGGGAAAATGAGATCTCTGTGCATGCCTAATTTTAACAGAGGTTCTTCCTCTGCCTCCAAATCTCTATTTACACAGAGAGTTTGTTTCTTCATGTTGTTCTCCGGGAATAGTGTTTTTGATTATCTGAAGCTTTGGAAAACTTTGCCACTTCTCTGAGCCACACTATTCTTGGAGACCAACATCTTTCCTTCTGTACATAGAGTTGATCAACACCTGGAAGCGGTAGTGAGTTCTGTTTTCCTGCACAAAAGTGCTATGTTAGAAGATCTGGAACAGAAGCTGGTACTTTCTTTCATGTACCTTTTTGGAATTTAAAGGGTAAAAAAGTGAACAGATTATTTGGGTTTGAGCACGCATGTGAAATACTTTAGCATATGAAATCTGTGTGTTCCAGTACTTCCACTATGTCTACAAGAAATTTAGTACTAACTATGCTATGTGACATAGGGATCTACCTAAATCGCACTGAAAGTGTGCTGCACAGCAGCTCCTTTTGATCTTGCTCTTTTTTCTGTGCGCCCCCCTCTTCCCTACTATTGATTGGCTGTGGAGCCCTGTTAGCCCTGCCGCTCGCTCCTGATTGACTAGGAGGCAAACACTGTGGTTTTAAATACATTGCAGCTTTTGCTTTGTGGATGATTGGCAGCAGGCAGTGGGACTGCTGGGGTCCCTCAGCCAATCAGCAGTGAGAGGCAAAAACTACGACATATTTAAAACCATAGTTTTTGCCTCCTAACCAATCAGGGACAAGCAGCAGGGCAGTTGGAGACCATCTGACAATTAGTGGTTGGGGGGCAGCAAAAAGAGCAAGATTGAAGGAGCTGCTGTTCAGTGCATTTCCAGAGTTATTTAATTGGATTCCCTAAACATAAAGGATTTGCTAATGGTTTCGTTGATGTAGAAACACAGAAATTTTGCTTGAGCCCTTTGGATTTACAAACTTCGATTAGGCTTCACCAATGAAAGACTTGTATGATCGGTCCTCCACGTGACCACAAGAATGAGTCAAAATATTTCTTACTGTCTGTGAGTTCCTCATCCCTTAGATGAGCCAGATGGTTATTCCACCTAACTCTTACCAAAAAAAGGTTTTGGCAGAAGGTCATCTTTGTCTCATTTTACAATGTGAGATAAAAGGAGGAAAGTTTTAAGGGCAGAATAAAATCATCAAATTGACAAGTTGGAGGAGCATAAGGTATTAGAAACCAATAAAACTACTGCAGTGGATGCTGATATAGTGCTCAGTGGAAGGAGTTCCTCATGCAGACAAGAAGACATTGGTTTATCAGGGTTGGAAAATCAGGGTTGCTGTAAAACAAGTAATATTTAATAAAAACCTGTGTTATGCTAAATAAATTTTAAGGATTTGCTCTAATTAGAGGGATTTTGTCCAGATGAAGCTCATATATTTAACAATCATTTTATTACAAATCACACCTCTAGATTAAGGCTGAAATTCTTTTAAAAAACTTGTTCACTTTTGAATACTGTCCACTGTTAACAGTGTACTAGTGTGCATTTCATTCAAATTGAGCAGTGAGGCTAGACTGGCCACTGTCTGCAGCTTATTGACCTGGAGTTGCAATTAAGCTGTAAGTGACTTGGGCCAGGTCCTCAACTGGTCTTAGTTTGTAGTAGGTTTTTTACATTTTCTGCCACAAAACCCTGTATCTCAGAACATTACAAATATAGTTGTCAAGATTTCCTCTCTTATCTGGCTTAGGTTTGCTGAAGTTTAAGACCAGCAATATGGCCATTGTAATGACTGAAGTAATAATTTTGATAGATTTCCTTACTTAGACTTAAGAATAGGGCTGTTCCTGATTCGATTCGGGGGAGATTCAGCCTGATTCGGTGACTGAATCTCTGAATCCAAATCGAATCAGGAGACCCTTTAAACTCCCTCAATTGAATCAGAACCCTCTAAATTGATTCAGAGAGATTCAGAAAGATTCAGCAATTTGGACACAGCTTTAAATGTTTTTTTCTACATACCTCAAGGTATAAGAATCTTCAGATTCAGATTTGGCCAAATTGAATTGGAGACAGTGATCCAAATCAATTAATCGAATCACTGTCCCTGATTAAGGCTGAATCCAAATCCGAATTGAATAGGGCCCATTTTGCACACCCCTACTAAAGAAGTTGAGAACTGAGAGATGGTCTCTCAGTTAGGCTAATTAGAAACCAAGGGTCTGCAGAGACTGCCTACTGCTCCACAATAAAGGAAATCATTTAGGTCTTCTCAGTCATGTATGCCTGTGTGTATTGAACTCAGTATTCACTACAGTTATTAAGACAAGTATTACACCTTAAATCTAAGGCCCTGATCTCACATTTCACTTCAGTGTGTCAGAGCAGATGCTCAGAACCCACACAGGATAATAGATCTAAAGTCTTAATTTGCTGCCAGTAGAGCCATAAGTATTTTGGCATTGACAGCAATGAGAATTGGGAGTTGTCCTGTGTTGGCCAATGCTCTAGTGTTTGAATTTCTGAGATTGCAAAGCAAAGGGAGAATGTTTTTAACTTTATTTCCTAAGAAAGAAATGTTGAGCGCTCTGACAGAAATCCTTACAAAGAATATGAAATGCTATATCCTTTCTCCTCCTCGTTATTTTGGGATCTATGCTCTGTCATTTTGCAGCACTTTTTGCTTTCTGTGGTCTTCACTGGCTGAATCTGGAGTTCAATGGAAAGTGAAAAAAAATATGCAGTTATGCAGGATGAAACTACATCTCTCGTATAGACATAGTCAAGATCTCTGCATCACCTAAATTCTTTAAACTCCTATTGGTTTTCTTTTCTTCCCCATAAATCTTTATAAAAAATAATATACACCAGTCTTTTGCCTACTCTCTTACTAGCAATAACATCTATACTGCTATGAATAAAAAAAATTGTCTCCTACTACTCAAGTGTCAGGTACTTGTGCTTTTGAAGAAGGAAGATCTCTGTTTCTTCCCTGCAGTTGATCCAAGTAGTGTGGTGTGAAGGACAGTACAGAAGTTCTAGATAGCCATAGGTCTAACACGATTGCATAATGCACATACCATGTAATACATGCTCCCTGATCTTACCTGTTTCATGTATGACATAGGATAGGGTAACAAACTTAATGATTTATACACATCACAGTCCACTTCCTCAAGATATTGCATTGCATGTTCTTTCCTAAGCATGTCAATTGTTCCCTTGATGGAAAGCTTCAAGGCTCCAAGGCAAAAGTGGGGAAAGGCTCTCTCTCTGCCCCACCCAGCATGCACTTAAAAGTCCTGCTACCGTTGATTAATTTATTTTCTTCATTATTGTGACAAATAACTTTAATGACATTTCATTATGTATACAGTGCCCAAGTGCTTTATAGAATGAAGAAATGTTTTCACTTGCTAGGGCTCTGAACTTCTACTTTCAGGAACTCTGCAGGCAGTAATCATTTTTTAATTTATTTTTGAATGGCTTTTAAAATGCATTCTTTTCATAAGACAAAACAATGCTTCTGGTCTGAGATCACACTGTCAACCTAGCAGAGTTGGAGTAGAGTAAGGCTTGCAATTACAGCTATGCAGCATGGGGAGACAGGTGATCATTCAGGTAATGTGTCCTCAGGCTACCTGTGACTTTATAAGTCCTAACCAATCTATTAAACTCTGTCTCCATTGACAGTCAAGGTAGACTGAAGCATTATGCTACTTTTGAGATGCTATTCTCATGGAGTATTTTGGAATATTCTGTAATCTTTAGATTCTGAATGGATCCATCCCCAATATCCACTTTACTGTTTCCCATTTAATTGGAAGTTGACATGGGTATATATGAGTAGTGGCAGAATATTAGCAAAGTTCAATTTTAATATCCCTGTGATAGTTTTATTTTTTTTAAATGTTATTCTTAGGGCTAATTAGCCCTGTTTTGAGGACAGATAATAATACATATGCAAATGGCTTCTGCTTTTGTCTTTCCTTACCAGCTAGTCCAATGACACTAGGAGAAGCAATAAGCAAGGGCAGAGTCACTAAGCTCATCGCGAAGTTTCAACTTACAGGATTGGAGACTGTGGTTCATTTAATATCAATTTGTTTAGTCTCTAATTGTGAGGGGATGTGGGGCTTCTCCTATAATCTATGGTGCATTCTGCATGAATACATAATGTTACAAAACTCTGTCTCCTGGAGTCACAGGGTTGATTGTGTTCCCTGGAGGGGAACAACAAGAAGCAGCAACAAAACATAACTGTGTGATCAGCTTTGAAAATGAAAAATATTAGAGTCCAAGCAGGTGTTCTGCTAGCTGAATCTTTGTGCAGCCGTTTTGTGAAAACTGGAGGCAGACAGCACTTTGACAAAAGGCAAAACTCAAAAGGTTCGTGTTCAAGAGTTCATGTCAACTGAGTTAGAGGGCATATAGACTCTACGATATTTCTGCCAACTAGCTCTAGAAGGATCTGCTTGCAGTGGTTAGTGGTAAAATTATCTCTATATTAAGAACTTTCAAGAAAATCCAGATATAGTATTTGACTATTACCCTCATATTTAGAGGAATTTGTGTCCTGTAATAAAAATCCTCTAACATTTTGAATATAGATGAAAATCATGAGCTTGCTTAGAAATAGGGCTTTGGCAGTTCTTCTCCTGCTCCTCCTGGAAGGAATGTAATAACCATGCTTTTCTATAGGGCTCCTTTTCTGTAGGGCTTATTGACCCATTCCATGGAATTTTATGGACAGGATGTAATTATCTGTTAACTTCCATAAAGTAATGCAAAAATAGAAACCTATTAAATGTGTGTAGGAGCTATTCATAATGTGTGCACACTTGTAGTGGAAGAACATATCTGTGATGGGGTTATGTTCACAACAGTAGGTCAGGTTACTACTCTGTCTACTTCTAATGCATTCATCACTGTGGTTTGGTAATCAGTGTTAAAATATTAAATGGCAAAATGGTGGTTAAGGTCAACCATTAGCTGTTGCATTTGGGATTTTGCCTGAATTGGGTAGAAAAGATTTCACTTTAATGTTAACTGGGGGAAAGGTTCTTGGGTAGATGTGACCAACTGAGTAGTTTGAAAAAAAGTTGTTTTTTCAACTATTCAGTTGGTCTAATAAAAGATATCATATCTACTGAAAGAACCTTGCCTGCCTATGTCTTTAGACCAACACAGCTATAATCAAAAACCCAGCAATTGTGGGGAAAGGAATGTTGTAAACATATTATTGAGGACTACTTTATCCAGGGATTGAGGCTTTAGGAACCTAGTAAGGAAAATGCATTGTCGTACATATACCAATGCATTATCATCCATATACCAATATGGATTGTAGGTTTTAGGTGAAAATTCAAAATCAAAATGATTTGTGAACATCACTGTTCTGAGGTGAAGGTGAAGACTTCTAGCAGCATTCAAAAATTCAATTTCTAAAAATATTTTACCTTTTTATTTATGCAATATTTTCTAATTTTGGATTCATGCAGGCTTCATGTTTGCCTTTATTTTTAGATCAAGCCAAATGTATTTATAGTTTTCCTTCAACATAGAACTTCAAAAATTATTCCTAGTCAGATGAAGGCAAATGTGGAAAAAATGGAAGCAGTGACAAATCAGTTTCCATCTTCTGCTTATTTTATAGTATAACTAAGTTTTATAATATAACATTATGCTTGCTGTCTTGAAGCAAAGCATTTTGATAAGTTTGTATTAATGGATTCAAGTCAAAGTATGATGAGTTATTTTTTTTGTTCCTGAATTATTTTTGACTTTACATCTCAATTTTAGAAGTAAAACAAACATCCAGTATTTTCCAAAGGGTAGAAATTACACTCTCTGACCTAATGTTTATTCAGGGTCTTTCAGTACTGTAAAACAGTAAATTTATGACCATGGATAGGGAGTGGAAGACACTTTTTGGAATCCTCTGAGTGATATTTTTAAATAAGAATGATGTCAAGAAAGAGATTTCATCTAAGGTTCAGATGCTTTCTTTTGTATTCCTTCACTACTTGTAGAATAATAAACAATTGATTAGGTTAAAAACAGAGTTTGTCTCAGGCTGACTTTCCCCAGGATCTGACTGGCATCAAATCAGCATGGGACAGTCCTTTACAGGAGCAGCTTGAGGGTAATTACCTCAAATTAGTTGCAGTTGTCCCTGGAAAGCATTATCCTGATTCTTCACAGGTGCTGAAGCTGGGAACCTGTTTGTAGGAAATTTCACAATCTGCTTTTAGCCTTAATGTAATACAGACAAGCCCTTTGTGTTCTCCAGAAATCATCTTAGGTCTTGTCTTTTTGTTAAATGCCACTTTGACTTGCAAAAACTCAAAAGGTAGGGAAATTCCACCTAGACCTTCCTGAACCAATTTTTCCAGAGCCATTCTATCAGTAGGTGCACAGAACTGAGTAGTGAATGCTAGATCTTTGTATTTTCTCTTATGGGAACACATTTCCTAGTAGGCTGTCTTCCTACCACTCAATCGTCTTGAAGTTCCTAGTATATATCCACATTTTAGAAATGGCTCCTTGGTAATATTTGGATCTAGATTCAAATAATTTCTGTATCTTCTTTAAAGCTTAACCTTGCTTGACTCTTGATGGAGGTTAATCAGGAGGCCATAAACTATTAGATGGCATTAAGTCTCCCTTCACCTGGTTTGTTTTTCTTGGCGTGCACAGCTTTTAAGTATGATCTCTAAATTCAATTTATTATGGTGTAGTATAAGCCTCAGGAACACTTAGTTTCATGAAGCACCAGTTCAGCATGATTTCTCTCACCTAATTACAACTTCAAGCAGCACATGGTGGTTAGAATCCCTGGGGGTAATTCCAAGTGCAATTTTTAAGCAGTACAGTCTGAACATGCATTCTGATCACCACTAGGTGCTGCTGTAGGTCCATCTTGTAAAGAGGATGGATGCATCCTACAACAGAAGCAAATTTTGCTTCTTGAAGATGGTCCTTCCCACTCTGAATGCTTCACCTCATTAAAACAGACTTATAAGCAACCATAAGGTGGTAATTCTAACACCTAATTATTTCATTAGCCCTGTGTACTAATGCAACTTATTGCAATATGCTTAGAGGCAAGTATATCAATCCAACAAAGATCAAGAGAAACTTGTCCATTGACTCCGCTAACTCTCTTTCCTCCAACCCCTGCCAAATAAAAGATTGGTTCGTCCTTTTATTAGTCATTTTTGACACACACAGTTAGACAAAGTTCAAAGCCCTTCAGGCTGTCTTTGTTAGGAGAAACTGCTGTTAGTCATACATGAATACAATTCTGTTTCTTTAAATATAAGGGGAATCAGCTACAGGAGGCAGTTTCTTCCATGACAGCCCCAAGCGTTAAGTGTTTTTTGGATGCTGTTTAAGAGACAAAGCTATCTTAGTTTCTTCTCAAGGTCAATCTAACAGCAATTGTGTGCACATGTGTCCAAAGATGCCTTTCTATTCAACACCTCTCATCTTTCCCCCTTTTTTTCCTCTAGCACCTAGGCAAACAGAGCAATAGCCAGTACAATCCCACTACCCACAAGTGTCTTTGTTTTAAATGGTGGGCAGTGCCTTTGTTAGGAGTGGAGGCAATTATTGTTCAGTTACCTAGTTCTGTAAAGAAGCTTAATGACTTTTTACAATTATTTTAAATAAAGGGCAGTTGTCATGCCCCATTCAACACTCCTTAAAAAAAATTAAAAGCTTGTGGAGAGGGTTATTAATCTTTCTTAAGCTGAAGTGCAGTTGTGTATATATAGCTGCCTGGCTTTTTGGTTTGCTTTGCTTAGCATGGTTTGTTCTAAGACAAGTAGCATTTGTCTGACACGGATTCTTACCAAGGAACAGGTAGGGTGAAGCATCAGCAGCTACATCACAATGTCTCCAGTCTGTATAATGCTTTTGAGCCTGGAGAGTCCAGTATGTTCTCTGCACTATTGAAGTTCATAACTTTTATAAAGAATTAGGCTTACGGTGTTCCACGTTCAGCTTTAATTTAAATAAAGTTAAAATGCAAACAGGTGCACTTTCAAGCAGTTTAACAAGTGTTAAGTGCCTTCCTGGCATTGCAAACTTGTTTCCTTTCAGACATTGGTTATCTCTAGACACTTAAGTTTACTAGTGTAATGTACTATGATGTTAAATGTTATGTACCATAATGTTGTAATATACACTACAACCTCCAAAGGCCTTAGAAAACTGGAGGGAAAAAACTGTAGTGTAAACTGCAACTTCCAAAAGCTTCTAGGGGACTAGAGAACTAAACTGCAACGTATACTACAACTCCCAAAAGGCACAGGGGACAAAAGGAAGTGGAAGCAGCAGCATCAAAGCATGGGTCTTGCAGCTAAAAAGTAAAAATAAGTATCAGAGCTAAAGCTACAGGTTGCAGCAGCAAGGCTCAGAAGTGAAGCCTGGGCAAATAGCAATTAAGCATTTTATAAAACCAAAAACTAGTTTAAGGCCTTCCAAAGTTGTGAAAGGGTTTAAGGTTCTCAACTGTATATCACGGTATTAGTGTTTTGTACAGGTTACCTATTCTTGGGTCATGTCACCACAGTGTCACTGCTCACTTCTTGTTACCCAAATCCTAAGTGTGTGTATTTTAATGATGATGTTTATTTACGTGTGTCTTTTCCCATCTCCTTAGCCTGTTGGCTTGTAACCCTAATCCCCAGTATCTGTTATATAAAACTAAAAACTTCCCTTGCCAGGTTCCTATGTCAGTTCCTGGGGTTGTGGGGCGAGTATAGTAGGTCAATACCATCCAATGATTTGCAGTTGTTGCATGTGAACCTGTGACAAGGCCTTATAGACTGCTGTTCTTCCAAGTTACATTCTACACCTGGCCTGATACTGGCCGGAGTTGCAGGCATGATGCTTTTAGTATCCTTTTATACATTTTGGTATACTTTTAAATCAGTATATATGATATACATTAATTTTGGATTTTGTTTCCATTATAAAACTTGATGATGCATCTGAAGTCACTTTTTTTCCTCATCTTTGAGTAATTATGGTAGCTATTTTAACAGCTCATTGCAACAGTCTACAGATATTTAGGATAAGGAGTGAAGGAAAAACATAAAAATTCAGAGCCCTTTGGATTTTTAAAAAATAATAACAATAGTGAAATAGCTAAACATACCTAAACACATAGGTGACCTTTTAGGTTTCGGGGTAATAGCCCATTAAGATTAAGGGAACATGCTTCACATCTTAGAACTATTGTTTCAGGATGTATACAGACTCCAAAGAATGTAATTGCATTGGTTCACACTTGGGTCTCTCTCTTTGAAAATGTAGAGGCAAACAACCTCCTGTTCATAGAAATAATAGTACTTATAATCATAACTTTTATTTTAAATGAAAGCTCAGAGAAACTCTGCTGCAAGGGGTGATTTCTGTGGAAAATTCTAAAGCTGAAGAATGTGGAATTAATGAGGATATAATTATACCCAGTTGAAACTGCCTTGTCTGGAAGTGTGACTCTTTGCACCCTGCATCTGAATGTTAATCTCTGAAATCAGTACCTGGCTTCTTCTAATGCCCAGTTTCTGATGGTTCAGAAGATGACAAATTCTTATGGGGAATTTAATTTATATTGTGTAACAATGTATACTGCTATGAAAGGGATAGATGTCTTCCTCACTCATGTGGTAATCAACCTAATTCCTGAAGCATGATGTTTGATTATCCTTATCTTTGTATATAGGACTACTCTTGCAATTGCAAATTCTACAGGCTAATTTAGAGATGGATTAGATGATCTAATAAGTCTCTAATGTATTTGATTCAGGCAGCATGAAGGAGCATTTCCTTTACTTGTTTTAGACTGAGCATCATTAATTTTAGAGCTAAACTGGAAATCTCTTTCTCTATTCTTGTTTTCTTTTTTGAAAAAGAAAGACCTATCATGGAATCTGCATGATGTTTTTTTTATGATGAATTCTGTTGTAGGGAAATAATGGGCAAAACCTCAAGGGGCTTGGATCCTTCTTCCTGAGTTTCTTTTAACTTCTCTGAATCTTTATAACCTGGAATGGATGCACAATCAGCCTTTGCTCTTCTGAAAACTATATCATTCTTTATGCCACCTGTTTAGGTCACATCTGAAGCTTGTTCTTTTTGTATATATGAGAAGCCATGATGCAAATTATTGTCTTATGCATGAAGGACCATAATACATCTGTTTCCAGTGATAAGATGCATTAACATGATGGAAACCATCGGTTTTCTAATGCATGCAGGTGAAAGGGGGCAGGTCAGGTGCTCATCATAAGAAATACTGGGTAGCATTTTGTCCTTAAAGCACCTTACAACCATTAGAGAAATTCTTCCTCATGACACTCCTGTGAGGTAGATAAGAAGTGCATCTCCATTTTTTTCAGACTTAGAAAATGAGGTTGAGAAATTGGCACTTGCCTAAGGTTTAGTGGTAAGGTTTGTTTAAAATTCAGAATTCCTTGCTCTTAACCAGTTCTCAGGCCAAAATGTTCTCATTCAAAAAAAAAAACTCAAGGGTATGTGATCACCTGTTGTGAGTTGATAAGAACTAGAAATGAAGCATAAATAAGTACAGCATGCTTATTTATACTTGATAGAAGTGGGCAATGCAGCCATATAAATCCTGGATTGTATTTATCTTTCATATATAATAGATTTCTAATGAAGTGCACCAGAATGTACCTGTCTGCACCTTTTTCAGCTACATGTTTTGTTACCAGGAATCTTAAAGGCTACAATATAACAAGTCTTGAGGACCAAATCCCATTACAAATAGTTCTCTGAAGCACTGAAGTGAAGAGACCTCTGTTATGAACTGGGAGTCATCAGTTTTTTCTCTCTTTCCTTCTCTGAAATGTTGTTTTTACTTTTAAAAAGAGTGATATCAGCATCAGTGTAAATCAATGTCCTAAAGATTCAAATTCAACATCTATAATTGATCTACTCTTCTGTTTAAAACCAGGCTGTGGATAATTAGCAATTCATGTTGAATTTTTGCAGACAGCTGAAACTGCTGCCAGTTACATGTTCTTCTTTTCTTTCTTTTTTTTCTGATCTGCATAAACTTTACACTTTTCAGGGAAAGTGAGGTATTTTTTTCCCCTCAAGAATTCTTACTTGACATTTAGCAAGGGACGTTTGTAAGAATGTCAGATTGATAAGAGCTGTTTGCTAAAGTCTCACCATGTTCTTTCAGCTGAACAATATCCATTGTTAAAACCCATAATTACCATGAACAGGCTTAAAAGGACAGACTTATTGCTGTACTTTGGCAGTGTGGTTTTGAGCTGGTGGTTACACAATAATAATACTTGGCACATACGTTACCTTTTATCTTCAAAAGGCTTTACAAATATTGACTAATTAAATGCACTAGAGCCTATCTGGTCCCTTCTTTGGGGGAAGAGTGGCAAATAAATATGCTTATTCATTTATATAGTGTATTTCATGACAATCGAGGTTCCTAACAAAATGCAAGCGACAGAAACCTAATTCAGATCATTAGTATTAAAGGAGAACTACTAGACATGAAGATGAAGTTTTAATGGTGTATTTTAAGAAGTGCTTTGGCTTTGTGCTCTAATGATTTTGGTTATTATGGTTTGACCAATCCATTTTATATATTTGTAGTACACTGCTGTGCTGTCAATGGTATAGGTCAAAGCCATTGTCGGTGTCTTTGTTTTCCACCTCCTATCACCTCTATTATGTTCTGCCTTGAAAGTAAATATGGAAATGGAGAGGTTGCTCTCTCTTTCCCTCCCCCAGCTTTTTTCCTGCTACTCATGTCCCAGGGGGTATTCCTAACACGATTTTTCTAACATTTTTGCAGGAGCTAACATGCAAGTGATGGCTTAATTTTTTTATGTGAAGCTTTCAAATATTGTTTCAGTCTAATTGTTGATTGAAGGGAATTCTCTTACAAGGATGAAGGGCTTTTGATGGTAGAAGGTAGCATGTTACAAGCATGGATGTGATTATGAAAATGAGCTAAATTAATATTAATCTGAAAGGAGGTTGCTAAAATTTTCCGAGCATGCTCAAAATGAACTATATATTTCAGAAGCCTGAGCAAATTCAGAAAGAAACTGATAGATTGGGTAGTTAAGTTTTATTAGTAGCAAAATTCCCAATGATAGCAGTGTGAATAGAGGAAAAATTAGTAAAAGCTTTAGCTTACTAAGCTCTCTTCTGAGAGTTAATGTACTTAACAATTTTCAAAGTGCTAGGTATAAGAATAGTAATGGTGAATGGTTGTGTCTTGTTGCAGAGATCACTAGTGGTTATCTTTTAAGAGAGAAGGGAATTTTGAGACTCTATTACATGCCTAATGTACCAAAGAGGCCTGGCTATGATGTACTGAGAAAATAACAAGAACACTGCCTACCTGGCTGATACTTAGAGGGGAGAAACTGAAAGGGAGCAAGGACAAGATTCCAGGTTGTGGCACCTGGTTATTCTGTGCTGAGATGAGATGTATAAGACAGAGGCATGGCTAGGAACTGTGGCCCCCAGGACAGAGCTGGGCAGAGGAGGCAGAAGGTAGGGGTGCTGCCAAGTGCTGGAGAGTCTTACCTCTATACATGCTGTTTCATGAAGAACAGGCTCTTTCCCCATTTTGAGGAAGTACGGTAGCATGTCAATAGGAATTACTGTTTCTTATGTTTACCAACAAGAATGGGCTTTCATGCAAGAAAACTTACTCAAACTGGTAGTTAATAAAAATTAACAATAATATTGTTTCACCTGATGGTTTTATTTACCTAAGGTGTTCTTCACTAGTTTTATACCATGTGCACTTTTTCCTACATGAGAGGTGACTACATGTTGCTGTTGGGTGAAATAATAACTGCAGTTTATGAAGTATGCTAGAATGGAAAAAGTATTTGCAAATATAATATCATTATAATTGAGCTCCACTTTTTCACTGCAGTCTTGAACATATGTGTTTCTGTGATTCTTGTCCTTCAGCCATTCATAGATCTTCATTAACTTGTCCAAAGACACCTGACTCCTAGTTCTCACGCAAAAGGCTTGGATTCAGAGTTGGTTTTTTTTTTTTTTTTTTCCAAATATCTGCCACTGAGCAGAGCTTCCCTTTATTATCTGGTCAGCAGGGAGAAAGGGGGAAATCAAATGTATCCCTCACTCTGATCTCTAGTGACCTAGTACTATTGCTTTAAAAAAAAAAAAAAAAAGGGCTCTGAAAGTATGGATGGTTAACACATAATTATGTAGCAGTTAGGAGCAGATACATTTTTGAGTCCAGTTGGACACACACATAACTGAGGATATATTGAAATCTCCCACCTACAATATTTTATGAATGCAAAATATGAGTAAGATCAGGAAATCACAAAGGGCACCTATACATGTGCAGCAAGGCTGCTTCAAAGCACTATAATTACAGTGCATCAGAGCAGACTCAATTGATTGAGCCTGCTGGAGCATGGTAATTACCATGCTCCACCAGACTCCAGTGTCACATGCATCAGCAGCCCCACACTGAAAAATGGCAGCGGGGGTACTTTAACTAAATCTTGTTCAATGAGCTTCAGTTAAAATGCCGCCACCACCATTTTTCAGTGCAAGGACACTACACTGATGCATGTGATGCTTTGGTCACTTTAATTAGAGTAGCTTTCAGAGCTAGTCTAATTAACACCCCTCCCCCTCCACTGCGCGCACACTTCTGGTGCACATGGATTAACACCCAAAGATATTATTTTCTTATGTTTTTTATGAGAGAGAAGAGCATCATATCTATAAAGCTACCTTTTGCATGGGTTAACCATTCAATTGGTGAAGAAGCAGAAAAGTCAAATTTCTTTAAATTTCTCTCACTTTGGAGGGAGAGAATTGTAAAAAAGGTTTCAGGTTCACATTTAGGAGCAGTGTATGCTATATAATTTGCTATTTGAGCTTATATGTATGAATGTAACAATTATAGAATTTGCAGATGATTAATACTTGCAGTTAACAGATATGCTTCAGAGAGATGTACTGAAATTGTAAGTTCTTGCCTCCTGATTTGGGGCCACATTTTCACCAGGCTTTAGAAGGAGAATTCCCTCACTTAAAATCTAGCTTTTGTTTGAGTTCAAAAATTTCTCAGGAATTAGAAGTTATTACTGTGATCCTTCAGACTGCATTTTCAAAACAGTTTGGGTATTGGTATGCTGAGATCTCTTGAAAACATAAACTATATTTTTGTGTCCAAACAGGAGCTATCCTGTGGTCTTTAAATTTAGGTGGATAAGTCTGATGAGAATAGAAAAAAAACTAAACCCCAATTACACAATTAAAATTATTTTAGTATTTATGAAGGATGGAGACTGGTACTGTATTGAGTTCTGAACAGTTGATTAGACACTGGATTTTGGATACTATTTCAGATGGCCACTGAGGATGAAGTCACAAGTTATACGTAAACCATACTAAGGGCATTTAAAACATGAACATCCACATGTTAAAGCTCATTATCTTTTGGTAGCTTTTGCTCACTAACTTTTGCTTTCCAAATCTCTCAAAGTTATGCCATTTCAGGCAAGGTTAACTCTGCGCTGTCTTTCTAGCTCATGTTAGGGTAACCCCAGTCTGCTCCAATGAGATAAAACAAGCAATTTGCAGCCTTTCAGCATCCCAGGATGCACCAATCCAAGCACCCCTCCCTCCTGAGCTCGTGTGTCCTGGCTTCTTAGACACACCACTGCTTGGTAGCCCTCTAGTGGTAATTCAAAGCTTTGTAGGTACAAAATGGTATCAGTTCTTAATGTGCAACTTCTCACAGCATGGTCTAACTTTAACATTGCTAAACATCCTCAGATTTAGTATGGTCTAAATGTAACATATAATGTCACCTTGACCCTTTGAAGGAATTGGAAGACGTAAATCCTCATCAATAACTCTCAGGATGTCTTCAGTCAGTGAAAACTTGTGCTTCTTTCAAGCCTTAAGGCAGGGGTTAGATGAGTGGCATGGTCCCATGTTCTGGATTCAGGACATGTCCTAGAGCAGGTGCTGCATGTGATAGAGTCCTGCTCTGGGGCTGTGCTGAATGTGCTGGCTGCTTCACCATTCCAGGACATCAGCTGGTGTGGGTGCTATTGAACCCTGGATTTGGACCCAGCACCTATACCTATGTTCCAGGTAAGCACAACCCTCAGACCAACGACAATACCTGCCAGTTGATAATAAGTGAATTTATTGATACAGAGTAAGAACAAAATAAGCAACAATACAAACAATTCTATATCTACCAATCCTAGGGCTGTCATCAGAGTCAAGGTACATCTGGTCAGGATGCAGGCTCTACTCTGAGGCTCTCTCTCTTAGGTGTCAGCAGTCTGGAGGTGGAATGCTGAGGCCCACAGACCTCCTCCAGTGAGGTGCATGAGATGGGCTATTGATCCATGGTAGCCTTGGGGGACCCTTCTTGGGGGATGGGGATAGGGACCCCTCTCATGGAAGAGAAGGGGGAGAGACTGCAAAGAAGGACAAAGGGAGGGATGGGAGGGACTCTTTGTTGATCTCAAGTTTCTGCTTTTGTATTCTCCTTCCCCCTTGATGACTTCAGATGATTCTTCATCTGTGGCTGTTTCTGGTTGGTTGTCTCTCTGTGCTCACATGTCCACGTAGCCTTCCAGGCTTTCTCCTAATTTGGTTTGTTCCCCCAAAACAAGGACTAAGGGCCCCCTGCTCTCTGAGGCAGTTTTGCTGGTGTCATTTATCTCATGTTACGGAACAGTATGATACATACTTCCTTTGTTTCCTAGACTGTGTCCTTGTTGTGTTAGACAACTTGTCTGCTGTTATCTCATATTATGGCATGCCCCCATTCAATTCTTAGGCTGTGTCCATCCATTGGCCTTGTTTTGCTAGACAGCCCATCTACTTTCAGGGCCATGAGAAGCTGTGTGTGCATCTCCCAAGCTCTTTAAAAATGCATTTAAACCCTGATGCCCATCTTGACCCCTTATAATACATATATCTATACCTGTAAGCCAATTCCCAAAAAACACGCCTTTAAATACAGTTTCTAAGTCAACAGGTGCCATGTTTCATGCATGGGGCCATCTACCATGCCCTGTATGCTGCCCGTGGGTCAATTTAGGTCATTTGTAGATAGGCTCAGCATTTTCTAAATTGTGTTAACTGATTTGCCTCACACAGTTCAAATCAAATTGCAGTTCAAATTAAGGGTTAATAGGTGATCATTGACCATCATGGCAGGAAGCACAGGCTATATACTTAACAGCCCCTTAAAAGAGGTTGGAGGTGGTTAGGGGGTGATGATAAGCCTGTGTAAGCACTGCTACATTGTTGCAGTTATCTAAAGTGCTGTTCCAGAAGCTGTAATTGACCTGATATTTAGCAGGTGAGGTATTGCTGGCACAGGTGACTTTTTAAAAGTGGTACTTTGTGCCTGATAGCCTCTTATTTTGTAAAAAAACAAAATGAGTTTCCTTTCCCTAATTCTGCAGAGGCAACATGTATTTCTGTGTGTATGATAGGAGGTATTGCTAAGGATATTCAGATGGAAGGATCAACTTTAGGATTTTTTTCTGCTCGTTAGGCTTATTTTAGGACTTTATGATCCTATCTCCAGCAATCACGTTTGTTTGAATAAGCAGAGCACAATGTTTTTTTTTACCCTCATATGAGCCAGAGTAGGTGTTGTGTGCCCAAGAAGAGAGAGTTTCCATGGCTGGAGTAAGGACAGGTATCGGGTTCACTGTTAGGGAGGGGTTACTTTTAACTCAACCCAGAGAAGATGTGTTGAAACAACCCATATTTTAACCTCAGCTCCACTTACTTTCAGGGCTCTTAATTTCTGTAAGGTTTGTTGGTAGAATTGAAATCACATGCATCTTGTGCTATTATGCTTCAGTTCCAGGTAGACTTTCTGCTTTTGGAGGGGATGGTTTTCTGGGTTCTGCTCTTCCATCTGTAGCTTGTGACTTATTTGGTCACTTCAGGAAGCGGAGGAACTCTTAGGAAGAAAGTTTACTTCTTCACTTACATTTTTCCTGAGGCATTGTCAAGAATAAAATAGATAAAAGGCAACTGTAGAGTTGCCACTTTTCAGTTTGCATAGAGTTATTTGGGGCAGGAGGTAGGATATCTAGGATATTTCTTTATTATTGCTATTCCTTGGGTGTAGAGTTTCCATGGAGCCAGTCAGGCAAGGGACGAATTGAGGCAGCCATCAGACTTACCCTAGCTTGAGCTGGGGAAGGAGGTCAAACCAGCCTCTGGCAGTCTAGAAACTTGCACAAAGATCCTGCCTTTCTTCACAATTTGAGTAAATCCTGCTCCTATTCTACCTACTAGTTTATTCATTCAGCTTTGAACTGCTTTTTTGTTTTTTGTCTCTTTCTTTCAGTCATATTCACAGTCTCTCTCCCTAATATATCGGGTTTTTTTTCATTTGTTTTCCTAAGTGTGTTGCTTTCCCACACTTTATCTTTTTTTAGGCAATTATATCACGATGTACCTATCCAGCTGATTCAGACTCAGAATAGATGTCAAAGCGCTCCAAATCTCTCTTCTGCCCAGAAGAGAATGTTATCTAGCGGTCAGAACAGAGTGAAAAGAGCCAGGATGCTTGCATATTCATTTTTGACCTTTACCGTTCTTCAGTCAACAACTACTTTTGGGAAAATATTATTTACCAAACTCCTTGCTTTTTGAGAATTAATGACTTAATTTAAATTAACTTGTAAAGCGCTTTTAGACCCTAGCTTATAGTAGTTCAAACTATTTTGTTAATGTATATGTTCCTTCCTGTGCACTCTGTACCTGATGGTATGGTGTTTGTTCTGATTCACTTTTCTTTCTGCTTAGCATTCAGCAGTGGGGTTATTTTGCCTGAGTCCCAGCTCATGGAACTGCCTCTTCCATGGCTTTTGTATTTAATTTTAAAAAACAGAATGCTCCTTTCTTTCTTCTGATTGTTAGTCCTTTACCTAAGTCTATGAGTTGCTTCTGCCATACTGCTCTTCTGTTGGTTGTTTTTTGTATTACTGTTGCATTTAGAAGCCCTAGTCCGGGAAACACTTGTGCAAAGTGCTGTATGAGCAAGGGACAAAAGGAAGGTCCTGCCCGAACTATTGTATAATCTAGGTATAAAACAAAAGATGATAGTGAGGGGAAGCATTAGGAGATGAAGGGAAAACATAATGCAAGGGAAAAGTGCCTTAATTATGAAAAGGGGGGGGGGGTGTATTATTGCAAATCAAATAGTCTCTAAATAGACTACTCTGTGCAACTTTCCAAGCTAGTTAAGTGGCATCACCCGTACTAACATAGCAATGGGAAGTAATGAGTTTAAATGTAAAAAGAGACAGAATTTATGGAAGATGAAAGAAGTTGCCCAGTGACTCCTTATTGCGTTAATTAAGGCTAAACCCCTTTCACCTTAATATTCTGCTTGTTTGAAGCAGATTATCCGATGATGACTTGCCTTTCAAATCTTACTTGTAGCTTTTCTCCAACACTGGCTCCTGGATGCCCTGCTGTAGCTGTTCATCTTGCTCTGTGGCAGTCCTCTCTAACAGGGCCTCTCTTCTGTGAGCCTGTCAAGTGTCAGGACACTAAAGGGAGTTTGAAAAGAGCTCTAGAGTCCCTAGTGGTGACAGAGGGGGAAACAAACAGCTCTTTCTTCCCATTTCATTCCCAATGAAGAATATGAAAGGGAAGACTAGCTGCACTGCAGTGAATGCTAACGAGCAGTTGGTAGGGCACTGAGAGCTTTTTGATGCTGTTTACTGATTTTTTTTTTTTATTTATTTTTATTTTTACATGGTGGTTTTGCCACTTTAGATTCCTGGCTGCTGTTTTGTGTCACTTTTGCAATAAGTCTCCCCAGCAGGGCCCTCCTTACACTTAAGGAATTTGAGGAAAAGAAATGTCTGTATCTTAAAGAAAACCATGTTACTTGGAAAAATACAAGCAAATAGATTATTTCTAATGACCCTTTGTGCTTTTTGTTGTGGCTTAAGGTCAAGCTCTTCATAGTGCAAAACTGGAATTCCCTCCCCTCCTTTCCCCATAATACACAGTAACACAACACACACACACGTTTGCATGCTATTTTTATTTTGTGGGGGTTTTTCAAGGGTTTGGGGGGGGGGGGGGGGGTTGGCTTGCGTGCTTGCCACTGTGTGTACCAGACTACTTGTTGTTAGTGAATCAGGGTAAAAACTGTGTTAACTGTCTTTCTTTAAATAGCTTACTTTTTGTGGTACTTCTTTCCTGTGACATTTTGGGCTTGTTCTTGTTCACTCATGGCAGCAATGAGGGATGATTAGACAGTTGTAACGCCACCTTCTAATGTAGATCCTTTCTGCTGAAGTTCCTTAGACGTATCTTCTGCTAATGGATTTCGTCCACCTATATTAAGTGATCTCTTGATGACTTGCACATCTTCATTATGACTTACAGTTTTTGACTGCTATTCTGTTTCTGGGTCGTCTTGAGATTTTGCAGTTTATGAAACAAATTTAATAGCTTTATAGTGTGGGGTACAAGAAGGGGGATTTCTTGTAACAGTCAGACACCCTGGTTATTATTGCAGGGATCAGTTATACTGGGCATTGACTAGACAAAGTAAAGAAGTACACAAGGGTTTAGAATGTAAGGAGAAACAAGACTTAAGAGATGCATATTAGGGGTGTGTGAATTGGGCCATATTGGATTCAGATTCAGCCCGATTCCGGGAGAGAGTAATGGATCTCCTGATTCAATTTGGATTCGGAGATTCAGCCGCCAAATCAGGCCGAATCTCTGCCGAATCAAATCAGCAACTGAAGCTTCGGAGAACCCTAATGCACAAAATCCATTAGAGGAATGGCATAATTTTTATCCAAATTATCTTAATTTTTTATATTTGATATTAAAAAGAATATAATTCATAAGTACTCTTTCCCTTAGCATGGCTACACTTGCAGTAGGAATACAGTAAAAGCTTTGTTATCTGGCACCCATGGAGAATGGAGGGTGCCGGATAACAAAATATGCCAGATAACTGAGCACCCTAAACAGGCTTCTTTGCCTGTTTGGTTCACTGCCTGTCCTGCTGCATCTGGGGTGTTGCTGTCCCTCCCGCCACATCGCCACCCCTCCCACAGACCCTTTGGCAGCTCCGAGGGACAGGGAAGGGGACCCTGCGCAGCCTGCTATGCACCGGGCTGTGGGGACTTGGCAGCACAGGCTGCTTTCCTCTGGGCCATGGGGGCTCTGCAAAACCGGAAGGGCCACGGTGGGCACGTCTGGTTTCACTTCTCCCTTACAAGCCCTTACAAGCCGGCATGCCAGTTAACAGAACATGCCAGCTTGTAAGGTTCCAGATAACTTAGCTTTTACTGTATATAGATTTTTCTTATGTAGAGGAGGGATTATATTTGCTGCTGTTATAGTATTGATATCAGTTCTTGTCCTCGAGATGAAAATGTGTAGAGGCTGCTGTCCTTGAGACTTAAGATCTCATCTGTGTAGCAAGGGGAAAGTGTTTTTCTACTGACCCTTTTGCTTTTTGCTGTGGTTTCCACTCCTAGAACTTTTTCCTAGGGAGAAATCACCATCCAGAAGCACTGAGATGACCTTGTAGTTTGAATATTTAATGGAGAAAGAGAGGACAGGAAAAGTAAGAACTGCATGCTCTGTGTGTGGGTATTTGAACTGACATTCTACTTCTGCGTATTTACTCTCCTAGTTTTCCTCTAACCAGGAAGCAGTTGAATTGATTATGATAGCATATTCAAGGCTTTAAATTAGTCATGCCACTTTTTTTCTTTCTTTCTTTTTCAGTTGAAAAGCCATTTTTTTTTTTTTTTTTTAATGGTGACCAGCCATCTGTGTCTTCTGCTGAACTAACAGTGAAATACAAACAAACTGATTGGCATTTTGTGGAGATGCATCTCCCTGAATCTCCACTCTAGATGTTAGGTTGTTAGGGAAATGGTCATATATAGGCAAATGTACATGCTGGGACGAATGTGACGGGACAGTAGATATGGGTCATAATGCTGTTGGCATAATAAGTGTGTAGCAAATGTTGCCATAGGCTGCATATCTTCTAATGTTACTATTAAGTTGGGACAGTTGTGAATAGTGCTAATATGACTTTAAATAGCCCTGTCAGGGAGGGAGGGGGAAGGACACACAGCATGAACATAAAATCACCAATACCATTTGCTTAGTTTACACATTTCAACAGTCTCAAACCCTGGGTATAATCCCTTTCAAGGGAAATAAATGGAGGCATCACTAACCAATCTAAAGTTTGATGGAGCACAACTGGTGTTCAGATGCTGCAGTAGTGCATTCGTTACTACTCACTTTGGGTATTAATTTCAAATTCATTCTGTTGAAAGTTGAATTGAGTCTTTCATTAACTTCTGTCCTCGACTTCATAAAGCCTTTGAGTTTCAATGCTCCATGTACAAAAGAGCAGCATCAGGCTAGTTTTGATCAACTTAATGTGACAAAAGCAGTTGGTTTTTATAGACAGATGTTCTCATTGTATTGTCCTGTGACCAGCTGCTATGGCATAACATGAAAGGGGATGATCCTGCTCTCTGTAGTATTGTTCCTATCTTGCCAGAGCCTTTGTCTTATTGAATCAGTCTACATTGCCAGAGTGCAGAATGGAGTCTGTTTCAAGTTGAAATGTGGTTCTTCACAATATCAATAATGTTATTGATGCCATCTGCACTGCTGCTTGACAGAATCTTGCAAACCCAAATGACAAGGTAATCAATTGTAGCTGAAAAGGTACTTAGCTGGGAGCGAGGGCATGTTAAAAAGCTGGTCTGACCTTTCCAGAGCATCACTCCATTTAATACAATTAGTAGGAATTTTCCCTTCACGGACTGACTTTCTCCAAGTACCCTCAGTTTTGGGGGCTTGCTTTTTTAAGAGCCCCAAAGGGCACAGCATGTTGGGAAAGGAAAGGCAGGGGTGCAATGAATTGGGTAGCCTGGGTGAGTGGCTCAGGTATGTTCTGTTTTGCTAACATGCTGTCAGATTATTGAAACTAATGTCTGTGTCACTGTTTACATCACCACAAGACATCTTCTGGCAATTTGCCTCTCAACTGAGTACCATTTTTTTCAACCTCACTATGCACCAGGAATCTTTTATCACTGCTGCAGAGACTTTCTATGTATGTTCAGAGCTCTGCTTAGAAGGAAACATTTTTACAATAGGTAAGAGAGCCATAATTTCTCTTTCAGAAATGCTCTGTTTGATCCATCTTTTACAGATCAAATAAATTCAGTGGGGATCAAGGGAAGGGAGAGTGCAGCAAACCCAAACACAAAATAATGCATATTAAAAGCCCACCATCCCATTTTAATCATGTACTTTATATAAATATTGGCACTTGATCCCCCTTTAGAAACAGACAAAAGAGCCGAGTCCTTGCCAGCATCCCAAACTGTCCAATTTGTATTTAATTTGTTGTTTGTCACTGTCTCTCGTATTCTGCCTGAACTGTTATTATGCACTTACTTTTCTTTGTTGCCCACCATTGTTTTGCTGAAACAAGGATAGCTCCAAGATATGTGCCTCTTGCACAAAGGTATCTTGGTTAATCATTTCAAACCTGTTCTCTTGGCTCCCTCGCAATAAATTTGTGTGTGTCTATGAATGTGGGAAGTACAATAGGGCTGGTTACCTGCTGTATCTTTGTCTTGCACTGTTTTCCAAGGGCTGGTTACAACCTCAAACAATTTTTTCTGAGATTCATACACAGCTGTGTGGTATTTATTCAGTCATCTTAGCAGCTACTCCTTGGCAGGAAAAAAGAGTGAATTTAGAAGTCATTAAGGGAAAGACTGAAATAGACTGTTGCTATAGCTTTGTTGAATTTTTCCTTTTTAAAGGTTTCTTGAATTCAAAGCTTAAGAATGACAGATAGTGAGAGAAGGGGGAAGGTACTTCCTTTACTGAACTGTGTGCAGACCCTGAGATCATCTCTTTCAGTTAGGAAGATGGTCATTGCACCACCCCCATCCTAAGTGTGTGTGGAGAGCAGTGGAGAAACTCAATCATTTTGCATCGTTTTCTGTGATAAGAGAACGTGTTCCTCTGAAAGGAGAAAGTGTCCTGTGGAACGACTCTTAAGATCTTTGTCTATAGAGAATAGCAGAAACAACTTTGTAATGTCATAACTTCACTGCCACAAGCCATAGATAGTAAGGTTGATTTTAAAAGTGTCCACCTAAAGCTCTAGGCACTGTAAAATCATTAAATCATGCAGCTCAATTGGATCTTTGGAAATCAGGGCTTGATGAGACCTCACGGGGTCATCCACTCCAGCTCCCACTCAAGGAAAGAGCATCTTTGACTAGACAATGCTAGCAATCATCTGTCCAACCTGCTCTTGAAAACTTCCAAAGATGGAGATTCGCAATTTATCTAGCTAGCCTTTTCTTTTTCTAAATACCCTCATAGCCATAAAATTCCTCCTAATCTTCACCCTAAATTTCACCTGCTGAAGCTTGAAGCCATTGCTCCCTTCACTCCTCACTGTAATCCCCTTCAGGTACTGTCATTAAATCCCTTCAGTCTTCTCTTCTCTAGACTAAATGACCCTCTTTCTACCTTTCCTGATGAGTCATGTTTCCAAATCCTCTAATAATTTTTGTTGCTCTCCACTGGGCACATTCCAAACTATCCACATCCTTTTTGAAGTGTGTAGTCCAAAACTGGACTTTGCCCTTGTCCTTTTTGAATCTCATTTAATTGATTGAGGCACACTTTTCCAGTCTATCCAGATCATTCTGAATCCTAACCGTACCCCTTGGAGTGTCTGCAGCTGTACCCATCTTGGTATCATCTGCAAATTTGCTATGTGTGCAGTTAATCCCTTCATCCAAATCATTAATGAAGATGTTGAATAATGCTGGATCCAGGGCAGATCCCAGGGAACTCCACTTGATACTTCCTCCCAACTAGTCATTGATGACTACTTATTGAATATAACGGTACAACCAGTTATGGATCCACCTTATGGTACTTTCTCTCCTCTGCTGCTCTTCTCTCTAACCTTTACCCAGGAGGTTTCAATAGGCCTACATTCTGCTTTGTTCTGCACCTCAGAACATGTGTACATCTTCCTCATCCATAGGGCAATACCACCTCCTTTTTTCCCCTGGCTATTATTCCTGGACAAACTGTATCCCTCCATGACCATATTCCAGTCAGGTGAAGTATCCCACTGCATTACCAGCTATATCACCATTCTGTGCTTGTACTAGGACTTGCCAATTAATCCTGTTTTGTTTCCTTTACTTCTTTGCACTAGCATACAAAAATGGAGTTGTCTGACTGTCCTATCCTCTCCCTGAGGATAAAGCTTCTATTGTTCTTTCCCCTAAGCTAACTTTAGCTGTATTTCCCCTAACTATATTTTTAGCCGTGTCCCCAAGTTCTCTACTCTGCCTTTGGGCTTTTGTCTCTACTCCTTTGTGAACCTAGTTTAAAACCCTCCTCACAAGGTTAGCAAGCCTGTACGCAAAGATATTTTTTCCTCTCTTTTCTTAGGTGGACTCTATTTCTTCCCAACAGGCCAGTTCCTTGGAACACCACTTCGTGGTTGAAGAAGACAAAGCCCTGATGGTGATGCTGTCTACTAGGGGTGTGTGAAGTGGAGCCTATTCAGTTCAGATTTGGATTCAGCTTGAATCAGGGACAGTGATTTGATTCGGTGATTTGGATCATTGTCCCTGATTCAGTTAGGCTGAAACTGAATCTGAAGATTTGAAGCTGATTCAGAGAATCGGCGATTCGGCCATAGACACAGCTTTAACATTTTTTTTCTACATGCCTTGAGGTACCAGTGTGGCTTGTGAATGCTGTGATGGTGGGGCACATGGAGCATCCCACAAGAATGTGAGGGGGGGGGGGGGGCCTCCATGTATTCCATGGTGAACCTGGAAGTGGACTGGAATTAGTTCCAGTCTGCTTCCAGGTCCATCAGGGAGTGTGTGGGGACACCCCCATTCCACTTCCCCCCCCCCCCCCCGGCTTGGTGATTGGCCATGGGTGGACCCCAGGAGCCCTCCCAGACACAGGAGGCACCAGTCGCTGAGCTGGGGGTGAGCATGGGGAGGGGGGCTGCATGCTCCCCAGCAGACCCAGAAGTGGACTGGAAGTGCTTCTGGTCCACTTCCAGCTCTGCTACTGAGCACGCTGGGGAGCCCCCCACACTCCTGTGGGATGCTCCATGTGCCCCAGCATCACAGGCATTCAAGAAGCACCTGCTCCCTAGAGATATGTAGAAGAAACATTTAGAGCTGTGTCTATGTCCAAATTGCTGAATCTTTCCGAATCAATTTGGAGGGTTCTGATTCAATTGAGAGAGATTAAAGGGTCCTCTGATTTGATTCAGATTCAGAGGTTTGGCTACCAAATGGGGCCAAATCTCCGCTGAATTGAATCGGGGACTGAAGCTTTGCACAACCCTACTATCTACACAGTATGTTGATTTCGAAGGTGCATCTGCTTCTAGGCAAGCCTTTACCTTTGAATGGAAGAATGCAGTAGAATACCACTTTGGCCCTTGGGCTCTCCACACTTGCACCCTTAGTCACGTAATCCCGTTTTTGATCTGCCCAAGGACACCCCTGGCAGTATTATTAGTGTTCACATCAGTGAGTAGCATGGGATAATAGTTAGAGGATTGGATGAGTCTCAGTAACCTTTCTGTAACATCTCTGTGGGCTCCTGGCAGGCAGCAGAATTCCTGAGCCAACAATTCAAGCTGGCAGATGGATGCCACCTTCTTTCATAGTAGATTTGAATTGTCATAAAAGGAGACTTCTCAGCCAACCAAAACAGACAGCTGTCTGTTCACCTAGGTTTTAATTAGCATGTTTATTCTCCTCCTTGGAAATGCCTATGAAGGGGAGGAATTTTACAAGGTTTGTGTTTTGTGTCAATGCAGAATATAAATACATTTGGGAACCTTCATAAGGTTTTCCAAATGTTTCAAAATGGAATGGTTTTCCAGCAAATCACTCTATAGTGATGATGATGATGATCTGGGTTAACCCTATCTGATTTGCACGAGTCATTTTACCTCCGCCCCCCACCCCCCTCCACTCCTAGTCTTAGACAGGGCAATACTAGATCTTCTAGCAGTTTACTACATCCATGAGTACTCCAAAATCTGTATGGATTTTATTCTTTGAGAGAGCTATATTGAATTCTTATCAAGTGGGCTGAAGAGCATGTGATACTTTACTGAGCTCCTAGAGCTCTGAATGGACAATTGTTTTCCATAAAGCCTAGAAGCTGGGTAAATAGAATGCAGCTAGGGTGTTGTTCTTATGTGTCCTGCCTTACCTTGCTACTCATCCAATCAGCCATCCTTAGATGCAGAAAAATAGCAAGAAAGAAAGAGAAAAAAGATTGCCTGGAATGTGAGAGATCTGTATTGTGGCTTTGCTAAAGCTACTTGCCACATTCCACCTATATGAATTCTGAAACAGACACCTAGATGGTGAATAATGAGTCTTCCTAGGAATAACTCAGTATTTCAAGAAACCTCCATACTCTGTCCTACCCTTATCTATATAGGCATTTCTCTACTTCTTCATATTTTGCCATTGTGTCCAGCCTTTTGGACTGATGATAAATCATGTTTAATATTTTTCCTTGTATTTCCCTAGCCACCATGGATGAAATAGTGTTCATTTGTTTATCTGCCTTCGTTCCTTTAGTCTCTTGCCCACTGGAATGTATAAAAAGGGACATTGTTTTTCCACATAGCTTGCATCAAACAGTGAAGCTTTGGCTGATGCAAAAATTAGTCATTAAGCATCAGCCATCTGCTCTTCTAATCTCCTTTAAGTGCTTGTATCAGATTGGCAGAGACCCTTAGATTTTAAAGGAAAAAAGCCCTTAGAGTGAGAAAGTGACATTAAAGTTTTATGTCATCTTCTTGTGGCCCAATAAACAATATTAATGACAAAGCATACAAAAGATTAATAGATTCTTCCTGCAGGGCCTTGGTTATATAATCTGGAGGAATTCTGCCTGCTAAAATATGAGTCCTACAGTACCTCAGCAGGCATAAATTATTTGGCTTTTCTTCTCCTTGAAGGATAACCTGTCACTCTGGCAATTTTTCTTTCTGATTTCTATGTACTGTAATTTTCATGCACTTGTTCCAATGCATACACCCACACACATTATGTTACTTCCCCACATACATTAATGTCGATCCCTTAACAAAGAAATAAACCTCTGCTCATGTGCAGATGCCTGCTTGCTGGTAGTCAGTAGAGCAGACCAGAGGACAGCAATCCCATTTTATATAAGTTCAGCCCCAAAGCACCTCCTTTTAATATTTTTATGAACGTTTCTTTCATTATTGCTGGATGGTTTGGGCTCTGTCCCAGTTCCTGTTTTGACTGATTGATAGAGAAGTTTTTCATCCCAAATGGCTCTGAATCAGCAGGTAGCACCTGGGTCTGCCACATTTCATGTCCATAACCTAGCAAAACATCTGTAGCTTACTCGTGTCTCTCTTCTCTTCCTGCCACCCTATGATGATTATTAGAGTTTAGCTGAATATCCCTGATTTAGTCATTGTGCCTGAAACTACATTAGCTCAGAATATCAGCTGAGAGTTTTTGGGCCCGCTGCTTCTAGGCAATATAGGTTTACCATTAAAACATCCTTATTTGTGGTGTTTCCATAAGACATTTCTGTACTGAAATTCCTATGTGGGCAGAGGGTGAACTCGAGATTCCCTCCACTTAATTTGTTTCTGCCTTCAAGATATGTACGTGCATGTGTCACTGTATCTCTTCTCTCTGTCTTTAAGGATTTTGGTGAATTTAAAGAAGCATGTAGGCTTTAAGATGGTTCTCAGCCCAGGAAGGAATTTTATCCTAGTTGAAAATCAGGACATACAGAAATGTAAATAAAGTTTAGGTTTGTGAACTTCAAAAACTATTGGTTATTTTTTATTGTTTTTTGTATTGATAAAAGGTACTAAGATACTATCTCATTGGACTGGTTATCTACCTCTTAACAACCTCCTGAGTTGTAGTTTAAAGCAACTGTTAAAACAATGAACGTTGTCTTCCAGGGCATGAGGAACTTCTCCTTTGTTCATGTACACTAATTCAGACCTTGAATGACTCTCTGTAGTTTCTTTGTCCCTATGGCCAAGTACAGACGTTACACTTTTACCAGTATAAGGCCAGAAGCCGGTGGGCACCAGATCATAGCTCTTTGGCTGTGTGTTCACTTTCTCTTCCTGCTGCCCCCAAGATCTCTGGGATTTGCACTCCAGAATTACAGCGGCAGGATTCTGCAGGGTTGCTCATCACTTCCTCCTCCTGCTTCCAGGTGCCTCTGGGATTTGTAGTCCACAGTTGCAGCCAGCAGTAAGTGTGAGTGGGGAAAGAGGTGTTTAACTCCACCCCCCCAGCCTTAGCTGGGGTTTGCCTGGGGGGGGGAGGGCGTGCAGTCCCTCCTTCTGTAGACTGAGCTGCATTTCCAGCTGGGCTTGCCCACCCCACCACCCTTATCAGACAGCCCTCACTAGTCCAGCTAGGGAGCAGAGGTTCAGGGCTAGCCCTCCTTTCTGCAGCAGACAGCACAGCCCAGCCCAGGCCTGGAAGGCATGCTGTGATGTGGGGGGTGCACTGTGATTTAACTTGAACCAGGAAGGCGTCTGGGGCAGAAGTTTCATAAACCAGTTTGATGCAAATTAGTTAATAGCATCAGTCTGATACTACATTTAACCAGGCTCCTCTTAAACTAGTTTTAGCCATTTTGGCTAGGGACAGACTTTAAACACAAACTGGTTTAAGTGATCAGAAACTAGTTTAAATCTGTAACAGAACAGTGTTCAGTGCACATAACTCAGCTTGAAAATGCCTGAAACTGGTTTGAGATAAATCTGGTTGAATGTAGTATCAGACTTAACTGATTCAGGTCAAACCAGCCCCAGACCCCTTGCTCGTTTAAGATACATCAGACACCCCCAGCATCCTGGCATGCTCTCTGGGCTGGGCGGGCCTCTCTGCTCCACAGCAGGACAGGCCTCTCTCCTCTGCTGTCTGGCCGCAGCTCTAGAACAGACTGCGGGGTCCTCCCGCACTCCCATTCACCACTCCCTGCTAAACAGGAATTCCTTCCTCCCCTCTGCCTTGCTGAGCTGGTGTCTGTGTATTAGCTAGCAGACCACATGCTGGCTACCATCCGTGATGAATCAACAGGTAGCTGGTAATATCCCTCTGTTGTTTTTTTTAATGGGGTGATGAACACTGTTACCAATTCCCTGCTGGGCAAATCAAAGCATCCTGCTGAGGTCTGACCACACCCCAACTTCAGCTCAGTGCTGTGGAAGGGATGGGAGTGCTGCTCTAGCGCCTCCCCAGCTTATGGCCTAAGCCACTGCAGGCATATGCCTGCATGTCTGGGATGTCTGTGCTGTTGCAAACCAGTTTAGCCTAACCAGGTTAGATTAACCTGAAAAATTGAATCAATGCAGGCTCAGGCTTTTTGAATGTCTGTCCCTAGACTTTGATATTGGTTTATGTTCACTGAGCTCTTGTTCTGTTACAGGTTTAAACCATTTTCTGATCACTTAAACGGTTTATGTGTAACTTCTGTCCCTAGCCTAAGTGACTGGAAACTGGTCTATGCCCATAACAAAACAGAAGTTCATCACATGCAGAGTGGTTTAAAATGATGGTACCTAGTCTAAGATCTCCCCTCCCCACCAGTCCCAGCCTCACCAAAGGGCAAATGTGTATTCTGTTTGCCGCCTGTCTAAACTATGCTGCTTAAAACAAACTTTGTTAACTTAAATCCATTTCACATTGGACTTTTGTACCTAGAGTTTATCTCTAGATAAGGCTAATCTATCTGTGCATTTCTAAGGTGCTGGAATGCTTGAATGCAGAATACAGTAATTGGATGTTTTTGTCTTTGGATTTTCGGTGTGTATTCTTTCTGGTGCACAGTTTTGTTTATCCAATTACCTGTGGGTGCACAATTCTCACAAGACAATCACTCCCTCTCTGGTCTCACAGTTCTGATCCTCAAAGGGAACTTACAAAACTCAACATAGACACTGGATTTATGAAACATTACAATCTGCCTGACATGATTCACCAGGTACCTGCCTGACCTTACCACTTACACTCTCCTCCCTTCCATTTCTACCTTTTGGTCTTCCTAATTTCCAGCTATTTACTTTTTCACAGACCTGCTTCTTTTTTACCTTGCAGAACTCAACTACAGTAGTCTCACTTACCTTTGGCATTTCCCACCTCGTTCCCCGCCCTTCCTTCCCTTCTCTACCCATTGTTTTCCTAATTTCTACCTACTTATATTCTCACTGACATCTTGTCACACTTTTAGCTTCTTTCATTCTTTTAAGATCTCAGAACAGCAGAGACTTGCCTGAAGAAGGGTGCTTGTGCTCGAAATCTTGCAAAGAACTTTTTTTCCAACTATTCAGTTGGTGTAATAAAATATATCACATCTGCCCAAAGAAGCTTGCCTGCAGACAATGGATCTAGCAGTGTACTTAGGATGAGATCGAGAAGTATGTGGCAAGAAACATGCTTGAAGCAGATCTGAGTGTTTGTCTAGGCTTGTGCTCTAGGCCATGGTAAAATAATTTCCTAGTTTTGGCACACGAGCAGTAGAAGCAAGCAGGTAGGGAATGTTTTCTGTATTGTTTCCAGACCCAGTGCAGAGGCCTAAGCAACTAACCTTTTCATTCGTTTTGGGTAACATATGACACTTTCTGAGTCTAGATGATTTATAGACCCAGCATAATACTAAGGATAATTTGTGGGTAGCCTGTCTTCAGAATTTACTCTTTGCCATTTTGTACTGTGTTTCATTTCTTCATGTAGCATGATTAAAACTAAGTAATCATAAAGACTTATGAGATAAGTGATAAGGGCTAGGAGATTATTTGTATATGTTTCAAAAAAAGCCTGACCAGGCATTTCTAGTTCAAGACATTCATTACTTATAGTGAATGGCATAAGAACCTAGACTGGATAGAAAACTCTAATACTTTAGTAGTAACTTTAGGATATATTTCAAATGTACCCTTCTACTTTCCATTAAAAAAAATAAAAATAAATATATATATTTTTGTTCTTTGCTTTGTATTATTTGGCTGTATGTCTATACAGTTGTAATACTGTTTCAAGTTCCTTCTCTCTACCTAAATCTCTAGGAGAAAGCTCAAGAAGAATATAAAAGAAGAAAATACTGAAGGATACTCAATAGGATGCTACTTATATGGTATTATGTAACTCTAGAATGGACATCTTTATAGATCAGTTATTACATGTTTAAAAAAAATGATTCTGCATTTGCAAAATATTGCATCTTTTGTGCATATGAAAAAAGAAATATGTTTGGCTTGTTACCACTGCATGCTGACAGCTACTCAGCAGTGTAATGACCTATCGTGGAGTGTTTCCTCTTATTAACATAATACAACATATTACAATTCCTTGTCTATGTAAATGTTTTAATGCATTCTGGTTGACTAAAATATTCATGTCTAAGGTTACGACAATTAAAGCTGTTCACAACATTCCATGTTAATTGCTGTAGCATGGGAAACTAATGCTTCCAATTAGCCGGACCTCTGCATACATGATTATAGCACATGTCTGATCAAGGTTCAACACCCTGATCAATATTACTTCAACATCAGTAATTGCTGGGGAAAATGGGAAGGCTTATTACATATTTTCCTGTGTATGTGCATTAACTGTTCACTGCTGGGCTTCTACACCAGCTGTTCTACTACTGAAAAGCTACTGGTCTTATTTTTTTTCTCATTCAAGCCAATGAATCTTGGTACTATGAGGTTGACTTCTTTTTGCTTTGTGTACGCTTATGTTTGTATGCTGATATAAGATATTTACTCATACTCAAAATGAGTGTCCCCCCTCGCTCCCCCAATTAGCATGGTGGGAAGGAAATCTTGTCTTAAATTTGAGTACTAGCCTGGGATAAATGGAAGCTGAGCTCCGGCTTTGGTTCCAAGCTCAGAGCTAAAGATGGAGCTGTGTCACCACCTACCCCAGGCTGCCCTGGCTTGTTTGGTGGGAAAGTGAGCTCTCATCGGGCAGGAGCATGGGAGAGGCCACAAGGTGTGGATGTGCATGGGGCAGGGGTGGGGGAGAGAACCTGCAGTCTTCCCCCTCAGCCTGTGCTCCCCTCCTTCCTTACTTGCTTCTCCAGCTTCTGCTCTCTCCACCCCCAACCTGCCCCCATTTCTCTCTGATGTGGCTGGTCTGGGGCTGAGATAGGGTCACTACAGCTGCTGACTGCCCCAGAGCCAAAGCAAAGATGCAGCAGAAGGTAAGGGACAGGCACAAGTATAGGGAGGCAAAGGGTGGGGGGAAGTCTGCAGGGGGGAGCAGGAGAGGGCAGGTGGCGGGGATGAGCTGGGGGTAGTGGGAGCAAGCACAAGACATCAGGGGGCAAGGGGCAGGTGGCCAGGGGGCAGGCATAGAGGTGCAGGTGGAAGTGGGGTGCATGGCAAGGAGGTAAGTAGCCTCCTGGTGCATGGCAAACTGGCAGAGGGGTGGGACAGACTCGGGTATGAAAGGACTGAGAAGCAACGGGGATGGGAGGGGCTAGCTCTTTAGTTCCTGCTGCTGCTTTCCATACTACAGCAATTGGAAATGGCACAAATTAGAGATGACTTTCCACTAATTAGATTCTATACATGGAAAATTGTAACAATTTTATAACTTTCTATGTATACAAGCTAATGATTTGGGGTAGGCATCTGAAATTCAAAGTCATCTTGGTTTCGAGTAAATACTGTTTATGTAAAAGAGAGAAAATATTTTTAATCTACACACATGGTGCACCTTGGGCCATGAGACCTCTGTCTTGTCCAAGTGTCTTTGAACCATACTTCTGCTCATTTCTCTTTTTGCCTTTAAAGAAGACAGTACAATATAAAGGTATCTTAGGCTTTGTCTAAAAATAACTCCATCAAAATTTTGGCAGTCTGATAAAGAAATTAAACAATACACCCTTTACATATTTTAGCATAGAACAGACTACCAGCATAAAAAGTAAAATATGTTTTATTGAAATGCCACAGCATTTGTTCAGTTAAATATCTAGTGCTAGGCTAAGTATGAACCAATCAAATAATTTAGACCAGGGCTGTCCAAATTTGGTGTGTTTGGGGGCTGCACACTGTGCAGGCTGCATGCTGCGGGGGCTAGATGGTGGCACACAACCCTTGTGTTCCCTGCTGTGCTGTTTGCACTATAGAGGTTTAGAGAGCCCCAGACAGCAGGTGGTGTTGGTGGTGCTCCTTGGGCCCCCAGGTGTTCCACTGCTGTGCATTTGAAGGAGAGGCAGCTGCTAAGACCCATGGGCCACATGTTAACTGCTCACAGGTTGCCTGTGGCCCATGAACCACCTATTAGAGAGCCCTGATTCAGTTTAACAGTGTAAAAGTAAAATATGAATACATTTGTCTTTGCTATTCATAGATTTGTAGGAGGCGAGGTATAGCTATCTTCAGGAATATGTCACTTGTCTGAATTGAGTGAGGATCAGAGAATGTTCTGTTTTCAGATTTGCCAGTGTTTATTCGGCTTAACACTGAATTAAGCAGTAAAGTGAAAATCAGAGTGCAGGATGGAAAGAAATAAGTTCTTTCACTTCTGAACTGTGCTGCATTGCCAGGATGTGGTCTCCCTTTATCAACTTGGAACTGAAATCCAATGCTCAATCTAAGGTCAAATTAAAATGTAATACTAGGGTTGTTGAACATATTGTCCATGGGCAAGATATGACCTGGAGAGCCTCTATATATAGTTCATCAAGCTATTTATGGCTATTGGACAGCCATCAAGCTATTACCAGAAACTGGGTGACACGGCCTGCTGCAGAATTCTCTTCTAGTCATGGCCGTCACTGGTGAAGTTGGCTTGTTGGCATGGCTGCTTCTGCCTTTGTGACAGACCTGCTGCCACCAGACTCCATCTGCTGCCACCACAGTCACCACTGGCCATGGTGGCTGCCCCCAAGCTCCACAGTCCAAATCTGGCCTGGGGCCCCAGGTACATTTGACACCCTTGGTTTGTTTTATGCTTGATTCCATATTAGTCATTCCATATTAGGAAGCAGGAGCCTTCCACATGTTATGTTCAGTTGTGCAGCCTTAACTGTGCACCTTGGTGTTCAGGAACAGTTAGCATAGATACACCAAAAGCATTCCATGGCTGACCAATGTGATTTTCTTTTTATAATAAAGTGACAGGCTCAGTGGATGAAGAAGGAACAGTGGACATGATATACCTTGACTTCGTCAAGGCTTTTGATAAAAGTTTTCCATGATTGTCTTATTAGCAAGCTAGGGAAATATAGACTTGACAAAAGTACTGTAAGTTGGATGCAAAACTGGTTGGATGATCATACTAGTCAAGTAGTCCTCAACAGCTCAATGTCTGGTTGGAAGGAGTTATCAAAGTGGGATATCTCAGGGGTCTGTCTTGGGTCTGGTGTTATTCAACATCTTTATTAATTATTTGGATGATGGGATTGAGTTCATGCTTAGTGTGGGGTTGCTGGTACTCCAGAGGATAGGTCTAGGATCCAGAATAACCTGGACAGACTGTAGCAATGGTCAGCAATCAGTCAGATAAGATTCAACAAGAACAAGTGCAGAGTCCCACATTTGAGAGAGAGTAATTTAATGTACAAATATAGATGGGAATAACTGGTTACGCTGACTTGGAGATTACAGTAGTCCAGAAGATGAATACCACCAGTGTTGTCCTATTAGGGGGAAAAAAAGCCAACAATATCTTGGGCTGTCATTTGCAAATCAAGGAGAGGGATTCTTACACTAAATTATGCGCTGGTCAGGCCTTACCTGGCATATAGTACCCAGTTTTGGGTTCTGCACTTTGGAAAGAGTCCAGTGTTTGACAATAAAAATGATCAGGGGCCTGGAAGGCAAGACTTATGGGAAAGGATGAAAGAACAAAGCTTATTTAGTCTGGAGAAGAGAAGACTGAGAAGGGATTTGATGTCTTCAAATACTGGAATACTGGGGCAATTTAAAATGGAAATTAGGAGGAACTTCCTGACTATGAAGGTAGTCAGGCATTGGAATAGGCTAGAGAAATTGTGGAATTTCCATCTTTGGAAACTTTCAAGAACAGGTTAGACACTTGGCTGGGATGGCTAAGTCAGGGATGATCCTGTTTTGAGCAAGGGACTGGACTAGATGACCCTATGAGGTCCCTCCCAGCTCTACTTTTATATGATCCTATAACCATTTTCAGCAGCAGTCAAAAAGTGCTTTTATGTTCAGTGGGGTATAAAATATGAGCATAAGAACTGGATTAAACTAAACTTCTAAAATACTTTGGCAAGAGAGAACTGAAGTGTAAGTATAGTTTAAATATTTGCAGCAGAAAGACTATATCTTTTACAAATGCCAAAATGTAACAACTCCCCATCTTCCCCCGCCACCTTCCCCACTTCCTCTGATTTCTCCATCTTTCTGATAAACAATGCAGCTTGTTCAGAGGACATGAAGTGGAAGGAAACCATTGCAGTTCAGTGTTCTAGTATGTAAGTTTTTAATATTACCTCTATGTTCTAAGCCATTCATTGATAGGTCAGATTCACTGGATCTTTTACTTGAATGTATACTACTAACAAATATCCCCTTTCTTCCCTTTTGGCACCTGCATGCACATCTAAGATAGGTTATTTAACTCAAAGGATGACAAGGTTATTTCTGTCAGTCTCCTGTGGTGAATTTTTGTGTCCTCTCCCCCCCCCCCCCCCACCACCTCCCTCCCTTCTATGGGCAAAGCAAGCTTCAAATTAAGATAGGGTATGGGGTCCTATCACTTTTAAAGCTATAGGCCCCTCAATGGCAGCTTGTCTCTCTGCCCTTTGATTTAGTGAAACATCTTCTCCGGAGCACTTCTCTCTACATTTTTAGCTCACTTACCCTAAACTGAATCTAGCCCAAGGACAAAACTGATGGTTAGACTCTGTAAATCCAATTTCATTGAAGTGTGTATAGAACAAACTTATTTTTCCTCAGTTGTGCTGTAGCTGGTGTGAAAATTGGGCTGGATTCTTCAGAACAGCGTGTGTGGTGGGAGAATTCAGTTCTGATACTCTGATGGAACAAATCTGTTTAGATCATTGTCTACATTTTTTCATTTTTTTTATAATGACAACCCCCAGGAGTCATGAGGCATCTCAAATTGTGCTCTTTGCAGTGTTTTTAGTTAGTCTGATTCTGATTCAAACCTTAACAAAGTCTTTTTCCCTGTTATAAGTGCAAAAAACCCACAACAAAAAAAACAAAAACAAAACAGAATTGTGTGTTTCAGGTTAAGGCACTCAGGTGATCTGCCATTTTTCATATTTCAACTGTGCAGCAGTAAAACTATAATGAATTGAACCTGTTAAAACAACACTAGGAAATCAATAAAAAAGTAATATAAGCTAGTATGCTTTTTGTCAGACATTTCCTTTGAGCCAGAATGCTACCATCATAGCTAACCATAGAGCCAGAGCCAGATTAACACCCAGGCCAGGGGTCGCTGGATGCTTGGGTTTCCTTGGGAAAGGGCAGGTTTCTCTTTGCAGGTGGGCAGCATTCTAGCTTGCAAGGGGTCCTGCTTAGGGCTGCCACGTGCAAAATGCAGGGGGTGCTGCATGCATGTACATGGCCAGGAAAACAGGAAGGCATCATGGAGAGCAACTATCGAGGGGATTCCCTCCCGCCCCCCCTGCCCCCACCAGAGGGAGGGAGCAAAGCAACGGGTGGGGCTGGGGCTAGGGGGTGCTGCTCAGCCAGGGCGGTGCATGGGATCTGGGGCTCGGGTGGGAAGAGGGACAGAGCCACAGACAGTTTGTTCAGGGGGTGGGGGGAAGAAGGGGCAGCTCTCTGGTGCTGCGTGCACCCTCTGGTGTGCTCCCCAGATTTATGCATGGGGCAGGTGTGGGTTGCTTGCTGCAAGCTTGGGGCTCTCCACTCCGCTGCCTTCCCCTTTGGAGTCCCATGCTGGCCATGAGCCCCCTGCCCACCCAGCAGCAGTGGAGGCAGTGAATTGTGCCCCTGCTGCCAGGTGGGAAGGGGCAATCAGCCAGCACAAGGCTCCTGGGGCAAAGGCAGCAGGGTGGAGAGCCCTGAGCCTGCAGCAGACAGCCTGCATCTGCCCTCACCGGGCTTGGCTAAGCTCTGGCCATAGCAGGGGTGGAGGGGAGGTGGGGAGCAGGGAGGAGAGGCAGACATGTGCCACCACACCCCCAGCCTGGCCGGGTCCATTCAGCCTCCCCCACGGGGCATGGAGGTGTACCCTGCCCTTTGCAGCAGGAGGAGAAGGGACCCCTCTCCCCACTGGAGTCCAGCTCTGGGGATCTGGGACCCAGCTATGGGGGAGGAGTCGCATGACACATTCATGTTTATAATGGGGTGTGGGGGGCTCTGATTTTCTGTTTGGCCAGGACCCCAATAAATCTTATTCTGCCACTACCTAGAGCAGAAACTGGGGACTAAGTTGCAATGTAAGTAAACAGACTTATGATATGTTCAGATAGGTCTTTCTGGGAAACAAAAGGACAGGGCCTCCTTAATTTTAGAGGAAGATGTGTGACATTATGGAGTAGAAGACAAGAGTTGGGACATCTGCTTTCTGTTCTTGGTTCAGCCACAAACTACCCTGGAATCTGAGGGGAAACAACTGTTGATGGTGTACCTCAGTTTCTGCACTCATAACATAGGGATGATGATGATGGTGAGGCTTAATCATATTAGTAAAATGCTTTAGTTTGAAATGCACTATGAAAAAACAAAATATCAGGTCAAGAAGGACACACCCCCACTGACCCTATCAATTTTAAGTCAGTGGCACAAATATCACCAGTAAGGCTCCATTGTGCAAAGAAATGCTTAACCTTCAGGGAGAAGGGATATAGACTCTAAAGCAGTTACACTAAGACTTGTATTGTGAGGTAAGAGAAAGATCTATGGACAACCAGACAGGACCAGGTCATACCAGCAGAGCAGCAATTACTTAATAAATGTGTCTTGCTTATCCAAGGAGATGGATTAGCTATCGAGCCATTTGAAATGCCATCACTACTCTAGAGGAGATAGGAATTAAAAATGCCTGCTCATTTATTTAAAGGTGCCTAAAAAGATAAGCACCTGTGTGTGTGTCTGCAACAGTTTGGGGAACTGAACATATTGGCCACATGGCATATTATATTGAGGCCACTTACAATTATTTTTTATCAAATTGAAGTGTTGTGGAAAATGGTTATATATTGCTCTAACAGTTAATATTATTATCCTGAATAAATAGTTACATCATAACTATGTACCATATATTTTCATATGAGGATTCATCATATTTTACACTTGCCTGCAGGCAATACCATGTGTATATTACATCTATTCTCTGTATGCTGTGATGGGAGAAATAGAGACCCAAATTGTTTTCTGGTGCACACATGCTGAGGTCTTTGAATTAAAATTAGCATAGAATTTGTAGATAGAAAATATACAATTTGGATAAAAACTTCTTTCATACAAAAATCTAGCATTTAATGAACTTAATTTGAAGCAACTGAACACTAAAAAAACAGAAATAAGTAGATAAGGTTGAAAGCTCAATCTTCTCTGCCTCTTATTATTCTGCTGTAAAAGGTGGTTTGTTATTGTTATTTGTCAAGTAATACAAACCAGTGATACAAAACCAGAATATGTTATATGCCAACTTCTATGGAAGCTGTTGCAGTATAGTATGTACAGCATTCATAGTTGATTCAGTTTTTAAGCCTCACTAAGGTGCATAAACAAGCCAGATTTAAATAATGCTGATTTTTCTATGGCTCTTAAAAATCTTTTAGTCAGGCTTTCAGTTGGTTCTTTTCCATTCTTGATATAACTTAGGAGTTCTATGTTTTTTCTCTTACTAGAGTTAAACATGTCCTCCCCAGTCCTTGCCACTGTAAGCAAATACTAGGGATACCTGTGAATCCTCTTTTACAATATGTTTGTGGTAACTTGCCATCAGTGGGATGCTCTATACATTCCCACTAAAAAAGAGAGAGACTAAAATATCAGGAAATATTGGCTTTCCTTGTCTGCCTACCCTGAAATGCTCATTTAGTTAAAGTGGGGATAGGGCAGGGAGTATATGGTTCTAGATTTTGTTAATGGAATATGAGTTTTCCACTTCTTGGTCCTGAGTCTCAAGTCCTATCATAGCCCAATAGATAGAGCCAATGCAAGGTTCACTTTGTATCACAAGTCCAGTGAAACCATTTAAAAATCATTTTAAATCGAAAGTGTATTTTTCTGGGAGAGTACTATATAACAATTTATTTTTCTGACCCAGTAACATATTAATATGCCAGAAATTCGTGTCCTCTGTTTGACTGTGGATCTGGTAAGTCAAAAACAGAACTAGCAATGCAAGCTTTCCTCCTGTGTTTCTCCAATGCTGCAAAACTACTGCATCTGGATTTACTGCAGAACAAATATGGCAGGGAAAAGTTGGGAGAGGTTCATCTCTAGTTTATTGCTACAAAGCTTTTCACCGGTGCATTTTCTGTGCTTACATTTTGTCCAAAAGATGAGAGCTACCACTCCTAGAAGAAGTGAATCTGTGAATGAGAGGAAAATAGAGGAACAACATTTGCTTTCATGCTCTTCTCTGCTGGAATGAAAGAAGCCCAGCTGCTGTTAGACAACAAAACTGAGGTGTGGACCAGGTCACATACTGAGAATAATTAGGAGGACATGGATCTCATAATTACCGCAAGGCATTATTCAAACCATTGTATAGCAACTGCTGTGCCCTCTGGTCACCACAAATGCAAAATGACCTAGTTTTAAAGCTACAACTACAGGACAAAAGTGATATGATAAATTCCTTCAAGCAAAGTTGTCAAGCCCTCCTTTCTGCCTTTCTATCTGACCCAAATAATGTCTCCTAATAATCCATGAAACAAATCCAGTGAATTGGCTCCTATCTAACCACGAGTCTACCTCCTTTCTGTGACACTTTTTCCATTTGAAATGCATCAGACTTTTTTTTGTATGTGTGGTCCCATCTCTTCTGAGTAATTAAATGGGTGTATGCTGAGGAGTGGGAAGGGGAAGATGGCAAAAATATATTCAAGTGTTCTTCACTTCCTCACCAACCAGAGGAAGAGGAGTTATTAATAATTAGGGCTGTGCGAGGCAAGCTGTATTTGATTCAGATCTGGATTTGGCCTGATTCGGGAGACAGTGATTTGATTTGCTAATTCGCATCAGTGTCCCGATTTTGATTTGGCTGAACCTAAATCTGAAGAATCAATTCTGATTCAGTGATTCAGCCATAGACACAGCTTTATTTGTTTTTTCTATGTACCTCGAGGTACCAGGTGCAGCTCATGAACACTGAGATGGTAGGGCAGATGGAGCGTTCCATGGGAGTCCAGAGGGGTCCCCCACACACTTGGCAGCAGACCCCCTGTGCCTCTCCAGCTCAATGATTGGCCGTGGGGGGAACCTGGGTGCCCCCCTGACCCAGGAGGCACCAGTTGCCAAGCTAGGGGGCCGGGAGGAGGTCCCCCGCATGCTCTGTGGCAGACCTGGAAGTGGACTGCAAGTATTTCTGGTCCACTTCCAGGTTTGCCACTGAATATGCGGGGGACCCCCCCCCCACACTCCCATAGGATACTCCATCCATCCCACCATCTCAGCATTCACGAGCCGCGCCTGGTATCTTGAGGTATGTAGAAAAAACATATAAAGCTGTGTCTATGGCCATATCATCAAATCTCTCCGAATTGATTTGGAGAAATTAAAGGGTCTCCTGATTTGATTGGGAGATTTGGCTGCGAATCAGGCTGAATCTCCTTTGAATCAAATTGGCAATTGAAGCTTTGTACAGCCCTAGTAACGATGGCAATTCTGAGTGTATCTTTGGATAAATGTAAAGTCCCAGTTGAGCCCAGATCCAGGTTACTGTTTAACCACAACTGAAGGATAAGTCTGAAGGCCAAGTTGAGAGGCTAAAGGACCTGCTGCATATCAGTGAGAAGCTAAGCACCTACTGTGTGTTAATGCTACCTTATTTTAGACTCTATCGCACATCTTTAGACATCCTACCCCTTGCCTTCTCCTCCCCTCCCACCCCCACTTTCAAATCAGTAGGAATTGGGCACCTTAATGCCTTCTCAAGATCTGGGCCTAATGCCTTGCAACTTATCTGGTTGAGCTATGCATTTGAGTCAGGGGACAAAGCAGGATTGAACCAGGTCATAGAATTGGTTCATGGGTTGGTTAACTGGTGGTCAGTTGTGGAGGACATTTAATATGTGATGTTTTAGCAAATAGATTTCAGTTGGATCTTCAGAACAATCTGAACAAACACCTAGGAATGCTCACTGTGCTGCGTAATTCACTGCCATCCATTTCCTATACACAAAATTCCAAAACTTTACCTTAACTCGAACTGATTTTCCTTCTGAGAAAAGAGAAACCAAGCAAGAAAAAAAATTATATCAAGTTCCACTGCAGGGAGAATAAGCTTGTAAAAATAAAGCTGTAACAGATAACTTACCATAAGTACAATATATTCCAAACAGAATTGTGAGAATTTGGGTTTGTCTATGTATAACTTAATCTACCCCATGTGCCCTCTAAGCTTCTTGTAGTACACTCCAGAACAGAGCTAGAAGCCTTTTGTTCAGTGAGCCTTGCTCACCTCTATAAATGTCTCATTTGAAATTAACACAATCCATGGGATACACTTCCTAAAGTTAGACAACACTATTACGCTATCAGGATGCTACTCTAGCTTGTATACGGTGACAGATATCAAAGTGAACAGTACTTTACAAAGGGAATATGGGTGGTGCAGGTCACAATACTGAGACCCCTGCTTCATTCAGGACAGTTGGTGCTCACCAACAAAATAGGACTGGTGAATAAGGACTGTTGCCTCATTTGTTAGATAATTTGAAAGGGGGTGATGAATGAAGACATGGAAGAATAGTTTTACGGCTAAGGGAGCTGAATGCTGTTCCAGAGCTTTGTGTCTGTCATAAAATTTGTATACAATGCTTCAGCAAGCATCCTAAATCAAACTATCTTAGTTGTTGGGTGTTCAGCTTGAGACACCAGCTTCTATTTCAATATAGTGCTGGGTACCTACAGCACTCTAGCAGGATCTGAAATCAACAGGAACTAAGCTTTGGAAAGTTACAGCCCCCTGAAAAATCATGCCATAGTTGTCTCAGACTTGACACCTAAAGTTAGTGTACACTTTTGATATCGATCTTTACGTGTCTCAGTCCCCCCGTGCAAAAGAGACTGATTCTCCTACGTCACACAATAGTTGTGTTTGTGAGCATAAGTTGTCTGTAAACTGCTTGTATATCAGTGTTGAGTATCACAGAAGAATGTTTTCAGAGTAGAATTTAAAATGTATGCTGCATATAACACATGAGTTCACACTGAGTACTTAGGATAAAATAAAAATATTGGATATCTGTTAAATGATCACTATCCATTCTGCCCACTACATGAGGTCCTCTAGTCTAGAAAATAGAATATATGATCATGTGATTAAATGCTGTCATAGTGCATACACCTTTTGGGCAGGAAGAGAGGCTGAATTAAGGGTACACAAGCAATTGTAATGTTGTTGTTTCCAAACTTTTATGTCCCTAACTGAGTGATTGTTTAGTAAATCCGTTTTTATTGTATATGGATACAGAGTGCCTTTCCATAAACCCTTTAATGCCTCCTAATCTATTTTTTAAGGGGCTGGTCCAATTTGTCCATTCCTGTAGTCTCCTGATGCTTTACTGAAAAATCATGAAAGCTGAAGTTTAATCAGAGAGGTTTTTCCTTTGCTCATTGTAGTAGATAGCAGATGTACCACTTGGATTAATTGCATCTATATATGTTTTTCCTAGTCCCACAACCATTTATAAATTTATGCTAGTTTCCTTAAGTCTCTTTAAATTCAAATCATTTCCTTCTCCAGCAAAAAAAAATACAGCAGCATTACATATTGTTTTCCCTTTTTTAATGTGTATTTTGGTTCTTTCTGTGAAGCTATTATGCTGTTTAATAGAGAACCTTAGCATTAGCCTTGTTTAGATTTATTTGAAGAGTTCAAGGTGGTTTTGCATGGTGGCATGTTCTCCAATATTCTGAGAGTGGGCAGAGTGCACCAAAGGAGGAAAATGCTGCCTGGCTGCTACTTTGTTCTGTTCTATCTCTAATACAAAGGTTGTAGCTTCTAATTTAGTACCAGGCTGAAGGCCTGAACACACAAACCGTTAATGCTGGTGTAGCTTCACTCAGATTTGGAGTGGTCACTTGACTTATTATCTGTACTGCAGTAGGTAACATTATACTGAACTGCCACAAGGACAGTGTTTTTTTTTTTATTTATTTATTTATTTTTTTTCAACCAGGATGTCACTGGAAGATCCTTTTAATAGTGCTGTGGGGTGCTACACAACATTACAATCTACATTAGAGGGGTGCCATGCAAGATTACAATCTACGTTGGAACCTAACAGGAATATGAGCTTCTCACATGAATGCTACACACTATTCACAAGATACAGAAATAGAATGTATTTCAAATAGAAATCCATAATGTCAAAAGTATTTTGACCTGTTGTGGTTTTTTCCGAGTTTTCTTGAAACAGAATTGCTCTATTATTTTTTCATGATCAAAAAATAAGTGAAAACCAAGAGATGACATTTTCTGAGAGGTGCCTTGAGTTTAGCAAGGATTGCCTTAAATCTAAAAAGTTTGAGAACCACTGTACTTGACAGTAGGTAAAATAGCCTTTTTTGCATTGAGCAAATGTCTATGCTGGGTAAATGTGAATACATGATGCCACTCCTGCTATAACTAACCTGTTTGGGGTGCTGGGGTGGGGAACTGGGCTAGGGGGTTACACTGTGTGTTTGCTCTTCTTCTAGGTACATGTAGCTGTCATGCATCTAGGTCCAAAGAGAGGTCTGCTACTGGTATGCTGTAAGGAGTAATTGAGCTCATGTAAACATGACTATAACTAGATATGTCTTTCTCCATCAACCTGCTTTATATCTAACTTCTGGGAGCACAAAATGCATATAGCGAATGTACCTGTCACTCTGAACAAATAGAAACAATTCTAGCTGTAGCAGATGCCATTAAAATGTTGGCATTGTACCAGTGGAAAATAATTGACATTACAGAATTATTTATGCATTTCCAGTTTTCCAGGTATTTGCAACAGTTGGGGGAACACTGGTAATCCTGTGGTACAACCAATTATGTTCTGATGGAAAATGCAACATATTAGGAGTAAATCCTGCAGCTGAAGACTTAAAATAATGTATACATATTTTAAACTCTCATTTTTTTTTTCCTGGGTTTTCTGTTACTTTTAGGTCCCTGCTACATATTACATTTAAGACATGATTTACCTGTTAAGCACATCTTAAGCTGTGATCTGGTCACTTGTTCGTTCAGTTAATGGTATGATAAAATGAGGAATAAGCCACAAAGTTGTTCAACAAAAAATGTATAATAATGTTGTGGCTAGCATGCCATTAATTGAACATGTGGCCAGGAGCCCCATCAACTGATTAGGTTTCTAGCTGTGGGGGTACACTATGTGATTATGTGGCTGGGAGGCTGTGGCTGACCTGGGCTCCTAGCCATGGGAACTTACTATTTGCTGGTTCATGGGGAGTCTGGGATAATTATTCCAGGCTCCCCCTGCATCAGCAATAAGGTGTGATAGGATCTGATGTGTAATCCCACAATTACACCTCCTTTCATGCACATGTGGTATAGCAGGAAGTGCAATTGCATGAATTGGATCCCATTGTGCCTTTATCTGCAAGTCTGGCAGGAGCCTTACATGAATAAAAATCTACCCTTATAGAAAAGTTCAATTCAAATTTAGTGGGTATTAAAATATTGGAATTTTTTTTTAGATATTCTTTAGCCAGATTTTTTTGAAATATTATTTTTAAAAACAGAAAGAAACAAAGAACATAGAGTTTAGGAATTAGAATTTTCTAATCTATTTTCTAATTGAAATTAATTATATAATTTAGGAATTCATTTTTATACAGTTCTATGAACTCTAATATACAATACTCAGTGGCTTTAAACTGTGTTAACTAGCATACAAATTATGGAGAAATAAATCTCTTACATTGTAAATGTTTTCTTTTCTTTTTCATACAACATCTTGTTTAAATCTCCTTTAAAAATGTCCCTGTAAATATTAATAAAATGTACCTATACCTATTAATCTATAAGGTAGGGATTTCTTAGTGTAATATCTTTTACTGGACCAACTGTACAGCTGGGATTGAGTTAGACAAGCTTTCAAATGTAAGACATTCTTTTTCAGCTCTGATGAGTTAAAGCCAGCACAGAGTAGTAGATAACAGATTGAAGAAGGCAGGGAGAAATTCCCAAGGGTAATAGACAAACAGTTTGCAGAAGAAAAGAATCTGATTCCTGGGAGATCAAGGCCTATCTAAAGGAAAAAGGGTCATTTTCACCTTTTATGTTTGGGAAGAATTTAGGAATCTGGTAGGATATAACATGCCACAAAACCAATATCAGGGTTAAGTCCTTGGTCCTTAAGTGTCCAGACAACTTAATTTTTTTGTTCCCAAGTTTGCCTTTTAAAGCTGTTAGGTAGATTTTCCTTGAGGGCATTTGGTGCACTGGATCATATATCATTTTTTGGGAAGGTATGTGTAGGAACTATGGATTTCGTTTCATTTTATGGAGGATGTTGACTGTAGTAGCAGTGGAAATGTGTTGAGCGGCTAAGCATTTCTTGCTAAGGCAAGGTTGTCTCTCATTTGATGTCTGTTGAGCACTGGAGGTTGTGATGAGTTGGGAATGATTAGAAGGCTATTTGAAAACTAGGAGCACAGGGGTTAGGAATATTTCTTTCAAGGTCAGATCTTTGTTGAGTATAGGTTGTAGCTGATTGATTCCTCTGATTGGTTCCAATGTGTGGTAGTAGATGACCACTAGGGGTGTGCAGTCAATGTGGGGTTTCTTTTCGTATTGTAGCAGGTTACCGTTGGATATTTGGATAGTTCTTTCAAATGTACAGTTTATTTCTGTAAGTTGGAGTTGTCATTGTCATAGTCTAATGTCTTATCACTATATTCAAATCTGAGTCCAAAAAATGGGCATGCATTATTGCTCAATCTGTAGCCTTAACAAGCTCCTACGTAGTGTTTAATTTGTAGCTTTAGTGAGATCCTCTCCTGGATTGTCTTTTTGTATAATGGAAGATTTTAGTGTGGACAGCTGGGCATCATGAGTGTTCTCAACAGTTGCAATAGTATCTGGGGGCCTAACTTTAGCTTTTTTTCGGTGTGCTTGGGATGACTGTTGATCTTGTAGATGTAAGTATCCATGGACTTTTTTTGTATATGGTGGTTTGTGGGGTGCCATCCTGGATATGGATTGTGATATTTAGAAAGTTGATATTAGTGTAGGGGTATTTTAGATGAAGTGTGACTGAAGGGTGACAGTTGTTAAACTCATGGTAGAAGCCATTGAGTTCAGGTATTCAGCCTAGATGGTGAAAATACCATCTATACAATGTATGTATAGTGCAGTTTTGATGATGCAGTTTTCTAGAAACATTTTCCTTGAGGTTACTCATGAAGAGGTTGGCATATTGAGGTGGCATTTTTGTGTTCATAGCGGTGTCTATGGTTTGGAGGAAGTGATGACTGTTGAAAGTGAAGCTGTTCTGAGTGAGGATAAAGTTGATGATCTCTGCCACATCTTGCAAATCTGAGTGTACTCCATGTTCTTTTAGGTATGCCAGCCTTCATGGTGTGGGATGTTAACGTACAGTGTGGTGGCATCCATGATTGCAAGGTATGGCCCTCTCAGGGAGGGGATTGATATTCTGGATTCTGTTGAGGAAGTCTATGGTGTCTTGTAGAAAACTTGTTTTTTGAGTGACTAAATGGCTTTAGTATACTTTCTATGAATCCTGATATCTCTTCAGTGAGGGCACCAAAGTTGGATATGATGGGTCTGCTAGGGTTACCTTGTTTGTGATCTTATCTTCCTGATCAGGCAAATTAGGCATAGTAACTGCCAGAGGAGCACTTGCTTGTGCACCGCCCCCCCGGCCTTCTGTAGCCACTCTGAGTGTTTCCTTTAGCCAGCTCAGGTGTACAATACAAAAGGAAGGACTCCTCTCAGCAGTTCAGGGGCCACTTGACCCACTGGCAGCTTGCCCCCTGGCCACAGGAGATGTTGACAGACTCTGCAAAAAAGAAAAGGAACAGGTCCACTGCCACTTCTGCCTTCAGCCCAGCTCTCCCAAGGTGTGGAAGGGAGTAGAGCTGTCAAACGCTGCAATGTTACAGATAGCTAGGTTGCAAACTAAACTACATGTGGATGTGCTTTAGTTTGCAATATGCAAACTCATTTAAATTGTAAAAAAAACCCAAAAAACAAAAACCTTGCATGCGTAAAGCGTGATGCAGTTAAACTACAAGAATCCACATTTCGTCAGATGTACAAGCATCCCTTTGTTTTAGAGCTCAGGACATCTTGAGTCAGCCTGGCAGCTCTCATTAGGTTTCCTGCTCAGGAGTTCTTATCCCTTCAGCTTGCAGGGCAAGACTGATTACCTCTTCTCAGGCCTTGGCTTTATGTGCTTCCTAAGCCCTGCCTATCCAGTCACTTGACTCTGGAGACACTTGCAGGTGTTCCCCTCCTGTTCCCCATGACCCTGCTGCTCTTCCCTATGAGGCCATAACTCAGCAGACTGCAGCCCTCTGCTCCTGGGCTGTCTCCCTGTCCACCTCAGCACAGTTTGCTGCTCTCTCTCTCTACTCTCTGTGTGTGTTGCCTTCCCTAGGAGGACCTCTAGCTGGATCTAGCAGTCTGTCTGCTTGCTGGCAACAATTTCATTAGCAGCTAGCTTGCTTCTAAACTGCCAGCCCTCCCTGATCTAGCTCAGTCTGCTCTTAATTTCCTCTTAAAGTAACACAAGCCTCCTGGCTTCCTGTCACACAAGGTCTTAGCCTAAGAACCAATTAAAAATGAATTTTCAGTGAAATTAACATATTTATTTTTGTCATAGCTTGAGCAAAACAAAGAAATGGATTTTGTTTGTTAAATTTGGGCGCTTTGAACCCTTGAGTAAAAACAGAATTAGTTTCAGGAAATATAATTTTGTGAGAGTTTGGTCCCTGACGTGTGCTAAGCACTGTTAGTATATCAAATCCAGTATAAAGAGGGTATGGAAAGGGCTGAGCTAGCCCTTTTCAAGTTAAGAAAGCAGCTACTTTGTATGCACATGTTGTTTTTGCAGAGGTGAACTTTCCTAGACCTTCAAAAATCTTTTTTTTTTTTTTTAAATAATCAAATGGAATAATGTGTCTTGAACGAATAGTTTGACTTCAATAGCTGGTAGCCATACCACTGTGCTGTATTTCCATAAAGTCTTGTAAGCTAAGCAGAATATGGCTAAGTTAGTAGAAAATAGTATGTATTGTATGGCAGAGCAGGGAAGCCTATATTTTTCACAGGATTAAGCAAGGTATTATGACTACATAGTGCTTGGAAAAAAGTATTAAAGAAAGTGGTTGTTTTCACGTAAGTTTTCTAAAGTAATGGAGTGTGGACAAATAAGTGATAGGCTGGTGTAGGTGGAAGGAGTTGTACCAGACAAGTGAAGAGAGGCAAAGAGTAGACTGACAGATAAAAAGAGGAAATGGAAGAATAAGTATAGACAAGGCATCCAAGAGAGGTTGGGGTAAGCGTGTGAAAACATTTTTTTTTTTTTTAAAGTAGTGGTGGGGCGGTAAATTTTGAGATAGGAAATGAGATGGGATATATTGATGGAAGCAGCATTAATAGTAACAAACTTCTGTTGTGCAGGTACTTGTCCTGATAATTGGACCAAAGACAGCCTCCTTTCTCTGAGATAAGACTATGCAGGTTCAGTGCTAAATGTCATTTGCAATGAGAGGCAAAATTGATGAGCTGATATGATGAGTGTCAAAACTCTTGATACTAGACTGGGAAAGTTTGGCAACCATTGAACCTGCCAGATCATGATGTATGCATGAGAGGTCACCTACACCTTCAATGCATATGCTTAGGCAGGAGGGTTTTTTTGGAGGAGTAGGGGCTGCCCAGAGCTTCCATCCCCACCTTAGACTACTAAGACAGAATCCAGAGCCCAGACATTTGGTGTCTCTATGTCTGTAATTGTATAAATGTCCAGTAATTGAACCTGGATTTCCTGCGTGGCAGATGAGGATTCTACCACTGAACGACAGGGGACTCCTAGACTGGGAATAAATTTCAGCTAAATCTCTAATTGGGTGAAAAGCAACAATTGAAAAAACAACTCATTTTGCTTTCATTTATTTGTCCATATAAAAATTGTTCATTTTGTTTCAGAATTCTTAAATGAAACAATTTGATTTTTTTTCTATTCAAAGTAACTTTATTCAATTCAAAATAGTTCTAGTCCTGACTCCCCTAATGACTATAGTGATGACCTTGAATCTGTTCTCAGTTCAGTACCTCAATTTTCCATTCTACAAAATGGGTCTACAAAGGGTCCCCCCAGTTAGGTGTCCACAGTGCTCTCAAATGGCATAAGATCTTTTAGGCATATTCCCAAAAATACATTAAATGTATTTTTATTTTGGGGAGTCTTTTTCTTAATCTTATCCTTTATGTTCACCGGACTAACAAAAACTTCAGGATACATTCAATACCAGTCGAACAGTTAACTTTTTACACATTTGAGTTCCTTCTCCCCGACCCCTCCCCTCCCCTTTTTCCACTGGGTATTTGAATTCATGGGCCACATATGAATACATCTGCATATTTATGCAAGTTTTATGTTAGTTTCCTCTGACCCTTTTTCTTTATACAGACCCCCCTCCCCACCCCCAAAAATAAATTTTGTAGCCATGCACCCATTCTGTCAGAGTGGAGCTCTGTACTAGCATGGAGGGAAGTGATATGGCATAACTTATGTTAATGTGTTGTAAACAGCAGGCCTTGGGCTTCTCTAGTAGGGTCTTTGAAAGGCCATGCATGTTACCAGTGCTGCTGGGTTTTGATATGCTTCTCTGGTTTATCTTCTCATAAATATTTATATCCATTCACACTTGAATAGTTCAGAAGTCCTTCCAAGCAAGTTTCTTTGCCTTTTCACTGTAGCCTAAAGGTAATCCCCCCGCCCCTTGCATTATAAAGGGAGGGAGACTCCAGAAATGGGAACCACGGAGGGACTGGTCTGTAGCTATGTGTTGACATTGGACCTGACCTGCTTTTGCTTTCTTACATTGTCTATTTCCAGGAAGAAGCAGGTTTCGACATGTAATTAAATTCAGATTCAGATTGATTTCCATTAAATGAAAATATTACTTGACCTCCCTGGCCCTGACAGCCCTTTCATTCTTTTTCTCCTGCAGCTAAGTATTATACACCAAATCTGTGTATCACATTTTCTTGGCTGTCCACTGCAGCATTCTGCATAGTTTCTATTCTTCCTCCTTCTTTTCCTGTATTTTCTCTTCCCATGTCTTCTATTCTTTCTAGTAGGGAGAAATGTCCTTGATGATGGGTATTGATCTTGATTCCATAGTCACTACTAAGGTAAGATCTGATTTAGCTGCAGTCAATAGTACAAAAAGTAGAGACTTGGGTGGCAAAAATGTCATTGATGTTACAGACACGTTGCACTGTTTTTAAATGTATACAAACATGTAACTTTGGTGCTAAATCAAATAAAGCTATTAATCAAACATATAATTTTTATGCAGATTGCAGGTGAGCTGGTTGCATTTTTATATTAGATAAAAGTCTAAGGATGTAAAAATTGACCAAAAACCAAAAGATATTAAATCTGGCAATTGGCTAACATATGTTGAGCAAGCTAGGGCTTCTGATGCAAAATTCTAAGTTCAGAAATGTTTGTATTCAAGGTTTCAGCTCCAGCCCACATGGCCTTGTATGGATCTGCTCTGAAATTGATTTTTAGAAAAACGTGCCTCCTCTCTCGTACTTCTTGGAAGTGCAGTTGCACAATTGGAGGCGTAAATTCTCAGAACCATCTCCTGCAACAACAGATGTATATGCAGACTGTTACTAAAACTTAAAAATGTAGTCTGTCCAGTTTCAGAAGTGTTTATTCCAGGGGGTGCTCTCCTATATCTATTACATGCTTCAGTTCCTTAACTCCTCAGTCTTGGAGTAGGGACTCTTTCGAGTAACATGATGGTAGAATGCTGCACTGCCACACAGTCAGAAATTTCAGATACATATTAAGATTTAATATGAAAAAAAAATGTTGGGGCACTTGAATCCATAAGCCCAAATGAATCTCTCAATTGCTAATGATTCAGTGTACTGGCATTTATGAATGCCAAGAAGTCATTTATTCTTAGTACCCTGAAGAGGTCCCTATAGGAGGAGAGATCATTCCTACACCTAGGCTGTTTAGGAGTACGAGCTGTAGATACTCTTTCCCTCTCCTCCACTCCCCTTCTACATCTTTGCATACTTAGGAGGGAAAAAGATCAATATGCCCTGTTCCCACTCCTCAAAGTCTTGCTGTTATGAAATAAAAGACAAAGGACAAAACACTCTTCATAAGCCAGTGACCTGTCAATCAGGATGCCAAACAGATGTGGGGACCCAGGTTCAAGTTTGTAGTTCTTCCATTTTCCCTTCTCCAAAGTGAGTGGCCTTCCTGCCAGGCCACTGGCTGTGAAGTGATTGTTTCTCGTGTTTCATACTCTCAGACAGAACTTTTTATAATGACCTGATGTAGAACAGGAGCATTTTTTTCCAGTCTTAACAAGAATTGTAAGGAGAACAGATTTCTGCCCTCTAATCTGTATAGCTGGTGTCTGTCTTTAGTCCTAGTATTTGATCTGCCCTTTTCAATTTCAGGGCCGCTTCATTTTCTGCAACAGCGGCTAGTTATCTTGTGCTACCCAGTTCAGGCTTCCACTTTGCATTTGCATTTTCCTCTGCTTTTTGAGATGTGGTGAACAGTAGCAGAACCATGTACTATTATTTCCACCTGAACAACAGCCTAGAGACACAGTAACAATGTCATGCCACTGAGCAGTCTGAGAATTGGAATATCTACCCCTAACATATAGATGTGTCACAACAATGTTCATGTTACAGATTGCACTTCTTTGGGATTGTCTTGAACATACCAAGGTGCTAAATACCATTCTCAAGGCATCAATATGCACTTGTGAATTCAGAGTAATTAATTATTAAACCTATCTAAATAATAGCAATGTGTATTTATGAGGTTCTTTGGTTAAGTGCCACAGGGCCTTTAGGTCTAATGCTAGACTTGAGAACAAGAACAGCAGATCATAAAAGGTATGGATAACTAAGAGAGAATATGAGGCATCAAAAGAGTAGGCTGCCACCCTTTTGGAGGTGCAGTTTCCTTGGCAATGTAGACACTAGTCCGACTTAAATTTTGACTTATTTTTCATTTACTACTTCCCCCTTTCATTTCTATATATGGAACTGGCATAAAATGGTACAGAATCATAGTGTTAGAAGGGATTTCGAGGGTCATCTAGTTCAATCCCTTACAAAGTGAAGGACTCATTATTCTTAAATCAACTCAATCTCATGTATCCAGTATTGTCTTGAAAGCCTCTCAAAACCATGATTAAATAAGTTTAACCTACATATTTTTAAATAGATATACTTTCTTTTGTGATAGCAGATTGTCTTGACAAGCCTTGCATGGCGCTGAGATGCCAGGAAATGCAAGGCTCCTAATAAGTCAGGCACATTAAAGATGGAAGGGAGAGAGCAGAAATCCTACTTTGAGGACCTGAGGAATTGGAAAGCAGTTCTGGATATTAATGCTTTGTTTCTGATATTTGTTGCTCAGTGGTTTTTGTGGCTCAGGAGAGCTGAATTCTGTTTTCCAATGTGACTGAATGGAATCCTACCACGAGCTGTCCTTTGTACAGGAATGAGTCGATCAAAAATCCCAGGTTTCTTTGTGTAAAATACTCTTTATGTACCTTTCACTGCTTTTCCTTGATACTTCTATTTTCTTTGTTCTAGAATTTGGCCCATTTGGTATGGCAATGTCTATTGTTTCAATATTTTCCTTTGGAGTCAAGTGTTCCAGCTCCATATGGGAAATACTTGCAACTGTACAAAAAACCAGTGAGCCTGATCTCATAGTCCATACCATAAAATGCTTAAGGGCTAAGCAACAAAAATCCAAGGGTGGGTTGGTAAAGAGAAAACAAGTTCTACCTTCTGGTTTTGCTTCATTTATTGTACGAAGCCTTCTTTTGGATGACATGATTTTACACAATTATGTACAGAAGGATGAAACTGATGGTTCTTCAGGCTTGAAGTAACATCTGGTATTTTGAATGACTGCTTGCAAAATGAAACCAGTATCTGGTATGTAGATTTATCTCTCTCAAGCTGAGATTAAGTCTGTATAGCATTGCAGCTGCAGATTTGCTTGTTGCAAAAAGCCACGTAAATTCTTCTCAGCAGCAGGTCTTGTACAGCTGAAAGAACCCCAAGTCCACACTTTATTTTAAGAACTGTATCGATTGCATTGATTAGTATGCATATGATATTGAAAATGATTGAGGGTACGTACAAGCATTCCATTTAGAATGACCTAACCAGAATTAGATTGATCTAAATGCCCATTTACATTAGTGTTTAAATCAGCCAAAATGTGGAACTCTTCATTTATGATGGTTAACCTCAGGAGGTGCACTTAGATCAAGAATGGGCTAACCCTATTTAGAGAACACCTGCACGCATTTGCAACATCTCCAGTCTGAGAGAGCCCATCCACTTGTCCCAGACCCGAGGCTATGCTGTTTCTAATTACTTCCCCAGCATTACATAATTGGGGCTGCCTGCACTGCTCCCAGCAGTAGCAGCTGCTTGCACACACCACTCTTGGTCTAGGTTTAGGTGGCTTAAAGCAAGCTGCCTAAAGCTAAACTAGATGCAGCAAATGCTTGTACATACCTTGTGGAATTAAATCTTATCAAAACTGCTCCTATTTGCTTAATAGCAGTAAAAGATAGCTTTGGGGGAGAAATTTGTACTTTCTCCTGCAGGTGTAAGACTACACTGGACTGTTGCATAATAGCCAGAAACCAAAACAGGGTAGCAAAGAATATGTATAAAACTGGTCAGTTCTGTGTCATTCTTCAGGCTAAGTGAAAAGTCAAAATTCCACTTGTACAGATAATTTTCATGGTCCAAAGTAAATTCTATTTCTAAACCTTTCCTTTTTCTAATGAGTGTATGTGTGCTTGTGGTCTCTGGTAGCCCATTTGCAGAGACTTGGAGATATTCTTCATTCAACTATACAAACTTTTATAGTGTTACAAAACAAGTCTTAATGCTTTGCTTTTTGGAAATATATGATTAGCAGTAAAAGTCGATGACCACTGTTTGAAGCAACTGAGGGCAGATGGAGGAGGGACCTTCCAAAGAATCCTGCACATGCTGAGGAACATCAGGGCCTGAGCAAGATCAGAATCCAAATAGGTTTTTAGGATCTGCACCCTTCTCTCTTTCCTGGACAGCTCAGGTTTGGATAAATTTCTATGATCCTCTGCTCTTATACACTACCTCACCACAAATTCTCTTTTATTTTATTTTTATTTTCCTAATAACAATAGAGTATTGGCTAATTTTCAGTTGGAGAATGTTCACAATTCCACACAGAAGCTTGGCTCATTTTGTAAATTCATTCCTGTGTGCAGCTCTGTAGCTTTTGGCCTGGGGCAGGGAGAGAAGTGGCGGGGTATTAGAAGAAGAAATGCTGGATAGTTGCCATTTCTTTGGAGGAGAAGGAGCTTAACTGAATTGCATTCTCTGGGCTGCTAAGCTAAAGCTTCTACATATTGGCAGAGCTTCCCTCTGCTGTTAATGGCTGGAGTCAGAGTTCAGAACAACCTAGCCTGCTTTCTGTCCTTTGGTCTAGAAATAAATATTTTGCAGAAGACCTGAAAGCAGACTGTATTCAAAACTAAAATGGCTCCACCATATGAAGCTGGGATTGAAAATTCTTTTAGCAGGGATTGAGCATACAAAGTAGTTAGTGTAAAGTAAATAAGGGTGAGGCTTTCCAGTGCCTCAGCTACTTTTCAGTAAATTCCACTATGCATGCTTCTGCCCCCCAGTAGATGAAACTAGCCCTGCATAATGAAAGAATGGTAAGCCAACATAGTTTAGCTTTCATCTACTGCAAGGTAAGGATATATGCATGGGCAATTGATGCAGAGTCCCTGTTGCACTTGAAAATCTCATCCTCATTTTCCTCATGGTAACTTGTTCATGTGCTCGTGTCCTAAGGCACATAGGACTTAAGGGCTAGGGACAGACATTCAAAAAGCCTGAGCCTGAATTGATTCAATCTTTGCAGGTTAGTCTAACCTGACTAGGCTAAATCTGTTTTATAACTGGACAGACATCCCAGAAATGCAGGCACATGTCTGCACTGAGTCAGGCTAGCAGCTGGGAGGTGCTAGAGCAGCCCTCCACTCCTTCCACAGCATGGAGCTGAGGGGGCCATGGCCAGGCTCCTGCAGGACTCTGTGATTAGCCCAGTAGGGAATTGATAACCGTATTTATCACCCAGTTAATAAAACAACAGAGGGACTTTATGGCCTACTTGTTGATTCTGCCTGTTGATTCAGCACAGACTGTAGCCAGCATTTGATCTGCTAGCTAATACACAGACACCTCCTCAGCAAGGCAGAGGGGAGAGGGGAATTCCTGCTTAGCAGTGGGTGGAGAGGGGGAGAGGGAGGGGAGCTGCAGCCAGGGAGCAGAGAGGAAGGGCCAGCCCTGCTGTGGAGCAGAAAACCCTGCCCAGCCCACAGAGCATGCTGGGATTCTGGGGGAGTCTTGTTTATGTTAAACCAGCAAGAGGTCTAGGACAGACATTGCATAAACTAGTTTGAGCCAAATCAGTTAAGTCTGATACTACTTTCAAACGGGTTTATCTCAAACTGGTTTCAGCCATTCTCAAACTGATTTATGTACACCAAACATTTGTTCTGTTACAGGTTTAAATCAGTTTCTGATCACTTAAACCATTTTATGTGTAATGTCTGTCCCTAGCCAAGATTTTGTGCATGCATGTTTTCTCACAGTGCTTCCGCACTTTCCCTTTCTGAAACCAAGTAAATTAGAAAATCAGGGTAACTGTTTCAAAATCTTGCTCAGAATATGCTTTTTAGATGTTAGGTAAATATTTGGATCAATTGAACCAGTTTGTCCATTCGTAGTTAGAGGCAAAAACTTATTTGATTTGTATAGTGAATGCCCTTTCTGGATATGATGGATGTTTTTTAGCTTAATCATATTTAGTGTTTTGGACCCTACTGAAGCCAAACTAAGTAAAAAACAAAACAAAAACAAAAAACAAACAACCCCCTTGACCTTCTTAGCTCTAGTAACCAACTTGTATTAAAATTTCAAAATTTTATTTCACTTATTCTCTTATGCCCCTAAATCAATGACCATCTTAAGTGCTTTTTTGTCCTCAGTTTAGTTTTAGTTATCGCTACGGTTGTGTGTTTATTATATATATATATATATATATATATATATATATATATATTTGTTTACTTTTGAAGTGAATTTAGACTTGGGAGGAGTGATGAAATTCACAGGTCACGAGAATAAAGCATTGTTTTAACCTCAAATGCATCATGTGGATAGAGAAGGTATAACCTTCACCTTGGCTGCCCTTCGCCAATTTATTCTAGTCATTACTGAGAATAGTTACTTCCAAACAGTCTGCTGAGACTCTTGCTAATTTGGTGCCAGTGAGGTTAATTCTGTATAATTTGCATTTGTGTTCAGTAGGTCAGGTCAGGTCAGTCCCAAGACTGCTGCAACTGTTGGGGCACCTTAGATGCTATAACAACCCTAGTTGAGTTGCTTTGCAGCACTGGGGATTCTTCAGGCAAAGTTTCCTGGTGGCACCCATTTCTTCTCCATGTATGAATGGCTGTTGCCTTGAAGGTAGCTCATCTGCCCTTTGACAGGCCTTGTTTTTAGTCTTGTGAGGTGTCCACACATCCTCCTCACCCAGGCAAGCCCAGGTAGAGGTGCTGGTTTAGTCATCGACAACCTGACCATGGAACAGCCTGTATTGGTTTACATGGTACCAGACAGCAGACCAAGAGAGGCCTGGCCTGACATTGGTTTAATAGATTTCATAGATTTCTAGGGTTGGAAGGGACCTTGTAGATCATTGAGTCTGACCCCCTGCTCTAGGCATGAAACAGTGCTGGGGATAAGGAACCACTCTTGGTTGGTCTTGTCTAATCTCTCCTTGAACACCTCCAAGGTAGGGGAAAGCAGCACCTCCCTTGGAAGCCTATTCAATATTTTGGCAACCCTCACGGTAAAGTATTTCTTCCTGATGTCCAATCTAAATCTACTCTCCTTTAGTTTGTGGCCATTATTTCTAGTAACCCTGAAGGGCGCCCTGGTAAACAGAGTAGCTCCTATTCCGTGCTGACCCCCCCACTGATGAGTTTGTAAATAGTCACAAGATCACCTCTCAGCCTTCTCTTGCAGAGGCTGAAGAGATTCAGGTCCGTCAGTATGCCTTCATAGGATCTTACCTGCAGGCCCTCAACCATATGAGTAGCTCTTCTCTGAATCCTCCAAGGTTATCCACATCCCTCTTGAAATGTGGCACCCAAAATTGGATGCAGTACTCCCAGCTGTGGTTTGACCAATGGCACATAGAGGGGAAGTATCACCTCCCTAGACCTGCTTGTGATGCACCTACTAATGTAAGAAACAGTATGGTTAGCCTTACTTATTACCGTGTCAGATTGATGACTCATGTTCATTTTTGGGTCGACTATGGCTCAGATCCCTTTCCACTGTCGTGGTACTCAGAATGGTACTTCAGTACTTGGTGTGCAGTAGGACCAGGTTGAAACTCATCCATTTCATTCAGGTCACAAAGTAGTCCTCTAATTTACCAATACTAATTTGGGCAGGATTAAACCAACAGCATATAGGTAAAAAAATTAGCAGATCCTTAAGAAACTCTTAAACCATACCTAAAGGATAGAAGAATAGGTTATATAGATACCTGTAGAGAGAGATCACTCACTCAGATGCTTAATAGATGTGCCAACAGTGAACTATTGTCTGGACTACATGCCAATGACCACTGAGCTTTTCATCCTTGCCTGAGGAGAATTGAATAGTAAGCCCTTGGATGAGTGGAACCAGTTGTGCCTAAGGGTGGTCCTGAAGGGAAGGGCAGCTTTCATGTATGATCTGGTCTCCACAGGAGCACTATTAGAGGCAGCCCAGTGGCTGTGATGAATCAGCAGGATAAAGACAGAAGTAACAATTGTACTAATATCAAAGGATACCAATACAAACTGTTATGATGCAAGTGTTCCATAGCAATGCAAGCACAGCAAAACTGCTCTAGCTTTGACCCAGCTTCATAGAGGCTCAAAGGCAGGCTGCTTTATCTCATTTGTACTGCTGTGACCGTACAGATTTAAAGGCTAAATTGTGACTTCTGAGGTGCATTTCCATGCAGTAGGCTCTCCTTCTCTTTCAAATAAGCTAAAATATATGTTTGTCCCTATAGTTAGATGCTCCCAGCCCTTTCCCTTCATAGTGTTACTTTTTTGTGTTGTCCTGAGTGGCTTTGGGCCCATCCTTTTAATGAAATAGGGAGTGCCAGCACATTTTCACTGGCTTTTTTTTCAATCCAGTGGAATCTGCTCTAGGGACTTACAGATTTCAGTGGAAACTAGACTGTGGCTCCTGGAGTGCTGATATCAAAAATCCTTACATATTACGTAGGATTTAGCTTGTGTAGCGAACCTCCAAAGAGAACACAGTATGATGCAAGGAGGAGCAACTAGCTCAAGAGTGTCTATTTGTTTCTGCAAACTCAAGTGGTTCAGATCAGGTTCAAAGAAATACCCAAAGATTTGATGCTCATGAACCTCTAATCCTATAAATCATAGGGTTTGTTTTTTTTCTTCTGTGGAGGAAGGGCTATTAAATATGCAGCCTAAAAATATATTCTCAATACAATATGATGCATCATTGATAACCAGATTCAAAGATTACAACTTGAAGAGAAATCTGTGAATTTTTGGGTTAGCAAAATAGCAGCAGAAGCATCATTCATACCATCTGATGTTATTCCTGATACAACCACAGACATATTTAGGTCTTTCTTAGGCACTTTTCACTATATTTGCAACATAGGATTTGATGGGTTTTTTTTTTTTTTTTTGCTCATTCATAAACCCTTAAAGCACCCCAAATGGCTGTGTACTATAAAATCAGTTGTACACATGTTACAAGAAAGGATGGGATTTTGTGAAATAAAGGGCCCTGGAAGATTAAAGCAAAGGAAAGATCAGAAATAGATGTGATTCTTATTGATTATTGGAACACCTGGCAGAATGAATTCAATCTTCCAGCAGACAGCAGCCAAAAGCTTGTGCTATTTGACCCTGGAGAATTAAATAGATTGCATCCAAAGTTTCAGATTGGGATGATTGCTAAATACTTTGTAACCTGAATGAGGGAGACAGTTTATCTCTGAACATGATACTCTGGTAATAACTGCAGAGGTTTCCTAGTGCTCTCATAATCTAGTCTGATGGACTAAAAAGGAGTTGCTGCTGGATTTAGGGTCCCTGACTAAAGGTAAACTTCTCTTCATTTAGTTTGAATTGAAACCCTCCCAAAAAGATATCAATGAGATAAATGGTCACTAGGGCTATGCGAAACAGCAGCATTCCATTTCGACCAGTGTTTTGATGTTTCCACAGAACAGTGTTTCATTTCAAATTTTGTTTCAATTGGAAACAGCTGTTCCATTTTGTTCCTTCAAAATGGTGAAACTGTTTTGATGTTTCACCCATAGGATAAAATGGGGAAGGATAAAACAGCCTATAACTGTCGTTTCTGGCTTGATTTGGATGAAACTTGCAGGAATGGTAGCCCCTTCTGAGGGCATGAAGCCTGCCTAACTTCAAGGAGATAGGTGCAGGGGGTTTGGGGAAACTACACCCCAAAGTTTTGAAAGCAAAATGTGTGTCATGTGTATGTCTTAAGCCACAGCGGGGTCAAAACTGCTTTCATGCTAGCCCCTGCTGAGGCCACAAAGCCTGCCAAGTTTTAAGGAGATAGGTGTATGGCTTTGGGGGAAACTGTACCTCAAGCTGCGGATGAGCAAAATTCGTGACGTGGGTGACACTGTGTGTGTTAAGGCGCAGCAGGGTGAAAGCTGCAGGCCTGCTAGCCTCTGCTGAGGCCACAAAGTCTGCCAGCTGTCAAGGAGATAGGTGCAGGTGTTCTGGGTTCTGGGGCCCTGCACCTCTGGCTGCTGACAGGCAAAACTCATCTCATGGGTGCTTGTGCAACTTGTGCATCTATCTCCTTGAAACTTAGCCAGATTTGTGGCCTCTTCAGCATCGAAACAAAACTGGTCCAAAATTTCGCATAGCCCTTATGGTCACTAACTTCTTGACTGACAGAGGTTAGTCTTGGAGTAGTAACTCTTAACTGCTGGCACTTCTCTAAACCCACTGCTGCTTTTCTTCAATATGATATATTGTGGTTGGTCTGATTATGAAGGGCTGAGGAGGGAAAATATCAGTGATACCAGATATTAAATCCAACATCTATGGCTCTGTTGTATGAACTCAATGTTATTTGCGGGCTGTTTGACCCTTTCTTTATTTTTTTTTTTTTTTTTAGTAATGAACTCCATATTTCTTAAACATGCTATTGCAAATATCTAGGAGGCACTTGTGTTTGTTTATTTCCTGTCAAGCTTTTTTGTGATTAACTTCCCTGCTCTAAGATGCATCAGTTGCTATACTCTTGGGTCTATTACAGGAAAACAAAATGTAGCTGTATAATCCCAAATGATATTCATGTCAGTGCTACCCAATATCAGGTCTAATATTCTGTAAACATAATTTCTAAGAAAATCCTAGCAGGTGGCATTCTTCCTTCTGGGTCAGCATTAAACACTATTATAGGTGGCTGAGTTATAGTGACAGGTGAAGTTATTTGGTATATGGATTATAGCTTTCATAGATTTATGGCCTTTGCATGGGAGGAGAGGAACGGAACAATTTAGCAGAGAAGAATGATAGAAGGATAGCCTAGTGATTAGGAGACTGGCTTATGGTTTAGGGCACCTTCGTTCAAGTGTCCACTCTACCACATCATCTTGGGTGACCTTGTGGAAGTCAATTAATCTTTTTGTGTTTCAGTTCCATATCTGTGAAATGGAGATAGTAGCACTTCAGTACCTTACCCCAGAGCCATCATAGGGATATAGAGAATTGATTGTGAGGTTGTCAGATCCCACAGTAATATAGACCATATAAGTATGTTAGGTGGATAGAAATTTCTATCATTCCTCTCTAAATAGTAAGTAGAAAAATAGTACTTACTGAACTAAAATAAGAACAAACAGTAAGGAAAAATAAAAGATAAATACAGTAAGACTGCAAGACTGCACTTGTCACTTTGTGTTTATGGTATTTTTCTATAAGATTTCTGCCTATGAAGAGTTCCTTGTATGTCTATTTCAGTGGAGTTGCAAATGTTTTTTGCTTGTAATAATTTAAAGTGTCAATAGACTAACTGAAGACACCTTGAATTTGAAACTTCCTCTCGTGTTTTGGTAATGGAAAGTGCTCCATGAAGCATCATTTTGAAGCTTTAATTTTGCACTGTCCCTGAAAGAATGGATGCCTAATTAGCAGGGATCCTGGTTTTCTCTATTTAAAACTTGTAAATTCCCTGATAAAAAATGCAAATTCTCTGATTAAAACCCCAAATCTGTCATTTTTCCACAATTAAAAGGTATCAGTTGAACATGATTTATTGACATATTTAAAAGGGTGAAGCAATTTGGAAACCTACCAGTGCCTCAATCACTATAATACAATAATTAAGTTGGAAGTTTTTTTTTTTTCAGGTATTTTTTTTGTTTTCTGTACATTTCCCTCCTTTGTTTGTTTGTTTAGACCAGTTTTTAAAGGCTTTATCTTAAGAACTGTGGTTAACTGTATTTGATTCAAACAGAACTCAACTTGTAGCAAAGCTAATGACTGATGCTTGTCAAAAAGTGGACTATGCCTGAAATGTTGACTGTGCCTGAAGCTGCATGAAGATGTGCTGGCACTTGTAGATTTTCCCATTTGGACTAGAAATCTCAAAGGGATAAAATGGCTGGCATGTATTTTTTTTTTTTTTTTTTTTTATAGATTTCTGTCCAGTGCACTGAAATACAATCTAAACAAACATGGAAATTAAAAAACCAAAAAAGCCATTTTTCTGGAGAAGGGGAACAAGGCTAACAACAGAAGTTCAACTGCCATTTGGGGTGATTTTAAGGGTTTTTTTTCTATCCCTTCATTTAAATATGCCATTCCTAATTGTTCAAGGACACTTCTGCAATAAGTGTCATATAAAAAACAATTTGTAGCAAAGCACAATATCATTCTGAAAGATAAATATCCAGTAGTGTAAATCCAGTTGTAACCACCTATACTTTGTTTCATGAAATAGATTTGTTGAACTCAGTTAAACTTTATTTAAGAGCACATATTCCTGGCAGAATGCAGTTCCACGGTGAGATATACCTGAGGTAACTCAGTACCTTGAAAAAAGTAGTTATTGTAGTATAGTGCTTCCAAGTAGCCTTGATATGAAGTGTTTTATATTAAACAGGGCACATCTACATGAGACGCTTTACTGCACACTAGACTAATCTACTGCACAGTAAGGCGTCACCATGTATCCGTATGCAGCAGCTGCTGTGCAATGTTAGGCTATATCGTGGTTTTCTACTAACTGCATATTAACTACTGCACAGTAGCACACATGTAAACAGAAAATTGCTCCTGGTCAGCTCAGGCAGCAGGGGATGGGGAAATTGTCACCTCCCCTGGCAGCTGCATCCCACCTTTGCACCCCAATTGGCAGATGGGGCACAAGGCTGGGAAACTGTTCCTTCCCCTGAGCAGCTGTTTCCCAGCACTGTGACCTGATGTGCTAATTGCAGCGTAGGTTTGGGTGGCAGCTGCCCCAGAGGTAGGACAGCTCTCCCGGCGCCCCAGAACCCAGGCCTGACCCCAGTGCCCCCTGCCAACCCGGGGCTGGCACTTGGAGAAGCCTGGAGCTCTCTCTGGCTGCTGTAGGGTTGCAGAGCAGGGAGAGAGTAGCCCTGCACTGGGAAAACTCATTGTACAGTCTTTTACTGTGCAGTAAGTTTTCCAGCATACTAATAGCACATGTAGACATTCCGCTAAGTAGCACACCATGCTACTATTGCTGTACTGCTCTTAGGAGCTTGGTCAAAGCTAGCTCACATATCAGCATAGCACTACATTTTACTATGGAGACATACCCTAACAGGCATGGTTGTTTTTTAAGGGTAAGCACATTTTCTTTAATGGTAGTTTTTTTGGGTTTTTTGTTTGATACCATGTCCACCCAACCAAGTACATACATCACAGAACTGCAGGCTTACAAAAAGATCATTTGCTTAGACTTAAGTTAGACTTAGGCTGCGCTTCATTACATGGTTGGATGCAGGGATGGATCCATTTATTCACTCTTCTCCAAAAAATATTTGTTAGGAAAAAAGATAATTGCAAGGTTGAAGATGAACAGTTTAATCCTCTCTTGAATCCTCTCATTTTTCTGCATTATTCATATTTCTTGCCTGAGTTGAGAGTATTCAGGCTGAATAGTAATGTTCATGAGGCTTCTTGGCTTCCCCCTCCCTTTGTCACCATATTTCTTCGTAGGGGAATGTCTCCAATGAACACCTATTCTTTAGCTCAGGAATGGGGAATGGAGGGTTACTCGTATGAGTTTCTAGTATTCTTTTAATCCTCTTCTATCTTTATCTTTTAGAATGCTTACAGACCACATGGCTTCCCTAACTGGAAATGGACAGTCACCTGGAAATTTGTCCCCTGTCATCTTTCTCTCTCTTTGGTTGGTGGTTACCCCTCGGTTCATTCTCTGTTTTTTCTCTTCAGCCGCTCCCTTGCTTTTGGCTTTGCCTTCTGAAACTGATATTCCTGTATGATAAAAGTTGATGCCTACCTCCTGTTAGTGAGCCAAGCTTAAATTTTCATTTTTGCCTCAATAGTTCATAGCATAGAACCAGCCAATCCTGAATTTTTTACTGTTTGTGCAGTAGTAAAGGAATATCTTTATAATGTGGCTGAAAGTGGAACCATCTGAGATGATTCTTAAAGGTCTTTTCTTTAGGGCTAAGCTGTTATGATCTCCTGATAGATTTCCTGTTTTGGGGCCACAGAAGTATGAGTTCATGTTTTGCATCATACTGTGGCTAGAGGTTGTAGCTGGCAGCTTGGGACACTGGATGGACAGAGGATCAAAGTACATATATTAAGAAGTCCCCTCCTCTGATGCTACTTTGGGGCATCTAGTTCCATATTAAGAAAAACCAATGCCTTCTGTTGCTTTGCACCTTTTTTCCTCCCATCAAAAACTAACCAGGACCAACTTAATATTCAGTCCTCTATGTACATTCATTTGTAGCCTCACTAAAGAAACTAGCATTTTAAAATGTTTCTTCAAGCCCTACTTTGTGATAGGTTCAAGGTTTTCCCATGGATTGGTTTCTTCCCATGTGCTGTCTGCTGCATCATACAGCTAGTTTTGTTCTTATTTCTATCTGCTGCTTCTAAGAATTTCCTAGTGTAATTTTTTTTTTTTTTTTTTTTTTTGGCAGGCAGCCTTTTGGACTGATTTGGTGTTTGGATTCCTTTTGCTATATGATTACGATTTGGTGTTTGGCCGGCAATTAGTAGTTCTTAACCCTCTTCCCTATCCCCCCTGCCCTCCACCCACACACACTTTTTGTGATAAGGAGCATTGCTGTCTCCAGCACATTAAATATTAATGATCCTCATTGCAATCTTCCTCTTTAATGTGCTTTATTTTGATACCAGTCCAAGCTGTGGAGATGAAAACCCCCTTGGGACCTGGTGTAGAATATAATTTTCTCTGCAGTTTTGGCTGTAAACATGATAATAAATTGAAAGATGTAATGAATATTCATTCAAGCATGCAGGGTTCCTTTCCTTCCACCCAATCGCTGTCAGTCAATTCCCCACATCTCAAATCAGATGAGAACCCTTCATGGATCATGTTGGCCCCAGTGACCAGAGGTATTCACTGAATAATAGAGGGGCTATCTACTGTGAAGAAAAATGCTTAGTGTTAATAGAATGGCCAAAAGGGTCTTGTTCTACCTACTGCAGAATCTGCAAGATTCCAGCTTTTGGTTAAAGAGATTAGCAAATTTGAGACTGCAATATGCCCTGTTGTTAGTGGGTATGGTCCTGGAAGGAAGTCTGCATTTATTTGGGTTCAATTTGGTTCCTTGTCTGAAGAAAAATCCATTTCTGCATTGTGCAGTTGGGTTGTATGTATAGCAGGTCTTGTATGTCAGGTCTTACTGTTCATCATGATCAGGTCACTCAATTCACAGAGAACATGAGTAAAATTTACCTGATGAAAAGTTAAGGTACCAAATTCCTACACTATTTTTCAATGTAATTCTATCCCCACATAATAAAACTTTATTCTACTCATAATGGTATTTCACTCTGTTACAACAGATCCCTCAAGCTAAATCTCCTTGGGGATATTACCTTGGGAAACTCACTGTTTTATGGAAGTGCAAGAGAAATTCCTGACTTCTGGAAATTTATTCTGTTGAATTGCTGCTAGTGGATGTAGCTTGAATTTGGAGGGAAAAAAAGACTGAACTAGTTGATTACTTAAGTCTGAAAAAAATACAGTTTTTGTTAAGATATGATTACCATTATCTGCAATTTAAAAAGCAGAAGCTACTCATTTAAAGCGTTAGGAAGTTATTTTTCCTTATGAATTGCACTGATTGGTAAGATATAATAGTAGGGATTTATAGACTGCCAAGTCAGGAAGAAGAGGTAGATGAAGCACTCTTCAAGGGAGTGACAAAATTATCCAAGAGCTACAAGATGATACTGATGGGAGATTCAGTTTTCCAGACATCAACTGGAAGAAAAATGTATCCAAACATAAAATATTGAGCCACTTCCTAACTTGTGTGGGACAGGTTTCTGTTCCAGAAGGTTAAGGATACAACTAAATGATCATCTGTCTTGGATCTTGCCTTGATCCATAGAGAAAAATTGGTGGAGCATGTGAAGATGATGGTAAACTTGGGAGTAAGTGATGGTGACATGACAGAATTCCTGATTCTGAGATGGGGAAACATGAGTTTGGAAAAACTAAGATGCTAGATTTCAAAAAGGTGGATTTCAGCTGACTCAAATAGTTGATAGGCATGGTGCTGTGCAAAGACAGCCTGAAGAATAAAGGTGCCTAGGAGGTCTGAGCCTCTAAAAGGCATAATTAGAAATGCGACAAGAAACTGCTCTGCCACAGCAGAAGCACAAGAAGAATATGAAGAGACCAACGTGCCTGTACAAGGAGCTTCTAGGATGCCTCAAATGCAGAAGGAAAGCCTACAGACACTGGACAAAGGGGCAAATCACCAAGGAAGCTGACCAAGAAACAGCAGGAACCTGCAGGAACAAAATCGGGAAAGCAAAGGTAAAGAATAAGCTGCGCCTTGTGAGGAGGTTAAAGAAAAGAGGTTCTGTAAATATGCTGAAAGACCAAGGAAGCTGTGGGTCCACTGCTAAATATCAAGGAGGCATTCTTGACAGAAGATACAAAGAAGGCAGAGCTACTCAACTGCTTCTTTGCCTCTTTCTTGTCACAAAGAGAAAGCTGCAGTCAGACTCCTAATAAATATTATTTGGATAAGGAAGGGAACAAGCTAAGGGATGAAATAACAAGAAAGACAGTCAGAGAGCTTTTGATGGATCTGGATGAATTCGAGATAGCCGGGGCTGATGAACTTCATCCCAGCATACTTAAGGAACTGGCATAAGAGATCACAGAGCCCTTAAAATAATATTTTGGGAGATGGGAGAGGTACCAGAGGACTGGAAAAGGGGTAACACAGTGCCCCACTTTAAAAAAGGTGAATAAGAGGGCCTAGGAAACTACAGACTAGGTAGCTGTATTTCAGTACCCAAGAAGTTACTGGAGCATATTCTAAGGAAGGCCATTTGCAAGAATCTGGAAGAGGAAAGGCTGATCACAACCACCCAGCATGGATCTACTAAGAATAAGTAGTGTCAAACAAACTTGGTCTCATTCTTTGACAAAATAACTACTTGAGCAGATGAAGGGAATGCTGTGGCTATAATGCATCTGGACTTAATCAAGCCTTTTCATAAAGGTTACACATAACCTTCTCATAAACAAATTGGAGATATGTGGGCCAGATAAAACTACTGTTAGATGGATACACAACTAGCTCAATAGCCATAAGCAAAGGGTAATTATTAATGGGTCCATGTAAAAATGGCACAAGGTTTCAAGCCAAGTCCCACAGGGATCTGTCCAGGACTCTGTGCTGTTTAATGTGTTTATTAATGATTTGGATGCTGGTATAGAAAGCTTCTTGGGTAAGTTTGTAGATGACATAATACTGGGAAGGAGTGTTTAAAAAAAAAAAATAAATGTTGGAGGATGGGAGTGTAATTCAGAAAGATCTTGACAAATTGGAAAGCTGGCCTGGAAATAACAAGATGAAGTTCAATGCTAACAAATACAAGGTGCTATACCTTGGGAGGAATAATAAAAAATACAAGTACAAAATGGGTGACACATGGCTGGATGGCAGCACTATGGAAAAGGATGTGTGAGTCAGTAGGTCACAGACTTAACACGACTCTACAATATGAGGCAGCTGCACAAATGGTGAATGCAGTTTTGGGATGCATCAATAGAAGCTTTATGTGCAAGACATGGAAGGTGATAGTGCCCCTGTACTTGGAACTGGTTAGGCCTTGTCTAGAATGCTGTGTGCAGTCTTGGACTCCATGTTTTTAAAAAGATGTGGAGAAGTTAGAGGGAGTCCAGTTAGGTGACAAAAATGACAACAGTCTTGGAAGGCAAGTCATATGAGGAGAGGTTGAAGGAAATGGGTATGTTAAGCTTGCAGAAATGGCACAGTCTTCAAATACCTGAAGGGCTGCTATATAGGAGGGGGAACATGCCTTTTTGTCTCTTACTGCAGAAGAGTAGGACATGGACCAATGACCTGAAGTTGCAGCAAAGTAGATTTAGATTGGATATAAGGAAAAACTTATTTCTTAGAAGAGTGAGGCAGTGGAACTGACTTTCTAAATAAGTTGTGCACACTCCAGCATTGGAGGTGTTGAAGAGGTTGAAGAAGCATTGGTCAGGGATAATCTATGCCTATGTTCTACTATGAGTATTTTCCATGCTTTTGGGCTTTCTGTCTGGGGCTGGGAGATTTTTTTTTTTTTTCCTCTTCCTCCTATTTCTACCAGGCTTTTTTAAAGCTTTCTTGAGAAGTATTGAGTGTTGGCTTCAGCCAAGACTAAGGGTGTTGACTGAGGTCGGCCTGTGCTCCTGCTGGGACTTAAACCTGAAAGTTCCTGGAGAGAGATTATTTTTTTCCATTTGCTCAGGGTCAGACCAATTGCCATATTTGGGGTCAGGAAGGAATTTTACCCCATGATGGTATGGACTGTGGAGGGTTTGGGGTTTTTTTTGCCTTCCTCTATAGCAGGGGCCATGGCCCTCTTCCTCAGATCTCTTGAGCATATTTTAACAACTTAGCAGTAGGATGATGGCCACCATGGTCCCCCTGCATTACCTGTGTCAGATTAGGGTATTGTGCTTGGGTTGTGCCTAGAGTGATTGTGTACTCTTGCTTTGAGGCTAGACAACAGATTTGTATAGCACAATAGGTTTGGATAGGTTGTTCCTGCCTCAGGCAGAGCATTCACTAAATGACTTCTAGAAGTCCCTTTTAGCCCTACTTCTCTGTTATTCTATATTTAAGGATTTTTTTTTTCCTTTTTTCCAGAAGCACGAGAAAGATTGTGATGTCATTTAGATAGGGCAGGAACATTCTTGGTGAAAACAATTTCAGGGAGGCATTGCTTTTAATGTTTTTGTTTGGCTTGGGGTTTTTTTGAGAGGAGAGAGAGGAAGAAAGAAAGTAAGTACTAGTAACTGCGTAACCTAGTACTGTCTTGGTTATTTGCTTGTGTTCAGTTTCCTGCTCTGTTTGATTTGGGCTGACTGAAGCAAAACAGAAACCTGAATGCTTATTCCCCCATGCTAGTCCAGTTCACCTTCCACCCTAAGCTTTTGTCAGACAGAATGGGGGCAGTCTTGTTCCTTCATGAAACTTGAGTGCCATGTAAAATGAAAATATTAATAATTAGCCACAGGTGGTTGTGAGAGAAAAACAAATGTGTTAGACTTGTATAAAGAAGAATATTATCCGTAGTTAGAACAGTTGGGTTAAAACATTTCATAGCTTTCAAAGTTAATTTTATGTCCTAATGTTTTGGTCATCTTGAAGTGACTAAAGCGTGAATAATAGCAGCAACATCTACATTAATGAGAAATCATTATAATCACTTCACAGGTGAAGCTGAAAAAAATCTGTTTTGATTTCTAATGAAAGTGACTCCAAGAGCCGCTTTAATTAAAGCAGCCAGAGCATCACATGTATCAGCATCCCTATGCTGAAAAATGGTGGTAGGGGTGCTTTAAGTAAAGCTTGTGGAACAAGCTTTAGTTAAAGTGCCCCCACCACAATTTTTCTGTGTGGGGACACTGATACATGGGATGCTGGAGCCTGCTGAAGCACGGTAATCACCACACTCTAGCAGCTTCTACTAATCGAGTCTGCTCCAATGCACTGGGACTACAGCGCGTCAGAGCAGCCTCCCTGCATGTGTATAGGCACCCCAAGTGCCCTGGCATAGAATCATTTATTTTGAGGTCAGAAAGAGCCATTATGATCATCTGGTCTCATCTCCTTCATAGGCCATAAAGCCAGTAATTTTGTTACCAAACCTATAACTTTCCTTTGAGCTAGGGCATACCTGAAAAAGAGAATCCAGTCTTGATTTTTAAAGACGTCATATGATGGTAAATCTACCATGTTCCTAGGTAAATTGTATAGTTAACCTCACTGGGCCTTACTTCTAGTATGACTTGTTCAAATTCCAGTTTCCAGCCCTTATTTTTAACTTATTAGGAAAAGGCACAGAGAGCTCTTTATCAAAAACCTCTTTCTTATCTAAGCTTTTTCTATATTTTGATTAGGTCACTCTCTTAATAATCTCTTGGATAAACTAAATAGAGTGTTTATGTCTTTTCACTCCCAGGCATGTTTTCTAGACTCTGAGTAACTCTTGTAGCTCTTTTTTATAGCCTTATCAATTTCTCAATATCTTTAACTGAGGTCACTAGAACTTGATGCCTTATTCAAATTATGGTCTCAGTCATGCTGCATACACATGTAAAATTACCTTCCAATTTCTAGTTGAAATGCCTTAGTTTATATGCAAGCCTCATACCAGGAAACAACCCAATAGGATAATGATTTCCCATTCCCAATTTCTTTTGAGATCTCTTAGTTAATTGGGTTTTAATCTAATAGGCACAACACTGATTTTGTATATCATGCTTTCTTATCAGAATGTCCCGCAGAACTAGTTCAAATGTCTTGCAGAGGTTTACGTATTGTGAACACAGTTACCTTTATCAATAAAACATGTAACCCTGGGATAAACAAAACAAGGTTTTTAGGGAGTTTAAAAAAAAAATTAAACAAGGTGTCTTTTTCCAGATAAGATTTATCTTCCATAAAACTATGTTGATTGATATTAATTCTGCTAACAGATTTAATTTTTATGTTTACTGATTGTATTCTGTATTAGCCTTTGCTTAGAATCAAGGTGAAGCTGACTCACTTATAGGTACTTCTATTTATTATTCACACTTGCACATACCCAGTGAAATTGAGTTATGATCACTGGTACCTCAGCATCCATTAATTTTTAGCTCAACAATCAATTCATTTTTAATTAAAAAAATGAAATTTAATATACAATGGTATTGATTTGATTGCAATATTTTCTAAAATAGTTACTACTGATAGCTTTAGGAACTTTAAAGAATAGTTTACTCCAGCATGCTTGCCCAGTGAAGTCCTTCAGGAGGCACTTTTTATTTCAGGGCACCATAGACAAATGCTTGAAGAGACTTTCATCATGTCCCTTGCCTGATTTACTATTGTATACCAAAGCTGCATAAGTATCCCATTTTGGAATTTATCAGCTGGAATTGTGATCTAAAATATTTCGGCATTCTAAGTCCTGATTTTCTGAATTGACAATTCTAAAGAAAAAAATTGGAGAGTAGAGTGAGACTTCTGCTCTTTCTCCCCACTCTTTCCTAAATAGTATCTTCTGTCTAGTGACTTTAACATGTCAGTCATGTGCCTTACCCTACCATTTGACTTCAGGATAGCACAGTCAGTTACCCATTATGCATAGGCATATGACCTTCTGCCATTCCAAACTATTTTAAATATGAATCGTCTCACTCCTATAGTCTTTGAAGTCAAGGATACACTAACAGCAAGTGCTAATGTCACATTAACAATAATTGTCTGTAAATCTTGACTCTCAATCCCATAGGATTACATCTTTAACAACTCATTCCATTATTAATAATGTGAAGTAAGAGAACTGCTTTTCCCTGTCTCTTGAAGTATACCCATCACTAGAAATTCAGTGAATCAGTCCATAAAGCAAGAAGAGATGGTATGACTGTTGAACAAATATTGGATTGACTGCAACCTGATGAGTTGTACTAGTTTCCTGTAGCCTGAATGAATGGAAATAGGGCTAATTTATCAAAGGAAGCAATTCTGTAGCATGCAACCTCAGCAATATGTAGGGAAAGAGTAGAATTCTGGTGCCAAGGATACACCTGTAAAGGGCACATTCTTCTGCAAAGCCCTGTTCTGGCTCTTCCCTCTTACTGACTTTTCATAGTCTACTGTTTTGATGGCTGTGCTGATTCTTCAGAACAGTGGATGCCCAGCACAAACTGACCTCTAAGACAGGTACTGTGATTGTAATTCTTCTGCAAGTGCTAAAACCTTCTAGGCACCACCAATAAGCACCTTCGCCCCCTTCTGAACTAACAAAATCATTCAGTTTCTCACTGTAAAACACTTTCCCACAGCAGTAAATAAATCAATAAAAGGCCTTTTTAGATCCCTTTTTTTTTTCTTCATGTCATATGCTGTACATTCCAGAGTCAGCTCTGTTATGGTCAAAAAAGCTTGTGTAGGTCAAGGGCTGCACTGCAGGCAATACTCTTGTGAGAACAGGTTCGGAGTCGTTCTGGTCTATTCTTGACAGCTGGGATTCTATTTTAGATGCTATTTCTCAAAGTATAAAATGAGTCAAGTGGCATATTTTAAATTACCTTCAAAGTAGCTCTGTCATTAAAAATAGATCTTCAGGGTCACTATCTGCTGTTAGATCATCTTTCCCTCATTTCTGCAACGATCAATTACTGCTTTTCCCCTGCACACAGACCTTACCCTAACACCTCTTTCAGCAGACACCCTTAGTATGCTGTGTTCCCCTTTAAAATTATTCTAATAATGTGAAACATTCACAGTTTCACAAAGCTTTCTGTAAATTAGTTTGAATAGTGAGGGCCAAAATTTTTTTCAGTGTCACTAGTAGTACGGTTAGTAGTAGTTGAACTAGCTTAGGCCTAGTCTTGTTTATTTCAGGATAGTTCTCCTCCTCCTCCTCCTCCTATTACTACAACTACTGACAGTAGTACCAATGATAGTGAAGAGATTTTTGACCCACAATATTCAAACCATTTTACAAAAATCTTTACCAAGGTTTCTTTACTAGATAATTACACCCGAGAAGAGACTAGGATAGTAAGCTTGTTTAAAACTATAGCCATAAAAACAGACATTTTTATGCTCTATACATTATGACTAGGTTCTAACACTAGGCTTCCTGGTTTCATGGGCAGATGCTTGGGCCAGCAGCTATTTTCATGAGCTAGGTGCAGTGGGTTCCCCCCATGCCTCTGGCCAAGGGGCCACAGATTGGTGGAGAGGGGTGGGGCCATATGATGGACAGCCGTCACAGCCAATCAGTGGTGAGGGGCAGGGTGGCAGTCATCTTACTGTGCCAGCGGCACCACTCCCCAATTCCTTCCCCGATAGACTGCATGGCCAGGCCGCAGTGGCCATGAGGACTCTGGGGAGCCAGCATTTTATTTCCAGGAAGTTCTCCCCCAACCCCCAGAAGCCCAGAAAAAGCAAAGGACCTGTGTTTTTTTGTGGAGCCCACCTGAAATAGCGGTTTTGGTGATAGCCCTGATTTTGGTAAGTCCTTAACGATGACTTGATGCACATAACTTCCAAAGGGCTTCATGATATTAATTAAACCGTACAATACCCTTGCCTGAGTAGGTAGTCTCATTTCACAGGTGGAAATACTGAGGCATAAAGTGGTGAAGCACCTTCTTTGAAGTCGCATTGCCAGTCAGGGACAGATGCAGGACTGATGCCCTTAAATCATCTGCTCTAACCAGTAGGAACACTCTTTTGTGTGTACTGCATCTACATCTCATGCATGAAATAGCTTTGATTGAAGTTTAAATTTAGTTAGCATGCTCTCAGAGGGCATGGTTTTATCAGAATAATTTAACTGAGCTGAGATTTTTGGCAGCCCTGTTAAATCTCTAGCATCTTCAGTTTTAAAAAGAGAGGAAAGGAATCAATTTTCCCTGTATGTAATTTTTTGTTGTATACTAATGATAATGAGGGAACTACAGGGGGGAGGTTATCATGAGATAAATTCACCTCAGAGGGATTAGATCTACTTGGCTGCCCCGCATTTCTTATCGCTTCCCCCCAGGGGTATAATAATCTCCTAATAACTATACTGTATGTATTTGTGTATATATATATAATATATATTTTCAAGTCTTGTAGCTAAGAATTTCAGGAATGGAAGGGATGGTCATGGGAACAGAGAACTTGGTGTTCTGATAAACAACATTCTAGAATAATTATAATGTGTGTAGGGGGTGGGGGGAGGAAGTGTGAGACAATAATGATGGATTTTTTTCACCATAAATATGTTTCTAGTTTTCTTGTAGTTACCAATTGACAAATGAAACAGACATTTCCAATTAGCATTTACAACCAGTTGCATAACACCAGAGAAGGGAAGTAGAGTAATGTTAATCTGTTCAAACAAATTATGCTGCAATGTACAAAATGTAAATTGCTGCCTCTTTATTTCTGGTGCACTGAGGACCAGGTCAGTTCATCCTCTGAAGTACCATGAAGACACTTTTAATCTCTTTCATTAACTGCTTCACTGCTGTTGAATATGTCAAGCATATGTGTTGTTTAAAGGCAACTTTGCAGGGAAGTGGAAGCAGAACTGTCAGGATTCAAAGACTTCTTTCCCCAACTTGTAAGCCAAACTTTATAGTAGTGCTACTAATAAATCAATGGCTTGTTCCCTAATGAGTTTCCCAATTTGGAGAAAATAATGCAACCAAGGCATGAGGTAGATGTCTTTAAGGTAGGTGGCTCAGACCAGGAGCCTTGCTGCTGCTGGGCTATATGAAACAAGCAGCAAAAGGTGTGGCAGAAAGGCCCTGGAAATATAAAGAGTAGCAGCTCCTGCAGCATAGGGAAAACTGGATCCCAGAAACTGACTGTGAGTAGGACCAAGTAAGGGATAGAATTGGGTGAAGTCCTGACGCATTTAGGAGGGCATGGGGTGAGGCCTGAGTGAAAAGACCCTCCTTCCCGGTGAACTGAAGGGACCATAAGGAAACCCGATAATAGGAGCTTGAGCTAAGTGGCATGGGGCAGCTGTAAATGCAGCAGGGAGGTTTCAATTAACACTCTTGGGGGCTGACAAGCTGCTTGGGATTGATTTGGTGGGTGGAATGGGTGATTGCAAAAAACAGGATGTGAGGGCCTGAGAGAGGAGGCCCTGTGATATGACAGAGGGAAGGAAACTAAAGTTTTTGCCTTTCAATCAGACTAAGGGCCTGAATGCAAATTAATCTCATCTGCCATGCTTTGATGTTACAACTAGGCATTTATATGGGTGGCTGAGCAGGCAGGTGGAAGCTGACTTCTAGGGGGCAGCAGGTAGCTCTAGGGTTTCAGCACCTGCCCTGTAGTTGTTTCCAAATGCATGCACACACTGAATCACAATAGAATCTTCTCTTAATAATTAGTCATCTTAAAGGGCGCTGGCCTATGCCATCCATAGGAACCTGACAAGAAAGCTGATTCTAACAAAGTCTCAGATAACCTCAACTTTTCTCAGTTCAAGAAGACGTAGTTAATCAACTATGCCATTTTGCAGAATTATCTATTCTTTCAATGTGATGCAAAAATCTTTGATTTTTCCATCATAATTTCTCTGAAGTTTTGTTATAAGAAATTGTACAGATAATTGCTTAAAGTACAATCATGCAATTCTGATACAGTAAGTCAGTGGGCATGTTTACACATGCACACTTACAGTACAGTAACCTAAATTACTGCACAGTACGTGTGTGCGTCTACACATGCATGCCTGTACTGTGTAGTAACTATGGCAACTTATGCCAACTTGGGCATAAATTTGACACCTGCATGATGTAGGTAGTAAATTTACACCCAATTAGTTGCTGCACAGTAACATGTGTGGATGCCTTACTGAGCAGTAATGCAGGAGCTTTTCACCTGGGTTTGCCCAGCTACTAGGGGCCCAGCTGGAGCCCAGCCCCAGGGCTCCTGCCTGACCCCCTGTCCTGCTGCTGGGCTGGGCTGCTTTCTGGCAGTCCCTAGTTGCAGGGTATAAAAGCCTGCAGCAATTTTGTACCTTGAGGCGCACACTCCAGGGAGCCAGCAGGAGCTGCTTGTGCCTACAGCACCCCAGCAGAAGATGGTCAGAGCACCTGTGCATTCTGTGCACTAGTGGAGGAACGTGGGAAGCAATATCTTGAAGAGATGGGTCTGTCATAAGGCATGGACATACTGTATTTGCCTAAGATGACCCTTAATATAAGATGGACCCCTCCCCCCCCCACCAATTAAATTCTATATATGGGAAATTTATACATTTGTTGTAATTTTCCAGGTATAATATCTATCTATTGGAAGGTTGCCTTGAATTTGTACCCTCCCCACTGTTAGAGCAGGGAAAATAAATCTGCATTACCATATATCTTATTCAGATGTGCTGTGCTAACCTATCCTTGTGGAAGGTTAGCACAGGTTAGATCCTGTCACCATATTTACCCCATATGGGCTATGTGTTTTATAGTCATGTTCAGAGTTGGCTGCATTTAAATCAACTTCATACTTGGATTTCATGATTGAGCACATGCTGCTTATGGCAGCAGTTTAATGGTAGACAATGTATTTAATGCAGTTTCTTTGTATAGGAATATAAGGGGCTTTTTTACCATGCTGGTTGGGGGTGGGGCATAGTCATGTATTCGAGTAAAAAATAAAGTATTGTGTCCTATGTCGTAGTCATAGGATAAAATATGAGAATAGGCTAATAGGGGTTAAGGTCTAGAGCAAGGTCTTGAGGAACAGAGTGAAAGCTTTTACTTTGTTGAAATATGTATCCGTAATTTGATGCTGACAAGGTGGGGTTTTTTCGTATTTAAAATGTAATAAAGGCTCATGACACAGTGTTCAATGGATATTTTGCAAGAGTTCAGGCCTGAGTAGAGTGGTGTATGTAGTTATGTGGTAACTTAGAGCTAACATTCTGATTTCTATGTGCTTAAAATGTAGAGGTGTGTGTCTCCATATTTTATTCAGCTCTTATTTTTGGTGTTCCAGTCCAATGAAGTAGATTAATGAGTCCCTGCACCACACTAGTTTTGCCATAGAGAACATCTAGATTTGTTTTGAATTTTATTTATTCTGGAAAAGTTCAACAGAAAGAGAATATAGTGAACTTGTATTCAGGGTTTGGACTTGGGTCCACATCTGTGGCTAGATTATATGCCCTTTTTTGCTTTACTCTGCTGTTTTTATTATGTAAATAATTACATAAATACTTATACTAAGATGTAGTGCATATATGGCCTTGTCCCAGTCTGGTTTGTTGTGCAAGGTTCTATATTTAAAAAAAGTAAGATTTTGAAAGAGTTCATACATGATTCAAAATTGTATTGCTGATTGATTACTTTACAACTTATTTATTAATATGCAAAAGTTGTTCTTGTGTTTGCATTTTCAAAGATGCAGAGGAATATTTCTTCATAGTGGGAAAGAGGTAAATGAAATCTAATTTTTTTTAATTCAAATTATTTTTTTTAAATAAAAATCTTCCTTTTCTTGTTTGGTAAAAGGGTATTTATCTCACAAAGACAACAGTTTTTTAGCTTAAACTAATTGGCATTTTCTATTACAGATACAGTCTTATTTCCTTCCCTTGTTCCTCCATCCTCTATTACAAAATGAATGGAGACATGAGCAATGGGGATCCATTTCTTATACTATTATAATTACCTATATATTTTGAGCCCTCTTTTCCCTGTCAAGAAGGGCTAAGGGTAGAAATCTTTTTGTCTTTGCCAAACCAATGTAGACAAGCAGTATTGCCATAGCATTAATGGTAAAGAGCAATATCATGCTGAGAAATTACTTATGTCTTATATAAAGACTCTTATGGTAGAAATAAAAATGTCTTTCCCTGGTTTCTGTATCACCAGAATAAATAAGTATTTAAGAGATTTATATGTTGAACTTTCACCCCCCCCTCCCCCTCCCCCCCAAAACCCCAAACGACTGAAAAAAACCAAAAAACCAAAACCCACCTTTACGTCAAGTGCTGCCTTGGGTGACCTCTGTGCAAGTCCATTGCTTCCTGTGGGATTATAACTGTATGATTTGCAAATGGAATTTAGTTGACTGTTTCCTATGAAGATGCTTGAAATAGAAACAATTTCTATTCACTTACTTGGCTTTGCAGAATCAACAAGAGTGAAAAGGCATAAAAGCTTTAATTACTAAAGCCACTGAAAAAAGAGAAGATCGTGATGACTAAGAGGATGCCATTCTTTGTATTAAAATCTCACCTTGGCCTTTTGAATTAATGGAAAGATTGGGTCATAATAATAATACTTAGCACTTATGGTACTGTGCTCAAAGCACATTACAAAAATTTTCTAATGCCTATTAGGGAGCTGAGTGACCTCTTGTCTTTGTATTTTGCTGGCATGGATTGGGAGATGCTTTCCTTGTTTCTTGTTAAGATCGCTTCCTTTCTTACATAATAAGAAAAAAACATTAGCTGCTGTGATTCGTCTGTTTCCCAGCTCACCTTTTGATCTTCCTTTTCGATCTCTTTTGGCAGTGAGATCAATAGGCTGAAAGAGGTTTCCCTACGTTCGTTTTGTATTAATAGGGGGTGGTTTTCTCTTGTGGGCCTTGTGGCAACCTTTACATTTAGCTAGTTCTCCTTTGTAGCAGCCAGTATAGAGAGAATGGACTGTCTATGTTCCATGTATAGTAAAGACATCCTTAATTTAAAGAGGCAGTACTTCCATTTTGGGGATTGAAAATCTACTGGGGGTTTAGCTGTGTTAATCTTGAATGACAGGATTTCAGTTTTATCAAAAAATTGTTTCCTTCTCAATCATTATTTCATTCTTCATAAGAAGTTTCTAGACTCTTTTGAATATTGGTTGTTTAGCATAGAATTTCTCAGGTGACTTTAAATGACTGCAATAGGTTATTAAAAATTTATTGTTTTTCTGGCAGTTAACAAAAAAAAGTAATAAAACCTACTGTTTCCTCAGTTCTTCAGTTGGAGACAATAAAGCAGAAATAGTCTAATTAACAATGTGAATGTTTAAGAGAGGGAAGGGAGGAAGTTAACATGTGGAGGGAAGAGAAAATTAAGCACAGATTTAGTGTGTCATGAATATTTCACAAAAATAGGCACAAATTTCATCCATGGAAGAACAAAAGTGAAGTAATTGATACTACCACAGTCAGGGGGAAAAAAGAGATTCACTTTATTTTGATATGGCTTGAAGTAGCTTGAATAGTTCCAGCTTCCCTTCTATACTGTAGTTCTAACAATGAATTTTCAATAATGGGAACTTATCTTGTATCACCAAGATAACTGTATAGCAATGGAACATCTGTCCATCGCTTCTCCTGAACTCAGGTGCTGTTCTGCCAGTAGGTAGGAACTCTATCAGACATCCAGCTAAGTAGGGATCTTAAACAGTGGGTGAATTGTATGCTTGAATAGCAACAAAAATGAGCTCTAACTTTTTAAAAATTAAAATAATTATTATTGAAGCACAGACCATGAAGGAAGCAGATTTTGTTCTCTCCACAGTAACTCATAAAGGAAGAGTGAGGATTTAATGAGGTCTGCTGCTTTTGAGGTGATTAAGTACTCGGTTTACTTCATCTTCTCCTGCTCTTGGCCTCTGCAGCTCATAAATAGTCCTTGGGATCTGCACACTGACAAGGCCACTGTAGGCAATAGGTTTCTTGCCCTTGCTAGGTATTATGATTGACAATGTAATCTGTGAGAATGTTGTGGTGTCATGCTTGCAGTGATATATGAAATTTCTGTATTAGCTACTAGGCTTTTTCTTAATTGTGATGGAGCATAGAGCTGGATTTATTGATATGCAAAATACAGGCAAGTCTGCAGTCTTCAGGTTTATCTTTCCATGAGCTGAAGTGCAGCAAGATTTGCAAATAACTTGAATCTGAGGCATGTACCTTTTAAAGGGGAATGTTTTGTCACTGCTACATACCTCATAAGTATCCCAGTAATGAATCCAAGTGCTGTGGACAGATGCAGGGCGTAGACAGATGTGACAATTTTTGCCTGATCTGGGCATGGAAAGCAGTCTATAGCCATGATCAAACACATTGTGCACAGCTGTAGACTGCTTCAAAAATGGCTAATCAGCCAAAAATCTGAACCCATTTCATGAGGGGTTAGATGAAGATGTTTCAAAACAGAGGGTCTTCTGTAACTTGTCTCCATGCTTCCTCCCAGCCGTGAGCTGTTTTCAGAATGGGAAGTGGGGGAAAGGGAGTGAAGGGTGCTCGGTCTGGGTTTTTTTTTAGCCCCCACTGGAGGGTGGGGTGGGTATATAGGAGCCCTCCTGAGGTGGGGGATCCATTTCACCCACCTTACCCTCTGGTGCCATCTGGGGAACCCTTAGAATGAGCTTCCTCTTCTCCATTTCTCCCCTCCCATTCTGAAACAGGGACATGCTGGGAGAGAGGAGGGGCCATTGCTAGGGGAAACCAGCTGCATGCTCGCAGCCAGCAGCTAGATTTCCCACTCCCCTTGATCCAACAGTGCACTTCTGTTTGGTCCAGGGGATCATTATAACTCAGCTCGCTTCCTGAAAAGCCATCTCAGTTACAGTGGGAAGCTGCACTTCTCCCTGCACCCACAGTTGCTAAATAAACTGTGCATAGTTGTTTTTAGCAAGCTAGGGCTAAAATTATGGTTCTTCAACTATGGAAAACATGGACCTCCACCATTTGAACTAGAGGGAACATTGCTTAAGCCAGTAGAAGATCCTGTAGTCTATATTTGGGTCAACCACTATAGGGCAAAATCATTCCTTTGTCCCTATTCACTTTACACATCCAGGTGCCAAGCCGTTCCCTGAATTTTTTTCACAGTCCAAGGTCTCTTACTTTAACATACCTCCCCTATGCCTCAATCATCTGTCAGTCCTCAGCTCTGCCCAGAGCCATACATGAACACACATTTTTTGTTTATATACGAAGCTCACCCATAGGCATTGTTGACATTGAGGAGTTAGTTAATCATTTGTGTAATTGTTATCAATCATCTTAGTCCATCCCCTTAAATGTTATGCTAGTAGACTGATCTTTTACTAGCAGAAAATGTATGGAAGACCCAGCCTCAGGTGCCTGGGCAGGAGGGTTTTGGGTTGGTGTGATGGAAATTAACCACAGTTTAACTAAGAGGTGTTAAGAATTAGATAATGGAGCAGGCACCTTAGTGCCCTGTGACTATAAGAACAGAAACTGCCTAGGGAGAGGGCCCTAAGAGCCAGACAAAATCCCACAGGTGCAGTTTACTATGGCAACAGACTAACAAGTAAATTAGCCTGCACCTAGTCAGCTGACTGGGAGAGGCAGGGCCCTGGGCAAATATAAACCCCAAGGCAGGGACTAGAGATTTAGTTCTCTGTCAGCAGCCAAGGGGGGAGGAGCTCTTGGAGAAGAAGCTCACCAGAGAGGCTTGGCTGCCTGTTGTACTCTGGGTAGGATTAAGGGGCTCCAGGAGCTCACCAGAGACCCTGGTTTATAAGGCACTTAGTGCTGGGAGAAGTTTGATCTTTTAAAGGGACAGAACACACCCTGGACTGCTTATATTATGTTATAGCCCAGGGGCTCAGATTTTAGTTGTTGTTTGACCAATGGATTGAGCTGAGGCTATTGGAGAAGGAGGAGGCCTCATTGGGGACCCATGACAGTGTGGGGACACCAGAGCCAGAGAAGGGTGTGGTGATGAGGGGGTGAGCAGACCCCAGTGCAGAAACAGGGCTGCAGAGAGCCCAGTGAGGACAAGGGGCTGAGCTGTAGCAAGGCCCAGGAGAGATGACGTCAATACCATCTGCGAGGCTTGGGGCGTGGTAAAGGGATGGCTTTGGAGCCACGCATTTAGCCCATAAGGCTGGGGGTGTCCCGTGAGTCACCCCTTTTGAACTGGGATGCCAAAGGGGTCTAAGAACCCACAGGGTTCAGTGGGGTCCAGCAAGACGGTGTCCAGAATATAAACTTGAGGGCAGCTTCCCAATTTACTAAAATTACCAGCAAGACGTGGCGGGTGAGAAAGAGGGTGCCTATTGGGCAAGATTGGCATAGTCAAGGAGCCCTAGGGGTATCATGGCCATCCCTGGGGACCCCATCCCGTGACAGATGACTTTGTGGCAGAGAGCAATACCAGCAGATCTAAACTGCTGGCTTCCAATAATACTATCGAATCATAGAAATGCTCCTTAAAGTGCTTGTAGATTCAAGGCTTGCTTCCCTGGGGATGCTCAGCGAAAATAGAAGATGATGTAAAGTTAATAAGCAGGTTTTTGTTCAGAAGTAAAGTGGCTTCAGTTTTTAGCTCTGAGGTGTCCAAAATGGGGATTAATGTGCTTCAGCTTCATGTTTGGTTGAGTGTCCTAGTTTTCCTCATTTTTTCCTACGTGAAGGAGCCCCAACAATTCACACAAACCCAGTTCACTTTACTTGTGAATCTGAACTGTGTGGTGCTTTATCAGACAGGTTTGCTACAGAGTTTTTGTTCTTTAGTTCTTCACATGTTATTGACTGGTAAGTACTCTTGAGACACAGGAAGACTGTTTCCTTTTAATATTTTAGTTGCCTTGAGGCTGCTGGGAAAAAAAATACAACAAAGAACAGAAATCAAACTGAAGTTGACCAATAATTCCTCCCACAGTTTTAAGGGTCAAGCTGTTGGGTCAAATAGTTCCATTTCAGTCAAAATGGAAAACTAAACAAAGAAGGGTGTTCATGCCCAAAAGCTTGCAAAGAATTTAGTTGGTCTACCCAAAAAACTAAACAAAAACACCTAGAAAAAAAATTCTATTCCTTCTCTTCCACCCAGCACAGGGGTTATGATCTGAACATGCCAGTGTAGATTCCAATTTATTTATGATCATCTCTGTAGTCCTAACTAATCTCACATCTTGGTCTTGCCTAGTGACTAACTGAGCAAAGTACATACAACTGATGGTGGGTACAATAGTTCATTGAAATTGAATGGCCTTATAGTTGAATCAACTATGAGAAAGTTGTCAGGTTACTGTGGCTAGCCTCTAGGCTGGGAAAACAAAACTGCTGGGTTCTGTTGTTGGCCCTAACAGCTATTATTCCACATTTTCCCATCATCCAGCATTTCAGGACTTGTGGCCTACTGTCCCTAAAGAGTCCCTAAAATGAGACAGACTTGTCTTACACTTCCCATCTGAACATTGTCACAGTGCCATCCTATATCTGATGAAAGCAAAAGTAATTAGTCTAGATTCAACAATACAGGAAGGCACGTATACTGCTTATGGGTTACCTCCCAAACTAGAAAGAACATAGGCTGCATGACACATTCAAATAATCTGGGAAGATTCTCCTAGTTTTATTCCAGTAGAGAAATTTACCCAGAGCCATGGGTACAGACATTTGAATCCTGAAGCTCTAAAGCAGGGTTGGGCAAAATGGCAGATCTGACTGGCAGCCAGACTTCATTTCCCAGCAGCCCCTACCCACATGGCTGGGGCTGGTTTCCATGGAGACCCTAGCAACAGCTACACTGTGATAGTGGGGGGCTGGGGTTTCTGTGGAGACTGGCCCCAGCAGCACTGGCAGGGTGTGTGGTGAGGCACAGAGCTGCTCCAGCTATGGTGGACAGTGTTGTCTAGAGCCAGGACAGAGCTGCATTCTGCAGCCTGCACACCCTAGGCAGGGACATGCAGGCAGTGGATCATGGCTCTGCCACAGCTTGCAGCAGTGACAGTATAGTCTAGAGCTGGTGCAAAACCACAATCCTCTGCCTGCACACCTCTGCCTAGGGCATGCGGGCTGCAGATTATGTCTCTCCCCTGGCTCTGGATCACACTGTCACCATCACAAGATCCCAGCTGGTATCTGGAGTAGCTCCCTGCCTTGCTGTGTGCCTTGCCAAGTGCTGGGGGATTTTAGGGGGGCATAGCCACCCCAAAATTCCTCATACCCACCCCTCTTAGTGGTACCAGTGCCAGTTCTACACAGGCAGAAGCATCTGAGCCCACCCCACTCCTTCCCACAGCACAGCCTTCCCCCTCAGCTCCCCCACCAAAAAGAGCTGGGACCACTGCTGCCTGCCAGCGCTGCTGGCTCCAGTCACCATAGAAACCCCAGTCCCATGCTATCACAGTGCAGATGGTGTTGGGATGTACATGGAAATTGGCCCCAGCCACACAGGCAGGGACTGCTGGGAAATGGTGTCCACTGCTGGCCAGATCTGGCAAACAATACTCTGGCATGCATCAACTTATGCATCTCAAGAAAAAAACAAGGAAGTGATTCTTCCGCTTTACTCGGCATTGGTGAAACCACAGCTGGAGTATTGCATCCAGTTCTGGGTGCCACACTTCACTTCAACAAGGACGTGAAAATGCTTGAGATTCCAGAGAAGAGCCACCTGTATGATCAGACTTGCAAAGCAAGCCATATGAGGAAAGGCTGAGGGACTTGGCTCTCTTCAGCCTAAAAAAGAGAAGGCTGAGAGGGGAGTTGGTAGCAGCTTACTACTATATCAGGGGAATAAATCAAGGACTCTGTGAACAGCTACTAACCAGAGCACCCTTGGGGAAAACCAGGAGTAATGGCCACAGACTCCTGGAAGACCATTTCAGGCTTAACACTAGGAAAGACTTCTTCACAGTCAGGGTGTCCAGGCTGTGGAATAAACTCCCTCCAGAGATAGTGCAATCACCTATCCTGGAAATCTTCAAGAGGAGACTGGATGGTCACTTTGCTGGGGTCACCTGACCCCAGTTGTCTTTCCTGCCTAGTGCAGGGGAGCTGGACCTGATGATCTTGTGAAGTCCCTTCCAGCCCTTTACAATCTATGAATCTATAGGCCAGACTCCGCCCACCCCTGCTTTTGAGAGTGGAGAGCTTGCAGTGCTGACACTATGCCCATATCTCAGCACATGCTCTGAAGACTCCCTTAGTCCTTTTGGTGACCAGATGGTATCAGCGCATAGGGCAACCTGATTGTCTAACTCAGACTTCCCATGCTTAGCCTGTGAAACCCTGCAGCACTGTATGAGGATTGTGAAGGGGGCATCTTCTGCTCATTGATGGAGCAGAAAAGTCTAGTGAGGCAACAAACTGTCTCTGGGAGGGGAGTGAGGGGAATGCTGGAAGACTATTTTCACTTCTGAGAGCAGCCAGGGCATGTATGGACATTTGCTGTCCCAGGAGAAACTCTCCTGGGAGTGATTTAACCATGATTGTTTCCATATTTTTTTTTTTCCTAGAGTGGCCATTTTTACCCTGGGAGAAAAAGCCTGATCATCTGTGCACTTGTGGTTTTTCCTTGGAAAGCAGTGACTTTCTCAGGAGAAACTGAATGTCTGTTAGTCACATTCCCTTGATGCGACACCCAAGTTAATTTTCTGTGTTTTAGTACAGCTAATTAGTCCACCCTCAGAGGTACCCTGAGGTAGCTACTTTCAACACAACTAGAAGTTGCATAGAATAATTATGGTATGACAACTTACACCAGTCAGATTATAGGTAGCATAATACATTTCATGGAGTCGGGGAAAGGGAGGGAAGGAGAAGAACCAAGTGTTCTCCTTTGTTTCTTCTACTGGACAAGCATCATTTTAGTATGTGCTTTTTTGCTGAGATGTATCCTGCCCTTTTGGTCCCCATACAGTCCTTCTCTCAGTGCTCATAGATCCATACCCGTGAATGTATTAATTAAGGTTATGACCCTATAAGTATATACTGTTGCTCTCAGGGCAAAATGTACTTTCAGATGCAAGCTGCTGTTGGTAGGGTTGCATTGACAAATCTGATGGCAGAAATTGCAGCTTGATTATCCATCAACCATGGAATAGAAAGAAACAGGAGACAAAATTTTGTAGAGGGTGGGGGGGGGGGGGGGAGCCAGAAAAGGTATAGTGCCAATGAAGGAAATGACCTTGTATGATTAAATGAACTCTTTTGCTACAGAAATGGGAGGCATAGTGATCATTATACAGTTAGTCCTGTAAATTGCTTCTTCCATTTATTTTGTTTTGGTCCTAAGCAAACATGTGAAATTCTAACGAGTTTAATCTACAGTGGAGGAGAAGAATAGAGTAATGTATTCTAATACCAGAGTCTCTCTTGGGCATGTTCAATAATTTAAATATGAGAATAATCAAGCATGAAACTAATATTTTGATCAGTTTGTTTCAAGACGCATACAAAATGCAGTTGAAACACTGTTAAATGGCCTTAAAATATAAAATTTGTTGAGTGCTTTCTGTTCTTCAAACATATGCAAAAGAGCTGTATTTCCTCTGTCTCTAACTACACCATTACAGTTTCCACCCCCACTGGGAAGCAGCAGTGAAATGGCTACTTACATTAACAAGCACCAACACTAGTAGCATTTTAATGGAGGTATTGAAACAATGTCAGATACTAGTTTTTGTTGAAAGTGAGGTTATGGCTGAAAAGGTAACCTGGCATTAATTAGCAAACATACTGGCATTCTCAGTGGAGAGGCCAAGAACTAAAAGGGCCTTGGCATGCAAAGCAGTAGGATTTTTAAAGGGCAATGGCTTCAAATCAGTGTAAACATTTTTGTATGCATGTGTGTATGTATTTTAACTTTTTGCATTGCAAAAAAACCCCATTGGTTTAAAAGGAACTGCTTATGATGGTAAAGGAAGTGCATGGAAGTATTTATAGGATCTGAGTGCTGGTTGCTAACGGAAATCTATCAGTAAAATAAGTAAAGCTTTTACAGCCCCATACAGATAAGGCACTTCAAATGAGAAGAGGCTATTTTTATAATCATTAGTCTGACTATACCCAACTTTTAAAAGGTGCTGGGCAATTCCTGTGGTGCTAAAAGATAACGCAGTGTGTTGGCCTAAGAACTCAGATGTTTGACTCAAAAGAGAAGGAATAGAAAATAAAAGCCTGGATGATTTCTTTGCAAAAATCCAGCTTGTAAAGTTAATGATGCAAAGTGTCTGGCAGAACCTAGCTCTGTCTGATACACTTAGCCCAAGATGCTGACTTTATTTCCACCTTCTGAAGTCGCTTGTTATTTCAGTTGAAATGATCCTCATTGTCTCACTTCGTGTGCTGACAAGGACAAATTCCAGAATATGATTTTAACCAAATGAAAAAATGTGGTGGAGAATTCTGATACATAGTGGCTGCTGCTCTTCAATTATTAAAGTAACCTTCTGTTATCTTTCCTGAATAACAATAGTCTTTACTGTAAGCAGCAATGACAGGCCCATCATGGTGGGAATACAGCTGAGGTTAATTATGGGAAATAAAATAGATCGTGGTGTTATAACTTTAAACACACGTCTCAAAAGGAAACATGGTTGTATAATTCATAGGTAACTTTAAAGGAAAGTAAAAAAATAAATAAATAAATAAGAGGGAGGGGTTAATTCTAATAGAGAATTCACACCCTAAGGTCATGAGTAAGGCAAATCAAAGTCTGAACTTCCCACCTTAGTCATCAAGGCTAGGGACAGATTCAATTTTATTAGTAGATGTTTAGGATATTACACACAAACATAAGGGATCAGAAACCGGTTCAAAACTGTAAGAACAGAAGTTCAGTGCACGTAAACTGCTTTCAAAATGACCAAAATCAGTTTAAGATCAACCTGGATGGATGTAGTATCAGATTGAACTGATTTCAGTTAAATTGGCTTATTGAATTTCTGTCTGATATCCCCTCCAGATTCAAGTTAACTCACCATCCCCCAACATCCCAGGGTGCTTTGCATGCCCCCCCTCACAGGGTGGGTGGGCTAGGCTTGGCCTAACCTGCCTGCTCTAGCCAAGCAGAGAAGTGTACTCTAGCACCTCCCAGCTTCTGACCTGGGCCACTGCAGGCCCGTGGCTGCTCTTCTGAATCAAAAGTGAATACCTGTTCACTTGCTTATGGGTTCAATCTATGAAGTTTAGACTAACCTGCATAGATTGAACCGATTCAGCCTTGGGCTTTTTGACTGTCTGTACTTGGCCCAGTTGGTTCTGAATTTGGATCGATCAGCACCACATCACACTATCTCCTGAGCTGAAGGAGTAATTCCATTATTTGCTAGCAATTTTAGGCTGTTCCTCTAGGCATTCATCTGCTGCAAGACAGGGAAGTAGCATGCAGTTTAATGGTGTTGTATCAATCCCCTTTTGCATAGGTCAAAAATTGTGTTGTGTAGGTGTCCTGATATTAGGATGATGGGTACATTATAACTATTCTTAATAGGAAAGCCATTAACTGCATATCCAGGGAAGACTTTTTTTTATACCTAGAGAGTGCCCCAGTGGGCAATATTAAATACACTGCTGTGGGGAAGGAGGGAGGCAAAAGGAAGGGGGAAGACATTAAGCTATTTCCATCTATGCTCTGCCCTTTCTTTCTGAACAGAAGAATTAACACTTACTAGCATGTTTCTTTTTACAAGCAGTAATTGTATGCAGTTTCCAAGAAGATGACAGTTGAGTCAGGGTTGGAATGAGTCTGGGCTAATGTGTGTTGTCAGGGGTTTGGAAGGAGATTTTCCTATGAATGGGATATGGATTGGATCCAGTTGGTAAAACCATTGAGAGGAGAGGACCTTCACTGACATTGGTGACTTCTATGGTCTGTCTGTGGTGATTAGACAGAGAGAAGACAGACAGACAGGGCCAAGAGAAGAAAAGGTTCTGAAGAGTGTTTCTGTTACAAGTATGTGTTTGTGCTCATGTGTAAGGGGCCCATCCTCGGTATACTGCATCCCAACCCTAGATAGTTAAAAAATATATGAGCTCTTAACAGACTAGAAATTTCAGAAATAACTGATGCAGTTCAGTAGCTTTAAAAAGATATAAAGGCTTTTAAGGAATTTTTATTTACCTACTTCTCACATGCTCCTAGGAGAGTCTAGGTCACTGTCTATGACAGAGTAAGATTTCCATCTTTCGTTCCTTATTGGAACAAGAGGAGCAGTGTTTTGGTATTTGTTTTTCCTTCCTTCCTCTGAAGATGTAATCAATGGGTAGAACAGAACTTTTTAAAAATAGAGGGAAGGAATAAGGTGCTCTCAGCATTTATATCTTTACTCTATCAATTGACTAGCCTGTATCTGGGGGTGGGGAGTTTGGTTTGGGAGGAATGTCTGCTTAGGGCTACATATCTAGCACTGGTCTTTTGTAGTGGCTTTAATCAAGACTGTTGGTTGACTGGAGTCTGTCAGAAATTAAGATCACCAGCCATGTGATGGTATACTCGGGTTAGCTCCTCACTTTAGTTACTGTATAGGTGTATAATTATGGACCTCTCCTTCAGTCCCTGAAATTTTCCATACACCTGCCAAAGTCTGTTGTTAAATCAGACAATTTCACATTTTAATGATGTTGAGTCTCTGCAACTTGGTTTAACCATCAGGTAATCCGAAATGGAAAAGGCCAAGCATTTGGCTGCTTCAGAAGACAATTGAATTTTAACTTATACAGCCATGGGGCTTGTGAAGTAATGTGAAACTGATCATGCCAATAAATATGAATTTTATCAATCAGAAGATTTACTAGACTGTCTAGAATATACCACATTCTATAGAACAAGAACATTTAATTCATAGTTATTCAGTTAATCACTCTACATGGAAAACTATGAACTATCAGCTTTAGAAATATTTCAGGAGTGGTATTGTATATTGTTTGTATTCCCCTAGCAGCCATATCCCAGGGGTGGGTATCTATATAAAGTTTGGAGTAGAGAATTGTGCCCTTGGACACCCACTCCCATGATAGTCATGCTTATTTTTGTCCTTGCAGAAATGATGCCAGTTTATCTATCTCTATCTGGTCTTCGTGCCAATTTAGAGGAGAATACTTTCCTGTTAAAATAGTCTTAAATCTGTTTGAGTTCCTCAGTTGAAAGATGTTGGATTCATTCAAACATTGTTTTTAACTCAGAAAATCTTTAAAGATAAGGAGTCCATTTATTTTACCCTTTTGAGCTGCTGTCTGTGGTTTGTGGATTATGGCTATGCTATAATTTATATTAAACTACTGTTCTAAAAAGCCTGTATACAGAAAATTTTGTTTCTACGCTATGTAAAGACTCAGGGGGTTAGGTTTTGGTTTTTAATTAGTATGAGAAGAAAGCAGGTTAAACTGAATTCCCCGAGAGCAACTGTGATATCTAATGAGCGTGCGTGTGCATGTGTTGGGATCGTAGTGCAGTATTATTTCTGTCCAAGAAAATAAGCGTTTGAATAATAAAAGTAAATGTTAACCCTGTTTTATTAGAAACCATCTAAGAAATAAGCAGTGGATAATACCATCATCTTCTTTTTGGAGATAGACAATTGAGGCATAGAAAGAATTTACACCTTGCTCAAGGACTCTCAGAGCACACTCTGCAAATTAGTTTTGTGAAGAGGCTAAGCGAGACAGACTGTGTCTCAACACAGGCTGTGTGGCTAGGTCCGTTGGGTCTTTGATCAGCTCTAGTGTTTGAAGTCCTAGAGAAAGCAGTAGTGTAGTTGTGACAGCAGCATGTCCAACAAGGAGGCTTTTGAGTGCATGTCTTCTAACTGCTTTGAATTGCACATTCCAAACCCAAAATGCACTGGTGTGATTGCTTTGGGGTTTTGGCTGACCTTAAAATTCACTGTGTGCCACGTGGCTGTTCTCAAGCGTACTAGGGAGCAAGGTCCTGAAAGCAGCTGAATCAGCGAGTTGCCTCACTGGTATATTTCTGGGTCAGGATCCTGTGGACAAAATCCTGACTGAGAGATGCTGTTGCATGAACATACCATGAGTAGTTAATCTCTCTATTATTGTGGATATTTTGTAAGAAAAGATCTTTGGTTTAGAAGAGTATAAAAATAAAGTATAATTAAAATACATTTATTTAAAAAATATAACATAAAAACAGGATATGGAGTTAAGAAGTAAGGCTTAATATATAAGCCAGTTATCAAGCAAATATATGGGCAGATCCAGGATTTTGTAGAGGGGGAGTGTGAAAGCACTGTCTATCTAGCATTGTAAGGGTGTCTACACTCTGGTCTCCCTTCTTCCTCCCCCAGCTGGGCAGACCATTTTGCAGAAACAACAGCAACCAGAGATTATTTTAAGTCCCTGATTCAGGTAAAAATCCCATCTTCCCCATGCCCCCATATCTCAGAACCATCTCTTTTCCTGTCCATGGTCAGTGGCATATCTCTTCACCTCACATTCCCATCCTCGCATTGTTTTCCTGCTACTGTTGTTCTTCCTGGCTCATTTGGAGGTGGGGAGAGCTCCAGAGCCATTCCTGCATTGCTCCAGCTAGGTGGCATGGGGAATCGAGCTGAATCAGGACAGGGGTAACTTTGGCAGACACTTTTTTTAAAATGTTATTTATTTTTTGACCCCTGAGTATCCACAGAAACCACGGGGAAAGAAAATGGAGCAGCATACGCTCGGGCAGCATTCCTCACAGTGCAGAGAACCCTGGACTGTGCAGTACATGGTGCTGCAAACATGTTCACAGCACCACATACCGCATGCCCACGCTTGTCTAGACGTGCCCTGTGTCCGTTTCCCATCTGGCAGGAAACAAACAGGGGTATCGGGCAGGGAGGGGGAACTCATCCATCACCACTGTCCCTGCCCAGCTCGAATAGGAGGTGGGAATGGGAGGGGACATGTTGCTGAGCATGCTCCTTCTGGAGCAGGGAGAATTTTTACTTGCTTCAGGGACTTAAAAACAAATCCCTAGCTGCTACTCCCATGGTGTGGTCCAAATAATGGGGTATGACTGTGCATCTGCACCCTCTCTGGATCCATCTCTGGGTAAACAGAAGTGGCAAATGAGCCTATTGTGAGTGAGACCTTATTGCGAGAGCCTTTCTATCTGTAGTGCTGTGCTCAGTACTACGAAGATGGAACAGTGATTGTGACATGCTAATGAAAAGCCATTTTCCTTCTGGCCTTAAGCCAGAACAAACTTCCATGGATGAAATATTATTTGGGATATTGTGTAAGAAAAGACTGCTAGTTTAGAAGGCAAAAATAAATTAAATATGTATATAATAAAAAGGCTACATGCAGGTTTATTTTCCAGGTACTTCCCATCAATCGCATAGGATCGTTTATAGGTATCCATGTTCATCAGTTCTTTGTTCTACTCTGTTGCTTGTGGTCAGAGATTTACATCAGTTCTTACACTGGGGAGATTTTTCTCTTAGTCCTATATTGGACTGGCTACTCTTTATCATTCTTAGACCTTTGTTTGGAAGATTTCCTTCACCCTTTTAAATCAAAATATTCTGTTTCATGCCCCAGGGACTGTCAGGGAGTTGTCTTGTTTTGTTTGCTCTGTCTGGGAATATAATAACCCCTTAAGGAACTTGGAGGTATAAAATATTCAGACTGTTTGTAGGATAATCTTTTTTGGTTATTCCATGTGTTTGGTTCTATTACATCTCAGTGCAATGGTTTCATTGTAATAGTCCCTTAAATTTTCATGTTTCCAAGGTGTGTCTACTGTCACACCGGCACACTTGCGGAAGACCAACAACCCTTGCTTAGGATTTTCTAGACCATAAGGTAGTAGAAAGAATATTTTGCAAGGGACAAGATGACAACAGCAGAACATGTTCTCTTGCTGGAGCCAAGATGCAGCACATTACTGTAAAAATAGGCTTCTAAATGTAGTGGTGGCAAGGATCCATGGTGTGTTTCCATTCTAATGACATTTTCTGTAAGGTACCACACTGATTATTTTAGAGAGCTTGGAAAGTTGCTATTAGGGCCTTGTTGCACAATAATTTTGGGCAGCTCCTAGAGCTCTTAACCCCTGCATTGTCCTCACATAAACACCTGAAACTAATTTTAAGCACATGGTATGCCACTCCAGGGCAGGATTATAGATTCATAGATGTTAGGGTCGGAAGGGACCTCAATAGATCATCGAGTCCGACCCCCTGCATAGGCAGGAAAGAGTGCTGGGTCTAGATGATCCCAGCTAGATGCATATCCAACCTTCTCTTGAAGATCCCCAGGGTAGGGGAGAGCACCACCTCCCTTGGGAGCCCGTTCCAGACCTTGGCCACTCTAACTGTGAAGAAGTTCTTCCTAATGTCCAGTCTAAATCTGCTCTCTGCTAGCTTGTGGCCATTATTTCTTGTAACCCCCAGGGGTGCCTTAGTGAATAAAACCTCACCAATTCCCTTCTGTGCCCCGGTGATGAACTTATAGGCAGCCACAAGGTCGCCTCTCAGCCTTCTCTTGTGGAGGCTGAAAAGGTCCAGGTTCTCTAGTCTCTCCTCGTAGGGCTTGGCCTGCAAGCCCTTAACCATACGAGTGGTCCTTCTCTGGACCCTCTCCAGGTTATCCGCATCCCTCTTGAAGTGCAGCACCCAGAATTGCATGCAGTACTCTAACTATGGTCTGACCAGCGCCTGATAGAGGGGAACTATCACCTCTTTGGATCTATTCGTCATGCATCTGCTGATTCATGATAAAGTGCCATTAGCTTTTCTTATGGCTTCGTCACACTGCCGACTCATGTTCATCTTGGAGTCCACTAGGACTCCAAGATCCCTTTCTGCTTCCGTGCCACCCAGCAGGTCATTTCCTAGGCAGTAGATGTGCTGGACATTTTTCCTCCCTAGGTGCAGCACTTTGCATTTCTCCTTGTTGAATTGCATTCTGTTGTTTTCTGCCCACTTGTCCAACCTATCCAGGTCTGCTTGCAGCTGTTCCCTGCCCTCCGGCGTGTCCACTTCTCCCCACAGTTTTGTGTCATCCACAAACTTGGACAGAGTACACTTCACTCCCTCGTCCAAGTTGCTGATGAAGACATTAAAGAGTATCGGTCCAAGGACCGAGCCCTGCGGGACCCCACTGCCCACACCTTTCCAGTTCGAAACCGACCCATCCAGTACGACTCTCTGGATACGACCCTCTAGCCAATTTGCCACCCACCAGACCGTGTAGTCATCCAAGTCACAGCCTCTTAACTTGTTCACCAGTATGGGGTGGGATACCGTATCGAAGGCCTTCCTGAAGTCTAAGTATACGACATCCACCCCTACTCCTGTGTCCAGGCGTTTCGTAACCTGGTCATAAAAAGAGACATTATCTATGCTCCATGTTACCCAGCTTGAGTTACACTAATGTGTGGCCACTCTAGGCTTAGTGACCCTCTGCCCCCCCCCCACACTCTTTCCACCACCCTAGATCCCCATTCACCCCCTCCCACCCCACTTACTTGTGGCTGCCATGATGACTATCCTGGGGAGCAGGCAGAGAAGGGCTAGCCTGTCTTCTTGGCTTCTGCCACAGCCTCTTCCACTTCTGCTCTTTGGGCCAGATTGAGCCCAAAGAATAGCAGCACCAGCAGGGAAGGCAGGTTAACTCTTCCCTACCTGCTCCCCAGGACAGATAGCATAGGCAGCCACAAGTAAGATGAGGGGTGGTAGGGATCCCTGAGGGGAATAGTGGTAGGGAGAAGCCCTGGAGGGAAAGCGGGTAGGGGGAATTGGGGGAGGATCTTTACCTTTCAATCCTCCCAGGTCCTTGCTGATCTGAACACGTGACTGCTCTAAACCTGAACTAGCACTAACACTGATCAATATTTGAGAGGCTCAAAGAGTAAGGTGTAACAAGGCTCTAAAAGAATAACAACCACCTGATCTTGGTGATATTTGCTGTTCCACCCATGAGGGCAATCCAAAGATTCTTGATGTGAAGTACTGGCTAGGAAAGTTTTGGGAGACTGGAGTTGTAGAATATTGACCCATCTTCTGAGGAGGAATGGGTCTGTACCATTTGAATGACTTCTGTTCAATAGGAAGCATTTTCTAGGAGACTGGGTGGCTATAGTAATCAGGAGGACAATAAAATAGTAAGAAAAAGGGGGGAATGTTAAGAGGGAACAAATAAGCACTCATTTAGCACAAAATCAAGATCTTGAGATCAAAATTAATCAAGATGCTGAAGGAGATGGAGAGAAGAAATTCTTTAATTGCCTATACATCAAGGCTCATACCTTGGGTAATTAAAAAAAAAAAAAAAAAAAAAAAAAGGAATTGGAATTCCTCATTTATGAGCGTAACTTTGACCTATTTGATGTTACTGCAACCTGGCAGTAAGATTTGCATGATCAGAATGTTAAAAATCAATGCTTATAACCTATTTAATACGAAGAGGTAGAGTTATTCTCCTGTCAGAAGTGGTATTACCCGTTTCTGGGTTACTGACAACTTGAATACTCTTGAATACTTATGGGTCAATGTTTTATAGTCCAAACAGTGTACTAATTCATGTCTGCTGCAAAGCATCAAATCATGGAAGAGAGAGGGATGTAGATTCTCTTATAATGTGGGTAGTGACCAATCTGTGTTATCCTGGGGGACTTTAATATGCCCCAGTGCATTTTTCTAAAAGTTATATATGGCAATATTTTAATTTAAAATGGTTGCATCCAAGATGAGGGAATTCTATGTTAAACCTCCTCCTGGCACCAAAATAACGAAGTGGTTCTAGAATTAAATATTGGGTTGTAGCTAAGACATGAGGTGATTGGTCCAAACCAGTACTTAATTCTTTAATATGGTAATTTTCAGAAAGCTGAAAAGAGAGATTTTAAACAAAAATAAAAATGAATGATGATTTGGAAACTATTTTTTTGTTTTATCTGTAAATACTCCACTGGCATGTCAGGGAAATGAAAACTGTGTAAAAATAAAATGTAAACATAAGCATAGAAGAAAGAGATACATTGATAGTGAAAGATATAAATCAAAACTTAAGAATTAAAAAATACATAGGCAGCAAAAAGGACACAAGAACATAGGACTGGCATAATAAAGGACCATAACAAGTTTTGTTTTTTTGTTTTTTTTCCAAGCTTCTTAAGATCAAAAAGAGTCCTAACAATTATATTGGTGTATTGCCATAAAGAAGTGGTAGAATGATCAATTCTTTAGAAAGCCAGAAGAAATTAAAACAGAAATCTGTTACATATTTCTTAAAAGGCTAGATCATGCAGTCCCATCATAAGATAATGAAGGTAAAATACTTCCGTTTCCAAAAGTAAATAAGCAGGATGGTGCATAACTGATAATAAAATTAAGACGGTAAATTGGTAATTCTAGCAAAATAACCTGCATCCAAGAGTTTTAAAAGAGCTGTTGAGCTGCACTCTTGACTATTAATGTTCACTTTTAATTAGTCTTGGACCAATAGGAATGTTCCAGAGTACTGGAGGAAAGATAGTATCGTGTTAATATTTAAACAGGGTAAATAGTTGGACTTGAGTAATTATAGACTTGTCAGCCTGGCAGCAGTCATGGGCAAAATAATGGAACAGCTGATACAGGACTTGCTTAATCAAGCATTAAAGGAATGTAATATCACTAAGTCTAATCATAATGGTTTTGTGGAAAATAAATATTGTTTAACTAACTTGATATTTTAAAATAAAGATTACAAGTTTCACTGATAAAGCTAATAGGGCAGGAGTCACAAAGGCACTTTTAGGTACCTAGCCCATAAAATGAAATGTATCTAAATCAGGCACCTAAGTTCCCTATATATAATGCCTGGGAAACATCAGGCACCTATCAGTAAGGTAGGTAATGGGAAATTTTGAAGGAAAGGGATATTTGAAAGACTGACTCTTTCTAAATTTTCAACATCTCCATGAAACTAGGATTTGAACCCCAAACACCCTTCTGGCTGTTGATAAAAAGATACTGATATACCTGGTAAATTGGGAGCAAGCAAACATTGTGCTTTAATATGGCCAAACATAGTCGTGATTTGCAAACAAAGAATGTAAAACAATACTTATGCAAAAGTTGATTGCGTCTTCAGAAGCTGTGACCCTGAAAAAGATTTGATAATTATGTATAGTTTTTTTTTTTTTTAGTCTTTTAGCTAAAAGAGCTAGGATGCTTGCTGGATATATAAAAAGAGGGATATTGAATTAGACTTACAGAAGTTATACTACCTTTGCATTTGTCATCAGAATTGATCTGATTGCTTCTGATGTCCACAGTTTAAGAAGGGCATTTTATAAGTTCAAGAGGGTTCAGTAAAGATCTATGAGTGATTAAAGGATTTGAAAACCTGTCTATAGTGAAATTCAAGGTGCTTGTTCTGCTTAGCTTAACAAAGAATATCAGTGGTGACTTTGTCTTAGTCCAAAAGTACCTACATGGGATAAAGACATTTGATAAATTGGGGTCTTCAATCTAACAGATATAAGTGTAACAAGAAATAATGGCTGGAAATTGTAATTATACATTAGGGGTATGAAACAGGCTGCATTTGATTCGGATTTGGCCTGAATTGGGGGACAGTGGTTCGATTAGTTGATTCAGATCACTGTCCCCAATTTGATTACGCTGAATCCAAATCTGAAGACTTGATGCTGATTCAGAGAATCAGCAATTTGGCCATAGATACAGCTTTAAATGTTTTTTCTACATGCTTCAAGGTACCAGGTGTGGCTCATGAATGCTGCAATGCTGCATGTGGAGCATCTTACAGGAGCGTGGGGGGGAGGGGGGCTGCGTGCTTGGTAGCGAACCCAGAAGTGGACCAGAAGTACTTCTGGTCTACTTCCGGGTTTGCTGGGGAGCGTGCGGGTGCCCCCCCAGACCCAGGAGGCACCAGTTGCCAAGCTGGGGGGTGAAGTCCCCCCACGTTCTCCCTAGTGGACCCGGAAGTGGACCGGAAGTGCTTCTGGTCCATTTCTGGGTCTGCTGCCAAGTGCGCTGGGGAGCCCCCCACACTTCTGTGGGACACTCCATGCACCCTCCTTCCCCTGCTGCACCGCTCTGGGCAGGGGGATGGGGAGGAGCTTCAGCCTGGCTTCAGTTGGAGCATGCAGAACTCTGGCTCCAGCTCTGCTGCCTGGTACCTAGAAGTATGTAGACAAAACATTTAAAGCTGTGTCTAGGTCCTAATCACTGAATCTTTCTGAATTGATTTGGTTGGTTTCGATTCCATTTGGAGAGATTAAAAGGTCTCCTGATTCAATTCAGAGATTCGGTCGCCAAATCTACACCAAATTGAATCGGGGACTGAAGCTTCACATAGCCCTATTTATACATGTTTAGATGGTAAATATGAAGAACATTTTTGATGGTAAAGTCAGGTAATTGTGAGGACAACTTGATTTTTAATAAGAGTTGTAGTAAATTCTCTCTTCTTGGAAATATGAAAATCAATATGGGATATATTTTCTAACAACTTTTTGGTTAGGGACAGATATTCCAAATGCCTGAGCCTGAATTGATTCAATCTTTGCAGGTTAGTTGAACCTGTAAAGATTGAACCAATTTGTAAGTGAATAAACATTCAGGCAATGCAGCCACATGCCTGTAGTGGCTCAGGCTAGAAGCCAGGGGCAGGGGTACAACAGATGCCCTCCCTTGCCTTCAGCAGCAGCCACAAAGCTGGAGGGAAGCTGATATGGACATGGCCAGGCTCAAGGCAGGGGCTAAGTATGATTGCAGAGGGGTTTAAACCCACATCTTGGTCTTTAGGGACACTGACTGGGGTGTGCCTGGACAGGGGGGAGTAAAGTAACCCTTGCCAGGCTTGTCTCTGAGACCAGACACTAGCTAGGGCAGTGCCCTCAGAAGAAGGAAGATGGGGCGGGCGGGGGCAGGTAGAGGGAGGGGTATTAAACTCCCCTGTCTCCAGATGGGCATGGGACCCGAGCCAGGGACTGCCCAGACTTCCTTCCTGCTCCTGCTTAGGCTGCAGAGGGCATGGACAGAGCTGGCTAGCATGGCCCTGCTATCCACCCAGGGCTGGGGCTGAGCTGAGCTGGGCAGTGCTGCTGAGGGGCCAGCCCAGGCTGGGCTGTAAAAGCCAGGCTCTTCCCAGTGGAATGCAGCTTGGGCTGGGGCCATGGGGGCTGCACAGCCAGGTTGCTCCCAGCTCCCCATCCCCAGGCTGAGCTAGGCAGGGCAGCTCTGACAACCCAGCCTGGTAGCACAGGCAGGGGCTGGCTGGGTAGCAGGCTGCCTGGGTGTCTTGGAAGTGCCAGCAGGCCCTGAGCCCACTAGCCACCTGCTGCTGCTGTGCCCCCTGCAGTACTTGGCAGCTGCGGCCACATCAAAAGCTGCAGGCTGTCCTGTTTCCCCGCCTCCAGCTGCTGCTGCCCCTGCCGCACTGCTCTGGGTGGTTGGAGGGAGCTTCAGCCTGGCAGCTTCTGCCCAGGGCACAGAGATCCTGCTCCAGCTCTCAGCTGTCTTTGACCTACTGAAACTGCCCACATGGGCTACTCATTGCGCCGCACTGGTAGAGTAGATGGAAAACAGCTGGAGCCAGAGATCCGTGCTCTGGGTGGAAGCCACAAGGCTAGCGCTCCCCCTGCCCTGAGCAGTGCTGCATGGGGTGGTAGGAGCAGAAGCTGTAGTTGGAGGTGAGGGAAGAGGAACAGCCCTGCTGGTCCCAGCCAGCACACAGCTTCCCTTTGCCTTCCTACTCCTTCCCCTGCTGTACCGCTCTGGGCAGGGTGGTGGGGAGGAGCTTCAGCCTGGCTTCAGTTGGAGCATGCAGAACTCCGACTCCCACTCAGGCTGCTTACACTGCATTCGTCTGCAGGGCCTGCTCATCATGCTGGGCGGGTGGAGCAGGTTGAAGTTAGCCAAGACCTGGGATTGGAGCTCCATGCCTTGGGCAGAAGCCATCTGGCTTAAACTCCCCAGTCCACCCAGAGTGGCATGGCATAGCAGGGGCAGCTGAAGGTGAGGGGGACAGAACAGCCCAGCTGACCCTAACCAGCCAGCAGCTTTTTGATGTGGCCACAGCTGCTGGGTGCTGCAGAAGTCAGGGGGGGCATGGTGGTGGTGGGTGGATGCTGGGCTTGGGGGCCTGCCAGCACCTCCAAACCATCCGGGCAGCCCGTTACCCAGCCAACTCCTGCCCTTGCAGCTGGGCCAGGCTGTCACAGAGCCACAGCCACTGGGCAGGGCCCTGCCAAGCCAGCTGTGGCCCCATGACAGCCCTGCCTGGCCTGGGTGCAGGGAGCGAGGAGCAATCTGGCCATGCAGCCCCCACCGAGCTGCAGCCCACTGGGAAGGGGCCAGCCCCTCTACCTCTGCTCAGCAATACTTCCCATCTCAGTCCCACAGCCTAGCCACTGGCAAATCAAGCAGATGGTGGGGCCATGATGGCCAGCTCTAGCCATGCTCCCTCCCCTGCCTGAGTGGGAAGGGTGGTGGGGGGAGGGGGGGATGGCTGATGGGCTGCTCTGCCCTGGCTGGTGGATGTGTGCTGCTGTTGGGACAGAATGGAAGGGGAGATTAAATCCCACCCCCTCTTCCCATTTGCTTCAAATTGGGGAGCCTAACAGGGGCTGCTACACCTTGGCTGAGGTCCCCCAGTGGGAGAAGAAATAAGCCCCCTCCCTGCTCCCTTTGCCTCAGGGTACCATGCTCAGACCCTGCTCTGGCTGGAAAGCAAAGGGGTGAGGCCAGCTCTGCTGTCTGGAGCAGATAACACAGCCTTGGCTGGGATGCTGGGGGACTCGGGTTTATGATAACCCAGGCTTTAGTTCAAATTGGAAGCAATTCAGGTGTCTCTGGTGTGTCTCATAATGAATTATTTGACTTTGATTCTGCAAGTAAATCAAAGAAGATAGCTCAAGATGGGCACCCATAAATTGAGGCCCACCAAATCGCTACTCACTTCCGAAAATAAAACCTTCAAAAATGGATCTACAGCTTTACGTTTAGAAATAGGCTTGGATTTTCTCATTTAAGTGCAGGGGTGGGCTTGGATTCTCTCAGTTAAGTGCAGTTTTACTCACTAGTGAACAAGAGTGTACATAAAAAATGTGGTCCTGTTTCCTCCCTACTTTGTGTACATGTGCCCCCAGAGCAGTAGAATCTGAGCCTCTTCACTCTGAAAAAAGGGGCTGCTACTCTGCCTCTATTAGACACCTTCACAGGTGAAAAGAAGGTTAATTGGGAGATGCAGTTTGAGCTAGAAGTAAGGGCTTGTCACTGTAATAACATCCCAAAGAGCTTTCTAGAGTCATATAATATGAGACTTCAGGTGGTAGATGGTATAAACTACAGCAAATGATGGTGAAAAAGGTATTGCTTAATAAATTAATCAGAACGTTCAGTCATATAGCCACTAGCAGCAGGAAAGGGAAAACAAGAGGGATTGGTAAGGGAGATATTTGCAGATGAGATTTGAAGAGATGGATTGTCAATGAGGCAGAGAGATGAAGAAAAGCTGCCCCAGACAAAAGGGAGAATGCTCACACAACATCAGTAAAGTATAAAAGGAGAATAATACATATAACGAATGCTTACAAAGGAATAGCTTTTAAAATGAAAATAGTTTTCCCAGCACTGTCACTTGAGGCATTGGCTGTTTTTCAATTGCCTGCTCCTCTTTACATTTTGGTTTCAGGGCACATTGTTATTGTGTTCAACTGCAGAGTAACAATGCCTCCCTGCTATATATATATAGCCTAATAGTTCTTTCAGGAAACCAGGAATCAGAAATCCTCGGTTTTCATCCAGTTTTCTAACTTACTCTTTGACCACTGATAATTCCTCAGTTTTCTCATCTGCAAAAATGAGAATAATGCTTCTCTGAGACAGGGAAACAAAGTTTAATTAACTGTCTTCAAGTGCTTTGAGATCTTTGCAGGAAGTGCCTATGTCCACAATATTTATTATTAATGGGTGGCAGAGGAACAAATGTGGCAAAGGCAATAAAATAATGCTTTATTTTTTAGATGTTTCACCATTAAACATTCTACTATCATAATTATTTTTTAAATAAGAGGATGAGGGGGATATCCATCTTTTATTGAGTCCTGCTGTCCTCATAAACTTCATTAAAGAAACACACAGTTCATCAATAATGAGATTCTCCATCTCAGCGAGCTTCATTGTCTATTCATTTTTCTTTCCCACCTGCGCTCACAATGGTGGCTGTTTGCTCCCACATACATTCAACAATGCATCATTTGTAAGCTGGCCCCCATTCATTTCATTCCTGTTTGAAAGGCCTGACAGAAAGCCCTGTGAAAAAGCTTTCAATGCAAATGCCACTTTAATGACTTGGTTCATTCAACAGAGGGGAATCTGAGATAACTTGACTTTTCCTCGCTGCAAATACAAGAAAACGTTTTCATAAAGCTCTCAACGTGTCCGGTTTTTTAACGAGTTGCCCCCAGTTGGAAAACAGAAACATGAAGCTGGCGTTTTACTTAATAAAACCTCAGAATCCTCTGTCACCCCCAAATCTGTGTGTGGGTGTGTGTGCGCAAGTGAGGGTGAGATTTGGAAATTCAACAGCTTTTAAAGCTTTGATTTGGTTCATTTCCTCATCAGAGTGGCATTTTTCCTTGAGGATTAAACCCTTGTTTGATTGGTACTATCTGAACATGTTTAAATACTAAATTATTGGAGAATTACAAGCACAGTTACCCTTGTTAAAGCCAAAGGACAAACAGACTCAGTCTGTTTCAATAGCTTGGGATAAAGTTTGGTTTGGGGATAAATATTATTCCTAAATTAATTTTCTTTTTATTTTTAAATCATTTGTTTCTTGCCTCTACTGAGGGAAAAAAGGGGTCAAAAAAACCCACAACAAAACCAAAGCTGTGATGATTTAACAGCAGAATATTAGTGAGCCTGTGGTGTATAGTAGAAACTTAATATATTGTTACAGCAGTGATCTTGTAAAAGGAAATAAACAAGCCTCGGAGATTTTACTTGAATTTAAAGTCATATATTAGAAAGACTTATTGGAAATTCCTAAGGCACTGACTAGGGATGAAGCCAACAGAGTATATATAGAAATGTAATAAAGTTCTACAGAAATGAATCTTGACACTTGCAAAATTTAATAGTGTGGATCTCCTTTCTCTAGTCTTTTGGGCTGTTTTGGACCATATGGGTGGCTACTGTTTTTTATAGGACAGTTCGAAGAGATTGATGTGTAAAGTAGTAGCACAAATTACCTACCATAACTCTACAACCTACCCTAGGTCATTGCTTAAAGGATGCCGCCATATAATAAAGTCTCCAACTCCAGTTAAGCGTTGGCCTTCTAGTGAATGGAAAACTGAAAAACGTGCCAGTTTGGATGCTGGGTTTTGGGAGAGGGGTATATGCAGAGATCGTATACATGGTCTCAATTGGATAACAGTACAACTGACAAGTTGCAGATCTAAAATAAACCTTTTTTTTTCCTGCAGTGAAATAGCATGACTGCTGAAATCCCATCAGTTTTTAATTAATTATATTTTTAGTGAGCCCTTTCTTCTTTATAAAGCCAACCTTACTCCAGTGCACATTATGGATCCAGAACAAAATATGTTTTCAGTGAGGTCAGGGAACAGCTTTTGAATGGTGATAACTTTGTCACTACTGGCTTAAGCCAATGATCCTGTTAGCACTTTTGTTTTGAGTAATTTAAAATTGAACTGGACAAATAGTATGTCAAAGGAATGGGAGAAGAAGAGGGAGAAAACAGACTGGTAGCTCATTGGCTGTTACCATATCTAACTTTGTGGGGGATTAAAGATTCCTCTTCTTATTACTAATCCCCTGAGCAATCCACTCCCCACATGTAAGTCAGATAGCAATAAAAAACAGACTATTTTTGTAAAATATGCCTGACTCCATACTGCCAGACATCACTATCATGCTTAGTAATTATGTTCTGCATCTTCAGAGTGCTACACAAATATTTGCTAGTTAGTTTATACTCACAACAGCCTGTGATGCCTGGAAATCTCATCCCCATTTTGCATATGAGGAAAGCAAAACAGAAGTTAGGAAGTTAACCAAGGACAGGGGTACTCACTAGGACTGTGCGAAATGTTACTAAGTGTTTTGTTTTGACGTGTTTTGAGCTTGAAACAGCAAAATCAAAATGAAACAAAAAGCATAAAAACAGCTTTGAAACAAAATGAGGGCACTCAAAACATTTCAAAAGTTTCAAAATGTTTCGATTTTTGAAGTGGCCTGGTGATGGGAGACAGGGGAGAGCCAGGGCTGCACCCTGAGTGGCTCTGCAGCCCTGTGTAGCTCAGCCCGGCAAGGAATGCAGTCCTGGCTCTCCCCGCCTTCCGCCACTGGGCTGTGCTCCATGGGGCTAGCAGAGCCAATCGGAGGGCAGTGCTGGCCCTGCCTGCCTCCCGCCACTGGGCTGCACTCCAATTGGCTCCACCAGCCCCATGGAGCTTAGCCTGGCAGCGGGAGGCAGAGCTCAGTGTTGGTTCTGTCCACCTCCCACCACCAGGCTGAGCTCCATTGTGCTGGCAGTGGGAGGTGGACAGAGCCGGCACTATGCTCCAACTCCCACTGCTGGGCTGAGCTCCATGGAGCCCAGCGCTGGGTGCGGGCTGCTCCCAGTGCTAGTCCTAGGCAGCAGCAGCAGCTTCCTGTCATCCAGCTCAGATCTGGGGGACCCAGCAGCCCTCCCAGGTGTGCAAGCCCCTGTATCTGTGCCCTGGATGAGAGGAGGCTCAGGCTGCCTCTCCCATCTGGGACTGGCACTGGACACAGGCTGTGCCCAGCACCAAACAAGATTGCTGCTGCCACAGCCTGAACCTCCTGTCATCCAGGAAACAGTTCCAGGGACTATACCCCCGGGAGGGCCGCCAGGCAGTGTCAGACTCCTTCCGGGGGTGTGAGCCCTTGGATCTGTGTGCTGGATGAGGGGAGGCTGCTGCTGCTGCTTGGGACAGGCGGCAGCAGCAATTTTCTCTGGTGCTGGGTGCAGCCTGCGCCCAGTGCTGGTTCCAGGTGACAGGGCAGCCTCCTTTCACCCAGGGCACAGATCTGGGAGCCCGCACCCCCAAGAGGAGTCCAGCACAGCCCTTCAGCTCTCCTGGGGGTGCAGGCCCCTGAATCTGTGCACTGGATGACCGGAGGCTGCTGCAGATGCATGTGGTCAGCAGCAGCATCGGTGTTCCCTGGTGCTGGGTGCAGGCTGTGCCCAGCACCAGTCCCAGGCAGCAGCAGCAGCATCCTGTTATCTGGCACAGATCCAAGGGCTCTTACTCTCAGGAGGAGTCCAGCACAGCTCCACAGCCCTCCCAGGGGTGCGAGCCCCTGGATCTGCATGCCGGATGATAGGAGGCTGCTGCTGCCAGCAAATTTTGCTTTCAAGAATTTGAGGTGCAGTTTCTGAGTGACCTCTGCACCTATAACCTTGAAACATGGCAGGCTTCATGCCCTCAGAAAGGGCTACCATCCCTGGAGTTTGCATTTGAATCAGGCAACAAATGACAACATTTCAGGCATTTTCATGATTCCCCATTATAGTATATGGTCGGAATGTTGAAACAAGTCAAAACAGCGAAACAGTTTCGACGAAATGAAATGGGACCATGCTTCAAAATGAAACATAATGATTAAATGAAACACTGTCCCTTCAAAATGGTGAAACAGACATTGAAATGAAACTATGGCACAGCCCTAGTGCTCACTCCATGGGACATCTCCACAGTGCAATTAATACTGACAGCCCTTACCTGCTGCTAAATCCCTATGCCCTGCATGGCTGGATCAGGGTAAAGCCATCCCACCTCACCCCTATGTGGCTGGATCTGTCCCACAGATAGACCAGGCACTACACATCTGGCCCATGGGAGAAGGTTGAGTACCGCTGGCTTAGGGCAATAGTGAGTGTCAGGATTAGAATTCTTGTGATTCTAGGCCAAGGTCACTTGAATTATCTGATAAGAGACCAGTTTTATCATTGCTTTGTCCTTAGCAAGTTGTTTGCAGTGATTTCTATAGCTTTGTATGCAGAACATTTGAGTAAAAAAAACCCCAAAACCCTTCTACACAGCCACAGCAGTGCTCATGATTAAAAACATTTTTTAACTTCATATACGGTGTATTTTACAGCTCAATTACCCTCAGCTGTGCTAATTTGCTTCTGTGCTATAATAATTTTATTAGGATACATTACAAAACATGTACCACCATAAATAGCCATGGATCATGTCATTTTTTTTGTGTCATGTTGGTTGTTGCTGAAACAAAAGCAAATGAAAATCAAAACGTTAAATGGCTTTTCTTATTAAGGAAGATAGAGGAGAGGAATGCTGCACAGTAATTCATTTTATTAAATAATAACAACTAAAACATTTTGCAGAATGATTCAGGTAAATGGGGGGGAAAAGTTAGTTTAGGAAGCACTAGTCCATGTTAATAGTAATGTTCCTCTGTACAATGCAGTCATCTATACCTATACCCTCTCTCCTTGTAAGAATCATGCACATACTCGCATTGTTTATCTTCATGCATCTAGAGAGTTTTTTTCTCTTTTTCTGGGTTCTGAGATGCTCTCTGCTTGCACACTGTTTTTGCATGTTTTTGGATCATATTTTTAATCAAATTTTTCATTTTTCATTTCCATGTTAATAGCACCTAGACTTAGTACAGATAGTTAAAAAGCCTGATGCTGAATTGATTCAGTCTTTGCAGGTTACTCTAAACTGCAAAGATTGAACCAATAAGCAAATGAACAGACATTCACTTCTGATTCAAGAAATGCAGCCACATGCCTGCAGTGTCTCAAACCAGAAGCCCAGGGGCACTACAGCATGGCATTCTGGCATGTAGCCAACATGGGCTGTGTGTTCCCTTCCTTTCTTGTTGTCCTTGAGGTCTCTGGGATTTGCAGTCCACAATCACAGCAGCAGGACTCTGCAGGGTTGCACATCACTTCCTCTTTCTACTTCCGGGTGCCTCTGGGATTTGTAGTCCAGAGTTGCAGCAGCACTAAGCAAGCAGGACAGGGAAGCTCTATACTTGGGGGAAGGGAAGTTTAACCCCCTTCTGTGGCCCCAGACCCCAGCAGGGGTTTGCTTGTGAGGGCAGCGGGGGGGGGGGGGCAGTGAACCAGCCAGTGAGCCAGCCCTCACTGCTCCAGCTAGGAAGCAGAGGGGTGGGGCAGGGCCAGGCCTGCTCTCTGGCTCAGAAAACATAGCCCAGGCCAAGGCTGCAAAATACTGGGATGCTGGAGGACTCTGATCTAACTTGAACCAGGAAGGGGACAGAGGTTTCATAACCCAGTTTTATCCAAATCAGTTCAGTCTGATACTACATGCAACCAGGTTTATCTTAAGCCAGTTTCAGCCATTTTGAAACTGGTTTATGTGCCCTGAACTTCTATTCTGTTACAGGTTTAAACCAGTTTCTGATCACTTTAAGCCAGTTTGTGAAACTTTTGTCCCTAGCCCTACAGAGGGTGCTATTAGGATATGTGTCCTAATAAGAGATATTCCTTGCCTTGAAGAGCATACAGTTGAGTGAAAAAGAGAGAGGGGGGGAAGGAAAAAAGCACACGGACTTGTTTGACGCAATACAACAAGTCTACAGCAAAGAAATTGCTCTAATGCACTTTGTCATGTCTGCAATCTATCCTCTCTTTATGGTCTATTCCCAGTATTCTGCACAGGCCACTGCTTCTAGTGTTGGTGTTTCCAGATCTTGTGGGGTGCATTGTGGTGCTACAAGGCATCTCAGCCCTGTAGCACCAAAATGGTTTGCTTCTCCTGACAAACACACTTGTCAGTTGCATAGAGGCTCCATGATTTCATGAGGAATCATGCATCTTCCAAGACCCACTCTCATTCTATTCAGGGTCTGCCATGTATGCCATTTGTAGTGGGAGCCAGATCCCAACTCCTCACTGGGGTAATTCCTTGCTGACTATATTTAACAGCCTTGTCGCCTAGTCTCTCCCATTCTTTTTGCCAGAGGGTAGTTCTGGATGATTCTGGTCGTGTGGTCAATGGTGTGTGTGATAGAGGACAAAAGGATATTTCTTGATAAGAGATGATGGTGAACTGGTTGATGTCCATATAGTGGGTTTCAGTTGTCTGACTCTTCTACCTGCCAGTCAGTGTTGCCTGCTACTTTCCTCCTGATGTAAGGTGACGTTATGCCAGATAGTGTGTATAGGCTGGGAACAGGGGTTGGTTTTAGGTTGACAGTTATCATTCTGCATGTGTCATTTAGGGCAGTGTCAGTATGTTTACTGCGATACACCACTGATTTCAGGGTACATGTCTTTTTGGATAGTAATATTATTTGAGTAACTTCTTTATTTAGAGAATTAAGCTAAATCATTCACAGTTTCTAGAACCTGAAAACTTCCCATGCTTGTTTCATTCTCCGGTCTTAGGGTATTATCCTCATTCATTCTCCTTGAGTCTAATTTCCAAAGGATCCAAATAATATTATTTGCTCTTTGTTTGACATAGGAATTTGGTGAGATCTCTACTACCTAGTTGTTCCTGATTTAGAACTGAATGGTCCAGAGCCCATGGCAAGACTACCTGATGGGCTGCATTTAGCATGGCTAAAGTATCTCAGCTTCTGTAAACAACAGTATGCAAGGAAGCAATATGGGCAACACCAGAGCAGGCTTTCCATGGCTCACTGGCCTGAATGGGCAGGTGTACATTTAGAGGTTCACTGAGAACATCCTTAGGTGTTGTTCCTCCCAGTGATAAAAACAGATGTCATTCCCATTTGTGACAGGACTGGGCCCCAGAGGCAGCCATGGCACACCCTAGTTGTCAAATGGCTCATGCCTAGCTCTAAGCTACTCACCCTTTGCTTCCATCTGCCCACTTTGATATTTTTACCAGATTTGGAATGGGAGACTACCCAAGGGTTTTAGAGTGAGTCTTGGCCTGTCTTCTGCTATAGGCCCTAGTCCCTGGAGCCCTCAGGCTATGGTTCCACCACTCTGGGCTACAGGCCCCGGGTCCTAGTTCTCACCCCACTTGGGCTGTGTTTTCATCTCTTGGGGCACTGCCCTCCAGTCTCTACCTTTCCTCTAGGCTTTCTTGTCTTGGTAGGTACCTATTCTTTATCTTGGGCCCTGGCAGAGCTCCCAAAAATAGTTGCATGCCACTCTGGCAAAACTGGGACCTCCAGCCTCCCCTTACCAGTCCCAAGCTTTGTCCTCTGGTTATAGCTATAACCAAAACAAAAGCACACTGGCTACCACTCAGACTGTAAGCTATATAAAGAACATATCCCGGTAAGCCTTCCATCCTTTATTTGTGATCTTCATGGCAGATGGCTCCCAGTAAGTCTCTCAGCTATGGTTCCTTGAGTGCAGAGCTCCTTCCCCAGGTAGCTTGGAGTCCCCAGAGCAAGCACCCACCAGCCAGTCACTCCTATAGACTCTTTTCAGGGCCAAGTTCCTTTCCTGGCCACCTGCAGGGCCAGACTGAGCCCTCCCCGCCCAGCTCAAACTCTGGACTTTTATACTCCCTAAGCCCTGCCCCTACAGATCAGGTGACTCTTCCCCACTACCTTAAGGAATTGCTTATCAGGATGTGCTACCTCATTTCCAAGGGAAATGTACTACCTCATTTACTGCTATAGCTTGTGGCCCTGCTAGGTGCTGCCCAATTGTCTTACGGCAGCAGAGCCACCTGTGCACTAGGCACTCCTAGGCTTTGGCATCTAATTGCCTGTCTTCTTGCAGCCAGTTTGCTCAGCAATATTCCCTTGGCTGCAGGTGTTCCCCTTTGCCTTAATGTGCAGCTCTCTGCCTAGAGAATGGTGCTTCCTGGCTGCCTACTCCTTTTCAGCTGACCTAGAGTCCAGGCAGTGGAATAAGTCTGCAACATGCTTTTCCCTTAAAATAACACAAGCATTTGGCTCCCTGTTAAACCATCTTATTTTATTATACCTGTTATTACAAGTACTGTAGGTAAAACTTTTATTTTTCTGTTGAATTAGTTGGTTGATTTTTGTAGTTCTTTTATTTCTTAACGCACCTTAGCACAGCTTTAATTTTTGGTGTCAATATAGGGAGCTACAACTTCAAGAGAATTTGCCATGAACCAGATGAATCTGGTTATGTTAAGTATAATTCTGCATTAAGCATGTTAGAAATTGGGTACTGGGTGAAGCAAACTTCTGCTGAACTCTTTGGCTCTGAGTGATCACTGAATGCTGTATGGTATCAGGAGAAAACCTAAGAAAATGCCACCAGCAGGAAAAAAGACTAGCTGACAGATCCATTCGAGTTGAAGCTCTCAGAATAGTGGGAGACAACTGCAAAAGGTTGAAACAATGCTTTATGGTGTATCTGCAAACAATGCGTGTCATTACAAAAATGAGACAGAAGGAAATGCTATTTATGACAATAGCTGGTTCTGAAGCACTTGGCATTTTTAATAATTTTTAATTAACTCAGGTGGAAAAGGCTAATCACAAATCTTATAGAAAATGAAACTGCTGCACTTTATAGAAAACTGGAATGTATGAGAGGGTAGATGTGCGTAAAAAAAAAACAAGCAGAGCATATTTGTGCATATTTAACCCTTTCTGTTAGGAAAGTCTGCCTCAAAATGCCACAAGTTGTTTATCACTTGAAGCATTTTACTGAAAAGAAAAATAATTTTGATGGCATAGAGTGGCATTTCCCAAAGTGTGGGTCATGTCCACTGGGCACATGTGAAAGAGTCCCGGAAAGGCCATGTGAAAATGATTGGTCATCAATTCCCTGCTGCCAATTGTTGCCCTCACCAGTGGCAGTTGTTGGCAAGAGAAGTTTTCCGCACCAGCTGAAGTGAGAGGACTCTGAGAATAGCTAACCGTGCTAGAGTAGGGCATAAAGGCGCAAAATCTGAGAAACACTGATGTAGAGGATACTTAAATTGTACTGCAAGCAGTGCAGATAACCTACAATTGGCTGATCCGCAGGACATGACACAACAAGAGCTAATGAACTAATTGCCTCTTCCTAATATCGGTGCTGATGGCTTATGGTAGGGCTGTCCAACTGGCAACCTGCAGGCTGCATGCAGTCTTTGAGGGGTTAATTTGCAGCCTATAAGCTCTCATCTGGGCACTACTTCCCTATGTCTCCAAAAACTGCTGCTGCTGGGGTCTCTGAGTTCCCACTCCTTCCTTTGGCTTTAACTTCCTGTTCCCATCCTTGGGGCCAGGTGCGGTGGTAGAGCTGTAAGGCTTGGTGGGGGATGGGGGATAGGGGAACTGGGGTCCCCATGCAGCACAAAGACATCTGCACAGCATGGCTCATACAGTTGGGGGGGCATCAGCAGTATGTTGGTGAGGCCATGTAGCTTGGGATGCCCAAGTGCAGCCCATGTGGAATGCAGCCGTGAAGCACTCCCAAGTTGGGCAGCCTTGACTTATGTTCATGTAATAGGACCAAGTAATTTTGAGATTCCTTGAACATTACTAAGTTAGTTAAGAGACTGAAATTCTTTATTAATGTTTGTTAAATATTTGTTTGGGAAATGAAGATAGGAGAAATGTACTTTTAAGAAGTTCTGGAAAGAACCAGTCGGAACTCAACATTTTTGTTAGGCACAATGCTTATCATTTATATGTCAGATGCTAATTAGCCATTATCGGGCTGAGGGGCAAATTCAGGCATGGACATGCTCCACTCTTAGATCTGTAGATGTTTGGGTTGAAAGGGACCTTAGCAGATCATCGAGTCCAACCCCTTGCCCTGGGCAGGAAAGAGCTCTGGGATCAGACAACCACAGCCAGGTGCATGTCTAGCTTCCTCTTAAAGACTCCCAAGGTAGGAGAGAGCACCACCTGCCTTGGAAGCCTGTTCCAGATTCTGGCAACTCTTAGCGTAAGGAAGTTCTTCCTGATGTCTAACCTAAATCTGCTCTCTGTCAGTTTGTGGCTGTTGTTCCTAGTTACTCCAAGGGATGCTCTGGTAAACAGAGCATCTCCTATTCCTTGCTGCCCCCTCCTCCCCCCCCCCCCAATGAATTTGTAGGTGGCCACAAGATCACCTCACAGCCTTCTCTTGTGGAGGCTGAAGAGAACCAGGGCCCTCCATCTCTCCTTGTAGGGCCAATCTCTCCTTGTAGGGCTTTGCCTACAGGCCCCTAACCATACAAGTAGTCCTCTGAATGCTCGTGAGGTTGTCCACATTCCTCCTAATTGCCCATGCCAAGAAAGCGGCAGCAATTGTGAACTTTCTTGTTCCTGTGCCCTGTCATCCTCCCTTGCCTACTGCCCACTCCAGTTGGGTTCTGTATGGAGTGAAGCTCAGAGAGACAGTAACAGCAGCAGGGAATGGGTTCCTCCTCTCTTCCTGGTCATCTTCCCTCCCCTTGCAGCTGCTCCTGTGGCACAGTTTGCTCACCCTGGTGTTTGGGGAAGGTGGGGGGACCGGGGAATGCACGAGTGAAGATTGCTGCATCCACATCTGCCTTTGCAAAATTCTGGATCCACCCATGGTTCCTTGCTTCTCCAATTAGTGAACAGCATGGTATGAGTTCTTAAATGTTTTTGTATTGTTGACCACATCCTTATACAGATTTTTTTTTTTCTTCCTCTTCATACATGCCTCCCTGTTTATTCTCAATCAGGGTGGACGTCTCTCTTCATTTGTACTCATATGACATCCTTGTGGTAGCCTAGAGCATTACATTTGCAGAATACTGAGCATGTCTACATGTGCATTGATGCCAGCTTAAATTTACTGCGCACTAAGTTACTGAGCAGTAAGCAGGAATAGCCTGTGCAGACATTAAAGTGCATTAAGGCTGTATGTAGACTGACTTAGGACTAAAGTTAGTCCCAAGTCAGTTCACACACACATTGTTACTGCTCAGTAATGCATCTACATGGGCATTATTGTGCAGCAAGTAATTGGGCGTAAATTTGATACCTACATGATATCTGAAGTCACCATATTTACTGCGCAGTATGGGCATACATATGTAGCTGCATGCCCGTACTGCACAGTAATTTCACTTACTACACAGTATATGCGCACATGTAGATACACCCACTGAGTGTTACTTTTTGTTTGTCACTCTAGGTGCAGCTGAATCACTAAACATTCAGAGGAACCAGGATCACAGGATTGGTCAGCTCTCAGCTGGCCATCGGTGATCTTTAAAAGTAGTTTGAGAATGTGATTTCTAGTAGTTGCTATAAGAAGTTGAGTATTTGCTAGAGCCATGTCAAGGAACTTTGAGGCTTAGAATCTCAGCTTAGTTTCAGATCAAATGAAACCTGTGTGCGGGCCGACCGGGGGTGAGCCAGGGCCCGTCTTTGCGCACGCGGGCTGTGGCCAGCAGCCCGGGCACGCGGGGCCGGAGAAGACCGCGGCAAACTAGAATTGATTACGGACGCGTAGTGGTTGATTAAAAGATTGTTTACTTACACCAAAAGATGGTAGTGGTGTAGGCTGGACAGCTTTCCAGGCACAGCTCTGCTTGAATCCCCATTGGAGGATCACGACAAGTCAGCTCTTTTCCCCGGAGTTGTCAAGGCTCAGTGGATTCAGTTCCCCCGGAGTTGTTAAGACTCCATGGGTTCGGTTCCCTCCGGAGTGGCTGAATCTCCGTGGGTTCGTACGGTACTAATCTTCCCCGGAGTTATTAAAGCTCCGCGGGCTTGGTTCGGTTCCCTCTACCACGGAGTTGTTAAGGCTCTGCGGATCTGGCTTGGGTTTATAGGAAAGGGATAAGTCTAGGATTGCGCTCAGCGACGGGGAGAGGCCAAAGGCTATTTAGACCTCTGTTGCCTTCTTAAGAGAGGCGCGTTGGGTCCGTAAGGGTCCACATCACTTAGAGATCTTCACACAGCGCGAAGTCTCCTCCTCCTGGTGAGTTCTCTCTCTCTCTCCAGTTTTCCTCTCTCTCCAACTTGGGCGGAAACCACCCAAGCCTTTTGTACGGCTAGCAAGCCAATAGCTAGCCGCCACGTGTGCCTTTACTCAGAATTGGCCAATAATGTGGTGCAAATCTGAATACAAATGGCGGGAACTCTTTGCACCGAGCACTTCTCAAATGCAAAAAGAAATGCACCATGCAAAGAAAGCTACAAATCTGGTGGGAAATACTTCTTTGCACCAGAGCTCTCCTCTGCAGCAGAGAACTCTACCGTGCAAAGAAGCTGCAATTTAGGGGGAAAAATAATTTAGCAGTGCCAAAGCACACATAAACAACAAATCACAACTTTGGGTTGTGACAACCTGAAAATGTTGCAATTCTCTAAGAAACAAATATGAGGAAAAAATCCTTTGGGCTTCATGGAAACATTTCATTTGGCAAAATCAAAGTGTGTTTATTAGATTATATTGCATTATAAAACCTCAATAAAATAAAATAAAAGCTTTTAATAGAAAGATGTTTCCAAATAAAATATTGAATTTTTTCCAAAAATATTGTAATTGTGTGTTTTGACATTAGTGGGACTTTTCCCCATTTGTTTTTCCCAAATGAAAATTTGGCAAAATCAAAACATTTAGATTTTGAAGGAATTGCATTCTGGAATGGAAACTTTATCCACATTTTTGTGACCAGCTCTAGTCTAGCTCCATGGTTCCCATGCTGATTGAGGCATTGCTAAATCTTATGTTACGCTGTTGATAATAGTAGCTTTAGATTTCAATCTCCTGACTCAGCTATGTTTGTAGAATGAGACTGATAAAACTGATGCTTTTATGACTACTCCTTTTTCCTCTCTTTCTTTTTTGTTCAATCATACTTTGCAATTGGGGCACATTCTGTGTACCTCAACACTTTTTAGAAAAGAGGTTTAAATGACTAGGTTGGTAGATGTGAGAGAACTGAAATCAGAATTGGTACAGATTTGGAGAAACAATTGGGAAATCATTGGAAGGTGGGGAGGGGAAGGGGAGAAGAGAGAGAGGCATGTTACTTTATTTCTTTATAGAATATAAAGCTAAACTAATTTTTGAGAAATTTCTTTCAGCACATTCTTTACAGCAGTAAAAGCCCTTTAACCCATGTGGAAAATTGCTTTCAATGCCTGTGTGATGTTTTTGTATTAAAATGGAATTGAAAAGTTATTTACTTCTCCAGTTTTAACTCCTGATTTTCTCCAATAGCTCTGATGACATTAACTGACACCTAAAGTATAAGAGGCAGCTGCCTTCCATATGCGGCTTTAAAATGTTAGCAATATAGCCATCTGAGATCTTTGTGCTAGTCCATTTGTTATTGCTGAATGAAAACAGAAAAAGGAAAAAAAAAACAAAAAAACCCCCTTTCACATTGTATCTTTGCTGCTGCCAGGACATTAGAAAGATTTTATACTGACTGTGCACAGCATTTTTCATTCAAAACCCTGAGCAGTATAAAAATCTATCTGTTTTATGCTGCCTCTGATCCTTGTAGTACCAGAGTGCCTTCACTGTAAACTGATAGAAGCAGGGCATCTACATGTGCACTTTACTGCGGGAGTTGACTAATTAGCACGGCATTAAAGCATCACCATGTGCAGTGGTCTTAGGTTACCGTAAATTAATTAATTCTGCCATAAATTAGTGTTGCCTGACACAACTACTACCCCATGACAGAGTTATTTAGTGTGTTGCAACATACATGTAGACCAGGGGTGGGTAAAATATGGCCGACAGGCCGGATCTGGCCTGCGAGGCCATTTTATCTGGCCCATGGGGCCTGTAAAAAATTTAGAAAATTAATAATTATCTGCCCTTGGTTACTGTAAAAAATGACAGGAACCAAGGGCAGTAGGACCCAGGGGAAGCCTGGCAGGCTCCCACAACAGCAGGGCCCACCTGCCCCCGCCCCCTCCCCCAGTCTGAAGCCCCATCTGGCGCTTCTGGCCTGGGAGCACGTGGCTACCTCATGCTGAAACAAAAAGCTGAGCACGGAGGGGGGAGAAGTGGCCCCCTGCCCACCCTGTGGCTGGCGCCCCATGCTGCAGCCACTTGCAACCCACGTGGGGCTGCCTCTGCCTGCTCTGGACAGCTGTGTGTGGACTGTGAGTGGCTGCAGCGCAGGGCAGTGCTTTTCTCTGCACCAGGAAGGAGCCTGGGGACAAGCTGAGTGCCAGGGGGGGAGGGGAAAGTGGCCCCTGCCCCACCCAGTAGCTGGCGCGCTCTGCTGTAGGCACTTGCAGCCCACATGGGGCTGTCTGGAGCAGGCATAGGCAGCCCCAGGAGGGTTGCGAGCAGCTGCAGTGCAAGGCACGGGGTGGGGAGGGGCTGCTCTCACCCCCCCCCGTACTCAGCATCAGCTTGTAACCCAGCCCCACTGCCAGCCTGGGCCCTGTGCTGGCTCTGGGCTCACCCATCTGGGCTGCGTGTGGTGACAGCAGCTGTGGCCCCCCTGCTTGCTGCGCTGGGCATTGTTTGCCACCGCCGCCTCTGGGCTACCCAGCGCGTGAGCTCCAGGTGGGCAGCAGCAGCCAACACTGCCCGGCATGCCAAGTGGGGGGGCCACAGCTGCTGCTGCTGATGGGCAAGCCTGGAGCCAGCACGGAGCCCAGGCTGGCAGCAGGGCTAGGTTAGAAGCTGGTGCTGAGCGCAGGGAAAAGCGGCCCCTTGCTCGCCCCATGGCTGGCACCCTGTGCTGGAGCCACTCGCAGCCTGTGTGGGGCTGCCTGTGCCTGCTCCAGACAGCCCCACATGGGCTGCGAGCACCTGCAGAAGGGAGCACCGGTCATGGGGCGGGCAAGGGGCCATTTTTTCCCATGCTCAGCACCAGCTTCTTCCCTGCTGGCGAGCAGGGGGTAAGGGCTGTGCACTGCCCCCTGCCTGTACCGTGGGGCTGGGGGGCACTGGGAGTGGGCAAGTGCAGTGAGCCAGCGGGAGCATGGGGCCTGCACCAGTGTCCTGGGGCCAGTGCTGGCAGGGCCCAGAGCAGGGTGTCAGGAGTGTGGGGTCCCAGCTGCCAGGGGCTCTATGGAGCCAGGCCAGCTCCTCCTTCCCCCCCGCCCCTGCTGGTGCAGCCCAGCCCGGCTTCATAGAACCCTGCCAACCTGTGGCCCGCTTTGGGCCCCACCGGTGCTGGCCCTGGGACATTGGTCCCAAGATGATGACCAGGAGGCAGGGCACCTGTCATGGGACAGGGCTACCCATGTGGCCCTCAATAGCCTGCTAAAACTGGGTAAGCGGCCCTGCCCAAAATAATTGCCCACTCCTGGTGTAGACAGTGACTGGGGCTGGCTGGAGCATGAGGATGTGGAAGCTGCCTGCCAGCTAGCCCTACACTGTAGCACCCTCATGCCCCAGCCAGCCCCTCCACAACACATTGAGCTGGGGTGGAGCAGCTCTGGGTTGCCAGGTTGACCCCCTGGGCTCCCTGCCAGCTGGGGCTGCACCACTTTGGCTCAATGTGCTGCGGTCCCAGGTGAATATGTAAATAATGCTACACCTGGGAGTGATAAACTCCTGTGTGAACTGCACCAAAATTTATTCAGCCATGCTAATTGCATGTACAGATGTGCCCACAGTGAAAGTTCCTGTCAGGCTTCATGGGATTTCTTATACTGATCTCTTTTTTGGAGTAAAAACTTTGGCTGGGGTAGGGTTTCTGGTTTCGATTTATTTTATATTTATATTCTTGTTTTTTTGTGGAGGGAATGGGTAGGAGGAGGTGGGGTGGGACTAGTAAGTACCATATATGACTTGCATACTACACACCTACCTTTTTCCAAAAAAATCATTCCTTTCCACCCCCTAAAAATGCACATCTTAAAAGGGAAGCTGATTTTTCTGCCCAGAATAGAAGCAGCTTGCTATGATTCCTGCTCCCAGCAGCTGTTGCATTACTATTCAGGTTGCTGAAGTAGTTATTGTGCTTCTTTCCACAGATGGTAACAATCATCTCTCCTCTCTTTTTTAATAGTCTTGATGTTCTGCTAATCAAGCTAACCTTTCTTCTGTCAATTTTACATTGAGCTACTACTGGTCTGTCTTCTCCTGTATCAGCTTTTCACACTGTTTTTAGTTCTTCTCAAAATGGTAGATCCATCCATGGAGACCAGTTGTCAGCAGTAGGTAGAGTTTTTTGTTTTTGATTAAACAGAAAAGGGAGGATGAGTGATCTGAAAATTGGTCTTTATCCCTGCTTTATGCGGGTATGACTGGGAAAAAAAAAAACATTTTTCTTCATTCTAGTTCCTTCATTGTGGTTCAAGCACAAACAAGGTGCGTGTCTCATTTGGGACATGTGGTATGTAAGAAAATACAGTGTATGTCGAGTAGGAATAAATGTCGTTATTCTGCTATTTGCATAGCAAAGCAGCTATTTAAAAGACAATGTTTATACGCATTTCCTACATATGGTAAAATCTCGGATTCACCTAATCTCCTCCACAAGGATTCCCCTCACCTACTTCCCATTCTCCCCAACTACTTTGTCATGGAATTTGTGACCCGTGTTATGCAGAAGAATATAAAATTGATGGTGTGTTATAGATTATAATTCAATCATTGTAAAGCATATTTGAGAGATGAAGAAGCTGAGAGACAGTAAAAGAGTAATTTGCGTATGCTTAAACAATGAACCTTTGGAAACATTGTTGGAATGTAAACCTTCTGCTTCCCCCGCTAGATCAGGGCTAACTGGCAGTCCACAGGCCCCACACGGCCTACAAGGGATTCATATGTCGCCCTCAGGATCCCACTGGCTTCTGTTATCCCTATTTTCTCTGGGTGCAGCTGCAACTGGGGTCTCAGCTCTTCTCCTTCCTTCTTCCCTCTCAGTTTCTGGGGCATGCTCCCACCCCAAGGGTGGGAAAGCATAGCACAGCACAGCCCACAGTGCCAGAGTAGCAGTGGGCCAGGAGCACCTGTGCAGCATGGTGCCACAGGGGAGCCCAGCAGGGGTTCAAGGTGAGGTGGCATACTACCCTATGCAGGATTGTGTCTGCCTGCATGTTGCAGCTTTGAGTGAGTGCCCATGCACACATGTGTGGGACATGCATCTTGGGGCATGGCCTTTACAGTATGTAGCCTGTGGAGCAAGTGTCTCCTGGTTGCTTTGAATTTGGATAGCCCTGTCCTAGATAAGAGTCGGCCACATTGATAAATATGGGCCCCAGCGTAGTTTTATAAAACATTTCTCAGCTTACTTTTTTAAGGAAAAAAAAGGTGTACATTACATATATTTAAACAAATGTCTTCTTACTACTTTTACTTTTCAACATTGGTGCTCTCTTTTTCATTTTATGCTTCTTGCAAAGTCAAACCAGACAATGAACATTTATTATTCTACAATGGGAGTGCCTAAGGGGCCCACTCAAAATCAGAGTCTTCTCTTACTAAGTGCTGAAACAACATACAATAAGAAATCGTCCTTGCCTGGAAGAGCTTGTAGTACAAATAAACAAATCAGACAAGAAGTGGCAGAAGGGAAGTATTACTAGCCTCATTTGACAGGTTGGAGACTGAGGCACAGAGTTTAAATTAACTTGTCCAGGGTTACAAAGGAAGTCTGTGGCAGAGCCAGGAAGTGAAACCAGAACTCCTAAACCCCAATCCAATATTTTGACTGCAAGATTTATCATTATTTGGATGAGGCTGGTGGCTTGCTTGCTTAATTGTATCCACCTTCCCATCTCTTACCTGAAATGGTTCAATCAGACTGACAGCCTTGGAAGGTTGTAGATTGCTGATTTATAAAACTGTACCTTTTTCTTTTAAACAAATCCATCATAATGTTTGTGTATGCTTTTATACAATATTTTTCATCTGCTCCCTTTTTCATTAAATAAAATGTAGGACATTTTATTAACACTAACACTATCAAATCCGTTAAAATGACTCCTTTGTATTTAGCAAGATATGTTTGGTTTGTATTTTTAAAACAATAGTGCTGACAAATATGTCCATGTCCCACTGATGAACTGGTTTCAATTTCTAGCTTATGCTAGTCTCGAGCCACCCAGCTAAGTGCTTGGATCAGCCATCAGAGGGGGAAAGCAGTTTGAATATCATATAAATGAAGTGAGATAGAGTATGAATGGCAAGATTTTGGTATACACCAAACTCTCAGGAAGGGGAGGGGAATACTGGGGTTTCAGTAGTCCAAAGGAAAAGGAAAAACTACCTATAGGGAATCAAAAAGAAACTAAGTGTTAGCATTAGAGATGCAGCCATACTGGATCCTTGCTCTGGGCACTTAGATTTGCTGTATCAATACTTAAAAAAAATAAAGACTGATTTTTTTTTTTTTCTGTATATATAATTATGAAGGGTGCCAGATTGGAGAGCAGGTGTTGTATAGGCAACACAGGGGAAACTTCCCTCTGTCTTCTGCTGCATATCTCTTCAGGACCTGGAGCACTGCATTAGGGTGATTCCACTCTTATTTAGTCTGCCCTTTCAGGAAAGACTGCCAGTCAGGGCTTTAGTTGTCCTGGCTACTGTGTGAAGTGGAGTCTTGTCCCATAGAAACTACCCTAGGACTACAAGAAGAAACCACTGAATGGTATGACTCACATGGGTAAGACTTAAACCAAGAATATAGAGATGTGCACTCTATTTCCAGTAGGCTGTGCTATCCCAAATATGTCTTTCCTACAGAGTGACCTGAAGTTTTCTGCTGTTTGGAACATGCCACATCCTTTTTTTTTGCCACTGATATGTATAGTCAATGGACAAAAAAACACTGATTTTTTTTTTTTTCCCGTGACAAAAAAGATGATGCTTCCCCCTGCAACAGCAAACCACCAGTTGCTGCCAGTGTACTGTATTCCCAATTATACTTCTGTTTCAGAGTGTACCTTATAAAGACCTGGTGCCACTTTCTTAACATTTAGAACCATATTTCCCAGAATTCCCTATGCTGAAGCATCTCTCTCTCTCTCTCTCTCTCTCTCTCTCTCTGTTTCTGGAGCATGTACACACATGCACTTTGTCACTCCTATTTTACTGTCTCTACTGCTCTACCCTTGCTGGGCTTAGAGCAAGGAAGTTCCTGAGTGTGAGAGATGGGAGACAGATGGGTGAGGGACCTCTTACTTTAGTCAGTGCCCAGGCACTGTCCCCTGCTCACCCACCCAGTGTTGTTACTGCTTTGACACTGAAATTGTGGACAAGGCTGCTTCCCCAAGGTGACCTAGCTGCCATTTTTTAAACCTTAGTATTGCCAAGCCTTAGGATATTGGAAGCATGGAGGGATCTTATGTCTCCTCCCCTGCCTCAGGGATTCTGTTTTAGAGGAGGCAGCGTTTCTAGTTCATGAGACATTTCAATTTTTTTTTTGTTGGCACCTATCTAAATCAGACCACATCCACAAAAAAAAAGGTTCGCAGAAAGCTCATGAACCTGAGCTTGTTTGATACAGTGTAGTGGGACAGAGTCTTATTAAAATACATTCAGTGTTTCTAACCAGCTCTGAACAAGTTAGAATTGGAATCTAACAACTCAGGTTAGAATCTCAAATTTCAGGTTTTTTTAAATGCAAGATTAACAGGAGTCTGTGAAATAATTATTTGGGCACAGGGACTACATAGAGAAGTAAAGGGAGCAATTAAGAAAGATTATTGGGAAGTGAAATAAATCAGAACAGAGTTCTGGTTGTCATAACTTATAGGCTGCTTTAATTTATGTTTTGGAACCAGACCAGCGTCTGGCTGCCCAATGATAAGAAAGCACAAAGGTGGTTTAAAACTTTTTAAACCTGACTGCAGGAAAAAAAAAATGTTAAAACAGGACTTACGTACACCATATAGGTTTAAAAATTCTAAGACAAATAAAACAAGCTCCAAATGTAATATTAAAATTTGTGAGTTTTGGACCTGACTTAAGATGTCTCATTAAGTTGGATTTTTGAGCAGCATTTTTGCATTAAGGCAGGAGGTGAGTAAGAAGTGTAATTTAGGTTTAAGTAAAGCAAATTCTTCTTTGCTTTCTAGCTCAAACAAATAATTTTTTGACTGAAGTAGATTCTGGATCATAATTTTTTCTCTGTTCTTTCACTCCTTATTTGCTGTTCTTCCATAAGAAAAGGGTATTGGATGGACCTACAGATATATGGCTGTGCAATACTACAGGATTTTTATGACAGTTTTGAATTTTACTCTAAGGCTGGCCAATTGAAAGAGAGAAATTATGTATCAAAGCATAAAAATGGTGCAGGGATATGTCTAGTCTATGCAAGGCAAAATTTGAATTCTGCAATAAGAAAATAAATTCCCAAGGGATCTGTTCTTTTCCTTTTCTTACACTGAGCAAAGAAAATAAAGGATAGTGAATATTCTTTCCTGAAATGACACCATTTAAGTTCACTGGAAGGGTACCAGATGGCAAACTCTGTATAGTCAATAGGCACAATACTTTTTGTAACACAGAAAGATGTTGAGGATAGAAATATATGCTGCTGAATGTGACTTGTAATATTAAACACAGTTTTGCTCTAAAGGAGCTAATCCACTGACTGTAGTTGGCCTACTATCAGGTCTCTAAAGCTTCTTAATGACAAACTGTCTTCATCTCATCTGCTGCAGATCCCAAACTACTGTTAAAAAAATAAATGAAAAAAAGCCTTCAAGGGGTGTGTGATCACACTTACTGGCACTGAAATACAGTGACATATATCATGTAGTGATACAGCTCTAATTAGCATTCAGAAGCATTAAAGATAAATGAAGACTGTAAATAACTGAAAGTGGACGAAACTTTTTTTATATTTGGAAATAATTGTACAACTTTTCTTTAGGTAGAAGGACAGGTTATTCTTTTTAAAAAGTGCCATGTAGTTTTAGTCATTACAAGTGTGTAAATCTAGCTTCTACTTCTCATTTAGGCATCCATTCCTTATAATTTTTAGGATGTTGGTTCACAAAGGACTCAGTCACTAGTACTTCTGTCCAGCATTCTCTTTGACTTACAGAAGTGTCAGCCTGCTCGCTCCTGAAAAGAGCTAAGTTCGGTTTAAGAGAATCTGTTGAGATCATAACTGGAAGCAAGCTATGTTTCATTTCTGACTTTCCAGGGTGAGTTTAAATCTATTCCTCTTCTCTAATTCTGTAAAGAAAATGTGAAGTTTGCTCGATCTCTGAAATTGATTCTTAGAGCTATTGATCCATCCATGGATCAATTGCTGGTGTGAGTTACTTTCTCATAGAGCTCAGGCTAAGTTAATCTGTCTGAGGAGAGGACTGCGGAAGATGAGTGCCTGCTGTGGAATGTATGGTTCACTACAGCCTCTGGGATGAATCTGAGGTTGTTAATTATACGTGGTGTCAGCAGAGGTCAGTGACAATTAACAGGCCCGATGATTGTTTGATTTTGTTCAGGCATTTACACCTGCAATGTTTCCAGATGACCAGATACACCAATTTCAATTACTGCCTCTTTTTCAATAACTTGTTTTAAGCAGCATGAAGAATTTGTCTTGCACAAATGCGGCTGTAAAGCTCTTTCTGTTCCTTCATACCAGTGGCAACATATCTAATTGTTTTCTGGCAACTTAGGTCCCATGGCTATTTTTGTCTGTCATTCTCCCCCTCAACCTGGATCTGTGAATCTAAGGATAAACTCTTACATGTTGGTAAACTACTAAGGACAAATTGCATATAACAATTAAAAGTGGAGCCAACAGATAAAGGATGCTAGAAGAGTCAATACAATATCAACAGCCGTTTGCAGCAAACGTATGAAAAAGACGTGGAGGTATCCTTAAACAGATTAGGAAGAAAAAAGAGGAAGACAAAGTAGGTCAGGATTAGGTCCATTCCTTAGGTGCAGATCATAAAATGGTAACTACTACAGAAATGTTATTTGATATTTCTCTTCTGTATTAGAAACCAAGTAAGAGGTGATATCTGTCCCATATGACGATGTAGATGGGAGAGGAGTTTTATTATCTATAACAAAGGAAGAAGTGAGGCAACATCTTGTAAAATTAAGTAATTTCAAATAGACAGGCTTAGATAAATTATGCCCAAGAGCCTTTAAAATACTAACTGAGGAGCAATCTAAAGTACTGATGCTATATTTTTAATAATAAAGATTTGAAAACCATTATAATTCTAGGGGATAGGAGTATTGCAAAGATAGTTCTAGTAGTTTAATAGGATAAGAGGGATGACCCGTGTAACCATAACCTAGTTAGACTCATGTCAGTCCAGAAAAAATGATGGAATTGTTCATTTAAAAATCTTTCAGTAAAGAAATAAAAGATAGAAATATAATTAATGTTAATAAGCATGGTTTCCCAGAGGTATATTAAACTTTTTTAACAAGATTATATATGTGGCTGATATTTTTTAGGTCCCCCTGACATATTAATTTTAAATATCTTCATAGTACCTATTTTTATAAAATCATGATATGAAATGAACAGGAAACCCATTAGGTGGAATAAACTGGCTTGCTGTCAAATCTCACAATGAACCTGATAATGAGAAAGACACCAATGGGCAGGGATGCCTCTAACCTGATCCCACAGGGATCAATCTTTGGTTGAATGTTATCCAATATTTTTATCTACAATCTCTGAATGATATCAATTTTTTGCTAGTAAATTAGCAGATGTTGTGCAAACTGATGGGGTAGTAAATAATGAGGTTATTATTACAACAAATTATGAAGCTTCTAGTTAAATAGTCACCATTCAGTAAAGACAACATTTTAATATGGGCACAACAAGGTAATACATCTAGGAATGAAGAATGGCTTCTCCAAGAATCATTTTATAGGATAGGAGGCTGTCTTACAAAGCAGTGATTGAGAGAGGCTTTGCATGACTGTGGGAAACCACTGCTGATGTTAGGCTTAGTGCTGTGGCAAAAAAGGCTAATACAATTCTCGCATGTATAAAAAGGGAAATCTCAAATAGAAGTGGGCAAGTGACCCTGCCTCTGTATGTAGCAGTGGCGGGATGACTAATAGAATCCTAGGTTCACTTCTTCCAAAAATCATCGAATACTGGGGACAGTTCTGAGGATGGCTGAAAACAGGACCCAAAGACTGACAAACAAGCCTTACAGTGTGAACCTTATTGAAGAAAGGGTTGAGAGGTGACCTCTTCTTTGTTCAGGTACTTATGCATTGAAAGTACTTATGCAGTAATGGGAATGTTTTCAATTTTGCTGTCAAAATATAACAAGCTCTGGAAGTTGAAACTTGAAGTTAAACATGTTCTACTATGAAAAGATGCACTTTCCTAATGACAATTCAGTCAGTTCTTGATTTACACAGTAGTTATGTTCTTGAAAAAACACCATGCAAATATAAATTGTGTAAAAAGATACCAAGGGTCTATGAAAATAAGGGTTTAGGTTCCAGATGTTGCCGATTAATTTGGCCGATTAAATGCCCATGCATGTGCGCAGCCATAGCACAGCATGCAGGCAGCGAGGAGCAGAGCCCAGCAGCTTGGAGAGCTGCTTGCAGCTGGTAAGTCTGGTGTTGTGGAAGCAGAGGAGGGAGGGAAAGGGCGTGAAGGAGTGGGCAGATCAATGTCCCCTCTGGTGAGGGAGGAGTGGGGCAGGTGCTGCCCAAGTGGGGCATGGTGTGTGCAGGATGGAGCCACATCTCATTTGGAGGGGTGGGTGTGGGGGGGTGGCTCCCACCACTGTGCACCCCAGGAGTGCACCCCAGGAGTGTATGGATTTGTGCAGGGTGGGGCAGGCGGACTGCAGCTGCAGGTTGGAGCTGGAGCTGCACTGGGTGCTTCTCAGTGGGGGCTGGGTTTGGGGTGGGCAGTGGTGGCACTGGGAGGGAGCTATGTGGGGGGCTGCAGCCACCCCAAATTTCATTATAGTGCCTCCGTAGCCCCCTTCATGTGCCTCTGCCACCCATCCCAAGCCCAGCTTGGCTCAGCCCTCACCGAGAAGACCCCCACACAGACCTGGTTCCAGCCCGCAGGTGCAGCTTGCCCCCCCCGCACAGATCTAGAAGGCACGTGCCCCTGCCCTGTGCTCTCCTGGGGTGCATACAGCAGTGGGAGCTGCCCCTCCCAGCACCCCCCAGATAAGCTGTGACTCTGTCCTGCATCCACCCTGCCCCGGCTGGCCAGAGCCTGCCCCAGCCCCTGCTCCACTCTCTCCCTCACTGCGGGGGGCGTTGATCTGCACCCCTCCAACACTCCCTCCCCTTCCACCACAACACAACACGCTTACCAGCTACACTGAGAGCAGTGTGGTGGAGGAGGGGTGGGAAGTAACCAGCTGATTCTTGACACATCTGCGCATCTTGGTGACCATGCTGCAACATGTAAAAGTGAATCCTTACCGTGTACAGAAATAAAGGGTCACAATTAATTGATCGTGCATAACTGAAACTGTGCAGAAAAATACTGTGCAAATCAAGGCCCGACTGTAATTAAATATTGGAGCAGTGTACCAATAAAAACTGTGAGTTCACCATTTCTTGGAATCACTCTAAAATTATTTCATGTATCTTTATAGATAGGCATGCTTCAGTCCAGCTTCTGACAGAAATTCTATAGTCTGTGCATAAGGGTTTGGAATTCATGGCTGTGGTGATCTCTTCTGGCCCATGGTGAGATTGGTATAGACTGTGGGAGTTTTTGCCTTCCTCTATAGCAGAGTGGGGGGAGAGGGCATAGTCCTCTTCCTTATTTCAAGAGATCTATTTTAAAAGCCTTTGCAAGAGCAGAATATTGGCTCCTATGAACCACTTGCTTTATCTGTGGCAAGGTAGGGAATGATGTTTTGTGGTTGTCAGGGTTGACTGTGTAAGAGGTTAAATAATGGATTGTTATAGGATGGCTTGGGTAGGAATGATCCTGCCTCATGCAGGGAATTGGACTAGATGACCACTGAAGGTTCCTTCTGTCCCTACTGTTCTGTGATTCTATGACACACAGCATTTGGTTCACTCTACTAAGGTCTTGTGTGTATAGCTCACTCATTGTATCTAAATTCCTTCAGCGCTAAATGGGGACACCTCACTGGGATGTAATGGGAAGTGCTGCATAAAGGAAGTCAGACTAAATAATCTAGTGAAGGGCTGCTCCTATTCTGAGTTGTCAGGGGCCACAGGCTTTCCTGGCTGCACACACTGCAAAGCACCGCGCACTATACCACATGGAGCTCCCCCCAACTAGGTGTTATAAAAGGAAGTGTTAGAAGGCCACCCCATATTTTACTTAATTGATAAATGCTATATAAAAAAGATTCCCTCCCCCCAACCCCCAAACTACGTGATGGTCAGTTTGTTCTCTTTGAAGTACACGTTGTCACAGTTCCCTTTATTCATTTTTCTGTCCCATCAAAATTGGAAGTATAACCAGTAATTGGCCTTAATATTATTTAATAGTGTTCAGTTCCATAGGTTGAGAATGTGAGAGTAGTTTTTTTTGCTGTTTGAAAATTTTCTTGCATTACAGAAAAGTGACATTCAGAAGGTTTGATTGGTCTTTACCAAATATTTCTCTTGTACCTGGCAGATTTTTTGTGTTAACTCTGAGGCGAAAACTGAATGGCATTAAATGTAAGAAAAATTGGCTGGGATTCAATAATGGAATAGTCTTCATTTAATTATACATCCCTTATTAATACCCCTTTCAATACTGTTTTTGTTTTGTTTAATGACTGACAAAAGATATCTTCACTGAATTTTCTACTAGGAACTTTAGATTTAAGAGGTTATAACTAAATCAGGATACATGATCATGTGGACAGATTATTAAATCTTTCCTTTTAACGTGCATTATATTCAACTTCAGATTTTAAGTAGATGTCTACCATGTCTGTTGCCCAATTACAAAGTTTTATTAAGTCTTTCTGAACCCTTCACAATCTTCCCTAGTCTTTATTAACCTAAATAATGTTGTCATTTCAGCAAATTTTTATACCTTACTTTTCACCCCTTCTACTTTTTAATGAATATAGGATCCAAAATCAAGGACTCAGGGAAGAAAATGTTATTTTTTTAATGCTTGATTTTGCTATATAGGTCACAGAAAATTCACTAGAGATAGAGGTAGACTTATATGTAACCCTTCTGCCAGGCCCTGGTGGCAGTGTGAGGACCAGGTTCAAATTTTGGGAGTGTTGGCTTGAGCTCCCATCCAGAAACTTGGGGAAAAAACTACCTTACTGGGTTTCCTAAGAGAACAACTTCTCCACTTGCAAGCAATTTGGATACCACAATGAATATAAAAGCTTATTAAATACAAAATAAAGAAAATAATTAAATCTTATCAAACATAACTACAAAATACCCCAACTATTAAACAACACCCCAAACAACAAATAACACCTCAGATATCCACACCACTTACTAATAAATACCTAAAATATGATTTAACCCAAATGTTAAACTCTCCCAAATATCACATGCTCTAAAATATTAAACTTAAGTGAAAGTGGAATCTCTAATGAAGAACGAACAGATTTGTCTTAATCTGTTCCTCTATTTGCTAATCCTTTGTATTTCCTTCAGGGATGTAACCCACACCTTAGATGTGCCAGAAATTAGGTTTGTTTTAGAAAATGTAATATGAAATGCTTTTATTACATGGGTTTTTAAAAAAGCATGAAATGGGTTTTTTTTGGGCAAGGTTATTGAAAACAGGCCTGATTATAAACTTCCCACTATATTTTTTTTTTAAAGGAAAATACAAAATTCTTGAAAATATGACAATAAAACTGACTCTCCTAATTTCACTTTCTTTCTTGACTGAATGAAGTATAAAAAGAGAAGTAGTATCAGAAGTCAAAAGTAAATTTAGGGATTTTTTTTTTAATACCTCCAGACCTTAACTGAGGAATGAGAATTTTGAAAGCAATTACTTTAAATGTTTGTGGAAGGGTGTAGTGAAAACTGATTGGGAGATAAGACTCTGACTTTGCTAGTAATAACATTATAATTCTTGGCTAAACCAAAAATTGGGTTGGACCATATTTCCCTTCCAGTTTCCCTTCCCCTTCTTGGTTTAGATCTTGCCGGGGTGATTTTGGTTTTGTCAAAATACCTTTAAACACAGATCTGAACAGCAAACCACTGTTCCTTTGTTTCAGATATCATTGGTGATACCTTGTTTTAATTTAGAGGTCATGTTTGTATCAAAAACGAATCTCTCAAGCTGTGTCCTTTTAACTTTGGAATGATTCTCTGTGTAATGACTTTCCCAAATGCAGCTGTTACCAGATACCCATTTTATTTCAAATTAATTTTAATTAGCAATGTTTTAAGCTAGTTTCATATGCTGACCAACTGGGTGTCTTCTAGCTGAAATTTGTGGGTGTTGGTTGTCTCATGGCTGCTGACAATTTATCCTCATAAGGTGAGATCCTGAGCTCCACTTGGAACCTGTTAAGCCAAGAAAACTAGTTCACAGCCTTTCTGCTTCTGTTGTTGCTGTTGTTAACTGAGATGCCTTTTACTCAAGTTACTGTTTGCCTAGTTTACAGAAGCCCTGGAGTTTGTTTCTAGGCTTCAATTGCCCCATCCTTTTTCCCAGTCTCCACTGACATGTCAAGTGTATCATTTTCAAGACTTGTCTGTAGTCTTATTTCACATTCTGCCCATTGCTAGTGGAAAGACTGAAAGCTGTATGGTCTATTTCCAGACCTGCCATGAATATTTATACATTGCCTGCATCTTTACAAATTAGAGAGCAGCAAGATGAATGAGAGTAGTGAATCAGAAAAGACACACAGTGTAATGCCGGCAGAAATTTACTATCTCATTTCTATTTAAAATCTGATGACTCAGAGGAGGAGGCAGTCCACATCCATTTCAGTAAATTCTTTAGTGCTTTCCAATATGGAAGTTTGAATTGTTTTGCTTACTTGGGGCTATTTGATTTATTCCAGGAAAGAATCAATGGATTAAAAAGAAAGGAACATTTCTAAATACAACCCCCATAATTCTGGTTTAGTTAATCTTTAACATCTATTTTTTTCTCATAGTGGGAACTATCCCATCTTTAGTAAACTGTGTACACAGCACTCTTCACAGTTTCCTGTTTTGTTTTGCATACAAATTCCTAGGAAACTGGCACTATGATGACTTTTGAATTACCTCCTTGGCTCCTCATTGCGCTATGCTAGAGTTTCAAACTTTTGTCCTTGGTTTCAAGGACCTAACTCAGTCCCATCACATCTTTGATCTGGTTTCTTTTCCTCTCTCCCCTCTACCTTCTCTGCCAAGCCATTCATGGGATCCCCAAAACCTCTTTTATTCTTATTTTTCTTTCTCCTTTTACAAATAAACATGCTTCCTTCCTTGTGGACCTTAATGCTTAGAACTTCTTTGGTAAGTCATTCTCTTTGTCACATTTGAACACTCATTAACAATTTGCTTCTGCCAGTAAGATCATACAAATCTAGATTAAGGTAACAGCAAAATAAAAGATTTTTAAGTGTCCATACCTTACTGTGTGATGATTTTGTTATTGTTACACTCACTATTCCCTTCCTCCTTCCCTTAATTCATCTCTCCCTCATCCTTTTACATCCCTCTCTTGTGTCATGTCATCTCAGATCAAGACAGCAGAAAATACTAATGCGTAGCTATCAATATATAAAAAAATAGGAAAATACTGTGGTAAGCAATAACTGAGAAAAAAGTTCCTACAATGGTACTGTTAAATTAATATCTATAATTAAAATGACCATTGTGCTGCATGCTGTATGTTGGGGGAGGAGGGGAGAGGAGGTTCAGGGGGGTACGGTTGCACCCCCCTTCAGCTGTATGGCATGCATACAGTGATCATATTGGTGCAACTGCCTGTTGAGCTCCACATGAGTTCTGAGCTCACTAGCTAATTGGCATGGGTTTTGGCCGTAACCCCTGCTTCCACGTGGCTCCTAAGCCCAGGAGATGAGCACCACGGCCACCACTCATGCCTTCTTCTCCCCTACAGAAAGAGGGGTGAATGGCACCACATTCGCCCCATGAGCTCTGGAGCTGTGTGAAAGCAGGGGCTATGGCCAATCAGCTGGTGAGCCCAGAGAGCTGATGGTATCTTTGGAGCTCTGACAAAAGCTGCACCGATTTGCTAGTGAGCTTAGAGAGCTCACTGTGCATGTGCTCTAACACCGCCAGATAGGTTGTGACTGCTCCCCACTCTCCATGATCCTGGATCTGACTGGCTTCATATACTCAAATTCAGGGTTAGTACTATGTAACTACTACTACTTTCAGTTGTAGTAGTATTGCTTGTGAAATGTAAATATGTCCTTTTGTAGACACTGTATCAGCAGTGGAATGGTAGGTTGAGGATACATAGCAAATCCTAGCACTGGCTGAAGCCTTCTAAAGACTAAAAGGATGTTTTAATTTAGGGATGTTACACACATGGCCTGCAGTTTAGATCCAGCTGGCAAAGCCATAGCATTTGGCCTACTTGTAGTCTAGAAGTTGGAGGATATGGCTAATGGAGTGTACCCTGCTGCAGAATTTGGGGTCTCTGGACCCTGATGGACAAAGCCATCAGCATCACAGGGTAAGCAAGGGCTATGTATGTATAGTCCTCATTTGCTTCACGCTTGCCTACCCCTGGATATACACTGTTTAATTCCTATCACCGTCCACTGCCATCTGCTCCCATACCAGCATGGCTGCCTGTTTTTTCCACCAGTACTGCTTGTCTTGCTCCTGGATCCAAATTTACTGCAGCTGCTTCTGGCTCCACAGATCAAGCCTGGAAGGAGCCCTGCTGTCTGGATCCAACCCAGGGCCTGGGGTGAGTTTGACACCCCTGATTTAAATCAAATTCAACCCCCTTCTATTAATCTCCTGAAGGAAAAATGTCCATGTGTCAGGTTAAATTCAGTCATGACATAAGCATTATCAGATCAAAGACTAGGAGAATTAAATGCATTCAGAGTTCACTGATACTAATGCTAATACTTACTTCAGAGATACACGGGTTATAGTCTAAGCGTATACAAATAAATATAGCTTCATTGAAGTCATGCCATAGGCTCTGGCCAATTTATTATAAAATATGACCTACAGCATGATCACAATACATGTCAAATTTAGTATTTTTATTTTATTTTGTTTGATTTTAATTGCCTTATATTTAAATTCACACAAATAGAGCATGAAATGTTTCTTTGGATACTTTTTGCTGGGAGGTGAATCTCCTGTCTTTGTTATTGTCAGTTGATGAGCCAAAACAAATGTCTGAAAGTTGATGAAACACTGTGAATATTTTCTTTTCTGATGAAAAGCCAGCATTCAAAAGCTTCTTGTTTGCTTGCAGGCTTACTTTGTGGGAGATGGGGAAACTGGATGTTGGGGAGAAGAATTTACAGCTGCTCATTTGTTGTTTGATGAGCTCAGGTGGAGGATATTACATACCCAGAAGGGACCCTAGTAAGCTGGCATGATTTGTTATTTCCAGCCATCAGTGTGAGCCGAATAAGCAGTTCCTGCAGTCAACTGATAGCACTTTATTTCCTACCAGCCTCTTCCTTCAAGGCCATATATTTCATCCTAATGCATTCTGTGGACTAAATTCAGTGTCCTCTGCTTTGTTCACCATGGGAGGAGGGGGTATATGGGCAGAGGGACTGCAACACAAAAGTAAGTGTAATATACTATATTGTAGCAAAAGGATTTTTTTTTACCTTTCACACAGGGAAATGGATATACCAGTTGTACCTTATGGGGGGCCAATGCTTCTTATTTAGAAGTGAAAGTAATATCAGTATTCCTAAATTTTCTTTCCCATATTTTTCTACTACCTTTTACCTCCATTGAAATGCATTGGACCAACTTTTTTTTTTTCTCCTCACATGTCACTATTTAAAGCTTTCAAATGTTGGCACATACAGCATGGTGAAGATGCTAGGAAGCAGCCAAAAATAAAATCTGCAAGGGAATGTTAATCATCTCAATGGAAAGTAAGCTAGGCTGACGCTTACTGCTGAGATCTTTATCAAGATGTTGTCAGGTTTGTTTATTTATAGACATTTTTGATACATTCATTGCCTTAGCATCTGATCACTTGGCAATATTAATGTATTATGATTGGGAAGCTATATTGTCCCTATTTTATATGTGGAAAGCTGTGGCCCAGGGTCATGAAGGGGAAGATTTTTAGAAACAGAAAGGACAGCTTTGTCTTTTAAAATCTCTTCAGCATCTTGTGTGAGGTCACAAAGGAAGTCTATGGCAGAATTAAGATTTGAAGCCAAGAAGTTTTTTGTTTTTTTTCTATTTATGCTCTCAGTTTGTGGGTTGTTTTTGGTTGTTTTTTTTTTTTTCTTTTGCGATGAGCTCTGCTTGGTCAGTGCAAATTAAATAGACTCATTAACCTCCTTTGTCAGCTTCATTTTGTGGCTTGGGCTAGTGTGATGCCGCAAAGTTTGGGTTATAACCATTGAATAGAAAAATGCTCATATTCCTCTTTCCAACTGCCTTTCTTCCACATTCCTTTTCCTATATAAAGAAGAAGAAAAATAGCTTTGAACTAAAATATAAAAAAGATAGCCTGTATTTTCAAAAAATTGTTTGGGTATTGCAATTTCTAGTTGTCAAAACAGATGCCCTCTAGCTTTGATCAGAAAGGTGTTCAGTACCTCAAATTAGTTAACTAAAATCATTACATGTATAAATCAGGTTTGTGAAACATTTTTAACCAAATGTAAAATGATTATCTTAAGATAGCTGCCAGTTTATGCTGCATGCTATTGTGCATGATTTTATACTTTTGCCCCGATACTTTTGACTGTACTTTAAGTTCTCTAATGCAGTCTACATCATAAGATTACCACGGCACCCTGGTTGAAAAATCACTGTTTTAGAGGATTAAACTTCATTTTCTTATTTCAAAAATCAGAAGAAATGTTTCACAAATGTTCCAGAAGTTCTCCTCTCCCTCTCACTCATTTAATTTTCCTTGGATCTTTCTGATCAACTTGGCAAACAGGGTAGCTGCTTTCTGTCTGCAAGCCCTTCGGTGCCTGTTCTTGACTGTTGACTCCTTCCCAGTGATGGCTGGCCTTTGCTTTTTCTTGCATCTTGATTACCTCAGCTGGGACACCCTTCCACCTGTCTATTCTATCCTTTGCCAGGCCTGGTAGGCCTCCTTCCAACTGAGACCCCCAGGTCAGGACCCTGGAAATTCCAGAACTGCTGCAATAGCCCCTGGTCCATAACCTAACCTGGTCTTGCAGCAGGGGGCACCAAGTCATACTTCTGGAAGTCTTGTTCCTTCCTTAATTTGGTTGCCTGCTACCAAGCTGATCCATCTCCTTGACTCAGGCTGGTCTGCCTGGCTCTCAGCAAAAGCTGTCTGGGCCGGCACTGTCTGCTTTGGATCATGCCTCTTAGTTGGAGTAAAAGCTGCAATATCCATAGATGCACATGCTGCCCTGGAAGAACACCACTTCACATGACAAGCTCTCCTTGATAACAACTTGCTAGATGGAACAGATCATCCTCTTCACCTCCTCCCTACCTGCACCCCTTTCCCCACCCTGCCCCTTCTGCTGCCTTTTTTTTTTTTTTTTTTTTTTACTTACAAGTGTTTTGTGCTCAGCTCCTGGGAGGGCCCCATACTTTTATCTTTTTGTTTTTAACATTTTTATAACAGAGGTTTAAAATAAGTCTTTTTTTTCCCCCCTCCTCTTTCTTTTCTCTAGTTTAGATTTGTGTTTGCACACCTAACAAGTGCTAACATTATGATTCTTAACACGGCACCTTGGTAAAAAATCACTGTGATCTACTGTTCCATTTTCCCACAGGGGACAGGATAGGATGTCATCTTAGAGGTTCACACTTGACAACAGTCAAGTTTAACCTAGTTTCAATATAGTCAACTCTATAGATAAACCGATCTTCTAATCCTTCTGTCCTAAGCTATGTACCTCCACTATAATTGCTAGCAATGTGATACAGACACAGAAAATCTATTACAATATTTGAGCAAAATTGTGCAATTTTCTTATGTGGCTATACAGGCAGTGCATCTTAACAATGCAAGCAAACTTTTTTGATAAAGATCCTATCACTTCAAGAACCGTATTTCTAATGTAACTGAAAATAACAACAAGAAGTATATTTGCGGGTTACTTGATTAACTTCAGATGCCATTTCAGAGGTAGTACACTGTATATAAAGTCCTTCATATGTTTTTCTGCACTGATTCCATAATTTTGGAATAAGCATATTGGATTTTATTCTATTTCATTATAAACCGAGATTAAAGCATTGGATAACTTTGCAGAACATAAGGTAAAAAGGTACCATTGAATACTTGATCTTCTACACTAAGGCAAGGTACATGTATTCAAAAAGCTAAAGGCAGATTCAAGCCAACTTATGCAGGTTTCTCTAAGTTGACTAGGTTAGTTTGGGAGAGAACAGAACACAAGGTTGCTCTTTGGTGGGGTGGCGGGGAGGGGGGGACACACAAGACGCCTGTACTGCCAAGCTCAGCAGGTTGGGGGCACTTCTGTATGGCTCCCAGCATGCCAGAGGCTGCTGAAAGCAGCTGAATACAGATGAGCAGCAGGTCACACCCCTGATTGACAGTAGGGAGCTGGGGGCATATGCCAAGCAGCCAGCCATGGTGGGGGTGGGGGGAGAGGCTGATGCTTCTGTTGGACAAATATGATTCTCGCTGTCTGAAAGCTGGACAGATCTGGCTGTATTTTGTTGGACAGATCTGACTCTGGCTCTGGTTCTCCACAGCCCTTTGTCCAGCCAGCTCTCAGCTGCAAGCAGGCTGGGGGACAAGAGGGTGACGGGGGCAGGAGAGATTTGGTGGTAGCTCGACTCTGACCTCCAGATCCAGCTCCATGCAACAGACACATCAGTCCCCCACACCCTACCTGCTGGCAGCTGAGACTTGGCTGGATGCAAGATGCAGGACATGAGGCTAGGAAGATATTTGGTGCTTGCTCAACTAACTGCCAGAGCCAGGTCTATGCAACAGAAGCCTCCATCCCCCCCACTCTGCCTGCTTATGGCTGAAAACGGGTTGGATGCAGGATGCAGGGCCGGGGACAGATTCTGTGCTAGCTTGATTCTGTGACAGCCAGGGGGGCGAGGTCCCCTGCCCATTTGGCTAGAGCAGCCAAACACAGCAGAGCTCTAATATGCCTCCCTGTGAGGGGGAGCTAATGGAGGTCCACAAAGGAGCCTGGGATGCCAGTGTACAGTGACCTAACGTGAATCAACAGGGGATCATACACACACACACACACACCTATGAACCCCCCCCCAGATACCCAGAAGCACTCTCTCCCCCCCCCCAACCCCGTACCCTGCCCTGGCAGGAGGCTGACAGAGCAGTGTTGAGCCCAGCCTACCCCCCTGTCTCTAGCCACTGCTCAAGAGGAACTGGTCTGGGCAGTGCAGGTAGTTCTGCCTCCTGCTGGATTACACCCTGTACCCCTGCCTACCTGATGCTTCCTGCAGCAGTGCCGCTGACTTGGGAGGGGGTGCTGGGGAGGACACCAAAATACAAATATTGCCATTTTCCCTAAGGCCAGCTCTAAATTGGATAGACCAGTCTAACTGAAAACAATTAAATCTAATACCACATTGGTCCAGGTCTATCTTAAACCAGTTTCCTCTGTTTTTAAACAAGTTTATGCCCCAAACTTCTGTTCTGTTACAGATAGACTGGTTTCAGATCACTTACATCAGTTTATGTATAATGTCTGTATTTGGCCTAATAGAATTAACCCATTTGCATTAGCTGTTTGGGTCTGATATGTTTTTATTTGTCTATGTGTCTATTTTATTTAGTTATTGCTAGTAATAGGATAGAAGATATCTCAAAACCTTTAGGTATATTCTATTTGGTAAGAATAAACAGAACAGAACCGTATTGAAACCATCCTCATGTCTTAAGACTGGGTAAAAAAAAACAAACCATGACTAGAAATCTTACAGAAAACAATAATTGTTTGAGGTTTTGAGTATTTCTACTCTGCCTGATCATTCAAGCCTGCTCAATGTCAGTCCACTTCATGGGAAGTTGCACTTTTTGGAATAATATTTTTAGAGTATCAAATATTTTTTTTTTCTAACTTAATAAAATGTATCTACTTACTAACTATTAAAATAAATGACTTGCCTTCCAATGTGAATTAGAAAGCAATTTTCTTGTATTTTTGAGTTGACATTGCCTAAAACAACATGAGCAAGGTTTCAAGATATTTTATGGGAGAATATGGCTGGAGACCTTTACAGTTTCAAAATCTTCAACAAACACAATCCAAATGCTTAGTATAGATTACTATCCAACCGCCCTGCTAATTTGTAGCTAATCCATTTTTTTCCTTTGGAAATAACAGGATGGGGTTTTGAATCCTAACCCTGGTCAGTAGTAACCATACTGGGCCATTGTTATGTTGTGTAAGATAATGGTTGCCTCCGGAGAATTTATTTTGTTTCACTTTCTCCTACTTTTATTCCATTTAATTCGATGTATTCACTGGTCAAGAAATTAAAACAGTAATTCTACCCATTCTGCCTTTTCTGTTACTATTAGGTACCATTTTTAGACATGTTTCTATTTATAGAGCTATTAGCTATTTTGGGGAAAGGGACTTTTTCTTAAATTCTTTTAAGTTTATGCATATAGTAGTCTTCATGAGTAAACAGTCATAGATTATTGCATCTCTTCCAGAAAGTTGAGAATTTTTTTTGTAGATGTGCTAATGTCATTAAATAATTTTATGAAATCCTATTAGAGAAGAATAAAAAAAATCTTCATAGAATCAGAGAATTAGGGTTAAAATAGACCTCAGGAGGTCACCTAGCCCAACCCCCTCCTTACAGCAGGACCATCCCCAACTAGATCATCCCAGCCAAGGCTTTGTTTAGCTGAGTCTTAAAAACCTCTGAGGATGGAGATTCCACAGTCTTTCTGGGTAACCTGTTTCACTGCTTTACTACCCTCCTAGTGTGAGAGGTTTATCCTGATATCTAACCTAAACATTCCTTGCTGCAACATGTACATATTACACTTCTCTTACCACTTTACAGAAATCACCATTAAGTTAGTTAAATCATGCCTGTGTATCCACATTATCAGCTGATTTTATTGTTTTAGGTTGTTGTTTTGTTTTTTTTTTGTGGTAATTTAAAACACCAACATGTTTTATTTTTAGGTCCTAAATTTCTTCCATGAGGGTTATTTTTATCATTTAAAATTTGTAACGTGAATCTGACTTATGTCTGTAAACGTGATTTTTTTCCCCTGCTTTGCAACTATTGCACCACCAGGTGCCACTTGGGCTCACTTGTAAATCCACGGAAGTTTATCCAATTATTCCTACACTGAGTTTTCCAGACACCAGGTGCTAATCTTGCAAATTTTTACTGATTACTTTATTGCTTATATTACATTAATGAAAAGTGAGATTTCCAAAAAACATGTTCTGCCTTTTTGCACACACCTTGCTTCTGGCTGTCCGTATCAGCCTCAGCCTCTTTCCACCCAGACCCCAAACTTTTTTTCCCCTTTGCTTGCTCCTGCTGGGACATGGAGGGTGGGGAGGGGGTCATGTCCACCCCCGTGTTCCCCCCAATAATGTCGCTATCTGCTTATCACAGTGAGCCTCTTTCTACCTGGACCCCTAACTGAGACCATTGCTCCTTGTTCTGTCATCTGCCACCACTGACAATAATCTGACTTCATCCTCTTTGGAACCACCCTTCAGATAGTTGAATACTGCTATCAAATCACCCCTAATATATATTAACACACATTTTATTGATTTTGCAGCATTTCATACATTTTTAATCGGTCACTAAATAATTCTATAAAACAATAATTTAATACTGAATATACTGAAAACTGAATGTAAAACTTTTTAATGGTGTGGGGAATTAAGTGTAAACATGCACATGCACACACACATGCCTTTTTGGGGTTTTTTTGCCACAGCCATTCACTCTTTTACCATAGTTGGTAGATTAATTTATCAAGAATAAATGTGTATGGTCCATTCCTCTGACAGTGGCCCATGGATTTGCATCTCTGGTAGGTATGTGGGTGATGGAACATCTGGTTCAGAGTAAAATATCCTTAAGTCAGTACTGCTCTGCCCAGGTTTCCAGCTAGGGGCCTGCTGCAGAATTTGGGGACCCCAGAGTCCCAGTGGATTTGACTCTTAGTGGCAAGAGGATGAGCAACATCTATGCTGAGTCAACCATATTCTCCCTGTGGTCGCTGGCCCTACTGCTGTTGCCACCCCACATTCCAGCCTAGATCTGTTATTGCTTCTGACCCAACTGCAGCCACCTTATACCCTGGGTTGGATTCAGTTCTGAGGACCCCCTGTGGTTTGTGTCCAGTCAGAGGCATGGGGCAAGTTTGACACCACTGCACTAAGTTATTTTGTGTTCCCCTTCCTTCAAGTCTCTTGTTAAGACAAGCAATATTGAGTATTTCCCTCTAGTCCTTCTGTAATAGGACTGTAATCATCCTGAAACCTCTGTTCTTAGTAATTTCTCAGACCTATCATCTACCCTCTTATGTACAAGCTGCAAATTTTCTCGGATTACAGTTTATATCAGGTAAAAATATAAACATAAAAATAATATAAAACTTGAGTGAATGTACACATAAGGTTGTTCATCCAGAAATAGCTGGTTTCAGTGAATATATGGTCCAGTATTTTATGTTCTTGGTGTAAGGCCTGCTAAAATTTTAATTTACTTTATTGGTCCTCCAAAAAATGTTACTAAACTTAGCAGGCCTTTAATTTACCTTAAAGCATATGCCCCCACTTTTTTAAAGATTTGTTTAGGTTCCTCACCACTTTTTAAGGACAAATATTAAAGGCATTCTATTGGAAGTGGAACTTGGATACCAAGCTGATAAATTTATATTCTTATTAACAGCAATGATAGTAATAACAATGATGATGAAAAATCCACTTATTAGATGTATACCAGTTTGTGTAAAGTTGACAAATCTGTGTGCACAGTTCTTTTGCTTGCTATTTCATCTTCAGTTTAAGGTTCCACAATAAATAATTCAATAGAGCATGAGGTTAGAAATAATACCACTTGACAAAAAAAAAAAAAGTTTACTTTAATATCCTGTAATTTAAATTTCCGACCCTCTAAATAACTGTTTAGAGATTGCCATTTGATTGTGTATTGTGACAATAGCGCAGTCACAAGCTCTCAGAACAATACCTTTTAATTTTCTCTCTAATATATTTTGATTAATAATTCCAAAAAATCCTACTGTCTGGCTCAGGAAACAGTGGTCCATTTTAACAGCCTGTGACATGTGCTTCTATAAAAGGTCATGTGTTAAAGAATAATGATTTTGCTGATGGTTTGTTGCAAGGTCCCTGAACAAGATATGGTTGTTTGGCTTGTGGTACTCATCAAGGATACCTTTTTCTTTCTTTCTGCCTTTTCCTCTCCTTATATACCTTTTAAAAAGCTTCCCTGGACAACACTGAAAGGAGGCTTGTGTGGGCTTTTTTGGTTTGGTTTTTTTACTTTGGTTCCATGACACACATGATGATACTAGCATTTTAGTTTCTACCATTATCAATAGTATTTTTTAGTATTTTTTTTATATCACTTTCTAAGTATTCTAAATATTTATCTCTAAGTAAAATTACACTAACTGTGTAAACATATTTTCTCTAGAAAGGAGGAAAATGCATCATTTTATATAATATTTTTAACTTCCCCCTTATACATATGAAATCAAGACTTTATATAATTATGGAAAGGACTTCATTTAGAAATATATAAAAAAGGAAAATACAAATCACTAAAGTTTGAATGAGTTTTATCTCTCTCTAGCATTGCCTTTTTTACCTGCATTTTGTTAGAATTGAAATACTGATTTTGTACAATCATTTAATAACTTTAAATAAAAAGAACTGAAGTGCCAAAGTTGGGAAAAAACCCATAATTATGTGTTAGCACTTCTCATTTTTTCCCTGTCTCATTTAAGGATGTTTTAATCATTTAATGACTTTGTTCAGAAATACACTGGCTGAATATAAATATATTTTTTCTATCAAAATATGAAAGACATTAAATCATTTTATTTTTAATGATTATCATACAGTTAAAAAAATCTCTCCTGTCCTGCTTCTGCCCACCTTCTCACCCCCCTCACCCCACAGCTGGCATAGCACATATACAAAATAACCCATTACACTCTTCACACATGTTAAAAAATAGGAATGTAAGGACCTTGATGAGTGGGAGGAGAAAGTAAGAGTTTTAAGTAAAGCATGTAGGACACAATGAGAGATATGCATTTACTAATTAAATAGTGTAAGTGCAGTTGGGTGGCAAGGTGTATAGAGACATATAAAAAAGTGCAATGGAAAGACATGACAGAGAGAGGGAGAAAGCAAGCAAGCAGCATTACTACTTTTTTAGCTTTGAGTGTGTATGGAGAAGTGGTGCTCAAATCACAAGAAAGAGACTTGGGGGTCATCATTGACCACATGGTAGCAGACCTCCAGGTTGGTAGCCATCTGGGGGACAGTGATCACCTAATAATAGAATACACCATAAGACATCGAGTGGGTAAGGTAACTAGTAGGGTGAAAGTGCTAGACTTTAGGAAAGCTGATTTCAGTGAACTCAGGGGATTAGTCAAGGATGCACTGCAGAGTAGGAGTTTTGAAGGGATGGGAGCCCAAGAAGGGTGGTTGTGCCTTAAGGAAACAATCCTTTGGGCACAAAGCAAGACGATCCCCGAGAAAGGCAAAAGAGGGAAAGGGGCCAGGAGGCTTCCCTGGCTGACCAGAGAAATCCAGGGCAGCCTAAGGGACAAAAGGGGAGCACATAAAAAGTGGAATCAGGGAGAGATCACCAAAGATGAATATACCTCCTCTGCTCGTGCTTGTAGGGAGGCAGTTAGATGGGCCAAAGCTACCATGGAGCTGAGGATGGCAACCCAAGTAAAAGACAACAAGAAATTGTTTTTTAGATATATAGGGAGTAAAAGGAAGGGCCAGGGAGGAATAGGACCCCTGCTAAATAGGCAGAAACAATTGGTGACAGACAGAGGGGACAAGGCTGAACTCCTCAACGAGTTCTTTGCCTCAGTGTTCCTAAGTGAGGGGCACGACAAGTCTCTCACTGGGGTTGTAGAGAGGCAGCAGCAAGGCGCCAGACTTCCATGCGTAGACCCTGAGATGGTGCAGAGTCACTTGGAAGAACTGGATGCCTTTAAGTCAGCAGGACCGGATGAGCTCCATCCGAGGGTGCTGAAGGCACTGGCCGACATCATTGCAGAGCCACTGGCGGGAATATTTGAAAGCTCATGGCGCACGGGCCAAGTCCCGGAGGACTGGAAAAGGGCCAACGTGGTCCCCATTTTCAAAAAGGGGAGGAAGGAGGACCCAGGCAACTATAGGCCAGTCAGTCTCACCTCCATCCTTGGCAAAGTCTTTGAAAAAATTATCAAGGCTCACATTTGTGAGAGCCCGGCAGGACAAATTATGCTGAGGGGAAATCAGCACGGGTTCGTGGCAGGCAGATCGTGCCTGACCAATCTAGTTTCTTTTTATGACCAGGTTACAAAACACCTGGACACAGGAAGAGGGGTGGATGTCGTATACTTAGACTTCAGGAAGGCCTTTGATGTGGTATCCCACCCCAAACTGGTGAACAAGTTAAGAGGCTGTGACTTGGATGACTACACAGTCCAGTGGGTGGTGAATTGGCTGGAGGGTCGCACCCAGAGAGTCGTGGTGGATGGGTCGGTTTCAACCTGGAAGGGTGTGGGCAGTGGGGTCCTGCAGGGCTCGGTCCTTGGACCGATACTCTTCAATGTCTTCATCAGTGACTTGGACGAGGGAGTGAAATGTACTCTGTCCAAGTTTGCAGATGACACAAAGCTATGGGGAGATGTGGACATGCCGGAGGGCAGGGAACAGCTGCAAGCAGATCTGAACAGGTTGGACAAGTGGGCAGAAAACAACAGAATGCAGTTCAACAAGGAGGAATGCAAAGTGCTGCACCTAGGGAGGAAAAATGTCTAGCACACCTACAGCCTAGGGAATGACCTACTGGGTGGCACGGAAGTGGAAAGGGATCTTGGAGTCCTAGTGGACTCCAAGATGAACATGAGTCGGCAGTGTGACGAAGCCATCAGAAAAGGCAATGGCACTTTATCGTGTATCAGCAGATGCATGACGAACAGAACCAAGGAGGTGATATTTCCCCTCTACCGGGCGCTGTTCAGACTGCAGTTGGAGTACTGCGTGCAATTCTGGGCGCCGTAATTCAAGAGGGATGCGGATAACCTGGAGAGGGTCCAGAGAAGGGCCACTCATATGGTTAAGGGCCTACAGACCAAGCCCTACGAGGAGAGACTAGAGAAACTGGATCTTTTCAGCCTCCGCAAGAGAAGGTTGAGAGGCGACCTTGTGGCCGCCTATAAGTTCATCACGGGGGCACAGAAGGGAATTGGTGAGTATTTATTCACCAAGGCGCCCCCGGGAGTTACAAGAAATAATGGCCACAAGCTAGCAGAGAGCAGATTTAGATTGGACATTAGGAAGAACTTCTTCACCGTTCGAGTGGCCAAGGTCTGGAACGGGCTCCCAAGGGAGGTGGTGCTCTCCCCTACCCTGGGGGTCTTCAAGAGGAGGTTAGATGGGTATCTAGCTGGGGTCATCTAGACCCAGCACTCTTTCCTGCTTATGCAGGGGGTCGGACTCGATGATCTATTGAGGTCCCTTCCGACCCTAACAACTATGAATCTATGAAGATGAACATGAGCCTGCAGTGCAATGCTGCGGCTAGTAAAGCAACCAAAACGCTAGCTTGCATCCATAGATGCTTCTCAAGCAAATCCCGGGACATCATTCTCCCCTTGTACTTGGCCTTAGTGAGGCCGCAGCTGGAGTACTGCATCCAGTTTTGGGCTCCCCAATTCAAAAAGGACATGGAGAATCTTGAGAGTGTCCAGAGAAGAGCCACGCGCATGATCAGAGGTCAGGGAAGCAGACCCTATGATGACAGGCTGAGAGCCTTGGGGCTGTTTAGCCTGGAAAAGCACAAGCTCAGGGGTGATCTGATGGCCACCTATAAGTTTATCAGGGGTGACCACCAGTATCTGGGGGAACGTTTGTTCACCAGAGCGCCCCAAGGGATGACGACTAGGTCAAATGGTCATAAACTACTTCAAGACCATTTCAGGCTGGACATAAGGAAGAATTTCTTTACTGTCCGAGCCCCCAAGGTCTGGAACAGCCTGCCACCGGAGGTGGTTCAAGCGCCTACATTGAACACCTTCAAGATGAAACTGGATGCTTATCTTGCTGGGATCCTATGACCCCAGATGACTTCCTGCCCTTTGGGCAGGGGGCTGGACTCGATGATCTTCCGAGGTCCCTTCCAGCCCTAATATCTATGAAATCATTCATGAGCTGGATGAGTGGTTCAAAGCCAGCCCACAGGCCAGATCCAGTGTGTGGGGTGAGTTCAAAGGTGTAATATGGCATGCTGGCCTGGTCCCAGGCATCAGCCTGACACTTCACACTTGCAAATGCACTGGATTTGGCTGCTTGCTGGCTTGATCCTGAATGCCAGATCTGGCCACTTTTGAACCAGCCCTGCGTAACGGGCTCCTCACAGGTTTGGAAATTCTCAGCAGGGGAACTGCATCTAATGCCTTCCCATTGCCAAATTTTTAGAACTGTGGGGAGACCTACAGCCCAGATGATGGGCCAGAGATTGAGCACACCGGGTATAAAGAGAATAAAAGAATCCTAATGAATTCATCCCCAGCTAGGGGGTTAGGAAACTTCCTCAGCCTGAGGAAGGGTTTTTAAACCTGAAAGCTTGCTTAATTTTTTCCTCCAACTATTTAAGTTGGTCTAATAAAAGATATCCAATTCACCCAAAGAACCTTGTCTCCCCAGGTAGGGAAACTTAGATATCTTATGTTGTTTAACTAGCCCAAGACCAAAGAGGGAGTAGGTGGCCAAGATGCATTAGGACACAGGATTTTCTGATTCTCTATATATGGTTCTTATATTAATTATACTAATAAAGGGAGGGGTAGATATAATGCCATATATAGTATTTTCTTTAATATTAGAATAAAATGTTTATTCAGGTTTTATATCTCTGAGAGAGAATTAAGTATGATGTATACTTAATCTGGAGCTATTGTTATGAAATACCATTAGTTAGTATTGTTTTACTGATTTAACTTCTAAAGCTGCACTGAAACAGTTTGGGGATTGTTTTAAATGTCAGTAAGGTAGTATGTCCTGCTTTTCTGCCTTTACATTTGGTATCCAGTATAATTTTAGAGCTGGTACTCTGCGTCCAAGCAACATAAAGCAATGGATTCTGCAATGGACCCTCTGTCCTTCATTCAAGTTTATACCCATGGGGTTTCCATTATGCCAACACTAAAGCAATTGGTGCTATTTTCTATTGCATCTCATCATCAGTCTCTAAGCAATTCACAGGCATTAACACACTAATCTACAAAATGTCTGAGAGGTGGTGGAAGGCAGGACAAGGTGGCATCTTAGGAACTCACTGGTTCAGAGAAGTCAGGTCCAAGTTAACATAGTAGCATCTGATGAAGTAGGTTTATTCCCTATAAAATATTAAGGAATTAATAATATTAAAATATTATTCCCTATGAAATATTCCCTTTTTCATAGTTAAGCCTTGCCCCTGCTTTCTACATGTGAAACAAAAGCAGAGAATGAATGGTTTTTCCATGGTTATACATAAACATGTGGCAGGTCCACCTTATCCATGAGGCCAGCCTTTTTGTGGGCATTTATTTACTAAGGAATGAACTGAAGGTATGTCTATGCAATCTCTGTAGTAATTCCAAAACCAGTGCCAAGAATAAGCCCTACATGTGCCACTTGCTGAAAAAATGCAGTATGGTTACTGATGCTGATGCCCCTAGGAGGATTCCTGAGATGGAAATCCTGAGAATGCCCCTGGGTACGTGCCAAAAAGTTATTTCACTAACTAGCAGATGTAGACTGGAAGTGAGCATGGCATGGCTTGTTTCCTGATGACTATCTCAATGTCAGTTTATGCAAGTGGTAAAAGCAGTAAAAGTAAAACAGTCATTAGCAACCTGCATCCACTATTCAACAGGGCAAGAGTTGATTCTATGAGCTCCCAGCTAGAACTTTGTGGGGGGGGGGAGTGCTGAATCATTTCTTTGCCAAAATATGTGGTCAATTTGCCAATTTTGACTTAAATTTGGCCATTACTTTTGCCTTAAAAAAAATTCTGAAATGTTGAAACTGTTTATATTTGCATTTCCCAACTGAAGTATTAAAATTTTTAGGTGTGCCCAGTTGAGCAGAGAAGGAATTTGGATACGTATCTCCCACCTTTGAGAGGAGTGTCCATTGGGATATCAGATGTAAGCTGTTGCTGCTCCTTAGTTTCATGAATAATATCTATGTCCTCTTGTGGTTTTTTAAAATCTTTTGGTTATAAATTTTCTTTGCTTCTAATTAGAATGTGGCTTAAAAGGCCTCCAGATACTTTTTTTTTTTCTTCTTGAGAGAGAAGGGATTTTAATTTTGAATTAACCCAAACTCTCAGCCAAACTAAATTAAAAAAAAAAAAAATCAATTATTGGCATAGCTCTATTCCCTACTGCCTAAGCAATCCCGATTCTCCGCTGTCTTTTTGTTTTGATATTTACAACCCATCTCTGCATTTTGTTAGCTCTCAAAGCCCTCATTTATTGGGTATATTTTTTTTTAATCTTTAATCATGCATTCTAACTAGATCAAAATTAAAATGACTTGACCCAAGCCGAGGTGAATCAGGTTCTATTACAGCAGATCGGTGGAATAACAACAAAAGACAGCTCCACACTCAGTATACCTAATGTTTTGAAGCAGCATTAATTTATAAATAATAGTTACTATGAACCACTGGCATCTTGTAGCAGAGGTTAGGGACTTAACGGGAACTGCATAATAATTTGATACAGTATAGTGAATATGATCAGGAGCTTGATACTAAGAGATATAGAGGTTTTCACCCTTCGGCTACTTGTACAATTTCAGCTCATATGGCAGAGACTGAAACTATGGTATTGATGGCTATTTGCTGGCTTTGGATTTGGTTGCCTGGCTGTCAGTCCACTGCACGTTCCACTCTAGGGCTGTAGTAGCATTCTGTGAACTCTAGTGTTTCAGCCATTTCTGGAGAATGCTCTAGATGAGGGTTAGACAAACAATGGCATACATGCCATAGGCAACTGCCATGTGGGCCACCTGAACCCCAGGTACTCAATACTAGGAAGCACCAGAATGGAGGTGGGAAGGGCTCAAATCTCTGGCTGAGGAGCAGAACTGGGGCAGGATGCTGCTAGGAATAGAGGTGTCAGGGGTCCCCACTAGCAGCCAGGTTCATGCTTCCCTGGCACTGCATCCGCAGTCAAAATCAGAGCTTTGGAGCCTTATTCATCATAGATAACTGGAGCAGTTGGAGACCCAGTTTAATTTAGCTATTGACAATGATATCTCTTTTGCAGCATCATCACGTTCCTGCTGTGTTGCACATGACCAGAGCTTTACCTTCCCTGGATGTGTCTACACAAGACACTTTACTGAGCAGTAGACTAACCTACTGAGCAATAAGGCTTTACCATTTAACTGCACACAGCAGTGACTACGCAGTAAATTAAGATCGTGCATGGTTTTCTACTGCATGTAAATACAGGTAGTAAATTACCTGCACATTAGCTACTGCACGGCACGTTTCATCTTGATGGCTTACTAGGAGCAAATTGCTCCCAGTCAGCTGAGGCAGAAGGGGGTGGGGGAGCTGTCCCCTCCCCCACAGCTACTTCCCAGGCCCCTGCCCTGATTGGGGTAAGGGGCTGGGAAAGTGTCCTGATCAGGGCATGGGGCTTGGAAACAGCTGCCAGGGAGGCAGGGCAGCCTCTCTTCCCCAGCCCCTGGAGCCCAGGCCTGACCATGATGCTCCCTGTGCTCCCCCTGGCTGCTGTATGGGAGATGTACTCCAAGGGACAGCTTACTGCACAGTAAGCTTTCTGCACAATAATTGCATGTATAGAGATGCCCCCTAACTCCATTCCAGCTCCCCAGGTACAAATTCTGTTAAGTATTAGGGCTGTGCAAAATTTCGCCGGCTGTTTCATTTCAACACTGTTTTATCATCAAAGGTAAACTAGTAGGGTGAAAGTGCTAGACTTTCGGAAAGCTGATTTCAATGAACTCAGGCAATTAGTCAAGGACGCACTGCAGAGTAGGAGTTTTGAAGAGATGGGAGCCCAGGAAGGGTGACTATACCTTAAGGAAATGATCCTTTGGGCACAGAGGGAGATGATCCCGATGCAAGGAAAAAGAGGGAAAGGGGCCAGGAGGCTTCCTTGGCTGACCAGAGAAATCCAGGGCAGCCTGCAGACAAAAAGGGGAGCATATAAAAAGTGGAAATGGGGAGAGATTACCAAAGAGGAGTGTACCTCCTCTGCTCGCACTTGTAGGGAGGCAGTTAGATGGGCCAAAACTACCATGGAGCTGAGGATGGTGTCCCAAGTAAAGGATAACAAAAAATTGTTTTTTAGATATATAGGGAGTAAAAGGAAGGCCCAGGGAGGAATAGGACCCCTACTAAATGGACAGAAGCAATTGGTGACGGACACGGGGGACAAGGCTGAGCTCCTCAATGAGTTCTTTGCCTCAGTGTTCCTAAGCGAGGAGCAGGACAAGGGTCTCACTGGGATTGTAGAGAGGCAGCAGCAAGGCACCAGACTACCATGCGTAGACCCTGAGATGGTGCAGAGTCACTTGGAAGAACTGGATGCCTTTATGTCGGCAGGACCGGATGAGCTCCATCCGAGGGTACTGAAGGCACTGGCTGACATCATTGCACAGCCACTGGCGGTAATATTTGAACACTCGTGGCACACGGGCCAGGTCCCGGAGGACTGGAAAAAGGCCAATGTGGTCCCCATTTTCAAGAAGGGGAGGAAGAGGACCCAGGCAACTATAGGCCAGTCAGTTTCGCCTCCATCCTAGGCAAAGTCTTCAAAAAAATTATCAAGACTCACATTTGCGAGAGCCTGGCAGGACAAATTATGCTGAGGGGAAACCAGCACGGGTTCGTAGCAGGTAGATCATGCCTGTCTAATCTAATCTCTTTTCATGACCAGGTTACAAAATGCCTGGACACAGGAAGAGGGGTGGATGTCATATACTTAGACTTCAGGAAGGCCTTTGATGTGGTATCCCACCCCAAACTGGTGAACAAGTAAAGAGGCTGTGACTTGGATGACTACACAGTCCAGTGGGTGGCAAATTGGCTAGAGGGTCGTACCCAGAGAGTCATAGTGGATGGGTCGGTATCGACCTGGAAGGGTGTGGGCAGTGGGGTCTTGCAGGGCTCGGTCCTTGGACCGATACTCTTCAATGTCTTCATCAGTGACTTGGACGAGGGAGTGAAGTGTACTCTGTCCAAGTTTGTGGATGACACAAAACTGTGGGGAGAAGTGGACACACCGGAGGGCAGGGAACAACTACAAGCAGACCTGGACAGGTTGGACATATGGGCAGGGAACAACAGAATGCAATTCAACAAGGAGAAATGCAAAGTGCTGCACCTAGGGAGGAAAAATGTCCAGCATACCTACCGCCTAGGAAATGACCAGCTGGGTGGCATGGAAGCCGAAAGAGATCTTGGAGTCCTAGTGGACTCCAAGATGAACATGAGTCGGCAGTGTGACGAAGCCATCAGAATAGCTAATGGCACTTTATCGTGCATCAGCAGATGCATGACGAACAAAACCAAGGAGGTGATACTTCCCCTCTATCGGGCGCTGGTCAGACCGCAGTTGGAGTACCGCGTGCTGTTTTGAGCGTCGCACTTCAAGAGGGATGTGGATAACCTGGGGAGGGTCCAGAGAAGGGCCACTCATATGCTTAAGGGCTTGCAGGCCAAGCCCTATGAGGAGAGACTGGGGCACCTGGACCTCCTCTTGTGGAGGCTGAAAAGGTTGAGAGGTGACCTTGTGGCTGCCTATAAGTTCATCACAGGGGCACAGAAGGGAATTGGTGAGGTTTTATTCACCAAGGCGCCCCCGGGGGCTACAAGAAATAATGGCCATAAACTAGCAGAGAGCAGATTTAGAACATTAGGAAGAACTTCTTCACAGTTCGAGTGGCCAAGGTCTGGAACAGGCTCTCAAGGGAGGTGGTGCTCTCCCCTACACTGGGGGTCTTCAAGAGGAAGTTGGATAGGCATCTGACTGGGGTCATCGGAACCCAGCACTCTTTCCTGCCTATGCAGGGGGTCGGACTCAATGTTTTATTGAGGTCCCTTCCGACCCTAGCATCTATGAATCTTGTTTTGAGCTTAAAACAGCAAAATTGAAATTAAATGAAGGGCTTGAAAACAACCTAAAAATGAAAGATTTTGAAAGTTTCTAATTGTTTTGAGTTTCAAAGCTGAAGCTGGGCTTGTCTGCAGGGAAACAGAAAGTAAGGTGAGGGAGGAGGAAGTGGGGGGAAGGACACAGTGAGGGTGCGCCTTAACACACACACTGGAGAAGTTCCTGCAGGAGAGGAAAGAAAGGCTCTGCCACAGTTTGGCTGCCTGAGATGCTGCTGGAGCTACTGTGCTGCTGCTCGCTAAGTTATTATTTTACCTGTTGTTATTTAAAGTGGTAGACTGGGCTGAGGCTCTAGGTGAGGAGGAGGCTTCATTGGGGAACACTACCATGTCATGTAGAGGCCCCAGTGCCAGTGAGGATGTGCCTTACACACACACACACATACATACATACACACATACATGTCAGGAATTTTGCTTGTCAGCAGCTTGGGTGCAGGGGTTTCTGGGAAACTGCACCTGGTCTCCTTGAAAGCTGGCAGGCTTCATGGCCTCAGCAGAGGCTACCACCCCTGGTGTTTTCATCTGAATCTGCCAAAAAATGACAGAAGTCATAGACAGTTTCATGCTTCCCCATGATAGCCTGTGGGCGAAATACTGAAATAGTTTCAATGAAACAAAACAGAACAGTGCTTTCGAAACAATACTAAACTCAAAATTAAACACTGTCCTGTTGAAATGGAAGTCGAAATGAAATGGTGCTGTATCGTACAGCCGTATTAGGTATGCCATTTGGGGAAAGAGGGAGGTGAGGATCATAGTGGCACTTAGGGAGGGGTAGGGCTTAACCTGTTGTACCTGCCAAAAAGTTTAGGCATCACAGCTCTAGAAATACTTTAATTCTATATGGGGGTCTGTGATCATCAGGTTTGAGATGAATTGATGGAATGTGACATGCTGGATTGTCTTCCACTGCTACTGTCCTTGTTACACATGCGTTTTTAAAGATAAGACTTTATTCTCCAATCAGGGAGAGACCTTTTCAGTAGTGGTAAAACTCACTTTATAAAAATGCATCAAAATACAAAGTTTTTTATGTCACGCTACAAGATATTGCTGCAAAAAATTCACCTGCCAAGCTGTACATTAGTGTAAAGGAGATGGAAAGGAGAGAGACTTATAATACTCTGGCCCTGATTGCAATGGGGATATATGTATTAAAAAGGAAAGAGTTTACTTTTCTTGCTATGCATGTGTCAGACAGCGAGAGATTGAAATTACCTGATGCTGATTTTTAAATGAGGATGCAGCATTTTTTTTCTAGGCTTCTGTCAATGTACTGATGGAACTCAGGCAGGAAAAGGGAAGTGATGCCCTATCAGTTTCCATTCTGATGAGTTCTGAGCCTTCTCTTTTTGAATCTCTTCTGCCACTTTCCTATTTCATGAAGAATATGAGCCAATTTATGTTTAGATATTTTCCATATATTTGTTTTTCCCCAATTAATCACATCTGACAAATCAATCCATTTCTATTTGAGCTAGGAGAGATCTGTGAAAGGTTGTTTCTCTAATAAACCCATGATGGCAGCAAACCATCAGAGCACAAGAAACATTAGATTTCACGTGAAGTGCTAAAAACAGCATTGGGTAATGTTAACCTTGTAACTCAGAATCTGACAAAAAACCCCACCAAGTTTAGATTTTTAGATAAAATAAGTATTTATCCTGATCACAGTGGGACAGGTTAACAGCTCTGTAAACAAGGGCGGTAAAATTTATTGCATATATTGCAAGGTATGACCATCAGGAGTGGGGAAAGGGATGAAGAAAGGTATTTATTAGCTTCTGCATCTCTTGGCATTAAGCAGAAACCACAGCACAGGTTTAGTAAGTATTTAATTGGACCCTGGGTGTGTTTATTGAAGGTTTTGAGGGTATTAGGTAGGGGCAAGATCTATAACTTTTGGCAGCCACTTTAGTCTTCATGTTGTAGATCTACAAAGTATGCTATGATTTTGACCTTTAGACATATAGGCCACATCCACACAAACATGGCTTTTTGATCCCTGGAGACAATGAGCAGCAACCCACCTTGAGCTGCCACTAGTTGTCCCTGGGGAATACCTGTGCCTCGCACCCTCCTGCATCCCTTCTACCCTGGTTGGGGTTTGTGGAGGCTGGGGCCAGCACTGAGCTGGCCCCAACAGCCTTACCTGGGGTTCTGGGGACCTCCTGGGGCTGCGGTAGTAATGATCCTGCTGCTTGGAGCCTAGTCAACAGCTGGAGCTTGCTCTGGTTTTGAACAGTGTGCACTGCCTCCATGTGTGCCACTCCACTTCTTTTTGCATGTTTCTTTTTTACCCGTGGATATCCGGAGGTCAAACCGTCCCCCCCCCCGTTCCCCCATGCTGCTCCCTTGCACTGCTGAGAACAGCTGAATGTGCAGTATGTGGCATAGCAGACATGTCTGCTGTGGCATATACCTCATGGTCACGCTCATCTGGACACAGCCATACAGTCCTTCTGGGTGTGTACCCAAACTAATAAGCCTGGGGTCATCCCATTCATCCAAGGAAGGAGCTGCATGACTGGTATTGTGACAATAAATTTATTTTTTGTTAGCCTGGCCCCTTTATCAGGTCCAGATAATCTTGGAACCCTGTTGGAGACTTCTTGTGAGCTATGTAACAAGCAAATGTTGGAAGGAGCATAGCTTCAGACTTTTCAAAATAATGCATTTGTTGGTCAACTGTAATGTTCTGGTTAGGGACCCTGAGTTAAGACAGCAAAGAAAAGCCTAAGTGTACACATCTCAGATAGTGTTCCACGTTCTTTTGCCTTACCCTATGCAGGTTTCTCTCTCCTACTACCCTGGTCTAGGAGACAGGCTGCATGTGTGCTGTAAACCTTCCTGGCCTTGTCCAACCATTCCAGATTCAATTTCCTAGCTGTTAGAGGACCAGCTTTCTTATCCTTGTCACCTGCCACCTCAATCCTTTGTTTTCACTCCTAGCTATGCTCTTCTCACATACACTTCCTGAGGATCGGGCTGGGGACACAAATCAGACAGATCATTGTCTATACACATCTTAAACGTCCCCTTGTCAGCAATTTTAAAAGTTAATGTCTGGTCATTTGTCTACATTGCGTCTCCAAGGGAGCTGAGCTGGCAGTGACTGTTTTTCAAATGTGGGAGAATGGACTATTTCCCAGTTTATTATTCCCCTGTTTCTGATAAGTTAACCTTTATACAAAGCAGGTAATAGAACAAACATCCATGAGCAAATCAAGACACAATTTTACTAAAAAAATAAGACGATTCCCCATACCTTAATTCAACTCTTTTGAATGACCGTACATCTCTGTAGCCTGTTCTCCTCCCTTCAATTGCATGCCTCCAGTTTTAGAATTTGGGTACATTGAAGAACCAGTATCAAACTCTTTATTGGTTCTGAGGTTTGTAATGCTAGTGGAGCACGGAGACAATAATCTGTTTTGGTCAACATGGTACGGTACTAGGGAAACCTACTACAAAATGTAGTAAACAAAATAATAATGATCTGGTGGTAGGATTGGACAGGTAACTTTGTCAGTTGGTTTACACAGTTAACACCATGCAACAGGGGGCCTTCCCAGGGCCAGTTAGAAGTTAGCTCTCCCACCTGTTTCTGGGCTAACCACCCACCTCTCTCACCTGCCATGTCTTGTTGTTTAATAATTGGTGTCTTAATTAGGCAGGAGGCTGCCCTTTGCCAGCCCTGTTCTCCTGGACCTATGTATACAGCTCCAGCGACCCCTGTAAAGCATCCCAAACCTTGCAAATGATCCACACATACACATGATGTTCCCTCACACCTCAACTGGGGCTCCTGGATCTCACAGGAACTCTCCCTCCCTCCCTGGAACAGCAAGTCATTGTGCTCAACCTTTAGGTTTTTCTTTTGACCTACACTCAGCCTCCTAGTGGTGGAGGACTTACTGGGGTCAGGACTTGCCCCTAACTCTCTGACTGAGCCCCCCCCCCCCTCCAATTTGGCTTCTGACCCAAACTATGGCCTCGGACATCTACAAACATGCCTTGGTCTCTTCCTCACACATGGGGTTCCCACTATGCCCACTCTAGGGCCTCTACACCATGCCCCACCCTGAGGTCTTCTCATCATTCTTATAATCATGTACACGCAGGGCTGGCCCTTGCGCTGCCCTTCAGGCTTACTCTGAGTTCGGCCCTACTCAGCATGCCCCTGGGACTGCCCTGCAGGTCTACTCCCATTCAGCTCTACTCAGCCCCCTTCATGCACAGCCCTTCAGGCCTACTCCCATTCAACCCTACTCTGTGTGGGGCCACCTACACCACTACCCTCTCAGGGCCTTCACAATTGCCCTCTCTCTCCAGGGCCACACAACTATCCCAAACCAGGTACTCTGGGGTCTTCCTCGCCTGCAGACTCAGGTGGCTGCAGCCATGCCTGGCCCCACTCCCCTTTTGGGGTCTTCTGGCAGGGTGCAGTTTTAAGTCATGCCCAGGACCAAGAGCCTCCTACTTTTACCTTCTGATGTTGCTGCTGCAGCTCAGTCAGGTGATGTTTCCACTTGAGCTGGCAGTGGCAAGCTGCAGTTCTTATATAGCTTGGTCTCAAAATGGCTGCGGCCATCAGGCACTTGGTAGCTGCCTGACTCTGCCCTTAAAGTGGCAGGCACCCAAAAGTGGACTGCCACACACCAATAAGCTTCATCTCAGTGGAGATAGTGAAATCTTAATTATCATCCGACTCCTAGAGTCAGCTACTCAGTGGCATGGTGAAGAACCAGAAACAGTGTGTGTTCACGGGAAGTATCCTTATGGGGAGTCCATTCTGCAAATAACTCAGAATTTATCTCTCTTCAGCACCATTAGTTCACTCCCTTTCACAAATGTGTTTTTCCTTGTGTGTGTATATATATCTATATATAAAAAAAAACACATATCCCAAACAAACAGCAATGTGAATTAAATGAGAAAAGTATCTCCGGAGTTGGAACAGAACTACTGCAGGTCAAATGACTATCTATGCAAAATCATAGCATCATCATTATATTGCAAAACATTCTGGTCCTTTTTGGAGTGTTCAGTTGTTGTTAGTTTGCTGCATATCCTTTTTCTTTCCCCAGTCAATGAAAGACAGTTGTTCTGATTACTAGTTTAGTAATCTGGGACAACTGGGTGCCTACGTTTATGGATGTTTCAATAACCCCATGGACCATGCTCAATGGAACAATCATCCATTTAAAGCTTAGGGACTTGGATACAATACATTTCACATTTCCCAGACAACTGTTTGCATATTTGACACATGAATTTGAAAGATTTTCTCTCTTCAGTCCCTGGTCTCAGGCCATATTCACCAAGTGTTAGTCATTGCTCTTCTGCTACATTAAGACAAAATCTGTGCAAATTTGACTTCTGTGTATCTAGATGTAACTGGTATCCCCAGCCTTTAATTTTCACAAATGAACAGTTCGCTACACTTAATTTCAAGGACAGAGTACCTGGGCTTCTGCTTAGCAATTTGCTACTTGGTTAATCAGTCCAAGGGTATCTAAAGGGCATGTCATCTTACACACAAAAACATTACATTAAAAACAGCCAGACTCTTTGCATTCTTCTTCTTCTTCCTGAAATAGCAATATCTACTGGGCAAATTCTTGCTGAGAGGAGCTGCAGACCAAAATAGCATCAGTAAATAGAAAACACTGGCTTTAAATTAAACAAGCAGCATAAGGAAATGTTGTTTGCTAAAGTGTCTTTCCATAGTGAGTGTTGACTAAGAAGTAATATGCAAGGCTTTTCTTCCCAATTCTGTCCTGATATATTGTGTGGCTTTAAGGGAAATCATTTAACCCTTAACAAATTAGCAACATGTACCATTGATTTTTTAGTAGGAATAATGCTCATAACGGGCTTATGTACCTTTTGATTCACTTATTTATTGACTTGCCAAATGGGTAATGTTTTTTGACCTGAAGTAATTCATTGGTCATGTAAGGTTTAATAAATATTTGTAAAATTACTCAGGGTGAAGTAACACCTTACACTTAAACCATACTAAGGACACGTTAACATAGGGATGCTCATGTTTAAGCTTGTCAGCTAGGGTGAAGTGCCTTCTGACTGTCTCAAAATTATTTCCCTTCAGGAAAGGGTTATTTGTGGGCTATGCTACCTAGCTTGTGTTAGGGTAACTTCAGTCTGCTCCATGGAGATAAAACAAGCAATTTGCAATCTTCCAACACCCCATAATGCACTGCTCCCAGCTCTTCCCTTTCCCCCCAGCCCAGATGTCCTGGCTCCTAGCCACACCCCTGCTTTTCAGCCTTCTACTGGAAAATCAGAGCTGTGCAGTCAAGAAGCTGTATTAAGCTTTGATGCAAGACAGCTCACAGCCTGTTCTAACTTTAACACTGCTTATCTTTCCACAGATTTAGGGTCTAAGTGTATTGTCCCTCAGCAAGATTGTGTATTCATAGAAGGTGGTTTTAGCATCTGTTAAGATTGCTTTTGAGAATAAAATTAAATAAAACAAATCAGTACAAACACATTATTCCTATATCAGAGCTAATGTATGTAAAACCTCAATAAATTAGACACTAGTAATTCCCACCTAACATGTAAGAAGTTTCTTAGTAAACAAATATTTAATACATGCAAGCATTTCAAACTATAAAATGTCATGAATGGATTTACATTACTATGAGTAATTTATAGTAAATAACTCTTTGGTTGTAAATCCTACTAGAACTTGTTGTACAGACTTCCCCATTTTGCTCTTACACAATAAGTATAAGGTCCCAACGTAGCACTTACATTCCTGTGCTTTACCACACAAACACATATCCATCTGACCTTTGTTCAGATTTGATTTCTCATTCTTTGTATTGTGACCATAATATGTACTTTGTGTCACTGGGATTCTCTTCAGAGCTTGCAAAAAATTGATGTCTCTTAGTTCTCTTCAGAATACTTCAAAACACCTTCAGCAAATAAACAAGCTGTGATCCTTTGGTTAAAGTTGACTGATCCTCTCTGGTGAAGAGAAACCTTTGGCCTCTTTCCATAATGGTATAGATATTAGAAACATGATATGAAATGTCCATTCCTTGGATCTTAATAAGGCTCTAACTTACAGAGTACTATCTTCTCCTTTGAAACCCAGCTAATTCTAATAACAATATAGAAAACTTCACTGTCCTCCACTTTACTTTTGTTTTCTGTATAACAGACATAATCCCTGGTAAAACAAATTAGTTAGCAGCATTAGATTATTATTAGTTAATAATCAGGTGTTATTCCAATAGAAGGCTGCTCTAGTAAATAACCTGGAATAGCACCTGATTATATCTGAAGTGGAACAGATATTGAGACAGTAGACCATTTAAGGCTTGTTCAGATTAGCCAGTTAATCAAGAGCCCTTTCTTTAAAACATATCTTTATAATCTAGTCCAGAGGTTGACCACCTTCAGTCCACAGGCTGGATTTGGCCCCAAAAGAGATTGGATCTGGCCCACAGCAGCTCAGGGAAACAGCATCACACTCCAGCTGGGCATGAGGGGCATGTCCTCAGAGTCCTACAACTTATCCTGTTCTATCTGTTCCTTCTGCAGCATCTGGGGATCCAGAGAGGGCATCCTCATGTTCCTGCTACCTACCATGTTCCTTCTATTTTCTCAGTCTAGGGAAACCATGTTCTTTGAAAAGAAATCTAGGATGCTGCCCCATCCCATGTCCCAACTCATCCATACCCCAGGAGGGAGGACTGATGCCCAGCCTAACCTGCCTCCTGCCTCCAGCTACTGCTCAGGAGGAGCCAGGCTTGGCAGCGTGGGTGGGGTTTCCATTTTCACCAACCAGCTGAGACAGCAGGACAGCTTATGAAATCTGGGACTGTACCGGCCAAGCTGGGACATGTAGTCAACCTACCTCAGCTCAGCCCTCCCTACTCTGTTCCACCACTGAATTTAACTCTTTTTGTCACTACTGACTACTTGAACCAGGTTAGTGTAGGTGGCTTGAACACTCCAGGGGACCTAGATTCATAGCCCATGGCAGGGGGGGGGCTGGGTTACATGTGGGGGCCCACAATGGCAAAAGATGCCTGACCTTTGATCTATCCTTCTGTCCTCCACCCCTGGTTGACCTTGTTTTGGGAAGCTTACTTGGTATGATCTAGCAAGGAAGCTTGTCTACAGTGGAGATATTCTATAAAGCTTGAGAAACAACCATGGAACTGGTCTAGTAACTGTCATGCCTTACTCCTGAATGGTTTGGGTCTCCTTTAGATGCCTTGTGTGGGGCACCAGTGTAAAGAGAGAGCATAGAAAAAAAAACTCCATCTCTCCTTCCCACTATTTTATTCCCTTTCTTTCAGCTCCCTGCACCCCAGTTCTGCAATGTAAAACCAATGGGCGTGTCCAGATGAGCGCAGACATGCAGTATGTGGCACCACAGACCCATCTGTAGCACCACACATGTAGGTGTTCCCAGTACCACTAACTTGCCATGCAGGGGGGCGAAAGGGGGCGGGGGGTGAAGGGGCAGGGGGGCAAAGAGAAGGGGGTTGACACTGGAAGATCCTGGTGTCAAAAACCCCTGCACCTTAGAAAAGTGGGGTGGTGCACATGGTAGTAGTGTGCACTGCTGGAAACCAAAGCCTGGTTGGCCAGAGCCAAACACCAGGTTCTGTGCTGCCAGATTGCCATGACTGCAGCACCCAGAGGTCCTCAGGATCCCAGGTAAGGCTGCTGGTACCAGCCCAGGTACTGGCCTCAGCCTCCCCTAGGGCAAGGTGCCTTTAATTGGGTGCCATCTTCAGCGGTGTTTGAAAAGCCTGCAGGGGCACCCCAGAGTCTACCTTTCCTCTGGGAATAAACTCCCCTTTGCTCATCTGCCACAACTTGATGTTCCTTGGTTCTTGAAGAGGCTGCCCCAGGGTTTCCCAGGTAGGATCTATGCTCATACTCACAAAAAGTGAGGCTCTTTTGCCTTAAGGGCCAATTGCATGCTCTGACTTCGCCTTAACATTTCCCATGCCTTGCAGGTTTTATCCTTATGTCTCTGTTGGGGCTTCAATTTTACTTGGCTTCTACCCCTTTTCTCTAGCTAAGCCCACTAGCCTATACACACTAGATAGGGCCCAACTCTGAGGCTGTAGCTCTTTAATGCACTCTGGGCCCATGGTCCTATATAATGTGTCTATCACTGGGCCTCTGACCTTTGTTTGCTGCTCCCCTCTGGTTCTGGGCTCTCCTGCCCCTTGCGGCTTGCACCCCTCTGGGCCCTCTGCAGTTACGCCCCCTTCCAGACACTAATGAGATCTCCACCTCCCCTACAGCCTCAGCCATAAACCACTGGTTTTAAACTGTAACATAAATAGTAAGCCCCTGGGCTGTAACAAAAAGTTAAGGACAGCAGTTAGCCTTCTTACTTGTTTTCATGGGCTCTCCACCTCCAAGTCTCCACTGCCAGATGCTCCCACTTATAAAACAGCTGTAGCCTGGCTTGGAGTTTGCTTTCCATCCCCTTGGCTTGCTCAGGCCAGGTTTTATATAGGTCTTGCCTTAGACTCTTTCACAGTCACCTGATAGACCCCATTATCTGACTGGCCTGCAGGCTTGCCCTTTAACCCCTTCCCTGCTGGCAAGATGTGCTTTGAAAATGTGGGTCTTAAAAGGGCTGACTTCTCATAACAGGGCTAGGGTTCCCTGTTACAGTGCACCAGAGGGTGCGTGCACGGGCATTTCCAAGAAACAAGCAGCAGCGGCACATGTTCTGCCACTGCTGCTTGTCCGCAAGGAAATGCATGCTCCCACTCACGGGGATGTGCCCCATGAGTTTATGCATTTATCTAAAGTGAAACATTAGCTTCATAAATAGCTGGACCTACAAAGTCCGATAATTGCTTTTATAGTGGAAATTTACTCTGCAGTTGAAAAATGGTCCTTTAAGATATCTGATATATGCACATCATAAGTACCAACAATCCTGTTATTAGAAGAATGTTGGAAGAAGAGAAATGTAAATTCTGTATTTCAGAGGGAAGATGCAGCGGGAAAGTGTTTGTCCCAAATCTTGTAGAATACTCAAAGTGTATACTGAGAAGTATGAAAGAGCTACTTAGGAATAAAAACAAGGGCTTTATTTATTTAGCCGTGGAAGAACTTTTCTGGCTTGGTTTTTCTTTTCATTGTAATAATTCACTTGGCAGAATGACTAATCCATCAATGCTCTACCAGTGTTTTGCGCTGACTATCGTGTTTGTTTGTATATTGTGAATTTATGCCTCCAAAGTCCTACACGTACAACCTGAAAGTATGATTGCAGCTCCTGTGGACAGTCCTGACCCTGGTTTTGACTAGTTATTCTAAACATTGGTAGCAGTGAGCTGTGGCAGCTTGGACATACACTCAGACTAGTCACCTGCGTATTTACTTCACAGATTGTAGCCTGCACTGAACTTGTGGTGTCACGACCACTGAGCTATTGATACCCAGGCTAGCTAGTTTCAAGTTAGGTTTGGTACATGTGTAGGACCTGCAGTCATTCCTTTGAATTGCAAAGTGTGTTAGAAGCCACTTTTGAATGTGAATATGCCTACCTGAAAGAGCAAGTTGAACTTGGATTGTTTTCTTATGATGGCTATAGAATTGTAGAGTGGCATCAGTTCACGTGGCTTGAGTTTTAAAGGTTTACATCTAGAAGCTAGGAAAGGATTAGTATCTGCAACAGTTTTTTTGCATGTGCCTGGGTGGGTGGGGAATGAAACGAGTATCATTAAAATAAAGCACATACAAAAATTCCCTAGAACTCACAATATCTCACCTGGATTGTGTTTCTATGTGGATCTCTGTGTTTGGTTTCCGGAAAAAGAAGGGATCAGTTATGAAAACAAGAGGCTTTGTTTCTGTTGCAATGACCAGTCTCCCCAAATAAACTGTTCTTGTGAGAGATTTTTCAGTGCAGATTTTCAAATAGCCTTTCATAGATTCATTGAACTTAAAGGCAAAAGAAACCATTACAGCAGCTAGCCTCTCAAGTCCTGTATATCACAGAACATTAAATTTCACCCACTTACCTTGGTATCTAGCCTTATTCTCATTCCTCTTCCCTTTGGGCATCCAGTCCCTATTATTTTTAATGGGTACTGGGTATCCCAGTTCTTTATCTAGTGTTGAATCATTTAATCTTTCCATTTCAATTTTGCAGCAAAAAACTTTAGAAGGGGTTGAAGAAGCATCAACTTCTTAACGCCATAATTATAGAGTACATAATCTGATTATATTCCTGCTTGAATTATGTTCTCGTTTCCCAGTCATGTAAAGTTAACTAATCACTGAGGACAAGGACATGGAACTTTTGGTTAGGATTAAGTTCTAGTTATGTCTATAAGAGAGAGACCCTCTAGGTTCAGTTTAGATACCAGCGTGGAACAAGTTATTTCAGGTTATTTCAGCTCCAGGATACAACAAAGCATCTGGTTGTGGTCACTGTTAAGAGTCAGGTTGCTATATCCAATATGGCTGCAAATATATGAATTTCTTCTAAATTCAGCTATGTTGGAAATATGGGTTTTGATTGGGTCTGTCACTAGTATTAAGAAATGCTACTGGTTTTTCTCTATTTATTATTGAATTTCCTGTACTTGTATCCTTGGAAAGCTATCTCTTTGGGTAGCAAAAGCTCTTCTGCAAAATAAAGTAATTTATTTGATTGATGGTCTTTCATTCTTATTGACAATCTGGCACCTGTTTGGAGGCTGCCTTACCTCATGAAAAGGGTGCTTAGCAGATCTCACTAAATGTTAAGAACAGTCTTTACAACTTGCTTATTTGCTGCTGGCTATTGGAACACTAATAATAGAGACACAGGCAGGGTGTTCTCTGGGTACTAATGGGTTGAGTTGATTGCTTATGGCAAAGTTGTAGGCTATTAACTATGCACAATGGGTCATTAAACCCCATGAAATGTACTATCTTGGGGTCATTGGTATTATAAACTAAATATCTTTTTGAAATCACTTTAAATTGGTACCTTTTAAGTGTGTTTTTTTCCTTCCGTTCCTGTTTTGTGTGCATGACTCCACAGATGATGATGTTTGTTAAGCACTAATAACGTGCTCAGCTTTGATTCACCTCATTCTTTTAGTTTTGTTGATCCCTACTTATCACTTGTTCTTCCTCAGATCTTTCTTTAAAAAAGCTACTTTTTGGTGATTAAAAAAAAAATTGAGCTTGTTGTAAAATCTTATTTTTACAAACCTACGAGCAATGGAAAATCAACAGACATGGGTTGTTATTTGTTTTTTAAACAAGTATGCATTTCTGTCCAGCACTGTCAATGCAGCCCAAGCATGGTACATTCAGAGGACTTACTGAGTAAGTTCCTACTATACGTAAGTAAAGGTATCTGGCTATTATTCATTATTTTATAAATGTATATATATCCATAACTGAACATAGCATGTAATGTATTCTGGCCCAAATAATAAGTTTCTACTCTGAGATACTTTGAAGCACTGAAATACATGCAGGGTATGTACATCTTGTGTCTGGGCCATCCTCATGTCCTGCTCTTCAACCTCTCCCTCTTAGACCTTCTCCCCTTGTTTTATCTAACGCATTTATGTAGATTCATGCTTTTGTTTTTTTCCTAACCAGGTACAATTCCTCCCTGTACTCTAATTCCCTGTCCCTCCCCCTGCATAAATTCAAAATTTCTGCCAACTTTTACTTCTATGACTTTCTATATTCTGTTTTGCCGTATACCTTCCCCCTGACTGCTATCATGGGATTTTGTTGGCTCCGTAAGTACGTCTGAACCAGAGATCTTAGTTATGCAATATGATTAATGCCTGGCTCACTGAAAGCTGGTAATCATGTGTAGTGTCTTTGAGTGTTTTTTTTGTGTTCTGTAATTGGCTTAAGCTTTTTTTTCTGACACAATGGCACACATTTTATCTTATTCTGTGTTCATGATGAGAAAATGTGTCAGGTTATATTTCTTTTATTAGACCAACTAAATAGTTGGAAAACCTTTTCTTAGCAAGCTTTCAGGTTTAAAAACCCTTTGTCAAGCTGAGGAAACATCTGCAGGTGGTGTGTACTCTTCCTGGATGAGCCACCTTCCTGGATGGAAGAGCACACACCAAATGCAGGTTTCCTCAGACAAAGGGTTTTTAAACCTGAAAGCTTGCTAAGAAAAGGTTTTCCAACTATTTAGTTGGTCTAATAAAAGATATCAGATTTACCCAAAGAACCTTGTCTGCCTATGTCCTTAGACCAACACGGCTGCAACCTACATTTCAGGTTATATTTGAAAATCTGTGGCTTTATTTTTACTGACTCTCTCTCCTACTGTTTTAACAGAACCTAACTTGATACCAGTGAGTCATTCTAGTAGAGAATTGTACACCAACCTCAGTCTTCCCCATCTAGATTAAGTCTTAGGGATAGTGCCTGAAATGGTCTAAATCAGCATAGGCCTTACCAGAGCTTGGTTGATTCATAATATCTGAGGAGTTGTCCCTAAGTGTTGCCATGGTCACAGGTTAGATCCCAGGTTGGACTAGATGATCTCTTGAAATCCCTTCCATCCTTATTTCTCTATGAGTTCTAAGATGTTATTTCCAAAGGAAGATATATTAAGTACTGGAGGAGTGGTGCCTTCCAACCTCATTCTTGCTTCTTTGTGGTTGGACTGGAACACTCCATTGAAACATGATCTTATCTCAGAGAAAAGTCCTCTCTTGCTTCATCTTGAGATGACACAATGTCACAGGATTTCCCTATTTTATTTTTCTGCTGCTGATGGAACTCTGTATCTGGTGAGTGTTAGCTCTGCAAGTGTTTTATATTAAAATATGTAAAATACTTTGGTACTTGTGGAAAGTACTGCTGAAGGGAAGAAACAATTACTAGAAGTGCTGAGATTATAGTGCTTATGAGCCAAAAAGAGTCTGGGTTTTGTTTGCAATGAAAATATTTTCAAACTCAACAGCAGTGATTAGCAATTTTCTTTTTCAGCCAAATTCATTGTTAGTACACTATGTAGTGGCATAATGGAAACTGACTGACCTCAGAGTCTCCTACTTCCTGAGGTACAGAAAGCTAGAACAGTTCATTAGTGAACATATTAAAAAAGTGACGCTAAAGAGTCTTGCAGTATGTTAAGATAATGGGATGGAAAAGCAATCAAACAAGAAAGCTGCTGATGGAGTACATACAGTGGCCACATCCTGAAGGAATGCATCGTAAATTCAGCAGAATTGTAATGTGGTTTTCTGTGCAAACCCCACCTGAAATTACTCTGTAACCTCTATTAGATATGAATGGTGACTTTCATGGGTAAAATCTGTTGCAGGGGGACTGCAGTAAAAAGTCATAGCAAATATTATTGATTAATATGAAATCTCAGTTTTATTTTATTCTATTTCTGTTTCATATTACTTTGTGTAGCATTTTAATTCTCACTATTAGTACAAGGATACTTCATGCTACCCTTTAGGAAATCACAATTGTTAGCGCTTCCACAGTATCCTCCCTTGTTATTCACTCTATTCTGTAAAGTAAACTTTAGTGCAAAGAAGAAGCTTCATTGCGTAACAACTAGGAAGATTATTTACTTATTTACCACAGGGCATCTTTACATATATTCCAGGGTGGGGAGGGTAGGGGGGCGCTTTAAAGCTCTTGGGAGCCACTGTAATTAAAGCACCTGCAGCATCTTTTGTATTCAGCATCCCACACTACAAAATGGTCCTTTCCCTTCAATGAGCTTTAGTTGAAGTGCATGGGGACACTGAATACATGAGACACCAAGGCTGTGGGAGTGTGCTAATTAGCAGGTGTTGGAGCACATACTGGGCACACATATAGGTGCTCATAGTGTGTAGAGACCAGTAAACTGGATTAGATTTTTTAAAAGATTCTTTCTTATCTAAATTTCATAAAAATGAGTATTTTCACACATTCAAAAATGTTTCCTTGACCAGGGGTGACACGTGCATGTGCATCCCGTACCCTGAGAGCACCGATGCACCCCCTGTCAGGACACGCTCCCTGTTTAGCTAGTGGGCAGGTGTGCCCACCCTGCAAATGCCAGCCAGGGAGCGGGGCTGCCAACAAAAGCTGGTATCAATCTTAGAGTCTGTGCTGAATATCTGCAGTCTGGGAAACATTTTTTCATTTATGGTGTGCCTCCTGGGGTGTCTCAAATTGCTTTAAGACATTACAACATGGACATGCTAACTCATGTGGACGCAGCCCAGCAGTCTTGCAAGGACCCTTCAGGGTAAGACTCCTCACCTTGTGCACAGACTCAGCTGTCCTTGATGGCACAAGGACTTTCACTGCTCCACAGTCATAGGTCAGGGACAGAACTTGCACATAAACCGGTTTAAGTGATCAGAAACTGGTTTAAACATGTAACAAAACAGAAGCTCAGTGCACATAAACCAGTTTCAAAATGGCTGATACTGATTTAAGATAAACCTGCTTAAATGTAGCATCAGAATAAACTGATTTGGGTCAAACCAGTTTATGAAACTTCTGTCCCAGACCCCTTCCTGGTTTAAGTTAAATTAAAGTTCCCCAGCACGCTTTTCAGGTCTAGGCTAGGCTGTGCTGTCTGCTCCAGGGAGCAGGGATAACCTTGCTCTTAGCTGGAGCAGTGAAGGCTGGCTGACTGACAAGGGAGTGGGGGGTGGGGCAAGGCCAGCTGGGGATGCAGCCCAGTCTATGGGCGAAGGGCACTGCTCCCCCTAAGCAAACCCTGGCTGGGGCCTGGGGCCAGGGAGGGGAATTAAACCCCGCTTCTCCTGGTCAAACTTACTACTGCCTGCAACTGTAGACTACAAATCCCAGAGGCACCTGGAAGCAGAAAGAGGAAGTGATGGGCAACCTTGCAGAGTCCTGCTGCTGTGATTCTGAACTGCAAATCCCAGGGACCTTGGGGGCAGCAGGAGGAGGAAGTGAACACACAGCCCATGCTGGCTACAGGCCCAGAGAGCTGTGTTCTAGCATCTCCCAGCTTGTGGCCTGAGCCACTGCAGGCATGTGGCTGCATTTCCTGAATCAAAGGTAAGCTTCCATTCACTTCTGTTTCAATTTAATCTGTCCAGTTTAGACTAACCTGGAAAGACTGAAGTGATTCAGCCTCGTGCTTTTTGACTGTCCATATTTAGCCTTTTAGGTGCATCTCACTCAGGCCCCACTCTGTGGCAGCAGTCAGATTCTCTCTGCTGGGGTCTCCTCAGTGGGGAAGTTGATCCTTATCCCAGTTGTGCTCAGACCAGGTTTCTCCACTGTCTCCCTGGGGCCTCTTTCAATGGTACACAAAGGATATCAGGGGAAAAAAAACCTCTCCCCTGTTCCTTCCACACACTTCTGAGCAAAATGGTTCCCACTTTGTCGTGCCTCTTTCCCACTTCCTGTCCTGGTAGCCCTCAAAGCAGTCTGGGGGCTGTAGTTCAATCCATCTCTCTGGGTCTGGTTTTCCTGGACTTAACGTGGTTTCATCCCTCTCTGCTTTGCAGCGGTTATACAAAGATACCGGCAGTCACCACCTTTCTTGATGGAAGGTGAAGAGATTTTACTTAAAGATAACAATCAATGTCAAATTGCTCAAATAAAGCTACTTTTCACTTCATTCACAATGCATGCATATATATGTATGCATTCATATATTCTAGACTAGTTACCAGTTAAGTGATTTGAGATTCTGTCCTTGCTTCTGTAGGTATAACAGATTCTAATGCCTGAATGGATCATTCTGAATTAGCTCAATTTATTTGACCACCTGTCTTTCCAAGATCATTACATTTCACCCACATATTCTATATTAAGCCCAGGAACTTGTGTTTTGGCCAGAAGGGCTTCCGGTCTTGATTTGAAGACATTCAGAGGTAGAAAGTTTATCTCTCCCCTTGGTAATTTGTTCTAATGGTTAATCAACCTCACTCACTGCTAAAGCATGCCTCATTTCTAGGAGCTGTGACATTCTTTAAGAGAGCATCACACAGTGTCTGTTAACATTATGTGCTATGACAGAAGCAGTCACTTTGATAGGGCTAGGTGAAAAGATTGCTTTGCTAATTTAGAAAGAAACTACATTTATTATATGGTTCAAAGGATAGGATGTTCTCTTTTTGAATAGCAAACCTAATTACCCTCAGATGAGGACTTGGACAGATACCTTACTGGGGCTGATATCCAGAATAAGAATACTGCACAGTTGGAGAGGTGCATTTCTTTGAATTAAACTGTGCTGAGTTTCCATCTGCCCACTGCCAGCCACTAGACAGAGTTTTAAACAAACAAACACAAAATCACAAAAGGAAAATAAAGATGACAATAACAGAGTGCTTTCCAATCATCCTTCAGTGAATTCTGCTCACAATGATACTATCTTTAGTTCTATGTATAGTGTTGTCTAGTGTTTAAAAAAAATGAATGGATAGAAGAATCCAGGAGGTTAAAAGGTAAGTTGGTTCTATATTGAGCAATTCAATCTCAGTATGCCTCAATATGACTAATCCTTGGTTTATTATCTTTTATGGAAAAGTCAGAATCTAAGCTTCCCCTAATGGTCAACTTCCTTCTTTTTCCATCTAGTTCATGTCATACAAGTCCAGACCACTACAGCCAAGTTATCAGCTGGCAAATTACCCTTTGGAAGTGGCTTATGATCAATAGAAAGCTTTGATAATAGTAGATGGTAAGAAAACTGTTGAAGGTTAAAGGCAAATGACACTGTGAAAGCTAATCTGGTTAGCAGGGGACTAAGAACCATCTGTAATAGATAGTACATGTGGCTGATGGCCAAATTTTCTCTTCATTTTTAGGGGAAAAAAACCCAAACTTGTAGAGCTTCTGTGGAGCTGGAGTGCCTCCTATTTTATTTTATTTTATTTTATTTTATTTTAATTCTTTTTTCATTTGAACATTCTGCTTAGCTTCTAATACGTTAAACCAAATCCAACACTTCATATACTAATAAAAAGCCATTAAAAATAAGTCTGAATCACTAGAATGGCTCTACACCTCCTCCTTATTAAATGTTATGATTCAAGTGCATCCTAATGCAATTGATGCCCTATTTTTCTGCCTGATAATTAAAGTAGTTGTGAAATAATACGCATTGTCTGCTAATTTATTTTCTATAATTCATTGGTTTTGATAGGCTAATAAAAGACAAGAGTACTAGCTGCCTGATTTTTTTTTTTTTATTTCATTTTTAAGGCTACCCAGATTGTTCAGGGGAAGAAAAGTCCTTTTTCCTGAAAAATACTGGATGACTGAACAGTACACAGACATGAGCATCAGATGTCCAATGTTTGATCACTGTGCTTGTTCCAGGATCTCTGGTTTGGGGAACTACTGAGTATAGCTTTGAACTGTCTGTGCCTTTTGGGGATTGGAACCGGGTTGATATGAATCCCCCTAAAAGAAACTGCCACAGGGCATACCAACATTTCCTAGAAGTTCATGTAACTCTTTTAAATTGTATTTTCTTGACTAGGTCTCTGGTCAGTTCCAGATTAACTCCTCTATAAACCTCTCTCTCATGTAGAGTATTTGGTTTCAAGGCCCTGCACTATCTCTCAGAGGCCTGAATAGTCTCTGCCTTCTTTTCTGCTAAAGGTTCAGCCTCTGCTAGTATACAAGTAACCTGTTAGCAGTATATAGGCAGCAGGAAAAAATAAAACAGGAGATAATTGGAAAGTTATACTGCTTCTTGAGTCCCAGCTGAAAAACACATATAGCAAGCTGTTGTCCATACAATAAATTAGATGCTGTTAAGATCTAGGTATGACTCGTGCCAGATCTGTATGTGGCCCTAATCTGTTACATTTGCAGAATGAAAACTTTTCCATAAGGGAAGTGTAGCATGTCTATCTGAAGTTGTTCTGAATACGAAGGTGGCAGTATTTCAAATCCCCACTCTTGAGACATTTTTGATGCAAATTTGTATAATTTCTGATCAAGAATCTGGTGGGTGGTGGTGGTGAAGATCCTACCATACACTAAAAAACTTGGCTGTCTAATGAAAACATCATGAAGAGGCATCTATCACTGTCGGCCAAGGTAATCTAGGCAAGTCATACAACATTTAAAAGTACTCGCTGAACTGTGAAGACTGACATTTGAATCATAAAATCAGACTTTGTTTAACAAAGTTAATACATTTTAAGCTTGTTCTGTCTTTAGACTTAATAAAACTGGAGGAATGAGTGATTGCAGAATTGAAAACAGATTGGCTTGCACTTTAAACCACGTCAGGTTTAATTTAGCAGAGATATTAATTTTGACTTTTTTTTTATAGTACAAGTTATGGAAGGTGCTTATGAGCAATCTGCTAGTTTTACCATGAACACGAACTGCACAGAAGGTCTGAAAACTATCTCAAGATGCAAGTAATTAGAATTTTGTGCTTTTTGGGTACATATAGCTTTTGCTTGTCAGAGTAATGTTTGAAGTTTGAATAAATTGACTTTTCCCTTTTGATACCCACAGAAAAGAGAAAATACCCCTAGAAAATTATATTTTAGGGGAAGTTCTTTGGTAATATTGTCAAAATTAGGAGTTGGTACTATTCCACACTGCACTTTGTACTCTACCATTCCCTGCTATGATTTCACATACTGAATGAAGCAGAGTGGGTTCAGCACATGATTAAAGGACTGCAGAAGAGCCATCTCTGCTATATCATGTTGGTGATTCAAAAGATGCTGCACTTTGTTCAGAATCATGGTTTAACTGGTGTCTCACCATGACATTATTTAACACTGAGCTAATTTGAAGTGCCATCTTTCAGATAAATAAGAATAGAGTCAAAATGTTCATAAAAAATTGAATGTCTTAGTTCTGGCATGGAAAATCCAGGACCTGATTAATGTAAGGGCTGCATACCCATAACCTAATGTGAAGTCACTGAGATCTGCTGGGATTGAGATCTCTGAAACCATGCTTCAGTTTTTCCCAAGTTGTATACTCCAACGTAGTGGCCAGTTCTGAAAACCTGGACTGAAATGTCCTTTATTTATGTAATTTTGAATTAATGAAGGATGTTACTCCCATAACACAGTAAATGGAAGTAAAACTTTCTTCTAGTTAGTTCTAGAGCTCCCACCTTCACTTTCCTCCCCCCAGCCCTCCCATGTTCAACTAAGTACCAGTTGTTTCAAAGTATTGGCAACTACTGTTTATTTAATGTTTATCAAACATTTTTGGAGCTGGCTCTATAATTCAACTATTTATTCATGACTATATTATTTATCTTTTAACAGGGAAAAAACAGGTGTTGATTGGCATTCTTTAAATGTATTCAATCAGATGGCATTGCACTATTTCTATTGCTCCTGCACTTTCAGTGGGAGATTGCTAAAGTTGATCAGGAATTTTTTGACTAAATATTTTCACTGTAAAATGCTGACTTTTTAACGCCAAAACTTTTCATGATTTTTGTAACAGGCTGTTCATCCCTTCAAGGAGAAGCAGCCCTGTTAATAAAGCCCAGCTGTAGAGCATTTGAGTAATGAGGGAATATTGTACATGGAACCTTAAAAGTCCCCAGAAGAGAAAGCATGAAGATGGAAGCAGGCTGTGAAGGAAACAGGAAGGGTCAGGCTGCTTTTTTGGGAACAGAGTGAAAAGGGTCTCCTCACATAGTGTCTGGGAAAGGACAGAGGGATTTTGTTCAGTTTCTTTATTTAAAGAATGATCTTTGCTTGGAGAACTGGCTGAGGAGCTCTTGAGGAAGTGAATTCTCCTGGAAAGGCAGGAGGCCCCAAGCAGGTTAAGTGCCCCCATTACAGTTTTATATCAGCTTCCATGAAACTTCAGGAAGATTTATTTGCTACATTATATATATATTTTTTTTTATGTAAAGGGGTGGGGAAGGGGAGAAAGGTACTTCAGAATGGGTATTAGTGTTTAAGGACCCTTGTGGAAAGTGAAAGATCCAGGTTCAAGCCCCTGTTCCAAATATGATATAACAGGGACTTACAGGTGGGCTTCTAGGTAAATCATGACCAACAGTTAAGTGGTAAGTAATATACCCATGCTCTCCCCTTCATGAAAACGAAACATTTTGGAACAGGTTTTTGTTCTAAAGATGAACAAAAGCAATTGCAAAAATTCAAACTTTTTGTGAAATGGATCTCTCATGTTTTCCAGCCAGCTCTCGTAGATCATTGTTCAATACTGGAGGAATGCTCCATATCACTTTATCACAAATATTTGGTCAAGATTTAGTTAATCAGACTCTGTTTGTGCACCTTCTGTGGGCCTTTGCCATTTTTGTTCCATGGACACTTTCAAAAGCAACCTTTTTGCTTGTAAAATCCATATAGACTGTGATTCAGGAGAATATTCTTAGTCAAGAAAGGTGTTGAAGCACATGCTTAAGGCTTTTTGCAAACAAATCAATTCAAGACTGTATTTAAAGCTCATGTCTAGACTTCAGGCTTGCCATGCTCAGCAGTGATGTCCACAAACCCTCAGTGCTGCTCTATGTGAGCTGCCTCCTGACCAGGACATAGTATACCTACATGTGTGCAGTGCAGAAAGAGAACTAATTGTTCTTGCTGAGTAATAGCATCAGTTAACCTATCCCTGTGCTAGTTAGCCTGTTTGAAATGCTATGCTTCATGGGGTTCTTTGTAGAACAGCACAATGTATTTGAGGGTGCCACTAGAAACATAGATTTAGGGTCTAGACATAGCCAACATGGTCTAGACATGGCCAAAGAAGATTTATGGTCTAGACGTAGCCAAAATGGTTCCTGAATTGGAGCCCTTTCACTGAGTATTGGAGTACAGTTGTGAGCTGTGAAGATTGAATCTTTATCCCTAAGGGGTTGACAATATTAACTAAATTCTCAGAACTCCATGTTCAGGTGAGGACTAGAGTTCACATTTTGATTACCTTTTGAAGAAAATTGCTTAAATTAACAAACTACAGCACAAGTGTATACCTAATCTGTTAATAAATAAATAATCCACCGTGAATTATTTTCGCATCTTCAGTATGCGTCTTTACTACTTAATTACCCTTAAGTATCATGCAACTATTCTTCATGCTGTTAGACAGTGGTGTATTTGACAGCAGAAGTGTATCCACATTAGTAGATAATATACTCTTTATCTATTTTCTCCTTATCTTAAAAGTGGCTTGTAAAGCTCATTTCATTTTTTTCCATAAACCTGTAAGCAAGGGGTTTGTCCATCTTGCTTCAAATAAACCCTATGATTGCCATATCAGGTCAAAGTTTTTTCCTTTTCTTTAGAATTGTAGGGGAGTTTTTAGCAGCTCAGATAGTCACAACAGTACCTTTAGCTTAAATTCTTTCTCTAGGGTTGACTTGATCCTAGGATGTCTTTGACCTTGGTGTCCTCTGCACATAACTCTCTCTCACATTTTGATGGACATCAGCATTTGCACTAGCTACAATGACTGAGCACAGTTTAATCACTGACTTGATAATGCAGTAAGGTTCTCACTCTGCCTAACACATGTCCTGCAGGTTTGTTGGCCAAGTGTTTAATGGGATTTCTCTAATTATTAGAGCAGGTAATTTTAGGGTGATAGGAAATATGCCGAAAAACATAAGCAAAGTGACTAAAACTATTTTAATTTTAATCAAGATTGAATAGTTTATAAATAAATAAACCTGAAAAGGTTTGTTTTGCAATATTGGGAAATATACTGAATTTAGGTATTCATGTACTATTGCTCCGTCCTGGATACAGTCAGCACTGTTCCACTGCGGTCCTATACTGCCCACAGCTGAATTCAATTTTTCTTTATCTTAGATGGCAGGGGTCTGTCTTGCAGGGGTATTAGGATACTCACTGTTATGTGTAGCTTTGCTGTGCATGCTGACAAATGCAAATTTCCTAGGTGGCTCCAGATATGTTAGCTTTAAAGGGTGCAAACCTACCCTGCCTTCAGCTTTAAAGGGGGACAGTGCTTGTTATGTTTCAAGTTGAGTAGCAGCAGAACTCACAGTCTTCTGAAATAATTCCTCAGAGGGATCTTCTGTTCACTGGATTGATCATTTGGATTCTGTCTACAGCAATCTGCATTAGCAAATGTGCTTTCAATGGCAACAACCCATGTATGAGCCCCTAAGGAATAAGAACCATTAGGAAACTGAAGTCTGAAAACTGGAAGGATGTTTTGTGATAGAGAATGCAGCTGGCAAATGGAACTGTATATTATCTCCTTTCTAAAATAAACACGCAGTTGACCTATTGGTTCTTTCTAATTCTGGGACTAGGACTAGAAAGCACGCAGGATTTTTACTAGGACTTTTGAAACTGATCACATCACCAAATAGGTGGTGATTTATTAAATGTTTTACAATAATGTATTCTCATCAGCTTTTCTTTGCGCAGTGTCTCCATGCATGTTTTTGCAACTGCTGAAGGATGCAATCCATGCCCGAGGACATAACCATACACTGCACTCCAATTCTGAGCTCTCACAGTTGCAGTGAACTACAACTGCTAATAAGCTGAGCAGCATTTTTAGACTGGAATTACAATTACTCAGGAGGCATACAACATTCTGAGTAGCTCTGGCAAATGTTGTATAGTGCCCTATAAATGAGAGAGGCTAAAATATATCAGAGAAAAGTACGAAATTTAGCATAATGCAACTTTAACAGATGATGTATTCTGCTCCTGAAGTGTATAATGTTTGTTGTCTGGCCTGGTTTTCCCACAGAATGGACTTCAGAATGGTTACTAACCCTTCTGACCAGAAGGGCTATTTTGGCACTGTGCCAAGAATTAAAGCAGTATATTCAGCCTCTTGGACTAGCGTAATTTTGAATCCTTGGTTTATAGTCTTTCTTCAATTTAATTACTCACAGTATGTTTCAAAAAAGGGAAAGAAGATCACTGGGAATAACAGTTCCACAACCACAATGTATCTGATGGATGTGAGCCTCAGAATGGGCAAAAATAAATATTTATTGAATCATACAGCACCTTTTCTAAGCTGCCTGTACATTATTTTATACTGTGCATACGTTGTTTCATCCAATGTATATATTAATTGCCTACTAAGGTGAAGAGGTAAGTCAGGCAAAGGATAGAGCAGTATGGCGCCTTAGACTAAATGGTGCAGATAGCCATGACCTTCTGTAGGTAACAATCCAATTGGTTAGATGTGATGAATAAATACTCATACATCTGATGAAATAGGTTGTTGCCTACAAAAGTTCCTGCCTCTCGGAAATGCTTAGTCTCTAAGGCTAAGTGCAGGCATTCAAGAAACCTGAGGTGGAAGTGCTTTAACTTTTGAGCTTTATTCTAAGCACCCAAGATTAGGTTGGGAGCAAACAGAACACATTTTAGTCCTTGGGTAGAGTGGGGCTTGGAGCCACATGGGCTGAGCCCAGCAGGTTGGTGGTGATGGGAGGGGGGGTGCTCTTATAAGTCTCCCAGCATGCCCTACCCAGGCTGGTGGGTCACTGTCCCCCTTCCCCTCTCCTTCCCAAACCCTCTCAGGGGCACACACCAGGGTGTGGAGGAATGTGGCCTGAAGAAGAGACTTGCCTTGTTTCAATCACATGCTAAAGCTGACAAACTTTTAGTGGGCTTATTAAAGAAAAATGGTGTAATATTACCCATTTTAGAACTTGGAGCTGTCTTCTCAGTTAATGTTGAGAGAGTGGGGAAAAACCCTGGCTGCACCAGGCAGTTATGCCATTGAGGAGAGGAGGGGGTGGGAAGCTGTGAGGGCTGAACTTAACCAATGCAAAACCTTGAGGTGGTAGGGGGAATGCCATGTGCAAAACTGACATCCACCCCCCCCCCCCCCGGTTTAATTAGATGTTGCAGCTGCTAACCTTTTTGTGTGCATAATAAAGAAAAACTGAAATGTTGCCTGCTCTGAAACTTGGACCCAAGCCCGGGGAGGCTCTTGTCCTCTCAGTGACTATGCTGCTTCCCTGGAGCAGGACCCAGGGCTGAAGTGGCCTGGCCTGGTGGGCAGACCCTTTCCCTGCTCTGAGTGCTCCCATGCCCTTCTGGGACTAGCCTAGAACATCTTTGGGTCCTTGCTAAAGTTTGGCAACTTTAGCATGTGACTGGGGGGGCTAGTGAGTTGGCCCTGGAAGGCAAGTGGAGTCCAAGCCAGCCCTGGCATCAGGTATTGGGCAGTGTGATTTCCCCCACTCCTGCATTGCTGCTCCCCTGAACAGGCCTTGTTGGATGCCTTCCTGGCTCTTTGGACCACAGGTCAGTGGCTTCCATGTTCCCTACATCCTGTTTGAGGGTTCCCTGACCCCCAGCAGCTCCCAATCAATACATGGTGTGGAGTATTCCCTCTTGGCTGCCATCCATGACTGGCCACTGTGGGACCCCTGTTCCTGTTGCCCCAGAGAAGAGTTACTGGATTGGGGCTCACTGTTCCATAGCGGGTGCAGCCTTTTCCAGCACTCTAACCTAAGAAGGCTACAGTTTCTCTGAGGTAAGTTGTGCTGATACCACTCAGGGGTGTCATAGCTAGATCTCAAGTGGTCTTTACTCTTGTGCATAAACTCCTTATCCTGATACTGAAACTTTCTCAGCTCCACAGCAGCATGGATGGCCTCCCTCAGACAGTGGGTGGTTACCTGAAGATGTCATTTTTTGACCTTCATAGTGCGTTCTTGGGCCTGGATGGCTCATTCAAGTGCTGCAACAGTACCGGTGCAAGAAGCCGCCAACTTGTCCATTCCCATCCCCTACATCAAAGGTCCCATTTGGTCCTCATTTCTCTGCTGCTATCTACACATGTCTCATGCACTCTGTAGGTATCTGGCTGACCATCCAGGATCCAGCATTTTGGCCTCTGCAACTGGGTCTCCTGTGAATGAAAGTGAAATCTGAAGACAAGGGAGATGCTGAGGGACCTTTGGTGAGTCCCCTGTCTGGACCCTTTCCTCTCCTCTCCCACACAACTGCCTCACAACCCAACAGTAACTGTGCCCTTGATTTCCTGCATTTCACCTCCAAGCTGGGAAAACCAAGAAGCCTGGATTCCATCTCCCTGCTGTGGGAGCTGGGCTGCCTGAAAATCCAAGCATCAGGGCTTGGAGGGATGAGCCTTCTCCACTTTGGGGGAGAGGGGGGCTGCCAAGGACATTTTTTCCTGTTCCTGCTGTGCCTTACCTGCAGTGGTGCTCATATGTAGGTGCTCTGCCAAATGGTGCTGTGGTGATGGGACATATGGGCATGTGTGAACCAGTAGTTGTGCCTGTTGACTATAGCTCAGCTGTGGGGCTCAAAAAAAAAAAGTTTTCAGTGCCTTTCAGTAGCTGTTTGGATGCCAGTTTGTGTTAAGTGTTTTCATGTCAATACACTGGCCTCTCTCAGGAAAACTACCCAACCCTGGGGATTGAGTGGCCAGTTGTCAATCAACTAGGTTTTTGGTCCCATTTAATGTAACATGATCTGATAAGCCCCCAACAATAGTAGGGAGTAACAACCCTGATGCCTCATTTTTGTTCCAGGCTAGTAGCACAGAAGTCAGGGGAAGGGGAGGCATTTACAAGGCACAAGGTCAGTGGGGAGCATCAATAAATCAGTATCATCACTCTTCCACCTAGATAAACATTGAGCCAAGACCACACTGACTATCAGAGTAGGCAACCACATCCTTGAGTATACTCAAGCCTGCTTAGGTGTCGAATTAGACTGTTCCCTCACCTATAAACATCACAGTCAGAAGGTCATCAGTAAAGTCTCTGCATGGGTAACTGCTTTGAGATGTTTAGTCAGCACAACATGGAGTGCCAAATTCAAAGTGCTCAGACCCACCACACTTGTAATGATATATGCCCCAGCAGGTTACTGTGCTCCTGTACAGTTCAGAAGTTGTCACATTGAAAAGCTCAACACTGTACTTAATGCACAGAGACACATAATAGGCTGAAGAGCTTACACACACAGAGATGTACTCCCTGCACTCTAGGGCATTAAACTAAGTGGCATAAGTAGGTAGATCTTAACCACTCCCTTGCTGCCAGGTTTCTATGCCTATGGAGAGCCTAGCAGGGCAGGTAGTGTGGCCTATGCTGCGCTAAATTTAGGTAAGAGATGGGGTGAATGGAAATGAAATGATTGGTCAGACTAATCCAGTCTAACATCTATTCCAACAATGTTCTGTACTAAACGAGTCTTCCATTTGTACCAAATGAGTCTACCAAACGAGTCCCCCATTGGGCATGACCTTGACAGAGAAGTGTGGGTCAGGTTGAATAGACTGAGATATAGATACAGACACTTCAAAACTACACTGTATAAAATGAACATCTTGGACAGCCTCCTGTGTGAATGAGGTGTCCAGCAAGCAGCACAACACTTAATTGAAAGCTGCAATTTTTACAAATGCCCAGATGGGGTAGATGGATTCTGTGCACCGAGAGATAATACCAGACAGTGTCTCATAGCTGGCTGGAGGGAAAAAAGGCAGCAGGGGAGGGTTTGAAAAGAGGGGCTTTGCCACCTCAGGTTACTGAGAGCCCAGAGCTAGGGCTGACCCAGCACTTGGGCAAAGGAGATGAGCTCTGGCCTCGCTAGACCACCTCCCTGTGAGAGGGGGTGAGCGGTGTGCCATAATGCTCCATTGAATGTTGGCAAAATGTGACCTACCATGAGTCACAATGGGATGTGGTATAGATGTTCATTACAGCACCGTCACCTACAGCACTGAAGTCTGATAACACATCGATCTAGGGTTATCTTAGAGCAGGATCCGCCATTTTTACAGCACTCTCTGTGCCTTGATGGTCTGTTCAGTTACAGCTGTAGCATTTTCTGCGTGTTTACCATGCAATAAGTGTAACTTCTGTACTTGACCTAAGGTTCACCCTGTACTACCTTCTGACTTCCTGAAATGGCAAGCTACAACCATTTTGATGGCACTTACACAAAACTTGGTACTTTAGAAGCTGCAGAAGAAATAAAAAGTGACATCCAGTCATATCCATCTAATGTGAGATCAGATGAAAACTTAAGATGGCTGGAATATAGTTCCAACACTGAAATTCAGCCAGACTTCTAGGGCAGAAATCTTTATAAGATTTATCTGGGTCTTTACATATCAGAAGAAAGGAGATCCTTCTCTTTATATCTCATCTGAGCTACCACACTGGTAGTGGAAAAGCATTCTCTAGCAAAGAGAAAAACATCCTGTAGTGTACATAGCATCTTAGTTTTTTCTTCAAGCTGTAACATTTGTCAACTGAGCTCAACACTGCTTAGCTTAAACTGTAACAAGGTCATTGTCTGAGATGGCATGGCTGCAGCAGGTGAGCTCTCCTGACTAGTTTTCCTACTGTCTTGGCATTTTATCTTGACACTTTATGCCAAAAACTGTATTTAAGTCCCTACCCTGCACTGATCTGGGTCTACACCTTGGTTTTCCTTTTTACATTCCACCCCTGGGACCTCTCCCTCCACCCCCTCCCTTCTCCTCCCCTCCCCTTCCCTCCTCTCTCTCTCTCTCTTTTCAGTAGCTTCCTTTCCCTCCCAGCAGATGCCAACTTGGCACAATACAAGCTTCCTCTGAACTCGATGCCACGGCTGTTTCCTAGACTAGTGAACAGGGAGTTCTTATGTGAACAAATGCAGCTGGAATCCTCCACCCCCACCACTCCTCTGGGGTTGGAGAATGCTCCTGTGATGCACTCATAGACTGCTGAACCATGGAGTGAGAATGCACAGGCTCCTGCCAAATGTAAACCTCGTGCAAAGCTGTACAGAGTACCACAGTCGAACTCCTGAGCTAACTTGGAACTGCTGCTGGATTCAATTAAATTAATATTTGCTGCAAAATTCTGCACAGCAGCCATGCATCCACTCTAGCTGAAATGATGTATGACATATGGCACTGCTATTCATCTCTTCCACTTTGATTTCCTTATATAGCTGATTGAAATTTAATCCAATGACTTCTGAGTGAAAAAAGAGTATCAATAGCTTTCCCTTCCATCACCCCACCTTTTCTAATTTTACTTTTTTCCTACTGAGTTAATTACGATAATTCAGCTATTTAAGAACTAACAGACACAGTGGTCTTAGAACCATTTCCTTTTTTACTGTTGAAATGCCATAAAATGATACCATTGTCTATTGTAAATTTAATGTCCTCTTATTGTATTTGTTCAATTAAAATTGCCAGTGTAAGGTTTGTGAAGTTGTAAGTAAATATATTGCTGACATGGACTAATGCAAGAAATGTGTTATCCTTGTGCACCAAACTGATTTAAGTTTTAGCTTTTCCAAGAGACGGTTGAGGAATTTTTTTAGGTGCATATTAACAGTCACCCTAAAATAATGCTTCTCAACAGTAGATGTCCAACTGCTTTACTTAGGCAGATAAGCCTTAATTTTCACACAAGTCAGCAATAGAGTCAGAAAAAGAATGTGTGTTCCCTTGACAGTGAAAACACAAACAGATGTGTTTACACTGCACTACATTAACATTTAAAAAAAAAAGATAACAGACAGATGACAGACCTCTAAACCAGACCAACTTTGCCCAACCTAGTACTCGATTGCCCTGAAAGAATCCAGGAGTAAAACTCCACTAGTGTAATTGAAGTGGTTTAGGTGTCCTTGTGTCTACTTCTACTATGCAACAGCAGCTGCTTACTGAAGGCAACCAAGTGGCTTCCTACCACCTCCTGGCAACTCACATTAATAGCTACTTATTGCTTGCATGTATCTCAAGATAGCGGCACATCTGTCTGACCCTTACCCCAACATTCATATCACTATACATAACCAACACAAAGTATATGTCAATATGTGGTTTCCCATTTACAGTATGACTCTCATTCCCTATTAATCTGATTATACAGGCTAAAATACCTTTGAATTTTAACAAATCCATGTAATCTTTATCTATTTATCCCTCCCTTTATATACTGAATTCCCCTGTTCTTTTTCTTCTCACACTCTCATGCATTAAAGAAACTTACCCTGGCTTTTGCAGGCAATTAACTTTACTGTAACTTAGTTCAAGCTTTATAAAATTTATTCATGCGCATTTCAAAAGAAACTGCTAAATAATCAATTACTACTATTCTGATTTCTAATTTTTTGGTGTTTTTTTTTTCATGTAAAAATATTTGGTTCAGTGGTCTTCTTGTATGAGAGTGTTTAAAAGGTAATTACCACACTCAAGCCAGCCTCCACATTTCATGTGTCAGTGTCCCCATGCTTCAAAATGGCAGTGGGAGCACTTTAACTAAAGCTCATTTGATGAGCTTTAGATGAAATACCCCTGCCGCCATTTTGAAGTATGGGGACATTGGTACACGAGATGCTCTGGGTGCTTTAATTAGAGTGACTCTTGAGCCACTCTAATTGAAGTGTCTCCCCCTCCCAGCACATGTAAAAATGTCTAATGTCATAAGTGAAGCTAAAATAGTTAAATAACACGAATAATGGATTATTTATTTTTACCTCTGGTAGATGGATTATGGGGTCTGATTCTCACACTTGAATTATAGTTTTGTATCTTAAACAGCAAGGAACATAAACAGAATACCACTGTAACCTGGCAATATAGATCTTCAGACTTGTTCATTCTCCTTCACCCTATCACCCAAGGCCTGAAAATACTTTAAGATGTTCTACTGTTTTGTTTTGTTTTGTTTTCACTAGATATGCAACGCTGTTCTCCTTTTGACCTTAAACAGTACCAGTGTACCATCTCATACCAGAACACAGTCTGTAAGGCTCCATTCTTTAAAGTTCATGAATAGATGCTCTCCAAACCTCCCCAGTATTAGTCTTTTCAGTGTCTCTCTTTAAGTTTTTCATCCCTGAAAAAATCTTTTTAATTGTTCTCTATAGCGCTAAATTAAGATACCAGGTTTGTGTTATGTATATAATCCCTTCTTATCCTTAGAATGTCACGAACCAAGTTCCTGGATGGAAATTGAAATATAATACTTAGGGGTCATCTATACAAAAGTTTCAATGTTCTTACCAAATGATATTTCATAGAGTTTGACCTGAAGAGACTATTAGATCATTGAGCCTGGCCTCCTGTATTTCACAGGTCATTAAATTTCACTCAGATATTGCTATACAGAGCTCAGTGCTTTTATTTTCTTTAATCTTACTCAACTTTAGAGTTATACAGCAGAGAACAGGTGCCACCTGTATCCAGGCTTCTGCAAAGGAAGAGAATTGATTAGATGAGATGTGCCCAGGTGATCACAGAAGGAGGGACCACACAATGTGTTGTGGGGAAAAGAGATCCTCTTCTTCGTCTCAGGCCCCTGACAGTCTGATTTGGGGACAAACACCTTCCTCATTCTAGATCTGATGATCAGTGTGACCATGAGCCCATGAGTAAATCAAACCAGTCAAGTATCACAGATTCCCTGCACTGCCTCTGAGCCCTGTCCCATCTCCAGCTGTCCAATTTTTGGTGCTTCAGAGGAATGTGAGCTGGAAGGGGATGAATAGGACACTTCTGGCTGATTATGCAATAGAAGGGAAAAAATCTTTCCTGACCCATGCAGGTGACTGAATGGAGTTCTGAAGCATACAGTTAGATTATAATCATCGTATTAACACAGAGATGCAAGTGTTATGAACATGTTCAGAGCAACATAAACAATTGTAAAGGAAGGCTAAAAATAGAGGGATTTGCAGATTCTAAGACCAGAAGGAAGAACCATGACCAGCCAGCCTATTCATTATACACACAGGCTAGAGTACTCCCAGAAGTTGGATCAAATCCAAGTGCATCTCATTATTTGCATCTCATTGCTCTACTGATTTTGTCTATTTTCAACTTCCAGCCTTCAGAACTGGTTGTGCTTTTGTCAGTGAGAGTAGAAAGTCCTCCTCACCTCTCTAGCAATTCTTTTTTTCCCCTCCAATATGTAAGTACCTACACAGAGACATCAAGCAGTGCCTCAACCCTTTCTTTCATAAGACTCCTTTTCCAGGTCCCTGATCATTTTTGTGACCTCCTTTAAACTTTGTCCTGTATTTTCACATTTTCCTTGAAGGGTGAATACCGAACAGGAAATACTGTTCTCGCAGTAGTCTTACCACTGCTGTGTATTTTATTACTTCTATGTGATATTCCCTTTATTGTACATTCAAAGATCACAGTAATCTTTCTTGGCACATTGCACTGAGAATTCCATTATCTTCTGTGTTGCTGTTTTTTTGTAAGATGTTCTATCAAGTAGTTTGAACCTGCAGTCTTGATTCTCAGATGCATTATCATTGCATTTGACTGTATTTAAATACATTTTTTGTTGACCATTTAACCACTCAATTCAAACCACACCTTAGCAGGCCCCTGTCCTCATTATTTACCACCCTCAAAATTATGAGTCATATGCAAAATGTATCAGCAAAGTTTAAAATATGTAATAGCATACCAAGAACCAGCCTCTGGGAGACTTGGCTCCAAATGGCCTGGCTCATCGTTTTTGTGTGTGTGTGTGCATGCGTGCACATGTGTACATGCACATGCAAACACATTATTTGGTATAATTTATTTAAGTGCATAGCCTTAGGATTGAAAAGATTATATACTTATTGGGAGTATACGCACATCTGAATTTAATATGAATGATGCTCATTAACTACACAGTGCTGTCAGATCTGGTGTATTAGAGACCCTGAAAGTGATAATACCACAGCATTGAATATAATGAGTGTTGCTTATAGCACTGTCAGGACTGTAGTATTAGCAGTCCCCAAATTCAGTAGCTTCCATCATTTTCAAGGTTTCTGATAGTAAGTTTTAAGGCTACTGATCGAAGCCTTGAGAGTGAGGGGAGAGAACAGCCATGAAACTAAGTAGCTCTCTTCATTTTCCAGGCATCTAATAGCAACCCTTTGACAAATTATTCCCCTTCAGTGTTTTTATTGCTGTTACACTGTGTACGGGTACAAAGTAGACAGTGGGGCTAATAGTGTATACTTAACTGGTGTCCAGAGCATACAGTTTGTTGCAATGTAAGCAATAAGCAAGACATCGGGGCAGGCATTGTGTTATGCTGAGAAGTGAATTATGTGTTAATCCTGTCTACATGAAGTGCCCTGTATCCCCATTAAAAATTACCTTGTAAGTCCAGTGAGCTAGCTTTTGATCTATGTAATGTGTACTGTGATTAAAGTTCTACAGCATCCAAAGAGTCGGTGCTGGTACATCACTATAAAAGTGCCTATGCTGGGAGAGTTTATTTCTGTAAAGGAATGGAAACAATTTATATTGGTAGAAGGCAATGCATCTATAAAACAGTTTGTTGTAATACTTATATTGGTATAAATATTTCTTCAAGAAATTACTCACCTGACTTGAAATAGTTGCAGTGAGACAAACTGTGTTTAGTATGTGTCTTATTTACAACTCTCCTGGAATTTCCTAGGAAGTAAGTAAAAATATACCCACTGTTTATAACTGCCAGGCCTTGGGGCTGAAGAAAGAATAGATGTCAGAGATCTCAATAATGGGCATAAATGACTTGAAGAATTAATTTAATTTGCCAGTCCTTCCAACACACACTAGCATAGGCAAAGGGGTTCCAAATTGACAGAATCCGAACACCAAATATTCTTGTTGCTGCTCTAATTGTCTCTGGTTTTGTGTTCTTTCCAGTGCTGTAGCAAGGAAGTTTGGTGCCCAGGGCAAGCCCACAGCAGCCGCCTGCTCTCACCCCATGCACATATCCAGGGGGTACATGCCCCCTCCATGCTTGCTTAGGAGTGCATGCAGTGGCGGGAGCCTCCCTCCACCATCCCAGCTCCTCTGCAGAGTGGCTTGCAGCTCTGTTCTTCTAGGCAGAGCCCATTGGTGGCCCTTCGCTTCGGCACCTGGGGATGTCACCCCACTTGACCTCCCCTCTTCTGCCTTGCTATGGCACTGGTCCTTTCTCCCTCATGTTTGTTAGTTTTCCTTCCAATTTTTTCTACTACCATAGAGCCAAATGGTTTGATAAAAAGAGTTCATCCTTATGAAATATTCCAAAGGAAAGTATATCTGTATTTTCATGATATTAGCAAACAACTCATAATAATAAAACAACTGATTAAAGTAATACTTTTTGGAGTAAATTGAAAGAGCACCTATACAGGTCACCCTTCTTTCCCCTAGTACAAATCTAACTTATTCTCTTGACTGATGTTATAAAAAGTGCAAAGTGATGGTATTTGTTGCTGTTATGAGATGTTCTCTGCCTCAGGGGCAGGTGTGTCAGGTGGCAGTTGCTATGGAAACTAGTATAAAAATTGTTACTGAGTGATAGTAAATCTTGTAAGACAGCTGCCACTGCTAACACACAAATCAAATCTGTCCTCTTCATTTGTGAGTTTTGCTCACTTTTATTTATTTTCTTAGGTCCAGCATTTTCCATATGCATGATAGTAATTTCCTTCCAACTATATAACTCTGTCAGCTATATAAGTTGTTCAGCCTTAATGGAGGTCATATATAACAAGAATGAATTTATATATCAAACCAGATTCTGTACCTGAGAGGAGTTTGCTCTCCCAAGCTGATACTATAAAAAGAAGCTTTCTTTTTTTTTTTTTTTTTTGGTTGCACAATCCTGGAGGTGGTAAAATCATACCACAGCTAGATCACTTAAGGCTATTGTTGTCACAGTGACAGACTCCAGGTCCTTCATTTCCAAGATATGGTGGATTCTTTTAAATGGGGATGACTATTTCGACCTTAGAGTCATACTAAATCTGCCCAATTAGGCTTATACACTTTTTTTTGTTCCAGTAGCTCCTGAAATAAGTAATATATGGAGTTCTCATTTTAATTATCCTGTGTTAGTTCAGCCAGTTGACATGTACCTGGATCAGAGTTTAAGCTGTCAAGTCAAGTAAGATGTTAGTCAGAATATTCACAGTTCTTCCACCGTACCCTGAACAAACGTTCAGATGTCACATACAGATTTCTGTAAAACTTTCATTAGTGCTAGGTCCAGGTTGTGGGTTGCTTTACTGCATTCCCTCTATTTTCAAACTTCATCTTCCTGAAGTTCATGGCCTGGAACATGAGAGAAGCTGAAAGGAAATGGAAGGATTCACCTTCAAGGTTGTAGAGGCATTGAACGGACAGCCTTAATGGAGAAGTTTAGTTATGAGACTAAATAAACTAGCATTGGTAAGTGTATTACACCCTTGAGTTTTTCATCACAAGAAGTCTGCATTTGATTCTGTTAGGTCAAAGAAGATATTGCAGCTTTCTCTTCCGAGTTATGGTTTCTCTCTCTTCCTTGGAGGTCTGGTAAGCTGTCGCTTTCTAGTCTTACGTGTGTTTTTCAACACCCTCTCCTTCAGAACAGCTTTCATAAAGTTGTTTCCTCAGTATATCCTGTGATAGTTAAACAAGAAAGTTTATTCTTCTTCATTTCTTAACTCTGACAATAATTCTTTTACATACTGGTCTCTAGTGTGACACACACTCGTAAAACAGTAAGGCTGGAAGAAACCTCAGGAGGTCATCTAGTCTAATCCCATTCTCAGGGCAGGATTGTCCCTGACTAAATCATCCCAGTGCCTGGCTTGAGGTTCGTTGGAGAAACAGCTTTTTTAAATTTCCTGGTTTTTCCTCTGTGTGTGTGTGTGTGCATATGTGGATAGTGGAAGGTGTTGGAAAAACTTGGCTTCAATTTGCCTTGGACAGTTGTTCCTTGCATAGGACTGGATTTGGGGGCAAATGGCCTATGGTCATTCTAACTCAAATATTTTCCCTCCCTTCAGGAACAACAATCTTACCAAGCTTGTTTCATATAGAACACATTAAAGGGAAATATAGGATTTTTTTTTTGGTTTGTTTTCAAGAACTTTTAGCAATAGCTAACATCATTGTCAACGATGGATCATAATTTTGCCTCACTTTGCTGGGTGGATATAAATGAGAAAGATGAACTTAATACCTACAGTTTTCAAAACCACTTCAACATCATGTCTTCCTATTGGATGGGTCATTGTATAAACTGATTGTCTTAAATTCTTCATATGATAGAAGAAAAAGAGTATGAACAAGAAAGAACGAGTTACTATTGATCTACCTTGTAGCCTTCTGTTCTCTTCTTTCCTGAATGTCTTCTTCCTCTCCTTTTTGTGGAAAATGATGATAAGGAGAGAAGGACGCAAACAAAGGAGATGTTGTGGGGAGAAGAAGGTGTAGTTTGCCTTAGTAAAAGGTGCCCAAATTTTGGTAGTTTGAACTTTTCCACATGATGGGGAAAGTGAACAATAAGTTAAAGTGACTGCAGTGTATCTGTTACTTAATTTGGAGAGAAGACTAATCACTAAGGGGCAGAGTTTTAACTCAGCAGTGCTGTCCTGGGCAGTGGCTGCAGAAGCACACAGGTCAGAGGATAAACAGCCAGGCAGTTACAGCAGCAGCTGTTATTTTTGCTCCTGGGACTGCTGCCCAAATCCCTCCCTCCCTCACTTTATATTACTGCAAAGGACTCAATATAAGGGCAAATGAGAGAAACTAAGTGGCTTGTAATACATGAAAAGTCAAATTTTCTTCTGTGAATATTTCCCCCCATTGTTCTATCATTTATTTTAGAACTCATACAATGAGAACTATAATTAGCAGTTTGGTATATCTGGGTAATTTTCTTGTTGATGTTTGTTGCATATGTTAGAAAGTATTTGATACACAAAAAAATTATTGATGTAAGTCTGGATTTAGTGAAGAAAAGTGCATGAATCTTAAGTTAGGAAATTCAAGTAGTCTTTTTACTCTTTAGCACCTTCCATTTGTAAACTTCCATGTGTTTTGTAATTTCACTAGAATAAGCAGTTGTTGTCTGTATATTCTTTGAATGAAATACAAGGATTTAAAAGGAGGTTAAAATAACTGCTCCAGATCATAAAAGAACATGTGGCAGAGGCTGGAATACAACTCTCAAATCTGTGCTGTAACCATAAGAACAGTTTCCCCTCCTGAGGCACGAGCAGCTGCAGCATCTTTTCCTTATGCTGCTCTGTAGTCCAATCCCTATCATCCATTTATTCTGCTGAGATTTCATCCAAACAGGAAGGATCTGTTGTCACTTACGACGACGTTGTTTGCTCATATATCTATCTGCTCACTTGAGCTGAACTGGGATTCTTCAGAATCATTTCATATAGGCCAATAAACAACCATCAGCTTGTAACAATCTTTTGTCACTACTCTGCAGGGTTTGACCTGGTAATCTAGGAGTGAAAGGCCTTGTGTGGTATTCCCCAAGCCTTCCAGCACTCCAGTCATATGAAGTTATTTAAGTACGTTATAGATTTTTTTTTTTCCACATTCCCATTCCATTCTGACCGCTCTGTTTTGTGCTTGTACAGAAGACAAATGCTTTAATCAGTGAAGGATGCACGTTGCATAGCAGGGCAAGTTACTTCAGAAACACAAACACCCACTGCAGCTTTGCTTTGAATGACCATATAACATTGTGAACTATTTTAAAATTATATTCAGTGTTAAAACACAAAAGGTTGTTTTGATTCAAGGAAGCACTTTTTCATGTGACTGAGAAGTCAGTTGTCACCGTCTCTGCTACTTCTGATGCTGTTGTCTGGCATACTTATTGAGTATGAGCATCTTTTGCATTATTAGAAGGTTATCTTAGTGATAGTATTATGCCATCTTGACAAGTTCTGGATCTGAGTGCTTTCTGTTTGCTGAAGTTGATTGTTTTCTTGGGTTTTTCTGTCATGGCTCATTCTTCTTTTTTTTTTTTAAGACCAGATGTCAAATATCTTGCTCCCAAGGGTGCACAGTGTCAACATTAGCAATCTGTGCATGACTGCAGCACACCTCTGACTCTATGACCTCATCCAGAGCAGGGACCTGCACTTGCAGCAGCACAAATTTGTGCCACTACTTTGTGATGCAGTGCATGCCCCTGCACGTTCACTATGTTACGGGACAAATTGTCCTGCCTCGGGCAAACTGCCCTTGCCCAGCTTCTCCCAGCTCTTCAGCCAGGGAGAGCTGGAGGCTGGGGGGAGGCTGGGGCCAGCATCTCCACAGGTGCTGGCCCCAGCGGTGTTACCTGGTGGCCTAGTGGCATCCTGGAGCAGCAGGGGCACAACTCGGGCAGCATGGAGGCCTGGCCAGTAGCCAGTGTTGTTCCAGAGGGCCAGGCCTCTATTTGTGTCGGTGCATGCTTTTTTTGCATGTGTTGTTGCAGGGGGTGGATTTGCTACCAGGAAATCCTGGTAGGAAATTTTGCCACCATACTGCAAAATTTGCATTGTGGTAAACATTTTAAAGGTCATCACATGCAGCTTGTGGCAGCACAGACCGCGTACCCCTGCTCATCTGGACTTGCCTGTAACTTCATTGCTTTAGTATAAAGTGCTTTACTAGGGAGAATAGCACCAAAGGCTCTTAGTGAGAATCTAGCCACTACCATGTTTTTACATATTTCTATTGCATTTCATGCCTGCCATTCTGTCATTTGAAATATAGTAAAGCCTGTATAAGGAACACACATTTTTAGGCATCTGCCTGCTTTAGTGGCCCCACAAAATTATCCCCAAGCATGAAATACAATTTGTTGGTCTTTGCTATAAAACTACTATTTTAACATTGTTCTTACAAAATACTATATTCAAATGTAGCTATTTTTCCAGTAGTGTTGTAGTGATGTTTTACTACTATAGTTCAGGGAATATGCAAAAGCAAAATTTACTCGATATTTTACTTAATCATCTATTTTTCTATTAATAAATTAACTATAGACATTGATTTTAGGGACGTATTCACTTGCATGTGGATACTAGTGATTTATTTGCTTGTGTGTGTATTTGCAGGATTTTCACTTTCCTGGAAACAAAATAGGCAGTCATATGAATGTTTCCTCAGTATAAATACAAAGGCCTTGAATGCAGGGTAAGTGAATTCCCTGCCTTTATGTAAATAAATTCCCATGAATATTTATTGCAGTCTTCACTCAGTTGTGCTCAAGTTTCACTATAATAGATTTTAACCAATGATTAATGAACCTGAATATGTTCTGAGATTCAGTTCCAAACTATGCAGATTTCTTTGATCTGTAAAATTGAGCTAGAAATCTTGTGATAACAGCCTTTGTCCTATCTCATTTTTCCTATCAGTAAACAATTTAGAAGTTCTTTCCTTGTGTCTGGGAAGAAGTATTGTCTTATACTTAAGGCACTGACTTCTAGCTTGGGGACATCTAAGCTGAATTTCTGAACTGCTGCAGATGCTGTATTTGAAGTTGCTTATGCTGAGAGATTTCAAAGGAATGTAAGGGGAATTTGCTGCCCAAATCCTATAGAAACTTAGTGGAAGCTGGTTGCTGAAGTACTTTGAAAATCACAGAGTCCCCCTGTGCCCAAGTTTCTCATCTGTAATGTAGGTTATCTCACAACTGATTGGTGTTCTTTGACTTTTGAGATAAGGACAATACCAGTATCCATACAGGAACTTCCTTTTCTAACTAGAATGCAAACATACAGATACTCGTGCATTTTTGGTGTCAGTTATTTTATCTGGGTTACATAGCAATGCTTTTAAACTCTAGTAAGCATATTAAACACAAGGATACACCTGAGGTTGGAAACTTATGTAATTCGTGTTGCATATTTCTTTTAAAGACAGAAGATCTGGGTATATAATAAGACCTGCTGGAGGAAGGATTATATAGAACTGTGGTAAAGTACAGTCCTAGATCATGACCTCAAGTGGTATAGCATTTCATTTAACCTGCCTCAGATTCTCTCCTAGGTTTCTTGTCAATTCACATTCAAGTGTATTTCAAACAACAGTCAGCACTTGGAGGCTAATTCTTTAAATATTTTCTGCTTTCCTTTCAGGCTTAAAATGTTTTCTGTCCTGGAGTTTCTCAATCTAACTCTTGTCATGGTTCCAAGTACCTTCTAATATGAGAAGCGTATCTCTGGTCTTTCTGTAGAGTGTACTGTTTCAGGTCCTCTCTTAGCCTCAGCTAGGGGCTCAGACTTCTCTCTTGCATCTGCACTTCAATTCCAGCACTCTGCCCTTAGTCTCCAAATTCCAGATTTCCCCACAATGGATTTTGGGCCTCTCTGAAAATCCTTTTTCCATGAACTCATAGACACTAGACTTAAACTTTAAACACTAGACTCAAATTTTCCATTCTTTGAAATAAAGTAACTATAGCCATATCCTTAGGTTTGAGATTAATTTCCTATAGGCTTCCTTACTTCATGGGCACCAAAACTGTACACTTATGCAGGTATAGGGCAGCTCTATCATAAAGATCCCAGGACTTCTATGCTTTCTGATGAGACATTATGAGACCTGGAGATCCTGCTCTAGTTTGGGTTCTTAGGGTCTGTAGGCTCCCAGCTCAGTTCCGGTAGGGAGCCTGGAAACTTTGACAACTCCATCTCAAAGACAAGAACCTGCCCAGTGTGTAAAATGTAAAAGACCTAAGTCTAGCTGCAGCTTCTATCTTTTTCAGGAACCTTAAATTCTTTGTGTTCTCAGGTTCATACCTCCTTAGCAACCAGTCAGGAAATTCTGAAAGATCTGGGTCCACAGCTGAGATCATGAAAAACCCTAAATCGTAACTCTCTTTCAATTCAGGACCTTGAAGCCCTAGAGCTGCTAGGAGCTGACACCTTTGGAAGCTCTTCAAGATCTGACTATAACCAGGGGTTTTAAAATGCAGGTTCTAGCTCCTTAACACTGAGCCTGGAAGACCTGAGACTCTTCCAGTTCCAACTGATGCTTGGTTCCTTGCTTTTCAGTAGGAAATTTAGAAGCTTTGTGTGCTACGGGGGTTATAAGATCCTTTCTTATGGGCCCTGCACCTTGAAGTTAGGGATGTCCATGGCTTCAAACTTAGGGATGCCCATGGAATGCAAATCTTGGGGTGAGCTATAATTGGGAGAATTGGCCTAATTTTAAATTGTAATTCAGATTAGGTTTACACGGATCCAAGACATGACATCAGGATTTTGATTTGCTTCAAAGTTTGAGAGGTATTTGGGTCCAAAATATGAGTGTTTTTTTAAGCGGGTGTATACTATCTTAAAAATTTCAGATCCCAGTTAAAAATAGGCCAAAGTGGGCACGTCCCCATGTGAACTTTATTGGCAACATCTACACATGCTATTAATGCTATAAAGGCTTATTGTGCAGTAAAATACTGTGCAGTAAACCTTCCCTGAAAGCAAATCTGCTCCCAATGGAAGCAGCCTGGTACAGGGCTGCTCCTACCCTGCTCTGGCCCCTTGCAACAGGCTCCCCTGGGGTGCTAACCCCAGAAGTGGCAGGGTTTTCCAGAATCTCTGCCCCCAGAAATTTCCAGCTCTCAGTGGTGCAGGGAAGCAAAGAGCTCACCAGTCCCAATGCTGCTCAGCTCCAGGCTCCTGTGGGGAGCCAGGAGCTGAGCAGCACTGGGATGGGGGAGGGGTTGTGGGGACAAAGGGCTACCTCATCCCAGTGCTGACCAGCTCCCAGTTGCCTTTGGCCCAGTAGTGTTGAGGATGACCAGGAGCAAATTTCCTCTTGGTCAGGGTCTATACTTGCACTACTACACAGTTTACTACCTGTATTTACAGATAATAGCCAACTGCACAATAGGCTCATTTACTGCCCAGTAAATGGTGCACATGTGAAGATGGTGATGCTTTACTGAGCAGTAAATTAATCTACTGTGCAGTAAAGTCTCTCCTGTAGCCATATCCACTGTGCAGTAGACTAATCTACTGCACTGTAAACCATCACTGTCTACATGTCTATGACAATTAAGGTGCAGTAGCCTAATTCACTGTGTCGTTGGATAGTCCTATCAGACACAAGTACTATCAACTGGCACAATAATTTAAAGATTGGAAGAGGGCCAACATGGTGCCTATCTTCAAGAAGGGAAGGAAGGAAGACCCAGGGAACTACAGGCCAATCAGTATGATCTCAATCCCTGGAAAGATCATGGAAAAAATTATTAAAGAATCCATCAACAATAGGCTAACAGAAGGCATCATTCTGAGAGAGAGCCAACACAGCTTTGTTACAGGTAGGTCATGCCTGACCAACCTCATTTCCATCTATGACCAGGTATTACCTGGATGTGGGGGAGCGACTGATGTAATTTACTTGGATTCCAAAAAAGCCTCTGACTTGGTCTCCCACAATGTCCTTGTGGTAAAATTGAGGAGCTGTGGCCTCAAAAACCTTATGATCTGATGGCATGGGAACTGGCTCTGTGGTCAGACCAAGAGTAAGCGTCGATGGAACAGAGTCAACATGGTACATGGTGACCAGTGGCATCCCCCAGGGTTTAGTTCTCAGACCAGTACTCTTAAATATGTTCATAAGCAATCTGGATTCAGGTGTTAGCAGTGGACTGGGTAAGGTCAGAGACAACACCAAATTATGGGAAAGCACGGTCACTCTAGAGGATAAGCTGGGAGTTCAGGCCGACCTGGACATGCTTGCAAGGTGGGTGGATCACAACCTGATGATATTCAACACATAGAAATGCAAGGTGCCCCACCTTGGGAGAAAGGACCCACATCGTACCTATAGGCTCAGCAGTGCTAAACTCACTAGCATCATGACCGAAAGAGACTAGGGGGTCATGACTGACCACAAGATGAGTAGGAGCCACCAATGTGATGCAGCAGCTAGCAAAACAAATACAATTCTGGTTTGCATCTACTGATGCATCTCAGGCAAGACCCAAGATGTCATCCTCCCACTTTACTCGGCCTTGGTGAGGCCACAGCTGGAGTACTACATCCAGTTCTGGGCTCCACACCTTAAAAAGGATGTGGAGAAGCTTGAGAGAGTCTGAAAGAAAGCCATGCACATGGCCAGAGGTCAAGAGAGCAGCTCTTATGAGGAGAGGCTGAGAGGCATGGGGAGGACTTGGTGGCCTGGAGAAGTGTAGGCTCAGGGGGGACTTGGTGGCAGCCTATAAGTACATAAGGGATATGCATCAGTATCTGGGACAATGTCTGTTCACCGGGGCACCAGAAGGGAAGACAAGGTCAAACGATCACAAACTGCTGGAAGACATTTTAGACTGGACATAAGAAAAACTCCTTTACTGTCTGAGTCTCCAGAGTCTGGAATAGACCCCCACAACCACCACCACAAGCACCTACTCTGGCCATGTTCAAGAAGTGTTTGGATGATTATCTTGCTGGGGTCATCTGACCCTGGCTGACTTCCTGCCCTTTGGGCAGGGAGCTGGACTCGATAATCTCATGAGGTCCCTTCCAGCCCTAATGTACATGAAATCTGTGAAATCTAATTGTGCACATGTAGATGGTGATGGGGCGGGCTGGGGCACAAGAGTGCTTCAGCGTAGGGCTAGTGGAGCAGCTTGCTGAGTCATGGCCAGCATCCGTGCTGAAGCACCTTCATGTGTCAGCTGCCTTGCTGCTCCCTCCTCCTTCCCCCCAGACCCCCCCTGCTGGCTGCACATGGAACCCCATGGGAGAAGCCCTAGGCTGGAATACTGCCCCCCTGGGTCCCCTGCTAGCCTAGGCTGCACTCACTGGGCTCCATGTGCTGTGCAAAACTAAACTTCAGAGCAATATGTTCTGGAGTTTATTCATCTGCATTTATTGCACATGTAAATGTGCCCAATGTTATTCAGGGGTTATTATAATCTTCATTATCTCCTTAGGCAGATTCTTCTGTCATTCCCTTTCATTGTCTCATCTGAAAACCTTAATGATTCTATTGTGATGTGCACAAATTGAGAACTAAGGTTCCCAAACTTATACTGGACATTAGAGCTGTGAGAGAGAGCACTTTCTGCTTCAACTTCCATTTTGATGGAACAGTGTTTCATTTTGAGTTTCATTTCATTTTGAAAGCACTGTTCCATTTTGTTTTGTTGAAACTGTTTCGCTGTTTTGACGTTTCGCTCATAGGCTATAATGGGGAAGCACAAAACTGCCTATAACTTTGTCATTTGTAGCCTGATTCAGATGAAACTTGCAGAGATGGTAGCCCCTTCTGAAATCATGAAGCCTGTAAAGCTTCAAGGAGATAGGTGCATGAGTTTCTGGGAAACTGCACCTCAAGGTGTTGAGAAGCAAAACTGTCACTTGCTGGCAGTGGCAGCCTCCTGTCATCCGGCAGGCAGATCCTGGGGCCCACAACCCCCCCAATGGCTACAGGGCTGTGCTGGACTCCTCCCAGGGGTGCGTCCCCTGATCTGCATGCTGGATGACAGGAGGCTGCTGCTGCCGCCTGGGACTAGCGCTGGGTGCAGCTGGCACCCAGGCCTGGGAAGATTGGTGCAGCTACTGGGCCCAGGTGGCAGAACCAGCCTCCTGTCATCTGGCAGGCAGATCAGGGGCCCACCTGCACACCCAGGAGGGCTGTGGGGGCTCTGCTAGATTCCTCCCAGGGGTGCGGTTCCCTGATCTGCTTGCGGGATCACAGGAGTCTGCTCCTGCCACCTGGGACTAGTGGCAGCACCAATCATTTTGGTGCTGGGTGTGTGCTGCACCCAACATTGGTTCCAGGTGGCAGCAGCAGCCTCCTGTCATCCGGCAGGCAGATGGGGGGTCCACACTCCCGAGGGTGTGGGCAGACCCTCGATCTGCCTGCTGGATGACTAGAAGCTGCTCTTACCACCTGGGACCAGTGGCAGCACCAATCTTCCCGGCACTGGGTGCAGGCTGTGCCCAGCACTGGTCCCAGGAAGAAGGAGCACCCTCCTGTGATCTGGCAAGCAGATCAGGGGTCCACACCCTTGGAGGAGTCCAGCAGAGCCCCACAGCCCTCCTGGGGGCCGGCACTGGGCGCAGCCTGCCCCCAGCACCAGGAAGACTGGTGCTGCCACTGGCCTCAGCCAGCAGCAACAGCATACTACTGTCATCTGGCATGCAGATCCATGGGCCTGCATCCCCAGGAGGCCTGGGGGATGTGCCAGAAACCTCCTAGGGGGCGCAGCGCCTGGATCTGCACTGGATGACAGGAGGCTGCTGCAGTCTGCTGGGACTGGCACTGAAGCCAAGTAAGCCTGGCTTCAAAACTTGAAGTGTTTTGAAACTTTTGAAACATTTTGAGTGGCCTTGTTTCATTTCAAAGCTGCTTCGAAGGCTTTTATTTCATTTCAATTTCACTGTTTTGAGCTCAAAATGCATCAAAACAGCTTCAAAATGAAACACCCAGTGAAATGTTGCACAGCCCTACTAAACATGTCCCATGAAGATTTAGCACCATCGTAGAAAAAATGGTTGGATCATCCAATTAGATAATTCACCACTTGTATCTTTTAATTTGTACCAGTAATATTTCAATTAAAATGAATAATAGCACTATTGAGAAAATAATAAACGAATACAACTACTCTTTAGTATAACTCGTTTCTATTACTAACCAATATATACCAGGGATGAGATGTCTTCATTAACAATACTTATATCCTGTGATGTACAATTGGTGTTGTTAAGCTTCCCTCTGTAATTCACACGCTCTTTAATGCCTTTCTTCTGTCTTTTGGTCTGAGTAATAGAAATGCTTGATGGAGGGTGTGCTTATATAATAACTTAATCGTATATAAATGTAAACCTATCCATCCAGTTCTCATTCTAAAAATATTTGGTTAGTATAGTAGTTGCTGGCAAAGTTATTTGTTGCTTCTATAGAATTGATCATTTGCTACTTCAGTCATGAAGTAATAGTAAATCCTTCTTTATGGGCTTGATCATGTCAAATGCTCATTAACATGTACAAGTAGAGCCCCCTCAACATAAATGATAAGCCCTACATTTTGAAACAAATATATTATTGGCTGCTGATGATCCAGTTACCCCTTCTCTGAACTGTTTTTTTAACAGTGTTTTTTAGCTGTGGTCTAGAAAGGCCAGTCTTAAATGTAATAAGTGATTTTCATCTGCTATAACTGTGACTAAGGTTTCAATGTTGTGGACATCTATAGGTGATAAACTCCCCTCAGAAAGGCATTGGATAGGCAACAGGAATAGTTGCATGTGTTTACCAGTGACCTGAGTTAGGTTTGAACCAATAATGTATGCAGAAATTTTCACCTCTTACCAGTCTAATAGTCCACATACTATCATTTCTCAAACAGTTGCTAGTATCATATTCTGTAGGACAAAATTAGGAAAAACCCCAATAGTGTCAAGTTATAGAATTACTCTACCCTTAGCGAAGTCTGTTCTTTGCCCCACCAGATAACAGTTGGCTTATGCTCTGAAGTGTATGAGGATATATACCTGTTATATTCCTAACTCTGTACAATTGCAGATGTTCACTTTATCTTGTTTTTTTTTAACAAGCCTCTTAAACACTTGGCGTAAATGATTAAAATTCACATATTATACACACATTAAAATATACACATGAAACACTAACTTGAAAAGTAGGGTTGGGCTACTGTTGTAATCATGATGGCCCGGGAACTGTATAAGGAGCAAGGATTTTTTTGGTGATATCTTTTATTTGCCCAGCTGTATAGATGGGTCATATATTAAATAAGTACCTGTCTTCAGGTTAGAAAATACTTTATTTATTTACTTTAATCTAAAAAAAAACTTTTATCTTTAAAGATAAAAAAAAGTTCTGTATCCTGTGTCATCTAAGGTAATTTTTTTCAAAATGCCTAAGTGAACTGGGAGCCTAAGACTTACCACTGCTGAGAGGCAGTTTATTTTAGTCGTATTAATTGATCTTCTCCATAGGAATGTGTGGAGGTGCACATGCTGTCTTTGGCTTAGGAAGTAGCCCTGTCAGTCAGGCTGTGGCCTTGAACCTGAGTATTGGTTTGCTTGAAGTGGCAGCCCACCCCCATTTGCCACATCCCCAACAGAGTATTGGGCTAGACACAGGTGGCCAGAATCCTCCACCTCGGTCTAGGCACACAGCCACTCCCTGCCACTGGAGTGGCCAGGCCAGGTCAGCTGACCTCCTACCCCTTACCATATAAACCCTTGACCTGGAAGGGGAAATGTTCAGGCAACAAGGCTTAACTTTGTACCTGGGCTGCTACAACCTTTGCTTGTGCTGCTACTGACTGATGGATTCCTTAAATACTTGACTGGCCTGACCACGCTCTATGTCTGACCCTTCAGATACTTGACTTGGTTCTGGCCTGATTTCCTAGATACTTGACCTGGATAGCTGCCTAATTTTGAGCTTTTCCCAACCTTCTGGGTCCTTGACTCAGTTCCCTTGACAGATATCCTGTATTCTGGCTTCCTGGTTTCTCCTGACCCTGTAGTGACCCCCCCCCAACCTGAGTGCCCATGATCTGGCACGACAAGCCCACATGTGGCAGTGAAGGAGGTTTGAGAATGTTGCTGCCAAGCACAATCACATTGTGGTTCAGTCATGATTTAAGTCACTCTTGCTTAGGCATTATATTGTTATTTCTCTTGCTTCCAAGCAGCTCTCCATGTAATATATTTGTGTAGCAATATAAAGAGTTCATAATAATGGAGAACAAATGCTGAGTCTTGAATTGCTTAACATTTTAACCTATTTGTAGCTGAATACATGGACTGGAAAGAAAGTGAAATCCCTGGCAGACATTAAATTAAAAGTGTGAGGAGATCTGATCCAGTCCCCATAATTGCACTTCCTGCCATGCCACACGGACATAACAGGAGGTGTGATTGTGAATTGAGCATGAGATCCTATAACGCCATATTGCCAGCACAGGGGGAGGCTGGGGTACTAATCCCTGGCTCCCCTGAACTGGAAAATAGCTGTGGGGGCACACCATGCATGCTTCCAGCCTCAGGAATACACCTTCCAGCCTCAGGAATACACCTTCCTGCCTCAGGGGCACCCTCATGGCAGGAGCCCCAGCCTGGCCATACATTTAATTAATGATAGGAACCATCCACAAAGTTATTACACATTGTCATTGTAGCTTATTCCTTGTTTTGTCAAGCTACATGCTATTTGTTACATTAATGTGTGGCTGGGTAATACTTAAAACATGATTAAGTGGTTAATCATATTTTATGTGTAATGTGTGCCAGGGCCCTTAGTGACTAAGTCACAGTTATATGGGACAGTATAGCCATTTGGATTAAGCAGTGGTGTACAAGTAAGGGCCTTGTTAGTGGAGCAGTCAGTCATATCTTAAGGCAAAAACCAACTCTGATGAGATAGTGATTGGCCCTCACGTGCACAGCTGTGACTTGCCACTAGAGGCTTGGTGAACAGGGGCAGGACCCAGAGTCCAGAGAAGAGCCAAGCGCATGATCAGAGGTGAGGAAAACAGACCTTATGATGATAGGCTGAGAGCTATGGGGCTCTTCAGCCTGGAAAAGCGCAGGCTCAGGGGTGATCTGATGGCCACCAGTATCTGGGGGAACGTTTGTTCACCAGAACGCCCCAAGGAATGATGAGGTTGAACAGTTATAAACTACTGCAAGACAGTTTCAGGCTGGACATAAGAAAGAATCTCTTTACTGTCCGAGCCCCCAAGGTCTGGAATAGCCTGCCATTGGAGGTGGTTCAAGCACCTACATTGAACACCTTCAAGAGAAAACTGGATGCTTATCTTGCTGGGATCCTATGACCCCAGCTGACTTCCTGCCTTTTGGGCAGGGGGCTGGACTTGATGATCTTCCAAGGTCCCTTCCAGCCCTAATGTCTATGAAGTCTGTGAAGTTTATGAAGACTAGGAGCTTATGTAAACTGTTTCTCAGTTCAAAAGAAATCCATACTATCAGCCACATGTATTCATACTTTGTGTGTTTCTTTTTTAGTTTGTTGTATTTATTGGCATTGGCTGCAATGCCAGTGACTACATTAAGGGCAAGACAGGTTCACTGCTCCCATCAAGCAGTGAGCTCTGCAGCCCAGTAGTGTGCAGTGGCCAGAGTGCCTGCTGGCATTGCCTGGACTGGCTTGCTACTTGAGCTCTGAAGACCCTGATTCTTTTTCTTCTCTGGAGCTCCTTCTCCCCACCCCCACCCCACTGCTACCCACTGCCCAGATCTGCTTTCTGCTCCCACCAGTGGTGGTGAAGAGGGGTCAATCTCTGGAGGAAAAAAAAGTTTGGGCCCTCAGGAGCTGAGGCAGCACCCTGCCGGCTGAACTTTGAGGAGCCCCTTAGAGCTTGGGCAGCATGTGGAGGGAGAAGGATGAACCATGGCCACTGTGTCCTCCAAGGCTGTGGCACTTGCTCTGCCCAATGTTCCTGGATGGTGAAGAACCATCCCTGACATCCCTGCTCACCCTGACTCAGGAGGGGCCACTGCATCTTGGGATGCTGGAACACTTCAACTTGGGCAGAATAGCTGTAGGCAGTGGCCACACCTCAATGGAACAGGAGCAAAATTAGGCAGATTAGAATCCTGCTCTGGAATGGCATAATTTTGAGATGAATAATGAGTGGTTTAAGCTATTTAAAGGTTAAGAGCTCCATAAACTAGATTTAATATGTATAGACACACCCACAAAGCCCTACAGAGAGTTTGGTTGTGTGCCTAGCTCTGCTATAGATTTTTTTTTGTATGCAGGATCGTTTCTTCTGTGTTTTTATCTCTATTTGCACTGCTATCTATTTCCTTTTCCCCGCGCCAACCATCCATGTGATGATAGCAATTATATCATGGTATTGACTCATTCAATCCTGAGAGGTAGATGTCCAGATGGTAAAAACACTTGGCAGTAACTTTGCGTAAAAAGCAATTGGTCTGGATAGGTCTTTCTGTGCCAACAAGCTAGTGCCTGCTAAAAATATAATTAAAAAAGTAGCTAATTAAGAAAAATATTAAATGAGTTTATTAGTGAGTCAACCAGCTCAGATCATTAACTAAAAATAAAGTATTAAGTGGTGGTGATAGCCAATTTCTTGGGGATTATTGCTTTATTAATTATCCCATCTCAGCACTTCTGTCCTTTCAGAATTGAAATGTATTAGAATGTGACAGTGTTTTTGCAGACAAGCTCTGATTATGTGTTAGTATATTCAATATGCCCTGTGCATGGGTTGTTTTTAAAGTATGGAGCTGTGAGTCGGAAGATCGGGCGTCTGTTCCTGCTTTTGACACCATTTTACCAAGTGAATTTAAAAGTATATATATTGTTGCCTTGCTGCACCTCTGTTCACTATAAGAATGCTTACCAATCGAGTAAAAAAAAAATAGAACTAGCAGCTGGAGGGCCCCTCTCTGGCAGGGCTGGCCCTGGCAGGGGGGAGGGGCAGGCAGAGGGCTGTGGATCGGGAGTGAGGGGCACCAGCAGGGCTGGGGGAGTAGGGGACTGTGGGTTGGAAGTGAGGAAGTTAGGAGTGCACCTGCAGGGCCAGAGGGCTGTGGGTCAGGAACAATGGGCACCTGGGAAGGTGGGGGCTATGGGTTGGGAGTGAGGAGCACCAGCAGGGCTGGAGGGATATACCTTGGGAGTGAGGGGTAAGGGCATGGCAAGGACATGGACAGGAGCCGGGCACTGGCATATCAGGGCTGCTCAGTGCCACAAAGGAGTGGAGGGGGCAGCCACAACTGGACATATGTCCTGGTGAGCAAAGGGGGCAGAGGGACCTCTGATTTTCTATGATAAAAATAACAAAGTAAAATGCCAGATTGTGTGGGTGTTTAGAATTTATTATAATGATTCAGGCACTCATAGGCTCCCAAATTGCTTTACGATTGCAAATATATCAATAAAACATTGTGTTCAACATTCTAATATAATAAAGGGCTTAGTCTGCCTGTCTGTCTGTCTGTAACGCTCTTAGAGCACTCTGGTCACTGAAGCAACCAATCAGTGTGCTCCAAATGTGTTCCAGACAGGAGGCAGCGGCGGCAACATGGCACAGTGCCGCCATGACAGCAGGGATGGAGGGGACAGAGCGGGGGGCCACCCCCCGCCCTGCTCCCTGGAGGTGGTGAAGGCATGGGGTGCTGGCTAAGGGGGACAGAAGGAATGGCGGGGCAATCTTCCTGCCCTCCTCCCCCCACCCCCACCCCCTGCTCCTGGGAGGCAGCAATGGAGATCCGTCCCCACCCGCTTCCCCCTCCATGATGGGCAATTGGCTAATGTATATATATATAGTGGCGTTTCATTTTAATCCATAAACATGTGGATATTGGGTTTTTAAAATGAGAGAATTTGGGATTTTTAAACAGAGAAAACTAGGATTCTTGCTAATGATGAAACCTTTTAGGAAAATCTCTAGCCTTGATTTAGAAGCTTCAGGTGATGGAGAGTTTCCGATATCCTTTAGTAATGTATGTACATGTTTAATTACTGTCATTGTTAATAATTTGCATCTTTTTTGGGGGGTGGGGTTGGTAGTTCAAACTTTGGCATCACCTTCCAGCCACTAGGTTTTGTTGTACCTTTTCCAGTTAGGTCAAAGAGGCCTGTCATAGCAGATATGTTTTGGTTTGGCAGGAAAATGTAGACAAGTTTTGTTGCCTGATCAATGTGTGTATTTGGGGTTTTTTTTTCCAAGTCTCTTTGTACATTGTGCCTTGATTTAACACCGGATGGTGGCTTAAATTAGGAATCTTTCTTTTCTTTTCACTCTGAGACAATCAGACCCCATTGACCTCAGACTTCTATAACTTGGCGAAGTTTCAGGAGCTCTGTAACCCTGATATTAATACATTGGAAGGGCACTAGGCCAGGAGAAATGAGTCTAGTCTGTCCCTACTTCTAAGAGTCTTAAAAATATTGTGCTTTAAACAGGAGATAGTAACTCTGGCTTATTTGGTGCTCTGCTTGGATTAGTGACAAAATACAGAATGGCACTGCTTTTCCAGGAACAGTGCTATTTTTGTATTGTGTCAGTGCAGTGTGTGTGTGTGTGTGTGTATGTGTGTGTGCCTGGAAATGCTAAAAATGAAATTGAGCAACAAAGATTTTAATTCAGGTCTAATTCTATACAGTGATATTTGAAAATGTTTAGATCCTAGAGTACTGATTATCAACCAGGGTGATGCGGCACCCTGGGATGCCTTGAGATCCTTTCAAGCGTGACATAGGGTGTCATACAATGTAGCATTGCTAGGTGTGCAGAAGTGATTCACAAGAAAAACACAAGATTTCAAATAGGAATCTGTAGCCTTAAAATCCTTCTGACCTGTTGTGGTCTTTTTTTGCAATAGCAGAATTGCTCTATTAGTTTTCTGTAGTCAAGAACTGAGTGAAAATTAGGAACTGGTATTTTCCTGAGGGTGCCTTGTGTCTCTCAAGGGGTGCCTCAAGTTTATTGAGGTGTGCCACAAATCTAATTGGTTGAGAACCTAGAGCATATCTATAGTACAAATGTATCATACTAGGTAGAGGTGTCCTCCAACATACCGCATATGGACTATTGCATATAGACTGTCTTTTTAGAGATGAAGCCCTGTGAACATGATATGACAGAGAGGTTAATCAGCATTGCTGACAGTCAGAAACAAGGCTATACTGCTTCCAGTTCAAGAGGTATCCCATGTAGAGCAGCAAGGAGTGCTGAAGTGTGCTTGTGCCTGGCATGCTAGGTTTCAGAATGGACTTCGAATTAGATTGGTATAGGTATTTAGGTGCTTAAGAATGCAGAAAGGTGCCTTCTGGGATTTAGAGAAGCAGCTAAAGGAATAAAGTTATTTAAATTTACCCATTAACTCTGGTGCCTATGTAAGTTCTTCACAATACCTATCTATATCATTAGCTCCCTAAATACCTTTGTAAATCTGGTCTCATCACTTTGGAGACATAGCCCAATGAAAGTGAATTAAATTTAGGTTTCCAAGTTATTTATCCATTTTTTACCTGATTCCAAAAAAAACCCCCAAACCCTAAAAAGAAAAATATTTGTTTTAATAGTTTTAGACCAATCAGGATAGGGGCAAGAGTTTTGGGGTTTTGTTTGTTTGTTTGTTTGTTTGTTTTATTAGCAGATTATGCAAGTAGAACAAACACCAAGATCCCAATCCAGAGAGGTGTTTAGAATTCAATGGGAGTTAACTGCTTGCATATCTTTTATGATCTGGACTGAAGTTACTTAAAGCCTTTGGAGTAGCTGCAAAGGGATCTGGGTATATTATAATGTGAATAAGATTTTGCATATTTATTAACAGAATTTACTATAGCAACCTCAGCTTCCTAAGATTTTGAAGCAGAAATGGGCATAATAAAGTTATAATCAAAACAAAGATAACTAGAAACGGGACTGATTGCACTCAGGTAACATTCCAGCAAAACTGTTCATGTTGGTTACCGAGTCAAAATGAACTCTGATTCCAAGAATTTTAGAAGCAACCTTTTTAAGCCAGAAAACTCAACTTCTGCTCTTACTTTATTGCATCAGAGATGTCTGTCATATTATGAAAGGACGTTTGAAAACGGAAGTGAATCTATTTGAAAGAAAGGGTAGCCCTCTCAGAGGCATTCAAAGAGTTAAATGTGTTGCTACCACTAGATGTCATGCTGGGATCATCTACTGAAACATGAATGACTGAGCAAGGAAGGTGTTGAATATGATGAGGATGGGACATTTGGTCTGTCACTATTTATCTTAATTTCCACTGAAGCACCTCCGAACAGGCTAATTTTGCAGAGTGTATTCATGGAGTGCCTGTCTTGTGTGTCAGGGATATTTTCAAGGATCCAAAATCATTCATGCCCATACTGCTAAATTAAAAGTGATCAGAAGAGATTCCATAAGCAAAGCAACACACTCACTGCAGGTATTCCCTTTTATTTAACGTGAGAGAGGCACAATACTGAGATATCCACAAGCAAAAACAACCCGTTGAGGGGAAAAAATATGCGTCAAATACATAAATCATGATAAACATATATTTAAAAACAATATGCTTCTTCTACAAGTTAATATAAATTATACCACCCCAAACAGAAGTAAATAAAAGCATCCTAATTTGTTATTTTAAATGGAAAATATTTCTTTAATTGAAGGAGGAATTGTCTTTCATATTAAACCAAGTATATTGTGAAATAGCAAACAGACATAAGAAATAAGCATTACTGTTCCACCCATCCATTACTATTCTGTCCTTCTATTTAGCAGGGTGCCAATCAAGAATGGATTTGAGACTTTTTTATATACTTCAGTTCTCTTGAACAATTAATCTTATCAGTTCCTGCTTCTGTTCACAATGCTTGCTTGGTATTTTGAAGATGCAAAAGACTTGGTTACTACCAAACATAGTTATTTAGACTTTGCAATTGTTCTACAATAATGTAGAGTTTTTCTCTTTTGTTGAAGATTTTTTTTTAATTAAAAGAGAGAAGAAAGAAATCTTGCTTACGTTAAGTTATTAAAATCATACAAATTTTTATATTCATACTTTTTTTTTTTGGATAAAACCCCAATACTTTGGCTCAGCCTTTAACCCAGTTTAAATTATTTAAGAAAAATAGTTCATTCTTCAATAAATCAATCAATTTGTATATATGTATCTGCGTGTGTGTTTGTGTATGTAGGCTAACCCTTAGGCAGTGTTTTCTATTTCTTTTTTGCAAATCAATCAGTCACTTAGAAGGAAATGTAGGCTTAGAAGGAAGGCATGCATATATGGATGTAACCACCCATTTTTAGAAATTTCAGATTCTCCAAAATACCATCTTTTATGCTATTTGTGTCAAGCTGGTTAATAGAAAGTAGAGAGATTAAAAAACAACACATTAAAATAATTACATTGTATCTTTATACTTTCCTTCTGTCATCCATCTGTTGTCTCTTATATTAGACTGTAAGTCTTTTGGGGCAAAGACTGTTTTTCTGTTTTGTATTTGTACACTGCCTAGAACAATGGGCCTGATCCGAGTGAAGAACTTCTAAGCACTACAGCAATAATATAAATATATTACAGGCAAAAAGAAATAACCTCTTGGAGGCTGCAGGCAGCATGCAGGCCACCAGTTTGATTAGCCCTTGTCCTAAATCAACAAGATAAAATTCAGTCAAGTCAAGTGCAAAGCACTATATTTAGGAGGGTGAAATTGAGTGCACAAACACAAAATAGGAAATAGCTGGTTAGGCAGCAAGATTGCCAAAAGGATCTTGCATGGACCAAAAATGGAATATGAGTTAATAATGTCATCTGTTGTAAAAACACAAATCTAATTTTGGTATGTACTAACAAGAATATTGTATATAAGGTATGGGAAGCCCTTTTTTTTTTTGCCTCTCTACTTGGCCTAGGTGAAACATTAGATAGAATACTGTTTACAGTTCTGGGCACTGCATTTTCAGAGAGGTTGGGGAGGGTATACAGGGCAGCAACAAAAATGATAAGAAATTTGGAAAATATGATGGAAAGGCAAGAAGAACTGAGTTGGCTTTCTCTAGTAAAGAGAAAACCATGGTGGCATATTATCTTTTAATACATGAAGAATGAAAGACTATTAGAAAAATGATTGTGATCAATTATTCTCTGTGTCCATTTGGACAGGACGAGAAGTAGAGAGTTCAATTTACAGAAAAGATGATTGATATTAGCTATTAAGAAATATCCTTGTAGTAAGGGGGGAAATATATAAGTAATATTGGAACAGGGCGTCTGGGAGGTTGTAGAATATCCTTCATTGGAAGCTAAGAATATCTCTTCCGTTGTCACCTAGCAAAGAAGAATATAAACATCCAGTAACCAAAAAGTATATCCTGACAATCATACAGCATATAGTACCTTTTCTGCTGCTGAATCCCAAAGTACAGACTAACGTTACATGCAGATATTACACTTTGATTGACCTAACTAGGGTTAGGCCAGTCTAAATGCTGAACTGTATATCTGTTAGAGGAGTTTAGATCAAGCAAAGTAGTCAGCCCAATCTAACTTAGTTTACTTAAGGAAGTGCATTATGTAAACTGGGCTAACCTGTGCCCTATCTAATCAAATATGTTCACATGTTCAGAGTGCAGCCCTGGGAAATCCCAGCTGCTCACCCCAACCCCAGGCAGTTTTTCTACCTCCCACACAGAGAGTGGTTCCTACCTCCCCCACAAGTCCAGGTTACTTTTAGTCCACCAACCCCCAACAACCTCTGGAAAGACACCTCTGGAACCCACCAAAAGTCCAGGCATGTTAGCTCCCCTAATCCTGCTCATTCCTCACCTCACCCCAGCTTGCTTGGAACATGTTCCCAGCACCAGTGAACATGCGCACAAGAGGGGATCAGATCTGAGTTCACATGGCTTAAAGCAAGCTGTATGATCAGACACTGGATCCAGCGAATGTGTGCACATGCAGTTAAGGGGTCATTTCATTTACCACTGAAATGCATCTACTTCTGAGGTGGAATATAATGCAACAGCTGTATTCAGCAGTTTAGGAGAAGTAATAAAAGCTGACTTTAGCTTAAAGCAACACTTTTGTTTTGTGAAAAGGGTCAAGGTTTTGAAATGTGTTGTCCAAAGTGGAACAAGACAACAGCCTTTTGAAATGCTGATGGAAACAGCAGCAGATAGACCAACTCCAAAATAGTCTGGTGCTTAAAACACTTGCCTGGAAAGTGGGAATCAATTTGTTCATCTTGTGTTTTCTGTTGAAGATGTTCCACTTTGCATAAGATCAAGATTAGCGATGGACTCTGTAACCTGTTAGGGGACTTGTCTGGGACTGAATCGGGTAGTGTATGGACTTGTAATTGGATATATTTTTATAACCACTATGTTTAGGTTTTCTTGGGCTTGGGTTTCTTCCCTCACCAGAAATTTCATAAAGACCAGAAAATTTTCCTCAAAAAATTATTATTGCAAATTAATAACAGTTTTACTGAAATGGTGTTTTCTGACAGGGGTTTCCTCACCTTTGTGTGTGTGTGTCTGGGTTTTTTAAAATCAGATCCAGTAAAGGGTTTATGTTTTCTGAAATGCATGGGGATATGCAATAGTGGAAGGTATTTAGAGAAATTGGAAAACAGGATATCAATGTTCACAAGTCACTGTTGAGAGAAGTTGCCTGAGACTTTTATTGGCTGCCAAGGAACAGAAGTTTTAAGTTTCCTCTGAAAAATTAAACATTATGTTTTGGCCATACATGGTTAATCCAGCTTCTGTTTTAATGAAGAACAGTACCTAGAGCAATAATTTTAATGAATATGCGCTATAGACAAGTTGGTTTTTTTTAAAAAAGCTTAAGGTTTAACTCCTAACTCTATGGTTAAATACTAAAATAATTGGTCTATTTTCCAAAGGTCTGAGCACCAAACAGTTACCATTAAAGTAAATTAATATTGATTTATTTGGTGCTTATGAAGGGCAAACTAATAATTTAAGTGCCTTCACTATGAGTTTAGGAGCTAGGATGAGGCTATTGTTTTGGAATATTTTGGCTAGCTTTTTAATGCTTCCTCTATATCTACATTATAGCAAATGATATTTGGTACAAGAGAAAAATACCAGACACGGGATAGTGTATGCGTGTAAAATATATATTTCTAAACTTGTATCTCATCGTTCAGAAAGAATAAGCAGCTTCAGCCTAATGTAGTTAAATGTTGTACCACCAATCTACAAGAAGAGAGAAAAATAAGCTAAGCAATGTGTTCTTTCTAACTTAATGAAGAGATAGATGGAGAAATGGTTCACTTGACTAACTTTCTAGCCAGCAGTCATTGTAAAGTCCCCAATACATTGCACGCTGGCTTCTTGTGACTTGCCCTAACACATTGGAAACAAGCTCCTGAGAACAAGGGAAGTCATTTCAGTGAAGCAGGGGATGAAGAATCAACTTTAACAACAAAGTGTTTTAAAAACTTCTGGCAAGGCTGAGAAACTATATTAAATATTTTAAACCTTCCAGTTGTTTGTTTTACATGGCATGAATGAAAGGAATCAGGTTGATCATCATGAGACCATCATTACTTGTTTGTACAGCATAGGTGGAGGCAGACGTTATTCCCTGCCCTTTTACTGCCATTATAACCCAGCCCCATTTTATAGATGCCATTTCTGAAATTAGGTGACTCGAAACCAGATATTTTGTCTTTGTTTCAGATGAAAAAATCCTGTTGTTTTATGTAAGTTTCAATTTATAGCCATAGCTCCTTCTTTATACCCAACCCTATTTGGATGATGAGCAGCATTCATTTGAATCCTCCTCAAATAATCAAACCTTCCATTGATAAGTGTCATTAAAACTCCTCTACCATAGGGGGGGAAATGTTTGTGAAATCAATAGTGAGAAAAGGTGCATAAAACAGTATAGTATTAAACACTTCTGAAACTTCTCACCCAAGCACTCAGAATGCTTGAGAGAGAGCCTCAGAACAAGTCTCTGAGATAAGAAAGTAGTATTATCTCAATGTATGGGGGAGAAGATTGAGGCACAGTGAGGTGAACTAGTACAGTGAGGTGAAATGACCCAAAACCACTACATCAGTATTAGTTGCAGTCTGTTCTAACCCAGGGGTGAGCAAAATATGGTCTGCAGGCCACATCTGGCCCACCAACGGATTCAATCTGCCCTGCAGGTGGACATCCGCCAACTCACTGGATCTGGCTAATAGGCTGCTGGAAACCCTGTCCAATGTGTGGTGCCAAGCAGGTGGGCGCGTGGGACTGCTTCCACCCAGCAGGAGCATACCTTGATGCAGCGGCATAAGCTATGGACCCAGGCAGGACTTCTGCTGCAGTTAATGAGTGATGGCATCAGATGTGTATGCCACCGGCAGGTTCAGGAGCCTGGGTGCGGAACCTGCCAGCAGCATCAGCCGTAGACCCAGGCAGGAGGGCAGGATCTCTCTTCGTCTCTCTGTCTCTCTCCCTCTCCTTCCCTCCCTCCACTTTCCTCCCGCTTTCTTCAGAACCTGGCCAAAGCTGTAGTTCACCAGGAGCCGTAACGCTCAGCTGTGGACCCAGGCAGGAGCTGTGGACCCAAATCAGGGATCTGGAACCTGCTGGCTGTGCTCACAGCTGATGCCGCCAGGTTCTGGAGGGAAGGGAAGAGAGGGGGATGGATTTGACCCTCAACAGGTCTTCAAAACTTATTAAGTGGCCCTCCAGCCAAAATAATTGCTCACCCCTGCTCTAACTACTAGACCAGGTCACCTGTTCTGCTGTAGGAAGCACTGAGGACTGTCTACATCTGATGTCAAAGGTTGTGAAATTGCTTAATTTAAATATTTCAGACCTACTTTTGATTAAATATATGCCTATTCATAAAATTGGGGTGATCAGATTTTTTCATCAATGTCATTATTTCTTGTGAGAGTACTATATTTCCTACCCTAACTGAAGTTCCTCTGCTTGAATAGAGTAGCAGAGATTCTTGGCTTCAACTGAGAACAACAGTTATGTCCTGCCACTGTATCTTTTAGAGCTTGATTTTACCCCACTGCTCATAGGATCATAGGAAAGTAGGGCTGGAAGGGGACCTTACCAGGTCAGTTAGTCCAGTCCCCTGCTCAAGGAAAAATCATATCTGATTAAGCCATCCCAGCCAAGTGTTTGTCCATCCTGCTCTTGAAAACGTTGAGGGATGGAGATTACACAACTTTGATAAGTAGCCTTGTCCAATGACTGACTACCTCTAAGTGGAAAAAGTTCCTCCTAATCTCTAGCTTTAATTTTCTCTTCTGCAGCTTGAGGCCATTGCTTCTGGTACTGTCCCCTATGGTCACAGAGAAAAGTCCATCTACATCCTTTTTGTAATCTCCCTTCAGGTATTTGAAGACAGTTATTAAAACCCTTCTGTCATTTCTTCTCCAGACCCTAGATCTTTCAGCCTTTCCTCATAAGTCTTGCCTCCCAGGCTAATCATTTTTGTTACTCTGTGCTGAATTTTTTCCAAACAGTTTTAGTCCTCACACTTGCTATCTTGAAACTGGATCTAGTATGCCTAAGAGCCCTGTCCACCATTGCTAAATAGAGAGAAAGAATCACTTCCCTTGATTGGTAAGTGACACTCCTGTTAATACAACCCAGAATGCTATTGGCCGGGGGGGGGGTGGAGTTTGCAACAAAAGCATACTGTTAGCTTGTATTCATTTTATCATCTACTGTAATTCTCAGGTCCTTCTCTGAATTACTGCAGCTAAGCCAGTCATCCCCAAGTCTGTTTTTATGCATGCAATTATTCTGTCCCAAGTGCAAGATTTTGCACTTCTCCTTGTTGAATCTCATCTGGGTAATTGTGGACCATTTTTTTTTCCCAGTCTACCCAAGTCATTCTGGATTTATCCCTACCATCCAGAGTATCCTCAGCTCTACCCAATTTGGTATCATCCTCTAATTTCCTAATTGTACATTTGACCATTAATGAAGATATTAAATACTACTGGAACCCAGAAAGAGCCCTGAGGATCCTCACTTGATACTTCCTCCCAACTAGTTACATATCCACCTTACTCTACTTTCATCTTGTCTGTATTTCCTTAGCTTGTTAATAAGAATGTTGATAGACAGTGTCAAAAGTCTTAGTAAAATCCAGGTACATCACATCCACTGCTCTCCCCATGTTCATAGAGCCTGTCACCTTATAATTGAAGAAAGCAAGGTATGTCTGGCATGAATGCTGGCTGTTCCTGATCACCTTGTTTTCCTGTAGGTGCTTCACAATTGACTGCTTGAGGACCTGCTTTATGATCTTTCTAGGTATAGAGGTCAGGCTGCCTAGTCTGCAATTCCCCAGATCCTCTGTTTTCCCTTTCTTAAAGATTTGCCCTTTTCCAGTCATCTGGGACCTCATCCAACCTCCATGAGTTCTCAAAGATGCCAATCGCTCTGAAATTACCTCGGCCAATTCCTTCAGTACCCTAGGTTGCACCCCATCCAGCTCTGCTGTCTTGAAAGCATCTAGCTTCTGTAAGTAATCTCTAATCTTCTACTACTCTAGGCTTTTTGTGTCCTTCTCTATTTTTGCTGTCAACTGCATTTGGTATCTGGCAGCTGCCCAAGCTTGTGAAGACTGAAGTAAAAAAGGCATTCAATACTTCAGCCTTCTCTGCATCCTCCATAACTAGATTGCATTCTGCATTCTGTAAGGGAACTATGGTATCCTGCAAAAATGTGCAAATGTTTTAAATGTATGTGCTGTTAGTAGTCCCATGATAAATTTAACTTATTTTCAGGATAAAATCTAAGTTATTTGCCTATGCTTGACATAAAGGGGAGAGGTATACAAGAAGTAAAATCAGATCCCCTAGCATAATACATGATTGGGTATGATTTAGGAGGGGAGGGGAACGGGGGCAGTTATATGCCCGTGCCCAGCCTCTGCCCCTCACTCCTGAGCCACAGACCCCCACCCTGCTGCCCGAACAATTTCCCGTATTACACACACACACACACACAGTCTCTGAACCTGGGAGTGGCTTTCTGGGGCCCACATGGGAAGCACGTGATCCCCAACCACCAATCACCTTGCCTGCTGCTTCCAACCCCAAGCAGCCAGCCTGGGAAAACAGAGGAAGAGCAAAAACCCAGACATTTTATTTGAAAAAAAACAAATGGACATGAGGACAGGGGGCCAAAAAAAAAGGACATGTCCAGGAAAACCTGGATGTATGATAACCCTAAGAGCAGTGATTCTCCTGTGGGTCATGTACTAGGAATATGCTCTTTTGGGTAAATCTAGGTTTGACCTGTATTGTTACATGAGATTGTTGTTTTTATAGTATTTATCAGGGAATCATGATCATGATAGATTTGTCATAATCAATATATTATTCACCTTTTCATCTCACATGATATATTTGAACCTGAGGAACTCTCTACATATCCTCCCTGTTAGTACTTCACACTCTGTTCAGCACAGGAAAGTGGTCTGTGATTCACCATGTAAATTGATTATTCTCATCAGGAGCTGTGTAATTTTAGTTATTTATTGAGCTGCCTCACCAGCTCTGGAAACGTAGCAACAGTGTCTCATCTTAAAAAGTTTGGTACCAGCATATAGAACTTGCTATTTTTCAGTTATAATGTCTCAGATCTTTAGACTAGGATTCAAACTTTCAATCCTAGCTGACATATCTCCAAACTTCAAATAGTCTTTGGAGGTGGGGAGAGGTAGGTGGATGGAAGGAAGGGGAAAAAAGATTGCAAGCAAGGAACTGGCAATCTTAGCTTCTTTTTCAAAAATATGTGTATTTGTGCCTATGAATTACAGAGAAAATTTAAAAAATAAAAACCTTCTGGTCCAGCGCAAATGCAAATGATTATTAATAGCAAAGCTAAGGAAATAATATTTACTGTAATTCATGATTCAGGACACCTGGAAGTGCTCAGATAAGAAAAATGAGCATGAGCACACAAGTGCGTTGCTCTTTGGCTCTGGCATGTGGAAAGGAAAACAGCTTCTTTGTCTGCTCCCCATCCCCTTAGTTTCAAAGGGTCTTTACTTTGAACAGTACCTTTTACTCTTTTTCTGGATGTGTACCATAGACTGCATTTGCACATAATTAATCATTTTCTGAGTTTCTTAAAAGCTTATAATTAGAGATGAGGCTAACTATACATTTTATACCTAGATTTGAAATTGCTCTAGGCTTTGGGATGTTTGTATCCCTATTTTTGTAATATATCTACTACATTGACAGAAATTAGGACAGGTAGCTCCTGTGCTTCTTCATATATATTTTATATAAAAGATTAATATAACAGAGCAAAACAGTTTTCCTGTGCCTTACTATTGCGGAGTAGGTAACAGGAAAAGCCGTTGTTAGATATAACCCTTCATCTTGTGCCATCTAGGGTCTTGATTACTAGGGCTATATTGTTATGAATCTGAAAACATTAGCTATGTTTTATGTATGATCAAAACCTTGGTACAATTAGAAGTGCTTGATTTCCATTGCCCTGCGTATTGTGAGGTCATGACTTCCAAGACAAATTCAGTGTAAAATATCACCAAACCATTATAATCCTATATTTATCACCTTTACATGGGTACAAGTGAGTATACAAGTTGTAATGCACTGGAAAATCATGCCTTGGCTCTCTTTCTCTCTCTCTCTTTTTTTTTTTTTTTTTTTTGTTTGAGACTGCTGAATCTGAAGAGATAAGGTATGCTTTTGTGCAGCTATTGTCAACTGTGATATATGTTTGAGATGGGAGAACAGATTTAGAGGAGGCGGCAGATTTTCCTTAGATGATGAGTGGAAAAGAGAGTTTTCTTCATGACACATGCTGACTTAAGTTTCAGAAAAAGGACTTTACATCCATGTGGTGTGGGTGGGTGTTATATATGTAAGACAGGATGAGTGGAGTACTGGCAAAGCATGGGAAAGCATGGCTAGGCTTGAGTTGTTTGCCATAATATGTGTGGTTTCATGTGATATTTCTTCTGAGAGATTGAGCTCCTTGTCCTTCTGCCTCAGGTTTCTTTGTGTGTGTTTTGAATTCTCTTTCATATCCACATGGTCATAACAATTTATAAGTTTCAGGGCAGGCTGGGTAACTTCCTTTGTAGAGGAAACTATGATTGTGTAACCCTGTTACTACTGTACCAACATGACAACCTTTCTGTGGGTCTTACTTGCAGACTTCTATTGATATGCAAGGTCAGATTATTGGGGCTGTGTCTCTCATCTGCATCTCTCTTACTACTATTGCATGGGCGAGGGGGTGAAAACCTGTTTTTGCTTGTTTTAATTATGATACCATCTTTTAATTGCTTTTAACATTTTGAATATAAGAGGCCAGGGAAGTTAGGCTTGGGTGCACACTGGCCCTGCCTTTTAAGACTATAAAGTTCCTAAGGGGGTTAATACTATAAGAGAAAGTTGAGTAAATAAATCTGAGGGGGCAGTGCTCCCCATGACTTGTCTAGGTGAAGGGACCCCCAGCTCAGGAGTCACAAGGGGAAGAGGAGAGGTTCCAGACTGGAGCTCTCCTAAGGGGACAGAGCCCTGATGCAGCTGTGAGATGTGCAGAACCATACCGCACAAAGCAAAATGGTCTGCAGGCAGAGGCATGCCAGATGCCCTGCTGTTCTCTGGGCCAACTACATGAGCCAGATCTGCAAACTGGGAACAGGGACAGAATCCAAAACAGCCTGTCTTGAAAAGTATTTTGCAGGGCAACTACTGCAACAGTGGTGGGTGTACACAATGACTAACGTGAGCCTGTGGACCATGGAGTAACCATGGTTCTAAGAGGTCCTGAAATGCTTCCTGAACAAATACAAACTGTATCATGAAGCCCCAGCGACTCTGATGAACCACCAAAAGATGCAAGAGGTGGAAGGGCAAATGACATCATGGACCTACAATCTGGTGCCAACTGCCTGGTCATGTGGGAGTGAATCTTCCACAAGGACCTGCAGAAGAAGCACAAGAGACTTCAACTTGTAGCCCACCAGGCACTTCTTGTGTAGGCATGGGAAAACAGTGAGGGACAGAGTGGCCCATCAAACTTCTCCAAGCAAACCTGCTGGTGGAAAGTGGAAACAACTGATTACTTCCTCTGATACTGCCCATATGCCAGGGAGGTGTGGAGGGTTGTACGCATACTCCTCCTGATGGTGACAGGGTTCATAACTCTGACCAGAGAGGTGGTTCTGTACAGGCACTTGACCAAGCAGCAAGGAACCCTGACAGCCTGCTTCAAGCTATTCATCTCTTGCTTCAGGAACACTCTGTGGAAGACCAGGAGACTGCTCATGAACAGACACAAAAAACCACCAGTCGAGGGCTGCATCCAAATGGGACTGAGTAAATGTACTGGTACTACAGGAAGACAGTGGAAGACAGCAGGGGAGAGTTAGCTGACATTATATTGAAGAGAGGTGACTGACGTAGGTTGTTTAGTGGCGGGTCCCCTAAAAAGTAATGATGATGACAATAGTGATGGAGACAACAATGAATACAATGATGAGTGAAAAGACTGGGAAACAGGTGAGGGAGTTGGAAGGGGGGGGAAAGGAAGAAGGGGAGGGCACTGAGGTGGCCCTGTGCATGATGGTAATGGTTAAAGGTGATGGGCATTTGGGAACGCAGGTGTGCAGAAGTACAGTGCAATTTTGTAACAGGAATGATAATGATATAACTGTAAAGGTGTGTTTTGGATTGTCAAGCAAACAATGGTCGCAAGACAGGTTGGTAGAGGTGTGTATGCATGTGGGTCTGTATAATTTATTATTTATTTATTTAGAAATACTATTTTTTGCAAACAAATATTTAAGGTGATGGTATTGTATCTTACCATCCAATCAGAAAGTGATGAGTGCTGGTGATGAATAAATCCCTTTAGTTGGTCCAGCCTGAGTCTCTTGCTCACTGGGTGCATCTGCACATGCAATTAATGGAAAGAAATAAACCCCAAAACATGTTGAGCTGGAGCTAACAGCTCCTGGGCACAGCATCTATTTGTGTGCCCAGGACAACAGCACTTTGAGCCAGGGCAGAGCTGCCTCAGGCTGGCAGTGGGCTCAGGGGGTCAGCTCTGGGCTGTGGAGGAGCTGGCTTGTGCACAAGGGTGCAGAAGAATTGTACCCACGTGGCTAGGCACCTGCCGGGAGATGGCTCCCACCCAGCCATTATCTACATGTGTTTCAATGCAGGTAAGTACAACTCCATAAGATAGTACTGCCCCAGCAGTACTACTCTACAGTAGAGTTAGTTAATTTACTGTGCCCTGATACCGGCGCATGTGTACACTGTAACACTTTACTGCGGAGCTAATTAGTTAACTCCTTGGTAAAGTGCACATGTAGATACACCCAATGGGTCCTAAAAAACTGAAATACTTAGGATACTAGCAGGTCAGGTAGAAGCCTGTAGTTGCTAGATCCTGAAAGAGCTAAACCAGTATCTAAGAGAGCCGGGTTGCCTCTGCAACCGGAAGAGGAGCCCTACTGTTCCTCCCTACCCCACAGTCCTCCAGGGGTGAGCAGCAAAAAGGAGCAGCTGTGGTGAGGAGCAGTGACTTCCCTCTCCCCCCCGTGGCAGTGAGAGACTGCACCTCCCCAGGAGCAGTGGGCAGCAATGAGGAGGAGTGCCATGCCCCACTCCCCCCTCCCCAACCAGCATCTAGGAGTGGCAACAGCAGCAGTGGAGCAGTTCCCCAGCAGTGTTGAGACAAGAGAAAACTTGGGTTAAGAGCTGTAGTAGCTTTCTTGACTACACCATACACCCTATGCTGGACTAAAAAAGAACTTTGAACCCATTGACTGTGCTGAACTGTTAGTAGTGGGTTGAGTGGGGGTACTGATTGTTTATTGATTATTAAAGGGTTTTTAGCTTTGTTTGATAACCCATCTCTCTTTCCACCATTAATAAACACCTTTATCATTTGATATTTCTTGCAAGTGGGGAAGTTTGTTCCCATTCGAACATCCAGGCAGAAATTATTTTCCCAGGTTTCTGGGTGGGGGTTCAAGCCAAGATAAACAATTTGTGTAAATCCCCTAAGGTGAACTTGGCCCTGGTTGCTGCCATCTGATGCCTGGCAGAAGAGTTACAATTGCTTTGTCAAGGCTTAATTCTGGGTCTCCCTGTAATCTTTCTCACAGACTTTGGCCCAGACACGATAGTAATGTGTTGTCTTATTTATGTAATTTAGCACCTCACAGCTGAAGAGCTGTTTTTTCAGTCTTGGTCATGTATGGACTCTTGTTTCTACCTTCTTTATTTCATTTCTGGATTAAAATAAAATATTGCTCATATATTTCATTTCTTCTGATTAGCATAGCTCTCTATTTTGTATGATAGTTTCATCATTAGCTGCCGTAGCTGAAACTCTTAAAACTGTCAAGGGCATCAGAAGTTGTATCTGGAAAGAAATAAGGATTCCGTCTGCCTTCTTTTTTTGTTGATGCTTATTGCTTACAGGCAGATATTTAAACAGCATTCAAATATTCTCCAGTTGTGATCCTTATTTCCAGAGGCTTTCATCTGAAGGGGACCTTTAACTGTTCCATTCTTCCACACGGTGTGTCCTTTTTATTTTTTTTTAGTAGTCTTCTGGTGCCACGTGGTGTTCAGTTATCACTTAAGGGTGAAAGATTTGATTTGAGTGCCTGAATTCTGACTGATCAGCATTGTATAACATGAGTACAACCCCTTTACCAATTCCAGTTGGTTCAAACTTGATCCCTATTGAAGATAGCTCCCCACAAGTTTATAGAGCTAGGATCATATTTCAAATCTATTTATGCACTTCAAGCTCACTGACTTCAGCAGAAGTTAAGTGCCTAGGTATGTTTTTTTTTGTTTGTTTGTTTTTTCTAAATATAAAGGAGAAGGTGACAAAGTGAAGTGGAGGGATAGAATAAAGGTAACAGGGATGGGAGCTGCGACTTGCATCTCTTCATTTCACTGAAAGCACTTCTCTATGAAAGAATGATTTTCTCTTTTGCAGCTGGATACATGTAGAAATCAATGCCTTGATGGTAGCATACGTAATTCTAAGGCATAGACTCTGGAAGACTCCAATGGATTTCATTTATGTATCAGTAAAAGTGTCTGGTGCTTTACAAACAAGCAAGAAGACAAGATCTCTGCTCTAAGGACATTACACTCTTAATAGATAAAATATCGACGAAAGAAAAAGATAAAGATAAAGCAAATAAGCCAACATAATACAGTGGTGATGGTGTAGCAAGTGTCTTACTTTGCTTTAAATTGCTTATTTGAGATTCAGATTTAAGACAAACAAGGCTGGTTCTGGTCTGAGGCAAATCACCCATGTTTGCAGCATTTGGTTTATCCAGTACTGCACTGAATTCTGAAAGCTCCCAAGGGATACACCCTCATGTGCAGTGCTGATATTTTATTGAGAATATTTTTTTCTGAAGTGTTGATTGCACAAGGAAGAGCAGTCAAGCAAGGTGAAATCTATTGTATAAGTGGCTACAAGAAAAGCCTTTTTCTTGTACAAGGTATACAAGGTTCTTTGGGTGAATCTGATATCTTTTATTAGACCAACTAAATAGTTGGAGAACAATATTTAAGCATGCTTTCAGGTTCAAAAACCCTTCATCAGGCTAAGGAAGTTTCAGCAGTTGGTGTGTGCTCTTCCTGGATGGAATGAAAAGTAAAGAAGCCAGAGGCTGGTCTGGTATGCAGACAAGACAGGCAGTCAGTGAAAATGTAGATTGAGGAGTCAATGGGTAAAAGACAGGCTGGATGGTGGGGGGAGAGAAGGGGGGTGAATAGTGGAGAAGTACCTGGGAAGTCAGATGGCAGGCAGGTTATTCATAGATTCATAGATGTTAGGGTCGGGAGGGACCTCAATAGATCATCGAGTCCGACCCCCTGCATAAGCAGGAAAGAGTGCTGGGTCTAGATGACCCCAGCTAGATACTCATCCAACCTCCTCTTGAAAACCCCCAGGGTAGGGGAGAGCACCACCTCCCTTGGGAGCCCGTTCCAGACCTTGGCCACTCGAACTGTGAAGAAGTTCTTCCTAATGTCCAATCTAAATCTGCTCTCTGCTAGCTTGTGGCCATTATTTCTTGTAACTCCCGGGGGCGCCTTGGTGAATAAATACTCACCAATTCCCTTCTGTGCCCCTGTGATGAACTTAAAGGCAGCTACAAGGTCGCCTCTCAACCTTCTCTTGCGGAGGCTGAAAAGGTCCAGTTTCTCTAGTCTCTCCTCGTAGGGCTTGGTCTGCAGGCCCTTGACCATACGAGTTGCCCTTCTCTGGACCCTCTCCAGGTTATCCGCATCCTTCTTGAAGTGTGGTGCCCAGAATTGCACGCAGTACTCCAACTGCGGTCTGACCAGCGCCCTATAGAGGGGAAGTATCACCTCCTTGGACCTATTCGTCATGCATCTGCTGATGCACGATAAAGTGCCATTGGCTTTTTTGATGGCTTCGTCACACTGCCGACTCATGTTCATCTTGGAGTCCACTAGGACTCCAAGATCCCTTTCCACCTCTGTGCTACCCAGCAGGTCATTCCCTAGGCTGTAGGTGTGCTGGACATTTTTCCTCCCTAGGTGCAGCACCTTGCATTTCTCCTTGTTGAATTGCATTCTGTTGTTTTCTGCCCACTTGTCCAAACATGGGTGATTTGCCTCAGACCAGAACCAGTATGTATCAGTAAAAGTGTCTGGTGCTTTACAAACAAGCAAGAAGACAAGATCTCTGCTCTAAGGACTCTTACACTCTTAATAGATAAAATATCGACGAAAGAAAAAGATAAAGATAAAGCAAACAAGCCAACATAATACAGTGGTGATGGTGTAGCAAGTGCCTTACTTTGCTTTAAATTGCTTATTTGAGATTCAGATTTAAGAAAAACAAGGCTGGTTCACCAGTATGGGGTGGGATACCATATTGAAGGCCTTCCTGAAGTCTAAGTATATGACATCCACCCCTCCTCCTGTGTCCAAGCGTTTCGTAACCTGGTCGTAGAAAGAGACTAGATTGGTCAGGCACGATCTGCCCGGCACAAACCCGTGCTGTTTTCCCCTCAGCATAATTTGTCCTGCCGGGCTCTCACAAATGTGAGCCTTGATAATTTTTTCAAAGACTTTGCCAAGGATGGAGGTGAGACTAACTGGCCTATAGTTGCCCGGGTCCTCCTTCCTCCCCCTTTTGAAAATGGGGACCACGTTAGCCCTTTTCCAGTCCTCCGGGACTTGGCCCGTGCTCCACGAGTGTTCAAATATTCCCACCAGTGGCTCTGCAATGATGTCGGCCAGTGCCTTCAGCACCCTCGGATGGAGCTCATCTGGGCCTGCCGACTTAAAGGCATCCAGTTCTTCCAAGTGACTCTGTTATAATGTATCATAAATCCGATGTCTATATTTAGTCCATGATTTTTACTGTCCAGGAGGCTGATGAAGTGGAGTTCATAGGCTCATCTCTGGGAAGTGTTTTGTGAGTTTCCTTTGAGGATCAGGACTGAGAGATTGGAAAGAGAGTGGTTTTCTTGTGAGAAATGTGCCCCCACAGGTAATTGGGTATTTCTGTCTTTGATAGATTTCCAGTGTGCATTCATTCTGGTGCGCAGTTGTTGTTTGGTCTCTCCTATGTATTTTCTATCAGGGCATTTGGTGCATTGGATGAGATTTATTACATTTTTGGAGGTACACCTGTAAGATCCGGGAATGCTGATGGCTCTGTTGTGGGGTGTAGTGATTGTGGGGGTGGTGGAGATGTGTTGGTAGGTTTTGCATTTCTTGTCATGGTATGGTCTGGATCCATTTGGTGTGTTTCTGGGCTTGAGGAAATTTGCTTCTGGTGATGAGGTTGGTGAGGTTCAGTGCTTGTTTGAAAGCTAGGATGAGTGGGTCTGGAAAGATCTCTTTAAGAATAGGGTCTCTTTCTAGTATGGGTTGCAATTGTTTGAGGATTTTCTGTATGGGTTCGAGGGAGAGGTGATATGTCATAACCAGCGATGTGAGATTTGTGGGGGGGTTTCTTCTGTACTGCAGCAGTTCTTCACGTGGTATTCAGGTGGTTCTTTCAAAGGTGTGATCTATCTCTCTGGAGGGGTGTCCTTGTTGGGTGAAAGCCTTTTTAAAAGTGGTGAGGTGGCAATCCCAGGTGTTCTCTTCAGTGCAAATTCGGTGGTATCTGAGGACTTGGCTGGATATCACAGCTTTTTTGGTGTGTTTGGGGTGATTGCTGGTTCTGTGCAGATATGTATGTTGGTCTGTGGGTTTCTTGTATAACGTGGTCTGTATTTTATCATTCTGGATACTGATCACTGTGTCTAAAAAGGAGATGTTGGTGCTGGAGTATTCTAGAGAAAGTTGGATGGAGGGATGGTGATGATTGAATTTCTGATTGAATTCAATCAGAGATTGCAGGTTTTCAGTCCAAATGATGAAGATGTCATCAATATATCTTAAGTATAACAAGAGTTTGATGGTACAGTTCTTGAGGAAGTCTTCTCCCAGGTGGCTTATAAAAAGGTTGGCATACTGTGGGGCCATTTTGGTGCCCATAGCTGTTCCCATCGTCTGGAGGAAGTGTTGATTATTAAAAGTGAATTGTTGTGTTTGAGGATGAAGTGTATAAGGTCAGTAATACCTTTGGGTCTATATTCTGATTTGTAATCTTGTTCCTGTAGATATGTAAGGCAGGCTTGGATGCCATCCTGGTGTGGGATGTTGGTATATAGGCTGGTAACATCCATGGTGGCTAGGAGGGTGTTGCTGGGAAGGTGGTCTATGTTTTTAAGTTTCCATAGAAAGTCTGTAGTGTCTTGTACAAAACTTGCTCTGTGGGTGACAAGCGATTTTAGGATTGATTCAACGAAACCTGATATTTCTTCAGTTAGGGTCCTATGGTTGGATATGATAGGTCTGCCAAGGTTCCCTTGCTTGTGTATTTTAGGGAGCATGTAAAAAGTCCCTGGGTTAGGTAGTGGGGGGATCAAAGTCTGTAGCTTTTCCTGTAGTCCTGTTGGAAATGATTTGATGGCATTGTTGAGTTTCTTGGTGAAAAGGGGAGTAGGATCTTCTTGTAGTTCTTTGTAGTAGGTGGTGTCAGAGAGTTGTCTGTTGGCTTCCTTTATGTTGGCTTCCTTCCACCCAGCCTGTCTCTCACCCATTGACTCCTCAATCTACATGTTCACTGACTGCCTGTCTTGTATGCATACCAGCCTCTTGGCTTCTTTACTTTTCATTCCATCCAGGAAGAGCACATACCAACTGCAGAAACTTCCTTAGCCTGACGAAGGATTTTTGAACCCAAAAGCTTGCTTAAATTGTGTTCTCCAACTATTTAGTTGGTCTAATAAAAGATATCAGATTCACCCAAAGAACCTTGTCTGCCTATGTCCTTAGACCAACACGGCTACAACCTACACCCCTGATATAGGTGTAGTTTTTCACACTGACCAATTTACTTGTTTTAGTCTGAATGCAGATGAGCAAAGCATACCAAGGAAGAAATGGGTTTAAACACCGTCATTCTCTTGTTAATGGGACAATTCCTTAAGGATTCCCATTTTAAAGGTATAGGTAGACAAACCAAGAGGTAAAAGTGGGCACGATTTTAACCCACTCTAACTAGCATAAGCTATTACAATTTAGCTTTTATCTGTCACAGTGTGAAACTGTGAACATGGGGAATTGGGGTTACTACAGAGCAGCTAACACATGGTAAATCCTTGTTCTCTATTGCCTTATGGTAACTAGTTTATCATGGTCTCCTCAGTTCCTTCTAGAAAAGAGAAGCTTGGCACCCTACAAGAGTAGAAATTATTTGTATGAAAAGACCGGGGGAAATGTGAACAAAACCAAATTTTTTCTTCAGAGGAATAAGCAGGCAGCTTCATGCCCTTAGGCAGTGGTGGAGCATGAACAGTGGCCACTGCTGGGCTGCCACTGGAAGAGCAAGAGTGGTGGGTTCCATTTCCCTTCTCCCACCCGAAGTTGGCATTTGGGCTAATGCCCCTCTCTCTGCCTGCTTTTCTTGTGTGTCCTCAGCAAAAGTGAAGCAATTACTAAAAAAACAAAAAACTAACAAACAAACAACCCCCCCCAAAAACTCCAACCCCTTTTCAGCTGCAAATGTTCTCTGGATTGAACCTGAATTTAATAATTGATTTCTTTTCCAGGGCTAGGTACAGACATTCAAAAAGCCCGAGGCAGAATCTAAATTATGCTGTTTTCTGTAAGCAGCATAGTTTAGATTGGTAACAAAAAGAACACACATTCATCCTTTGGGAGGGTTCAGGGGGAGGGAAGGGGCAAATCTTAGACTGGGATCTGCCATTTTTAAAGCAGTCTGTATGTGCCAAACTTCTGTTATGGGTATAGACTGGTGTTGTGTGCTGAACTTGTGTTCTGTTATGGGAATAAACCTGTTTCAAAGTGCTTATATAGGTAAAAGTGTAATGTCTGTACCTGGCTCAGAAGTTTTCCAGCAAGTATACTATTTATCAAAAATATTTGCCAAACTCTACTCAGCAGCAGTTTTATTTCAAGGAGGACTGAGTTGCCCTGCTCAATACTCTAGTGGCTTTTAAAAGCAAAATATTTTCTACTTCTAAGGACATTTGAGCTTCCCGAGTCTGTTCTGGTTGCAGATTTCATCATTGTAGAATAGCAATGATATTTTCTTTAAATAGTCTTTAAAAATAAAAGTGTGTTTGTTTTTCACTTGGACCCTAGGAAGCAACCAGAAGTTTATATTATTACTGAGTTGTTCAATGTAAGCAATGTAACATTTTGTGCATCACTCAGTGAAGTTCAAATTCATGGAAGCTTCTCTCTATTTTTTAATTAAAAAAAAAAATCTGCTAATTTTTTCCCTTGCTGTCCAACACTGTCAATTCAAGACAAGTGAAGGAGGAACATTTATCAAGGTGGCCAAATTAGGCACCAGTTTGTAAGCTTGCTTCAAAATCTTGATTAATATGCTTGACTGAAATGCAGCCTTTTAAACTGAATTTTATTGCTATTTCCTGCTATTCTATTATAATTAAATGCTTATTCTGAAGACCAGTTTTTTTCAGCATAATAAATGAGGACTGGCTGTTCAGTTAATACACTGCGTGCTTAATATTAGGGCAGATGCTACAGTTCAACTTACCTGGAAGCATTTCTGAGTTGTATTCACTTTTTCCCCTTCTTTCCTCCCCACCTCTTTAATGGAAAGGTTTCTGGCTACATTCAAGACCTCTGGATTATGCCACCTTCTTGGATTGTTTTTCTCCTCTGGTTCCACCCCCAACTTCAACTCCTTTTAATAATAATAGCCTGGATCCTGGGTGATGATGAACACCCACAGCTCCCATTGAAAAAAGTTGTATTCCTATCTTGGGGTGATGTCAGTAATAAAATAAAAATAAGATAGTTATTTTTTAACTCCAGATGAGCACTTGCTTTGATTTTCCTGGACAGAAAGAACTGGCTTCCCAGACCTGCTATGTTCTCCATGAGGGGAGGTTCAACTCTGTCTTTCATTGTACCCAGCAGCATAATTTATTTCCTCTCGCTATCTCACTTTATATTCATAGAATCATAGAATAGAAGGGCCGGAAGGGACTTATAAGATCATCAAGTCTAGTCCTCTGTCATGGGCAAGAGGTGATTGGACTCAAATGAGCTCAACGAGGTACCTGTTCAGCCTCCTCTTGAACACCTCCAGGAATGGTGACTGCACTATCTCTGTCTAGTCTAAATTTTTCCCCAACTAGCTTGTGTCCATTGGACTTCGTCCTCCCAAAGAGTGCCTTTCTTAAGAGTTTCTCCCCTAGATCTTGGTGTTAACCGCTGATATATTTGTAGGTGGCTAACAGGTCACCTCTCAGTCTTTTCTTACTCAGGCTGAACAAACCCAGTTCCCAATGTCTCTCTTCATAGGGCCTATCCTCCAGGCCCTTGATCATGTGGGTGGCCCTTCTGTGTACCCTTTCAAGCTTATCCACATCTTTCTGATGCATTTAATCAGAACTGGTTGCCCATCTTTAATTCTCACCTTTTGATTCCAGAAAATGTCAAATAGACATCAATTAGAAAATTTGTTCAGAATTAGTTCAAAATCTGCTTTCTAGGGATATTTTTCCCCTCTTCACTTCTTTAAAAGGAAATGTTCTGCTGTCATTTTCTGAAGGCAGTGGCCTTTGGAAGAGTTATCCATGCATTTGATATTGAGGGCTCAGCTCCCACATTTCCAAAAGAGAGATCATAGTGTTGTAGGAGGAGAGAGCCTTTTTATAATTGCATGTCATATTGAGAAATGGAGGAGGCTCCTGAAAGGTAAGGCTTTGGCTTTTATTGCTAGCAAACTAGTTTCATACCTATCTTTATCCTGTCAAAGCTCCTTCAACATTTTACACTAGTACTTCACTGGCAGGAAATCCCAGTTTATATATGATGAGACCTTAAGAGCCACCCTGAATAAAGTGTGGGGTGTGTGTCTCTTCAATCACGGAGGAAGTACAAGTAAGTTTTTTCTGTCTAATCAGTGTATTTGTAGTTCTTTTTCTTTGTTAAGACTTGATGCACTGATATTTTGCTGCTGGCTCTGGGTGTGTATGTCTAATCATAAGAAGAGCCTACAAGGCAAAGTGGAAGTTGTTAAGAGAAGTGCTACTGAATCAGCTATCAAGTTCAGGATAATCCTTAATTTCTTTAACAATTTCCAGATCCAATTTTTTTTAGCTTAACTAAGAATTATTTTCAACATCTGAACTATGTCTAAAAGGTTAAAAGATGTTTGCAAAAGGATGTAAACATGTACATTGACAATCTTGGTTTCCCCTAATGGGCTGGATTACAAAGAGAAAAGGAGCTTGCCCTTGAGACAGCATTGAAGAAGGCTAAATGCAATTTATGGTTATCATAGTATCATAGTGCGTAGGGTCGGGAGGTCCCTAAACAGATCATCAGGTCCAACCCCCTGCTCCAGGCAGAAATGGGTTGGACCTGATGATCTGTTTAGGGACCTCCCGACCCTGCGTACTATGATTCTACGCACTATGATAATGGGTGCCGGCCCCAGCCAAATATCTGTCCAGCCTCCTCTTGAAGACTCCCAAAGTAGGAAAAAGCACAGCCTCACTTGGGAGCCCATTCCAGAGCCTGGCAGCCCTAACTGTAAAGTAATGTCTCCTGATATCCAGCCTGAACCTTCTCTCTATCAATTTGTTGCCATTATTCCTAGTAACCCTAGGTGGTGCCCAAGGGAACAGCCTCCCCCAATTCCCACTGGTCCCCCCTGGTGAGTTTGTAAATGGCCACCAGATCCCCTCTCAGCCTTCTCTTGTGGAGGCTGAATAGGTTCGGGCCCTTTAGTCATAGGGCCTGCCCTGCTGCCCCTGGACCATGTGACTGGCCCTCCTCTGGACCCTCTCAGTGCTAGCCACATCCCTCTTGAAGTGCTGCACTCAGAACTGGACGCAGTACTCCAACTGTGGCCTGACTAATGCTGCATGGATGGGAAGGATCACCTCCCTGGACCTGTTTGTGATGCCTCTGTAGATGCACAACAAGCCTTACTGACCACTTCCTCGCATTGGCGGCTCATTCATCCTGGAGTCAACATGACTCCAAGATCCCTTTCTGCCACTGTGTTGACAAGAAGGGTGTTCCCCAGCCTATAGGTGTGTTGCCGGTTCCTTCTCTCTAGATGCAGTACCTTGCACTTGTCTACAATGAATTCCATCCTATTCTCATCCACCCACCTCTGTAATTTGTCTAGATCTAACTGGATTCTGTCCCTCCCCTCCAGTGTGCCCATCTCACCCCACAACTTGGTGTTGTCAGCAAATTTGGACATAACTTTGGACAGGTTATGGTTTAGTTGAGTGCAATATTCATTTTGAAGAACATTATTCCTGCCATTTCAGTTGCACTTGTGGCTACTGCAGCATTGCTAGACTGTAGAAGAATGGTCTTGATATAGGAATGAAGAGCTTAAAGAGAAACAAGAGGGCAAACTGGGCAGTTTTTTGAATGAAAATTAAATATTGAAATTAAATATTAAAAATAATTTTGGTTTCAGAGAAAGGTGAATTAGTTTAATCACTTTTAAAGGTTCTTTTAAAACAAAATCTTACAAAAAGATGCCATTTTTAGTTTGAGTCAGCATATTTTCTTTGCAGTCGGTCAGAATCTGGCATCAGGAATCTTGCCTCATTAACTCAGATACTGGCAGCTTAACTTCATTTCTGCCCTCCTAACATGCCATTTTATATTCTCAGAACTATTCAATCAGCACCCAAATGTTCCACTCTGACTTTTGTAGAGGAGTAGCAATCAATAATCAAATGTGATCTCTCTCTCAGAAAGGTGCCAGTGAACTACCCTGTCACAAGAGATAGTTGAAATGTTTTGAATAAAAAATAGTTTTATCAGAAATGATCTTTGAAAACCAATCTATCTTGCAATCACTTCCCCCTATTTTTCAGATATTCTTTGTTTGCAAAAAATGTTGTGACATTTTTATAAAAACAGGCTGAAATTTCTATTGAAAATATGATTGCAGTTGCTCACAGAGCTTTTGTGTTTGGTTTTTGTAAATGAAAAATCATGGTTTCTGGTGTCTTGTTTGTTTGTTTGTTTGTTTGTTTGTTTGTTTTTCCAGGCTTATCCTCTCCTGAAGCTGTACGTGTGACGCCTACTTTTCTTACATTGGATAGACCAATTGAATTACTGTTTCTGATTCATTCTATCCAAAAAAAGATACCCTTCAGTAGCTCACATGAAACAAATTGCTGGATGTGTACTTCAAAAAAGCTCAAACTCTAATTTAATCTAATGTTACTTTTTTTACTTTATGTATTCTTTAGGAATAAAGGAAAATTCTCAGGGTTGTACACCCAATGTATTTACACTAACCTGACCTATAGTTACCCCAGGGTAAACAAAGAATGTTATATTATGGGGTCTGGCCCTTTTAAAACTATCTAGAATTCAGGATAGAGATACCCAGGTAAACATAATAAAATTGCACCTGTGTCATGTATCCTGGGGTAGCCATTTGCTAAATACAAACAGGCTTTTACCTGCTGTCTGTCACCTAGTGGTAAAATACTGAGTAGTAACTACTGTGCCATCTCTCCCAGGATAGTTGGTCATCTGTCCACTCTGGATCCCAGGATAACTTACAATGTTGTACAAAGCTGCCATAAATTGTACTTTTGTTAACATGTAAAATGTAGGGACCTACTGAAATTGAGGAGGCAAGCAGCCAATTTCAAAGGTGGATCAGGGGGCTGGCCACCATTTTCATGGCCTTATCATAATGCCCTCTCCCTCCCTCCACCTCTGGCTAAAGGGTCCTGGTGGACTCACCACTGATTGGCCAAGAGGACTTTCCATCATGTGGCCCTGCACTTCATTGCTGATTGGCAAAGAGGGGTGGGGCCATGTGATAGGCAGCCCTCTCAGCCAATCAGTGGTGAGGGGTAGGTGCCATGTTGGCTACTCCCCTTTGTGCCTGTGGCTTCCCCCTACCCTAGCAGGCTGTGAGGATGGGCCGCAGTAGCCATGAGAACTGCTGGCTCCCACAGAAGCTGTGTGTTTTCCTACAAAGCCTCTGGAAATTAGTCTTAAATTTCATTTAATGTTTAATTTTTAGTTAGTTTTTTTAAATCACACAGATTTCACAAGCAGTGCCTGATTTTGCAGATAATGCCTGTTTTTTCTGGGTTGTGAGTTCGCGACTTGTGTTGGTCCCTAGTAATATGTATCCAGGCCCTTATTCTTTTAGTTTCTTATGCTGCACCCATCATATTACATTTAAGGGAGCTCTAAGCAGAAACCTAAAGATGAAATGAGCATGGAGGATGAAGCTTTTAATTCCAAAAGAACATGTCTTCATGTCAAGCTTGAGAGATGTTAAAACATCCTTAACTTGTTTAGATTGCCATACTGTAGCCGAACTCAGATGAATTAAGGATCTGGAGCAGGGTTTTCAAATATGAAATCACCTTGCCACTGTCCATATTGTATCTCTTTTGTGGATCAGCAAAGGACTTCAATCTTTTGTGTTGGTAATGCAAGACCTGTAACTAGCAAAAAAATTAATACAAACTCTCTTATTCAAGAGTGCATATTAGCCACATTCATTCTTAACAATATATTTCTATCACAGAAAATGCTGGATAGAATTCTTGGGGTCATGTGTGTTACCCATCTACACTGAAACAGTTCATTTTTTGCAATACCAAAATGCATTAACTGAGGCATATTTCTCTCATTAAACTTCTATAATTACCTTTCTTCCCAGAATCCCTCCCATTTCTCCTCATTCTTCCATTCTGTCCATCTCTCCTTTTCTTCCACTTCAGTATAGCCTGAGGGGGCAGCTTCATTACTCATTCTTGACTCATTCAGCCTTGGTGTTAGAGAATTCTCTCCCCTGCTTCCAGAACAGTGATTCTTAACTAGGGTGCCATGGAACTATAGGGTACCTTGTGACCCCTTTAAGGATGCTACACAATGATTCACAGGATAAACCCAGAGTTTTCAAATAGGAATCAGTAGTGTTAAAAACCTTCTGACCTGTTGTGGTCTGAGTTGTCTGTAACAGGCAACTTGCTCTATTATTTTGCTGTAGACAAAAAAAATGGGTGAAAGCATTTTCTGAGTTTATAAATGCTGACAATTAGTGTCCAAGAAAGCTACTTTTTTGACCCCCCGCTTTTGGCTGTCACTGCTGAATAAGGATATGCAATGCTAAATGATGCATTATGAACTCCTTTCTTATTGTGTATTTATAATTCATTGAATTCAGTGGCTGTGAATATAACATTTTTTCTGCAATACATTTTAACTCTGTATGCAGTGCAGCCTAACCAAATGCATATTGGTTAATCTCACAAAGAATATTGCAGTATAAAATATAGACTATAAAACATAATTTTTATCAATTATTTAACGTTTATTTAAATGGTTTTTTTCAATGACATTCATCACTACAGCCAATAATAGCTGTTAGATCTCTGAAAGAAACAGGAAAATCATCCAAGTCATTTCTGCATATGAAGCACTGGGAGAATAACTATAGTAAAATATTCAGAGGGCCGGAGTGTCCTCAACTTATATTGTCTGCAATCGGAGCTGTATGTTCTCCTACAAAACCTCTGAAAATTGAATCTTGCATCTTATCCAAAATTGAACAATCAGTCTGTAACGTAGCCATAAATTGAGTTGAAATGATTTGACACCTAAACTCGTGTCCTAACCCAATGGCTATTCTTCCTCTGTTAATTTGCAAATAAGTGTATTGTACAGAAGAAAATGGAATCAGTGAAGGAAAAAACCTTAGAATCCTTTCTGACCCCAAAGCAGCAAACATGATATTCCAATGTCACTAAATATTTCAGTTTGAATTCTCTAATGTAGAGACTACCGAATTGTCCAATATATTAAAGTTCATTGACTCTAGAAATAGGCAATAAGTAATTCCCCAGTTCATTGGCATATATTAATCTTCACAGGTTTCCTTTATCCCAATGCTGATCTGTGGTTTGTGTTATTATTTGCGACCCAAGGTTTTGATTCCAGAAAGCATTTAGGCAAATGAGTCAGTGGGACTTAAAACACACATTTTCTTAGCTCTAACTACATGACAAACTAACAAGTAGCTTATGTTCTGTGGATATAGTGCATGCTTTTATTTCTTTTTGAGGATTTACGTGCTGCATGCTTAGATTGAAGTATATTTTAAAGGAGCTGATCACGAAAATAAAGCAGCAATGCAGATAAGAATCAGGAAACAGGAGGAGAGTTATTTACTGGGGAATGCCCTCTACCTGGTTCCAGGCAGGCTAAGAATATTTTAATCTTCCCAAAGCTAAATCTAGGAGCAAACCCACTAAATTAAAGGTTCCTGGGTTTTGGAAGGTCAGAAAAAGTGTAGTGAGTGGTCAGAGGCTGTCCAAAGAGTCAATGAGAGAACTAATGGACTGGTAAAGAGACAGAAAATGAGAGAAAGATAAACCACCACAGCAGGGGAAGCCCTAGGAATGTACCTCAAGAAGCAACAAGTTGAGGTAACTGAAATGGTTGAAAAAAACTTGCAAAGAAAGATTACAGGTCAGATGATAGGAAATATAATTTTAGACCTTTAGTGTTTTTACCTATTGCTCTGTTGCCTGCCTTGTACTTTGGATAAATAAATAACGTTGTGTTTTGAAGATGCTGTTTTTGAGTTACTCTGGCTGTAGGCAGATGTTAGGGCCCCACTCCAACTCATGGAGCTTTACATAAAGTACCATGAATTGGAGTCCCTCCCCCTCCAATGCAACACACATTCATCTGTTGGGTCGGGAGGGGGGCAGAAGCATGAACGTGTGGCCCCAGAGGCTGGAGAGGCATGGCAACAGCAGGGGCATGGCGGTGGTGAGCGGGAAGCTCCTGCAGGTGGCCACAGTGGGGGGAGGGTGGCGAGCACGAACTGGCAGTTGGCAACCACCCACAGACATTGGTGGCGAGCAACAGCAATCGGCGACTGCCCGCAGATGCCTCTGGCAGTGTTGGTGGCAAGCGGGGGATGGCGAGCGGCGACCACCCACAAGCACCACTGACAGTGTCAGCAGTGCTTTTCTGAGGGGGTGCACCACCAATCTCAGGGGGTGCGTGCGCACCCACTTACACCCCCTATTCATTGCCAGTGGGCTGGAGCCAGCCTGTAGAGGCCCTGGGCAGCAGGCAGGGGTGCTTCAGGAAGCTGCCAAACTGTCCCTCTCTCCAGCCTACCTCCTCACAGCTCTGGGGCTGTCACTGATAGTGGGAGAGGAGGGAGCTCCCAGCTGCTGAATGGCCAGAGCTGGGGGGAATGGAAAAGTGCCCCCTCACCTCACAGGCCCAACCTGGCTCCCCCCAGTACCCCAGCTGGGGGTGGGGAGACTGTGAAGTGAGGGTGCCCTGTTTCCTGCCCCTGCTGAGAGCTCCCTCTCCTTTCCCCTGACAATCCAGGGGGCAGGGCTGGGTACCCCCTGCATGAAAAATGAACCCTGGAGGGAACACAAGTCTCCCAACGCACTCTGCTTTTGAGCACCTTTAATGTAAGACCTGATTTTAACCAGGGTTCATTTTTCATGCAATCAGCCATTTCAGACGTGCCCTGCAGCCATGCATGTGTGTTATGACTGGGCTTGTAGAGTGTTTTCAGGGGTCAGATCACTCAAACAATGTCACTTCTGTCTGCGCTGTTTAACTTCACTTGTAACAAGCTGTGTCGCTCTCGAATTGGACTTGTCAGCCACAAATTGATTCATCAAGGATCTGACTAGACCTCTTACATGTACACCATGAGGCAGAGGATTGACAGTTGCCTATATATAACTTCACTGGTCTCCAGCCCCCAGAATGAAATGGTTTACAGATAGGAAACCAACTGCGGCTGCTGCATTAACACAGAGGGGAAACTGCGGGTAAAGTTGGAAGGTTTCTGCCACCTAGAGATCCAACCTGAGTGGCCTCATTCAGAGGACGTGCAGGAATTCTAAGACCTAGTGGATGCATTCAAGAGGGGCCAAAAGGTGTTGACACCACAATTCATGTAGCAACTGTGACAGTGTGCTACTATACATTTTCCTGAATAAGGCAATGTTCCTTGACTAATTTTCAAGCTATCTGATTTGCCTTCACCCACACCTTAAAACTTTTTTGAATTGCTGTTTTTTCCTCTGCAATACTCCTATACATTGCAATGGGGCATACTCAAATAGCTTTACTCACTGTGGTTGGTACCTTGGACCCTGAATAATGAAAATGGCTGCAAGAAGAAGGTGGTGGCTCTCTACATAAATAAAGGGATCAGGATATAGCCTATATACTTGTGCATATTTTGTCAGGGAGATAACTGATGGTTAATACACGCATCTTATGAGCAGAGATACAGTAAATAATATCCAGTAAAACTCAGTGTAGGATGGGGGGGGGGGGGGGGTACGGACACCTGCAGTAGGAAGGGCATAAGAAAGGCAAATTTCTTTTGACAATAACTAAATGTGTTGTTGAGATATCTCAGCCTATGATACACTCTACATATAATCTGATTTTAGCTGCTTTCTCTTTTTTATACAACAGCTTTTTAGTGATTATAACTGCAGGTTACATTATTGGTTGCCTTTCCAGGGTTATTATGTGGCACAGGAGTTTACAGAAGATGGATAGCTGCAAATCACACTTCATGGTATGATAGATGTTCTCTCCCTCCTTTAAAGATAGTTTAGCAGACACTCCTCTGGATCCTTGTCAGATCTGCATTTCCTTGGTAAAGAGACTATCCTAAATCATTAAAAATAATAATTCAATAAGAAAGTGACAGGATGAAAGTGAAATTGGATGGCCATGCTCCAAAATAATGTAACTGGTCTAATTAAAAGCTTCCTGTTAAATACTTTTTGGACGTGCAGGTTGTGTTATTGGGGAAAGGCTTTACTAATGGCTGATAAAGGAGCAGAAATATAGATGATATGATTTAGCCATCACACTGGGAGAGAAGGAAAACTAGAGTCTAAAATGATGAATAATTTATGGTGTGTTTTTTTTCTTGTTCAATTTATGGAATGTTAAAGCTAGAAGAGACCATCAAATCTGATGACCTGTATGATAAAGGCAAAAGAACTTCCCCAAATAATAATTTCTGTATTAGTTTCAGAACTTCTATTTAAGCGGCAGTTTATCTTTTAAATTAAGACTCACTTCAGAATGTTAAACTACTATTTCAAATGCATGTTCGACAAATGCTTGACTGGGGTGGTTCAGTCAGGGATGATCCTACCTTAAGCAGGGGGCTGAACTAGATGACCTTGTGAGATTCCTTCTAGCTCTACATTACTATGATCCTGTCTATACTTTTGTCATGAGCTCCAACAAATCTTGGGGGGTTTGTAGGGTGTCACACAGATTTTCTGGTGTTTGTTGTACTGATATGGCATGTATGGTCTTGTTGAAAAGCCCGTGTTAAGCTGTATTCACTGTTGTTGCTTTTATCACCTATGCCATCTGCGTATAGCTTCCTGATTTTGGACATGGTTTAGCCAAAGGAACTGAGGAATGCATACTTGAGGAAAAGGTAGTAGTGAAACTGCTAAATATCTGTTGTCCTTGCCCTAGAACACAAGGACAACTACCACTCCCAATTGCAGACAGAAAGAGCCACTGGTGGGATGGGCACCCAAGTTATTGTCTGCTGGCGGTAGGAAAAACAACCAAACAATAGAAAATGAATTTGAGATAAATGGTCCAGAGGTGCTCCAGGTGCACACATGATGGAGCAATTAGGCAATCTGGGATAGGAGATAATCTGTTAGTACTATGTGAGAAACGAGAGACAAGGTGGGGATATCTAGGCCTGATAGTGAATGGGTAGCTTGGGGAGGAAACTTGGGATGGAAGATTAAAGAGTTGCTATAGCCATGTTAATCCTGAGCTGACAGCTAGGCATCTACAAGGAAAAATCAGTGAGTCAGACCATGATTCAAGTTTGGACAGAGGCAGGTATTAAGAACAGAAATGGGTCTATGAGTTGTTAGCATAGAGATGAGAATGGAGTATGTGTTTGAAGTTACACAGGAATAGGGTGACTAAAGGGAGATTCCTGTGGAACCTTCAACAAATGTTGGAGAGGGGATGAGAAGAATCCTTCAAAGTATATGCTGAAAAAGCAAATAGAAAAGAAGGAAGAGAAACAGAAGATGAAGAATCACAGAAGCCAAGAAAGAACAAGATTCATGAGTGTGTAAAACAATGGAGGCAACTGGTGAGTCAAGAATAATGAGGATGAAAGCCTAGTTATGATAGTTAAGTGAGAATTCTATATGTGCATATGGTGAACAGAGTGGCAACATTCAGTTCTATCTGATTCATAGTACAGGGGAATATTGGTCCAAATAGATGATGATAAACTTTGGGCTCTCTGCTGAGGCTGTCAGTAAGGAAGCTAATTCTAAAATGTATTTGTGTGTGTTAAGAACAGCACCAATACTCCTAGTTCCTTTCACAGACGCCTAAACTTTCTTAGTAATTTCAGTCTCTGTAATAGCAAAGATAAATCCTGAACAGGTCCTGCCAGAGGGCAGGCTTAACTTTAAATCTATTTCAAAATATATATTAGGTAGACTTGAGAAGAAAACATAAGCTATAGTATACCCTGAAGCAAACTGCCTTTATCTTTAATCTTCTGACATATCTAGAAATCTGTTGTGGGTGCATGGCATCGCAAAAAATAAATGCCAATGTAGATAAACAGTTCCATGAATTATTCCTTGCTTGGCTTTTAAGAAAAGAAGCAGTTGCTTAGAGAATAGAGTACATTTCATAAAGGATGTGTAAAAGGGATAAAGACGCTTTCATAAGGAGGTTATCAGGCTGAATTTAGCACTGAGAAGTACTGACCAAATGTCATTAACTTGTAATGGCCTCTGAAGTGATATAGGTTCTCAGTTTCTATTCTTTTTACTGTTTTAGAAGAAAGTTTCAGAAATAGTGTTATGAATAATGATCTACCGTTTTACCTTGAGATGGCTCCATCTAGGGCAAGAACCAAGTTATATTGAAAGAGTAAAATGTGTGGAATCTGTCCCATCACTCCCATGCTTTATTTATTATGAGGAAAAATGGGAAATTCAGTTATTTAAGAGCTTAGATAAAAGCATAAATTATCGTTCCCCAAAATGGTCCATGTGCAACTGGATTTCATTTCTTAATATGTAATTTCCTTTGTTTTGTATTATTTTTACTTAAATTTAACAAAATAAATGCCATGGTCACTCATTTTTGTATTTAGGTTGTTCAACAATTTATAAAAGCAATCTAGCTTTCCACTGATGTGAATTGTCTGTTATCATCAGATCCAGAACTCTGCTCCCTTCTGCAGGTGGCACTACCTAGTGGCTTTCAAATGATTCTACCTCCTACACTGGAAGGCTCTGAATTAGTTTGTGCAATCCTGTTAGAAATTCCTTTTGTCTATATTAAAAGATGGTAGACTGCTTCATGTGAATTACAGGAGCATTGCAGCACCCTTACAGATGTTTGCTGCACCTGGTCAACAATCACATGGGTTACTTTAAGTCACATGATTCTAGGCTAGGAGTGGTATATACAGGTGTTCTCTGTGCTGCTTCCAGTGGACCTGGTGTAAGTAACTTGGGGTGGGGGAGAAGCTGAAAGGTTTGCAGGCTTAAGGGGGTTGGTGGGCCCTTGAGGGGAGGGGCCATTTGCCCAGTGGGGGTGTGGGGATCTTGGGGGGGGGGGGGAGGGGGCTAAAACTAGTCCAGTCAGGGTTAGAGGGGTAGAAAGAGCCCATCCCAGTGTTGGTGTGAGCTGCTGGGCTTTTAGAGCCCCATGGCTGCACTCTGAACATCTGAAGACATTTGTTGGATTAGGTTAACCAGTTCACCTAAGTAGGTGAACTAACTTAGATAACCATTTTCGCCCTATTTAACCTCTCTTCCCCCCCCCCCCCTTGAATGTCTGCACAGATAGGCATTTATAACAACCTAACCCTAATTAGGTCAATCTAAATATGTTTTCATGTTCCCATTGATGTTCTGATGAACAAGACCATCCAAGCTTAGGAGCTGTGGTTGGCAGCTTTGTTTGGGCTTTCATCCAACAGGATTGATATCCTAACCTGACACATCACTTTGCCCCTGGGTTAACACTCTAAACTTAGTATGAAGAAGCTGCAGTCTGCTTGTAGATGAAACTACATAGGAGGATTCCTGTGTAAGAATTCTGCAGTGAATTCTGTAAACTTGCAGTGTCAGTGATAAATCTGGCCCAAAGAGGATGTTCGTGGGCAGCTTCAAAGGAATCTGACATTAACATTTTTTTTTTTTTTTAATCCCGTGTAAAAGGGGTTGGATACTGGAGCTGGAAAGAGGGTGTAGGAGAGTCTTGGATGTTATTTTGAACCCTGCTGGATTACTTTCAAAATACTTCTGACAGCAACGTGGCTGCTGATACCCCCTAATGGTGACAAGGGAGTCATAGAGACAGAATTTGTAAACACTTAGGGGTTTACTGTTGTTGTGTTTAGCCTTTGTACATGAGACTGTAATTGTGCATGGCATATGGATACTACAGATATAATGCCTGCCCTAAAGAGCTTACAGTCTTAGTTGAGCAATGGGGGATTTTCCTGAAGGAACTAAAGGGTTTATGCTTGTGGCCCTGATGTCTATCTGTGTGATTCGTTACAGAAGAGTATAAACATATGAAACCAGAAATTACAGCTGGGATATCTGTTGTCCCATAGTAGGTAGATCTGAGAGTAATAAATATTAAATTCCTTTCTTTTCTAAATAGATACAAATCACCCATTTATATAGCATCACTAGCTTTTACAATCATATAAGAGGACAGATTCCTTCCCCTAAGGCCTTACAATTTAAATAGACTTTGATATAGGTAATGTTTGGGGATGGAAGAATGGTCTGGTACACTTTCTATGCAACTTGTTTTCCCTGAACATTTTTTATTTTCTTGGAAAAATAGCAATTTAATCTGCCAGATGAGCTGGGGAATAAAATAGACCTTAGAGTAAAATTATCTGGAAATAGTAGAATAGTAGAATAGTTTTTTCCAACTTGAGAATGGGGCTGGCAACAGTGAGAGTAAGATATGAAGAGAGATGTAGCTGGAGGTAGAATTTCATGGCACAGAGAATACAGACTTTTGTTGGCATATCTAAATAGTGATGAGTGGTGATAGCCTGTGGGAGGTAGAGAGTTCTTAGTCGAGCTAGCCCTAAGTATCTTTATATTTTACCTACTATTTAAATAGTTCTTTTGTACTCAGCATCTTAGGGCTTTGTTTCAGATTAATTTTAGACAACTCAGGGAGCTCTTAACCTCAGGATTATCTATACATTAATATGTGAAACTAGTTTTAAACACCCTTTAAATGTCTTAAAGTTATGCCACTCCAGGCTAGATTTATCTATGATCTGTTACCATGTTACTAACGTGTGGTCACTCTAGGCTATACGTTAGTGTAATACCCCACCTGCTCTCCCCCACCCGCTCAGATCAAACAAGCTGTCCTGCCATCTGTACTACTTGGATTGGGCTGCCAACCCCTACCCTCCCCCTTCTCTACTCCTACCCCCACTCCCCTCCTGCTGGGCCAGATTTGGCCCACTGTTTCCTGCTACCATCCCCATCCAGCCTGGATCAGCCCCCCCCAGCACCCCAGATCCCTGATCACCCCTCTTCTTGGCTGCCAGCACTGTCCCAGAGGAGCAGGCAGGGAAGGAGAACATGTCTTGCCTGACCACTGCCGTTACCAAGCTGCAGCTGTTCTCTGGGCTGAGCCCAACCCGGAGAGCAGCAATGGTGGTGGCAGTGACAGAGACTGGGTAGATGGGCTCCTCTTCACAGCCTGCTTCCCTGGACCAGCACCAGCAGCCATAAGTAAACCAGAGGGCACAGGTGAGCCTCAAAGGTCAGTGAGGGCAAGGGGAACCCCTAGGAGGGTGGGGAAACAAGGGAAGTCCTGAGGGGCGGGTGGCAGAGGAAAGCCCAGAATGGGAAGGGAGGGGAGAACATTCATCCAGACCTAACTCCCCAAAGAAGGAGTTCAGTAAATAGGAATAACATACCAGTCTGATCATTACAGACTCGTTGGCATTTGAACTGAGGTCTGACATCATTATTTCTTTCAGCCATTCCTTTTATCTGTTTTCCTTTCAGTCCTCTATGGTCCTTCCTCTCCTGAATGTGTAATTACTTCAAACTTGAGTTAATACTAACACTGATCAATGTTTGAGAAGCTTAAGGTGTAATATGTAACAAAGCCCTTACAAGACCTGTTAAAGAGAAAATTGTCTGGTAGGAATGATTTGTAGCTCCATTTTCTTCAGAACAGCTCTGTCTGTTTATTCCAGGTAAGAGTATGCCCCAAAAGATTTTAGCAGGAGTTTGTACTTAGTAAAATTAAGGGTGGAAAAGGGATTTCTGGCATTGTTTCATGAGATGAAATTTATTCTCCACACCAGAAATGGCTGCATTTTCATTTTCACAATCTAGTTTGTGATGCATGTTAGTATCCATTTTGATTAAATGTACTATATGAAAGCAAAATGCTATTGTTCTTGTTCCCAGTTCTAAATTTTCAGAGCCCTGAAAGAAACATCCACTACAGAAAAAATAAATGAAAAGTTAAATTAACAATAACAACGCACTAAAATACTCTGGCTGTGTTTTATTCAGCCCTTCTGAAATTGCAGGCAAGTGAGGAGTGATGTGAATGGTTTGGTGAAGGAGCAGCTTCATTTTCTGGCTGCTTTGCATTTCATAACCGAACAAAAATGCTAAATGTGTTCGTCCATCCTTAACTCCCCAAAGGAGGAAGCTGCATAGTTCAGTCGACAGGAATAACACACTCCTTTGATCATTACAGACTCACAGGCATTTGAACCAAGGTCTGACCATCATTATTTCTTTCAGCCATTCTGTTTATCAAGCTGGAAACAGATCATTGCTTCATTTTGCATTATTTTGCAATTTATAGCAATAAATATTTTCTAATGGCAACCAGAGATGTCAGGCCATAATAGTTAAGTAGCAATATAATGAAGTAGGGCTGCCCACTCTTTTGGGCTCCTTAAAGTAAAGAGAAAACAGATTTAGAAACCCTACTAAGGTTCTCTTTTACCTCCCAAATGCATAAATAAAGTAACCCTGCCACCCCAAAAGACCTTTCCTTGATTGCAGTTTGACAGCGCTAAAAGCTGTTTATCCTTAAAATATGAAATGAACATTCATTTACCTCTGATTATTTTGAACAGAGTTTGGTATGAAGCAAGCACCAGATCTTAAAAGGTCCCAAATTTTGATATTCAGATCAGAATGCAAATGTGTGTCTGGTGCCGAACCTATTTCAAAACCATCCATAAAAATGAGTAAGTAATTTACTCTCCTTGGCTCCTTCAGTTACTAACGGCTGTGGTTAAACTGTTCCATGTTCAGAGTTTTGTTCTTTCCAGCAAGGGTGGACCGAGACCAGCACATTCATTCATATAGATCACTAAGCAAAGTCTTGACTTCTAAACAAGCAGGGTTTCATTCAAGCTAGTGAAACACAAGAGAGAAGATCTTTATGCAGTTGATATTTGCCTGGGCTATCCAGCTTGAGTGTAAATGCTACCTTAGTGAGGCATGTGTTGTTCTCTAAAGACCAAGCTTATAGAATGATAAAGCTTGTTTATTCAGAGAGCAGTATTCAGCCTACTGTTTTGCTGTTCCCTCTGGTTCCCTCCTGAAATTCCCGGGGCCAATGTAACATCTTATACATAACACTCTTAAAGGTATCCACACAAGCCATGTGAAAAGATTATGTCCCTAGCCAATGGAGTTATGTTGGCAAAGCCTGAGGTAGGGATTCATCTCTGAGGGTACATGCTGCATTTCTACTATGGGCTGTGCTGACAAGGCTATGCTGGTCCAGCTATGGGAGCAGAGGCTCTCAAACAGGGGGATGAATGACTTCATAGACTACTAATTCATCTACATTTGTAGTTGTTTACCTTCTCTCAAAAATCAAGGATATTTTGACCAAGTGCAGATTTAGCCTAAAAGTTTATTTACATTATGAAACTGCTCTCAGCTTAGTTGTGGTGGCCAAACAACCTAGTGGAGACAGGGGATGGTGGCAAAATGGTTTTCTTCTGGATTTATATACATTATCCCTGTACTTTGGATGCTGGACTTCCTGCCTTAATAATAGCAAAAATATGGTTGGAGATTAGCCAGATTTTCTTAACTCTTCACAGATATATGAATTGTAGAATTCAGTTTAAAGAATCCTTAGTTTAACTTAATGGTGGTGTTTGCTTTCAAGTTGCACATAAACATGACAAACAATCCAAAGCATCCCTGTTAGTAAATGTCATCATTTCAGATCAAGGCTGCGGTTCATTAGTACAGGAAGACAGAATTCATTCTCTCTTTAATGAGACGTCAGCAACAGGCTTGATCAGAAAGATTCATTAAACTAAACAAGAGAAGATATAAAGAGACTTTTCTGTTGGTGTTAATCATATATTGGAGTGTGTTATCTTATAGTTGCAGATGGGGACAAGGATTGTATTTTTGCCTCTGCAAGTAACTGACTTTCAACAAGTGATTTAATCTTCCTGTCTCTTCTTCACTATCTGTGAAATGGACTCATCCTTCTCTTGGCTTAAAAACAAATTCATATTTTAAAAACACTTTTAGACATTTGTATACCAAGAACCATGCAAATAGTGGATGATAATTTTGTGGAAAACAAAGTATAATGAATTTTAAAATGCAAATACATCAAAAGAAAAAAGAAAAAAAACCCAACCCTCATGCATTTCATGGTAGAAATTTTAAAAGTGTGCTGAATATTTCCTCTTTCTGTAAATGAATCAAGGTGACACATTTATATCTGGGGGAGGGGAGAGAAACAACCTTACATTTTTATGGTATAAGGTTAATCAAGACAGAGAGTAATGTTTATTTCACAGATAATTACAACTATAAGTAATTATCTTTCTTATAAGTATATTTTTATATATTATAAAAGTATAATACTGGAAATTTTTACTCAAAGATGTAGCCCTTGCTCATGTGAGCAGTACTGGTCCCATTAAAAATGTGCATGAATACATACATGAATGAGGGGCAGTAGGATGCAATCTTTATTAAATTTAGTATACATGCTATCAGCTCTATTAATAAAGATTGTAAAGCACTGAATAATAATATCAGTAATGAAGAATTAAGTGTCTATTGTAAAATTTGCTATTGTAATGAGAGGGGAGGGGTAGGCAAGGAGTGAGCAGAGAGGGAAGATGACTTTTTTAGATTAATTTAAAAGAGATGAATTACCATGGGAGAAATGATGCTGAAGGGATTATTGTTGCCAGGACTCAGCTGTAGAACTTCAGAGGAGGCAATGACAAAATAAGTTGTCCTATACTGCACTTCTGTTGTTCCTTCATCCCCTCCTTAGGGAGCTGGATATAGAAATGAGATGACATAGATTACTCTCCAGTTCCTGCTCAGTGCTTGTCGTCTGTGATGAGATTGCCAAGCAGAAAACTAGTTATAATGACACAGTGGTAGTTTTTGTGTAAACAGTTGTCCACTAGAACTGGACTGAAGTTTTTTCTACGGGATTTTTTTTAGTTAATTTTAGTAACTGAGAAAATTTAGCTACCCAACAATCTCTGATTATTCATTCTCTCAGGAAGAGAATGCCAAATCAATTATTTATAGGCGCCAAGAAGCAGAAGAAAAGTGAGGGGAGGAGAAACCCTTGATCTTTCACACATTTCTGCTGAGCTTACTTGTACTCAGTGTGGTGTTCAGCTGGGGCTGTCCTCCTTTAACCGGCAAAGAGATTTCTACTGTCTGCATTTGGTAGTGTTTCAGAGGTGAGATGAAACTAGAAAGCAGCTGCCACTAGGGATTGTATGTGAAAGAGGAAATAAGAAGGGCAGAGTGACAGTGTCTTGGCTAGTATAAACGAGTATGAAACTATGCTAGGATACACAAGCACTGTTTCAGGGCCTTCCTGTTTTAGCTAGACAAGGGTTTCTTATACCCAGTATATGCACCTACAATCATGATGACTAATCATCTTGGTCATTTGTACACACCACGGGGGGCATTTGTACATGCCACAGGGGGTTACTTCAGTTTAATTCTCCCTAAATTGAAGCAGTGGGTCTTTAAAAACACCACTTCAATTTAGGGTGAAGTAAACCTCTGTGGCATGTACATAAGGGATGGGCTTGACCTCTATCTGCTTCCCCAGTGGTGGGGAGGGTCATCTCCCAGTGGGCTGAGCAGTCCCTGAGCTGGAGGGAGGGACTGGTGCTTCCCTCCCTCCAGGGACTGGTGCAGCGCCCCCAAGGCAGCACCCACCCACAAGCACCCAGCCCGAGTGGTCCCAGCGGGCACCACAGCTGCAGTGGAAATCACCGGGTCCCTGCACAGCTCAGGCAGGCAGGCAGGCAGGCTCTGAGGAGGAAAAAAAAATAAAAGATCAGGCTCACCGCTTTCTTTCCCCCCCCCCCCCCCCCCCCCCCCCCGTTCAGTGGCACCGGGCTGCCTGCACAGCCCCTGAGATGCATGGGGCCTGGTACTTCCCTCCACAGCAAACTAAACCACCTTGGAAATATTTTATTTTGCTGTGTTCCAAAGTCATTTAATGCGCGTTATGCTACTGGCACATGTAAACAGCCTGCCATTAAAGTGTATTACACTGCTGACACATGCAAACAGCTGCACCATTAGAGTGGTGCAAAAGGACATTAAGCCACTTTAAAGGCCAATTTTGTGGCATGTACAAATGGCCCTTGACTGAATAATCAAATTGCCAACCCCTGGTATCTATATTTTAAAAAAAACCCTATTTTGTGGCATTTTTGATTGGGTACATGATTAAGATTAATTTGAGCATCTGGTGCTGGCCACAAGGTGTACAATAGAGGGATCATTGATCTGTTCTGGCATAACAAGGGCTGGTAAAAGAAGTGACAAAAGAAGTACCACCTTATCCTCTTCAGGAGACTGTGGGAACTAAACCATTTTGGCTAGGTATGGACAGTCAAAAAGCCTGTGGTGGAATCAAAATAGGCTATGTGGTTTTCTGTAAGTGGCGTAATTTAGATTGGTAGTGACCAATTTGCTTGCGTGGAGGGGTGGGGGGGGCGGAGGGGAGGGGAAGTGACAGGAGGGGGAGAGGGCAAAATTTAGACTGGTTTCCATTTTTAAACCAGTCTAAACCAGTCTATGTGTGCAAATCTTCTGTTCTGTTACGGGTATAGACAGGTTTCTGATCACTTATACTGGTAAAAGTGTAATGTCGGTGCCTGCACAGTCAGCATTTCTCAACCTGTGGGTCGTGACCCAGAAGTGGGTTGCAAGAAGATTTTGGAGGGTCGTGAGCCACAGGTTAAGAAACACTGATCCTGGGAAAGCGTGGAAACTGGGGCACGGCAGAGTGGTGGGGGGAAGGGGGCAGGGGAGAGCTGTAAGGCTGGGCTGGATGCTTGCAGGGGTGGGGCAGCCAGGAGATGCTGCTCAGGTGTAAGAACAGGCTGTGATCAGACTGCCTGGAGTGGTGCAGCAGTGGTGCAGCAGCCCCACGGGGTGCCACAGGCCTCCCCCCCTCCTCCTCCTTCCACCTCACTTCATTGCTGCTCACATGAGCCAGAGCCGCCGTAGCCACCGCACTCTAGCCTGAGTGGGATGGGGGCAGCTGGGGGCCCCTAAGGCAGGGCTGGGGGGGAGGCAGGGGCTACAGTTTTAGAGTGAGGGACACCAGCATGGGGGGGCAGGGGATTGTGAGTCATTCACCAGCAGGGTCAGTAGGGTGTGGGTCGAGACGGGTCATGAACCTTTAGAAATGAGTCCCAGTAGGAAAAAGGTTGACAACCACTGCTTTAAGTCTCATTCCTCCAAAGGACCCCCTTGAAAACTGGAACCCCCCGCTGACTGTAGTCTTCAGAGGCTCAGGACTGGCAGTGGATATGTCAGTGCCCTTTTTTCTATTAAACATACATTATAGTCACTGTTGTTTGCAGTATCCTGTTGCATACCATAAGCTCCCATGTTGAGTGAAACTATTCAGTGACATTTTAAATATATATCTTTGTCTCTCTATTTGTGTTTTTAGGGGTGGTGGATTTATTATCAGCAGGGGAGGTTTTCACTTCTTTTTCCTTCCCTTGTCTGCTGGAAAGTTGTTAGTTCAACTTAAAAGTTGCATTAAGTTGAAACAAATAATTAAAATCCATTTCATAATAAACTGATTTTGAGTGGAACAGCCTTCAAACCACTAAGAATTCAATAAACAAAGTAAAGACACAAATGAGTTCAGCTCTCAAGCTTTTGTCATTCATCAACAAGCTAATCTGAGTCATTGTCCCTCACAGAGTAATAATTGCTCTCATTCATCCTTTGTTCTGCCTTTATTGTTGTTCTGGTTGCTTTTTTTGGAAATCAGTTTTATCAAGAGAGATGATTGGTTTTTGCAAATGTGCCTTAGAGCAACCCCCAAGGCAAAATGATGGCATAGCAAATTAGCCAATTGTTGCTTGGCAGTTTGCTCCAAAGAAGAACCTGCCAGTCAGTGCTGGAATGGGATACTCACGCCTTCCAGCATGCATTGGCTGGTTAAAGTGCTTATTGTTCCAAGAATCAGTTCCTTCACTCTGCAGCCATGGGGGTAATGAATACTTCTCCTGAAGGTTTGCTCCTAGTGGTTTGTAAGTTTTTTGAGGCGCACAGTTGAAAAGACCATAGGTGTTGTCATGCTACCATTAGCCTATGAGCAACTCTTGTCGTGCAGCATTAGCGTGCATACCTTTTTTTTTGTTTGTTTTATTCTTTTGTTGTCTACAATCTGAAAAGTAGTATCCTTTTATCTACAGAAATTACAAGGCCTTTTTTTAAGCACTTTTTTGGGGGAAAGGAAAAGGGTTACTCAATTACACCATGACTTCCTAAGTTTAATCATGGAAAGTATTTAAAAATAATTTCTCATTAGTTTTTCATTTGTGGCCTGATGTAATGCCAACCGAATTCAGTAGAAAGCCTTCTGCTAACATCAATGTGGATATGATAAAGACTTTGTTCTTACATTAAGAAAGAGTGATTTACCTGAACTATACCTTTTTTTCTTTTGAAACCTTGCATCCTTGTTCACACCTTGTCTGAAATGCTTCATATTCCTAAAAACTTCTGTACTTGCTGCAATCGGCACAGTTGCTTTAGTATCCTCAATAGTAACGTTTGTGGAGTATAGATTGATTACTTCTAGCTTTTATTCTAAGTTCTATTACAAATATGAAACAAGAACACCTTAAGGAAAAATGCTGTTGTAAACACCCTTTATTCATGATCTATGTACATGAAACAGTATCAAGCTTTTTCATTCTCTTGCTATATGAAAATCTTTCTGTCTTTACACAATTTTGATAGCTAATTTGATAGTTGTGTAACTCCTATTGGTATAAGCATTAATTACATAGTTTTAACATTTTTTGCTAATTTCTGATGCATTTTTACCATGGTAATGACACTGATCATTCTTTGCGGAATATGGTACTTCAGCAATAGTATACCTGATAATGTAGGGCAGAACTAGAAACTTTCTCTGTGGTATGTGCTAGAGATAGTATTGAGGTGATTAATGGTTTTAATGGCAAATGTAAATTAATGTCAGGCTTGAGTGGATTGCAGGATAATGGCACTAAATGGAGCCAAAATTAACAATTATATATACCTGAGCATGTTTTAAAAATGTAGGTATCTTTCTACATTCCCACTGATGCAACATTTATTATGACACTTTACTTTCATTCACTCCATAGTAATTACCAGGGATCCTGATTTTTCTCTGATTAAAAAAGATATGTATCCCCAATTTTCAGGTTCAAGTAACCTAAAACCCACATTTTCCATGATCAAAATGATACACCAGTGTGTGTTTGTGGGTGTGTGTGTGTGTATTAGTGACATTTCATTTTAATTATGGAAAAATGTGGATTTTGGGTTATTTTTTTTAACCTGAAAACTGGGGATTTTTTTTATCAGATAAAACCAGGATCTCTGGTAATTACTGTGTAATTAAATGGTCTGCAGTAACAAACTTAATTATAAGTAGGAAAGAAGCAGTGTTCCTGCAGACTGCTATAGTGAGTCATGTTCTCTTTGACTGGAGAATTAAATTGTTTCCTTGCAAAAGTGCTAGAAGTACCACTTTTTAATGAGATATACAAGCAAGAAAAGGCTTTACTTCTGAAACTTCAAAAAACTGATGGCACCATTCAAGTGAAGGTTTGTTATTCATATATTGGGTGTACTTCAAGCTGACTAACTTTTAATATGCCTTCATACATTCCCGTCTATGTTTATTTTTTAGATAGTTACATGATCCTCTTTCACTAATATCTGAGTGGCCCCTCACTATGGATTTGTCATTAACCCTGTTTTTTATTTGGGAGGGAGGGGGTTGAGGCACAAAGTGCAAAGTAAATCAGACAGGAAATCCTGTGGCACAACTTTATGAATCTTAAGACAATGGATTTCTTTCTTGAAAGAAAATTGTTTCAGATACTCTAACATTGCGGGGGAATGAGAAGTTACAATTAATCTTTGTTAAGGACACTTAAAAGACGAATGATCCCATACTTACATCTGTTATCAAGTGCTAAGTGGCCTATAGGCATCTTAAAGTTATGCCATTTGAAGTGAGGGGTATCTTTGAGTTGTACTAACCAGCTTAATTTAGCCTAAATTCTAAGTATTCATGGGAGATTAAATGACCAATTCACTATCCTTGAGTGTCCTAGGAGGCACCATTCCCAGGTGGGATAGCTATCTTCCTGGACTTTGATTCCACCATGCTTTTCTGCCCCTAGCCAATGGCAGCCTGGACAGTGGAGTAGTAGCGGGGAGGGCCAAGTAGAGGAGGAAGATGACAAGCTGCCAGGATGCTGGGATGGGGGATCTGCACACATGACATGATACACAAATGCAACACACACAGCCAGTGCAACATGCACACATAAGCAGCAGTATGAATATGTGTGTGTGTTTGCACAGTGTGCCTCAGGATACTTCCCAGCAGCAGTGGGAGGGGGTTCCACTCAGTCAGCAATGGCCCCTCCCTTGCTGATGTCCCTATGCCCTAACTGTGGCGTTCAGTGGTGGCAACAACCAAAGACAAGTCTAGGGGTGAGGGAAGTGGATGCTGGGGGCCATGTGTGCTGTGTGTTATGAGTGTGTGTGTGTGTGTGGGGGGGAGGGGTGTTCTGCTATGCTGTCTGTGTGTGTGTGGTTCTGCTAGAAAGCTGGCATGTGGGGCAGGCACAGAATCAACTCACAACCCTTAGCCATGCCCCTGCTCACCAGAGTTGAGCATGACACAGGGAGTATTAACCCCAGTCTTGCCACTGCTCACAGCACATGCTGACTTAAACAATGACTTAACCATTCCTTAAAGTTAGTACCTGCTGATTTTAATTTGTTAGCACACTCTAAAATGAAATGTTTGCCCTGTTCTTATCACAACATTCCCTAATAACACCAGCTTACAACCAAACAAGACATTTCTCTAAAACCAAGGGTACAACAGCTACTATTGATTTACTAATTGGGGTCTTCTTCCATTAAACAGATACCATATAAAAGATAAGACATTCAGTAATGAATGCTCCCAAAAGGTTACTACCACATCTTCTTAAAACATGTATTTTTTCCTTTGTGGTATGGTGTCTTCAAAGATAATAAATGCCTCAATTTTCTGGGAACTGCCATTTCTAATTTTTATAAGCTTTTTTTTTTTTTTCCTGCAGGGGCAGATGCCTAATTTGAGAGAGTTATTTGCAGACTCACTAGAGAGAGAGAGAAAGGGAGAAAATATTTTCTGTCATCTAGCTTTTAGTTTGTTCTTGGTTTATTTTCTTTAAAATAAAATAAACTTACTGGAAATATCTGTTGTCCTTTCTCTACCTTCAGGCATCTATGAAAAATGAAATTTGTTTTTTAAAATCATATGGTTGAACAGCTACAACATAGGGAGCAACATCACAATCTTTAAACATACTTCCCTTAAGTAGAGTGCATAGACTGTCGTTTGTGACTTAGTACAACTCTCTAGGAAGTATACACAGAGACTGGGTATCTAGTGAAAACTTGCTTTTCTACCTTGTTGAGACAAATGCATCAGCTGTGGTGCTAGTTTTGGTGATGTAGATTCTATTCCACTAGGAACCTGGCTATAATCAATTTAGTTCCTAGGTATTTCAGTAGTAAACATTCTAGAAATACCATGAAGGGACAAAACAGAGAAAAGGAGTATGTGCAATAATAATAAATGGTCAGATTGTAACAGTTTTTCATCACTGTAAGCATTGGCAAATATGTTTAGTGAGAAACAATGGGGATAGTCATACAGTAGTAGAGAGATGTAAGGGCTTTCTTACCTTCTACCATACAGGTGTGCTAAATATGCATTTGCATAATTGCTAAATCATTTTGCATACTTCATATTGTATGTTTGAGCCATGGTTTTTAAAGACTTGAATCTGGGAGAGGTATGTTCTTAATTTTATAAAAAGCTTTTGATGCTCTCTACCCAGATCTCTTTGTATGGGACCAATGATCATGTGGAAAAGTTTCTGATTTTACAGAGGCTCAGTCTCAGGCCATGAGCATTTGTGCGTCATTAATTCCCTGGAAATAATCTGTATAAGATTATTACTTTTATGAACTAAAAACGGACCAGTAAAGATCTTGAAACTCTCTGTATTATGGGTGCTTCAGTTTCAGTGGTTTCATACATGCATTACTATTCATTTTGAGATTCATTTCTCTCTATTCTATTTGTCTTAAACTTGGTATTTATTTTCTTACTGTTACCACATGTGACAAACATGCTATAGAGAAGCAACAGTTACATAGCCATATCAATTGAATATATTTCTAGGAATGTTAATAAGTAAATACTGTGATGTGGAGTGAAACTTTATATAGAGCTGAATCTATTCAACTCTAGCATTTTGCTTTGGAAACAATTTTGAACACGTGTTTGCTGAGAGAGAATCACAAAATGTTTCTCTCTTCCACATGGATTCTTATTAACCTCAAAATACCTGAAGAATGATCTGTTAGAACAATGTCTAGTTATCCAGAGGCACCTCGCTTTTAGACTACAAGACTGATTGAGTCAATAACAAAAAATTGAGTCCATTGTAGTGGAAGCCCTGCCTGGGTCCACAGCTGATGCCTGATGCTGCTGGGCTGACGCTGTCCCACCTGTCCTTCCAGCACCGTGTGGTAGCTGGAGCTGCTAGTAGCTCATGGGCCAGATCCAGTGAGTTGGTGGCTGTCTACCCACAGGCTTAATCAAATCTGTTGGCAGGATGGATCTGGCCTGCGGGCCACATTTTGCCCACCCCTGCTATAGATTAATAGTAAAATGGTAGATAACCTACATATTCACATGCATATAGTGGACCTGATCTCCTTCTGACAGATGTGCACACATTCTCACTTCATGAAGATATTTTAGTTAACATGATGAAGCTAGGGTTTATTCAAATCATTAAATCCCACACAGTTCTAGTTAATAAAACAGAAAATTTGCCTGCACAATGCTGAAGTCTGCCTCTGACTCAGACAACTCCTTTCCCTCCCCCAGCTTGTTGAGTCATCCGGAAGATTGTTTTTAATACCAGATTAGTCTGCATAGCTTTGTGTAGTGAGGGAGTAGGGGTAGTGTGTGGGGAGATGGGAACTGCCTCTAAGACGTATGATTATGAAGGCACTGTAAAGCTAATTTTCTTATCATTTGGATAAAGTTATACATTAACAAAGTATTAATTATACATTAATTATATTTGTGCAAGTATAGGGCTGATTCAGTAAAACCTTACTCATATCAGCCATCTCATTGACCTCAGTAAGACTAGTCATATAAGGATAATGTTGCTCATGGGTACATACAGGTGTTACATTTAGATATTAATGCACAATAGTGTAGGCATGCAGAGGGCTTAAATTGCCCAAAAATTGCACAACCAGTCTAAGTGACTGCATTTCAAGAGGTGCATTAACTTAGGTTGAGATTGGGTTAACCCAATCTAGGAGAAGGTTAACCTTGTCTCCTGAAAGCTCACATATGTTCCTAGCTCTGCCCCAGCCCCAGTGCTATGCTAGTCTCACTCCCTCCCAAGCTTGACTGAGCTGTTTTTAGCCTCCTGACCCCTCTCTTCTCCTCACCAGGCAACTAGCCCTCCCTTACACAGGACTTGGCAAACCCCTCATGGACACACTAGTCTCCTCTGATTCTGCCTGCCCCTCCTCCCAGCCCCCCTCCCCCCCATCCCCAACCCAATTTACCCACCCTGGGTTCCCCACATGTTTCCCAGGAGCAGTGAATGGCTATATGTGCCACTCCTGGTCTACATTTAGGAGGCTTAAAGTTATGTGAACATAGATCGGGTACAGCAAATGACTGTACATACCCAATAACAATAAAGCCATCAATTCCCCATACTCTCTTAATGTTCGCACTTCGTTCTGCTCAAGACAGATTTTTCAGCCGTATTTTGTATCTGACTACAAGGATTTTTCCATGTAAATTTGCTTCCACGCGCAAAGACCTGGTGTTATGCTATTGCTTTGTGTGGTGAACCCTTGCTATCTGAAATGCTGAATCATAAGGCACAGGTTATAGAAAAATTGGAGTCTAGTTAAAGAAGTGAGTATTTCCTGTAATTCTGATATATATTCTTTATGACTCCTCATTCATAGCAATAGCACAGGCCTTTTTTTTGGACTATCAATGAGAGCATGATGCATGTGCTCTGTTATCCTCTCTCTGAAAGTGAAAGAATACCAGAGGCTTCAGAAGAAAGCCTAAAACTTCTTTAGAATATTGCATCATGGCAGGGGGAAAAAAATCTTTCCTCACCCTTGGTTACCAGCTGGTGCTCAAACATTGGATAGATTTCTCTTGTATATGCATCCAAGTTTAATTAATAGAAAAATGCTACTTTATACAACATAATAAATAAACAGAAAAGTAGAATGTTGTTCAGAGTTTTTCATGGATTTTATTTTTCACTGAAAAAAAAGTGTCAAACTGCTTTCATTTGTCAGGATTTTGTTGGGTTTTTTTTGTTTTTATTCTACCCTGCCCCTTTTTCTTCACTTCCCTTTTGGAAATGTTAGTGGTAAAAGATAAAAATAAAAGAGAAAGAAAAAGGCTTTAAATAGACAAGCAAACAAAATAGCTCTTTGCTTTTCAGTAAAAAAAAAAATCAAAACAGCCTTTTTTCAAAAATGAAGGAGAAATTTGAGATGAAAAACTGTTGATGGTGGTATGTGATATGTCTGAAAATAGGCTGGTTCTGGGTTTGTTTGTTTTTTAAATATCTCATTATATTCTTGCATATACAGTATCTTTGGGAATAAAGTTACACCACCTAATGGGATAATTTTTGTGTCTTGGGCTACTAGTTTTAGGACATCAATATTGTCTTAACTGAATTTCATTGACAGGTCCTTTAGAAAATATTGTAAAACAGCAAATCCTAGTCTCTTATCCACCTCTTTCATGCTAGATATTGTGATATGCTGAATTAACTCAAAATGGCTAGGAACAGCTATTGCATTTGTCCCTGGATGTGTTGACTTGAATTTGTCTTGGAATAGAAATGTCCCAGAATAGGTGTGTACATGTATCAAATGTCTAATCAGGTTTTAGTGAGGGCTGAACGCACCACTGCTTTTCTGCCATTGATTCAATGATGCAGTCCTCAGATAACCATTCAGATGTACTTTATGATGTCCCAGGATAAATTGTTAGTATTTTTTATAATGTGACTCTTTTTAGGATATATCCCAGGGTAAATGGTATGGATGTCTGAACAATCACATGTTATCCCAAGATAAAATGGTTTATCTCAGGACAAATATGACATCTGTTTGTAGCCTATCACACTTAATTTCTCAGTGAGTTATGTGAAAGCATATTATTGGGCCTATTATGCCCAACTTCTTCTTATGACTATACATAGGGTATACATATACATAGGGTATACACACTTACATATGTAAGTGCTGCAGTGCCAAACACTTTGAAAGTGCCTGGCTCCATGATGCTTGCAGTTGTTTAAGAGGCAAAATGCATGTTTGTCCTGGGATAAACCGTGGCACAGTTCACCTCAGCTCACGTGTGGAGCAAACTCAGTTAATCAAATCTGCTCCAAAGCAGTGTATCTCCAGCGTATCACAGGGAAAAAAGTATGTGTATGAATGCTCATAAACTCTTGTAGTAGAGCTGGCATTAATGCTGTAGCCATGTTGGTTAAGGAAGTATGTGAGAAGCAAGGGCTTTTTTGTTGATGTCTTTTATTGGACCAACTGTATAGTTTGGAAAGATATTAGACAAGCCTCTGGGCACAAAAAAAAAAAAAAAAAAAAAAAAAAAAAAGTGTCCTTCCTCAGGTCACGGCTGGTCCAATAAAAGTATCACCAAAAACCCTTGATTCTTATGAACTGTTTGGTTGCTAGTTAACCTTATTCCTTATCGCCAGATGTCACTGTAACAGGCTGTGATTCGGTAAGAAATGCAGTTGTTTAAATATATTTACATAGCTGTATAAGGCTAGAAGCAAGCTGTTGGCTCTTTGTGTAGAAAACAATATGAAAATTACAGGTGCCATATAAATGTCCAGATTTATGATAAAAAAGGAATTGAAAACACTTAAAAAAACCCCTAACCAGTAATAGTAAAAAATATGTAAATTGACAGATATTTAATCATTAATCAGTATTAGAATAATAGTTAAGTAAGTTAGGTGACAGCATTGCTGGTTGGTCCCATTTTTCTCCACCCATCTATTTTTCCTCCTTTTTCCTATGACTCCTGTGACCTAGCAGTGTCTGAGTTAATCTCATCTCTGTCATTTATTTATAGTTCTTTTTTAATTTTTATCTTTTCAAACGTAGCCAATTGATTGCCCATGTTGAAAGCGTGATTGGGATTTTTTTCAAAACATTAGTTTATTCACCATTTCCCCTTCTTTTTCCTCCCTTCCCTCCTTCCTCAGGTTGGACTTTGGCTTCCATGCCAACTGTCAAAATTGATCCCAGGATTCTTGGGAAAATCCTCTGCTATTTTTGCACTTGTATGGAGAAGACTGCAGCTGCTGTCACAGTAGCTTTAAAAAGTGGCCTGAGGCTTTTCTTCATCTATATGAGGTAGCAAGTGTGATCTCCAGCCATAAAGAGAAACCATTCTCTGTCCCAATACATGGGACTACTGTATTCTGTTATTAGTCTGGATACTGATTACTTCCTAGCCAATTATTTACTGTGTTTGCCTTAATTTTATTCTCTGTGAAAGAGGGTGTCATTTACTTAATGGATGTGTGTGTTCATACGCTCTGGGCGTGTCTACATGTGCTTCTGACTACACAATTGGTACTGCACAGTCATTTAGTACTTGCTTTAGTAAATGATAAATGGTAAATCAAATATGCTAAGTACTAAAGCAACTAGTAAATGACTGTGCAGTACCCACCACTATTGCACAGTCCCAGTGGCGCATGGGTTGATTCTGACCCTATGTTGCCATAGAGATGAGGTATGGCATTAGAGCTCATAGTTACGGTGACGTAGCATCTTATGTAGATGCACCCCCTGTGATGTGGAATAAGTATTCTGAATGTTAATATTTGTAAAGATCTTTATAACATCAGCGGTTAATCAGAGTATAGCCACAGCTTTCCTGACATTTGCTTAAAAATTGTTCTTTGAACAAGATTTATTTGCAACTTTGTGGGGACTCCAGAGAAAGCAGTTCAACACAATGTTCCTGCATAATTTTTAGCTGATAGTTGATGAAAATGTTTTATAAGTCTTTCTATGGAAAAGGCTGACTTCATCCCATAGAGAGGTGCAGTCTATGTCAATGAGCGATATACATCGACCCTTATCAAAATGGAATCGGAGGAGGAGAAAGTAGTAGGATTGTGGGTTAGGTTACATGGAGGTCAAGGAGAAAGGGATTTGGTGGTAGGGGTCTGCTACAGACCCCCACACCAAGGGGAAGAACTAGATTTGGGGCTCCTGAGGCAGCTCTCAGAGACCATAAAAACTAGGGAGGCGGTAATCATGGGGGACCTAAACTACCCAGACATCTGCTGGGAGATGCAGACAGCAAAGTCCCACCATTCACGCAGGTTCCTATCCTGTGTACAGGACCTCCATCTGACGCAGGAGGTACATGGTCCCACTAGGGGGAATGCCTTACTGGACCTGGTATTGGCAACGGGGGATGACATGGTAGGAGACCTACAGATGGGTGGTCACCTGGGGGACAGTGATCACCTAATAATAGAATTCATCATAAGACGTTGAGTGGGTAAGGTAACTAGTAGGGTGAAAGTGCTAGACTTTAGGAAAGCTGATTTCAATGAACTCAGGTGATTAGTCAAGGACGCACTGCAGAGTAGGAGTTTTGAAGAGATGGGAGCCCAGGAAGGGTGGCTGTGCCTTAAGGAAATGATCCTTTGGGCACAGAGGGAGATGATCCTAATGCGGGGAAAAAGGGGGAAAGGGGCCAAGAGGCTTCCTTGGCTGACCAGAGAAATCCAGAGCAGCCTACGGGCAAAAAGGGGGGCATATAAAAAGTGGAAACAGGGAGAGATTGCTAAAGAGGAGTATACCTCCTCTGCTCGCGCTTGTAGGGAGGTAGTTAGACAGGCCAAAGCTACCCTGGAGCTGAGGATGGCACCCCAAGTAAAGGATAACAAAAACTTGGTTTTTAGATATATAGGGAGTAAAAGGAAGGCCCAGGGTGGAATAGGACCTCTACTAAATGGGCATAAGCAATTGGTAACGGATGGGGGGGACAAGGTTGAACTCCTCAATGAGTTCTTTGCCTCAGTGTTCCTAAGTGAGAGGCAGGACAAGGCTCTCACTGGGATAGTAGGCAGCAGCAGGGCACCAGACTACCAATCATAGACCCTGAGAGGGTGCAGAGGCACTTGGAGGAACTGGATGCGTTTAAGTCGGCAGGCCCGGATGAGCTCCATCTGAGGGTACTGAAGGCACTGGCCTACATCATTGCAGAGCCACTGGCGGGAATATTTGAACACTCATGGCGCACAGGCCAAGTCCTGGAGGACTGGAAAAGGGCCAGTGTGGTCCCCATTTTCAAGAAGGGGAGGAAGGAGGACCTGGGCAACTATAGGCCAGTCAGTCTCAACTCCATCCTTGGCAAAGTCTTTGAAAAAATTATCAAGGCTCACATTTGCGAGAGCCCAGCAGGAAAAATTATGCTGAGGGGAAACCAGCATGGGTTCATAGCAGGTAGATCATGCCTGACTAATCTAGTCTCTTTTTATGACCAGGTTACAAAACACCTGGATGCAGGAGTAGGGGCTGACATCGTTTACTTAGACTTCAGGAAGGCCTTCGATATGGTATCCCACACCATACTGGTGAACAAGTTAAGAGGCTGTGACTTGGATGACTACACAGTCTGGTGGGTTGCGAATTGGCTAGAGGGTCGTACCCAGAGAGTGGTGGTGGATGGGTCGGTATCGACCTGGAAGGGTGTGGGCAGTGGGGTCCCGCAGGGCTCGGTCCTTGGACTGGTAATCTTCAATTTCTTCATCAGCGACTTGGACGAGGGAGTGAAGTGTACTCTGTCCAAGTTTGTGGATGACACAAAACTGTGGGGAGAAGTGGACACGCCAGAGGGCAGGGAACAGCTGCAAGCAGACATGAACAGGTTGGACACATGGGCAGAAAACAACAGAATGCAATTCAACAAGGAGAAATGCAAAGTGCTGCACCTAGGGAGGAAAAATGTCCAGCATACCTACTGCCTAGGAAATTACCTGCTTGGTGGCATGGAAGCGGAAAGGGATCTTGGAGTCCTTGATGAAGGCCTCCAAGATGAACATGAGTCGTCAGTGTGACAAAGCCATCAGGAAAGCTAATGGCACTTTATCGTGCATCAGCAGATGCATGAAGAACAGAACCAAGGAGGTGATACTTTCCCTCTATCAGGCGCCGGTCAGACCACAGTTGGAATACTGCATGCAATTTTGGGCGCTGCACTTCAAGAGGGATGTGGATAACCTGGAGAGGGTCCAGAGAAGGGCCACTCGTATGGTTAAGGGCTTGCAGACCAAGCCCTATGAGGAGAGACTGGGGCACCTGGACCTCTTCAGCCTCCGCAAGAGAAGGCTGAGAGGCGACCTTGTGGCTGCCTATAAGTTCATCACAGGGGCACAGAAGGGAATTGGTGAGGCTTTACTCACCAAGGCGCCCCCGGGGGTTACAGGAAATAATGGCCACAAGCTAGCAGAGAGCAGATTTAGACTGGACATTAGGAAGAACTTCTTCACAGTTAGAATGGCCAAGGTCTGGAACGGGCTCCCAAGGGAGGTGGTGCTCTCCCCTACCCTGGGGGTCTTCAAGAGGAGGTTGGATATGCCTCTAGCTGGGGCCATCTAAAGCCAGCACTCTTTCCTGCCTATGCAGGGGGTCGGACTCCATGATCTATTGAGGTCCCTTCCGACCCTAACATCTATGAATCTATGAAGTAAGAGAAAATTTTGAAAATAAAATGGGCCATTCTTGTTTTTGGACTTTTCATTTCAGAATCTATTTTATTTTATGGTGTTTTTATTCTTAAATATTTCATGTAAATGTATTATTCCATTATTGCATAATCTGGCAATAGTGTTAATGCTTAATATGCAAGTTCGTATGTCTTCAGCATTCCTCCACATTTCTTCTTCATTTTTCCATTCTCATTTGTTCTATCTAATTCAGAAGATTTTTATCTCTTACAGGTTTGTCTGTTTGTTTAATCTACAAATAATTGCAAGCAGGTTTCCAAATTGCTCCTCAGGTCCCTCTCTCTTTAATTCCATACAAGTTAAACAAGAGCTGTAGGAACATATAATTTCTTGTATATTTATTCTAAGTTTGGTTTACCTAGTAGTTATTTTTTATAATTAACATTTTATGAAAGTTTATATTATATTCCTGGTGTTTGAAATATCCATTTTTGCAGCCATTCCTCCATGTAACTTTCTGTTTGTACCTTAAACCAATCCCCGGATGCTGACCCTGGTAATTCTTTAATCCTATATATATACTAGGCTGCATATACACATTCCAATAATCTGTGAGAATTCTCCCAGGTATGTTCTCCTGGTACAGAAAATTACCTGGAGCCATGTAGAAAGACGTTTGAAAACTGGGGCTTTGAAGAGTGGAGAACTTGCAGTGCTGACACTATGCACACACCTCAGCATGCTCTGTGGGCTCCCTTAGTCTGCCCAGTGACAAATGGCAGCAGTGCATAGGGTAGCCCTGATTGGCTGGCCCAGATTCCCCATGGTCAGCCTGTGTTTCCCTGCAATACATTGTAAGGCTTATGAAGTTGGTGTGTTCTGCTCCCTGCTGGAGCAGCAGAGTCTAGCAAGTGATGCAGTAGGATGGGATGCGGGAGGATTATTTTCTCTTCTGAAAGAAGCCAAGGCATATTTAGACATTTGCTGTCCCAAGAGAAACTCTCCCAAGAGTGATTTAACCCTGGTTGTTCTCAGATTATTTTTCTCCTGGAGCAGCCATTTTTACTCTAGGGGAAAAAAGCCTGAACACTCATGGCTTTTTACTAGGAGAGCAGTGACTCTTCCAGGAGCAACTGAATGTTTGTATAAGTCCCAAGGTTATGTGAGGCTACCCCTGTTAATCCCTATCTTATATTGGACAACAGTGATTGAGAGAGCAGTGAGGAGTACCTCTGACAAGCAGAGGATGCTGTTCTGCTTTGTATGTGTGCTATACAGATGGGCTCAATGCCTCCTGTGTGCCATGGGACACTTTTCCAAGGGCTCCCTAGACTGCAGCAGTGCAAATGAGTTTGGAGAATTTTGATGGAGGCTGGAGAAAAGAGGCTGTAGCTAGTGGGTTTAAAAAGCACTCCAGATGCTTTCAGCACAATGAACATGTTGAAGATTGCAGTCACTTACATTTTATAAAAGGCAGAATGAGCTATGACTTTTTCCTATTCTTTGCTCTAGTTGTAAGTGGGAAGAAGTATTTTGTTTTGTTTTGTTTTTTTTCCCACAACTCCCACATAGGTATCTTGAGTAGTGTTTGTGTGCTGGCAGTAAGAATATAGTTTGTGAGTACTGTATTACTGTCAGAGTATTGTATTATATTCTGCTTGTTTCTGCTTGTGTTGTCCTTCCAAAAACATTCTTGCTTTCTAATTTGTTTTTTTCTTCTTAAGGGTTTTGTTACGCACAATTGACTTTGCTTTGTAATGTTTATTATGTATTTTGAGGTTTCTTCTACTAATAGGGAATTATTTCTTGTCTTTTAACTCCTGATCCCTTCCACTTCCCAGAGAAGATTTCTCCTGTTGCCTTATATAGCAAAAAAAAATGTAAATTTCTTAGCATTAACTGGAGGGACATTTCCTGAACACCATTCTTAACTATAGATCCTAGGTAAAAATCCTTGGTCTCCCATTTTCTACCCTGTTCTTTTCAGATATTTCTGGATATCTTTTCTGGTAGGTCTACACATTACAGCTGAAAAAAGATTCAGCCCTCCCACCAAGATCTTTTTATAATCCACAAGTCCTAGAACAGGGTTGTTCATCATCTAAGCAACTGGGGGCTGCATGCCCTATGGACTGCATCAATGCAGCCCTTGCCTCTTGGAGGCCACAGCCCCTCCTCTCCCCCCTACACGGTTCACAGGTTCATTCTCTGGCACCATGCAGGTGGGTGGGCACACCTTTGCTGCATTGTGCATGTCATCCCAGCTCACCTTCAGCTGCCCAGCTACAGGCTTTCTCTTTGCAATGCATTGCAGGGGTGGTCTGGGTCACCAGATGCCCTGGCATTGTGGGCTGCACTGCATAGCCCTGCCTGGTCCTTCTCACCCCATGGCTGTAGGTCAATCAGCACAAGCTAAAAGAGAGAGGAGGAGCCCCAAGCCCCCACATGCTATTGCAGGAGGAGAGAGAAGAGCAGCAGTAGCTGAGTGGAAGCTCAAGGGCCATATGTTAACCCCTTGTGGGCTGCCAGTTGGACAGGGCTGTACTAGACCATTTCTAGTATTTTCAAACTGGGCATGTCTAAACATGAAATTAGTGCAGCACAATGAACTCTGGCACAGTTTGTGCCAGAGTTTATTGCTCCAGGCACAGCATTTACTTGCATGCCCAGGGCCACAGCGTGTTGAACCTGGTTGGTGCAGCCCCACTGGCAGGGGGCCCATGGAGTCAGCCTGCCATCCCAGAGCTACTCTGCCCTGGCTCAACATGCTGTAGAGGGGCTGGCTGGGGTACGAAGGTGCTACAGTGCAGGGCTAGCCAGCAGTCAGACCCTGCACTATAGTACCCTTCTTCCCCAGCCAGCCCCAGTTGCTGTCCACACATGCATTGTGGTCGAGTAAAGAGCTCATCCATAGGATAGTACTTGTGTCAGGCAGTACTAACCTATAATGGAGTTAATTAGTTTACTCCAGTCTAATAGCTCTGCATGTACAGATGGTGATGCTTTACTGTGGAGCTACTTAGGCAACTCCATAGTAAGTGTCTCATGTAGATGCCCTCAGTGTGTCTTATAGTGTGTAGTCAGGAAAACTCCCCATTAAATTCAATTTTTTTTCAGAAGTGGCACTATGCAAAGCTTGTCCTTAGCTGTGTGTAAAATATGAGTCACTTCTCTTCATCCTGACTGCAAGCAAATCAAGCTGAATTACCTAGCAAATTGTTCAGTGACAAACATCTAGTATGGTAGTTGTTGGTTTCCAAGGAATCACTATTGTTTTCAGGTCAGGCTTCATCAGTGTTGTTATCTGACTCCACTAGTATTGTTTAGTTGATAGGTGTTACTCATCACATCATGTTCCCTCAGGTTGGATCATCTGTCCATGTACTGGCAGGATACCAACTGTGATACTGTGGCCCTAATAACCTCAATTTTAGAAGACAGTTTTGTCACTTTGCTACTCAGTGACAAAAAGTCTGGCTAGATTTATTGTCTAGAAACAAGCCTCGATCCTAACAACCCTGACCAGCCAAGTTCATGGTGTTAATATGGTCATCTGCAGATATGGTATAGGCATGACCATAAATCCTAAACCCAGTACAAAATGATAAGTGTTGCCAGGTTCATTTTTATACATCAATAAAAACAACTTGACATTTATAGTATACACAACCTAGTCCTCACCAATTAATAAAATGTATTTAGGTGTTATCATCATATCTTTCTTCTCATTAATTAGCACACCTTTCCCACCAGATATGGCTACCTGCTTGCCAGGTCACACTGATTTTTGTGTTTGGTGTTTTGTACTAGTCTTATCAATTCACTATCTGTTGGCCTTGAAAACACCTTTAAAACTAATCAGCTAATTAACATTTTTGTCCAAACTGTATAAGGTATACTTAATTTTGTATTCAATGGAGCCTACTTCAATTGAATCATCCTTCTATAGATGTTACCGTCTGGGATAGGTTTCCTGTACTAGTCTACTTCATTTTATTCTTCCTTTTTTCACTTCTTTTTAAGATAGTATTCCATTTCCCATTGTGGTAAATTCTAACATTTCAAAATGTTTTTAGTTTTGAATTGGGGAAAAGTAATGCAAGTTGTGAAAATTTCAGTTTGGAAACATTGAATTGGAGTTAGATAAGGTTTTATTAAAAAAAATGTCAAAATGCTTTATATTATAATTCAGAAGGGTATCACAAGAAATCTGAAGAAAATATTTGATTACAATTCAAACTGTTTAAATTGTTTAATTGAAAATGATTGAAATTAAAATAGACACATTCTACAGAATGTTTTGATTTGAAATAAATATTTTTCAATGGAAAATTGTTCCATTAAAAAAAAATGTTAGCCAGGTCCAACTCCTTAGTTTCTTTTCCTGCCAGCTTAAACAATTCAAGGTTATAGTTCGTATGAAAGCCATTGTGCAAAATAAAAATGGTCTTATATTTTAGATACAGTTTCTGTCAGTATTCTATTCCCAAACTCATTCTCTGGCAAAGAAAGAATATACTTTATTAGGAAGCTCCCTGTGGAGTCCAAGAGAAGTGCTGAGGGTTGAGGTCATCTGATTGTGAATGAGTAAAGACAGGTATGGCTCCTAATTTCTGATTCTTTAGAAAGTGTATTAAAAGGTCATTTGAGAGATGAGACTTTCCATTTGAAAGTATATCTGACCCATTAGGAAAAGAAAGAGTCTAAGCTTTTAAATGAAGTTCTTTTCTATGGTGGCAATGTCCAAGTTAGCTCTTTGCTTTTGAACAAAATTAGAAGCTGAAAATGTTTGCTAAACCTTGCATGGCTATTAGGAGAGAAAAGAGTTCTCAGAGCTTTAGAAGTCTACCTCTCTCAAAGTCCTTTGTTTCAAAGGAAGTTTAATTACAAAGGAAAGCTTGAATTCTTCCTTCAGGGAATAGTATTTTTTTTATAGCCATAATAATCTTTTTAATGTTGTAAACCTCTTACAAATAGGGAATGCTCCTGTTTTTGGTGTATATTTATTGAAATCCATGCTCTCCTACCGAGCTGTTCTGAATGAAGAGTGATATATTCATGAGCCCTGACATCTGTTACAATTTGATATTTACAGTTTTGACTTCCCATAATTCTATTCAAGAGGTATTGGATAAGACAGAAGTGTTCTGTATGCTGATTGAAGATGGATGGAGCATTATGATTTTTTTTTTTCTTTTTGGTGTTTTGTTCCCCTTAGGCAGTTATCTGTTATTCCATAAATTAATCTAGAATAGCGATGCCTTAAATGTTCATCCTTTGCCATCCTATGTCAGCTTTTCTATGACATATTAAAGACTGATTTTACAAAGCACTTTAAATAACAGAACTAACATTTTCAGAATAACTTTGAGAAGGTAATCCACTTTACCATGCCAAATTTCATACAAACATAACTTCAAGATTTGTGTGCAGCCAATATCTCCTTATCTTGCATTCAAGAGCAGGGGTTGGCAACTTAGGGTACACAGGGTGGATATGGCCCATGGAACCAAAACATCTGGCCTGTGTATGTGAAGCTTATGTGGCATTTGTGGAGTGGGGAGAGGAGAGGTTGGCTATGAGCATTCTTTCTGTGCCACTGTGGGGAGAAGCATCAGATGCCTACTTGCCTGCCTCTTATCTAAGATGGTTCCTTCCAGGAAAGGTTGCTGACACAGATTTCAAGGTCTAGCCAGAGAACAACACAGATGCTGGCACTTGGAGCTGAAAAATCTCAGAATCATATCAAAAGTAGCTTTCATTGAGTTAAATTATCTTAAAAGAGCTCAGTTGCAAACTTTACCATCATTTTTTAGTCTAGACAAGACTCGGGTGGAAAGCATGCTATTCTTCCTCCTAACCTAGCTTGAAAAATGGGACAAAAAGATAAATGAATAGAGATAATGTTGAAGTTTTGGACAAGGTTTGCAGTATTTATAAAAAGTGCATATCCTTATTTTTTATGGGAAACAAGTTCACCTTTCTCTTATTTCATGGCTGCACTCTCAAATCTACTTTAATCTCTGAAGTTGAGGTCATGCTGCTCTCTTGACAAAAAGAGAAAATGTAATTAGAACATTGTTGAGATTGATGCAGGAATCCAACTGCTGGCTATATGCCTTGCTCTGCTGTGCACTCTTCTAAAATTATACCTTCATTATGTCTTATGAACGGGCATTGTACCTTTGTGCCAAGCAGTAAGGTCCCTCATACATATATTACATGTTTTTTTATGAGTGTCTTGATTTTTGAGGTTTATTTTGAAGGGCCTGCTGCTTTGTTAGGACCTTGTCCTAGCAAAGTTTGTGTATGTGGATAAAGGGGAGTGCTAACTCCATTAATACACAAAATGAATACTTTTGAATACAAATATCTTCTTGCAGATTCATAGTTTTCTTTGAAACTATGTCCCTGGTGCACTGAAAGCTTGAATTTTCTGTGTATCTATGGAACTGGTAGAACACTGGCAGTCGCCATTCAATCTGCCCACACAAATTGGTTCTCCAAGTCAAGCTTAGAACATCTCTTCTCCCCTACCCTCCCATCCCTGAATATGCTGTTTTACCTTTGCCTGCTTCTACATGATATAAGGTGAAAAACTGTTCAGAATCAAGCAGTACAGCTTAAAAAACTGGGGTCTCCTGCATTCTAGCCCAGTCACATTCATACAGCTCTCCAGAATTTTGGACCATATTTTGATCCCCCAAACAGATTTTGCCTTTGTTTCAAAGCAAATTAGAAATTTCCAATGAAATGTTTTTGAAGCTTGAAAATTGGCAAACAGCATAATTGTCAGCAATGGTACAATACTGGATACTTCCAGGGCTATGAGATGGTAGTTTTGACTCTGTCTTTTTTTTACTTTGCTAAGTCTAATACAAAAAGGTTGACTGTAGTCAAGTATGAAGTTGGCTTTTTGATGTGGGTAATATAACAACCACCACTACAACAACCACCACCTAAGCACTCATTTAGACTGAGGTTTGGATTTAGGAAACTTTTAGTATGTGAAGATGCTAGCCTCATACAGGCATTGCATTTCTACAAGGAGAATTGATCTTCCCCCAGTAGAAATGACAAGCATACAAGTATTCATTTGTTTACTCCTGGGGGAAATATGTCCCTTTTGGGAGAAAACTTTTTGGAGGAAAGAACCAGGGCAATGCTCCCCATCTCTTTCTCAGACTAGGGGCTGCCTGGAGGCTTTGCCCCACTGTTCCCTCCACTTCTGGGTTGGGGGAGGGGAAGGGTTATGGAAACCAACTTTTAAGTGTCATGTGGAAGAGAAGCTCCCTGCTACATAGCACTTGCAGAGCCCTATACCTACAGTCCAGTGTGTGGGGCTGCAGGAACCATCTTTGAAATGCTGCTCTGGGGAGAAGCTTCTTCTCTGCCACATGGGCAGCCCCACTACTTTACCCCATTCTGTGGGAGCAGGTGCTCCCCACTGCTCCCCTTGCCACCCCCAGACTGAGAAACTCAAGTCTGGGAAGCAGCAGGGAGCTTTGTCCAGTTGCTTAAGTCCCCATTGGACAGAGAGGACTAGAGAAGCTCCGACTTTTCCATGGCTTCCCCAGACTGATTCCCAGTATGAGGAAGGTGCAGAGACCAGGGGAGAGTGGGCAGCTACAGGCTGAATGCCTATACTGCTCCATCTCCCAAAATAATTTTTAGCAGTGGAAATTTCTCAAACATTTCCACTGCTAGAAACAAATGTTTGTTCTAGGCCACTAAGTCTTCATCCTTTATGGAGACATCCATAGCTAATGTTGCTAACCAAAAAAAGTAACATTCTAACCACCTGCTCATTTCTGATCTGCATAATAACACATTTGTCCATTGATTTATTGCCTTCCAACACCTAGGAGAAGCCCATCTGGTGAATAAAGACAGTAACAAAGAAGATACATTTCTTTGTCAAATTATATTTTTTTAAGCACTGGATATATAATTTATCCATTGAATATACATAAAGCTGAAGAAAAGAACAATACTTAGATTTATATAGCTCAGAAGGAATGGTCAGAGCTTGAAAGGTATTAAATTAGAATATCATATTGAGTTAGTACAAGCATTTTAAAACTTCAAAGAATTCTTAGATATTTGAAATATATTTTCATATAATTTTTTTATGGAGTTAGCTTTGTTTGCAACCACCCCTCTACCTATATGCTGTATATAATTTATGGGAATTCTGCTTCCAAGAGTAAGGAAAGGGGGTTAAAAAAGTGAAATGTCAGATATCTTTGGTGGTCTTAGTACACAGCGGAAAAACAAACCACAGCCTTCAACTTTAATTAAGTAAAAATCCACTCCCAATTAAAGCATTGTTAATGAAAAACCAGTACGTGACCTTCTTAGCAACAGAGGAATCTTAATTTCACAGTAGAAGAGATCTGTGATTGCAGAAAAGTGCAGTTGGCCTGGCTAAAAGTTTAAGGTGTGTGCTTCTAGCTGACTGCAGCTCTCTATATCATCATCTTTTACAATCTCCTTGATGCCACCAATTTAGGCCGTGTCACACTCTCCATGTGCATTTAAGCAGCCCCACTGGACTCTAAATTACAGCAATGTATTGCAGAGCTGTCTCTGTTTCAGTAATTGTAAGGCTTGGCTTTTGGAGCGAGGGGAAGGGAGGGGGCTGTTTCAGGAATTTGTTATTGTATTGAATTATTTGCAGAAAAGAGAAAAAGAATGAGAAAGAAAGAAATCAATTACCATAGAGGAGCATGGTAAGGGAAAGAACCTTAAGCCTGGATGAAACTTTAACACTTTACAGATGAACATTAAGGATCAAACATCAAAATAATAGAATGGTCCAAATCCCTGTAGAAAAGGAGACATTATTCAGCTGGCAATGTTGTAGCGCATATTTAGTGCAGCAATGTTTGCTTCAGCTTGTGTTTCTGAAGTGAAATGTACCTCTTAAAGGAGCTTAGGGACTTGTTACAAGTTGCACTTTGAGCAGCTCAAATGTTAATTAGTGTTAGTGCTAGCTCAGTTTTGGAGCAGTTACACCCTAAGGCTTAAAACCTTCTCTGACTGTCCCCTACCTACACAGCTGTTACTTGCTGCTAGAAGACTGGCAAGCAGGGGCATGACTAAGAGCAGCAGCTGTGAGTTGCTATTACAGAGCTTGGGAGCCAGAACAGGCTTCTATCCCTGCTCTAGGTGGGGGAATGTGAGAGATGGGTTGTGGAACCAGGCAAGAACATGAAACTGGCAGGTGTAGAGTTAATAGGATAGAGGTGGGTAATGATTTGGGAGGTAGAAGGAAATGAGGGTGGAGGAAGGGTGGTGAAATGAAGGAAGTGAACCACTGAAGGACAAAATAAAAAGAAGTAAAAAAATAAATAAAAGGGAAGTAGATTAAAGAAGTTCTTATGTTTTAATAATTGAGATATGGGATTAGGGTGTGGGGGGTACTGGTTGTGCTCTGTAGGGTGGCTAGGAGCTGGGAGCAGTGAGGGAAGTTGGTTTTTGGGAAGGAACTGCCTTTGCCCTGTATTGGGTTCCCCAGCCCATGGGGACCCAATACAGCTCCCTACCTTGTTGCTTATGCTACCCTCCCAGACCTCTCTCCTGGACCTGTTCAGGCCCCGTGACCTGACTAGCTGGTATGTGCTCTGCAGGTTGTTTGAATGGGGTTGCACCCCAGGGGGATGGAAAGGAACTTGGTTTAGTGCCAGAATCACCCCCTGGACAGTAGAATTCAGGGGGTAGAAAGTTTGTCCACACATAACAGGAGCGTTGGGGAATGAACCATAAATCCTGGGATGCTGGAGGATTGCAACTTGGACATCTTATCTGTAGGGAGTGACCACACATTAATGGAACACAATCTCAGTAACATGGATCAGAGATGAATCTGCCCTAGAGTGGCATCATTTTAAGCCACCTAAAGTATTCTTAAAAGTAGTTTCAGGTGTTAATATGTGCATAATCCAGGGGTTAAAAGCTCCCAGAGCCACCTAAAATATATGTTCAATAAGGCCCTTGGGCTTTATCCAACCCTCCATTTAGTCCATGGGGAAAAACTTTCACAGGCTTTCAAGGCCTTTATGTTGCTTGGATATAAAACGTAGTACCTTTTATCTTAGGCTGTCAGAGCACTCTGCAAATATTAATTAAATGTGCATAAAATGTGCTGTTTTAGCAAGTGTTCTTGACAATAAGCTTGTTCATCAGAACATGCAATGGAAAAAGCAAAAAAGAGGGATGATAAAACAAAATGATTTTCTTCTTTTTGTAATTAGAATAAAGTTCATACATAATTTGCATTAATTGCTTTGCTTCACTAATGAATAGTAAGATGACTGGGGCAGCTATCAGATGAGTCAGAAACTAAAGATTACAACTGAATGAAGAAGAGGTTCATGTGCGAAGGGAATGACTATGATGTAGTTTCCAGAGTAGGAGAAAGGGAATAGCAAGATGAAATGTCAGCTTCCTGAAGCGATCTGAGCATACAAGTAGAAATAAACCCAGATCTTCAACTGTTGTGAATTAAAAATCAGGTCCCAGAAACTAAAATGTTTCTATATTATGATTAATATATATTTGTTATTTAAACTAGTATTAGGAGCCATACTAATGATCCAGTGTCTTCTTGTGCTGCAAACTGTAAAAGCATATAACAAGAAGGTGGCCTTTTCCCTAGACTGCTTTTAGTTTTAGTTTACAACAAAAGACAACATATGGGTAAAACAGATGGTGGAAGACAAGATAACAGTGAGGCAATACTGGTCAGTATACTAGGCCAAGGTCTCACATTCACAGCATAACAACTATTCGTATAACTTTCTGGAATCATTAAAATTAAGAGAATCACAACATAGTAAGAATTGAAAAAAATTGCATTTTAACACTTTCCAATTTCCTTGATCTTGTTCATATTTTCTACCCACACTAGACCTTTGATAAGAGAAGAGGATAGAGTAAAGGAAGAGTATCTACATTAGTATGATGGTAACCAGTGAAATAGTTTGAAGCAATTATATTTTTTCCTAAATAATATTTACTACAGAGCATTCTAAGATTCTAGGATCCTGCAAGTAACTGCTGAAGTGTTAGTTCTGTGATAATGCTAGGAGGTTGTTATTCCCTAATTTCCCTAATATAGACTCAATCTAATCACAACTGCTGATCATGCTGTCTTGGATTGCATACATGCTGTCTGATGATCTGGGAAAAATCTCCTGGGTTCATATTCCTAGTAGAAAAACTTACCCAGAGATGCCTAAACAGACATTTGAATACTTAGCCCCTGAAGAGCAGAGAGTGGATAGGGGCTGCACACATCTGAGTATGCTCTGCAGGCTTCCTTAGTTTGCTTGGTGACAAATAGCAGCAGTGAATAAGGCAGTCCTGACTGACTGACTGACCCAGACTCTTCATGGTCAGCCTGTGTTTCCATGCAACATGATGTGGGGACTGTGTTCTGTTCCCTCCAGGAGAAAAGAGTCTAGCAAACAATGCACTCTCTCTCCCTGGGGGAGGAGAGGAGAATCCTGGAGGACTATGTTCTCTTCTGAAAGAAGCCATGGATTTTATAGACATTCGCTCTCCCAGGATAAACTCTCCTGGGAGTGATTTAACCCTGGTTTTTCCCAGGTTATTTTCCTCCTGGATTGGCCATTTTTACTCTGGGAGAAAAAGCCTTAACATCTATACGCTTGTGATTTCTCCTCAGAGAGCAGTCAGTCTGGCAGAGAGGCAGAACAGCATGGTGCGCCAGGCAAGTGGCTAGGCAGGCACCACTGCTCCGATATATATTTTTTGTAAAAAACCCAACAATCAGTATGTTTACCCAACATGGGCCTTGTGTTTTATAATCATCTTCAGTGTTGGCTGAATTTAATCAACTGCATAGTTGTTTTCCATTACTGAGCACATGAGGCTTTTGGCATCAGTTGAATGATAGACGACATATTTAATGAGGTTTCCTTGTATGTACATATAAAATGAAGGGCTTTTTTTCCCCATGCTGTTTAGGAAAAAAACACCTTGTCTTGTATTCAAGTAAATATGGCATTTAGCTTATCTCAGAGAACACTAAAATGTGACACTTACACAACTTACAAGTACCTACAGGAACACATGATGTCTAATAGCAGGCAGAACATTCTAATTGAGCACACATGTACATACCTAGTTCTAGTGGCTGCAAAAAGAAATAAGATAAATTCAAACTAGAAGCAAAGTGGAGTTTTTTCAGTGAGGATAATTAGCCATTGGATTAACTTGTTTTGGATTGTGGCAGAACCTCCATCACTTGAGGCCTTTGTGTCAAGGATGGTTGTATTTCTAAAAGACCTACTGTAGCACAACCAGAAGACATTAAGCATAATGCAAGGATGAACACATATGGATCTAAAAAGCAAAGGTGAGGTGCAGCTAAAGAATGATGTAAAGGGAAGGAGAGAGAATTAAGTCAATGTAAACATTCAAAAGCTATGCACACTGTCTTTCTTTACCTATATACTCCTACAATCCAGCATGCAGCACACTGTTTATGCATTCATACACTTTCATACACAGCAATTACTCTTATCTCTCTCACGTGCAGCTTTTAATTTAAGATGTAGAATTTTGCACTTGTCCTGAGAAGCTTGAGGAACCTAAATCCAAAAGTCAGTGAACTCTGAATATTTTATCTTCTCTATCACAGTATTTGTAGCTGTTGCTTTCTCCCATTACTTAAATGTATTTTTCCCCTTAAACTGCATGATCAATGTTGCTCATTATTCTGACTTTATTCTGACATTAAGAGAATGAAAATGCAAAGCCTAGACTCACACAGAGAAATAATAACATGTTTGGTTTTAACAAAGCATGAACTTTATTTCAATCAGCCACAATCAATTAAGCATAATTTGCAGGAAGTGCCCTTTAACCTGCATAAAATCCAGAATCAAGCTGGGTATTATCAATTAAATGAGAGACACTGCTTAAGATTTGTTAATAGTGTCTATTTCACAAAGAGGAAATAGTGATGTATGTTGCTAGCACCATGGACGTCTATTATTCTGAAAGGATATAATATTGAGTCTCCATTATTTTTATTAAGTCTTTAAGTAATTAATTTAAATGAAATGTTTAAAATGAACACATTTTATGAGAGTGAAGCCAGGGTTTTGATGTGATGTATCTAATACAATAGCTTTTCAAAACACTTGAAACCTGATATTTGTATTCATGAAGTAGGCCAGCACAAGGCCTATGAACAACTGAAATCCTGTTTATGTTCTGCTTTGAGGATTTAAGTGAAACTTATTGTATGCATTTTATAGGTTTCTTTCTGGCCTTCTGCCTAGGACTGATTTTCTAAGGGCACGGAACACTTTCCTGGGTGGATGACAACTGGATTTCAAATTTTTTAAAGGATTGGATAGTAGGTCAAGTAAAGGGTGATATCCAAGGATCAAAAAGGATTTGTGGAATCCTGGAGATGATCTTAGTGGAGGATCTTGCCTTCTTGCCTTTCCTGGCACTTTGTTAAACATCAGCAATCTTGATGCTATACAGTTAACATATAGTCTGTGTTCTGACTCAGAAAAAGTTACAGTCTTAATGCCAGAAAGTAATGAAACAAGCTAGAGTAACATGGCAATTTTTTGTGTTTGTTACAACATTCTTACTACCAGCTCTGCCCAAATGGACAGCAGAGGCATAGTGAATTCACTGAGTGCCCATGGCAAGAGGGGTATGTGTATGGGGATATCCTGACCATAGGTGATGGGGGTGGGGGGGAGGGTTATTGTGATTGAGGAGATGGGAAGGCTTGCCTTTCCAAAGTACTGCTGCTTCATCAGCAGCAGTAGCAGCAGCAGCTCCGATCCAGACACAACAGCTCCATGGATGGACTCCCTGGAAGCCACCCCTTTTTCCTGCCCCTCAACCTGATACCTATGTATTGGATGCAGGGCCAGTCCTCCTTTGGCAAAGGCTCCCATGGGGATGAGGGAGTACCATTGTGCTCATTTTAGTTGGTCGCCCTACTTCCTCCCCCCCCACCCCGACCTTGGTGCAATACTTGGTGCAATGTAGTGCAATGCGATACTGCACTGCCCAACTCCAAGAGCCAGGCAGGGGCAGTGCAGGGCTACCTTTGCCATCATAAAGATTCCTGGGGAGCTAATTCTGGTGCCCTCTCATAGCACCTGGGGCTGGTGCCCCACCTGCCCATCCCTAGTTATGCGACTGATGAAGAGGCCAGTTAGCTAAGCCCAGTATCTGTGAGTGGATCTTCAGAACTGTTTGAATAAGAAGAGTGAACACGATTGATATATTGTGCTTGGGGAGGACAATTTGTACATAGAGGCAACATGGATGAAGGGACAGAGGAATGTGGAAGAAAGGGTTGGCACAAGAGGCACTTCTAATTTATTAATGTAGGAAAGACTACACACTCAGGGACTGAGATCTGAGATTTAGTCCAGGGTGGAGCTGAGCAGAATTGTGAAAATTATAATAAGAAGCTTGAGGTTGTTACGATGGCTAATGGTGAACCAGAATATGAAGTTAAGGAGAGTAGGGTAGCATGATTTAATTGATGGGCAATGATATTTTTTATAGCAAGTATATTTAGGATGAAGAAAATCCCAACCTACCTTGTCTCTGCACAGCAAGAAACAGCCCCCAATCCCACTACATATGTACTTGTCTCCCTGGAGCTACTCATGATCCAACTGGTAATACAGTTAAAGGAATGTCTGGTAAGTTAAGGTGAATATATCAGAAAAAGGAGTCAGACTAGTGCAATTTTATGAAAGCAATTTTATGGGAGAGGAAAGACTCTTAGAAGGAGTCTGTTCCCTTCTCAGGAACAATTGGTGATTCAAGATAGTTATGGTACTTCTCCTTTCCTGACTTCTATCATGTGCCATATGGATTTTAATTGGGGAGCAGGTAAATATGCTTCAGAAAGACTAGAAGATTTCACATAAATGTGTGGGTACTGATTTCCCCCACTAGAACCTCATATACATTTTTTGTTTGAGACCAAAAAATACAGAAAGAAAAGTTGTGAGCACTAGAAGAAGCAGGTCTCTACTGTACAAAGTTCAAACAAATGTCTTACAAGCCTTTTTAATAAAAACACAATTATAATATAAATCTATTGGATGATAAATGCTCTAGTTGTATAGCATGAAAGACCTTTGATCTAAGTACTAGGACTCAGGCCTAGCTTGAAACAATAAGTGTGTGAGAGCATGGATGGGTGTGCTGAGGGAGAGAGGAGTAAAAAAATTTAATAATTCCATAGACTTATATTTCTCCCATGAAACTGTTAGCTTTTATATTAGTAGTAAATGAAATTGGGCTTATGAGACAGCTGTAGCTTCTACTGAGGTCATCAGCTATTTTAAATTTTCAACAACCACCAAGCTTTAAATCTCATTTCCTTTCACCCTTCAAGTATACTAGACTTTTTGGATTGAACCAATGGTAATTGTATACCTCATCTCAGAAACATTGAACTTTTCTTTAACATAAATTTTACCATGACATTCTTTTCCACTGGTGGGAGAGTGAGACTAGTATTTTATAGGATGCCATAGCTGTCTATGGTGTAGTTCCCTAGTAAGAGAATCAGTGGTCTGGCTTATGTTTTCCAATTTCAAGTTAGCTGAAAAAAGACATATATCTTACAGGCTATGGTGTGTGTGAGTAGGATTTTATATGAGCCTTCTCCTTTTTCCAAAGGCACGTGAGCATTTCCCTCACTCTCCCTCAAGTATTTTACCCGTCAGTTGGAACCTAGCTTCATCTATCCACAATGTGAGATTTATTTTTTCTCACACCTTGGTAACTCCTAAGCGCACACACTTTTCTGTAGGGAGTTAAAGAATAAACCCTCGCACATTGGTTGTTAGTGCACAGGGAATAGCACTATAATTAGAATTGTTTTTCACTATAGCACCTTCTGAATGCACTCAGTCTATACTGTTTCGACAGGTGGCTTGCTTCACTAATCTGTTACCAAATGCTTCTACATCAGAAAGGTACTGAAGAAGTTTGGCAGGCTGATAGACAAGTTGTAAATTCACCTACTGAATAAGAATCATCATTATATGCACAATAAATAATAACAAAAATATGCAGATTAATCTTCTGCTATGTAGATTCCTAAGTGACTTTCAAAAGCAGCTCTCTGCCTGTGGCGCAATGTAGTCAGACCCATTATCCCACCACACAGTCCAATAATGATAGAATACATGCAGTGCAATGTAAACATACAGCCTAAGTCTAGGCAGACATGATTAGGTTGTCATCTTTTCCAACAGCAGCAGTGGTGGAATAAAGAAATTAATAAATATGTGGAAATAATCTTATTCATATGTATTAGATGGCTTGGCATTGTTCAGTGCCTTTCTCCGACATTATTTTTTGGTGGTGTTTAATTTTATCTTGGCCCACTAGCTGAATATTGTGACGTTCGCAGGTAGTTTATTTGTCTCCCACTTTTGAGTGTGCTTTGGAAAAAAAATGTTGTTGAAATGGGCCTTTTCCAAGGGTAGGAAAATTCTGGGATGAATTTTACCCCACTGATGACAGGATGGCTCAAGCCCTACATACTCCCTAAAATGAAGCCAAAGTGTGGTTCCGTCCACCTGTCTAATTAGGTCCTTACAGGGTTTCACTCCTAAGAGTGAACAAGCCTCAAACTTTAGCATAGTCATCCCTCTCTTACCCAACATTCTGCTAAGCTAGAGAAGTGTTTTAAGTTTTATTATCCACAATTTAGAGAGGACTAAAGGGATGTCTGCACTTCATGCCAAAACTACTGCTAAAAGCTAGGCCCACCCACCCATTTCCCCTCTTAATGCTCCATGCCTGGAGATGCAATAAGGAGGTCCCATGATGCTGAGGCTCATGCTGCTGTGGCTCTCTATCTTTGTCTTTGGCAAGAATGAAAATGACAACAGGGAGCTGTTACCAGGAATTATATAGGGACAAGCAACTTACTCCATTTAAGCCACCAGACAGAGATAGTGTGACACAGGAATATACCATCATTGCATTTTCTTTCTTTATGACTCCATGGATTTTTCACACTACATTGTATGTATGAAGCATTTTTGCTCTCATAAGTCAAAGGATCTTGCATTTTTTTCCATCAAATCTTTCTTCAACACTCTCTTCATTTGACTGGTTCCTCATTACCAACCTCCATCCACTGTATTGAAATCTGCAGGTTCCATTTGTCCTGTAAAAGCACACAATGAAAAAAAGTAAAAGTATAAAAAATATAATCAAGACAGATGTGAAACAGTGTGTATATAATCTGCTTCTTGGTATAATACTATTCTCACAAGAATAGACTTTTTTCCTATCGATTGCTGGATTCTCTTCCCTGTCCTGTCCTCTCATGCTATGATGTATAGTCATTGCTTCTTGTGATGCTAGTAGAATTTTTATATCAATAAACTCCTTGTCCTAGGAACCTTACCTACCTAAATATTTAAAGTGACATACTTGACATTGTGTAAATAAATAATGTTATCAAAGCCCTGGGTTTTGATGTTCATAAAATCCTTTTACCTACAGAATCAGAAATGTTAAAACTATCCCACTGTCACTTATCAAAATACTGTAAAGGTGGACATTTCCACAGTCACAAGACATAATTTTATATTCAGCTATTATAAATATTCAGTAAATCTAACTTTAAAAAGGATTCCTGCCCACCCCACCAGTAATCATACTCTTCGGGAAAAAAACAGTTCTATATCTGTCCAAGGAAGAGGAGAGGGATTCCTGAAGTGTATGACTTTACATCCAATACATAACCATAACTAGAAGTACAACACTGTGCCTGGGCTAATTAGCTCTGCTGACAGTTGATTAGCTGAGATATAGTACTAAGGACCTTGTTGCACATTCATTTTAAGAGGCTCCTGGAGCTCATAACTGCTGGATTGTCCACACATTAACACCTGAAACTACTTTTAAGCACACTTGAGATGGCTTAAAGTTATGCCACTCCAAGGCAGGTTTATCTCTGATCTGTGTTACCGAGCTCATGTCCCATTAATGTGTGGCCACTTCCCACAGATGAGCTGCCCAATTTGCAGTCCTCCAGCATCCCAGGATGCAGTGTCTCCTCCCACTCCTTCCTGTTCTGTGTAGACAAACTTTTCAATTCCTGAACTCTACTGCCCAGGGGTTTCTTCTGGCACTAAGCTTACTCCTTCTTTTGTCCCAGGGATGTGATTTTTCTACCCCCAGGGATGCAATTTTCACATCCCCAGGGGTGCTTTCCCATTCAAGAAGTCTGAAGAGTACATGACAGCTAGCCAGGTCATTGGGCATGAGCCAAGAGTCAGGTCTAGGGGAATTTGGAGGGGTGGGAACAAGTAGGCATTGGATTAGGTCCCCATGATCTGGCACTTCCTTCCCAGAGCAGGGGCAATAGCTCCCCCAAAAGTGCCTCCCCTTACATCTCCCACCTTCCAGCTACCCTGGGAAGATCAGCCCCCCCCCCCCCCCCCAAATCCCAAATCCCAGTTTATTAAAACATGAAATGTTCTTGAATTTCCTTCCCCTTTATTTATTTATTTATTTTACTTTATCCTTTAGTGGCTGACTTCCTTCATTTACCTATCTTTCTCCACCCCCATTTCCTATGAATCTTCCATTTTATTACCAACCCCTATCCCATTAACTCTCTGCCTCCCAGCTTCATGTTCTCACCCTCCCCAACCAATTTCTCACATCCCTGCAACTAGATAAGGGATAGACACTTGTCCTGGCTGACCAGCCCTATAGTGACAACCCACAGCTTTAGCTCCTATTCAGGCCCCTGCTTGCCAGCCTTCACATGGCACATCATGGGTGTGCAGGTGGGGGACAGTCAGAAGAGTTTAAGCCTTAAGGTGTGACTACTCCATATTCAAACTGGCACTAAGGGCCTTTTACATGGTGATTTTGGGCAGCACCTGGAGCTCTTAACCCCTGTATTATCTGTACATTGATACCTTAAAGTGGTTTTAACCACTTGCTATGCAGCTCAAAGTTATGCCACTCTATGGCGGGATTATCTCTGGTCTGCACTACTCAGTAGTTCCATTAAGGTGTGGCCACTGCCCACAGATGTACCACCCAAATCGAAGTCCTCAAGTGTCCTAGGATCTCTCACATCCCCACCTATAGAGCAGGGATAGACACCTGTCCTGGCTCACCAGCCCTCTAGTGGCAAGTCACGGTTGTGCAGGTGGAGAACAGTCAGACAAATTTCTAGACTAAGGGCATGACTGCTCCAAACTCCAGGCTAGCACTAACACCAATCAAGGTTTGTGTGGCTCACAGCATAAGGTGTAAGAAACTATCTTCAGGTTGACTATCATGTGGAGCTAAAGTGGTGATATTTCTTTCCATTTGTTTTTTCTTTTTAATATTGAAATGTGAGTGGGACCTTAGTTATGATAGTTATTTAGACTACTCATAGCGTTCCAAGTACTTCCCAAATCCACATAAAGATACTCCTCCTCACCCAATGGGATCACAGACTAAAAATCAAATCCAAATTTTCTCAGAGTTCACAGACATCCCAGAGATGTTTTACAGATGTTTCTCAGAGTCCCCCCAGGGCTCGGTCCTTGGGCCTGCACTGTTCAATTTCTTTATCAGCGATTTGGACAATGGAGTGAAAAGCAACCTGTTCAAATTTGCTGATGATACCAAAATTTGGGGTGAGGTGGACACGTTAGCAGGGAAGGAAAGACTACAGCAAGACCTGGATAGGTTGCAGGGATGGGCTAACAAAAACAGGATGCGTTTCAATACTGACAAGTGCAGGGTGCTGCACTTGGGCAGTAGTAACCAGCAGCACACTTATAAGATGGGAAACTCCCTTCTTGAAAGCACGGAGGCAGAAAGGGATCTTGGAGTCATCATTGACTCCAAGTTGAACATGGGCCGACAATGTGAGGTCATGGTCAGCAGGGCTAGCCGGATGTTATTTTGCATCCACAGGTGCATCTCAAGTAGGGCCAAGGAGGTGATTCTCCCCCTCTATGCGACACTGGTCAGGCTGCAGCTGGAGTACTGTGTCCAGTTCTGGGCGCCCCACTTCAAGAGGGATGTGGACAACATTGAGAGGGTCCAGAGGAGGGCCACCCTCATGATCCGGGGACAGCAGGGCAGACCCTATAATGAGAGGCTACGGGACCTGAACCTGTTCAGCCTTCACAAGAGAAGGCTGAGGGTAGACCTAGTGACCGTCTATAAACTCACTAGGGGGGACCAGAAGGGTTTGGGGGAGACCTTGTTTTCCCTAGTGCCCCCTGGGATAACAAGGGATAACGGCCACAAGTTGTTGGAGAGTAGGTTTAGATTAGACATCCGTAGGAGCTACTTCACAGTCAGGGTGGCTAGGATCTGGAACCAACTTCCAAGGGAAGTGGTGCTGGCTCCTACCCTGGGGCTCTTTAAGAAGCCTACCTGGCTGGGGTCATTGAGCCCAGTTTTCTTCCTGCCCAGGCAGGGGGTCGGACTTGAAGATCTACAAGGTCCCTTCCGACCCTACTTCTATGATTCTATGACTACAGACTTTAAATGGCCCATCATATGGATAATATACAGCTGCAAATGTTTGTTTTTGGATTTTCCCAAAATTGAGATAAATAGTTTTAATGCAGGATTTTCTCTAATTTATGGTGGCATCATATGTTGCAAGGACAACCCTGTCTATAGAGTCCACCAAGCTGTGGAAAAATATGTAGCTGTTGGACTGCTCTAAGCTACATTCTGTTAAGGGAAAGAACTGTTGAAATGTGGTCTGATAGATTGAACCCTCTTAGGTGCATTATAATATGCATTTATTGGGCATTGGGTCTTCCAAATTAAAAAAAAAAAAAAAACACATGAGGAAAAAACAAATAAATTAACATTGCCAAGAAAAGATTCTGTAGCCTGCAGGCTTTATCTATAACATTCAACAGTTTACCCAGCAGAGGGGAGGAAACAGACCATTTTAAAACAAGGAAATCATCAGTTTGGCGAGCAGAAAGGAAGAAGATCCAAGATTCTTCCGTGAAACAGCTAGACTTTGATAGTGTTTTGGAGAAGGAAAATGTTTATTTTGATACGCTTACTGCCAAGTAGCTATTTAGTGTAATACATATTCTGAAAAAATGTGCTAGGATAAAATCTTTCAATCTTAGCCTACTCTTCATGTTCATGAGAAATTGGAGTTAATGTTATTTCTGACCCAGACACAACAGAAAACTTAGGATCATAGGGAATTAGGGCTCAAAGGGACTTTGGAGGTCATCTAGCTCAGCCCCTTGCACAAGGCAAGATCATCCCTGACTAAACATCCCAGCCAAGTGTCCTTCCAATCTTCTCTTGAAAATTGCTAGGGTTGGAGATTTCATAATTTCTCTAGGTAATCTGATCCAATCATTTACCACTCTCTAAGTCAGAAAGTTCTTTGTAATTCCCAACCTAAATTTCCTATGCTGAAGCTTGAGGCCATTGCTCCCAGTCCTGTTCCCAGTAGCCACAGACGAAAACCTATCTCCATCATCTCTATATTCCCCTTTTAGGTACCATATTTACCTGAATCCAAGGTGACTTTGAATTTAAAATGACCACCATTAATTAGATTTAAGCCTTATATTTTTATGAATGCAAAATTATAAAATTTGTTATAATTTTCCAGGTATAGAATATACTTATTGGAGAGTCATAATACATTTCTCTTCCCATTGATTTGCATTTGAAATTCATGTTAATGCAACCCAATATAATGTTGACCTTTTTTGCTACAAGAGCACGCTGAGTATTAAGGGTGTGCAAAACAGGCCCTATTTGATTCGGATTTGGATTTGGCCTGAATCAGGGATAGTGATTCTGTTAGTTGATTCAGATCACTGTCCTTAATTCAATTCAGCCAAATCCAAATCCGAATATTCGATGCTGATTAGGAGAATCAGTGATTCAGACATAGACACAGGTTTAAATGTTTTTTTTTCTATATACCTTGAGGTACCAGGCACAGCTCATGAACGCTGTGATGCTGGGACAGATGGAGAGTCCTACAGGAGTGCAGGAGGTCCCCCCCTGCCCCCCCCCCGCATGCTCAGTGGTGAACCTGGAAGTGGACTGGAAGTACTTCTGGTACACTTCTGGATCCAGCGGGGAGCACACTGGGAGCCCCCCTACATCACTCTGGCTTGGCAATTCTCCATGGGGGGACCCCGGATGCCCCCCCAGACACAGGAGGCACTGGTTGTTGAGCCAGGTGGGTGCAGGGGGGCCCCCCCACGCACTGCTCGGCAGACCTGGAAGTGGACCAGAAGTGCTTCTGGTCCACTTCTGGGTCTGCTGCCAAACATGCTGGGGAGCTCCCTGTGCTCCTTTGGGATGCTCCATCTGCCCCAGCATTGCAGCATTCACAAGCCACCTGGTACCTTGTGGTACATAGAGAAAACATTTAAAACTGTGCCTGTGTCCAAATCACCGAATCTTTCTGAATCTCTCTGAATCGATTTGGAGGGTTCCGTTTTGATTCAAAGAGATTAAAGGGTGTTATGATTTGATATGGAGTCAGAGATTTGGCCACTGAATTGGGCTGAATGTCCGCCAAATTGAATCAGTGACTGAAGCTTTGCACAGCCCTACTGGGTATGTCTACACAAGATGCTGCTGCACAGTCATTACTGCACATTTATTCAGTACTTGTATTAGTAACTGGAGTTGCAACACAGTAGCACTGGCTAATGTCTTTTAAGTGGGGCCACAGTGCAATAACCGAATAATACTGTGAAGTAGCATATTAACACTGTTCATGCTGTGACGCACTACTGTGCAGTATTATTCAGCTACTGCGCAGTCAGCATCCCATGTAGATGTGCCCACTGTTGTTTTATATGCAACTTATGGTCTACTGTAATCCCCAGGGCCTTCTTTGCAGTACTACAGCCTAGCCAGTCTATATTTATGCATGAAGTGATTCCATCCCAAATGCAGGACCTTGCATTTCTCCTTGTTGAACTTTATCTGATTGATTTCAAACCATTTCTCCAGTTGATCTAGGTCATTCTGGATCCTAGCCCTGCCCTTCAGAGTGTCTGCCACTCTAATAAACAATAATGGCCCCTGGCTAGACCCCCGGGGAACCCTACTTGATATCTGCTCCCAATTAGATATTGAGCCATTGATGAGTACTCAGGGAGCATAATGGGCATTTATACACATACCTTTTCATCCTGCAATACACTAGAAATTTGGTGGGTCAGAGAAGACTTGATTAATAGAGTTTGCTCTACACACAAGCTGATGTGCATTGGTCTGCTTTGTGTGCAGTTGTATAACCTGCAAAATGCACATCAGCACACAAAAAATGGGAGTGGTGTGCTTTTGAACTAAAACACCACTGATGTGTTTTAGATCAAAAGCATACCACCACCATTTTCTCAGCACTGACACACATTTTGATGTTTATAAAATGATATGTGCCACAGCAACGGGTGCTATTAAAGCACCCAGCACTGCAGCACAAGCATGTGTACTAATGCCCAATGATCCAACCAGGTATTTACTTTAATCTAGTCTGTATTTCTTGAGATTGCTCATGAGAGACAGTATTTCAAAAGCCTTGGTAAAGTCAAGGTATATCGCATCCATTTGCTTTCCCTTCATCCACAGAGCCTATCTTTTTATCATAAAAAGAGGTCAGGTTACTCAGGCATGACTTACTTAAGGTGAATCCGTACTGCCTGTTCCTTATCACTTTGTTCTCCTCAAGGTGATTCACAGTGGATTCCTTGTGAATCTGATCCACAATCTTTCCACATAGAGAGGTCAGACTGACTGGTTTGCAATTCTCTGGAGCCTTGTTGTTCCCTTTATTAAAGATTTCATAGACATTAGGGCTGGAAGGGACCTCGGAAGATCATCGAGTCCAGCCCCCCGCCCAAAGGGCAGGATGTCAGCTGGGGTCACAGGATCCCAGCAAGATAAGCATCCAGTTTCATCTTGAAGGTGTTCAATGAAGGCGCTTGAACAACCTCCAGCGGCAGGCTGTTCCAGACCTTGGGGGCTCGGACAGTAAAGAAATTCTTCCTTATGTCCAGCCTGAAACGATCTTGTAGTAGTTTGTGACCATTCGTCCTCGTCATCCCTTGGGGCGCTCTGGTGAACAAACGTTCCCCCAGATACTGGTGATCACCCCTGATAAACTTGTAGGTGGCATCAGATCACCCCTGAGCCTGCGCTTTTCCAGGCTAAAGAGCCCCAGGGCTCTCAGCCTGTCATCGTAGGGTCTGCTTCCCTGACCCCTGATCATGCGCGTGGCTCTTCTCTGGACTCTCTCAAGCTTCTCCACATCCTTTTTGAATTGTGGAGCCCAAAACTGGACGCAGTACTCCAGCTGCGGCCTCACTAAGGCCGAGTACAGGGGGAGAATGACGTCCCGGGATTTGCTTGAGAAGCATCTATGGATGCAAGCCAGCGTTTTGGTTGCTTTACTAGCCGCAGCATCGCATTGCAGGCTCATGTTCATCTTGTGGTCAATGATGACCCCCAAGTCTCTTTCTTCCATAGCACTGCCGAGCCTATAAGGATGCTGCGGGTTTTTCTTCCCAAGGTGGAGAACCTTGCATTTATCGGCATTGAACACCATCAGATTTTCATCCGCCCACTTGCTGAGCCTGTCCAGGTCAGCCTGGATCACCCGCCTGTCTTCTGGCGTGGATGCTTTGCCCCAAAGTTTGGTGTCATCGGCGAACTTGGCCAGTCCGCTTCTGACTCCAGTGTCCACATCGTTAATGAAGATGTTGAACAGTATGGGTCCAAGGACAGAGCCCTGGGGGACCCCACTGGTCACAGGACACCACGATGAGTGACTTCCATCAATTACGACCCTCTGGGTCCGACCCCGGAGCCAATTTTCCAGCCAGTGGATCGTGGGGGACCCAAGGCGACAATTGGCCAGTTTCTCCAAGAGACGATCATGGGACACCAGATCGAAGGCTTTTTTGAAGTCAAGATATGACATCAATCTCATCTCCCTTGTCCAGGTGATAGGTCACCTGGTCGTAGAAGGAAATGAGATTGGTCAAGCAAGACCTACCCGCAACAAACCCGTGCTGGCTATCCCTTAAGATGTTGGCGTCGGCCAGTCCATTAAGGATGGCCTCCTTAATAAACTTTTCTAAGATCTTCCCCGGGATAGAAGTCAGGCTGATGGGCCTATAGTTAGCCGGATCCACTTTCCTCCCTTTCTTGAAGATAGGCACCACGTTGGCCTTCTTCCAGTCTTCGGGCACTACACCAGAGTGCCAAGAGTTTTCAAAGATCCGCGCTAGAGGCTGGGCTATGATGCTCGCCAGCTCCTTGAGTACCCTGGGGTGAAGATTGTCAGGGCCGGCTGACTTGAAGGTATCCAGCTTCTCAAGATGTTCCTTCACAAAGTCAGCATTAATGGAGGGCAGGGGATCACCCTCACCCAGACTTCCCGGCCCTGTAGCAGGCACGGGCGTCCCATGGGGCTGATGAAAGACCGACGCAAAGTACCTATTTAATAGGTTGGCTTTTTCTTGGGCTTCAGTAGTCAGTTGCCCCATCTGGTTCAGCAGGGGTCCAACGTTGCCCCTGCTTTTCCTCCGGCTCCCCACATATCTGAAAAAGGACTTTTTATTGTCCTTGATGCTCAAAGCTAGCTGGAGTTCAGTTGCAGCCTTGGCTTTCCTGGTCTGCTCCCTACAGGACCGGACCAGTGCAGAATAATCCTCCTTGGAGGTGACTCCCATCCTCCATCCTTTGTAGGCCTTTCTTTTTAGCCTCAGGAGGTCTGCTAGGTCCCTGGAGAGCCAGGGGGGCTGCTGTGCCCTCTTGCTGCCTTTCCTCCGAGATGGAATAGACTTAGTTTGTGCATTGAGGATCGCTCCCTTGAGGAGCAACCACTCTTCTTAAACTCCCCTCTCCCTGCGGTCACAGTCCCTTAGGGCCTCACTGACAAGCCTCCTGAGCTTGTCAAAGTCGGCTTTCCTGAAGTCAAGGACTTGCGTGTTGCTGACCGACTTGCCAGCTTTTCGGCAGATGGTGAAGGTGATCAGCTCGTGGTCGCTGTCACCCAGCTTCCCATCGATCACTAGGTCGCCGACTAGGTCCTCCCCAGTAGCTAGCACCAGGTCGAGCAGCGTTTTGCCTCTCGTTGGCCCATAGACTTCTTGAGTCAGGTAGAGGTCATCCACGCACGAGAGGAAGCTCTGCGACCGCTCAGATTTTGCTGAGCGATCCTCCCACGAGATGTCTGGGTAATTGAAGTCACCCATGACAACCATGGTCCTGGAGCAAGCTGCCTCAGCCAGTTCCTGGGCAAACTCCTGGTCTAGCTCAGGACTTTGGGTGGGAGGTCTGTAATAGACTCCCACCATTGTGTCCCCTGTGCCGTGTTCCCCACAGATTTTAACCCAGAGGGTCTCCAGCCGTCCACCCTGGTCACCAATATTGGCTTGCAGGGACGCATAGCTTTCCTTAACATAGAGAGCTACACCCCCGCCCCTTTTCTCTACACGATCCCTCCTGTACAGGGTATAGCCATCTATCCCCGTGGTCCAGTCATGGGTGGAGTCCCACCAGGTCTCCGTGATCCCTATGACATCGTAATTGTTTGCACTGAGCAGGAGGATGAGCTCCTCCTGCTTATTCCCCAAGCTCCTGGCATTTGTGTACAGGCAGGCAAGCGCCCCCTGGGGGGCTCCTTCCTTGCCCACAGATTTTACCAGGGCTGGGGCAGGCTCCCTTGAGTGCCATGATCCGCTGGCTTTGCAAGATTTGCTCAGCGGGCCAGCAGTGGCGGTCGTGCCCCCGTCCCCCAGCGGGCTTAGTTTAAAGCCCGGTGGAGCAGGTCAGCCAGTCTGGCTGAGAAGAGCCTCCTCCCTAGGGGAGAGAGGTGGAGACCATCTCTTCCCAGCAGCTCGCTGCCTCTCTAGCCAAAGAGCGGGCTGTGGTCATGAAAGCCAAAGCCTTCCTGACGACACCAGCGCCGCAGTCTTTGGTTGACCACATAGATCCTCCTGTCCCTTCTCAGCCCATAGCCTGAGACTGGGAGGATCGATGAGAACACCACCTGTGCCCCCAGACCCTTAAGCCCCGCTCCCAAATCCCTGTAGCGCCTCATGACCTGGCTGGGAGTGCTCCGAGCCGTGTCATTGGTGCCCACATGAATAAGGAGCATGGGATAGCGGTCTGTGGGTTTGAGGAGCTTGGGGATCCTCTCCGCAAAGTCCCGGATGCGGGCCCCTGGGAAGCAGCAGACTTGCCGGGCTAAGGGGTCAGGGTGGCAGATTGGCCCCTCCGTCCCCCTCAGGAGGGAGTCTCCCACAACAAACACCTTACGTTTTGTCTTGGGGAGAGCAGGGGCGGGAGTTGCAGTTGGGCCCATGTTGCCTGTGGGGGCCGGCAACTCAGCAGGCTCTGCTGGGGCAGCAAGAGGTGCGTACCTGTTGCTCAGTTGTGGCGGGGGTGGGGCCTTGGTGTGGCGGGCCTTAGGGCCCTTGACCACCTTGGTCCATGCCCCTGGCTGGACACAGCAGGAGGTCCCAGAGTCCTCCTCTGGCCTGGAGGGAGACTGCGATCTACCCTCTGCGTCCCGGGGGAGAAGGGCCTGGCAGTAGGAGTCTATCTCCTGCTCGCAGTCCCTGATGGCACGCAGTCTGTGGACTGTGGCCTGGAGCTCCTCCAGCTGGCGCGCCAGAGACCCCAAAAGGGAGCAGACCCTGCAAGGGGAGGTCGCCATGCTCCCAGGCCCCAGAGCCTGAAAAAGGGACAGGCAGCCCCCGCAGCCGAGAGCCAGGGGCTCCGTCTGCGTGGAGCCCAGAACCAGGGGCTCCGTCTGGGTGGCCGTCTCTGAGGTGCCAGAGGGGGGGGGCCGCGGAGCCCGAGGGGACACTCGGGGTGCGGCGCGTGCCCATCCGTGTCATGCCTCTGGTAGGCTGGCTACTACTGGGACTGTCTACCCTGGGGGGTGCGCAGGCAGGGTCCAGCGCCCTCCCGCACGCCCTCCCACGCAAACTCCGCGCTAACTCACGTGCTGGCAGAGAAGCGCGCCTGTTTGTGCAGCCTGTTCGCGCGGCTCCGGTCGCGTGGCTCCCTGGGGGGCTGGGCGAAGTAGGGGCCTGGGCGGGGCTTGACCCGGCCCGGCTCCACTCAGCTGCCGCCTCCCACACACACACTAAGGAGTTAGCCCCTTCTCTCCACGGGCCCCGCTTACCCCGGCTGCGCTGGGGGTCAGCGGGGGGCTCCGCGGCTGCTGGAGGGTTTCTGGGGGGCTTCAGGGGAGCGGGGGCGCAGCGAGCTTTCACCCGCGCGTCTCTCGCCACTCCCGCGTCTAACTGGGCTTTTTCCCGGTTGGCGGGCCCTTTTAAACTGCACGCATGTGCAGTGGGCCTGCCGTCGAGGAAGCTGCTCTTAAGGCAAATACGGGGGCCCTGCCCGGGATTTGGGGGACCCTGCCTTACTGGAGGGGGGCTGGTGAGTATCCCCCTTCTCTCTCTCTCTCTCTCTCTCTCTCTCTCTCTCTCTCTCTCTCTCCCTGGGGGGCTGGGCCAAGTAGGGGCCTGGGCGGGGCTTGACCCGGCCCGGCTCCACTCAGCTGCCGCCTCCCACACACACACTAAGGGGTTAGCCCCTTCTCTCCACAGGCCCCGCTTACCCCGGCTGCGCTGGGGGTCAGCGGGGGGCTCCACGGCTGCTGGAGGGTTTCTGGGGGGCTTCAGGGGAGCGGGGGAGCAGCAAGCTTTCACCCGCGCGTCTCTCGCCGCTCCCGCGTCTAACTAAAGATGGGCACTATATTTTCCCTTTTTCAGTTAGCTAGGACCACATCCAACCTCCACAAGTTGTCAAAGAGGATAGTCAGTGGTCCTTCAATTACCTCAGTCAATTTAGGATCCTTGTCAGATCTCAGAAGATTTTAATTGTATATGGGATTTTCTGTGATTTCTTCTACCTTGTGTCCAAACCTGATGAACCTGATGATCATTGTGACTGTGAATTTTTTTCTAAATAAATACATACCTGAACACCTCACCTTGCAAATCCTATCCCAGATTTTTAACTAAATTCAATAGGTAGATGCAAAACATTACATATAGGCCTTGTTACATGGCTATTAGGTAGCTTCTGGAGCTCTTAAACCCAGGATTGTCCACACATTAACACCTGAAACTAGCTTTAAGCACATTTTAGGCATATTAAAGTTATTCCACTACAGGGCAGGTTTATCTCAGACCCTGGCACAGATCTTTGGAAACTCCTGGTGCTCTGGTGAAGTGCCAAAAGATTGGAAGAAGACCAATGCATTGCCTATCTCCAAAAAAGGGAGGAAAGTAGATCCGGCAAACTACAGGCTGAACAGCCTGACCTCTGTCCTGGGGAAGGCCTTGGAAAAAATTATCAAAGAGCCCATCCTTAACAGACTAGCTGACGGAAATATCCTGAGGGATACCCAGCATGGGTTTGTTGCGGGTAGGTCTTGCTTGACCAATCTCATTTCCTTTTATCACCTGGACAAGGGGGAAGAGATTGATGTCCTATACCTTGACTTTAAAAAAGCCTTTGATCTGGTATCCCATGATCACCTCTTGGCAAAACTGACTAACTGTGGCCTTGACCATACCACAATCTGCTTGCTGGGGAATTGGCTCTGCGGTAGGACCCAGAGGGTGGTGGTTGATGGAAATCAGTCATCATGGTACCCTGTGACCAGCAGGGTCCCTCAAGGCTCTGTCCTAGGACCTATACTTTTCAATATCTTCATCAATGATGTAGACATTGATGTCAAAAGTGGACTGGCCAAGTTCACCAATGACACCGAACTCTGGGGTAAAGCATCCACACTTGAGGACAAGAGGGTGATCCAGGCAGATTTTGACAGGCTCATGAATTGGGTGGATGAGAACCTGATGGTGTTTAACACTGAAAAATGCAAGGTTCTCCACCTTGGGAGGAAAAACCTGCAGCATGCTTATAGGCTTGGCAGTGTTATGCTGGTTAGCACTACAGATGGAAGAGACTTAGGGGTCATGATTGATCACAAGATGAACATGAGCCTTCAATGTGATGCTGCGGCTAGTAAAGTGAGCAAAACACTGGCTTGCACCCATAGATGCTTCTCAAGCAAATCCCAGGACATCATTCTTCCATTGTACTTGGCCTTGGTGAGGCTGCAGCTGGAGTAGTGCATCCAATTATGGGCTCCAGAATTTTTAAAGGGTGTGGAGAAGCTTGAGAGAGTGCAGAGGAGAGCAACGTGCATGATCAGAGGTCAGGAAAACAGAACTTATTGTGAGAGGCTGAGAGCCATGGGACTCTTCAGCCTGGAAAAGCTCAGGCTTAGGGGCGATCTGGTGGCCACCTATAAGTTTATCAGGGGTGCTCATCGGGATCTGGGGGAATGTCTGTTCACCAGAGTGCCCCAAGGGATGACAAGATTGAACGGTCACAAACTCTGCCGTGACTGATTCAGGAAGACATAAGGAAGAACTTCTTTACTGTCCGAGCTCCCAAGGTTTGGAATAGACTGCCACTGGAGGTGGTTCAAGCACGCACTTTGAATGTCTTCAAGGCACAATTGAATGTTTATCTTTCTGGGATCCTATGATCCTTTCTGACTTCCTGCCTCTGGAGCAGGTGGCTGGACTTGATGATCCTTTGGGGTCCCTTCCTGAATGTCTATGAAATCTATCTAGCTCATGTTCCATAAATGTGTGGCCACTCCCTACAGATGATCTGCCCAAATTGCATTCCTTCAGCATCCTAGGATGCTGAAGGAATGCAATTTGGGAATGTCTCTTACCCAACTCTCCTGTTTGTGTGATCATACTTTCCCCCCTGCTGAACTTGACTGCTCAGGGGGCAGTTCTGGCATCAAGCCAACTCTCCCATCTTCCCCCAGAGATGTGACCTTCCCATTCTACAGGGGTGCAACCCTGTGCAAACAGCCTGGAAAGCAAGTCAGATGGCCAGGTTGCAGTGCATAGATAGGTCCAGAAGTTGGGTCTAGGGGGGTTGCATGGGTAATCAAGGTAGGGTGCCATGAGCTAGGGTTTACTTCCTGGGGTGGGGGCAGTACCTCCCCCCAAAATACCTTCCCTCCAACTAGCCCCCATGGGAAGCAAGCCCAAGACCCTCCACACCCCAAACCCAAATCCCAATTGATTAACACATGAGACCTTCTTTATTTTACTTCCTCTTTATTTCTTTTTAATTTTTTTACTTATTTTTATTTTTATTTTATCCTTCAGTTGCTGATTTCTTTCATTTAACCACCCTTGCCTCACCCCTGTTTCATTTTTCTAGACATATTTTTTGGAATTGGATACAGCCAGTTGGAAATTTTTCAACTACATATTATTTTGCTGAAAAGTCCGTTTCTGTTCACACTAAATAGCTTGTAAAAGAGGATTGCTTTAAATGAATCCCCTGATGACAAAAATTGGAAGAAATAACTTTGAAAATTTCTTAAACATCTTGTTCTGAGATTTTCAAACCTGAAAGTTTTTTTTTTTCTTAAATAGCTTTTCATTTAAAAGTTTTAGTAAATTTAATTGGGGGAAGGAGAGGCGAGGGGAAAAAATTGAATATATATGTTTTGATGGACTGAATCTGATTTTTTTGGTTTGTTGTTTCATACATTTTTTTCAGTATTTACTTCTGATTCTGATTTTTTTTAATATACTGAAAATTACATGGAATGGGAAAACCATTTTGATCATAACTCTAACAGAGACAAAAATCCCCTGCTTCATAAATTAGTCCACTCACATGCCAGCAGAGATTATGGTTTGTCAGTAAGAAAAATGGAAATGTTTAATAGACTATTTTTATCATTTTCTCTGGGCAAAATAGAAATTATAGCAGTATTGTGTAGTGATGCTTCTGAGCTCAATTACTTTTATTAGGCCTGTGCAAGTAGGCAGGTATTCAATCCGGCTTTGGATCCGGCCACTTTGGGTGTCAATGATCCAATCTGGAGCTCCGGATCAGTTTGCCACTTCAATCTGGTGGAAGTGGCTCCAAAGCTTCGTAGCCACCTCGGAGATCCAGCCATAGGGTATAGTGGGGGATCAGTGATGTAGCAGGCTTGCCTTTTGGAGCTTGGGTTGAGTCCCAGGCGTGAAATCTTTCTGTTTTGATTGTTGGAGCTCATCCCCGAATCAGGAGGCAGCAAGAAGAGTTCATTCATGCCCCTTTCCTGAGGGGAGGGGTAGAGGGGCTCCTCCCCCCGTCCACGTGGACCTAATTGAAGACTGCAACACTCAGGTCTAAAAGACTTCAGGGTCGGAGCCCTGGAGCATATAAAAGGAGTTGTTTGCCTAGTATGAGGGGAGCACATCCAGGAGTGAGAAGAGAGAAGAGTGGGGTTTAGAAGAGCTGAGGAGAGCTGCTCAGCAGGGCAAAGAAGTAGCCCAGAAGTGCCCCTGAAGACTTCCATCAGCGGGGAATGGTGGACAGCTCCAGCAGCTAGGCTTTCGGTGTGCAGCACGGCCCACGGCGTCCAGACCCTGGGAGCTGCGTAAGGCGGGTCAGGTCTGCAACCTCTGGTGTGCAGCTAGAGACACGGTGCACAGGACAGTGGATGGAGTAGGACCTTTGGAGCGCTTGGGCAGCTCAGGTGCTCAACCCCCAGAATGAGGTTGGGAGCTCGGTGCAGGAAGCGCTGCATGGAGAGTCCAGGAGCAGACCAAGCCTGGTGCTACACAAGGCAGCCCAGGCCTCTGACCCACAGCAAAAGGTTGAGTCTAGAGAACCAGAAGGTGATCGGGCTACTGAGCCAGCAGACAGGGCCAAGCCAGAGGCCCCAGAAGCCCTGCATTGTGGAGCCCTGTTCCAGAGGACAGCACCCCCCCCCCCCCAAGCCTACTGCAGGTGAGAGAGCAGGCTGGCACAGAGCACAAGGACCACCCTCCAGGCCTTGGAGCCATGAGTTGCAAGGATTCCCACAGGGGAGGGGAGACCCCCCCTCCCCCCCATTTAGTTAAGGGCTCCTGAAAGGGGAGGTTCCACTGAGAGAGCCCCCCTAAAGTTACCAGCTTCTTTGTAGGGCTTGGGAAAAGCCCAAGGGCATTGGGGTTTCCCCTCCGGATTGAGTTTATCTTTAGGGTTTATCTGTTTCAGATCTGATGCTTACTTGTGACTTGTGTATCTGGAGCACTGGTATAAGGTTTTCTGTCATTTACCCAGAAGGTATTGTTTATGTTACTGGTTTAGATATCTTATATATATGCACAGTAAATATGCACATCTTCCTTTCCCTTGTGATAAGTTAATGTAAATAAATGTGTATATAGTTAAATCCCCTGACTGTCCTGGCCTGGTTCTATAGGGATGGAGGGAAACTGAGCAGTCTGCAGTTCCCCCCACAGCACACCTGCCAGCTAACAATCCCCTTCAATTGGAGAAGGAGAGTATATACCCAAGTTAACTGGGGTACAATGAAATATCTATAACTTAGATGTTTTGTCTCTGACTTGGGTGAAACTTGCAGAGATGGTAGCCTCCGCTGATAGCATGAAGTCTACCAAGCTTCAAGAAGATTGGTGCAGAGGTTTGGGGGGAACTGCACCCCAAATTCTTGAAAGCAAAACTCATGTCACATGTATGTGTTACACCACAAGGGGGTGAAAACTCCAGAGCTGGTTGCTCCTTCTGAGGCCCTGAAGCCTGCCAAGTTTCAAGAAGATATGTTCAGGGGTTTGGGGGGAACTGTACCTCAAACTGCTGACAGGCAAAACTCATGACTTAGATGACCCTGTGTGTGTCATGGTGCAGTTGGCTGAAAACTGCTGAGGTGGTGGCCCCTGCTGAGGCCACGAAGCCTTCCAGCTATGTGTGTGTCTTGCTGGGAGAGTCTGCCTTCTGGGGCCCTGTGCATCTGACTGCTAGCTGACAAAACTCATGATGTGGGTGGGTGACACTGTGTGTATGTTAAGGTGCACCCTTCTTGGCGCTGGGGCCTCTGCACAACATGGCAGTGTGCCCCAGTGAGGTCTCCTCCTCCCCCACAGCCTCATGCCCAGTCTACCACTTTGTGACAACAGGTAAAATAACTTAGCTGGCTCAACAGCAGTAGCAGCAGCAGCAGCTGCAGCAGCATCAAAGGTACCCAAACAGAACTGTCACAGAGCCTTTCTTTTTATAAAGAAATTGATAATAAGAAGTAAAGACATGTTGTGTTGGACATATGATGTTACTCATGGTGTGTGATGGCTTATCTTGTGTTTTTATGTCTATATGTGTATTATGGAAAAAAAAATAGGAGTACTTAAAAAAAATATATCTTTGGAAGCTTTACGGTTGGAAACCGCTATGTCAGGCTGAGGAAGTACCTGCAGTAGTTCCTGGATGGAAGGAATAGTAAAGAAGCCAGAGGCTGCCCTGGCCTGCAATGCAGGCAAGAAAGCCAGTCAGTGAAAATGGAAATAGAGTTGCCAGGGGATGAGGAACAGGCTGGGGTGAGAGGTGGGGGGGGGGAGGGGGACGTAGCAGCACAGGTAAAAATGCAGAGCTGCCTGGGGTGTCAGATGTCCGGCAGGTCGCAGTAAGCCAGAATTCCAGTGTGTGTATTCAGTCCATGAGTTTCTGTACCTACTACGTACAAGGCTGATGAAGTGCAATTCATGGGCCCAGCTCTGAAATGTGGTTTGTACATTCAAACAAGCACCTAACCTCATCACCAGAACTGAGCCAACTTCCTACAGCTCAAAACACAAAACCTGCCAACTATCTCCAGTACCCCCACAAACTGCACACCAGAATCTATCAAAGACAACAAAACCCAACCACCTGTGGGGGCACATTTCTCATGAAAAAAGCACTCTGCCTTCAATCTCTCAGGCCTGATCCTGAGAGGGAACAAATTACAATGCAAACCACTTCTCAGAGCTGGGCCTATGAACTGCATAGGGAAAACACAGCTTTCTTTTTTCAAAGTTTGCACAAAAAAGCAAATATAAATTGGAAGAAATTAATTGAATAGTAATAAGAGATGCTAAGCTAAGATAAAATAAGCTAAATCCTACCCAATCCTTTCTAACAACAAAAAGGAACAGGCAAGTTCAACTGCTGTGTAAAGCAACCAAGCTGAGATGCCTGAGTCTGAGGGTACCTTTCTCAGGAAGTTCCTGAGAGGGAACAAACTAGCAAAAGGCACAGCATGCCTCCAAACAGAGGCTTTTATGCTGTTTCTAGGTCCCTCCCCCCAGACACTGTCATTGGAAAGGGAGTCAGAGAGAAATCCTTCTCACTGGCCACCTACACATGTCAGTCTTCCCCCCCACTCCCCTTCCCCCCACCCGCTTTCCCTCCCTCCCCTGTTCCCCATCCCTCTTCCAACTTTCACTTTCAGCATCGGAAGCTTTTCCAAATTGCTTCAGAAGTTCCAAATCTCTTCAGACTGCTTGAATGAGCCAGTGCTTTGCTCCAGGCATGCTGCTTTGGACGCCAAAGAGTCCAAAGCGGCCCCAGATCCGAAGCACGATCTGAAGCCTTGCACAGCTCTAATTTTTATGACATTGCTAGATACAATCCTGTTAAAATGCCTTTTACTACTGTTTGAAGAGTTGGCAAAAGAGAAAAGATCACTGTTTTGTGATAGCTTCTAGTAGACTGTTACAAATGGGAATGTTCTCTTCTGTAGGATTTTCTTTGAAAGCACTACTTTGTTGTTTTTTTGTTTTGTTTTGGCTGATCCTTACTGAACTTGTGTAACTGAAAGTATCTGTTGATTCTGGCTACGTAGAAGCATACATATGATGACTAACACTATAAGAAATTCTGCAGATTAAGATGGGAATTTAGGGCTAAGTACAAACATTTAGTTATCTTAGGGGGAGGCTAGATCATTAAAAAAGGCTACCCAATCTAACTTAGTTCTCTCAGGTGCAGACCTTACACTTAGATTGAACTAACAAGGGATGTAAGTGTGAACTGAACAGAAGTTTGGGAAGTTTACATCAGTGTAAAAGTGACGGACCTAACCTAAGTTAACTGTACCTCTGAGGTAGGATAACTTAGATCAGGTCTAATGAGACCCATCTAACTGAACTTCTGTACAGTTCCCAGCACAGCCCCAGGGCTGGAAAAGCCCATCTACTCTCTCCAGCCTTAGGTCTGTGCTTTTCCTACCCAGCCTCTGGCGGTGGGAGGGGTCAGGTAGTTAAAAATAGGGAGGGGGAGAGACTGCTCCATTTCCCCAAACCCAACCCTCCCCCTGTAGACAACGCTAGCTCCCCTGATCCTGCCAAGCCCTCCCAGATCCCACAACCCACCATAGACCATGCTTTCCTCCAAATTCCTCTAAGCCCCCTGAAAACCCAGCTTCTCCCAATTCCTGTGAACCCCCTGTGCACTGCACTTGCCCCTTCTGTGGACCATTTGTGCCACCCAATGCCCCCAATCCACCCTACAGACCCTGCTACTCCTCTTTATCTCCCCAAACCATTTTATAGAGGTAGCTTGCTCCCCAATCCCTATGATCCTGCCTGTGGACCCCTGATCCCCCAAGCCCCACCCCCTCCACCCTGATTTACCTTAGATTAGGTGATCATTTTTAACTTGAGCTAACCTCCCCATAACCTCCCTGAATGGCTTTACCTACCCTGGGATGAGTATAAGAGTATATCTTAACACCAGATTATTACTGCCCATTGTTAAACATATGTAACCCAGGTACACCCAAGGGTGTGCCCTATTCTCAATTGAATGGGATGGGTAGGCAGGAGGGGGTGCTGTGAGAGGGATGCCAGAATTTCAAGCAGATCCTTCTTTCCTCTATAGAGTTAGCCCAAGTCCTACACACTGTGGGACCTGGCCAGTTGCCAGGAGATGGGGCCTGAGCTGCCTCACGGTGGCCCCCAGTGCCCTGCTGGGGTTGCAGACTCAAGCCGCCACTTGCAGATCCCAAAGCCTGAGCTCCATGCACTGAACCATGCACTGTAGTGGGCTTGAGCAGTTTCACGCTGCTCCCAGGGACGGGTCTCTGCACACCATCCCTGTGCGCTGTCAACAGCCCAAGCGGTCTCGCACCACTCCCAAAGCTACTCCTCCACTGGCAGCTTCAGGAGCATTGGGCCTATTGCCTGCTGAGGGTGAGCTCCCCAGCTTTTCTTGGCTCCGCTCTTCTTGAGTCACTTGCTGCATCTGCCCCTTGTGCTGGGCACACATCTCCATTTATACAGTCCAGGGCTGCACCCCTGAAGTCTTCCAGACCTGACAGTTAACATCTTCAATCAGGTCTGGGGGAGCTCTTCTCCCCCTCCGCTCAGGAAAGAGGGACAGGGAGGCCTGGGTGAGGGAAATCCCTTGCCCTCCATCAATGCTGAAGGAACACCTTGAGAGGCTAGGCACCTTCAAGTCAGCCAGCCCTGACAGTTTACACCCCAGGGTACTCAAGGAGCTGGCTAGCATCATAGCTCAGCCCTTGGCATGGATCTTCGAGAACTCCTGGTGCTCTGGTGAAGTGCCCAAAGATTGGAAGAAGGCCAACGTCGTGCCTGTCTTCAAAGAAGGGAGGAAAGTGGATCTGGCAAACTATAGGCTGAAGAGCCTGACCTCTATCCTGAAAGGTCTTAGAAAAAAATCGTCAAAGAGGCCATTCTCAATGGACTGGCTGATGGCAACATCCTGAGGGATAGCCAGCACGGGTTTGTTGCAGGTAGGTCTTGCTTGACCAATCTCATTTCCTTTTACGACCAGGTGACCTATCACCTGCACAAGGGAGAGGAGACTGATGTTGTATATCTTGTCTTCAGTTTGGTATACCATGATCACCTCTTGGCAAAACTGGCCAACTATGGCCTCGGGTCCACCATGATCCGCTGGCTGGGAAATTGGCTCCGTGGTCGGACCCAAAAGGTGGTGGTTGAAGGAAGTCAATAGTCATGGTGCCCTGTGACCAGTAGGGTCCCTCAAGGCTCTGTCCTTGGGCCTATATTGTTCAGCATCTTCATTAATGATGTGGACATTCGAGTCAGAAGTGGACTGGCTAAGCTCGCTGATGATACCAAACTTTGGGGTAAAGCATCCACACCTGAGAACAGGAGAGTGATCCAGGCTGACCTTGACAGGCTCAGGAAATGGGCAGATGAAAACCTGATGGTGTTTAACACAGAAAAAATGCAAGGTTCTCCACTTTGCCGCAGCTGGAGTACTGCATCCAGTTTTTGGCTCCAGAATTCAAAAAGGATGTGGAGAAGCTTGAGAGAGTGCAGAGGAGAGCCATGCACATGATCAGAGGTCAGGAAAACAGACCTTATGACGACAGGCTGAGAGCCATGGGACTCTTCAGCCTGAAAAAGCACAGGCTCAGGAGTGATCCGGTGGCCACCTATAAGTTCATCAGGGGTGTTCACCAGGATCTGGGGGAATGTCTGTTTTTCCAGAGCCCTCCAAGGGATGACAAGGTCAAACGGTTAAAAAGAAGAATAAATATAATGTATCATATTATATCATATAATGTATCATATTAGGAGACAGATATATCATATAATCTGATATCTGATAGAATCAGATCATATAGTGTATCATATTAAGATCTATATGATAGGAGACAGATATATCACATAATCTGATATCTGATAGAATCAGAAAACAACATTCCTGAGCCATTTCAGTGACCATCAGTCATTACTACCACCACTGAAAAGGACATCTAAAAATTGTATCTCATAATCAGAGTGTCTGTGTATGTGCGTGCATGAGCATGCACATGTTTGTGTGTGTGAGCCTTTCTTTAGCGTGTCTAAGTTTTACAAACATTAAATCATTTTGCTTTTATAATACTGCTCTAAGTCAGGTTTAACCCCTTTCTTCTGAGGAAGAGGCAAGTCCCTATTCAGCCAAGACATAGAATAGTATTATAACATGAACTAATCACTGTGTCTATGAATAAACATACATATTTTGTTTGATGTGAAGTTGCTTTTATGAAAGCTGCTGCATTATGAATTGTCTATTCACCTTTGGATGATGATCCTCCTCTAATACCTCCTCAGTAAGCTAAGAAAAATGGGAAGTACTTAACAATTGTACTTTGCCCAAACAATCAATATGCTAAAGAGGACTGACCAGAGCTGGAAGGAACTACTTCTCCTGCCTGTCTGCAAAAAAGTGAAGGGAGCAGGTGGTGAGGAATTTAAATAGCCAGTGAAGCAAAGGTGATATGATAGGGGTTTTAGAAGGCCTCACAGTCACAGCATGAACACAGGGGAAACCAGACAGAAAGCTTGGGATTGGCAGGAGGAAGAGCTGAACATGCTTTTGTAACACCTGAGAGGGATGTGTGAGTTAGTGGTGAGACCAACTAAAATTAGAAAAGGTGGGTTGAGCTAGAAAAGTGCATGGTTCAAAGGACAAATTCTGTAATGAAAGACAAGCACAGTCCAAAGAATATGTCAGAGTGGTGAAGAAACAGAAGCAGGAGAATGTATATAGGTTTTGTTCTTTCTGTCTAGGTCTGGGTAGTTCTCAGGTTATTAAGTAAAGAGACAGCACATTTTAGAATCCCATACACAGTCTGTTTTTCTGCTTGCTTATATCTATCTTGTGCCTCTGAAGAGTTTTAATGAAGTTGTGGGAGAGAATGAATTTATTCACCCACGCAAGTGAAGTTGTGGGAGAGTATGAATTTATTCTAGGCAAGACTTGAAGTTGCATCATAAAACTCAAGGGCAAGTACAGGGTTGCTAAGCAAAAAAAAAAAAAAAATGTTACCAACAATCTACAATCGTTTTACTAACAGCTAACAGTTTTACTGGTGTGTGTGTTTTATAATCCTTCTGCCAGGCCCTGGATAAAAGTAACAAGAGCCAGGTTCAAATGTAGGGGTTCAACACCACCCATATCAAATGTAGGGGTTCAACACCAACCATAGTAAAAATATTTGGTTGTAAGAAAAAAAAAAATGTTTTGGGTTGGCAATGTGCTTGACTGCACTATGATTTTATACCATGCCACCCACTCTTCAGGGTTCCACTTACCCTCATACCCTGATGTCCCCCAACCATACCCCTCATTGTGCTACCCCCCCCAGTGCTCTCCCGTCCTTACTGCTGTTGGTCCTACTCTTCCCATCCTGACATAGACCCTCACCCACCACATTTGTTCCCTCCCAGACTTACAGGTCCATACCAGCTACACTGCTCCCTCCTCTTCCTGCTCAGTGTCTCAGACTGCCCAGGGCTGCATGGTATGGCCCTGCTTACCTTGAAGATGAGCAGAATTACAAGCAGGCAATGGGTTGCAGCAGCAGTAGCACATGGCTGGTGGGGAGGGGCTATGGAAGCTCCTGTGTGCCACAAAGTCCTGACAGAGTTCCCTACAAGGTACTGTACTCTTCCTCAGAAACCAGGTGGTGTTTCTCTGCTTCATCTGTCTGTCATTGCTTTATATCTAGCCTTCTTATAATGACAGAACTTCAGTCAAGCTCATGGTTACTTAGTTTTTTAAAGACTTTATGCACAAGCATTTTTATCCCCCTTTTTCTAAAAAAGACTGAATTCCAGATCTTATATTGGGATATGATGCATAATATCTGTCCCCTGAACATTTGTCTTTAGGTCCCAAGTCAGGAACAGTGCTTGGACTCTTATCAGTCTTCAGAGGTTTAAAGCACACTAGGCCAGTTTAATGGTTTCTGATTGATCCAATAGTTTGTATGTCCAAACACAAGAAGCTCAGAAAGATCTATGGTGAAAACACTGTCTGTCTTATGGAATTTCTGGCAGTTTTTCTTTTCTTTTTCCAGAGGGAGAACAGAATAATCTTCCTCATTCTCTCTCTCTCTGGTGTAACAGAGAAAGCTAAAGATAAACAAGGCTGAGAAATGGCCCAATTGTCTGTAATGAAACAAATGCTCTCAGTGGACACTTTCATTTTACAGCTATTACCCTTAGGACCCTCCTTATTCTCTGAACTAGCTTTTGCTGATGATTAAAGTCTTAGGTGATGATTATTCTCTGAGCTGCTTTGGCAGGATTTATGGCTTTGAAGTGGTTGTCATATGTGCTGCTAAACTACTTCACTCTTCTTTCTCATCCTGCTACCTCCTCCAACCAAAAGAGGCATGTTGGGCTGGAGTTTTATTGAAATTTGAATCATAGCTACTTTGCCAATGCAAATATCTTGACACCTAATTTAATATAGAGAAAAGCTGCAAAAAACAGGATCATAACATTTTAAATTATTATTCTTGTATAAGGTTTAATGATGTCATTTGTGAAAGTATTTTTCTGTGTTTTACATTGTTGTTCAAATGAATAGGAGGTTCAGATTTACAAGGGAAGTTATAGTTGTGTTTTATGTGAGCACAACAAGAAAATAAAGATTTTTCAATAGGATTCTGGATCTTATTTGTTAGTATTAATAAAAAAAGTGAAATTGAGCATGCTACTGGGCATATTAAGCAACTTTTGGGGGGCTGAGTGTTTAAGGACACCAATGAAGGTTGTTGGTGACAATAGAGCTTTAGGAAGATATTTGTGTTGCGGTTATTGGGAAATTCTATATCAAGCTTAAACCATCAGACTCCTATGCTACCTTATTTAAAGCAGATTCAGTTGGCTGAGCAAAGTCACTGTCTACTCTTGCTGATGAAGTGAGCTCAGACTCAGGAAAGCTTATGCATCTTTGATTTAGTTTATAATGTCCATGTCTACTCCAAATTCTGTGTGGCTTCAGGCTAACATGGCTAACTATCTCTAAGAAAAGTCAGTTCTGACTGTGTGGTCAAAATTTCTACCTGAAGTTGGAAAACTGAGGCACAACTGGAATATTTGATTACTCAAACTATTAATGGGGTAAGGGAAACTATGGTTGATAAAGTATACTGCCAAGCTTATGATAACCAACAGGAAGAGGAGAGGGTGAAATTTGCCCTGTGTTTCAGCATAAGTTCATTAAAACTCAAATGTTTTGGTTTCTACAACTGGCATGGGATCATACGAAAGTAGGGTTTGAAGGGACCTCATGAGTGTTGGCGCTGGATTTAAGGCCCAGATACCTTGTCCTAGGCAGACCCAAACCGTCAGACTAACCATGACTTCTCCATTTGATAATAGGAAAATATTATTGATACATAGTGATGGCAGATACGAATAATGCAAACAATTTTATTTCTACAAGTTCAGAGCTATCACAGAGGAAAGGTACATCTGGCTAGTACACAAGCTTCACCCTGAGGTTTTTTCTTGAATGTCAGATGTCAGCAGCCTAAAGGTCAAAGGCTGAGGCCCACATCCCTACCCCCAGTGGAGTGGGTGAGATGGGCTGGTGGTGTGCCCTCTGTCCATGGTGGCTTTGGATTGCCCTCTCAGGGAACCTCTGCTGCTCTGAAATCCCTCTTTTTGTATTCTTTCTCCCCTCTGACTTCATTTCTGGGCATCATTGACTGGTCTCCCTGCAGTCATCATACTGTCCATGTTCTGTCCTGTCAACATATTTCTTTGTTTCACATGCACCATCACATGCACACATCTTAATTTTGTTATATACCAGGCCTCCTAATTTGGTCCATTCACCAAAATTGCAAATCCCAAGGGCTCTGCAGTTTGTCACTGTGACCTGGAACCAATGTTGCAAAGTCCTTTATCTCTGTTTAGGTACACTATTCATGTTATGAAACAGCATGGTACTTGTCTTGAGTTTCCCAGTCTGTGTGACTGCTGACTTCAAACACAACAGGCCTTGAAGGAAACTTTGTCACAAACAGGCTTTTAGATATCAATTAACTCTGTCATTCCCCTGGACCATTGTTCTAATGCATAGCTACTTTACGTACAAGCCAATTCTCAAAACCAAAATTCTAAATATTTTTTTCTAGCCATGAACAAGGTCATATAGACCTATTTCGTACTCAAGGCAGGATTGTCTCTGACTAAACATGTTTCAGTGAAAAACTACTTTGTTGGAAAATTGCTAATCAGCTCTATTAAGCCTTTTCTACTTGGTAGGAACCCAGTGCCATTTATTTTGAAAAAGAAAGAGATGCTGTGGTCCTATTCCACCCAAACTTCAAAACCCAACTGCTTGGGAGTGGCAGCAGAATTTCTAGTCAGGCAGTGCTGAGGCCATCAGTTGACTTCATGGCTCATTGTAATCTACCTGATTCCTGCTACTCTTTCTTCACTCCACAGGTTTAATGACCATCTCTTTTTTTAAGCATCTTGTTGTTCCATTTATCAAGTTAACCTTTCTTCTGCAATTTTGTTTTATGTTAATATTCCTGGTAATATGTTTTCTGTTTCACACACCTGTAGACTATTTTTAACTATAGCTAAAAACCTTAACTCAGGTAGGGAAATGACTGACCATGAAGGTCAGGATGCATTGTCAAGATACTCAAGGTGAGATTTTGGTTTACGAATCTGAATGAGCCATATATTTAACTAGAACGAATATAGGACTAAGAAAACAATTTCTTTTGACATTTTGCCCAGTGTGTTGTGTTTTTTAAATTATATAGTCTAGCAAATTATAGCACATTACTGTAAAGATTTGTATATTATTATTTGAAACGGAATAATATAGCCCTCTATGTATTGTTCTGTGTAAAGTTTTAGAGCAGATAAATACAAGCTAAAGAATGTTTGTGCTAGAAACCTATGCAAAGCCAGTACAACAGTCCTTCCATTATCATGTGTCCTTGAAGAAATAAACTGTAAAAATATTCCCGAGGTTCAATCTGTGGAACAGGATATGTTCAAACTGACTTTTGGAGGTGGGGCTTAGTAGTGTGCTGATGCCTCAAATTTATTTTCTATAGTCTATGACCAGCTTGCTAGGTGAATATGGCTTTTCTATATACTATTCACTTGGAATAGCACTCAAAGAGGACTTTGCCATTTTTATTATTTGCCTGGGATACTCAGCCCCACACCTCTGAGTGGCCAACGTGTGTGTGTGTGTCTGAGGATCCTGGCAAGTCAGCAGGACTTCTGTCTTTGATATGGGATGAAGTGAGCAGAATCCTGAAGGGCCTAAGGTTTTACTTTTGTCAAGCAGTTAAATATGTGACAAAATTATAAAATTCTATTAGAGAAGGTAAAATACAGAAAAGACTGAACCTGCTGCCTCTGCCAACCATCTAAACCTCCTAGTTTCTGTGACTGAGACAGCTTGATGAAAGCTGTATCTCAGCACCCTGCCCTGGCACAAAGGGTCTGTGATCTCTGCTGATTGCTCTTGTTATGTGCTTTCCTCTGGATAGGATGTCTGTGGTTAACGCTTTTACCGTTAAGTGGCAGGGTTCAAGGACGAAGGATCTGCAGTGAATGCGGGCTGTGAATTTCAATCCTGTGTGTTTACCCTGTGCCCTTGGAGAAATTACTTTTCTGCTATTGTTTGACACACGCTGAGCACAGAGGCATTCCTGAACACAACATAGGATTCTAATTCTCACTTAGTGAAGAATTGGATGCAGGGAGGGAGGTTGTGGGGGAGGGGGAAGGGTTTGCCCAGAGATTTTCTTTTGTTTCCCATTCACCTTAGCAACATTGCTAAAAAAAAATTGCTAAAATGATGTTGCAATTTGAACATGATATATGCATAAAGGAACAAAAGGAGGCAGCACACATGTGCAAAAGAACTAATGATGCCGAACCCAGCAGAGTACACAGTTTCTTTCTGGGCAGAATGGACTGAGAGAGAGGTAAAGCAGGTGTCACTATATAAAAACATTTTCATAGTGCAAATGTAGTAGAATTTTTATTATGGATATAGCTAAAAGCATTTCATTCAGCTTATGAAAGAAGATTGCTGTAGCAATGAGCCTGTAAAGTGCGGTCATTATATTACAAGGAATTAATGACTGGGTTGTTAGTTGATGTCCTAGGGTAAAGAGGAGAGTTGTTTCTGTCCTAGCTAACCAGTCATTAACTGTGGTAATGACCACTTTTGGGAAAGGGTTATTGCTGTTATAACCATAACCAACATCAAATGATGCCAATCGCCAGCTATTTTATTTTGCCTCTGTGTTTTGTTTTTTGTAGAATACTGCTAACTAATTCAACCGCTTTAGAAAATTGGTCATATATTGTGAGATAATTATCAATTTTCTATAAAACCAAATAGAATGACTTTCATGAAGACTTTAAAAATGCAAATTATCCAACTGTAAAGAAACATCCATTGTTCTGACATGCACTGCAATTTGGGAGGAATAATTCTGAGACTGGGGCTGGCTGTCTCAGCAATTTAATATGCTGCTTCTCCTGTCTACCGCCCTTTAGAAATCTGAGTACAAACACAGTTTGGTAGCTATCCATCAGTAGCTATTTTTCTACCACCCTCACCCCCACCCATGCCCATACATATCCCTACCATTGAATAATGCACAGCATCTGAGGGAAAGAACTAACGCAATAGGCATTTTGCATATTTGGTTTGGAGGTTATTGGCAGAGGTGTATTTGAAGACTCCACATAGCTGTAGGTCAGGACTGAAAGTCATTGTTGTGCATGGGACTGAAACAGCAATGGTTCTGCAGACCAGAATGAAAGCCCCTGGTAGACATTACACTTAAGATGTGATTAAACAGTTCATCACATTTTACGTAGTAACCTGGCCACACATGAATGCAGATTAATGGTGTGATAAAACAAGGACTAAGTCACAAAGTTATTACACAAAAGGCATGGGTAAAATCACACTTGTGGCCAGGCTGATATGCACTCTTAGCCTTTGGGGTACAGCAGAGCCCTTGACTCCAGCTGTGCCCCAGAGCCTGGGAGCCTCAATCAGCTGCTGTTCTTAACCATGGGGGCACAGGTGGAGTCAATGGCTCAGATGCACCTCCAAAGGTGACAGTAGCAGCTGATTACGATTCCCACCTTCAGGGGAATATCAGAATCAAGGGACATGGTACACCCCAGAGGCTGGGGGCAACAGTCCAGCTGATCTGTGCTTCCAGCCTCTGGAGTTTGTTGTACCCCTTGATTCCAGTATGCTTCCAAGGCTTGAAGCAGGGATCAGCTGGCAGGCTTCCTGATTGCCTGTGCAGGGTGAGCCAAGGATCATGATCCCAGACTCCCCCTGTACTAGCAATATGGTGAGATGGGTATCTGACATGCAATCCCACAATTACACCTTCCTGCACATCTACATGACAGGGAGCACGATCGTTGGGATTGTGCATCAGATCCCATGGCACCTTTAGCTGAACATCTGCCAGAAGCCATACCATTGCAAGTACAAGGAGGGATTTAACTGATGAGATTTCCACAGTTCACAAGAACAGGCAGTAAATCAGAATGTATACAGCCTGCAAAAGCAATTATAAATTATATAGCTCTGTTACCTATGGTGATTTGAATATTATGTTTTCCTTGAAAAATATGGAAAGACTGTTATCAGAATGGTGTTCTTCCTTCACTGACAGCATCTACCATCTATAAATGAAGAATGGCAAACAGAGTCAAACAGTCCACATACAAAATTAACATTATTTTGAATTGTATAGTGTAAAAAAAAAAAAAAAAAGATGTATTCCTTATACTCATAGACTAGGGTCGGAAGTTATACATAAACCAGTTTAAGTCATCAGAAACTGGTTTAAACCTGTAACAGAATATAAGTTCAGTGCACATAAACCAGCTTCAAAATGGCTGAAACTTGTTTGAGATAAACCTGGTTGAATGTAGTATCAGACTTAACTGATTGAGATCAAACTGGTTTATGGAACTTCTGTCCCAGACCCATTCCTGATTTAAGTTAAACTAGAGTCCCCCACCATCCCAGCATGCTCTTCAGCCCTGGGTGGGGTGTGCTTTCTGCTCCAGTGGAGCAGGGCTGGCCCCACTGCTCTGCTTCTTAGCCAGAGTATGGGAGGACAGGGGTGGAGGCATGGCCAGACTCTGCCCCCACCTAAGGCAAAGTGGGCAGGGACAGAGGTTTTTCCCCTGCTGCCTCCCCTGTCCCACCAGCACAGACCTGCCAGGCATTTCTCCACTCACTGCATCAGTAGCAGGGGTGTGCCCAGCCCTGCTAGTAGGCTCAAGTGAACAGGCCATGGAGGGGGTTTAATTCTCCCCTCCCTTGTCCCACTGGCATGGACCTGGGCTGGGGTCCACCTGGCGTGGGGTAAGCGATGGAATAAGCATCCTCCCTGCTGCATCCTCCAGACAACAGACGTAGGCTGGAAATAACCCCCCTCCATGCCCCCATCACCTAAGGGGGCCATGCCAGCTGGCCTCTGGCTATGCCCCCACCCCTGCCATTGAAGCAGTGAGGGGACAGGGACTGTGAAATGGCAGCACCCTGTGTCATGGTTTCCCAGGAGTGCAAACCTCTTCCCAGCAGGGGGGGCTTCATTTTGGGTGGGAGCAGAGCAGGCATAGCTACCACAGACTGCGCAGGGTGGGCTGCAGCACTGGGGCTCAAGGAGGTGCCCATAGCCTCCTAAGCCTCCTCCAGCACTGCTGCTTACCCCATGCAGTTCATGACAGCTCTGTCCTCCCTTCTCCCACCCCTGCCAACAGCGCAGCCGCCTCACTGGGAAGAGGCTTGCCTTTCGGGAAACCATGACAGGAGGTACTACCCCATCAGGGTTGCTTCCCCCTCGCCGCTCCAGAAGCAGGGGTGGGGGCATGGCCAGAGGCTGGTCGGCATGGCTCCCTTAGGGGCCATGAGGGTGAGTTATTACCCCCCTCTTTCTGGCATCTGCTGGAGGGGCCAGGGGAGGGGGCTTTGTTGGGACCCAGAAGCCTTAAGGCCTGCATTTGACCTTTGTGTTCAGCTCAAGCTGAATGCTTACCTCAAATTATGATCAAGACCTGAAAGGAGCAGATAAAAAAAATACTGTCCCTGACTTAAGGACAAAGGTCAGAACCAGGCCTGAAGACTTTTGGGTTCCAACATTTTTTTTTAATAGCTTTTTTGTGGAGAGGTTACCATTGTACCTTGTTTTTGTGGAGTGGACACCTTTTAGTTTTGTATAAACAAAGTACAAAATTACAAAACTTTTAACAAACAGTGCAAAGGGCAGCAAAACATTCTTTGGCCCTACTGCCCAAAAAGTTTAAATTCTAATGCTTCATTCCATTGTAGTAATAACTGGCATCCAAAGTGCTATCATCATCTTTGTTGTTGTTTTAACTACCTAAACATATCACCAAGCTTATCAGTTTCACAAAGGTTTTATTAACCTATACTAGACCCCCGCTATAAGTCCTTATATTAAAAAAAAAAACAACAAAAAATGGTGTACACCCCATAAAAACAAGGTACATTGGTGTAATAACCCATCCACAAAAAAGTTATTAAAAACAATTGTTGGAACCCAAAGGCCTTCTGGCCTGGGTTTAACCTTTGTGCTCAGCTCAAGCTGCATGCTTAGCTTAAATTGTGTTTAAAACCTGCACCCAGTAAAACAGTAAAAAAAGCAAATAAAAAATACTGTCCCTAACTTCAAAAAAAAAAAAAAAAGTTGGCTGACTAAATTAAATAAATATAACCGGGGGTGGGGGGAAGCAGAAGCAAAACCTACCCCCAACTAAACATAAAAACAAAATACCTCAAAATAAAAATTCCAGTGAAAGGTAACCATACCTGGCAAACAAAAGCAAAGTTATTAATATTCATTTAAAAAGGTTTAAGTTAGTTTTGTGTGTTAAAACATGCAAGCTATATGGTATATATAAAAAAATAAAATAAAATGTGTACCCTTTGAAACACTCCAAAAAAAAAAAAAGTCTAAAAATATCCTGTCACCAATCCAAAATCCTGTCTTAACATCAAATGTGGGAGCCAAAAGCCCCAGACAAAATTTGACAGCCTTATCAACCAGTGAAGTTGCGTTCGCAACATTTTGGGGTAGTAAGCATCTGCTTGAACTAGCTAGAAACCTAAATGTTTTAACTGCTACTGTTACTTCAATTTTAATTAAAATTGTATCTGTTAGAGTTCAATAAACTTGCTTTTAGCTTAAAACAGCTGTGCCTTAGTCTCCTTGCCTGGTATAAAACCCATTATAGCATTGCAGGAATGCAAGAGCTTATTCCACCACTTGCCCCGCACAGGGAGCGATTGGCAGAGGTGGCAGTCGGGGCTGGCAGACCCCAGCTGCGGTGCCCCAGGGGCAGAAGGGGTGGAAGGGGGGAATAAACCCCCTTCCTGCCCCTTTGCTTCAGGGGGCCATGCCAGCCAGCGTCTGGTCATGCCCCTGCCACTGCCACTGCAGTAGTAAGGGGGCAGCACCAGGTAGACCCCAGCTGAGGTCTGTGCTGGTGGGACAGGACGGGTGGAATTAAACCCCCTCCCTGGCCAGTTCACTTGAGACTGTTGCCACGACTGGCCACACACCTTCCCTACCAGCACAGCTGCCCTGCAGCCAAGGGCATGTCTAGTGCCCCTCACCTTCTGGCCTGAGCCACTGCAGGCATGTGCTTGCATTTCCTGAGTCAAGAGGGAAAGTCTATTCACTTGCAAATTAGTTCAATCTAGGCAGGTTAAACTAACCTGCAAAGATTGAATCAATTCAGGCTCTGGGTTTTTGAATGCCTGTCCCTATCCAAGGTGTAAGCCAAGGTATAAGGATATTAACCTGTTTTGAAATCTGTTCTAGAAACACTCAAGGAAACTAATGTTTTTACTAACACGTTATGTTGTGAACTATGTAATGTTGTAGCCATGAGATTAAAATATTTTTGTGAGTGATATCTTGTGTTGGACCAATTCCATGGCTGGGATTGTGTGGAAGATGGTGGTGTTCTGATTTTACAACATGCAAATTAACTCAGAATCTCATCCTTTCTAAAGACTGTATTTGTGTGGAGAGGTAAAACAAGAGTGGATTGAGTTTTCCAGCTGAAGATAAGAAAGGGGCCATACAGAATAGACCCAGATACTCTGGGATAAAGGAGGAATACTGATTATGTAGCAGGGCTCATGCAGTTATTAGCAGTAAACTACTTTAGGGCTCTTTGGGATTGCTGGTTTGGCAGCATTGCCTGAACTGGCCTTGAAGTCTTGTGGGCAATGAGATACCCAGCACAGATTTCAAATTGGCTCTTCTGCCAACATTTCTAAGCTGCTTATTTAGTACTGGAGTCTTACAATGACATGAATAACAACTAAAAGAGATATATTCCTCCATCCTCTTAGTATTGCGAGTCACTCAATTCTCAGATCATTACAACAATTTATCCTATTGGCAGAAAAAATGCTGTCTCAGCTGTCTCATCGTAGAACCTTTACTGTCACTGCCTGAAACAGAGAGCTCTGGTGAAAAGGTTTCACCATAATATAGTAGCTCAAGTTGCATCAGACTCATTCAAGTAGCAAGATTAAAACAAACAAATAAAACCTACACTTGATCCTTTCAGAATAAGCCTGACATGACCTAAGTTGCCACTCCTGCAGGTGAAACCTAAAACACTTGCACAGTGGGAAAACTGTCTTTTGGCAAGTCATAAACCCATCCTGACAGTGAAAGTCAGATTGAGCTAGAAATGTGAGACCAGGACTTTTAGCTAGAGAGCAGAGAAAACTGAAGGGATATAAAATGCATCTCCCCTCCCTGGATTTAATTTTACCACATTGTACAGATAGCAGCCTTCCCACCAACCTGCTTTCCTTCCTCTATGAGAGAAAACAACAGACTCAACTGAGGATAGTATGACATGGGACTGTTACAACTACCTGGAGATAAAGTCGCTTCTAGATCATTGACTGGAGTGCTATATGTATGCATGGAGCAAGTAGCTCTGCAGCAACCTATGCCATTGTCTTTAGTAGTTCCTAAGCAGGCTGGATGTTGCCATCTCCTCATGTTGACTTACATAGGACAGCAAGCACCTGAGTTTGGGACTGGGCTCATACACAGATCAAACCTTTAAATGGCTGATTGTATTGATTTGAATTTATTTTTATGTGTTTTGGCACATCTTCCAGGCCCTAAATGGCTATGAAGCAATTTAATTATCCATCTGATCTTCTCCCTCTTTTGTTGTGATTGTGGTGGTACTGAACCTGAGATTTCAATAGTTTGGTTTAAAGTATGAGATATATGAATATTTTTGTTAATTTAGAAGTGTGGATCATAAGATCATAGGAACGTATGGCTGGAGTGTTCTTGCTCATGAGAATACTTCAGTAGGTTGTTTGATTTGCACTGAGCATGGGATCTTGTATGTAGGCTCATAAATTGTGCAGCTCACTACTTTTTATGATCTTCAAAAAAAATGGCTCCAAACTTATAGTTGCTAGAAAAATAAATAGAAAGTATCTAAAGTTCCATACAACACGATGTAGACATTGTGGCATGGAAGAGGTTAGGCAAGATACCATTATGGTCCTTTCTGTATGTAAACCTCTTATGTGGAAGAAATTAGGAAGAAACTGCATATATTTCCAGTTGTTTCATACTACATGTATGTTACTTTTCTGATACAATGGCCATAATCAGAGGAAATATCAGAGACTGGGACAAGAAGGACTATTATAGCAAATCTTATGTTTCCATACTTAAGACTGCTTTCTAATTTCAGGATAAAGACATGTCTGTTCTGAAGTGCTGATAATTTTAGCTATGGTTCATTGAAATGTCATTGTCAAGGAAATTAAAGAAGCATACATTGTTGATGATAATCAGAAATAATTAAGTTGTTATTAAAGTCACACTTTGAACATTTTTGTTACAGAGCATGCAGTTTGTGCTTCCTATACAAAAAATTGTCAGCTTTAGCAGACATTTCTGTAGATGTGAGTTTTGAGCTTATCATGAAACATAAAGATAGGTGAAAAGGGGATTTTTTTAGTAAATACTTAATACAGTGAATTTGAGGCTTACGTAAATAACTTTCCTAGTTGTATACTGTATTTCTACTTCTGCGTCTCATGAGGTGCAGCCAGTCCACTCCATGCTTACGACAGTTGTGCGACATGAGGGCCAGATTGCCATTGTGCCAATCAGAGTAGCAAAATCACTGAGTTTGTGGTCATGGTTATATTTGTGCCCTGTCACAAAGGCAGCACCTGGGGCTATTGCCCCAGTTGCCCCTCTACCACCTCCCAGTTATGCTACTGTCTCTTAGCTAAAGATTGTGCATCAGTTGTAACTATAATAGGCCTAACTTAGATGAGAGAATAATCTCAAGTGACCCATCTGCATTTTAACATGCTAGAAAAAATTCCCAAATGAGTAATTCCCAAATGAGATCTTGAATACTTATTTTTCCTTTAAATTCTAGAGCACATACAAAGCAGCTTTCTGTCAAGGAAGCCTGAATATACAGTATAAATAAATAAATATTGCCTTGGAACAGTCATAAATGCCACACTTTTACTTTTAATGCATAATTAACATTGGGTAGTAGCTAGTCACACAACTGAATAATAATACCACATTCTACGGCTATTTTTGCCTGCTTCAGCCACACAGTCAAGCAGTTAAAATATGGCCAAATCTTCAGTCTGGCACAAGTAAGTTTTAGTTACAAATTCCCAGTGAGCTCTTTAAAAATCTAATTAGTAACAACCATTAGTGTTGGCTTATTCCTCTGCATTAGACAGTAAATAAGCAGCATGAATTTGCAAAGTAAACTCCCCTTTACACATTCAGAATACTAACCACAGTCATTTTCATCTTTTCCGCCTCTCTTCCCCACTCATGCACAGCCAGCTTCTTCACCTCCCCAGCATAGGTATACATTCCTTTATTTTCTATCTTTATAATTCTCATATGAATTCTGTCCTAGCGGCAGCCCTATACTGGGAGAGATATAATAAACATGCATACACTCGGATATTCTCACTCATGAGCTGCAAGGCGTTCAGCAGAGAGATTGCCTTATGTGTTTGTACCATGTCCAATACAATGGGACTCTGATTCTGACTGGAGCTTGTGGGTATTATTGGACTAGGGAAAGGAGACAGGGGCAGGATGCTAGAATGTAGTTTAATATTTTTAGGAGTGTAAGGACAGGAAGTGAGAAGCTCCATACATACTCCCTTCTGTCAGTTTTCATAAGGATGTCAAAACAGATGGCTCTTATGTTTAGACTCATTTTGGTACCCACAATTCACAAATCAGGATAGGCCCATGCAGCTTAATTATAGCCAATCTATATTTCTAAAGCAATTGTTATTTTGAGGTGCTGTGTTTGACTACAAAGTATTCAAGAGTGTCAGCCAATTCTCTGACTTGTTCTGTTGTTGAGTCTGTTGCCTCTGAATCAGTGCCTTCTGTAAGAGGAGATATCTGCAACAGGATTTGAAGACAGTTTTGTTGTTACCTTTGGGTGGAGTGCTTGAGGGCTTTTGGTTCAGTTTCCAAAGAGCTCTCTATAAATGGCATTAGATTTATGATAAGACAACTATGTCCTATTGTGGCCTGACATCAAGACTTTCTGCTCTCTGTTGGGAATGCTGATCAGGATCATCCATTCAAGTCAGAGGGCCATATCCTGCACAACAGTTAATTTATAATTTCAGGATGTTGAGAGACCTTTGTGTACCATTTGCTCCTTCAGAAAAGAAATCTGTTTCAACAAAGCTTAGAGGTGCTTCAAATTTGACAAGATTTAATGAAAATCCAGTTAGCAGTCTAGGCTTTATGCGTTCTAAAACTGAGCAACATTTTAATACTTACATTTCACATCCGGGAAGGCAAGAAGATATGTCAGTGTTGCCATATATACCTGTTTGAGTCAAGGGAAAGGGCCATAATATATCATTTACATAGCACCAATGCAGACACATTTATAATGAATAGCTGAAATTCTGAGGAAAAAGGGAATTTTAACAGAAACTCACAGCAACTCAGCTTCTTGTACGGAGATGGTAAGGAGGGACTGTTAAGTCCAAAGCAGAATCTAGAGAATGATAAGCAAACCTCAGTTAGTTTGGATTGGAAACTTGCCCCAAACTATCTTGATCTACAGGATTCGGGAAATCTAATGAGAACCAGAAATCTAGGGTGATTTTGTTGCTTTGTTCTTGGCTTTGTTTTCTGGTTTTTTTGAGGGGTGTGGTGTTCATCCTTCAAGTAGATAAATGGAGTTACAGAGTGTTTTAAACAGAAAATATCTGAATTATGACTATAACCATCACATCTTCCATTCTCTTCCCCAGATGTTCCTTAAAACTACTATATTATTACAGAAATGTCTCCCAGAATGTTCTGCTTTAATTTCCCCTGCATCCTTACATTTCATCCCATATGGAACTTCCTAAAAAGATCCAGTGTTCCTTTGCTATGTCGTACCTCCTCTTGTCCTTCTTGCTCCCACCATCCACTCACAACGTGCAACCTAGAATGGGCATCCTGGAGTACCTTCCATGTGAATAAATCATGCTTCTTCCTTTTGATTTATGCCAGTAGAGGTTTATCTCATGTAGAAGGTGTTTTTTACTGGCTCTTCCAGCCCTTTTAAGACCCCTTTGCTGTGCTAAGTGACCTTAGGAGACTGGAGAATCTGATTCAACTATTCAGCTACTACCATACTTGCTAGTGAATTACTTTTTCACATGAATTGACACACGTATATCTAGAAATTACATTGTAATAGAATACATGAGCTTTATATCCTGCCCTTTTTAGAGGTATAATTTGACTCAGATGTGTAAGTAGATCAGTAATTAGTGTTGTAGAGCTGTAAGCCCTATGTTTTTGACCCGCTAAAAAAAAAAAGTTGCCTTGAGTCACAGAGACACTATATTCCTTCAGTACAACAAATTACTTCAGTACAATGGAAAGGAAACACTAACTGGAAACTTGCATTTGCCATGGAAGGAAATAATACTTCGACCATCCACCTGAGAAAAACAACATGATTTATAAACTGAAATGAATTAATCTGCAAAACACCATCTGATATATAGAGAGTAGAAGAAACCAAGACAGTATTTGCTGGAGAGAGACATAAGAGAATTTCCTATCTTCATTTCTGCCTGATCCACTAGATGACCCTTCCTTTTAAGAAGAATATGTTTGAAGTCCTCTCTGTCAGTTCAACCTTATTTTACAGCTTAGACTATGTGATACTTCTGATTTGGACAAGTAAGCATTCAGAAATTATTTCCTCTCATATATGCACACTATTGCTCTGATTACAAAGCAGTTAAACCACTTGTAGAATTAAGGCCATACACTGTACACTGTGGTGGCAGAAGACCCTGATATATTTCTGAGCAGGCCCCATGTGCGTTCCCCAAATCTGGAATTATGTTAGTGAAGTTGCTCCACAGTCATCCTTAGTGGAAACCACTAGACAGCTAAGCAAACAGCTTGCCACTAGAAGCATTTGTAATATCCTACCATTCACTCTTATAGATGCTCTAAATCTTTTATTTTGTGGACTTCAGTCTTTCACATTCTTCACAGTACTTTTTATCATTTTGATTGTCCCATGGCCCAAAAAAACAGAATAAGTTCTGCGGGCCAATAGTTCTGGACCATCCTAGGAGAACGTTGCTTTATTTTATACTACAAGGATACAGCAATTATAGTTCACATTGGAAAATTGGAGGGGATTTCTGGTTGATGAGGCATTAGAGTCATCTCCTATAGGTGTCACTGAGCATGTCTACGTGTGTAATTAATGGGACTGAATATATATACTCCAGCTCAATTTGAACTGGAGTAAACTAATCCCAATGCCATCATCTACATGTACGTTTAAGCACAGTGATTTTACTGTGCTGCCAGATACCACCTGTATCTGATGGGACTATCCGGCAGTGCAGTAAATTAGTCTATTGTGCCCTAATTGCCATGCACATATAGATGGTGATGTTTTACCGCTCAGTAAGTTAGTCTGCTGCAAGTGTCTCATGTAGATGTGTCCACCAATGTCTTCAGATACTATTTTGATGGTACCAAAGAAAATGATTTGATATAAGAAGAAGAAAGAAAAGCCTAGGAAAAATCAAAATATGGTATAAGGCATCCTTAGAAAATGATATCCTCTTTTTCCACTACATTTCCCAGGACTTTGATTTTTGAGTTTTGACTTTGATTTTTAGGGAATTTCAAGGTTAAAAGGAAATTTTGGATAGCGAAATATTCAAAATATCCTACCTAGATCTGGGCAAATTATTCAGAACAGATATATTTTTAAGAGAATTCAAGGGTATTTTATTCTCACATTGACAGTGAACAACCTTGGATTTTATTAACCTGCTTACTCTTCCAAAAGTTTCAACTTCTGAGTTGAGTCCTTCATTTTGAAAATGTCTTCAGTTATTGGCTATATGGGTCACTTAAATCATAATGTATTGTTGCTGCCTCCTAACTGCATGAATGGAACTAACGGGAGAAAAAAAGTGATCTTTCAGGGTAATGGAAAGGATCATATCCTGAAAACATATTCACATAAATATTTGTGAAATACTTCTCAGCTCTTCTTGATAATGAAAAATTATTTGTACAACTATCCACCAAAAAGCATTAAAATGATTACAAAGAGCACCACAGTCCAGTGTTACTTTCCAAAAGATTAAACAAACATCTTTTAGTCGTATTCACTTAATGGTTTACCTGAGCCAGACTTCTTCAAGAATTTGCCCCATTTTTCTTTTTTTATTATTTTTTGGCCATCTAAACTTGAAAAAGGACAGCTTGTGTAAGATCCTAGATAAAGACCCAGAGCTAAGCATAAAGTAGTTTTAAGATACTGGTTATCAGCTTCAGAATATAATATTATGTAAAGACTGAATAAGTGAAAACTTCCAGCAAGAATTAGTTTGTACAACAGTGCTTATCTGTATGCTTGTTTGCCTTTGTTCCTTTTCTCTTTGAATGTCCTTTCCTGATGCCTGTACCTCTCGTAGGATGGCATTCTGCAGTTCTTTCATTTTTAGACAGAGCTCTGGGATGCAGTGTCCTGAATATCAACCTAGTTTACATAGCAGGTCCAGGGCTCCTTCTATCTATTGTATGTATTATCTAATTAACAGGTTAATTGCACAGTAAATTTAGGCTGGCTACATGTGCAAAGTAACTATCATGCTATAAAAAGTCCCATTCAGCTATAAAGGTTGATCTGAAAAATGTGTAATAAATTTATATCTGGCTCCTATCCAGCTTTAATTTGCACATGTAGCTTAGGTCCCCATGGCTGGGAGTGCTGCCAGCAGATGGGGGTCCTAGCTGTGGGGGGGTATACTGTGTGCTGCCATGGTTGGGAGTCATGCTGCTGATGGGGGACTCCCAGCTTCAGGAGCTTGCTACTTGCTGATGCAGGGGGAGCCTAGGATGGCAATGGCAGGAGAAGTGACTGTGTGCATTGTGCATCAGATCCTATTACATCTAGAGGGGCCCTAATTGACATCTGGCACCTGATGTTCTTGCCTTCAGGAATCTGTGATTATGACTAGTGATGAATATGCAGGAGTCTGAACACATATATCCAACAGTTTTAGTGTAGCCCGCCTGGAATCTGTATAATTCTCTCAAATACTAGGTCACTTCTTTGGTATGGAGATAAAAGGAGATTGTGGGAAAGTTTGGCGGTTTTTTTCCACTTCATAATGTCTAAGACTATAACATGAATATACTACATAAATATATTTGCATATGTGCATGGTTATAGCACTGATTTTCATCTGAACTGTCATATGCCATATACTGAAAATAGATAGCAAATATCCCCATTATGCTATGGTAGGATAGGGGCCCTTCCTGTTGAAACAAAGGATATAAAATCTATCCTTGCCTTCACTATGCCAGTGTAAGCAGCATGGGTCAGGAATTTTCCACAAAGTAGAGTTGGTCAATTATTTTCTGTAAAAAATACTATTTCAGCAAAAATAGTCACAGGGATTTTTTTTTTCTTTTTTAAATATATAATCAACCAGGACAATCAAAATGTTGTATATATTTTTGAGATTGATTGACTTAAATCAAAATATTTTGATTAAACCAAACCAAACCATTTCATTTTGTTAATTTCAAGAATAATCTTTGTCTGCATGCTCCAAATTGGAATAAAATCAGATTTCAAAACCTTGAAATACTTTGTAAAACACTGTTATTGCCCTTCACCCTATTCCAATATTTTCCTCCATGGCCTCCTTTTCAAGTACTGTTGAGCTCACAGCAACTTCATTTTGCCCATAGCTCTAGATGGTGTAGAAGTGGGTTTAATGGGTTTTTAAGGAAGCAGGCATTGTCATGCATTCTGCATGTTTCATCAACAAGGCTGCTCTTCAAAGTGAGAAATGAAAGTTTACAAATAAAGATTTTTCTTTTTTTTATAAGACTTAAAATTGAACATTGATTACATATTTGAAGTTGAACTCAAGGTTTTAAAGAATTGATTTGACATTTAGAACTCAAATGACAAGATTTATTTCCTTCTTTAATATATTTATTTGATATCATCAATTCCACTTGATCCTTAAACCAATTTGCTGCACATAAAGATCCGAAACGTGAACTGAAGTTTTCTGATTATCTTAAGGCATTAACAATAATAAATAGGTTATTGTGATGTTTAAATAATAGCTAGTAACAGACTATTTTTTTTAAAAGGTCATAGCTACAGAATAAAATTACACCTCAGAGGAAATGTTGTATTGTTTGTTACAGATTGATCCACATACATAATACATCAATTAATAGATTTTAAGGCCCCAGAAGGGACTGGTGGATCATCTAGTCTAACCTATATATTGCAGTTCATACAATGTCATCTAGCTATTCCTGCACTGAGCCCAGTAATATGTGTTTGACACAAATTTTCATCTTCCAAAGACATCAAGAGATGAAGAACCCATCACGTTCCTTGCTTGTTTGTTCCAACTGTCACTCACCATCATTGCTAATGTTTTGTTTTTCATCTTGTTTCTACTTAGAAAATGCCTGATTTTAATTTCTAGTCATTGATTCTTATGAGTCTTTTGCTCTGTTAAGGAGCATTTTAGTGCCTGGCATTTTTTCTCTGCGAAGGTACTTGTATATCATAATCAAAGCAATTCTCAATCTTCCTTTTTGATATGCTAAACAGATTGAGGTCTTCAAGTCTGAAACTGTTAGGTATTTTCCCAGCCCCTTCTTTCATATTTTTGGGTTTTTTCTACATCCTCGTTAATTCTTAAAACATGGGCACCCAAACTGTGTTCAATCCTATATACAAAGGAATAATCTCCCTACTTCCATCCAGGACTCATATCTTTATTTCCAAAGGACTGCATTAACTCTTTGGGACAATGTTCTATTGAGGGGGACTGGATTTTATTTTTGATTCTGTGTTTCCTTTGACAAATCAGTTACATCATAACTTTCAGCCCTGGCTGCCTAATGACAGATACCTGATGGCATTTTTAGGCAGCTAAAGATGGTCTGGTTTTCAGAGATAATGAACATTTAAAGCTCCTACTTAAGTAATGAACACTGCAGATGCTCAGCATTTTAAAGAATCACTATATATGAGTGTTTAAATACATATTTTAGTTTCTTCTACATTTAGAAACCTTGATTTGTAAATCCTCAACTTTCATGTTTTATATTCCCTGAACTTCAGCTTACTCATACCAGTATTATGATTCTAAATTAATTTAATAATTGTAAAGTACTTCTATATCTTCAGATGAAAGGTGCAATAAAAGTGCAAAATATTGTTAAAGCTCTGTTTTCTCTTTCTGCAATGTTCTGGCTCAGAGTTACAGCCACAACCAAGGTGCAGTATATATTGGAGAATAATGGTTACCTACTGAACTGTCTATGAAGCCTGTTTTATGTTTAGTATTTGCATTTTGCTAGTCCATTATGCAGTATCCAGTTGTTATGTTAAGTACAGTACATACATATTTATTATTAGCTTATTCTACATTGAGTTTGCAAATTGCCCGAACAAAATATGTGATGCAAGGCTACAGATGAGTGCCATTGCAGTTCTGAAAAATAAGAGGCATTTCAAACACTTGTTTATTTTATTTATAAATGAATTTCCTTAGCACTGCCAAAAAAGTGGAATGTTAAGGCAGCTTTCAGTAATAATGAGAGTGATCCCCTTTAAGGATGCTTGGAAAGTCTATTTTCCTTCTGACAACCTGTAAAATTCCCTTCTTTGAAACAGCATGCTTTCTGTTTTTAGCTTTTTCTTGGTGAAACTAGTTTCTTTTGTAGTTGTGAATTTCTTAGGTGTATATCTTGATTCAACTAATAGTTTGCTTGGTTTGATGATCTGTAGTTGATCAGTTACTTGTCACAGTAGTTTGATTGATTTTTTCAATAAAGCAAAATCAAATTAGGGTTTTGCAGCTGCTGAATTAATTTTGGAATATTGACTATTTAAAAAATGGAAGGTGTATTACAGCAAAATAATGTATTATATTAATAGAAATCATCACCCGTTAGAAATGGGTCAGGTTCAGGCTTTTTTTTCATTCTTTTGTATATGGCAATTATTATTTTAAATTAAGGGAATACAGGGAAACATGTATAAAGAATGAAACACTAGCAGAAGCTTTTTAACTAATACTCACAGCCAGGACTCAAAATCTTAATTGGGCCCTACAATGTAATAATACCAGAAAAGGAAGAGAAATGTTTAGGTGGTTGAAACTTTCCAGTGAAAATGAAGTTTTCATGAACAACAAAACATTTTTTCTTTCTTTGTGAATACTTATTTCAATTTCCGATAAGCTCTGAAGATTTGAATTCTATGTCAATATAAGTCTACACTTGAGTTCATAACCTGTCCTTAGCTATATTTATCATTTATAAGCTTATTTGGCTCTTGTCTAAGTCTTAAAATTAGGAGTCCTTTTCCTTTGTAGAGTTTGCAGTCAAGCCAATAGGCTGACTTTGCTATTATTCTGTAGGGAGGGCTTGTCAGACAGTCATGCAGTCCACTCAGCAAATGAATCTGTAAATGTAATTTATTTCCAAAGACAGCTTCCACCAGTGTATTTTAAGTGAATTCCCTTTCTACTGTCAAAGACAAAAAATAGAATATTGGAATGTGAATTCTGAGAGTCAATTTATGAACTAGTTTTTCTCTCTTCTTGGCATTAATACCTTTTAAACACATGTAGACCAAGTTCATGGCTTAACGCTTGATTTTTTTAAGTTCACAACTTTTCACATCTTAAAATCTTTTCTTGTGGGAAAGGCCCTTCCTTATTCTAAGTCAGTGGTTCTCAACACTTTCAGAGTCAGGGTACTCCTCCACACAATTTTGGAGCCTGGCAGGACCCCTGGTTGGAAGCCATCATTGGTGCTTTCTCAATTTACCTCAGTGCCTCTCAACCAGGTACTCCTGTTTCCTGGTAATGCTGTCCTGCATGCCTGCTGCACAGCTAGCCAGGGAAGGGCTATGGTACTCCTGATCTTTCTGCATTGAGGCTCTTCAATAATCCTATAGCAGGGCAGGAAAGCTGGCTTCCTTGTTCCCCCCCCGCCACCCCATGCTTATTCCAGAAATAGAGGCATGAAGGTGAAGCTGTTTTACATACTTCTGTTTCTGGGAGGAGTGGGGGAGGGGCTAGGTGGAGGGGGGAGCACAGACCAGGCAGGGCTACAGCTCCAGCCAGCTATCCTGTCCTGCTTTAAGGCTACTGGAGAGCCCTAGTATGCCAAGAATGCATGTGTATCATTGCCCTGTAGGCAGTTTTACCTGGCTGCCACTGTGGTAGAAGGGAGTCTCAAGGCACCTCAGTTGAGAACCACCTTCTCTTTATTTAAGCTTAATTGCTTGGTTTTGGAGAAGGAGAATGTTTGGAAGTAATGCCACCATGTATCAGTTTTATGATGGACCAAACCTGGTGCTTTTTTTTCCCCCTAGTCAGTAACACATGTGGTGGGAGAGGGAAACCTCGTCATCCCAAGATGAGTTGTTAGCATGATATATTCTGAATGAAGCAAACAGCAAAAATGTTTATTGTCAATGTTGGTACTTGCACCTTTGGACTTTTTCATGCTGTGGTATGTAACATAGTTCTTCTGTTGAAATAACTTGCAAAATCAAGGTTAGTGCCATTGCTTTTTAAATGTATTTCATGCCATTGCTTTTTATATCCCTCTCTTACCATGTAAAATATATCTGGAAACAGTGTAGTCTCTGTTTTCTTTGTCCTGGTAAGTAGGCTTGTCATTGCATGCCAGTGCAGTTGAAGAAAAGGACAACCTGTTCGCCTGAATTATTGTTCGATCTGCCAGCTCTCAGATCATCTAGCTGGGAGTTCTCAATTTTTCCCCCTGTGTGTCTTAATTCCATCACTTAATCTCTTTATGGTACACTTTATCCTTTTGCTTGCTTTGTTTATCTAGGCAGGTGATGGGAGTCACTCCAGCAGGGACACTGCAGACACAATACATCCCAAGCTCATCGCAAAATGCTGAAGGCAGTGGCCTTGAAAGACATCCTCCTCATTTCTATTCTCTGCTATGGCCAAAGTAATTTTCCCTGAAGTAAGACTATGTTTACTGATACAATCAGTAACTAAGATTTTTGGTCTCTATTTATCCCTTGATGTAAATAACTCTTTTGTTTTCTTAGGAGCTATATCAAGGATGAATTTAGTCTCGGTTGTTAAGTAAAACTCTTTGCCTTTTTCTTGATTTCCTTCTTTCCCACAATGTGAAAATCTTGGTCAGTGCCTTAGTTTAGTTTTATATTTCCCATGTAAAGCACAAAGAATGGTCCTCAGGGATAGGATTAAATTACAGTTCAGAATGGGATAAAATGTCCATTAAAAATGCATTTCCAAATGCATATTGAATGAGTTTTTCCTGGTACCTAGTGAAAATAGCTGAACACCTCAGAGGTCTGGCAGAAGTCTTGGTGTACAGTGCACAGTTGCTGAGGTAATACATGTGGAAAAACATTTGCTGCATTAGTCCACCTTCCTCCTAAAACCCTAGAGACAGCAGGAACCCAAAAGCCAAGATAAGGAATGTGCTGCATATGCATTGTTTAATGCCCAAATGACCCCTGAAGGACCTGGAAATGTAATAAATAGTAAAAGTCAAGTAGTTCTGGCTTTATCAGTTTTGTGTGTCCAACTATGTAGAACCTGGACTTCCTACAACATTTTTACTGGTATCCAAGAGCCATGTGAGCCAACTGTCTTGATGCTTTGACATGCTTCCTTTTCAATACGGCTGGCCCACTACTTTCACACCCACTGTAGTGAACTATAGCTCCTGTGGGTTCTGGAAGGATGGGAAGAGGGAGAAAGACAGAGGCGAAGAGGCGAGGCAAGGAGAATATGACCCTTAGTGGGTACCCAAGATTCATAAAGTGACTCTCCATCCAAAATAATTGCCCACCCTGGTCTAGTTCCATCTTCCTTGTTACCACCCTTCAGTTTGGTTGAAGACTGTTATTAACCCACCTCCCCCCGACCCCAGTCATCTCTGCTGCAGACTAAATGAGCCCATTTTACTTAGCTTGTCCTCAGTAGTCATGTTCCCCAGCCCTTTAAACATTTTCAGTGCCCTCCACTGGACTCTCTTCAATATGTGCACATCCTTTCTGTAGTACTCTGGATGTGGCCTCACCAGTGCTGAGTAGAGGGTGATAACCAGTCCCCTCAATCTGCTGGCATCACTCCTACTAATGCAGACCAGTATGCTGTTAGTCTGCTTTACAACAAGGGCACACTGTTAGCTCCTATTCCACTGTAATGCCCAGGTCCTGTTTGCAGACCTGCTGCTTAGCCAATCACAGTCCTCAGTCTGTATTGATACAAGGGATGTTCCATGCTAAGTGAAGGGCTTTGTACTTGTCCTTATTCAAATTCATAACATTTCTTTTAGTCCAGTACTCCAATTTGTCTAAGTCTCTCTGAATCCTAGTCCTACCCTCCAGTGTCTCTACTATTCCACAAGCTTGCTGAAGGTGCCCTTCATCCCATCTTCCAGATTGCTGGTGAAGATATTGAAGAAAACCAGCCCTAGGACCAACCCTGGGGCACTTCACTTGATATCGGCAGCTAACTAGACATCAGTCCATTGGTTACTACCCTTTGAGTCTGATGATCTAGCCAGTTTTTCTATCTACCTTACAGGTCATTCTGCTATACCTGTCCATCATTTCATAGCTCTGTAGAAACATGTACAGTAGAACCTGGATTCTTTGCAGGGTTATGTCCCTTACTCCCCTGCAAAATGAGGGCATGCAAAATAGCTGGGGGTGTATAAAAGCAAAGGAAACAACTGCCTAGTACTAATGAGGTGTTCCAGCTACTTGCTGCGGCTTTTATTTCAAAGGCACTGTTTCCCAGTAAACTGCATGGTTCTGTGTCTATGTTCCAGCTGGTTGAAGAAACAGTGCCCTTTGAAGTACAAGCTGTATCAACCAGCTGAGTGGGGTCATCTTTAATGCAGCTCTACTATGAACAAAGTTGGCTGCAAGTGACCCAGATTATCCAGGTTCTGTTGTAGTAACACATCCTTCTATGCCATTCCCTTTCACAGAAATTAAACTAAGGTACAGAAGTTAGTGAACTTGTCTAAGGTCATGTGCAGCTGTGATCAGACCACAGAAAAATCTTATAATCCATTCTCAAGCTTGTTCAGGTAGACTCCTCTGCATGTATTGCCTTTCCTGGGTAGTATGTACAAGACCCCTTAAATGTGACAGGGCCCTTCCTAAAGTATATAAAATGAGCAGGGATGGCAGAATCACATTTGTGTCCAGTCTTTGGCAATCTGCCTGCGCATATGGGACCTGGGTTTATGGCAAATCATACATATTCCTATGTTAAACAGATTTTACAAGTCCTTCTCAGGAATCCTAGACATACTGTATATCAATGCGTCAGCATAACAACTGCAAAAGACATGCAGATCTTTAAGCAGTAAGTTTGCCCTTTGTGCTGTCTCTTTTACACACCTGTTCACAGTCATCCCCTTGGTCTCCCCATCATGCTGTGAGACAACTTTCTTTGAAGTACTCATCACTGTAGGAAGTCGGGCAAGGGAGGAATGGGACACAAGCTTTACCAGCCAACTGCTGAGATCTGTCTGTCTAGGAATTGAAGACTAGTGACAAAAGAGCTGAGCTTTTTCCAGCAGGTGTTTTTTGATCCAACTTACAGTTGATTTGCCTTCAGGGTCAGGAAAACAACCCGCTGTGGTGAAAGAGGGCTGGAGAAGAAGAGCTCTCTCTCCTATGGCTAAAGTGTGTCTCTGACCTTGGGAATGGATAAATCATTTTGCAGAAAGTGCAACATGGACTCTAACAGAACTTGACCCCTCTGTCATATCTGCAATCTCTCCTCCTTAAAATTGAGTTCTTCTAAGATGCTGAGGGAACACCAAACGTGCCAATACACTGTGTTCTTTATTCCCACCCCCCCACTCCTCTCCATTCTGGTTGGAAATGAAGCACTGCTTCTACTGCTTCAGTCCAGTTCTGCAGAATCAGGAAACCTGGATTCCTTAGACTAAGGTTCATTATGAATATTTTGGTTATTCATAACATTTTTCAAAATGTTTTCAACAAACAGTTCTCATTTGCTAGTCTGATAAGAATAGTTAAAATGAGCAAGTAAGTCCCTTCAATTAATCACTATTTTGGTACTTCTGGTCACCATCTTACCTGGTTTGGTTTCAGATAGGATGACTGAAACTTTTCAAACATGAGAACAACAAATTTAAATAAAGAATGTCATGGTGCTAAGTCATCAGACTGGATAGTCTCCTGCTGTTACATCTTGTTCAATACTTCCTTTGGTATGGTCTTTGCTTCAGTCTTCTCCCCTAAAAAGTTAGTTGTGACTAAATACTTAACAACATTAATTTTCACAAGTAAGTCAGTGTGCAGACCAGATTAGAGAAAGACTGATTTAAAGGATATTTATAGAAATTAGATGTATTCAAGCTAGCAGGCCCTTAGAATACTTCTCAAGGCAAATTCTGAACTATTAAAGATTCTCTCCAAGAACTCATGAAGGATAGGTGAAATCCTAGAGGAACGGAGAAGAGCACGCATAATAACTAGTTTAGAAAGCAGAAGGAGGAAGATCTGGAGAATTCAGACCAATCAGGTCTAATTTCAGTTTTCAGAAGGATAATAAAACAAATCATTCCACAATCAGTTCTATAAATCTCTAGAGGATGATAAGCTTATCAGAAACACCTAACATGCATTTGTCAAAAATAAATTAAATCAAAACAATCTAATTTCCTTTTTAAGGTAACTGTCCTGGTAGGTAAGGAGGAAGCAATATAGTTTGAGTTCAATAAAGCTTTTGATGCTGTTCCATATGATATTCCTATAAGTGAGCTAGGGAAATGTAGGCATATTTTGAAGAGGGTGAAATCAGCTTGAGGGTTGTTTTTTTTTCCTGGTAGTGGGAAAAAGAGGAGTCAAACATTCATTATTAAAATGGGAGAGTGTTTCAAATGGACTTCTTCAGGGTTCTGTCCTGGACCCAATTCTATTCGCTATTTTTGTTAATAGCTTAGGTGATGAAATAGGAAGTAAGCCTATCAAACTTGCAGCTGAGCTAGGAAATGTGGCAGGCACTCTGGAATCAAAATCCCAAGGGTTCTTGTTAAGTTGGAAAAGTGATCTGAAACCAACAAGATGATACTCCCATGGTTGAGAGTAGGTGAATTTTATTGATACACTGATAGGAAATAAGAGCAATGTGGGAAGAGCAAGCAAAATGATTACAACATACACTACAAAAATTCCCCAATGCCCAAAATATACACAAGGCAAGCAGTGCATCCAGCTGGTATGTAAACAGTGCCTTGAGCTTCATTGCTTGAATGTCTGACATCAACAACCTCAGAGGTCAGAAGCCAACGCCAGCTTGTTGTTCTGAAAACTCTTTTTGTATTCTTTCTCCTTTGATGACTCTCCATCTCTGGGTGTTGTTGATTGGTATCCCTGTGGTCATCATACTGTTCATGTTCTTTTTCGTCAGCCAAAATCCTATCTTCATAAACCTATTACATGAACTCACCTTAATTTGGTGATTTCATTCCAAACCAGAAATTCCAAGGGTTTTTGCAAGTGGGCACTGTAGCCCTGGAGCCAGGGCTATCTCTATTATGAAAATAAAGTTTAGATGTTTTTAATTTCCAAGGATGTATATGTCCATTGGACTCAGACACCCTATCTACCTTGAAGGTTGTGAAACTGTGACAAACAAATTTTTAGAAATCAATTCACCCTTGCCATTCCCCTAGACCATTGTTCTAATACAATATCTACTTTATCTACAAGCCACTTCCTAAAAGTAAACCTCTAAATTTCATTTTTTAGCCATCGCTCCCCTTTGAGGAGGAAGCTGATGTTCTGACTATGGCAGGCCTATGAGGGAAACTGAAACACATGGAGGCTGGAGGGCCCATGAGGTAAACTGAGGTGTGAGGGGGCTGGAGGGCTCTGGGTAGGGAGGAGTAGCTCAGTAGAATCCTAGCCCCTAAATCGAATGGGCCAGTTCACAGCTTGTTGGGATGACTAAGAGTTAATTTTTCCCTCCAAAGTAGTGAATGGGAAGTTGATCCTTTCCTCCCCACACTAATCCCCGTGTTGCTCTCATGTTCCCTACCACCAAGGTGCACTCTTGTCCATCTCCCAAATACTGCCCACACCTCACTGATTTCTTTGAGGGGGTTCTGGGGGTGTCTTTCTCCCAGGGTTTTCATATTAGTTATGCTCCCTAGGCAGTAAAGTTTGCATCAATGGAGGGGCCGGTACTTGGAGCAGGAGGGGATGGCAGGTTGGTTCATTCCAGGATGCTGGATAACAGTGATATCTGTGTGAAGCAGACATATACTCAGTGTTCCCATTAAAGGTACTTTCTCAGAAAAACCTGGTTTAAAAGGGCACATTTTACAATCTTTGCTCACGTTTGTGATATCACACATGGCTTGAATGTGCATCTTGCACTTTGGGACATCCCCAATGCATTTGGAATGGCACAAATTGATCACATGCCTGGGCCCTCAGTGAGGTGTTTCATGCACCTGAATAGAGCTAATTAGCTCAGACACTGGACCACATAAACACAAATCTTTTATTTATGGTTTGGGAGGTAGCATGTGAGGAGCAGCACAGCAAGTTTAAGTTTTGTGCTGTCTGATGGGAAATAAATTTTCCCTTTGTGAACAAACTCAGCATTTGTTTATACAAAGATTAATTGGTCATAAATGCAAGAAATGAGAAAATTTAGCCATGGTATGGTTTAAATAATGGGCTTGAAATTTTCAACTATGATCAGGAAAATCAGAACGTTACATATTGGAAACTAAGAATAATAAATAGAAGTATAGAATCAAGCAAGAGAAACTGTAATTCAAAACACATTTTTGTAGGTAGAAAGGCTCAGACTTAGATCTCCAGTTTCAGGAGAGGAAAGCTGTAATAATAGATGTGGTACAATATCTGTCATTTAGACTCTATTGAGCGATTCCCTGCAGAAACTGAGAGCCTTAGACTAGTCCAGAAGTGACTTTCTACTTTTCTAGCTAAGAGAAGAGCCAAAGTTCCTTCCTCTCCAGGCAGATCTAAGGGCAAATATTGGTTCACAAAAAACAGCTGTGAGCGTTCGATCACTTCTTCATCCAGATATTTTCTTGCTACCCACTGTTAGAAAATGAGAGGGAGGAAAACTCTGGATCAAACAGAAGATTTGAATGTAATCCTTTTTCTTTATTCCCCTGCTATGCTTTTTTTCTTTTCATAGGAGCCTTTGTGCTGCAGTTCCTCATATAGAGAGGGATCAGAAACAGGTGGCTGGAGATCGCTGGAGTGCAAAAGTTCAACTTAGCTAGTAGACTTTTTTATTCTCCCCCCTGCCCTCATCCTACACTTTTTTTAAAGGAATTGTGGAATGGAATATAGATAATTATGATCCATTTAGCAGAAGATTATTAAAAACAAAAAAAAAAAAACACTAGGGAAGAGCTAAGGAAGAAAACTGTAAAGTTCACTAATAGTCTTTTTCTGTATGTGAGCAATTGCACCTTACATTTTCCTTTGTTTCTTTTTCTTTTCCTTGTAATAAAAACATCATCAAAGAAATAATAAAGGTGCAGAATGATACACATTACAATATAAAATACAGGTCAGCCAGCAATTACTCTATTGTCCATTAGCAAACTGAAGGCTTCATTTATACACTGAAAAACATAAAAAATAAATGATGTGGGTGACTGCACATAAATATTAGAGTGAAGTGATGGAAGGGAGAGTCTGGGAGGTGCAGTAAGGTAGTGTACATTAGATATTAAATGAAGGCTCCATTTTAATCTTCCCACCTACACACCTTATGGTCCTGCCATGTGGTTTTTTTACCATTTTTGCCTGGCTTTATAGTTAAATAGCTTCAAATTTTTGAGAGGATTGATAACTAGAGATATAAATATCTGAAGAAAACAATTTGTCAGGTTCTGCTCCCCAAGCTGCATTTGTGTTTCCAGCAAACATTGAGGATATAGGGATCATTTCCAATCTTCCTTCCCTTGAGCTTCTGCAGGTGTGTTTTAAAGATACAGAAAGAACTTGATTAGTCTATATTTGTGTCATTCCCTGCATATTTGAATGCAAGCAGTGGCAGAGAAAAAAACTATAGGTATAGGTATGTGGGAACAGAGCATAAGCAAAGGGGGAAAATATTTTTTCCTAAATATTTCCCTATGGGAAGGATTGTGAGTGAGACTGTGGACCACTGAACAGGTAATTTACTGTTAATTGTAGTAGCAGCAAGACTTCATCTTTTGTTATCCTTGCATAATGTGTACAAATAGCGTGATCTTTGAGCACCCATATATGGGACAATGATACCTCTAGTGCCTGCACCATACATCACAAATAGTGTGGCTGGGTGGAATTGTTACTAGTGGAAGTAAAACTGAACAGTTCTGTGTCCTGGGCTGGGATGATTCATAAGGCAGCAGCTACAACCAGGCATGGTAGGGACCAGGTCAGCAGCATTGTGACTGCTGCTATTGTACCCTCTCCCCCTAAGTCAGTGTTCAGAGCTGGTGTCTCAAACACCACATCTTAGTTATGTTACTGGTGTCCAGGATCCTGCCCCTTCCATTCACTGTCTGGCAGTCAAATGCAAGCACTTTTGGGAAATCCTATTTGTCTAGAATGGACACATGAACAAAAAGAACAAAGGAACAACTGAAGATAAAGAAGGAAAAGGCAAAAACAGTGGTAGAGAAAAATAGCATCACAGAGAAAAGGATGCAGTAAAAGGAAAATGAGAGCAGGCATGCAAGAGATTGAAAGAGTCATGAAGACTGGAGAAATGTTGGAATGAGACTGAATAGAGCAAAGAGAGGAAAGCAGTAAAACCAAGTAACCAAAGCACCAGCTGAAATAGGTGTGCATGTTTTATTTCCTTGAGTTGTTTTTCTCTAGGAAAGAAAGCAGGAGAGATGATTTAGAGAGGCCATGCTGTCATGACTCCTTTCTGTTTTTCATCTCCAGCTGTTTCCCTCTATCTCACCCTCTCTCTTCAGAGGTGAATGGGCTGTGACTTCTCTGCGGGTGCTTTCTCTGTCTTTTGGACCATCTATGTGATATAAGAAGCCATATGTTGCTTGTCTCTGTGATGTAAGAAGGAATGTCTTGGGAAGCTTGGTGAAGCTTTCAGGATGCTAATGAAAAAAATAGCAGCCCTTCCAGCTGCCAGATTCAGATTCAAAACCTGCAGAATTTAAGAGCTGTTCACAACTGGGTTTTGTTTGGATGCTGATAGAGGAAGAAGAGGAGTAACCATAAGATTTCAGTCTGGATTACCAAACGGATACTGAATCATCACCAATCTCAAAATTCAGGACCACCTGTACAAGAAACCAATTATAAGCATTAATAATTAACAGTGAGCACTTCTTTTCATTCTGCATTGACTGGTCTGTCATATTTCTTGGACAAGCCTTTCTGTTCTCTCAAACTGACTTTGTGGGAATTGAGGGCACATGTAGCATAAAGCCCAAAATGCATAGGCAGCTTGTTAGCATTTTTTGTCCTTTTTGTTGTTTTAATTTTAACCTCTTATGGGTAAAGTACCATAGAGACTTTGTGCATTAGTCCTGTGATGTTCATTATAGCACCTACATATTGCAATTTATGCTTGCTGTTGTTGTTTTGTTATTTTGACAGCTAAAAGATGGACATCTAATTCCCCACCTATAATAGTGCAAACAAAAACATATAATTAGAGTAGGAAAAAAACTTAATTACATTTTAAAACATTGCCAGAATCATTGTTATTCTCATTAAGTTATCTGCAGACCTCAAAACAAGTAGTTTAATAATGCTTTCTTCATACTAAATTTAAATCTAAATAAACTGTAGACAAATGAGCCATCTGTGTTCATACAATACTGCCCTTACTGAGTAAAACTATAAATTGCTCAGCAATGTTTTATAGGTCCTATGTTGCTAATCAGTATCAGAGAGCTGCATCTTATGTGAAGTTGTAGGGAGATGAAATTTCATAGCAGGAAGGTCTAAATTATGTTCTCATTACCAGCATGGTGTTTATGTTCAGTATAGTGACAAGTAGCTAAATGGCTAGTGTTTTGTTGTACATTTATTGTTATATGTAATGACTACATAGATAAAACATGAATGTTGGTCTGCTTCTTCAGAGGCTTTCTTCCTTACGCTTTGTAGAATAATGGCATTAGGAATAGTGTGAGTCGTGCTCTGTCAAAGACAACGTGATCATCATTTTCCTTAAATATTCTAATAATGTAACCTTTTCTCCTTGAATCTCTTGCATTAAGGTAAAACCACTTTTGCCTTGTCAGTTAAGCAAAGTGATCTAACTGACTAGCAGGCACCACTACATTTTCTGCCTAGTATTACAGGGATTTAGGGAGGAGAAATGAAGTGGGAATGAGCTGAAATTCTACTAAGGGAAATACCTTACCTAGAACAGCCAGAACCTGTTGGGAAATTAGCATACAGAATGCTAATGACACTGGAGGCATGAAGCCAGATTAGCAGGCTTAGGAGGATTTATAAAGAAATAAAAGAGAAGATAGCTAACACCAGGGGGATTTTTTTTTAAGCACAAGTGCAGCCATATTTTCATTTTGCTGATACTACTCATTCAACCATTTTAGCGCTCACAAGAAAATGTTTTTAATAATATTATTCAGCCTGATTTTATTGTAAGTACTATCCAAATACAATTAATGGCATTGTTATACCAAAGTTTATTTGAAGTGTTAATGTGATTATTATCATGGCATTTGTGATGGCAGCATTCATAATGTCTTGGCTAACATCCAGTGGAGGTAATTGCATTCAGCTGATCTAAGTTTACCTAACAGTTTCAATCAGACAAAGGATACTGTCTGCAGCATGACCAGGCACTATTAACAACTGCCATGTTCACCCCAGAGATGGCTGCACTGCAACGATGTTGGGAGTCAGGGTTCAAGCCTATAGTGTAATCCATTTCTGGGGAGAGTAGGGATCGTTTTTAACTTCTGTTCTGAATGCAATAATTTTGTTAACATGCAAAACATTCAGTATATACAGCAGTAATTTTCTGTGGCTTTCATTCTCTAATATTTGGCAATTCTGCTGTCCACTAAGAGGCAGTTCAGGCCTGGAATTACTCAAATAGACCCTCCTCCTGCAAACAATTAATATTACTATTGTTAGTAGTCTGTTATTTTCAATGTGGGGATTCATGGTAGTAAAATGAATAGGGGAGTGATATCTTTTATTAGACCAATTGCATGGTTGAGAGAGATTTAAAGCAAGCTTTCAGACACAAAGTGTTCATCTTCAGATCTCAGATATTCTAGAGACCTAAGGAAGAACACTTTGGGTCTGAAAGCTCATCTAAAATCTCTCTCAACAATGTAGCTGGTCCAATAAAATATATGACTTCCCCCCTCCCCCTCAAAATATCATTGCCTGGGACACATTTCCTTGACCATCATGACTACAACATCACACCAGTGCTACCAAGAAAATGAATTACATCTCGTAGAATACGCAGGATTGGAAACTGAGGGAAAGAGAAATTTCTTTAAACAGGTACCATGAGAAAATACTCCTCTCTGCGTAGTAACTGCAGATTACCTGTTCTATGCCATCTGATTTCTGAAGATGTTTAAATCCCAGAGGAACAGAAGTCACATTGTGTGTGTGGGAGGGTATATTTTATGTGTGCATTTTTTCTCAATAATCTAATCCAGGCCAAAACAAACAGGAGAGAGGCACATTTGTGGCATCCCTCCCTCACAAAAAACAAAAAAGCTCAAGTCTTCCCCACAAGGTGTTTTCCTTGGCCTGTCTATGCCTCAGAGTCTTTTATAACTGTGACAGAAGTTCCATAAACAGATTTAACCTAAATCAGTTAAGTCCGATACTACATCCATCCAGGTTTATCTTAAGCTGGTTTTGGCCATTTTGAAAGTGGTTTATATGCACTGGACTTCTGCTGTGTTATAGATTTGAACCATTTTCTGTTCACTTACACCAGTTTATGTGTAACTTCTGTCTATAGTCTTAAAAGACACCCTATTATTTGTATAGCCCTCAAAGAGACAGATGTTCAACCCCCACTCTATTTTCTTACTTCTTAGCTGGATCCGTTTTATGGAAAATTCTTCCACATTTCTTTCAAGTTGCAGCAAGGGAAGTTTAGGTTAGATATTAGGAAGAATTTTCTCACTAGGAGGGTAGTAAAATACTGGCTACCCAGGGAGGTGCTGGAAGCTCCATCCTTGGAGTTTTTCAAAACCCAGCTAGACAAAGCTTTGGCTGGGCTGATCTAGTTGGGGATGGTCCTGCTTTGAGCAGGGTGTTGGTAAGGTAATGGGTGAAATCTATGACTTAATGGGACAAAATTAATAATCATTGTTGGAGGCACTCATATTCATCATTCTTATATCACAGTGAACCACACTGAGCTTGAATTCACTTTTGTCTTACCATTTACTGTGCACTTTAATGGAATTTTCAGTTTCCTTCCTCCCCCCTCTCCCTCTCATTTCTTTCTACTTGGTGTGATAAGAAGTGATTTTTTGCACAGCATGATGTATGCTGGCCTATAGAGAATTTAATTCAAAACAATGGCTAATGTTCTCTGAGCATGCACAGCAACAGGATAAGTGGTGGGTGGTAGCAGATGTTTACACAACTCAACTGAAATACCTTAAATTGTCATAAGGTTAAGTTCACCCCAGTGTAGAATAGCAGGAAACCTATGTACCAGTTAGGCCTCCAAAATAGGGCTTAAATAATGCAGCATTGCCAATTCTTTTTCAAGATATTTGGTAGATTTCTGAAAGCACCGGTTCATGTACATCATGTGAGTACATGAAAATCTCTACTTTCATTTAAAATCAAAGCAAGTTTCCAGCCCTCATGATAAAGGAGGAAGAATTGAAAGCCTAAAACAAATGGCCCAAAAGACTAAACAACTACCAGGAGGCAAATAAAAGAGCCTACCTCCACCAGTTCTGAGGCAGTGATAGAAATAGCATGGAAGACATTGTGCCAGATGTGTTCATTAAAAAAAAAAAGACAAACAAACATAACAACCCCAAGAAATTATAGGCATAATATTTATAGAGACACAGCTGCTCTCCTTAACACCTTTCTGCTCCATCTGTATTATGACCTTCTTATCGCTTCCAATTGCAGCAAGTGTACAAGAGCTTATTATTTCATAACCTTCTGAGTGCCGAGTTTTGGATTGTTTTTTAATTAGCATTTTAATTGCTCATCAAAGTAATTGAAGACAGTGTTGGAAAAATGGAGCATTTGCTAATCCCTTTGGTACCAGTCAACACTAAGCTTTTCCCAAGGTCAAGCGTTGTGCAACTGTGATAATGGGAGCTTTCTTTTCTGCGCCCTTGCTGACGCACAGCAGTCTGACCTGATGCCAGTGCCATGGTGGGAGAGATGTTTTCACCACATCCTGCAGTCTGGCTCTGCTGGTTGAGAGGGAGGTAGATATGGGAAGAAACATTATTCTGTGCACAGCTACCTAGGCAAAATTTGTTTTGAGAAGATGTAATGAGCTTATAAAAAGCCAGACCTCACTTGTGACAACCATGGGAGCTAAGTGACATTGTTAATGCTGGTTGGATAGTTGCTTAAATTTACAATACTGTGCTTGGACATTGTGTGAGCTCAATGGAGCTAGTTACAGGATTATCACATAGATGGATACAGACATTCAAAAAGCCCAAGGGAGAATCAATCTATGTTCCGCAATTTTCTGTAAGCAGCATAGTTTAGATCTGTAGCAAACAGAACATTCATCGCCCTTTGGTGGGGGTGGGGGCAGATCTTAGACCAGGTTACACCATTTTTCAACCAGTCTGTGTGTGCTGAACTTTTGTTCTGTGACAGGCATAGACCAGTTTCAATCACTTATACTAGTAAAAGTGTAAGATCTGTACCTGGCCATAATAGCATAGATCACTAGAAACTGAATTAAAATTCACTTTCCACTGTGTAAGGAGAATGACTGAATGACATGCAAAAAGTGAGGATTCAAGTAGGCTGGGTCACATGGAATTGCAGGCTCCTCTAAAAATAGGACTATGAAACTGGATGAGCAGTTGGGACAGTACCAATATATATTAACAAGCAGTCTAGGTAAAATGATTTTACATTAAATGAATGAAATTCTATCACTAACCAGCAGACTACTTTTCTATAAGACCAATCCTGGAAATAGGTCTTCGGTCTCTAAATTTAATTAGTCACCTGGTCATTAACTTATTAACTGTATTTTTGCTATAAGAATCAGTTCAGGAGACTATAAACTCCAACTCTCAAAGGGATCCCTGACCTGTAAGATCACTGAAACGTTACTTTCCACTTTAAATGTAGTCTTCTGTAATTAATACAGGCTAGGGATTTCTTTTCCCACTGTGATACAAGTAACTCCCACTCATGCAAATGAGAACTGAAAGAATCTTGCAACAGTGGCAAAATAGGCCCCTGAAAAAGTGGAAATTTTAAAATTCAAATCCAGTTAGAAATTGCTCCTCCTAATATAATATTTAGGTTTAGCAGTAGTCATTTTTTAAAATCAGTAAATGTTGATAAATGGTGAATTTGCCTCACACTCACAGACTAACAAAAAATCATTTCCATGATTAATAATCAAAATTTATAGGAAGGAGATCTAAGAATAGGCTGCTGCCACAGTGCCCAAAAAGGCTTCTGCTGAGCAGTGACTGGAGGCTGGGGGATGGGCTGAACACTGTGTGTCTGTGTGTGTGTGTCTGTCCTCGCTCCTGCCTCCACAGCTCTGTGCTTTCAGGGTGCTAGCCAACCAGGCCCTCCCCTCCAAACGTAGGAGGGAGCTGGTGGGCAGAACAAACTGCTGGATGCTGGGAGTGGGGAAGGGCAGATGCTGCTGCAGTAGCTGGAGTTTTCCTTGCTAGCGGGGGGGTGAGGGGCGGGCATCCACAGTCGGGGCAGGTGGTGGGGTATGCAGAAGCTCCCATGGGACAAAGGAAAGCAGTTATTGAGCTTGGTGGTGCTGTGCACAGGGCCTGGGAGGTGGGCCAACAGTGTGGCAGCAACTTCCCCCACACCTGCTACGTGTTGTGCTGGAGTAGAAAGCGTGTGTGTGTGTGTGCGCCTGTGCCCCCACATTCCTGATTTTGCATGATCCTGATAATTCAAATCGATAAAAATTTAAATAAATGCTTAAAAATAAGCATTTTAAGCCGTCATTTAGTCATGATTTTAGCCGTCAAAATTATAAAAACATAAACATTAAATTCTGCCAGGTCTAGTAAAACTGAAAAGATTAATTTAGGATTAAGGATCTAGCTTTGTTCTAACTGTAATTAACAGCCAAATTTCCCTTGACTTCAGTGGACACCATTTCCCAACTTTGGTCTTTTACTAACTACATAGATGCAACAATGGGAAAAGAAGTGACAGTTATAACTTGTCAAGGAAGTTTTTTTTCAGATTTCCCCCCCGCCCACCCTTCAGTTAAAACATGCATTAACATCAACATTTTTAATTCAGAATTTTGACTTTTGGATATTTCAAGAATCCTGTTTTGAATGTTATTGACTCTTTATATTTTTATGTTTACATTATTTTGCTATCCATGACTAGTAGTATATAATATACTAGTAGTTTATAATATAATAGTAGTATATAATATACTCAACATTTCTTGTGAAACAGGAAGTCACAGTTGTGACCAGCTCTAGTCCCCTCCCTTTACTGAAAAGTGAAATGCTGAAAAATGAAACTCTGTGAGCTAGATCAGGGATTACTAACATGCAGTATGCATGCCAGGAGCCACCTATGTGTGGCATACAGCAGATCATGAAGGGGACAAGTAGCACAGTGACAGATAGGATAGGAAGCAGAAAGCAGAGCAGCAGTTTGGGCAGGGGATCTGAGTGACACTCTGGGAGGGTTCAGGGGTAAGTGGTGGCATGCCTGCCAAACAGATTAGCCCTCACTGAGCATGGGAAGAAGTCTAACCCAAGCCAGGGCAACATATGGGAATAGGTGGCATGTAGCTGCTTGTCCCCTCTGCAGCCCTTCTTATTACTCTTGTGCCTGAGCCAGGTATTTGAAGTAAAGGCAGAACTGGAAACTTGAGTTCTCTGTGGGGTTCAGATCTGTGTCCCCTGGTAGGAAGTTGGGCCACAAGCTCCAGCCTGAAGCATCAAATTGTTGCTGACCCCCAAGCTAGAAAATCCCTATGAACTATTTCTAAATACAGAGCCTTTAGACCCATCAATTTAAAAACTGGCTTATCGGTATCAGGTGCTTTAAGTTCTGAATGTCCTTTCAGAGATTCTTTAGATCAGAATTTCCTTTGCTAATCACCCACAATTTTAGTTGAAGGTATAAGGAGCTGCATGTGCTGAACAAATCTGAAAATCAAGCACAAGCTGTTTGAGGTTAAGTACACAGAATAAGTAACTATTTCTTAAGAGGGAAGACTTTCTTTTCTGTCACCTCAGGAGGCAAGAATATTGCAGATTGATCAATACAAGGCTACTCTTTATTCTAACTTTGAACTCTTCACAGCTCTGGTAGGTATGATACTGGTCAAAAGATCTCTGAGGGTTCAGCAAAATGTATAATCTTTCTAAGTGTGGCTTGTTAATGTGAGATTAATAATTTACTAAAATTAATTCCTATTAAATGAAATTTTGCCCATCAGCATTGAATAGTCTTAAGAGATGAAGTTACCTTGGTTGTTCTGAAAGTTACAAATGCATCCCTGACATGTTTAAAATAAAAGCAAAGTAGTCTTGAGTTTGACCCATTGAAATATTTCATTCTTTTCATTGCCAGTGGGAGATCTTTGGTGAAGCAGAGCAAATTTAATTATCATTGGAGCACAAAGAAAACATGTTTGTTTGCCCTTTTGTAATGGGGACAGCTTTAATGGGGACAGCTGACACGTGATCTGGCATGCTGTGGAGATAGTAGGGAGTCTGAGATATTTAATTCCACAGAGCTATTTTTATTTGGCCGGCATCAGAACTTTTTAGTATTAAATAGGGGAGCAGAGTCTGTTATATTTAACTAGAGCTTCATGTTCTTAAAATGCTTTACAACCATTAGACAGCTAAACAGTACATAACCCTTGGCTGGCATACATCTGCACTCAAACAGATGATGATGTCTGTGGCCTAGGAATAATCATATCAATTGTAGAGGTGGATGTAGTTAACTGTTATTCTGAAGTCAGGAAGAAGGCAAGGCAGGGTAGAAGTAGGCCACTGCCCATGAAAGGTCATACTTTTCTAAACACGCTTGTTTTTAAAGTGCCACAATTTACAGATGGGGCACCTTAGATGCAAGAGGTAAATTCTTTCAAACTCTACTGGTATCAGTAAGATCAGAGATAGTCTTCATAGTCTGAAAAACTGTCTTCCATTGCGCAACAAATTTGGTGGCACCGAACTGACGAGCACTATGAATGAGAGGGACCTATGGGTAATAATAGCCCACAGTATGAATATGAGCTGGCAGCGCAATACTTTGGCTAGTAGGACAAATAATTCTCTGGCATGCATCAATTGATGCATCTCCAGCAAAGCCAAGTAGGTGATTCTTCTGCTCTACTCAGCACCGGTGGGACTGCAGCTGGAGTACTGCATCCAGTTCTGGGCACTGCATTTTAACAAGGACATGGATAAGCTTGAAAGAGTCTAAAGAAGAGCCACCCATGTGATCACAGTCATAAAAGGCAAGCCATATGAGAAAAGGCTGAGGGATCTGGGACTCTTCAGCCTGAGGAAAAGGAGGCTGAGACCTGGTAGCAGTTGACCACTACACTAGGGGAGTACATCAAGGGCTCAGTGAGCAACTGTTCAGCAGGGCACCCTTGGGGAAAACCTGGAGTAATGGCCACAAACTCCTGGAAGATCGATTCAGGCTCAACATTAGGAAACACTTCCTCACAGTTAGGGTGTCCAGACTGTGGAATAAGCTCCCTCCAGAGGTGGTGCAAATCACCTACCCTGGAAATCTTCAAGAGGAGATTAGACAGTCACCTTGCTGGGGTCACCTGACCCCCAGTTATCTTTTCTGCTTGGTGCAGGGGGCTGGACCCGTTGATCTTCTGAGGTCCCTTCCGGCCTTACAATCTATGAATCTCTGGAGGGAACTGGAAATAAAAATAAGGCATGAAATCTTGCCCCATTAAAATCAAGAGGAGTTCTAAAATTACTTTAATGGACTGAAGTCTCCAAAAGGCATGTCTCTGGAATCTCTCTCTTACATCTGAACCTCTTCCTCAATAAGGCTTAGATTTAAATGTGGTTATCCACTGCATCAATCACTGTAGAAATTTTAAAAGCATAATACCTATTATTAACCTATGTGGGGAAGTAAATCTACCTTTTGGATAAAAGAGACATGCTGTATAGCAGCGTATGCAGAGGTGTTGTTACAGTAAGAATGCATTATGCCACAGGCTGGAGAAGTCCCTGGACTTAATCATCTTAATTTAATAACAAGTTTTTCCTAATGATACTCATATTAATATGGATGGATAGTGTAATGAAACACACAGCTGCCATAGGTTGCAAAAATAATTTCAAAAGTGACTTAGAACATGGGTGCTCAACCCCTGGCCTTCAGGCCACATCTGGCCCCCAGAACTGGGACACCCAGCTCACAGGGGACCCTGGGGTACAGAAATTTGAAACCTAAGTCTGAATGTCTGAACGTGAAAAAGTAAATGTCTTCCAAATATTTTGGCTAGAATACACATAAGATTAATAGGAAGATATGACGCAGGTTATCTCTTATCACATTTTTTAAAAATCAGGACTATATTTTAATTCCAATTCTTTGGATAAAGCCTTCCAAAGCTAGCAGCATCTAATAGTGTATTTAGAAACTTTTTTGTCAAAAACTTTGACCACCTTGGTACATTCGTATAAAAAAATATTTCATTTTCAGTGAAATAAAGGTCTGGTTGCAATATTTTCCATCAATACCTTTTTGACAAGCTTTGGTGTGGAAGTGCTATTGTCTTCAGAAGACTTACATTCAGCTTGTAATAAATCAGCTTTATTTCATACATTGTGGAATATGTGTCACAAAAGTCACTGGTTGCATATTTAATGTTTGCATATTTAATTTTTCTTTCACTGCTTGGAATCTAACTTGGATCACATGTGGCTAGGGATGGAGAAAAGCTTAAGCAAAGATATTAGATGTATTTCTTCCCTTAATTGAAGTAAACTCAGCATGAAATACAAGCCCCCATTACAGTGCATGCAATCTCCCCCTTTACAAGTAATAAGATTGGTCATAAACAAGTCAGCTGACCCCTTTATGTTATAATAACCCTGTAATAATATTAAAAAATGATGGCTTGTGTTCTACCTGGCTGAGATTCTTTGTTTTTGCCATATCATCACTGATCTGTTGCTTCTCAGTCTGTGTCTCTGAGTCTTCCTCAAGAAGCTCCTACAACTCTGGCCTGAGGTTGGACTGCCTGTGCCTCATAGAGGTTGGCTCCAGTACTTCATCCTTCTGTTCCTATGAGCTAGAGACTGAAATTACACATAAACTGATATAAGTGATTGGAAACTGGTTCAAATCTGTAACACAGCAGAAGTTCAGTGCACATAAAATGCTTTCAAAATGGCCAAAACTGGTTTAAGATAAACCTGGATGGATATAGTGTCAGACTTAATTGATTTAGATTAAACCAGTCTGTGGAACTTCTGTCCCAGATTCCCTCTGGGATCAAGTTAACTCCAAGTCATGTTAACTCACAGTGTCCCAGCATCCTAGGATGCTTTGAACTTCACCCATAAATCCCCCTTTACAGAGTGGGCAGGATAGCCTTGGCCCAAACTGTCTGCTTCAGCCCAACAGGGAGGTATGTTGTAGTGCCCCCCAACTTCTGGCTTGTATCACTGAGGACATGTGGCTGCATTTCCAGAATCAAAGTGAATGTCTGTTTACTTGCTTATTGCTTCAATCTACACAGTTTAGACTAATCTGCAGAGACTGAATTGATTCAGCCTCAGGCTTTTTGACTGTCTGTATGTAAATGCTCTATATTCAGTAGATCCTGTGCTCCTAGTGACCAAAAATACCTTCTGGAGCATTTAACCCTTCCAGCATGATTATGGGCTGAGTGTGTGCAGTAAAGTTAAACCATTACCTAGTTTATTAGGAAACAGGTCTTGGAAAGCTGTCTGTCTAGGTGTTCTGTTTTTTGGTCCTTCAATACATATTTTTGAGACATTCAATTTTCTCCCTGTATTAAAGTACTCTGAGTTACTCTCTAATTAATTCATACACAAAGGAACCCTTCTTCTTCCAAGTTCATAAATAAATGTGGTTTTTATCTTCTCTCTTCACTTTGATTATAAGTGAAACCTTTAAAATCCTATAGACTTACACTAACAATCCGTGTCTTCACAAAATGAAGTCTCAGTAATGTCACTAGAAAAAAAATCTCTTCTTCAAAGAAGCCTGTCCCAAGAAAGTATTTGTGTTCGATTTCCAGTTTACACTACTTTAAAAAATAAGTTGGAAGCCTTTTAATCTGTATCTAATCTAAAAAAGAGTTTGATTATTAGGATCTAATTAGTTAACCTACATTTGAAAGCATTTAAAACACAGAAGCAATTTCCCAAAGGTTACAAAGCATGGAAGATCATTTTCCTGCCTTAACTAAGATTCCATTAAATGAAATTGCATTGAGTCTAATTTTCACTGGTTCCAAATTTGGATTTAGAGTAACAAGAGCACTGGGTTCTCCACTGAAAAGTGGATGAGCAGAACGCTGTACATTCTGTTTGTTTATAGTGTCTTAGTGCTTTCCAGTAATACGTTGGTATATTTAAAAATATAACTAACATCTGTCACATACCTCTCTCCACAGGGAGAGAAATGCATACAGCAGAGCATCTTGTTTGATCATGGCAGGGGCGGGGCGTGGGGGGTGTTATTTTGTTTCTTGCCCCTCTGTCTCATTTTCTTTTTTTGAATGTACATGTTACTGTATATTCAAACTAGGTATGGAAGGGTCAAAGAGGTATGCCTTGCATGTGGAACTAAAGGTCTGTGATATCCTTTAGTTTCTGCGGAAATTCCTTTCAAAGTCACTTCCTGAGGGAGAAAGGGTTTAGGAAATGGGCTGAGGGCTCTTGAAGAAGAACCCTTAAATTAATTGTGCCTAGGAAGGTGATATTTGTTTTCCTAATTCCTTTATCAGTAAAGTTATACTTTCACAGACAGTGAACTTGGCACTTGTAGAATGTATTGATGACTGTGAAACAGGTTGAGAAAAGTGCCAGGCCAAAGACAGTAGGTATTCAGGGCTCTGTTTTGGGGATTCAGGAAGGTAGAGACTTCGTCATTTTGGAAATTATTTCTTTCTTCTCACTGAAATATGAAAAAGAATTGAATTAAGAGAAGGGCATGTATGTCACAAGGGAATGTCAGTCAATTTCTCTGACTAGATATGGTTGTGAATTTTCAATCAAGGATATGTTTAATTGGAAAATGCCAGTTTGTCAGAACTCAAGCTTTCCATGAAAATGTATATAGCATTTGTAATGAGGATGGGGTTTCTTACAAAATTAAGACAGACAAAGCTACCTATTCCAGAGTAGTCACCCCCGCATTGGATGTGGCAATTTGAAACACCAGGTTGAAGTCCTTGCTCTGCTGGATGCAGACCAGGGACATAAACCTAAGAGTTTTACATCCCAGATGAATGTTCTAACCCAAAGGTGTCAAATTCACCCCAGGCCCTGGGTCAGATCTGGACCCTGGGGCTCTTTTTGGGTCAGATCCATGGATCCAGCAGCAGCTGTGATAGGACCAGGTCTGAGGCCAGTGGCATAGTATGAGGATGAGTGAGGGCCAAACCGTGTGGGGTCCAGGAATCTACAGCAGCACAGGTTTGGGATGAACAGCAGTGCAGATACGGGAATTGGGTGGCAGTGTGGGTTGGAAGAGGAGTGCATAGCTCTATTAGTCAGTGGGGGAGTGGATGGCAGTGTTGGTTGGGGGAGAGTGGGCATCAGCATGATTCATAGGTGGCAGCAGCAGAGGTTTGAGGGAATGGGCAGCAGCAGGGTAAGCAAGGGCTATAGCTGCATAGCCGTCACTCAGCCCTCTGACACTAATAGCAATGTCCAATGGGGTCCAGAGACCCCAGAGTCTGTAGCAGGCCATGCCCCATTGATGACACCACCCAACTTCTGGAAGCCAGCTGCCTACTGACAGGCCAGATGGAATGGTTCTGTAGGCCAGATCTGATCTGTGGGCGATATATTTGACACCTTGACCGATAGCTGTTCTAGAGTGAGTAGCTCTCTCATTTTCACAAAAGAAAATTGACAGTTCTTGGGTGTTTTTATACATCTCAAAACTGTCACTAGACAAGAAATCAGCCTCCCACCATCCTCTCTGACTCATCTAGTTAGATGTTTAACTGGTAAGACAATGATTGAATCAAACTAGGCAGAAGCTACCAGCATTAATTGCTCTCTGTTTTTTATGATATATAATTGAGAGTCTTCCCATGGTAAATGAAAGGAGGTTGATGACAAGATATTCTTCATGAAAGGTACTAAGCAATGGAATTCACTCTATATTTGGCTGACAGACCTTGCTGTCGTTAATTTATCTGGCCTTTTACAAATGCTGCTTTTCTTTCTCCTTTTTTAAAGGTATTAATGAGGTAATGTATTGAGGAATGGAACATTTATAGACAGAAGCAGACCTTTTGTATTATTTTGTGTTTCTTAACTTATGAAAGGCACCTCAGCCCAAGCATGGAAACGTATTACTGCATTTTAAAAATTCAGGTATTTATCAAATAAAGTAATGTAATAAAACATTATGCCTAACAAAACTAATTTGAAGAAGAATTTTACAATAGGTCATCAGGAGGAATAGTACTGGAGGATATATACATAACGCCTACGCATGATCTATTTATTCTACACATGGAGGATTTATGTCTGCATTGGTCATTTCACTAGTACTTAAACTTCACTAGTACTTAAACACCCCTTCCTCTGGCAGTACCAAATAATTGCCTGTATTCATATCTTCCTCCCCTCTTCTGTCCCTCCCTGCCCCCGCATATAGACTTTGGGACTGACACTTCTGTCTAGTTTCCTTTTAAGTTGTGACAAGTGGCACAGTGCTGGCTACGCATCTTTGGGCATGCTGCCTGCCTCCTCTCCTACCATGCCTTGATAGTAAATAATTAAGTTGTTAGTTAGGCGGGAGGCTGTCCTTTGACTGCCCTGTTTACAAGGACCAAACATATACACTCCAATCATCCCTACACATGTCTCATGCCTGGTTGATGTTGCTAACAGCCGTGAATAAGCTCCAGCCTGAAGCCGGGCCCAGCTCACTACAGTATTGAGCCTCTCACTTTATGCTCTGCTAAGGGCCACACTCATACTGCCTACCTCTCATTGAGGCCTCTCATGCTCCACTGGCTCTCACCTGGTCTCTTTCATTCTGTCCTTCCTGGGCCTCACTCATACCCCACTTCTCTCCCCAGGACCACACTCACCCTGTCCTATTCCGAAGGGTCCTCAGCTTGATACTCTTCACTCCCTCTTTGCTACCCTCATCTGAATGAGCACTGGGTGGTTCACAAAATATTGTGCTGACTCTGACCCTGGTCTCGTAGCCAGGTAACTCCCCCAGCTGCTTTCCACAAAGTGGCCAATGTCTCACATGTCTCGCCCCCTGTTCTCACTGCTTCTCCTCTGCTGCCCTCCAATTGGCCTCTGGCCCACTGGTGGCCTCAGGTGACTAAAGGTTTACCTGGACCTAACTCAGGCCCTCATGATAGCAGGGCCTCAACTCAAGCTCCTGCCCCAGGGCTTCATGACTGCCACTCCCATGCAAACCTTCATGTGCCCCTCTGCACCCTACTCTGCACTGTCTTATGGGGTCTTCCCCTCTTCAGGCTCAGGCACTTCTCAAAGCTTGCCTGGCTTCCACTACTCCCCTTTGGGATCTTGCACCCCTGTGGGCTCAGGTGTCCCATATGGATGTCCCTGGCCCCACTACTACCTCCGATATTATCCCTGTAACCCACCAGGTGGTGGGGGCAGGGGTTTAGGCTCCCTAACCTGCCTTATACCAGGGAGGTTCTAAGTCCTGGCATTTGCTGGGCCTGCCCTGGCACTAGGCCTTCCTATCCTGGCAGGGTGCAGTTTTAGGTCACGCCCAGGACCACTGAGGCCTCCTCCCTCCCCATAGCCTCACCCTTACCTCTGATCTGTTTTTGGAGCAGCAGCTCCTCCAAGAGATGTTGCTTCCTTGGTGTCTGGAAGCAAACTGCTGCCTCCAGCCCTGCTGGCCTGGGGCTTAAAACAGCCACTTGTCAGGGCTGGGTCACACCTGCCTGCTGCCTGATACAGGTCTTTAAGTGGCAGAGCACATAAGGTGCTCTGACATCCACCTTCCCCCTTACAATGTTTAGCAGCAAAGGCTTTTCCCTGCTGCTCCCATGAACAGGCTCCCCCAGATCCTGTGATAGGCCTAAAATGGTGAGCACCCCACTGGTACTCCGCCACATAAGTGAACAAACATTTTTAAGGGTAAATTATGGGTAAACATTTTTACGGGTTGAAATCATGATTTAAAAAAGAATTTATTAAACACTTTTCTTCTGTATCATCTTATCACAAGATAGGTGTGGGAAATGTTTTTTTTTATCCCTGGAGAAAGGACTGAATATTTTTCCCTTCATGGTTATGTTGGAGTTGCAGCAAAGAAACTGTTAAATTGTTAATATGTGAATGGGGGATGTGGGGGGAGCAGGGAATAAAGATATTTATTTAAAATTCTTCCCATATCTATACCATTTATAAATAAGTGTAAGAAAATCTCTCCTTTGCATTGGATCAGAGGCATAAGAGGGCAGTGCTATACCAGATAAGAACAAGCATTCACAGGACCCAGTTTAGTTCTAGGCAGCTTATTTTAAGCTTCCTAAACCTAAACTGGGAGTGGTGCATGCAGGCATTCACTGATGCCAGGAGTGGCCCAGACAGCCCAAGGTAAATAAACTGGGAGATGTGGGGCTCATGGAATTGGGGGGGGGGGGCAGTAATTGACCCATGAGGGGGCCTGGTGAGTCGGGAGGTGGGGTTGGAGGAGTCACAGGTTAGGGTTCTTTGTCTAAGTTGATTAAATAGTTGTGGGGCAGGGGGCTAAAAATAACCTGGTCAGGGTCAAGGGGTTAATAAAAGCATAGCCTTTGAGCTGGGGCTATCCTGTGAATATGTCCCAGTGTTCACTAGATGAGATTAACCCAGGTCAGTCTAAAGTTAGTTCACTTCCTGAGATGAACTAACTTTATATTGGGCACACCATTTTTGGGTGACTTAAGCCCTGTGAATACAAGCAGTTAGGTCAACCTAACCTTTGTTAGAGCCTATGGGACAGCAATGGCTGCTGGAAGTGGTGACATGGGTGGTCAGCAGCGGTGGTAGCTTTTAGTTTTGTGCACCCCGAAGTCCCCATCCAGGGCTACTGTTCTGGGCACCCTGCCTTAGTACATTATTGTACTGGACCAATTAATGAACCAGATCACTTAGTTCAGAGTTAATGTAGTCAGAAACATCTGAGGTGCCCTACCTTCTAGAGGGATAAAAAATGCTACACTATTCTAAAAGTGGACTGCATTAGTAAAAATATCAAACAGGCAAATACATTTAACAGACTATTTTATCATCTCAACAGTATTCAAGTTAAAAATATTTGCTCTTTTTTAGTTTGTATGATAGAAGAAAATAATTGAATAAGATAGAATTTTTTTTTAACCTATTTATAGCTAAGAAATTTGAAAAATCATATTTTCCCTTTCATGTGTTCAGTTTTTGGAAGAGATTGACCAATCTGAACAAGTCCAATGTTAGAGAATGTTGAAGAAATAGTTTTCATGTTGGAGAAATAGTTCTCGTGTTTGTTTTGCATGTTTCTGTACCTCCTCCCCTCTAGCTCATGCCAAAAGCTACTTCACCTAGAAATATTGCCAGTGCCTTTTCTGTCAAAAGTGAGAGGGAAAAATGTGGATGATGGATGTGTATTTGTGTACATTAGGCTGACTCACTTCTGTATGCCTCAGTATTGAATTAAAATTTACATGGCTAAAATTGAATTTGTATTTCTCTTGAAAACTTCTAATGCTACTGTCTTCCATGGGATCATTCATATCTTTTACCTAGGAATTACTTTCCACTGCTCTTTTTATTTAGCTCTTTATATATCAATCAGATGCAAATTCTGCTTTTCACTTTTTTATGCATAATCGTTAAGGTCTGACATTTTTTTCATTTTTTTGTCCAGATAGCTAAAACTCTTCTCTGTGCCCTAATTAACTTGTGACTTGATTATTCTGACCTTCACATTGGACCTGCTGAACATAGATGTAATTTTCCCACCTCGTTGGCTTCCTTAACATGCATGTCATCCATCATCCATACAAAAATTTTTGCACAAAATACAAGTATTAATATTACCTTATTCACCTGACAGTCTGACCACATCAACCCACCTGCTGCCTTGAAAACTTCACTGGTTTTCCACTGTATACTTGAGGTCACTGTAACAGAATATTAAGATCTGACATTACATACTTTAGACAAGTCTCAACTGATTGTGCCTCATTTTCTTTATTTGTAAAATGGAAGTGATATTGCTTGATATTATAAAGGTTGTGCTGGGGCTTAACTAATAAATGTTGGTAATGTGTCACATGTGTGCAATGCATTATTGAGATCAGTTACTGGTGGAACTTGTTGAAAACTCAAGAATTTCTCATTCCCCGTGGGGAGAAAAAATGGAACAGCCAAACTTTCATTGGATTTCTTGTTCTTATGTAAAGATGCACAGGAAATTAACATGATGTCTGATGACTGGAAAAGTTGAACTCTTAAGTATTTCACTTGCAGGAGGATACACAAGTTATAATCCTTGTACTAACCAATGGCAGTTCAGCTCTAGTAGTAGATCTGTGTTTTTATACCAGCAGGTCCTGAATCCTATTCTACTTGTTGGATGGGTGTGATTTAACTAGTAGTAACCATACTATCTATATGTCTCTGCTTGCAATAGATTGGTGTCTGAATGGCTTGACTGAGATCATTCAAAATGTAACCATTTCATGAAAAAAATGTAGCATTGCTAGCTTGTGAATTTTAAAGTTTCACAGCCCTTGGAAAAATTTTATAATGTATGAAGGTCAGTTTGTATTTTTAAAGGAAACAAATTAAGCCATCTTATTTACAGAAAAAAAAAGAAAGATGATGATAGACAATTGTGAATCTAACACCAGAAGGAAAATTTAAATTCTCAAAGGTATTCTTTTATAAATGCACATTACTTTTAATCTAATCTCAAATGTTTTGGCAGTTGATGCATGCCTTCTGAATGCATGGGATCTACAATCCTGCAGAATCTTTGTCCCCATATATAGCCCATGAGGAACAGACTAAAACTTATTATTTTAATCAAGTTAAGGAAAACACAAATCTTTCTATAACATGACCAACAGGCTGCAAATATGACTTTTGAGGATTTTTAATGCTAGTACAGTGAGGTAGGAGGGCTAGTGTAGCATTTGTAAACAAAACAATAGACTTGTACCCCTAAAGAGGAATGCTGAGGCATGGCAGGTCCCTGGCAGACATTAAAACAGTGGCACAGTTGGAATTGGAGGACTATTATGTCCCATTCCCAAAATTGTGCCTCCTTCCATGCCAGATGTGCGTGGCAGGAGGTGTGATGTTTGGGATGGGGCATAAAATTGCTCCAATCCAAACTGCACTGCTGCAGATTAGGCAGGGGCTGGCTCTGTCCTGGACTAGGGGCTACCTCCAAACACCATCAGGTTCCAATACAGGACCTGTCTGGGGCTGGTCATTGTCTGCTGGGCCCAGGACCATCCAGCTCTACATGTGATATTTAGAAGTCCCAGAACATCTAAAAACTGCACGGTCAGTCTGGCTCACTGCAACCTGGCATTTTGAAGTGTCTTGCCTTGTAGCCCCTGCAGTTAATTGTATTTAATTGCACAAAAAATGTAATTGTGCTACATGTTCAAATTAATTGTCATTCAATAAAAATGACTAACCAGCCACAAAGTTGTTTCTTGAAAAATGTAGAATGTTTTTGCAGCTAATTTCTATCAACCTTTTATTTGAATGTGTGGCAAGTCATACATCACACAATAGATCCTGCAGTATTACAAGGTGCAATACTCCCACCCACACCTAAATCAGCCACCTATCTGCTGATGATGACAATCAGCTGCAGGGCAAGACAGGAGAGGTTGCTGGGCTCTTGGATTACCAAATTCCCAGTGGGGGAACCCTTGCAAACTGTTTCCCTGGAATCTTATTCTCAACATTGGGACTAGGGCTGTCCCATCTGACTCCCTCCCCCAGGACAATGCTGACAATCAGCTGATTGTTAACATTGGCAGATAGGTGGCTAGTGAGGTGAGGGGAGGAGCAGTGCATCTTGTAATGCCAAAAGACCCAGCAAAGACTTATCACCCAATGTGAGACTTATAACACATTCAAATTAGAGCTTGATAGACAGCAACTGAAAAATTCTACATTTATCAAAAAACATCTTTGTGGCTGGCTTGCCATTTTTATTGTGTGATAATTGTTTTAACTGTTTAATTTCTCTAAAATTATTAATCTGTTAATTGCACCATAAATGTAACATGCATGAAGGACCTTTAATACCTTTTTGTGTAAAAAGTATGACAGAAAAGGGTGGAGATCCACCTCCAAAATGATTACAGCCAAAAGAGTAGAGAAAAAAGGAAGAGAACAGGAAGACATGATAAACTTTTCTTCAACGTTATCAAGTAAATGTTAAATCAGTCTTAATTCCTCCTTCTGTAAAAGTTATTTTCATATGCAAATTGTCTATTACAATATTTTCTTTTTCATATGGTTAAACTACATTTTGGACTTCTTTTCCAATAAGTTTCACAGGAGTCTAGATTTCAAAATCACACCCCCACCCCAGTTCTGTAAACCAAGGATCAAAACTGTCTGAATTACTGATTAAGAGACCAAGAGAATCCCATTTTCAAACTAAAATTGGCCTAATGCAGCTCCATCTGAAGTAGCTCCACAAAGAACTTAGCTGAATAGAGGAAAGGAATCACTGGTTATTATTTTTATCCAGAGGCATTTATCTGATGGCATTGTGAAAAAAAACAAACCAAAACAGGTAATAAAGGTATTACTAACTGTTAGCATTTCTTTAAGAAATAATTTATTATGAGAAAATATTTTTAAGCCTTTAAAAAAAGATTTTAAAAATCCTTAGCCATTTATAGAACATATATTTGACAAAATAAATAAATAAATAAAATATGCTTGTAGGCCTGCAGTATTAGGACTAAATTTTGCTGCATGATCCTTTGATTCCTTGGCACTTTGGTGGAAATCCAGAAGTACTTTTATATTAATTAAATAAAGATTTTTTTCTTGAATCTTATAAGTGCAAGTTAGTTTATCTCTTTTTGTAGCAGTGTGAGTTATCTCACACATATCATGGTATAAAATGTGCACACAGACTGTTATGTAAGAGTATCTAATTCTTCATCTGTACACATGCTAGATTACCTCACAGTATCTTGCTCATGTAGCCATTCCTTGAATGCAAACTTTCATTATATTTACCACTGATCATTTTATGAGGAAAGCACCTTTTAAAAGTCATAACTTATACTCTGGAGGTCATGTATTCATCAATGGAAACTCCACATGCCCAGAATGGCAAAATATAGGAGAGCCTTTTAAAAAGTTATTGCCCTGAGAATTTTGCCTTCTTCCCATGTCCTCTATCTACCCACTACTTCCAAGCACTACCTAGAGAAAAAATACTACATGTACTGTTGTGTATATTATTACTTATAAAACCTACAAAAACAGACTGAATTTCAAGTACTAACGTTTTTGTTCACTTATTTCTCTCTAATAAGTTGCTGAGTCCTATCAGTTCACCTGCAAAGTACTAATTTCTTAGGACAAAAAGAGAAAAAAAAGAAAAAAAACTTGTCTGAAAAGCTATAAATATACAAAAGTTGAATCTGAAATTGTTCATCACATATATTTTAGTTGGAGGCAGGCAGGTAGGTAGGAATCTGTCTTGCAAGACAATAGATTTGTACAAAGTGAGTTATCAGCTTGCTGAACATCTGGGTGTGTGGCTGTAGAGCCCAATTCTGGAGTCCTTTTCCCACTTATCACATTTGAAGTTCATATCAAACCATCCTGAATGTGGTGTAGGGTTCTTTCTAAGGTTTCTTCTTTTCTCTGCATGTTGGGATTTTGTTTCTTCAAAAGCCTTCATTCCATGCTGAATAGACTGTTTCCAAGCATTTCAATCCTCTGCAATCTTCTCCCAGTCATTTGACTTGATGTTCATTGCCTTCAGATCTCTCTTGCGACCATCTTTGAACTGGAGATAAGTACACCTACATGGTCTTCTTCCTGTAAAGAGCAATCCATACAAAAAATACTTAGATATACAGCAGGGGTTTTCAACCTTTTTTGGTTGGTGTACCCCCGGCAGCTGGTTCAGAAGCAGAGTCCCCTGGCCAGTCAATGAAGTGTATGTGTGTGTGTGTGGGAGAGGGGGGGTCCCCAGCTGTTGATCAAGTGGGGGCAGAGGGGTCCTGTGCAGCGAAACCGGAAGTGCTTATGGGAAAACCAGAAGTGCCCCTGCTTCTCTGTGCCACTGCTGTTTACCCCCTGGGGCCTTCTCAAGTACCCCTAGGGCTATGTGTACCCATGGTGTACCATGGTGAACAACCACTGGTATATGGTCATCACCCATTCTCCATATATGACCAAGCCATCAAAGTTGATGCTGGCTAAGAAGACAATGGATGCTTGGCAACTTTGTCCTGCCAGGAAATTCCTAGAACGTTGTGAAGGCAGTGTAAATGGAAACTGATGATGATTTTTCTTGAGTAAAGTATGTGGTCCAGGATTTGCTGCAATACAAAAGGGTGCGGATGACATAGACATGATATATTTTGATCTTGGTCTTCACAGTCAGTTTGTTGTTGTTCTACACCCATTTTCTCAGCATTCTAGTGATACCTAATGCTTTGCCAATACAGTTATTTAGTTCATGTTGTTTACTGTGCAGTCATTTAGTACTTTTTTATACATGAGTCAGCATCTCATGTACCCCTGTGTCACAAATGATAGTCATACCCAACACTGAAGGCACTTGATAATATTCTTGTTTGAGCACAAAGGAAATTATGCACATCCCCTTAGGCTAGTTTTGAAATAGTCTGGCTGGGGGATGGTTGCAAATACAGCTACTTGTACTTTCTGGGGAGGAACAGAAGAAATTACTGCCCCACTGTGCAAAGAACAGAGGAAGCCAAGATGAACTCCTCAAGCTGATAATCTTGAGTGGATACTTCCTTTTGTTAAGCTCTCTAAAATGTTAAACATTCTTAAACCGTTTGCTTTTCTGTAGTTTTATGGAGATGTCTTTAACTAGGAACACAATGACTATGAATCTATTGTTTTATTTGAATAGCTAGACAAATTTCATTAGGCAACACACACACACACACACACACACACACACACACACACACCCTGTATTAAATCCTTCACTGCCTAGAATAGAGTTCAAGATAATGTTCTAACCATCTTTCTATCTGTTGCTTTCAATCTGTTATGAATTCTACCGATTCTGTCTTTAATAGAACTACTTCACAATTGGATCTATTGCCTTTTTGATTCCTTCATACATATCTCTGATGGTACTAGTGTCAAATGCAGATTGAATTTCCTCACACAATCACAGCCAATACACGTTGGTGTAGCATCTTGAGATTTGTTGGACAGCTCTCTCTGCTTTCCTCAGTTTCTTCAAAGTTACATCTGAGGCATTTTTCTTGTGATTAAACATAGCAGTTTGTTTGGCCTTGATAAATGGAATCAATTTCCATGAGTGGGCCTTGGACCAATTTGGGTTTCTTCTGACCTGCTTGCCAAGTGTAGAATCATCAGTGACATAGATCATTTTTTGAAGCTTCCCCACTTATCTTCTGCAGTCTCACACAAAGGCAGCTTGGAAGCATCATCCTCCAGAACCTCCATAAGCTGCAAGTTTTCTGATAATCAGATGTATTGGTGATGCTAATGAATGGCAAATACTGAAATATTTTCTTTGGTTCCAGTTTGAACTTACTGACCACAAACAAGAGATCTGTGTCACAATCAGCACTGTGATAGCTATAGGAGGATATTACTGAGAATGGACCACCGAGTGATGATGAGGTCCAATTGGTGCCAGTGGCTGGATCTTGGATGCCTCCCTAATACCTTATTGTAACAGGCTGCCAATGTGGGCTCACCAGATTGGCTTGAGATACCTACCCTGGGTTAGAAATAGTGCCAGTGAACTCTGAGTGACCCCAAGGGTGGAGCAGGGGAGCCCTGCCCTGTGGAAAAGGAGAAGCCAATTTAAAGAAGGGGTTTTCGATCCCCTCATTCGCATGGAAGGGGGATGGCCGGGGGCTGTGGGCAAGCCACCCTGAGCCCTGGTTGGCTGGTTTGCAAGCAAGAGAGGGACTGCCGGAGGGGATAAAAGCAGCAGATGAACTGGCATGTGGGAGGCTGTTGACAGTGACTCCAGGGAACAATGCAGGAGGCCTAAGAAGAGCTGGGGGAAGCTGACCCAGCAGAGGGAGCAGAGAGACCCCTCTGAAGAGCCTCGAAGGCCTGGGAGGAGAAGGCAGCAGCAGTCAGCTGTGCCTCCAGCCCTGCAGAAGAGAAGGAGCCACGACCAGGGCTTGGGGCAAAAAGCTGTTGCCCCAAGGATCCATCACAGTGTGCTGGATGTGTCGGGCATCCTGGAGGCTAGGGGTGGCAGTCGGCCCCCCACTCCACTGCGGAGAAGAAGCAGCAGCCAAGAGTACAGGCAGCATCCTTATCCAGAGCAGGGTGCTGGGCCGGTGAGTTGAGGAAACCCTTACCTCCCCCGGGGAGGCAGGACAGCAGCAGGCAAGGCATTGGGATCCTGAGGAGTGGCAGAGCACCAGGACAAGTCCCTGGGAGCTCGGGGTGCAGGCTGGCGCTCGGAGCAGGATACACAAGCCACAAGGCATGTGGGGTGCTTGGCCAGTCATCTGGAGCAGGGGTTTAGAACTGCGACCCCTGAGATCTGCCTGTGCTGCTGACCCTCTGCCAGTGACTGCCCCAGAGGACAGTCAACTCTGTTGCTTGTTGCTTGCCTTTTGGTTGCCACAGAGGGTCACCCTTCAGCCTCTTTGGGGGGGTTGGGGTTTGATACAGTTTGATTGCTGCAGACCAGAAAAGCCTACACTGTTGCAGTCTGTCTCTTATTAAGAAGCCTGTTGGAGCTGCTGGAAGTGAGCATCCTGTTTCCTTGTGGTAGCATCTCAGCAGTGGCTGAAAGCTGCCAGTTACCCTACCTGTGGTTCTTGAGTCAAGGGTTGACTAATGCATTCTGGTTTGTTTTGTGATTCTGGTCACGCCATTTAAGTTCACTTGTAAATAACTTTTTCTATTATTCTTGTTTTGTAAATAAACTCTAAATAGTTAAATCAGTTAAGTGTTAGACCTTCTTGGGACCACGGGCTGCTCTGTGGGGAGCAGGGACCAGCTAGAAAGTAAATTGATGTTGGCCAGAAGCCCTGCCCCACTCTCACCACACATCCCTGATATTTGGGCAGAGGTGGCAAATATTGGGCTGCCATGTAACCGTTGGGTTACATTATGTTGCAGCTTTGTTTGAAAGAAGAAGTTGGTGATCCACAAGTTATGAAAGGAGCAGAACTCCAGCAGTCTTTGTCCATTATTATTCATACTTCCTGTGTTTTGTGAGCCCAAGCAAACTCATCACAATTTGCTGTTTGCACAAACTCTGGCATTCAAGAGATACAAGTTTTCAGTATTTGGAGTCTTACCAATAACACAAGCCAGTTCTTCATAAAACTTGATTTAACCTCAGCAGAAGAGTAGTGTCAGAGCATAGGCACTCTAAGGTGACTGTGCCTTATGAAGTATAAAGGCAGAGCGTGAGACTCCTCTCAGAACAATTTGATGGATTCTTGGTCATTGAGAAGATTGTTTCTAACATCAAAGCCTACATCAAGTTCAAGAGTATCTTTGGGACCTTTTCCTTCCCAGAAGAATATTTTTCTCTTAAGGAGCCATCTGAAGCCAGGCATGTTTCTTGCAGGGCTGCAATGTCAGTGTTCAGCTTGTGTGATTCCATATCTGTCACAGCTCTCTTCAAACATCAGAGATATTCACAGGATCATCAGTCTGACCAGTACAGGTTTCCTTCACTTTATGTAGGTTCTGTATGTGCAAATTTATTCTTATGCGATGACCCTTTGTATGCTAAACATTCATTATATGTGAGGTAAATTCACTCTATGCAATCAGTATGGTGGAAGCCCACAGTCAGCTGCTTTGTGTGGTGCATTGTGGGAGTGATGCATGCCAAAGCATAGACTCCACTAAGGATCTGTGCTCCTCGCTTGTTGTCTGTGACGTGTTTATGTAGTTGCCATCCCCATTATGATAGTGTCCTGTGCTTGTGTGTACTGTCTGCTGTTGGTGAGTAGCAACATTGTCTTGTAAAAGTGATAGAAAGGGTCTGGGGGTCAGTACAGTCAAGGTTTTGGAATGTATTCCTATTTGTTATATTGTAAAGTGTGTTTTCTTTATGTGAATTTGAGTTGTGTCATTTGCCAGGAACGCATATACAGTATAAAGCGAGGGAATCCTTTAAATGTGGTCCTATCACTAGACGTTGAAATGCAGAGTATTGATTCTCTCTTTTTCTTTTTGTCTGGTGCAGTGATGCAGTCTGATTTTTTAGTTTTCTCTTGGCTCCAAGCACACATTGGAGCAGGCAGACAATGGTGGACCTTACTGGTTGGGGACTACCCAGCATTAGGTAGATGACAACTGATCAATGAGATACAATGATCTGTCTCACCAGCAGAGGCAACCCCTCTCTTCACCAAATGGGCTGGACTAATAACTCTTAACTGCTGCCTCCCATGTTGTATCCTCACTTGAAAGATAAAAGAAGCTGGAGTGACCTCTCCAGGGCACAAAAGCCTGGGCAGTGCTTATGGAGATACCAGGTTGCCCACACACCAGTTTCCCTATCTCCACCTTGCTGATTTATTCCAAAGGAAAGGCAGGTGCCAGTACATATTCAACTAGCTTCACTGCAGAAACTGAGAGAGCAAGGGAGGTCATACATTTGTCCATCTATCAGGACTCTATTCCTAGATTCGCTGCAGATCAGGGTTAAAGAGCCCAGTCTACCCTATCATGGAGTGGACCTCAGTTCCACAACCTTTCAGCAGCATTTCTTCCACCAGGGTAAAACTAGTACCCCCCTCTAAGGCACTATTCTGTCCAAAGCCATTGGCACCCTAAAAGTTGCCAGGTTATTTAACTGCTGTGCAGCACTCAGTATTAATAATCACCAGTATATCATCTACTGCAAACTATGGTAGCAGGCAAAGGCAAACCTGATCTGACAGAAATTGGAGGCAACAATAATTCATTTTATAAGGGTTATATCAAGGTATTGTTTCTACTAATGCATTGCTTTGAAACAAAGAATTTTTTATCAACTACATTTATATAAACATCCATATATAATACATGAGTCCATTCTTAATACTCTAAATCTTTTTTCTGAGGATGGTTTCACCTTTTTGGGGGGAGGTATCCCCTTAGATGCACATGGGAGTTCTAGTTCTTTGCATTGATTTTAGTAGGTTTCCACTTCATAATTTCATAGCTCATAGATGTAGGGTTAGAAGGGACCTAAGTAGATCATCAAGTCCGACCACTGCCCTGGACAGGAATAGATACTGGGTTCATATGACCCCTGGTAGGTTTGAGCTTATTTGACCCCAACTAGGTAATTATCAAACCTCCTCTTAAAGACCCCCGAGATAGGAACCAGCACCACTTCCCTTGGAAGTCGGTTGCAGATCCTAGCCACCCTGACTGTGAAGTAGTGCCTTCTAATGTCTAGCCTGAACCTACTCTCTAACAACTTATGGCCATTATTCCTTGTTACTCCAGGAGATGCTCAGGGGAACAGGGTCTCTCCCATTCTCTGCTGGTCCCCTCTGGTAAGTTTATAGATGACCACCAGGTCCCCTCTCAGCCTTCTTTTGTGAAGGCTGAACAGGTTCAGGTCCCATAGCCTCTCCTCATACGGCCTGCCCTGCTGTCCCCAGATCATGCGAGTGGCCCTCCTTTGGACCCTCTCGATGCTGGCCACATTCTTCCTGAAGTGCAGCGCCCAGAACTGGATGCAGTACTCCAACTGCGGCCTGACCAGTGTCGCATAGAGGGGGATGATCACCTCCCTGGACCTGCTCATGATGCATCTGTGGATGCATGACAAGATAAGGTTAGCTTTACTGACTGCATCCTCACATTGGCAGCCCATGTTCATTTTGGAATCAATAATGACTCCAAGATCCCTTTCTGTCACTGTGCTTATGCGAAGGATGTTACCCAGCCTGTAGGTTTGCTGCTGGTTCTTACTGCCCAAGTGCAGTACCCTGCACTTGTCAGTATTGAATCGCATCCTATTCTCATTCACCCACCCCTGTAACCTGTCCAGGTCCAGTTGTATCCTGTCCCTCCCTTCTAGTGTGGCCACCTCGCCCCAAATCTTGGAGTCATCAGCGAATTTGAACAAAGTGCTTTTCACCCCCTCATCCAAGTCCCTGATAAAGAAATTGAACAGTACAGGCCCGAGGACCGAGCCCTGGGGGACTCCACTGCCCACATCCCTCCAGGTTAAATATGACCCATCTACCACCACTTTCTGGGTGCAGCCCCTCAGCCAATTTGCGATCCATCTGACTGTGTAGGCATCAATGCCATACTCGCCAGGCTTTTTAATGAGAATGGGGTGGGAGACCGTGTCAAAGGTCTTCCTGAAGTCCAGAAAGACTACATCAACTGCAACACCTGCATCCAATGATTTTATGACCTGATTGTAGAAGGCAAACAGGTTGGTCTGACAGGACCTGCCCCTAATGAACCCATGCTGGGTGCCCCTGAGCATCATTCCCCCTGCTGGTCCTTCACAGATGTGTTCCTGGATAATTTTCTCAAAGAGCTTCCCCAGGATCAAAGTAAGACTAACGGACCTATAGTTGCTCAGGTCCTCCCTCCTCCCTTTTTTGAATATGGGGACCACACTGGACTTCTTCCAGTCTTTGGGCACCTGGCCAAAGTACCATGAGTGCTTGTAAAGCTGTGCCAGGGGACCCGCAAAGACCCCTGCCAATTCCCTCAGCACCCTGGGTTGAGAGCATCTGGACCTGCTGATTTGAACATGTCCAGCCCCTCCAGAAGTTCCCTAACTCCATGCTCTCTGACCTTGGCCTGGCAGAGTCTCTCCTGAGTCTGTCCTGGATCCCAGTGGAGGAGATGTCCCGGCCCCTGCACAAAAAAATGGAGGCAAAGAACTTGTTAAAAAGGTCTGCTTTTCCTCTGGTGCAACCACCAGATTGCCAAGTGTATCCTGCAGGGGTCCCATGTTACCCAGTGCCTTCTTCATACTCCCTATGTATTTAAAAAAGAACTTTTTGTTGTCCTTGATCCTTGATGCAAGCCTTAGTTCCATATCTGCCTTAGCTTTCCTAACAGCCCCCTACAGACCTGATTGATGGAGGTATACTCCTTTTTGGGGATACACCTCCCTTCCATTGGGTATATATCTCCTTTTTGGCTTTCAGGCATTCCTGAATGCCTTTAGTGAGCCAGGGGGGATTTTGAGCACTCTTGCCCCCTTTGATTCTCATTGGGACTGTCACCCCTTGGGCTCAGAGGATTGTCTCCTTAAGGAACAACCACTAGTCTTAGACACCCAGTTCCCCTATCCTCCAGGACCTCAGTGCCCCTCCTAACAATCTCCTCAACTCATTGAAGTTGGCCCTCTTGAAGTCAAAGGCTACTGCCTTGCTGCAGGCCCTTGACACCCTGCTCTGGATGGTGAATTCCAGTAGACAATGATCACCAGGTCCAGCAGGCACCTGGGTTAGGTGGAGGTCCTGTATCTCAGCAAAAAACTTTTGTGAGTGGTCAGACCTGGCTGACTGCTCCTCCTAGCAGATGTCTGGGTAATTTAGATCGCCCATGACAACTATATCCCTTCACTTAACTTCCTCCGCAAGCTGACCTGAGAATTCTCAGTCCAGCTCTTCCCCTTGGTTGGGTGGTCTGTAGCAGACCCCCACCGTTAAGTCCCTTTCCCCATGACCCCGCTGTATTCTGACCTAGAGCACTTCAGCCTGCCCCTCCTCTGACCCCATCCTGTTAGTTGAGGACGTATTGGCCTCACTTATTGGCCTCAGAGGTTGAATGTGATCCTGAGGGTCATTTTGAAGTATCAGATATAGCTCTTTATAGAAACTACCATAGGAAAACTATGGAATTTACTCTTAGATGAGGGTATATTAAGCCAATCAACATTTTTTATCACAGATAGACTTTTCTATTTAATTGTTAGATGGCTCATGTTTCCTATAAATTTCACTATTTTCTGTTGACTTATGTGCTCTTTTCATGAGGGTAATGAAATAAATATCAGTGACACATCTTTTAAGTACTACAAGAGAAATATACTGTGAGAGTAAGAGAGCAGGCAACATTTGGCAAACTGTACAATCCTGCACTTGAAAAATTTCTATTCCACTGCCACTGTTGCAAGATGGTTGCAGTTAAACAAAGGCTGCAAGAGACCCAGAACTCTTTGTTCATTGAACTAAATCTCTCACCATAGCAGATAACAATATTGTGTAAACCCATTTATATATTTATGAAGATCTATCTCATACCCAGTTATGCTTCTGCACCCACATTTCCTATTGGAAGACTCCTGGAACTTTACTCCCCAGACAGTTAGATCCTTCTAACTTCCAGCTATATATCATCTAGTTATATACAGTCTATCTTGTACCAATGCTGCCCTTTTTCCTCTCTGTTGTTTACCCTCCCTAAGTTATTTATAGATAATAATCATACTTCGGCTCAGTGTTCATTTTGTAAGGCTAAGTATTAGGGCTGTGTAAAATGGCACCATTCTGTTTTGTCTTGAGTTTTGACGGTTCGATGAAACAGTGTTTCATACCGAATTTCATTTTGAGTCAAAACAGTTGTTCTATTCCATTGAAAAAGAAAAGCTGTTTTGATGCTATTTCAAGTTTTGCTGGTAATGCGAAGTCAGCCCAGCTGGACTGACTTCTCATCCCCTCCATGCTAGATCGTGCTGAGGGAAGAAGGCAGCCCAGCTGGGCTCTTTTCCCGTCCCCTGTGCTATATCGCGCTACACCACACTACACTGTGATGTAGCGTGGGGAACTGGGAAACAGTCTAACTAGGCTGCCTCCCGTCCCCGGCGTGAAGTAGCACGGGGAACCAGAAAGCAGCCCAGCTGGGCTGCCTTCTGCCTGCAGCACGATGTAGTGCAGGAGACAGGAAATCAGCCCAGCTGAGCTGCCTCACCACCCCCTGCTGGATCTTGTGGTGGGGATGGGAAGTCAGCTGGATTGACTTCCCATCCCCAGCCTATAGTCAAAACATCTCTACCAGCCTTGTTTTGTTTCAAGGCTATTTCAGTTGCCTTTGTTTCATTCTGATTTTGCTATTTTGACCTCAAAATTGGTTGAAACAGTGTCAGAACAAAACAGCTGGTGAAATTTCACACAGCCCTGCTAAGTATGCCATGCTGTATTAGACTCCTTTCATAAGGTAAAACTGACCATCCTCTTGCGCATCTTGGTAGCCTTATTGTTCCATTTTAAATTCTTGAATGTGGGAAGCCAAAACTGTACACAGTATTCCAGACAATGACTTTTCAGTGTCTTGTAATTTGTATGTATATTAGGGTGTGTATTTGTGTTTCCCTGTCTCTACTGGAAATGTTTTGCCTGGTACATTCTTATATCAACTTTGCTTTCTTCATGGTTTCCTCATGTTGGTGATATGCCTACGTATTTATCTTTCTTTATGATTGCCAATTGTTAAACACCCAGATCATGGAAAAAATTACTGTTGTTAGTTCCTAAATACATGATCCTGCTGTTTGTATCATAACAAAAGGCAGTATTCTTCCCTTTTCTATTCCGCTACTCCTCAAGGTCACACAGTTCTCCCTTTACAATATTAGAATCCACCTTTCTGTTTATGATCCACTAACTTTGAGATATGAGTGCATTTTGTTGTTATTCTCCTGTTTTTCTGTGTCAACAGTAGTGCAATTTTTAAACAAGACTGATCCCAAACAAAACCTTGAGGAACTCTATTAGTAACATCCTTCAAACCTGATACCCTATCAATATTATCCACTGTGGTCTCTCCTATAGTCCTTTACCTATTGAATAATTCTTGTTCTAAACTCCTTATTCTTCATCTTAACTAATAATTTCTTGTGATGCGCCATACTAAATGCTTTCCTGAAACCTAGCGAGATGAGATGCTACCATGTTTAAATTTCCTAAAATATCTGTTATCTTATTGTAGAAAGGTATCAGGAGAGTTTGCCATGAACTACTTTTGATAAACCATTTTATCCCATTTTCCATTTATCTCATATGTTTAATTTTTCTTTCCTTCTAAATTATATTTAGATACTTTATGCTTTGAAAATCTAGCTGATGAGTTTGTCTGAGTAGTTTTTCCTCATCCTTCTCCCTTTTTTAAATGTAGGTGTTACATTTGTTCATCTCCTTATTTAATTAATTTATTGAAAACTGTAATAGAGGCTTTCTCAGGCCGATCTGTCATTGGCCTGCCCACCTGTTTCTGGGCCAACCGCCCACTTTCTCACCTGCCAGGCCTTGATGATATATAATTATGATATTAATTAGGTGGGAGGCTGCCCATTTCTTGCCCCGCTATCAGGGGATGCTATCTGCAGTTCCGTTCCTCTCCTATACCACATCCCAAGCCTCGCAGATGGCATCCACTGTTCTTACCATTGCCAGCCCCACACTGGGCCCCAGAATCCTCCAATCCAGACCACAACCAGATCCCTCCAATCAGGCAGCCTACTTCACCTTCATTCTGGGCTGACTAGCTCCCTGAACTCTTTTCCCTCTTGGGCATGGTCCCCCTGGAACCTTTGGCCACACAGGCCCTGGCTTTACCTCCAATGCCAGTTGGAAACCCCAGGCTCTCAGCTTTGGGTGTCCCTTACAGTGGGCCCCTGGCCCCTTTGACCATTCTGGTCCTGGCCCCAGAATTGACCAGTCAAGGGTATTCTATGTCAGGCTTCTGAGTTTGTAGCCCACTCTCTAAATTGGGTCTGCCTTCTTGGTCCTACCATGGGGTAACCCATCCAGTTGTGGGAGCTGGGGTTATTAAGGTGCTCCAACCCACCTTTCATCGGGGTGGTAACTGGCCTGGTATTTCTTGGGGGCTCCCATGCAACTGGGAGCTTCACCAGGCCACCCACTCCTGGCAGGGTGCAGTTTTAGGTCATGCCCAGAACCAGAAGCCTCCAAACCATCCCCTTAAGCTCCTGCCATTACCTCCAGGATGTTTCATTCTACCTTGCAGCCAGGCAATGCCCTGTTTATATAGGTGGCCAGAGATCTAAAAATGGCCACCGCAATCAAGCACCTGCTGGCTACTTGGCTCAGCCCTTAAAGTGGCAGGCACCAACAGTGTCCTGCCACAAAAACCCTTGCTACTGGACCTTCAGTTTCATAGGCCAAATCTTTCAGAATTCTTGGATGAAGGTTATTTAGTCTCTCTGACTTGACTGAATTAATCTTTTGGAATCCACTTTAGATTACATGTACTATTAGGCTAGATTACCAGTTGTCTTTTGTCTCTTTTTCTTTGAATCTAATGAATATAAAACCAATAGGGGTCTTCAGGTCTCATTTTAGAAGAAAACAATATAAAATTTTCCATTTTCTGTCAATTGGCTGAATATTTTTTTACATTGTAATACCCAAAAGCTCATCTATCCCAACCATAAAGTTCAATAAAAGGTATCACCCACAAAAATTATTGCCTCTTGCATATTTCCTGGATCATTGTAGCTGCAATTTCATTTTAGAACTACCAATAGCATAAGGACTACCAATAACATCATTTTAGAACTACTGATAACATTAGGATTCTCCAATGTTATTAGGTGGTCTTGAGAATGTTAAAATGAAACCTAAACAGAAGAGTATTCCCTTTCTCTATGACAGGTTGCATTTAAAGGCCACATAATTGCTGTCTTCTGTAGAAATATTCCAAGTAATATCCTATCATTGAAGATCAGTTGCCATAAAGCACTAACCATTCAGGTGAAAGGTAAGAAAGAAAAATGTCTTAAGAAAAAGAATGCATGTACAGTCACAGGAAGGATGCTGTAAACTCCATCAGGTTGGCCCAGTAGCAAAGCAAAATCTGGACAGTATAAATCTCTTTGTCCTACCCCTCTTATTCTTGCCCATATATTAAGTGCTGTATCTCCCAAGAACTATAGTGTGAATTCTCATACAAGGTTTGCCTATTGGGTAAATACATAAAGCAGATACTTTAAATAAGTAAAAAGCAGTTTTGCTTTGAGTGTAGGCAAAAGTGAAGCCCCATTTAGGAACATAATCTGTTTAGTAGCAGGTTCTGTCAGACACCAGCCTTGTTGCTTATAGCAACAGATAACTGCACTAAGTGCCTTACCAGTAAACAACTACACTATGTATCCAGTTACTTTAGGAACTGCTGGTAACAGAAAAAAGTCTTCCAGAACAGCATTTTAAGTTAATAATGTAATTAAATATAATAACAGTAATTGAACATGTACAAAAAAAAAAAAAAAAGAAAGGGATATACTGTAGTTTAATGGGAGCACAGCCTGTTTAACTACTGACTCATGTGAATATAGCCTTACCTTCTACTCTAATGACTTTGTTGATCACTTATAAATAGTGTGACAAAACATCTGATTGCCTTTTCTTTACTGAAGTCTCTGGAAGGCCTTCCCTTGACTTCAAGAGTTGAATGGTTCAAGTCCTTCCTTAATGGTTATGAAAAGCAACAGATTCAAATCCTCGCAGATTTCAATCTGTTGACAACAAAACAGGGATAACATGGTGTGTGCCACTTTAAAGCAAGCCAGTGAGACTGAGGAAGCCTGGTAGGTGAGGCTGATCCCCATTAGGACTGCCCAGCAGGCTAAAAGCCTGACTGGTGGAGACAATGAAAAGACTCATGTGACTGCTGGGACAGGGAACTGGCTGATGGAGTCTGGGCTGGGTCAGGGCCCCAGGCCCAGCAGAGTGCTGTGAGTTGGCCATTACAGTCATAGAGCACAAGGAGCAGCATTCTTGGGGATGGAATACCATCACTCCAGGAAGTCATTTCTATGATCAGAGGATGGGGTAGGAACTATGGGGATGAAGGAGTCTCCAAGGGTCTCTAGATGGCCCCCAGCCTGGCTGAGGCTAAGAGTGAGTGGCCCTGAGAGACCTGGGCAGGGCTATACTCAGTCAGGGCAGCAGACCACCAGATGAAAGAGAAAAGACGCTGAGATGCCTGAGGCATGGGGAGAACAGTGCTAGGCCAGAGTGTGTACCTGAGAATTATGGTAGTTAAGTTCCTGTTGGGGCTGGAGGCCTGGAAGTATGTATAAGTGGTGATACAGCTCAGAGAGGAGGGCCCAGAGAAAGAGGGGGGTGGCGGATGACCACAGAAGATGGTTGCTTACACCTTGACTGGCCTGGATGATGCCAAGGCCCAGAGGGGGGCCGGCAGGTGAATGCTTACTGTAGAGGAGCAGGCCAGAGCTACAGAGGGCTTGGCACCCCAACAAGCCCAATCCTAGGGCCAGGGCTAATATAGGGTCACAAGGTCCTGACATAGCATGGACCACAGATGAGAGGTGGAGGCCAGGGCCATCCTAGCCCACATGAAGGGTACTAGGAGAGTCACCTGAAGGTAGAGACTTAAGGAGCTGTGCCTATGGAAGGATAGGGCCAGGATGAGCTTGAGAGAGCACTGGGGTGAGAAAGTGGAAGAGCAGCCTGGAAGGGAGAAGAGTACATCTCTAAGGGAAACCTAGGTAGAGCTCAGTGGTACAGCAGGGTGGCCTCACAGGGCAGGACAGAAAACTGCACCCTGCTGGGGTCAAATGCCTATAAGTTCATCATGGGGGCACAGAAGGGAATTGGTGAGTTTTTATTCACCAAGGCGCCCCCGGGGGTTACAAGAAATAATGGCCACAAACTAGCAGAGAGCAGATTTAGATTGGACATTAGGAAGAACTTCTTCACAGTTAGAGTGGCCAATGTCTGGAACGGGCTCCCAAGGGAGGTGGTGCTCTCCCCTACCCTGGGGGTCTTCAAGAGGAGGTTAGATAAGCATCTAGATGGGGTCATCTAGACCCAGCACTCTGTCCTGCCTATGCAGGGGGTCGGACTCAATGATTTATTGAGGTCCCTTCTGACCCTAACATCTATGAATCTATGGTGTGGTGGGGCTGCCTGTGTTGGGCAGTCCCCAGGAAATACCACACCTGTGCTTTCCCAGTGAGAGGTGAGGATAGGGTGCTGGAAAACAGCACCCACTGTCTTGCGGGTTACCTTATAAATTCATAGATTCATAGATGTTAGGGTCGGAAGGGACCTCAATAGATCATCAAGTCCGACCCCCTGCATGGGCAGGAAAGAGTGCTGGGTCTAGATGACCCCAGCTAGATGGATATCCAACCTCCTCTTGAAGACCCCCAGGGTAGGGGAGAGCACCACCTCCCTTGGGAGCCCATTCCAGACCTTGGCCACTTTAACTGTGAAGAAGTTCCTCCTAATGTCCAGTCTAAATCTGCTTTCTGCTAGCTTGTGGCCATTATTTCTTGTAAAAAATTCCCCGGAGGCGCCTTGGTGAATAAAACCTCACCAATTCCCTTCTGTGCCCCTGTGATGACCTTGTGGAGGGGAAGGGCTAAGGGAGCACACCCTGAAAGAAAAGCAAGGGACGTGGGGAAGACCATGGGGCTAGGAGGGCCCAGAGCCCCAGGGAGTAGAAGGAAGCCTGAGCAGAGAAGCTAGGCTATTGTGGAGAAGGTCTGAGCTGTTAGGCAAGGCTATGGACTGAGTGAGCTGAGGCCAGGATATTAGAAGTCTGAGCTGGCTGGAGCCAAACCCAAAAGAAGGACCTGAGCATATCCAAGCCAGGCCTAAGGCATAGGATAGGCATGAGCCAGCAGAGTCAGTCTACAATTTTGGGATTTGCCCAACGTAATACTGAATGGATGATTCTAGTCTGCCCAGGTGCCTATACAGACAGTGCAGCTTGATGACCTTCTACCGAAGGGAAACACAGGGTGACTATAGCTATGTGGAATCCTAAGTGTCCAAAACTGCAATTACATGGCTGCATAAATGTCACAAAGAATGTGAAAGTCACATCAGATTTAGCCCTTGATTAATTTCATTTTGTGAAAACACTGTATGCTGAACAATAATTAAAGCCCAAAGCCCAGCTAGCCATACTATAAAAATACTCTTTTTTAATTTTTTTAGTAGATATACTACAAAAAAAAAAAAATTGAGTTATTTTTAACTTCACAGGCCTGCACACACCACCAAGGGTCTCAAGATGTATTTTTTTCTTCTGACATCTATGTTGTAGTGTGTACTGTGTTCATACTTTAATGGGATAATGTCTCCTTTTCTTAGAAAAAATGCTATATTATTTTAACTCCCCCCCCCCACCCCGCGCAAAGGTTTAGGATGAGTTTATTTTCTCTTGGCAGCTTTAAAGATTGCTTTTAGTATTATACTCACATTTTTTCTCTTAAATATAATGACATTTAGTTATTTTACCCAAAATTGAGAGGCAGCAATATTTACTGCTTAAAGCAGGGGTTTAATATTCAGGATAATGACACTTGATGCCAGGAGAATTGAGAAATCATTTACTTCATTCTTAACTTCTGGATTGTTGGGCAAGTTTCAGTTTCCTCATTTGCAATGCAAGGACAATCATATATTCTAATATTTTCTGAGATCTCCAGAGGGAGCCTATTATCCATTGTAGGTGCATAATGTCTCTTAATACCTTCTGCTTTCATTAATAACCTTTTTGCAACTGGAACTTCTGTCATATTTTCTTTATGAAACACCCTGTTCTCTCCTCTGTGCCATTGTGTCTGCATGACTAACTCTAATAAATACTTTTTATTATCAGTAGCATCATCCACTATTCAAATGAGACTTGAACAAGGGTCCTGCTTTCATGTACTCATAGTCCCACTGACTTCTGTGGTGATGTACACAATGATGTACAAAGGGATAGACATTTTCTAGTACACTTATTTATTTATTAGATTACTATGATGTCCTTCTTAACAAAGGCTCAGGGCAACCCAAATTAGAGAAACAAATAATTTATGAAACAAAGGATGAAGAAAGGAAAATAGGAGAAACAAATTGCATTATAAAAGCTACTACAGTATTAAAAAAAATTATGCAGCAACCTCCTCCCCTCACCCAATACTATCCCATCTAAATGTCTTCACAAATATTATGTTGGCAAAGTCTGACTCTTGTTTTTCTTCAATACGTGGTTCATTAAGAAATGATAGCCTCTTTACAGAAAAGAAGGTAGTTAGGTAGTTAGACTGCTAACTTGGGGACTTAGGATACTTGAATAAATTTCCTGTATTGTCACGGGCTCCCTAGAATAAGTGACCAGATATTATTCCATGTATTAGCTATGTAAGTTCAATTTAGATCTATAAATGTAGTATTGCAGGTGCCCTTTAAACTATTTTAAAGACACTTAGAATGGGAGTGCCCACATATTAAAGGATGTTAAACTGCACTAAATACCCTTTAAGCATCTTAATGCCTGCCAGAAGTGACATAATGTTATCTTCTAGTTGTTCTGCTTAGTTCAATATATGTCATCATTAGTCTGCTCCACAGGGATAAAGCAAACAACTTGTAGTAATTCAGCATCTGATGATATGTGGCTCTTAGCCCTTCTACCTCTGACAAACTTTCCACTCTCCCAAGCTCTATTACCCATTCCCTGGTACTGGACTCAAGCCAACACCTCCACCTGCTCCCAGTGGGTATGGACCCAGCCCACATGGCACCAAGCTCTCAGTTCCAAGGACCCCAGGACAGCTGGTTTGGACTCTTCAGAGGCTAACCCTTTGCCCCACATCTGGGCAGCTCTCCCCTGTCCAGGAAAATTTGGAGGGGAACCTAGTTTCACTCCCTCCCCCAGGCACCCGCATTCCAGAAGGGAGGAGTGGGGAAAGGGCTGCTCCCCCAGGGTCCATACTATCATTGCAGTCAAACCACAGAAGCCCTGCATTGGAAGTGGAGCCACTGGGCAGCAAGAACATGGAACTCAAAGAGGCCCTGGCCTCCAAGATCTCATCACAATTCATTTTTGGGGCTCTGCTCCCAGAGAAGGGATACAGTCCTGGCTTCTTGCAATGCCTTTGCACTACAGGCTGTTTAGTGGCAAGTCATGGTTGTGTAGGTCAGAGCTGGGATTAAGCCTTAATTTATGAGTGCTCTGAAACTGTTTTAACTTTGACATCACCTATCATTCCACATATTTAAAATTATTTAAATTAACCTGTAACAGCCTGTAAATGTAAACCTCTCCCACCTTCAAAAATCTAAAAAAAACATTGTCATGCCTGTTAGGGTGACAGTATTTGGATCTTGGGGAGCATTGAATTTGCAGCTGAATAAAAGCCTATAACCTGTGGCCTAGCAAAGCTGCTAACCACAAGGCAAATGGTATGTTAAAAGTAACGTTGCAAGATGCTTAGGCAAGCATTTTCCTAACAATATAGTAGGGTTGTAAGATATATAGCTCATTATGTAATTTTTTAGAAGATACAACAGATTTTGCTTATGAATGCTTATGCTAAGCCAGCCATTTGCTTATGCTAAATAGACATTTTAACTGTCTCAACCATTTTTAAGTGAGTCTGTGTAAGTCTGTGTGCTGTGAATGAGGTAAAGTCTTAGGAATGTGGAGATGGTACAACATGGGATTGAAAAACAGACTGTAATGTGAAAGACAACACATAGCTGGTAATAGAATCTGAGATAAACATATGCAAAAAGGTGAATTGTGATTGTTAAAGAAGCCTCCAGAATCTTTCAGGCTTTGGTTGAAGCCTGCCCAAATGATCGAAAAAAGCAGGGGTCAGGGTCTTCGGCATACACTCATAGCAAAATGACATGTAAATAAGGGAAATACAGGTAATTCCATGCTAATGAAACAAACAGTAAACAGAGGCAGACCTTAAAATGGGAAGGACTAAGAGTGGAACAAAGGAGGGACAAAGATGGGGTAAATGTAATGAGCGTAAACCAAGGTGTATAAATATGGAAAAAACTAATGTTTGTGGCAGTTCCCTGGTTTGTTGGAGCATTGCCTGAAGCTGTCTCCATTTTGAATAAAGCTGTTGGTGAGCAGTGTGTGCTGGTGATGTGTGATTGGATTGGTTCGTTGTCTTTTACTGGACCAAGAACAGAGTTGGGAGAGATATTACAAGATCTTTTGACAAGAACAAAACAAAACAAAAATGCAGACCTGAGGGAGGACATGTTTTGCCTGAATGACTATCTAACATCTCTCCCAATTATGTCTTTACTTCAGTGAAAAATATTACCAAACATATTTTGCTTCTTTTATAGAGTATAGGCAAAACCCAGTTAGTTCTTAATGAGCTAGTTTAGCTACTGGAAGCAGTCTAGCTATTGGAAGAGTCTACAATGACTCTACAACACTATGATATCGTCCATGTTTCAGGGTTGTTGATTGTAGTCGTGTTGGTCTAAGGGCATAGGCAAGCAAGGTTGGGCATAGTCGTTGAGTGTCACATGGAGCTGAAGTCTAATAATGTCTGCCTTTGTAACTCATTTCATCTTGACCTTAAGACTAGGTCAAAAAAACATCAAGGAAGAGAAAGACCTTCCCATTTTTTATGTTAATAGCTTTTACAAAATTGATCAGGAGAGTACAAGATTGTACTTACTTAGATGTTTAAGTACCACTTAGATGCCTAATAGGTAATAGGATCTGGCCCTTAGTACTTGACCCCTAGTGAAGTCAATTAAATCTTTTATCATTAACTTCAGTAGGTACAGGATCAAACTCTTAGTCTCCGTGACTCCTCACTTCCCCAAGTATAAAAATAAAGATAACTGTATTCTATCCCTCACAAGATTGTCACAATGTTAGTATATCAACGCTAGTGAGAACCCAGATTCTTTGATAATTGGAGCCATATTGGTGCCAATATATAAAAATCCCCAGAATTCACACCTAAACTGCACAGCATGGTGGCTCCTTTAATTTTCAAATTTCCCCCAGATACCCCTGTCTTCTGCTGACTGACAGAAGGGTCCTGTAACTCACCGCTCACCACCTGAGCCTGATTGCCAGGACACAGCTGCCATTTCAGGTGTGGATGGCAAGTCCAGGTGGTAAGTAGTGAGTGATGGAGCCCCTCCATCAGTCAGTGGTGGGATGCATGGCAGCAAACTCCAAGATTAAAGAAGCCACCATGCTGTTTACTTCTGGTCGACATTCCATAAATCCCTGCTTATATAAAATACCTAAATGCTGATGGAGCTTATTTTTTAAATCACATAACAAAAACATGTATTACAGTGCTGAGAATCTTCAGGTTCAGCTCTGTTGATGACTCATAAGTCAGGGTTATCAAATGGGGTAGGTCCATGTGCTAGATCCAGAACATGGAGCCATGTCATCTGGCCTGTGGGGCTGCCTGTAGATCAGAAATTTGGTGGTGAGATGAGCAGCGGCTGCTGTGGCTCCTGAAGTTACAGCAATTACTACTGCCAGCACTTGCCCCACTGCCAAATTTCTGGCCCTATAAGCAGCCCCACAAACCAGATGACATGGCTCTGTGGGCTGGATCTCATCCATTGACCGTATCTTTATCACTCCTGACGTAAGGAAATGTTACATTGTCTAAGATGATACTACTTTTAATTTGCTGTTTAGATTGTAGCATAGTATAGAGATACCCAAATTAGGCTGGGTTTCAGAAGTAGCCTAGGTATGGCAACTTGGAGGTCAGATGAACTGAGAAAAAATATAACTGTGCTAAGCACTGTGTTGTAGAGGCTAGACTGCTTCCAGTAGCTAAACTAGTTCATTAAGAACTAACTGGGTTTTGCCTATACTCTATAAGAGAAGCAAAATATGTTTGGTAATATTTTTCACTGAAGTAAAGATATAATTGGGAGAGATATTAGACAATCATTCAGGCAAAACATGCCCTCCCTCAGGTCTGTGGTTTTTTTTGTTTTGTTCTTGTCAAAAAATCTTGTAATACCTCTCCCAACTCTATTCTTTGTCCAGTAAAAGATAGTACTAAACAAATATTGCATATTCCCTGAACTGTAATAGCTACAATGACTCTACAACACTATGATATCTTCCATGTTTCAGGGTTGTTGATTGTAGCCATGTTGGTCTAAGGGCATAGGCAAACAAGGTTCTTTGGGTAAATGTGATATATTTTATTAGACCAACTAAATAGTTGAGAGAAAAAAATGTTCTTTGTAAGCTTTCCAGCACAAACATGCTTCTTCAGGCACTGGAGATAGCCTGCTGTTGGTTTGGGTGATCTCCTGGGTACATTAGCAGCCAATATGCAAAACTGCAGGTCTATGAAAATGCAAATGTTAGAACATGCCACAAATCCAATGTCTATATTTAGTCCATGTTTTTTTGTATGAGTAGATCTATGAAGTGAAGTTCATAGGTTCATCTACAAAAGGTGTTTTGTAAATTCCCTTTGAGGATTAGAACTGAGAGATCAGAGAGAGAATGGTTATCTTGTTAAAAGTGTGCACCCACCAGCATTTCCTCTAACCTTCACGGTGTGCACGGCCACACAGGCGCACTTATGCCACGCTGCCAGGTGCACCTGCACAGCCATGCACACCACACAGCTTAGAGGGAACACTGGTACCCACAGGTAATTGGATATTCTTGTCTTTGGTAGTTATTTGGTATGCATTCATTCTGGTATGCAGTTGTTTTGTTTCTCCTACACATTTGCCATCAGGGCATTGAGTACATTGGATGAGATATATTACATTCCTGGAGGTGCAAGTATAAAATCCAGGAATGGTGATGGTTCTGTTGTTGGGTGTATTTATTGTGGGAGTGGTGGAGATATGTTGGCAGGTTTTACATTTCTTGTCCTGGCATGGTCTGGATCTGTTCATTGTGGTTTGGCCCATGGAAAGTTTGCTTCTGATGATGAGGTTAGCAAGGTTTGGTGCTTGTTTAAAGATTAGGAAGTGTGGTTCTGGAAAGACTTCTTTGAGAAGTGGGTGTTCTTCTGGCATGGCTTGCAATTGTTTAAGGATTTTTCATATAGGTTCCAGGGAAGGATAGTATGTCATAACTAATGGTGTGTAATTCATAGGGATTTTATTTTTCTACTGCAGTAATTCCTCACATGGTATCCAGGTACCTCTTTCAAAGTTCTCACATGGTATCCAGGCAGCTCTTTCAAAGTGTGATCTATCTCTCTGGAGGAGTGTCCTTGTTTGGTGAAAGCCAATTTTGGGTGAAAAATCTTTCCTCTCTAAAGGCTTTAATTTTTGTCAAGATACTACAATGAGGAGAACTAAAATAATTTTTCTGATGCCTCCATCTCAAGGAATATCATAGTATCGTAGTGCTTAGGTCGGAAGGGACCTAAACAGATCATCAGGTCTATCTCCCACATATTTCCACAACCAAAATGAATCCACTTCCAACAACACTTCATCCTCTGGCAACATCAAGGAATAGATTAGTGCCAAAAAATAAAAAAAACCCTTATATTGGACACCTCACAGTGGATGAAATCCAAACCTTGACCGCTATAGTGACTGCTTCAGGGGAAGAATGAACAACGAAATTATCAACAACTAACACCACCATAACAACTTCTTCTCAGACAGAAGGGCCATAGACTCTCTAAGATCCAACGACCGAATAGTTATAAAAACAGGAGATAAAGGAGGAGCTATAGTTATCCTTAACCATGAAGACTACATAAAAGAAGCCAATGGACGACTCTCTGACACTACCTACTATGAAAAACTAAAGGAAGGGCCAACTCCTCTTTTCACCTTAAAACTCAAAACCACCATTGCATCATTTTCTTCTGAAATGCAAGAAAAAACTACAGAACTTGATCCCCTCCCACTACCCAGTTCAGGGACTTCTTGCATGCTCTCTAGAATCCACAAACAAAGGAACCCAGGTAGACTGTATAACATCCAACCATGAAACCCTAACTGAGGAAGTATCAGGTTTAACTGAATCCATCCTAAAACCTCTTGTCATCCTTGAGTTTTGTACAAGACACAACAGACTTTCTATGAAAACTTAAAAACATAGACCACCTTCCCAGCAACAACTGTTTAGCCACCATAGATGTTACCAGTTTATATGCCAACATCCCACACCAGGTTGGCATCCAAGCCTGCTTTATTATCTACCAAAGCAAGATTAAAACTGAGAGCACAGACCACAAGATATTACTGAACTTATACACTTCATTCTTACACACAACAACTTCAGTTTCAATAAACAACACTTCCTCCAGACCATGGCCACAGGTATGGACATCAAAATGGCCCCACAATATGCCAACCTTTTTATGGCCCATTTGTAAAAAGAATTAATCAGAAATTGCACCATCAAACCCATGCTATATCTAAGATATATTGATGACATCATCATTTGGACTTAAAACCTGTAGTCTCTGATTGATTTCCATCAGAAATTCAATAATCAACACCTCTCCATCATACTATCTCTTGAATACTGAGATACCACTGAACTTGCACTGAGGATAATACCCACAATCGCCACCTCACAAATCTCAAAAGGGCTTTCACCCAACATGGACATTTCTCCAGAGAGAGAGATTACATTTTTGAAGAGCCACCTGGATACCACGTGAAGAACTGCTGCAGTAGAAAAATAAAATCCCTACAAATCACACACCATTAGTTATGACATAGTATCCTTCCCTGGAACCTATATGGAAAATCCTTAAACAATTGTAAGCCATGCCAGAAGAACACCCACTTCTCAAAGAAGTCTTTCCAGAACCACCCATCCTAATCTTTAAACAAGCACCAAACCTTGCTAGCCTCTTCATCAGAAGCAAACTTTCTATGGGCCAAACCACAATGAACAGATCCAGACCATGCCAGGACAAGAAATGTAAAACCTACCAAAACATCTCCACCACTCCCACAATAACTAAAATCTACCAAAGACAAGAATATCTAATCACCAGCAGATGAACACTTTTCCCAAAATAATCACTCTCTGTCCAATCTCTCAGTTCTAATCCTCAGAGGGAATTTACAAAACACCTTTCATAGATGAGCCTATGAACTTCACTTCATACATCTACTGCATACAAAAAAGCATGAACTAAATACAGACTTTGGATTTATGGCACATTATAACCTACCTTCCATCTGAGAATCCAAGGTAACCTTTCTACAGTTTACTAGCTGCATTCTTTCACCAAGTCACCATCCTCTCCCTCATCCCCCCAACCTATTGTCTACCACCCATTTACATTTTCACAGACGTGCATTTTTGCATCTTGGCTTCTAATCTACACAAGAGAGCACCCAACCTAAGAGCAGACTTTCTCCAATGCCTGAAGAATGGTGTTTGTGCCTGAAAGCTTGCAGAGAACAATTTTTCCAATAATTTGGTTGGTCTAATAAAAGATACCACATTTATCCAAAGAACCCTGTCTACAACAGTACTGTCATAGCATTTAAAGTATGTATAAAGTGAACAAGATGTACAGGGAGCAATGAAAAAATATTAAGAGGGTATTTTGACTCAATAGTGTCATATTTACTTCTTACCCAAATGAAAACCTCAGGTACTGAGTTTGTTTTAGTTGGTGAGAACACTGCATGCTGAAGTGCATTTATAGTTCAGATAGCGACTGCTGCCTACAGTGTAGACATAACCTGCACCTGCACATCAGGAAATTTAATTTACAAATTATTTATGTAATGGCAGCTTAAGTTTGAAACTTCTGATTTCTAACCTGTAATTTACCTGAAATTTTCAAGTGCTTGCAATATTACCGTGCTGTGACTTCCAGTTTTAAAATTTTGAGCTGCTTTCTACAACATACATTATACCCTCAGGTACTTGTCCACCCATTAGTAATATGGAAGAGTTGTGAAAGACAAAGTTAGAAGCAAGCAATTTACTTTTGTTTTTCTTCTTCTAATGAATAAGTCAGACAATTTTCAGGATCATAACCAGATTCATATTTGTTAATTTTATGGCCCTTGATAGCATGCTTCACAGCAGCAGAAAAATAATCTTTTCAACGTCTGTCTGAATTTAACAATACATATCAAGTAAATTATTTTGGAACTTTGTGTTATACCATCACTGATTAGGGACTCTTTATTAATTGTCTTCTAATCTAATGCTTTGTAATAATATAACTAAATGCAGGTTTCTTAATGTGTATTCTTAATTTTGGCTCATTCAGAGGGTCTCTGATCATTTCATTATATGTTGAGGTCTTTTGTAATGACAGAGTAAGTATTCAAAAAGGAGCATGTAATTACAAAATGCCTGCATGTTATGTCTTCCAAAACACTGAGCACACTACATAGTAATTACTTTTGGAGCTACTAAATGAAAATACACAGCAGTATTCAGGAACATGTAATTACCCATAGGATTTCCTTATTAAATCTCTAACCTATATGAAAATAATAGATCTTTTCCCTTACAGAGCATGGACTATTTGATAATCTCAGAGACACTTACCAATTTGGCTTAATTCATCCCTGGTGTGACTCCATTCAGGTTAATGGCATAACATCAGAGGTTGAATATGGACCATTAATGAGGTCTCACAACAATTTGGTACAGTGGGAGGGGAGGGAGGTATTATACTCATGTTTCAGATGGGGTATTGAAGCACAGAGATACTAAACAACTTGGACACACTGAATCACTGGTAGAGATATCTGCACTATAACCCCCTTGGCCTAACCACCAGGCAACCTTCACTAACAATATGTAAGTGTTAGATCATTTTCATAGGTTATTTATATATTATAATGCATTGTAATATTAAATACATATTCAAGAATTTAGAAGTAGAAATTGCATTGTATAGTGTGACCTTTTTTCCACTCATTATCAAGGATTTTATCATTTTCCCTCTTTCCTTTTTTCAATATAACTGCTTATTAAGGGTTAACATTTCTATGTGCTTCTTTTTTTTCCTAAAGAAGGATAATCACAGCCTCAAAGTAGGACATTTTCTTTCTGAAGGACAAATGCATCTATGAGAATTTCAAATGTAGTACAGCATGTCTGCTAAGACAATATCAGTTATGTTCAATGTGTATACAATGCCTGAATTGTAATAACACTGATTGCCAAACTAGGAAGAGTTTCTTTTACTTCTTAGGTCTTAGTTTATAATGGCAGATTCTTGCTTCTTCATATTTTTGTAAGATTTATGTTACAAAATATAGTTTAATCACCTGTGGGAACTGAGGAGATGCAAATGAACTAAAAAATATCTACATGTGCCTAATAATTTATAGTGGACATGGGAAAGCATACATAATTGACACAACAAGCCACAAAACATTGAGACAAATGTATTTTACACTTATTGTAGTAATGTTTCAAAAGAATAATTTAATATTTGATCAGTTCTGATGTCTTAAAAGAGAGAAAAGACAGGAAAGAGAAAATATCTTATACTGAATAGTTAATACACAAATAGTTTCTAATTGTTAGGAAGACAAATTTGAAAAATACTTCTACAATTGAGGTTACCAAGGAAACAATTTTCACCTTCAGAGTGTTAGAAATGTAAAAATGATTCAAATGGATGTTCAAGACTTATGAGGTGAAAATAGGTAACTGAGCCCTAAAACACACAAGATTTGTATTTGCTGTAAGTGATGTACTGGGCACTGAGAAATGCTCCAAAGGGTATGTTTGGCCATAAACATTAAGATATGAAATGAAGAACTAAAACCTATTTCCACAAGTAGATCTTCATCACAGAACTCTGCAAAATTGTGTCTGTAGGGTAGGGGCAGAGTGTCCTTGTGCCTTTTAATGAATGCATTTTAGAAACAATATTTATGATATTTTTGTCAGATATTTATGGAGATTGGTGGGGTATAATGAATGGGAAATATGCCTGTGTAACTATATGAAAAGATGAGTTGAAGATACCCATCTTGAGGAAATAGTTGAACTGTGAAATGATTCAGATATCAGGATAATTTAAACAAGGAATACTCTGAAACTGTCTAATAATAAAAGAAGATAGTCATTTAGTTGGAGGCAATACCTGCACGAATGGCAATTATAGGTATGTGTTAAAGATTACAGAATTTGATAGGTCCAGTCATTGTGGTAAAGTCAATTGGAAGATTGATTTGTTAGCTGTCACCATAAATTTATTGATTTACATTTGGATATGGAGGATGTATGTTGTCACTGGCTAAGTACAGACAGTCAAAAAAGCCTGAGGTTGAATTCATTTAATCGTCACAGGTTACTCCAAGCTGCATAGATTGAGCCAATCAGCAAGCGAACAAACATTGACTTTTGATTCCAAAAATGCAGACACATGCCTGCAGTGGCCCAGGCCAGAAGCTAGAGGGTACGAGAGCATGTCTCCCTGCTCGGCTGGAACAGACAGCTTGGGCCAAGGCTAGCCTGACCACGCTGTGAGGGAAGGTTCATGTGGGGGTACTGCGAGACTGAGTTAACTTGAATCTGGTGGGGTCTGGGACAGTTCAATAAACCAATTCAACTTGAATCAGTTAAGTCTGATACTACATCCATCCAGGCTTATCCTAAACTCGTTTCTACCACTTTGAAACCAGTTTATATGCACTGCACTTCTGTTGTGTTACAAATTTGAACAGGTTTCTGATTACCTATACCAGTTCATGTGTAATTTCTGTCCCTAGCTGTTATGTCCTTCATTCCAATTTTGGGTAGGACTTTAGGCTGATTCATAATAGCATGGTTTCTAAGGAAAAATGGTTTCTGTGGGCAAACCAGGAACAGTGCAATCAAAAAGACTTAGACCAGGGGTTGGCAACATTATGCTGCCCGGGCTGGCACTTATAACCCAGCTCCCTGCTGTGAGCTACAACTCCCCTCTCCTGCAACCCCCCAAGGCCAAGCTGCCTGTGCATCCCTTACAGCCAATACTTGGCCCTTCTTACAGATAGGTAAATGTAGGCAGGAATGAGCAACCAGGAGGGCTGCTGCAGAGGGTGCTGGGCAGCTCAGCATAGCTGCACACTGTCCAATACCTTATGATGCCCCAAGCCTGAACATAACCTCTTCTCAGCCTACTAATCCTTGCCTTAGACTGATTCCAAACCCCAGTAACAGGTCCTCATTTAGTGTTTCTAGTAAGAATATTATGATTTCAAAAGAGGATAGCAGTTTTCTTACCATTTCACTCAATTTGCTACATTTTTGGAAGGCATGGAAACCGTTTATAACTTATGTCATATGCATCTTCATTTATAGGATGAACAATTTGTTCTCTAAAACTCGCTTGTAGCCAAAGAAGCATGATTTTTTTTTAATGTTAGATATAGACTTTATTATTATTTATTGAGGAACAACAGTGCACTTGTTGATATGCAATAAAGAGCTAAAACCGTTCTTGCTCAAATCTGAGACATGCAAAGTTTGGCTTATGTTTTCTTTCCCCACCCCAAGCTTGCTGTTACTGTTTTTATTGCAAATAATATACCCCAGAATACAATGGACACCTTGTCCTTGAAAGGCACAATGAAGAATTCCCCCCCCCCCCCCCCCATCCACCCATCCACCCACCCCTCTGAATTATGGCAATATAGAGCAGGGATAGAGCCTTCAGCTGATTTACTCTCCATTTCCTGCTTAACTAAAGCTAAATTCCTAGCTGTCAGGGGCCCTTACAGGCAGTTCAGCCAGGACTAATTGGCCTAATCTGCCTGAGGCTCTAACTTGCAGCCCTAGCCTGGCTGATGAACTAACTAGCCACTATTAAGGTCTCCCGATTGGCTGCTGAGGATAGCAGTCTTCTCATTTAAATCCACCTGTGGCAGCATACTGCAGGCCAACCAATAGTTAGCCTGAATGTTTGCTAAATCCTGTACACTTGATTCTGTGACTTATGATCATGCTCAGCTCTGTTTCTTGATGCTAGCTTTTTGGACATTCTTGGTTTTGGTAACTCAGTCTCTTACTCTAGAATTCTGATTCAATCAGTGACTTGGACTCTGTCCCTGGACTTTACCTCCTTGGATTTAGTCATTTAGTCACTGACTCTAGAGCCTTGACTTGTCCTGTAACTTGGACTCTGATCCTGGAATTCCACCTTGGTTTGGGTACCTTGGATACTTTGGAAAATGCATGTGTTGTACTCAAGAAAATGTGTTTTCTTGCTTGGCAGTATGGTTCTGAATCTATTTGAGATGCTTTGTTAGTGAATGGAAGACAGGACATTGGTACAATTCCTCAGCTGTTCCTTAAGTGCCTTTCCATCTTTAGAACTAGACAAAAAGAGAAGGCAAGGACTTTTGTTTATAAGAATATCTTTGCTGTGGGTGCTGTGTGCCAATTTTTTTCAGCTGACCTGAACAAAACAAGCTGCACGTGACTTGTCGTGTTTAAAAATACATGCTCATACTAATCTTAAGGATATTTTAGCTGTTGTCATCTTGTTCATGCTGAGGTTCATAGTTCTAAGAATTAAAATGACAAATATCAGCGGGCACAAAAAAGCTATCAAGGTGAACACTTGGCAAGATAAAGTGACTGCCCATGATCAGTGGGGTTGTGACAGTAGGGAATATGGACAGCAAAATCAAGGCATTAGGGAGGAGACTTTAGCACAGCAGAATGTAATTACCATGTGTAACACTTACATTACTTATACAAAATTCTGCTTTCTTACCAGAACCCTTTTTTAATTAATTAATTTATTTTTATCTTTATTTTGTATATAGAATGGTGAAAATGTGAATCAAACATCAGCAAACCTATCCTCAGTGTGTAAAATAGGATACAATTCTTGCAGCTCATTGTAAAGTGATATGTTTTATACAGGGTCATTATAAAGTCCTTGTGCACTTTTAAACTTTAATGACTTAGGTTGTGGGTATGATAGAAACAATCTGTAAATGGAATTTAAAAGCAAATGTATTGAAAATTTAGGACAACTAGAGTACACAATGCTAGACTTCATAAGTAATAACAAATTTATTCTTAAATAAGATGGAGCTCTAAGCCACTACATTCTGAATCTATGACAGTTCCTAAATGCCGTTTTCCCAGAGTAGTGGATAGGCAGAGGAGGACCAATTGCTTAGCCACGTCACTCACCTGACGTGTCAGCGTTGACTTCTTTTTATGGGGACATGTTGAAAGTGTAGTTTACTTGTCAAAACCATGTTCTCTGGTGGAACTTAGGGCTAGGATCACCAATGCAATTAGTGCAGTAACTCAAGAACAACTGGGAAATGTTTTCAAGGAGTTGGAAGATCGGATTGAGCATTTTATCATGATGGATGGTGGTTATATTGAAGTCTAGCATTGCGTACTCTAGTTGTCCTAAAACTTTAATAAATTTGCTTTTAAATGCCATTTACAGATTGTTTCTATCATACCTACAACCTAAATTATTAAAGTTTAAATGTGCACTAGGACTGTATGAAGACCCTGTAGTTGAAGTAGCGCACCAAAGGTGGTATTAGTATATGCAGTGTTGGCTGTTAACTATCCATACACTTATCTGTTTATGAGACTGGCCTCTCTTGAAGTTTTTAGCAAGATGGATACTGTGTAATCAAAAAGTAACATTTGGGGAGGAAGGGGAGAACCTGTGGTGTATTCATGCCAGCATAACAATCTTGTGTTTATTAAAATAAATATCTCCAAGACAGTGCCAGTAAGTCCAATAGCAGAAATACTTCCTCTATCCTCCTGCTGGTGAGTGAGCTAGGTCTGAAGGTGCCATCTCTAATTGAAAGCAGTTTATGTGCTCATAACATTTAAGGCTAATTTATTTGTTTATGATAAATAATTGCAGGCAGCTTACATGGAAAAAGGGGGTATAAAGAAAAATTGAGATGAATTTTCCTGCTTGGCTGAGAAAAGCCAACAAATTCCCTTGTGTTATTACTGCAAGTGGTGATAATAATAAAAATAAAGTAAAAATGAGCCAAACCGATTGCAAACCCTTTCCTTGTTTATGAGCATGTACACTTTTATATGGAAGCCTCAAATCTCTCTAGGTCCAATAGGAATATGAACCATGCAGAAGTGCCAGATAGATCATATAACTGAATGTAATAAATGGGAAGCACCAGAAGGTCAGAATCTACATACTTTAAGTATTTTATACCCTGTAATGCTTTAATATCTTGAGTTACTTACACTCGTTTATAAATGTATCCTCACAACATCTTCATAAAGTAGGGCAATAATATACCCTGTTCACTGTGGGGAGGCACAGAGAAATAAAGTCATTTTTCTACATTCGCAAGGGACATTTCTGACAAGGCTGAGAAATAAATTGGTCTCTCCAGAGTCTCAATCTGATGCTTTAACCTCCAGGATTTCTGTGTCTCCCTGTCCCCACAACTCACTGTATAGCTCCATGCTGTTTATGGAAGCTAGCCAAGTTAAGTCTTGGTTAAATCATCTTATCAAAAAACAAGGTCCTTCCAGGAAACCAATTTCATTTGATTTATATGGGAGGTCGAGTAAGGTCTTTATTGAAATTTAGCAGATATTTGTATTGCAGGAACATTGCTTAATTACATAAAGTTCTGAGTACTTGACCCCCGGTCACGGAGAGGTTTTAGAGGAGAAACAGTGCTAAAGAATGTTCAACTGCAATCTGATATTTGAGTAGAGGTGTTATGTTTGATTTTACTTCTGCCCTTATTTCAAATAACCTTTACATATATGGTAGTGGGATAAAAGCTATTGATTGTTCTCCATCAAATGGTCACTGTTTTTCTACCATCCATGAATGTGAAAGGAAGTTACCCCAAATAAGATGGTAGCCAATTTCTATTATTTCCAATGACAACAATGCCAAGGTTACCTCAGAGAAAACAACTAGCTCCTGTACTTTGTGCCTAGGAAACTGTACAAGCTCTTAAAGAGTAAAATATCAAGAATAGCAGGAAGGATTATGTAAGTAAGGGAATGTGGCAAAGATTCTGGGATTCTAGATCCCAAGTAAAAAGTCTGGTCCTAACAGACATGACCAACTGTCTGGTCAGTAGTAGTAACAGACATGACAGTAGTAACAGACATGATAATTTAGAGACGATCCCATACTTAAAAGATTATGGAAGTTGGGAATTGGGAGATCGTCCCTCAGTTAGGGGAGTTAGACAGACACCAAGAGTCTGCAGAGGTTGCCAAGTGCTCCATAATAAAGTTCATTGTTTAATTCTTCTCATTCACATGTGCCTGTGTTTACTGAACCAGGTCATCACTACATGGCGTCAAGTGGCAAATGATAGAGAACTTGAGCTGCAAGCTAAAAAAGAAGTTGGAAACAGCAAGGGGAGCTATATAGCCATGTGGAAGGACAAGGGCCACTGTAAGTGATCTTCCTGTACAGTTATAGTCTAAGTCTGTCATGGAAGTTTTGTAACTTCCACCTTCTCTTTTGATGTCAAGAACTACAGGAGAGAAAGGGAGGGGATTCAGAAAAAGGAATGCATGATGCTTAAGATCCACAGAGGTAGAAGAGAAAAATCATTTAGCAAATCAGCTATCTTCCTGAAAACTGGGAGGAAGAAGGCCTGACTGTTTGTAACACTTCTACCTTTTAAAAAGGTCAAAATAAGTGTAATGCTGTCCAAAATGTGAGAAATATTACATGCAAAAAAAAAGAATGAGGCCCTGGGGAAACACAGATTTTCATTTTTTTAATGTGCAAACAAGAAACAGAACAATGTATAGATCAGTGGGCATGTCTACACAAGACATTTACTATGGAGTAGAGTGACTAATTACCTGTGCAGTAAACATTTGCATCTACCAGGGCTGTGCAAAGTTTTGGTTGCTGTTTGATTTGGAGGAGATGTGGCCCAATTCAGCAGCCGAATCTCTGAATCCAGATCAAATCGAGAGACCCATTAAAAGGTCTGTATGGAATCTGAGGCCTCTGAATCAATTTGGAAAAGATTTGGAGAGATTTGGAGATTGGGATTGGCCAGGGAGAGGCAGGCACAGCCGGGTGGCTACAGGTTCTGTGGGGGGAGCCATGGGAGAAGCCCCCATGGTTGGCCTGCCCGACCCCATCTCTCACCCAACCCCAGCCTCCCAGCACTTAAAAAATAAAAAATTAAAAGCCCCACACTCACCAGCTGCAGCAGTGAGGATGAGTCTCTGAGGGCTCATGGCAGAGCCCCCTGTGCAGCACTGGGCAGTGGGGGGCAGTGGGAATCACGCCCCCCCATCTGGCACCTGCATGGAAGCTGCCCCATGGAATGGGTGCAGCACAGTTCGGTAGGGTGCTGCATGCTGTCTGGGAGCTGGGACCACTGGGGTTGAGCAGTGCCAGGCTCTGGGTGATGACTGGAGCCGCCCCAGCTCACAGATAGTGCACAGCACCCTGCTGAAGTGTGGTAGCGAGGGGCCGCTGCTGCAGCCAGTGAGTGTAGGGCTTTTTTTTTTTTTTTTTTAATGCTGGGAGGCTGGGGCTGGGCAGGGGATGGGTCTGGGCAGGGTAGCCATGGGGGCTTGTTCCACAGCTCCCCGCACTGGGGAGAGGCAGGTACAGCCAGAGGAGCCTCAGGAGAACCTACAGTCACCTGGCTGTGCCTGCCTTTCCCCAGCCAATCTGAATCTGTTAATTGGTGCTGAATCAATGCTGAATCTCCAATTCTGATTCAGCTGAATTGAATGGGGACAGTGATTCAAATCGCCAAATCAGATAACTGTCCTCCAAATTGGCTGAATCTGAATCCGAATCAAAGACTTCCCTATTCTCACAAGCCTAGCATCTACATGTCTGGCCCTATCAGGCTGCAGGAAATGAATAAACTCTGCAGCAGGGTAGTACTTGTAAATACAAGTACGATCCTCTTGCGGAGTTTTTTACTCCACAAGTACTGCATGCGCAAACACTGATGCAGTTGATTGGGGCACAAAAGTGCTTCAGTACGGGGACGCTATCTGCTAGCTAGCCCTACGCTGGAGCACCCTCATGCCCCAGCAAGCTCCTCCACAGCATGTTGAGCCAAGACAGAGCAGTCCCTGGCTGGCAGGCTGACCCCGCAGGTATCCTGGCAGCCAGGGCTGCTCCAACCTGGTTCAAAATGCTGCAGTCCTAGGTACACATGTAAATGCAGCATCTGGGAGCAATAAACTCCAGGGCAGTATGCAATATGCAATATGCACTGGAGTTTATTGCTGGATGCTAATAGCATGTATAGGTGCACCCAGTATGTTATAGAACTAAAGAGACTGAATAAGAACTGTGCTTTTGGGGAATGATTAAAGATAGAATTATTTGTGTCATTGTAAACAATGCAGTACAAGCAAGGCGATTATATGATGGAGAATTGTCCGTGGAAAAAACTGTCTAAATATTCAGCAGACACTATGAAGGCCCAGGCTGCAGAGATGAATACACCAAAAGAGTAATTCATGTAATAAGCATGAAAGACCCTGGTAAGAAAAAGACACTTCCTGGGGTAGAATTTTCAATTGGTAAAAAAACCAACACCTTACAGGGTAGACTTTTCCATTGGAGAGAAGGCTAAGGAAGAGAGAGCAAATAAGCAGATGTGTCCTGAGTGTAGAAGCTAACACGGCCCCAAACATTGTGCTGTATTTTGAAAGCTCTGTTTTAACTGTAACAAAAGGAGCCATTTTGCCAGATGCTGCAGATCCCAAACACAAAACCTCATATGTATACAGTTGAGAGCATACCAGATAAATTTTATATAAATATGGTAGAATCAAGAAAAATCAGTGAGAAGGACTGGATTTTGTCAGTGGAATGCAAGGAACAATGGTTTCATTTACATTGGAAAATGGAGCACAAGTTAATATTTTACCACAGCAGGAAATATAGAAATGTAAAATTGAGACTAAAGTTGGTACAGTAAACACTAAAATAGCTGACTATTCAGAAACAAATATACCTGTGAAAAGGAGATGAATTGCTAGCATCCAGTATAAAAATAGAGTGTACCCTATTCATTGTGGTACCCTACTAATTGTGGACGTGACAACACTTTTGAATCTGCCAACCTGTGACAAACTGAATATAATTAAGGGTTTGTTTTAGTAAAAGAAGATGCAACATGCATACCGCCTGATGATCCTCTTGGCCATCATGGTGCAAATCTAGACAATTTTCTTAGGAAGAAGCCAAATGCTTAAGAACACAAGAAGAAACCTTGGAAGAAATATGCCTATGGACACATATGCAAACACAATCATGCAAAAAGAGATCAGCCTCAGCAGTCTGTAGCTAATGGACTTTTTGCTATGTACAGAAGCATAGCTGCCAAAAGTTCAAGTCAGTCAGATTTCAGTATAAGGACTCAAGTCTATCAAAATGTGCAGATTATTCTTATTTGTTTTTTCAGTTATTTTTAAGAGGGAAGATGTAGTGATAAAAGTTAATCTAGAGACACTCCTTTTCTTAAAAGACTACAGAATTTGAGAATTGGAAAACTGTCTTTCAGCAGAGTTAGAGACAGAACAGCAGCCTGGAGAGTTTGCCTACTGCTTCACAATACACTTAATTGTTTAGTTCTCCTCATTCATATATGTCTGTGTTTACTGAACTCCACGATGACTATATCACTACAAGGTTTCCTGTAAATTAATGTTGTGGGTTTTTTTTTTTCTTTTCCATCTCTCTGAGTGTACAAACATAGAGGAATTACTTTATTGGATACTGAAACTGAGCCAACCCTAGTGTGACTCATGGCAGCTGTTTAGTATTTCCCAGTAGCACTACAGGGTAGGAAGTGTAGAATGTATCTATATCTGATTGTAAAATTCCCCTACAGTTTCATATGATGAACTGCTTTAAGTGAGAATGTAGTGAAGATACCATTTAGACACTAAAATTAAACTACAAAAATGACTCCAAAGGGGTCATACTTTCACCTTCTATGTAAGGACCTTCAAGAGTAGCATCTAGACACAAGGTGCATCTACATGTTCCATAATGTGCTGTTATTATGATGCATTAAGTTTACTACCTGTAATTACAGTTACTACCTTCATGTTTTGTAATCAGTCCTACTGTGCATTAGCACTGGTGTATGCTTTTTTGGTGTTGCTAATGTTCAGTAAACTAATTCTACTGAGCATTGGTGCATTAGCACAGTTTTTGCCCACCACACTAATGTTCAGTAGAATTAGCCTACTGCACTTGAAATGTCTCATGTAGACATTCCCACTGTCTCTTAATTCAGCCTTTCTTGAAATACAAAATATGTGTCTAATACCTCTTTCTTGGGTTTGGGACTCCACTCTACATACTATACCCCATAGCAAGTGCTGAGAGACCCTCTCATGAATCATTTAGTATGTTGTGTAATTATTTGAGGCCCTCACGACCAAGAGTCAAACCAAGAGTTAATACCAATTTTGCAGGGTCTTGCATTTGAAAAGAGGAGGGCTGAGCTTTTCCCTTGTTAGCACTGTTAGGTATTTCTCCCAGCTCAACTTAATTTTCACTCTGAGCTGGAATACCATGTTGCAAAAGTGAAAATGCAATATGGTGTACGATCAAAATGGTGTTCACAAAACAATATGCTCCTCACAGACTAATGTAGGCATACCTTGACATATGGAGGGATACCATATACCAGATGTGGTTCTTCTTGTACTACCTTAAATATCCCATTTGGCCTGTTGACAGGTTCCCTGACTCCCTCTTCTCATGAAAACTGAAGGAATCGTTGGAGCTGAGATGATACCAATATCCCAGTTGGGATACTTTGAGTATATATGAATAACTCACTAATTTTAGAGGGCCATATGTATTGACAATGAGAAATGTCTTTCTAATCCCTTTGAGCACCTGATTTGTAGCACATATTGCCATATGCTTCTCTACAACTATTTCAAACATAGAGTGTTTAATCAGAAGAAAACCTTTGCTAGAACTAAGTTGGAATGATTTATAAGGAAGTGGTATTTATAGTGTCTAACAGCAGCCAGGTGCCCAGACAGCTTTATTGATGTACTATCTTGACATGGCATGAAGAAACTAGCTGAAGAGTCAGAGACATGTTCCTTTTGTTTATTGATATGCAGTCTCCTATGGAAAATACCACATTTCTGAAATTCTTGAGTGTTTTTTTTTATTAATGTAGCTGCCACCAGAATGAGTTCTGAACTGCAGCAACCAAACTAATTTGTTGAGTCACATTTGAAACTCTGGTCTTCTCCACATAATAAAGTTAAATATAAAATAAAAGGAAGGCTTGTCCAATATCTCACAGCTCCATTCAGGCATCATTCCTGAGAGAAGCTAAAAGAAAAAAAAATACCCACGAAGGTAGCTGGTCTGTCCTAAACATACTTATAAAACATGTCACATACAGTGAATAGAAGATATGATTACGTTGTATACCATGTATGCTACACAGGAGCTGAATGAATGGTTGTTTATCATCAGTACATGTCTATTCTTCCAATGGCAGAGATGTCATCCAAAATGGTAAGTCCAGTGCAACAGGATCTGACAGAGAGCAAAAATAATTTCAGTACCCATAACATGGGAGTAACTTTGTTTAGATAGTTTGAATGAATGATTCTGTCAAACAGGTATTCAGTACAGGACAACTGTGGTATCCTTCTGAAGTTAACTCAGATCCCTTTTGTTCTGAGGTGTTGTATTTTGTATTGATTAATAGGTTTTGTTTGTGAAAGTTTTAAATGGACTTTCTTAGAAATACATGTGACAGAAGGGTTTACATTGAAAGTTATCTTAAGTAATGTTCACTATTTACATTCTTTAATATTGTAGCTTTCCGTGCCTATCCACCCGAGTGTCACGCCTCTGGGTCTCCTTTGAGCCTCACTGTCGCCTTCGGGACTGCATGGTCAAGCTACTGGGATCATTTGGGTCAGCTCCCCCGGGGTCTCACTTGCCATGTCTTTGGTAATTAGTCTTCTAGTGGAAGGAATGTGTTTGGTCCCATCTTCCCTGGAACCTCCCCTCTGTCGTCCTCGCAGCCTCTGCTTCTCTGGGCTACACCTCCCCTTCACCCTGCCTAAAGCCAACCATGATGTTAATTGTTGGGCCTGGTGTTCTGGCCCTCACCGATGCTTGGTTTCTCAAGGGCTGTGGCTGTGGGCTACAGATGGCACTGATACCAAGTGTCGACCGCCGCCCTTTGGTATTCCCCGGTTTACATGGGGCCTGGCTCCACTCAGGCTTTGGGTCCCCTTGGCAGGTCCCTGGGTTTGGTACCTGTTGCCTGTCATCCGTGTCCAGGGTCTGGCTTTGTTGTCTCCATAGGTGTCCCAGTCACTGCTGCTGCCGGCCTCTGCCCATGCCAGTCTCATAGATGACTCCTTGGGCCCTCACTGGCCCAACTTGTCTTCTGTGGCTCCCCCTCTAGGTTGCCACCACATCTCCTCCACTGCAGGACCTTTGGTCCTCCCCAACCCCTCTGGACTGGTTGGGGGCATCACTTCCTCTTCCTCCTCCCCTGGCTTTCTTCCTGCTGGGCTTTTTATCCCAGCATTAGGTGGCTGCTTGGCCAAGCACCATCAGCACGCTCTTACAAAGTGCAGCCAAACAGATGCAGGAGCTGTTCCTGGCTCCTCCTGGCTCCACCGCAGCTTTTCCCTTTGATCTTGAACCACGGTAGCAGTGGTATTTTCCATAGGAGACTGCAAATCAATAAACAAAAGGAACATGTCTCTGACTCCTCAGCTATGGTTTCTTCACCCCATGTCAAGATAGTACATCAATAAAGCTGTTCACTTTTGCCGTTGCCAGCTGCCAGCATGGTGTATCACCACCTTTCTCCTGCTGCAGGTAAGTTTTCTCTAAAAATATCTAATTCCTAAACATGTATATTGGTACCATCACCTGATTCAAACAATCATAATTTCCAAAAGTGAAAGAGAAACAAGTTTGCTTTTCACTTGCAAACTTCTATTGCCCCAAGGGTGGTCATGGATATATATTCTAAAACTCGTGACATTTCAGTTAGATAACCTCAATGGTCCTCATATAACTCTTAGCAGGCATTTGCACTTTCGAAGTGTAGGAGCAAGCTATGGCAAACAAAGTGTAAGATAAAAGCTGGAATTATGCCTCTTTACTGTCATATAGTATCTCTGGTAAGTCAGTGGAAGTAATGAAAAATATTTCTCAGGAACAGAACTGTGCTTTGGGCTGTAGTTCACGGATTTCATGGAAGAATAACTTCCATCCTGACACTTGCAAGATTTCTATAGCTCCTGTTTTATTATCACCAAACAGACATGTGTTCTTAGTTGCTAATTTGTAAAGCAGATCAAAGAATGTGAAGCTGCAAGAGTCCTGTCTTTTGCTAATAGCTTAAGTATTAATTTTAAACAATGTTTAAAAAGTATTTAGAAGAGAATGTAAAAGAACGTATTAAAGAAGACTTCAGGGTAATATACCAGATATTCTAATTGAAAACATTAATTACAAAGAAGAGTAAACATATGAAGGAAAAAAAGTGTTTTAAGTATGCTGGAGTAGGATTAACAATAGTTGGAAGATGCCAAATTGACATCCATAGAATAGATCTGAAAGAATTAGTGTCAGCCCAGGAAATGTGGATTTGAATTTTTCTTCCCCAGTTTCTGTTTAGGTGAGGAAACACTGATGGAGATAGTAATAGAATAATAATTTTTATATGGGTATGTATATGTGTGTACGTGCATACCATTTTTAATATATATTTTAATATGGAATATATGTTTACTTTTCTCGGTTAAATGCGGGGTGTTTTTCCATCTGTAATGTTGTGTGCCTCATTTTCCCAGACTAACTTATGTGCTGATAAACCTGAGAGAGAATGGGTTAATATTTTCCCTGAACTAGACCTGGGAGTGAGGGTAGGTTTCTGCTTAAACATGTTATTGCCACTAGAGGCAGGGGTTTCCAGTAGGAGAGTGTGAAGTGGGTACTATTCGATTTGGATTCGGCCTGAATCAGGGACAGTGATTTGATTCATTGATTCGGATCACTGTCCATAATTCAAGTCAGTCAAATCTGAAGATTTGATTTGGACATAGACACAGCTTTAAACGTTTTTTCTACATACCTCAAGGTACCAGCATGACTAATGAATGCTGCGATACTGGGGCGGATGGAGCATTCCATAGGAGTGCAGCAGAGTACATCCCCCACGTGCTCAGCAGCAAACCTGGAAATGGACCAGAAGTTATTCCAGTCCACTTCCAGGTCCAATGGGGAGTGCACTGGGCCCGCCTCCACACCTCCCTCAGCTCAGCGATTAGCCATGGGGGAACCCCAGGTGCTCCCCCCACAGACCCAGAAGGCACCAGTTACTGAGCCAGTGCTTTTGATCCACTTCCAGGCATGCTGCTGAGTGTGCTGGGGACCCCCCTGCAGTTCTGTGGGACACTCCATGCACCCCAGCATCGCGGCATTCACGAGCTGCCTGGTACCTAAGGGGAATGTAGAAAAAACATTTAAAGCTGTGTCTGTGTCTGAATCTCCAAATCTCTGCAAATCAATTTGGAAGGTTTCAATTCAATTTGGAGAAATTAAAGGGTACTCTGATTCAATTCAAATTTGGAGATTCCACCACCAAATTGAGCTGAATCTCTGCTGAATTGAATCAGGGACTGAAGCTTCACATAACCCTAGTTTTCAACCTTGTTTTAGGTGATGTACCCCCGGTGGCCAGTTGAGAACTGGGGAGTCCACCAGCAGCTAGTTGATGAGTGGGGGGGGGTGTTCCCTGCAGCTGGTCAAGTGGGGGTGGTGCGTGGCATGCAGCAGTGCAAGCAGTGCAAAGTGCTGGTGACCCTGGGAAGGTACGCTACTGTGTACCCCCTGGGGTCTTCCGAAGTACCCCCAGAGGTATGCATACCCCCGGTTGATAGCCCCTGCATGAGGGAATGTGCCGATAAAAACATGATGGAATAAATTGCATTTTAAATGCACCAGAACACTACAGAATTCAGGCCACACCACTTACAGACCTTTTGTTGTTCCTGGCCCCTACAAGAGCCATCAAAGAAACTTAAGACAAAGCCTGTTGGATAAACAAGGAGGGGAGGGGGGAGCAGGATAGAGAGACTGAGAGTCTCAAAAGAAGATTGTCTGGCCTTCTGCCTGATTAGAATGCTTCTTGAGATTTGGCTTAGACAATCTGACACAAACTTTAACTGCTCTATTGTGGTTAACCAAATATGCTCTCTTACTTAAGAAGGGCTACCTGTTTTGCTTCATGCAACTCAAGAGGCACTCCCCTTCTTAAAAGAAGCCAAGTCCCTCTCTAAGAACTGAACAACAAAATAGCTAAGAGACCACAGAGATAGCTTCAGAAACCAGGAAAGCTGTACTCAGTCTAAAAAACCAGGGCCTTGTGCACTGTAGAAGCTATATCTGCAGGTGATGTCAAGGGTTACTCAAAGGGTGCATCTTCACTTGCACTTTACTGCACAGTAGACTAATTTACTATTCAGTAAAGCATTACCTTCCACACATGTGTGGCAATTAGGGGTAGACTAATTTACTATGCCATCAGATAGTTCCATCAGACACAAGTACTATGCAACAGTGAAGTAAATTACTGAGCTTAAACACACATTTAGTAATGATGGGGCTGACTGTTGGGTACAGTACTATCTTACGGCAGAGTAATTTACCATACTGAAGTGCACATATAGATGGTAACTGCAGGCATAAATTGCACCAGGTCAGCCAAGCCAGGCAGAGGCCTGCTCTGCCCTGGCTCAAATTGCTGCTGTCCCAGGTGCACGTGTAGATGCTGCACCCAGGAGCAGTTTACTCCATCTTAAAGTGCTCTGGAGTTTATTACTTTGCAATGTATACACATAGATTTGTGGAAGCACCAGTCCTTGGGCCTGAGCCTCTTTCTCTGTCTGCCCTCCCTAGAGAGCACCTTATTCTCCAAAGGCACTCACCTGCCATGACTTGATGAAAAACTAGGTAGAATTCTGCCTGGGAGAAAGCAGTGCTCAATTAGTCAGGCAGCCCATCAGCAAAACTGGCATAGTTCAAAGGTGCCATTTGGCAAGACCCTTATGCATTCCAAAATGGGAGATGTCCCTACACTCCCACCATGGACCTCTGTATCAAACTCTAGCTCCAGTTGTAAAATCTTCATGGCTGGAGTTCCTTAACAGTATCTCCTGGGGTTACTACTGGGTGGATGCACCTACACATGCATTTACTCCAGCCTAGATTTATTGTGCAGTAAGCTACTGCACAGTAAGGGTTTTTGGTTAGGTGTCTACACATGTGAGGGGTTAGGGAGAAGTTTTTCTCCCAGTTCTCTGCAGCCCTGCAATGGGCCCCTGCTGCCACTGGGGAGAGCTCCAGGTCCTGTCTCCTGGTCCTGGGGAGCTGCCTACTGTTGTGGCAAGGACAATGTCTCCCTGCCCTGGCAGCAGGGAGTTCCTGGCTCTGTCTCCCCAATCAGGGGCATGGGTCTTGGAAAGAACTGCAGGCGTGGGGCAGGTCCCAGTCCCCATTCCATGCCAGTAGGGCAGCTAGCAGATAGCTGGAAGATAAGCGTCTCCTAGACCAAGCCCCTTGACCCACCCCACCCTTGAAGCTCTTTCCAAGCCCTGTGCTTCAATCACCCAATTGTAGCACAGGGCTAGGGCCAGCCCCAGGATGCATGGGGAAGTCTCATGAGCAGACCAGAGCTAGCTGGGGACTGCCCAAAACAGGACAGTCCCCAGCCACCTCCAGGCTGCACCTGCTTCCCCACAGCTTGGGGCCAGCTAGGAACTGTCGCAGTCAGCTCCAGGCCAGATGGGGAACTGTCCTTATGTAGGGAGTTCCTAGACTATGCTCCGCAATCATGAGGGAGCTCTCAGAATGAGCTCCACGACCTTGGGGATGATGCTGGGAGATCTTTATCTCCCCAGCCAACCCCTTGTGGAGCAGGAAGCAGATTTTGCTCCCAGTCAGGCATGTACACAAGCACTACAACACCATTATTAATATCAAGTAAATTTGCTACTTCCATTTGCAGGTCACAAATTTACTCAGTATTAGGGAGATATTGTGAAGCAAGTAGGAGCACATATAGATGCATATGCTTATTTTGCAGTAAACTATGCTAATGCGAAGTTAAGCATCAAATGGAGATGCGCCCTCTATCTCCTGTGGTCCATCTGCTACTAAAATAAAGAAATGTGGGAAGCTTAACTGTCTCTCACTCTCCTTCAGGATGCAATCCGGCACCCAATCATGCTTCTTATCACTTCCAGTGTTCTTTTAGAGTCCCTAGGCTCCTCTAGTCTATCAGTGTTGGTCCTTGCCCTCCAGCTGTGGCTCGTGCCTTCTATATGAAGGTGATTTACCTGAGGTGAATTCAGGCCAAGGATCTCCTCATGTGAGGTCCTGGGCTCTCCGGAACATGGTGTTCTGGCTGGGGCATTTCCAGACAGGACCTCTCTTACCAGCAGTTTCTGTTTCCTGGTGGGTCCCCAACAAGGGCTGCGTTTCTTGCTGTGCCACTTTGAGCATTCCTGCAGCTCACCTTGGCACTGCTGGGATTTTTTCATCCTCTGGCATGGAAAGGGGAAGGGAGTGAGTGGGGGATTCTCCTTTCCACTCCCATTGCCCTGCTTCAGAGATGTACCCAGAGAAACTGTTTTAAAGCTGGAGGTGTTAAGCAAGAGCTTCTTTTGGGAATCTCTAAGATGGTATTGCCAATTCTAATAAGATTTGAGTATTGTTTTAGCTATGGTGGTCCAGAAAATAGAGTAGACTGAGTTCAGTAAGAAATATCACAAAAGATCCCTTGCTTCTCATTCAATTTTGATATCTTTTAGTATTTTTCTCAAAGATTCAGTTCCTGAGGTTTGAGAAGCAAGTTTCTAGTCCTGTAATTGCAGAAAAATACTTGGAAAATGTGACAAACGTGTACTCTGACCTCTCAAAAATCTGAGAGCAAAGAATTCCAAAATTTATTTGAAAATTATGATTTTAAGCCCAGCTCATTATTGGGGTGGGTGGGGATGAATAATAATTTTTAAAAGTTTGAGGTTGTCAGTGCTAGTACGTGTTCTTTTTCATTTTTTTTTCCTTCTTTTTCTGTTTTACAAATATATTACTACTGGCTGGCGTGCTTACAACAATGGGCATGTTTACACATGTGCTTTAAAGTGCAGTAGCCTATTTTACTGCACATTAAAGCGTTGCACACAAAACATGCAATTACACTTGTAACCCAGGTACACCCATGGGTGTGCCCCATTTTGAATAGGATGGGATGGGTAGGCAGGAGGGTGTGTTGTGAAAAGGATGCCAGAATTTTGGGCAGATCCTTCTTTCCTCTATAGAGTTAGCCCAGGCCCAAAGTTCTTATCTATATACAATTTATTGAGTTACAAACATTTATATATATAACTCTTTAAGATAGATACAGTTACAGATATAGATACAAATATTCATAAAGAGGTCTATTAGCAAGAGAAAGTCTGCCCCAGGGTTGGTCTAATAAAAGATATCAAATTAACACAATGAACCTTGTCTGCCTATGTCCTTAGACCAACACAGCTACAACCTACACCCCTGCCCCAGGGAGGGCATTCAGGTAAGTACCCATGCCCCAGGCCCAGAAGAGGGGGTGGATCCCAGGACAGTCAATCCTGCAAGTGTATACCACAAGTAGGTTATCTAATAAAGACATCCTTACAGAGCCCATTATACAGAATTAATGAATCCAACAATTTATAACAATAACAATAGATACCAAATGAAAAAACAACATAACTAAACTAGATATTAGCCGCACCCTATCTGGGTTCAAACCACTTGGTTCCTCAAATGGGATAGGGTCTTCTCCTCCTAGACCACCTGGGTGTTCCACAGAACCCTCCCCAGTGTATATTTGGGGTATCCTGTGTGGGGTCTTCCCCCCTGCCCACTCCTCCCAGGGTTCCTTGACCAGGGGAACCTCCCTTGTGGGCCCTGGGTTTCCGGTAACCCACAGTCCTTCCTCTGGGGGATGAAAATCTGGCCTCTGGGTCCCCACACTGTCTCAGGCCTCCTAGAGCCATTGGCCTCAAGTTGAGGGCCCTTCCCTCTGGACCCTGTGCCCTGTGCTGGGCACCCAGGGAGCTTGTATGGGAGCCAAGCCCTCACTGGTTCCAGTTCCCCAGCCTCACGCCAGGCTCTTTCTGCTTCCCGGGCTCTGCTCAGGGCAGTGGAGATCTTTTAGTTTAATGCTGAGCCACACTGCAGGGCGTCGGTTACCTGGCCTAGAACTGGGTCTAACTTGAGCAGCCTCAAGCTGCTCCCAGGACCGGCTCTCCATGCACTGATCCATGCACCATCAAGGCTCAGGCGGGGTCCTGATGATGGTCTTCCCTGGAGCTCCTCTCTCCTTGCCATCCCTTACTGCATCTGCTCAGCGTGCCAAGCACACTGGGCTTTTATTTACACTGGAGGCCCCGCCCTGAAGTCCGGTGGACCTGAAAAGTACAGTCTTCCATCAGGTCCAGGTGCTCCTCACCCACCACCTTCTAGCAGGGGCGGGGCAAGCCCCTCCCAGCTGTTACCTGATTGGAGGAAATGTTCCACCAATCCGAAGTGTCCTTCTCCAAGACAGGCTTGCCATGAAAAAGCAGTGAGCCCACCACACGCAAAATGCACAATAAAATTGGTGCTGTGCTTTAAGCATTACTTAAAAACTGTGCACATTCATTACTGTACATTAAGGCGGCCTAATGCACATTTCTTTACTACCTCACATTGCAGGTATTAAATTTAATGAGCATTAGAAAAAGAACCTTAATGCATGTGTAGATACACCCAGTGAGTAATCACAATGTACTGCTTACTAGGCCTGTGTGAAATGGCTAGTATTTGCTTTGGATTTGGATTCAGCCAATTCAGGGGACAGTGATTCGATTTGGTGATTCGAATCACTTTCCTGAATCAATTCAGCTGAATCTGATTCAGAGATTTGGCCGCCACTGAATTGGCTGAATCTCTGAATCAAATAGGCCCCATCTGCAGCCCACTCTCCTAATCCTGTCAATAGCTGCCCCACCCAGCCCCAGCATCCTGGCATTTAAAAAAAAAAAATAAAGTCCCACACTCACTGGCTCCTGCCAGGTGGGGATGTGATCCCCACTGCCCCATGCTGTGTTGCGGGGGCTCTGCTATGAGCCCCCAGAGGCCCTGACAGCTGCTGCAGCAGCTACTGAAAGTGGGGCTTTTTTTGTTTGTTTTTTTAAGTGCCGGGATGCTGGGCCCAGGCAGGTCAGACATTGATGGGGTTGGGAGAGTGGGCAGGGGTCAGGGGTCACTCAGGGGGACTGGGGGACCAGGCAAGGGATGGGGCCTGGTTGGGATCCCCCCATGGTCCCCTCTCCCCTTCTCCATCCTCCCCCTTGCCCGCTAGTTACCAGCACAGAGCCCAGGTCCAGATCCCTGAGGCGGTGAGTAGGGGTGGGGACTGCCAGAATTTCCAAATCTATTTTCTGAATCTATTCAGGGGCTTCGAATCAATTTGAAACTTTTAATTGGTCTCCCATTTCGATTCATATTCAGAGATTTGGCCACTGAATCAGGCCGAATCTCCTCTGAATCAAATCAACAGCCGAAGCTTTGCATAGCCCTACTGCTTACAGTGTTAAACCTCATGATGGTTATCATGTATTGGTTCAGGCTCCTTATCCCAAGTGAAACACAGTGCAAAATAAATACATTTACTTTTTGAGTAAATGTATATGTTGGCCACAATAATGTTACCTCCTTTTTTAAAAGTATTTCAACAAAAAAATGTAATCAATAGATAAGATGCCTGGGATTATGTAAAAAAAATTCCCTATACCAACCGGCCTTCCTATACCAACCAAGCAAAGTTACTGAAAATGAAAACAAAAGAGTGCAGAGACAGAAATGAAATGAGGGGGACGCTATTGTCAGTAAATCTTTACCTATATAGACAGGCCCTTCATTGAGAACATTAGGGCTTTCCCATCATTCCACAACAATGATTTTCTGGAGCATTAAACATGTATTATGCTTCTTCTGCAAGCAGTTCTTTTATAACTGATATCTAGGTTGATTTTGACATAGAAAATTGTTAAAGTTGAATTGAAAAGATTGTCTTATTTATTTGTTTATTTAAATGAACTGTTTAAGCCCCTGAATCTGTACATGAATACACATATAGGGCTACAAGTAACAAAGGTTTACAGTTTAAAACAAAGGGATTGAAATCTGCCATAACAGGAACAAATGGTCCAATATTTCCATTTCTCCTATTGATTCTCTATAGCAGTGTTGATAGGTAACTGCTCTCTCCCTCTGTATAGTTTTATAGGGATATATAACAAATCTTCTTCTGCGCAATTTTCATGTGAGACCACTGGGGAAAAAAAATGAGGCCACGGCTGCCAGCAGTCTTTGGTTGACAACATTCAACTATGTATCTTTTATTTCTTCTAAATGCAATTACTGCTACCACTAAAATGTCTAAATATCTAAAGCCAATGAGGTCTTAGATGAAGAGTAGCTGGACAGACCACAACCTGGGTGGGAAATGGGAAGTGCTTTGAAGAGGTGGCCCAGTAGCATTGCCTCTGTCTTCCTTTGGGTGGCCTTCCACTGCTTCATAAAAGTAATACAAGCCTCAGAGTTTTGTGTGATTCCTGGATGATTATTTAGCTCCAATTTTCAAATGTGCCATTTTGCATCTTACTGAAAACTGTTGACCTTTCTTTTCTAATCTATATAATCATGACTCAGCCTGATTACTCATGGCATGTTATATCTAAAGGTGAGCATGAAGATGGTGTACAGATTCCAGTTTATGTAGAATTTGGAAATTCACTTGCTTTATAGCTTAGGTCAATATGAGCATATCCGACCTATGCTCAAGTAACTTCATTGCTTCCTACTCTACTTCTCATATCAATTTAAAGCCTCATTTCAATGAGATTAAGTTATTTTACTGAGCCCCCACTACATAAAATACCACATCTGGATTTCTGAATTGTGTGTGACAATTCCAAATCTCTGGGGTAATGCAGTTCTGAAAGCTCTAGATTAAATTTATAAGAAGTTGGGATAAATAATTCTCAGTTGGGAGAGATTCAACTGTGGATATCTTCCAGAGAGGGATCAGGTGACTCAAGAACAGTGATTATCAAGCTTTGTGGACTCCAGGCTCCCCTCAATGGAATCAAGGCACCCCTCCATAACATTTGTGAACTGAGTAGTACCCAGGTTCAAAACGAATTTATATGTTACAATGCTTATTTCCTTGTAGAAGGGTCTGGCAGTGACAGTGGAAGATTGATCAGGAAGGGCCATGACTAAGCATGTGCTTATCTCCTTGCACCATATGCATTACCACATCTCATGACATCCTTCAAGGATCTGGCAGGATGCCATGGCACCTTGGTTGAGAATCTCTGCTCTAGAATCTGGGTTGATTTTTTTTTTAGGAAATGTTGAAAGCTTTCCGTGTCATACTCTGAATTCCTCTTTATTTTCTCTTCTACCAACCCCTGCCCTACAAACCTATGTTGTGGCTTAATTTGGAGGAGAGAGAAGTACTAGATACTTTGCATATGACAGCCATGTTTTTTTAAAAGTAGTCAGAAGTAGAGCGTAGTGGCACTCGGACAAACTGGTTCAGAGAGGCTTGAGTTTTCATAGGTAACAACGACCCTTTCTGCCTTACCATCTGCTAGACATTTTTGCAGTCCACTAGTGACTTCATTATTTCTATTGATTTTACTTAGATGATGCTCAAACAATACAGCAATGGGTCTCAGCTTAAAGGCATAGAAAACAGTATATTTGTTCATGCTTTTCTTGGATAAATGACTTAGCCTTGTGGGAGAAATCCAAAATCCAAAATGTAGGGTTTGATATAAAAAAAAAAAAAAAGAAAAATTGACCAGGTTTTTTTTAAACTGAATTTTTATAATATCTGTATACTTTACAGCAGACTGGACAAAATCAAGGAAAATCTATCTGAAGTCTTTCCACATACCACCTGAATAGAAATGACATGAAACTATTGAAAGAAAATAAATGTAAAACTTTTCCAGTTCATTGTACACTCTTTTTGGACTATCATTCAGCTAACCAAATTTGGATTTATGTGCAAATGGCCTATCAGGGTTCAAATGTCCTTGTGTTCTCATTTCAGATTTTCAAATACTCTTTCTCCCTACAAAACTACCCTTGGATTCTTAGAGTCGAGCTGAATTCTTTGCTTCTCATATATTCATATATTCTTTGCTCCTCCCCATAAATAAAGTAGTAAAATAATGAACTCAAGTACCTCTGTTCCATTTTTCTATTACGATCATTCTTGTATGTGTGTAGTCCTATTATCTCGTTCAGTTGTGTGGCACAGGTATAACTAAAGGAAAAGTTTAAACTTCAGAATCTATATTAGTGATGATGTGTGAAGAAGGAACCTACTTGAATCTTCAAATTCTTTGTTGAATTCAGAGGGTTAGCTGTTTGAAAAAGTTACTTTCTTAAATTGTGAGGAAAAGGCATAGAATTAGTGATGGCACGATAAAGCATATTGTTTATTTTTACAGATTCACTTTTTAGTGAGGAACCACTTTTTAACATTTAGGAGTGAATAATCTTTTTTCTGAAACAGACCTGAGATTTGTTCAGTCCAGATTACACAGAAGCACAGTGAAGGCCTGTAGGGCATATTTCAGATTAGGTATATTGTAACTAAAAGCCTGTGGAGGTAAAAGAGTTTATATAGTACCAAAAACCATGTCAGATGATGTGAACTTTCCTGTAAAAGGAGGGAATAGACAAACCCATTTCAGTAACTAAGAATTAATAATCCCTGGTTTGCTTATAAACGTCCTCTTCTAACTCTGCTTGGAGAGACTTTGATTCAATCTCTATTTCTTATGGGACCCATTGATCCTCATTAAAGTCATCAGAATTACTGGTGTAAGGAAGTGACTTGGCAGCAAGCCTCTTCCCAGCAGGTTTGATGGGAGCTCTCAGAATGGGAGGAATATAATAAAGGATAACACAGAAAAGGTCTTGTACGCCTCTCTACTGGAAATCCTGCCATATGGTACAATCTTTTTTTAAGGGTAAATTTTTTTACTCGGAGGTTAATTGGATCACAGTCTTTATTTACTCAAAGACTCTGCAGCAAGCGCATCTTACCACGATCAAAACAGATACTGTAATTTTACCTATAAATACTTAAAATCCAGTTAAACATAATAAAGCAAATTAATTTTTATATTCTCTCAGGCTTTTCTTTTTTCTTTTTCTATTGTATGACAAGCTGTTGATATTTAGAAGTGAAAGTGTAGTCCATCCATGTTGTAAATGGAGAGCCTGCCAACTGGATGCTATGAGAAAAGAAAGAAAAAAACATATTTTAGTAACCACAGTAACACTAAGGCGCCACCCCCCACCCTCTTAAGAAAAATAAAAAAAAAACAACCAAACAAACAAAAAAACCCCAAAAGTACCTTTTCTCCATCCACTACATTGGAAATAACTTAGACATAAAACATTAGCTATGGAAAATTCCATTGTGTTTATTGAACTAGCTAGTACATTTGTTTCTGAAAATAATAATAAAAAAGAAAATAATCTGTTTGAAAGCCCAAGGGTATCTTGAAGATGTTTTTAATTATCTCCAGCCTCATTTTAATTTTTATCTAAATTATCATCCTTTTATAGACAAAAGAATATATAGTTTGTATTTTGCGATATAAAACATTGAAAACCTGAATGATCCTAGCTTTGCAATTTTGGGGTTTGTTCTCATCCTCTTCCCAAGACAAAATGAAAAAGGGGGTGGAGTGAGGTGTGGGTAGATAGTTACTACAAAAACAGAAACAAAAAGAGGCACAGCTGGAACAATGTTAATGAGCATGAGGTCCAGATCAGAGGCTTATTTAGTTGCCTGCTTAGGAACGTCAGTTGTCATGGTGATATGATGCATTTCTTCTCTAAACAAACCTTGCCTTTAAACACAACAATCTTTTTTGATTCAATTTTTATTTATTTATTTATTTACTTATTTTCACTAATCCTTTTTCTGCTCAGGAAGGGGACGGTTAGCTTTCTGACTTCTCTGAAGTTTGAAGGCAGGGTAGTTATGAACCTTTATAGATTAACTAAGACATTTACACCAGGTACAGAGATTGCACTTTTGCCGGTATAAGGGATTGGATATGAGTCTATACCTGTAACAGAGCAGAAGTTTGGTGCACACAGAATAGTTTAAAAATGCAAAACCCAGTTTAAGATAACTTGTTCAGAAGGCTTGATAACTACCTACGTGGGGGTCATATGAGCTTAAACTTACTAGGGGTCATATAAGCCCAGTATTCATTCCTGCCTAGGGCAGGGAATCGAACTTGATGATCTGCTCAGGTCCCCTTGGACCCTACATCTATTTGAAAATTTGCTGCTGCCCCCTTCCCCCTGCACAAAAGGTTGAATGTGTGTTCTGCTTGCTACCAATCTAAAGTGTGCTGCTTATAGAAAAACACATAACTTAGATCAGTTCCACTTTTTGAATGTCTGTGCCTAGCCATAGAGAGAGCACAAGACTTCATGAGCTGAAGCTCATTTTATCAGATCGTCTGAAGTATAATAGAAACTATATAAACGGTTCCATACTGTTTTCGGTCTGTGTGCAAATCTTCTCATAAGTCCCAAAAGAGTTACATTCATAGGCTGAAGAGCTGTCTATGGCTTTTGTCATGTTTTAATTCATAATAATAGATTCATTAAAAGTTTTTTAGTTCTGTAAAAGAAAATTTAGACGCCTGAGCCCATGCATGCAAAGAGGCTGCAATTCATCTCTGTGCAAATGGCCAACACAAATCCATAGATTAAGATTCTGGCTTCAGGAGGACTTAGGTTGTACATAGTTGATCACTGGCTTCCTGTGTGAGGATGACTTTTCCCACAAGGGTTATGAGGAAGGAATGTTGGAATATACTGCATCTCAGTAGATCATCCTGAATGACTCACTACAAATATAAATCCACTCATATTTATACTGCACTGGCAATCTAAGACAATAGCCTCTTGATCTATATATGTAGCTGGCTGGACTTTACAGTGCATATCCAGGATTAATTACTATTTCACCAAGGCTTGTATTTATAATCTCTCTCACTATCTCAGTTAATGGGCTAAATATTGCCTATTTACTTCTTGTATATGTCTAGAAATATTACGTTTTGTATAAAAAAATTGAACATTTAAAGGGTGTCTGTTCCTTTACTCTTACACATCTCTGTGTCCCATTTTGTTTTCTTTTCTCACTTTTATAGCATACAGATAAAAAAAATCTATTAATTCTGGATTTCTGGAAATCCAGCTGTGTTCCTTCTTCTTTAGACATTATCAGCACTCATCACCAAAATTGGACTTGAATGCAGCTCTGCTTTGTCTTGGTTACACTAGATCTGTTGTGATGATAGTAATAAAAAGTGTTTTTGTCAGTAAACTTAGCAGCTATGACTCAGAAGGGACATAGAAAACAGCTACTATAGTTGATGTGTAATAAAAAGCACATTTTTTTTACAGTTTCAGTTTTCAGGCCATAACCACATTTTATATTTGTGCTTCCACATTTGTTGTATTTGGCTTTATGGTTAGAAACTTGTGATGAGACACACCAGAATGGACTTATGGTCCACCTACTGTAATATGATCTCCTGTTCCTGGAACTGTCATAATGATTACAGAGCACCCGTTTTCTAGTACTTCCTATGGAAAACCAATTGTAACATAAGGTAATGTACTGGATAACATCTGTGCATCACTGCCCTTTATTGGATGGGAGATCAGAAGTGTATGTGATTTCCCACCCAAAAGCTGAATTTCAGAGAATCTATGCTACTAGAAATATCTGATGTTTTCCTTTAGCTCAAGTGAACAGAAGGGACTCCTGAATTTTGTCGGCATTGGTGATTCTCAGACTCCTGAAATAAAGTGTATGACAGCTGATGGCTATGAAATGCTGTGTAGGATATACCCCTTGGGGACCTATACACATTGGATGTCTGCTCCAGTGCATGCTAATTAGTGTACACATCGGAGCAGACTCGATTAATATGCTGTGTAGGATATACCCTTGGGCACCTATACGCATGACAGACCTCTGCTCCGACATGTGCTAATTAGCGCACAACTCGGAGTAGGCTCGATTAATAGAGTCTGCTGGAGTGTGCTAATTAGCGTGCTCCAGCAGCCTCCGCATCACATGTATCAGCATCCCCATGTTTCAAAATGGTGGTGGGGCACTTTAACTAAAGCTCATCGAATGAGCTTCAATTAAAGTGCCCCTGCTGCCATTTTGAAGAGCAGGAGTCTGAATACATGTGACGCTGTGGGCACTTTAATTAGAGCAGCTCTCAGAGTCACTCTAATTAAAGTGCCCCTTCCCAACCCTGGAGCATGCGTATAGACATCCTTTCTTTGTTTCTTACTTTCCTGACGTTCGGTTTGATGGATAAAACCTATTTGACCACTGATACCTAGGGGAAGATTATCTACAGAGTTGTTTTGGGAAAACTGTTTCAGTTTCTGGTTCTGCCACATACTTTCTAGGTGATTTTGAGCATGTCACTTAGGCCTATATCCAAAGAATATTTTAGGCATGGAGGCACTGAGGCCAGGTACAGAAATTATACTTTTACCAGTAGAAGCAATCAGAAACTGGCTTATACCCATAACAGAACAGAAGCTTGGTGCACACAACCATCCTATACACATAACAGAACAGAAGTTCAACACATATACACTGGTTTAAAAATGGTGGGAGCCAGTCTAAGATTCGCACCCCCTTCCCTTCCCCACCAAAGGGCAAATGAATATTCCATTCACTATTGATCTAAACTATGCCTTTACAGAAAACCTCGTAACTTAGATCAATTCCACCTTGGACTTTTGAATGGCTATACCTAGCCTGAGGGACTGACTCCAACAGTGGAATTCACAAATGCAAGTTTGTCTCTCTGGTACCTCAAGTGGAGAGAGTTTGGTCCCTAGACATGTATAATGTGGTACTTGAGTGGCATAGGTGGAGGAAGAAAATATTATTTGGTGGGGCTGAGTATACACACACACACACACAGTGGATTTGGGTGCCACTCTGGGCTGGGCTCTGTGTCCCACTACCGGTGCCTTGGGAACTGTGCAACGCCTTGTGCCTGCCACTGCCGGGCAAGCAAGGGATGCAGTACAACTTGCCGGCAGCTGGCACATGACGTTGTGCAGCTCCCAAGGCAGTGGCAGCGGGGCGCGGAGCCCAGCCCACAGCGGCAGCCCTTCTCTGTCCCATGCACAAATCTGTGGGGCCTATGCCCCCTGTGCCTTGCCTGGGTTGTGCACAGTGGCAGGAGCTCCCCCCCCCCCCACTACAGCTGTCCTGCCTAGAGCGGGGGGGGGGGGGGGGGGCTGGACCTGATGCTCTGTAAGGTCCCTTCCAGCCTCTAACAATCTATGAATCTATGAATCATGACCCACCCCAGGACCCCATTCAAACCCAGCACCTGCCCCTGCCTCACTCCCTTCCTTGCTGTGGGGGCCTCGTTCTGGTTCCCCCCACACACCCCTTCCCCATCACAGACTTGGCTGCTGTGCTGGGCAGTGTTTCACATGATGCTGGACTGTGGTTCTGGCTGTGTGCAGGCTGCAGCTGCTTGTCTGTGTCTCTGCACATCCCCTGATGCAGCCACCTAGAGCCTGTCCCTGGGCTGCCCTGTGGCCATCTGTGCCACTGCTGCCCCACATTTGCAGGGGGCTTAGCCCCGTTAGCCCTGGCCTTTTGCCACCTATGCTGAGTGGTGATAGTCACATGGCAGTGACTGGCCTACCAGGGAAGCCAGTCACTATTTCTGTCTGCTCCCTGGGGTTGGAATCTGGGAATGGTGCCTCAGTCTCCCCTGTGTGTTACTTTACTGTCCCTAGGAGTAATGTTCATTGTGGTGAAAGCAGATATGAGTTTGGCATGCTGTCTCCCTTTTAGGCTTATGTTGCAATTAGAAACCTACATTCAGCTCTGCCTCTAGGATATACAGCTTCACAGGGGACTAGGCTGGTACATGGGTGATGTGGGTATTGAACTATTTATGCTGAATGGGGCCTAGAACCTAGGTCTTTTATTTCTTGGGCAAGTGGCAGTAGACTATCATACCAACAAAGTAAAGTTACTAAAATGAAGCCAGTTTGAATTGAGATAATACCAATACAGCATATAATTGTTTTGAGGCAGCTATACCACTTCTAATTCAGGACCTTACCATCCAAAACCAAAACAAGTGTTGCCAGTTTAGTAAACCTAGCCAAATTCAATGCTGTTGGTGTGATTGCTTGCTCTGTCTTTCAGCATCTGGCACCACACTGAGTTGGCTACTGTCCTTCCAGTTTAGGTGCTAGCCTGCCCAGAATGGATAGAGCTCTTCTTCTCATGGTACTATCTGGCATCATAATGAAGCAGGGTGCATTTCTTTAGAACAAAATCCCTATTTTTGGGGAGGCTGCCGTTCAGAATACCAGGACAACTTTTGTCAATCCCAGACTGGTCTAATCTGGCCAGATCAGGATTTTTCACATCTTTATGATAACAGAGAGAACAGCAAATTCCTTCTTCTCTGGCCATGATATTTTTTTTCTTTTAGACTGTTCTCTTGGACATAGGTGCCAAAATTCTGTCTAATCTCGCTCTGTGTCTCATCTATAGAATGGAGATTTTCTTTATTTTATGTTGCAAACTTTTCAAGGCAGCTTCTGTCCCTACATTTTGCGATCATGTGCACTGTGCATACCCACTGGGGGTCTTGATCTCAGCTGGGGCTCTTTCAGAATCCTACTAGAATACAGGTAATTGTTCTATTTAGAAGTCAAAGGGGGAAAGTAGGGTAAAAAAAAGAACTAAACTCAGAAATAAGTCAGTGAAGCTACACCACAGGGCTCTTCCCACTGCTGTTTTTAAGTGTCCCAGAAACCAAGATATTGAGAAATGCCAAACCACACAGCTAGTGTGGACAGCAGGGGGCAGGCAGCATGTGCTTGAAAGTGACCTTCCATGGAGGAACCAGAGATACGGTAAAGATATAGCTCAGGTCAGTGGGAAGTCCCCAATCAACTGGGGATTAGCTGAGCTAATATTATATTTACTAATTCTCATGTCCCAGTGCCACCTTGTGTTAACAATAAGCAAAGTGGGGGAGTAACTAGATTTTCCCAAGGAAGAAAAGGAACATGTCAGCTTTGTACACACTCCCTATAGGCCTCCCACTGCCAGTCTGGCATGGTATTTTTGGTTCAAAGAAGAGGAAAGACAGAAAATCACTCAGTGAATTTTTCATTTTTTTGCCTTACAATGAAAAGCCTCTCAGAATTTCCCAAAGCTTACCTGAACTGACCCCAAGTTGTTGGTTCTGGTTTTTTGCTTTGCTCACATTAAGTCCCAAACTAATATTACCACATGATTTTACAACTTAGAAGGGAAGGCTTGTTCCACTCTGTTCATAAGCACAGCTCCTATTAATATTAATGTGAATTATATTTCTCAATGGCAGAAGGGACTTCCACGGGTTGGGAACAAGGCATTATATTGCCATTGAAAACCTCATAAAACCAGCACTTGGAGCTCAATAGTTACGGTGAGATAACAGAGCATGGAACTCAATTTAAAAAAAAATGCATCCAAACCTCTTTTACGGGCTGAAGAGATGATGATGTTTCTTCTGGTTTTATTATGGACTCTTATGCTTTACAGCATATAGATCTTGCTAATGAAGGGGATACAAATCATGTGCTGAATATATAAAGGAATTTCTAACTTTTAAATTCTTTTTTTACCATTCTAAAACTTTATGCCATTCCTATTAAAAACAAGTGTTCTGTTTTGATTTTTAATTGGATTTACTTCCCTGTATTCCCATCTCTTTTTTTTTTTTTTTCTTTTTTACTTTAATTTCCTTGTTTGGACATAAAACTTTTGTGATGTGATTTTCCCTACATTTTTTTTTTTCTACTGAGGTGATTCCAGTAACACACCAATATCAGAAAACTGGAACAATAACTCTTCAATATGTCTTCTATATCTATTCAGTTTCACATTCTGATTTTCCTTCTATTGTTTGTGTTCACAGCACTATGAGGAGAAGCTGAATATAGAAAATCAATACAAAGAAACAAGGGAAGCAAGCAAAAGCCCCATTTCTATTCAAATTATTGTATTCATATTCAAAAAAAAAATTATTTTCTTTTTTTTTCTCTTAGGATTGCTTTCCTTGATAACAAGGAGAGAAAAATATGCTTCTATTTACCTGGCATCCACAGCCATCTTCATCAACATTAGTTACAATATTCCAAGTTCTAAGAAATCTAGTATTTCAAACTCACTGAGAGAAGATCCCTGAAAAATATAAGAGCATATTTGGTTTTTATTGGACTTGGTCATGATGGTTTATTTTTAAATATTGTAGTGAGATACATTTTGTTTCATTTAAATGAAGACCTGTAGATATTAGATATCTTGTCTTTATTAAAGTACACTAAAGTGTTTCACTTCTGTGCCCTATAATCAAGACCATCATACTACTTCCTTCTCTATTTGCAGTCCTGGACTTTGGCTTGATTGCCTTGTCCCTTTAGGGACTGCCATTGCTTGTGTGGGTATAAAGTCTCTGAAATCACTGGGGAACAGCATGACTTTTACAGTGTGTCTCCCTGTAACAGAAGGTAATTTCACATCTCTTGGAAAATAGTTTATAAACTTGAAAAATAATTAAAAATTACACTTCAGAAAAATGTGTTTTAAATTAGAATTGTTATTCTCTGTAGAATAGATAGACATGAAATTGTTGGCAATAGTTCTTGTAGCCTAAGGCAGTGGTTCTCAGCCTTTTTTGGACCGGGACCCATGTGTAAAGATCAATGGCAGGTCCCAACCCACAGCCCCCTGGCCCTACTGGTGTCCATCTCTCCTAACTCACAGTCCCCTGTCCCCCTGGGCCATGCTGGTGCCCCTCACTCCCAAACCACAGGCCTCTTCCTCCTGCAGCCCTGCCAGAGAGGGTCCCCAACTGGCCCTGTCCCACTCGGGATGGTATGCAGTGTTGGCGGAGGCTGTGGCTCATGTAGGTACCAGCAGATGGAGTCTGGCCCCAGCATGGGCTGGAGAGAGGAAGAGGGGAGGCCTGTGGCACCTCCCTTCTCCCCCTGCCCTGGGCTGGGGCTCCTGCACTGCGCCCAGCACCCTGGTCACAGCCTGCCCCGTAGAGCAGCATCTCCTGGCTTCTCTGCCCCTGAGAGCAGGAGCATCAATTCTGGTACCACATGCCCAGCCATGCAGTTCCCCACTGTCCCTGCTCAAGGGGCAGGGGCCTCTGCCCTCCCTCCTTCCCGCTACAACCTAGGTGCCTGACCATCTTTCCCCAATGCTGGCAGACACCCACCTCTGCTTCACACACCCATCCCCTCCACACCCACACCCTCTGCTCCCCGGACAGTCCCCCAGCCCTGGACCTCCAACCCCCACTCCTCATACACTTAACTGCATCCAGCTGCTGGAGCTGCTCCCACATCCCTGACTGGCTGCATGCCAGCCACATATATGTGAGGACGCAAATGCACATATACCTGCTGCCTCCAATTGCCCTAAGCAGCTCCTTGCCAGCCAGAATGCTGCCAACCTACAAGGGGAAACCCATGCTTTCCCACATTTTTCTGGGACTTGCTCGCAATCAGTACAAATATTCTTGTAACCCACTTTTGGGTCATGACCCATGGGTTGACAAACACTGGCTTAAGGGGCATATGAGTGATTTTTTATGTATTTATTTATATTCCCATTTCTTTTTCTTTTTAAAGAAAAAAAAGAGTATAAGAAGTTGAAGCCTAAGTGAGACTGTAACTGAAGTATGTCTTGGTTTTGGAAGATGGGGTAAATTTCCTTTCTGACTTTTGTATAGGTGCTACTACCCTGTAAAAAAGGTACCCAGAGAACCTGTAAGTAGAGATGAAATATGTTTGATAGATTATTTGTAAAACCACTTCTCTTGCTAGTGGTTCAAACTGAGGTCCTTTTATTTAAGCCGTCAGTAAGGATGGATGTTCGAGAACCCATCTTTCTTTATTCATGGATTAGTTTCTTCTCACCTTCGTAGTCCTGTTTGAAAACAAAAACAAAATGATAGGGCAGTTTTCTATTGGAAAATTAAGTTCAAATATTAATGTTGCTAATTCTACTGTTTTTAGTTCTTTATTAAAAAAAATATTCTGGCATCAAAATGAAACATTCCTTGGAAAGATGTCTGTCCATCTGTCCATCCTAGTATCTTTTGATGTGAAGGGAAAAAAAACAAACAAGGGATGTACAAGTTCTTTGAACATCAGTGAGATATACTGTCCCACTTAAGCACTTTTGAACATTTTACATTTCCTCTTTCTTTTTCCATATTGTTTAATGATCTTTTTTTTTTTTTAAATAATGCTATGATATGTAACTCAGACAGCAGCAGCTTGATTACGAATGTCTTGTGACAGATGCATTGCTGACCTGTCACATTGCATTCCCTCGTTACTGCGTCTGTTTTCTTTCTCATACTCGTGGATGTGTAAGCAAGAAATGTTAATTAATAGGTTAAGTGAAAACAGGCAACTAAACTTCTGGAGCCAAGTGATTCGACTTTAAAATGTAACCAGTAAACTGGTACTGTTTTTCTTTGTTAATATAGAACACTAATGCACACACAAGAAATGTCTGTGAACTGAAGCAGCTTAATCACCTAAATTGTAGAACATAAATGTATTAATCCTACTCTTGCAAAAGGAGACTGTACATTTTGATCTTTGAAAGACCCTAGAATAAATGCTTAATATGTGCTCTTTATGATAAATCTCTGTGACTAAAATATGTGACTGGAGATACTGAGAGCTGAACAGTGTGGAAGTGGTCAATGTCCAGAGTGCGGATGGCTGAAAGAGGTCACATCTAAGTATTTTGGACAAAAGCATTGGTGACTTTGCAAGTAGTTCTTCCTTCCCTTCAGAGTTAGAACTGGATCAGTGCTCCAGCAGGGATTTCTGCTTGAGGTGCAGCTTTTTGATGAGATGTGAAGCAGAGTTATAGGGTATTATTCATTATCTTTGGCAGAGTGCCTTTTTTATTTTTAATCACCCCAATTGCTTCGGTTGCTAGTTTTGAGCACAGTGTCCCTTAGCACCATGCAGAGGCGTTGATTCCTTACTGATCCAGAAGAAAAATATTAATCAGAATTGCTAAGTCCCTGCTCCCATTCCTTGTTCCTGCATGTTGATAAGCTTTGGAGAGAATGGTCACATCTACATGAGACTCTGCCTGTGTAGTTGTTACTGCACAGTCATTTAGTACTTGCATACCCAAGTACTAAATGACTGCACAGTAACCAGTGTTACTGCACAGTAGCATCCCCACGTGGCTTCTTGGTGATGCTGACTGCACAGTAGCTCGTTACTACTGCGCAGTAGCATTGCATCACAGTTCATGCCACGTGATGCTACTGCACAGGAGTAATGAGCTACTGTGCAGAAAGCATCTTGTGAAGACATGGCCAGTGAGAGAGAAAGAGGAGATACTTTTAGCCCTAATGCAGTGATTCCCAATGCATCCATCCATGCAAGCTGGATGGGTAGCAATAAGGTGGTCCATGGTCTGCACCTGGAATGCAAAGCCACAACATCTTGCCCACAGGACTGCCTATGGAGCTAGAATTTGGCAGTATCTGCATAAATTGCTACAGCTCTTAAGACAGTAGTACCTCCTCTTCCCACTACCAGGCCAGGCTATGTGGCTCTGTGTTCCAGATCTGGCCTATGGGGCTCCACATGGGTCAGGAAGTTTGGTGTTATTATGAGCAGCAGCAGTGGTAATTAACTCTGCAAATGCTTGCCAGACTGCCAAATTTCCCAATCTACAGGTTGTCCTTCAGGCTGAGTCTTGGTCACCTTTACCCTAAACTGAATTTCCCTAGTGAAGAGCAGACTAGGGAAGAAAATGCAATATTTAGTTAAACTCTTATCTTGGTCAACAAAATGTGAAAAGAAAAAGAATAAAACTGAGCTGTGAACTTGCAGCTTATAACATCTCACCAAGGCATGTATTTGTCTGGATGGAAAACCTGCAAATCTAGTTGACTTTCTGCAGAGGAACTGAGATCATCCATTATTAGACTAAATAAATATTCTTTCTGAGAAACATGTCTGTGCTGTTGTAAAATAGGACTAATGGATGTCTATCAGCCCTTTCACCATGGGCTCTTAAGATGTTCTACTCATTGTATCTTAAATACTTTTATAGCCCATATCGCTTAAGTTTCTAAGCAACACAAGTGACTCCTTTCAAGACATGAGTGGTTTAGCTTCCAAAAGCTACTATGCATTCTCCCTAACTGTGGTATTCCCTTAAAAACACAGAATATTGGACACACAACACAGATCAATAAAAGCCTGATTCTCCTGCTAAGGAGTACTAATGTATTGGGAACCAGAACCAGACACAATAGAATCAAGATATTTTGAATGACATCTATAGTAGTATCCGTTTTACATATGAGAAAAGTTGTACAAGGACACAGAGGGAATGTGTGATAGAATAAAGATCTGGCTCTTGCAATTCACAGGCCTGTGCCATAATCTAAAGATTAACCTTTTAAAATAGTGTTAATAGTAAAAAACAAAAACAACAACAAAAAAACCTTGTTTAAAACTGATGAAGTTCAGGGTGCTATTTCATAGTTAATCTCCCTTGGCAATTCCATGACAAACTTCCCCAATTTAGAAGTCACAAGATTTGTTTTTGTGATTTTTTCAAACTGTTGATGCTGTGAGCTCAATGTAGAGTTTGCACATCCTGTTCAGATAATTCTTCTCCTTATATAAGTATCCTGTAGTAGGAATCAGGCTGACATTTTTATTCTCGATGGACAGGGTTCACCGGAATCTAGTTCGTGTTTCTACACCTGCAGTGGTAGTGGCTTGGCAGGACAAAAATAGTAAATTCTTTTTTGTGTCAGTGAAGAAACCTAATCTGGCTGGAAGATGCACAAAAGAGAGCAGATAAGAAAATGGTATTTTTATAGAGTTTATTTTCTGCCTATAACTGCACTACAAGTAATTATCAAGAAGTCAGACGATGCAGAATGGAGCTGCTGAGCAGATTCTATCGACTCAGTAAGAGGCAAAGCACTTCAATGACAAACCTGTCATTCCTTAATAAAGTTCTTTGCTGTTTTCTGAAGAGTGACTTCATTATTGTGTACCATAGACACAATATACAGTATGCTAGCTGCTGCCAATATTGCTTTTTTCAGCCAAACTTTTAGAATCTGTCATGAAATTGGAATGGATGGCTTCTGGATTCCACCATGTACTTCTTTGCATCACAGTTTCCATTTAATGCCCTTATAAAAAATGCCATATTTAGTGCCCAGTCTCAGAGAAAAATGAACAGCCTGATTGTGAGATTGTCTTTGTTTCTAGAAACTTTCCAGTTATCAAGATCATGGATCACTGACTGGGTGCATCTACATGTACAAATGCTCTGGGATGGGTTTAACCTAGAGCAATATAGTCGCTGCTGCTGGGGAAGGGGGGCATTGTCCTCACCTGGGTTCTAGTGGTGAAGCCTGCCCCAGCAGCAGAAAGCTCCCCCAGGCCTGGGAGCAATCTCCTGCCCCCTGCTGCCTGTCTGACCGAAACATATTTTTTCCAGTTAAGGTGTCTACACGTGCCACACTGTGCAGTAAGTAATCAGCTACTTGTATTTACGGGTAGTAAATTTATTTGTGATTAGAGCTAATTACTGCACAGTAAGTGTCTGCATGTGCAGACAGTGACACTTACTGCGCAGTAATTAGCTCTAATCTCAAGTAAAGCATCTAATGTAGATGCACCTTCATTGTACATTGCACTGTAAAATGTGTGTTTGGTGCCAAGCCCATAACTACTTCCTATTCAGGGGGAAGGGGAATAATGGTTTGAATTTTGGAAATAGCATTAGATTCATACATCACATTGTAACTTGTTATAAAATGGAATAGTAGAGTTTAGAGTAATTTGTTCCTCTGTGTGTTTGTGTGTGTGTGTGTCTGTGTCTGTATCTGTGTATGTATGGGGTGGCGGGGAGCTTATCCTAGGTTGATACAGAGGTTATTGCAATGGGCTATATGTATTAGAACTACTAAATAAAGGAATCAGAATTGTTAACCTGTGACTAACTGGCTGGCAGATGATTATTTTTTTCTTCTTCAATTAAATGGATGGAGCTAGTGCTCCCCATTAGGAGGACAACCACAAATTCTTGGTTTACCATTGGTTTCTTAATATGTTAAATTTTTTTTCTCCCCTGCCTATACACTTATAAAACTCAGAGCATATACCTAGATGGCTAGAAGTATGCATTTTGGTGGCTATACCATCAATTAACAATGGATGCTAAGCAGAGTTGTATGCTGCTGCTGACTCTCTGCTTGTTGAATTAAACTTCTTTTGCGTCATGAACTCCAGATGTCAAATTGCTTAAGTGGTTTTGTGCTTACTGTCAGCAGCAATCTTCTGCTTTCTTTAGCTAGAACCCTCAGGCAAGCTCTGGCTGTTGGCCACATAATCCTCTCTAGGTGCCTCTCCGTGTGAAGGGACTGTTCCACCTCTCTAAAACAGGATGTGTCTGTCTTCAAGATCTTAGAATTTAAGCAAAGTCCTGGAAACCTGTCTTCTGCCAATTTTCTGTTTCCCCTTATCTTTCAAGGAGGAGCCTTCATTCTTCTCTGCTTGAACTCTTCCTTGAAAAGTCTCCTGAAGCACTACTGTGTCAACAATGCCTGCTAATAGCAAAGATCTTTCCTATGACATTGCACTTAGCATTGGACAGAAATGTTTTCCAATTTTTAGCTATGTTGTTTTGAGAAGAGTCCAAATAGCATAGTCAAAGCTTTCTTGCTTTATTGAAACTTTGCATTAGAAGATAGCTCATAGCCAGATAACTGAGGCAAACAAACCTGAAGACTCTGAGAATGCAGGAATACTTGTCAATTTAAAGTGTTACCATAGCTTGCTAAGAAACTGTTGCTAGGATATGCTTTCTGTATAGTTAGACTGAAGAAAACTTTCTTCATGCATCAAAATGCTGAAAACACTCTTGTTAATTGCTTCTTATAAAAGTTATGGAAGAACTTAAGAAAGAATACATGTTGGGAGATCACAGGAGAAGCTTCACAATACGAAGTTATTAGGCTGTAGAATAGTGGAGCTCCCACCACTTGTTTGCTCCATCATCAGACCAGACAAATCAGTGGAAAATATACAAGGCGTATACAAGAAGATCAGTGGGAGATTAAAATGACCTACTGAAGATGAATTAAAAGGTCTTTGCATAAAGTCTCTGGTTCTCTGATAATTTTGTGATGGCTAAATTGTGAGATCAGCTGAGCTGGATAATGGCGGGTACATTAGGATTTTTTGCGTTCAAGAAAAGCCAAATTACTTTGAACAGGGAATGCCCTACAGGTTCATCTCAGCATTCTGACCTGTACATGACATCTGCAGCTGTTTCAGAACGCATGCATCCATGCTTCCCTTCTGTTGCTTTCTCTTTAGCTTTGATTTCTCATACTCTTTCAAAGTAAGAAATCTGAAATACTCCCACTTGGCTTCTTATATATCCAGTCATGATGACTAGATTCATTTCACCTGTCTTGAAATTATAGTTTGTTTTTGTTTCTGAAATTTATGGTAGGTGCCTGGATTTTACAATCCTTAGCAAATATGTCCTGACCTGTAAGAAAACATCTGAGATTCATCTGTATTTAAAATGCATATAGATACAGGGAGAAACTATTAATTTTGGGCAGTGATTTACAAAATATGGTCTGGAGATCACTTGCTGCATGTCCCTTCAGTTCAGTTGTCTTTCTCTGAAAGTGGTCAACAGGAAATACTTCAGAGGAAGGGCAAAACAAAAAACAACAAGCAGACCAAAACCCCAACACATTAGGTAGAATATGCCTGTGAAGGTGTCTGCTTGCCTTCTAACCTCATACAGTATGTACAAAAAATGCATTTGGATTAACCTAACTGGGGTAAGTCGATCTAAATGCCAATTTTTGGAGGAATTCAGCAGGGTTAAATTGGGCAAAAAATGAGGAGGTAAACTAACTTAGATTGAGAACAGACTAGCTTGATCTATCAAAAAACTATACACGTTTAGAGAGAGGTACCCAGCACAACCCTGCCCTCCCCCCCCCCCCCCCCGTGTTATGCTCTTCCTATCGCCCAATCCTGGCCAGGCTATTGTTAGCCCCCAGACCTCCCCACTCCCACATGCACAGCCCCTATGGGTTGTCCACTCCTCCTTTGCTCGCATATTTTGTACTCGGAGCATCGTACAGACAGAACGATCATTATTTTTGCACATAATTGTCTGAGAACTCAAATTACATCTCTGTGCTAAAGGAGATGGGTTTGTTTTATTCTTTACTTCCAGACTACAACCCGCTCTGAATTTGTTGATTGACAAAGTGTGTACTTAATCTCTGCTGTGGAAAATGAGATCTAAATTCTTGGAATGAGAATGGACCATACTGCAAAGTATATTTGGTACAAATGGCACGAGCAGAAGGTAAACACTGTGGCTAGCATTACACAGAGGCTCAGACTATATGATCTTCTAGCTTTAAACTTATTAAGCCAAAGCCACATAAGAAAGGAGAAGTTGAGGAAATATATGAAAAGTGATTATATTTGGCATTAGGCTGTGCAACTTATTCTTCCACGCAGTGTTAAGTCATCAGAAACATGAGAGTAATGAGCTAAAAAAACTTTGGCATTCTCTGCAAAGAGGTATGGGGGCTATATTATATATTTAACATGTGTTAAATGTGTTTAAAGCAGGAGTGACCATGCATTCAAGCAGTAAAACACAAAGCTAAGTGTGCTCATGTCATAGAAAAATTACTACGTTTTGCATGAGAAGTATCTCCAGATCATATTAAGAAACATGGGTTTTAGTTATCATTAGACTGTTCCATGGAGATAATATGAGCAATCTGCAGTTCCAGCCTAGCCATGACATCAGCCAGGGACACCTTTACTGTACCAAACTTCCAGGTGGGATGAGAACAACTAAACATGTACGGAGGAAGGATCCTCAATCTTTCACTTGTCAGGTTCCCCCAAGATTGATTTGAAAGCCAGGTGTCCACAGACTGGAAGGGTCCTGGAACGAGGACTGAAAATCAGTTGATTTGTTGGTCCCAGCCTCAGCGCCACATGGAAGTCTTGAGCTGGTACTGCATCAGAGTCTTGAACTGACAATCAGTGAGCTGTGCATACTAGAAATCATAGTAGACATTACTGTGGGACTGCTCTAATTTTAATACTGAACAGATTTAACATGTATTAAGTGTCCTTTGTGTCAAGGTGCTGGAACTCTCCAGGTGCCAGCAGCACTCCTAAGTGTTGAACACTACTTAAGACCCCATCTTCTGCATCCATGACTGTATTCAGCATCTGAATCTATAAGTTTCTGGCTTCCATTAGCTAAACCACATGCCAGAAGAAGAAGGAGAAATTAACTCTTTCTGGACATGGTGGAAAGGAAGTAAATTAATGAAGTTATAGCATGAGGAAGTAAGCTTGTGGAGAAGCTACCTGGCCGATATGTCTGTGAACTGTGTTGTGTTGCATCTCCCAACTGGTGGCTGAACACCTATATAATGAGAAGCATTTTTAACTTTTGTGGTAGGAATTAAGAACCTAAGGATACATAATATATACCTTCATACTATTGACTCTGAAAAGTATTGTTATTATAACCGTAACCTGGAGTGAAATTAGAGGAAGTTTGTCCTTTTTGCTTACTTATGTTGTGATTTCTGTCTTGTAAATGGCATTCACTGCTCTCACCCAAGTTCCATCTTACCAATGTGATTTCAGAGTTGCATCAGTTTATTGCCTTATTTATTTTGAGAATTATCATAAACTTTTTACATCACCTGCTTTTTCTTAGCTGCTATTCCTGTTATTCTCAGCAGCACAACTGGCCCTCAGCAAGAGAAGCCAAGACCATGTGGAAGAAAGAGTATTTCTCTTTCTGTCACAAAATAAATGCGAGACATATCGATGATGGAGTAGAAAAAGTCTGTACCACTGTGGCCAAGCAGCTCATGCATTGTGGCTTAATTTCTTTGTTTATGATTATCTATCAGGTGTTTTTGTTTGGTTTGGGGTTTTTTTTTTAATCTTTCAAGCAATGTGTTAATTTGGGTAATGTGGCAGAGTAGGAATAAGGAGACCTGAGTTCTGTTTCTGTGTATGCCAATGACTTACTGTGGGTCCTTGGGCAAATCATTTAACTGTATTGGGGGATGACTTAAATGACTTAATTTCTCTCTAATTTAATATTCCCATATGCCAAATCCCTGCCAATTGTTGATCAGCATGAAGACTGTAGAATCTCAAAGGCCTCATCATTTTGAAATATCTTTTAGATTCAAAGTCTGTTTTGCTGGCATTTAAATTCATTGTGTTGTGTCCTGCCCTCTATAGCAAAGGAGAACAGTTGTTCTCCCTCTTCTTTATGGCAGCTTTTCAAGTACTTGAAAACTACTATAATGTCTCTCTTCAATCTCCCTTCCTCCAAAGCAAGCATAGCTAGTTTTCTTTCCTTACCTGGCTTGCATTCTAACTCCCTTTATTATCTTTGTTGTTTGCCTCTGGTTTCTCTCCAGTTTCCCAACATCATTCCTAAAATATAAAGCCCAAATCTGTACACAGTACTCCAGCTAAGGGCTAACTAATGCCAAGTAGAGTGATACTATTATTTCCCATATCTGATACCATACCTCTGTTAACGCAGCTGAAAATTGCATTTGCTTTTTCTGTTACTGCATCATGTTACTGGCTTTTGTTGACTCTTGTATATGATGATTTACATGCCAAAAACATGCAACAAAACATTCCATTTCTGCTACCCTGCCAAGTATTTCTTTCTTCCAGTAGGCCACATTTTCTAACCTGCACTGTCAATACAGTGTTGTCTAAGGGATTGAGGGAAATGCTCTTCTTTCCATTTGTCCTTTTTTCTTCCTGCTGAAGCCAGTTATGCTGGTCAGACTAATAGGAAAAGCAATGAAGTAGAAGCAGACAATGTAGAAACAGTGTTAGTTGTTATGATCTTTTTCAGAATAATTAAGACATTGGTTACCCTTGCCTTCAAACAATGGCCATGAACTTCAGCAGAAGTCATTGTTAACAATGTTAAATGCCCACATTTTCATATATCAGCAAAAGGAAAAATCCCTGCAGGACATAGATGATGTTAGGATGTAAGACAAGCATCACAACATTCAGTGCATTATGGATGCAGGGTGGTACTACTCATTCATCATTATTAAACACATTAGCCCCATGTTTCTATAGTGCACACTGATATTTTACTGAGACAATGCTTTGAGCACTGTTGAAAATATCTATAAATCAGTAAATTTTTCTTATTCCAGGAAAAAAATAAGGAAGCAAAAAGGTAACACTGTAGATATATTTGTGTGTGTGTGGGTGTGGGTGTGGGTGTGGGTGGGTGGGTGAGGGTGTGGGTGAGTCTGTATATAGGGGGTGGAGGGAAGGAGAGGGACAGATAGACATGCTCACGAGCTTGGGTCACTTTAAATCTTCTACTGTGCTTTTGAACTGAAAGTTTTTTTTATATCATGGACTTCTTGGTCTAGAAGTAAATACTCTTCAGTTGGATGAGATTAGGAAGTAGAATTCCATTTCTGGTCTTTCAGAATTGAAGTACACCACATTTTAAGCACTGACATTTCTATGTCTAGAAAAGCTGTCATATTCCTATGTTTGAATTATAACCTTCCTAAACTGTGGAGAGAAGCCAATGCATATTTAGAAACCTAGTAGGAAACAGTTTTCCTAGCAGGTGGGTTAAAATAAAATTTAGCAAATCTGGTCAGGGAGTCTGATTTTAAAATAAGCCCAGAAAGCTGATGTGGGTCAGATACACATAGACACAATGCATAATTAACTTCCTGTGTATGTTTAAATACTAAAAAGGATCATGAATGTAACTGACAAGTGCTGCCATCAGGCTTTGCATGAGGTTCAAAGGTCCAACACGAGGTCCAGCATTTTTCTTTCTCCAGCAAAACAACTTTTAGAGTAACATTACAGAAGAGAAATGAGGGATTTTGAGAGCTGTTGAACATTGAATGTTCACAGAAAATGTTCACAGAGTTCCAGTTCTGGGTGGTTCAGTAAATGTGACACACTTGACATTTCATATTGTTTGATGGCTCTTGGTTCAAGGGCCCTCAAACTCTCATACTCCCTTGTGGTGTAATTTCCTGTCAGAACACTGCACTGCAACTGAAGAAATAAAGATACCAGCTAGTTAGAAATATACACAACATTTTTTTTCTTCTGCACGTAAGTCACCCCTGTGGTGTTTACCTACACTGTCTGGGGATTGGTAGTCTTTGTCCAGAGTCCAGTTGGACACTTAACCCAGATGCCCAAAGCTGTAGAGCTTGCTGCCTGTGGCAGGCTGTTCTAAGAGCACAATGCCAGCTTCTTTCCAATTTGCACAAGGCTTGAATGTTTAGAGCATGAGTTGCCCATTATCTATACAAATGTGCAAAATTAGTACCATTCAGGACCACAAAACTACTTCAGGGCAAACCCTCAGCCTGGAAAAGAGCAAGAGGAAGGTGCTAGTACACAGGTGAGGGAGTGCCAAGCCCATGGTGGACAGTCCATAGATTCATAGATTCATATATTATAGAGTTGGAAGGGACCCAATGGATCATCGTGTCCGACCCCCTGCCCCTGGCAGGAAAGAGGACTGAGGTCAGATGACCCCAGCCAGGTGATTATCTACCCTCTTCTCGAAGACCTCCAAGCTAGGTGATAGCACCACCTCTCAGAAACCCATTCCAGATCCCGGCCACCCTTACTGTGAAACATTTCTTCCTAATATCTAACCTAAATCCACTCTCAACTAGTTTACACCCGTTATTCCTAGTCACTCCCTGAGGCACCTTAGTAAACAGTGCTTCCCCTATTCCCCGTTGACCTCCCCTAATAAATGTATAGGTGGCCACAAGATCTCCCCTCAGCCGTCTCTTGTGAAGGCTGAAGAGATTCAGCTCTCTCAACCTCCCCCCTTATGGTCTATCACAAAGGCCACTAATCATGCGAGTGACCCTCCTCTGGATCCTCTCAAGATTCCCCGTGTCCCACTTGAAGTGCGGTGCCCAAAACTGGGCACAATACTCCAACTGCGGCCTGACCAGTGCTGCATAGAGGGGGAGCATCACTTCCTTTGTTCTATTAGTCATGCACCTGCTAATGCACGACAAGGTGCGATTGGCCTTGTTGATGGCCTCATTACACTGCTGGCTCATGTTCATCTTGGAATCAGTTATGACTTAGAAATACTGAAGCGAAGAACTCATTGAAGAGCTCTGCTTTTTTCCCTGTGTCAACCACCAACTGTCATGTTTTGTCCTGCAGGGGCCCTATGTTGCTCTGAGCTTTCCTTTTGCCCACTATATACCTGAAGAAGGACTTTTTTATTGTCCTTGATTGTTGAAGCCAGCCTGAGCTCAAGCTCCGCCTTGGCCTGTCTAACTGATTCCCTGCAATAGCGCGCCAGGGAGATATATTCCTCCTTGGTGGCTGCTCCCTGCGTCCATTGCCTATACATCTCTTTCTTTGCCCCCAGACTCTCCTGGAGTTCCCTGTTCAGCCAAAGGGGCTTTTTGGCCCCCTTACCTCTCTTCCTACATAGTGGGATAGACTCCTTTTGAGCCCCAAGGATCGTTCCCTTGAGATACCTCCAACCCTCCTGGACCCCCATATGCTCTATGTTCTTGAGTTGCATCCCCTCACTAACTAGCTTTCTAAGCTTGCTAAAGTTGGCCCTTCTGAAGTCCAACACCTTAGTCCCACTAGTTACTTTACCCACCCTTCGCTGGATAGTGAACTCGACCAAGTGATGGTCATTATCTCCCAGGCTACCATGAACTCGTATGTTCCCCACAAGATCATCCCCTGTTGCTAAGACCAGGTCAAGCAAGGCACTACCTCTGGTGGGACTAGACACCACCTGGGTTAGGTGGAGGTCCTGCACACAGTGTAAGAACCTCCATGAGCAGCTTGTTTTGGCTGTCTGCTCCTCCCAGCAGATATCTGGGTAGTTTAGATCTCCCATGACCACCGCCTCCCTCGCCTGTGTGGCGTCTGCTAGCTGCCTGGAGAATACATTGTCTAGATCTTGATCCTGATGAGGAGGCCTGTAGTAGACCCCCACAACCAAGTCTTTTTCCCCTGTCCCCCCCCCCCCGGATCCTGACCCACAATGCCTCTGTGTTCCCCTCCTCCAACTCCGCCTTAATGGTGGAAGACGTATACTGCTCCTTAACATAGAGTGCTACCCCCTACCTTTTTTCCCCACTCTGTCATGCCTATACAACCTATACCCCTCAATGCCTACCAGCCAGTCGTGTGTAGAATCCCACCATGTCTCGGTTAGTCCGACTAGGTCATACTGGGTGCTAGCAAGTGAGAGTCTAGTGAGAGTCTGGGAATGGCTTCAGCAAAAAGTGGTAATCCTATTTATTCTCTGTCTTAATTTAGCATTGTTCTGCTCCTGTATACATAAAAATGAAGGCTAAAGGAGGAGCAAGATATAGATCAATAGCATAAGTCAGGGGCACAACTGGGGCACCAAAACCTGGGCACCAACCTGGGAGTCGAGATGAAAAAATAGTAGCCATTACTGCTGCTCTTCTCGCTGCAGCACACTGCCTAGTGTGCTACTATTGCCCACGATGAAGAACTGCCCAGTTATGTCTCTGAGACACATATTATAAGTCTAGTTATGAAAATGGAAACCTTCTTCCTTCTCAGATACATCATAAAATGACACACGAGCTGATGAAAGTCCATTAGAATTGCATGAAACTAGTCATTTACTATCAGCCTCAGGTGAAGAAATCACTGAAAAGTGAAGCTAGTAGTAAACAGTTTCTCTTGGCCCTCATAACTTTTCAGATTCATAAATATTTATTTCCATCCTGAATCAGGATGAATTCAAAACTTTTTCAACTTCTTTGGGAAATATTACAGAGACATTAACCCTAGAATAGTCAGTAGGCATAAAGCAAGGCATCTAATTGAGATGTGGGAAATTCATATTCAAGTCCCTGTTCCGCTATACCCCCAAAGACCAGACTAGTGCCCAAACCTCCCTGTCTTAAATGTCTCTTTTTTTCTCTATCCTGGACCTGAAAACCTCTTATGAGACAGGGCTCTCTGAAACTGGTATATTCCTATGAAAATTCTCGTTGTCAAGGTATCAGCATCCACCCTGCCTCCCTCTTCTCCCATTTAACTGTGCTCAGAAGGATATACATACTAGCAACTTAATAAAATTGGAACAGACCTCTCCCTGATAGGGAGGGGTTCAAATAAAAATTCTGAACTATGGACCTTGGAGCTTTTTTTCTGTTCAGTTTCCTGTTTTCTGGGAACTGTTAGAAATGAAAGAAGCCATGATCTCAGCTGTGCTGGTATATATCCAGAAGAACTCTGCTGAAGTCAAATTAATGACTTGTGATTTACACAGGTGTAACTGATCTTAAAATGTATGTGAGACAAAATTGCATTAGGTTGCTTGGTCTTTCTCTCTTATAACATAGGATTGGTTTGTGCGGGTGCGTCTACACAAAACACTTAATTTTGCATTATCATAGTTTACTGTGAAATAAGCATGTGCATCGACACGTGCACATGCTTACTATGCAGTAAACCTCCCTAATCCTGAGTAAATTTGCTACCTGCAAATGCAAGTAGCAACTTTCTATTAGTAATAGATTCATAGATTCATAGATGTTAGGGTCGGAAGGGACCTCAATAAATCATCAAGTCCGACCCCCTGCATAAGCAGGAAAGAGTGCTGGGTCTAGATGACCCCAGCTAGATGCCTATCTAACCTCCTCTTGAAGACCCCCAGGGTAGGGGAGAGCACCACCTCCCTTGGGAGCCCGTTCCAGACCTTGGCCACTCGAACTGTGAAGAAGTTCTTCCTAATGTCCAATCTAAATCTGCTCTCTGCTAGCTTGTGGCCATTGTTTCTTGTAACCCCCGGGGGCGCCTTGGTGAATAAATCCTCACCAATTACCTTCTGTGCCCTCGTGATGAACTTATAGGCAGCCACAAGGTTGCCTCTCAACCTTCTCTTGCGGAGGCTGAAAAGGTCCAGTTTCTCTAGTCTCTCCTCGTAGGGCTTGGTCTGCAGGCCCTTGACCATACGAGTTGCCCTTCTCTGGACCCTCTCCAGGTTATCCGCATCCTTCTTGAAGTGTGGCGCCCAGAATTGCACGCAGTACTCCAACTGCGGTCTGACCAGCGCCCTATAGAGGGGAAGTATCACCTCCCTGGACCTATTTGTCATGCATCTGCTGATGCACGATAAAGTGCCATTGGCTTTTCTGATGGCTTCGTCACACTGCCGTCTCATGTTCATCTTGGAGTCCACTAGGACTCCAAGATCCCTTTCCACCTCTGTGCCACCCAGCAGGTCATTCCCTAGGCTGTAGGTGTGCTGGACATTTTTCCTCCCTAGGTGCAGCACTTTGCATTTCTCCTTGTTGAACTGCACCCTGTTGTTTTCTGCCCACTTGTCCAACCTATCCAGGTCTGCCTGCAGCTGTTCCCTGCCCTCCGGCGTGTCCACTTCTCCCCATAGCTTTGTGTCATCTGCAAACTTGGACAGAGTACATTTCACTCCCTCGTCCAAGTTGTTGATGAAGACATTAAAGAGTATCGGTCCAAGGACCGAACCCTGCGGGACCCCACTGCCCACACCCTTCCAGGTCGAGACCGACCCATCTACCACGACTCTTTGGGTGAGACCCTGTAGCCAATTCGCTGCCCACCGGACTGTGCAGTCATCCACATCACAGCCTCTTAACTTGTTCACCAGTATGGGGTGGGATACCGTATCGAAGGCCTTCCTGAAGTCTAAGTATACGACATCCACCCCTCCTCCTGTGTCCAGGCGTTTCGTAACCTGGTCATAGAAAGAGACTAGGTTGGTCAGGCACGATCTGCCCGCCACAAACCCATGCTGGTTTCCCCTCAGCATAATTTGCCCTGCCGGGCTCTCACAAATGTGAGCCTTGATAATTTTTTCAAAGACTTTACCAAGGATGGAGGTGAGACTGACCGGCCTATAGTTGCCCGGGTCCTCCTTCCTCCCCTTTTTGAAAATGGGGACCATGTTAGCCCTTTTCCAGTCCTCCGGGACTTGGCCCGTGCGCCACGAGCATTCGAATATTCCCACCAGTGGCTCTGCAATGATGTCAGCCAGTGCCTTCAGCACCCTCGGATGGAGCCCATCCGGGCCTGCCGACTTAAAGGCATCCAGTTCTTCCAAGTGACTCTGCACCATCTCAGGATCTACGTATGGAAGTCTGGCGCCTTGCTGCTGCCTCTCTACAACCCCAGTGAGAGACTTGTCGTGCCCCTCACTTAGGAACACTGAGGCAAAGAACTCGTTGAGGAGTTCAGCCTTGTCCCCCCTATCTGTCACCAATTCTTTCTGCCCATTTAGCAGCGGTCCTATTCCTCCCTGGGCCTTCCTTTTACTCCCAATATATCTAAAAACCAATTTCTTGTTGTCCTTTACTTGGGTTGCCATCCTCAGCTCCATGGTAGCTTTGGCCCGCCTAACTGCCTCCCTACAAGCACGAGCAGAGGAGGTATATTCATCTTTAGTGATCTCACCCTGTTTCCACTTTTTATGTGCTCCCCTTTTGGCCCTTAGGCTGCCCTGGATTTCTCTGGTCAGCCATGGAAGCCTCCTGGCCCCTTTCCCTCTTTTGCCTCGCTCGGGGATCGTCTTGCTTTGTGCCTGAAGGATCGTTTCCTTTAGGCACAGCCACCCTTCTTGGGCTCCCATCCCTTCAAAACTCCTACTCTGCAGTGCTTCCTTGACTAATCTCCTGAGTGCATTGAGATCAGCTTTCCTAAAGTCTAGCACTTTCACCCTACTAGTTACTCAGCTTTCCTAAAGTCTAGCACTTTCACCCTACTAGTTACTAGTAGTTAATGGTGCAGCAGCACTTGTGTAGATTTGCTACCAGTCAATCATCCACCAGGGGGTGGCAGATAGCTCCCTGCCTGCAGGATCTCTGATTTCCAAGCCTCCTGCTCTGCCATCATGATTGAGGAGTGTGGGGCTGGGAGACCCTTATCTCCCAAGACCAGCTCTGCAACTGTGGGGCCACTGCTGAGAGATGCTTATCTCCCAGCAGTAGTCCCATGGTCATGGAGCCAGCATTCAGATTTCCCTGCTGGCAGGGGCTGGGGAGCCTGTTCCCTGTCCAGCTCTGCAAGAATGGAGCTGGAAGGGGAACAAGGGGAACAAGATCCCCAGCCTGTTCCCCACACAGCTCTGTGCTCATGGAACTGCATGGGGAACAAGCTGCCCAGCCCCTACCCTACATGCTCAGGTGGGGACAATGTCCCCCTACCTCGGCAGCAGAGAGCTTCCAGCCACCACTCCCCGATCATGATTGCACCCTGTTTGGGGCAGTCCCCAGCCAGCTCCGGGCTGCACATACAGATTTCCCCATGCAGCCCAGGCCTGGCCAGGAACTGTTGCAGTCAGGGATGGGTCCCAGCCTCATGCCCTGATTGGGTGATCGAGGCATGGGGATTGGAAATAGTTTCAGGGGAGGGGCCCAGCCCCTGCCCTGATCCACTGCTGGGGCAGTTAGCAGTGACCTAGCTGCTCACTGCTATCTGCCTCACCAGCAGATTGGTAGGATTGGCCCCTTCCCTGAAGCTCTTTCCATGCCCCGTGTCCCTGATTTGGAGAGCCAAGGCCAGGAGCTCCCTGCTGCCAGAGCAGGAGAACATTGTCCCTACCCCAGCAGCAACCAGCCCTCTGGTTGCTGTGAGGGGAACAGGCAGGGGACTTAGCACCCAGGAAGAGCCTGGATCTCCCCTAGTGATGACAGACCTCATTGCAGGGCTGCAGGAAACAGTGCAAAGAACAAATCTCCTCCCTAATCCTCACGTGTGTAGACACCTGCCCAAAATGCTTACTCTGGAGTTGCTTGCACCAGAGTAAATTTAGACTGGAATAAATGCATGTGTAGACATGCCCAGTTAAACATACATTTTGATTATACCCAACACCTGTCTCTAACACCTAATTGACAATGTCAAACAATTCAAATTGAGACTTTTCATGACAGTTGTTTTATTTTTTAAATGAAAGCCAAACTAATTTGGATTATTTTTCAGCATTAGATTTCTGAGACAGTGTGTCACTCTAATGCCATCAAAAGAGGGATGGTCAAATAACAATGAAAGGCCAGATCCAGCTCATGGAGCCATGTCACCTGGCATTCAGAGCTCCCCCCTGGCCAGATAATTTTGCCGTGTAGTAAGTGGTGACAGTATTAATTGTCATGGCTCCAAGAGCAATTAGTGCTGCTGCTGTTCCTTCTGCCATCAAATTTCTAGATCCATGGAGTACCCTTAAGGCTGGTCTGAAGCGTAGGCTGTGACATCTGACCCTTGGGGCCAGAAATTTGGTGGTGGGAGGAGTGATGTCTGTTGCAGATCTGGGAACTACAACACTTAAGGGTGAGACCACCAAATATCAGCTCCTAGGCCAGATGGGTTAGGCACTGCTGCATTAAAAATCAAATTAATCTTCTACTATGCCCCAGAGTTCCCCATTTTTATGGTTTTGTTATGCTCTAGAAGTTGTGGGCTGTTTCTTTCTCTTACAATTCACTCTATTATTTTTCTAGAGATAGAAGTTAAATTTAAAGTGTGGTAGTTGCTGTTGTAATGCATACAGGAGCCTGGCAATGAAGTGAGCCTGGAGAAACCATTTACATTTGCCTTGCTGAGCCAGCAAGCAAATTTATACAATGCGCTTCTTTTCTTTCTTTCTTTTTTTTTTTTTTTTTCAAATGCTGAACCCAACTAAACAGGGTTTACATCTGTTACATCTGTAGATGTGTCCACTGGTTATGAATTGTAAAAAAAAAAAACCCCTCTAAACGAATGGCAAATGAGAAAAGTTTTTTGTTGTTTTTGTTTGTTTTTGGGGGGGGGGGGGGTTGTTAAATACAGTGATCTAACATACAGTCAGGACAAAGACAAAAAAATATCGCTCTTCCTTCACAGAGGAAGTACATTACCTCCAGAGCTACCCAGCTCTTCAAGGACCATTTTCTAAAGTCATCTTCCTTTGCTAATATTCTGAGCTAAACCTTCCAACTCAAATCTCTTCTGGCAATCCTGTCTTTTAGCACATTCAGTTCATCTTCACTTTACCTACAGAAAACTTTACTATTTTTTTTCATCACAGTTCTTATTTTTTCCTATGATTACTCTGTTATCTCCTCCCTTCACCTTCTTCCATTCACTGTTCTGCAAGTATTTCCCTGCCTTCCCTGTTACTTGAAATGACCTCCCAGTCCTGTCTGTGTTCTTTGTCCTTTCTCCCCCAGACTATTCAAGTTGTTTTTTAAAACACAAGTCTTTTGCAGACAAGTCCAATATTTGGTGGTGATCTAACCATCCAACATCAGAAACTTTTATCAAGTAAAAATTGCTCATTCTTATCTGTAGATGCTGCTTATTTAGTATTTAAGTAAAACAACAACAACAACAAAACCAAACACAATACCATTAAAGGAAAATAAGTTTCTGCAAAGAATGGCATCATATTCTTGTGAATTTTTACCATGTTTACTCTTTATCAGTCTTAATAATTTTATTAATTCCTTAGAGCAAAAAATGCTACCTCTATTTTTTTGCAACATTTTTTATACAGCATTCTCTAATTAATTCCAATGTATTATATTTTATTAAAATAGTACAGGTAAATTAATGTTGGTGAATAAGTTGGCTAACAAGTTAATTTTCTCTCTCTGTTTGCATAGCTAATTGATTATAAACCAGTTTTAAAATTCTGAAGTCTGTTTGATACTTAAAATAATTTGTAAATCCCATTAGTCTGTAACTGTTGTTCTGTAGATCACCCAAAAGTTTTTGCATAGATTCTCAGTTCACCTAATGGCACATATCAGCTAATGACGACATCAGTCACAAGATATCATTTTACTTGCCTTATTGTGTGACTCACTTCATTCACAAGCACTAACCAAATTTTGAATTAAATATTGAGAGGAAATGCAATTTTCATTATCAGTGGCTGCTCAGTCATTTGAAATTTGCTTTTGCTAAATATCCAGTGCATAATGTTTACTTTTTGACACTGTTGATGTGGGTAAGACTCATTCATTAGGTCATTCACATAAAGCAAACTCAAAAGGAGTAAGAATGCAGTCAGAGCAAGTGTCTTTTAAAATATGAATGACTGAAGACAATGATTGTTAGTATATTTCTAACTGTATTTGAATCCTAGCTTTATCTGTCTTAGATATAGCAAAAGGTTCCCACAAACCATGTGGATAAATCTAGTATATTAAATGGTATATTAAGGCTGTACTCAGTTATAGATGTATGCATCTTCTGTGGGATTTAAGCACTTGCTTACAGTTTGATTATATTCTGTCCAGAACTGGGATGCTTTCTTGGACAGGGTTCTGTGTGGCCCCTCTCTCTAAAATGTCTAAATACTTTAGCTTAGGGGCATTCCCTCCTGTTTGCAGGGCTCCTGGCAGTCCAGAGGATTCTGGGAGATCTGATTAGCAAGAAACAGGGCCTGCCACAGAAGCTGGAGCTACTGGGCCCTGTTGGGCACTTTAAGCAGTGGTAAGGAGGCAAGCGAGGGCTGGACCAACACAGCCCAACTCTCCCCACTGACCGCCTCCGTTCACCCTCCTGGCTCAACCACTGCTCCTGAAACCTCTAGGTCTAGATCTGGCGGGGGTGGGCAGTTTCACACCTGTATCCTTATTATGCACGCTGATGTGTATGGTTAAACCAAGTGACTGCACATGGGTTTGTGCAACAGACATGTGAGCAACACAAACAAGTGACCACATAAATGTTGTCAATCACTGGATGTCATTCCACAAAGCACCTTTCTCAGCTGCTGGGAGGCACTTTAGGAAGTAAACTATAGTTTTGCCTCTGGGTTTAACAAAGATCGTATAACAACCCTCACACCACCAAAGCCTCAAGAATAAAACAGTGTGTGGCTTACCTGTCAAAGTCTAACACCTGTTTATAATTAGAGCTAATGGAGTACAGTGCTATTCACTATTGCTTGTTGCAATTCCCACTGGACATTCCTTATCCTTGAAGTACCCTATCACTCAGTGATGGGCAACTCTGAATCCCTGCATTCATAAGTAGGCTGTTCAGAAATGACCTACTATTTGCTAATTGTTTTTAAACTGTTCACTACATTATTCCATTATTTACTCTCACTTTTAAAAAAATACTATTTTTGAGATCAGGGAAGAATGAAATAAACATTAAATAAGATTCACAGAATCTCTTTGAAGTAGATAAATATTGGATTTTTACCCACTGGAAATGTGAAATGAAATAAAAATAAGTTAAATAACATACTCAAAGAATAAGTCAGTGGAGAAACTGGAAATATAAAACAGGAGTATTTCATCCCTGTTCCTTTTTCTAATCCCTCATCTTAGGCTATTATTCTTGCCTGTGATTTTGAGAAGCTAGTATTGTGGACATTTTTATTTCTTTTATTAATAAAGTTAATTATGCTAGAATTTTGTCACACTTAAAAATCAAAATTGCAGAATTATGATTCAGATCCAATGCCACAGTGTATTTTTCCCAGGCAGTATTAAATATATTTATTTCTCCTGTTTATCTCAAGAATTTATTTTTTCTGTTTTAACAAATGGATAAATTGGGTAACATGACATAGTTGATTAGGGAAAAACCAAAAATAGGAAGTGAGCATCAAATGTCATCTTATGTTGTTAGTTGTTGAGTGCTTCTTGTGAGGTGTTAAGCACCTTCAGTTCTCATTGACTCAAGTATTTTTACAGAAAAGTAACAGGACTTAGTTTTCTGAAGGATTAGTTCCTAAATGGCATATTTGGTTACCTTGTTTATTGCTGAATTCATGAAGGAGAGTGAAAAGATACAGCAAGGTGGCAAATGAACCAATTCCTGACACTTTGTAATTCACTTGTGAGCTAAATTATTGGGTTCAGACCAAATCAATCCTAACCAACACTACGCCTCAAGCCATAGCACTTTGTATAGTAATTTGACTCATTTCTCTCAAGCTCTTCAATTAAGCTAGAAGTTTTAAATGGTCTATGGTGTACCTACCATGTTTATTCAACTAAAAGACACACGTGCTCGGCAATGGAAACAAACTATTAAATTGATTAAATGCAGCCAACACTAAGCATGACTATTAAACACATGGCCAGCATTAGGCAAATATTCTAATGGGAACCTACGACAAGGATAGGTTAATATAACCCATCTGAATAAAACATATGGTAGTGCCCATTAAACACAGTCTCACACACACCACTGAGTCTTTTTTTCAAGTGATGCTGAGCCACAGTATTGCATACCCAAAATCCCTCCGTTGGGCCCTCTTTCAGGTACATAGGTTTAGTGTAGCCCTGCCCTTCATGAGGTGAAGCCAAACTAGGTGGCCCTTCACCTTATCCGCACATAATTTTTTAGAGCATCCCAGGACTTGTACCAGGAACAGCAGTTCCAGTCACAGATTTCATAGATTTCATAGACATTAGGACTGGAAGGGACCTCAGAAGATCATCCAGTCCAGCCCCCTGCCCCAGGGGAAGGAAGTCAGTTAGGGTCAAAGGGTCCCAGCAAGATAAACATCCAAACATTTCTTAAAAGACTCCAGGGTAGGTGCTTGCACCACCTCTGGAGGGAGTCTATTCCAGGCCTTGGGAGCTCAGATAGTAAAGAAGTTTTTCCTTATGTCCAGCCTAAAATGGTCTTGGAGGAGTTTGTAACTGTTGGACCTTGTCATCCCTTGGGGTGCTCTGGTGAACATGTGTTCCCCCAGATCCTGTTGCACACCCCTTATATAGTTAGAGGCTGCCACCAGGTCACCTCTGAGCCTGCGCTTTTCCAGGCTGAAGGGTCCCATGGCTCTCAGCCTCTCTTCATAAGGCCTGTTCTCTTGCCATCTGATAGTGCATGTGGCTCTCCTTTTGACTCTCTCAAGCTTCTCCACATCCTTCTTGAATTGTGAAGCCCAGAACTGGATGTAGTACTCCAGCTGTGGCCTTACCAAAGCTGAGTAAAGCGGGAGGATGATATCCTAAGATTTGCTTGAGAAGCATCTATGGATGCAAGCCAGAGTTTTGCTCACTTTACCAGCTGTGACATCACATTGGTGGCTTATGTTTTCTTGTAGTCAGTCATGATCCCCAAGTTCCTTTCAGCCATGGTGCTGCACTGCTGAGCCCATAAACATGATGCGGGTTTTTTTTACCCCAAGGTAGAGTACCTTGCATTTTTTCATATTGAATGTCATTGGGTTTTAATCTGCCCACTTTTTAAGCCTATCAAAGTCAGCCTGGATCACCAGTCTATCCTCGGGTATGAACACTCTACCCCTAAGTTTGATGTCATCTATGAACTTGGCCAGTCTGTTTCTAACAACAGTGTCCACATTGTTAATAATGACGTTAAAGATACAGGTCCAAGGACGGAGCGTTGGGGGACACCACTAGTCATGGTGATGATGATGATTCACTTCCATTGACTACCACTGTCTGGGTCCGACCTCGGAGCTAATTCCCTAGCCATCAGACTGTGATGTAGCTGAGGCCTCAGTTGACCAATTTTTCTATGAGGAGATCATAGGACACCAGATCAAAGGCTTTTTAAAGTCAATCTCTTCTCCCTCTTCCAGGTGATATGTCACCTGGTCATAGAAGGAAATGAGATTGGTCAGGCAAGACCTACCCACAACAAACCCATGCTGGCTGTCCCTCAGGCTGTTGCCATCAGCCAGCTTGTCAAGAATGGTCTCTTTGATGATTTTTTCCAAAATCTTTCTAGGGATTGAGGTCAAGCTGATTGGCCTGTAGTTCCCCAGATCTACTTTCCCCCCTTTCTTGAAGATAGGCACCACATTGGCCTTCTTCCAATCTTCAGGTACTTCACCTGATCACCACGAGTTCTTGAATATCCTTGCCAGTGGCTGGGCTATGATGCCTGCCAGCTCCTTAAGTACTCTGGGGTGTGATCTCTCAGGACCAGCTGACTTGAAGGTGCCCAGTCTCTCAAGGTGTTCCTTTACAAGGTCTACACCAATGCTGGGTATAAATTCACCCTCACCCTGGCCATCCTGCATAATGTTAGGCAAGGAAGTCCCTTTGGGCTGGTGAAAAACCGATGCAAAATACCCATTAAGCAGGATGGCTTTTTCCTGAGTGTTGGTTGCCAGTTGTCCCATTTGGTTTGGGGGGAGGGGGAGCATGAGTGAAGGCTAATTAGCACATGGATCCTTTGTGGGTGATATCTAGAGTATGCACAAATATTGAGCAGTGTTGAGCCATGGAGTCACTGTGGAGGATGAAACCTTATTTCATAGTTTCATAGTAGCTAGGGTCAGGAGGGACCTGAACAGATCATCTAGCCTTACCCCCTGCCACAGGCAGGAATGAATGCTGGGTTCACAAGACCCTAGACAGGTGATCATCCAACTATCTCTAGTGGGTTATGGAATAGAGAAAATCCCACACAACTTACTGATTTCTTTGATGCACTGGCTGGGGGAATTTTTAGCTACTTGCACGATTTCACAATGTTTGCACACTTAATTCATACAACACAATTTTATTTTAAATTTCTTTGCTACGCATATAACACTGCTTCACTTTAAGAAATACCACAAACATTAAGAACACAATAACTACATGTATCAGAAACAATGCCCCAAATGCACTTCCTTAAAACAATTACAATTACAACTAAAAGTTCAATTTGAATCAATACTATTATTTTTCATAATATACTTACAATCCTAGAATTCTGAGAAGCCAAACACCTAGATATGCTTTCATTCCTCAGTAGTACAATTTAATGGGTTGGCCTCAGTAGTACAGTTCAATGGGCTCACCTCAGCAGTATGGTTCAATGGGCTGGCCTCAATACTGATAGGACTAAGTCCCCTTCCTTCAGTCCCTTCAGTCCCTTTCGGGCGCTCCAGGTGAGTCTGTGCTGAAGGAATATCCTTGAAAGATGCTTAAGGATACAGTCTTTTCTATAAAAACCAAGCTTCTATTTGCAGACACAATGCATTTATTGCATTCCTTTCTTGGTAACAGAGGGGTTGAGCAAGATGTCAGGCCCAACATTTCCATTCGTTTTTCTGGAAAAAAAACTTTGGAAATTTCAATTGGATAAAAACTTTTTTCTCTTGTACACTCTGGTGTATGTCTTCTCTCCTTCTAGCAATGCCTAGCAGAATTAATTCTCAAGGGTACAAGAAAAATTCTTTGAGAAAAAGACAAAGGGAATTATAGTTCCATCACTTAATGGGGGAATGTGAACAAAGAAGAGATGTCACAGAAGAAGCTGAAATATTCAATGCTCTTGTTGCTTCAGTCTTCATGCAAGGTGTTAAATGTGACTAGATAATATAATTAATATTAATAATAAAGGAGAGGAACACAGGCAATAATAGTGAAATGACATAATAAAATAGTATTTAGATAAAATTGGTATATTTAGCTTAGCAGGGCCATGAAATTCACCCTACAATACTTGAGCTAAAGCATTCTCTGAACCATAATTGATTATCTCCAAAAAGTCATGGAGGACAGATCAGGGTCCTAGAGGAGTGGAGAAGGACAAAAAGTAGTGAAAGAAAGACTCAGGGAATTATGGACCAATCAGACTGGCTTCAATAACTAGAAAAGATTCCTTGTTTATGTGTATATAGAGGATAATAAAGTCAGTAAGAAACAAGTGTGAAAACCTGTGTTTAGGAAAGAAAGATCAAATTCACAAATAGAAAATGGGAAAAAATGTTGGTAGGCATTCTGCAGCAGTCCCGGAGAAAAGGTTCTATGAGCTAGAGTGGATTACAAACTAAATGAGTTAGCTGTGTGATAATTTCTGCAAAAAAGTCCGTTATCTTGGATCTGATAAGAGGAGTATCATACATAAGAGGTGGGATGTAATAATTCTGCTCTACTTAATCCTGGAAAAGCCACAGTTAGAGGAATGTGTTCTGTTTTGAAAAAGAACTTGAGGAAAATTGGTGACAATCTACAGATGAGTCAATGATAAGCAACCAAAAATAGGTGCTTGAAAACATGACCTATAAGGACACATTAATATCATTTAGTTGATTTAGTCATAAAGTGGAACATGATGGCTGCTTGCAGACATTTGAAAAAAAAATGGTGCCTTAGTTTAAACTTGGAGCACTCCCATACTGAGCTCAGGACATGTCCTGAAAAGAAAGTGTGTTAGTTGCACCTGGCTCACCTCACATCTGTATTGATCAGGCAATTACTGGGCCTTTTTTTGGCACTTTTATCTAATAGCTGATCGAATCAGATTTAGCTAAAAGTACTAAACAGCCTTGCTGAAGCGTCCAATCTCTATGGATGTTGGGGAGCCAGATTGAAGTAATGCCTGCTTCTTCCAGTAAAGCCATTTTGTTTGTTTTTGTTTTGTTTTTCAACATCTGCAAACAGCCAATACTTCTACTGTGTAAATTGTTAGGCTGTGCAAAATTTTGCCTGGTGTTTCATTTTGAAGCTGTTTCTATGTGACAGCAAAATGAAATAAAACAAAAGCCTTCAAAACAGCTTTGAAATGAAACAAGCTCACTCAAAACATTTCAAAAGTTTTGAAATGTTTGAAGTTTTGAAGCTGAGCTTACTTGGCTTTAGCACTGGTCCCAGCCTGCAGCAACAGCCTCCTGTTGGACTTGCCTTCACCCCCAGGAGGGCTGTGGGGGCTGTATTGGACTGCTTCCAGGGATGCAAGCCCCCATTCTGCCTGCTGGATGATAGGAGGCTGGTGCTGCTGGCTGGTTCCAGCAGCAGCACCAATCTTCCCAGCACTGGGTACAGAATAGCCTATGGGCGAAACATCAAAACAGCATTGAAACAGCAAAACAGTTTTGATTCAATGAAATGGAACAGTGCTTTCGAAACAAAATGAAACTCAAAACAAAACAGTGTTCTCTCGAAACGGAAGTCAAAGCACAACAGTGATGTTTCGCACAGCCCTAGTAAATTGCTAGTAAAAAGGACAATGATCAATTGTTCTCCATTTCAACTGAGGATAAAACAAGAAGGAATTGGTGTAGTAAGTGTTGGAACAGAACACTGAGGAATACTGTAGGGGCATCTACACATGCATATTAATGCACAACAATAAACTCTGTTGCATATCATGCCTGAGTTTATTGCTCTCAGGTGCTGCACTTACATGTGTTCCCAAGACCACAGCACACTGAGCGAGTCAGAGCAGCCCCAGCTGGCAGGGGGCCCAGGGAGGTCAGCCTGCTAGCCTGGGGCATGCTCTGATGCAGCTCAACATGCTGCAGAAGGGCTGACTGGGGAATGAGAGTGCTTCAGTGCTGGGCTAGTGGGGTCAGCAGCTATACATGCATTGCTGAGCACGAAAAAACTCTGAGTTAAGATAGTACTTGAACTTACAAGTGCTAACCTGCTACATACAGAATTTATTACTTTTCTGCAACCCAAGAGGGCTGCACATGTAGACACTGAGACGCTTATTACGGACTTGCTAATTAGGCAACTCCATAGTAAACATCTCATGTAGATGTGCTCTGTGGAATCCCTGCCATTGGAGGTTTATAATATTAAAATAAACAATGTCTGTCAGATTGATTTACTTTTGATTTCTCCTTACAGCAACGTATGGAGTAGAGAAACTCTTGTGGTGCCTTCCAGACCTACATTTCTGTGATTCTACAAAGTAGTTAGTGCTTCTGAGATGGAAGAGGACTTTTGTCAATGAAACCCTGGGCCTTTAAAATACCTATCATCCTTCAGCAAGTCCCTTTCTTACAGGAAATCGTTGTTTAGTCAAATCCATCCAGACAGGGGAAGAGGGGAATTGAAGGATGCTATTCTCAAGATACTTCTCATGATCTAAATGTATCTTATGAATCTCATTAGATTTCCAAACTTTTTTTTCAAACAAATCATCCCTAGTAGGTTCCCTGGATGCCTTCTCAACCAAAAAACCAACCTTTTTAATGCCCCCCCCCCCCCCGCTCTTGTCAGCCAACCCTCACTGCTCCAGCTAGGGAGCAGAGGAATGGGGCTAGCCCTACTCTTTGCAGCAGACAGCACAGGGCAGCCCAGGGCTGGAAGGCATGCTGTGGGACTGTGATTTAACTTGAACCAGGAAGGGGTCTGGGACAGAAATTTGACCTAAACCGGTTGGACCCAAATCAGTTAGTAGTATCAGTCTGATACTACATTCAACCAGGTTTATCTTAAACCAGTTTCAGCCATTTGGAAACTGGTTTATGCGCACTGAGCTTTTGCTTTGTTACAGGTTTAAACCAGTTTCTGATCACTTAAACTGGTTTATGTGTAACTTCTGTCCCTAGCCTTAGACTCTTCATAGGAAATCCTGCACATCCTCAATCTACCTTGTTAGTCTAGGGTGAACTTTTTTCCCTCCAAAATTGTAGAGACAGCCCTGAGACTATCAGGGAGGTGAATGGAGATTGGTGAAGATGTCTGTACTTCCTGTGAACCCATAGGTAATTCCTGGAAAACAAAAGAAAATCAGGGGAAGGAAGAGAATATTTTGTCAATTGCTGCAAAACATTATTGGGGGTATGGAGGGCAATGGAAAAAGGTAGAACCTTTTTATCCTCCTTCCTATTTTCCTTTAGCTTTTCCTTCCTTTCTGACCCATTCTGGTGAAAACATTAATTGTTCAGATATTAAGGAGTCAAATACAGGGAAGCTGCAATTTAGACTCTTCAGGAGAAAAGTATTGATCTTGAGGATCTACAGAGATCTGCAGGTGTGGAATTCTTACGTTGTGGACCTTAGCTGTTCTGAAACATCAACACTTTCCTCCTCCACAGGATGGTTTGCAGCAACTGATTACCAGAAGACTTTGTGACTAGCAGAATTTCTTTCCTTATGGCTATTAAGAAAAGAGGGTACTTTTTTCATCTTTCCTGTAACATTTGCCAAACCTTACTGAATTAGAAAAGGCAAACATCCAGAAGGAATGCAGGTTTCAGATAAGACACCCAAATTATTTTAGTTTGCTTACATGCAGATGCCAGCTATAACATTTTCCTTCCCTAACTACTATGTACTTTATTTAGAGTAGCATTTCTCAACCTCTGGGTTGTGATGTGAAAGTGGGTCGCAAGAATATATGAAATGGTCATGAACAAACTTTAAACATGGATTCTCTTTTAAAGGAGAAAAATGTGGGAAACTGTGGCTTTTCCCTTGCAGGCTGACAGAGTTTTAGCCTACCAGGGACTTCTGGGGGCTCTCCATGGCCCCTGCCCTACACACTGGGGGGCAGGGGGGGAGCCCTAGGGGTAGGGGACATTGGGCCGGGTCTGGCCATCGATTTGTCCTGGTACAAAAAAGATTGAGAAGCACTGCTTTACAGTACAGTATTATAAGGGTTCCACCATAATCCATGGGATGTATAACTTGCTTTCCTCACATAGAATGCAGATATTGCATGTGCTGCTTTGTCACCACATAAATATCTGCTCTCTTCAGTCAATATTTTACTTTATGACTGACCACATGAATTTTAGATCTCAAAATATTGCTAGTTGCTTAATCTCTGAAACTGGCTACTATGTGGAATCATAGGGTTCAATGCGAGGTAAGAGTGAGCACCCCCTACAGGGAGGTGACTATTCTCTGTGACTGCCAAGCCATAGCCTTGAATATGAGGCCTCAGCCTTGTCAACATGACTGCTCATCTCATCTTGCCACCCTATAACTGGTTGTCTAAGCTGTGCTAGGATCACCTCAAGGTTCCAGCAGGGCCTAAATTGCTGCCCACTCCCTGGGCACATCTACACATTCATTAATGCACCATAGTTACTGCACATTAAGTTTAGTACTTTTATAATCAAGTACTAAATTAATGCGCAAACCGGTGCATGCCTTTTAGTGATGCTACTGCACAACAGTCTAATAATACTGCTCACTAGTGCATTAGCACTGTTTTTGCTGTGACATGCACCTCCGCAGTATTATTAGGCTACTGTGCATTTAGCATTTTGTGTAGACACGCCCACTGGCACCAGAGTGGCTAGGGTCAGCTGACCCTCTACTTCCTCTCATATAAAGCCCTGAAAAGAAACAGGAAATATCTGAGCAACTGGGCCTAACATGATCTGTTTTGCTGTTACTTTTGTCTTGTGTTTGCTACCTCTGCTCTTTGCTTGATCTCCTGGTTTGCTCTCTGATTTCATTATCTGACTGATTTCCTGGTATCCTGACTTAGCTTGTTCTTAGATCCCACTCTTGAACTGACCTCCTGTTTTCCTGATCCAGCTTGCCCCTGGATTCTGCTTGCTCTTCCTAATCCTGGTGGGTACCCTGATCCCCAAGTGGCCCCAAACTGACTCCCTATGACCCAATATGACAGTGACTATGAAGATCAGACTCTTAATGGAAAGGAATTGGATATTTATGGATATCTGATGTTTAAGGATTTTTTTGCAAAGGGATACCCTTCTGATGACTAATATTTCCTGTAACTTGAGGTTTACCATAAAAGCTTTTTGGGTGTGGGGTTTTTTCCGTGGGTGGGAAAGGGGTATATATACAAGTTCACTCCAATTAGCTGTATTCCTAAATTTGTATTCATAACAGTGTCATTGAGAGATATGCTTTGCCCCATCTGCTTAAAGCCTGTTTGCCTCTCTGTATAGTTACACAAATACAGTATGTCATAGTCACTGGTCCATGAAGGGCTGACAAAACTATAGAGCTATATCATGCTGCCTGCTTTTATTTCATGAGTATCTACACTTCAACACTGATATCTTTGCAAGTATTTGAATAATAGACTTTAGAGGTGAAACACACTTTTTAGATCATCCAGTACTTTCTAAATTCAGGGTTATTCTCACAGCATGTTGACTAGCTTGAATTATTTAAGTCTGCTAAACAGTGAGCTCACTACATTTTTTGGAAAGGCATGAGGTTTTTCTGTTAGGATGGACAAGAACAAAACCTTGACCAATACTGAGAATGGATGCATCCTGTACAGTTTCTCAGCATGTGGAGCTATCAAAAGACTTTGAAGATGCAGCTGACCCTACTCCCATTGAAATGAATGCTGACGTTCACTCAGACTGCAATAGGAGCACTTAGATGGATAAAAGCTGTTGTAAATAGTATTAAACATATATTTGAAATGGGGTGCTCACATCATTTCCAAAGAGAGTCAATTCCACAGTTAAATAGACTTCACTGTTAGACATTTGTCCTTCTACTCAATATAATCTGCTCATTCCTTCATTTTTTCTTTTATGTGCAGCAGGTGCTATTCATGTGTACTATGGTAACAATTTCTTTTATATTGCTTCAAAATCATATTGATCAAGGAAATACATACTCGTTTTCATGAGAAAAGCAGTATTTTAGTGACAAAAATGGCATAATATTCCAGCGGCAGCACACTCATAAATTGGGCTGTTTTGCTACAACAGGAAATACAGTCTTTTCAGAAATTTCCAGAAATCATACTTTTTTTCCAGGGGGGGAGGGGAAGGGAGAAACAAGCACAAGCAGAAATAGTTTAACTTAATACCTATTTTTCCCCCTTTGTCTTCTCCAGAAATGAATTTCTCTACTGCAAGAAATCAAGATGGTTCAGCGACGTGGAAATCAAACAAATTGATGTTCGACTGGATGTTCTGAATATCATGTGAGTATTTATCAGAAACACTGCATGTACAGTTAAGTTAGTGGGCATGATTTGTGTTCAATGGGAGAACTAACATTTACACAGTTAATGGAAACGTTTAGCTAATAGTAGAAATCCAGACAATATGAGAAAGTGTCCCACCTTGTGCTGTAGTACGCTTTCTCTTCTTAAGCTAGAAAAGGGCAGTCCTTTAACAGAACAGTTGGCAAATGCAAGCCCCAATTCTCTTTTTACACAAGGGTTAGAAGTTCCCTCTGCAAATTAACAAATGAAAAGGGATTATTAAGGTGAGCTCCAAAGTGAGTTTATTGTCATCTGTCATGGAAGTCCATGGAAGCTAGTGGCTCTCAAGTTGTAACTACTAGAGGTAGCAAGGTTTGATGCTACTTCTTTTCTGGGATTATGAGTGAGGCTTTTAAAAACAGGGTCTACTTTATGCATAAAATGAAGTTCTGACTATAGAAGACATTTTTTGTCCATTAGTTTTACTGCCTCATAAATATTTGTCCATAACAGATACTTCTAAACAATTCAGAAACTCAGTTAAGAAGAATCTATCACAACACAAATTGAGATTTATACTAATTGATAAAGCTAAGATCTAGAGAAAATTACCTGGAAAACAGTGAGCTAACTTCAGATAAACTTCTCTACTAGTTGTCCTCTTCAAAAATAGCATCATGACCTTTAGGCATAAGGAATGGAATTAACTAAACTGCAGAACAGCAGACAATAATGTAAACTTTGATTAAAACTTTCAGTCCTGAGAAGACACTAAGTGATATTAATGTTCTTCTCAGACTTGAGGTCTTATGTACAAGGGAAGGACAAAAGACCATTGATATATTCTGTGTCACCAGACTGTATTAAGCATTGTCATTATACAACAAAATTCCCTGATACAGCTGGTGGGATTGTATGCTTATATTTGACTATATTGTCTAAGGTCTTTTTGGTCTGACCAAGGTGCAACAAAGTGGTTTAGGCCTCTCTATAAGTGCTGTTTATAGTTTGAAAATAGTCTGCTTTTTTTAGTTTATGTTGCTTTAGTTCAGCTATGATCATGTTCTTGTTTTTGTACCCATTAACAATAGTATTTGAATAGTCAGAGAGTGGAAATGATAGTGTATGACTCTCGTGACTAGTCACACATACTAATTAGTGAACAGTCTGAGGGTAGGGATCTAAAATCAGTTTACTATGGGGTAGAAGGGGTGGAATTTTAAAATGCATTGTCTGTTCTATAGTCACTGCTCTTACCTGACAGCAAATGGAAGCAGTGCCCAGGCATCTTAGCTATCAATGAAAATGAAGTAAGTTGCCATGGTTTAATTTTCATTTACCATGGCTCAGTAAGAGCATGATTCTAGCCAGTTATTACAGAGCCAATGATGAACAGTACAGCTGTATTACCTTTCACTGGGTGTATCTACGCATACATTTAGCATGGAGCAATAAACTTCAGTGCACATTATGGCAGAGTTTATTGCTCCCAGGCACCATGTTTGTATGTGTGCCCAGGATCATAGCACCTCAAGCCAAGTTGGAGCAGCCCCAGCTGGCAGGGGATACTGGGGGTCAGTCTGCCACCCTGGGGCTGATCAACCTGGCTCAGTGTGATGCAGAGGGGCTGGCTAGGGAACAACGGTGCTCCAATGCAGGTCTAGCTGGCAGGCAGCCCACACACTGGAGCAGCCTCATGCCCCAGCTAGTCCCATCAACATCTACACATGCATTGCTGCTCATTAAAGATCTCCGTCGTACGATAGTATTTACAAAATTAACCTGTAACAGAGTTAATTAGCTTACTGTGGCCTAATAGGGTTGCACATGTAGACACTGAGACTTCACTGTGGAGCAAATTAGGCAGCTCCACAATCAATGTCTTGTGTTGATGCACCCAGCATGTAGTAAATTTACCACATTGCTGGAAGCTGGACCACACAGAGCCTTTTGGCTTCCTTCACTGTGGTAGTTTCCCTTGGCTCCCTGGGGAATATCTGGTATGATCCCATCATTGTGAGGGGTCTTTAGGAATTGGAATACCTGACTTCTCTTTTGTGTGTAGAAAATGGAGACTTTTCCTATTTGGAAAAGATTGAAAAGGTTATAATTTGTATTGTATGTTATAAATTATTATAATTTCTAATCTTCATTCCAATGAGCAATGACTTTTGTCAAAATACTAGCATTTCCCATAGTCTGGAAATTTCAAGTTTCAGTAGTTTTAAGCTATAGTTTTCAGTTTTAAACATTTGTGTCATGCTGCTGTTAAACCAGGTAAAGAATATCCTTAATTGGATTTTATGTTGATGGCATCTTTTAAATTGAATGTAGTGTGTGGGAATGGTTAATTTGTTTCTTTCTTTTGCAAGAGAACTGGCTTCTAATTAAAAGCATCACATTGCATGGGTACATGATGCACTGTTGTTTACAATTCAATGTAAAATGGGCACAAAACAGAACACAAAAATGAGCGACAATATGTTAAGAGGACACACGCAAAAATAATCTTTGTTTACTGAGACTCCAGCTTGCATGCAAAAATACCCTTTAGCTGTGATAATAGAAATTACATTTCAATCAATATGCTCTTTGCTATTAATCCATTTTTTCCCTTTCATCTGAAGAGGCCTTAATAATATGTTAGACAAATCATACTGTTTAAAAAGTAATTTGAAATAAAAATGCTTTTGAAACCTTGCAATTCAGGCATGGATTTTGCAAGAAAACTAATATGTTCTCTTGCTGTTAATGACTGGATATACAATGGTGTTTTTTCTTTTTTGCTACAAGGTTAGTAGGATTTTTCTGGAGGGGAGGAATGGGAGGGGTGTATGTCTTAAAGAGGTACAGTAAAACACTCGATCTTTTTCCTCTTCCCACCATGACACTTTCTATACGCCAGAGATGGGCCCAAAGGAAAACATTGATATTGAAAACTGCAACTGCAATTGTTTCCTAATATTTACATTTTAGTAGCAACCACTCCACCCATATTATATTTGACTGTTATAGTTTAAATACAGGCAGTCCTCAACTTAAAATGTTTTGAGTTACAACGTTTCACACTTACAACATTTATAAACTGACACCCTGTTTCAACTTTATGACGTCAGTTTCAACTTACAATGCTTGAACCAATGCGACGCCACGCCAGTGAACAAGTTCGCTGTGTCACTCATGTCCCTTGAGAACATCTGTCCAAACTTGCTTGGACACTTTCTTTAAGAAAGCAGACAAAACTCCAGAAAAAACTTGCAGCCAAGACTCCTGAGAAGACTCCAGCCAAGAACCCTTCAGAAAGTTCAACCAAGAGCCCTTCAAAAAGTCCAGCAAAGTCACCTCAAAGAAATCCTTCCAAATCAATATGATTGTTATTTATGATATAAATACATTAATGTAGCTATAATTGATCAAGTACAAAATAATTTGGCCCCAGTACTCTTCCCTGCCATGCCAGGGGGTTGGACTTGATGATTTGCTCAGGTCCCTTCTGACCCTGCCAACTATGAAACTTCGAAAATTCTAGGGTATTTTTGGTGAAAATAGGGTATCAGGCCTCGGTTCAGGAACCAGTCCCCCATTTATAACATTATTTCTTATGAGAAAATTGGTTCCGAGTTACAACATTTTGACTTAAGACGCGATTTTTAGGAACCAATTGTGTCAGAAGTCCAAGGACTGCCTGTACTGTTACTAATTTTATTTTGTGTTGCATTTTGTATCCAACCATCCCCACATTCTTTAGAGCTCTTGATTTAAACAACCTCTCTAATCTTCCGAGGTACAAATCTTCTACAGAAAGGGAACTATGGGGAAATAAAATGCCTTTCCTCAGTTTTAAGGTACCAAGTGCTAGGCTAAAATAAAAGCCAGCTTATCCCTTTATTCCCAGAAGTCAATCCTAAGGATATTTTCAGGGTAAGCAATGTTGAGTCTATTTTCTCCCCACCACCACCTTTTTATTTCATTTTTAATTTGTGTTCTTTTCTTCCTCCAGATTTCTTTCTGGTAGCAGAAAGATGTCTTTTGCTTTACTCTTTAATTATCATTGTCTGCATAACTAGCTCTGCATGCTTGTATAAGATCCTGTGCTATGATGTAAAGTTATATTGGTCTGAATTTTGGTGGTCTTATTAACTCCTGGTGGTTAAACCTTTGAGTTCTAATACATCCCTTATACCCTTTCATGTCATTGAGGATCTTGCATATGATGTGTACTACAGGTGGGGTTATTATTTTAATAATTCTTTGAATTTTGAGCTTGTTGTTAAAGATAATTTTCATGTCCATGTGCCTTTAAGGCCTGAAGTAACATGAACCTATTTATAAAGCAAAACATTAAATAAGTGTATATTCACAAGTAGCAGCTGCTTGCAGCTGGATTTGGAACTTTAGAATATGCTCTGGTAAGAGACATTATGTGGAGTCATCATAAATATATGGTAAATCACATAGGCTACAGACATTCAAAGAGCTCTTGACAGAAAGTACACTAACTATCACACTTAAAGTGCTGTAAGTTAGAGCACTTTTCAACTGAACAGATATGCACTCTTCAGTGAGGGGGAGGGGATGGAGTTAGGTTCCTGGCAGCATTGGCCAAGGCTTGAAGGTGGAGAGCACTCCCACATGGCATCCAGGAGGTTGCTGGAGTGGACCCCAGTCAGCACTGCCCCCAGCCCTTTGGCGATTGTCAGCAGCAACTGGGAGTGGATGAGGGGGTGGAAGAGAGACCCCTGCCTTGCAGATCTTGCCTGGGTGCCCCAGACCCCTTGCAGCAAGCTGTGGGGGGCTCCCTTCTTCCAGCTGCAGCCACCAGTGGCAGCATGAGTTCCCTGTGCCATTTTTTCACAGTGTGAGAAACTGTGGTGGAGGGGATGGAAAAGGTGCCTCCCTACTAGCCCCTCCCCCAGCTCTCCAACTTGGGTCTTGGTGTGGCAGGGCCAGGCCCACACAGCAGGGGTGCTCCTTTTTTACCCCTCCCCACCACCAGACTTCCTAGAACAGCAAAAAACAGTGCAAGGAACTTGCACTGCCAGAGCTGGATCCAGCTGGGGAAGGGAACACCCCTGCCATGAGGACTGCCCCCCTGCCCACACAGCTATCTGGGATCTTTGGGGGAGCTGGGCTGGGCTGGGACCCTACAGTATCAGGGGACCTCCCTTCCCTCATCCCCAGTTCCTGGGGTGGGGAAACGTAGGCCTGGGCTGCCTCTCCTGCAGCTTCTGGGTGCTGCTGTCAAGAAGATTGGCCAAAGGGGAGGAAGCTTCTTTTACCATAGGGACCCAGCCTGCCCTTCCCCTGAAGAACCTAGCTATCAAGCTGCAGGGGAAGGAGACCCCTCACAGCACAGGGGCTCCCTTTCCACAGCCTCTTGACAATGGCAGCCAGCAGTTGCAGCAGAGCTGCCTGGCCCCACATTTCACTGCACCAGGAATTGGGAAGGAGAGGGGAAAGGGAGCCCCTATGCCATGGACCTGGGCTGACCCCCACCCCCCCAACCTTTAAGCCAGCAAACTGCAGAGGAGGGGTGGCCCTCATTTAAGAGGGCTCCCTTCCCACCCCCCACCTCCTCCAGTTGCAGTTCCTGGTGCAGCAAATAGCTGGAGCAGCCCTTCTGTGCAGCTTCTGGCTGCAGCTGCCAGGGTGCTTGGGCTGGGGGGGGGGGGAGCGGTAAATGGAGCCTCCCTGCTGTGCCACTCCCCAACCTCCCCAGCCCCAAGCCAGCAAGCTAGGGGGGTTCTCATGGTGGGAGGGGCTCCTTCCCCCCTTCTCTATCCCCCAGCTGCTGCTGACAGTCTCCAGCTGGTGGGTGAGATAAGGTTGGAGAGAGGAACCTATCCAGCAATGGCTGTTTGGAGAGAGACCCCAGACTCCTTCCCCCAAGACCCCTCCTGACTAGCTTGCAGTGCATTGTGAGGACAGAATCCTTTAGTATCCCTCCACTCTCATGGCTGTGTGGGGCACTGGGATCAGAGGCTGCCCCTGACTCAAGTCAGTGGCATCTGAGGGGGTGGGGCCACCCAGGTGCTTGGGCAGAGCAAACAAGCTCTACCCAAGGCTAGAGCAGCCCTGCACAATGCTACCCAGGATAGTTGTGATCACACTATAAGATAACCCTCAATGGGACCTGGCACAGACAATCAATAAAGTGCTCTACCAGAAAGTGATTTAGCTTTGTACACATCCATAAGAGCAACATCTATACCTAGCCATAGTCATTTGACAAATAAATTGAGGAATGTGATTGTTTACACAGACACTTGATAAATACATCACATGCTTTATTTCATTGAGCTCATCTCTGCAAACTAATTGTGTGTATTTGTTGAAAGAGAGAGAGACTGTTCAGAATGGTAGCAGAAAAATGTGCAATATTACAGACCTAAGTAGTTTGGATTGTTTAGAGACTTCCATTTTGGGCACTCATCAAAACACAGAGTCCCACTTGCTTGAGATTTAGGCCATGCTTGCAATAAGAAACTCAGCATTTATTTGCAGGTGTTTCCACTCCTGAATTTCTAGATGAGACTGCCATTAGCTTTGACTAAAGTATGCTGTGACTGCTATCAGACATTGTGAAGAATATAGCCATTGTCACAGTAAAGACATTTGTGATGAATCAAGCCAGCAATGTAGCTTCAGACATTCCTGCCGTTGCACACTATGAGCTTGACAATGGATCACTTCCATTTACTGAAACATGTTTAAAATGATGTGGACAAGAGAATTAGGGAACTGCCACAAGCTGTCTCTAGGCAATAGAAGTTAAATTCTTGAAATATCTTCTTGGCATTGCCTGGAAGAAATAGACCTCAGTGGTACTTTCTTAGTTAATCTGCAGCAGCCGTCTTGAATCAGCTTATGAGCTTTGAGTGAACCAAATATCAAAGCAATGACGGAAGGCATTTTTACATCATAAGAGAAATTTCTTCACAGAACTTTTAAGCATATGGGGCTGGATGAACCATGTCAAGGGAATAAAGTAGGTCTGGCAAGAAGACAAGAATTAGTTCTATGGAAAAAAAAAAGATATCAAGATTTGTTTTTATACTAGTGAAGGACAAAACTGATACATTTGTAAAAAGCACAAGTTGTTTGTTGTTTTTTTTTTAAATGAATAAATTTGAGGAAAGAGTGAGCCATTGATAGAGACACCTACCCACTTCAGGATAGCCACTATCCAGTGGGCTGTAGCACAGATAAAAATGTGGGAACCCCAAGTTCAGATCTCTGATCTGAGTCAGGCAGATCAGGAACTTGAACCCTGGTATCTTGCATCTCAGGTAAATATGCTAACCAATAGGTTATCAACTATTCTGGGTATCCTGCTTTCTAAATTCATGTTCCCAGAAAAAGCTTAATCAAAAGCATTTTTTCTCAAGAAAACTTACCTTTTTTAATCAACATTTTCTAAGGTGGTGAGGAAGAGAGAAGTCCAATCAATACATTTCAAAACAGTCCTCAAATAAAAGGTGAAAACATTCCTTAAGTTGTAAGAGCTTAGCCAATCACAATTTTAAAATTTGAATACCTGTGGCCACATCTGCATGAGATGCTGACTGCACAGTAGCCTGTGACTAATGTACAGTAGTATGTCATGGCAGGAAGCATGATATGACAGTACCATGCAGTAGTCATGAGCTACTGTGCAATCAGCATCATGTTCCTTGGTGTGACTGCACAGTTACTCCAGTTACTGTGCAGTCGCTTAGTACTTGTGGTCATGGGGCCAGTGCTGGAAGATCCTTATCCAGAGATTCTTATCTGGGTGGGGAACATTGTCCCTGCCTTGGCAGCCAGGGATGACTGGTGCCTCCTGAGTCTGGGAGGGGGCGGGGGGGCACAATTTGTGGGCGGGCCTGGGGGGGGGGCCAAAAGCCCCAAATGCAACCCTATACTCCTGTGCCACGGCTTAGTGTCTCCAACCCCCACCCCCACCCAACACACCACCGGCCCACCTGGCAAAAAAATGCCCCATCCTGAGTGGTGCTGAGTCAGGCCAATGTTGTCAAGTGGGGCACATGCCCACCCTGTGTCTCCCCTACCAGTCACCTGTGTTGGCAGCAGACACCCACTTTGGGGACAGAGAGCAATGTCCCAGCCCTGGCGCTCCCTGCCAGCCCCTGTGCTGGTACCCAGAGGGAGCCTAGAGCTCCCCCTGGTGGTGGCAGGGGCCCATTGCATGGCCTCAGGAAGCGAGAGCAGTTTGCTGCCATTAGCAGCAAATCTGCTCCCACTTCCCTACATTTGTAAACACCTGCCTGGAAACATTTAATCATGAGTAATTTACTTGTAAGTAAACTACTCCCAGATCTAATACATCTCTGGAAACACCCATTGTGTGTGTAAAGTCTACTTAGGAAGTGGACTTGAATGACTAAGCATTATTTTTAGTCAAAAGTAGGATAAGGATATAAACTCAGCTTTGAAAAAATGATTAATAATATCTACAGGTCTGTGCAAACCCAGAGGTTACTATAACTTGAAAAAGACAAACACCGAGTGTTCAAAGTTGAGAAAATCAAATCATGATCATTCTACTCCAATGTGATGATATTTGGAATCTGAAGTCCAGGTATCATAGTAGTTGGTTGTACAAGTAGGAGACCCTGGATAAACAAGGAAATCTAATCATAAAGATAAGGGATGCATATTCTCTCTGCCACCTTTTTTACTGCCACCTTTTCACTAGCATTTCTCTCCTTAGGAGATGTGCTATATTGTTTGTGGATGTTATGGTAGATTCATGTTTCCACCCCTCTGTAGCAATCACATCTTGTTGGCACCTGTTTCTGAATATCTCTGTGTTAAGCACTGAGAGTAGGCAGCTATCAAGTTTAGTCCAGCCCTGATGAGGTGGCCATTTTAGATCCTTGATCTCAGGGCTGAGGCAGAAGTTTGCTGCAAGCAGCAGAAGGAGCAACAACACCCAGCTGTGCTGATGCTCATGGAACACCTTGGTGGTAAGGGAGGAACTGTGGGGGTGGCAGGAGGTGCCTCAGAGTCCCAGGAAGAAGGCTTCAGCCTAGTTAGGACAAGGCCTAGCATAGGCATGGGGCTAATAGCTGGTAGGCGTACAAGGGGGCCAGGCAAGCCCCAGAATAGAAGAGGTCTCTCTAGTGGGACCCAGGAGGGACCCCTCTTTAGAGTATGAGGTGAGCAGCTACTAGGTTGACTCTCTGTTCCCTTGCACTGGTTAGTACAAGAGGGCCAGGGCCTCAGGGCCAAAGGGCAATTGAGCCCAATGTGAAGGGCAGGCTGGGGCCATTGGGAGCTATCTGGCACCCTGACTGGCTTCAAGGTGGGCCCAGAGCCTGTAAGGGCTGAAGGTCCCTTTGATGCAGGGGGGAGGGGGCATCACAGCTGAGGAGGGTAGGGGTCAGTCAGCATGCAGACTGTTATAAGATTGGAATGGGGCCAGAGTCAGAGCTGGAGCCAATGAGAGAGAAAGCCCAAGGACAGCATACAGGAGCCCCAATAAGGGAGGTAGACCAGGGCAGGTAGGCCTACTTGGTCCTGGGTAAGACCTAAAACTGCACCCTGCCAGCAATGGGTGGTCTGGTGGGACTGTCCATGATGGTACAGTCCCCCCATATTGCCAGGCCAGTTACCTCCCTGGGTGAAGGGTTGGTAGGGGTGCCTGATAACTCCAGCCCCCACCATCCAATGGGTAATGAAGACCAGAAGGTAGTGGGCCAGGCACACCTAGGCAGAGGCACCTAGGCCCATGAGGGTGTAAGATACTGAGGCTCATATAAAGAGTGAGAGTTATGAGTTACCTGGAGAGGGTTCTGGTTCAGAGCTCCATCCAGGGCCAGGTGAACTAACTTGTCCCTGTTCAGATGAGGGCTGTGGGAATGGCCTGAGAGGCTGCACCAGGGCCAGCCAAGGAGTGCATGTAGGGAAACCTGATGGCCTACAGGACCTGCTCAAGGGAGCAGGGCAGGCTGAGTGTGGCCTTGTGTGCAGCAGCATGTGAGAGGCCCAGTGAGAGTGGGAGAAGTGTGAGAGACCTGATGAGAGTGGGTGTTTTGAGTGAGGCCCATTGGGGCAGAGAGAAAGGAGTGAGGTCTAGCAAGGGGCTGAGTTTGGCCTGACCTCGAGCCGGAGCAAACAGCAACTCAACGATGACATCTGCCATTAGCAGCATGGGACATGATAAAGGGAGGTTGGAGTTGTGTGTACATGCCTAGACATCAAGGTCTTAAAATGGGCAGCTTCCCACTTATTATAACACCAGCTTACTTTATATCAAAGGCGTTGCAAGAGAGATTGGACAGACTGCCCTAGGCAGGCAGGTGGGTCAGTACTGTGACCAGGCCTTGGAGATTGCTCCCTGTCACACTCATGCTCTGCAATAAGTAAAGGCACTTCAATATGGATTAGCAAGTAGGGACCTGACTGGATTGTGAGTCAGCAGACTTAGAACTATGAGCAGAACTTATCACTGGCTGCTTTTCTGACCTTAATTGAATTAGTGTATCTCAATTCTAAGCTCACAAAGCATAGGCACTTCACCTGTATTAATAATTCCAAACAAGAAAAAATTATGTATGGAAGTGCTGAATATTATTTAATTTATGATAATTATATAAAACTGAGGAAGGGGGAATAATGCTTTGTTAAGAAAAAAAAACCCCACCGACTCAAGCTTTTCCTTCTTGTCCATCACCTCTAAATAAATGACTTCTTTATCAGAGCCATTCATCACCTTATATTATTTCCACTTCCATTTCTCAAATTGAAGCATTCAGTCAGAGTAGGTTAGAAAGGGTCAAAAATATAAACCACAGGTTCAAACCCAGGCTGACTACTATTCTCTGTACCTCTTCTGTAGTCAGTTCACAATGTGTGCTAAGAATGTGCAGTAACAGGGAGAATAAATGCGAGAGAGAATTCATGCCAGCTGTGCTACATAGTTATTTTTTATTTCTTTGAAATATAGGCTCCCAGTGCACTCCTCTGGCACCTAAAAGAATGGGCATAATAGCATTAGATACTAGGACTGTGCAAAGCTTCAGTCCCTGATTCAATTCGGCAGAGATATGGCCCAATTTGGTGGCCAAATCGCTGAATCCAAATTGAATCAGAGGACCCTTTCATCTCTCTGAATCAAATCGGAACTCTCCGAATCGATTTGGAAAGATTCACCGATTTGGACACAGACACAGCTTTAAATGTTTTTTCTACATACCCAGCGTGCTCAGCAGCAGACCCATAAGTGGACCACAAGCATTTCCAGTCCACTTCCATGTCCACCAGGGAGCGTGCAGGGGGGCCCTCCCACCTCCCCCCCCGACTCAGCAACTGGTACCTCCTGGGTCTGTGGGGTCCCCCTGAAGGGTCCCCCTGAAGCTGATCGCTGACCAGGAAGGTGCAGGGGTGTCCCCCTGTGTGCTCCCCAGCGGACCTGGAAGTGGACCAGAAGTAGTTCCAGTCCACTTCCAGGTTCGCCGCCGAGCACACGGGGGGGCCCCCTCTGCACTCCTGCATAGAAGATCCTCTGCCCCAGCATCACAGCCTTCACAAGCCACACCTGCAACCTCAAGGTATGTAGAAAATATATTTAAAGCTGTGCCTATGTCCAAATCACTGATTCTCTGAATCAGCATCAAATCTTCAGATTCTGATTTGCCTGAACTGAATTGGGAACTGAATTGGATCACTGAATTCAGTGATCTGAATCAATTAATCGAATCACTGTCCTCAATTCAGGCCAAATCCAAATTGAAAGGACCCATTTCACACGCCCCTATTAGATACATGATCATGCTACATGATCATGCTGCCATGGGGCCTCCCTTTTCTTCCTGTGCAAGCCTACACAAGGTTCTGGTCATTACTTTTAATTACTTTAGATAGAATTCTGAAAGGACCACAATGCCCAACATCCTCTAATTACAATAGAATTAGAGGTTCAAAAATGTGCATTATAAAGCAATTGAAAAAAGTTCATCTAGTCACATTGTAGAGTGGGTAGTCAGTATTTTAGGATGTTTGTTGGTCCAACCAAAGTGTAGGTAACCGTGTGTACTCATCAGATGGTGGTGAGTACTTAATGTTAAAAAATATCTTGGAAATAATTAAAGTATTGCTTATATACAGTGAAGTCAGATAAAGTCAATAAAAAGGATGTTATGCTGACAGGTCTGTCAGATCTCATGGGACTGCTTCCTGGAGTCTGCTTCAGGTATATGCTATGTCATATGTCATCCTGATACCATCTAGCTAATCTCTCATAGTCGCGGATGATTTTCTTCCATGACTGCCCTATCTGTGGGTCTGAAAATAGTTAACAATGCCAATCCAGGATCTTGCATGTATTAATATGCAGGGTTGCAACTTGGACATGTATTAATATGAAGGGTTGGTGGCTCTGGATTTTGGTTCGGTCTGCAACATGCTATTTCTGCCACTCCCATTTTGCATCTCCTGTTGTTGTCATGAGGTTTCAAAGTAGTGAGATCCTTATAGCAGACTCTTCCTCCATTTGGGGCAGCCCTAGGTAATAATCTCCCATGAGTTGATGTCAATTTTGCATTTTTTCAAGTTGGGCTTGACAATGACTTTGAAGCACTTTCTCTGCCCTCATCTTGAGAATACTCCTTGACTGAGCTAAGAGAATAAAACTTGCTTTGGGAGTCTGGAGTTGGACATTCAGATGATGTGGTTGGCCCAGTGAAGTTGATGTTGGATGATCTTGAAGCTCATCATGTTTGCTTGTGAGGACGCTAGCATTAATATATTTGTCTTCCCACTGGATTTGAGGGATCTTCCACAGGTAGCACTGATGGTATTTTTCCAGTGACTTGGTGTCTCCTGTATGTTGTCCATATCTCAGCTCCATGCAGTAAGGTGGGGATCATGACTGCTTCATAAACCACGAACTTGGTTTTGAATCTGATGTTGCAGTCTTCGAACACCCATTTCCTCAGGTGTCCAAAGGCTACACTTGCAGATTTGTGGTGATATTGGATTTCATCAATGTCAGCCTTCTGTTACAGATGGTTTCCATGGTACAACAACAGTTTAACATTCTCTGGAATTTCACTGTGCCTCTGAATTACCACAGCTGGGGACTACTTATTAAGTGCTTGTTGATGGATGATCTAAGTATTCTGAACATAAAGCATTAGTGCCATTTTCTTGTATGACTTGGTAGAGACATCAACAATTGTCTGACAATTTGCTTCAAAGTAAGCACAGATTATAGCATCATTAATTCATAGATTCATAGATTCATAGATGTTAGGGTCGGAAGGGACCTCAATAGATCATCGAGTCCAACCCCCTGCATAGGCAGGAAACAGTGCTGGGTCTAGATGATCCCAGCTAGATGCCTATCTAACCTCCTCTTGAAGACCCCCAGGGTAGGGGAGAGCACCACCTCCCTTGGGAGACTGTTCCAGACCTTGGCCACTCTAACTGTGAAGAAGTTCTTCCTAATGTCCAATCTAAATCTGCTCTCTGCTAGCTTGTGGCCATTGTTTCTTGTAACCCCCAGGGGCCTTCTTGGTGAATAAAACCTCACCAATTCCCTTCTGTGCCCCTGTGATGAACTTATAGGCAGCCACAAGGTCGCCTCTCAACTTTCTCTTGCGGAGGCTGAAAAGGTCCAGGTTCTCTAGTCTGTCCTCGTAGGGCTTGGTCTGAAAGCCCTTAACCATACGAGTGGCCCTTCTCTGGACCCTCTCCAGGTTATCCACATCCCTCTTGAAGTGTGGTGCCCAGAATTGCACGTAGTACTCCAACTGCAGTCTGACCAGCGCCCGATAGAGGGGAAGTATCACCTCTTTGGATCTATTCGTCATGCATCTGCTGATGCACGATACAGTGCCATTGGCTTTTCTGATGGCTTCATCACACTGCTGTCCCTTAGGCTGCCCTGGATTTCTCTGGTCAGCCAAGGAAGCCTCCTGGCCCTTTTCCCTCTTTTTCCTCACATCGGAATCATCTCCCTTTGTGCCTGAAGGATCATTTCCTTAAGGCACAGCCACCCTTCTTGGGCTCCCATCACTTCCAAACTCCTACTCTGCAGTGCATCCTTGACTAATCGCCTGAGTTCATTGAAATCAGCTTTCCTAAAGTCTAGCACTTTCACCCTACTAGTTACCTTACCCACTCGACGTCTTATGAAGAATTCTATTATTAGGTGATCACTGTCCCCCAGATGGCTACCGATCTGTAGGTCCCCTACCATGTCATCCCCCGTTGCCAATACGAGATCCAGTAAGGCATTCCTTCTAGTGGGACTGTGTACCTCCTGTGTCAGGTGGAGGTCCTGTACACAGGTTAGAAACCTGAGTGAATGGTGGGACTTTGCCATCTGTGTCTCTCAGCAGATGTCTGGGTAGTTTAGGTCCCCCATGACTACCGCCTCTTTAGCTTTTATGGTCTCCGAGAGCTGCCTCAGGAGCCGTGAATCTATTTCTTCCCCTTGGTGTGGGGGTCTGTAACAGACCTCTACTACCAAATCCCTTTCTCCTTGCCCCCCATGTAACCTAACCCACAATCCTTCTATTTCCTCATCCTTTGATTCCGTCTTAATGAGGGTCGATGTATATTACTCATTGACATAGAGTGCAACCCCTCCCCCTTTCTTCCCCACCCTGTCCTTTCTGTACAGCCTATAACCCTCAATATGTACCACCCAGTCGTGGGACGAATCCCACCACGTTTCTGTTAGCCCTACTAAGTCACAGGTGTTTTCTGCAAGCAGGAGCACTAGTTCATCCTGCTTGTTCCCCATGCTCCTAGCATTAGTATATAGGTACTTGAGCCCTGTGACTGGTGCCTTTGCTGCCCCCCCCCCCGCTCTGAATCCCAAGGGGCCCCTTATTTCTTACCTTCTTGTTGCTTACCTGTGCTGTACTGCTGGCCGCCCCATGGCTTGAAGGTTCCCAATGTTCTCCTTCTTCAGGCTGGGCTGTCCTTGTGGGTGCCACATGGTTTGGTGTTCCACAGCTTCCACCGCCCTCATCTTCCCCTCCCCACAACGAGCCTAGTTTAAAGCCTGCCAGAGGAGATTCGTCAACCTAGAAGAAAACACACGCTTACCTTTGGGGGACAGGTGAAGCCCATCCCAACTGAGCATGTCCCTCGTCGTGATGTGCGGGTCGTTGTCCAGGAAGCCGAAGCCTGCCTCGAGACACCACTGCCGAAGCCGCCAGTTGGTCTCTCTGATGCAGTTCTCGTGCCGTCTTCCACGTCCGTTCACTGGTAGGATGGAAGAGAATACCACCTGTGCACTGAACTCCCTCAGCACGCTGCCCAGAGCACTGTAGTCTGCCATCAGGTGATCGAGGGTTCTCCTGGTCGCATCATTAGTACCCACATGGACTAGGACCATGGGGTAGTAATCGGTGGGCTTGATCCTGGCCTGGATTACTTCTGTCACATCCCAAATCTTTGCTCCAGGCAGGCAGTAGACCTCTCGTGTTGAGGGGTCCTGGAGACAGATGGGCCCTTCCATACCTCTCAGGATGGAGTTGCCTATGACGAGCACTCGTCGCCTCCTCCTCTGGGTCCACTTGGATCTCTTGACCTGTTCAGAGTGTGGAGAGTGTGGTGTTGCTTCCTGCCCAAGGGTTTCCTCCTCTTTTTCCATCTCCTGCAGGGTCGCCAGGGCCTCGTACCTGTTCTCCAGTCGGACTGGAGGAACTGGTACCTGTTTGCTGCGAGCAACTCCGGTCCTGGATGTGACCGTTGCCACTCTGCTGTGGAGGGCACTCCCTGGGATGCTTCTTCCTTAGGTGCCTGGTCCTGCAGGGAAAATAAATAGCTGTCAATTTCATCCTCTGCCTCCCTGATACCCCTAATGTACTGGAGCTCAATGGTTGAGGTTTTAGTTTTGGCTTGGAATCAAGTGAGATTAAACAATTTAACATCTATTGGGTAATTCAGCTCCATGCTGACTGGAAGCTTGTTGGTGGTCAGATGTAGCGTCATGGTAAGGAATATTTAGAAGAGTGTTGGAGTGATGATGCAACCTTGCTTAACCCCTGCTTAACCTCAAAGAGATCTGTGATAGATCCAATACTGAGAATAATCACTCATACCATTATGGAGCAGATGAAGGATGGTCATCAATTTTGGTGGGCATCCATACTTCAGAAGGATTGTCCATAGCACTTCTTGGTTGACAGAGTTGAAGGCTTTCATGAGGTCAAAGAAGACTATATTGAGAGGTTAATGTTGTTCCTGGTACTTTTCCTGCAGCTGGCAAGCTGTGAAGATCATGTCAATTGTGCCTCTTGATGCCCTAAACCCACAGTGAGATTCTGGGAGGAGCTCTTCAGCAAGTGGAAGGAGATGGTTCAGGAGGGCTCTCACAATGATCTTTTCTGTGGTGGACAGCAAGGTGATCCCTCTGTAATTTCCACAGCTGGACCTGTCTTGTTTCTTGAAGATTGTGACAATCACGGTGTCCTTGAGGTCATCTGGGATTTCTTCATCATTCCAACCTTTAAGATCCTTAATATGAGGGCATGGGGCTGTGATGTAAGCTCCTCTATCCCCTGCTTGAATATTTCGGTGGGGATCACCTCCACCTCTGATGGAAGTTGAGCTGGCTCAGGCATTTGCTTATATACTGTATATGAGGTATGTTCTCAGATTTGATAATGTTCATCTTCAGTCTCATCTGCAAAATTCTTTATTATATAGCATCCCAAGGCACTGAACACTTTAAAAGGGATTATACATAAGCTTAGCTAAATGCAGTATTAAAAAGTGTCTTCATCTTTCTTCTAAAACGGTGAATGCAGCAAGCTTCACTGAATGAAAAGTTAAGATTGCTTTGTCGATAGAAAAATAGGAGGGAGGGAGAAAATGTATGCAAAAGCTTATTTATCATCTGAACTGTATGTGTAATGCTTTGAAAGAGCACATCACTGGGGACACAAGGGAATTCTAGCTGGCATAAGTTCCAAGGAGGACAAGAAGTTTTGCAAAGAGGGTACAAATAAAGATCTTTACCATAAAAGATTAAGATTTTGCTATCAATGTATTGACGAACAGACACAGTAGGTTTTTTCAGGAAAAAAACCCCAAACTAATCTGCCACAAACTAGTATAACTAAAGGATGTCTGAATGAAGTGTACCTAGCATGAGTAAGCCTTTAACTGGGGTTTTCGAGTGGAACTATCCAGAAGCGTCTTCACTCACCAGTGAAGCGAGAGTACCAGGACAGAGAGTGAATAGAAATATACACAGTTATTGAATGTACAGGACTGACTTTTTAGAAGGAGGGGCAGAGGGTGGATACATTTTTACTTGGGAAGCATGATGCTGCTTTCAAAGGAAGTGTTAATTGGCAGAATATGATGGTTCTTTTTTCACTGAGACTTTAGGGCCTTGCTTACAGGAAAATATATATAGGTTTTCAAAGGGGTGGTGGGGTTAGAAACAAGGATCAGCTTTTTTATGTGCAGAAGCCAGAAAACCTTTTGAGAGGGAGACAAGAAGGCCATCAAGACTAAACTTACCTCTCTCTCAATTTTTCTTTTGGGCCTTGCTACTAGTTTGCATATGATTTCTCATTGAAACAGAATGGCAATTTTTAGTGTAGACCATAAACATTCCAGGAAACTACACTGACATTTCTTTTTAGGTCAGGAAGAAACTGAAAAATGTTGATTCTGGTAAACTAGTAATTCCAGGAAAGGTCAAAGAAAATTGGGGACATAACCTGCAAACTAGGAAACTGATGACCACATCAGATACTAGACAGAACAGTTCCTTTAACAAACAAGAAGCTAAAGGAGAGAGGATTCCAAGGAACATCATTTTAAATTTGAATCTATATATGCAGTAGGTTAAAATGTTTCTGCCTTTTTTTAATTTTTCTTTCTTGAATATATATATATATATGTGTCTATATATAGATATACATACAATATATATATCTTGATTTTTATATATATATATATATATATATATATATATAATGTGTGTGTATGTAACCCCCCCTCCCAAAACACAAAACAGACAAACAAACAAAAAGGCCTCTAAGCTTTGTATAACCAGATCACTTTGAGTTTACATCCTGCAAGCAAATTGTAAGGTAGAACTGGCCAACCTGCAACACTAGTGCCTTAAGTGGCAGGGGCAGCCTCTGTAGCTAGGGACAGACATTACACATTAACCAGTTTAAGTGATCCAAAACTGGTTTAAACCTATAGCAGACCAGACATTCAGTGCACATAAACCAGTTTCAAAATGGCTGAAACTGGTTTGAGATAAACCTGGTTGAACGTAGTAGCAGACTTAACAGGTTTGGTTCAAACCATTTTATGCAATGTCTGTCCCAGACCTCTTCCTCGTTTAAGTTAAACCAGACTCCCTCAGCATTCTGGCATGCTCTCTGGGATGGGCTCTGCTCCAGCCCAGCCAGGCTGGCCCTGTCCCTCCGCTCCTCAGCCAGAGCAGGGACAGGCAGGGATGGGGGTCTGGCCAGAGAGGGGTTTAATTCCCCCCTCCCTGTGCCACTGGCAGAGACCCAAGCAGGGTCTGTCAGTTGCTTCCCACTCACTGCTGCAGCAGCAGAGTACCATGGCTCCCAAGGCAGAAGGAGGCAGGGAGGAGAGCTTGTTTCCTCTCTGCAGCTGGTTCTGCTAGTTTTCACCATCACGCTCACTCCCTGAGGCAGAATAGGTCCCTGCTGTCCCCTCCACTGGATGCCAGAGGGAGGATGAATAACCCTCTACCCCCCTCATCAAGGGGCCCTGCTGGCTGGAGTCTGGCTGTACCCCGACCTGACTACTGCAGGGGGAATTAAATCCCTCCCTGGCCAGTTCAGCCCGGGCTGGCCACACACCCCCAGCATAACTTCCCTGCAGCTGAGGGTGCACTCTAACACCCCCCAACTCCTGGCCTGAGAAACTGCAGGCATGTGCCTGCATTTCCTCAGTCCAGAGCAAATGTTTGTCCTGTTACAAACTGGTTTTACCTAGACAGATTAGACTAAGCTGCAAAGGTTGAATCAATTCAGGCTCTGGCTTTTTGAATGTCCATCCCTAGACTGTATGTGGTATGCAGCACATCAATAAGGAAACAGGCAGGACAGCAATAGGTAGGGCAAGAAGCAGAAAGCAGAGAAGGAGAGCATTCAGGAAGCACAGGAGAAGGTTGTGTAGAGAACACAGAATAGGGAGAAAAAGCAGAGCATCAGATGTGGCAAAACAAAGGCATCAGATGCAACTTGGGGAAGGTATGGGGCTAATTTGTGGAATTCCTGCTAGAAAGGTTGGGGCTGCTGTTGTAAGATTGTGTGTGTGTTATATAAAGTAATGACGTAATAGGTGTGTATATAATCACTGTCCTTCAATAGCTTGATATTTGTCATAGATTTTAAATTATTATAACTTATCCTATATCTCAAATATTGTGGGCTTGTGCTTTCAGAGGAGGATCAAATTTCAAGTCACATTGTCACTAGAAATTTCTGGATAACCATAGTGTACAGTGTAATGACTAGTAGTAGGCTTTGGTGGCCATAGATTTGTTAGTTTCGTAACTTAATGTCCTATGCTTCCCTGGCTTGAATATATTTTCAACACTTAAGAACTGGAATGATGCGGGCAATCATGAGGTGATATATCTTATGTATGTTAAAATAACTTATTAAGAAATGGTATTAATAACAGGACTATTTCTTTTCTCAGTACTCATTTGGCTTTGAGTGTGTACAGGTACTTGTTGTATCTATTCTACTTTTACATAGCTTATTTTAAGCTGCATGAATGTAGAGTGGGAGCAGCAAATACAGCTTCATGCCTGTCCTGGGAGCTTAAGCTGGGATACTGGAGTAATAATGCAAGGTGCAGAGAGGACAGGTAGGATCAGGAGGTATATGGAGGGGTTTGGCAGAATTGGAGGTTGGGGAAGGAGGGCTGGTAGATCTGTGGTGGGATTCTTAGGGGGCTAAAACTAGTCTGGTCAGTAACAAGTGGGTAGGAAGAGCACAGCCCCATGGCTGGGGCAAGCTGCTGGGCTTTCTCAGGCCTGGGACTGATCATGCTAACCAATTCCAAGCCTAAGGGACTTGTTAAAACATTGGGCTTTGAGCTACTGAAATATTGATCTGTATTAGTGCTAGCTCAGGTTTGGAACAGTCACACCTTAAGGCTTAAAAGTCTTCTGTGATTTTCCCCAGCTGTGACTTGCCAGCAGGGGGCTAGAGAGCAGGGACCTGATTAGGAGCTACGGCTGTGAGTTGCCACTACAGAGCTTGGCTTCTATTCCTGCTCTAGGTGGGGGGCTGGGGGTGTGAGAGATGGCAGGGGTGGGAAGGGAACATTTAAACTTGGAGGTGGAGAGTTAATGTTTGGAGGGTGAATAATGAAATGAGAAGTGGAAAGGAAATGGGGGTGGGGGAAGAGTGGTGAAATGGAGGAAATCAGCCACTGAAGAATGAAGTAAAAAAGGAAAGAATTTAAAAGAAATACACGGAAGTACATTAAAGTAGGTCTTATGTTTTAAACTGGGATTTGGGATTGTGATACTTATTGTGCTTTATGGAGTGGCTGGGAGCTGGAACTGGTGAAGGAAGGAACTTTTTTGGGAAGCTACTGCCCCTGCCCTGGGAAGGAAGCCCCAGCTCATGGGGAACCAGTTTGTCTCCCTTCCCCTGTCCCCCATTCCCTCCCTAGACCCCTCCCTGGACCCATCCATGCCCTAAAACCTGGCTACAACTTGGCTAGATGCCATGTGCTCTGCAGACTGTTTGCATGGGGTTACATCCCCAGTGGGATTTGAGGGGGGTGGAAAGGTCACACCCCTGGGAGCAGGATGGGGAATTGACTTGATGTCAGAACTGCCTCCTCAACAGTAGAGTTCAGGGGGTAGAAAGTTTGTGCAAATAGAGATCCCAGGAGGGTGGGAAAGGGGACAGTGTATCCTGGGATCCTGGAGGACTGCAACTTGGGAAGCTTACCAGTGAGGAGAGCCCACACATTAAAGGAACACAAACTGACTAATGCAGATCAGAGGAAGACCTGTCCTGAAGTGGCATAACTTAAGCTACCTAAAATGTGTTTACATTTAATTTCAGGTGTTAATGTGTAGATAATGCAAGGTTGAAAAGCACCAGAAGGCACCTAAAATTAATGTGTAACAAGGCCCTAAATTACTTTATATTCTCAGATGAACTAACATAGATTAGACCCACTGTTTTTGGCCAAGTGTAACCCCCCGCCCCAACACTTACACAATGGGCATTTAGATCAACCTACTCCTAGTTAGGTCAATCTAAATGTAATATTTATACATGCCCGTCGTGGAATGTCAGCAGACTATATCAATTTTACATCAAATCTTTATAAAGGTAAGAAGCTGCTTGATGTAGGCAGTATATTCTTTACAAACTATTTTGAGATGGAATAAAGGAAATTATTCCATTTTAGAGATTGGTGACTATAGCAAAAATTATTTATGAGAGCAGCAGATGGCAGGACTCGGGGGTATATTTTTCAGTTTCCAAAACATGTGTTTGTTTGCTTTTTGTACTTAAAAGTGTGAGTAGATATTGGAAATCGATCATTTTCATAGCTACACCATTTTATCTTTGACTATGGCCATGTGTTACTCCTAAAATTCTGTATTTTTTGTTTTATTTTTCTCTATAATATGCTACATCTAGTGAGAAGATTTGAGACATTTGAAAACAAATTACTCCTCTTTAGTTAAGTTGCCCAGGGGTGCAACTTGATATCAAGTATAAATGCTATGGGCTTTATTGTAGCAGTAGTCATGGCTGACACAAAAAAACAACAATTATAACAAGAAACAATCCTAGGAATCATAGTAAAATAGGGCTGGAAGGGACCACATAAGGTCATCTGGTCCAGTCCCCTACTCAAGTCAGGATCATCCCTGCCTAAACCATCCTAGCCAAGTATCTGTCCAGCCTGCTCTGGAAAATTTCCTGGGATGGAGATTCGAAAGCTTCTGTAGGTAGCCTGGTCCAAGTGAAAAAGTTCCTCCTAATCTCCAACCTAAACTTCCTCTGATGCAGCTTGAGGCCACGGCCCCTAGTACTGTCCCTTATGGTCACAGAGAAAAGTCCATATCCATGTTTTCTGTAATTCTTCTGTAGGTATCTGAAGACTGTTATCAAATCACCTTCCTCCCCCCAATCTTCTGTTTTCTAGAGTAAATAACCCATCCTAGCTCCTTCAACCTTTCTTCATAGGTCTTGCCTCCAAGGCCCCTATTCAGTTTTGTTACCCTGCACTGGGCTGTTTCTAAACTGTCCATGTCCTTCTTGAAGTGTCATGCCAAAATTGGATACACTGCTCCATACCTCACCACTGTTGAGTAGAGCAGAAGAATCAGTGCCCTTGATTCACAAGTAACCCTCCTGTTAATAATACAACCCAGTGTACTATTAGCCTTTTTTGAAATAAAAGCTCACTTTTGGCTCACATTCAGCTTATGGTCTACTGTACGCTCCAGGTCCTTCTCTGTAGTACTATAGACTGGGCAGTAATTCCTCAGTCTCTTTTTTACACAGTTATTCCATGCCAAATGTAGGACTTTGCACTTGTCTTTGTTGAATCTCATCTGTTTGATTGCAGACCATTTCTCTAGTATATCCTGATCATTCCATATCCTAGCCCTACTCTCCAGGTTGTCCAAAGTTCTATCCAATTTGGTGTCTCCTGCAAATTTTCTGAGTGTGCACTCAATGGTATGATTCAAATCATTAATGAAGAAGGTAAATGCCACTTAATAATGCCTCCTAGACATTGAGCCATTGAGGACTACTTATTGAGTACAATCTAACCAGTTCTGTATCCACCTTATGGTACTTATGTCTAGTCTGTGTTTCCTTAGCTTGCTAATAAGAATGTTGTGGGAGTCCACTGCTTTATCCTCATCCACAGAGCCTGTCACTGGTTCCACAAGAAATATGGTATGTATTGTGTGTATGCAGGTACATGCAAATAAATTATTTGGGATCTTGTTAAATTATAGCATATACACATTTCCATTGCTGCATACACAGCAAGGTTGTGTATAGAGCAAGCAACTTAGAAGGTTATTCTTTTTTGGTATTGCCATAGATTTCATTTGCAGCCTTGTAAATTTCCTTCACCTCATCATTCTTCAGTTCCCTCTCCTGTAAGATGGCGATGATATGACACTGAAAGAGTTGTTGAGAGGCCTAATTTATTCATATTTGTTAGATACATTGACAACTTCAGAGACAATGTCCTATTGAAGGAGAAAGCGATATGGTTATTATTGAACGTATATTAGATATTTAACATTTAGCATTCCAAAGCATCTAAAGTTAGCACTGTATTACAGACACTTTCTGCAGCAGAATTATACTAATTTGTTTTTAAAGTTAAATTCCAACATTTTAATGCATACTATTTCTTGGCCAGAATTTAGGTTGCAAATGGTTTTCAAAATTTCTCACCATTATTTAAAGTCATGCTAGATACTAGTTGTAAAGGTTCCTAGCATTTCATAATTATTTCAAGGATGGGTTAAGCCACTGCCTAATCAACTAAAGAATAGTAGGATGCTGTTCAATAATAAATGTACATCTTTTCACGTTAATAAGAAAGGGGACAAATAATGTTATATATGTATGTTGGTTAACCATGGGTTAAAGCCTTGGTTTACATATGTTTGCAAAATATTTATGAATATATAAATTTGACATCTTTCATATTAAGCAATGTAAATCAGTAGTTTACATAAATAGTGCCCCTAAAATTTAGTTTTTCATGCACTACTGGAATGCAAAATAAGGAATCCTTAGTGCACAACTGACACAGTGGTTAAAAATAAGCTTTTCTTTAGCAGTACCTGAAGTTGCGCTGGCCAGCTCTACTTAAGGCAAGCTTTCTGACAGAATGGTTTCCATTTTAAAATGCTGATTCATTGTAAGGGAAATGTTCCATGAAAAAATGTTGAACATGATCAAATGTTGTTTAAAAACAAAGCAAAACACAACGAGTGTTCAGAAAAGCTCAGTATACTGTATTTCAGCTTCATTGAAATGGAACATTATGATTTTCTATTTTAAAAGTATTTGTTTAATTAAAAAATAAAGCATGCATGCATGCGTGCGCACACAGACACACACACACACACACACACACATATATAAATAAAAAATTAAACATGATATATAATATGTACATTTTATTTTTTTAATTGGTGTTTTATTTTTTATGATGGATCACATCCTGTGCCATGGAGTCAAAGTTAATTTCAAAAATGGAAAAAGTGAGGAGGCAATCTGTGTGTGTGTGTGTGTGTGTGTGTGTGTGTGTGTGTGTGTGTGTGTTCATACAAAGAGAGAGAAACAGAAATAGTTTTAACTGAAGTGGTATATTGTAGTCAGCCCAAAATATTTTATTTCAGAAAAAAGATTTTTTGGGGGGGGAATTTTTGCAGTGCCTCTTCCCCCCTCCCCCCCCCCCCCACACACATTTGGGAATGGTAAATAATTAAATTCATGGGGTTTCTCCACAGTTTACAGTATACACAAGAGGGTATGAAGGAATTGGATTCTTCAAGAATTCATTGAGTTGAACTGAGGATATATTTAACAAAACATTCCAATCTCAGTGGGCACACACATATCCTGACAACAGTTCATCAGAGAATTTCTAACAAACTCTAAATTGGATTACTTATGAAATCACTAAACAGGCTAAATTGAGTTTTGGTTTTTTTTTTAAGCACTTGGCTGAATGGTTAAATGTTCTTGAACTATTGCTTCCTTGGGTTTGGGTTTTTTTTGGAGGGGTTGGGAAGGTTCCACTTTTGATATTCATTTTGACTTCATGGTACAGGGTATGAGCCATCATAATTTTAATAGGAATTTTACATTGTTTTCCCTGAATCTTGTTACCTTCATTTTGACAGCCACTCCCTTGACACCTCCACAACCTGATCAGACCTTATGAGTAAATGATGACAGGCAAACTGAGACATGGTAAGAGATTTATCTCTTCACCCAGTTATATTTCATTCTGACAATCATTTTTCATTCCCAGAAAAGACTGTCAGTTTCTTGGCTGACTGCTCAAGCATGCTGGATTGCAGCTGCATTTGTTTTTATTTTTGAGAGTTCAGGAGATTGAAATGTGAAATGAGTGACCCCCTTCATCCTTCACTCTGAAGAAGAATGAAACTGACAAACTTGTGTTGGTTTCAGAGTTAGTCCAGCATTTTTCTTCTTTTCTTTTCTCCCTTCCTTCAGGTGGGGAAAAACAAAACAAAACAGAATGGGATGTTTCAAACTCTGGTAGAAATGTTTTGAAAAAATGAATCTAATTAATTTGGGGCTGTATTACAAATGAGCAGCTGCAGCACAAAATGTTTCAGGAGCATTCTTACAAATACAGCTTGCCAATTTGCTTTACTGGGGTCACATCCCCTTACAACTAAGTGCTGTCACAAAAATTAAAAATGGGAAACAAATCTGACTTTAAAAAATTGGCTCTTAAAAATAAATAATTTATGACCTGAGAAAATAATTCTTACTCTTCTCACGGTATTCCATCAGAGTGAACATCATGTGGCAAATCCCATGAGGAAGGCCTGAAAGAACTAAGATTATTTACCCTAGAGAAGAGAAAATGGAGGGGGGGATTTGTTAAATTTTCACATACCTGAAGGACAATTGTGAAGAGGATGCTGACAGACTATTTTATGTGGCCATAGGGAACAGGACTAGGAGCAATAGCCTCAAATTTCCGCAGAGGAAATGTAGATTAGAGATTAGGAATAATTTTCTGACTATGAGTTTAGTTAAACATTGGAACAGGCTCCCTGGAGAGGTTGTAGAATCCCCATTCCTAGAAATTTTCAAAAGCAGGAAAGTAGGTTAGACAGCTAATTGCCTGGGATGGTTTAGGCAGGAATGGTCTGTCTTAAGAAAGGGACGGCACAAAGTTGGCTTTGAGGTGTCTTTCAGCCCTATGATTCTATTATATGAATAGAGAATCACAAAAAATCATAACAACTAACAACTGATCCATAAGTTAACATGTATTCATTGAATCATTGAGTAATTAAACAGTAACAAATGAATAAAAATGTATGAACTTTTTTTGCTCAGATAAATGAACATTGATATAAATGAAGTACCACTCTTAATGAACATGTTGACCACCTCTACTTGCTTAAAGAAGCTGGGTCCTCTTTAAAAAACAAAAACAAAAACTTTCCATAATGATGTCATTGGCAAATCAAGGTAAATGATTCTTGCCTCTGTTCAGCACTGGTGAGACCTCACCCAGAGTACTGTGTCCAGTTTTGGGTCCCAAACTTCAAGAAGAATGTGCACAGTTAGGAAAGAGTCCAGTGCAAAGCAAGAAAATTAATTAGGGGCCTAGGAGCCATGACATGAGGAAAAGCTGAAAGAGCTAGGCAGGCTCATTTAGTCTGGGAAAAAAAACAGAGAAATTTGATATCAGTCTTCAAATATCTTAAGGGTGATTATAGATAGGATAGAGATGGGCTTTTCTCTGTCGTTGCAAGGGACAGGCTTAGGGAAATGGCCTCAAGCTGCAGCAGGTGAGATTTAGGCTGGAGGTTAAGAGGAACTTTCTGACTATGAGGGTGGTCAAGCATCCAAACAGGTTACCTAGAGAAGTTGTGGATTTTCCATGCTTGGAAACTTTCAAAAGCAGGTTAGACAGGCAGTTGGCTGGGATGGTTTAGTCAGGGATGATCGTGCCTTGAGCAGCAAGTAAGACTAGATGACCTTGTGAAGTCCCTTTCTGAAAAGCAAATGACCTGGTTGTGAAAATGAAGTCTAACTCTGGATGAGTCCTTACAGTGTATATAATCAGGTTACTCCAGTAAACACAGGCAAGTATTAATGGCATTAAAATGCTGGCAGTGAGACCTCATTTGGCATAGTGTGTACATTTTCGGTTGCCTCTTAAGAAATACTAATTCTGTTTGGGGTGTGTAAAGAACAGCACTTTCAGGACGATCAAGGGCAGTGGAAAGTCTACCTTTCAAGGAAAGGCTAGAAGAATTTAACTCAATTGGCCTAGTGAAGGTAGGGGGATATGGGTGATAAACACCTAAAAGGGGAAAAATACTATTTAAGTTAAAGGGCCAAGTTGGAACATGAACAAATGAATATAAACTGGTTGTGAACATATGTAGTCTGGAAATTAGGAAAATGTTCCTAACCAATAGAAGTAGAACAATGGAGCCCTTGGGGGAAAAAATGTGCTCGGTGTTTACTGAAAATATAAGTACCCAGTCTATAAACAAACTGTTAAAGAGAAAAAGAAATCTTAAAATGGTATCCTCTCAAGGTGAGACTCTACACCTTTTTTTCCGTACTACCAGCTCTTGGGTTTTTAGCTGCTATTTATAGCTGACCCAATTGATTCACATACTGCACCAGGCAACAGAATCCTTGTAGCCAGTCATTAAGTAGATATTATTGGCTCTCAGCTGTGATTATCAGAAGCACTTGAAGATTATACTTATTTTTAGGACAATGGCTTGTGTTGCAACTTGGGATGAAACTTAACAGAAAAAAATATTTTGGATGTATTTAAAGAAAAGTTTTCCATAATATATGCATGCTTTAAAACAAACAAACAAATTAAAAAACAGTGTCACTGGTTCTCTGTGCTCTGTCATTTGTATGCTGTTAAAATGATGCCCACTGCTGTTTCTTGAGTCAGCCCTACAACTATCCTAAAGAAAAGAAACTGCCTTCAGCAGTATTTCGGACTGCAGATGCATGAAAGTACTGTGACTTCTGTTTTATTTATGTTCATCTCATTTTGCAGTTGGTGATAAGTTAATGCTAACAGCCTTTGAAAGTGTCAGCAAATATTTGTCTCATCTAGTTGTGCAAAAATATAAATAAGTACTAAAATGGGTGAGGAAAAAGGAATGGAATGGAAAGCAAATGAGTGTAGAGCTCCAGAAGATACTGAGGCAAAACTTGGTAGTAATTACTTTCTAGGGGAAAGGACTGCCTTTGTTACAGATTCAGTTTAATAACTAGGATCCAATTGCATGTGTATGTAGAAAGTAAGATTTTAGGCCTAAGAGTCAAAAATGTCCCAATTCAGTCAAATTAAAGAATAATGTCCCAAAGGATGATAGTTTACCCAAGGGAAATATTGTTGCTGGGCTCTCTTAAGACTGAACTGGACAAAGCACTAGATATTTTGCCATAGCTAATAATCCTGCTTGCTTGACTAAGGACTTATTTTTTTCACTGTCTGCCGTTATCAAGATCAGAACATATTTTATGCCAACTGTGCACAAACCGTGAAAAAAAAGCAGAATCAGAACCAGGTGAGCTGAATAAGCATCTGTATCATGATAAGCCAGTTCATCCTAAGAACAATAAAGACATTTGTTTTAGATTAGTATGCATATGTCTAGCTCAGGGCTGTCCGACTGGTGACCTCATGTGGCCCACGGTGCAGCAGTGTGCAGCATAGGGGGCCAATGGCTGGTGTTGATGCAGCACCTGGCCATTTTGAAGTTCGACATCACTGGTCTAGATTGTGGGCAGATAGTGGAGAAACTTTGCCTCCATGTTTTTCTTGGGCCTGATCAATTTTGTCTCAGATGGGCCTAAATGAGTTTAGGCAAAAATGAAGAACCTTTATTTTAAGAGTGATCTGGTTTGTCTCTACTCCACAGGCTATGAGACATAGCAGAAGCCTGTGTTTGGGTGGCTGCCTTCATTTTAGATTGCAGAATTTCCTGGATACTTATGTTTGGACATGCTTCACTAAGGTATCACCCTGTGCTCTAATTTACTACTGGGCAGGTGGCTAAGTCCCAGAATCATCTGATGCAGTCTACCTGCTCCAGCATACCTAACTTATATCAGTAGCATGCTGTTCAGCTCAAAAATGGCAATGATGATGGTACATGCTTTTGTACAATATCTTAATGGTTAGAGCATGTGCCTAATAAGGGATAGATATCTGGTTCTAGGTCCTCCTTATCTTGGGAGGCATTTGAATCTATATTTCTCCACTTTCCAGAGGGTACACAATAGATCACACCTTCTGTTGGAACTGGATTAAAGAGGCAAAAAGAGCATGGGACACTATAGTGTTGCATCTCCCAAAGACCTGTTAGGTCTTACTGAAATACTTTTAAAATAAATATGCAGCATAGCTCTTCAGAAACTTAATGTAGCCTTCATTCATATTATCAGCCAGGTGATCAGTCTAGCAGATAGTAGGGATAGTGCAGGGTTAATTCCAAGTGCGTTTCTATTCTACTCTTTGTATGTATTAGAAGTATTTACATAGAGGTCTGTAGTTATTGCACACTCCTCTAAGGAGAGACTCTCAGGTTCTCTGTTCCCAGAGTTATTTGACTATTTAACATAGAATGCAAAGAGAAAGCAACAGCCAGAACTCCTGCCCAAGGAATTGCTGTAACTACTAGGCCATTAACACTTTTTCTTTCTTGTTCCAAGGAATCTTTATGCATTTTACATTAGATATTTGGTAGCTAAAAATAGAAATGATCCTGGAAGCAGAGACTGGAGCCCAAGATTTCCCTCTTCCTGGCCCATGACATAAACACTAAGCACTACCTTCTCATTTGTTATCTTTTTTGCCCCATGAAGTTTGCATTTTTGGTTACCCCTGAGTACCCCAGGGCTACTTCAAGAGTACCTTTGTATCGCCTGCTGTATGGTCTGGAGCTTAGGGCACTTCTGGGAGACAGGAGATGAATGTTTAAATTCCTTCAGGAGGAGTAATGCCTAGATTCCAGGTATCCCACTGCCTAGGTAGTGCAGTTATTGGGCATAAGGTGAGGGGAAATACCACCAATGTCTCCTCTACTCCTCCTTGGTGCCAACCCTTAGAGGTGGGACTAGCTGTTTGAATTATTATTTGAAGATCCCTTCCGTAGGTGGTGTTACTTTAAATTTCAATTGCCAAATCACGAATGAGAATTTATAAAGGGGGACAAGGCAAAATGTCGCATTTATTGATTACATGAATTAAACATAGAGGTTCGGACACACCACTCTTATAGACACACACAGATTATCATGCACGTCATTACACACAGACACACACAAACACAAAACAACCATTCCATTCAGACATTATAGTTACCAGCAGCAGTTGTTCAATAATAGTACTGGGTGACCAGCCCAGGCCTTAATGAGAGAAGATGCAGATAGCAGGCAGGGTGGTTATTATGACAGAAAAATCCCGGAGATAACAGCTTGGAGTGGGGTGAAACAGATGTGCCTGTGCTCCGACAAAACAGCTTGAGAGACTCACCCGACTTAGCATTTTCAAAGTCTTCTTTTACAGGGGTTGGCATCCTTTGTTTTAGTGCTTTGGATTTTTTCCATACCCAGCTCCTGTTTTGCTCCATCTTCAATTTATCTCAGCCCAAGGTCAGTTTGGTCGTCAAAGTTGACGGGGAGTATCCTTGCTGCCAATCTGGCAGGATGGGTGCATTCCTCTTCCTCGTTATATTGTTTGTGCCCTAGGCCTAAAAGGGATTCTTCAGCCATTCATTAATTAGTTTACTAACTGGTAACACATTTGGTGCCTTATTGCATACATAAAAAGTTAAATCTTTTCTCCTGCCTCTATGCCATTCTCTCACCATTCACCCTTTCACATACACTCATTCAAAAAAGGGCATAAAGAGTTCATTCACTTATGGCAAGCAAAATAATACAAAATAGAGTTTTCAAGTTACTTACAGGACAAAACTAACATGGTTACATTTCATTACTATTACATTTTATGTTAACTTCAGCTACATTAGTTCAGTTCATGCTACAGTGGCACCTTCTTTGCAAGCAGAAGTAGATATAGCAGATAATTTGTGAATGGAGATGCCTACATTCAGTCTAACTCAACATGTCTATAGTTCAATATAGTGAGATGTATGTGCTGCAGCACGGTCTGCCTCCTAAAACAGAAGCATGATAGCCACTAATTAACTAGGAGTGGTCTGGTTGTTCCTGTCTTTCAGCGTTGCTAATGGACCTAGGCAAAGTACCATATGATGGCTATGCTGCTTCTACTCTAGGGGCACATCTACACATGCCCCTGACTGCTCGGTTGATACTGCGCAGTTATTTAGTATTTGCTTTGATAAGTACTAAACGGTTGCATAGTACCCGCCAGTACTGTGCAGTCCTGGTGGTGCATGGGTCATTTTTGACCCTACTGTGCAGTAGCAGCAGCATCACAGTGCCTGCCAACACTGTGTGGCTGTACTGACGTCACTGTAGCTCATCACTACAGTGATGCAGCATCTCCTGCAGATGTGCCCTAGGAATCGATGTTCATTGACCAGTGCAGAGGACTTTAAGATTTCCGAGTTGCATAAATTGACTGTGGAGAAATCTTTGGTTCCTGATCCTGTTGAATTGGACTGCTCCCCTGGACCAATGTACCTACATTTTAGGCCTTAGGATGCCCTGAGACATAAGTAGATCCTGGAGTCCTCTCCCTGCTGATTCAAAGTGAGTAACAAGAACCCAGGGTAGATCTTGTTTAACAGGACAGTATGAAGGTAACTGAATAAACATATAGACTGAGGGGGTGGGAAACATTGCAGAAGCTATAATTTTAATTTTAAAAAATGGCAAATGCTTCAATGGGAGTTTTAACCTCTTAATACTGGACAAAGTAGGTTAATTTGTCTTTTTAGTAAATCAAATATGAACAGTAAAGAGAACTATTGTCATGCATTGAGTTTACTGATCTTTAGGGACCTAAATTGATAGTGGAACAAGAGTGCATTTGTTGGTGAATTCCCTTTAGACCTGATCCTGTTGCCAGGTGATGGAGATAGAGGTAGAATAGTGAGTTGCAGAGTCAATGCAGGACCACAAGCTTGATATATTACTTGCATCCAAGTCTAAGCTAGAGATTAGAAACTTTCAGTAACATTTTAAGCATGATTAGTACATCTAAACAAAAGTGGCTACAAACAGCAGGAAGTATAGAATACATCAAAATGTCAATGAAAAAATATTTTGCTTTGTTAATACATAAATAACATTTCTGTGCTTCTGATGGTTTCCAGTTTTCAATAAGTACTTTTTAAAATTCAATTTTCAAATTAAAATAATATAGTTTTATGCAAAACAAAACAAACCAACCAACCCAATAAAATATAAAAAACAATAGCATCAAAGATATTTGTTTGATGTAGGCCACCAATCAGGGTCACACCAGAGTGAGGCAGCGTTATGGAAACATATGAGTTCTTGGTATGGGATCTCACTGGAGCCCTTGCTTTCACATTATGCTTGAGTCCAGAGGATAAGCACTGCTTATATACTGCACTGCAGGATAAGCACTGCCACCACGACTTGTCCCCTCCTTTTTCTGTTTCTGAATTCACCAGGGGGAGGGATGGAGCTTCAGCAGGAGTCTGTGCTGACCAGGCAGTGAGCTCAGAGCTAACTATGCAGGAGTTAGCTGACACCAAAGTGCAAGGACTGCACACCCTGCCCCATTCATAGATCCATTACTGTATCCAATACATTTCAGTATTCTGACTTGTTACACACATGAGGATGTTAGTAATGTGTTATCTATGTTGTATATTTCTTGACCTGTAATCTTTACATTTTAGAACTTACATCTATTCACTTGAACAATTAAGATCCATTTCTGTAAGAAAGGTTGAATTATTGGATTCAAGAATATCATATAATTCAACCACATATCTGGGGTAAATCTTCATATCGGATAACACAGTTTTATATTAAGAGCTCATATGAATACTTGTATGTCCAAGAACTCAGCTTAGGTGAATAAGAGCCATCTCCTTTTATATGACAGCGTAATTAGGGAATGGAACTGTTAAAATAAGCCTGAAACGGAATATCTGTTCTGGATTCTTCTAATGTATTTATTGGCCCACATATCTTACTGACTCCCATACAGAGCGGGGAAGAAAAAACAAACTCAGCATACAAAATCCATAGATTCATAGATTGATTCATAGATTATAAGGCCGGAAAGGACCTTGGAAGGTGATCAGGTCCAGCCCCCTGCACCAAGCAGAAAAGATAACTGGGAGTCAGGTGACCTCAGTCAGCTGACTATCTCATTTCCTCTTCCAGGATTGCACCATCTCTGGAGGGAGCTTATTTCACAGTCTGGACACCCTGACTGTGAAGAAGTTTTTCCTAATGTTGAGCCTGAAATGATCATCCAGGAGTTTGTGGCCATTACTCCTGGTTTTCCCCTCAGGAGCCTTCATGAACAGTTGCTCACCAAGCCATTGATGTACTCCCCTAGTGTAGCAGTAAGCTTCTACCAGGTGTCCTCTCAGCCTTCTTTTTCTCAGGCTGAAGAGTCTCAGATCTCTCAGCTTTTCCTCATATGGTTTGCCTTTTAAGTCTTTGATTATACGGGTGGTTCTTTTTGGACTCGCCCAAGATTGTCCACATCCTTGTTAAAGTGTGGTGCCTAGAACTGGATGCAGTACTCCAGCTACAGCCCCAACAGTGCTGAGTACAGCAGAAGAATCCCCTCCTTGGTTTTGCTGGAGATGCATCGATCAATGCATGCCAGAATATTATTTGCCCTACTGGCTACAGCATCACACTGCTGGCTCATATTTACACTACTTAATTTGCTTAGAAAAAGAAACAGTGATAGCAATACCCTGCACAGCAATCCAATATACATCCAAGGCAGTTCATCCCATTGATGCTACATTCTGTCTCAACTTTTGTAGTCAGTATATAGCTTTGTAAAGGTTGCAATAGTGAATCATGTTATGGCTTAGTTGTACTTGCAAATGTTTCCTCCTCAGAATCTGTGGTATCTAATGGGCTATTAATCTAATAATTATGGTTTATGTTTTCGGCATCCTCTTTCCCGTCTCCCCCCTCTCCTCCCAAGGATGATGAATTTGAGTGCCATTATACATGCCTATCGAAGGAAAGCAAATTATTTTATTATATCATTTAACCACATACATATCTGGCCTGTGCAAAGTGGCTAGTATTCATTTCAGATTCAGATTCAGCCAATTCAGGGGACAGTCCCGAATCAATTTGGCCAAATCAGCCGAATTTCCAAATCAAACAGGCCCCATCCTCTGCTTGCTCTCCCAGCCCCATCAATGGCTGCCCTGCCCTGCCCAGCCCCAGCTTCTGGAACTCACCGGCTACTGCCAGGTGGGGGGGGGGGGGCAATTCCTACAGCCCCACACTGCCCCACAGTACATGGTGGGGCTCTTCCACAAGCCCCCAGAAGCAGCAGCATGTAAGTATGGGTCCTTTTTTTTTTTAAAACCCGGGAGCTGGGGCAGGCAGGGCACCATTGATGGGACTGGGAGAGCGGGCAGGTGATAAAGCTCATGGCAGAGCCCCCCCCTCCCCCCATGCAGCATGGGGCAGTGGGGATCACCCCCTTGCCTGGCAGCAACTGGTGAGTGGGGTCTTTTTATTTTTTTAAAGAACTGGGAGCTGGGGCCGGGAGGGACAGCCATTGACTGAGCTGGGAGAGTGGGCAGGGGTTAGAGGGGGGCTGGGGCCTGGCAGGAGTCCCCCCCTACTTACCGGCATGAAGTCTGGGTCCAGCTCCCTGCGGCAGCAAGTAGGAACTGCCTGAATCTCCGAAGCTCTCTGAATTGATTCAGAGAGCTTTGAATTGATTTGGACCTTTTTATCGGTCTCCAAATTCAATTCAGATTTGGCAATTTGGCCACTGAATCAGGCCAAAACTCCTCTGAATAGAATCAACACCCGAAGTTTCACACAGCCCTACTGAGCATGCACCCTGCAGCCACACCACCATGCACCCTGTATCCACACCACCATTTGTGTGATCTTTGGATTGCTTTCACTGCTTTTTTTTTCTGGAAAAGACACCATTCTGAAGTGTTGCTTATTTCCGGAAGACATTCACTTGATTTTTATGAAAATGGACAAAATCTTGGGTCCCATCTGTGACTGCATGAGTGTAAAGTGTTCACAATTTGCAGAAAAGCCAAAATACTGAAAGTGATAAGACAAGCTTCCTTACACAGCACCACAAATCTGACTCAAAGTGTCATATATAAAGGTTCTAAGGTGAATAAGTCTATATGCCTGAGGCTAAGACAGACAGTAAAGGTCTGGAGAGGTGCGTTGCAAAATCTATCAAATAATTTACATAGATACTTGAAAAAGAAAAGGTATTAACAGGTAATGCTAATTGTGGCAGTGACTTTTGTGATGTGGACCCCACTATCTACAGTGAGCTGGACTAGCCACAGCAAAGATTTTCATGCAAGACACTGAAACATCAGAAAAATGGTAATACATTTGTACCTTGTGCTAGTGACCTGTAAATGAGTAAGTCTATACTGTATTATCAACACCTCTACCCAAATCCTTTAGGATCCATCCCTCAAGAAGTTCATTCTGAAGCTAGACTGACAACAGGCTAGCCAGTTTAATATTTGTTACACAGAAGAAAGTGAAAGAAACACTGTAATTTATCAAATATTCCTTTAATATATTATCAGTGGCATTTACCTGGTTGACTTGTCACCTGGCTGACTCTGTGTTGCAAAATAAAATACTTATTTTTCATTTGTTTTACAATTTCAGCCCTATCTTAAGAGATTTGTGTTATGAAAAAACATAAAAAAAGGGTTGGTCAGTTCCTATCAAAGGGCTTTTGTTATTCTGAAAAGGGATATACCTGATAAATTGATGCCTAAAGAATTTTTGAAAATTAGGGGACTTTTCAATAAAAGTCGCTGGGTGCATCTACATGCAAGCATTACTGGGCAGGTCTATATGAGTTGCTATGTCACCATAGCAACGAGCTACAGTGACATAGCATTGGCATGCACTAACCATGAAGCCACCACTACTGTGCAGTGCTCATTTCTACTGTGCAGTGGGGTCACAAATGATCTGTGCGCCACTGGGACTGCACCATACTGGTGGGTACTGCACAGTCATTTAGCACTAAAGCAATTACTAAATGACTGTGCAGTACCAACTGAGCAATGAGGCACATATATAGACATGCCCACTGTGGAGTACACTAATTAACTCCTTAGTAAAGTATCACCATTTACATGTGCACTGGCATTAGAGTTTAATAAATGAATTAACTCTGCTGTAAGATGGAGTACTGTCTTACAGTGAAATAATTAACTGCAGTGAAATGCATGTGGGGCCAGTGACTCTGGGTGTAAATTGTGCCTGCTGTTTTGGGTGCATGTGTAGATGCTGCACCCAGGAGTGCTTTACTCCAGCTAGAACTGCTCCAGAGTTTGTTACTTCCCATTAATTGCTTGTGTAGATGCATCCACGCTTACATAAATATGTTCCCAATTGCAAATGTGCTGATTTTTTACTAAATCTGGGCATGTTTAATCATGTTTATACAGGGAAGAACTGCAAGACACAGGATTCATTACCTAGACAACATGCATAAGTAGTACTCTTTTTAAAAACTTTTTTTACTCTGAATTGGACCAAACATTAATCAAGTTTCCAATTTGTTTTGTAGAAAAATACATAGTTTTGAAAATTTCTAAAGTAAATCATCCTAGTCATTTTAATACCTATAGCATGCAACCTAAAATGATCATCTGTTAAGGGTCATGACAAAAATATTTGTATTTTCCTTTCTTCATTCTCTGGAATGGTGTAACTTCATCTATGAAATAATATTTGCTTCTTCTGAAATATGGATAGCATGATAGTGGATGGAAGAATAATGTTGGATGAGATGGAACTTGAAAGTAAAAAGTCAAGCACTGTGTACGCTGTTATAAAATACTGCTGAGGATGCATCAGAAAGAGCTGTAGTGACCTCAGGAGAAAATAAAACCTTTAATATTTAATAGTTACTGACTCAGCAAGGAAGGGAAACAGTGTAGCTCTTGAAATGTGTGAAGATGTGGGTTGTTGACACAGTTGGAAAACTGCATTAGGTTATACAAAAGGAAAGAAAGGAATAAAAAATCCCATAGACTGTAAATTGTGATCTGATATTTAATGCAAAAGGTAGGCTCAAATTCAGCCCATTGTAGTCAGTGGGCTAAAACAGCATCTGAATTTGACATGGAGCTTCAACTACATTTTTTTGAAGTGCAAATATATGTACTACAGTAAAATCCCTGTTATCCAGGCTTTTACTAACCGGAATACTCCATTAAACGGCATTTCAGTGGTGGGATGCACATGGCACTGCATCCCACCACTTTCCTGCCTGCTGTGCCACTTTCTTCCTTGGCTGCATGTGTGCCCCTCCGCCTCCCCCTGCTGCTGCAGCGGCCTGCTGCTGGGCTGCCCTAGCATTTGGAGGAAGGGGGAATGTGGCGCATGGCCGGTCACAGGGGGATGGGATGGGGATTTGGCTGTCTTGTTAATTTTGTAGCCTCTAAGGACTGACACTCTATATAAAATCTTTGTTTTTCAAATAACTTCTATATCAGGTGAAGGCATGCAAGAGGAAAAGTACTGTACCCATCGAAGGGTAAACGTATCAAGGGCATACTTGGGAGAGTACACTAAAGAACAGTAATTTCTGCATCACTTAAAAAAAGTGAAAGTTATGTTTTCTGTATCACTATTTCCAGGCAATTAGCATGGAAAGAAGATACACTTGGTAATGTCTAGAATGGAGATGATGCTTTTATTACCTTTATTTTCATAAATTGTAAACAATGTATTTATTTTATTCCTGTAGGAACAGGTCCAATGTAGTATAGGAGACTAGGCAGCTCTGTTAAAACCCTTCAAACTCCCTTACCTTGCCCCACTGGTTACAACATATTTCAAGGGATGGCCCCTGTACCATTTACATTGCATAATATATGATATGCATGAAGTGTGTAGTGATTAGATACACATCAGGCACTGAATTTTGGCAGGCTCCTGAAAGATTAGATTTGGATTCTAGCTTGCAAATTGGGCATGCCTGTCAGTTTAGATTAAAATCTGGTTTCAGTTTCATCTGTTGATGTTCCTTCCATTGTATTGTATGAATCCTGACTTAAAGCTGTTAGCAAAAATGTTGAAATTATGAAACTGTGAGATCCATAAAACCTATTAATACATTTGAAAATGGCATTTCTATGGCAGTTGATAAGCTTCATTCTTCTTTTATCATGACTGCAGTATTTGTATGAGAAAAAAAATCTGCAGCAGGATAGTATTTGTAAATACAAGTCCACATAAAAAAGTGTAGACACTGTCCGGTTGGCTGGAACATGAGGATACTTCATTGTAGGGACCACAAAAAGGTTGGAGACCACTGATGTAGGAAAATAGACTGAGGAGAAGGGCTAGAAATGAGCACCATATGCCATTGCTTTTCAGTTCATTGTAAGTTTCACCCCAAATACCGAAACAGAAACACTATTATAACAATTTTAAAGAATAATGAAAATATTAGGACATCTGATTTAAGGCTTCTGTGTCCTACATTTAAATTTCTTAAATTAATTAAACTCAAAGTGAAGCTAGAAGGATTCCTTCAAATTCATCCTCCTGGAAGGAAATAGAAAGGTACAGGTCAAATACTGTTGCTTCACCTTAAAGGACTGGACCAAACTCTACTGAATTCAGTGGGAGTGCCTCCATAAATGTCAGCAATAATTTAATTAGGCCCATAGTGCACAATCTTTTTACCAAATTTCTAATATAAAATGGTGTATTCCAACAGCTGAAACTTAGATAATATAAGAAAATCTAATCCAATAATGATATATTTTTATTCTTTACTTCCTTAATCTCCATTTCCTGCTTATTTATGCAAAACACTGCTGAATGAATTGTGAAAATACCATCAAATATATATGAAACACAACTACACAAGGCAGGAATTTATTCTGTTAATATCAAATGCTTCAGAAAATGTTTCACTGCATTTTTAGAGTTTAAATATTCACAACCTTCACTCTTTTCCTATAACCTGATTCACTGGTTATGATTTTATTTTATTTTAATTCTTGGTGAATAACTTATTCATGGCCTCTTTGCTGTCTTCTTCTCCCCTTCTCCCCAGTGTATTTCCCCTTCTCCCCAGTGTTAGCTTGCATCAGTTAACATATTATGGCTTATCTTAAATCATAATTCTGCAAAATTATTACTCATTGTAATAGTTCTTATTCACAAGACAGTATTGACTTCCTGTAAGTCGCATGAAAATTTTTGTTGACTTGCAACAATGGCACAGGTACTGTGTTTCCTTCACTGATCCTTGTATTTAATTTTATAAACATCAGCTGCCTCAGAGTTTATTTTCTTTTTTCTCTCTAATTAGGCTTCCTGCTGAAACCCTTCAAACATCTTTTCTTTCCCTATAATCACAAAAATTTATTCTAAAAAGTGCAAACTTAGCATTTGAAAATGACTCTGGATAAGCTAGATATGTATTAGTTCTGGAATGGCTAAGCTGTGGCATGTGCGCCACAAGTGGCATGGGCAACCTTTGTGTGTGGCATGCAGCAGATCAAGGAGGGAGTAGGGGTCAGGCAGCATAACAGCAGATAGGGCAGGAAGCAAAAATCAGAGCAGCATAGTGGGCAAGTGAGTACAGATCATGGAGCAGAAAACAGAATAGTAGATCAGACAGGAGCTGGGAGTCTGAGTGGTGCTGGGAGTCAGAGGGTGCAGAGCTAATGTGTGAGCACACCTGCCAAAAAAAGTTGGTCCCACTGTACTAGGTGATCACAGAATGACTATATGCAGTAAAGATAGGGAGATATTAGTGGGATTTCTAGAAGGCACTCATAAAACCTGATATAAAGTGCTATGTACTACATGTCTGATTGCCAGTATTCCAGAAAAAAAATGAGTTCCAGCTGGAACAGGTACAAAGAAAGACTACCAGAATAATCAGGGGAATAGAGAGGAGGCTTAAAAAGCTTGGCCAAATAAGTTTAGCAGAACAAAAATGAGGAAAATACAAGTGCTCTACATAAATGGATCATGGATGAGAAAATTGCTAAAGGGTGATTCTGGTACTAAAACAATTTTTTATAAACTGATCAAAAATAAATTTAATCCAGAAATTAAAGGAAGGTTCCTAAGCATTAGAACAGAGACATCCTACAACCAGGCTATAATGAGAGACACATTAAGGGGGGAAACACTAACTAATTTAAAGATCAAGCTTGATCAATCTGATGAGTAGCCTTTTAGTTTATATGACATGATTACCTATAGTAGAAGTGACACCTGGTGTCCTTTCCAGTATTAGATTCCTTTACCTTTTCTATTTCTCTTTCCTGTCTTAATCCCAATAATCCAAATGTAAAAATCATTCTTTTTCTTTGTCTAGGCACCTACCAAATTATGGTAGATAATGAATACTGCAAAAATGAATTAAACCAGTGGTTTTTTATTTACTTTTGCTTAAAAGTTGTGGCCTACTAAAAAAAAGATATTTTTTGATTATTTGAAAAAATCATATAATCCTAGTAGGCAGAGCATGATCAAAACTATGTAACCTTATTGCCCTCTGTGGTTCAACACATAAAGCTTAGTCTGAAAAGGAAATGTGATGAAACCACATAGAGTATGTTAGAGGGTTGGTTTTTTTTCCCTGTATTCTGTTTAAACTGCATCTTGAACCTCACTTCATTCATCAGGTTGCTTACACTTTAATTTAGTTTTGAAGTCAAATGTAAAAGATTATTATAATGATTTAATCCAATGTGTTTTTCATTGTAGAGGATTTCAAAATATTTAACAGATTTCCCATTGGATTTTAAAAAAAAATCAACATGCTCAAAAGTTCCATTATTAGATAGGGTTATGAATTCCATAATTTACAGGTGTGCAAATTGAGACACAGCAGGCGAGTGGCTGAGTCAGGTATAAAGACCACATCCTATTGCTCTTTAATTTCATCTGAGTTTTTAATTTTAATATCACTATGCCTCCAGTTTCATGCTAGCATTAAACCTCCTAAAGGTAACATATTCTGAAGGATGATAAGGGCAAGATTCATGAGGGGATTTAAACATGCTGATAGAGAACATGCCAGTGGCAGAATGTTAGGTAAAATTATTACCTAACCCCTTACCCCAAATTCAAACCATATCTTTTTGCTCAAAACTGATCAGTTCCTTTTCAAACTTGTGGCTCTTAGTTATAATTAAATGGAAATCTGGAGATGGGCCCTCTTCACAAATTTCAGTTCTGCTTCCAAAAATCTGTCACATTGCCATGGAATACACATGTAAGGTTTTGTCTTGGCCTAGGGGCACTCAACCTTGTGGTCCTGCAGACCAGATAAATCCAGGTCTAATCCATCGGACAGATTGGCTACCACACTGCCCTCACAGTGTGCCACTGGAATTGGGACTTCGGACCCTGTGCCACTCTGCCTGGCCCTACACACTGAGATTGGACCCTTGGACCCTGTACCATGTCCATCCAGCCCCACACACTGGGATCAGGTCTGCACCGCCCTCTGTGCCTCAGATAGCACTCAGCTGACTTTTTTAGGTAGAAAAAGAGTCTGACTGACTGCTGTAAAATAAAAACAAAATTATGTTATATAAAGCATAGTTATATGAGGCACATAAATATGCTATATGAGGGTCACAGCCCATGGCTCAGTGGGTTCACCACCCCTCCATTAGTGGAACACAGAGATTGCAAAATTGAGATTGTTTTCAAACTCAGTCACATTTTATATCTTGGGCTTTCATCTCTGGAGAGATGGCTCTCTCGTAGTTCTTCCATCATCCTCAGCCTTTTAAATTAATCTTGCCCCTATGGGGATGCCATTATAAGCTACTGCATTTATTGAATCCTTTTAAAAAAATAAAGAAAAGGAATCCTTTTCTCTTGATTTTTTTTAAATGCAGAAAATTGTAAATGCTCAATGATACACACACACACACACACACACACTCATATATAATGACATTTAAAAAAATATTTTTATCTAATAAAGGAAGACAGAAACAGAGAGCACCCTGGCTGTGTCTACACATGCAATTACAGTACCTGAATAAACTGCAGAGCTTATTGCTTTGGAATTGATTGCTTCCAGGTGCACCATTTGAATGTGTGCCCAGAAGCAATTAATTTTGAAGCAATAAGCTCCACATTTTGCTCAAGTGCAGCACGTGGAGCCCAGGAAGAGCAGCCCTAGTTGTCAGGGGGTCATGGGGGTCAGCCTACCAGCCTGGAGCTGCTCCCCCGGCTCAGTGTGCTGTGGACAGGCTGCCTGGGTCACAAGGGAACTTCATTGTGGGGCAGGCAGCCCCTGCACTGAAGTACCCTCATGTTCCAGCCAACCAGGCAGTGTCTACACATGCATTGCTGCTGAGTTTTTTATGTGGACTTGTATTTACAAGTACCATCCTGCTGCAGATTAAATTAATTTATTTCAGCCTAATAGAGGTGCAGATGTAGAGACCAAGATGGTTTCTGCACAGCTAAGTAGTCAACTGTGCAGTAAACACTTCATGTACATGTGTCCCCTTTCAGGTATTAAGGTGTTTCAGATTTAAAAAAAAAGGGGGGTTATTGAGTAAATTCATTAGTGAAAAATGTACCATTTTGAAATTCCACTAAATGAAAGTGGTATCCACACCCACCATTACTCCTCCTCATCTATATGCAGGGTTTACTAGTTTTGCTCATTTACTGTCTTCAGCATTTGTATTACTTTCTCTTATGGCTGTGCAAAATGGCTGTGTTTTGTTTCTGTTTTAGATTTGGCCATTTCCAAGGACATTGATTTGTTTTGGTGTTTCTGATCACTGTTCCGTTCTGATTCAGCTTAATCTGTTTTAGAGTTTCAACACTGTTTCGGCATTGATTCCGAGATTTGGATTGGCCAGGGAGAAGCAAGAACAGCTGGGCGGCTGTGGGTTCTCCTGCCAGTCCTCTGGCTGTGTCTGCCTCTGCCCCAGTGGGGGAGCTGTGGGAGAAGCCCCCATGGCTGTCCTACCCAGCCCCAACCTCCTGGCACTTAAATTTTTTTTGTTAAAAAGCACCCCGCACTTCACCTAATGTAGCAGCTGCAATCAGGGCCTCTCAGGGCTCATAGCAGACTTCCCCTCATGCAACGCAGGCAGTAGGGGGCAGTGGGGATCACCCCCCCACCTGTCGCCCATGCAGCAGCTGCCCCATGGTGCGGATGCAGCATGGTTTGGCAGAGCACTGCATGCTGTCAGGGAGCTAGGATCACTGGGACTGAATGGTGTTGCACCCATGCGATGTGACAGCTGCCGTGTGGGTGCCAGATGGGATGTGATCCCTGTTGCCCCTCCAACTCCCTGTGCTGTGTGTATGTGTGCGGGGGGCTCTCAGAGGCCCTGATTGCTATTGCTGCAGCTGGTGAGTGCAGGGTTTGTTTTGAGGGGTTTTTTTTAGTTCTGAGAGGCTGGAGCCGGGCTGGGGCTGGGCAGGGCAGACATAGGGGCTTCTTCTGCAGCTTCCCCCTCTGGCTGTGCCTGCCTCTGCCCCAGCAGGGGGAGCTGCAGGAAAATCCCCTATGGCTGCCTTGCCCAGCCCCATCCCCTATGCAGCCTGAGCCTCCTGGCACTTTAAAAGGAGGGCTGTACCGGGCTGTTTCTATGGTGTGCCTTCAAAACATCCTAAACATTTCTGAAACATTTCAGATAGTTTCATTTTGTCTCAGAGATGTTTTGGAGCTTTCTGTTTCATTTTAGATTCGGTGTTTTGGGTGCCAAAATGGGCCAAAACTCCTCTGAAAAAAATGGCTGCCAAAATTTCACAACTCCCTACTTTCTCTGTCTTTCTTTTGAATTTATTTTTTCTAGTGAAACATCCCTGATTGACAGCCCTGGAGACTAAAATGTTCTGTTTATCTACAGGTGTATGTTATGCAACTGCAGTTCAAACTTTTCCTACTTGTCACTATGCTTTAAACGAGACGTGGAGGGCCCTTTTCTGGGGGAGCAATGGATTTCAGCCTCTACAGCCATTTTGCTAGCTAGTTCATGGACATCTATTAAGAAGTATAGAGTCCTGCTGACTCATTTCACTCTACAGTAACCAGCAAATATTCATCATATGGTAAAACTATCTTGCTGACTACAAATTAGGTAAAAAATGAGGCAAATGAGGTAAAAAATGAAATGTCTAATTAACAGTTCCTAAAACTATCCAGTTAGTCATCTAAGGGCATCTTTACATGTGCTCTGGGTGTGGTGCAGGAGTAGTGGGCGGGTATGCTTTAATTACAGTGTCTCTCAGAGCTGCCTTAATTAAAGTGTGCACAGCATCTCGTGTATTCAGCGTCCTTCACTTCAAAATGGCCGCAGGGACACTTTAAGTAAAGCTTGTTCAATAAGCTTTAATTAAAATGCCCCTGCTGCCATTTTGAAGTTTGCGGATGCTGAAAACATGAGATGTGAAGCATGCTTCAGCAGACTGCTGATGCCGTAATTATAGTGCATCAGAGCAGCACATGTGTACAGGCACCATAAGTGCTTCTTATTTCTATTGTGTTAGATAATATGTATTGGCTCTTTCTAGATTTGAGCTTACTTCTTCGGTTGAAAAAGCATCTGGCTGATTGTTTTAAAAATTTTTAAAAATTATATGCAATATTATTTTCCAATTGGATATATTAAAAAAAAAATTCAAGGTCTTTGCCATTAGTTATTGTTGCTGTGCATTACCATGCGTGCTCTGGAATTTATTCAGATTAAAAATTCCATATTTGCCTTGTTTTTGTGTACTCTTTTTCCATCTCTGCTGGGCCTTTTTGCATGAGCCACTAGACTGTAACTAGAAAATGTTTTAGGTCTGCTGTTTAAAATCATATGGAAAAAGATCATTTAAACACAGAATTTTAAGTGAAGTCCAAATCCATTTTTGTTTACTTTTTCCTCTTGAAATATTCACCATTTAAAAATGTATTTAAAAAAAATTGAAATATGCTGAAAACATCAAAATGTTATTGAAATTGTACATTGATCTCAACTTGGATTTTCTCCAAATGTAAAATTAATATAGTTTTTATAAGGTTTTTTGGGAGGCGAAAGCAAGTAATGAAGGTACTTTTTCAAAAAAAAAAACAACAACCCAAAACCAGCCTCATTGACTTTCCATAATTTAAATGCCGATTTTCTACACAAAAATATAATTTGTCAAACATCTTGACTATATTTATTAAGAAATAATGCACTGAGGCCAGCCTGATAATGAAGTTAGTTTGTAGATAAAGACCCCCTGAGTCCTTGACTGGAATCTAGACTGTACCACTCCTTTGAATAATAAAAATAATAAAATCTTGCACTTGAGTTAATATTGTCTAAGCAAAATCAGGTAAGCATATCCATCCTTATTCATGTTCAAATTGAGAAGTCAGTTCCAAGAGGGTCAGCGAATTGACAAACTTTAAGCATGGAAGCAGTAGAATCAGATATACATCACTGGGATCCTGACTCCTAATAGTCTTGTATAAGTCCCACAAAGACTTATCCATGTGTTTTATAAGTCAGTACAAGAGTATTTTACCTTCTATACTTCTTCATGAGTAACAGTATTTTATTCCAAGACATTTTATTCCAAGACATATATATATCTATAAGCAAATTGCCAGTAAAAAATGAAGGGGGGAAGGGCAGACAGGGACGGAGCCCTGCATCCAGCCCAACCCCCCCACCCTCCCACCACTCCAGGTCAGGGCCCTCTCCCCCCATGTCCTGCTACCACTCTAAGAACAGCCCTCCTCCCTCCACTGCTCCAGGTCCAGCTCTGCTTCCCACCATTGCTCCAGGTCCAGCCCCAATCCCCCTGACACTCCAGGTCTGGCTCCACTCCCCCACCACACCATGCCAGGCCTGCTGCCCCCACCATGCTGGGTCTGGGACTACTGCTCCCCACTGCACCATGCTGGGCCTGGGCCTGGGCCTATGTCTGCTGTCTCTGCCATGCCAGGCCCGTGCCCATGCCCCTGCCCACTGACCCTGCCACACTGGGTCTGCACCTGCTGACCCTGCTGTGCCGGGCCCATGCCTACTGCCCTCACTGTGCTGGATCCAGGCCTGCTTTCCCTGCCCCTCTCACCACTGCTTCCCCCAGCCACTTTGGGCTCAGCCCCAATCCCTCCCCCATGCTCTGGGCTCTGCCCTGCACCCTGCTATCCTCCCCCTCTGGGTCTGGCCCCACTTCACCTCTGCTGCTCCAAGTCTGGCCCTGCTTTACCCCACTGTGCTCCACCCCCTTCAATTGCCTGAGCTTGGGGGGAAGATTGAGACCCCCACAGTGCAGGAGGGAATGGGACAGGGGCAAATTATTGACCCCTGCCCTGCTCCCTTCTGTACTGTGGTGATTGCCCACAGCCTGGCCAGGCTGAGGCCCCATTCACAGTGGATGGGGCCCCAGATGGGCCAGGTTGTGGGGCAATCAGAGCCCAGAGGCTCCTCCAGGGGCTAGGTGGGTGGGTCCTACCACTGCTCACATTGCAGAGGAACTGGGGGAGGGAGGGCACATTCCCCCCTACTTGGCTCTACTGCGCTGCACCCCTGGACAACCCACTGGTCTCTGATAGCCCCATGCCCCAGCCTGGCCTGGCCAGAGCCCCGTACATGGTGACTGGGGTCCCAGCCAGGCCAGACTAGGTTGTGGTATAATAGGAGCCTGGCAGCTCCTCCAGAGGCACAGCTCTGGGGAGCCAAGGAGGGGGCCTGTGGCCCTGGTCCGTGCATGAGGCAAGGGAAGGCTCCACTTCTGCTCCCTGCCTTGCTACCACTGCTTTGACTGTGGCGCAGCACCATGCAAGTCCCGCTGCTGGGCAGGCCGGGCACCAAGGCACATGGTAAGACACCGCACCACGGTCAAAGCAGTGGCAATGAGGCAGGGAGCATGAGGGAGTATGCTTGCCCTTGTCCCATTCACAGAATGGGGGGGCCACATGCCCCACCCCCCTTGCCTCCCCAGTGCTGTGCCTCTGGAGAAGTTGCTAGGCTCTGATTGTCCCACAACCCGGCTCGGCTGGGGCCCCAGTCTTTGTGAATGGGGCCAGAGCTAGGCTGAGCCAGAGCATGGGGCAATCAGAGCCCAACGGGTCTTCCAGGGCCATGGCACAGGGTAGCCAAGGTGGGAATGTGCCCCCCTTCCCCCAGCTCCAATACAGTGTATGCAGTGGTGGGACCTGCCTGCCCATGTCTCTGGAGGAGCCACTGGTCTCTGATTGCCTCATGACCCAGGCCAGCCTGAGCAGTGGTGGGAACCACCTGCCCACACCCCTGGAGGAACTGCTGGACTCCAATTGCCCCATGACCCTGGCCAGCCTGAATGCAGTCCCCCCTTCCCCTGGTGGTGGCGGTGGAGCAGTGGACCGCCATAACTCCTACTCCCCTCCTACTGTCCCCTCTCTGGTAGCAGTTGTGGTGGGGGGGTGGGGCACAGCATGGCACTGTGGCTCCCTTGCCTCTGCCTTTTCCCCAGTGCATGCACAATTGGCCCGCACCCACTGCCCCTGCTGCACCATGCCGGGCCTATGCCCATGCACGCTGTCCATTTTGTACTGGGCCTGTGCCCTTGCCCCCACTGCACCAGTGCTTGTACAGTTGGCCTGGAGCATTACAGACAGAAAAACAGATGAACTAAGACTTTTATTGTATTAGAATATAATTTTTTAAAAGACAGGTTCAACACCCCCCTCCCCCCAGTGGTTTATTGACATGCTTTTCAAAATCTACTATGGATTGAGCTTCAATTGATTTTACACACACACTGAATTAAAACTTGAATGTGTGTGTGTGTGTGTGTGTGTGTGTGTGTGTGTGTAGATATATATATAAATGAAGATATATATGTATATATTGAATGAATATATAGTTCTTGAATGAATATATAATGAATTAAAACGGACACTAGCAAATTTTAAGTAATATATATATAATTTATTTATAAAATTAAAATTACACACACACACACACACACACATATATATATATACACACACAACTAAAATTCTCTCTCTATGTGTGTGTGTGTGTGTGTGTGTATATATATATATATATATATATATAATTAATTCAATAATTATATATTCATTCAATATATATCCCTTATATATTCATTAATTAATTATATATCCATTCAATATATATTCATTTTATCTGCATTCAAGTTTTAATTCTAAAGATATAATTATATAATATAAAATAATGAATTAAACCTTGGCCCACAGCAAATTATGAAAAGTGTATCTATAAACCACTAAATAGTATTCTTATAAAATAATATTAGTTACATAAATGATTAATGTTGATGAATACATACACATTTGTAATATTTTCAGAATAAACTTTTCATTAATTGCCCAGCTGTAAGTCACCCAGCTATAATTATAAAATTATGCATTAATTTTTATGTTAAATACAGTAGTCTGACAACACTGAATTAGATACTTTTTATATACTTATAATAGCTCCTTCATTAGTTGCTTCTCCTGTTGTTATAAGTTAAACAATAAGATTGCGAGTTTTTGAGAAGTGAGGCTACATCTTTCTTTCTGATTGCTCAGGGGTCTCTATTTTGATTTGAATCTTTTAATACTCAATATAAAGGATAATGTAAATGCACCAATTGAAGAATATCAAACACAAGATTACTCAAGCAGCTGTTGAATGGTAAATATGTTTTTATACTACAGTACCCGTATGGCAAAAGTAGATGCATTCATATATGATATAAATCACTAGTTAAAATTGTACTTATACATTCAAATCTGAAGATACTCCTATGAAAGCCATCCTTTGAGTGTTTTGTTACCTGGATGACAAATATTTATGGAAAAAGTCAAGTGAATTTATCAATAGAGAACACAGCTTTGAGATGTATAAAGTAGTTCAGTCTTTATGCTTTTGTAATTTTCATTTAAATTAGTATTTTTATGCATTAGCATCTAAAAGCTACAACTACGTTGGACTAGAGTATGTTAGGTGCTGTACTAGCCTGTAACAAATGACGTTTGTTTTCTCTTTCATTTCTTAGGCTACCCTCTGAGGCAACCGGTGGGGGTAGCGGAGACAATTATGCCAACTGTGCTAGTGCTTTTTGTGACATACACTTGTTAAGTGTGACCACTTGCCTCATTTCACACAGAAAAAGCCTTAACAGGATAATGATTAGAAATGGGCTTGCTTCCCAGAACTCAAATCCAGACTCATATGTTAAGTCAAAATTCACTTTGCTGTGTGTGCATTGTGGTGGTGATTCAGTGGAGATTTAATGTCTTAAATTCAGATTCCTGAATCTCCTTGGAGTTTTTGGTTAAATTCAGATTCGGGTATGGACTTGGGGGTTTGGGCTTCCCTCCACTAGATTTTAGTTCACTTGGACACTCATGCTGTCTCTTGGTTATTAAGCAATGTTAAAAGTACTGAAAAATTACTCAGTAATCCATTATATATTCATGGAACTCTCTTTCAGAACTGACTTGTGATATTTGAGTACTTCCATTTTGGGGTACCCATTTGAGATATCCTGATGAGGACTAATTTTGCAAATCAAGCAACTCAAGTTAGTTATCCAACAGTGGAGGTAAGCAGAACCACTAGTTGTTTCTGAATATCTTGCTCAATAAAATGAGTATGAGCTTGGAAAACAACTGATTTGTTGAATAACAGTTGGAGGACACAGACAATGGTGATTATCTCCAGGAAATAGAGAATATGGGTTTCATTCTGATGATGACTTTGAACAGCAAAATAAAAGTGTTAGCTATTTAAAAATAATTAACTCTGAAATGGCGCTCACAACATTAACTTCACTTATGTCAATGTAAGGAAAATTCTGTCTAAAGTCAGGCTTTGTCTTTTGAGAATATAGCCCACTCAGACTTTAGTGGTATATAATTCAGATACACAGGATTGATAAAAGTCACTTTGCTACTACTGGGTATTCTAACTAGTCAATCAAATATAAACATTTATGTGCTTCCTAAACCAATTTTTATGCCTCATTAATTACATGACTTGTTATTTGATAAAGTGAACATTATCCTGTCTTTCTACAGTGCTTTTTCATCCAAGTATCTTGAAGAACAATGTAGTCATAGTCTCACAACATCCCTCTAACAGATCGTAGCTCCACTGACAAATGAGAAAACTGATGCACAGGAAAAGCAAGTACCAGAGAACTGAAGGACAACCTCTAGTGTTGGAAAACAACTGTATAGGAGACACATGAACAGAGAGGATTTCAGCCCTCTTGGCAGCATAAAGATTGCATGTTGTCAGTTAGTTTAGTCTTAAGACTCCAGTTGTTTCATGCTGATCCTTGAAACTTTTAGGCAAACAGCTCCCTTTTGATCAGTTTTCACCAATGCATCATTCAATTGTTCTTTCCCTACTGGTACATTTTACCTGGACTTGTCTTCCACTGGTAGGCCAAATTCTAGAGCTAAGCCTACTTAAGAGGATGATTCCTGAGATTAACAATTGATTCAAGTACACTGATAATGCTTCTTGCTGCATTTAAGAGGGGGAAAGATTACAGCCACCATTTGATCCTACTGCAGTTTCCACTGTCCTATGTATTTTACACACATTTATTTATTTATTTAGATGTACACATGCTCATTAATAAGAAGTACCTATCCTTTGCTCATGGCACTTCTTGGCATTTCTTAAATACACCATTATAGATAACTATTCTCTTCCTTTATAGAGTATCCTTAATGGTAAGGCAGCAGACTACTTCTAAATCCAATATTCCTCTCTCTAAATATGAATCTTATGAATAATTCTAATGCACAACAATTGAAGTGTGCAGCTCTTACATTACCTACTGTGGCAAGTATAAAATTGTTGCATTTTAAATTTAAGATGCCTATGGCACTGTATGCAGAAGCTGGGTGAATACATCGGACTTATAGTATAATAGGGGAATAAACTCTTGCTTATCATTCATTTGTTCTATTTTTAATTTATGTGGGTATTTTTGTTTGTTTGTTTCATTATCTAGACCAGTGACTGGACTTGAATTACCACTGGATTTTTTGGTTGATGGTAGCACAGTTCTTTACAGATTTGGTGGGGGCTGATACCTGGTCTCTTATGGCTGTTCAGAAAGGACATATCTGAAGATAGATCTGCTGAAATTAGATAGGAGGTAGAGAGAGAGAGAAAGAGTATGGAACAGAATATATTAGCAGTTTTGAAGTGTTTTCAAACAAATTACATCTCACTGATATCCATAGTTAAATCATGGCAAAGAGATGTGAAATTAAATGGACTGAGGAAGAGCTGCAGAAGAGAAGACTCTTTTACTAACAGAGGAAACAGACAGACCAGGGCTGAAGCTAATAGTGTGTGGTGGACTTACAGATACAGCCTGATGCATCTCAGGCTCAAATAATCTTATTTGTGATTGGTGGAGCCCATCCACCAATCAGGTAACTGTTGGGAGGGGCTTTGCCCTGCCCCTACTTGGAGCAATACACAGAAAGAGAGAGGAAAAAAAAGAAAAGTCTCAGATCTGATTTGAGACTGCACTCTGCTGCTCTGGCAGATGTTGGGGGGCGGAGCCTCTGAAGAGAATAAAAGGAACTGTGTACCCAGCACACGGCAGACACGTCGAGGGATGAAGAGAAGAGCAGGGCTTAGAAGAGCTGAGGAGAGCTGCTCAGCAGGGTGAAGCAGTAGCCCAGAAGAGCCCTTGAAGACTTCCATTGGCAGCGGGAAGGGGTGGATGGCTCCAGCGGTCAGGCTGTTGGTGAGCAGCACTGTGCGCGACATCAAGACCCTGGGAGCTGTGTGAGGTGGCTCAGGTCTGCAGCTCCTACCATGTGGCCAGAGACATGGTGCACAGGCCCGTGCATGGAGCAGGACCCTGGGAGCCACTAGCGGTGGCTCAGGTCCCCAACCCCTGGCACAAGTCTGGGAACTCAGTGCAGGAGGCACTGCACAGAGGGTCAGAGACCCTGAAGCCGCTTGAGGCAGTTCAGATCTACAGGTGCTGACACTGGGCCAGCAGCTCGGTGCAGATGATGCTGCACAGAAGGTCCGGGAGTGGACCGGGCCCCAGCGTTGCACGAGGCAGCCTGGGCCTCCAACTCTTTAGCAGAAGGCAGAGACTTGGGTGCACATGAGGGTGCATGGGGCCACACACTGGCTAGTGGGCCAGAAGGAGCAGAGGCAGCTGGGTCTCAGCAGGAGGGGTGCTAGCTTGCCAGGCAGGAGATGCAGACCACCCATCCAGGACTCTGGAACTGAGAGTTACCTGGAAAAGGGGATTCCCACAGGAGAGGGGAAAGTTGCCCTGGGTGGTGAGGCTGAAGGGGAAGCCTAAGCGAGGGAAGGCTCCATGGGTCTAAATCTCTCCCTCTGGGCCTGTCTCTGAAGGTCACAGTGTAACCTGGAGAGCACTGAGGATTTCCCCTCCCAGTGGTTACTAGAGCGCAGCCAGTGTCCCTGTGGCCCACTTGAGGGGTTTTGGGGAAGGGGCTTAAAAAGTGAATGTTAACCTGAAGTTGATGTGCCTTATATTTTGAAGGTGAGCAACTTATATAATGTAATACTGTGTCTTATAATTTGTGTACTTCTATATCTGTGTATTGGTAGTTTAATAGAGTCTATAACCCTGCCTGGGGAATCCGCTGGGACCCCTTGCTGTTACTTACCTGTGTTTACCTGTCATTTACTTGAAACTCCAGTGGTGGTGACCCATTGTAGAGAATAAGGTTTATAGTTTTATATATATATATATATATATATATATATATATATATACACACACACACACACACACACACACACACACATATATATATATATTATAGTTATACATTATATAGTTACGTAGTTATACACACACACATATATATGTACATATGTTTATATTTATGTCTATTTTTATCTATTTATGTAGATAATAATACATTTGTATATAGTTAAGTTCCAAATTGTCCTGGCCTGGCTCCTTTGGGACAGAGGGAAACTTAGTAGTCTGCAGTTTTGCTTGCAGTACCCCTGGCAGCTAATAATCCCCTTCAGTTAGAGAAGGGAGTACATACCCATGTACACCTGGGCTACAAGTGCATAATAAAAAGGATGGACAGGAAGCCTGGGAGAAAGAATTCAGTTAAGATGTGCTTGAGTCTAAAAATGAGATCAAGTTTGAATTGGCTCTTTAATGATATAGAGCAGGGGGCAGCAACCTTTTAGAGGGGTGGGTTGGTTGCTCATGACCTGGCTGCTGTTGTGAACTACCAGTCCTTCACCACTGCTACTTATCTCCTCCCAGCTCTGTGCTCCCCCTCCACTTACTGAGTGGTACCAAAAGCCATGGTGAACATCAATGGGTAATAACTAATTCAGCAGCAAGGGCACAGGTCAGGAGGTTTTAAGTGGCTCTGTGAACCTAGCCACTTTAAGTCACCAATTTCACACAGTTCCCTAAATTGGTATCAGCCCCCCTCACCTCCATACTCCCTCCCACCAAATCAGATCTTCACAGGGCATATTTGACCCAGAGATCATAGGTAGCCAGCCTCTAACAGAGAATCTGGTTTCAGTGATTCAAAGTCTGCGTGCTGAGGTTAAACATGGATGAAAAGAAGAAGGGCTACAGAGTTTGAAAAGCAACTTCCACTAGCAGCTGTTCTAAAAGATTAGGAAAACCAGTGATGCTTCTTAGATAAAGAGAGAGAGCTAGAATCCATTTCCCATCCTCCACACTCAGCATAAGGACATGGATTGCTTGGCTGAACAATGCAATGCCAGTGCTTATCTAACATTTGTCATTTTCAGATTAGCAACATTTAGTTCTTAAACTATCACAAAATAGAAAAATATTAATTGTGTGTCCTGTAATAGTTACAATTCATCTGAAATTGTCTCTGAAGAATGATTAAATTCAAATATTAGTCCTTGTGGCTGTAGTCAAATATATTTTCCTTCTGGTTCCACTCAATTTTGACTGATGAGACCAGCTTACCAGCTAATGCTTGCAACATCTGTCATATAATGACAAATACCAGTATCATATTAATCTGTTCCTACTAATTATGACACTGTACCCGGCTAATTATAATGCAAAATAGGATGCTGATGACTTGATTGTCAAGGACACCTTTTTATTTTTCCTTTAAAAAAAAAAGGTTTTTTGTTGAATTCCTGAATTATAACAGAGACAATTTTGATTTTGAAAAAGTATCTGTAAAGCCTCAGCTAGGAAATTGTTTCTTACTAGAATTAACAAAAAAAAAAAAATGATGAAAATACAGTTTTGGGTGGAGTTCTGTGAAGTTCAGGAGATTAAACCAGATGGGGTCAGGAGAGTTTGGGGTGGGGCGGGGGGCAGGGGAAACTAAAGCAATGTTACATGTATTGTTTCAGTAGGTGATTACTGTTTTACTTGAAGCCAGGTCTAAATTCAATGTTCCTCTTCAGTGATGTATTTCTGGCAATTCCATCCTACTAGTGAGAGAGAAAACTGTGTTCCTTTGATTTATAAATACCTATGACCATTCATAAATGGTAAATAGTAAATTCAATTGTACTCTTAAAAAGCAGGAAATATTATTTTTAGTCTCCTGGTAAATATGCTTTATGAACACTTTCATTCTAACTGTCAAAATCCACCAGGTACTTTCAAATAGATAAGGTGTTAACCTCCACCTGGCAATATTCTGATTTCTGCCAATGTTCTTTTGTGGTGTTAAACAACACTTTTCTACCCCAGAGTTGGCTGCATCTCAGTAATGAATAACATGATTTCATTATTACATAGTTTGTAAAAGTCTTTGGGGTCTGTCAGAATGTGAAATGTTTTGCAGCTGCTTGCCAGTCTCTGCCATACCTTAGCTCCTTCTGCCACTAGAAGGAAGAAAGAAATTAAAATAATTGATATACATGGTCTCAGCAGTCTGGCTTTCTCATGGACATTTTTATTATTATTTGTAGTACTGTATGAAAAATACATAATTTGTGAGAAAGAATTGGTTTATTCAGGATCCTCTTGCCAGTTTCTTAGGAAAACAAAGTAGGTGTCTGAGCTCCTGAAAAATAAAACAGCCTTATCTTTTATATGGCATCTGCTCATGCTCCGTTTCTACTTGTTGGGCATGTGGCGGATTTACATGGCATTTTGATGTACTCCCATATTCCAGAGCAGGGAGCTTATCATGGAAAGTTAAAAAATGCACTTTCTCTTGAAAAAACAAACAACACTACATTTCTCTTACAGCTCACAAAATATAAGGTTTAAACTTTTAATGCGCAGCAGATTGCATTCTAGTGCAAACCTTAACAGTTAGTTCTGCAGTGAAATGAACCCCTGCCCCCCCCCCCAAAAAAAAACCCAACTTGCATTGTATGACAAGGAGGTATGCTGATTTGTTGAAAGAAGTGACATTAGAGTGTAAGAGGTTGCTCACAGGTTTTTACATTAACTGCAAATTTGATGAAGATGGGATATTTACTGCTTTTGTGTATTTGGGCAAACGGTGAGTGTCCCATCATAAAATTAACTTATAATAAATGGAGATAATTTAATGTAAGTAAATATACAGGGATAAAATAAAGCCAGTAATATTTTCTGTTAACTGGTAGGCAAAAACATAAGAAGCATTTTCAGCAGCCTGGACAGAGATGTTATCCAGAACTGGAGAGAGGGAGTGCACACACGCATATGTGTACACGGGGTGGGGAGCAAGGTGCCAAGCGGTGAAGACTGAGGGCATGAGGGTACACTGTGGGATGCTACTATGCCCCCTGTAAATCAGTGCTGGGGGTGCTGTACTGCTTGATTCACCATCTTTACACTAGTACCAACATCAATGACCTTCTAGAAGAGGTGATTAAACCCTGATCTATTTGATTATTCAAAAGGCATTGATTGGACAATTACTAGACACTAAGAGATCTTGCACTTTCAGAAGACTGATCTAGGGGGAACCATTAACACTTTGCTGTCTTTCATTTCTATAATTTTATGAAAGAGATAACAGGGAGCAAAGCAGTGGTGATATGTTTCCTAGCTGGACAAAATGATGCCTAAGAGACAATTCTGAAAAAAGAATCAAGTTCAGGAAATGCATGGAGATGGGTATTGTTTAGGTAGGAACAATCAGGATTTTTTTCTTCCTCTTGCTGTTACTTTATATTAAATATTTGATAGCTTTATCATAGAAAACTGCTTCTGTATTTGGTAGGCAAAATATTAGAATATGGTCTTGACAATGATATAATACTGGGAAAAGATCATAAATTGTTTTCCATTGTAAAGAAACCAAGGGTAGAGATAAATCATCAGATGGTAAATGGATTAACATTGCTTCTAATGATATTTATTATAGTAAACCCTATGTTGTTTACAATTTTTATGGTGTTTGGCTTTCAAACAAATATTTCATTCATGTGAAGAATCTACTATAAGCCCTTTTAAAATACTTCTTTTGATCTAGTATAAGCAGCTAGAATTTACAGGAATTGCAAAAAAATAAAAGCTTGTATTAAGGTAAAAAGGGTTTGAAGTGTTTTCTGTGATGAATTTTTAGAAAAAAAATGCTTTTGCTCCATGACTGCTAAGTAATTTCCAAGAGAGGTATATTATGAAGCAGAGTGTTTGAAGATGCTAACATTGTAGCTTTTCTGTAAATAAAGAGCATTAGCTTCTAAAACTATATATGCTTAGCATTTTTCACTGGCCCTAACACCCGAAAAGCAAATAAAGGCATAAGTAACAAGACAGAATGTGGTAGAAAATTCTGACAGAATTATATTCTGGTTGCATCTATATTCCCAAATATTAAATCTCTTTCAACACTGTAGCTCCAACAGTTTGCTGGAGTAATACATTGGGAAAGAAGTAAATGGGCTTTTCTGCACGGGAGATTCAGAAATTATGATTCATGTTAGTGGCAAGGCTAAGTTGCATCAGGCACTAAGAACAGAGGCAGCACCAGGTGTGTTTGAATAAATAGAATCCAGGTGGTGTTATATCCAAATATTGGATGCAACAGGGAACATAATTTTTTCATGATCTGTATCCCAGTGCAGAAGAATCTAAGAGATGAAACATTTTCATCAAGGTTGCAAATATTGAAAGGTAAGTAAAATGCCAAGTAAATTTTCAGCAGTTGTTTCAATTAGCAGAAACCATCTGAAAATCTTTTAACAAACACAGAGAGAAACATACACATGCACACACACGCACTGGAGTGTTTCCCTTACCATCAATTCCACTTTTAAATTCTGGAGGCCACTGATTTTGAATAGCTGTTGAATGCTGTGTAAGCATAAAGGTCACAGTTCAGTTGCAGAACTGAGGTTAGAAAAGGGAAAAAAAAGACATTCCTAGTTTTAAAGCATTCAAGCATCCATACTTATTTGTGATTATTTTGCTGTTTGTGGAAATACTCAAATAAACATGTATTTTATTTGGATTGCTTTTGGATTTTTTGGAAGTTCCTTGGATTTTCAGAGCAACAGTCAGAAACAAATGAGTCACCCTGGTATTGTGGAAGCCTAGACTTCTAGCTTATGTTCTTGAGTCACACCACTAAATGGATTTCAATTGGTACAGTATCAAAATCTGCCTTCTGCAGTATGTCGGCTGGATTTGGGGTTCCCTGACTTTTTCAAAACTGGTATCAGTACATCATGTTTTTTGAGAACACCTAAACCTCACTCCTATTTTGGAACCTATGCACTAACACAGTACTGGAGGCTTCCTCTTCCTTTCATGGAAAATCCTTAATGCATAAATTCTGAGTAGATTTATGTAGGTTCACCCCTATCATTTCTAACTACCCCCTCTGACAGAAATTTGCACCATCAGTCAATGAACAGAATGCCCAGAATTACTTTAGGTGCTATAGGAAAATGATGTAGAGCTGCTTATGATGATGATTACAGTCTAAGTTACCAAAAAGAAGAGCTAATCTTTTAAATAAAGTCTCCTAAACATGCATTTGATTTACCTATAATGGAAAAAAATCACTAGGGGTATAAATGCAGCCAAAAAGTTGTCACTTATGGCTGCTGGAAGGATTCGCAGTGAGGCCCAGATTTGGCCAGCTGGACTAGATTATACCAGCTTTTGCAAAGTGCAGAGACCTTTAAAAACATTGCAACAGGAAAGTTGTTCAGTTCTGCCCTGGAAGCAATATAAACAGCTTGGGACGCATGTACATTGAAGCAGTGTCCCTTGATGAAATATACACATTGGAGTGCCCAGGGAAAGCTGCTTCTCTCCATTTTCTGTTAAAATCAGTTTAGGATACTGATGAGAATTACTTCCTGCAAGAAATACCTGTATTTTAGCATAATGAACTTATTGTGAAATTAAAAAAAAAAAATGAAATTCTAAACAAATTACACTCATAAGTACTTAGCTCAGCTTCAGTGACTGTTTCCTACTGCACTGAATCTGTCTTCGGCTATAGTGGTCTTTGGTTGCGCAGGATTCACAGGATACACTTCCCTGCATTTACGTTGCTACATTTAGCGCATATTCTGCTTTTTAATTTGAAAACAATAAGCCATATTCAACAGCACAGCCTTATATAGATCTCACAGTTCTGCAGTATAGTTCTGCTATGTTTGTTTCCTACTCTTGGGCACATGCTATACAAATCTCTCTTTTTCTACAGAATTAGAGAAGACTGCTTTCTTAGTCTTATTTATTGATTTAACCCCAAACTCTTCAAATATTTACCTTGGCGCTTAAATATATTTGCATTACTAGTTTTACTGACTTAAATGGATCTGTTCAAATACAAAAGTGTAAGCAGTGTAATGCATCAGGACATGAACAGTTGGGGTAGGTAACGTGTGTTATCAGGACACAAGTCAGGCATCAGGATCAGGGCCAGATTAGGTGGTCCAAGCAGGCTAGAGGCATGAGAAGACAGTCTTCTCTGAGCTTATAAAGGCCAATATAGGACCTAATGATGCAACTTAATTCCCTAATTACTTACAGCTGGGGTCTGGAACTGGATTTGCCCTAGGTGGGCTTAGGCTTAATATAACATGTTTGTTTGCAGGCTTGGAGCCTTAGTTATTTTTTTAATTGAGCATAGTAATTGGGAAATCACTCTATGCTCTTTCTATGTGGGCTAGCATAGAATGGTTTGCTCTTAAGCCTGAAAGATGAGGGCCAAAGGAAAAGTTCTCTGCTCTGCTTATGCTATTCAATTAGCCTCCCTTAATTTGACCAAAGATCTGCATAACTTGCAGAAATTATGTCTTAGTTTCTTTTCTCCTGCTCTCTATTGAAATTCTCTTTGAATTAAAAGCTTTACCTTTATCAAGGTGTGAAACCCAAACATTATTATATACATTTAAAAAATGAGACAAGAATGCAACTTGATGTTAAGGAAAAATGCATTTGCCAAATTAGTGTGCCAAGCTGTTTAAAGTCACTATTAATTTATTATTTATTGACTTATTTGCTTTATATGCTACCCTTCTCAGCAAAGGCTGTTGCTTACAATAATATAACAAAATAAGTTAAAAAACAACATAGAATATCAACATACCCTCCACCCCCAACAATATCCCAGCCTAGCTTTGTTTGCTAAATACCTGCTCAAATAGGAAGTTGTTACAGTGCTTCCAAAAGACATCCACCTCTGGTGGGCCTTAAGAGGGATGGGATTCCAGACCAGAAGAGTGACTTTTGAGAACAATCTCCCATGTGGTTTTGATAAGCAGACTTGGCATATGGATAGTACCTGAAGGAGGTTGCTCTCTAGGGATTGTGATGGGGCATAAGAGAGAAGATAGTCCCTTTGGCAAGCAAAGCCTTCTAGGCCAAAACCAGAACTCTGAGTTTCTCTTGGAAAGCTATTTGGAGTCAAGGCAGAGTCTACAGCACTGGAGTTATATTCTCCTGGCAACATACCCCTGTCAGAAGGCAAGTATTGTGGTCTATACATCCATGAGTAGAGCACAATGCAGTAGTCTAGGCATCAGATTATGAAGGCTTGGAAAATTTGTCCATATCTGAATATGAAGGAAAAGGTGGTGACCTTCTCGCCAGATGGAGTTGGTGAAAAGGTGCACCTAACCTTTGCTGTCACCTGAAGATCAAGATACAGTAAAGGATCCAAGAGCACCCTCAGGCTAAGAACCAGTGACGAGGGGAATCTGAATCCTGTCAACCCCTAACCAAGTCAAGCAGTCTTCCCAACACAACCAGTCTTGTCTGGATTCAAATTAATTTGTTTCACCTGCATCCAATTCCCCAACTGCAGCAAGGCGCTGATCGATAGATTGTTGTCCCATACATGGGTTAATCTAACCGCTACAATACAGTAATAAAAACAATGCAACAGAAAAAATGAGAGAGTGCACTCATTAGTATTGTGCCAAAAACTTTTCTTCTGGCATATTTCCACTACGTTTGCAGGAATTGTTTTAGAAGAGCACTTGGCCCTCTCAGCTAGCTCTTACATGTAAGGCAGGAAATATGTCTTTTTGTTTGTAAAATGCTTAGTGAAATTAAGCAACTATTATAAATCAGAAGTTTGGGTGTTATTGCAGTATGCATTAGAAGCTACTAACTTCACCTATTCATATTTATTATAATATCAATTTCATCATTACTTGAGGAAGCAGGTGATAGATAAATCAGTGTCTATATGCCTATTCACTGAATGACCAAGGCAGATTTTGGTTGTTTTCAAAGAGTTTAGATTTAGCAGATCAGTTTCTTTGAAAGTCAGCTTCTATGCAGCTTAAAATAGAGCATCCAAGTAATTAACAGCCTATCTCAGATTAAAGGTCATGGTCACTGTCACCAGAACAGTACTACGTGGCTGTGGATTTATTTCTGTTTTAAAGTTACCTGAGAACTATTCCCTTTATGGGAAAAATGGGAGCATTGCAAGTGAAATGGAAAGATCAGCAACATAAGTGGGTGATTCCCTGGGTGCATCACAATTATGCATGCTTGACCTGGAAGAGTTCAGTGACCCAGCTGAAAGTAGTAGCAGGTGTTTGAAATTTTGCCGTTGTGTCATTTGCTACTGTTTAATCTGTTGTCTTTAGTGTCAAAGGGAATTACAAGATAGACCAACTGCATATGTGACATTAAGAGAATCTGTTCTCAGTTGCTCTTTTGAAGGTTTAGCAGGTGAATTGTGGCAAACATTATTACATCGACTGAAATGAGCATTAGGGTCGCTGAAGGGTCGAGTTTTTTCTTCTTTGACTGAATGTGCAATATTACTTTCAGAATAATCCAAGTGGCTAAATACTTCTCATGCTTATGACTTCCAATAAAGCTTCTCTGACAGGAAATGCCATCTCAGCTACTTTTGTAAAGGACAAACCAGAGATATAAATGGAATACGTGCCTGTTGCTCTGTTGAATCACCATACTTATGAAGAAGCTGCTGATGTCCCTAAATAGACTGAAAAATTGCCCTTTCTTCTACTCTCCCAGGGAAAAATAATCAGATTTTTCTCCCAAATATTCAGTTATATAAAATATTTCACACTATGAATTAATGGTAGGTGCAGCTCAAAAGCACTGGGTTCAAATTGCAAAATGTAAAAACTTTGGATGCTTATTAACTTATTCAGTTTTCTTAAATCTGCAAAATTGTGTGAGAGCTCTTCTGAGGACTGTACTCTTGAGAGACCTTTGAGTGCTAGCTGTCTCTAGTCTCTTGTATTTTGAGACTTCTGTTTCAGCCCTGGATGGACCACCAGAAGCACTTGAAAATGAATAATAGAATGCTAGTTCTTGAGGTGAAGGAAGGGACAATTAATGGTAAAGTTTACATTTTTTTTTTTAAATGTTCAGAGGTGGCTTTAATTTCATGAGAAATTTTATGATGGATCTTTTGCTCATTTTATCCAAATACTATTAATATATGATGGAATTTTCTGATGTTTCCATTCTGCAACAGAAGGTAGACATTAAAGGGTACATAGAAATATGACACTTGAAAAAATAGATAAGAAGAGCTATTCCTCTTATACCATCAGGAAGTTGTAGATTCTATTCTTATCTCTATTACAGTCCTGCTCTGCTTCACCCCCACTGCCCCACCCCTTCTCCAAAGTAACCTTGCTTATTCTGTACTAACTCTCTATATAGATACTTATGTAATGCTGATGGTGAAGTTACACTTAGACCATACTAAAGCAGTGTTAAAGTTAGAGCATGTTGGGATCAACCACACATTAAGGGTTAATGCCATTTTGTACCCTAACAAGAACTGGGTAGTGTGGCCCAGAGTTAACCCTCATCTGAAGTGGCATAACTTTGAGTCACTCAGAAGGCATTTAGCATGAACTAACAAGTTTTAACGTGTGGACACTTGCATTTTATGTATCTTTAGTACAGTTTACATGAAACATATAACTTCACCCTTAGAGTGGCCTTTATGGCCGCATCCAGATGAGCACAATTGTGTGGTATATGGCATTGCAGACCCATCTGTGGCACCATGTACTGCACATTCAGGTGTTTCCCATGTTGCTACCTTGCAGCTCGGGGTTTGGGGCAGGGGTTTATTCCTGGAGGTCCAGGGGTAAAAAAAAAAACACTCAAAAAAAGTGGGAAGGCACACACAGGAACAGCGTGCGCTGCCCAAAACTGGAACCCGGCCGAACAGAGCCACATTCCAGAGGCTGGCCAGGCTTCAAGCTGCAGGAGCGATACAGCTGCAGCTCCCCTGGCCCCAGGACTTGAGGTAAGACTGCTGGGGCCAGCAACTGTGCTAGCTTCAGCCTACCCCTACCCCACCCAGGGTAACCTGCCGCATGCCAGAGGGCACGTGGCATGGACATTCCCCAAGGTCAACTAGCAGCAGCAGAAGGTATCGTGCTACTAGTTGTCCCTGTGGAACCAAATGTCCATGCTCGTCTGAATGTGGCCTATATGGTTTAGATGAAGCCATTTGGAAGTGGATTTAGGCAGAAAAAAGCCCTTCTCTACTTTTCCTCTCATTTTTCATCTTCCTGCCAGGTGACTCTGACAGCCTTTCAGAGCTTCTAAGGCTGTCTAGATATACAGGCACATGCAGTTTGTGACACCACAGACCAATTTGTGGTGCCACAAACCACATGCCCAGAACATTAAAACATGCCCACACTGCATATTTGCATCTCCAGGGTAAAATCTTCTGTCAGGATCCCAGTAGCAAAAAAAAAAAAAAATAAAAAATGTTAAGTAAAAAAAGTGGTGCACACTACAATAGTGTGCGCTGGAACAAACTGAGGTTTGGTCCTCCAGGGAGATGCTTTGGCTGCTGGCCTCAACACCTCTACTATTTCATGTATGCTGTGGCTGCTCCAGCACACTGGGAGCTGGGAGGAGTGGAGAAAGTCCAGCTTGCCCAAAGTGGGACAATTTGTCCCTCACCAAAGTATGTGTGCAGGGGCATGTGCTGCAGTACAAAGTAGCAGGTACTATTTGTGCCACTGCAAGCACATGCTCCTGCACATCTGGACATGGCCTAAGAGTCTCAGAAGTTTTAGGCTCCAGAGCTTCTTCCGGTCTTGTGGACCTTATTTTCCAGCATGGGCTCTTAATCCACAGACTTCCCACTACATTGCCCTCTTGATTTTGTAGTATTTATGAGCTCCCAAAAATTCTCTGAGGCTTGTGTTTGTCTAGGCTTTCTGTAGTTTCTGTTGTGTCCAGTATATCTGCACTGTTGCACTTTACCCAGTTATGCTGACAGTTAGATAGTTCACTGGGAAACTACTGAGATACAGAAGTAAACAGTTCTGTGGTATGTCAAAGGCAGAATTACTTCTAAACTGGATGTATTTCAGAGGCTTCAGCAGCTCTTTAATAACCTGAACCTAAAATAAAACTCTTCAGTAATTGCAGTGCTAAATTCCTTCAACATGATTGTTTTTCTGCCTTAGAAAAGGCTCCCACATTTCCCAGAAGAATACCAGAGGATGCTCATGAAATACCAGCAGGGGCTTCACTTCAAAACAGCTCCACATTTGCAATGCTCTTTGGTGTGCATTCAATTTTATATGCTGAAATTTGAATGCCTAGCTTAGTAACATGCATGGCTATTTTATTCCATTCACACAAAATATACCCTGTATCTTTATGGATTTAAAACATGAAGACCCTGTAGAATTTCATTTGCCTGCATGTTTCAAACATGGGACATATTCTCAAAAGGGCACTTTTTCCCTGTGTCATAAGCATCCATAGGAAGGGAGCCCTGTACTGCTAGCCATTGCACTACTAAATCAAGTTATATAAAGAGCAGGGGCTGCCCAGCAATTGTTTCCTAGCAGCATATGCATTTTAGCTGACAGGATTTGACTGAAAATTAACAACCAGTCAGTCAGCATAGAGGGAGTGTATTTATAAAATGAAATCAGCATGCAATCAACACTGTGAATAATCAGACCATCCACAGAAGCACTGACTAGTTTATGTGAAGAATTGCAAATCCTTGCCCAGCCTTTGCTTACAAAAAGGAAGATGCAGACATATTGTTGTCTCTGCACTTGTCATGGGGAAAATCAGTACAAACCCTTTACTTGTGGATTCTGTCCCTGTGGTCAGCTCCCTTCTATCTAGCTCATCAATGGGATTGTTGTGTTTCGATTGACACACACATTGCACTGTGTGCATGCCCTTCTCTGCCATGATATATGATGTATGACTTCTATGGAGCACTACTTGGTGCTTAGAAAACCATCTGGCTGCATGGTAGTCTCTTTTCTTCCTTATTCCTTTTCCAAATTTTCTTTGAAAGGACATGTAAAATATTTGATTTTTTGTTCAGGGCTTTACTTTTCCACATGAAAAAATTGCTGTAGTAAGTCTGAGATAACTGCAAATTAGAAAAGAGGTGGAGCATACATGGAATGCCCCATACTATTAACAAAGTTTGAGAATCCTTACTTTAAGCCTTCTTTTCTCCGTAATATGTTACAATCTCTTATTGTTCCCAACATATCTCCCTGGAGTGCTGCAGCCAAATAATCTCTGTGTAACACCCATAGTTTTTGTGCCCTTGCAACAATTTTTGATCTCCTTTTACATCATTTGAAACTCCTCATCTTTAGTGTGTCAAGGCTGCGTATATTTCTACCCTCGCTCACATTTAGCCTCTCCTCAATCTGTCAGTATTGTTACTTGTAAAGGGTACGAAGTCATTAAATTACATTGTCTTTTTTAGTGGTTCTGCATGATCTGTGAATTCCACAGCTCAGAGGTGGTGATGGGGATGAAACTATTCAAGGCTTTGTTGCTATTAGTTTGTTTTCAGTTTACAAGTATGACAGCAGGAGGTTAAGCAACTGATGTTGCATATTGTGCTCGGATGTTGCCTGTAGTACCCTACTGATATGTGTGTACTATTGTAGTCTGCCAATTAAAATCTATAGTAAGGTTCAAAATTTAAACGAGGAAGAAACACAAAAGCAACAGCAGCCAAATAAATAAGTGAAAGGTCACAAAATGCAGTTTGCTCATTAAAAGAAGCAGCCATTTCCTCCAGGTGAATCTGTTTTCAAAGAAAAATGGACAGAAACCAGGTAGAAAAGTAAATGTTCAGTGAAGTTTTATGACACTTTGTTTCCTAATTTGATCTATACATATTATATTTAATAGTAATATTGTAATATAGTGCATATATTTTAATGTAGTTACAAAGAAATTGAAACCCAATTTCATATCACATTATGGCCATAGATCTATCAGGTGCTCTAAATCATGGGTAATTCAACAATTTCTGGACATGGAGTCAGAAGATAGAAGTGATAGTTCCAGTTCTATCACTGACTCACTATGTAATTTTGAGCATACTCTCTGTAATTTAGAATCTACCATTAGAAAATCAGAACCAAATTCCTATAAACCTACTGGGTGATAACTGATGTAAGTGAAATAAAATTCCAGAACAAGAAGGTGTTAGAAAATTGTAAAGTAATAGCATCTTTAAATTGTGCCTAGGGATATGGCTTCATGGATCCATGCTCAATAAGATCCTATCTATCCCATCGAAGGGCACCGCTTGAACATTCAAAATAAAATTAGTTGTTTCAAGCTAGTTCAATATCTTAATCTGTAATTGTGATTTCTCTGTGATTAAGACAATACAGAATCTAGTTCACTATACTATCAGCCTGGTAGTGCAATCAGATAAAAGCAGCTTTTACAACTTTAAAAATAATTTACTTAAAGTCAGCCTTAGTTATAGTGAAATGATGCTAACAGAAAAGGGGAAAGGTTTGGGAGTAATTGCCTTTGCCTCTCCCTGAAAGTCACCTGGCCTGCTTTTAGCTGGCTGTAAAGCATCAGCATTCTGTTATTGGTTCCACTGCTAACAGTGAACAAATATACAATAGCAGTGGCAAGAAATGCCTCCTACCACATTTCACTTTTTAAGACATTCTCTCTTCCGGTTGTCCAAAGACATGGCCGTAACAGCCACACATTTATCATTGTATGGGATTATTGCAAATAGTTGTGGTTGGAATGTCAGCACAGATAATACAACTAACAGCACATATAATGAAGAAGGCAGGTGAGGTTGACACCTTACAGTATGATTTGTTCAGAAAGTCATTAGTTTACACAGGCTATAGCCTACTTCATCAGATGCTATGAATGGCTGGCTGTGGTAGAAACTGCAGGTCCTGTTCCCTGAAGAAGGCCTGTCTGTATTGCTAAATGCTCTGAAAACATACTTTCCACCAAAAGTAAGTTTTAAGAAATACTGTGTTTACCTGAATATAAGATTGAGTCCCCCCCCAGTAGCATGTGGGAAAAAGTGCTCATCTTATACTTGCATACCAGTAACTGCCCCCCCCATACGTTGACTATTATTGAACTGCTGCTGGAAGCAGCACATGCTCAGTCATGGAAACCAACTAGGAAGCTGATTGAATGCAGTCCATGCTGAGCATGCCCATAAAACACCTGGCCTGTATTGGGCAATCACATTGATGGGAACCTGCCACAAGGCTGAGTTAGTGCAGCCCATCTGAAAAAGATATAGTGCCCATTGTGCTCAGTTCCCCTCAGTGCCAACTAAAACCACTAAGCAGTGCCTTTCTTTCTCGTTCCAATAATTCCTATTCTTCAGCAGCCTTAAACATCTAGCAAACAACATCAAACTTTTATGTAACTGAGAAACTCTATTGCCCCCTCAGCCTGTTGTATGTGATTAGTGTGGCCTACCCTATGTGGTGGAGATGGACTAGGCAGCCTTGTGCCTTATCTGCACATACATTTTTGGAGGGTCCCAATATACCCAGTTCCAATCATGAATGGGGGCCTAATTAGCACATGGAAACTTTGTGGGGAGTATCTGGAGCACACACATATACTGAGCAGTACTGGGCTGTGGGGTTACCATGGCTTGAAAACCTGTTGACTCTGCTGGGCCCCAGCCCAATGAACTATGTGATAAGTCATGAGGGTTTTGGCTTTGGACTAATATCATGCACAGTTTATATTCTGTATAAGTACAAAAGTGGCGCTCAAAGAAGTCAGACTCACAGCCCCTCTGCTTGCCATATATGAAAATCACTGTAAGTATGTTTATTTGACAATCGGTGTTGCTTGGTTTCTTGCATTTCAAGTTAACAAGGAGAGGCAGGAAACTACAGTGGTTGGGGGCCCAGAATCAAACCCACAGCAGTCTCCTGCCCTCCTCTGTCATTTCTGCTCTTCTCCTCTGTCCCTTGTCTCCCCACCTGCCCTCCCCTTGCAGTCAAGTACAGCTCACTTCCACATTGTGCTAGGGGAGGGAACAGAGTCTGAGCAGGGTTTGACAGTAAGGTGGGGCAGGAAGGCTGCAGGGGGAAGAGGACCAAAAGGACACTCCCTTCCCCCTCCCCCCCCACCATTATTTCATTATTTTCCCTGATGTAGAAGTGGGAGGGGGGACAAATTCAAGACAACCCTCCAATGATTCAATTACACCTGGAAAAATATAATAAATTTATAAATTTTCCACACATAAGAGTCTAATTACTGAGGGGGATCAACATATTCAGGGTCATTTTATATTCAACAAAATATGGTAGTAAAATGATTTATTACTAGCACAAGAAAATCATAAGAATCGATAACCATATGCTCTGTACAGAAAGAGATATGAAAAACAAATAGAAAACTATAAGGACAATATTTGATCTTACCCCAGCTTATTCTGCTACTTAGAATGCAGCATCTAATGAAATAGGCTATAGCTTAACAAAGCTAATGACTTACTGAATGAGTTAAGGTGCCATCCTGCCCTGTCTTCTGCTTAACTTCAGACTAACATTGCTAACTACCTCTCTCAGTACATATTACTTTTGCTTTGCATCCTTATCTGGCTTTTGTTTTACTTTAATGGCATTTTGAGGCCTTTTATAAATCACCTATGGCCCTGTGAAGTCCATGATTTCAGGTGGCTCATGATTTCAGGTGGCTTGGACCTCCATCTGATTTGGACCCACCAACATAACTTCACTCATTAGGAATAATGCAGCTAATAGCTGAAAACAAAATTTGTGAAATAATGTATTCATACTAAAGGTAATTTATGTATGGGCAAAATAATCAAAAGAGATTAGACAGAATGCTGCTGCATTGACTTATTTCTAAAACTTCTCCACCATAACTAAAGTTTTTGACAACAAAAACACCCAAAGCAAAACATACAAACACACAATAGCCTTGTAGTGCCGACTGGGAAGGATAAAGAGAAGAATCTACCTGGACATTAAGCGGCCAATACTTAGGTACTACCTTTAGGACAGCTAGTATCAGGGAGCCAGAGGCTCTTATTATTTTAAGAGGATGGCTGAAGGCTATGCTTGCAGAATGGCAATAGCAACTAAACAGTGGTCAGCTGGGGGAGACAAGCAGGTGGTATCAGCCTGGATCAGAGCTGTTCCTGGGGCATGGGAGCGACTATCCTTGGAGCTAGCTGCAGAGCAGTAAATTACACGGAAGGCAGGCGTCCATGTAAGTCAGGGACAGACCTCCAGGCAGCCTAGAAGGGAACAACCACAGGTAGCTGAGCTAAGCTCCAGTGGAGGAAATCAGGCTAGCCCTCAGGCCTAAATGGAAAACCCTGTGGGAGCCACCTGACAGAAAGGGGTGCAGCATTAGGCCAGTGCCTGAAGATAGGAGGTCAGTTTGGCTGTGCAGTAGGCCTGTGCAAAGTGGCTAGTATTAGCTTTGGATTCAGATGATTTGGGGGACAGTAATTCGATTCAGTTAGGGCCCCTGTGTATGTGCTATATCATCTATTAATATCTATAGCATCACTGTAGCTTGTTGGCTAACATCGATGACTATGGGCCAAAAATTCTTTGTGTGGAAAATTCAAAACTTAGGGCTACAAAGAAAGACTGAAATTGAGAATGTTGAAACAGTTTCCTTATCTTATGTTTAATGGATGCTCTGGTGAACATAAAAGACCTTTGCATAGACTTACAAATAACAGAAGGCGGCCAGGCCACTTTCCTAGACAACATTTCCTTTTATAGGATATCTTATGGTATAAGGAGGTACACATTTTTTTAAGCTGATGCTAAATAATAGCTGTCTTGTAATTTCTCCACCAGTGCAACCTAATTCCTAATTTGATGACAGGAAACCTTAGTATGAAAGATGATTCTTGCCTTCAAATCAAAGAAACCAAGGTTACTTGCTGGAATGTTGCTTTCCAAGAGCCAATAACCTTCATTCAACAACCAAATGCTCAAGTATGATGTTAAAAAACAATGAAAGAAATTGTGATATTTTCATTCATTTACCACCTTTAGTGGCTAAATTATGCCTGACCTCTCAAGGTTAATCATCCATAGAACAAACCCTCCTAAGAAGTTACACTCTTTGTTGCCTGTGCTTAATGTGTATACTCTGACCGTGGACTGATAAGTAAATGCCTTTTACCACAGAAAAGTATTACATTACACCTTGATATTCCCCAAAGTTTTGGAATGTCCTGAACCAGATTTGGATCCTTTCCTAGGAACCTTACCAACCCTTTCTTTGATCATGGGTTGAACTGTAATTTGATATTCAGGGCCTCAATTCCACAAACTTTTTGGACAGGTATGAGGGAAGCTCCCCTTTCCACCCTTCCAGTGTCCCAAAAGCCTGACCCTACAGCGTTGTTGGGAGTTGGGCTGTTATCTATGTTCACTGTAACAGACAAAGCTATTGCCTGTGTGATTGACTCTGGACTCTTTTGCAATGTTCTACTCCTGCAGCACATTGCTCAATGTATTTATGGCCTTTTATATTGTGATCTGCTTTGGGATGCTTTTGTTATAGGTTAAAATCTACCCTTTACAAAGGACTAGCGTAATGAATAGGCTTGTTGGGTTGAAAAGGATATAAGCATTGCTTAGATCAGGGATTGGTATGATAAAATAATATATTATACATTTTCTAAATAAATGATACAAATATAAGCATATTGCTATATGTATGGATGTGCTATTATTGGGTTATTAATTTTTAGTAGAATATCCTATATTTTTTTACTTGCAGGGTACAGAAATCAACCAGTGATTCAGGGTATTATTATACTTTCCTTGAAATGATCAGCAGAGTGATGTGAGTATCTCTCTTCCCTGACAAGAAGGGAATGACAAGGCCAGCAGGAAAGGATACAGCCAGTCACATTTCTCTCAAATTTGATTCAATGGTTATGTGCAAGGACTCATTTTAATGTTCATGCCTGTGAGACATACATGTGGTTGCTGGGTAGCATTGTGCAAGCACAGACTGAAACCAGAGTCCTTCTGATACTGCAGCATCTCCATTTCCACTATGGGCACTTACGCAAGTTACATTTTTCATGTGATCAGCACCCTGAAAATGCTCTACAGCTTTGATGTAATACACATGCACAGCTTCAGAGAGCTTTTCAAATAGCTGATCATGAGAAAAATTAACCCTCATCAAATCAGGTGTTAGATTAAGGTGCTCTGCTTTATAGCACCTTGGACAATGTGTGTTTCTTTGTTTTCACACAGGGACAGAGGGAGAGGGAAGGGAGTAGCATGGAGCTGCTGGCTGGGCTTTGCCTGGCCTGAGCTGGAAGGGGAAGGTGGAATGGATCCCCCTCAACTTGCGCCCCCTGCCTCCTTCTATCCCAGCTGGGATATTGGGGGGATCCAGACTGGACCCTCGAGGTGAGGGGGCTCTGTTCCATCCTGGCCCCCACTCCAGCTCTGGCCAGGCTTCTTGAGAGTGGCAGTAGCAGCTGCCAGCTGCTTTGCCCAGCCTGAGCTGGAGGGGGCATAGAACAGAGCCCCCTCACCTTGCAGGCTTGCCTGGCTCTTCGCAATACCCCAGCTGAGGTAGCTGGGGGGGGCGCCTGCAAGGTGAGGGGGCTCTGTTCCACCCCCTCCAGCTCAGGCCAGGCAAAGCCCAGCCAGTAGCGCCATGCTGCTTTCCCTTCCCTCCCCTGCTGACAGCCCTAGAGCTGGAGGGTTTAGGGGTGGGGCTGGGGGGGGGGGTTCAGCAGCCTCCTCGGAGGCTATTGGAGCACCCCCAGCTGCTGGCCAGGGCTGGTGCAGTCAAGCTCAAACCCTGCCTCTTCCTGACCCAACAGGTGAACATCTGTCACAGATTTGTGTGTAGTAGAGAAGTCTCTAGCATTACTTTTGACCCTGTTTTATTTGGTAGTTGTGTTAGAGGGTGCATTGGAAAGAAGGAAACTGCTGGAAAAAGGAGGAATAGAAGGAACATAAGTCATGTTCTCCAGGCCTTCTTTTTCATGACAATCATTGTGAAAGAGAAGGATCAAAGAAAAAGGGCGCTCAACTTATTTACCACTAAGACTCTCCACCTTCCCTCCAAAGCTAATAGTATATCAACTACTGAAATGCTACAGACACTCCAGTAGACACATTTCCCAAAAAACATTAATAGTTACCAAGTTTGTAGTAAGACTATCATATGCCTGATATGGCTCTACCAATAGATATGCCTACTCATATATAGGTGCACTTCACATACATATACACCTCTACATGAGTCTGCCAAAATGAGTGGCCTTGTACAGAACAAAGGGAGAGGGAAATAAAATTTGTCTACTATTTACGATTACGATTTAAGCATTTAGCAATTGCTGCATTTCACAGTCATAAATAGTTGAACAATAATTTACCTGTTAAAAATACTTCACCTCCTATAACATTTCCCACAACATTTACTGGAAACAAATACCATTATTCCCTGTTTTCCAGGAGTCACTACAAAACTAAAGATCACTTTCCTCAAAAATACCTAACTCTTGATGATTTCAATGGGAGTTATGTGCATACATGTCACAGATTCATTCATGGGTCTGAGTTTCTTCCCACTGTGCTTCTACTTGCCCAAAGGAATAGACTGAAGTTGCTCTGGGACAATCCCTTACCATAGCAAATCTCAGCTCTACTGGACTTCTCATGTGCAGCAAATAAATCTCTGCAAGCTCTAGTTGGCCTCTCCATTGGATTGTAAAAGAAATTTTAAGTCTCCATTTCCATAGCAAGGGCTAGCCTTGGACATCACTTACCCAGAAACCACTCTCTCCACAGGCAATCAGTAAGGAGACAAAACAACAAAATGATTTTTTTTTTTTTAATATGGGAGGAAATATTTCTATAAACAAACATGGCCAAAGGTTTAGACAGAAAAACAAGTACAGTTGCTTAACTTCTCATCTAGCTACACCCTAGCCCTCCTGAGGGTCCTGCCAGTGTTTCAAGTACTCAACCTCCTGCTGATTCTGCCAGGCCTGACTGCTGGGGAAGTGGAACCTCCAAAGCCTGAGATTCAAAGACTACAATTCTAACACAGCTAGACTCTAAAAAGCCTCCACACATGCCACTCCATCAGCATCATTCTGACTGCTCATGATGAGTCACCAGAATCCTCTAGACATTTCTTTTCTTCCTGAGACACCTGGAGCCTCTCTGGCTAAAGGGCCATCTCTTTCATTTGCCTCTCTATTGTGTGGTTGATTTCCCTACTGCAGGCAGACAATGCAGGAATAGCAATTTCTCTTTACGTATAAACGCCTCAGAACCTTGAATGAAACATGTTCAAAATTATTTATGTATATATATATAGACAGCATAACATAATCTAAGCATCATTAAAGCGACATTAATGGATACTGCATACCATGTGCTTTCCAGTGAGACCACATATCATATCCTATATCACTACAATAAAACACAAATATTCATAACATGCCATGAACCCCTAAAACATAATGGGGTTCATGACCCACACTTTTAAAAATCTGACCATATGGGCTCTGGTAGACATTATACTTACAACACAATTAAACTTAATTGTGTGACAAATAGTAACCGTAACACATGCTCAGGAAATTACTGGCATGACAAAAAGAGAAAAACCAGCCACAAAAATATGTGGAACATTTTTGTGACAGGTTTTCATAGCTCCTTAATTTGACCGGTCAGCATCACCATGTAGCCTGATACCATGGTGGCGCTTGGTTGACAGTTTCTACATGGGTTTGCACCACCAGGTAATGGGCTGCCTCTCATTGGAAGGGACATCTGTACTGCACCCCATAGTTTTTCTGGTGCCATAGTACAGGGAGCTCATCATCTGGGCTGGGGTGCAGAATCACATCAAGTCACAGGACTTACCATGACCTGGAAGGGTGCTTGCCTTGCCCCACAGCTCCCTCAGAGCCTTGTTTTCCTTGGATGCAAACCTTGCTAATCCCCATTGTGTTGCAAGGTTCCCATTATAATAACAGGACAATTGGAATCTTATACCCAATCCTAACAACTGCACATCCTGCCATGCACATGGGGCATGGTGGGATATATGATTGATGGGGTTGGGAATCAGATCGCATTGCACCATTATTTTATAATCAGCCAGGGGCCTTTATGACATTTTCAAGGCAGCATTGAAAATTACCACCAGGGCCAGTACTATAAATCTCAGGTTTCCCAGATTCTTAATCCACCAGACCATGGTACCTTAAGCACAATTCATTAAAATAAGGGAGGCTAACATACCACAACAAATATACTTTGTTTATTTATCTGAAGACTGTAGTTCAGTTTTAATTCTTTAACATTAGACATCATAGCATGGTAGTAAATATATTCTCACATATCTTGAGTCTTGGTGATATTAGGTTTTACTGCATCACTATTTTAGCTGTTTAATCTATAGCAGGCAGTATGATGGAAGACTGATACATTTTTATTGTATGAGAGATGTATGGGGTGTATACATGAGCAGTGGTCCACAGTGTTCCATTTCAAATATTAGGCATTCTAACAAATGGCATACCAGGTATAGACACAAGCTTTGTTTCTACACTGATTCTTTCAGAGGTGATTCTGTTGCGACTCTCCCACTTATATTTTCTTCAGTTAAAATAATTTAACAGAATACAGTGTGTGTGTGTGTGTGTGTGTGTGTGTGTGTGTGTGTGTGTGTGTGTGTGTGTGTGTGTGTGTGTGCGCACGTGCACACATAATATTATTTGTGGATCCTGGAATCTGCTCCAACTATATGACAGGACAGCTGTTAATAGTTTGCCTACCTGCTGGTGGGTATATTATGACATGTTCTTTTCCTTTGCAGTTGCTTGATTTCATCACTGCCATCCCTGCATCCTGTTGATCCTTTTATGCAAAGAGGTTCCAGGTCTTTCATATTGGAATTCTTACTGTCCTTTTCATCCCCTTGAATGGAACTGCCATACAACGAAATATTGTTTGTCAGAGAGAAAATTGCCATTTATCAGAACCAAAGTTCTAAGGTGGAATTGTATGTCAGACATGTTAATTATTTTTTTATTGCAAATTAGTTTTTATGTAATTTATGCAATAAATAAGAAATACAAATAGCACAGAGCAACCAATATTTGCATAGCCATTACTCTGACTGCTATACATACATGCAACTGTGTATCCCCAATCTGCTTTTGTTGGTTTGTATTTGGTTAATGTGCCTTAGATTTACAGGTTCACGAGGCCTGAATTATTTTCCTTGTTTGGAAATCCCTCAGAACATTATGGAGACCAAGTCAATCTTTACTTTCAGTAATGGCCCAAATGCTCAAATTTCAGTTAGGATATTCCTAATTTGGTGTCTAAAGCTTAACTTCATAGTTGAGTTGTATGATTATTCCTGCCTCCCTGGAATAATTTCAGTTAACCCCAAACTGCCTTCTTCACTAAATTATTTGTGACTTTGGACTTTCAGCTGTAGAAGAAGTTCTGTCAGATTGGAAAAGGGACAGTGCCTTGTTTTCACGTTTTCAAGATAACACTTTTTCATTTTCCATTTCAAAACAATATTTCATTTTGAAATGCAGCTAAACTTATACTTTAAAAATGGGGGAAAATCCTTTCAAAACAAAAAGTAAATTTCAATTCAGATAAAGTAAAATGGTTTGTCCTGAAATAATTTTTATTTTTTCAGTATTTTAATTAATTGAGAAAACAGTTTAAAAAAAAAAACTGGCTTAACCTAACACAACCTTTCTGATTTGCAAGGTCAGCCAACAAATGAAAAAAAACAAAACAAAACATGTTTCCACTGCCCTATACCCAACACTATTAGGTTTAAATAAATGGTTGAATGTTTGAAAGTGTTCAGCCACTCCTGTTAACTCAAGTACTGGATAGTCTTTATGTTTTAAATCTTAACACATTTGATAATGTGGGCCTTGATTGCTGAAAATTAGACATTTTAATCCATAATTAGAGAAGTAAGTAAAAAGTGAGCTGATTCTTGAAAGTGCCAAGCAGCAGTGGATATTATTTACTTGAATGAGATATACAAGCGGCCAAAACTTCTGGAATTCTTACTGCTTTTATATAAGAGACTACATATAGCTGTAAGTACCTAAATGTACTCACCCAGCTTTGAAAATACTGGTTTTTAATGAAAAGCATTTGGTGTTTAAATCTTTTTCATTGTCCAGCTCCTGAAGTTTCTGAGGAATTACATTCAATAGTTAAAACCAGGTTGGAAAACCAAAAAAAAAACACCAAAAAAAAAAAATCAGCTTATTGTTCTATTATGTTCTATTAGGCAGGCTATTTAACTATTATGTTTGCAGCTGTGAAGAGACAGTAGGTCATGTCTCTATTAGAACACCTAATCAAATGGAGCAGCTAAAACGAGCCCCTTTTAAAATTTGCTCACTTTCTTGATCTAAATCTGACAGCTGGTTGGACTACAGTTAAAGAATAAGGTGCAAGTCAACTGGTATACTGTACTGATGCTTTTCTTATTGAAGTAAGGCTCAGCCAAAGCAACAGGAGTTAGTTTTAATGAGACTGGTGCTGTCTGGGAAGGACATGGACGATAAATTAGCAGCACAGGAAAGAAGAAACATAAAGGGATCCATTGCGGAAATAAAATGTGTTTTGCTGACAAAATAAGGTGGCCTCCTACTGAGGGCAATCACAGGTTCTTAAAAATGAAAAGAAGCAGGTATCTGAGCTATTGTCACTAAGAATCACAATTCTATGAAAACTGATAGTATTTTTAGATATACATCTGTGGGACAGAGGCAGAGGGAAGGGGTTTTCTAGAATCTTATTGCACCATCTCAAACCCTTCCCATGGTTTATTGAATAGCTGAGATTGACCCACTTCCTTTACTACAACAACATTTCATGTGAAGCAGTGCAGGCCTTGGAAACATCCAACATTTGAATCCTGATTGAAAACTTTAATGTGGACTCATGGAGGTTTGTAATTACAATTGAGCAGTTGAATGCAGCAGCACTTAGGAAAACTGGGCTTACATCTCTCTTGATGGACTTGCATTTTCTTTTTTACTGTTCCCTTTTCTCCTCCATGTGCTTTCTTTCATTATGAACTCTCATCAAGAAAAAAATATCAGATATGCAACAAACCAAATAGGTAACTGAAAATTTGCAGGTCCCTTTAGTGCCTTAATCTTTGATCATTCTAGTGTTGGCAATTATACCTTTACATTATATACAGAAGCTCCTTTTATAATTAAAGAAAATGAAATGGTATACTAGAATGTTTGCTAATGCTCCTTTAGATATATATTCCCTCGTCTATGTCTCTTCATCCTTTATTTATTTTAGAGCAGTTTCATAGTTTCATGGTTGGTAGGGTCGGAAGAGACTTGAGCAGATCATCAAGTCCGACCCCCTGCCATGGGAGGAAAGAGTACTGGGGTCAAATGACCCCAGCAAGGTGTTCATCTAGCCTCCTCTTTAAAGACCCCCCAGGGGAGGAGCCAGCACCACTTCACTTGGAAGTTGGTTCCAGATCCTAGCCTCCCTGACTGTGAAGTAGCGCCTCCTGATGTCTAGTCTGAATCTACCCTCTGCCAGCTTGTGACTGTTATTTCTAGTCACTCTTGGTAGTGCTCGGGGGAACAGGGATTCTCCCAGTGCCTGCTGGTCCCCCCTGACTAGTTTGTAAATGGCCACTAGATCCCCCCTCAGCCTTGTGGAGGCTGAACAGATTCAGGTCCCTTAGCCTCTCCTCGTAGGGCCTGCCCTGCTGCCCCCTGATCATGTGAGTGGCCCTCCTCTGGACCCTCTCAATGCTGTCCACATCCCTCCTGAAGTGCGATGCCCAGAACTGGATTTGGTACTCCAACTGAGGCCTGACCAGTGTCTCATAGAGGGCGAGGATCACCTCCTTGGACCTGCTTGAGATGCATCTGCGGATGCATGACAAGGTATGGTTGGCCTTCTTGACCGCGTCCCTACACTGTCGGCCCATGTTTATTTTGGCATCAATAATGATTCCAAGATCCTTTTCTGCCTCTGCACTGACAAGAAGGGAGTTCCCCAGCCTGTAGGTATGCTGCTGGTTCTTCCCCCCCAGGTGCAGCACCTTGCACTTGTCAGTGTTGAAACCCATCCTGTTCTCATCCACCCACCCCTGTAAGCTGTCTAGGTCCAATTGCAGACTATTCCTCCCTTCTAGCATGCCCACTTCCCCCCACATCTTAGTGTCATCTGCAAATTTGAACAGGGTGCAAAAACAGTTTGTTTTGGGTGTGTTTCATTATGCCGTCCCATCAGAACCTAGTGTCTGTCATTTATCTTCCTAGGTTACCTGACCCCCTCCCCTCCATTAGGAACTTAATGAAAGGGCCTAGCCTGAGCTACAGTAAGTATTTCCTGGTGGTGCTAAAACCTTGTTTTCTGCCTGTGGGATGCTGTGGGTCAGTGTTTTAGGGTTGTTGATTGTAGTTATGTTGGCATAAGGACATAGGCAGACGGGGTGCTTTGAGTAAATGTGACATCTTTTATTTTCCAACTCACTAGTTGGAAAAATGGAAGCCTTTGGGTACAAACACCCTTCTTCAGGGAAATAGAAAGTCTGCTGGTGAATTGTGCCATGGGTCAGTGTTTGAATCATTTGGGTCCTGATAAAGCTGAAGGCAATTATAATTTATTTCAGTAGGTCTATGATTTTGCCCAGGGGATATTATCTTTGTTTAATAGACAGGAAACTGAGGCACATTGAGATTAAAGATCAGGTCTATTAAAACGCACATTGTCACCTATGATGCATCTTAGATAGAATGTTGAGACATGTCCAAAATAGCAATCCACAATACCCTGGCTAAACTTCTAGCGGTAAAACCAAATGACAAGTATACCCTGGATCTGATTGCCCTGAGCTTTGATTTGCATAAATATAAGTTCAGAACAATTAATTTACACATGCAGCTTGAACTGCAATTCACATTATTACTCCTAGGGAAAAGTCTTACCCCATATGCTTCACAAGTACTTACAATGGACAGTAGTCCCAAGTCCTTTAAATGATAATTTGGTAGGGGCGCTTACACAGATGCTTCTTGAGTGGGCAGGGGGTGGGTGCAGAAGTGCTTTAATTAGAGTGGCTCTCATGCATCAGCATCTCACATCTCCGCCCTTCAAAATGGTGGCAGGGACACTTTATCTAAAGCTCATTGAATGAGCTTTAGATAAAGTGATCCCTCCAACATTTTGAAGCATGGGGACATGGACACACAAGCTGCAAGAGGCTGCTGGAGCACAATAATTGCCATGATCCAGAAGACTTAATTAATCCAGTGAACATATTGGGGAAGATCTTGCAATATTGTCAAATATCTTGGGAGGGAACAGCTTGAGATGCTGGACATCCACAAGTCACCTGGCCCAGATGGAATGCACCCAAGAGTGCTAAAAGTGTTGGCTGACATCATAGCATGAGCAACAGCGAGGATATTTGAGAAAATGTGGCTGTCAGGAGAGGTTCCTGAATATTGGAAGAGGGACAATACGTGGTGCCTATCTTCAAGGAAGGAAGGAAGGAAGATCCAGGGATCTACAGGCCAATCAGTTTGACCTCAATTCTTGTAAAAAATCTCCAAAGAAACCATCAACAACAGGCTAACAGAAGACAAAATTCTGAGAGATAGTCAACATGGTTTCATTGTGGGTAGGTCTTGCTTGATCAACCTCATTTCTTTCTATGACTAGGTGACACATCACCTGGACAAAGGAGGACAGTCTGATGTCATATATTTAGATTTCAGAAAAGCCTTTGACTTGGTCTTCCATGATGTTCTCATGGTAAAATTGGGGAACTGCAGCCTCAACATCTTTATGGTCCAGTGCCTGGGGAACTGGCTCCATGGTCAGACCCAGAGGGTGGGGTGATAGTTGATGGAACCAAGTCAACATAGCACATGGTAACCAGTGGCATCCCCCAGGGCTCAGTACTTGGACCGGTACTCTTTAATATATTCATAAATGATCTGGGTTCAGGGGTCAGAAGCAGACTGGCTAAGTTTGCAGATGACACCAAATTATGGGGAAGTGCAGTCACGCTAGAGGATAGGCTAGCAATTCAAGCTGAACTGGACAGGCTCATAAGGTGCATGGATCAAAACCTTGATGACATTCAACATGGAGAAATCTAAGGTGCTCCACCTAAGGATAAAAAAAAAACCCACATCATACTTATAGGTTCAGCAGTACTACACTCACTAGCACCATGACCAAAAGAGACTTGGGGGTCATGATTGACCACAAGATGAACATGAGCCACCAATGCAATGCCACAGCCAGCAAAGCAAATAAAAAGTGGCTTGCATCTACTGATGCATCTCAAGCAAGACCCGAGAATTCATCCTCTCACTTTACTCGGCCTTGGTGAGGCCACAGCTGGAGTACTGCATCCAATTATGGGCTCCACACTTTAGAAAGGATGTTGAGAAGCTTGAGAGAGTCCAGAGGAGAACCATGCACATGATTAGAGGTCAAGACAACAGGCTTTATGAGGAGAAGCTGAGAGGCATGGGACTCTTCAGTCTGGAGAAGTGAAGGCTCAGGGTTTGACTTGGTGGCAGCCTATAAGTATATAAGGGGTGTGCATCAGAAAATGGGAGAATGTCTGTTCACCTGGGCACCCCAAGGGAAGACAAGGTCTAATGGTCACAACATGCTGGAAGACCATTTTATACTGGACGTAAGGAAAAAATTCTTTACTGTCCAAGTCTCCAGAGTCTGGAATTGACTCCCCCCAGAAGTGGTGCAAGTACCTAGTCTGGATATCTTTAAGAAATGCTCATCTTTGATGCTTATCTTGCTGGGGTGATCTGACCCCAGCTGACTTCCTGCCTCTTGGGCAGGGGGCTGGACCCAATGATCTGATGAGGTCCGTTCCAGTCTTAATGTCTATGAAATCAAGTCTGCTCTGATACACTGGAATTACAGTGCATCAGAGCAGTGTCCCTGCTCATGTATAGTCACCCTAGAATCCCAGAATAAAAGGCGTTGTCCTGGGAGAAATCCAGCCTCTGTTTTTAGTCTGTCTGCCTGAGAGCTTACAGGTAACTGTGCATACCTACATGAGACTTTTACTGTGGAGTAGACTAATTATTGGTGCAGTAAATGTTGCATCTATGCATGCACCCCTATTAGGTTGGAGTAAACTAATTAACTCCACAGCAGGGTAGTACTTGTAAATACAAGTACTATCCTGCTGCAGAGTTTTTTACTCTGCAGAAGTGCACATGTAGATGCATCCCCAGCTTGCTAGGGCATGAGGGTGCTTCAGTGCAGGGGTTGCCTGCTGGCTAGCCCCATGCTGAAGCAAACCCATGTCCCAGCCAGCTCCTCTACTTCACATTGAGCCAGGGGGAGCATCCCTGGCTGGCAGGCTGACCCAGTCTCAGGCACGTGTTAATGCAGTGCCCAGGAGCAATAAACTGGCTTAATAAGCACCGGAGTTTATTGGTCCATGTTTTATCAGTTGGCTTCTGAAGAGATAATACATAGTTTAATTTCTCTTAACTCTTTTATTCCTGCCAGCATTTTTCTGTAGCTGGTAACTGGTTTGCACCCACAGTTTCCAGTTCTGCAACAATTTACTGTTATGGGAAGTGCTTGTGAAGTCAGTTACTTTTTTTTAAAGACAACTTAGAGTAAAAGGTCCTAAGCCAGGAAGTGAATATTTTCAGAGGTCTATAAGTATATTCATTGGTTGCAAAGATTAGAAGATCGTAGTGATGATGCCTTCTGGCTTGAAAGTCTGTGAATAAAATTCTGGTCCCACTGAAGGCAACGAGAGTTTTGCCATAAACTTCATTTTAAGGAATCTTATTACTTCCTGCAAAAAAAAAAGAGTAGCGATTGTTTGCTAATATTCCATGCACCAGTCTCATAACAACTAGGTGAGTTTGAACACATTTAGAAAGAGTGATTGAGGAACAGTATTATCATTAGGGCGAGTCAAGAATGGAGATTTTATCAAACCTGAAACTGTTCATGGGAAGGGGGAGATGTCAACATACAATTTAATTTGAAAAATATTTTGGTAGATATTTCAACATTTGTAAATGCCCCATTTCAGCCTTTTAGAATGTGATTGTGGTAAAAGGAATCATGGTTTTTCAGCAAATATAGTGGTGGAGTCTTTTTTGTTTGTTTGTTTTTTAATTAAAGATTTTGGAGAAAATGTCATATGACCCAAGTGAAATAACAACTCTGTTTACTATCTATATATGTAAAATGAAATGTCTGTCTATTTGTCTGTATGTTTTCACATATGTATGTTCGCTTATAACTTGAGAATGGCTGGTCCTATCTACTCTAAACCTTCCAAAATCACTGAATACCACCTGAAGAAAATTATAGGTGGGTTATTTTTCACTTGACACTTTTGGGGGCTTCCAGTGACTATTTAAGGAAACAGTGCTTTTCACATGGATAGTTATATGCAGGTTGCTCCAGAATTGGTAGCTGAAGAGGGTTCTATATACTGGTGCCAACGAGAAACACCATGGACCATTACATTACATACAAAGAAGTTCTATAATACAGATCATTCATTTGGATGTCATTTGAAATGTCGCTCCATGTTAAATATGAAATATGTTGTACTATGTTCTTTAAAAATAATATTTTTTTACCTATATATGGTTTTATAAGTTCTTTGAAAATAAACAAACAGTGCAATTATAAAAATAATGACTTGGGCAAAAAACAGGTATTTCAGCTAGTATAGGGTAAGTTAAGCAGCATTATCCCATTATCTTCAGATTTTGCTTAAATACACTGGATTTGGTGACTATCTATGTATAGCTTGAACAGTCCTAGTGTTTAAAAATCGTGAGTCAAACTTAAAAATAATAATTTCTGGTTTCTTTTTGTCTTGATTTTGGTATCTCAACTTTTAAGGTATGCTTGTGTCATACGTTCAAGTTTTTCTCCATAAACATGCATCCATAAACTTGCCTTTCTTTTTAAATAAATGTTGAATGTCTCAGGAAATAAAATGAACCCAGGAGTTTGGATTTTAAGAAAAACACCCAATATCACAGACTTGTAATAATACAATGAGAAGTGTGAGTTGAGACTGATTTCTTGTTTTTTTGCAGACATTTGGCTTTCTTGAAAAAGGTGCTTAAATACTAGTATGATAAATATAACTAAGAAGAAGATGGGTGGGAAAGTAATCATGTATATTTTAAAGTGTGTGCCTGTATGTGTGTGTGTGAGAGAGAGAGAGGGAGAGAGAGAGGAACTTTAAAAAAATTGTCTAAGTTTTGTAGAGCAGTGTGACAGAGTGACAGCATATCAATAACGGCATGAATCAATTTCATAGACTGACAGACACAGATGACAGAGGACCAAAAAGACAATTGAACATTTCATTGCCATACCGCTGATAAGTTACACAGTATCAAAGATTGCCTTGCCTCCTCCTGGTTATAACACCAGAAATCAAATGGAATCAAATATCTTTGTGTTAAGAGCAATGAACACACACCAAGAAAACCCAGAACCCAATAATTTATTTTTTCCATTCCCCTTCTGATCTCTTATTCTTTGTATTGATGGAGATCTCGGGGAAGATAACTCCAATGTCGACCTTGTTGTGCTGTGAAGTTGTATATTTTCAAGCTCTCCTCTGACAAGGCAAGAGCCTTGAGGATGGTATTTTTCTCCGTCTACTGCAAAATTAAACTCTTATGCTCTGAAAAGAAGCAGGTGCCTGCTAGAAGAAAATTCTTGTAAGCACTGCCTCTATATTTTATTTTAATTCCTTATTATCCCTTCCCTGTGCAAACAGGAACTTGGCACTAGAATGCCAATTTGAAAACAAGTAGAGCAGAAGTAGATGATCTAAAATCCCTATCTTGGCTTGATCTTAGAGTTGCTGTTCAAAATTAATTGTAGCACCTTCTGTGCCACCTTTAATAAGCAAACAAAACTCTGATGGTCTCAGAATGCTGTCTCCTTGACATAGCAGATCCAAAAGTGTCTTTGCACCTTCTGGCAGACAAGATTATTTGTGTAAATGTGATATCTTTTATTAAACCAACTGAATAATAGGAAAAATTGTTCTTTGCAAACTTCTGGCATGGGCACTCTTCTTCAGGCATAGGGAGAGTCTGCTGGTCTTATTTATAGGGTCCAAATAGAAGCTTAAACCAGTATGCAAAATGCAAGGCTATGAAAATGCAAATGCATGGGAGGGAAGATCAGAGGGGTTAATAGGTGTGAAACAGGTTGGTGGCAGGGAAAACAGCAGAAGAGGGGAATGTTGATGGGTGATACAATGCAGCTGGAAAAAATATAGATTACCTGGCGTTATTGAATGGCAGGAAGGTTATAATGTGCCTTCTGGAAATTTAGAGGGTCCCAGTTCAAGTGAAAAATGGTGAGGGAATACATGCAGCCACAATACTTTTACTCAATCACTGTGGGCCTCTGTTAATGTGTTTGATACCTAACACACTGAGATGCTTGAATGAAAGATAATATCAAAATGCTAGTTATTTTATTAATACAAGGCATGGTGAAAGGTAGCACTATTACAGCACACTTCTTCCCTTCTCAAGATTTGCAGGAGCCTATGTCAAATAAAAATAAGTACAAGTGAAGAATTAATGGACTTACGCTCTTTATAATAAGTTTTATATTGATCTTATTGAAGGCAGTTCTTTTTGCCGAGGCCAATCTTATTCATGTTTTCCTATGTCTACTTGGTTCATCTGCAGTCTTTCTCTCAAACGTTTCACTTGTTGATGCTTTTCCTAAGAATGCTTATATTTTTTGTTCAATGTACTAAAATAAGCTGATTTTGAATATTGTGTGGTTTTTTTTATTTTGGGGTTTTTTCTTTTTTTCTCTACTATTCATGTTGAAGGCCATATTTTAGAGATTTGCCAACCTCTCTTTACTGGTGCAAGAAAGTGCATTAAAAGTGTGCATAGGATTCCATTATTCTGAGCAAAGTCATTCTTAAGATAGAACTATCAGATCTGTGATCATGCTTTAAGAGCAAATATTGCTTATCTGACTTCAAAGAAGAACTTTCTTTTTTGCCCAAATTGTGCTTGATGCAACTAAGCTGATTAAAATATAATGCCCATCATTAATATCAACTAGGAAGTTATTCCCAGGTTTATGACAGCAAAAGTCATTCTGATTTGAGAGTATTTTGTTACCCTTATACCACCTTAATTAAGTAGATAAAAGGCTTTTCAGTGATATGTGATGTTTTTGCATTATAGCCTCTTCCTTGGTGCCCCCAAACTACTAAATTCTTGCAGAAGGCCCCTTCAGCATCTTGTAGTAAATTATCCAGTCATTTGAAGGTCCTCAAAGTGAAGCAGAAAAGGAAAATAATTTTCTTGCATTGAATATTTTTTCCTTATTCCAAAATGGTTGAAAATTTGAAATAACAGAAGTTTTGATGATCAGAAAATCCAAAAGAAAAAACAAATTCTGGTTAATTATTTTTCCCCCGGTGATTTCAAAATGTTCCCTTTTTATGGGTTTTTGTTTGTTTGTTTGATTTGCTGTAATTTTTTTAACTTATCATTTCAAAATAAGTCCAAGGGGAAAAATACAGATATTTTCATTCTGAAAGGCTGAAATGGGGCATTTGTAAATATTGAAATCTTTGCCAAAATATTTTAAAACTAATCTGTATTTTGAAATCTTCCCTATTCCAAGCACAGATTCAGTTTTGATAAAATCTGTTTTGACCATCCTAATGACAATACCATTTCTCAACAGGTATTTCTAGAATATATGTTCAAACTCAACCAGTTGTTATGGGATTAATGCAAAAATTACTAGCAGATACTCCCTACCTTTTCTTTTGCAGTGAGTAATTAAATGATCATAGTGATGATGCCTTCTGGCTTGAAAGTCTGTGAATAAAATTCTCGTCCTTTTGAAAGCAATGAGTTTTGCCATAAACTTCATTTTAAGCCAGGGTTTCAGCCATTTTTTTGTTATTTTTGATGGAATTTGTTTGATAGCATTAGTGATCAGGTACCCATATCCTCAGCAAAATTCACTTCTCAAAACTTCCATCAAAAGTAATTAATTATAATGGTCAATAAAAGTCTAAATGGGCAGGTTTTCCAGAGAGTTTGCTATAGTGACTCTGAAGGAGTTATTAATAGGATGTAATAAACAGAGAACTTGTTGGCTCAAAACAGAGGGTATTAGTAGACGAAGGAGCACCGGTGCTGAGTTAGCAGAAGACAAGATGACCGACAAGGATAATTCATGCATGAAATCTGAACATATGATAATACAGAAGGCACTTTGGATATTGGGTCTGTGTATCATCTGTGTAGGGCAGTTATCAGTGTATTCATGACAATTAATGTTGCCTGTATTTTTTGTTATGGAATGAACATGGCCAGTCACTGTGCATGAACATGTTTGTTTAGTCACTACAAAAATTAACATTTCTTTAGTATGATCAGAGAATTCAGTTGGGAAAAGTTTTGGGGTTTTTTGTTTTTAATTAAAACTCAAATATTGCAGAGACTAATGAACCTCACTGAACTCAGCATGCTCTTTTCCTTTTTAGTCCCCATACTTAGGACAGCACTGAAAAGATCAGGAAAAAATGTCATTAATAAAATAAAATTCACAGTGGAATATGTTTGCTGTGGACTGCTCACACAGTTTGCAGCTTTTGAAATCTTAAAGGCAGAACCGTAATGGACTATGAATATCCCTTGAGAGCTTTGTAACAACCAACTCTTCTGTTTTGCTTTTTCTGATTATTTAAAATAGCCAATCTGTAATGTATTTGAAACATTATCTTTCTCTCTCTCACTCTTTCTCTTTCAAAACATAGATTGCTTGTGGGGTGGAACTGCCACCAATCTTGCCTGTAATGCTGTTATATTTTACTATATTGTTCACTCATAATTACATTATTGACATGGATTTATGACGCATGATTGAAAAAGCCATCATTGCATCAGGCCACATTTCAACTGCCTAATAAATAGAGTTCTGAAAATAATTGATTTTTTTTTTTTTTTGTTCAATGGCTGAGTTGAAATATATATTTTAAAATGTTTTGGGTTGACCAAACATTTTTTTTTTTCTTAGTGAACTGAAAAATATATATATATAATAATTTTAGTTGAGTGACCTTAACTGCTACATTGTCAGTTTATTTTTAATAAAAGCAATTGAAATTTGGAAATCAAAAAATCCAATGTACAAGGGAATGTAGGCATCCTTCTAAAAGTGGAGAAGGAAGAGATGGTGGTTCTCCCCTATTCTTCACAACCCCATGGTTAGAGCTGTTGTCTGGGAAGTGAGCAACCAAAGTTCAAACCCTTTCTGTGTTTATTTTAGGAATACACAATTAATTTGTACATTCTTGCCCTCAGAAGGGTACCATACCATCCTCCACTGCCCCTTTATTACGTGAAACAAGCTTATTAGTAATTTAAGCTTTCCCAAAATGGTTTTATTTATTTATTTATTTGTTTATTTATTTATGTATAAGAATAGATTGATTTCTTGAAAAAAGAAACAGAGCAGCAACAGATATTCACACCCAGATTCACCACATAATTTGCCTTATAGGTTGGTTTAGGTTTACTTCTTTCTGGGAGAAAGGAAGGCAGAAAAAGAAACACCCTTTCATGATGTTTAGACCAAAGTTTAATGTGTTGCCCCTTTATTTAGAGAAGAGACTTTCAATTCAGATGACTCTGAATCAGGCAAAGCAAGCTTGAATAAGGTTCTTCTAACTGTTCAGCCAAAGGCCTAATCACCAAGCTATGGAGTGTGAGAGAGAACATGTCTATCCTTTTTTCCACCATGAGTGAGTGGAAAGTCTTGGACTGAAAGAACCATTTTGATGAAAGAAACATTTTTCACTGACAACATTTCAACCTCAGAAAAACAGCATGGTTCTATTAATGTATGCTTCCCTTTCCAAAAACATTTCAGGGTAGCTTACAAGGGAAGGCAAAATAACTCATAAAAACAGAATAAAATATTAAGATAAGACAGCATAACAAAATAAGCTCTACCCAAAATATACCAAAGTTAAAAAAACAATCCATTTCATTCCACCCACTCCTGTCCTGCTACTTGTCATCTAGGGGAGCTTCCCTCTGCCCAACCCAACATCACTTCCGAACCCCCATTTATTGTCCCATAAAAGATTCACACTTCCTTCCCATATTCCTTCTCACTTCTACCTAGTTTCCTGTTTCACATCTGGGGCAGGCTTTTCTTCCCAGGGCCATTTAACATCTCTCCCAGGCCTATGCCTCCTTCTCTAACATGGCTATCTCTAGAACAAACTCATTCTTCTGTTCTCTCCCCCTCAGAGAAGCAAGTTATTCATTTTTAAACAAAATTTTGATGTAATGTCATTTAGTTGACAATGGTTTTACTAGTTCTGCTAGTCAGATAGCGTGAAACTATTATCAAATTTCCACTCAAATTATATTTCCCATGTATATTTTCATTGGTATTGACATTAGGAGACCTTCTCCTCATTAGCTGCATTATATTTGCAATATCTTTTCAAAGGCTATCTAAACCTCTACATTTTAGCTTTTAAAAGAACAAATGAGAAAAACAGGAAATACTCTACAAATGAGGTGGAAACAAGTTAAAAGCAACATCATGTCTTCAAGGAAAAAAATACATCAGTACTTACAAAGCTTTTATTTTAGTCCCCATAGAGACAGACATAGATTCAGACACAGGCTGCAGTTCTGTTATTGGTACTTACTGGGAGACTTTTATTATATATATATTAGATTTTATTTTGTTTGTAAGCTTTTTTTTGTTCCATCTTTTGTCTTCCTCTCCACTAAGTACGTTAACTAGTGAGTCCACACAAATGTAGGTGTAGTTTTGTCAGATAGTGTGATGATGACATTAACCCTCATTTAAATCTAGAGTGAAACACACCAAAATCACCCATATATTTGTTGGTTTTAGGCAATTAAAACATTTTCTTTTGATTAGATCAAAACATTTTGTGTTGATCCTGGGCTTTTCAATTTTTTAAAATCAAATGTAAAGGAATTTATTAAATGGAAAATTGTTTCAAACAAAAATATAAAATTATTTGTTTAAAAAAGGGCAAAACCAGTCATTTGGGGGGTATTGCTATTATTTTATTTCATTTTATGTTGAAAAATAAAAAAACTTGTTAAAATCAGCATGTGCTAATGAAATATTTCAAGGTTACTGAATCTTTTTAATTAAAAAAGCATTTTCCCCCTCACCTCCCACAGCAACCCTGGGCTTATTATAATTTTTTTACATAACCTGCTAGGCTATGGACAGACATTCAAAAAGCCTGAGCCTGAATTGATTGAATCCTTGCAGGTTAGTCTAACCTGGCTAGGCTAAACTGGTTTGAAATTGGACAGACATTCTCTCTGGACTGAGGAAATTCAGACACATGCCTGCAGTGTCTTAGGCTAAAAGTGTGTGTGGCGGGGGGGCATGGTGCTAGAGCAGCTCTCTCTTCCCTTCTGCAGGGAATTGAGCTGAGGGGGGCGTTGTCAGGCTCTGGCAGGACTCTCTCATTAGGAATGTCTGCCTGCATGGTCCCAGGCTTTTCCCCACTGGCTGCTCAAGGGGTGGGAGTATTGCCAACCCCCAGCCCCAGGCTAGCACTGTGAGGCAAAGGGAGTTGTGCAGTGCATGCATCTGTTGATGATACTGAGCTTTTTCAATCTCCCTCCCTGCTTCCTCATACTGTCTGCAGCAAACTGACAGTTGAGCAAGCCAGTTGCAGGGGGGAAAGAAGGAGAGTGATGATAACAGTCTTTATCACCCGATTAGCAAAACAATATCCTCTCTTCACATTACTTTGAACTTCTTAAACAGCTTACCAGCTGACTTGTTGGTTAGTTTCAAAAGCCCTTAGTGGTCACCGTTCTGTCTGCCTGTCCCAGTGAAATTGGAGAGAGACATACACAGACACCTTTTGGCATTAGCTAGCATACCACATGCTGGCTACAGTCCCTGATGTGGCAGAGTGGAGGAAGGGATCTCTGCATCAGCAGTGAGTGATGGTAGGGAGAAAGAGGGAGGCATGGGGAAGCCAGCAGACCCTGCTGTGCCTTCAAGTGTGTGCCAAGCTCTAGCCAGGGAGCAGAGGGGAAGGGTCAGCCCTGCTGTGGAGCAGAAAGCCCTGCTCAGCCCAGAGAGCATGTTGGGGTGCTGGGGGAGTCTGGTTTAACTTAAATCAGCAAGGGGTCTGGGACAGACATTGTATAAAATGGTTTGAGCCAAATCAGTTAAGTCTGATACTACATTCAACCAGGTTTATCTCAAACCAGCTTCAGCCATTTTCAAACTGGTTTATGTGTACTGAGCTTCTGTTCTGTTACAGGTTTAAACCAATTTCTGGTCACTTAAATCAGTTTATGTGTAATGCCTATCCCTAGCCGTAGTGTGTCCAGCTTGTATCCCTGGGTATTTGAAGAAAAAATTATAAATATGAGGGTAACATACATAACTAGAATAGGAAGAAAACTAAGGGGACTAAGGGGAAAGCTTAATATATCTTTCCTGAGAAAACACATACCAATTTGCCTAACATGTAAAGAGTGTGAATACCAAGAGAAGAAAGAAGCAGTGGATTTTATTGATATCTTTTACTGAGCTAAACATATGGTTGGGACAGATCTTAGACAAGCTTCAGGGCACAAACTGCCTTTCCTCAGGTATGAGAGAGGACCATAGACAGACTAAGCTAAATACCTGGTAAAACAATGACTTCTGTTTAGCTACATTATGTAAATTAAAATAGTACTTAAAGAAGTGAAACAGTGATGGAAAAATGGGGAGTAAAGAGTGGAGTAATAGAAAGATATGCAAACTAAGTAATAAGCCAGTGAACTAGATAATCCAACACTCCAATTTACTGACAAGAAAGCAGAGACAGATTTAGTGTAATGTATATTAGGCCTGTGCAAAGCAGCAAGTATTTGCTTTGAATTTGGATTCAGCCGATTCAGAAGGACAGTGATTCGATTTGATGATTCGAATCACTGTCTCAATTTGATTCAGCCAATTCAGATCCAGAGATTTGGCCATAGACTATACAGGCAGCGGTCCTGAATGATGCTGGATGCAGCTGCCTCCAGCTGGTAAGTTTGTTGTGGTGGGCAGAGGGAACAGGTGTGGGGTGGGGGCAGATCAATGCATCCAGAACGAAGAAGGAATTGGGGCTGGGGCTGGGGCTGGGACAAGCGGCCGAGCTAGGGTGGGTGGGGAGTGGGACTCAGGGAGGGGGGACTCTGTGTTCTCTGTTTGCAGAAGTGCACCTCAGGGACTCTCTGAGGCATGTCTGTGTAAGTGGGAAAAGCCAACTCCAGCGTAGTCCCAGGGCAGTCCGAGTCCTGCTCCAGAGTGCAAAGCATGCCTGGGGAATACAAGCAGGAAAACCCAGGCAGACACTCTTGGGGCTTCATGGGCCTGATCCTGCAAGCCCTGGAATTTGAGAATGAAATCCTGGTTCTATTGAGGGCCACTTAATTTTGGGGGAAAATTGCATAATCCATATAGGGCCAGACTTACAAGAGCAGCTAAGCATATTAAGTACCTGATTTCCACTTAAATTCAACCAGACTTATAGTTTTATTTTTACATATTTGAATACTGAAAAATGTGTCCTATAGTTAATTGAGTTGATTCCATAATGTGAAGAGATTTCTTATAGGTGAAATAACAAATGCTTTTAGTTAGGTATTTGTATAGTTCAATTGTCATAGTGACAAATGGTGTCCTGTGAGACTTTTTAAACTCTAGACAAGGCTTATTCCAGTTAGGGCCTTGTTACACAGTAATTTTGGGTGGCTCCTTGAAATCTTAACACCTGAATTGCTTCATATTAATATCTGAAACTAGTTTTAAGCACTCATTAGGTAGCTCAAAGTTGCGGCACTTCAGGGCAGGGATTATCTTTGTTCTGTGTTGTTACCCACCCCCCACCCATCCCACCTCCCCTTCTGGCCCATTAAGCCCACTGCACCTCCTGCCTTACCCCAGATCCTTACTCATTGCTTTTCCCACTTACTTGTGGCTGCTAATGCTGTCTGTGCCAGGGGAGCAGGAAGAGAAGGCTTAAACTGCCTGCCCAGCCACCGCCACTGCTGCTTTTCTCTGGAACAGACAGCATGTTCAACCACTAACAGGTGAGGGTGATGTGTGTGTGTGGGGGGGGGGGATTCCAAGGGGATAGAGAGGAACTCTGAGTGGCAATGGGCAGTAGGGCTGTTCCATTTCAACTTCTGTTTCAACATTTTGATGGAACAGTGTTTTGTTTCGAGTTTTATTTCATTTTGAAACCACTGTTCTGTTTGGTTTGTCAAAATTGTTTTGATGTTTCAACATTATTTCAACATTTCACCCGTAGACTATAATGGAGAAGCACAAAACTGCCTATCAATTGTTCATTTCTTGCCTGATTCAAATGAAACTTTCAGGGCTGGTAGCCCCTTCTGAGGTCATGAAGCCAGGTTTTAGGGAGATAGGTGCAGGGGTTTCTGGGATACTGTACCTCAGGCTACTGACAAGTAAAACTCATGACATGGGTGACACTGTATGTGTGTTAAGGCACAGTGGGATGAAAACTGAAGGCATGCTATCTCCTGCTGAGGCCACAAAGCCTGCCAATGTTCAAGGAGATAGGTGCAGGGGTTTCTGGGAAACTGCACCTCAAGCTGCTGACAAGAAAAACCTATGTCACGTGTGTGTGTTAAGACACATCAGGGTGAAAACTGCAGGCATGGTAGGCCCTTCTGAGGGCATGTAGCCTGCCAGGTTTCAAAGAGCTAGGTGCAGAGGTTACTGGGAAACTGCACTTCAGGCTGGTGACAAGCAAAACTCATGATATGGGTGACTGTGTGTGTGTTAAGGCGTGCCTTCACTGGCTCTGGGGCCTCTATACGACATGCTAGTGTGCCCCAATGAGGTCTCCTCCTCCCTTACAGCTTCATCTCTGTCCACAATTTTAAATGACAACAGGTAATAAGTTAGTAAGCAGCACAGTAGAACCAACAGCATTTTAGGCAGGAAAACTGTCACAGACTAGAAACATTTTTTCCTTTCCTAAAGGAGCTTCTTCTCCAGCAGCTGCCGGAGAACTCTTCCTGCCAGCCCCTGCCCTGGGGCTTAGATATGCCCAGGGCCCTGAGTCCTTCTGGTCAGGTTCTAGGGGTGTTGGTCTGAGGACATGGTACTGGCAGACAGTGTCCTTTCCTTTGGGTCAATCTAGTTTGGTATGCTTTAGCAGACCAACTGAATAATTACAGAAAAAGTTCTTTACTATTTCTTACTATTCCTATTACTATATATTCCTTACTATTCCTTCCATCCAGGAACAGCGCACACACACACACACACATCAACTGCAGGTGCTTCCTTAGCCTGACAAATGGTTTTTCAACCTAAAAGCTGGCATCCCAGTCAGCTAAGCTTAGCTCACCTGGAGCCTCACAACTCCACTGCAACCAGCAAGCCTCAGGCCTGTCAAAGACTGAGTGAGGAAGGTGGCATTCACTCCATCTGCACCTGTAGTTTGGGGAACCCCAGCAATGGGAGATTCACCTTCAGGAATACCAGCTGCTCCACCAAACCAGGATCCACGAAGGTGTGGTGGGGTGTCACTACATCCCCAGCAATGCTGAGCACCTCTCGCTCGGAACACTTATCAGTAGGCAGGACAGGTGTTCATGGGCAACCATGTCCAGATCCATTCACATCTGGCTGCGCCTTGCCCAGTAGGCCAAAGAGTCACACAGCAGCAGCTCCATGTCCTCAGCAAGATAGGCAGCCACCAAGGCCTGAGTGCTACCTGCCTGATGGTGGGGTCTGGTGCCTCTGGACCCCACCATGGAAGCCATGCCCTTTACCCACATTGGCAGCACCTGTGGTAGAGGAGGAGACTAGCTGGTGGATGGTGTGCTAGCACAGGACAGTAGATCCCCCCACCTCCACTATTCTGCCTCCCTGACTCTCTTCACCAGCACCTCTGTTCACTGATTCAGGATTTGGCTGCTTCATACACTGCCTTTCACCCTTGGGTCATACATGGCTGCCAGCACATGGACTGTACTGGACTGCAAAGGATCAAGTCATTTCCTGATGCCCTCCTTCAGCCACCTCACCAGTGCTTGGACATCTGGTGACAGCAGTTTGCCCCAGCCAGGAAGATTGATCCCCTGGAAGCTCTCCATTTGGCTCTGAAGTTCCCTCACTACAGGGATAACCAGGTTAAGGAGGGCATAGCCAGCACTGAAGGTCTTGGTGGCCTTGAGGAAGGGCTTGGGGACTACCAAAATCTAGGAGATGTACTCTCCCACTGTACTCAGCCTTGGTGAGACAGCAGCTGGAGTACTGCATCCAGTTCTGGGCTCCTCAATTCAAAAAAGATGTCAAGAAGCTTGAGAGAGTCCAGAGGAGAGCCACATGCATGATCAGAGGGCAAGAGAATAGGCCTTATGAAGAGAGGCTGAGAGCCATGGGACTCTTCAGCCTGGAAAAGCATAGGCTCAAGGGGGACCTGGTGGCTGCCTATAAGTATATAAGAGGTGTGCATCAGGATCTGGGAGAACAAGGACCAATGGTCATAAATTCCTCCAAGACCGTTTCAGGCTGGACATAAGAAAATTTTTCTTTACTGTCCATTCCCCCATGACCTGGAACGGACTCCCTCCAGAAGTGGTGCAGGCACCTACTCTGGACTTTTTCAAGAAATGTTTGGATGCTTATCTTGCTGGGATCCTTTGATCCTAGCCAACTTCCTGCCCCTGGGGCAGGGGACTGGACCTGCTGATCTTCGAGGTCCCTTCCAGCCCTAATGTCTATGAATCTATGGGATCCCACTCAGCTCTGTTAAGGGGGTTGCTGATCCCAATCTCCCTGAGCAAGGCCATCTCATGGATGGTTTTCTGTTGCTCCACCAGCCTCTTGAGCATCAGGTATGTGGAGTTCCACTGAGTCTCCATATCCTGCATGATTTTGTGGTATGGGATGTTCAGCTCTGCTTGTTTGTCCCTCAGCATCTTGCCCCCCTTGATGCTCTGGTAGAAGTAGCCTGCCACCTTCCTGCATTTTGAAGTGAGGATGCTGTTGGTGCTGGCACCGTCACTGGCAGCCCTGTGCTTCTCCAAGGCATCCCTGACAACAAGGTGAAACTTGTGTGCCACACAGTGGATGCCAATGAAGTTGACATCACAGACAGCCTTGACCATATTGGCCCTGTTGTTGCTGATCAAGAACCCGTGGGTGAACTCGCCCTGCCCAATGAGCCACCCCTGCACCAAGTGGTTCATGGCCCCCATGATCTCTGTTTCTGTGTGGGGCTTATCCATCACCTTGGCTTGAAGGAGAGCCCACCAATGGACTGATTGGTCACACTAGTGGCCTGTGAGGAAAAGGTAGGTGTGATGTCCACCCCAGCTGCTCCAGATGTCCGAGGGGAAGTGTAAGACCACCTGTGAACCTGCCTTGCACAGCTCCTCCCACAAGTACTCTCTGTATGCCTCATAGAGGGAGGGCACCACTGTCCTGCTGAAGGTGGTATGTGCGGGTACTTGGTAGGATGCAGCCATGAGCACCATGAGCCACCTGAATACTGACCACTGAACTAAGCAGAAGGGCGGGCCATTGACAGCAAGCATCTCCCCAGTGCTCTGGGTGATCTTGCTTGCCCTTGCAATTGTCCCCCCATTCTGTCCACCTTTCCTTCACTATTCCAGGGTGGTCTGCCTCTGCTTTGTGGGGACAGGGGCTTTGGAGTGAGAGAGGGACTTCCCTTTGGAGATGCTCCCACTGGTGCCAGATTGAGGAGGAGCAAGGGCAAGGGGGTGGTGCCTGTGGAGATGCATCAGCATTCTCCTCATGCTCATGTGTTTTGTTCCCTTGCCCCAGCTAGTTTTGGCTCAGTAGTGAAGGCAGATAGTGTACGTGGGATCATCTGCCAGCTCAAAATGATCCCTGACCATACTACCCACTTGCTTCTGAGGAGGAATGGACTCAGCTGAACCACTTGCCTCTGCAACCTCCACCTCAGTCTTCTCTGAAGTGCCTTCTGGGGAAGGAGACGTGGCTCTAGGGAAAACTTGAGGGGTATGGAGCACAAACTCAGCTGATTTCTCCTCCTTCCCCAGAATTTCCTGTGCTAGAGCACTCAGATCCAGATCCAGCTCCAGCTCTTCCTCTGGCACTGAAAGGCTTTGAAACTCGAAACATTTCAACTGCCCTCGTTTCATTTCAAGGCTGCTTTGAAGCCCTTAACTTCATTTCAGTTTTGCTGATTTGAGCTTGAAATGAGTCGAAACAGTGTCAAATCAAAACAGCTGGTGAAATTTCGCATAGCCCTAATGGGCAGAGAGGAATCCTGGAATGGGCGGTGTGGGGGCAGGATCCTTATGTTTCAGTTCTCCGGGCCCCTGTTGGCCTGGATTTGTAACTGTTCTAAACTTGAGCTGGTGCTAACAGTGGTCAACATTTGTGTGGCTCACAGTGTGAGGATTAAGAAAGCCCTCACGGGAATACCAGGTTCGTGTGGGAAATAGAGTATAAAACAAGTGAGACTCCTAATCGGTATATGTAGGCGGCATTAAATAGTGAATAACAGAGCATACTGAAAACAGTTCTAAAGATTTAAGAATTTTGCATTACAAGTATATTTTTTGTTACAGAATTTTAGAGAGAGAGCCCAGGCCTTTGACTCCTGCTTCTGTTTTCTTGGCACTTACTGAAACAAAAAAGTCAGTATCAGAAAAAACTGTCATAACCCAATGATTTTTAGTGCCTCGGCACATTGGAATTTTCCCGCCACATGGAGCTTTCTTTGCACGGTGGATTTCTCAGCTGCAAAGAGAAAACCTCGGTACAAAGAGCTCCCACCACATGTATGCAAATTACTGTCCCATTATTAGTCAATTCTAAATTATTCCCACGTGGCGGCTAGCAATTGGCTCGCTAGCCGTATAAAAGGTTAGAGCAGTTTCCGCCCAAGTTGGAGGACTCCACAACCATCTCGTGGGGAACTCTCAGCGCGCTGTGGAGCCTAGCAAACTTCGCGTGTGTCTTGAAGGAGGACATAGAGGCCTGATCAGCTTCTAGGCACTCCCCGTCATAGTGGAAAATTTGACGTATCCCCCGTGTTCAGCGTGCAGAGTCGTATATCGACGACTCATCTTGGTTTGGTGTGAGAAGAGATCTCACTTCTGTTTGTTTGTGTGCAACTGTAACTCAAGCAAGTTTCCTTCCTGCACTGTGACCATTGGCAGTGTAAGTAAAGCTTTCTTTGTAAAACCAATACGCTTCCGTGCCTAACTCTACTCCGTCGTGGAAAAACCCCACCTGACGATCCGGGCTACTGGCCATAGCCTCAGACTGCCCTTGGTCCCGACATGGCATCACGAACAGGATGCGGGGAAGACACGATGGAGTTAGAGTTAGTGAAAAACTGCCCTTGGCGCAGTGGAAAACGGCATGTAACAGACGCCGAAGAATTAGAGGCGCATATTGCTTACCATCAGGCGGGCGGAATGGGCGAAAGGTCCATCAGCGGCTACTTTTCGCTGAAGGGAGAAGAGAAGGAAGCACATCTTCACCCCGGAGCTTTCGGGTGTGTGATGGGTGGAGAGCGGGTCCTATTTAGATCTGAAGAGGAAGGGGGCACTGCTACAGACCCCCACATCAAGGGGAAGAAATAGATACGGGGCTCCTGAGGCAACTCTCGGAGACCATAAAAGCTAGAGAAGCGGTAGTCATGGGGGACCTAAACTACCCGGACATATGCTGGGAGTCACAGACAGCAAAGTCCCACCACTCACGCAAGTTTCTAACCTGTGTACAGGACCTCCACCTGACACAGGAGGTACACGGTCCCACTAGGTGGAATGCCATACTGGATCTGGTATTGGCAACGGGGGGATGACATGGTAGGGGACCTACAAATCGGTAGACATCTGGGGGACAGTGATCACCTAATAATAGAATTCACCATAAGACGTCGAGTGGGTAAGGTAACTAGTAGGGTGAAAGTGCTAGACTTTAGGAAAACTGATCTCAATGAACTCAGGCAATTAGTCAAGGACGCACTGCAGAGTAGGAGTTTTGAAATGATGAGATCCCAAGAAGGGTGGCTGTGCCTTAAGGAAACGATCCTTCGGACACAAAGCAAGACGATCCTCGTGTGAGGTAAAAGAGGGAAATGGGCCAGGAGGCTTCCCTGGCTGACCACAGAAATCCAGGGCAGCCTAAGGGCCAAAAGGGGAGCACATAAAAAGTGGAAACAGGGAGAGATCACCAAAGACGAATATACCTCCTCTGCTCATGCTTGTAGGGAGGCAGTTAGACGGGCCAAAGCTACCATGGAGCTGAGGATGGCAACCCAAGTAAAAGAAAACAAGAAATTGTTTTTTAGATATATAGGGAGTAAAAGGAAGGCCCAGGGAGGAATAGGACCCCTGTTAATTGGGCAGAAACAATTGGTGACGGACAGAGGGGACAAGGCTGAACTCCTCAACAAGTTCTTTGCCTCAGTGTTCCTAAGTGAGGGGCATGACAAGTCTCTCACTGGGGTTGTAAAGAGGCAGCAGCAAGGCGCCAGACTTCCATGCGTAGAACCTGAGATGGTGCAGAGTCACTTGGAAGAACTGGATGCCTTTAAGTCGGCAGGCCCAGATGAGCTCCATCCGAGGGTGCTGAAGGCACTGGCTGACATCATTGCAGAGCCATTGGCAGGAATATTTGAACACTTGTGGTGCACAGGCCAAGTCCCGGAGGACTGGAAAAGGGCCAATGTGGTCCCCATTTTCAAAAAGGGGAGGAAGGAGGACCCGGGCAACTATAGGCCGGTCAGTCTCACCTCCATCCTTGGTAAAGTCTTTGAAAAAATTATCAAGGCTCACATTTGTGAGAGCCCAGCAGGACAAATTATGCTGAGGGGAAACCAGCACGGGTTCGTGGCAGGCAGATCATGCCTGACCAATCTAGTCTCTTTTTATGACCAGGTTATGAAACGCCTGGACATAGGAGGAGGGAGGGGTGGATGTCGTATACTTAGACTTCAGGAAGGCCTTTGATACGGTATCCCACCCCATACTGGTGAACAAGTTAAGAGGCTGTGACTTGGATGACTACACAGTCCGGTGGGTGGCAAATTGGCTGAAGGGTTGCACCCAGAGAGTCGTGGTTGATGGGTCGGTTTCGACCTGGAAGGGTGTGGGCAGTGGGGTCCCGCAGGGCTCGGTCCTTGGACCGATACTCTTTAATGTCTTCATCAGCGACTTGGACGAGGGAGTGAAATGTACTCTGTCCAAGTTTGCAGATGACACAAAGCTATGGGGAGAAGTGGACATGCCGGAGGGCAGGGAACAGCTGCAAGCAGACCTGGACAGGTTGGACAAGTGGGCAGAAAACAACAGAATGCAGTTCAACAAGGAGAAATGCAAAGTGCTGCACCTAGGGAGGAAAAATGTCCAGCACACCTACAGCCTAGGGAATGACCTGCTGGGTGGCACGGAAGTGGAAAGGGATCTTGGAGTCCTAGTGGACTCCAAGATGAACATGAGTCGGCAGTGTGACGAAGCCATCAGAAAAGCCAATGGCACTTTATCGTGCATCAGCAGATGCATGACAAATAGGTCCAAGGAGGTGATACTTCCCCTCTATCGGGCACTGGTCAGACCGCAGTTGGAGTACTGCATGCAATTCTGGGCACCACACTTCAAGAAGGATGCGGATAACCTGGAGAGGGTCCAGAGAAGGGCCACTCATATGGTTAAGGGCCTGCAGACCAAGCCCTACGAGGAGAGACTAGAGAAACTGGACCTTTTCAGCCTCCACAAGAGAAGGTTGAGAGGCGACCTTGTGGCTACCTATAAGTTCATCACGGGGGCACAGAAGGGAATTGGTGAGGTTTTATTCACCAAGGCGCCCCTGGGGGTTACAAGAAATAATGGCCACAAGCTAGCAGAGAGTAGATTTAGATTGGACATTAGGAAGAACTTCTTCACAGTTAGTGTCGCCAAGGTCTGGAGCGGGCTCCTAAGGGAGGTGGTGCTCTCCCCTACCCTGGGGTCTTCAAGAGGAGGTTAGATGAGTATCTAGCTGGGGTCATCTAGACCCAGCACTCTTTCCTGCTTATGCAGGGGGTCGGACTCGATGATCTATTGAGGTCCCTTCTGACCCTAACATCTATGAATCTATGAATCCTCAGTCTGAGTGAAACCGGTGGGTGCAGTGGACCCGACCCTCGACCCAAAGTATACCCGCTGCCTGCGATATGTGCAGGGGACGGAAGACCAGTTTACTCCCCAAGCAGTGTTGTCTAGATTGAGGAGCCACGAGCTCCCGTCCGATCTCCGAGAGAGTTTGGAGACGGAGGGGCGTGCCGCAGCTGAAGGAGAAGCCCCAGAGTGTGACAGGGGAAAAATGTTAAGTGCAATGGTCCATGCTATGAGAACTCTCATGCGGGAAAATGCAAGTTTGAAAGCCCAGCTGCTCGCAACCGTTCAGGCGGCTAAAGATGCAGCTGTGAGAGAGGATCTTGAGACGCCATTTCAAGATGGCGCCGAGGAAGAATGGAGCCACGCGGAGGAGCCAGAAAAGATGGGCGGAGCTTCAAAAGAACGAGCGAGAATCCATCCAGCGGTCCAGCCCACTGATGTGACGTCGCCTCTGGCGGCCCCACCTTCTTGCCACGGGGAGGGAGCATCGAGCGGAGGAGAGCATCCGCCCCTCCTACCAGAATCAGTAATGGCTCTAGCAGCAGTTTGCCCTGTGACAACGACCTGCCAGGCAACTGATCCATCGAGTGCAGCTTGTACTACCACCTATCGTGCTCGTACTCAAACTGAGTTGCAGGAACTGTACGAGGAGTCAAAGATCAAACCTGAAGAGACCCTAGCCATATGAATTGGACGCTTAGTTGTGGAATTTGGGTCCGACTTGCTGGACTTGGAGGAAGCAAGTTTCCTGATCTGGCGGGCCTTGTGGAGCGGAGGGCATGCCATCGACGTCAATACAGTGACGTTCAATGTTCATTGGCCCATTCTGCTTCCGGCGCTTGCTGCAGGACAAGTCAGTTGGGAATGTCACGCATGGCATGACGGACAGATGGAGAAAGCCAGCGCGGAGCAGCTTTTGCTGGCCATAGTCGGAATCTCGTACTCCTGGAACCCCAGAGCATGTGTACCTGGACTAACATCATCCCAGCAGAGAGGGTCATGGCCTCACCGCTATCTGCAAAATCCTGGGACAGTTCCAATCAATTTAAACAGTGTGAAAGCCTGTGTTGAGGTCTATGGAGGAAAGAACATCGTTATCCGGATTTTCCTCAACCCAATGGTTGGTCAACCTGTAAGCAACCTTTTGCGTCAGCTTTCGCAATTGCGCAGCCTCATGAAGTCAAAAACACCCAGCGACTGGGAGCATCGATCTATTATATCCCCGATCGAAGCTCAGGGCGCAAGCCATAGCGAATCTGATCATCAACCGTTGCCGCAGAGAACGCCCGAAGAGCGAATCATGTTTGGGTTCCTCATAAGCTATTCTGGGCTCACCAAACGACAACTCCGAGTCCTGGGAGACACAGTCCAATGGCAACTGGCCTACGGACTGGGTTTTCAGTATCCAAACAAGCTAGACGACGACTCCTCGACGTTGTCATCGACGTTTTCGTCTTGCTGAATGTGGATAAAACCCTGCGGTGTTTGCCATCCACTTCCGCGTCGGTTGTATCCACGAGCATGCAAGAGAAAAATCGTCCAGAGCAGAGCCGTGCCCGAACACCTGTATTGTGTGCTGTGAAAAGCGGAGAGCAGCTACAAATCTTGCTGACTGTCCTATCGTGCGCGGTTCCATGTAAATATTGTAATATAGGTTAATTTATCGTTTTGAGGATTTTCTTTTTACAGGTCCAGGACTCAAAGTGCGTGGTGGGGGGAAGTCCCGAGAGAGAGACGGAGAACATTGTTAAAGAAGCGAGGACTGGACTTGTGACTTCGCCATGACGCCTACTGAAGTCCTGATCATTGAATTTCTTGTTATGAACATAATTATGTGTCTGTGTGTTAGTGCCGGCTATTATCTGATTCGGTCCTTAGAGGACGAACTTATTTTGTTGTCTGAATTTGTGTTTGACCGTTTAACTTATGAACCAGCCGAGAGAGCTCACAATGACTCAAACGACGCACATGTGGTTTAAAATTCCAGCTGTGCCATCGGCAAGGGGGCATGTCATAACCCAATGATTTTTAGTGCCTCGGCACATTGGAATTTTCCCACCACATGGAGCTTTCTTTGCACGGTGGATTTCTCAGCTGCAGAGAGAAAACCCTGGTGCAAAGAGCTCCCACCACACGTATGCAAATTACTGTCCCACTATTGGTCAATTCTAAATTATTCCCACGTGGCGGCTAGCAATTGGCTCACTAGCCGTATAAAAGGTTAGAGCAGTTTCCGCCCAAGTTGGAGGACTCCACAACCATCTCATGGGGAACTCTGAGCGCGCTGTGGAGCCTAGCAAACTCCGCGTGTGTCTTGGAGGAGGACATAGAGGCCTGATCAGCTTCTAGCCACTCCCCGTCATAGTGGAAAATTTGACGTATCCCCCGTGTTCAGTGTGCAGAGTTGTATGTCGACGACTCATCTCGGTTCGGTGCGAGAAGAGATCTCACTTCTGTTTGTTTGTGTGCAACTGTAACTCAAGCAAGTTTCCTTCCTGCACTGTGACCATCGGCAGTGTAAGTAAAGCTTTCTTTGTAAAACCAATACGCTTCCGTGCCTAACTCTACTTCTTCGTGGAAAAACACCACCTGACGGTCCGGGGTACTGGCCATAGTCTCAGACCGCCCTCGGTCCCGACAAAAACAAGCAACAAGCTTGCATCTTCCCTTCTCTCCCTGGTGATGACTTCAACACAAGGCAGAAAATTCACTATATGCCACTGTCTCAGCTGGACCTACCAAGCCAAAGAAAGGAGCATCTGTAGAGCAGGATTCAACTTGTACTAGCTGGAAAACAAGCATGTCTGAAATTACCCATACATGGGATCTACTATTCCTTTTACCTAGTGTGAGAGATAAGAGTATAATATTTTATTTATTTATATATATTTTCTTTGTTTTATATATATATATATAATTTTTTAAGGCTCTGACCTTGTAAAATGCTGAATTTCCTCAAAGCCCAAAGGCATTAAGGAGGGTAACAACTTCCTCTCTGGATCTGGCCTACCATGGTTTATACTAAAGTTAGGGTTGTAAAGAGATGTTGCCTTTGTATTGCCATAAATACGTTTATGGAGGCACAAAAGCCAAGCAAATAGACTTCCATGGAGCTTGTTATGGGACAAATGCCAAAAATTTGTGGATGTGATGTAGGTGGTATGATTTTGTGCCATTATATTGTGTCAGACATCTGTTTGCTTTAAGGCAGGAGGTTGCAGGCAATTCAGAGCTGCATGTGCTCTTCAGCTGCCCTGGGCAGGCACTCCTGTGGCTTTAGGGACCTGATCCTGTGCACCCTATGAATGGGAATAAGGTACTTAACCTGCTTAGGTGCTCTTGAAAGTCTGGCTGTATATGTGTTACACAATTTTCATCCTTGTCTGGATCACTTACAATCAGCTACTGCAGAGAGCTCACATTTGATCCCAAATGACATGTACTAGAGGTCTGATCCAGACTGGAAGTCCTGTGTTATTTTGCAATATTGCCATACATTCCTATTATTGACAAAGTTGAATAATTAAGCTAGTGGTTACAAAAAGTCCTATCTCATTACAAGATTCTCAATGCAGTTTATATTGTTTTCCTCAGCTGTGGGTTTTTATCACATATTCTAAGGGATAGGGTCCCACATTTTACTTTGATACTCACACTCTGGTCAAGTCTCTTAAAAGCATTTCTCAACCTCTGCATATCCATGTACACACAACATAAAAAAAGAAGATTCATGGGAATGAATTCAGCATTGCAGATAGCTATATATTTGGACCTTACTATCAGGAGCTAATGTCTCTCAAGGTGAAATCCTGACCTCATTGAAATCAATGACAAGATTAAGTTGCCTCCAGTGGAACCAGGACTTCATAGATTTCATAGACATTAGGGCTGGAAGGGACCTCGGAAGATCATCGAGTCCAGCCCCCTGCCCAAAAGGCAGGAAGTCAGCTGGGGTCATAGAATCCCAGCAAGATAAGCATCCAGATTGCTCTTGAAGGTGCTCAATGTAGGCGCTTGAACCACCTCCAGTGGCAGGCTGTTCCAGACCTTGGGGGCTCAGACAGTAAAGAAATTCTTCCTTATGTCCAGCCTGAAATGGTCTTGTAGTAGTTTATGACCATTCGACCTAGTCGTCATCCCTTGGGGCGCTCTGGTGAACAAACGTTCCCCCAGATACTGGTGGTCACCCCTGATAAACTTATAGGTGGCCATCAGATCACCCCTGAGCCTGCGTTTTTCCAGGCTAAAGAGCCCCAGGGCTCTCAGCCTGTCATCATAGGGTCTGCTTCCCTGACCTCTGATCATGCGCGTGGCTCTTCTCTGGACTCTCTCAAGCTTCTCCATGTCCTTTTTGAATTGTGGAGCCCAAAAACTGGACGCAGTACTCCAGCTGCGGCCTCAGTAAGGCCAAGTACAAGGGGAGAATGCCTTCCTGGGATTTGCTTGAGAAGCATCTATGGATGCAAGCCAACGTTTTGGTTGCTTTACTAGCCGCAGCATCGCACTGCAGGCTCATGTTCATCTTGTGGTCAATGATGACCCCCAAGTCTCTTTCTTCCTTAGTGCTAGCCAACATAGCACTGCTGAGCCTATAAGGATGCTGCGGGTTTTTCTTCCCAAGGTGGAGAACCTTGCATTTATCGGCGTTGAACACCATCAGATTCTCATCCGCCCACTTGCTGAGCCTGTCCAGGTCAGCCTGGATCACCCGCCTGCCTTCTGGTGTGGATGCTTTGCCCCAAAGTTTGGTGTCATCAGCGAACTTGGCCAGTCCGCTTCTGACTCCAGTGTCCACATCATTAATGAAGATGTTGAACAGTATGGGTCCAAGGACAGAGCCTTGGGGGACCCCACTGGTCACAGGGCACCACGATGAGTGACTTCCATCAATGACTACCCTCTGGGTCTGACCCCGGAGCCAGTTTTCCAGCCAGTGGATCGTGGAGGACCCAAGGTGACAATTGGCCAGTTTTTCCAAGAGGTGATCATGGGACACCAGATGGAAGGCTTTTTGAAGTCAAGATATATGACATCAATCTCTTCTCCCTTGTCCAGGTGATAAGTCACCTGGTCGTAGAAGGAAATGAGATTGGTCAAGCAAGACCTACCCGCAACAAACCCGTGCTGGCTATCCCTTAAGATGTTGGCATCGGCCAGTCCATTAAGGATGGCCTCTTTAATAAACTTTTCTAAGATCTTCCCCGAGATAGAAGTCAGGCTGATGGGCCTATAGTTAGCCGGATCCACTTTCCTCACTTTCTTGAAGATAGGCACCACATTGGCCTTCTTCCAGTCTTCAGGCACTACACCAGAGCGCCAAGAGTTTTCAAAGATCCGTGCTTGAGACTGGGCTATGATGCTCGCCAGCTCCTTGAGTACCCTGGGGTGAAGATTGTCAGGGCCGGCTGACTTGAAGGTATCTAGCTTCTCAAGATGTTCCTTCACAAAGTCAGCATTAATGGAGGGCAGGGGATCACCCTCACCCAGACTTCCCTGTCCCGTAGCAGGCATGGGCGTCCCATGGGACTGATGAAAGACCGACGCAAAGTACCTATTTAATAGGTTGGCTTTTTCCTGGGCTTCAGTTGTCGGTTGCCCCATCTGGTTCAGCAGGGGTCCAACGTTGCCCCTGCTTTTCCTCCGGCTCCCCACATATCTGAAAAAGGACTTTTTATTGTCCTTGATGCTCAAAGCTAGTTGGAGTTCAGTTGCAGCCTTGGCTTTCCTGGTCTGCTCCCTACAGGACCGGACCAGTGCAGAATAATCCTCCTTGGAGGTGACTCCCATCCTCCATCCTTTGTAGGCCTTTCTTTTTAGCCTCAGGAGGTCTGCTAGGTCCCTGGAGAGCCAGGGGGGCTGCTGTGCCCTCTTGCTGCCTTTCCTCCGAGATGGAATAGACTTAGTTTGTGCATTGAGAATCGCTCCCTTGAGGAGCAACCACTCTTCTTGAACTCCCCTCTCCCCGTGGTCATGGTCCCTTAGGGCCTCACTGACAAGCCTCCTGAGCTTGTCAAAGTCAGCTTTCCTGAAGTCAAGGACTTCCATGTTGCTGACTGACTTGCCAGGTTTTCGGCGGATGGTGAAGGTGGTCAGCTCGTGGTCGCTGTCACCCAGCTTCCCATCGATCACTAGGTCGCCGACTAGGTCATCCCCAATAGCCAGTACCAGGTTGAGCAGCGCTTTGCCTCTCGTTGGCCCATAGATTTCTTGACTCAGGTAGAGGTCATCCACGCACGAGAGAAAGCATTGCGACCACTCAGATTTTGCTGAGCGATCCTCCCACGAGATGTTCGGGTAATTGAAGTCACCCATAACAACCATGGTCCTGGAGCATGCGGCCTCAGCCAGTTCCCGGGCAAACTCCTGGTGAAGCTCAGGACTTTGCGTGGGAGGTCTGTAGTAGACTCCCACTATTGTGTCCCCTGTGCCATGTTCCCCATGGATTTTAACCCAGAGGGTCTCCAGTCATCCACCCTGGTCACTAATATCGGCTTGCAGGGACGTGTAGCTTTCCTTAACATAGCTACACCCCCGCCCCTTTTCTCTACACGATCCCTCCTGTACAGGGTATAGCCATCTATACCCGTGGTCCAGTCATGGGTGGAGTCCCACCAGGTCTCTGTTATCCCTATGACATCATAATTATTTGCATTGAGCAGGAGGATGAGCTCCTCCTTCTTATTCCCCAAGCTCCTGGCATTTGTGTACAGGCAGGCAAGTATCCCCTGGGGGGCTCCTTCCTTGCCCACAGATTTTACCAGGTCTGGGGCAGGGGTGGGCTCCCTTAAGTGCCTTGAGCTGCTGGCTTTGCAAGGATTGCTCAGCAGGCCAGCAGTGGCAGTAGTCCCCCCGTCCCCCAGCAGGCTTAGTTTAAAGCCCGGTGGAGCAGGTCAGCCAGTCTGGCTGAGAAGAGCCTTCTCCCTAGGGGAGAGAGGTGGAGGCCATCTCTTCCCAGCAGCTCGCTGCCTCTCTCGCCAAAGAGTGGGCTGTGGTCATGAAAGCCAAAGCCTTCCCGACGACACCAGCGCCGCAGTCTTTGGTTGACCACGTGGATCCTCCTCTCCCTCCTCGGCCCATAGCCTGAGACTGGGAGGATCGACGAGAACACCACCTGTGCTCCCAGACCCTTTAGCCCTGCTCCCAAATCCCTGTAGCGCCTCATGACCCGGCTGAGAGCACTCCAAGCTGTGTCATTGGTGCCCACATTAATTAGGAGCATGGGATAGTGGTCTGTGGGTTTGAGGAGCTCTGGGATCCTCTCCGCAATGTCCCGGATGCGGGCCCCCGGGAAGCAGCAGGCTTCCCGGGCTCAGGGGTCAGGGTGGCAGATTGCCCCCTCAGTCCCCCTCAGGAGGGAGTCTCCCACAACAAACACCTTACGTTTTGTCTTGGGGAGAGCAGGGGCGGGAGCTGCAGTTGGGCCCATGTTGCCTGCGGGAGCCGGCAACTCAGCAGGCTCTGCTGGAGTGGCAAGAGGTGCGTACCTGTTGCTCAGCTCTGGCGGGGCAGGGGCCCTGGTGCAGGAGGCCTTAGGGCCCTTGACCACTGTGGTCCATGCCTCTGGCTGGACAGAGCAGGAGGTCCCGGAGTCCTCCTTTGGCCTGGAGGGAGACTGTGGTCTACCCTCCGCCTCCTGGGGGAGAAGGGCCTGGCAGTAGGAGTCTATCTCCTGCTCGCAGTCCCTGATGGCACGCAGTCTCTGGACTGTGGCCTGGAGCTCCTCCAGCTGGCTCCTCCTTCAATCCTGGTGTGGGCATTTGGTGGAGAAAAGGTATTTGGACAGTGAAATAAGCTCACCCTAAAACTCAATTCCAGTTTAGTGCATCTGTTCTGTGGTATAATAGAAGGCATTGGGGCACAAAAATAGCTCAAAAAAAAGAGAAAAAAACCAATTAGGTACATATCCTTTAATTACACTTAATTGGTCACCTCTCAAAAGTTATTGCTTTAAAATAGTTGAATCCATCCTTTGCAAAAGTATAGTACTTGGGGGGGCAGAGAGTAAAATGCATTTGAAGATCAAAGGGAGAGAATTGAGAAATAAAGTGAAAACAGGTAATTATGATGTCCTATTATCAGTCATAGTCCAGTGCTGATTCTGCAAACCTGAAAGAGGAATATATTTGGCAAATGATCTATTTTGCTAATTAGTTAATTGGATTTTTGTCACATACCCATAAAACTATTTTTCAGCAAAACCCATCACTCAAACTAAATTTCACTCTCTGGAGAATAATATGAGTGGTCTTTGCTGTTGGGGATGGAAAGAATAGTCCCTAAACATCCTCAAGTAACAAGATTTGCTACTCTTTCTTTTGATGATGTCTATAAGGCTAATACAGAATGTTAACCTGGTTTCCCTACCAAGGTGGTGAACAGATCAGTAACAATGCTCATAGTAACAAAGGCATTTTTCCTATTGTGTTTTGCTTCATTGTATTCTCAGTAGTTTGATAGGTACTATAATTAACCACCAGGGAAAATACAATTAAAGCAAAACAAAAACATTATAATTAATTTTCACGGAATGTCTTGAAAATCTCATAGCATACATTATTGTACAATGCCTTGCCTATTTCCAATTAACATATCATAAACACTAATTCATTTCCCCCTTTGGAATTGTGATTTCAAATTTCTTTGCTTTAAGATGAAAAAAGGTGATGCCCAGAAAGAGATACCTGATTGTAGGACCTTTCATCTCAGCCAGAGGGAGAGGTGAAACCTTGTGTGACAAAATCTGTGACAGATTTTCTATGTGTATACCACAAGGTTTCTGATTTGAGCTTTATGTGGAAACACTGGAGGAGGCGAATTCTGCCCTTGTTTTAAATTCCTTCTAGTAGTTTATGGTCTTGACATAGCAAACACAACAGGGATCAAATACTTCTAGTTCACTGTAAATGTAACTAATTGGGTGTGTTTACACAAGATGCTTTATTGTGAGGTAAATTAGTTTATGGGTAATAAATACAGGTAGTAAATTAACTGCACAGTAAAACGTGTAGTTGCTGGTGAGGAGCAAATTTGCTCCTGGTCAGCCTAGCCAGCATTGGGCCACAGGAAATAGGGAGCTCTCTGTCCCCAGTCTTGGTGCTGCTGAACTCCCTAGCTCCCCCCAGGATCTGGGAGCTGATCAGGGCCTGGACTGGGGAGCTCTTTGCCCCCTGTCCCTGCTCCCTGCATGGAGCTGGCTACTCTGGGGAGTGAGCAGGGACTGGGAATCCTGGGGGTAGGACTGGATTCCCAGTTCCCTTCTCCTGGAACAGACGGCTCTGTGCCAAGCAAGGCAGCTCCCAATGTGCAGGGGGCTAGGAGATAGCTGCTGCTGCAGCTGGCAGATTTTTCCTGGTCCCTTGCCCACTGGGACCACTCCATACCCGCCCATGGGCTAGCAGGGAGGGAAGCCTGGAGCTCTCCCTGACTGCTGCAGTGGGCAGAGCAGGACAGGAGCAGCTCTGTACCAGTCTGCTCCCATTGGGAGTAAATCTTACAGATGTGCTCCCCTGTAGGCTTACTGCACAGTATTTTTACTGCACAGTAAGCCTATTTCGAATTATAGCAGATGTAGATGTGCCCACTGTAATGGGAACACTGACATCTAAGTTTCACACTAGCTGAGTCTTTATTCAGTAAAGTACTGAACACCATAGCTTTGATCCAGGAAAATGCTGGCTTTAACTTTCAGACCCTAAGATATATGTTTAAAGTTAAGTAAATTATCATGTGTTATATTAGATCAGGTCCAGAACACTGACATCCTTGCAAAACAGGATATATGCAGACATTACATTTAGACCTACCTAGGGTTGCACTTATGTCAATCTAAGTGCCAAATTGCACATATGTTCAGGGAATTTAGATTGAGTATAAAATGGCTGGCCTGATCTAACTTAGTTCACCTAGGAAGGTGCACTATGTAGATTGAGCTAGCCAATCCCAATCTAACCAAATGTGTGTACATGTTCAAAGTGGAGTCCCAGCCCTGGCAAAGTCCAGACTGAACTTTTCTTATGCCCCACCCCTCAGCAAGTTATTTTTAACCCTCCAACCATTGCCCCCCTGCACACCCACCAGCCGCACCCCCCTCAACCTGCCAGCTCCTCCCCTCACTCCAATTTAGATTACATTCCTCCCATGATTCATAGCATGGGCAAGCATGTGCACAAATGGGGATCCAATCTATGATCATGCAGCTAAAAGTAAACATGTCATTTAAATTAGGCTTTATGAACCATTCTATACATGTTAAATTGTATGTTAAATATCTACAGCTGGATCTTGTATTTACCAGTACTGTGCAACCTGATAAGGATCATCTCCTTTGCTAAATTCCCCCTATGCCTGTGGCATGAGGGGTGTAATCGGGAGGACTTCTGTTATATTGGATGGTCCCTTGCAGCTCTGGCTTCTGCTGGATTTGATGTTGGGAATTAGAGAACTACAATGATGTCTGTCATTTAAACTTCTGTACACAATTAAGTAATCTATATTTATTATCTTGTGTAAATATTTATGGGTACCTTTTAAACTTACAGATCAGTTTTCCATATAGGTATGATAATGGTTTATTGTTAATCAACTGGCATTGTGAAAACATATGAGCATAATTCTAAGCCCATGAAATATAACTGCTGTGAATTAGTGTGTTATTAAATCAGTTGCAACTGACTGCTAAGCAAATGTTTGCTGCTCCAGTTTAGCAACTGGAGTGGAACAAAATTTCACATTAAATATTTCATTTTAGAATTTAACTTTTCTCTTTGTTGCACTTGTCTTTGAGAAGATATTTTCTACAGGCTTATTCATTTTTCAGTTAATATCTCTTACTCTTTTGGATTGTTCACACACATTTGAAATCCACATTGGATACTAAGATGGAGGTTAGCTGCATGATTAGTCACTTCTCTTTCTTGATACCATGAACTGACAAGCATTTCTAGTATCTTGCATCAGTCTGGCTATTTCCTGATACTTCAGAGACAGATGAAAAATAAATCATGTGCAGCAATTATAGGTTGTATATTAGTTGGGAAAATGCTCTATTGACATTTCCAAGTAATCAGTTTGTGCCCTGAAGTACAAGATTTGAGTACCCTTTTAGCACATATTTCAGTGTAACAATTTAGAGCTAGGAAATGTTATCCAAGCTTTTGTTTTGTTATATTTTTACATCCCTAATCTTACATTTATCCCAGTAATGTGTAAAGTCCATAGGATGACATAGGTATGTTTGTAAAAAGTTGTATTTTTATAGAAGGCACCCTACCAGATTGACTCAATAGTTCATTAAATGCCACAACCCTACTATTTGTTCAAAAATAACTACCCTTTTGTTAAAGCACTCCCTTGCTGTTGCATTATGATTAGACAAGTTAAAAAGGAAACACTTAAAATGAAAGAGAGAGAGAAATATTAACGCACAAATATAAATTATATTAGAAAACCCTAAATGAAACAGGAATCCAGCAGTTCTCATCTAAGTTCTGATCAGAGATTTTTATTATAGGTAGCCTGATGATTATTGATTCAAGTAGTGTAGCTCACCAAGACATAAAATAAAGCAAAAAAGCAAACATTGAGCATTATGTTTGGATACCACATTAGCAAGCTATTAGCATTATAATGTCTATACACTCTGCATAGGGATAGAGACCATAGAGGGAATGAGAGAGATTATGGAGGGGGGAAAAGAAATGAAGGAAACAACTTGGAACTGTTAGAGCACATATATCTGCTTCACAATTTACAAACACTATACTTTAAGGATACTGAAGAAAATGCAGCAACACTGTCAACACTTGTACAGTAAGAATCCACTAAAGTATGACTCAGACAGCCTTGAAAATCTTTCTGAAGTTATCTAGCACTGGAAGAGAATAGAAACTATCTCATAAAGTTATGAGTTGTTTACTCTGTAAAATGTGGCAGGGGAATGTTATTTTTGTTGACACAAATCAGAATAGCAAAGATATCCTTTTAGTAACATCATTTGTAGCAGAATTTAAATGCAGTTGTTGAATAGTTTATAGCTATTCCATTGAAAGTTTTTAAGGATTAGTGTCCATATTATTATGATTGAGTTCATTCTGGAAGTATTGAGGCTTCATTCAGAGCCAGAAACACCATTGTGTTGGTCTTTATACAAACCAGTCAAGTATTCATGGTGGAGCTAATGCTTTTATTTAGTGACATGAAGCAACAGGTGGATGAAACAGATGGTGGAAAGAGAAGAACAAGGTTTTTATGCTATTATAAAAGAAGAAAGCATCCTATCTGAATTTATACTCTAGCTTTTATTGATCTTAATATAACAGTAGCTGGGCTCCTTAGGGGTGTTCACACTCTCCTGTGGTCTATCTCTTATCAAATACACCAGATCTATTTAATAAACTGACCACAGGGGTTAATTGTGAGCCTTCTGATTGCTGAGCAATCAAGGAAAACATTAGCAACAATAGCAACAATAAGGGAAAAAACCCTAGCCAAAAGCAACTCAGAGTCAAACAAACAGCAAAAGGGCAAACCAACTTGCCACCTGGCAAACTGTCCATTCTTATCAACAATTTAATTATGTTCAAGCAGGGGAGGGGAAATAATAATTTGCCTAAAATGAACAGGACTACAGCAGCATCTTGATAGGGATACTGAGGGAGTCTGTCCTTGCAGGGAAATTTTCACAAGCAAAGACCTTCAGATAAGAAAACCCTGAGCCTACCAATGTCCACAGGTGGTAAAATTCCAAAAATGCTTTTATAAAGAACTTAAAGGTTTAAAATACTCTATAGCATTGCAATAAGAAAACTAAACTTTAAAGGAAATTCTAACTTCTATACTTTTGTATGCCAAAGGTTGTGAGTGCTACTGACTATAGTAAAAGTTGTTTGGCAATAGCCCTTCTGTACTTGCTAAACTCATGTAAATCCCATAGATGTGGGAATTACCTGATTTTAAAAAATTAATGAAAATCCAGAATATTATTTTTAAAGATGCTTTCCAACCCAAGACCCCTGTCCTTCTCCCATTACTTCACAAACCAGAATATTTCCTGTACCACAGAATGCAACAGCTTTTGGAAAGGAAAGAAACATTACAGCTGGGTGAAGCTTCGGTCCCTGATTTGAGTTGGCAAAGATTCAGCCCAATTCAGTGGCCAAACCTCTGAATCCGAATCAAATCAGAGGATCCTTTAATCTCTCCAAATCAAATCGGAGCCCTCCGAATAGATTCGGAGAGATTTGGAAAGATTTGGCAATTCAGACGTAGACACAGCTTTGAATGTTTTCTCTACATACCTCTAGGTAGCAGGCAGCTCATGAATGCTGATGCCCCTGCATGAAGTGTCCCACAGAAGCGCAGAGGGCTCCCCAGCGTGCTTGGCAGCAGACCCGGAAGTGGACCAGAAGCACTTCCAGTCCACTTCCAGGTCCTCCGGGGAGCACATGGGGGACCACCCCGCACCCCCCAGCTCAGTGACTGTAAGGAGGAGGCACCCAGGGTCCCCCCGTGGCCCTCTGCGCACTCCCCAGTGAACCCAGAATTAGACCAGAAGTACTTCCAATCCACTTCTGGTTTTTCTTCCAAGCATGTGGAGGGCCCCCCTGCACTCCTGTGGGATGCTTCATGTGCCCCATCATCACAGCATTTACAAGCCGCACTGGTACCTTGAGGTATGTAGACAAAACATTTAAAGCTGTGTCTATGTCCAAATCGCTGATTCTCCGAATCAGCATCAAATCTCCATTTTTGGATTTGACTGAATCAAATCAGGCACAGTGATCCAAATCAATTAATCGAATCACTGTCCCTGATTCGGGCTGAATCTGAATAGAAAAGGGCCCACTTCACACACCCCTAATAAACATCCATTTTATAGTGCGTAGCTTCAACTTCGGGAGGGTATGTTATGGCACACACTTCCTCCCATGAATATTTTACTACTCCATTGGGATTATTCATGGATGCAAGCATTGTGTATCTGTTTTTAAGAAATGTTTGCAGACTGAACACCAGATAAGGAACATTTATATATACACTTGTAACTATTGAAGGAATTTGAGAGGCAAAATGTAATTACCCAGTTTATTTGATCAGTGTATACAAAGCTAACATATACTAATATGGGACTTACAAGGGTGGTATGATTTTTTTTAAACTCATATTTGAATGGAACCTTCATTGTGTATTTTCCTTTTTAGTTACAGATCATTCTCTATTCACATGCACTGATGAAAATCAAGAATAGCTCATCTGAAACCAATGAAAATTCACCACTGGATGGGAGTATGGAAGCTGTACTTGTCCAAAACATAAGAGAATCAGACCTATAATTTTATAGACTAGTTGACCTTTAGATGTGTATTTGTCTGTACAATAGGAGTTTGTACACTGGAGACATGTCTAAAATAAAGCTTTTAATGAAAACACGGTTAAAATCTGGAAATTTGGTTCTGGATCTCCTAGACTAAGTATGGGCAGTCAAAAAGTCTGAGTTTGAATCAATTCAATCTTTGCAGCTTAATCTAAACTGCAAAGATTGAACCAATAAGGAAGTGAACAGACCTTCACTTTTGATTCCAGAAATGCAGCCACATGTCTGCAGTGGCTCAGGCCAGAAGCCAGGGAGCACTAGAGCCTGCCTCCCTGTTCAGCTGGAACAGATAGCTTTGCCCAAGACTAGTCCACCCACCCTGTGATAGGGGGTTTGCAGGGGAGGTGCAAAGCATTCAAGGAAGCTGGGGGACTGTGTTAATTTGAATCTGGACGGGATGTGGAACAGAAGTCCAATAAACTGATTTAACCTAAATCAGTTAAGTCTGATACTACATCCATCCAGGTTTATCTTAAACTGGTTTTAACCTGCTTTTAAAGTGGTTTACATGCACTGAACTTCTGTTATATTACAGATTTGAACTGGTTTCTGATCACTTATACAGGTTTATGTGTAATTTCTGGCCCTGGCCTTATATTATAATAATTAAATATATATGTATATATATATACGTATGTGCGTGCATATATTAAAAACATTACGCTATAATATATATTACACTAAAATTAGCTTAGATTAAATAATATGGGCCCGTTTTATTTTACTAGATATATTATAGAATATGAGCCCATTTTATTATAATTTATTGTAATGTTTATTGCAATATATCTATCTATATATGTTTTAACTTGCAATATATGTAATGTTAATATTTGTTATATAATACATATTATATGGATACTTTACAATCAAAAGCGGGCATTTTAATGTTAAGAATCTATACATTAGCTGATATCAACATGTTAAGGGAAAAATATAGGGTACTATTATTAGAAATAAAGGAAATGATATCCCCCAACTTTTTTATCAGGTGAAAAGACTGATTTTTAAAAGTATTTCCCCATTATCTTAACCTAGAAGACTACTATTAGTAATTACTCAAGCAGATGATTATTAATCAATACTTTTAAATTTATCATCAGGCCTGTATCCTGTCACTGACACAGTATGTCACTTGAGAATAAGGTGCTCTATTTTAACTATATTACTGTGTTTACTTCAAGGAACCAATAAACCATTCAGGAAAAGAAAACATTGATTTATTTTATCAATGACAGAGTGGCTTTTGCAGGCAGAAATCAATGGAATGATTCTTGATTTTGTCTAGCATGTTGGTTTAAAAGTTTGACTGGCATTTTGGCTCACCATTTTCTTGGGGACCTACAATCTGTGCTTACATCCCCTTCTGCAAATTAGGGTTTCGTCTAAGACTGGAGTTTAGGGATATTATTCTTGATCTTGCAGAGTTCTGAATACTATTGTCCTGATTCAGTTAAGCATGTCAGCATCTGATTAACTTTAGGTCAGGAACCCCACCGAAGTCAATAGGAATACTTAAAGTTAAGCTGTCATGTCAGCACTTCTCTAGACTACACTTGGATTGTTCAGCCCCTCATAGGTCTGAGTACACTGAAAAAAAATGTTAATATACAAACCATGAAGAATGGCTATCCTGAGTGCATGCTATACTTGTCTACCTAAGGTGTGCAAACCCCAGTGTCTTTACAGCTAAATGTTTGGCTCAGACTTTAGGGTTTTAATGCAAATGTTTAAGGCTCATGCTTTTGGTGTTACACTGTTGCTTAATGACCATATTGCACTAAGTAGTCGTGATTTTATTGAAAGGACAAGGAGGAAAGAGGGAAGCATTGCCATGTACTTAAAAAAAAAAAAAAAAAAAAAGCCTGTGTCAGGGAGGAAATCATTGTTCGGGGCCATTCTGATTTAAACAAGGGAATGTGACAAAATGTTATGGTAGGTGAGATGTGGCTGAGAACAAATCTGCCAGAAACATAATTAAGGCAAATGGAAGTCCTTATTATTGATAAGCTGACGAGGGGGAAAACGTGTCTTGAGAATTATTATTGTTTGAAAGTGAAATCAGCAAGGCTTATTTTGAGGGAGAAAATATGTTTAAGCACTCAATGTCAACCCAAAATTAAATGGAAGTAAAGGATTGCAAATCAATAACACAATAAAAGGTGCACTAAGCTAATGGATCTTTTGTTTCAAATTGTAAATGACATTTTTGAATTCCAGAGTAAACCTTAAGTGATGGCTCTGTTAATTACAACAGGGAAACTCTGCCATCTCCCTTTCCTGACTGTACTCACTGAGCAGCACTGCTGCTTTGATCTATGACTCTATTTACCTTGCCTTTCAAGGGTATGGAAGTGGTACTCATTACTGAAAGACACCCCAGTGATTTGGAAGATAGATTGTCACTGTCGGTGGTCGATCCCTGAGATTTGGACTCCTTCCTTAAAAGAGAAAGTTAAGTAAAGCCAGATAAAATGTTTTCAACGTTACTGTTTTATAAGGCGGCAAAAGGGCTAACAGATTTAATGGACATTTCTGCTTATAGCATGGCAGGGTTGAGGGTTCTGTCTGGTTACAAAGATGTAGCCAAATGAAAAGAGAGAGAGAGAGGGAGTCTGCAGGCAATCTGCAATTCTAGTATTCTGCCTCTAACTATATCTTATAATAGTTTCAGCTACTTACTTCTGGCATGTAAGACATGAGATAATCAGAACTGGAGATTGTATTCAGGATCAAGTAGGCCATAAAACTATACTATCAATGAAAATCCTGTAATGATAGAGGGTGAACAAAATGACATACTACTTCTTTTCTAGAATTCATCTAATGCTACATTTCTTTGTTTATTTAAAGTTACTAATGTGATATTTTCTGTAATATTATCCCTCCTATTAACCACTTTCATCCTGACCCAAAACATCTGCATTAGTGCTACCCCGTGTATTTCTACTATCTTCTGTGAATTATCAGTAAAGAGTGGGGGAATAATGTATGTTTTGCCTTGGCATTTGAATTAGAATAATGAGCAAAAACAACAGCATAATAGCTTGATCTGATCCAAAATGGATTTTCTTTTCTTTTTTTCACTTTCTCTTTTTTTTTTTGTTCAGTGATTGGAGCACTCCTCTAAGATGTGAGAGACCAGTTCAGTTACTTTTTTCCACTTGAGGGAATTTGAGGCTACACCTCTCTCCTCCAGGACAGTGTCCTGACCACTTTTGTTATGAAGTATTCCTTTATGAGGGAGGAGGGAACCTGTGTTACAAGTCCCTGCTTCAACTTAATTTCTAACTACTCTATAGAAAGCTTAAACAAGAGCGGCAGAACATAACCCACAGAAGAATCACTCTAACTTGGTGGTTAATGGTGGCATAAGTAGGACGTGGCTAATTGAGTAATGACCACAGGCACTGATCTAACAGGGGGAGAGAATTGCAGCTATGCAGTTATGCCAGTGGTGGCAGCAGCAACCTGAAGTTGCCACCCTAAAGTTGCAACCCTGTGTGTGGCACTTGTCCTGGGCACCTAGCTACATCATTATACCTCTGGTGCTTAATGAACCTTTTTGGAAGAAAGGAGGCATTAGTTTAAATTGCCCTTGCAGTGGAGAGAATTAACTAAGGGTGTCACATTCTGGAATATTGCCCTAATAACTATGTCGTTGGGCAAATGGATACACCAGAATCACCTTTTGCTTGCTGGCTTTGTGTTTTTATTATTCACCTTCCCTTTTGGAAAGAATAGACATCATTTTACCCAATTATTAATTGGTTTGAGCTGTTTAAAGGAAATCTTGGTTGGATGTACAACTTGATTTCAATCAAACAGGGACTTCACATTTTTCTATATCTACTAGTCAGGAAAGCAATTATTTTTCCAAAGACTAGCACAATTTTGAATAAGATAAAATTACTATTAACTATTAATAATAATAATAATAATAAACTAAATATAGTGTAAAGCCCTATTTATTTATTGACTGTACTCTTACAGTCAAGTATTCCTATTCATTTCAGTGGGAGCAGAATTGAGCTACATAAATAGGCTAAGTAGTACTATTATTACTAAGTAATATTACCATAAGAAACAGGGGAAAGAATTATATTCAACATTTAGAAGGCAGGAGTTAAGGGTTTTCATTGTCAATTTACTATTCTACTGATCTGAGCCAGGTCATATTAACTGTATGCACCTTAGTTTCCTAATTTGTAAAATGGGATAATAAAACCTTTCTGCTTTTCAGGGATGTTGTAAGTTTTAATTAATATTTTTCAACTTACTTTGAGCCCCTCAGATATACAATAGAGAAATGGAAAGTATTATTATTGTTATAGCCTTATAAAACATGCTAGCTTACCTCTGTTATGTAAATCTCCATTCATCAAGAGACTTATAACTCACACCTGGCTATATCTCTTGGGTGCTATCATTTTCTCTCTATTTTAAAGATATATGTCACATCAGCATCAAAATACCATGAATTTGTATATATGAACACTGTCGTCTTATGATATGTGAGACTATAGATGTTTCTAAAGATTGCCAACTATAATTCATATTCATTGATTACAGTGACTCTATTATTCTCGAGCGGCATGTTTTGTTTTTATCACTTAAAAAAACACCCTTTTCACTACTTTTTAAATATGCAGCTGTTTTTTGAGGGATATAACAGACTGTGCAGTTACAAAGTGCAGCTCAAACAGGGACTGTGACAACTGAGTTAATTGGCTTGCCACTAGTTTTGATGTACAGCATGTGAGGTGTTGATGGAGTGGTATGTGTGGTGAAATTCCATTATTCATTACACTTTACTGAAGAGGTATATAAGTATTAACAGAACAATTGCACACCATAATTCTAACCATAATGCATTATATTATGTCAGACAGAAGTACAAAATTAGAGGCCATTTACCATTGTTAAGATGTCCAATATATTACCTTTCAGCATGTGTAAATTAGATACCATGAATGATAGTATTAGAAGTCAGTAGATGCTACTTTTATACATGATTTTACAAGTCCTCTTTAAGTGATTATTTAAACACATATTGTGGGAAGTGCTAAGGTAGGCTGTGGTGCAGTTCTTTTTAGATGCCAACTTAAAGACAAATAAAATCTTTTCTGCTGCAGATTCATAACATATATTCAAGTTATGCATGTGTATAATTAAATACATGATGCCAAAAATATACTGTATACACTGTGTATGAAATAGTCTAACTGCAAAAAAAACCCTATATTTACATAATACTGTGAATTATATTTGCATGGTGTAAAGCTGGGTGGAACAGAAATAATATTAGACCTATATTACATTGTTTATGTACCGTGTGAATGTATATCAATTAATTAAATCTCTTGGTTTAGATACTTAGGCTGTGTCCACATGTGGTGTGGACTTTTAGTTCCCCAGGGATGATTAGCAGTGGCACGCCTTGCATCGCTGTTAGTTGTCTCCAGGCAAATGCCTGTGCCACACGTGCTCTGATGCATGGCAAGGTGCCACACGTGCTCTGATGCATGGCAAGTTACCCCAGGATTGGTAGGGGAGGCTGGAGCCAGCTCTGGGCTGGCTCCAACAGCCTTACCAAGTGTCCTGGAGGCCTCCCAGGGCTGCAGCAGGGGTAATTCTGCTATGTCAAGTCTGGCTGGCAGCCATAGTATGGATCCAGGCATCTGGCTTCGCTTTTGACTGGTGCGCACCACCCATGAGTGTTCCATGCCTTTTTTTTGTCTACGGGTTTTTTGACTCTAGGATATCTGGGGTCAACACCTCCCCCCCCCCCCCCACACACACACAAACACACTCTTTTAAAAAAGTGTCTGCAGCGCCACATACCTCATGGCTGTACTTGTCTGGACGTGGCCTCAGAGATCATTCTTAATGGCTGATAAACTGGATACTAATGATGCTTAAATAATTCATGTTCATGCACTATGTATGATTAAATCATTTGTCCTTTGAGGGGTTTTTTTCTTTTCTCAAAATGATGTGCATAGTAAATGAAATGAGGCTCCCTCTAATAACTTAACAAATCCATATCTTCAGTTGAGCACTTTAAGGTACTCCAACTTTTCCCATACAAATTTGTTTAACCTTCTATTGGTTAGGATCCATTTTTGTACTAGCTTACATCAGGAAAGTCTCTTCTGAAAACAGTGAACTTACAGTTGCATGGAACTAATTTGTTATACCAGAACCAGTCCCCATATTGTGAAATAAGATTGCTTCTCAGCTCTGGAATGGCCTGCCTCTTGAGCCTGGACATCCTTCAGAAGCACTGCAAGACCTTGCTATTTGAGGAGGTTTCTAGCAAGCAAAGCTAAGCCAAAACATTGTTTGATGCAGGATGGGCCAACTGGCACATGCCTACCGCACACGGTAGAGGCAGCCTTGATGAGTGGCAAAGAGAAGTTTGGGGATGTGGCAGGTAGCGTAGCAGTAGATGGTACAGGAAGCATAAAACAGAGAAGCAGCTTAAGCAGGCAGTCCAGAGCAAGGAGCAGAAAGCACAGTAGTAGTTCAGCAGAAAGCACAGGGCAGGAAGCAGAGAGCAGACTGGTGGATCAGGCAGAGGAAGAAGGTCAGAGTGGCACTCAGGGAGGTGAAGGGGCTTAATTTGTGTCATGTCTGCCAAATAAGGTTCCCCCCTCCCCACAGATTTAGTGAATCTTAGCTTGATTTAAATTTATTTTGTTATTCTGTTTTATTAATGCTAATTGTCCTTTTAAGATGTTCTGTTTCTTTTACCCTGTGCTTTTGTTGGAACAGGTGGTATATAAATTGCATAAATAAATAAAGTAGCAACCCTAACTGTTCCTTTTTTAGATCTTTTAAAACAGGTTTCACCACGTACATATAGTAATATGATTCCCAAATTATGCCATTGCCCTAAAGAGTTATTTTGAGCACAGAAAGGTAATTATTTTGACCTCTCTTGAGTTTCTGCAAATAAAGTATATTCACCCTGCATTCAGATAATTATGTAGAGATGCACATGCAAAAGAAAAAGTTTGGTTCAGATCTTGAAGTTTTTCAAATTCTTAAAATGTTGGTTCTCTGTTGTGCATTATGTGCATATTTATAGACGTACAAAGGGATTGTGAAGTTGTTGTAAAATGTTACTCAGTTAACAAGGGCAGCAGTTTGCATGAGTTCTACGCTGATGAAAGTGACTGTAAGAGGCAAAAAGCAACAGCGAATCACATCCTCAACTCTAATTGTTTTACTGCTTTATCATAAACAATGCACAGTACCCATGTTCAGTACTTAGTCACTCCCCCCACTCCCCGTTACTCAATGTTTCAGCACTACATTTGGATAAGGGTACTGCCTATAACATTAAGACTGACGGGGAATATCTAATTTGAAAGATAACGTTTTTACTCATAAAACAAGACTTTTGCCCATTAGCATCTATTCTGAGTGGGCTTATTTTCTATATTGAACCATAATACTAAAGTACTTTGCAGTTGTGTTACATTTTTCATTGGAGGATATAAAAGTGCATTACTAATATTATTTAAAATAGAGTGTACCTGAGCAAAGGAGATGAGGATACACTGAGGTATAGAAAAGCTTGATAAAGATCTCTTGGAGTTGGTAGTTGAGAGATTGGCTTTTTTGTTGTTGTTTTTTGAAGCAAGTGGAAGCTTTCCATTCAATTTTAAAGGAGGAAAGACTTTTCCCCTCAAATCTTATTCCCTTTCCTAAATTTGGGAAATACAGACATTCCACTGAAATAAAATAATGATTTTAAAAGGAAATGAGACCGAAGAAATTAGATGTTCTGCTAATTTGATTTGAAGGCAAATAGAAGTTTAGACTTCTATATTTTTGCAGGTCTTGGTCTTCAAATATAACACTCATTCACACTTGTTGCTCTTTTCACCTAATATAGATTGATTCATAGATTCATAGATTGTAAGGCCAGAAGGGACCTCGGAAGATTATTGGGTCCAGCCCCCTGCACCAAGCAGGAAAGATAACTGGGGGTCAGGTGACCCCAGCCAGGTGATTGTCTAGTCTTCTTTTGAAGATTTCTAAGGTAGGTGATTGCACTACCTCTGGAGGGAACTTATTCCAGAGTTTGGAATAATGACCTTGACTGTGAAGAAGTTTTTCCTAATGTTGAGCCTGAATCAATCTTCTAGGAGCTTGTGGCCATTACTCTTGGTTTTCTCCCTGGGTGCCCTGGGGAACAGTTGCTCACTGAGCCCTTGATGTACTCCCTTAGTTAGCAGTAAGCTGCTACCAAGTCCCTTCTCAGCCTCCTTTTCCTCAGGCTCAAGAGTCCCAGATCTCTCAGCCTTTCCTTGTATGGCTTGCCTTTTAAGATTTGACTTTCCTAAGAAGAGGTTAGTTGCATTAGCATCTTTTTATCCTTTCTTCAACAATGAATGGCATCACTGAGTTCCTTTCAAATAGCTTGTATGAATACTTCAGAATTGTTGGCAGCCTCCCACAGTTTTTTTCTCACAAATTTTTTCCAGGTGAGGATTTTCTGGTTTTTTTTTTTGTTTTTTTTTTTGGAGAACAATGACAATCCAATTCATTGCTCACTTGTGTCTTGTGTGTGGCTCTTTTATTACCTGCTTTCAACTTAAGGGACAAGATGCTAGATTGATTTTGAAACAACCTGTATAAAGATCACACATCCGTCTTAAGAAGCTTCTTATAACATTTTGTGGGGAATTGTGTCTGATGAAACAAAGAGCTATTCTGCGAGTAATGATGGCCCTTTCATTTAATAAAAGCACATAGTTTATTTTAGTTACAGATGACCCATTAAGGAATTTTTTTTGGCTTGTAGCAAAACTTCATGTGAACCCCACTGATTCTATTATTTCTTTTAAAGCTGTTCTGTCTTCCATACATCATTAAACTTAAAACAATTTCAATAGGGACCAATAGGCTTTGTGCAAGGAACAGACAAAATATTTTATTTAGCTTTGAAAGCCATTGGACACATTCTAAAATATTTGGGACTTAGGCTTTGTTTTAAGACATACCTGAAAAGAAAGTAGTAAGAAAATCTATTAATCCTGAGGTGGTGGACACTGAGCCAATAGAGAAGGGCAAAAAGTCTAGAAAGGATTGTGGGAAGAGGAAGAATATATGAAATAAAGAGAAAAGAAAATATAGTAGAGAGCAGAGAAGAATAAAATCTTAATTTGGGCAGAGAGTGAAAAAGAAGAAAAGGAGAAAAGGAAAGGGATGAAACATGCTAATGTATAAGTAACTGTAACTAGCCATGACCTTAGATCATTTCATGTTATTGCATTACAGTCTGGTAGCATAAATGGTCTGCCAAGCTGGAGAACAGGCTATGATATGATAAACATGATACCAAGGGAATATAAAGAGCATATGAGTAAAAACATAAGAATAGCAGAATTTTGAGGTTTTCTGCCATCAATAGGACAATGATGGTAATTATCAGAATGAAAACTAACACAATGAGTTGAATATGTATAATGTGAAGTTTCCTCCAAGATTAAAACTGATGTAGAGATGAATCTCCTAATGAGAAAGCTGGGTGCATCTAGAAGATCCACAATTAAACAGCAATTAGGAGAAATTAGAGATATATCCTCTGACATCCCTAAACAAATGATATGGGTGCTAGTGAGGTTATGAACAGGAACTAGATTAGAATTTCTCAAGTGAAGTGCTGCCATGCCCTGGCATGCCAGATTCTGAAGCATGTGTGAAATTGGACCAAGAAGGATTGCAGCAGGATAGCTATCTCTAATAGCTAACCTGCCTTAGATTTACTAGATAAACCTAATTCAGGCAGGAGTTTCCCCTCTGGCCATAGATCTTCCTAGTTCAATCCTACATGTCCTCCTGGGAGCAGAGGGAGCAAGGACAATTATACCTGAAGGAAGCAGCACAGCAGCCTAGAGATTTATCTGTGTGTTTTTTATGTTTCCCCAGGCTGCTGCATAGGACTAGAGTGGGAAAGTCTGTGGCAAGATGGGCAATCTTACCTGCGTTAAGTTTTTTTTGAATAGCCCTAATGCAGGCAGGAGTACCGGCTTCTGCCACAACCACATCCCGATGTGGCTCAACATGGTGCTGTTCCAACCAGCAGTGGTGACGGCAGTAGCATCCCAGTTGAGAACCACTGAGATAAGCTGAGGCAATATAACTGTGGTCCTCAACCAGAATGCCACAAAATTCAGAAAAGTAATGGAGAGGTATCTAGTAATAAAGTAATATGTAAATTATAATATGTAAAGTAATATGAGTATCTAGCTGGGGTCATGAGTATCTAGCTGGGGTCAATGAGTATCTAGCTGGGGTCATCTAGACCCAGCACTCTTTCCTGCTTATGCAGGGGGTCGGACTCGATGATCTATTGAGGTCCCTTCCGACCCTAACATCTATGAATCTATGAGGTGCCTTGGATCTAAAAAGTCTAAAATCCACTGCTCTAGATATACCTTGTTCAGCTGATCTCCCTCTAAAGCATCTATTCTTGTCACTGTCAGAGACAGGATACTAGGCTAAATGGACCATTAGCTTAACTCAGTACGGCTTATGTTCCTAAGTGTACCTGAGTATATTGGCTAATGTCAGTATAGGAGCAATAGCTTAGCTAAGATATAGCTCCTATACTGACATTACTTTGATTCACCAAGACAAACAAAAAACTAGAACTCTTGTTTCCAAAATGATACCTTTTCCCAGAGCCTGACAAAGGGACTTTGAGTCTAAGAGCTTGCAGAAAAGGACAATTTTCTTGTGATTTTCCAGTTGGTCTAAAAGGTATCATTTTGGAACCAAGAGTTCTAGTTTTTTGTATGTCTTTTTGTCTCAGACCAACATGGCTACCAAGTACACCTTTGATCCACCAATTCACATTATTTTGGTACTGAAAATCAGTGTTGCCAAACTGTCATATTATTAAATGCTGATTAGCAAACTGATACTTAAGGCATATCAGAAAGAGAAGTATTTGGCTACCCTGAAGGATAGAGGGGAAAAAAAACCCAACAAAAATGTTGTTAGTTCATTCATTCTTTCTATCCTTGACCAGAGCAGGATTTTCCCTAGACAAGTATCCTAGTGTTTTATCTTCACTAATTGTTTCATAAACACCCACTGAAATATTGTTCATCTTTAGAAAGACACCTTATCTTTTTAATATGCTACCTGTAGTTTTCTTTTTTAATATCATTACATTTTTCCAAATGATACCCATTAGAACATGTTAATCAGTCCTTCAGCCACTTTTAAATACCCATGCCAACATCTTTTGGTCCTTATTTAGACAAACTACATTACATATTTCTTATAGTTATTCCCGTTAAATCAATCCCATCATTCCTTATTGTATATATTTCTCTTTTCTTGATTTCATGTCATTGGAGTTTCACCAATATTAGAGGCCATCCTGAGTAAATCCCATTACTGATATAACTTCATAATTTAGGGAGTAGTCAACAGTATCTGAATTATCTATACAATAGAAGAATGTCCATGCTGAGGAACAGGCAGTGGAAGAGCCTTGGGCCTAAATTGCACTATACCAGAAGCCTATTATAGAGGGTACTGAAATAGGCTTTTGTCCAGAAGTGAAAATAAAGGGTCATTTAAGAATGCCATGATTGTGGAAATTAAATACATTGCTTCTTCTGAGATCTTTAAAATGTTCTTGAATCTCATGTGAAAATACAGCCTTCAGCATGTGAAAATTTCCAGCAGCCAATTAATGTTGCTTCTACTACTTTACTATCAAAGATACTATTGGAATGAATTTTGGCTTATGTACCACAAGCAAGCAAGGTAAGGAAGTACAGATTGGATGACTGGACTGTAAGGTGGATAGAAAGCTATCTGGATTGTTAGACTCAACACGTAGTGATCAACAGCTCAATATCTAGTTGGCAAACAGTATCAAGTGGATTGCCCTAGGGGTTGGTCTTGGGGCCTGTTTTGTTCAATATCTTCATTAATGATCTGGAATATGGGATGGAGTGCACCCTCAGCAAGCTCGTGGATGACACCAAGCTGGGGTGGGTAGTAGATACACTGGAGGGTAGGACTAGGATTCAGAGTGACCTAGACAAATTGGAAGACTGGGCCAAAAGGAATCTCAGGAGGTTCAACAAAGACAAGTGCAAAGTCCTTCACTTAGGAAGGAAGAATCCTATGCACAACTATAGGCTTGGGACCAACTAGCTAAGCAGCTGCTCTGCAGAAGAGGACCTGGGGGTTACAGTGGACAATAAGGTGGATATGAGTCAACAGTGTGCCCTTGTTGCCAAGAAAGCTAACAGCATACTGGGCTGCATTAGCAGGAGTGTTGCAAGCAGATTGAGAGAAGTCATTATTCCCCTCTCTTGTGCACTGGTGAGGCCACATCTGGAGCACTGTGCGCAGTTTTGCCCCTCCCCCCCACTACAGAAAGGATGTGGACAAGTTGGGGAGAGTCTAGTGGAAGCCAGCACAAATGATGAGAAGGCTGGGGCACATGACTTCTGAGGAGAGGCCAAGAGAACTAGGCTTATTTAGTCTGCAGAAGAAAAGACTGAGGTAGATTTGATAGCGGCCTCTAGGTTCCGAAGAGAATGGAGCTGGACTGTTCTCAGTGGTGGCAGATGACCAAGGAACAATGGTCTCAAGTTGCAGCAAGGGAAGTTTAGGTTAGATACCTTTCTTATTAGGAAGGTAATAAAACTCTGGAACAGACTACCAAGAGAGTTTGTGAAATCTACATCCTAGAGGTTTTTAAGACCAAGATAGACAAAGTCCAGGGCAGCAGTTCCCAACCCCAGGTTGCGACTCAATTGAGGGTTGCGGATGCAATGCCAGTGATGCTGCACAGAAAAGATGAGTCATGCTGTGTATTGGGAGCTTCCCTGCTCCCGGGCCACCACCACTGTCTGCTTCCAACAGCAGGGTGTGGAATAAAAAGGTTGGGAACCACTGGTTCAAGATCTACTTGGGGATGGTCCTGCTCTGAGCAGGGGGTAGGACTAGACCAGAAGTGGCCTTGGGGGCGGGCAAACCGGAGAACCACCTGAGGCCCCACACTTTATAAAAATAAAAATTAATTACACTGAATATGTGTATTATCAATATTGTATTAAGATACTTTTATTGCAGTTTCATGGATTTGGGCAAAGTGAAAGTGAAATAAAAAATGTCTGACTTGCTTATAGGTCATTAAATTAAGTCTGTAATGGGCCCCAAGTGACTCTCGTGCCCAGGGCCCCAACAACCCTAAGGTCACCACTGGACTAGATGAGCTCCTGAGGTCCCTTCCAACCCTCATTTTCTATCGTTCCATGATTCTGATTCTATTGCACACACCATATTCATTGGCAGATATAAAACCAAAATTTCTGGCACAAAAAGCACAAGATTCTTTCATAAGAAGTATTCCAGTACAGCAGTAGCCTAACTAGGGCAGTGTGAAGGTGGTACCAGTCCTGGGTGCTGACTCAGGCTAAAAACAGGCAACCTGCTTGGTTCACATTTGAATGTCTTGTTTCTCACCAAACCCCAGACCTTACAGACTAAAAAGCCTGTTGTCCTGCATTAAGTATGGATTATTCAAATTTACACGTTGCCTTTGAGCAATTGCAGATTATTCAATCTAATTGCCATTTAAACCTAGTGTGTAAATGGCTGGGCTGTGTCTGCTTTGGTGTGAGTTATATCCTGACCTAATTAGGGACACATCAAACCAGTTTTCTGGGTTTTTCTCCCTTAGAGTGGAGTGTAGGGAGCTGGGCAGGCACAGCCCCATGCCCTGTAGTGTATCGACATGGGAGGGAACTAACAAAGTGTGTGGGATGCATCTCTGGCCACATGGCTTTGCCATGGGAAGTGCAGCCCTGTGTCTAGAAGTTTTTCTGGGGAAGAGGAGGGGGAAGGGGAAGAAAAGCAAATGGGGTATCAGAAGCAGCCCTGTGGAGTCTGCCCCAGCCGGGCTGCTGCATCAGTATGCAGCAAGCCCATCCCTCAGGTACAGCAGCCCAGCTACTGCAGCCAAGCTTTTGCTGCTACAGCAGGTGGTGCCCAAACACGGAGAGCAAGGGCAGTTCAATTCCACTCCCCCTCCCTCTGCCTTCCCTCCTGGTCTCCTGTGGTCAACATATTTACTTTCTCAGTCCACCACCACTGCTCCAGGTATTGAAATATCTTGCTATGCCTGTGCAGTAGAAGGCAACATGATTGCATGAACTATACTAGGGTATGACAGTAAGGATGTCTACGTGGTACAATGCATTGCTGGGTAGCGGTCTACATAGTTAGAGCTAATTTGCCAGGCTGCTTTGATTTCTCTGCCCAAATAGATCAGTGTTCTAGTATGGCTATAGTCCTTTCAGTAGTGAAACTATGTAGTAGTACACTGTGCATGTACTGTTCTGTCTCTATCGTCTCTTTCTTCATAGTCATCTACTGTTTATTAAAGTTTTCTTTTTCTTTCCCACATGTTGCTTTCCCTTTCCTCCCATGTTCTCCTACCTCAGATGTTCGGTGTTGCACAAAATCTTCTATGTAGAGGTCAAAAAAAAAAGAAAAGAATCTTATGATTCTGATTCAATAATGCTTTTAATTATATGATGGATACAGGTTTTAGCAATGTTTATCAACAGGCAAAAAAATTGCAGAAATCTTGGCAGAGGTGGTATCTTTTATTAGACAAAGAATAGTTGTAAAAGCTGGTTGATGTTAGTCCACTCACATAATATTTTGCGCATGTTTAAGTGCTTTGCTGAATCAGGGCCTATTGAAGTAGCACACTAGAAAGCAAGCCTCATATGGCACCCATCACCATGCCATTTTAAGTACAATTACAACTAGACAAAGGACAACAAAATACTATTTTGCTGCATCTAATTGTCCCAAACTTACTTTACTCAACAGATCCATGTTAATTTCTCATTTGGGGATCTGAAAATCTAAGTCTGTTTTCACTCTTTTTCAGACTGATGACAGTAATGATGGTCACAGTGAAAACCAACTAACTCCCATTATTTTTAGAGTGTAAAAAAAATTAAAAAATCCCTTAAAACAATCTACAAAATAGTATTTGTTTCTTTGTTTAAACTGAAAACAATCGTTACAAATTTAGAACTGGGAAATTTGGCTTAGTATATATTTATCTGAAATCACAAAAATAGTTTAAATTAAAAATGAAAATCAAAATTCAGCTGTTACTAACCAGCTCTAGTTGCATCTGATTGCAGGCACATTAGGAAACGTGTACTTCTGCTGCCACATTTTGGGAACAGTTGCAAAATTGTGTGTTTGGAATGGACATTGCTATTACCACACATAATATATTTGGTTGACAACATTGTTGATGATTAAAGTACACACGGGTTTCTCCAACAACTATGTGCAACCCACAAAGTTAAAGAACAAAAAATTGTTGTCAGAAAAGTCAACAGATATGGTTCAAAGATATGAAAGGTGAAAATATGTTGAGCAAAAGTTTTTCATAGTTACTCTTCTAAATATGACAGCATTTAAAATTTACCGTCAACTTTTGTGTAGCACCACTAATGCACATAATAACTAGCCTTCATCCTTTCTTATAACAAGATCTGAATTAAATATGTTTACAGTTGGCAGTAATCCTATGAGCACTACAGTATAGCACTGACATTAAGTACTTTCTTCCCCTCCTTTTATAGAGGATGATTACATGCTCACAATTTAAAAAGGCATTTTACACATTTCAGCAGAAAATTGTAAGCCTTTATCTTTTGACAGCAGAAGGGAATTACTGCCCATTTAAGTATCCCTTGTATTTTGTCCAGATAAATGATTCAGATTTGCTATTTCATGATGTCTTTTGTAGATTTTTTTTTTCAAGTGAAGAGGAATGTGAAAAAGGAAGTCATTTTAAAGAATACACAAAAATACATGTTTTAAAGGAAGAATGATCCATTCAACTATATTTCTTTAATTCTTTTGTGTTTTTTCCTCTCTACATTATTACTATGGTCCTTCAGACAAAGAAGAAAGAATAAATAAGAGAACACTAGGTCAATGTTTGGGGTACTTTTTAATGATCATTCTTGTCCATCTATTGGTCCAATGTTTTGTTAGTAATGGCTCAAAGCTTGAAATGCCTAGTAGGGACAAATACTATGTTTTATGAGTGTAACCATTTAGCTGTGGTTTTTGATACTTACACACAGTTTACAATTCAGTTGTGCATGTAGGAGCCTGTATGTACCCACTGAGTATGTTCATTTTGGTTGTAATCCAGCCAGGCATCTATAAGGCCAGATATCACTGCCCCATTTAAGGTTGGATAAGTCTTAAAATCTTAGTCACAAAGTAAGCAAGACTTGGTGTTGGGGAGGGAAAAGGAAGGGTTCTCACTTTTTTTCCCCCAATAGCCTAATGTTTAGGATACTTGGCCAAGGAGTAGGAAATTTGGGTTCTAGACTATACCTCTTCCAGAGGGATTTTGAACCTCTCCTGCTTCTCAGCAAAGTGCTAGAACTACCATACTACATGCTGGATAGTTCCCAGATTGATTTCCATCCTGCCTTTTGAAGCTGGAGCACTAGGGAGCCAACTCACATCACCATATGGGAATTTGGTGGTGGAAGAGCCAGGAAAGGAGGTAAAAAAAGAGAAGCCAGAGGATCTATGTTTCAGTTAGATGGATTCTGTCCTGAGAAGGAGGGGGCCCTGGATTGTACTCTGGATCCATGCTCCTAATGTGTCAGAAACTGTACCATTGTTTATCTATTTTATCAAACTGCTTATCTATTTTATTGAATTAATATTAAAGGTGAAATACAGTGTACCATCTTTAAGAGGAAGATGAGAGATGGCCCTAAACAATGTAGGCAAGCTTGGGGAGAAACATGCCCATGGCCTGGTGTTTAGATCACTTTGCTGAGAAGCAGGTTCATATGCATTCTGGGTAGGAGGGTGATCTAGAACCTGGGTCTCCTACTTCCTGAGTAATTGCCCAAAACACTAGGAAATTGGGCTAAAAGGGGGAATAACTGTTATCCTTCCCTATTTTACTTCTGGCAGATATACCTGCAGAACAGGTATTCTGTCTCACTCCAGGGCAAAATAGTACACCAAACTGTTTGGGGTGGCAGCAAATTGGATGGGTACATATACAAAAATTGCAATTGGATGGGTATGTGTGTGTCATTTAGGCACAGGCTATGAAATGGGATTCAGACCCTTGGTTCTTACATAGGAAAATCTCTATTTATTGACTTTAATAAGACAAGAATTTTGTCTCAAATAAACAGATTCTTATTCCAGAACCTATTAATTGGATCATACTGTCTTTCCTAAATCTTAGTACTTCAAGATGGTAGGAGTTTTTAAGTAAATACCAGAATTGTATATCACAGTGCTGCTGGTGCTTCTACTCTAATGGCTTAGTTTTCAAAGGTAGGTGCAAAGGACACTACTTAATGCACAAGTACTTTTTAATCTTTGCCTTATATACTATTAAATTACTTGACCACAAGGTGATACCTTCTTAATTTATTTGCTCAGAATTCCAATTTAACTGGTAAACATTGGGTTCCACAAATGCATCAGCGGCCATACACTTTATGGATAGATGGGAAGAAGGTGTATGCATATGAAATTTGGAACATAAATTGAACATTAAATTGCAATAAAAGTAGACTGAAATTTGAAAGCAAAGCTGCTTGAGATATCAGTTCTTCATTACTCAGATGAAAAGAAAGGCCTTTTCTTCAGTATGAGAACAGGCATCCTGCACATTTGACTTGCTGAACAGCAAAGCTGCACCTGACCATCCTTTGGGCATTCTTTAGGCTTCAGCTCCATGCATCTCATTCATTAGGTATTTCTCCAGCCTCTCTCATTCCACCCCGCTCATCTTTTCTCACTTCAAAATAATACTGAAAATCAAAACTTCACATAGGGAAAGGGGTTGGAGGAAATGTTTCATAAGTTGAGAAGATTTAACAGTATCATTTTTAGATAGGTACAAAATTGTTTAGTCTCTCATCCTGGCATGGTCTTCTTGTTGCGATATTCTTCTCTAACATGCTGACTGCAGTGCATTTTTAGGGGAAAAAATGCTTCAAGCACTGCTCTTGGAACCCATCCAGATTTATTTTCCCCTCAAGCTTGTAATAAACAGCTGCCAGATCTCCCCAGACATACAGCAGTGTTCACATCTCACACACACAGCAGGCACTGATGGTATGCTTGGTTAACTGCTTCAGTGAGGACCATTCCAAAGATGCATGGGGAAACATCAAAGTCCACTCTGACCTTTCTCACTGCTAGGAGGGAGAGTAAAGTTGCTGAAGCTGCAAAACTGTCCCTGATTTATGCTTCTTTCAGATGGTGATTTAAATAGCTAGTTGTAGATGTTGAATATGCTGTGGATGAGATTGAAATCACTTATCCTCTACTTCTGTATTGAGGGGAAATATATGTACTTGCAGATTGCTATAGCACTCTTTTCAGAGAGTTAACTTGATGAACATCTTTAATTTCAGGATTTTAGCCTGTCTCTCAAGTGTGTGGCAGGTTTTGTTTTGTTTTGTTTTGTTTTGTTGGTGAACTGCTGAAATCCCTCAAGACTGTTTTCAAAATCTCAGGAGTCTTGATCTTGAAATCAAGCATCTATGGCATCACCTCAAAAATGATGTTGAAATGAATACAGGAGAAAACAGAAGAGCAGTAGATAGAATACAGGCAGGTATGGGGATGTATATACATTTAATCTGTGGTTTTCATTTCAAGAAGATCAATTCTATACAATAGCCAGGTACTTACAGCATTTTATGTGTAGGTATCAAAACATATAGAAGTCATAAGGTATACCACTTTGTCTTATAACCCTTATCAGATCACAGAAACTCAGCTAAAGTTAGGCTTTGGATAGGGAAACTTCACAAAAGGAATCTAAAAGCTCCTGAAAGAGGCATACATGCCTCACTGGGCATGTCTACATGAGATGCTTACTGTGCATTAGCTTAATAACATGGCACAGTAGCGTGGTAGTTAAAAACCATGCTAATAGCCTACTGAGTAGTGTTATTAGGCTAATGTGCAGTAAGTGTCACAATATAACCATGCACTAGCACTACTGCACAGTAACTAGTTACTGTGCATTTAGTTAGTACTCAATTAAGCAAGTACTAAACTAAATGCATATTAATGAACATGTAGACACACACACTAGGTGGTGCTCTTCCCTCTGATTCAGCGCTCTAAATTGAAGGTCAGCTTAGTGTTGAAGCATTTTGCATGGAAGAAGATGCCATGAAACTTAGAATTTCTCATCATTACCTAATTTACTCTGAACGATTCTTAATAGTAATTAATCATAGCTTATCAGTACTTATCATAGAAACACTCTTCAAACTTTAGGCCATATCCTCAGGTGAGGTAAATTTGGGCAGTACTGGTAGAGTCTTTTGAGGTATGATGACTTGTATACAGTGAGAATCTGGTACACTATGGCAATTAATTAAAAAAAACATCCCTAATATCTCATATGCAACTTCCCTGTGAAGTATTTTATAGTGGTCGTCCTTCTTCAAATATATCTACCTTGTAAAACATCTTAAATAATATTTACCTTTCTGAGGCACATACACTAAAAATCTCCTGCATCTTGTAGGAGGGATCTTTGAGTAATGTGCAAGATAATGCAGAGCACCACCAAAAGTGCACTATTCTTTTCTCCTTCCACGGTAATATGCTATTTCTTAATTTTCTGCATATAAGTAGTCCATTTCTTTCCATATCCTTCCACTGCCCCTGCCTTGCCTAACAGCTAGTTAAAAGCTAGTTTATTTTTACTCAGGGTACCTCTAAGAGAAGGGAACTGATAGTGTTCCTTGCCATTCTCTTATATTGTGATCACCTCTGCCAAAGATGCATTCTGCATTTCAACAGAGAACTCACTTTGTCTCTGAAATGTAACAGGAGACAGAACACATCACATGTTCATCTAGCTGCTGGTGTAATAGGAGACCTTATATCAGCTATATGAACATATTATCCATATATATACAGACATATTGTAGCACCGGGCCTACATGGACAGGGTTCTTAGAGTCTGAGTTAAATGCGTTGTGGTAAAAAGTGTGTGTGATCAGGGTTTAGGTTTGATACAGATATTATACTGTAATTATACCTGGTAAAAGACTTTAGGAAGAAATTAATCATATGCCTGTATAGTGGTCATCATCAAAATGTCAGTGCTTACAAAAAGTTATCATTAACCAAAGTTAATTCCTATTCCACAGAGGCATATAGCAGTGTCCTGGGAAACCACATGTCATGACTTTAAAAAAAGGCTAACTATCAAGTTGTAATTATGGAACTCATCTGCTTTATTATATCAGTTGTTTTTTATTGACTCAGTGGATGTGATGCACCACTGTCTTCCATAAAAAGTTCTTGTCCTAAAGAACTTTAATAGAATACTGTGGTTCAGAGAGGAAACATGACAGCAGTACATTACTGCATATTGAATTTAATGAGCTTCTTAGCACTATGTGAGTGAGTCTTTGAAATAGAAGCTATTCAATTTAGATCCTTTTGATTATAATTCAATCATTTTACATTTTCCACAGGGGGCAAGTTTAATCTTAATTAATTGACACTTGTACGGAAAGGTGATAGCTTTTAATACATGGTTATTTTCAACTCAGATTTCAAAATGGTCACATACTTTTGATGTACATTAAAAATGGCAGCACTTCCTCTCGAGGGTTTTGTTTTTATACCAATGCACTTCCTGTTTCTTACTCAAAAATACAGTTATCTTCATGAAAATGTCTGTATACTCTTAATTTCCACAATGGCAACTGAAATACCAAATTGTATGCTTACATAACACATGCCAACATTTTACCCCCCTAGTACAGTCAGAGAGCGAAAAAGTGCCAGACCATATTATTATGATGGGTTACACTTATATTTAATAAATAGTTGTCATTTGTTTTTAGGTATCGGCAGACAAATTTCAACTGCTATTAATGGTGGCAGTTATACAGTGATATAAAATACATAAGGACGAAATAAAGAAAAAGTCAATTTCTGCAGCTGATGGGTTTTATCCATTGCATACCATGAAATGTTTTCACTTGCAAATAATTTGCCATGATTATAATATATCACTACTAACTGTTATTTCATATTTGTATTTGTCTAGCAAGTGCCATTTCTTCATAAGGCAAGGATTTTTGTAGGTGGTATTTGTATTGGACCAACTGTATAGTTGGGAGGGGTAAAAATAAGCTTTTAGGTACCAAGTACCTTCCTCATAGATATCCTCAAGATATCACCCTCAAAAATCTGTGCCTCTCTCATTTTTCCTTGACCATCATGGCTACTATATCAATCCAACACCAGTATTTGCAATTTTTATTTACAAACAAATCTGAAAGGAAACACTTCTGTGTATTGGAACCTAATTCATAGGTCCATTGTTTGATATGGCACAAGGCATGTTATTTTTCCTCTCGGTCTTCCTCCATTCCCTCCATCCTGTGCTTGTTCTGTAACTTGCTCTATCAGAGCATACTATAATAAAGAACTGCTCTCTTTCTCTCATACTGGAGCTCCTTAATAGGAACCTCCTGGCTGCATACTTCCATCTACAAAGTTGAAGAAGTTGTTCCCTAGCTTTCCCTACTGATGGACATTTAGTGATCCACAGAAATTGCAGGAGAGACATCAATTCTGCCTGGATTTAGTTGGGTAGAATCTGCCGCCTAATGATCTGCTGCCTAATGAAGCTATCAAAGGCGTACATAAGTCACTTCAGTGTTGTTAGATCTTAAACTAGAATGAAAGAAAACTAGCATTCATAAGGATACTGGATGAAGCTAAGCCGTGACCAAAGCAGATATCTTACTCTGGAAAGGTGATCAAAGTATAAATGGAATCAAAATATTTGAGGCACATTTCCTTTTATTTTGGTTTTTTTTTTTCCAATCAGATTTGTGCCTGCCTAATGATTTCTTGCAGAGGCTAGTTCAATTAATTATTGAACTATTTTCATCCTTTTGAAATACCTCCAATGGGAAAATTATTTATTTTTGGTATGGTGATTTAGGCCCACAATTTGGAATGTCTATTATTTGGAGGTGCCTTAATTTTGAGGTGCCTGATGGAAAGCACAAAGGGCATTGTTTTTCATGTTCACTGTCTTAATCAGTTACTTTCATTTAATATCAGTGGGATATACAGGTGAACCTCATCTCTGCAAATGATTTCCTACTTCTTTCAGTGCAGGTGCAAAATCCTCTATCACTTTAAAAAAAACCTTCAGCTTTACTGCCCATTGGGATTGCATCAGCCTCTTACCTTTAACAATGAGCCTTCTCTCTCTAGGTGGGTGATGTGGTGTAATGAATCATGTGATGCTTAAACTGTTTCTGTTCTGGGGGTGAAAAGAGGACTTCAGTCTCAAGGCATATCAAGCCAGTCTGAAATTCAGATATTTTTATAATTGTTGTTTTAACTCTGTGAATCATTCTGTATATGTCAGAGTATATGCAATAAATAGATAATGCATAGCTAAAGTGTTGAAGGGTGATACTTGAGATGCACTGCTAGCAGCTAGTTCCTCCACATCATTTTGTAGTCATATTTCTAGGCATGTGAAAAGCGATGATTCAAGCTTAGGTAATAACTCCTTCAATTTTGCTTATTTGCTGAAGATTTTAAAGCCGGTAAGACTATATGACTGCTGTACCAGATTAGATCACTAATTTACCAAGTCCAGTATTCTGAATTGACCTATGGCTAGCCTATAATATCTCAAGAGAAGGTGATAAACCCTTTATCACTTCAAAACAAAATTAACAGGCACTCCTGGAAGAGTACAAACTCTGTCATTCTGTCATTTTAGCTGACTTCCTCATTTTCATTTTTCCTTTCTTGACCCATAATGCTATAGTGATAGGGAGAGGCGCTAGTGAAGGCAAACATTCCTTCCAGATCCTCTTCGATATTAGCTTCCACTTTATAGCATGGCATTTGTTGACTCATGTCACAGCATGCAAGACTATAACTGTAATTATTTGTATAATTATTCAGCACTTATAATCTAGTATCTAGTCACAATATTAATCTTGATTGCATCATCCAGCAGTGAGTTCCTCCAGTTTTGACTGTGCTCTCTGTGCTCACCTCAGAGGTGAACTAACTTAGATTGGGCATACCATTTTTGAGTGATTTGAGTCCTGCAAATGCCTACACAACTGACCATTTAAATTGAGCTAACCTTGTTCAGGGCTAGCAAGGTTTTAATACAGATATAATTTGAACTCTTAACTGTGCACAATATTCTTTTAAAAGTCAGGAGTTAGACATATTAGTGGAAATGTCTCCACTTGTTGTGTGCTTCACCTAAGCAGAAAGGACTTCTTGTTGATTTAGGGTTAATACCTTAAGAGTACAACACCAGAAGAATCTTATTACTTCTGGTGAGTAGGAATGATTGTTTTTATTTCAGAATAACACCGATCAGTAGAACATAATTTGCAGCCATTTCAAGACCATGTATTTTATAAAGTCAATAAGAGAAAGTAATGTGGATGAATGCACCAAACAGTTACCTGGGGAGAGAAAAAAGGAATTCACAATTCAAATCCCCCAGCAGTGTTTATCATTTGTTTCTTCAATTCTACAATATCTTTTATTGTCTACATTCAGGTCCATGCCTTACGTTTCAAATGGTTGTTTTCTGTCTTTTCTTCCATCAATATTATATTTTGTGTGGGAAACAAAACAAAAGAAAAATGCATTAATAACTGTTCTAGTTTTTTTTGAAACATGTCAGCGTTCCTTATTAAATATCTTTCAACGGTACCAGTTCATCCAAAGTGGGTGATGTGCAAAGCAATGTAGCTGATAGGCATTGAGTTAAAGTCTTTAACCAGAAAACTCAATTGCTTTTTGTTGTTTTCTTCTGGTCATAAAATGATTGGATATCAGCAGCTTACATTTCACAACACAAACCAATACGAAGAATAATGTGTTTAGAATTGAAGAATAATAATAGAGTTAGCCCAAACACAATGGGCTTTCGGGCACTGAAATCCCCCTAATTTCCCACAGGAGTGTAGATTTTGTTATTCTGTCATTTCAGTTCATCTTTTCATTTTCCTTTTTCCCTCCTTGACCACAAGACATTGCTCTCCACACAGCCTAACACTTTTTTTGTGGGGTGAGGGGCTACAGGCATTTTTTAATCAGATTCAGAAACTGTCTTGAATAACTGTTTCCAACAACCTATTTCTAGAGGGTTGATTTGCTAGACTGGTGAACACCTGTTTGCGATGATATTGCTATCAGTGTACTTGTCTTGTTATATTCAATCAGCAGAGAAGGGGCCTGTGTTGTGTGGGTAAGGAGGTGAGGATTGAGTGGATATGTAGGTTCTTTTTCTTTGTTTTGTTCACAGACTTGAGACTTTCATTGACTTCCCTAGAAACAGATAGCCATTCTGTTCTTAAAGAAACCATAAAAGAGATCATGTTGGAGTGAATTTAATGAATGTCAAGTTAGCTGTAGCAGACAACCCTTAAAGTTCACAGATTTTCTCTCTCTAATTAAAAAGAAGTTTAGACCTTCTGAAATTAAAATCAAGCTCAACTATAACCCTTTCAGCATCAAATAAATGTTCACTTTTTGTTAGTTGTGAGCAAGCATTTACACAAACATACTCTTTTCACATAAATGCCTGAGGATTCTTCAACCATATGCATAACTCAACTAGTATTTGGGCTGGGGACCTGTGTACCATTAAGGCTACTGACATTTGCTATTCACTGGACATTTAATGTGCAATTAATGCACGAAAAGCCTACTCCACAGTAAAAAACTGCATAGTAAGCAGGATTAAAAGTAATCCTTTTTCTTTCATCTTTTTTATTGACCTCTGGATTCTCTCCAGTTTTTCAAAATTCTTCTTAGACTCTGGTGCCCAAAACTGGATGGTGTGCCTGTATGTGTAAGAATCATGTTGCTGACTCATTTCAAATTTATGATCCACAATAATCCCCAGATCCTCTTGACAGTATTTCTGTCTAGCCAGTTAACCCTATTCTGATTTTGTGAATTTGATTCTTCTCCTGTATAGGTAGCACCTTACATTTGATCATTGCTGAATTTCATGTTATTGTCTATATTTATTAAGAATTTATGAAGGGCTCTTTGAACTTTAACCCCATTCTTCAGCATGTTTAAAACTCCTCCCAGTTCCACGTCATTTGCAAATTGCATGAGTTTGCACCCTATGCCTTCATCCAAATAATAAAAATGTTAAAAAGCACTAGACCGAGATCAGAACCCCATATAATCTCATTTGTGACCTCTTGCCAGACAAATATCAATCCGTTGATAGTTAATAGAGAAAACAAAGGGGAAAAAAATAAAATCCACAAAGAATATTTTTTACCATTCTTCTTTCACTGTCAGGTGATCAGTAAAAGAAATGCATGAAGTGTTATAACACCCACTCAAAGTGCATGTACATCATTGTATCCATTTATAATAACTCACATTAGTAAAGCAGGGAATAATGAGGAATGACTTGCTGTAGGAGTTACTCAAATAAATAACCATACAAGTTGGAATAATTGTAGGATTTCAACTGCAACTCTTTCAAGGCCATTTTAAGACTATTTACAATTTAATGAACAAAAGCAGCACAATCTCTCAATAGTTTTTTTGTTTTCTGGGGAAAAAAAGGTTGTTAAAATGACCACTTCTTAGTTTGTGAAGTAAACATTATATTTAATATCAAATCCTACAAGCATCAAAATAGAAGGTGCTGAAGGATAATGCACCTTATTGTGACAACTGGTTATAATTCTAATATAGAAGTATCCATTGTGCAGAGTATAGATACTAACTGAAAGGTAGCCCATCGGGTAAAAGCCTACTATTTAGGAATTGAGTTATTTGGGGAATTTTCAACAAAGCTTATTTATGTCATACGAATACAGATCATTGAATGCAGGCCTCCTTAAGGTTGAAGACAAGCATTTTATATCACTCCTTTCATAAAAAAGTCATAGAATCATAGGGGTGGAAAGAAGCTCAAGACCCATCTATTCCACATTCCTGTGCACACCCAGAATTACAAAATGTGGGTAATCATATTTTGTAATTGGATCAAGCTCCATTTTAACAGCAATTAGGTTTTCATTTGTTTGTTTTTGTCCCCCGCTAATTGTATTAGAAGATAGTTCCATAAATTCACCAATCTTTATGTCTAACCTAAATACATTTATGGCTATCTTATACCCATTTCTTCATCTGTCAGTGTTATCCTTTTCTTAAATAGTTATTTTCCTCCCTAGAGTTTATTCCCCTCATCTATTTATAGTCATCAAACATTTTTTTTCTCTTAGCCTTCATTTTGGTTAGTTAGAAAAGCTAAACTGTTTAGTCCTCCCTATACTTGTTCCAGTCACATTGGCTGACCCTGGATAGCCAACACTGTATTCAGTATTGCACATAAAATTTCACTGGGCCATTGCTCAACGGCATTAATATTTCCCTATCCCAAGTGAAAAAACCTCACCTGGTGTATCCTAGGGTTACACAGTCATATGCAAATAGTTCAGAGCCATCCTATGACTAGGGGTCTTGTTGCACATCCACTTGCAATGGTTGCAAATCATTAGAATACAGTGACCTATTAAATCTAGTATGATAGCCTGTGTGCAAATGAAACGAGGGGCACATACATGTGCATGACATTTTAAAATGGGCTAAATTCTTTTGCACCGTGTTAATGGTGTTGGTGTTTGCATGCTTCCGTGGCATATTGCATATTAATTACAGATGCTGTAGCAAATTTGGCAGCGTAATGCTCCTTAAATGACTTGGGGCATAGCAAACTAAAACTCCCCCTGCCATCCTGACAGCAGCCTGGAAAGCTAGGCTCCGCCCAAGAAAAGCAGCGAGTCTGATCTTCCCCTCTCCTCCCCTCACCAGATCCTGCCTGCCTGCCTGAGCTGTGTGGAGGCCCAGTGCTTCCCTCCACAGCTGCAGTTCCCCCTGGGACCACCCAAGCTGGGTGCCTTCCAGTTGGGTGCCACCTGGGGGTGGGGGGGTGCTGCTGCCATGGAGTGAAGCATCAGTCCACCCCACAGCCCAGGGACTGCTCCACCCACTAGCAGCTCGCCCTCCCCTCCCTGCCCCTGGAGAGGGAGGTAAGTCAGCAGGGCGTGTGCATGACACGGGGGTTTAAAGGGCCCTAAATTGAAGCGGTGTTTTTAACAATCCACTGCCTCAATTTAGGGCCTATGTTTTGTCTACACACACCGTTAGGAGATAGCCCTCTCCTGAAAGGTAACAATTTCGCAATGCTATGAGAACATGTAACATGCTAAACTGCTTAAACATGCATCTGCTTATGTTTTAACTATGCTTAGTAAGTGTTAAGTTAAACATGTGGCACCACGTACAATCACCTATCTCTTCTCTCATCATTTCTAACTTAATATTATCATAATTTACAGCAGAAAAAAATTGTCGCTAATCCCTAAATGCATGATCTTGCACTTTGTGCCAATATGTCATCCTATTTGTATTATGTCAGTCCTCAAGCCATCTATTTTTTTTTCCCCTGGGTATTTTTTAGACCTTTGATACTCTTGTATTGATCACGTCTCTCAAATTTTGTGTCATGACATTGTTTTGTTACTCTGAGCTAGAATCATTAATTAAATATTAAATAAGGTCATCGCAAGACTGATTTTTGTGAATCTCCACTATGATCTTGTCTAATTCTTCCCCTTTAAAAGAATCCTTTATCATCTCCCTTTTTAGCAAGTTCAATACCTGCTTTTCAGTTCTTGTACTAATTTCCATCTTCTCCAATTTATCTCGTAATTTCCCAGATGGTACCATATCAAATGCTTAAGTAATATCCAGAAAGATTAGATATCTCTATTTTTTTTTGTATAGAATAATCTGTGATCTATTCAGATTAATCTGGTATTATCTGTCTTTGGTAAATCTGTGTTGAATGTTATCCTTTTTTCTGTTTATATCCATTTATATCCATTTTTCTTTCAAAATCTGTCATTAAAACTTTGCATAAATTTGAATAAGACTAACAGGTTCACAGTTGCCTGGATCACTTTTTCTTTCATTCTTAACTAGAAAGTATATTGACTCTTCTGAAATCATCTGCCAGCACCTCTCAGGTGACAGATTTATTAAATGTCCTTGCTACCAGACCTGCAATTTAATGTCCCAGTTCTTTCAATATTCAGGGCTGGAGATTATCAAGTCACAGTGACTTGATCCCATTAAACTCTTTCAATATTGTTTTTACCCTGGATGTTGTAATTTCAAGTTCTGTACCCTCATTCCTGTTAGCTATCCTGTCTTTGCACCATCCACATCATTGTCCTTATTGAAAACTGAGATCAGTGTTCATTTAATTTGGAGGCCATACCTAGAAAGGTTTAACATAACTGGTCTTCTGCCATGTCTCACTTTACCCCTGGCCTTTAAGTTGCAGGTTTCTTCGCTTCTTATTCTTTTTATTCTCCATTCCTTGTAGGCCCTCTGCTGAGGTATTGATTCTCTCAACTTGGTTTTCAAATGTTCCCTATATTTTCCCCTCATTCTCCTTGGATACAAATTCTAAGCCTCCCAAACATTCAAGCTGAACTCCTCAGTTCAGTTGGCTGAGAAAGTTGCTTGATTTCTCAGAGCTTTCTACTTTAACATTATTAGCTTGTGATCATCTACTCTAAGGTTACATTTTATAATCAGTTCTTCCATAATATTCTTAGTATTTATCAAAGCAGGTGTAAAATAACACCACTTCTGGTTGTTTCAGTGAGTATTTGGTGAAAAAAAATCTATTGTCTATCACATCCAGAAATATTTGAGCCATATTATTAGGATTTGTTATATACTCTATATCTGAGAAGCTAGTCTCAAATAATGATGTTTGCCATTAGCATTTATCTCTCTATTAATATTGCATAGGTTTCTGTTCTTATCCAGTTCTGACTCTGGTGGTCTATTCTAGACTCCCAGTTCTAAGATAAGAACATTCCTATTTTTTAAACCTAGTAGTGTTCATTGAAATGAATCCACTCCAACAAACTTTTTTTACAGGAAAGTTTTTCAGATTCAAAATGGTTCCAGTCAAAACAAGAGACTGACTTATTCCAGAATAGCCAGGTAATTATTGTATTCATCTAAAATCTTAGAAATCTGTGTTCAATCCCTGTTCTTCCTGATTTATGTTAGGGATTTGACTCTGGGCTCCCAGGCAAGTGTCTAGCTGTTGGACCATTGTATATTCTTTCCTATGCATGTGTGTGTCATATTTTTCAACATAAGTAGGGACCGCTGTAATTCAGGCTCCAGTGGGGGGTGAGAGTGGGGAAGCAGACTCCCTGCAGGCTTGCTGGAGCCAATTTCAAGTATTTTTCAGGGCAGGCTCTTCCATGCCTCTGGCTGAAGGAGCCCACGTAGGGCTGAATACTGAACAGCAACACAGGCTGTTCTTCAGCTGTTTAAAGAAAGTAAAGCCCACCACTTATTAAGCAACAACTTTTAAGTAAAGCTCACCACTTAGAATTATTAATGAAACCATAATAATTAAACATTGTTGAACAACTTTTATTGAATGCTAACTTTCATAGAATGCTGCCCCTCAGGCAAAGTCCACTGCTGCAAAATCCATGTCAGTGATTGAATGCGAGCATGGAGCAGCCTCTTACATTTCCTGGTGACATAGCCAGTCGTTGTGGAGTGAACACTTGGCCAGAAACAAATATGGCACACTTTATCCACCAAATCTGTGGGAACTGTGAGGTAGGGCTGTATGAAGCTTCGGTCGCTGATTTGATTTGGTGGAGATTCAGTCTGATTCAGCAGTCAAATCTCTGAATCCGAATTGAATCAGGAGACCCTTTAATCTCTCTGAACTGAATCAGAACACTTGTAAATGCTGAGATGCTGGAGTGGATGGAGTATCCCATGGGAGCACAGGGAGAGGGGGTGCCCAGAAACAGTTCTGGTCCACTTCCAGGTCCACTGCAGAACATGCAGGGGACCCCCCTCCCACCCCTCTCTCAGCGACTGGTGCCTCCTGGGTTGAGGGGGACACTCAGGGTCCCCACCATGAGCAATCACTGAGCTGGGGAAGCATGGGACTCAGAAATGGACCTAAAGTACTTATGGTCCACTTCTGGGTCTGCCGCTGAGCACACGGGGGTGGGGGAGGTGGCGGGGAGCAGTGTGCTCTTGTGGGACTTTTCATCCACCCCATGATCTCAGTGTTCACGAGCCACACCTAGTACCTTGAGGTATGTAAAAATACATTTAAAGCTGTGTCTATTGCTGAGTCGATGATTCTCCAAATCAGCAGCGAATCTTCAGATTCAGATTCAGCCAAATTGAATTGGGACAGTGATATGAATCAATGAATCAAATCACTGTCCCCTGATTTGGGTCAAATATAAATCAAATACAGCCCGTTTCACTCCCCCCTACTGTGAGGCACTGTTTTGCAAGAATGTATAGCTCTAGGAACCATTCCCTGACAGAGTCCCAGATACAGTTATAGTCAAAGGCAGCTGGCACTCTTTGACACTGCCGACATAAGTGGAATATTCCTTCTCATGATGTTTCCACCCACCCAGGAATGGACTTGAGCAGCAGAGCATCAAGGCTCAGTAGAGCCACCTGACTCAGGTAAAAAAATTGTGCTGCCCTAAGGAATGAGGCAGCATTCCTCATTCCTAAGGAATGAGGTCAGCTGGTTGCCTGAGTCTTGGTGGATTGGAGGGATCATATCTGTAATATTGGTGCAGCTTGGCAGCTACTGTCTGAAACATGTTCCTTCTCCGCTAGTTTTTTATCAACACTTGGAAAGTGCATGCGATGATGCCCTGGCTTTAATCCAACTTAATAAGTCTATCACTTTGTTGTGAGCCTGGTGGATGAAAGCCTGCCAGCCTTCAAACCAGGTGAGGAGCTCCATGAATTTTGTGGTATTTTCTGCCACAAAGGCCACCTGCTTTTTAATGTCTCCCTTCTTGAGGAGATCCCTTAGCTGAAGCGTGTACTGCACACCTGGTGTGATATTCAGCTCTTTGACCACAAACTACTGGTAGTACTGGATGTGTTCAACATAGTAGTGGTTGGCATTGAACCATGAATTCCAGTAGGTGAGCACAGGTTCTGGTGGTAGTGGAACAGTAACAGGTGGTTCCTCTCACTGATTGGCGAGGGACTTCCTATACTGGATCTTGCATCCAGGACAGTATTTGAAGGCTTTCTTTAGACAGGACACCAGGCTATCCACATCCATGGAACTGCATGCATCAGATGTAACTCACCATTGACAGGATGTGTACATTTCAGGTGACATATACAGAGTCAGGCATTGCTCCCTGGAGCACATAGGTGAAATCTTTGCCTATGTACCTGGTATTGTTGGAATGGAAGGCCAAGATCTTATTGAAGTCTAAGCTAAGCTGTAGGTGAAAACAGCTTTCATGACTGTCTGTGCAACTGTTGAAAACTGACAGCCTTAAGGTAGACTGGCTCTGTCAGAAAAACAGGCAGGTCACCACCTGTCCAGCTCCCACCTACAAATAGAATATGAGGCATGTAGTTTTCCTGATTGTCCGTGGCTTCATCAGCCACAATGGAAATGGAGTCAAAGTCTGCCATTGCAGCTTTTGTGGACTGTACATGTGAAGCAATCACCTGCAGAAGATATTCTTCCTAAAGCCTGTTAGCTCTTGGATGCTTCCCCCATTTGGCACGTTGTCCTGAAAGTACTGTCTCAGGATCGTGTGGCCAAGGTTCTGCAGAGGGATATTTGCAGCTGTGAATGCCTTGATCAGACCAAATATAGCCTCTCTCCTCGTCAGATTGCTTTCAGTGATCTTTTTGAACATCAAGGACATGGTGGTTTGTCGCTTGTGCTGTCCTTCAGCCTCTGAAGCAGCTTTACTCTTCTGGTGTATTTTGCTCTAAATGGTGATTGATACAATTTTTTTCTCACTGGATCTAGAGTCACATTACATGAGTAGCAGAAGAGCTTGACACCATCTATATCAGTGGCTCCCCAACCTCAGGTTGTGACCCAAATAAGGGTCACGGGGGTCCACCCCTCACTCTGCCCCTCCTGCCTGCAGGGCTGTCCCAGAGTACAGTCTGTGCAGCTCTTGAAACCTCTGTCCCCCGTAACCCCAGCCCAGGCTTTGCTGATGCTACTGGGCATGAGTGAGTCAGCAGCTGGGGTGGGGGTTGCGACCCAGATTTAGGGTTGCAACAAAAAAAAGTTTGGGAGCCACTGATCTATGTGAAGAATGCCTGCAGAAAACTGCTTCACTTGATCCATGGCAGAATTTTTCTTTGCTTTCTGGGGCATGGTTACACTGCTCTTGCTCGTCTTTTCAGCTTGCACCATGTAAAATGCTGAAATCATAAAAAATAAAATAAAATTTAGGGTTGGAAGGGACCTCTGGCATCATCTAATCCAAAGCAGGACCAAACCCAGCTATATCATCTCATCCAGGTCTGTGCATAACTGGCTGGATGTGGGATGAGTTTGGGAGGCAAGGAGGGCTCCCCGCTGCTGAGAGCCAGCCCCCACATCTGGCTGTGGGACAGGAGCTTCCCCTGGCCTCACGCAGGGTCTCCTGAGTCCTTCTTTGCTCTGCTGCCTTCCCTGCATGGCGTGGCAGAGCATGGCTTGGGAGACCCATGCCATTTACCTGCCCCCACAGCCAGGTGTAGGGCAGTGTCCTCACTGCAGGGCTTTCCCCCCAACCTGGCACAGGTTTCTAAAACTCTGCTCTGCCTCACAGCACAGAGGAGAAATTCCCTTCCCACAGGGCAGCAGAGCAAAAGCAGGGCTTGGGTGATCTGTGCCAGGCAGGGAGATCTGTGCCTCTGGAGATCTGTGCCTGCATTAGGGGCACCCTGCACCGCATGCCTGACTATGGGGGCTAGCACCTGACATGCCTATGTCCATAGCCCCTAGAGCAGGGAGTAGTTACTTACTCTGCTCTGGGCATGGGTTTTAAACTCCCTGCCAAAGTATGGAATATAACAGCCTGATTGGATGAGTCCTGGTAGGGGCTCAGTCTGTACCAGATTGTGCCTGGAAACGTGGGGCTTCCACAGCATTTCCAGGGTTCTGCTGCCTTTCTTCTCTGTGCTTCAGGTAAGGTTGGTTTATTTTTTAATTCCTTTTTTTTTCCCCTGGTCTTCTTCTCCCCCACAGTTTCAGGCCATTTCTGGCTAAATTGCAGCTTTCTGGGGCTTCAGGGAAGTGCTAAAATTCAGGATTTCCCCTGAAATCCCTTGAAGTCTGAATTACAATGGTACCTACATATACGTAAAATTTATTTGAAAAAAGATATATCTATTTGTTCCAATACAGAACAGAACCAAATTTTGAAAGTGTAACATTTTGAAGCCAACTTTTTTGTTTTCTAGCTGGATGCTTTTGGAAGTCCACCCCCAGAACTCATAAAAGAAGACCTCTTACTTTGTTGGTCCTATGTTGTCAAATACACAACCTGGACAGGTTTCCACTCTTAGAGAGCCATTTCCTGATGTAGTCATTTTTTCCCCCTTCAACCTAGTTTTAGGGTGACAATATTTGGATTTTAGGGAGCACTGGATTTTCAGATGAATAAAGGCATGACCTGTGGCCTAGCAAAGCTACTGACCACAAGGCAGAATGATAGTTAAGCCAGCCATTTGCTTATGCTACGAAACCATCTTAACTGTGTCAACCATTTTCTGAGGAAAAAGCAGCAGTGAATCTGTGTGAGTCGTGTGCTGTGAATGAGGTGAAGTTTTAGGAATGTGGAAGATGGTACAACATGAGACAGAAAAACAGACTGGAATGTGAAAACCAACACGTAATTGGTAACAGAATCCCAGATGAACATATGCAAAAAGGTGAATAAGTAGCCTCCAGAAGTCTCCAAATTTTGGTCAAAGTCCGCCCATTGACCGAAGAGCAGGAGTCAAGGTCTTAGACATGCGCTCATAGCTAAAAGACATGGAAATGAATGAAATGCATAGGCAATTCCATGCTAATGAAACAAACAGTAAACAGAGGCAGAGCTTGAGATGGAAGGAAAAATGTGTGAAACATGGGAGAGGTGAAGGTGGAATAAATGTTAATGTGTATAAACCAAAGTGTATAAATATGGGAAAAAAACTATTGTTCATTGCTGCTCCCCATGTTCATAGACTGGGTGTCTGTAAGGGAACTTGCCTGAAGCTGTCTCCATTCTAAATAAAGCTGTTGCGAGTAATGTGTGCTGGTGTTTGCACCCTGCTTGCTCTGGCTAATGAGTAACAGGACCCATGAGCAATTGAACCGTCATCTCCCTAGTCATTGGGTGCTGCATGGAGTCAGGGTCTAACACCTATATCCTGATTATAGGCTTCCAAATAATGAAGCTTTATTTTCTCATGATAATTTTTTGTCCTGTTGCTAAATGTCACACATGTCTGCAAAGCATGCGGTCACCTTTTGCATTGGAGAAGGTGGCATAAGGAATTTTCCACTGCTTGAAACAACAAAATCATATGACTGAATAAAAAGAAGAATAAAGAGAAGAAAGTGAGGCTGATTTCCTTCCCTTTTCATCAGTGATCATTTTTAATGCAAACACCTTCAGTTTTGCCTTCGTAAATTCCTAGGCTTAACTAAAAATTAAAATGCTCAATTTTGTCTAGTCTGCTTGGTCTTTTGCCCCATTTGTCATATTCCATCTCTCTGTCTCTTTCTCCTCTAAAAATGCTGGACAGTCTCCTATAATACATTTGGGATGGATGAATTTAGAATAGTCCTATGTAATTCACATATAAGGTCTTTTTCACCTGGTGCAGACCTAATGAGACCACTAAGGTTATAGCAGAGATGCATTTGATCTATTAAATGAGTGAATGATAATTTGCTATCACAGTTGAATCCAGTTCTATTAAAAGATGGGGTGAGAGGTGTGAGGAGAAGTGGGAGAAGGCTAACTCAAGTGCATATTGCAATAATTTTTTAAGCCAATTGGCATGAAGAGAACCATCCTTCCCATTTTGGTGACGAGGCAAGTATTTTTATGTCAGTTGTAGCCAGAAGGGCAAACAAGCTGCTGTGTTACCAAGTGACATACCGACCTTGCTCATTGCCCATCTGGTCTCTATATGTGTATGAAGGGTGATGACATTGGTGGAGGGAGGCAGAAAAAAGGTAGTGAGATGACTTTCATTATTTCTCTGTCTCTTTGTCTCTCCACCCACTCAGTGCAGAGATTGAACATCTCCACTGAGATTGTCAACAAAGCTATTATTCCACTCATTGGTCAATATATGTTCATTTTCTGCTAACTGCCTAGGGAATCAATGCATTGTATGCTGATATTTTTCTTGAGTTCATTTTCCCAGGGACAGTAATGTCTAATCCTCAATTCATCTGCATCATGCAAACATCTGATTATGAGGTTTCAGAATAACGGAATAATAATTCACCTCTTTGGAAGCTCAAGGACAAAATACAATGATAAAAATCTCTTCCTGGCTATCAATATGTACCTTTCACTTTTCTTAAAGAAAAGTGCTTTTTATTTTGGCTGTTTATGTATTTATTTATTATTATTTTTGCCTGGCAACCCCCTGCTGCCCATTTCTTGCCTCTTTTATTGTAGATTTCAAAGAATACTCTTCTGAATGGAGCTTCGACCCATAGATAGATTTGGAGTGAAAAAAAATAATAAGGAAAGAAAATTGCTAACTCATCTTTAGAAAAGATAAAGGGTCTCTTTCACTATTTAACCTGACTCACAGCTCTTAAATGGTTGAAGAACCACTGAGGAAAAAAATGCTCAAATTCTTTAACAAACTGTTCTTTTCCTATATCCTCCCTGTATCAATGAGGAATCTTTTTGAATTCAGGGGTCATTTGTAAGATGATCCAGGAAACAGCATATTGAAGGGGAGGATGATGACTGTCATGCTGCACAACATCAGACTAATATAGGGCCTTCTACATATTGGCTGCTTGCAACTTGTGGCTGACCCACAGAGAAGCTAGAGTGGCTACTCAGCAAAAAAATATCTCATTTGGCTCGTATACTGGAAACTTGTGCTTTCAGTGCCGAAGAGCCAGGATGTAAGTCTCAATTTTAGAGGGTTATGTGAGTTATTTATTTGTTATTTAGTTCACATGGATTCATTATAGTAAGAAATATTGAGAACAAAATCAAGCTTCCAAAAAGTAAGGTAGCAGTAAAACTTCTTATAGCAGTAAGGGGAAAATCAAGAATGTGGGAATAATGCCAATTGGAGGATTATTTCCAGACATATCCAGGTAATATGAACAATGTGAGTCCATCTGAGGCATCAGTTTTGTACCCAGAGAAGTGCACAGGCTAATCCTAGTCTATCAAATATGTTTGCAATGCTGAGCATTATCTGCTTAGAAAGGAAGAAAAAAAATAATCATAATAGTTTGAAAAGCATCATTCTATTCTCATTGCTTTTTACAAGGCATCATTACCTTGTAGTGATTACCATAACCTTGGGATTATTCTACTGTAGAATGTAACTTCTTTTAAATATTGTTTATCCAGATACCTGCATTTATAATAGTAATATAATTATCTTAACATGAATTAGCTGTGAAGTAAAATGTTTAGGTGTTTATGAAGTTCAGGAATACACAAATACATTGTTTGAGTCAAACAGAGCAGTTGCTAATTAATATGAAACCTATTTTTCAAACCGTATGCATTAGGATCTTCTTGGTGCCATCTTTATTTTATTGCATTCTGGATAAAATCAAAGATGGGTTTGTCTTGATAAATGAAAAGGTTTGCATTTGTCAATCATTGTCTGAAAAAGGAAGTTTCCACCATCATATATAAATAATAATCAGGTGCACATCTCTTCACTCTGCCCAGAAGTCTCTCTCTCTCTCTTTCTGTCTCTCTTACATGTGAAGCACCAACTGTCTTCTGTGTTGGTGCTCCTGAGCCCAGGGGATGAGGGGATGAAAGCCACTGCTCCTCATCTCTTTGCTCACTGTCAATTTTAGGGTCTTCTGTAGCTGCTACGATTCTATGACCCAAATCAGCATTTGGGTGGGGAATGGTGAGAATGGTCACCCCTGAGGTTCGAAAGCTGCACCCATGCAGTAGCTCTGAAAGTCACGCGCCATCACTGGAAGTTAGTTATTTGGTCTGTGGGCCCAAATAAGCTAGACATCCCTAGATTGCAGCAAGTGCCAGGCACTGAAGAATGAGACCCAGAAAATGTAATTTATAGCAGAAAAAGTTATCAACCATTGCATCACTATTTGTTCTATGTTTTGTAAGAAATGGAGAAGGTGGAGAAATAAGTAAGATTTCACATAGGAAGTAAGTATATCTGAAAGCTAATAGAAGTGAATGGAATTACTGGGCAGAATGGAGAACAGAGCTGGGGGAAGAACCATTTTAATGAAAAGCTAGAAAAAGAAATCAGAATAGATTAGGGAAGAGTCATTATAAGCCTGTAAACCTATTTCTGATTCAGTTAATCTGTTCTCTAGCTCTCCACTCCCTTGAAGACTTTTGGAAATGCCTTTTTTATGATCTATATATTGGGTCATATATATGAGAAAGACTTCTTGTGCACAATCCATTCTTTTCTTAGTACTGTGCTGTTGTGGTATTAACTATAAGATAAAGGAGCATCAATTAGCAGGTGCATCAAATGAACTCTCAGTTTTGCAGTTGATTATTTTAGAGGACTTTCACTGTGTGTAGAAACAGCTTATTGCCTCATGGGACTGCTTGTTTATATATGTACTACCAGGTAGTCTGAAAAAAACTGATTTCTAGTAAAGAAGAACCAGTTTTGTCAGATGCGTAGTCAGTTACCCTGAAATCTGGTTACAGATGGGATGGATATACCCTGTTTGGCCTGGAAATAGTTGCAATGATTTGAAAGGCCTTCCATTCATTCATTCACTCTCTCTCTCCCTCTTTAAATTTGTGTGGTTAATCAAATCAATAGAAAAAGAATAAAAGAAAGCTTAATGCTGAGAGCTAATTGATTGAATTTGCATGAATGAGCATGCCAAATGCCCTTGTCAAAGTTTGAGTGCTGGGAAACAAGTTTATTTTTTTCCTATGTTTATGAAAAAAATGTTTTTTGATGCCAGTTTCTGTAATTGTGACAACTCCACTAGGTTGTATGGTTTAACAACAGCAGAAATATCTCAGCTATGAGAAACCTAGCTTTAAATTCATCTGTGACTCCCATGCTCTTTGTGACTTTGACCTTATGGTCACATCCTAATGAGTCTATACATTCTGGGGCATACATTTCTCATGGGACAAATAGTAGCAGCATATATTTGTGCTGCTATTTGTCCCCGGGCATGCCTTTGCACATGTCCTCTGGTGTGTAGCACTGGGGTAGGGGAGGATGAGGCCAGCACCTGGGCTGGCCCCAGAAGCCTTACCTGGGGTCCCAAGGGCCTCCTGGGGCAGCAGCACCACCAAGCCGGCCACTTGGATCCTTGCCAGCAGCCAGAGCATGGCTCTGAATGGCAGGATCCCTTTCTGGTGGTGCACGCTTCTGCCATATGTACTGTGCCACTTTTTTTAGCAGCAGTTTTTTTGACACTGGGATCTCCTCGTGTCAAAAAAACCCTCTGTGCTGCAAATTAGCGGCACAGCGAATGCTTGCACATGCACCATATGTGTTTTGTGGTGCCTCAAACTGCATATACACTCGGTGGGATGTGCCCTGCCTTTACAACCCTACCTTTAAAAACTGAATTGAATTATGCTCCATAAAATCTGCAATACCTTTCCCCATTTCCCCATAAGAGATTAGCATTTGTAGGTAAATATATGTATAATGGTCATAGTTTCATAGTAGGTAGGGTCGGAAGGGATCTGAGCAGATCATCAAGTCTGACCCCCTGCCATGGCAGGAAAGGGTACTGGGGTCAAACGACCCTGGCAAGGTGTTCATCTAGCCTCATCTTAAAGACCCCAGAGTAGAAGCCAGCACCACTTCTCTTGGAAGTTGGTGCCAGATCCTAGCTGCCCTGATTGTGAAGTAGCGCCTCCTGGTGTCTAGCCTGAATCTACCCTCTGCCAGCTTGTGACCATTATTTCTAGTCACTCCTGATAGTGCTCAGGGGAACAGGGACTCCCCCAATGCCTGCTGGTCCCCTCTGACTAGTTTATAACAGGCCACTAGATCCCCCCTCAGCCTTCTCTTGTGGAGGCTGAACAGGTTCAGGTCCCTTAGCCTCTCCTCGTAGGGCCTGCTGTGCTGACCCCTGATCATGTGGTTGGCCCTCCTCTGGACCCTCTCCATGCTGTCCACATCCCTCCTGAAGTGCGGCACCCAGAACTGGATGCCATACTCCAACTGCAGCCTGACCAGTGTCACATAGAGGGGGGGATCACCTCCTTAGACCTGCTTGAGATGCATCTGCGGATGCATGCCAAGGTATGGTTGGCCTTCCTGACTGCGTCCCCACACTGTCGGCCCATGGTCAAGAAAATGTCCATGAAAGATTGCATTGCTATTGGAATTGGCTAACTATCCTAATGAATGAAGCATCAGTCTTTCTTTCTAAATGTGCTACACTGGGGATGCATTTACACATGCATTTTAATATGCAGTAGCCTATTTTATCTTTATTTAAAAAAAACCCCATGCTGTTATGCTAATGCACAGAAAAATAGGCTACTGTGCATTAAGCATCACTTAAAAAATGTGCACATTCGTTACTGCATATTAAGGTAACCTAATGCACACTTGTTTAGTACCTCGCATTGGAGGTTCTAAATATAATGTGCATTAGGAAAAGTGTCTTAATGCACATGTAGATGTGCCTGGTATAACTTGAGTAGCAATATCAGGAGCTCAAATTCTGATGAAGGTTGTTGGAGGAGCAGAAATGAGCCATCAAGTCTTGTTTTTTTAGAAGTTAAAGGTATTTAAGTGCCTGCTTGCTTTAATAGCAATTCCCCACTGTATTATAGATGCCTTTGAAAGTTAGCTGTTAAACATAATTACATTTTCTCTAAGTAAATCAAAATAATTTTCTTCAAAACTTAATGAAGGTCATTCCTAGTAGAAGGAACTGGATGTTTCATCTTCTTGAATCTGAAACCAATAGTAAAGGATTCATGGATAGGCAGCCCAAGCAAGAGATGGAAACTTAGAATGAACCATGTGTTTTTTAAAAACATGTTCCCTTTCAGTAATTAGAAGTTGAAGTGAGGAGTAGAATGGTCTGTCTTTTCAAAGCAAGAAATGAGGTAAGAGGTTCCTAACTGGTCTTATAAAAGGAAGCATATGATCCTTGCCCTCAGAACCCATAAATACTGTATCTCTACTTAGAAGACTGATGTTTCAAATGTTTTCTATAACAGTGCAGGCAAGCCTTTTTGGAAGATGTGCCAGAAATTATCCCCACCTCTGCCCCAAGTGCCACTCCCATCCTGTTCCCCTGGTCAATCTGTTGCTCTGCTTTGTATCCCCTGGCCTATCTACCACTGTGCTACCTGCCCCCTCTGAAATCTGCCATGAATCACACACAAAGGATGCCTGTACCTTTTGCAGCTCCCCTGCCATAGGTTGGCCACCCCTATTTGCAGATGACACCACCTGGGGAGTAGTAAATACATTGGAGGGTAGGGCTAGGATTCAGAGTGACCTAGACAAACTGGAAGATTGAGCCAAAAGAAATCTCATGAGGTTCAACAATGACAAGTGCAAAGTCCTGCACTTAAGTCAGAACAAACCCATGTATTAGTACAGGCTTGGGGCTGACTGGCTGGGCAGCCACTCTGCATAAAAGGACCTGGGGGTTACTGTTGACAATAACCTGAATATGATCCAGCACAGAGTTCCCTTTAAGCTGTGCAGCATGCACAGCCACACAGGCACGCACATGCCGCTCTGCCAGGCACACCTGTGCAGCCACGCATGCTGCACAACTTAGAGGGAATGCTGATCCAGCAGTGTGTCCTTGTTGCCAAAAAGGCTAACGGCATACTGGACTGCATTGGTAGGTGTATTGCCAAAAGGTCAAGGGAAGTGGTTATTCCTCTCTATTCAGCACTGGTAAGGCCACATCTGGAGTACTGTGTTCAGTTTTGGGACCCCTGCTACAGAAAGAATGTGGACAAATTGGAGACAGTCTAGGTGGGGACAACAAAAATGGTGAGAGGGCTGAGGCACTTGATTTATGAAGACAGACTGAGGGACCTGGTCTTATTTAGTTGGGAGAAAAGAAGACTGATGGGGGATTTAATAGCAGCCTCTAACTACCTGAAGGAGAGTTCAAAAGAGGATGAAGCTAGACTGTTCTCAGTGGTGGCAGGTGACAGAACAAGGAGCAACAGTCTCAAGTTGCAGCAAGGGAAGCTTAGTTTAGATATTAGGAAGATTTCTCACTAGGAGGGTAGTAAAAAACTGGAACAGATTACCCAGAGAGGTAGTGCAGTCTCTATCCTGGGAGGTTTTCAAGACCCAGCTAGACAAAGCTTTGGGTGGAATGATCGAGTTGGGGATAGTCCTGCTTTAAGCAGGGGGGGTGGACTAGATGACCTCCTGTGGTCCCTTCCAACCCTATTTTTCTATGATTCTGTTCTACAAAATCAATCTTAACCATTCCCTATTAACTAAAAATTGTGATTAACATGCATGTATTTTATTCTCACATTAAATGTATTCAGGTTGCAACTGTATGTCTTGCTGTATTTAGTTGCTCCAATTAGTTAGCCCAGTAATAGTCAAGCAGCTTATATCCTTAGCTGATAGCCTGGAAAGTTGTTTAGCGGGTCTTGTGTTAATTGTCTAACCATCAGGCAATTTTTATTTTCAATACTTACATTGAATTTCCATTTTGCTCATCTCCTTTAGGAAAGTACTATACTCCCTTATAAATATGAAGCTTAATAAAGCAAGAAATCTACACATACAAACTGTAGCTGATCTTTCTTATACAAACAATACAAATTATTCAGTAAATAATATTTGATTGTGGAAATTATAATATTGTCTGCTTAAGTTTGCAAGCTCAGTTACACTAATGAAATAACGGTAGAGTAACTGCAAGAAGGATTATCCTTCCCTATGTTATCATAGCATCTAAGGGCCCCAATTGCAGCTTGGGCCCTATGATTCCTAGGCCTCGTAGAAACATCCCTTGGCCCAGTTTATAGTCTAAACAAAGAAGTCAGGAAAGCATGAGTGAAAGGAAATATTATGAACTATACTTTACAGAGGGGAAACTGAGGCACAGAGAAACTAAGTCCCTGATCTTAAAAGGTGCTTAGGTGCCTAATTCTCATGGAAACTCTGGGAGGATTGGGGTCCAGGTGTCTTGTCTAAATCACATAGTAGGCCTGTGATGGACTTAGGAAATTCATATAGACTTTCCGTGTTCCCGTTTAAACATTATGTACTTTAGTGACAAGACCATCATCCATCTGAATTTTATCCAAGGACACAATGACTTTAGTTAGTTTTTAAAAGTGACTACTGTATATATTTTATAAGGTAATCCATATGTTTCAGTAGCTCAAACAACCTTACAATGTGAGCACAAGTTATCATACATTTAACAGAGAGAGTACTCACAGGATCTACCAGGAAGCAAGGCCTAAAAACCTTTGGACTAAGAAAAGGTTTCCTTGTTTTGATTTAAGCAACATGCCATTCTTTCTCCATTACCTGGGCATTTTTTTATAACGAGTGGCAATGATCAATATCATTAGGGTAATATTACTTAATAGCATGATGTGGAAAGGGAAAACACATTATCTTATTTAGAAGTGGGACCACATCTGATCCTTTTTTTGTTCTTTATTGTGTACATCAGTAAGAGATGCTTTGTAACATTCTTGCAGGAGATGAAATACTAAAAGCAGCAAAATATAATAAAATATTTTAAATTATTTTAAAATACAATAAAACTATATTGAAAGATGAAATACACCTTCCTGCAGAACAGTGTACCCCTGTTGCAAAGAAGGCTAAAGGCATACTGGGCTGCATTAGTAGGAGTGTTACCATCAGATTGAGAGAGGATCCCTTCTATTTGGCCCTGGTGAGGCCGCACCTGGAGTACTGTGTTCAGTTTTGCAGCCCCTTCCCCCCGCCCCATTCAGAAAGGATGTGGACAAGTTGGAGACAGTCCAGCAGAGGGCAACAAATATGGTTAGAGGACTAGGGCACATGACTTTTGAGGAGAGACTGTGGGAACTGGTCTTTTTAATCTGGAGAAAAGAAGACTGAGTAGGTATTTAATAGCAGCCTCCAACAACCTGAAGAGGAGTTCCAAAGAGGATGGAGCTAGACTATTCTCAGTGGTGGCAGATGACAGAACAAGAAGCAATGGTCTCAAGTTGCAGCAAGGGAAATTTAGGTTAGATATTAGGAAAAACTTTCTCACTAGAAAGTAGTGAAACACTGGAACAGGTTACCCAGAAAAGTTGTGGACCCTCCATACTTGCAGGATTTTAAGACCCAGCTAGACAAAGCCCTGGCTGGGTTGACATAGTTGGGGATGGTCATGCTTTGAGCAGGGGGTTGGACTAGCTGACCACCCGAAGTCCCTTCCAACCCTAATTTTCTTTGATTCTATGATTCTGTGATACTCTTTTTCTTGATTTCCATAAATGTAACTGAAATGTTACTGGTTTCAAGTGTAAGTGGAATGTCTAAAACCTTAGTGTCGACATTAACCAAATTTAGGTTACTGTGCTAGCAGTACAGATGTTCTTGGAGTCATCCTATCTCCTGAGCCTTGTACTAGCAGTAGCTTTTGTAGTGGTTGTTTTAATAGGTGCATAAAGTATAATTTGGTCTGTATACTGATGCAGTCCTGTATATGTCTATTTGTTCCCCCTCCTTATTGGTCTATTCCTCTACTTCAGACCTTCCTTGTTAGTCATAGCAGATAGCAAACAGCTTAGCAATGTGTAGAGATAGACATGAGGGATTTCTCCTATTGTGAATACAAGAGTAGTTCATCAAGTAGTTAGCTGAGTAAAGTTGATGAGTAGCATATTTCCATTTTCGTATTTCCACTTGAAAATCCACCCATCCCTTGTTCCCAAAATTCCATTTAGCAAGTACTCCTAAGAACAATAGTCTATCAGTCTGCTAGTTCTTCAGGCTACTGCTTCAGGAAGAAGCAAACCACAGCACACAAAGTACCAATCAATTAAATGAGACCAGAAAAAAAAACTAACAGTGGTCAGAAAAATAATTCTAATAGAGTTAATAAATACATCTACTGAAGCAATCTAAGGGTACATGCTAGTGTTTTATTTCTACCAGTACAATATTAGTAAATGTACAAGCTTTGAAACAGTTTCTGGTAGACAAAAGGTGGCAAGTCTGGTAGAAACTTCTACCTTGTCCAATGAGGTAGAAGTCACTTCTGAAAGAGATTCTTCAATTTGGCATCAAACAGGAATTGGTTATAATTCCATTTACACCTCATTTGTTTTCTTCCTGTACCTGTTTTTATTTGTGTTCTAGCTCTGGCAATTGAATTGTCCCACATGATGTCTGAATTAATTCCTTAATATAGCACATATCATTTTGTTTGAGCTCTTAGTTGGGAAACCCAGGCTCATTTCAGGTACCCTGTGATGAAACAAGTTCTGTGAGTTAGAGCTCATGGTTGGCAAGTGCCATACTTTCTAGCTTTATGGTCTAAGGAGTCTTTACTGGATAGGAATCACACTGTTGCTGGCTAGGCATTCTCACTGCATATCTTAACTGACGTCCTTGTTAACTGGGACAATGACTGAGCTGTTCTGAGTCTTCTTTTATGTCATTCTGTAATAATTTCTTATTCAACCTCACTGCAGTAGGTGCAGTGACTCAGGTACACGGGGTTGTCATCCTCTGAAGACAAAAGCCCACCTATGTTGTTATTTTTGCTGTTGTTACTGGCAAATGAGAAAAAGAAATAAAAAAAGACACTATCTTTTTAGTATTCTTTCTAAACAATATCTTAAAAGTAAAAGAAAAACTCTTTCAATTATTCTATCCACCTTCACTATAAGAGGATTCATTCTTTAGAGAGTATTTGACAGATATTGTGCCTTTGTGATGTGTGTATTATTTTTAAGTAGGAATCAGCTTTATCCCCCCCCCCCCCCAAATGCTTTTTATTTCAAGAGAGAAATTACACTTTCAGGTAGAAAGTTGCAGTATTTGGACAGCTGCATAATGGATAAAACTAACATAGGTTTACATATATCTTGCTGGAATTATGATGACCTTCAAAGGAACAGCATGAAGTAGTTTCAGGTGAATAAAATCACACATGGGTGAGCAGCCACTAATCAAAAGTAAGGTAGAGCACAAAATGGTGAAGATAGGTTGGTATCAAGTTGTTCAAGGAAGAAGTTGAATCAGTGATATCATCTTCGTAACTGCATTTAGTTGTGGAATATCACTGACAGTAACTGACAACCCTCTCAGTCTTAGACAAAAGAACTTGAAAGGAGTTCAATAGATGTGTGGGTATACTGCAGACATGCAAAGATATACACAACCATCAAAATAAAGATGCATCTTCTTTAATGCATGGTAGAAACCAACAAGAATAGGATTTCTTTCTGAAGCTGTATTGTATCATGAATGGATTCCAGACAGAAAAAAGTACCCAGGTTCAAGTGCCACCTATAATTGTCAAATGCATAGCCCCATCTTCAATCTAGAACAAAAATATAGTTGTAGTTTTAATTCCCCTGATAAACACTGGTATGATGGGTCTGTTTAATCTGAATCACTGGGTGAATAGCTCGACTAGGGACTGAGCAGATGCACTGGCTACTATTAAGTCAAGTGCCTTATTAGTTATGGGAATAAAGACACAAAGATACTTTCATAAAGAAAGAGATATTGTGTTCATGGTACTTCTTGGTTAAACACACATTTTTGTCTAATTTACACAATATGATAGGTAGAGATTAAATTAAGCAAAAGACATCTTGCTTAATCTCATTCCAGAGGCATCTATATTTCAATACTGGTTTAGGAGATTTCCACACATTTAGACTTTAAAGCTCACTCTCCTCCATCAGAATGAAAAGCGAGGTGCACATAAAATATTACTGTCTGTCATCCAATTTCTCACACAGGTCACTGAAAGATCAAAAATGCCAAGTGGAATATGTTAATATGAAAATATCCTAAACGTATAGCATAGCAATTGAGAAAATAAGTGGAATACATTTCAGCAAAGAGAAGAATTAAACTATGAGCAGGTAAACTGAAAATATCATTCCTTCATTTCAAGAAGTTATATGATAATGTATGAGAATTAATATTTACTTCTTTCATCACATGCAACATTATACATGCCAAAATTCTTAACTATTACCTCCATCTTTTTTTTTTTTTATAATTAATTATGAAGATGCAATATCAGGCAGGGGGTAGAGAGTGGGGACACAGAGAAACTATGATATTGGTGGTGATTTATTTTTGGAATAGGTATTAAATTGACACTCAAGATGATAATTTGAGGTACTTCATGGAGAATTGAAACAGCAGCAGATTGGAGTGCCTAGGATTTATTTACATAAATCATGCAGATGTGTTTGGCTTTGCTACCAGCATTTTGTGTTTTGTATCCAGGTGCCAATCCTGTCATTAACATGGAAGAGAGAGTTCACAAAATTGTCTTGAGGGCATTTTTCTCCCCCTAGAGAAGCTGACTTTGGTAGTTTAGTGTGGTGAAATGAAGTCTAGGGTAAATGCTGCTGAATTCTAATCAAGAGGCAGAGGAAAATTCAAAGTCATTACAAAGTTCTTAAATCATTCAACTTCACCAGATGCCTGTGGTAGCATCAGTGTATATTCATACACTGATATTCATTCCATCAAGATGGAAATAACTTAGAATCCTCCCAAAAGTGGGAGCCTGTTTATTCTGTTGAACACATACAGTAACAGATCTATAGTAACCAACCTTACACATGTGCAATCAAAACATATTTCACTTTTGTCCTAACCTGGCTACTAAGAAAAATTAGTATTATTCAGTAGTATTCATGAAACTATGTTCTTTCTGATTAGGGTATAGGACATAATATCAGGAAACAAGTAAATAGACATCACCATGTATTGCTTTTTTGGACCATCTTTTTGTTCTGTGACTAGAACAATGGGTATTGGTTCATTGCTAAATCTTTAACTTCATAAAATATTTAAAGAATAAGGACTCGGTTCCTTACTTTCTTCCATCTTTTGTCTTAGTTTAAATCAGTAGAAAGCTGATGTAGAATAGTACTAGGTTGAGTTAATGGGATTTCACATTCACTGTGCACAGATGTAAATGAACGCATGAGCTTCATGGCAATGGAAAATGAGTCCCAATTATTGTTTTGTTTTATTAGAGAAGTCCTCACTCCTTGAGTCTTTGCATTTGAGTATGCGTCATAGAGTAAGAAGTAGCCTGAGCTACTGAGTTCCAGAGTCCTCTAGTCCTTAATAAAAAGAATCCAGAAACATATGGGAACACACAGAAGTGAAACTAACACAGATGTAATTAAACAAATGGATTATTAAATCTCAACAACTACTATAAACCAAGACAGAATACTACTTGTAAGAAAAATGTAAAGAGATACTTTGAAAAAAAATATAGAATCAGTTTTACGAACTGTTTGTTCTTCAGTAAAGTCCTCACATCTGGGTAGATAGATGCATGCCTCACATCTCAAATGCCTAATTCCATAACAATAAAGCTCATATCAAAAGAAATGAAGTTGTTTCGTTTGCTTAGCATGCCATACAGTGGTGTTTGTACACCATCTGTTTGACAGTGTATCCCAAAGTGGTGTGCAGAACTGAGCACAACAGTGATTCTCACATATTTTGGAGTATGGTAAGAGACTCTTTAGAAATCTTTTGTTGTTCAAACACAATGAATTTTGAATTTTGTTCAGTAGTTATACTGGGGATGAAGCCAAGTAAATATTAGATTTTTACTGATTGGCTTGGAACTCAAATGAAGCAAACCAGTTCAAAAACAATGGCAATTCTAATAAAAATCCCAGAGGTAAATAAAAACTGAGAACAGTGAACAGTGGCAGTAATAGAGATAGAGTGGATTGTTTTGTGTGTGTGGTTCTTTCTTTCAGGGGGGAGGGGAACACATATCTGTGTAGTGTAATATTTGTCATATTCATTTTACTTTTTCTTTTAAGGAAAAGTTGTAGGCAAGACACTTAGGGAAATAATACTGTTCTACTTGTTATAAGCATATTCCACTCTTTTCAAGTGCTTGAAAAAAACATTAAAAACCTACTTTTGTAACACACATCTTACTTTTACGATTGTCACAAAGACAGCAAGAAAAGGAGGACTCTTTTGTGTGAATTGTTTTTCATGACTTGAGTGGAATAAAACAGGATCACACTTAAGTTACTTAAATCCACTTAGATGCCCAATAGATGGAGTAGGAGCTTGCCTTTAGGATACAAAATAAAATGGATGCAAACCAGTCATCATGGCCCAAGATGTGCACCAACCTCAAAAAGTCATGGAGTTTAATGAGTACTAGGCACCAAACAGGGCCTTCCAGAATCAATTAAGAATGATCTTTATTCAGGTGAGGATTTTAAAAAATGATTAAGGGATTTAAGTGCCCAGTGTCCACTGAATTCCAGTGGGTTTTGTTTTCATTAACACTCCCTTGAGACTCCTTAGAAATTCCCAGCTATAATTTTTTTAGAACATAAAACGAGTATTTCCTTAATTATTCAAATACAGTAAAAGATCCCAGGTCAACCCTAACAGGATTTTTTCTATTCACTGAGAGGGGAACAATATCAAGTTCAAACTAAAGATAACTGAATTACTGAAGTCTGCCAAAGAGAAGGAATTTAAAATTAGCCAACAAGGAAATTCAGGGTTTTTTTGTGGTGAACACTCTCCTTAGGGAAAGCCTCTCAAACAGTTAGGTCTTGCAAAACACTACTAGACATATAAACCCTGCCTCCCCAGTATGAACAAACAGACCAAATGTGTCTCCTTTGAAAATCAAACTAAAAGATATGTTTGGCTTAGATTATAAAAGGATGCTATATTTAGAATTTGGTAGGCATTAACAGTAAAATGTAAGAAATATTGTATACTTTTTGTTGTTTTGGGGTTTTTTGTTTGGTTTTAAAAGTAAATTGAATGCCATTTATCATGTTTATATTGCAATATATCATCTAGTTACCAATATTACTATATTCTGTTAAATAGAATAAGGATTTTTTCTCAATTTTCTGGCATGTACATTATATTGCTAGCAGTTTAGGAATAGCATTTTTTAAAAGCTTTTGTGGTGGTATGCTAAACTTTTAAAGATATATCATAATCTACCTCTCTGCCAGTCAGAAGTTATGAGGAGCTGTAGTAATGCCTGTAAAGTTGTAAATTATTTGTATTTAATATTTAAATGGAATGAACTAAATACACTAACAATGAAGCTATTTTTTCCATAGTTCAGTTTCACACTAAGCATGGGCAGATCTAAGATTTTGAAAAGGAGGGTGCAGATGGTGTGGTGCAGCATCATATATAACACAACACATTTTCCTCAAGTTAAAAAGAAATCAGAAGCTTTACTAATATACTGGGGATCTATGGCTATATTATTCAGTGTAAGATGGAAGCAAAACCAAATATAATTTTACTACAATGTGCATTGATTTGCTATATTATAAATTAAGTATAAAGGCACAACAAACTAGGCAGACATAATGAAGTCATAACATTAAACGTACATCTCTTATTCAGATTCATAAAATGAAATCTAATCTTCTTGAGTGTCTTGACAAAGCTCCTCCTGGGATACCACGACCCATCTTACTAGCCCAGGTTTTCTTTTACTGACTTCCTCCTCTTCTGTCTCTCCCTCCAACCTAGTCCCACTTTGTGTTGGGCAGTCAGGCTCACTCAGGACAGCTGAAGCGTGGAGCAGGAATCAAAGGTAGGGGTGTCCATGCCACTCAATTTACAGTTAAAATTGGGATTTACAACAACTTTTAATAGGAATAGTCACTGATGTTCACATATTTATTATTACATGCTGCTTCAGAATTTGGATTCATCCTTTGAGAAGAATTTTAGCACCACAGTATGATTGTCCTTAGGTAGGTTGTTCTGGTGTAGTGAAAGTTAAAAAAAAAATATTTCCAAAGAATTTTTCCTCTTTGAAAAGAGAAGGAAAATGATCTTAACTTTCCCTGAAAGATGAAGAAATAAAATTCTTCTATTAAAGAGCTGACATGTGGTGCATGGGGATTACAAATGATAAGCAGGGAACAATGCTTCATGAAAAATACATTCTTTTATATAAAAATAGCTGGCTATATAATATGCAACATAACAATTGATTGTGTGAAGGAGGTTCCTTTTCAGAAAATACATTTTAAGTACCCAATGATTCCTGATAGGAAAAAATAATCTGAATAATTTATATAAGCTTTGTTTTTGTTTTGTTACATTGCAGTTGTATTTGAGAGAATTTATATTAATGAAAAAGAAACAAGTCATTCAGAGGTGTAGAAAGCTCTGCTCCAGAAGCAGCAGACCTGTGGCCAAACTCCCTGAAAGCTGGTTCCCTATATGCACCCCGCTCCAGATACGTATATATTGGGTGCAAAGCTATACCTGCTCTGGCAAAGGCTCTCCGGGTGTGGGTGGAAGATGGAGCACTGTTCTGTTTATCCCACTCACACCTCTGCACCCCCAAGTATATTGTCTGGTGTAGTGCTTCACTGCCCAGTATGTATGGCTGGGCAGGGTCAGTGGTGAGATGCCCCTGTTGTGTCCTGGCAGAGGGGTGATTCTGACACCCCTTTATAGCACCCAGGGCTGGTACACTGGTTGTCCTGCCCTATTTAAGCTACTGAAATAATTACCCATATATGTAGTTACATTGTTTCCACTCAATACCTGGAGTCAGTGAAAAATTGTTCAATCTCTGCAAGTCAACTCTCTGGGCAAGACTGGCATCTGGCAGATGGTATCCTGTAGGGAAATATGCAGTGTGGACAGGTAATAATAACTCTACCTGGGAAATAAAGGTCACAAGAGAGAGCAAATGCCAACAAATAATAGGGATTTTTTTTATGAGCCTACTGGGTCAGTGAGACCTTGTAGACTCATGCATTTGTTTCTCTAGGAGAGAGTATTTTGTGTGGACCAGGATATAAGGAATTGAAGGTAAAGTGCAAAGGGGATTTTTCTTGGCCTGAGCCAATATAGCCTTTCCCCACCTCTAATATAGCTTGTTTTTTAGTTCTTCTAATAGGAGGACATTTAGCCTTAGAAAGTTGAGTTTACCAGAGAGTTTTCACCTTGTAATTCTGAGGTGATTGGTTAAGGAGAGTTGATTGTCTACAAATCTAGCTAAAATCAATGGGAGATGCAACTGCTTAGTACCTCTGAATCAGATCTCATGTCTTTGTATGTGGTAATATAAATTACAAAATTGCAGTAACAGAAATATTCATGCGCATGTGTGTGTGCGTGTGCCTGCATATGTATGTATATGTGTACACAAATGCACATACACATACCCCAAAGGGGAAAAAAAATTAAAAGTAGTTGACTATATCCATCAAATCAGTCAGGAAGTAGCCTTAAACATATGATCATTTCATATATGTGTGTGAGATGATCGTTATATATGTATGTGTGTGTATGGGTGGGTGCATGCACGTAGGTACACACTCACATATACACAGTGATCCTGTCCTTAAGATTGACTTCTACCTACTAGCTGATCTAGGTACTTAGTAATTGAATGCAGAAACCTATTATCTCTTTTGATCACTGTTTTTGGCTCCAGCTAGAGAGTTACTAAAAGGAAATAGAACTGATAGTTGTTTGGTGACTTCTTTTAAAGTGTTAGTGGGACTCATTCCAGTTTCTGATGAGTGTATGTTCACTCTTCAAAGATCACTGCCTTACATAACTGAAATTAACCTGCCCCTTGTGGGTAATTTTAACAGATTGATGAGGTAGCAATGGACAGAGAATAGACAGAAGAAGCAGGTATGGAAGAATTTATTATCATCACTAGCATCTTCTAATCTGTGTTTGGGTAAAGGATATCAGTGTCCAAGCCTCTCAGTCCAACAACTTTTATGGTATAACCCGACTGATCTTGGGACTTAAGCATTAATTGACAAATACACATACTAAGGTACAGAAATGTTTGAAAGTTTCTGTTCATGTTTCTGAGTAAGTAAAATATCCCATGATTTCAGAAAATCATTATTTACTGCCTTAGGTTGTATTGATATATATGTTTTTGCAGTCTGAAATCCTTGCATCATTATCAGGCATTCATGTAAATCTAACCAGTATGTTATATCCTTTTTTTATAGAAACCTGCCCTTTCTGCCTTGGCTTTGAGCAGAATCTTCCTGGTCTCAAAAATGTAACTTCAATGGTAGATACATTTTCCTCCAAGCCATAGGCTGATAGGGTGTTAAAACCTCTTACAATATGGCTTTTCCTATGCATCCATATAGAAAGAACTCTTTTCCAGACGCTCCTATTTTATATTTTAATAACCATAATATCTTTTTCTTTGGATCTGCAATTTTGACTGCCCCTGTATCCAGTCAGACTAATGCTGCAAAGACCATTTTTCTGTTTATTTGCTTTGATCATGTCAACCTTCAGTTTCTCTGTGGCTCTCACTTCTCTGTCACATCAAGGATAAATGTGACTTCATTTCAAGGCCCTTTGCAACCTATCCCTATCCTATTGATTTTCTTTCATTTACTATTGATATGCCCATTCCTGCCTTCATTTGATTCATGATGTTTGCATCCATCATTTACTGTTGACTTTTCCATTAAGAAAATTCATAGTCCCACCATGTGGCCTTAAGAGGGAATCCCCGTAAACATTGGCAACGTTACCTCATTATTCTCTTTTAAATAAAACCTACCAGCTGTCTTTTCATGGTACGTTCAAAGAAATTTACAGTGATTAAGCCACTGGTTTACAGTGATCATTGCCTCTGATGCTGGCCAGTATTATTTATTATTTCCTTGTATTTCCTGCTTGCCTTGTTCACCTGCTGTCTACCGTGTCATGCTTAGGTTATAACATCTTTAGGAAAGAATCACTCCGTATATTGTTTTTGAAGAAATCTAACATAGTGGGATCTATACCATAACTAGTGCTCCAAGACTTTATGGTAATAGAAATTACCATTATTATTATTTTGGTAAAAGAGGTTGGCAGAAACCTCCTGTTTGTTACTTTCAGATAAAGTGCATAGTTTGCCAATAAATTAGGAATTCAGTAATAGCCAGAAAGCTTATCTCAAAGGAAGGCATCTCCACCATAAATCTCAAAAATAGAATCCAGGTTATTAATAAAGCCTCCTGAGATTCCACAAGAGCCTTCTGATCCTACTCAGACAAACAAGGATCATCTACCAAAATAAGCAATGTCTAACTGCTAAGGGGTGAGCATGAATTATTGTTTTATATATATATATATATATATATATATATATATATATATATTGCAAAACCAAATCTTAATCTGATAATACAGGAATCAGAATGCCTAGATCTTTGATAGATATAACCTCAAATGGACATCTAATAGAACAGCAGAAAGGAATTACTTTTAACAAGGATTTTTGAGGTCCAGTTTAACTCCCACTAAAGTTATCTTTTATTAATCTACTTGTCTAAGACTTTTTCCTTCCATTTTAGGATTTTGTTTAGCACCTGTGAGCCAGCAATACTTAAAGGTTTAAACTGCCTCTCTCCCTACTGCTTTTGTTTATGAAAAACTGAGAATGCCATTGCCAGATTCCTACCACCCCCTGAACACAGAAATATATGTTGTTCCTCCTGTTTCTTGAGAAGTGAATAAGAGGGTTGTTTTTTCTTTTCTCTTTCTCCTCCCCCTCCACCGTATTTAAGACTCTTCATTAAGAGTGGTTGGTTGCTATTAGGTAATTCTTTGAGTCTTCATTTCATAGATTTCATAGACGTTAAGGCTGGAAGGGACGTTGAAGATCATCAAGTCCAGCCCCCTGCCCCAGGGGCAGGAAGTCAGGTAGGGTCAAAGGACCCCAGCAAGATAAGCATCCAAACATTTGTTGAATGAGTCCAGAGTAGGTACCTGCACCACATCTGGAGGGAGTCTATTCTAGGTCATGGGGGCTCAGACAGTAAATAAATGTTTTCTTATGTCTAGTCTAAAATGGTCTAGAATGGTTTAGAAGTTACATAAAAAGTTATTAAGACTATTCATTATTTCTGTGATGCTCAGCATCTTATATTGTGTTGTTTACTGGAGTGCTTTCTCTGCAGGAGTATTTACACACACACACACACACAGAGTTAACCCTGATATTGATATTTGTATAACATTTTTCTGGGACACTGTTAATGCCAAAGAGAGATGTCTTTTGTGAGACTGAAGATCTCACAAGAAGAACCAATGAGATTATTTCAGCAACTGTAATACTGGACTGAAAACCCACAAAAGCACATACTATACTTTAGAATCATAAGTCATGAAGAAGAGATATTTTTTATAACTGGTCCTTTTTCTCTGTCCCTAATCAAACACAACCATTTACTCATTTATATTTTATATTGCGGCACCCAGAAAATTCTAATAATCCCTTCTTCATTTTGTTAGCTGTCCTTCACAACAGATAAAACAGTTCTAGCAAGAGCATATATGGATTTAGTCCAACTGACCCTCCCCCATTGAGATATTATTTGCTAGCTGCATCTGTAACCCCTGTTCTCTCTGCTTTCCTCTTTTGGTGTCAACTCTTTTTTCTAGTTTAATAGTTTATTCACCAGAAATTATGGCATTTCACCAATTTTTTCCCCCAGTAATGTAATAATAGGTGCATTTCTTGATTAGGACATCTATGCACCTAAGCCTTCCCCTAATCTTTTCCAACTAGTGGTCCAAGGGCCATGTCCAGCCCATAAAGAGTTAACCTAAGCCTCCCCCTCCCCCTGCCCCCCGTTCAAGTGATACTCCAACCACCATTTCAGCTACTCCTACCAGTATTGCCAGCATTCTCTCCTTTTGTTTCTGCTTCCTGCCCCTGACCCTAGGAAGCCCAAAACTGGATGACTCAGGGACACCAGGGACCCCATGCAGTGCAATTGGGATGTGACACAGCATGACGTGGTGTGGCAGGTGCCTAAATCACTCAGAAGTTGGACAGACCTGTTTTAGTAATAAAAATTAACTATACAAGATTTCTTAGGGAGCCTGGTATTTTCCAACTGTATAAAGTCCTTGCATATTTTATAGCAACATATTGCCATTTATTATGTTATGTAAATGCCTTTTTCCTATAGCAATAAATTAAGACTTTGAATACTCTTATACAAATAGGTAGGCTTTGTAAACCTCCATATAGAAAAACTGAATTCAAGTTATCTGATAACCCAATGTTAAATACCAAGTCACAGAAAACATACAGCAGAGCTGAGGTTGGAACCCAGATTTCCTAACTACCAGTACTATATTATAATTAATTATATATATAATATTATATAATATGGGTAACCTGTTCCATTGTTTTACTATTCTCCTAGTTAGACATCTATTCCTTAGCTTCCCTTCCTGCAACCTGAGACCATTGCTCCTTGTTCTGTCATCTGTCACCACTGAGAATGGTCAAGCTGCATCATCTTTCAAACACCACTTCAGGTAGTTGAAAGCTGCTATTAAATCCTGCCTCAGTCTTCTCTTCTCTGGACTAAATAAGCCCGGTTCCCTCAATCTTTCCTCATAAGTCATGTCCCCCAGCCCCCTCACCATTTTTGTTACCGTCCACTGGATCCCCCCCAATTTGTCCACATCCTTTCTGTAGTGGAGGGCCCAAAACAGAACACCATACTCCAGATGTGGCCTCACCAGTGCTGAATAGAGAGAAATAATCACTTCTCTTAACCTCCTGGCAACACTCCTACAGATGCTGCCCAGTATACTGTTAGCCTTCTTGGCAACAAGGGCACACTGCTGGCTCATATTCAGCTTATTATCCACTGTAACCCACAGATGCTGTTCTGCAGAGCTGATGCCCAGCCAATGAGCCCCCAGCCTGTACCAGTGTTCAGAGACTGTTCAATCCTACATACAGGACTTTACACTTGTCTTTGTTGAACCTTATGAGATTTCTTTTGGCCCAATCCTCCAGTTTGTCAAGGTCACTCTGAATCCTAGCCCTACCCTCCAGTATATCTACTACTCCTCTGAGCTTGGTGTCATCTGCAGACTTGCTTAGGGTGCACTCTATGCCATCTTCCAGGTTGTTGATGAAGGCATTAAACAAAACCAGCCCCAGGACTGACCCCTGGGGAACTCCACTTGATACCAGCTGCCAACTAGACATTGAGCCATTAATTACTCTCTGCTGAGCCCAATGCTCCAGCCAGTTTTCTGTCTACCTTACAGTTCATTCATCCACTTCCTTATCTTGCCTGAGAGAACATTGTGGGAGACCATATCAAAAGCTTTGCTAAAATCAGTGTATATCACAACCACTGGTCTCCTGCATCCACAGAGCCAGTCACCTCATCATAGAAGGCAATCCAGTTGGTCAGGCATGATTTGCTCTTGGGAACTCCATGATGACTGATCATAATCCGCTTCTTCTCCTCCAAATGCTTAAAAATGGATTCCTTGAGGACCTGCTCCATGATTTTTCCAGGGACTGAGGTGAGGCTGACTGGTCTGTAGTCCCCTTGATCCTCCTTTTTCACTTTATTTAATATGGACATTATATTTGCCCTTTTCCAGTCATCCAGGACTTCTCCTGATCACCATACGTTTTCAAAGATGATGGCCAATGGCTCTACAATCTCATCAGCCAACTCCCTCAGCACCCCAGCCCCATGGTCTTGTACATGTCCAGCTTTTCTAAATAGTCCCTAACCTGTTTTTTTGCCACAGTTGGTTGTTCACCTCCTTCCCAAATTGTGCTGTCAGGTGGAGTAGTCTGGGAGCTGACCTGGCCTGTGAAGACTAAGGTGAAGAAGGCATTGAGCACTTCAGCCTTTTCTGCATCCTCTATCACAAGGTTGCCTCCCTCATTCAGGAAAGGACCCACACTTTCCCTGATCCTCTTCTTGCTACCAATATACTTGTAGAAACCCTTCTTGTTATCCTTCACATACCTTGCTAGCTGCAACTCCAATTGCTCTTTGAGCTTCCTGAATTCATCCCTGCATGCCCGAGTAATGCTCTTATAGTCTTCCCTATTTTTTTGTCTAAGTTTCCACTTCTTATATACTTCCTTTTTGTGAATTAATTTACTGACAATTTCCCTGCTAAGCCAAGCTGGTCTTCTGCCATACTTGCTAGTTTTCCTGTGAATCAGGAAGGCTTATTCCTGCACTCTTAGTAGGGCTTCTTTAAAGTATAGCCAGCTGTCCTGAACTCTTTTCTCCCTCAGACTGGTTTCCCAATGCAAAGTCTCCTTTATTAAACCAGGTTTGAATTTAGGCAGTTATATTTATTTTGAGAAATAAAGGGCCTGGAGGAACTGCATTGTCTGTTTCCCACAATCACCTTTATATATGTTATTTCTAAATTTTCCTTGTCTTCTTTGGGGGACACTACACAACCAAGTTTGCTAGTGGTGAAAAGTCATTACACTCTGATGGGCTTCAAGTGACTTTTTGACTGGAGTTTCTGGTCTCTCTCCAGTTTCTAATGGACAGTGGAGCACATCACAAATGACACTAATTGGCACTTTGTTTGGCAGACTCTCTGAAGAGGTTAAAGGACAAATAGGATGTGGACACTGAATTACTTTCTCATCCTTAGACTGGGACTCAGAATCAACATTGAGGTGCACTAATAGGCTTTGTTTGGAAAAATCTCACATTTCCTATACCTCTGTGTTGCTTCTTATGTACACAACAATTCAGTCTCCCATATTCTCAAGCATAAAATGTACATTGTTTGGCTGTTCAAGATTGTACATTTAAGTTAACCAAAGATTAGCTTTCTGTCCCAGAAATGTTCAGAGTCCATTTGCTGTTTTGTCATCTCAGTAAAAACCCCAGTGTATGTTCCCCAAACCTGGGTCTTAATCACTGTATTGTTGACCTGTAGAAATTGAAAACAAAAAGCTCCCTATATTTGTAAATTATGGTTATGGGTAGCATGTTTTTTCAAGTATTTATGGAACTTGAAGACAGGAGCCTTCCTTTGAGAAGTTTAGAAGGTAAATCAAATATGTCCAGAAGGAGAACGACAGATTGGGATACAACTAGAGAAGGGGGTCTCTTTAAGGCCAAATTTGGTACGATTCTTCTTCAACAACACAATCTTGGTTTCAGACTGGTGCTTAAATTTTCCCATTAGCCAGGTTATTTGCTTGAAGCACTTCTGCATCATTCTCCATCCTCAGTGGCTTAGTGGGACTAATCCTTGATTTGTTTCAGTCCATTCTATGTCTGCTCACATATTATTCCACCAAGTGTTCTGCACAGTTTATGCATGCACGTGCAGTTTGAGATGCTTCAGACCCGTCTGCTGCACTGCAAATTGCACACACCATACATGCAGATGTTCACTCCATTGCTAATTTGCAGGATGACAGTTTTTTTGACACTGGGAGATCCTGGTGTCAAAAAGCTGTGTGGTAGAAAAAACGGGTTTTTTGGGAAGTGGGGGTTGGCAGAAGCATACACCATCCAAAAGTGGAGCCTGGCCATCTAGAGCCACATTTCAGCACCTGGCCAGGCTCCACACACCTGGATTACCATTGCTGGAGCTCCCCAGAGCCCCAGGTAAGGCTGCTTCTGCCAGCTCAGGTGCTGGCCTCAGCCTCCCCTACCTCAACCTGGGCAACGTGCCATGTGCCAGGGTGCATGTGCACAGGCGTTCCCCTGGGACTAGTATCAGTGGCACAGCTATGTGCTGCTGCTATTTATCCCTAGAGAAACACACATGCACACTTGTCTGAATGTGCCCTTTGAGGCTTATTAAAAACCAGTGGCTTTAGCTATACTGAAAGAAGGAGAAAAACATATAGAACAAAACTGAGCAAGAGGTACATTAGCTCATTTCTAGAAGGGAGCTTGCAGCATTAGCAGCATATTTCCTGGCAGCTGAGTTTCACTTCAGGGATTGAACAGGCAGAGTAAAGATGCAGGCATTCTTTCTGCAATTATCCAGACGGAGCCATGCCTGTGGTATTTATTTAATTATTATCATTTTAGTGCTTTGAGGAATTGCTCTTTCACAGAAACAGAATGCCTTCAATTATCTAGCATCCTTTGATGCAAGGAAGCAAGAACCCACTGTGAAACTGAGTGTAGTCACAGGGGGCTCTGTGTGCGTTTGTGTGATGGGGGGTAATGTGTGTGTAAAACAGGTTTTACATTTTAAAGCTCACAAGTAGGCACAATGGGAAGGAGAAAAGGAAAAAAAAAATACCTGTCAAGCTTTGAAACATCCAGAGATTCTAAAATAAAGGTGGAGGGGATGTGAGTGAGGTAATACACTAGATGTAACCATCTCTGTTGAGTGTTTCTAAGTCTCAAGTCCTTTATACACAAGAGCACAGGATTAGAAAAGTCCAGTTCACAAGTGGAGGACAGGCTTCACTAAGCAGATAGGATTAGTGTCTTATTTCTATGACAATAAGGTGCTCAGTCCCCTTTAAGCTCCCAGGCCTGTTATTAGGCATCTGTAGGGCACCCTGTAGTAGCAGTCCATTAATGGAGGACCTAGATCCCCTGTACTCCCCCTACTACTCAGCATTTTTTTAACCTTGCTTTTGTAAATGCAGCCTAACTAGACAGAACCAGGTGCTTACTGAATATTTGTGCTGACATGGGGAGGACCCTTGTTCCTGGAGTAGGCAGCAACTCTTGACATTCTAATGTTGCAGGGAAATATGAAAAAGGAAAAGCCAAAGCATAATCAGATAAGAGTAAAACTCTGCAAATTTGGATCTGGTGCAGACCGAAGTGATAACTTCTACGTGTCATACTGTCAAACCATATTGGAATGTAAGGAATGGACAGATGAGCAACATCTTGTCCAGAGCTGATCAGTCTGTCTGTGAAATATGAGATTTGACCAAGGTATCTTCAGTCTTATTCCCAGATCTGTCATTTTGGAGAGTGCTGATGAGGCTTCCTCCTCCCTGTCTTGCACCGATGATGGAAAATATATTTGACTTGTTGTCATGGATGCAGAAAAAGGAATGACAAGGGAAACTTTAAAACTCCCAAATCTACAAACAAGAAGAGGCCCATTTTTCCCTTGCTCCAGAGTTCATGCATAAAAAGGCAGAAGGTGGCAAACATGGAGAAGGTGTGCAAAGTGGAAAAAGACTGAACTGCATTACATTTTTCACTTGCTTTCTTGATCTTTTTGTTCACACCTTGTACTTTACAAGGTATTCCTTTACTTCCTACCCCCCTCTACATCAAAGAAAGGACCATATGCTGACGATCTCATGCTCTGTGGTTTTATAAATAGAGACAGAGTCTGTGTCAAGTATGTGTTTGTAGAAGCCACTTGTTAAGTATCTCCACAAATTGCCTCCCTCCCTTCAACACAGCCTGGGAAGTACATGGTTATCATTCAAACTAAGCCCAGCCTAATCTAGAAACAACCATTGCAACCTTCCATTACACACCAGAGGTCATCCAAGCAATGTCAATAGTTGTTTTCTAGTATTGGCCAAAAGAAGTCATTCTGCTTGGAAAAGGGATTAGCTTGTTTGCTTGGTGTCCCTATAAGACCTTGAATCTGTTGTATACTGTGTAATTGCTTAGACACAGTTAAATGAGTTAATGCAATAGGAAACTTGTCAGAGATATTTTAAAGGAAAATAACATGAGAAATTGTATATGTTTATGTGTGTATATACGTATGTATGTGTTTGTGTGTGTGTGTGTGTGTGTGTGTGTGTATATATATATATATATACTTACATAAAACCAGATTCGCAGTTGGTGGCAGCTGGCAGTTTACCATCGATTTACCAATGAAGAAGCACAGTTATACCAGTCAATGATCTGGCCCACATATTTGTGGTTAAAAACACTGGATTACTATTTCTTTCAATATAGAGAAAGTGCATAGAGGTTACTTCGGCAGCAATCTTCCCAGCATACTTCCCCCTGAGCTAATGTATCACAAGTCTGATCTGGAGTCTCCATGGCTATGAAGTCTTCAGGTAGTGTCAGCTATATGGCAATTTAATTCAGAACAGAGTGTGATTTTTTTTTTTGAGAACACCAGGTTGCTAATCATTTGCCTGAGATCCACCAAACTCATTTCAAATAACAGGTGAAAAAAATCCATTCAATATAGGATTTGTACAGCGGTCAAAGCTGAAGTCAGAAAGTCTATGTGGGCTCATCAGCTATACTTATTTCTATCTTCAACATAAATTAATCTAATGAAAGAGCATTAATGGCTAATTGGTAATGGTTCTATTCATATGTATATCAATACTTTGAACAGGTATATATGGTCAGAACTACCTTCTCTAAATTAAAAGCCTCGAAGTGGTTTAATTTATTTTTTTAGCTTAAGTTTCCAAAGCTGTTAAAAATAGAACTATAAATGTTAAACTAAGTTGCCTTTTTCATATAATTTCATATACAGCATAAAAACCATTTTCCCTTCCTAGAGTTGGAGTCATAGAGAAGCAAGGCAGGAAGGGACCTCAGAAGTCATCTAGTTCAAACCCGTGCCTGAAGCAGGATCATCCCTATGCCAACTATCCCATACAACCATAATCTAAACTCGACATAAGACTACCCTCTACTCTGATACAACATAGACCTAACACCCTAACCTGCCATGGGTAAAACAGGGGAACCACAGCAGCCAAATCCTGCTTCTATAAAATATTGTCAATATATGCTTAGGAAGTCCCAGGCAGAGGGCCACACAAAAACCCGCACAGTCCATACCAAACTGACCCTGAGATAAAATTCCTTCCTGACTCCAAATAAGGCGATTGGTCTGACACTGAGCAGAGGAGCAAAGCCCTCTAGCCAGGAGCCTCTAGCTTTGTTCCTAGCAGGAGAATCAGCACACCCCAGTAGAAGTCCCAAGCCTTAGTTGTAGCCAACACTCAATGCCTCTTCAGAGACTTAAAAACACCCTGACATGTACAGCAGAAAAAAGGGTGTGGGAAGGGGGGTGGGGGGAGCAACCAGAAAAGCCCAGAAGTATGGGTAATACCCCTGGTAGAAAATAGTAGGGCTCTGTGAAATTTCGATGGGTGTTTCATTTTGAAGCTGTTTCGACACGTTTCAACCTCCAAACAGCAAAATTGAAATGAAACGAAAGGTTTCAAAACAGCTTTGAAACAAAATGAGGGCAATCAAAACATTTAAAAAATTACAAAAGGTTTTTAGTTTCAAAGCCGGGCTTGCTTTCAGCTAAACAGAAACTGAAGAGTGGGGAAGGACTGCGCTGATATTGACTGTGTAGCTGGCCAGTGACTATGATCTTTCCCTGAGATCCCTTCCAATCACAGTGCTCTGGGGAAGGGATATTAAAACAGCATGAAAAGCATTGTTTGAACTGAGCTTCCTCTGTGCCTTCACACTTACAAGTGACACGAGTTTTGTTCTGAAGAGTTTGAGGCACAGTTTCCCAGAAACCCCTGCACCTATCTCCTTGGAACTTGGCAAGCTTCGTGGCCTCAGAAGAGGCTACCATGCCTGCAGTTTTTACCGGCTGCACTTTAACACACGCACAGTCAGTCACACATGAATGCTGTGTGCCCCCAGGTGCTTGTGGGGAGGGACATGGCGAGCTCCCACATGCAGCGATGGCTCTGTCAGTGACAGGAGTATGGCAATGGCAAGTGGGGAGCTCCTGCAGGCAGCTGCAGTACTCTCTGCACTGGGGGGGAGGGTGGCAAACACCTACAGATGCTGCCAGCAGTGTCAGTGATTGCAAACTGCTCGCAGATGCCACTGGCAGTGTCGGTGGCAGGGGTGGCTGATGGTGGCGAGCGACAACCACCCACAGGCACCGCCGGTGGTGTTAGCAGCACCTTTTCACAGGGGGTGCACCGCCACACTCAGGGAGTGCACGTGCACCCACGTGCACCCCGTACATGTCACCAATGAAGTCATACTGTCATGAGTTTTTCTTGTCAGCAGTTTGAGGTGAAGTTTCCCAGAAACCCCTACATCTATCTCCTTGCAACTTGGCAGGCTTTGTGACACCATCAGGGGCTAATATCCCTGCTGTTTTCATTCAAATGAGGAAAGAAATGACAAAGTTATAGGCATTTTCATGATTCCCCATTATAGCCTATAGGCAAAACGTCAAAATGTGTCAAAACAGAGAAACAGTTTCAATGAAACAAAATGGAACAGTGCTTCGAAACAGTGAAACGAAACACTGTCCCTTCAAAAGGGTGAAATGGAAGTCTAAATGAAATTGTGCTATTTTGCACAGCCCTAGAAAATAGGCATAGCTACATGTAGATCACCCCTGACCAGTGGCTGTCCAGTGTCCAACCTCTTCTTGAACACCTCCATTGATGGAGAGTCCACAGCTTCCATAGGGAGTCTGTTCCACTGCCTCACTATTCTCACAGTAGAGAAATATTTTTATGGATATCCAATCTAAATTGACTTTGCTACAACTTCAAGTCATTGGTCCATGTTCTCCTCTCTGCAGCAAGTCAGAAAAGGTGCTTTCCCTCTTCTTTATGGTGGCCCTTCAAATATTGAAAGCTGTTATCACATCCCTTCTTAACCATCTTTTCCACAGCCTGAACTGGCCTAGCTCCTTCAGCAATGATCTTCTGAAAATATTGCTTGCTTTTTTATTTTGTTTTGTTATGTTTTTCCTTTCAGTGGCTGATACACAGTGGCATTTTGTACCGTGTGAAGTACATGAGATAAGTAGTGCCCAGTAAAAATTATCTGAACTGGTGCAGCAAGTTCTTGACACTTTTAAAAAGATATATAGCAGAGTGGCATATCCAGGCTAGGATTTAAATCAGAGTAAATCTCCATCATGAAGATGAGACATTTTGGGCACAACTGGAGAGACAGAGGATTATAGATTTGATGTAACACACGTAAATTAGCTGAAGAGGGTTGTTAGTGTTATATGGTGAGAGAGATTGGCTCAGTGTAATGGAAAAGTGAAAGGCCATGGTACAAAAACCGGGGCAAAATTATTCCAATGACCATTGGAGATTATTGATAATAAAGTTAGAAATATTAATGCAGGCTATATGATTGCTGGGTGGACATGGCCAGTGGAAGTTGGGACATCGCTAAAAATGGCCAGTGGGAAAGGAGAAACACTAGCTGAACAAAACTGAGCAAGACTTGAAGACAAAAGATATAGCAGAAAGCTGAAAGCTCATGGAAGAAATCACTTTTTTTATATGATTATGTGGACAGGGAGGAATATTTCTAGTGGGAGAGAAAACAGAGAGACTCATGTTGTTGATGAATCTGTTCTGAGATTATTTTTATTTATAGGTGAATCTTTCATTATTTGTAGTTATAGAGAGTGTTTGGGAGGGGGGAGGGGAAGAGCAACTGAGAAGGTGAAATTTACTCTGCAAATAATTACTATGAAGAGAAGGAAAGCATGATGAAAAACTGGTCTCCCTCCACCCCTTCTCATTCAGCAAAGCATATATACCTAGTTATGGAATCATTCCTTGCATACAGTAGCTTGCATTTGTCATCATCATGCATAACTCTTGAATGCCAGCTGTGTACAATTGATCCAGTGGAATAAGCGGATGTCCATCCAAGAAAAACACATCTTAGTCTGATACACAAGGGAACTTTTATTTTGGAGTGCAGGAATAACAGATTTTCTTGGCATGTGCTTTGACAGTAGTGTGTATCTGTGTGTATCTCTGCTTTCAGGAGCCAGGAAAATAAATCCAAACTGGGATTAAGAATTCAAAACCACCCAACTACAACCTCTTATTTGCAGTATCACTGCTTTCCTTCCCTAGGGTTGTGCAATTCATAAAGACATAGTAATGGCTTTCATATAGTGATGACTCATGGACAGTATGCCCCTTGTGAGATCTCAGGTAATTTCCTACACTATTTGTTTATGATCAGAGTAAGTCACATCAAACTGTATTCACTGTATGTTAATAGTGCCATGTTATGAGACAGGCATCTCACCTCATTCTTAAATGTCAAAGCATGCACATAACTGGGCTTTCAAAGCATCACATTCACTGGGTCTTCAACATGCTGTGATGCATTAAGCTGAATCTATCATCATTGCACATTAACTGAAGTTGGCTGATTAATATTATTTGACAATATGGTCAACTTTCTTTTCAAATTAATTATTTGACCTCTTGTTTTCAAAGTTCACCTAGAATGAAAACCTAACCCCACTGAAGAAAATGGTAAAGTTCTCAATTAGACCATTCAAGGGATGTTTCCCTCTCAGATTTGTGGTGTAAATTGAGCCAAACTGTTCTATTCAAGCAAGACTGGAAGACAAATGAAACTGTTTTGGACAGTGTACTCCATTGTGAGTAAAAAGTTCAAGTTTCATACTATCGAGTTCACTGTAGCAGGAACAATGTATACGCATATATTCCGTGAGTTGGATTTTCAGACATACCTAGCATTTGCCTAACTCTTCCCTTTGTTTTTATTTTGTGTGTGTGTGTGTGTGTGTGTGTGTGTATTTACTAATTCTATTACACTTGTCAAATATTGGGGAACATTTTCCTTAAAATCTATGAAATTACATCATATTTGTTTCGTTATCTAATTCCTACTAAGTTCTAGTTTTAGTGGACGGACTATTGTACAGTTAGAAACACAGCTTGCAGAACATTCTCTCAGTTGCATTAAACTGGTGTCATTCTATTACTCTGCTCATTCGCTCAGATGAGGATGTGTTAAACCTGCATTTATATTTCACTCTACTATAAAACTCTTGGCCCTTCCAGCCCTAAACTTCTATGAAACTGTGGGAATCTGTGACCTCAGTTTACAGGACTGTTGACTGAACACATGCATCTCCAGGTAATGTAAATTGAGGCAATAGGTGATAAGTATCTTTATAAATCATGTTCCGAACAGGTCAAAGCCATTTATAAACATAGGATTAAAGTCTGTTCTGCTTCACAGTCTTCATGCCCACATACCCATGATGTGGTGTCTTAGTGAATATGTTCATTGGTTTGGTTTTATTTTTGTTGAAAACACATCTTTGTTTTCAAACATAATTTATACATTTTGGTCCACAATATCCTTCTGGATTTCTTGTTTTGAAAACATGTTTGACAGTGTAGAGATGCAGGATATTGATGCAGGTGAGTGGAATTGGTCCCTATCTGTGAAGAGTTTGGTGGGAAGGGGGCAGGGGCTGGATAAAATGTAGGGAGATTCAGGACTCTCAATACTAATTCCTTTCTAGCAGAGGCAGGTGAAGGTTAAAACCTATTTGAGAAATTGATTCTTTTCTAGTATAGACAATTAGCATTAGCAGATGTCAGGTCCAATTGACTTGTTGTCCATGCTATAATCTTCCCACCCTTAAGGCACACGCTATGTGTGAAGGTGATAGAGTTATTATTTTCTCCAATTGTAAGGAGCTTTCACACAAACATATAGGATTCTGTTGATTTTCTTCACAGATTAGCACTGAACAATAAAGTGCTATAGTAAAGCCAGATTGCAAGTTACAGTACTCTGGACATGTGGATAAAAAAAAAGGGAAACTCTTGTGTGGAGCAGAAGTCAAAAACCTGAAGTAATGTAAACTCCTGTTACACTTGACATTTGAGCTTTTCTGGTGAGTTCTTTGTGTAAAAGTCCATTCCTGGGCATTACTGTCACTTCTCCTTTCACTATGGAACATTAACTCTGTTTTTGTTGCTCACAGATAGCAATGATCAGATGAAGCATGGCATATCCAGGCTGATAACCTAGCATTTTCTTTCTTTTAGAACACACACACATGCATGCTTTTTAATACCACCTCTTCCTGCTGTCGTTTTTGTTGAGAGTCTAGTTTTCATGTAGGGGGAAAGAAACTAACAGGTCATAAAAACATGTACAGTGTCTACTCGTGAGTTTTTTTACTGAAGCATTAAGGAAATGATCTTATGAAGTGCTCAGCTCTACTTACCTATCAACCAAACTATTTACTGATCACCAAAATATCTGAATCGATTAAACCGCATTTCACAGAACTGAGTAAATTGCTCTGAAGATCAAGACTTACTCATTCTTAACAGCATAGGCTGAAATGGGATGGTTATAGCTCAATACTTACATTTTTCTAAGTGGTAGATATTTAGTTACAAATGGAACTTTGAGAATGGTTTAGTCAACTGATCTTTCACCTCTGGAGATTTCACTTTGGCTTAGCATAATAAAGACATGTCAGTTTTTTTCACTGTGGGCCAAATTCAAATTGTCTTGTTAGATAGTTAAGTGAGACATGAATTTGCACTTAAAGAAGCACTTCAAATGGACCTGGCCCCATCACTCAAAAAACTCAATATGAATCTAAATTTATTCCATGCTTTCATTTGCAACTGTGTTGGTCTCTAGGTGACAGTAATGATCTATAGCATGTACTTAATTGGCTACCTCCCATCCAGACTCTAGTGTAATTCAAAATGGCACCAGGCAGCAGCCATGCTCTGCCACAGTCCTTGGGGAGGGTCATGCCAATAAACAGCTAAAAAAGAGCTAACAGTTTTTGCCACCTCCCAGTAAAGTCAATGATTGGCAAAGAACAGACACCACTTCTGTAGAAGACTTTTGACCGCTGTTTTAGGATAGGGTGGTCATTAGGTATAATGACTGTCAGCCACAAAGAGAGAGAGAGAGGGAGAGACAAAGGAGGGGGGGGGGGGAGTGACTAAAAGGTGGCTGCAGGGAGGGATGTATATGGAAACCAGTTAGTTGTATAAGAACAGGTTATGAGTTGTAGAAGTAGAGCCTTGAGGCAACTTTGGAGAGTTGTAGGTACAGGACTAAGGACCGTTGCAATAGTTAATAGAGTAGGGAAGGGAACCCCAGTAAAAAGAGGCCTGGGAGGCTGAAGGGACATCTCAGATACTCTACAGAAGGGCTTGTACATTGGGAGTATGGGGAGACACTCTCATGAAGATAGGGGTGGTTGGGGAGCAAGGGTCTCTCCTCAGCATAATCCAAAACAGTGCTGCATGGTCCAGGAACTGTGACTGGCCACAGAGACAGAGGCTGAGCATCCACACAGGTGATATGCCTGCTACACACCAGCTTCAGGAGCTAGTACAAACTTTTTTCCAGAGGTACAATCTCACCTCAGACAACTTGACCAGTCTTGGCAACTTCCTGTTCAATTAACTTCCTGGACATTGTTCCAACTTTGCTACCTTTGTACTCACTAGAGCCAACTTCCCTTGTCTTCTTGGTCCAAGGCTCCTTCTAGTGAGTGGCTGGCTACAGGCAAGCCATGATATTGATATCAGAAAAATTCATAAATGCTTACACTGCAGAATTTAATGTGTTTATCAATCCTAATTAACTCTGTGGATAAATATGCAGGATTTCTACTCTGCCTCAGTTCTGGGCCATTCTGGGACTCATCCTTGGGCTATCATCGAGTCCCAAAATGATGTCTGGCAGCGTATCTATATGTCAGACAGAATGCTTTCCTGTTATGCCTACATGGGATTCGTGGATATGGTCTCCAATTTCTCAGGTCCTGGTACCATGTATAGTCAGATCCCCAGTTACATGGTTTTGAGTTACACTGATAAATGTATACACGCTTTATATAATGTGACCACGTTTCAACTTACGCGATACCATGCTTTACATTTACACTGTTTGCAGTAGAACGGTTGTTAGTTTGGAGTCTGCTTACATAGCGTTAGCATCACTTGTCGTCTCCTCCAGGATTCTCCATCATTTTTGGTTACATTAACCCCTGAATATTTGTGAAAATGGTGTCAAAGAAACCCTTTGATATTGTGCCCAAAAGAGCATGTAGTCTATCACCCTGGCCCAGAAAATAGAAATCCTTGATAAATTAAGAGAAGGCAATAGTGCTGCATCGATTGCTTGCCAATACAGTGTACAGTGTATGTGAATCGACTGTACATAACATTAAAAAAAGGAGCTTACTGAGTTTTGGCAAGCCATTGAGGGCTGCATGACAGGCAGCCCAGGGCAGATAAATGTTAATTTTCTAAATTTTTTATGGTCCCCATGGGCTGGATAGAATGGCCTGGTGGGCCGCATTTTACCCACCCCTGACTTACGTGGTATTTTTCAGGAATGTATCCCCTGCATAACTCAGGGTCCGACTGTGTAATATAAGGGAACAGTGTGATCTGTTTGTCTGCTTTCATTGTAGAGAATTTCTCCATGGCTGGATACTCAGTAAGTTTCCTGGTGATGCTTGCCATCATTGTGCCATGGGACTTGCCTGGCCAAGAAGAGCACATTCTCCAGAAAGCTGCCACACTTGACCCTAGAAATACAAATCCTACCACAGGTTCACTAGCCCTGTGTACACAGTTTCAGTCTGTTTACAGGTGAACTGAGGTTACACTGTTCAACTATGGCCCCTTATTCTGACAGTCCTTCACATAAATGAAGCTGGCATATACTACAAAGTACATCACCTTACTTGGTTAGTGTCAGAGACCCTTTGGCATCCTCAAGGTGTAGCAGAGGTTCTTCAGTCTCTCTGGTTGCACATTACAGTAAACCCCCAAGGTTAGCTGTATATATCTTGCATGCCTCGTTCTGTATCATCTTGCCATGCAATATGGAATCCCTTCACTTAAGGAGACAGACAGCTCAGAGGGAGGGGCTGTGAAGGAGGAAAAAGAAGACGGGAAGATGAATGGGGAGGCTAGAAAGCTGACAGAGGGTGGCTTGAATGAGAAAGGAATAATTAGGGAGGCCTCTTCCATTCTTATAAAACTCTGCTTATTACCACTTGTGCCTCCTAATAGGATTACACCTATGGTCTGTAATGATGGCAGAGCTACCAAGCAATGGAAGACCAACTGTCAACTACAATTAAGCACCACAAAGAGCAGTCAGTCATCCTACCATAACTACATCATCCATCCCACCTTGTCCTTCTTGTGCTAGAGCTGCTGCTGAAAGCCGGCATTTTAATTTGAATTCAACACCATGTGGGTCTCCGTAGTGTGTCTGAAACTTAAGGATGCCATATTTGGCAGTCCCCACTCCTGAGGCCTGCCTGCAAGCAGCTGTCTGAATGGCATTTGGGTTCTGAAAATGTATTTCTGAAAACACACTGCCTGTTCCCTATATGTGTATGGATAGATCTCCATACACATGGCAAATATTCATTTTCAATAATCCATGTGTTGTAGATGAAGTTTAAGGCATATTACCAGAGGTGCCTTGCTGGTGTAGATTGGATTGTCAATATTAGAACTGCATTGTGCAGAAATAAAGCAACAGGAGTGTGGTTGGTTTAGTTTGGGATACAGCAGGTGTAGGTGCTGAAGGTTGCCAAATCCCTGTGTATATGATAATTTGGACTGTTCAGGGTCATCAGCTGTTCTGTCAGCTGCCTTGGTAACAAGAGAATGATCCATGAGGCTAGAACAGAGATGTGAGGACGCAAGACTCTTGGGACCTTCTTACATCTTACACTGTGAGCTACACAAATGTTGATCAGTGTTAGTAGTAGCTCAGGTTTAGAGCAGTCATACATTCAGACCAGCAGGGGTCTGGAGGACTGGAAGGTAAGAATCCCCCCTCCTCCTATTCTGGGCTTCCCCCCCTGCCCTCTGGGGCTTCCCCAGTTCTCCTCCATCCCTGGGGGCTCCCCTTCTACTCTTTGGGGGTTCCCTCCTGCTTACTTGTGGTTGCTTGTGCTATCTGTCCTGGGGGAGCAGGCAAGGAAGAGTTAACGTGCCTGCCTGGCTGCTTAGAGTAGCTATACCTTATGTAACATGAGCTGGGTGACACAGAGTTAATCCTGCCCTGAAGTGGGGCATATTTGAACTGCCTAATGAGTGCTTGAAATTAGTTTCAGATATTAATGTGCAGACAACCCAGGTGTTATGAGCTCCAGGAGCTGCCCAAAATAACTATGTAACAAAGCCTTTGGACTCTGTTTCTGGCTCCTTTACTGACTGACTGTGCGGCTCTGAACAAATTGTTAAACCTGCTAATAGCTCTGCTTACTTGTATTATATTATCAGTGCAACAATATTTCCTGCTTAAAGGGGTATCATGCCAGTGTTGTAGGGCATAAGCAGTGCTGTAGCAAGGGTGGGGTGAGTGGGGCAACTGCCCTGAGCACCAGAGTGAAGGGGTGCCAATGGGCAATGCCCAGCTGGGGCAGGGTGCAGGATGGAGCTGCCAGCTGCTCATTTGGTAGGGCACCAGGATGGGGGGAAAGCAACTCCCGCCTCTGCATGTCAAGCCTGGAGATAGTATGTGTTCCCTGGACCTGTGCACAGGGTGAGGGCAGGCTGCTGCTGCGGGCTTGCCCCAAGCCCCAAACTTCCTTGCTCTGGCACTTGGTATAAGAAATGTTTGTAAAGTGTTTCAAGATCCTCAGGTAATGTGGTCATCAGGGCTCAGACTGAGAAAGGACAATGAAGAAACTTTTGTAATGTAGCCTGACTTATTGTCCTGTCTCAGTCTAAGCCAGGGGCGGGCAATTATTTCAGGCGGGGGGCTACTTATTGAGTTTTGGCAAGTCATCAAGGGCCGCATGACAGGCAGCCAGGGACAGAGAAATATTAATTTTCTAAATGTTTTAGGGGCCTGGTGGGCTGCATAGAATGGCCTGGTGGGCTGCATTTGGCCGGTGAGCCACATTTTGCCCACTGCTGGTCTAAGCCCTGATGACCACATCACCTGAGGATTTTGAAACACTTTACAAATATTCCTTATGCCCCATAACACTGGAGGGTAGAATGAAGGAAATAACCAAATCGAGCCATTCTCCTTTTCAGATTAACTTTCATTCTATCCCCTGTTGCAGTATGGAGATTAGCAAAGAATAGAATAAGCCATATAGATTGATTTCCTCAGATGATAATCAACATCCTGTTTGGATGGCCTGATACTCCAATGCTAAGCACACCAAAATGCAGCATTCAGAAAGGCAATGTAGAGGAAACTTGCATTCATGCTGTCTATTCTGGCAATATGTGTTGAGCATTGAGTGTTACTTGGTTTAAACAGATAAACCTCAAATTTGCTGCAAACCCAAGCATTCCTCTTATGCCTGAAATCACTAATTTACGACAACTTTCTTATGTCCACAAGAGGGTCATTCATTTTCTGAATTGCTCAACTCTTCACACAGAGCGCTGCACACTTTGAGATTTAGAGGCAGCCAAGTGCATGAGCTTCACTAATTTCCATATACTGTGTTGAAAATTATCCAAAATGTTTTACATTAAAATTCAAGGTTCATATCTGCACACCTTCCATATAGCACTGCTGCAAATTAAACTCCCTTATGCATTAGAAAATGTTCCAATGCAATCATAATAGAAGGGTGAAGTGCCGGAGTGATAAGCTATTTCTTTTGCTGCCTGCCTTGGCACACTTTTAGCACCCCACATTCACTCAAAAGCCACCTACAAGCTGAGAAGATTTCAGAGTACTAAAATATACCAGCATGATGTGTTGTAAGGATGGGATGAGAAATCCTCACTCAAATGCTAATGCAGTATCCTAGTACTTTCAAACTATGCATTTGACACTCTTGACGAATTTGTTCCTACACATATATATTGCATAACTCAAAGGAGCAAGCTAAGGATGACTTCTTCACAAATGCCTTAGGAGTATGTTCCTTATTTGGATATTAGATGCCATGTAGCTATCAGATGTATAGATCAACCCATTCCCCTTTTTCATCTGTTGGACCAAAAATATCAAGTTAATTTGTTTTAGATGATGAAGATCTAGATTTTTCTGCATCAAAATCATGAAGATTGTCTGTTTCCTGTTCACACAAACTGAATAGTTCAGGAGAAAAAACATCCAGTAAAATATTTTGTAGATTTGGTTGAATTTTTAAAGATTTTTTTTTTAATTGCATAAGGGGCATTTTTTTGTGTTCATTTTTTTTTTCACAGAAAGAAAAAATCCACCACACCCCCCACCAATATTTTGTCAATTGATATTTTATTGGAAATATTATAAAATGGTTATTATAAACTGATATAAAATGTACTGATTTAATGTCCAGTAAATAAAAAAAAGCTATATTTTTAATCATTTCTATTAAAATAGTTTATTTTGATTTTAATAAATTGTTTTTTCATCAAAAACAGAAAATAAGTTTGGTTGTAAACACCTTGGGCATTATTCAAATTGTTCTGGGGGTGGGGGACGCTTTAATTAGAGCAGCTCTGAAAGCCCTCCTAATGAAATTCCCAGAGCATCTTATGTATCTGTGTCCCTGTGCCTTAAAATGGTGGTGGGGGTCCTTTATCTAAAGCGTATCAAACAAGCTTTATTTAAAGTCCCACAGCTGCCATTTTGAAGTGTGGGGATCATGATACACGACATGCAGAGGCTGGCTGGAGTACAGTAATTACCATGCTTCAGCAAGCTCAATTAATCAGTCTGCTTCTACACTCTATAATTACAGTACATTGGAGCAGCCTCCCAGCTTATGTACAGACAACCAATGATATAAAAAAAGACATTTAAATTCCCCACCCTTCCCCACCACACACATTTTTTGACAAGCTACTATTTTATGTTTTTGAAAGCTGGCTTTTGGCAATTTCATTATAAAAATGTTATTTGGAAGTTCTCATAGGATGTTGTGTTGTTTCATTGTGTGCTGTTAAACAGCTACTATATTACATCTCAAAGGCAGTAGTAGTATTGTAGTAGCAGATGAAGCAACCCTGCCTTTTTATTTTGTTTTTAATGCTTTAGCACTGTGTAGCCCTGATCTATGACTGAGACTCCTAGATGCTACCACAATATAAAAAACATAGTAATAATATAGAACTCAGATTATATCTCTTTGAGTCAGAGTTATATGCTGGTGGAAAGGAGAAAGCAGTGGCACTACTTGGATTGTATTGAAGGGAGGTATTATATTAGTTCAAACAGAAACAAACATAATAACGCAGACACTGGGAACAGTTAAGTCAATACTGAGCATGTCTGCGTGAGACATTTACTGAGGAGCCGCCTAATAAGGCTGTGTGAAGCTTTGATAGCTGATTCAATTTGGAGGAGATTCGGCCTGATTCGGGGACTGAATCTCCAAATGAAAATTGAATCAGGATACCAAGTAAAAGTTCTGAATCAATTTGAAGCATCCAAATTAATTCAGAAAAGTGTCGGGAAAAGTTCAGCTGATTTGAATATTTGGCCATAGACTAAACAGGCAGTGGACAGCTGCCTCCAGCTGATAAGTCTGTTGGGGTTGGGGGAAGGGGGAGGGAAGAGGCATGGGGGAAGGAGCAATTGGGGCTGGGGCTGGGACAAGCTTCCCAGCCAGGGCAAGGGGGGTGGTGTTACTTGGGGAGGGGGGCAGGGAGGTATGGGATGTGGGTGTGGCAGCACTGGGAGTGGGGGCTCTGCCTTGCTGCCACTTGACCAGCTGGGCAGGGGTGGGGGGGGGCAGGCATGGCTTACTCTGGATGGGAGGGGGAAAGTGGCAGCAGGGCATAGCCCCTGTTCCCAGAGCTGCTGCACCCACATCCTGTGCCCCACCCCATCCGGGCTGGTAGGTGGCGGCAGGGCAGAGCCCCTGCTTCCAGTGCTGATGTGGGCGCGGCAGCACTGGGAGCAGGGGCTATGCCCTGCTGCCACCCAGAGTGAGCCATGCCTGCATTGCACCTTCCCTTCCGCACCAGCTGGGTACATGGCCTCCACAGCTCCCCCCACCAAGGCAGAGGCAGGCACAGCTGGGGAAGCCCTGGGAGAAGCTCCCATGGCTGCCCTGCCCAGCCCCAGCCTCCTGACCTTAAAAAAAGAAAAAAAAAACAGCCCCACACTCACTGGATGCAGGAGTGGTGATTGGGGCCTCTGAGGGCTCATGGCAGAGTCCCTCTGTGGAGTACAGGGCAGTGAGGATTGCCCCCCCCTCCGCTCGGCACCCATACGGTAGCTGCCCCAATGCATGGGTGCAGCACGGCTTGGCAGGATGCTGCATGCTGTCTGGGAGCTGGGACTGCTGGCGCTGAGCACTGCCAGGGTCTGTCTAACATGTGCGGCTGGCACTGCTCCCAGACAGCATGCAGCACCCTGCTGAGCCACGATGCACCTATGCCATGGGGCAGCTGTCACGCAGCTGCCAGGCTGGGGGGTGATCCCTGCTGCCCCCAACTGCCCCGTGCTGCATGAGGGGGGCGGGCTATGACACCAGTGTCCAGAAGCCCTGATCACCACTCCTTCAGCCAGTTAGTGCGGGCGTTTTGTTTATTTTATTTTTTTTAAGTGCCAGGAGGCTGGGGCCGGGCAGGGGATGGGATGGGGCCGGGCAGGGCAGCCATGCAGGCTTCTCCTGCAGCTCTCACCTGCCAATCCAAATCACCGAATCTCTCTGAATCAATGCCAAATCTTCCGAAGCTGATTTGGCCAAATGAATTCAGGACAGTAATCCAAATCTCTGCGGATTCACTATCCTCTGAATTGGCCGAATCCAAATCAAATACTTCCCTATTCACACACTCCTACTGCCTAATTAGCTGTACTATAAAGTTTCAGTGCCTACATCTGTGGCCCTATTAGGCTGCACTAAACTAAGGAACTCTGCCATAGGTTAGTACTTGTAAACACAAGTACTATCCTGCTACAGCATTTTCGGTGTGCAGTAATGCATATGTAGATGTTGATGGGGCTGGCTGGGGCATGAGGGTGCTTCAGTGAGGGGGCTTGTCATCTAGCCCTATAGTAGAACACCCTCATGCCCCAGCCAGCCCCTCTGTAGCCCATTGAGCCAGGTTGGGGCAGCCTCAGGCTGGTAGACTGACTCCCCTGGGCCTCTTACCAGCCAGGGCTGCTCCAACCTGGCTCAAGGTGCTGTGGTCCAAGGCACAAGTGTATGCACAGTTCCCAGGAGCAATAAACTCTGGCAAGCTATGTGCCTGAGTTTATTGTGTCATGTTGATTTCACATGTAGATGAGACCACTGATAGTTACCATACTTCTACAAATATAAGTCTGGCTCTCTGTTCTACAGCCATGGCTACATACTGCTATGAATATTATATAAGACCAGGGTTAAACTCTTTAAACACATGATCTCATTATTTTTAATAAACTGGCATCAGCAATTAGGGTTCTCACCTTTACTTAAAATCTATAACATAGTTTTGATTTTCTTTGCATTAGTGTTTTATGTGCCTTAATATAGGGCATAGGGCAGGAGGGTGAATGAATTAAAAAGGGTACATAGTGCAAAGGAACTTGCCTTTCTGATCCTGAGACTGGGGTCTTCACATTATTAGTAATCTAATATAAATCTCTCATAAAACTTATGAGTTAGATTAATATAAAATCTTATAAAAAGAGCTGGGCAAATAATAGTTTTTTTCTATGATAGAGCTAAACTGGAAAAAAAAGTGGGGGGCATTGGTTTCAAAAGATAAATTCAGTTTTTTGTGTGTGCATGAACCAAAAAAATGTGAAACTAAATAATTTTGAATCTGTCCAGAATGTTTTATTTGAACCTGAAAGTACCAGTAAGTATTTGTTTCATATTTAAAAGGATGCTATGACACTTTAACACATTTTAAAGGTAATTTTTTAAATTCTAAAGTCCTGCTTCTCAACAAAAATGTGATGGCATTTGTTTTGAATACATCACATGAAAGTATATTCACCTTTGTTTTGATATTTTTTGCTTCCTTTTTTTGTTTAAGCTGCATTCTTTGCTCAATATGACCCAATTTTGCAAAAGATTTTAGTCACTAACAAAATATAAGCTTGGACCATCTTTGGTATATTGTATTAATCAGAAGACGACAAATCAAACTTATTTTCTATTATTGATAAAGGCCCATAGTAGGCATGATATTTATGGCACAAATTACATGTTAATTGTACCATAAATTATAAGATAAGTCTCTATGTGGGAAATGTCTAGGTATTGCCATACTTTACAAAGCAGGGAACATGCTTGTCCACATCCTCCTGAACTGTCTTCTACCTCTTGCTGAAGAAGGCCTGCTAGAATCTCAGTATGGACTCAGATCATCCCATGCAACAATTAATATGATCTTTGTTGCCTGACAGGTCTAAGAAAAAGTATCAGGAACAACAGCAGGACCATTGACTTCACTAAAGCCATTGACTCCGTCAATTTTGAAATCTGGTGAAAAGTACTGGCTAGATTTGGATGCCTGGAAAATACATCAAGTTCCTGAGCCTTCTTCATGACTGAATGACTGAAACTGTTCTTTATAGCAGGTCAGAGATAGATCCAGTTGTCACCTGACCTGGGGTCAATCAAGGATGCATCATTGCCACAGTTCTGTTCTCTTTTTTTATCGTGGTATTGGTTGTCTTTAAGGACTGCCCCTCTTCTGATATCAACGTTGAATATTGAATGGATGGAGGGCTTTTCAGTCTGGGTTGTTTTAGCTCAAAGACCAAAGTATTCAAACAACCATCCTCATTACACAGATGACTGTGCCATCCTTGCTCATGCTGAGGAAAACCTTCAGACAACACTGGGTCTCTTGGCAGAAGCTTACCAAACGTGCGCTTCTCTCTCAACATCAAGAAGACTAAAGTGTTTTATCAACCTGCTTGAACATGCTTCTTAAATTACCTTTGAATAAAGACCCTGGGGGGAGCTGAGCACTTTCCTTACCTTGGTAGCCACCTCTCTCAGAGAACAAACATGGATATAGAGATCTAGCATAGGATCTGGTATGCCAGTGGCTCCTTCAAAAATTACTTTTGCATTTTTTTTTATCATGATCTCTAGAAAGATACCAATATCCAGGGCCTTAATACAGTTCTTCATCCCCACTCTCCTCTATGGATGGGAAATGTGGGTAACATACCATTGTTATCTCAAGAGCCTAGAGAGTTATCATCAATAATGCCTCCAGAAAATCCTCCACATCAAGATCCTCCACCATACAAATGCCAGCATCCTCACTAAAGCCAATGTTACCAGCATTGAGTTGGTGATCCTCAAGCACCAACTTTGCTGGACTGGACATGGAGTGTGGATGCCCAGCTCTTGACTCCCCAAACAGGTGCTCTACTCCCAGCTTGGTTGCAGCCTGAGATCTTGTAGTGGCTAGGGAAAATGCTACAAGGACACAAAAAATGGATGCCAACATCAAGAGATGGAAGAAACTGGCTGCTAACTGACTGCAGTAGCACTACAAGCTCAACCAAGTGGCATCCCACTTCAAGATAAAGCATCTTTCCCTTGAAGCAGAGCAGAAAGAGTGGAAGAAGGGAAATAACAGGCTATGACTTAGACTTCCCTGCAGAAAGACCTGCAATTTTTGTGGCTGGACCTGTGGCTCAAGGATTGGACTTTTAAGTCACTTCACATTCCATCAATGAGCTATAGTAGAGATCATCCTATAATTAATGGATCGATACCACCAACAGCTTTCTATTTCTGAGTGTGGTCCATTTTGTGATGTTTCGAAGAAAAGTTAATTCTATTTTCCCTGTAATGAAACTGATCTGCAGTGGTGAGATATACAGGGAAGAAGACTCTTCCCTGGCTCTTTCCCCTGTGTTATCTGTCTTGAAACATGAAGTGTGTGTAATTTAGGACAAAACTGACACTCTTGTGTCTGTTTGTTTGATTTCAGCTTTAAGTGCACATGTTGATCATGTTTGCACACTATATATTTGTATACTGGAATAGTGCACATGAAGACATATATTCAGTAACGGATACATCCTGTCTAGGAGAGGATGTATGATGCCAGTGTTTTTTTCTGTACCATAGAGTCCGTATGTAGTTTTCATACATACAGTATAGGTTATCTGTGGATATGGGGGTGAACCAGATGAAGGGAAGTTGTTTTGGATCCACAATTGCATGGCTTTATTGGCTAGTCCTAAGGTAACAGGGATGGATGTAATACTGCTCCAGGTGTTATGAATATATTTTAGATCCCCTCCCTATGCCAAGTAGATGGGTGAGTTTTTCTTCCACAAAACATAAATGGAGTTTTTGTAGGGAAAAAAGTCAGTTTTCAGGGGCACTTTGGCTATAGAAGTGAAATTTGAAAGGAGTTAAGATCTCAGAGGCTGGACTAAAAGAAAGAAGGACTTACCTCATATCTCGGTCAGCAGGTGGGGACCTAGAGAAGGTAATCATGTTTATAGGCCTTTTGTTTTGAAAACAGTTTAATTGTAGTAAATAAACTGCTTTTTGATTGGAGAAATATATTTGGTTATCATGGTTACCATTGGTCAAAAGTTCCTGGAGGAAAGACTTCCATATGCCTGTTTCCTCATTATAGTCAATACAGAGGATAATGTTGTCTAACACCTGATCTAAAAGCTGGAGAATCATGGGTCTTTACCTTAGAAAAACAAAGAGTATAAGGATTAACACCTCATCATGATTCACTTAGAGAGATTACCCAGTTAGCTGTGAAACCATGCAGATCTTTCTGTGGGGGAACAATGAATGGACAGGCAAAAGAACTCAGTCTGTATTATAGAAATTCTCTTACGTGGCTTCTTTTAGCTACAATCAGTGTAAATCCACTTTCACACAAGAAACCAATCTGGATGTACTCCAGATTACATGTCCTGCAGGCATCCCCAGGACCTCCAGGGGAATCTAACACATTTTATAGATGTAATAGATTTCATAAACATTAGGGCTGGAAGGGACTTCATGAGATCATCAGATCCAAGGAGCAGGAAATCAGATCACCCCAGCAAGCTAATCATCCAAACATTTCTTGAACGCATCCAGAGTATGTGCTTGTACCACTTCTGGAGGGAGTCTGTTCCATATTGTGGAGACTTGGACAGTAAAGAAGTTTTCCTTATGTCCAGTCTAAAATGGTCTTCCAGCAGTTTGTGACCATTGGACCTTGCCTTCACTTGAGGTGCCCTGGTGAAGAGATGTTCTCCCAGATCCTGATGCACGCACCTGATATACTTATAGGCTGCTACCAAGTCCCCGCTGAGCCTATGCTTTTCCAGACTGAAAAGTCCCATGCCTCTCAGCCTTTCCTGATAAGCAAAGCCTTTCCTGCTCTCTTGACCTCTGGTCATGTGCGTGGTTCTCCTCTGGATTCTCACAAGCTTTTCTACATCCTTTCTAAAGTGTGGAGCCCAGAACTAGATGCAGTGCTGTAGTTGTGGACTCACCAAAGTCAAATAAAGCAGGAGGATGACATCTTGATTCTTGTTTGAGATGCTTCAGTAGATGCAAGTCAGGGTTTTATTTGTTTTGCCAGCTGCAACATCACATTGGTGGCTCATATTCATCTTGTGGTCAATTGTGACCCCCAAGTCTCTTTCGGTTGTAGTGCTAGTGAGTATAGCGCTGCCAAGCCTATAGGTATGATGTGGATTCTTTCTCCTGAGGTGGAGCACCTTGCATTTCTTTATGTTGAAAGTCATCAGGTTTTGATCTGCCCACTTGGCAAGCCTGTGCAAGTTGGCCTGAAACCCCAGCCTATCCTCTAGTATGACCGCTCTTCTCCATAATTTGGTGTCATCTGCAAACTTAGCCAGTCTGCTTCTGACACCTGAATCCAAGTAATTTATGAATATGTATGGGTCTGAGTACTGAACCCTGAGGGATGCCACTGGTTACCACATGCCATGTTGACTTGGTTCCATAGACTATCACTCTCTGGGTCTGACCACAGACCCAGTTCCCCAGCCATTGGACCATAAGGTTTTCAAGGCCGCAGTTCCCCAAGTTTGTCATGAGGACATCACGGGAGACCAAATCAAAGGATTTTTTGAAATCCAAGTAAATGATACCAGCCTCTCCTCCCCTGTCCAGGTGACATGTCACCTGGTCATAGAAGAAGAAAAGGTTGGTCAGGCATAGCCTAATGAAGCCATATTGGCTGTCTCTCAGGATGACACTTTCCATTAGCCTGTTGTTGGTGGATTTTTTAATAATTTTTTCCATGATCTTTCCAGGGATTGAGGTCAAACTGAATGGCCTGTAGTTCCCTGGATCTTCCTTCCTTCCTTTCTTGAAGACAGACCCCACATTGGCCCTCTTCCAATCTTCAGGAACCTCTCCTGAGCTCCATGCATTTTAAAATATTCTTGTCATTGGTTGCACTATGATGTCAGTCAACTCTTTTAGCACTCTTGGGTGCATTTAATGAGGGCCTGCTGGCTTATAAATGTCCAGCCTCTCAAGGTGCTCCCTCACAAGGTCTTCACCAAATGTACGCATGTGGTCATCTGTACCCTTGTAATCTCATGTCCCATCAGGCAGGGTGATCCCCTTGGGCTGGTAAAAAAAAACTGACACAAACTAATCATTAAGGAGATTTCCTTTTTCCTGGGTGTTGGATGCCAGCTGCCACATTGGGTTCAGCAGGGGTCCAATGTTGCTCCTATTTCTCTTTTAACTTCTCACATGTCTGAGTTTAACATGTAAACTTAATCTAAGTAATAAAAATTCTAGTCTGAGAAGACAAACAGCATGTTTATATTTTGGCTGCAATATTTTGTGCCATCACTTTTTTCACTGCCTGTCCTGCTGTAAATATGAAGAGCACTTTAAAGTGAAATGTGTGTTCCTTCTGTTTCTGTCAAGAAGGCAAGGAAAAGTGGGTAAACGTGGGTAAAAACAAAGAAGTTAAAAATGAAGAATATAATTGATCAGTAGGTGGCAGTGTTATGTGGCATTAAAAAAGCATGTGTGAGGTGAGGAGGGGAATGGAAGAGGTCTAGCATTTTCATTACAATATTCAAATCGTTGTGTTTATGCTTTTGCTGTATTTTTCAATACCTTGGAGACTGGTCTTCCAAGGGTGTTGAAATTTCTAGATGCTATTAGTCCTATGAGAAGACCATAAATCATATTGCTTTTGCATGGTTATCAGTTCTCAGGTTTGTACAAAAAACTTGGGATAGTTAATGTTTCTTTTAAAGCTCCAGCTCCTGGATATAGGTGATTAGGTGAGAATTTCAACTTCCTACATGAAGAAAATAATATCTTTTTTGCTCCCATGGTTGCAAAGAAAAATGTGAAAGTTGGACACAAAATCATCCTAAAGGTGCAGAAACTAACAAATAAATTAAAAGATATCAACATATATCAGTATTTATTTATTTTTAAAGCTCATGATTTTGAAGTACCTGATGCATAATTTCTAAGGATTTGGGTTAATAATACTGTTTCTGCAATGTCTCAGTGACCTCTGCTCTACTTCCTCACCAGAAGAATCAAAGAAAATACCCCTCCTCCTCCTTCCTACCCCTCCACCCAATTCTATCCTGGCTTTTATCCTCATGGGAAAGGGCTTTGAGAATAATCAGTGTGTGGTAGTTACAAACACAAACAATATTTAGGTATTTTAGTGTCAAATCTTGGTGCTTTGTTTTAAATTGGTCTAAATTGCCTGGGATGCCACCGTTTCACTTTATTGTCCTCCACCTACATGTAGAACTTCTTTGAGACTTTTTAAAGGCAAGAACCTTAGTATTAAGAATCAATATCGATGTAAGGTAATGTGCACAGGATGTAGAAACTCTTGTTTGGATAATAAGTTAGAAAGTCATTATCTTTGTAAGTGGAAATGTTGCATGATTGTAGGTTCAGGAGAAGGAGAGAAACTGCATAATACGTTAAGGGCTTTAATGAGAGTTAGATAGCAATAAGCCATGAGCAACAGCTGAACAAGGAAAGATCCGCATAGTCATTGCTTTTAAGCATTAAGGAAGTTTGACTTGAGTGGGAGTTAATGGATTAGCTATATAATTTAAGGTACTTTTAGCAGCATTGGATGGATCAGATATGTCTATTTAGAAGTAATATATGCACTAAACTATGCATACTCTGATTTTATCCTTCTCTTCCATTCTTCATAGGATGTGCATGATCTTAGATTTTTAGCTTGTTGTAGTAGGAGATGTGTATACTAGTTTGTGTACCATTTACAACTGTGAATCTGTAGGTCCTACCATATTAGGACTAGGTGGAGTAGAGGTGAGTTCATATATTTGAATTTGATATGTGAGCAATGTGTAAGCAGTGTGTAACAAATGAGAAAGTCTAGCAGGATCAGTCCTGTGGCTACCCCTTGTGGCTGAACTAATCTTGCTCCCCTCTGACTCCTCAGGTTCTCGTTACTTTGCCATGCTTGATGGAATTTGTATGTTACCTGGGGAAGCTGCCCCAGAATCCTTGGGTGAACCTGATAGACCTGCACTTGGCTTAGCTGGATAACCTGGTCCTATATGCCCCCATGGATCCTAAGTCTGGTAATCAACATTCTATGTCTCAGTGATTCCAGTGCTTCTCACTGGCACAGATCATGGCCTTCCTAGCTCTAATAGTGACCTCCAGCCATTTCCCATAGTCACATTCATGCCTTGTGAGTCTTATTCTAGCTCAGGGGTGGACAATTATTTCAGGTGGACCGCTGCTTAATGAGTTTGGGTGAGCTGTTGAGGGCCACAAGAGTAGCCCTACCTTTTGACAAGTGCCCCTCCCCCTGGTCACCATCTTGGGACCAGAAGTTTGTGGGGATTTGTTAGTTTGGGTGGGTATGAGATTTGTGGAGGATGGGTGTGGGGTGTGTGATGGGAAGGGTGGTTGGGTGTGTGCGTAGGGGAGTGTAGGTGAATGTGTACAGTGGGAGGTGTGTGGGGGGCTCTTCGTACAAACATGTACCTCCCATTGTACAGAATCTCTGCTGCCAGTGAAAGCAGGAGGCAGAACCCCCAGCAACATGCAGTCCTGGTGAGCCCCAGGACTGCATGTAGCTGGGCCACTGGCTTCATTGCATGAAGCTCATATGCCCAAGCCCTGTGCCTCCAGGGGAAGTCCTGCATGATAAAGCTGGTGCTACAGGCCATGGTGCTCACCCAGGGTGGGAGGGAGAGGGACAGAGCTGGCCTGGATCCATAGCATGGAGCTCCCCACCATTTTCCATGACCTTGTGTAGTAGTGAGTGGGGGAAAGCCACTGGCTCCATTATCCAGGGCTTCCCCCAGAGGAGTAGAGCTTGGGTGGAGAACCTGGGAACTGCACGTGAGCCCTATGCAATGGAGGAAGGCAGACCCCATGACCCTGCTGACTCCCACTGCCCTGCCCTGGGAGCCCACCAGCCCCAGCCCTGGGGCACTGGCATTGGCCATGCACTACCACCCAGCTGTTGCTTCACTACCAGTTTGCTTCCTACCATGACGTGGTAGGAGACCTACAGATGGGAGGTCACCTGGGAGACAGTGATCACCAAATAATAGAATTCATCATAAGATGTCGAGTGGGTAAGGTAACTAGTAGGGTGAAAGTGCTAGACTTTAGGAAAGCTGATTTCAATGAACTCAAGCATTTAGTCAAGGATGCACTGCAGAGTAAGAGTTTTGAAGAGATGGGAGCCCAGGAAGGGTGGCTGTGCCTTAAGGAAATGATTCTTCGGGCACAGACGGAAACGATCCCGATGCGGGGAAGAAGGGGGAAAGGGGCTAAGAGGCTTCCTTGGCTGACCAGAGAAATCCAGAGCAGCCTACGGGCAAAAAGGGAAACAAGTGGAAACAGGGAGAGATTACTAAAGAGGAGTATAGCTCCTCTGCTCACGCTTGTAGGGAGGCAGTTAGACAGGCCAAAGCTACCATGGAGCTGAGGATGGCATCCCCAGTTAAGCATAACAAAAAATTGGTTTTTAGATATATAGGGAGTAAAAGGAAGGCCCAGGGTGGAATAGGACCTCTACTAAATGGGCATAAGCAATTGGTGACAGACAGGGGGACAAGGCTGAACTCCTCAATGAGTTCTTTGCTTCAGTGTTCTTAAGCGAGGGGCAAGACAAGTCTCTCACTGGGATTGTAGAGAGGCAGCAGCAGGGCATCAGACTACCATGTGTAGACCCTGAGATGGTGCAGAGGCACTTGGAGGAACTGGATGCGTTTAAGTCGGCAGGCCTGGATGAGCTCCATCCGAGGGTACTGAAGGCACTGGCTGACATCATTGCACAGCCACTGGCGGGAATATTTGAACACTCATGGCACACAGGCCAGGTCCCGGAGGACTGAAAAAGGGCCAATGTGGTCCCCATTTTCAAGAAGGGGAGGAAGGAGGACCCAGGCAACTGTAGGCCAGTCAGTTTCACCCCCATCCTTGGCAAAGTCTTTCAAAAAATTATCAAGGTTCACATTTGCGAGAGCCTGGCAGGAAAAATTATGCTGAGGGGAAACCAGCACGGGTTCGTAGCAGGTAGATCATGCCTGACTAATCTAGTCTCTTTTTATGACCAGGTTACAAAACACCTGGACACAGGAGTAGGGGTTGAAGTCGTTTACTTAGACTTCAGGAAGGCCTTCGATACGGTATCCCACACCACACTGGTGAACAAGTTAAGAGGCTGTGACTTGGATGACTACACAGTCTGGTGGGTGGCAAATTGGCTAGAGGGTCGAACCCAGAGAGTCATAGTGGATGGGTCGATATCGACCTGGAAGGGTGTGGGTAGTGGGGTCCCACAGGGCTCGGTCCTTGGACCAATACCCTTCAATGTCTTAATCAGCGACTTGGAAGAGGGAGTGAAGTGTACTCTGTCCAAGTTTGTGGATGACACAAAACTGTGGAGAGAAGTGGACACACCGGAGAGCAGGGAACAGCTATAGGCAGACCTGGACAGGTTGGACATATGGGCAGAAAACAACAGAATGCAATTCAACAAGGAGAAATGCAAAGTGCTGTACCTAGGGAGGAAAAATGTCCAGCATACCTACTGCCTAGGAAATGACCTGCTGGGTGGAACGGAATCGGAAAGGGATCTTGGAGTCCTAGCGGACTCCAAGATGAACATGATTCGGCAGTGTGACGAAGCCATCAGAAAAGCTAATGGCACTTTATCGTGCATCAGCAGATGCATGACGAACAGAACCAAGGAGGTGATAAGTCCCCTCTATCGGGTGCTGGTCACACCACAGTTGGAATACTGCGTGCAATTTTGGGAGCTGCACTTCAAGAGGGATGTGGAGAACCTGGAGAGGGTCCAGAGAAGGGCCACTTGTATGGTTAAGGGCTTACAGGCCAAGCCCTATGAGGAGAAACTAGGGCACCTGGACCTCTTCAGCCTCAGCAAGAGAAGGTTGAGAGGCAACCTTGTGGCTGCCGATAAGTTCATCATGGGGGCACAGAAGGGAATTGGTGAGGCTTTACTCACCAAGGCGCCCCTGGGGGTTACAAGAAATAATGGCCATAAACTAGCAGAGAGCAGATTAAACTGGACATTAGGAAGTTAGAGTGGCCAAAGTCTGGAATGGGCTCCCAAGGGAGGTGGTGCTCTCCCCTACCCTGGGGGCCTTCAAGAGGAGGTTAGATCGGCATCTAGCTGGGGTCATCTAGACCCAGCACTCTTTCCTGCCTGTGCAGGGGGTCGGACTCGATGATCTATTGAGGTCCCTTCTGACCCTAGCATCTATGAATCTATGAATCTACCACCCAACGCCACTGCCACTGCTGCCACCACCACCACTACTCCCACTCCCTGCTGCTGCCACCACTTCTTCCTTCTGCTGCCCTTCTCCTGCTGCTTCCCTACACTTTCCCACCTTCCTGCCACCCCTCCTTCTGTTCCCTCCCCTCCCTCTGCCTACATGCTGCCATCAGTGCAACTTTCCCCCTTTGCCAACACCAATGCCACCACTTCCCTTCCCACTGCTGCCACCCTTCCCCCACATGCTGACACTTCCCTACTTGAAGCACCGGGATCAGGGCCATCCCACAGGTGAGGGTGGGAGTGCAGAGTGCTGCCCATGCAGGAAGGAGTGGGGCTTGGCCCCATGTGAGAACAGCTGGGGCAGCCCAGGGCCAAGCCAGATACAGTGAAGCTCTGCTCCTGAGCCAGGCTGGATGAAATTTCCTGATGGGCTGGATTTGACCTGTGGGCTGTATTTTGCTCACCCCTGCTCTAGCTTCATTTACCATGTCTTCTAGCTCTGGCAGGGCTTCTGCCCCTCCCTGGGTTCCTGCTTCTTTGCCCAGGCTTCAGTTCTCTTGTCCTTGGCCTGTCTTGGTTTTGCTCCCTCGTGGACTTCAGGAAGGAGAGGGTGATGGAGGCTTCAGGTTTCATCCTTCTTGGTCTTACCCTACCTTATATCCCTGCCCTGTGCATGGCTCAAGGCAGTGAGTGCCTCCCTGTGGCCTCCAACTGCCCCTATAGCCACACACAAACATCCAGTTAACAAAACACATACACCAGTCAACTGGTATCCAATTCTAACTTAAATTCAATCTTGGGAGGAGATGGGGAGGTTGTAGACCTCAACTGTTGGCTCTCTCCCAGACTTTGAGTTACTTCTTTAGGTCTGCAGTTTCCTGTGCCTAACAGCTTAGGCTGAAAATAAATCTCTTCCTAGAGATAGGGGTCTGGCTTCCTGACTGCTCTGGCTCAGGAGCAGAGCTTACAACTTCCTGGGCTCCAGCCTTTCTGGCCATGTGCTCCTCTAACCAGCCCCATCTCAATGAGTAGCCTGTTCTCCACGGCTGAAGTTGGCTCAGCAGAGCAGCTGTCCTTCCTATTAACCTGGAGCTCTGCCCTGCTTGTCTGTTCCCAGGCAGCTGGCTCCCAAATAATGACTTGCAGCCCTGCATCCCTAGCTGCTTACTTTTAGGCAGCTGACCCCAGAGAAGTCACCCACAGCAGGCTGTTCTTTTCTCAGAGTAACAACCCCTGTTGCAGAGAGCATTAACCTATGTTAACTGCTTCAAAATTTGTTTGTGTTCCTGTTCACTGAAATATAGCATTTGTGGCATTAACCTAGGAACAAAAGGAAGAAAGGAGATGGGACCAAAAAAATCTAGTAAAGAGGGAATAAAATTGGCACGCAAAAGGCAACTCAGCAAGAAACTTAGCTAAAATACTAATGGTGTTTGATAGGAATAGCAATGAGGTGCTTGTTCTCATATTGATATTTGTAAGAGACAGGGTTAATTCTTAAAAAGCTGAATGAAAAATATTTTTCTGTCTCCCATGAGACTTAAAAATCTGAAAAAAGGTTTCCCATTACAAATTCAAATGAAAACTCAAGTTTTTGAAAATTTTCACTAGCCCAGAATGCAAAACAAAATTCATGGTGGGCAAACAAAAAAACCCTTGTTTCCCTAATTTTAAAATGTTTCCCTTTAGATCAGATCCTTTTATTTTTCTTTGCACTTTTACCATAAATTAATGTAAATCTCAAAATGAAAGTCACTTTGAAAAATGGAAACATAGTAAACAACTCAAAGTGTCCCAGTAGGACCTAATCAAAATAGTTTTTAAAAATCTAATGAAAGAAAATATTTCAAAAACCTTGAAGAGTTTGCCCTTGAAGAATTTTGATTCTGGCATGCCTCATCTATGATGTAAAAATACTAAATGTCAGATTATCAAATGTCATCTGCCAGAAGGGTCAAGATTTAAGGACTGAAGGTGATGTTCTCAGGGCCAGTTGTCTGGTACCTGACATAATTTGAAAATAGTGCAATGGGAATGGTTAGGGATTTCCAGGCCTTTAAGTTCAGTTTCCTTCATTCTCAGGCAACTGTTTCTCCTAATGGATCTACAAAAATGTTGCTGATACCAACTCCTCTTACATACTATAGCCACAGGGAAGGTCACAAAGGTATTTATAAGGCTCTCAAAGATTTAGGGGAAACTATATCTAAGTATATTGATGTGTCATCACTATAGTAGTGTCAGTATCATTTGAATTGCTTCAATGAACACACTCTGACAGTCTACTTTGAAATATATCATTTTATTTTACATTGAATTCATGGTGATGATTGAGCTTTTCCAGTTTGGGATGCTTGTTTCATTCTTCTGTTGTACAAAACCCCTTGGGCTGGAGGATGCCTTCCTGTCCAATGGGTCGTGTGAATGACAGGAGTTGATGTGAAGAGGGGAAGCAGCTTTGAATGTGAAAAACCCTCCAAGGAGATACCTGCGCAATGGGGAAGCTAAATAGTTGGAGGTACCTAATCAGATAGAAACTTGTCTACTCTTCAAGTGAAACTGCTTGGGGCAGAAGGGCTTAAAATATGCAGTCATTTGCCAGGGACATTAATGTGTAAGATACTGCATCAATGAATAAGTTAGGCAAGTCAGGGTAGCACCTTACAGAGTCATTCATAGAAGCATGAACTTTTGTAAGCTTCATCCTACTTTATCAGATGCTATGAATAAGTTATTCCACTCATAGCATTAACCACTTGCAGAGGGAATTGTAGCAGGGGACCCAGTGGAATAAGAAATATCCCTTGCTACAAGGGCTAGAACAGGTCCTACAGAGTACACAGAAGGCTTGCCTACATCACCTCCATGCCAGACCTGGGAGTGCTGCCAAGACTCGCTCCACTCCCATTTGCTCCAGTTCCATGCATGCCAAATCCCAAAAAAGAAGCTGGTGAACATGCACTTCACTGCCAGTTTTGGGCATGCCTTTCAGCACATGCTCAGGGCCACTTTCAGATGACTGCATTATTTCATGTTCAGGATTTGGAATTCAGAGAGCAGGGATCACTTTGAGAGCAGACAGTGCACTTCACGGTCAGCACAAAAATGATGTAGACAAGCCATAAGAACCTTTCATGTCAGAGGTCTTCTTTGGATCTACAGAGAACTGTATTTCCCATGAGTTTCCATGTGTAGTTTTACCTTTCATGAGATCATATAACCCTTGATACATGCAGATAAATTACATCGGGGTTTTCACTCACAGTGACTAACTTTATCCCACTGTTTGTTTATTTTCCTTGTGGGAGAGGGTGATGGAGGCAATGTTAATAAATGTCCTTGAGTTACTATTACAGGAAGACTATTAATATTTTGGGAAGTAAAGGAAGATGAAATATTAAGAATATCTAGACATAAACAGGGGAATTCTTTCCTTATATGTCTTAACATTACAGTCTACAGAATAAAATGATCGTTAAAGATATTAGGCCAAGCCCCTTAGTGTTACCTTATCATACTTTCTTTGCTTTAATTAATATTAATCAGGATAAGTTTTAAGTCAAAAATGTTAATTTAACTCACTAAGTCTCCTGGCTCATTAATCTCTTCAATGGTGCCATTTAGGATAAAATGCCTCATTGAACAATAGTGCTTCCATCATAAAAGAGTGTAATAGCAAAGGCACTGAAGGCTCACATTATCGAAAACCTCCCTTGATTCCTAGAATTCCCCTTCCTAAATGAGACCAGCCATTGTCTTTCTCAGCTCATTTCAGATGAGCAAAATAATCCTTACTTTCACACAGAGATTTTATACCCCAAGGACACTTTACAACCTGACAATTCAAGATCTTACTTTATTCTATCCCACAAATGCAGTCACTTCTGGGGTAGAGCAAGGTGTCACAGTTACAATCTCAACATCTGCTGTTATTACATGACATTACCTTCATACATTAGCTTTAGAATAAGAAGTATCTTAATAGCAGCACCTCTGGCAGTTTGGTGCCAATTTGCAGCCAACTGTGGAGATCTGGGTGCTCAATATCTGATGCAATAATAACAATTTGTCCTTTGGTAGCACCTTTCAGCCAAACGTCTTATAGTATGTTATAATCATTAATAAATTCATGTGTGGTGGCTTCCATTTAAGTTCATCCACATTTAATAAACAGTGAGCTCTGACATAAGAGTATAGTGACAGAGAGGTTACGGTGTGTTACTATGGTGCCAGAGATGTGAATATGAGCCTTGCCCTAAATCTGTGCTGAAACGCACCCTGCTTGACTCAGAAGTAATTAGGTACCTAGTCACTGAAGCTGGGGAGACAAAAGCGGACAGATGTAGCGCTAGTTTGTCATTCTCTTGTATGCTGTTCACTACAGAAAGTGGTATGTCTTAAGCATACTAGCCCAGAGGTGCTCAAACTCCAGCCCATGGGCCAGGTCCATCCAAAGAAGACATGTAATTTGCCCCATGGGGCTCTCCACAGGTCCAGAAATTTGGTAGCAGGGGAGCTGCAAATAACACTGCTACTACTCTCCTGCTGCCAAATTTTCAGCTGAATGATGTGGCCCTGCTCTGGATTGGATGACATCACCTTGCTTGCTAGATCAAGCCAGAGTGTGGGGTCAGGCCAGCATGCAGTTGGATCTGGTGTGTGGGGTGAGGCAATTGCATGATAGGATCCAGAATGTGAGATCAAGGTGATGAGCAGCCGAATATGGCATGCAAGACTGGGCCATGGGTGGTAACTCTGTGTACTGACCCCCCCGTGCCAGATTCTGCCCATGGCCCCACTGCTGGTCCCACAACACTCATTCAGCTCACAGGACCAGAATGCTGAGCGCACCATTGTACTAACTCAAGATGTTGCTAGGCATGGGTGCATCTTTGACATTCTGCTAGCTAAGATACAATTTATTTCCTTCTTTCACAACTATGTGTTTATTTTACATGCCAGAAATTACATACTGATCTATAGATGCTGATGCAGGTATAGTGATTTCACTTGTCCAGTATCAGTGATTGATAAACTGGGCATAGGAGTCCCAATGTCCTTTTGAAATTGGTGGCCCACGCTCTCCAGCCACTATGCTAATCACATACGGAGCAGTCTAATGAAAGGGTGACAGGGTAAACAGACCCCCAAATCAATTTCCATCATAAGTGATATACATTATTAAAAAGAATCCACTTATGAGTTGCTTGCAGCTGAGGAATGAAGAGAAATGCAGTTCTTCTCTCTGTGTGGTTGAGATTAACTCACAATTTCAAAACCAAGAAGTGAAACTCTTTCTCTGTAACATTGTCTTTGTCTTATTGTCATTCTTTGTCTTTTTTTTTATTGTCCTCCCCACCCCCCACCACATTACTCATGCAGATTAATACACCCAGAGGAGGCTACACTGTTCCCTTCTCAGAGCTGTTGCAGCTCAATTTCAAATCCCAGCCCCATGGGCAACTTGTGATTTATATTCACAGCCACTACAGTTGCTAGAGGATCAATTCGGCTGCAGCGCCTATTGAGGCATGTGCAAAACCTACTTTTACATGTGATTTATGCCATTTGGGACAGATAAACAACTGATAATCTTCCTGAGACTAGACCAGCTACATTTTTACTCAAGTGAACGATGGCTAGTGAGGATTTATTCCCATTTCTAGTTCTTTTTTGTCTTTTCTTTCTGGTTTTCTTGCCTACTACAAAAATGTTGTGCTTCCAATATATCATAAGAAGCAGTAGTCCATACGAATGTCAGTGTCCACTGCTGGAACCTATATTGAGTGATAATTGATTCCTTTACAGTGTCCTGTAGCACATGTAGGGAGGGCACGTAACTCAGCCCTTATCTTCTCCAACGTATGGTACTGGGCAATATGTGTGCGAGCCTGGGTATGTAACCCTTCTATTAATTATTAGTATAGTGTTTCTAAACAACTATCTTAATTTTACACTATATAGAAATAAGAATCACAAACATTATTTTTGCCTTGTTTAGATATTTATCATTCTGGTAACTATAGTTGTTGTATACAGTGATTTCAACTATTCAGCATCAGTGATTGATAAACTGGGTATGAGACCCAGCTTATTTAATCTCCTTTTAAAATTGGAGGAATAGATGTACAATTTATTAATTTTATTTGAGATGATGAACTCTCTCTATGTTTAAGCCATATATACTCTGCAAATGAGACAAGGATAGACTCCAGTGTATCAAGCTCTGAATAGGGCAGTTGTTAAAGACCATCCACACCTGACAAGTTATTGCCTAGAATATGTGAATGGTTATACCTCAGATAAAACTAGTTTTCTTCAACTTGCCTGTGGAGAACTAGTGTTTTAAGAAAAGGAATTTGCCCTACTGGGGCAAAGAAATGGAGATATTGGAGCAGGGGTTTAGAAAATCCAGAAGATGAGAAGTTGAGGTAGAGAGGAAATAAAAGGGAACAGCTTCAGATAGGTGGAGTCTGTTAATAATGAAACAGGATAAGTTAAAGAAAGGTGACTGCAGAAGTTGAGATAACTATAACTTGAAGGACAAGAGATGAGCTGGAAAATATGTATTATCAGAAGAGACTTCAAACTCTTGAAAGGACACTGATCTAAATCTAAGAGACTGCTCGAGTAGGTGAGGAAACTGAGTCAGAGAAAGTATATGGGCATGTATTTCTTTACTTGTATTGAATGGATGGTTTTAGACTTCCAGACAACCAAAAGCATGGGAGTCTGGGTATCCTGGCTGTACCTGGGGTTTCACCCCCTTGTCAGTGGCAGGAATGGTACTAAAAACATTGGTAATTTCACATCATACTTGCCAGCATCAAAAGAAATGTATTTTTCCAAATTTCTCTGACCCCTGGTGTTCTGAATTTGCTTCCCCTAAAAATTTGAATTAAACCAGTTTGAAATGTCAAAACTTCATAGCAGACCAGATATCTCAAGTCTGGGCCAGCTCAGGGGGCTCTGTATCCCAGAAGAAATTCCCAGCAAAATAGTCTGTACTCAAAATGTGTCAGAGAGGCCAGATGCAGCCTCTTTGTCAGGAGACTATCTGTGACCAAGGGGAGCTGAAAAGCACACAGATTAATATCTAAATTCAGCAGGCCAGTGAGAGTCCACTAGGAAACCATTATGTATGTATATATATTGAATTGTTTAAAAATGTATTCAACTGTACATTCTTAAAATTTAAGAGAATCATCCGTTTTTTTACGGAAGTTTTTGCCATTGTTAGTCTGCTGAGAAGCAAGTCCTACAGGAAATATAGAAAGAAAAGAAATCAAAATAGCTACATTTTAAGACTTCAGAAACGGTTACCAATTTCTGTCAATCATAGAAAATAAGGATTGGAATGGGCCTTGGGAGACCATCTAGTCTAAACTGCTGCTCAGACAGGACCATTTCCACCTATATCATCCTAGCCAAGATTAGTTCCTCCTAAAAAAATAACAATCTCGATGGTTTAAGGCAGCAGTGGACAACCTGTGGCATGTGCACCCCAAGCGTCTGTGTGACTCATGGCAGACTGGGGAGGGAAAAGCCAGCACAGCAGCAGATAGGGCAGGAAGCCATAAGTAGAGCAGCAGATCAGGCAGGGAACACAAGGCAGGAAGCAAAAAGTAACAAAGTAGATAGGGCAGGGAGCACAAAGCAGAGCAGCAAAGTAGTCATGGAAGGAGATGGAAGCACTTCAGGAGACTGGGACTAATTTGTAGCACCTCTGGCAAAAAAAAAGTTAGCCCTCACTGGCTTTGGGCATGTCTATGCTGCCTTGGAGTGTTGCAGGGTAAACACTCACTCCTTTCCACTCTGCTTGCATCAGATGATGAAAAAAAAATGTAATGTATTTGAGGTTTGCTACATGTTGGTGCATGTCTAAGAGACACCTAGCAATGTTTTCAGACTCTTAGCCTTGAGCTTGTTTAATTGATGTGTGCCTATTCTAACTGCATCCCCATTACATGGTTTCAGCATTTAGAACACTGGAAAGGGGAAAGTGTTTTCATAGTGGTGCTTCCAAGTATGGCCAGAGGCAATGTAGACATGTATTTGGTGCAACTCCAGTTTGTGTAATTACATTATTGTTCTGTAACACTTCTCTGTCATTTCAGTCAGGTAAAGCTTTCTGTTTAACTTCCTGTTTGAAAGTGTTTTGTGGTATTGGAGTGGACTTTTCAGGCCTGGCCCTGTTCCCACTGAAGTTTAGTAGGAGATATGACACCATATAATTATTTACAATTATTATAAAGCTGTAATGTGGGATTCATCAGGCTCATAAGCACTTTGTGTGTTTTGTGTTTGCCTAAATGTCAGTAGAGGGAGAAGTGATCTCTGTAACAGACTGAGATTTTCCAAAAGCATGAAGCTGCATAAGTGGGTGCTAATTAAAATCATAAGGCATTTTTACTTCATAATCTAAAGTGCATAATTTAAATGTTTCTAGAGCTGCTAATAATGTTTTCCACAGATTTTCAGTCATTATCATGCTTACTGTGAATGAATTGCTATTAAAATTAATAGAGCTCTAGTCCTAACTCATCTAAGTGTGAATAGGTCTATTGATCTGCTTTTGGGTGTTCTTCATAAAGTCAATATCCCATTGCATATCAATTATACAATTTTTTCATTCATCTTTTAAGTTTTTAAAACACATCTTCCCTCCACAAGCAATTTTAAACTTACAAAATTATGTTCTTACAACACTGCTCTCTACAGCAGATCTTTCATTAGCCTTCTCTCCATGTTGCTGTTTCCTTCCAACCACTAGACTTTTGTTTTCATTTTTCTAGCATGATATTTGCTTATAATACCTCAGTTAATATTGAGTTAGCATAAGCAAAGCTTTCAAAATGCAGATCATAAAACTAGCAAAAGGGTATACCAACACCTGGTAAAACGGTTAGTACAGAGGATGCATCCTGTTATATTTAAGGAACTACCAAAATCAAGATTGCACAGATTTCACACAAATCATAAAATCGGGAGGTCTCTGCAAGATCTGTGGGGCGGGGGGAAAGATATGAACATACTAAAAATGCTGGCTCCCCAGTACGAGCCAGCAGAAGCACAGAGAAAGACTGCCAGCATGGAGGTGATCAGGGAAGATGGCTGCCATTCCCTGCTCCTAACCATTAATTGGCTGTCTGTCATGTGGCCCTGCCCCTCTCCACCAGTCATGGTGAGGGATGGGGCTACAGGACAGACAGCTCTCTCCACTAGTCAGCAGTGGGGCCACCGGGACCCCTCAGACAATCAGAGGAATGAGGGGGCCCCGACAATGATAAGCTCTCGAAAACAGTTGCTGGTCCTGCAATCTGCCTGTGAAATCAGCCAGCTCTCTCCTCAAGTTGGGTAGCCCCTAGTTATGTCTAGAGCTAGCACTGTCAGTACTTCAACAGCTAGACAAAACTGATCAAGTGAAGAACACAGCAGGTGTATTTCGGATGCATCCGATTCCTTATTGGCTGTGTTCAGTTTGGTATTTAAGACCAAATGCCATCTACCCAGATATCCTCAGTACTTACAGCAGTTGCATTCAGATTATGTGGTATTACAACTGCAGCACCCTATCTAATTTAGCAGTCAGAAGGCTGATTAGCACTAATCATTGCTATATGAACACATCTATGGGTAAATATACTATTTACTATGTAGGTTTTGTTCAGAACACTAAGGAAATTAAGGTTTGAGGTTGATATTTGAAGCCTCTCCTTCTAGTCTTTAATATTTCCTTAGGTTTAAATAGTGAGTGTCCTCAGCTGGTTATAGCAATGCAGGGAGGTGCACATTTCAGTGGGAGAGCAAATGTATATTCCTTACTGAAGCTGGGCTAATACGAAGGGGCTAATACCAATACAAATAAACATAGTTCTCTGATTATAACAGCAGTTAGGGGAAAAATCTGGTTCCAGTGAAGTTAGTGGAATTTTTGCCATTCAGTTCAATAGAACCAGGAGCTGATCTGTAATGATTTGTGATAAAAGTATCAACAGAAACTTTTATTTTAAATGAAATTTCCTTGTCACATTGAAACACAGACTACCAGGGTTCTGTGATTTGGCTGTGGAAGCTATACTCGGCTACATGTCCCTCTGTGATTATTTCAGGAGAAGTACCCTTATGAGATGGGCAAATCATGTAGTTCTGTATCTATTTAGTATGTACTATCTGTAGCATTACACCATAATGTAAACAAGGTGGGTTTCAGAAGTGGGGTTTAGAAATTTCAAATTCTTTTTTCAGCATTATGACCATTAATTAATATTCACCTATCTCTTCCTTTGCAGTTCCTGCACTTCTCTATTTATGCAAATAAGACTGTCAATTAGTCTAGAGGCTGGCAGACCATTAAAGGGACCTTTATACAAATGTGTTCCAAACACATAGACATTTGGCTGCCTATACACTTGCTTGTTGACATTCTAATTAGAATGCATCAGAGAAGACTCGATTAATTGAGTCTGCTCTGTATTCTAATTAGAACTCTGTAGTGCTGCTACAGCATCAGTTGTATTAAGCCCACACATTTTAAAATGGCTGCGGGGCGCTTAACTAAACCTCTTCAAATAAGGTTTAGATAATGCGTCCTGTGGACATTTTGAACATGCAGAGGCTTAATACATGTGACAATGAGGCATTGTAATTAGAGTGGCTGCCGGGGAACTGCTCTAATTAAAACACCTCTCTCCCCCACACCTCTGAACACATGTATAGACAGCCTTTGTTTCCCATAGTTAAGAGGCTTCTATAAAGCTTGACGCCAAGTATGGAAACATAAATAACATCTAGTACTGGGCCTTTATGACTCTCTATATCTACAGCTTATGGAAGATGTGCCCGAAATGTGACGTATGTGGGCACATCCAGGCCTAGACATGCTTATATGATAGCTTCTTAAATTCAAGTGTTCATACTGCCTTCAATCCTCATTTCTGAAGTTGTAGGGTTTGGGGGTTTTTTGTTTGTTTGTTTTTTTACCTATTTTCTACCTTCTCTATGTATATGAGAAGTGGAAGTGTGACATCATGTCAACGGTCAGCTGTTGGGAATCAGGATGAGTTTTTCTGGGTCCTAATCCATGCTCTGATTTATTTTGGTGTCACTGAAACTATTTATTTTAAAGATTTATGTGGTCCCATTACCATAATAACAGGCTTCCTTACAACCTTTAGTGAATTGGAAGTGTGTATAAGGCACAGTGAGGCTAAGAATTAGATCCACAAAGGGGCTTAGGCCTTCTGAATCTCATGTCACAATGCCTACCTCTTAATTGCCCTGACTTAGATACCTAACAGCTCTATATAGTGCACAGGCAGAATCAGGTTGGGAATTTAGAATGGGAATCACAACAGTCAGAAGACTTGGCATGGGCACTGCATATGCTGTCAAACAAGAAATGCGAGGGGGAGAATGTGTCTTAATACCTACCTTCTCTTGGGTTTATGCAAGTAATGTGCTTTGGGCTGTATGTAGATAGGTACTTTTCTCACATTGGGATTTCGATCTGCTTGATTTAGGCACCTAAATGTCATTCCTTTTGAAAGAGCTATCCACTTGCAAAGTACAAGAGAAAGAAGAGGTAGTAATGCTCTTATGCTGCAAAAGGTCAGTGAATAGAGCAGTCTCCCAGAGTGTAGTGAACCTGGATTCCATACATTCTTCAGCATGAGGAGGTAGAAACCCACATATTCCACTTCTGAAGTGAGTAGCTTCTCCTGAGGCTACTAGCTACTGTGGTGGAGGGACAGTTTTTACCTCTCTTGCAGAAACTGGGCTACTGTGCAGGACCGGATAAATAATAATAATAACCACTTTATGAGGCCTATGACAGGAAGAAGAATTAGAGCACAATTACCTATCCTGGGGGTTAGAGGGACCCCCTGTTGTTTGTATTTTAAATTAAAGCATTGAAGTAGCATGAGATTCAATACTGAAACATGCCAGGAAGTGGGAACTGCAATCCAGAACAATTCCCTCCAAAAGTTTGCCCCTACCCAGTGGACTAGATCAGGGACATGCAACATTTTCCAGCCACAGACCAGAAGGACCTGCTCTGGATTGGAGGCAGATGGAGGGGATGATCAGACCCTGCCATACCACTACAAGTCTCCCCAGCTACCTGGGGAGAGCATCTGCAGCTAGCATTTATTCCTCTGGTGATATGGAGGTAATGCCTGCAAAAGGCACCCCCTACCACCAAATGTCACTGAAGCCCCACATCTGCAGGCTGGCTCTAAATGTTCTATGGCCTGAATCCAGCTGAGAGATGTACATTGTCCACTCCTAGATTAGACCAGTGGTTCTCAGACAGGGCAATGCAAGAGCCCCTTAGGGGTGCTGCGATGCAGGCACAGCAGTGGCAACAGTGGTGGCAGTGGTAAGATACATTTGCCCTACATATAGGACTGTAGCATGTGTATGCTTCTTCTGCACCAGGGTTCTCTCTACTGGTCTGCCTCTCCTCCCACCCACTCCTACTGCTCCCAGAAAGAGTGGCACATGGTACAGTTCCACTTGTCCTGTGAGCCACTTTGCAGGAGATGCCATGCAGAATCAGACTGGGAAGGGCAGAAGTACAAGACTGCTCTCCTACTCTCCTATCTGCTTCAAGGTTATCAGAGAACCATAAGGAGACAAGAGAATGCATGTGTGCCACAGCCCTTCCTGGTTAGCTTTGCACCAGACACATGGGACAGTGCCTGGTTGAGAATAACTGAGGTAGGTGGAACATAACAGTGGTTCTCAACTGGGGTGCTACCTCATTCAAAAAAGTGGTGGAAGGATGCTGTGACTCTTTAAAGGTTGGGAACCACTGGTTAGAGATTCCTGATTACTTTCTTTCCCTTTCTCTTTTCTGCAAATTGAATCTAGAATGGATTCAAAGGGAGTCAGAGTACCTCAACCATAGCCTACCTTTTACATTGGTGGCTAAGACAGTCCCCCAAGGGATTTCCCTGACTTAATGTCTGTGCAGCAGTGGTGAAGAGCCCTATAGCCAGATCTCCCACATCCTGGGTAAGTGTTCTGTCTAGTCAGCTACTGTTTAAGGGACTTCCTCTAACCATAATTTTGAATGGAAGTGGTGGCTACTACAGTGTTCGGCATAGTTTTAGGATGCTTACACTGAACATACTTATCATATAAGACTACTCAAGTGACATAGGCAAGGCAATACCTAGTGTGTGAATTCTGATTGGGCTTAGGCAGGAGATAGGCTGTCCTATCTCCAGCTGCTCATGCTTGACAAGTAGGAGAAATTGTGTTGCCTGGGGAGCTTTACTGGTGAAAACTTTGGATATTTATATAGGGGTTTTAAACATTTCAGTCTAGGACATGGGAAATGCTATCCAAGTCCCACTTTAGGCTCTAGGTCTCTTTGTAAATCTAACTTTAGTGACATTTCCCCCAAAGTTTTTGTTAAAGTAGGTATCCCATATCCCTAACCTGATGACTGTTCACACTTTCTTAAAAACCTAAGGTAAGTAGTTTCACCTCACAGTGCTTCCCCTGGTCTTCCTATTTCACTTGTGGCAGGTTAGCATGTTATGTCATAGATCCATAGATATTTGGTTATGTCTTGTGATTATGTCAGGGTTGACTGTGTAGTTTTGCTAATAGGTTAGATAATGGATTTGTATAGGATGGTTTGGATGGGGACAATCCTGCTTCATGAAGGGAGTTGCCTAGATGACCTCTGGTAGTGCCTCCCAACCCTACTTTTCTATGATTCCCCTTTGGTTGAATTATGGACATAGTCCATTTAGTTCAGGGGAAATGCTCTGAAGTTTGATTAATATTTTAAGTGAACACTATGTGCTGTCCAATTGTAAAGAATTATTCACCTTCTTATACTTATCTCTCGCTGTACTAGTGTAACATTTTTAATGTTTTCTGTTGAATAAGAACCTAAAAAACTCTCTCTTTTTTTCCAATATATAAGCTGTGACATTAGTTTCCCTTTATCTCTTTGCATGTGCACACATTATGTACGCATATCTTGTTTGCCTCTTACTTTGCATGTATCTTTGATTTCTAACATTAAGTGAAAATTTCTCCAACTTTTATCTTTCTTACTCATTTTATATAATGTCTGTCTCTCTAAAAAAATAAATTTTACATGTAAAAGTACACAGCTACACAGTATAGATTAATTCCTAATAGGACATCAAGAGATTAGAGGTGTATCTGTGGGGAGAACTTGGATTTAAGTGCTTATGTGCCTGTTTTAGGAGCAATATTAATAGTAAAAGTAATAATAAAAAAAATCCATATTGACTCATACCAATGATGCAGCTAATCTAGTTTCTCATCTCTGCTAATGACCAGTATCAGTTGTTTCACAAGAAGAAGAAAAATTCTGTAGAAATACTCTGAGCAGGCAACGATAGAACAGGTTTATTTTTTTAACTTTTTATTTAGTGGTACAGTTTTTCTTTCTTTCTTTTTTTAATCCTACTAAATTCTTGCCCTCAGTGTTGAATAGTGACAATGAGATATGTAGATTAAATATACCATGTGCTTTTCAATAATTGTTATCAGCATTTAATTGAATTTGGTCCTGATTTATACTACCTAGGAAAGGTAAAATTTAGCATGCAGTTCAAATACTCTGTGCTATTCACTATTTAGTAGAGCATCATTGTTATGAGATAGTTTAGTGATTTGTGTGTCAAGTCTAGACTATCTAAATTCCCTGGCATAACCCCTCCTAAAACATAATCCTTCCTACTGGTCAAAGCTGTTCCTCATCTTTGACACAGCTACTGCTTAAATGATACAGTTTAATTGTAAAATATCCAGTGCTGCATCCCTCTGACAGAACTCGCTTTTTAAGTCAAAGGGAATTTATCTTGAGTTAGGCAGGCACTGATTTTCATTAGAAAGTAAAGAATAGTTAAGAGAAACTACTCATCTACAAGTGGTGAATGAGATGCACACAGTGGGACGTATACCTGGCTTTCCTCTGTACTTGCTCAGCAGGAGGATAAATGTCATCAAACATGAGTGGGGGAGGAATGGGAGTGAGAGAGAAAACACAGCATAGTAGAGTATATTAACAGCAGCATATGCATAAATGTATTAGATCAGATTGTTAACCACATGGAACCTTAGTATAAAAATACAAAGTTCAGGAGTTGTCTTTTTTCCTTGCTATTGCTTATATTTTTAGTATCTGAAATGGTCTCATAGGCAACATCAGAGGAGACAAATGAGAACATTAAGAACAAAATACATGTGGCAAAATGGTGTTGGGCATTTCAGAACTCTCTCAGCTCTACTCTGCAGTCTAAAGAGGCCCTTGACACAGTGCTTTATAACCCTTCCTGTTGGATTCAGCTGACAATAAGAATCATTCAAACAATCCTTGTACCCGTTCCATTTTCTTTCTCTCTCTCTCTTCCCTTCCCTCTCCAAATAGATATGTTCAGAGAACACTTCTACTATCTTGTGCATTCTCTAGCAAATACTTTAGAGATATTAGCACGTTTTCTCTTCTCTGTTATCCAAAACAGAGCAATTGAGTAATATGACCATCTCTGAACACAGTCCTATTCTAGGAGATGGGCTCTTGTAGAAAATGGATCTCAAAAGAGACCTCTAGACAAAGCTGCATTCTCATTTCAGCATAGCAGAATATTTGAATACTAAACAACTTCAAAGAAAACGGCCAGAGTTTGTAACTTCATTCAAACAGGAATGATGTCTGTTAGTAGAACTCATTTATATATATATATATATATATATATATATTGTAACTCACACTGCATGCTTCTGTTGCTCCAACAGAAAGACTCAATTGTAAGCAAACAGTCTGATGCTCTAAACATGTGACTCTCAGCCCTCTTTGGACTCGAGGCACTCCTCCATAGTTTTTGTGAATTAAATGGCCCCCCATTTCAAGAACTAATTTATTTACCTCCTTACACAGGGGCTGGGCAGTGGGGATGAGAGAATGCCTAGGAAGGGACAAGCCTAGCTTATCTGCTTAGCTCCTCACACTTTGTAGCATCTTCAAAGGATATGGTCAAGATTCACTGCTCTAAACTCAGCTATCTCCCAGGCATAGATTAGACCCCCATGAGAGCTATGTGATTGATCCCCACACCTGCCCTAAGTAGGCAGCCTGCTGGAAAAGCCTGCTGTTGGGAAGAAGCTGAAATCTATTTCCCCCACCACCATTATTTTTCTTTTTTTCATTCAGTGAAGTGCATACATTGGGATGTGCTAAGGGAGAAGGTGCAAATGGAAAGCTGCTACAGTCTGGCAATCCCCAAATGGACCTATAAGACTAGTACCAAAAGGTCTAAACATTACTCCCTGTATACCACTGGGCTGGAAGGGATGGAGACTGGCAAAAGCATAGACAGAGTACATGGTACTTAGTGTGCTAACTCATGTGGATTATTAGGGAGTAACTGTCAGTCAGGGGCCACCTCCAGACCCATGTGTGAGACAGTTATTCATGGGGACTTTGAATAGAGAGACTGTATTACAGTATGATCCTTTTTGTATTGTGATCTGCTGCCTTAGATGGTTCCAAATTGTCCAGCATAGGTAGTGATTTAACAGATGTGGAGAAGAACTGCTTCTTTCTATTTCCTCTACAAGAACTCAGGAACAGCTTATTTTGTTATTTTGTTGAGAAAACAAACTATATTATCTCCATGAACTTTAGTAGTTTAAAACATGATAAACTCCTACTTAAAAGAAAGTTTAAGATAACCATTTCTCATCTCTTTATTTGGTTTGTGTTATCCATTTTACCTGATTACAAAGGGGTTCACAGATACCTGTTTGATAGCTTGCACAACAAGTAGTGAAAATCATGTCACTGACTCAATTCCAGTGCTTGAGAAACATAAAAAGTGCCATATGGGGTTAGACCAATGGTCCATCTAGCCCAGTATTCTGTCTCTGACAGTGACAGAAATGGATGCTGTAAAGGGAAGGCATTGATCCAGATATCTCTAGAGTGATCCACCCCCTCCACAGTGTCCTCCATGGCATTGACCATTATTGGTTTAGAGATGCCAGAGAAAACATCTCCAACCATTCTGTTCAATAGTCATTAATAGATAGATCTGTCATCCATTAATTTATCCAGGACTTTTTTAACCTGGCAAGTTATCTGCCTCCATAATAAATGCCACCTCCTGTGGCAATGAATTCCACAAATTAACTATGTGTTGCATAGAAAATACTTTGGCTTATTGGTTTTAAACCTGTCATCTATAAATTTCATCAGATGCCCCCTAGTTATATCCTAGTGTTATATCCAAGTGTTTTCAGTCTCTCCTTGTATGGTAATTGCTTTATCTTTATGATAATTTTTGATGCACTTCTCTGAACCTTTTCTCATTCTACTATATCCTTTTGGAGATGTGATGACCAGAACTGAACATAATATTTAAGATGTGGGTGTGCCATGGATTTGGATAGCACCGTGATGGTATTCTCTTTTTTGTTTTCAATTCCCTTCTTCTGGATGCCCAGCATTTTATTGGCTTTTTCGGTCACCACTGCACATGGAGCTGATGTTTTTAGAGAACTACCTACAACGCCTCCAGGATCTCTTTTCTTGGTTGTACCAGCTAGTTCAGAAGCCAGCATTGTGAGCATATAATTTAAGTTATTTTTCCTCAGGAGCATTACCTTGTACTTGTGGGCATTGAAGTTCATCTGCCACAGACCACATTCAATTCACTATTTAAGATATCACATCCACAGTGAACCATCCTTTGGCAGCTCTGAGATTGTTTTGAATATAGGAGTAGCATTTAGTCACTTTTGCCACAATACCCTGAGCTGATGGCTTGAGTGGAAATGTAGGTTACAGTGAAAACAATTACCAGTAACAGCACTTGTACTCATGATTATGAATAGACTCGTGCAGTACTTCCACGGAAGGGGAAAGCCTCCTATATATGCTAGTCTTACTTTTTCAATTACAATACTAAGGGTGCATCTACACATGCAATTAGCACAGAACAATAAATTCTGGTGCAGTTCATGGTGGAGTTTATTGCTCCTGGGTGCAGCAGTTATATGTGCACCCGGGACCACAGCATGTTGTGCTGGGGTTGGCGTAGCCCCAGCTGGAAGGAGGTCTGGGGGGTCAGCCTGCCAGCGCAGGGCTGCTCCGCCTCAGCTCAACATGCTGTGAGGGACTGGAAGGAGAGTGCTACAGTGCGGGGCTAGCTGGAAGGAAGTCCCTGTGCTGTAGCACCCTCATGCCCCAGCTAGCCCCAGTCACCATCTACATGTTCGTTTTGGCACATGTAATTGTGGTACGTGTCCCAAACAGTACTATCCTACAATGGAGTTAATTAATTTACTGTGCCCTAATACAGGGCCACATGTAGATGGTGACATTTTACTGTGGAGACGATTAAAAAGCTCCACAGTAAAGCGAATGTGTAGATGAACCCTAAATTGATGTAAATGTAGTTGCCTTTATGTTTACAGAAAATCTAACATGATATATTCAAGCTGGTATTTACATAAAGGGCCAAGAGGAGGAAAAGAAAGATGTCAACAATGCATCTGAGACACAATGTGGAAGAAGAGGAGGAAATACAAATACTCATAGCAGTGTAATGATGAACCAGAGAGGAAGGTAACCCCTGGGACTTGAAGACGATCAGATTCAAATCCCTGCTTTGAATCACCTGGAATAGGGATTTTAATGACAACTGCATCCTGGAAGAATGCCATAACTACCACGTTATTGAACAGTATGTAAGTGAACTTTCTTAGTACCTCCTGTTTTGAAGATTTTTCAATTGGCATCAGTAATTTAATTCAAACATTCATTAGAACAAGGATTTGCATTCTCCAAAGCCATATACCCATTTTACAGACAGATAACCAAAGTACAGGATAGGTTAAGTGCTTTTCAGGGTCCAAGCCAGAATTCAGAGGAACTGCCAGATTGCAGCTTAAATGCTGGTTCATTTAGTTCCTCTTTGAGGATCATGTGAGGGAGAGGAGGGATGGCCTGGTTCCAGTCACCTCCTCACCCCCTACACTGGTGTTTCCTCAGCTTTCCTCCTATATCACTCTTCTTGAACCTCTCTCCCTCTTCTCCTCTGTGTCTTTAATCTCATTTTTTCAATTCAAGTCCACTTTTCTTATTAAAAAAAAAAAAAGGGGGTAATGGTGGGGGAGGAAAGGGGCAGGGAAAGATGCACCTAGAAGGGAGGAAATAAAACCAGTCAAACTAAACAACCAATCTTCAAACAACATTTGAAGAGCAACAGCATATATAACTAGAAATTGTAAAGGGAAAGATATAATTAATTACATAAATAAAAGTATATAGATATATTTAACAAATATGATCTATTCTTGCACTTAAGAAAAAAACAAAAAAAACAGAAAATAACAGGCATTGAGAAATTATATACTGTTATTGCATTTTATTAATATAATTTTATAAACATTCTGATCCCAAAAACTGAGTTCAGTGGCACACCTTTCAGGCTTTAAGTGGCTTATATGGTTGTTTAATGCATGATGTCAATATTGGTTCTCTATTTTCCTTTCCCTTTTCAATCCTATGTTTTAGTTCCTTTTAATTGTTTGTATCTCATTTGTAACTCCAATTCAGTGAGGTATGTCTAAGCTTAAGCACATAAATTATATCATTAATGAAGAGGACTGTTATCTAGAACTATTAACCTGCTCAAAGTTTGGCACATACATACTTATGTATCTCATAAGCTGGCGATGTAAGCTTCCTATATCTTTTCTCAGCACGTTCCCTTACCTTTTATAGTGTCTAATAAAATAGGACCTTTAAGCATTACTGCAATGTAGATATTAATGCATTTGCCCTGGATGGCAATCAGATGCCATGGTGATGAGTTATTTACAAAAATAGTTACACCCATAGATGTGCGAATATGCTGGAGAGAAATAGCTGCGTTGGCCAGGATGTCAGAGAGTATTGAATGCACTACATTTACTAAATGAGTCTCTTTTTAATATTTCCTGATCAAATCCTTTTCACATTTTGCATGCAGTTTCATATTTTGTTTGGTAGGGCATATATATATATGCATCTTTTATGGATGCAACACTATTATTAATGAGGCATATGTATGAATAAATATGGGAAAAAGTACTTGGTCTTCAATAGTATGGCATAAGTCATTGGAACTTTACCTCAGTCAAATTATATATATATAATAGCTGAAGAGAAGAGTCTTATGAAGTCGCGGTTGGATGGAATCCTGAAATTGGTTTTGTGTAGGCAAGAGCAACATTAACTGAATGGGTTGCTCATTTCTTCTAATGAATCAGCTGATAGACTCCTTCCAAGGTAGTATAGTTTATTCACACCACAGCTACTCTCCAAAGATTTATACTCAAGGCTGTGAAGCTTGACTTCATTAGACTGGCTTTAGTCTGAATCCAAAGGACCTTTTACTTAGCACTTGCTCTACATTAAGAAATACCAAAGGGTCCTTTATATTTATAGTTTTTGACAATGCTGTAAGCCTCACAGGCCTTTCTTTCTAAATTAAATAAAATCTGAAGTGCAAACTATGCAAATGTGTTTTGTCATTCTCCTCTCCAAGATGCCTCTTAGCATTTCATCAAAGTGAGTATGATTAGGTTAGTATATTGGTTTTCCCATAAGCACCTGTTTTACATAAAAACTGCATTGTTCTATGCCTGGGAAATTTGTGTCTTATTTTCTCTGCATGGAATGACATTAACATCGAAAATTACACGTCACCTTACACGCCCATTATTACAATATAATCAGAATTACTGTTTTATGTGGGAGATATCAGCATTTTCCTAAATGGTCTTCTCTTAATTGGGCATTAAGGCTACATTCACAGGTGCAGCATGAAGTGTGGAATAAACTGAACTATATTCCCTCTGGTTGAAATGACTCTCTGTTCCACAATGACACTGTGGAAAGTGGCAAGGAAATCTGAGTACCCTTCATATAATTGCTGCTTTATTCTTTCAGCAGCATAGGCATTTCTGTATAAATTAAGGAAACACTATCCAAAGGGCTAGAACCTACCTGACAGCAACAGTCATCTATCAGCTAGTTAGGGGCACTACAGCACAGACACCCTGTGTAACACACTTTCCCTGACAGCAGATACTCAAAGCATAGTCCTTTTGTTTAATGCCTACATCTAGCTACATATAGCACTCAAGCTATGTAGATTTGTCTTCCCCATTTGCCACAAGCCTGTTTTGATCCATGGGAAAGTCACTTAATCTGCCTTTGACTTTCCCCATCTGTAAAAGCGATGTAATCTTGCACCTTTTGTGTTTCATATCTATTTAGATGTCAATTACTGACAATGATTTTACTTCATTCTATGCATTTTTGTGCAGTGCTTTGCACATTGGGGCCCGTATGTAATTTTAGGAAGGCTCCCACTGCCACTGTAATGCAAATAAAGAATGAGTTAACAATATTGAGGTCCCAGTCAGGTGTCAGTGAGCCTCACTGCTCTGTCATGGTCTGAACTAAAGCATACAGTAACACAGTATAATTGAGTACTTCCTGGCTCTACAACTGAGCCATACTAGTGACTTGCTTAGCAGAAATAGTAGATTATCATTAAAGGCAGCCATATATTACATTGAACTACTGGATTTACAAGAGCAGATGATCTAGTGAAGCTGCAGAGTTGTAGGGCAGAAGCAGAACAGAGAAAAGCTATGATGAGAAATATCATAGACATAGCAGGCTCATTCAATGCCAAGGGCATTGTGGGCAGAGAGGTGTGTGGAAACACACCAGCCACTGATATGCTGAGGGAACAGATAAGGTAATGTGGGGGATTTGAAAGGAAGGCTTACTTTCCCAGGTTACTACTGCTGTTACTGTTTCTGTAGTAGCAGCAGGTTTGGTCACTCAGCAGCAGCCCTATGACTCGGCTCCTTGGGATCTGACCCTGGTGCCCCATTCATGACCTCCACCCCCACCCCCACCCCCCTCACCCCAATACATACATATTGGGCACAGAGCTTGTCTGTTCTGGCAAAGGCTCCCCAAGATAGTGGGGAGAACCATTCTATTCATCCCCATGCCCCCCAGATACATTTGCTTTGTGTGGCACTGTTCCACCTGGCTCCTACGGCAAGGACTCCTGGGGGTGGAGCATTTCTGTTGCCCCCTCCTAGTTGGTGCCCAGGGCTGCTGTCCGCTCATCCCACCCTAGTTACACTACTGAATCAGAATATTTCAGATAATGTGGAAGCTGAGGGGGATCTGTCAAAGGGATTAGAATTGAGGAGTAGTGTGGCATGAGTAGGGAGGAGTTGATTTCAACCACAGAGCCTGCCACTAAGTTGGGAGAGATGCAGAAAAGATGAGGGTTGAAATAGATGAGGCAGTTGAATGTCACATTTGGACTCTGGCTCCAGAAACAGGGACAGACTAAAGAATAAATTGTGTGTGTGTTTGTTATTTTAAGATGCGGCAGATGTGAAGAAAGGTGGGTATGCACCTCTAAAGCAGCATGACAGAAATAACGCTTTGAGATTGAAGGGTCTGTTGATAGGAAGGGCAATGGATTTATCCACTGTGATCAAGAAGAGGGAAAGGTTGGAGAAGAAAGTCTGCTCACTTTCATTATGGAGCTTTTCAAATGCTAAAAAAATGCCCACAAAACAACTACTGTCAGACGACAATTTGCAGAAAGCAATTTCCAGCTTTGCCTTAGCACCTATGGGTTAGTGTAGGGGCAAGTTCCTTTGGTTCTAATGGAAGAGCAGCAGTTTCCTTCCCCCCAGGGTCCTGACTCAATTCTTCAGTGAAGCAAATGTGAAAAATACATGTGTGTTTAGGCAGCTTGCATCTAGTATAGTGTTTGTCTGCCTGTTGGCAGACAACACAGTAGGTGTTTTTGGCTATTCAGCCTCTACAAAGCATAACAATATATATCTCCTTTATTTTTCCCTAGGTAGTCAGTCACCCAGTCAAGTCAACCATGAAAGGAGAACCAGTTCAGTGAACTGAACAAAGAAATTTAAGTCGGTAAATGCATGGCCTGAAGCAATTCATTCAATTCTTTCTTTCTTTTCCTCCCTTCGTTCCTTTTCTTTTTTAAACTTTTTTTTCTTTCGCATCTTTGGTGAATGATGTGACACAGGATCTTCAAAAAATTGTAAATAAACAATGCATTGGTGGGGCGATCCTACCTTTGTGACTGCATATGGGAGTCTACTGCATATGTTTGGAATAGTTTACATTCTCAGTGGGCATTTCAATGTATTATTGAAGTATTGTGTAAGAGCTGAAATAAGGATCTTGTTTCCTTATCATATTTTGTCTGAATTGTAGGACTACTGTGTTTGGAAGTGGCTTTGAATTCATTTTAGCCTTTTCAAATAATTCCTAGGATGAGAAAACCCAGTGGAAAACCTTCAATATATACTTGTGGTAACTCAGGTTAACTCTATTAGTGAGATACCTAGGTTCACTCAGATTCCAATGTAAAAAAAAAAATTTAAAAAAAAGCAATTCATAACCCGTGTTTCTCCATTCTTCAAGTGCTATTCCCCTGCATTATGTTTACTTAACATACTAATAATTTTGTTTCTCAGGTGACTAGGAAGCAAAGCAAACAGCCACAAAGTTGAAACATTCATGAGCATACTTTGTACCTATATCTATCATCTGAATATTGCAAAGTACTACAAATAATTAAGCTTTAAAACACCTCTCTACAATAAGTAAATGTTGTGATTCCCATTTGATGGATAGCACAGAGAAAGCAAGTGATTTGCCTGAGGTATCACTGAGCATTACTTTGGTTTAGCCAGGAGCAGAACTCATGAATGTGGATTTTTTAATGCTTTGCTTAAAGCAGAGAGAGAGAAAGAGAGAGAGAGAGAATGAGCTCAAAGAAGTAGAGCACGAAACAAATGTTTTTTTTAAATAGAACATTTTTTTTTTAAAGAGACTCGTTTCCAGTTATAAAAGTAAACCCAGTAAATCAGCTGTCCTTCCTTCAAATAGGGAAGGAAAGGTTGAGGGAAGCTGTCTTGGAGAAGATATAAACATCCTATGTGCCCTTATAGCACAGGCTTGCAGGTTTATTGACAATTCCTTACATTTTTGTGAGTGTCACTTTTGCAATATTGAGGTCACTGGGGACTAAAAAAGAGGAGGCCATAAGTATGAGTCTGCCACAGTTTAGATAACAATCCCCACTTAAGAAAACATTTGGCTATGTGTTGCTTTAGTGTTGCCAACTTGAAAACCTTAGAGTCCTCAGCACGAAGAATAGGTGGACTGAACCTTTCATTGAATTCAACTAAAGTCAAGGCAACTGATGTGATCCTGGCTGGTTGTAGGGATGGAAGGAGGGAGGGGGATAAGAAACAGATTTGAGGTATTTTAGTATACGTATTACAGTATCTATCAATTGTAAATGGATCATAAAAGCTATAAATACCAGTAATTTAGTGGCAAAAGCAGTATATTGTGTACAAGGCTTCCCCACTAAAATTATGTGAACTTGAGAACACATTCCTCACTTTTCCCAGTTATGAAGTGAGGCTGTTGTAACAGTCATGAAACCCTTTCAGATCTACTGCTGTTGAGTACTGGTATTATTTGTATGGTATTATTACCACTCTTGTATAGGGTTTCTTGTATATTGGCCTTTACTACCTACTCATCTTGTCCCACAATGAGGGACCAAATGTTAAAAAAACACAAAAACAATTGTTTAGTCCCAAATAAAATGTGTGACCAAGGAGGAAGTGGTTTAAGACTTGTGGGGGTTGATTTATATATATACCTATATATTTACACACACACACACACACACACACACACACACACACACACACACACAGATTTGATAGATTTCATAGACATTAGGGCTGGAAGGTACTTTGGAAATCATCAAGTCCAGCCCCCCACCCGAAGGGCAGGAAGTCAGCTGGGGTCATAGAATCCCAGCAAGATAAGCATCCAATTTACTCTTGAAGGTGTTCAATGTAGGTGCTTGAACCACCTCTGACAGCAGGCTGTTCCAGACCTTGGGGGCTCAGACAGTAAAGAAATTCTTCCTTATGTCCAGCCTGAAACGGTCTTGCAGTAGTTTATAACCGTTCGACCTCGTCATCCCTTGGGGTGCTCTGGTGAACAAACGTTCCCCCAGATACTGGTGGTCACCCCTGATAAACTTATAGGTGGCCATCAGATCACCCCTGAGCCTGCACTTTTCCAAGCTAAAGTGCTCCATGGCTCTTAGCCGGTCGTCGTAAGGTCTGTTTTCCTGACCTCTGATCATGTGCGTGGCTCTTCTCTGGACTCTCTCAGGCTTCTCCACATCCTTTTTTAATTATGGAGCCCAAAACTGGACGCAGTACTCTAGCTGCGGCCTCACCAAGGCTGAGTACAAGGGGAGAATGACGTCCCAGGATTTGCTTGAGAAGCATCTATGGATGCAAGCTAGCGTTTTTGGTCGCTTTACTAGCCGCAGCATCGCTTTGCAGGCTCATGTTCATCTTGTGGTCAATAATGACCCTCAAGTCTCTTTCTTCCATAGCGCTAGCCAGCGTAGCACTGCCAAGCCTATAAGGATGCTTCAGGTTTTTCTTCCCAAGGTGGAGAACCTTGCATTTTTCGATGTTAAACACCATCAGGTTCTCATCCGCCCATTTTCTGAGCCTGTCCAGGTCAGCTTGGATTGCCCGCCTGTCTTCTGGTGTGGATGCTTTGCCCCAAAGTTTGGTGTCATCGGCAAACTTGGCCAATCCACTTCTGACTCCCATGTCCACATCATTGATGAAGATGTTGAACAATATGGGTCCAAGAACAGAGCCTTGGGGGACCCTACTGGTCACAGGGCACCACGATGATTGACTTCCATCAACTACCACCCTCTGTGACCAACCATGGAGCCAATTTCCCAGCCAGCAGATCGTGGTGGACCTAAGGCCACAACTGGCCTGTTTTGCCAAGAGGTGATCATGGGATACCAGATCGAAGGCTTTTTTGAAGTCAAGATATATGACATCAATCTCTTCTCCCCTGTCCAGGTAATAGGTCACCTGGTTGTAGAAGGAAATGAGATTGGTCAAGCAAGACCTACCTGGAACAAACCCATGCTGGCTATCTCTCAGGATGTTGGCCTCGGCCAATCCATTAAGAATGGCCTCTTTAATAAACTTTTCTAAGATCTTCCCCAGGATAGAAGTCAGGCTGATAGGCCTATAGTTTGCTGGATCCACTTTCCTCCCTTTCCTGAAGATAGGCACCACATTGGCCTTCTTCCAGTCTTCGGGTACTACACCAGAGCACCAGGAGTTTTCAAAGATCCATGCCAGAGGCTGGGCTATGATGCTTGCCAGCTTCTTGAGTACCCTGGGGTGTAGATTGTCAGGGCCCACTGACTTGAAGGTATCCAGCCTCTCAAGGTGTTCCTTCATGAGGTCAGCATTGATGGAAAGGAGGAGATCTCCCTCACCCAGAACTCCCTGTCCCGTAGTGGGCATGGATGTCCCATGGGACTGATGAAAGACTGACTCAAAGTACCCATTTAATAGGTTGGCTTTTTCCTGGGTGTCAGTAATCAGTTGTCCCACCTGGTTCAGCAGGGGTCCAATGTTGCCCTTGCTTTTCCTCCGGCTCCCCATATATCTGAAAAAGGACTTTTTATTGTCCTTGATACTCGAAGCTAGTTGGAGTTCAGTTGCAGCCTTGGCTTTCCTGGTTCCCTCCCTGCAGGACTGGACCAGTGCAGAATATTCCTCCTTGGAGGTGAATTCCATCCTTTATAGGCCTTACTTTTTAGCCTCAGGAGGTCTGCTAGATCCCTGGAGATCCAGGGGGGCTGCTGTACCCTCTTGCTGCCTTTCCTCTGAGATGGAATAGAATTAGCTTGTGCATTGAGGATCACTCCCTTGAGGAACAACCACTCTTCCTGAACTCCCCTCCCCCTGGGGTCATGGTCTCTTAGGGCCTCAGTGACGAGCCTCCTGAGCTTGTCAAAGTCGGCTTTCCTGAAGTCAAGGACTTCAGTGTTGCTGACTGACTTGCCAGCTTTACAGAGAATGGTGAAGGTGATCAGCTCGTGGTCAATGTCACCCAGCTTCACCCAGCTTCCCATCAATCACTAGGTCGCTGATTAGGTCATGCCCAGTAGCCAGCACCAGGTCAAGCAGCACTTCACGTCTCATTGGCCCATAGACTTCTTGAGTTAGGTAGAAGTCATTTAGCACGCTAGGAAGCTTAGTGACCACTCGGATTTTGCTGAGTGATCTTCCCACGAGATGTATGTAAAATATTATTGGGTCATTTTTCCCAGCTGCAGACAGTCAGTTTGACTTGTTCATTTCGTTTTATTCTCTAGTGTACTATCTGATTTAATTTGAAATGTCCCAAGTGATGGCTCTCTCAACTTCTACCCCTGCTCAGTGGAGACTGCCTACTCTTTAATAGCTCTCACTGTTAGTAAATATTTCCTCATATCCAGATATATTTTAGCTTTTCTTAATTCTGTGCATTGTGTCAAACCTAAGAAAACCTAGATGCTAATTTCAAGTAACATGAAAACTAAAGCTTACTGGGTAATTGTTCCATTATACATGCAGACTTTCTATGCCTGCATACTGTGGGTGCATGCATCTACATGAGATGTTTACTGAGTTACCTTATTAGCTGCGCAGTAAAATGTCACCATCTATTTGTGCGGTGCTATTAGGACAGAACAAACTAATTAACCCTGTCATAAGCTAGTACTGCCAAACACAATTACTGTCCTATGGTGAGTTATTTACTTTGCCGCACCTCATATGTAGATGTTGATGGGGCTGGCTGGGGCATGAAGGTACTTTAGTACGAAGGCTGCCTACAGCTAGCCTTACACTGAAGCACACTTCTTCCCCAACCAGTCCCTCTGCAGTATGTTGAGCCAAATCAGAGCACCCTTGGCTGGCAGGCTGGCCTCCTGGACCCCCTGCCATCTGGGGCTGCACTGCCTTGGCTCAATATGCCGTGGTCCCAGGCACATGTGCAAACAGTGCGCCCAGGAGTAATAAACTCTGGCATGAACTGCACCAGAGTTTATTCAGTCATCTTAATAGCATATGTAGATGCACCTTGTATATCTGAATCAGTTAAAAAGGGGGGAAGAGAAAGTGACTTCCTTGATTATTCTGATACTGACACACTGTGTTACTTTACAGTGCTGCTCTGTTTGCTGGAGGTGGCAGAGGCTAAGCCACTGCAAACAGCTGACATTAGCTGTCATCTGTGCAAACCTTGCAGCATTTGTCAGTGCTTTGCAACAAGCAGTAAATCATTAATTCCTCTAGTATTTTGTGTAGCATTAATCATGACGTTTCCTGAAGAATCCCCTTGTAGTCTACAATCAGTGTCCACTCAACAGGAAAGTGGTACTGACAATTTTAATGTGGCAAAAGCACCCTAACTAAACTTAAACTGACACGATGTAGGTTAAAAGGACTAGTGTGTTTATTATTTTTAACATATATGTTGTTTGTTTCAAGTGGAACATTGGGCAACAGTTGATACTACAGGGCAAAATGCCAAGCAATTCATTGCAAACAGGGCATCGGTATTTCTTGCTTGCAAACTAAGGCCAGATTGCTACTGTGTGCTGGATGTGCTTCTCATAATTTGTAGCTGCAGCATTTCAGTTCTCACCACAGAAAATGGTGAATGCTGCTTCTTTGACTCACTATAGCACCTTTCTTCCCATAACCCACTTCTTTTCCCACCTTCTCATAGGAAGAAGCCTCATGAAGTTTGGAATTCACAAGAGCAGGAGAGTTTCTGTGTTTCATTGAAACAAGCACTATTTGCTACATCAAGACTTACCCCTTCGGTGTCCAAGATGACATCCAATCTAGAGTTAACATTGCTAGAAGAAACATTAACTTTCACAGTTTTAGGGGTAACAGGTTTAATGTCATTATCATTAATTAGAGTTGGATAATAGGAGCAACATTGGAGATAGCTGATTATTCAAGAAAACTCTATTCTGTACAAATCTAACATTCCCCTCCCTAGAGAGCTCCTTATAGGGATTTTGGGATGGGAAGGTCTTGCTTTCTGCCAAATATGTTGTTCCCCAAATCCTTCTTCTTCTTAGGTAGCTTTTTTTTCTTAGAAAACTCTGATACACACTTCAGGATTATTTTTCCTTCTTTGGGGTCTTCCATCCCATAGATGTTTACTGTTGAAAAGTATTACCTGGAATAATATACAGCAGTATGAATTGTAACTGCTTAGAACATGTCACAAGGGAGCATTTGTACTTCCCAGGAAAAGCAAAGTCAAGAGGGAATGAAAAACTTGGAATTACACTTGAAGTCATTTGTGTGTATGAGCCCTTAACCTGAATAAAGAGAATACCTTTAGCAGACTCTTGCTTTTCTTGCTTCATACAATGGCAGAAGTTGCAGCCGTTGAGTGGAGAGGGATTCAGACCTAGTGTTGGGGGAACCATAATATTTAGATAAGCTTCAGTATGGGAGTTCTGCAACTTTCAAATACATCTTTTATTATATAGAACAATTCTACCTTACAGGAGTGTGTTTTCTGCCATGAGGGAATCTGGTATCCTTGTCCAGAAGCATTTGAACCACATTCTGATTTTACATCTGTGCAAAGCTGAGTAATTCCACTGAAATCAATAGCACACCACTGGTATAGAATTAGTGGCTAAGGACAGAAGTTACACAATAAAATGGTTTAAGTAATAAGGAACCAGTTTAAACCTGTAACAGAAGTGCAGTGCATTCAAATTGCTTTCAAAATGGTTGAAACTGGTTTAAGATGGTGGCTTCCATGGTGGGCTTCCCTCCCACTGTGCCACTGGGCACAGCCTGCTGGGGGTCTTGAATTAGGTGGGGGGTAGGGAGTGTTCTTCCCCAGCACTCCCTCCTCATCCAGTCTGCCAGCCAAGGAGGAAGCATGGCTAGGGGATGTACCCAGCTCCTGGCTCTGGTAGGTGGGGTGGGGGAGAAATACCCTGCTGTGGACTTCTCCCTGCCCTTTTTCCTCTCACACCAGGGAGACCCCAGCTGGTGGTCTGGTGGTGGGAGTGGGGTTCCCCTCCCCCCACCAAGGGCTGAGGAGAAGACATGGCTAGGGGACTTGTCTGGCTCTCAGCTCCATGTGCGGGGAAAAGAGGGAGAAACACCTCAGTGGGGGCTTCCTCCCATCCCCTCTTCCTCCATTCCAAGGAGACCCTGGCTGGGGGATCAGTGCCGGGGGGGCAGGGTTTCCACCCATTCCTACTCCTCAACCAGTTGGAGGCTCAGGAGTGGCATGACGGAGGAATCACTGGGCTCCAGACTCTCTGCAGTGGCCAGCAGGATGGAAGGTGTGCTTTAGCATCCCCTGGCTACTGGTACGGGTCACTGCAGGGGTCTGGCTGCCTTTCTGGTTTGAAAAGTGAACGTCTGTTCACTCGCTTATCAGTTCAGTTTGAATAGTTTAGAGAAATCTGCAAAGATTGAATCAATTCAGCTTTGGGCTTTTGACTGTCTGTGCTTAGCCAGTGTGAGATCACAACCTGAGATGTGATCCTGCTTGAGATCCTGCTGTTTTGATTGGTGTAGCCCATCCACCAATCAGGAGGCAGCAAGGGAAATAAAGTCATGCCCTTTTCCTGAGGGGAGGGGGAGAGGAGCTCCCCCAGACCTGATTGAAGACTGCAAACTGTCAGGTCTGGAAGACATCAGGGGAAGAGCACTGGAGCATATAAAAGGAGCTGCATGCCCAGCATGAGGGAGATGCATCGGGGACAGAGAAGAGAAAAGAGTGGGGCTTGGAAGAGCTGAGGAGAGCTTCTCAGCAGGGCGAAGCAGTAGCCCAGGAAGAGCCCCTGAAGACTTCTATAAGCAGGGAGCAGTGGATGGCTCCAGCGGTTAGATTCTCGGTGCACAGTATGGTGTCCAGACCCTGGGAGTTGCGTGAGGCAGCTCGGATCTGCAACCTCTGGCATGTGGCCAGATTCACGGTGCACAGGCCAGTGCATAGAGCAGGATCTTTGGAGCCCCTTGAGTGGCTCAGGTCCACAACCCCCAGCACGAGGCTGGGAGCTCAGTGCAGGAGGTGCTGCATGGAGGGTGAGAGACCCTGGGAGCTACTTGAGGTGGTTTGGGACAGCAGCTCAGTGCAGACAACGCTGCCCAGAAGGTCCAGGTGCTGCACAAGGCTGTCCAGGCCTCCAACCCCTAGCACAAGGTAAAGCACTCACTACAAAAAGTGGTGCATGTAGCCCTAAGCCAGGCTAGCGGCAGCAGAGTTCGGTGGGAGGAAAGGCTGACGGGAAACAGAGCTTGACCTGGAGAATGGGAGGCAACCCTCCAGGACTGTGAAGTAGTAAGTTACCCTGGAGAGAGGGTCCCCACAGGGGAGGGACCCCCCAGGGTTGTGAAGGGGCACTACGTGGGGCACTCCTGGGTGATAGCGGGGGAGCTTAGGAGTCTTTGGGGTCTCCTTCTCCTTTTCTTTCCCCCCACCTCCTTTCCTGTAGTGGTACCTTAGGAGTGGGGCCCCTCTCCTGGAGGGCACCCAGGTAGTCTAAGGATTGCTGGTTATATTTGTAGACTGTGCCTTATAGTTTATGTGAATAAGTTAAAGCAATAGTTTGTATATTAATAAAGTTATAAGGTTGCTTGATCAATATCCTTTGTTCTGGATTGTTCTATTGTTCATCTGTATTTTTAAATAATAATTGGTTGTGTGTGTGTGTGTGTGTGTGTGTATGGTATACAGTTTATTGTTTTGTTAATTTGTATAGATAGATGTGTGTGTGTGTGTGTGTGTGTGTGTGTGTGTGTGCGCGTGTATGTCCTTACCCATTAATGGTTTTGTTGTAATAATAAATTTGTATATAGTTAAGTAATTGATTGACTGGGCCTGACTCTATAAACTGACTCTATAGGGGACAGAGGTAGCCACTGGGCTGTTGTGTCCCTCCATAGCACACTACCCTGCCAAAAATTCCCTCAATTGGAGAGGGGAGTACAAACCCATGTATACCCGGGCTACACTGACTTTCAGAGAAGCAGTACATCCAGAGTTGTCATTAACCTAGAATCTATGGAAGGCTTACATGCAAGGTTTTCTAGCCTTAGTGATATGGAAACTTGAAAGTGTTCAAATCAGCAGGTCCAGATGATCTCCACCCCAGGGTGCTGAGGGAATTGGCAGAGATCTTTGCAGGACCCATGGCATGGCTTAGGAGCACTCGTGGTGCTCTCGCGTGGTGCCAGAGGACCAGAAAAGGGCCAATGTGGTCCCCATTTTCAAAAAAGGGAGGAAGGAGAACCCAGGAAACTATAGGCCCATTAGTCTTACCTTGGTCCTGGGAAAGCTCTTTGAGAAAATTATCCAGGAGCACATCTGCGAGGGATCAGCAAGGGAGATTATGCTTAGGGACAACCAACATGGGTTTATTAGAGGCAGGTCCTGTCAGACCAACTTGGTTGCCTTCTATGACCAGGTCACAAAATCCTTAGATGTAAGTGTTGCAGTGGAAGTAGTCTTTTTCAACTTTAGGAAGGCCTTTGACACTGTCTCTCACCCCATTCTCATTAAAAAAATTAGGTGAGTGTGGCGTCGATGCCTACACAGTCAGATGGGTCGCAAATTGGCTAGAGGGCCGCACCCAGAGAGTGGTGGTGGACAGGTCATTTTTGACCTGGAGGGATGTGGGCACTGGGGTCCCCCAGGGCTCGGTCCTCTGGCCCACACTGTTCAACATCTTCATCAGCAACTTGGACAAGGGGGTGAAAAGCACCTGGTTCAAATTTACAGATGACATTAAGATGTGGGGAAAAGTAGGCACGATAGAAGGGAGGGACAAGCTACAACTAGATCTGGACAGGATACAGGGGTGGGTGGATGAGAATAGGATGGGATTCAATACTGACAAGTGCAAGGTACTGCACCTGGGGAGGAAGAACCAGAAGCATACCTATAGGCTGGGGAACTCCCTTCTCATCAGCCCAGAGACAGAAGAGTATCTTGGAGTCATTATTGATTCCAAGATGAACGTGGGCCTCCAATATGAGGACGTGCCCAGTAAGGCTAACTGCACCTTGTCATGCATCCATAGATGCATCATGAGTAGGTCCCAGGAGGTGATCCTCTGCCTCTATATGACACTGGTCAGGCTGCATTTGGAGTTCTGCATCCAGTTCTGGGCACCGCACTTCAGGAGGGATATGGACAGCATTGAGAAGGTCCAAAGGAGGGCCACTCGCATGGTCAGGGGGCAGCAGGGCAGGCCCTACGAGGAGAGGCTACGGAACCTGAACCTGTTCAGCCTCTACAGGAGAAGGCTGAGAATGGATTTGGTGTCCGTCTATAGACTTACCAAGGGGGACCAGTGGGGAACAGAAGAGTCCCTGTTCCCCTGAGCACCACCAGGAGTAAATAGGAAAAAATGCCACAAGCTGATTGAGAGTAGGTTCAGGCTAGACATCAGGAAGCACTACTTCACAGTCAGGGAGGTTACGATCTGGAACCAACTTCCAAGGGAAGTGGTGCTCGCTTCTCCCCTGGGGGACTTCAAAAGGAGGCTAGATAATCACCTTGCCGGCGTTGTTTGACCCCAGCATTCTTTCCTGCCCATGGCAGGGGGTTGGACTTGATGATCTGCTCAGGTCCCTTCCAACCCTACCAACTATGAAAGTTTGAAACTGTTTCCATGGTTTTCTTTACTTTCCTATAATTTTGCAGCAGTCAGTAAGAAATCCTGGCCTCCTCTATTAAGAATGACACACATTTTTAATGTTACCTTTACAAAATAAGAACAAATCAAGTGCAAGAATTATATAATAATTGAAAATTTAGGTTGCAACAGACCTCAGGTGGTCATCTAGTTCAATCCCTTGCTCAAAGCAGGACCATCCCCAACTATGTCATCCCAGCCAAAGCTTTGTCTGCCTGGGTCCTAAAAACCTCCAAGGATGGAGATTCCACAACCTGTCTGGGTAACCCATTCCAGTGCTTTACTACTCTCCTACTGAGAAACTCTTTCCTAATATCTAACCTAAACCTCCTTTGCTGCAGCTTCAGACTATTGCTCCTTGTTCTGTCAACTGCCACCACTAAGAACAGTATAGCTCAGGGGCAGGCAATTATTTTGGGTGGGGGCTGCTTAATAAGTTTTGGTGAGCTGTTGAGGACTGCATGGGTATCCCTGCCCCTTGACAGGTGCCTCACCCACTTGTCACTATTTTGGGACTGGAAGTCCCACCCCTAACTCCTGACTTTTGCCACCACAAGTCCTACTCCTTGCCCCTCCTGTAAATGCTCCTTTGCGGGAGGGGTTTGCCATCTTAAAACCCGAAAAAAAAATCATACACTAAAAGTTAAACACCTACTATAGCATATTTTAATTTTATTATGAAAAATATTTTTGTCATTTGTACTTGTGTACTGTATATAGAGATGACTGCATAATAACTAAAAATATATTCTTAGAGTTGTATGTTGTGCGGGGGGGTGTATGAGTTTTTATGGTGGGGTGGGAGGGTATGTGTGTGTATGGCAGGGTGTGGGGTCTCTGGGGGGAGGTTTGTGAGGGGATGTGGCTGTGTATGGGGGGGCATAGGGTATGTTGGGGGTTGTGTATATGTGGGGATTGTAGGGGCAGGGTGTGGATGTGTGGGGTGTGAGGGAAGTGTCAGGACCCTCGCACACGCCCCATGGCGCAGCAGTAGTCAGGGCACTCAGGGCGGAGGTGCCTGGTGGGGCACGGCTCTGGTCAGTGCTGCACATCACAACAAGCAGCGCAGGCTCCCCTGGACCATCTGTATTGCCAGGGCTCCCTGCCACTCATCTGCAGCCCCTGCACTCACCAGTTGTGGGAGGGAAACCCAGTGTGCTGGAGCTGGTTGCTTTCCCCACCCATCACAGAAGGTGCGTGGAGCTTCACTCCTCTGCCGCTTAGTCCCGGTGTGGAAGGGAGCTGGCTCCAGTGCCTGGGGCTTCTCTCCTGTGCCTGGTGAGTGCAGGGTCTGTGCATGCATGGCAGGGAGGGCCAGTGATATAGATGGCCTGGGGAGGCTGTGCTCCTTGCTGTGATGTGCAGTGCAGGCCAGAGCTGCGCCCAACTGGGTGCTTGTGTCCTGAGCACCTTGCCTGCTGAGCTGCTGCTACTACCACCTTCCAGGGCTGTGCACCATGAGAGGAGAGTGTGTGGGGGGGTTCCCCATGCCCCCCACCCTCCCTCACACCCACACACTGTCCAGCTGAGCTCCACAATGCTGCTGCTCCCCTGGGTATAGGCTCTGTGCTGCTGCCAGCCCCAGCCAGCCCCATGCTCTGTGCTCCCACCCAGCTGCAGTCCCACCCCTGCCACTTCCCTACCTGCTGCCCAGAGCCACCAGGAGACTGGGGAAGTGGTGCAGGTCCCCTAGGGCTGCAGCAGCTCCATCAGCAGTCTTGCCCAGAAGCTGTGTGCTGGACCTGCTGTGCCTTTCCACTCACAGGGTGGGAGCAAGATGCAATAGGGTATGTGCCTGTCTCCCACCCTCATGGGCTGAAGGGCTCAGCAGAGTAAAATTAATTGAGTGGCATTGCAGGCCAGATGGAAGTGCTTGGTGGGCCAGATCCAGCCCACTGGCTGAATTTTGCCTGCCCCGGTCTAGCTCCATCTTCTTTGTAACCACCTTCTATATAGTTCAAGGCTGCTATTAAATCCCTCCTCAGTCTTCTCTTCTCCAGACTAAATAGGCCCAGTTCTCTCAGCCTCTCCTCCTAAGACAAGTGCCCCAGCCCCCTAACCCAAAAGGAAGGGAAGAAAGAAAAAGGAAAGGCTCTACTGTGATAGTTTAATTAAATTATACAGGACAAGCACATGCAATGCAGGACCCAAGATAAAACAAAAAATCATGCAGAAAGTAACATTAGTTTTGTTTTCAGAATACATATAATGCACTAAACCCAGAAGTACATTCAAGGTGTGATGAAGTTCCTAAAATTTTAATGAGATACATCCTAAGCACCAGGCATCTTTGGAGAGTGATTTGTCTGCTACAAACCATGGTATGTTTAGTGCAGTAAGAATTTGTTTCCTTGAGAAAAAAATAGCAGACAGGTTGTGCAGAATGCCATTACTATTGAAGACAGAAATTATTTCTTTTGTAGTAAACAACTTTAAAAAAGTCTTTATGTATCTAATATTGTAATAGAATGTAATAGAAAAGCCAGATTAGTATTTGGCTAATAGTTTTAGGGGAGTATTTATATCAATTAGATGAGTTGGGGCTAGAAAGTTATATTTATGAAATGGGTTCTGCTGGTATCGTTGTACTTTCTAATCTATGCTTATGGATTATTATTAAAAGGCTGTATGTAACTCATAATTGCATCTCCAGTTTTGCAGTGCCATGTTTATCTCTGTGTGTGTGTGCATATTCTGCTTCACATGACTAGTAGTCTAAATAGAAAAGTCTTGCAGTGTTTTTAGAATGAATATAGGAGAGCATTTTCAGGTTGTATATATTACACTTGCAGGCACACTTGCCACAACAGATAAACAATCTCTCAGAAGTTTAGAAACAAATTATTACTAAATCAATGGTAAGGCTGATTGCAAAGATACCTGGGGATGGCAAAGTTGTCCTTTTCCCCCTGACTTTCTTCTATCTTTGGTACAAAGAAAATGGACTCTAAAAAGCTCATGCGAACGCAGAATATCATTGGCATTTTGGAATCCCATCTCTGTAGATTTACAGTTTTCACCATAAAGCATAATTTCAAACAATTTACTGAGTTAACTTACAGACAGTTGTGCGTGTCCCTGTTCTTTTCTCTAATGAAATCAGTGTGTGCTACTAAGGCAATGGCCTTTTGCGTCTGATCCTTCCACAAATAAAGCTGAGGAGACTGTCATGGTCTGTCTTTGCACTAGATTAACTTTGCCATGGGTTTATAAATACACTGGGCCAAAGCACACAAAACAAATTAAACTACTGCAAACCAGTTGAGGAAAATAAATACAGTTGTGTTTCAGTCTTTCTCTTATTGCCTCATAAATGAGCTGCCCTATTGGCTTGTCAGAGGTGAGAAATAAATACACTGAAAGACTTGACATGAATAGAAGTGTGAGGGGGAGGGAGCACTTAAGGATTGATGTCTGCTGCTGAAAAATTAATTTCCACTCCATTTACATGGGAAGGTGTTTCAACAAGGTGCTTAGCTTTAGTGTAGTGGGTTGGTTCATCATGCTTTATTATTTCATAAAGTATCTTTGCAATTGAATCTCAGAGTGCCTAAATTACTAAGAATAAATCTACACTGGCTATATGCCTCTTTCACAGGTGCTACTGAAAAATAAACTACACATGCTCCATACTCATGTAGCAGTGTGTGTGTGTGTGTGTGTGTGTGTGTGTATGTGTGTGTGTGCGCATGTGCATGTACATGTGTGTGCGCATGTGTGCATGCATGTGGGAGGTACTCTGATGCATGCTCACTACTCTGTTTCTGGCTATGGAGTGTGTGGAATTGCAGCAGGTGGCACAGAGGCAGTGTAGACATTACTGTAAGTCTCACCACCTTGGGATAAATAATATTGCTCTTGCATCTTTACACATGAATAAAATTAGGCAGAAAGAGGCTAATGGGGCTTGAGCCAAGTTTCTGTGGGTCACTTACAGAAACAGGAATAGTTGGAATCAATTTAGAAGTTTCTTACTTTGCTTTGAAAATGAAATCAAATATATCTACTTCCTGCAGTAAAACTGTTGGTCAGTGATTTGATCCCTTTTTGGACCACTGGGTGATCATACATAATTATTTCACATATCCACTGAAGTATTAAGTGGCTTGACACAAGTGTTTTGTGGGTCACCTACAGGCTAAGGAAAAGTTGGAATCCAGAAGTTTCTGACTTCACCACATAACCGATGCACTTCATTTTCAAAGAAAAGTGTAGCTGATTCGGCAACAGAGCCCATTGCATTCAGAAACTGATTATATATGTACCACTGTTCCACAATAGATGAAACAATTAGCATCAACCTATATGTATATCAAAAATGCCTCCAAACAAAAATCATAAAATGTCTCCTTTAGTTCACCAAATAGATGCCTGTGAGGTTTACGTCCAAGAGTTTTCGTTCCAATATATTACTTATTGCAATCGTTGCTCAGTTAATTATACATTGTGTGTATGTGTGTGTGTCTGTGACCATGGATTGATACTTTATAAAGGAACACAGCTTTGGCTGAGTGAAATGGGTGCTAAAGAATCAATACATGTCAGGAAGAGTGAGAGGTCCTTAACTGAAATGGGCTCTGTTTGGATTTTCCTTTGGGTCAAGTTACTTCAGGTTCATTTGGTTTCAGTGAACTATTGAGCTGCTGTAGTTGCCAACTTATGCCAGCTCTGAATATATTTCAGTGAGCTATCTTTCATCACTGCCCTATTCTGACTTTATCAGATATAATGGATTCTGCAGTCCAGATGTAACATGAACCTAGGGCCTAGCTATATGTTAGAGATTGCTGTTGTATCTGCCTTTTATTTTTCCCAAAGATTTAGTAGGATAATAAGATATGACCTATTACTTCTTAACTTGTGTATAGTAGTTTACACAGTTGCTGTGTTCAGTGCCTGTGGTTTGGGAAGAATGATTCCAGCATGTGTCATTCTTAAAAAGCTGCTGTGAGTTTCTGAAGGATGAAATATGCTGTATGCACATCGAGAAATTATCCTTACTATTGTTAATACAAGAGCCATCAAAATGTTTTTAGTATTTGGTAACTGTTTGGGGTTTGGGTAATGAATTTGTTTTTTTCTCTCTTCTGAGAGAATATAATGGTTGTTTTGTAAGGCTGAGAGTGCTGTGCTAAATACGATTTGTCCAACTTTTGATGCACAGAGAGGTTAAATTGCCAGTTTAGATTAAAGACTGAGCTACTGGCAGAGTTGAATAGGAATAGTGTAACAGTTATCAAGTGAATTGTGCCTTTGACTCCTCCACATCACCCTCTTTCAGGTCTCATGCAATTCTCCAGCTCCCAGACCAACTACCGTGTTGCAGTCCCTTGGCACCACACTTGCTGTGGCAGGTATAAGGTGGATCTAGGTCTTGCAGTTCTTTTTCCACTGAAACAATGGCAGTAGTACCCACCAGCAACCAAACAGCTTCTTTAAAGCAGAGCAGTATTTATACATATTTAAAGCTATGAACCTGCTTAAGGACAAACATCCAAGCACATTCCAAGTATCTGACCATCTTCCAAGTGGGAACCACACTTCCACAGTGCTGTGCAGAAACACTCTCTCTCTTTCAGAGCTCACATACTTTACCCTGGCAAGGTTTTGGCCATTCACTCCATTTTAAGAATTAAAACTGTTTAACTCTTTATAGTCCTTTGATTTGTCAACTCCCTGTTCTACCCAAACAAGGGTTGCTTCTTCATAGTAGATAGGTTCTTTGAAGCCTTCACTTTAACCCAGTATGTTTCAAATATGTGTTTGGTTGTTCTCCCATCTTTATTCTTTCATTTTGTTGCTTCCTTGATTGTTCTTTTTACAGCCCCCATAATGTAAGGTAGCTCAATAACAGTCACTCGGGAGATTCTTAAAACTCCGATGTACCTTATGTTCCTTTCTCTGAATCTTCCTCCTATAGTTGTATAAACTGATCATAACATTGTTATATATTACTATTCCTAACATGACTGCATGTCAGAACAACCTCTGGTCATAAACCCAAAGCTGTGTTATTTTACTGAGCTGTTTCTCTAGTATTCTTTTGCTCAATGACTAGTAAGCATGGTTCGTATTCAATAGTAAGCCATTTCTCTATGAATGAATCCTTATTTCAAGCAGACCTTTGCTCTTAGGATGAAAAGAGAAGAAAATGGTTAATGTTCACATTGGCCATGTTCCTGCTGGCTACTGAAGCAAACAAACAGTCTAGACTCAAGCAACTTGCTGGTCTAATTGCTTACAGTTGTATTCATTAGTGGGTGTTTCAGTAATCACTGGGAATTTACATGCAGTGAAATGGGCTAATTTGGTTATATAAACCATAAAGAGAATTCTTCACCCTGCCTACCTCATTACAGGTTTTAAGATTAAACTCAAATGTAAGGCATAGTGATTCATATAACCTCCATGCTCCCAGCAGCTAGGCAGTCCCACAGTGAAAACTGCACTTAATAATGAACACTAGTCTATATAGGCAAAATGTCTCAAACAGCATTCAGAATAAACTGGGCATAGAGATGGCAACGCAGGGAAGCAGGAAAAACATATGTAGCCTTTCGTCTCTTGGTCATCAATTGAAATCCATCCCAGAGTAATTATCAACAGAACAGTATCTATTGTTTAACAGGAAATGAGCATGATGGTCTCCATCCAGTTTTCCATGGACATATCACAGAAGCTCCTATTACAGTTGTACTAAGTGGTCCCACCACTGGTAGTCTCAGCAGAGAAGAAAAGAAATAGATGGGTCAGAAAGATTATGCTATCCTTTCATTCCTGGAATGGTGTTTCCTTCTGCTTAGGGTCAAGATGCAGAGTCGAAGTTTTTGGTAGTCTTGCCTGAAGAGTGCTATTTCTGTGATAACTTTAAAACTCCATTTTTGGGAAGGAACAAGGCAAAGGGAATATGTGAAAATGAAGTCCTCAAATAATATATAAACTAGGCTGCTTTTCCCTTTAATCTTGAGCGTAAGCCTCAGAGCCTGATTTATATTGGACTAATACATATGTTCCCAATCTGTGGTACCCCTGGGGATACTCAAGACATCTCTGAGGGGTATGTGGGAAAATTGTAATCATTATAATAATTGGCATTTAAGGGGTTAAAATATAAAACATGCGGGTATGGGTACTCTGGCAACTGGTAAATCTGAAAGGGGTATGCAATAAGAAAAAGTTTGGAGACCTCTGGACTAATAGATGGAGGGCCAAATTCAGACCTGAAGGAATTTCATCAAAGCTGACAAGAATAGCACCCATTTTTGCCAGGTCCATATAATTATAGAACTTTTCTAGATGATGATAGATAAACTCAGACAAGTATGAGAGCTGGGTTAGGAATTTTTAAACCAAAAATATTTTTTGATCAGAAGTTCTGCTTTGCTGATACTTAAGTTGTTCATGAAAACAACTAAGAAATCGCTTAACTTAAAATCCTTACGAGATAGGCAGGGAAGTTGTTGAACTGTTCCACTATAATAGTTTCAAAATGAAAAAATAAAAAGCGGTGATTGATATAAAATTACTTTTCTTATTTTGAAATAAGAGGAAGCTTAGATTAAGAAAATATTTTACCCAAAGAACCATCAAAATGATCTAAACAAAATAGTTCAGTTGACCTGAACTGATTGATTTTTTCTTTTTCCTGTGTTGGTTCATGATCATTTTTCAGACAGTAACATTTCTGGAGTATTGAATTTTTTTTACTGAAAAGGAAAAAAAACGGTTTCTTCCCTGTTCTTCTAATTTCTCAGATTCCTGATGTTTCAGTATCTTGATGGAGGTGGACATACATTTGGGAAGGAAAACAGTTTCAAGAATCTGACAAGTGAACCAGACACCTATTACCCAGTTCACAAATAACATGAAATGGTTTAGGCTTACTCCCACAGTGAAATACACAGGTAAGACTATTTTAATCTGTTAAATATAATACATTTTGATTTGTTATTTCAGCTGCCTTATCTACAGCTGAAGAAGTGTTTTTGAAACCGAAAAGACCTGCCATTTCTAGATTTGGGGCACATGAAACATTCACAGAAATGTAGGAGTATTTTCCTGTTTTTCCTTTTTCTTTTCCCCATGTGATGACACTTAGCCTAAGAGTGATTAATGGACTCATCGGTAGTCGCAACATGAATCAAAGCTGAGGAGAGAGAAGAATCCCTGATTCCCATTCATACTTCTCTACATGTAAGATCACACTATTTCTCCCTAAGCTGGGAAGGGAGACCTGACTAGAGTGGTGTAAGGAACTTCTCCCTTTATTTCATTTTGATGTTTAAACAAACAAATGAACAACCTTCCTCCCCCTTGAAATAGCCTTGATAAAAGGGGAGAAAGCTACAGATATTGTTGTTGGGTTTAATTAAACGTTTTATTTGGTTTCATGGGGGGGAGGGGAGGGTTGTGTTACATTCTTAAATTTCTAAATAACACACTTCAAAACAACAACAAACCAAAACAATCATTGTTTTGTTTTTGGAAATGTTTAGCTTTTTTCTTTTCTTTTTTATTTGGAGAAGGGGTGCTAAAATTACTCAGTGATTTGGTATATTAAAAATAGCTCCAGTTTCCCCAAACTGACTTTATGTGAATATATTAGTCACCAAGAACATCCTTGAGCTTTTGTTCAAACTCCTTTTCTTTTTTTTTTAAATCATGAGTCCACTGCTTTTAAACTTTTCAGTCAGAAGGGTGTCCTTTAACCATAAATCACCTTCACAAAAATAATAGTTTCATAGTTGGTAGGGTCGGAAGGGACCTGAGATCAAGATCTTTTATCCAGATCATTAAGTCTGACCACCTGCCATGGCAGGAAAGAGTACTGGGGTCAAACGACCCCAGCAAGGTGTTTATCTAGCCTCCTCTTAAAGAACCCCAGGGTAGGAGCCAGCACCACTTCCAGTTTGTAACAGGCCACTAGATGCCCTCTCACCCTTCTCTTATGGAGGCTGAATAGGTTCAGGTCCCTTAACCTCTCCTCTTAGGGCCTGCCCTGCTGACTACTGATCATGCAGGTGGTATGCAGGTGGCCCTCCTCTTGACCTTCTCCATGTTGTCCACATCCCTCCTGAAGTGCAGTGCCCAGAAATGGATGCAGTACTCCAACTGTGGCCTGACCAGTAGAGGGGGAGGATCACCTCCTTGGACCTGCTCGAGATGCATCTGTGGATGCGTGACAAGGTGCGGTTGGCCTTCCTGACCGCGCCCCCACACTGTCGGCCCATGTTCATTTTGGCATCAGTAATGATTCCAAGATCTTTTACTGCCTCTGCACTGACAAGAAGGGAGATCCCCAGCCTGTAGGTATGCTGCTGGTTCTTCCTCCCCAGATGTAGTACCTTGCACTTGTCAGTGTTGAAACCCATCCTGTTCTCATCCGCCCACCCCTGTAACCTGTCTCAGTCTGATTGCAGCCTATTCCTCCCTTCTAGCGTGCCTGCTTCTCCCCACATCTTAGTGTCGTCTGTGAATTTGAACAGGGTGCTTTTTACACCCCCATCCAAGTCGCTGATGAAGATGTTGAACAGTGCGGGCCTGAGGACTGAGCCCTGGGGGACCCCACTGCCCACATCTCTCCAGGTTGAAAATGACTCGTCAACCACCACTCTCTGGGTACGGTCCTCTAGCCAACTAGTGACCCTAAAACATTCATTGACCTGAGGACCTGTAGCAGGTTTGGATTCAGAGAGTGGCTATGATGCTCCCTAGTTGCTGTGAAACTCCTGCTTCACTCTGGCTCTTTGGGTATCCTCCCTTTCTTTCAGGCTGCTGTGCCTTGATGTAAATAATTAACTTGGAAACAGAAGACTGCCCTGCCCTGGGGTCCCAAAGCAAGGCCTTATCTACTGACAGTCTGTACTCTAATGGCCAATTTCATGGCCTCCTACCACCCCTACAGCCACATCTATGCTTCTTAGATATTATTAGTTTATCATTCTGATGGGCCCTCGGCCCCAGTCCAATACTTTGCTTCTTCAGGCTGCTATGTCCTTTCTGGGCCTTTCTTTATCCCCCATTCTTCTTGCCAGGCCCTGCTGCCTCAGCCACAAAGTTATAGCTGGCCTCCAAGCTCCAGTCTGCATCTCACCCCTCCAGAGCTCTGGTCTCACCCACCCCTGGCAGCCACCTGTCAATACCCTGAGCTTGGCCCTGGGCAGGGCTCAAAGCAGTCACATGCCCCTTGCGCACCACTGAGATGTCCAGCCTCCTGATATTCCTAACCCAGTCCTTCAGTTTAAACCATAATGACAAATGTAAGCTCCCTGGGCTATAACACAAACTCTAAGCACCCTCACTGCATACTAAATACCCTTCTTATCCTGGGGCATAGCTCTTGGCTAGCTTTCAGTTCTTTACTGTCTGTCCTTGTTGTAGCAGTCTCAGTTTCTTGCTCCACTATACCCATTTCAGTGCAGAGCTCCTTTCTTGACAGCCTGTAAGGCCAGATTATCTCCCTAAGCTTATATGCTTTCTGAGCCCTGATCCTTCCAGTCGTGTGTCTTCCCCAGCCAGCTGCAAATGTTTCCCATGGGGCTTGCAGGCTGACCTAACACCTGCAGTGGTGCCCTTGTTGCCTAAGCCAGGCTCTGTTTTATTGTACCATTGCAGAACTGCTCGCTCTGCAATAGGCTTTTGTAGCTGACTAATCCATGGCAACCTGTCCTTCTGCAGCTTCTAACAAGCAGCTTCCTTCACCTCAGGTCTCCCTGTGGCTGTTTCACCTGTAAAGTAACAGGGAGTCCCTTGCTCTGTATTACTGGACCCATTTATACATTTTGCTGATACGTAGTAGTTGGCTCTCTGTACCATCTTGTAGGCAACCTGAGCTCAGTTTTTATCTTTAAAGATTATAGGGCCAGTTGGCTGTTGACTGACCCCATATCCTACTGTTAAACATACGTCTCACTGAATCAACAAAGGCCTGAATGTGATGTTTGAGTTAGAGGACAATTCTCTAGTAGTTTAAAGTAACTAAATTTAGGCTACTTAAAAGGGAAAAGAGGATTTACAAAATCTGGTTTAGTCAAAATAGAAATATATTTTTTCTGTATTATTATTTTAATATTGATGAAAAGTGTGTGCGTATGTGAGAGAGAGAGAGATGTAGGTTAATGTGGGTCTAATTTCTTTTATCTGGAGGCTTAGGTACCTGTCTCAAGCTTTACAGCTTGATGTTTTAGTAGGACTTTTTGTGTACAACCATATGGAAGGCTTGGGCTCAGTTCCTCATCTCTTTCCTTAGGATCAGTTATGTTCAAATTTAGTGGTACCTGGATGCAGCCGTGTATCACTTGGCTAAGAGGTAATTAGCACCTGTGTCATTTAGAGAACTTGCTGAAAATGAAAATGATTCTGACTGCAATTGGATCAGAGACTGTCCTAGAGATTGAAAGTGCTGTTAATTAAATGGCTGAACTAAAACACATGACTCCCTCCTCCCCTCTTTTTTTTTTTTTAACTGAGCAGTACAATATATTCCAACAACATTTTTCCTCAAGGCCAGATGGCCACTTTGAAAGAGTGTCCCAGTTGTATCAGAAGCCTCGACAGGCTACATTTTTGGTCAGCAGAGCCAGAAGGCACTGTTCACCTAACTACTGTCAAATATATACTGTCTCTGCCAGAGCCTACCATTTCACTTTCTGTCTCTAACTCCAGAAGGGAGTCTCCTAACTGAACCTGTTTAAAAATGGCTTGTGATGTGAACTTCTTGCATCTTAACTCCTTTTATGTGCCATGATTTCCCATTGCAAGCTTTCAGATCCAAAACATGAAATGCCTTGATACCTGGTATTCCACAGCTTGGCAGACTGAAATAAATATGCACATCCCCAGTAATACAGGACTGTTTTTAAATTTTTGTTGACACCAGACTGGGTTATTGAAGTATAATGTGGTTTCCCCAAGTTACTGTCACTTTGAAGATGTTTCAGAATTATTTTAGTTCTGGCCATATATTTTTATAGAAGGGTACCAAAAAAGTAATATAGTATACGTATAAGCCCCCTTGAAAACAAGTGGAAAAACAGACCTAAACCTTTGGATAACTGAAAAAAGCTAATCCTCATTTGTAGAGAAATATGTAATAGCAACAGAAAGAGTCTAACTAGAGACTTTGGTAAGGAGTTAATAATAATTATTTCTAGAACTACCATGTGCTAAAATAAATGTAACCTCCTAACCTTTATTGTGAAATCTGGGCATCAGGTGCACATTTTACCACGTCATCTCTTTTTGGATTTACTTTGGCTTGTTGACAAAATAAAATGCTAATGACAGTAACACTGATGAGGACAAAAGTGCCAGGCAATAACTACAGAGTAGGCTCCTGCTAGAATTATCATTGTTAATGATCTGTCAGTATTTTCATTATAAACTCTCCCATCCTGCCCTCTACAAGGCTTATAATTTGGCCATGAAAATTCCCTTGAGTTGGAAGTTGAAGTACAATATTTTAACACACGAGAATTTTTTAATCATCCTTTGTTTTGCTATCTTAGCTTTTCAAGACCTTTAAATTTAGTTGCCCCAGAAAAGTTTTGAGAAGCTTTTGCTAAGAAGCAGTTGTGCCTAGTTGCAATATTTTTCACACACTCTAATTGAATGGGTGCAAAGTAACTGATTTTGCTTTCAGCAGATCTCTTTCTCCATTCCTCACCTACATCACTGTTTTATGCCCAAAAGTGTGGGGCATAACATTGTGATTAGGTTTTGCTTTTTTAAGCAATTGTGAATTGAGGGTACATACAAAGGACAGACATCTATTAAATAAAGGTATCTGTACTCTAGTGGTGTTGGTTCAAATGTATGTGCAGAGTTTAAAGAATATTTTGTAAAGTGTTTTGTCATCCTTGGAAAATGTCTGGGGTTTGGGTTTGTTTCCATGTTGTGATTTCCATCGCACCTGCAGCAGTGGGTGATTAAGCTACAAGCAGGTGATTTTGATTTTAGGAATAGACAGCAGGAGGTGGTAAAATCTTAAAAACAAAGAAAAATTCTCATTTGTTTCACTTTTCCTAGGGTAAGGAATGAGTGGGGAGGAGGCCAGGAAAGATATAGGGCAGTATTTGAATACCACAGCCTTCAGCTATATGTTCTAGCTCCTCTGCACTGGACCAAACAGTCAATGACTTCAGTTGCTTGGCAGGATCAGTGAAAAACAGAATGTCTATGAAAAATAAAATCTTTTAATAATACTATTGTAAGAATCCAACATCAAATAAAATTCAAGGTATCATCAACATCTAAATATGCAGGACACAGTGTAAGACCTATGGAGGGGAAGTTACATACACACACACTCTAATACCCTAAGTTTGGCTATTTCCATACAGATTTCTGTTATGCAAGGGATAAATATATAGAACAAACCTGAAAACTTTTCCTACAGCGAATAGCATTCAATAGTTTAAATGATTTCATTATTTCAGTGGCGCTATCCAAGAAGTACTTCTTCTCCTTATCTTAGAGGATAGGAGAATCTAACATCCTAATGAAGTTAAGAAGAGAAATGTGGAAGCAATGAACTTCAGAATCGGAAATTGAATATTCCACTTCTTGTTTTTAAAGTTTCAGCTTTGTTAAACACTGTTTCCAGCACTGATAAACCAAGAAGTATGTTTTTAATGACTTTGAGAAGTTATGTGCAACTTAGGATATTAGAGTGTGTGTGTATGTAACTTCCCCTCCATAGGTCTTACACTGTGTCTTGCATATTTAGATGTTGATGATACCTTGAATTTTATTTGATGTCGGATTCTTACAATAGTTTTTGAATGGTTTCAATAACTTACTCTTTCAGTCACACTCTTGTGGCCTTGATCTAAGGTCTACTGCAATTAAAGTCTTTTCCTAACTGTTTTTACTAGACTTTGTATTAGTGAAAGGAGGTTCAGCCTTCAGGGGGCTAAAACCCCAGCTGCAGATAGGCAGCAGTTAATAGACTGCCTGGCTGGAAGGAGGGAACACGCTTCAATTGATGATTAGTAAATGAAGGTAGAGCCACAAAGAGGGTTAAAAGCTCCAGGAGCAGAGTGCAAAGGGAGAGAGGGAAGGCTGTGGTACTGATGGAGAAGTACAAAGTCTGGGTTGTCCATTCAGGGTTCAAGGAAAGACATTGGGTTCTGGTTTATCTTTTCCTACCCATTTGCACATTGCTCATTTTATTGTTTTATTGTTATTTGTTTTGTTCCTGTGGGACAGGTTTTCCCCATGAAAAATAAACTTCCTGGAAACTGAGTATGCAGAGTTGGCTGGACTTGAGAGGGAAGCTAAGTGAGTGATCTCATTGCTTACAATCAATTTCTTCTTGGTCATAGAACTGTGTACTATACATCTTGATAAGAACAATGCATTGCTACCTGACCTCTTTGTAGTCACTAATGTGCTGTACACAGATCTAATTCATTGGTACTATGTAGCTCCAAACAGGGTCTGGGTGAAGTATAGTACCTACAGTATTGGGACCTTTACAAACATTTGTAGTCTCAGACCCTTAGTCTGATGCATTTTCTTGGGTCATTGTCACTTTGGTTTTCAAGGTCTAAATGTGGCAATGTCCAGGACTTCCTGTACATTCAATTGCTGACACCTATTCTGTTAAAGCTCCCTACCTAGGCTCTGGGCATCAGCTGTTTCTGGTTTTAGCTCTTTCCAGGATACATTCTAGGCAAGCAAGAAGTACAGATCTAGCAAAAGAATTCTTTAACCCCAGTGACTTTATTCTTCAAGCATTTAATATTTATAGATGTTCATTGCAAATGCATGAGTGCTCAGAAATACTGTACTGTAATCTCTAAGGGTGCTTATACACATTACAGGGGTTTAGTCCTCAGGGTTTTATTCTATGCCTCTGAAATTGAAACAATGGATTTTTAATGAAAGCCCACCATTTAAATGTTTCTGTCACATTATGACAAGCAGCCAAATCCTTTTTTTCTTTCTGTCAAAGCTGGAGCCTGCCCATGGGCAGGGGGTGAGTTGCTGGCGGGCTGAGCAGCCCCTAAACTGCAGGTGGCCCTGGCCCTTACCTCTGCGGTGGTGGCACCCCCTGGGGCTGCCCAGGTGGCCTACTAGCGGGTGGTGTGCTGCCCCAGCTTGAAGACAGCACTTGCCCAATACAAGTCTTTCCAAACCTCAAGCTGAGGCTGCACCCAGACCTCTAGCTGCCTGCCTGGGTGGCTCCAGGGTGTGCTGGCACTGCTGAGAGAAGGACCAGGACATCCTACAGCTCAGGATCACGTAGCCTGCTGGCAGCTTAGCCCCCAGCTGTGGGAGAAGCAAGCAAATGCCACCAAAAATAAAAAAAAAATAAAATAAAAAGGATTGGACCTCTAACCTCGGGCCTTCTTCCTGCAGCTGGCAGGTGACCTGGGGTCACCAGGAAATGGGCTGGCTTGCCCCTGGGGCAGTGTGTGAAGATGGCAGGAGGGTGGCTGTGTTTGCTGGCAGGTGGACAAGGTAGTAGGGACAGTGCATGGGGCCCAAGAAGTCTGGGTGGGCTGCTGGCTGTCTGGGTGCTGCCCCAGCTTGGATGTGCCCAATCCAATGCTTACCTGAGCCTGCTCAGGTTTACAGCACCCTGTGCACTCTCCCTGCTACCTTCTCCAGCTGCCAGCAAACCCAGCTGCCCTGCTGCCACCTTCATGCACCATCCCAGCGGCAATCCAGCCTGCTTCCACAAGGTCCCAGCCACAGAAGCAGCAAGGGGCCCAATCCTTTTATTCTGAAGAGGCTGCCTGCCTCTCCCATGGCCAGAGGGTGAGCTGACAGCTCTATCATTACAATTTGCAACATTGCAGTCAGGATGTAGTTTAGTTTGCAATGATGCAAACTCATTTAAAACTCTCATTTAAAACCCCCAAAACTCTTGCACCTATACAGTATAGTGCCATTAAGCCTCACAAAGTGACATTTGTGTACATGGTAATGGTGTCACACGTGACATGTGTACATGGTAATGGTGACACACGTACAAGTGCCCTAAATCCCAGGTTTTGTCACATTCAAGATAGATTCATAGATGTTAGGGTCGGAAGGGACCTCAATAGATCATCGAGTCCGACCCCCTGCATAAGCAGGAAAGAGTGCTGGGTCTAGATGACCCCAGCTAGATGCCTATCTAACCTCCTCTTGAAGACCCCCAGGGTAGGGGAGAGCACCACCTCCCTTGGGAGCCCGTTCCAGACCCTGGCCACTCGAACTGTGAAGAAGTTCTTCCTAATGTCCAATCTAAATCTACTCTCTGCTAGCTTGTGGCCATCGTTTCTTGTGACCCCCGGGGGCGCCTTGGTGAATAAATACTCACCAATTCCCTTCTGTGCCCCCGTGATGAACTTATAGGCAGCCATAAAGTCGCCTCTCAACCTTCTCTTGCGGAGGCTGAAAAGGTCCAGTTTCTCTAGTCTCTCCTCGTAGGGCTTGGTCTGCAGGCCCTTAACCATACGAGTGGCCTTTCTCTGGACCCTCTCCATGTTATCCGCATCCCTCTTGAAGTGAGGCGCCCAGAATTGCACGCAGTACTCCAACTGCGGTCTGACCAGCGCCCGATAGAGGGGAAGTATCACCTCCTTGGACCTATTCGTCATGCATCTGCTGATGCATGATAAAGTGTCATTGGCTTTTTTGATGGCTTCGTCACACTGCCGACTCATGTTCATCTTGGAGTCCACTAGGACTCCAAGATCCCTTTCCACTTCCGTGCTACCCAGCAGGTCATTCCCTAGGCTGTAGGTGTGCTGGACATTCTTCCTCCCTAGGTGCAGCACTTTGCATTTCTCCTTGTTGAACTGCATTCTGTTGTTTTCTGCCCACTTGTACAACTTGTCCAGGTCTGCTTGCAGCTGTTCCCTGCCCTCCGGCGTGTCCACATCTCCCCATAGCTTTGTGTCATCTGCAAACATGGACAGAATACATTTCACTCCCTCGTCCAAGTCACTGATGAAGACATTAAAAAGTATCGGTCCAAGGACCGAGCCCTGCGGGACCCCACTGCCCACACCCTTCCAGGTAGAAACCGACCCATCCACCACGACTGTCTGGGTGCGACCCTCCAGCCAATTCGCCACCCACCGGACTGTGTAGTCATCCAAGTCACAGCCTCTTAACTTGTTCACCAGTATGGGGTGGGATACCGTATCGAAGGCCTTCCTGAAGTCTAAGTATATGACATCCACCCCTCCTCCTGTGTCCAGGCGTTTCGTAACCTGGTCATAAAAAGAAACTAGATTGGTCAGGCACGATCTGCCTGCCACGAACCCATGCTGATTTCCCCTCAGCATAATTTGTCCTGCCGGGCTCTCACAAATGTGAGCCTTGATAATTTTTTCAAAGCCTTTGCCAAGGATGGAGGTGAGACTGACAGGTCTATAGTTGCCCGGGTCCTCCTTCCTCACCTTTTTGAAAATGGGGAACACGTTGGCCCTTTTCCAGTCCTCCAGGACTTGGCCCGTGCGCCACGAGCTTTCAAATATTCCCGCCAGTGGCTCTGCAATGATGTCGGCCAGTGCCTTCAGCACCCTTGGATGGAGCTCATCCGGGCCTGCCGACTTAAAGGCATCCAGTTCTTCCAAATGACTCTGCACCATCTCAGGGTCTACGCATGGAAGTCTGGCGCCTTCCTGCTGCCTCTCTACAACCCCGGTGAGAGACTCGTCATTCCCCTCACTTAGGAACACTGAGGCAAAGAACTCGTTGAGGAGTTCAGCCTTGTCCCCCCTGTCCGTCACCAATTGTTTCTGCCCATTTAGCAGGGGTCCTATTCCTCCCTGGGCCTTCCTTTTACTCCCTATATATCTAAAAAACAATTTCTTGTTGTCCTTTACTTGGGTTGCCATCCTCAGCTCCATGGTAGCTTTGGCCCGTCTAACTGCCTCCCTACAAGCACGAGCAGAGGAGGTATATTCATCTTTAGTGATCTCACCCTGTTTCCACTTTTTATGTGCTCCCCTTTTGTCCCTTAGGCTGCTCTAGATTTCTCTGGTCAGCCAGGGAAGCCTCCTGGCCCCTTTCCCTCTTTTGCCTCACTCAGGGATTGTCTTGCTTTGTGCCCGAAGGATCGTTTCCTTAAGGCACAGCCACCCTTCTTGGGCTCCCATCCCTTCAAAACTCCTACTCTGCAGTGCGTCCTTGACTAATCACCTCAGTTCATTGAAATCAGCTTTCCTAAAGTCTAGCACTTTCACCCTACTAGTTACCTTACCCACTTGCCATCTTATGGCGAATTCTATTATTAGGTGATCACTGACCCCCAGATGGCTACTGATCTGGAGGTCTGCTACCATGTCATCTCCCGTTGCCAATACCAGATCCAGTATGGCATTCTCCCTAGTGGGACCGTGTACCTCCTGAGTCAGGTGGAGGTCCTGTACACAGGTTAGAAACCTGCGTGAGTGGTGGGACTTTGCTGTCTGTGACTCCCAGCAGATGTCCAGGTAGTTTAGGTCCCCCATGACTACCGCCTCTTTAGCTTTTATGGTCTCCAAGATTTGCCTCAGGAGCCGTGAATCTATTTCTTCCCCTTGATGTGGGGGTCTGTAGCAGACCCCTACCACCAAATCCCTTTCTCCTTGCCCCCCATGTAGCCTAACCCACAATCCTTCTACTTCCTCATCCTTGGATTCCGTCTTGATGAGGGTTGATGTATAATGCTCACTGACATAGAGCACAACCCCTCCCCCTTTCTTCCCCATCCTGTCCTTTCTGTACAGTCTATAACCCTCAATATGTACCGCCCAGTCATGGGATGAATCCCACCAGGTTTCCGTTAGCCCCACTAAGTCACAGGTGTTTAGTGCAGGCAGGAGCGTTAGTTCATCCTGCTTGTTTCCCATGCTCCTAGCATTAGTATATAGGCACTTGAGCCCTGCTACTGGTGCCTTTGCTGCCCCCCCGCTCTGAGTCCCAAGGGGCCCTTTGATTCTTACCTTCTCATTTCTTACCTGTGCCGTAGTACTGGCCTCCCCATGGCTTTCAGGTTCCCAATGCTCTCTTACTTCAGGCTGGGCTGTCCTTGTGGGTGCCACATGGTTTGGTGGTCCACAGCTTCCCCCGCCCTCATCTTCCCCTTCCCCCGGCGAACCTAGTTTAAAGCCCGCCGGAGGAGATCCGCCAACCTAGAAGAAAACACACGCTTACCTTTGTGGGACATGCTAGGAAGCATTTCCTCCATCCTCTCCTCACCATGTCCCTCCCCTCCCCCCCTTCCCAGCATAGTCTCTGTTTTTATCATGTGGTATGTCCCCAGTTTTGTTGGGTAAGAAAAGTGTCTTTCCATGGCAGAAGGTTAGTGATTGAGACTGAGAACAATGAAAATCTGTGACTCCAAATTGTTCTCTTGATGACTTCTACTTCTGTCTGGAATGCAATCCAACAAGCAGCCCTCAGGCAAGTTTAGACAGGTATTCAACACAAAATGGAGATTGTAATTTGATATAGATAAATCCTACTCTACAAAATAGTGTGTGCACTTTTAAATAAGATTTGTGTGCACCTGTGACATAAGAGCCAAAGCACTCATGTTATGTCTTTTGCCTCTCACTTCCCTGTATTTGTGTAACCTAGCTGCTTTTGCTATCTACTGAAAACACTTGGTGCTATTCACAGAATGAATGGCATTTTTTGTTCATGGGTACAGGGCAAAAACTTGATTCACTCTTTCTCATCAATAAAAAATATTAAATCTTAGTGATCCAGTAATAAACCTTGCCCACTGTTGTCAGAACCAAGAGTGGAACAGATAAAGCATACCCAGGGTGAATTGCAATCTCACCTGAGATTCTGCAAATGTGGTCTGTTCCTGTAAGACATTGGAGGGGGAAAAAGCACTGGTGGGGAAATAGAGAGTTAGTGAAGGAGGAGTTGTGGGGAGGGGAATAGAGATGTGCAGTGTCTGCAATATAGAATGGCTGAAAGAGAAATGCAAGGTAGAGGTGGAAAGGGGAATGCACAGCTCACATACATCAGAAGCAAGGTCATGCTACAGGTTGTCCTAGAGACAATTGCAATTGCATTAGCAGTGCTGAGCTTAACATTACATGTCATGTTCAATTGCAGCTTATTTAAGATGATGCCTGTGGCTGTAGAAGTGGTGAAAAGACAGATGAATGCTTTATCTAATAATAACTGGGAGATCAATGGGAGTTTGTCCAAAGACTGCTGAAAGGGAGAAAGAAAAATATATCTACAACTTTGTGTTATTTAGGAGCACTATTCTGGCTTGAGTCTTTGGTCTAGTTTCTCTTCCTCGCTCTCATTTTTACAAGAGGAACACAAAATGGTACAGGTGAAGAAAACACTTAAATGTTCTGTAGCGAACAAACTTGTGTATTCAGGGAGATGGGTTATAGGGTGGAATTATTCTTTTCTTTCTCTAAGGCCTGTGGTCATATGTTATGACTGCGTAAAAGTGGAGCCTTGTCTTCTCCATTCTATTAAACTCATTTTGTACCCTATTCAGTGCGCTTAAGACACGGGGATGGACATATGAAGATTACATATATCACTCTTCCTTAACCTTTCATATAGTAGCTGGTCACCATTTCAGTCCCAGTTCTCTCTGCATACTGCTGCTTTTACTGACCTTAACAAGTCTAAAATGTGTTAAGAGTACAGGCAGTCCTCCAACTTACGACACAATTGGCTCCTGAAAACCCTGTCTTAAGTTGAAACGTTGTAACTCGGAACAACTTTTCTCATAAGAAACAATGTTATAAAGGTGGGATTGGTTCCTGAACAAAGTCCTGGTACCCTATTTTCACTAAAAATACTCCAGAATTTTGTACTCGATCAGTTATAGATGAGTAATATAACTACATTAATGTATTTATATTGTAAATAGCATTCATATTGATTTGGAAGGACTTCTTTGAGGTGACTTTGCTGGACTTTTTGAAAGGCTCTTGATTGGATTTTTTGAAGGGTTCTTGACTGAAGTCTTCTTGGGTGTCTTGGCTGCAGGTGTTTCTGAAGTCTTGTCTGCTTTCTTAAAGAAAATGTCCAAGAAAGCTTGAATGCTCTCCAGGGAGATAAGCAATGCACCAAACTTGTTTGCTGGCATGGTGTTGCATCAGATCAAGTGTTGTAAAGTCAGCGGCAGGCCATTCCAGATACTGTCTGAGCCCCCAAGGTCTGGAATGGCTTGCTGCCGGAGGTAGTGTAAGCACCTACTTTGAACGCCTTCAAGAGAAACCTGGATGTTTTTCTTGCTGGGATCCTATGACCCCAGCTGACTTCCTGCCCCTGTGGCAGGGGGCTAGACTCAATGATCTTCTGAGGTCCCTTCCAGCCCTAATGTCTATGAAATTTATGAAGTCAAAACTGACATCATAAAGTTGAAACAGGGTGTCAATTTATAAACATTGCAAGTGCAAAACATTGTACCTTGAAACATTGTAAGTTGAGGACTGCCTGTATAAAGATTCCTGGAGCCATCCTAGGGCTTATTTTGCAATTAAGAACACTACCCCAGTTGCCTGAAGGGAGGTCTGAGAGTCTTGATCACCATACTAAATCTGTGGAAGGTTAAAACAGTTAGATTTGTGCTGTGAGCAGTTGCACATTAAGGGTTAATGCCATTTCTTGCCTTGACAGCTCTGACTTACCACTAGAGGGCTGGCAAGCAGGCATGTGGCTAGGAGCCAGGATACCTGACCTCTATCCCTGCTCTGGGTTTGGGGGAGGTTGTAGAGGGGGGTTGAAGGAGCAAGAGCATGGAGCTAGGAAGCAGAGGGGCTTGGGGCTGTAGGAGCTGCGGCTTTTCTCTAGGCATGGAGGGAGCCTGCAGCCTGGGAAGAGGAGTGGTAGTAGAGTTACATGCTGTGGGAAGCCCTCCACAGCCCTGTTGACCTAATCTGAACTGATCTCAGTCCCCCATCCTTTGTTGTAGAGGGATGCACCTTTTACCCAGATCCAGGCAAAAGACACAGAAACGTTTGATTAACCTTGGTTACTCAAGATTAATTGAAATTTACCCATGCTGCCTGGCCCATTTCCCCCAAGCACTACTAGCTCTTCCCTGGCCAGGCAACTTAATGGCAGCTGTGGCAGTACCTGTTCCTATCTTGGGGTTGATAGGGGGGTGAGTGGAGGAGATGGCTGTGCTACCAGAATTGAGCCATTTGGGGTTTAGCACAGCGGGTAAGTGTACCTTTGGGGAGAAAGAAAGTATGCTTCCATGCAGCTCTCTGCTGTTACCATGCTAAATCCAGTGGCTCTGCTCCTCTCTCTTAGAGCCAACAGAGCATGGAGCCATGAGCAAGCATCTTCCTGTATCAGGGCAGTACCACACCCTGGGCAGTAGAGTTCAGAAAGGTGGAAAGTTTGTCTACTGAGCACAAATGGGGAGGGGGGGTGGGAGATTGGGGATGATGTATCCTGGGATGCTGGAGGATTACAAATTGTTCATTTTATATCAGTAGAGAAGACTGAAGTTACCCTAACATGAGCTGGGTAGCAAGCTGAGAGTTAAACTCTGCCTCAAATGATGTAGCTTCAAGATCCTCAAATGACGTTTTGCATGAGTTAACAAGCTTTAACATGTGAATGGTCACATTTTAAGTGTCCTTAATATGGTTTAAGTGTAACATCTGACTTTACTCTAATGACAATGGGCCTAGCTCTTCAATATGCTTCTAATTTCTGGTTGGCCTCCTCACTCTATTTATCCCCTTCAGCCTTGTAATATTATCAGATTGCAGTGTAGGAATAAAGAAATAGTTTCTGAGACAAACGGCCTCTAGGAGAGCTGTGGAGTCATGCAAGTTCTTCAGAGCTCAGCTCTCAACACCTGTTTTTGGGTATATAGTTTTTGTACTACAGATGCCAGGCAGAATTAATTGTTAAATGCTATTGCCTCACACCTGGTAATACAGTTTTCCTTGTTGGCATGTCTGATAAGGACCACCAAGACCATGCAGGTACCTTGGATAAGAGTCTGTTTCTAATGATTAAGAGCTGGTCATCATGTGTACAACCAGACCTGATCTGGGAAAGAAATTCATATTATTTCTATTGCACCAGTGACTAAAGATCCTAACTGGGACCCATTGTACTAGGACACATTGTACCCATGGATAAATAACACACAGGCAGGGAATCTGGAGTCTTAAGTGTTAGATAAACAGTAGGTAAATAAACAGAAAAGCTGGGAGGGGGAGAAAGAGGTGGTTAGGTGTGATGTGACGCAACACACCATGACAGTGGTCAGAAGAGGGATCAGCCTAATTGATGTTGAATAATAGTGACTCATGGGGGTCATGACAGAGGAAGATTTGTTGGTTGAAGTGGAATCTTTGTGAATTTTGGCGGTATATTCTTTCATAATTCAAGGGATGACTTCAGGAAAAAAAGAAGGAAATGGATACGCTTGTATTATTGGGAAAGTGAAATCAGGGACAGATACTGAGAAGTTAAACTTGAAAGATAAGTAGGAGTTTTCTAGTGGTCCCCAAAGGATGGGAATAAGAATCTTGTGATTTTTGCAGTGTAAATGTGTGTGGGAAGGAGAAAAATGAGGTAGAGAAAACACAAGGCTAAGAGGCTGAATCTTAAAGGAGTTCAGTTAGAGTAAAGATCCAAGCATGAGGTTTCAGTGGTAAATGTGCAAAAGCAGACATGATTTTGTTATTCTGTACAGTTGCAAATTGTCAGATGTTTGAGATGGTATAGAGAAACAACACTAAGCTGTAGGCACTTTCTTGATCCCTGTTCCTGAGATGGTTGTAATATTGATGTTAAAAAATAATTCCATTAGCGTTTGCTCTTTCATTATTAACCAATCGTGTTGTGGAATTGTACTGGTTTCCACAGGTCTTTTAATAGGACAAGTTTTTTTGCTCTGTGAAGGTACTAATCTGGGATATAGGCGGTTCAATCCCTGTTTTAATGAGATATTCTGCTATAAATCAGAGAACAGTGGCTGTCCAGCATCCCCAGCATTCACCTCTGGAGTGTGGTATGACACATGTAGAAACCTTGAAAGATTTTGGTTTAATTCTATTTCATAGATTTCATAGATTTTGGGGCTGGAAGGGACCCCAGAGGATCATCAAGTCCAGCCCCCTGCCCCAGGGGCAGGAAGTCAGCAGGGATCATAGAATCCCAGCAAGATAAGCATCCAAATATATCTTGAAGGTGTTTAAAGTGGGTGCTTGAACTGCCTCTGGCAGTAGTCTATTCCAAACCTTGGGGGCTCAGACAGTAAAGAAGGTCTTCTTTCTGTCCAGCCTGAATCAGTCACGGCAGAGTTTGTGACCATTCAATCTTGTCATCCCTTGGGGAGCTCTGGTGAACAGACGGTCCCCCAGATTCTGGTGAACACCGTTGATAAACTTATAGGTGGGCACCAGATCACCCCTAAGCCTGCGCTTTTCCAAACTGAAGAGTCCCATGGCTCTCAGCCTCTCATCATAAAGTCTGTTTTCCTGACCTCTGATCATGTGCGTGGATCTCCTCTGCACTCTCTCAAGCTTCTCCATGTCCTTTTTGAATTGTGGAGCCCAAAACTGGAAGCAGTACTCCAGATGCAGCCTCACCAAGGTCAAGTACAATGGGAGAATGATGTCCCGGGATTTGCTTGAGAAGCATCTATGGATGCAAGCCAGTGTTTTGCTCACTTTACTAGTCACAGCATCACATTGAAGGCTTGTGTTCATCTTCTGGTCAGTCATGACCCCCAAGTCCCTTTCATCTGTAGTGCTAACCAGCATAGCACTGCCAAGCCTAAAAGCATGTTGCAGGTTTTTCTTCCCAAGGTAAGAACCTTGCATTTTTGGGTGTTGAACACTATCAGGTTCTCATCTGCCTATTTCCTGAGCATGTCAAGATCTGCCTGGATCACCCTCCTGTCCTCAGGTGTGGATGCTTTACCCCAGAGTTTGGTGTAGTCGGCAAACTTGGCCAGTTTGCTTCTGACACCGATGTCCACATCATTGATGAAGATGTTAAACAGTATAGACCCTAGGACAGAGCCTTGAGGGACCCCACTGGTGACCACGCACCAAGATGATTGGTTTCCATCAACCACCACCCCCTGGGTCCTACTGCAGAGCCAATTCCCCAGCCAGCGGATCGTGGTGAGGTCGAGGCCACAGTTAGTCAGTTTTGACAAGAGGTGATCATGGGATACCAGATCGAAGGCTTTATTAAAGTCAAGATATACAACATCAATCCCCCTTGTCCATGTGATAGGTCACCTGGTCATAAAAGGAAATGAGATTGGTCGAGCAAGACCTACCTGCAACAAACCCATGCTGGGTATCCCTCAGGATATTGCCGTCAGCTAGTCTGTTAAGGATGACCTCTTTGATAATCTTTTCCAAGACCTTCCCTGGGTAGAGGTCAGGCTGATGGGCTTGGAGTTGCCGGATCTACTTTCCTCCCTTTCTTGAAAACAAGCACAACACTGGCCTTCTTCCAGTCTTCAGGCACTTCACCAGAGCTCCAGGAGTTCTCAAAGACTCGTGCCAGGGGCTGAGCTATGATGTTTGCCAGCTCCTTGAGTACACTTGTGTGTAAACTGTCAGGGCCAGCTGACTTAAAGGTATCCACCCTGTCAAGGTGTTCCTTCACCAGGTCAGCTTCGATGGAGGGAAAGTGAAATCCCTCCTTCCCTATTGTAGAAAACAAATACATTTTGAAACCCTACGCATTGCTGCAAAATAGAATTGTCAGCCTTCTTTTTGCTCTGTCATAACTTGAAGATGACATCAAGATTGGGAGTTTGTGGTAACCTTTATTCGCATCTGATTAAAAGTGTCCAAAAGCAGTTGTGTGAATTAGAAATAGGCAAAATAGTTCAAGACTAAAATATTGAAAAAGGCTTTGTAGTGCCCAATTAACTTTTTCTCCTTTTATGCTCGCTCTCATTTTTTTCTGCATTTCTGGTCTCTGGTTAAGTAAAACCACATTTAGAGAGGCTAAATGTCAGATATTTTCAAATGAGGCAGATAATACTGCCAATTTCACAGGATGGCATTACCAAACCAGATCTAATATTGTAAGACATTCACTACAGAAACGTTTGAAGTTCTTGGTTAAACAAATCAGTTGAAAAATAAATCTTCCATTATTTCCTTACCAAATTCCAAATCTTGGGGGGAGGGGGGGGTTGGTTTATATGTAGTTGTTAATCACATGACTGACACCTAGTGCACTCTAAGGAAAATGGCTTCTAGCCCTGCTTTAGATGGTGGTGCTGGTTGTTTATAGCTGTTAGAGAAGAGACACACAACTGCAAACTCAGATGAAAGTAGAAAGCTTTTTCATTTTACCATTAAGGCCTGATTTCTCAGAAATCAGCTCGAGTGAGGGTAACTCCATGCCAATAATTAATGCATGAGCAAATACTTGCTATTTAAGTACGTGATCAGACTTTAAGTATTTAGGTGGTGGTTAAATATCAAATATGGATCAAGTTGTGAGTGGAATTATTAATATTTGGAAAACCAGAGGCAGAATTAGACAGTTTCATCGGGCCCTTAAGCATTAATTGGCAGTGCTAACTATCCTATAAAACCATGCCCTTTTTAGTCTCATTTTAAAATAGTTTATATCTTCAGCCTGTGACACTGCATAACCACCCTGGTTCCAGTCCGAAGTAGCAACAAGAGGATGCATTTCTAAAGACTTTAAAAATCTTTCCTTTTCACAACTTTTATCTGTCAGATTCCATCCATACTTGCTGAGAGCACCATACAGAATATGTCTTTATCTCTCAGCAGAAGCAGTGTTTAATGTTTAATAAGAATTTAACCTGCTGAGGACTCGTACTACTGTGGTGCTCAGTAAAATTTTTATCGTTTCACACATTCTGTTAATAATCAACCAACTACATCTTATAAAATTTGCATTGTATAAGGGAAAGCAAACCCGGCAGGGAAATGGAAATCCCTTCCTATTGCTAAACCTGATTCTCCTTCTGTTTTCTTTCATTTTACCCCTTTCTAACTCTATTAATGTCTATTGAATTATTTGTGACTTAAATCTGTGGGAATTATTTGTGACTTAAATCTGTGGGAAGAGATCCTCACTTCCATGATTACTATTAGAAGATGTCCTAACATTCAGCATAAACCTTCTTAGTGTTGAGCCTGCATATGAAATCCTAGCTCTGCTGAGGTCAGAGGGTGTTTTGCTATCAATTTTAGTGTGTGCCATAAAGGAATGTTTAAAGTTGTTAGTAATTAGTTGTTAATCACATTACTGACACCTAGTGCACTCTAAGGAAAATGGCTTCTAGCCCTGCTTTAGATGGTGGTGCTGGTTGTTTATAGCTGTTAGAGAAGAGACACACAACTGCAAACTCAGATGAAAGTAGAAAGCTTTTTCATTTTACCATTAAGGCCTGATTTCTCAGAAATCAGCTCGAGTGAGGGTAACTCCATGCCAATAATTAATGCATGAGCAAATACTTGCTATTTAAGTTCCTTGATCAGACTTTAATTTAAGTATTTAGGTGGTGGTTAAATATCAAATATGGATCAAGTTGTGAGTGTTAAGTTAGTCTTTCTTGAAGCCAATTCCTGGACATATCCCACTATTTTAGTCAAAGGGATTTCTCTGCCAGGCCCTCTGGGACACCTTAATTTCAGAAAATAAAAATAATTGCTATTTCCTAATTAAAGAAATAAGACTTTAAAAAGAACAGAATAGAAAAGAACAGAAAGGAAATAACACATTAAAAAGAACAGAATACAATCAATAAACCATGATTGTTCAGTCTCTTGCTTTATATGTGTCTTGTAGAGAGCTTAAAAAGAGGCCATGGACAGATATAAGTTTCTGTAGTACTTCAAGCACCTTAACAGCTATAAAAAATGAAGAGCCACATGATATATGGCACTATATCACTACAGGTTGGCCCAAAAGGCATCAAAATGATGCTGGATGTAACAATAAAAACTTTTGAAGTGCTTTGTGCTCCATGCCAGAAAGTGATAGCTGGTTAGTCCATTGTTTTGCTTCCTATCTGTAGGAAGCCCATGATGCCATGTGGTATTCCCTCTGTGACTTGCTCCCAACAAAACTGCCCTGAGAGTCGTAGCCCGGTCTCTAAAGGCATGGTGCAGCCATTATTTCCATGGACCAGCACCCTGGAAACTTGGCTTCACTCCCAAGTACCTGCCCACTATCCACACAAAGGACCTATATCCAGGATGTCTGAATCTGTGAGTGGAAGTCATGGACAGCCTCTCCACCTGGAGTCAGGGGAATACCCAGTAGTCTCTCAGGAAGAACCCTCAGGACTAGACTGTGTGCAACTGGATCATGGCAGAGATGGATGCTGACTGTACAACTGGAACAGGCATTGGTGCCAAGTCAAGATAAAAGTTCTGAAGGCACAGCACAAAGTGCTGTCAGTGAAGAGTTCTTAGTCCATCCCAGAGTTGGTAATGAAGCACAGCTTAATTGAGTCATCAACCAGTACGTGCAACAGCTCTTTGTACTGGGAGAATATTAGCTGCTAGGTATCCAAAAAAAAAACATTCACCATCATGGCCACTTGATGCAGATGTGGAAAAATGTGAGGAGGTTCCGACCCAAGTCATATCCCAAAGTCAGCCCCTGAATGGACAAAAAGTTTGAGGGGTGCCAGGGGGGAGCAGTTGTTCCTGTATTCAGAACTGCTAACCAGAAGATGTACCAACACTCAGGACAAAGCAGCTCAAATGGCACTGATGCCAGTGAGGACTAAATGGCAGTCTTGCCCTCATCTTCTTAAAGTCCAGGGATTCAGATATCTTGATGGAATGTCAGATGCAGGACCTGTTGGTAAGTATCTTCATTCTGGCAGCACCACTAATCTATTTTCTCCATCAAAATGGCCACCATTACTTTGAGATATTCTTAATGCAAGGCCTGGAGCATGGCTAGACCTACAAATTTACACTGTTTACTTCCATGGTATTCCAAAATAAGGAGGGCCTCATACTAACCCCAGAGTGGGTAGAGGTGGGCATGGGCATCCTATGAGTTATTCAGAGACCACATAGGTGGGGTGCTACCATCTCCTTGGCTATTAGAACTACTGAATGCTATCATAATACAATGCAGTCCACTGTGGAGTGGGGGTTGAGAACATTTTCATTTAGCCCATTCTTGCTCAGTGGAAGTGTGCCATATCCTTTGTGGAGGGAGAATGGGGATCTCTGTAGAAACTTCCTCTGGGCCATTAGGATATCTATCAGTCAGTCAGCAAGTCATTTGAAAATTCAGAAATTAACACTCAGTTATTTTCCCCCATGTACTAGGTTACCATTGGCCCTTTACTGTTCCAGTATAGTGAGAGAGATGTGTCTCAGTACTTCCCACCCATATGCCATTCACAGAGTTGTCCCATTAGAGCCCTCCCACTTCTTGCTATTGAATATGAAATACCCCAGGGAAGGAACCAGACTTGCCTAGCCTCTTATATATATGTACTTTTGCAGTGGTATTCTTCCTTTCCCCTTCCCTAGTGAATGGCTCTCAGAATTACTACATCCTGCCTTTTCTGCTCTCCCTCTTGTCCTTTCTCCCACTGCAGCTATTGATGGTCCCTTCCCTGCCTCCTCCTGCCTGAGAGAGAAAGCATCAGCAGAGAAGGACCTCAGGATAGCAGAGGAAATTCCCTTTTAGTTAAATTATTATCATATTTCCTAGTGCAGATATATGCAGGCAAAGAAAATAGAGAGGAGGAGGAGGACAAAACATTTATAAGTTCTTATGTCAATCTCTCTGTGATGTACTTGTAACTGAGATGGTATCTTCAGGAGGCAAGACTATTTCTTGCAGCATTAGGACAGTATAGGTTGTGGGACTTCTGCTAGACACAGTGTTTACCAGCTTTCTTCTAACACTCAGGATATGAGAGAGGGTCGTGTCAGTAAAAATCAGGAGCATCTAAAGATTTGGAGATTAACCAAGGCACCCACCACCTTCAAAATCTACCAGTCCTATGGAAACTCAAGTGAGGGCTACCTTCCCCAAGTTGATCTTACATATGCAGTCACCAAAGGCAGCCTGTGTGCTTAGGTCATAGCAGATAGACAGATATGCTAACACAGGAGCCTAGGGTGGTGTACCATAGCAGGGGCCTGAAACACACATGAAACAGCTCTGAAGAAGAAATGCAAAAACTATTTTGGGAGTTCATTACTTACCACCAAGTCATGCAAGTTTAACAATAACTCCCTGTTCAATTATCGTAATTTCACAGTTGGAAGGGTTGGAAGAGACCTGAGCAGATCATCAAGTCTGACCCCTTGCCATGGGCAGGAAAGAATGCTGGGGTCAAATGACCCCAGTTAGGTGTCTATCTAGCCTCCTTTTGAAGACCCCCCAGGGTAGGAGTGAGCACCACTTCCCTTGGAAGTTGGTTCCAGATCCTAGCCTCCCTGATTGTGAAGTAGCACCTGCTGATATCTTGCCTGAATCTACGCTCCGTCAACTTATGGCCATTATTCCTTGTTACTACCAGTAGTGTTTGGGGGAACAGGGACTGCTGGTCCCCCTTGGTCAGTTTATAGATGGCCACCAGATCTCCTCTCAGCCTTCTCTTGTGGAAGCTGAACTGATTCAGGTCCTGTAGCCTCCCCTCGTAGGGCCTGCATTGTTGCCCCCTGATCATGTGATTGGCCCTCCTCTGGATCCTCTTGATGCTGTCCACATCCCTCCTGAAGTGTGGTGCCCAGAACTGGACGCAATACTCTAACTGCGGCCTGGCCAGTGTCGCATAGAGGTAGAGAATCACCTCCTTGCACCTGCTTGTAATGCATCTATGGATTCATGATGAGGTGCAGTTAGCCTTCCTGACTGCATCCTCACATTGTTGGCCCATGTTCATCTTTGAATCAATAACGACTCCAACATCCTCTTCTCTCTCTGTGCTGATGAGAAGGGAGTTCCCCAGCTTATAGGTATGCTTCTGGTTCTTCCTCCCTAAGTGCAGTACCTTGCACTTCTCAGTATTGAATCCCATCCTATTCTCATCCGCTCACCCCTGTAACCTGTCAGATCTATTTGCAGCCTGTCCCTGCCTTCTATCTTGCCCACTTCTCCCCACATCTTAGTGTCATCTGCAAATTTGAACAAGGTGCTTTTCACCCTCTCGTCCAAGTCGCTGATAAAGATGTTGAACAGTGCGAGCCCAGGGACTGAGCCCTGGGGAACCCCACTGCTCACACCCTTCCAGGTCAAAAATGACCCATCCACCACCACTCTCTGGGTGTGACCCTCCAGCCAAATGGCAACCCATCTAACTGTGTAGGCATCGACACCACAGTCGCCTAATTTTTTTATGAGAATGGGGTGAGAGACAGTGTTGAAGGCCTTCCTAAAGTCAAGAAAGGCTACGTCCACCGCAACACCTACATCCTAGGATTTTGTGACCTGGTCGTAGAAGGCCACCAGGTTGGTCTGACAGGATCTGCCTCTAATGAACCCATGTTGGTTGCCCCTAAGCATAATCTCCCCTGCTGGACCCTCACAAATATGCACCTGAATAATTTTCTCAAACAGCTTCCCCAGGACAGAGGTAAAACTAACAGGCCTATAGTTTCCTGGGTTCTCCTTCCTCCCTTTTTTGAAAATGGGAACCACATTGACCCTTTTCCACTCCTCTGGCACCTTGCCAGAGCACCATGAGTGCTTGTAAAGCCATGCCAGGGGTCCCGCAATGACCTTTGCTAATTCCCTCAGCACTCTGGGGTGAAGATTTCAGGACCTGCTGATTTGAACATGTCTAGTCCCACCAGAAGTTCCCTGACTAGGTCCTCACTGACCCTGGGCCTGGCTCTGCCTCCCCTGGGACCGTCATCTCAGGATCAATAATTGCAGCCACTTCTATTCCCATAGATGCTGCTATTGAAGGCCTAAAACTGCAGCTTAGGGGGTAGCAAGTATGTGGAGGAGGACCAGGAAGAGCAAGGAGAAAATACTAAGTAGCTCCAATAGCATCCTTAGAAAATATACTTTTAGAAGAATGACCCAATGATCTGCCTCCCCCCCATCATGTCTTTCTTGGCATCAACAATCATGTACTTTCAAAGGAGAGCTGTGGCTATAGCAGCATTGTGTGTACACATGAAGAACTACAAGAATCAGTATGGTATCTGGTCAGGATGGGGAGATCCCAGGACAAGCAGGCTGCTGTCTTCTAGGCATAATATAATTCTGAGTCTGTTGGCATGGCATGGCAAGGTAGATTGTGGATGTGCTGATAGAGAACTTATGTATAGAGGGAGATCTGCACTCATTCTGTAAAAGCCACCCTCCAATGACGGAGGGAAGGCATCCAAGCTCTGTGCATGTGTTTATCATAGATGGACATTCCACCATCTTTGGGTCAAAAATGCTCTATTATGTGGATTATTTAAACTGTTTACAGACAGCAAAGGTTCACACTTAAGGGTAAGTGAATCTGCTTAGTTTATGATGGATAAACTAAAATGTTTATCAGTGGCAAATATGAGCAATTTAACTGAATCCTGTAAAACCCAGGACAATCAGTAAATCAAAAGAAGCTATTCACGGTGTTGTCCTGTGATAGCAGAAGGATGGCAAACAGGGGCAAGGCTAGTAGCCAGGACCCCTGGCCTCTATCTCTGCTCTGGGTTTGGGGGAGGTAGGTTTTTAAGCAATTTAAATCCAAAGTAAATTCCACTGTCTTCCTCTTTCTGTACAAAAAGTTAAGGAATATCTCTGGGAGTTCACACTTGGTGCTTAACAAGGGAATCTGTTAGTATTTTAAATTTCAGTATGCTTATAATATCCCATTAAAATTGTTTCAAGAAAAAAAAATTGGCAGTGCTTTACAACTTCATGTCACCAGCACATACTGACGTTCTGACGAAGCTGTCATCTCAACTGAAAGGTGGTTTCCTCTTGCTGTTGTGCTACAGCCTTTTTGTTCTGTGATCTTCTTAACTTTCTGGTCACTGACAAATTGCAGAAGCAAAGATGGTGAGCTAGAATAAATATTGTAAAGATAAAGAACCAAATAGACAGGAGGTGATTTTTTTTTTATTTGAATTCAGAAGGTTTTAATTGCCCTCCTTTTAAAAAGTTTATGGAAGAAGGAAAATGCAGTATTTTCATGCTTGGCTAGACTTGCAATTTACTGTTGACAGCTTTCCATTGGCTTAGCACGTAGTAACACATCTTCAGCTCATGAAAACCTAATATGCTTAATACATATGTGGCAGCACATTTCTAATTGTCTATGTTGTGAAGATTTCCAGAGTATCTTTAAATTAGTCTTCACTTTTAATTTTTTTTCTTTAGTCCCTTTTATTGCATACCATTTACTAACAGAAGTTTAATGGGATCTGGAATTCTCTTAAATCCAAACAGTTCTACTATTTACACAAAGTCTTTCAAACTCTAATACATGCACACAAACACACACATATATTTAAACCTTACTTAAAACTTAAAGAGGATCTTTAAAATTTAAACTCATTAAAGAAGGCATTGTGCCTTTGATGGGTGGGCTGGATCCTTTAGTTTGGTAAGAAAGATAATAACCATTTCACCAATTATAAATATTTTTCAACTTAAGTAGCTTAGTAATCAGTAACTAGGTGTAGTGTCAAATAACCTTCCTCTATTTTACATAAACCATTTCACTATTTGTCTAATAATAACAATAACAATAGAAAGGCATTATGTAAAGGTCTGTATAAAAAGTGCCTTAAAAAGTGACTTGTCTTCTCAAGTTTGTAAGAAACAAGCAGTATTTACGCCACTGAAATGAAACATAGGTTAATTAAAATCAACCTTAAGTGGTCCTTTTGTGTACTATTTTCCAACCAGCAGAGTGTATGTGAGAGTGTGAGTGTGTAATTTTGAAGGCTTATACAATGAAGCATTCAATGAGAAAATCTTTAGCATTTGCAGGGTTGGTTTCAACTATGGGCTTTTGCTTGCAAAGGGAGTGTAGGAGAAGTTCCCACATCCCTTTAAGATGTAGTTTTTTATTTCTGATAACATATTCCTAGTAGGCATGAAGAGGAATATAGGAATATCTTTAAACATAAATCTCAAAAACTGTTTTCTTGAAAATAAATGTGTGTACAAGGGATCTAATTCTTTGAGAAGAAATTCTTGTTTGTAGCTTTGACTGTTAGCAAAACAGTTTCTACATTTGCATGCTGTTATTTTTAGCATACCTGCAACTTGCAAGTAAAGATTTCTTAAATTAAATTTCACTTTTAAGGAGCACAAATATTGATAGTCAAGTCTTATATGTATTTTCAAAAGTGTAAAACAGCATAAAAGAAAAATAGCAAGAAATTTTGAGCAAGATAAGGCTTATGAAACCTGAATTTCAGGTTACCATAAACTAAAAAAATGAGAGTTGAATCAGACCATGACATGAATTTAAAATGAAATTTCTTTATAGTATGGGAACATTAATATGATTACATATTTAAAACTACATTTATATTAAAACTATTGGGCTGACGGAATGCAGTATATCCATTTTCTGAATAAGCTGTTGAACATAGTTCTGTCATCATCATGAAAAACTGGCGCACTTAGTGTTTCTAGGGAAAGCTTAAGAGCATTAACATTTATATTATGAAGTAGTTAAGTAAATATGAAAAAAAAAACCCTTGCTCATAAATATAGCAAGTATTATTCATGGTCATACTCGTCTTTAGTTGGAATTTTTCTGAAATGTTAATTTAAGAACATTTCTTGCATAATTTTAGGACACAATAGGAACACACATACAGAAGGAGTCAAAAAGAAAGGCTGAGTACAGACAGTCAAGAAGCCCAAGGTGGATTCAATCCAATTTATGCAGGTTTCTTCTAAACTGTATAGGTTGAATCATTAACGAACAGAACTCACAATCACTCTTTGGCCGAGGAAGGCAGGCAGATGCCTGTATTGACAGAGGCCAGAAGGAGGAGGGCGCTCTCACACGCCTCCCAGAATGACTGACATTACCAAGGGCACCCAAGCGCAGCTGAGCAGCTGTGCCATCCCTCATTGACTGTCAGGCAGATGCCTCCCATCGCTGCCCTGGCAGCTGTCTGACAGAGCAACATGGTGATGACTGAACATCTGTCAGGCAGCTGGCTGCTGCCTGCAGGCAAAGGAGAGAGGCACACTCAGCCCCACTCTGCAGCATGGGGGTCCCTGGGTTGTGTCCAGGATGGGGGTGTGGGAAGCATTAGTGGGGGACAATTCTAGCACTGAAATTGTGGGGCAGAACAAATCCTTGTGCTGGGCTGAGTTGGCAGCTACCCTTCCCCCACATGAACCAAGCCAGACCAGCTAGTAGCAGTCCCTGCTCAAGCAACAGCCAGGGATGCATGTGGGCTTGCCCAGCTCCCCATGCTGTGACCCCTGTTCCTGCACTGGAATGGTCCTCTGCCTGATGAGGGGAGGGAGGCAGCCATGCCCCTGTGGCTGCACCACCTGGCAGGAGGCAATTCTAGTGAAGGAACAGGAGCAGTAGAGGAGTTGGGCATCAGGTCCCTGTGCTGAGCTGGGAGTGGTCCTTCCAGGTGGGTCATGGTTCTGGTGGGGGAACAGGGAAGCATAAGGGGCTGCTGCCAGCTCAGCCAGCACAGGGACTCATTGCAACTGCCAGCTCAGCTCAACACAGGGCCCCACTGCCCTCTCCCCAACACAGTTCTTGCACTCAAATCACCCCCTGCCAGGTGATGCAGCCACAAGGGCATGGCTGCCCCCTCTCCCTATGGATCCATAGCTGTATGGGAGGCAGGACTGGCTGGTGCGGGGAGGAGGGGGAATCCTCCAAGCCCTTCCCGGAGCCATTGCAGCCCAGGGTCCTGGGGCTCAGGACAAGGCACAGACACTCTGTGCCCCTCCCTCCCCCCGATCTGGCTGGGAGCATTGCTGCAGGGTGCACAGCTGGCATTGTTTCCCCCCAGCAGTTCATGAGCCCCACTCTCCCCATCTCTGTCCTGCTTGGCTGACAGCTAGAGAGCTCAGGGGCAGGGCTGTAGCAGCCTAGCCTCAGCTTCCTGTGAGCAGGGGGCTTGTGGTGGCTGCACAGGCAATTGGGATACCAGCAGATAGCGACCAACCTTGATTCTTGATCGGAGCTGCTGTTCAATGCACTGATCCAACCTAGCTCGAGTAAGTCTGAAACAAAATAGATCCAGATCTATCTTAGACTGGGATCCACCATTTTGAAACTGGCCTGTGATGTGCCCTGAACTTCTGTTCTGTTACAGATATAGACCAGTTTCTGATCACATAAACCAAAAAAAGTGCAATGTCTGTACCAAACTGAAGAGCCTTGTAATGCATTTGTAAAACACGTAAAAACTAAGAATTCTTATGGGTGATTTACTCAACCAACTGCATGGTTGAGGTAGATACAGGCAATCTTTCAGATGTACCAAACCTTTCCTCAAGACTCTGGGAGGGAAGAAGATACAGCAAAGCTAAGTAGCAGCTGGAACAAGACCTTTGGAAAATGGTTATGTGCACCAAAAAAGGTAAAGGACATTCATTCTGATATGTAATTCTTGTCTGATTTTACCTACACTGATTTTACCCATATAATTGCCATACTTTTTTTTCATTATTTCTTAGTTGGCCTAATAAAAGGTATCATTTCTGAACTACGAGCTCTAGAATTTTGCATTTCTAAATAGTTGCCACTGCACTTTCCAATAAAGTGCATACTCAGTAGCATGTGTTATCTGTGCAACAATGCACAGAACTTTCAAGAAGGAAATCAGTTGAAAGATTTTAGGTGATAGAAAGTTTATCCTAAATTGGGTTTTGAAAATGAATAAGTTGAAAGTCTCCATTTATAGTAAGGAGATAGGAAATGCAAACACTGAGGCTTCTATGATGAAGATGATTTGTACTGAAGCAGCACCAGCTCCCTCACTCCAAGTGCCCTGCTGAGAGTGCCACCACTCCATGTGGCTGGCGTGTGTCACCAGCTTCACGTTCCAGCCACTTGCCACCCCTCTCTTCTCCGCTCCGCGCTCTGGCTGCCTGGCCCCCCAGGTTGATATGCCCCAGGCCCCTCACACTCCTAGGGTTGGCTCTGATCATGGCTCACTGCCACTCCTCCCTTTCCCTGATCAATATAAAAATAAGCTTCTTTAAAAGGCATTAATACTTCTTTGTTAGAAGCAGTGTAAACAGACACATAGCATGGTATTCTTTACTTACACATAATAGAAATCTGAGAGAGGAGGAAGGATTTTTTTTTTGTTTAAAGCTGCTACTGGGGACCACATAGGGATAGGGGAAAATCACATACACTAAAGCACTTAATAAAGTATTCTTGAAGAGCCCTGATACTTATACCTTATACCCACACTCCCTGTTGTTTTACCCAAGGGGAGCTCAGACCTCACTTCTCAATTGCAACACAGCTGAAGGTGTGGGAGGGGGGCTTGCCAGCAGCTCTCCAGCTCCCCTTGCTTGTGAGTGTTAGCACAGCAAGGTCTCATGGCCCTGTTTTCCCTTCTGAAATAGCTTGCCCTGTAAACATGAAGAAAGTCACATGGATGGTGGGATTATTTCTTTCTTTCATCACCAGTTCCATGCTGAGAGGTGCAAACTGGTTGGCAGAACTCATATTGGAGATTAATATGTATAAATCAAACATTCTATATCTGCAACTGAGTAGGCAGAATTCAACTATGATACTTATTAGGCCAGAAACTTAGCTGTACTATCCAATCTAGAAAACTCCTGTGACTCAAGAAGTTAAAAGAAATAGAATGTCTTAGGGGTTTCAGACTTTTAATAGGCTAGGTGGACACATTTTGATTAAAATAAGAATTGACTTGAATCTTTTTAAGGCTTGAATAATTTCTAATAATAATGTTTAAATTATCATATTCCCCAGGCAGTTGTTGTCCAGCTGAAGGAATTTCTCCATCCTACTTATATGAGAATTTCAATGCTGTCCAGTAGACACAAGTTTGGGTCCTGGCTAAATCAGTGTTGTTTTTCTTTCCCTTGCTCCCCTTATATATTTCCACCATTTCATTAGCACTTTCCATTCCCTGAGGAAACCTGACTGCTGTTTATTGAATAAGCATGACTATGTTTTGTAACTGGCTTCTTGTCTGTGATTTGACCTAGTTGCAACAGATGACTGAGTTGCTTCCATGCAGCATTTTTGTTCTGAATATAGGCAAGAGAAGAATTATGAATGCCCAAACATGACTAGTTCCATTTGTGCTTCTATGTGCTCTAGAGAGGGGAATGAAAGGATGTTTTCTGTAGTAAGTAAATAAAATGATTAGAACACAGTATCCCCAATTCAGAAATACATGTAAGCACTCATTTTATTTTGTACCTGACTATTATTATAGAAGTCAATATGAGTACTTGCATGTTGAAAGGTAAGCATATTTTAAGGTGCTTTGCTGGATGAAGACCATACCATAGTGCACGAATTATGTGGATGTGTTTAATTTGCATGTCTGAATCTAAAGTTACTGGAACTGCTAATGCCAAGGCATATATATTTGTACTTTGTTTACAAAATACTCTATGCCTTCCAATGTGGCAAGCCTTTACCCACACTTATGGGTGGAATTATTTATTCATGAATGCCTTGGCCAAACATACAACAGTACTCTGTAATATCATGCTGCACAGCATATTCCAAAGCAGGTGTACCACCCTGTAGCCCCAGAAACTGGCACAAGAAGCAAGGGGAGTTCCCACTTTAATACAGAAAAGAATAAACTTTATGACCATACATCCCAGTTTGCCCAGGACAGTCCTACATTTCACTGGCCAGTTGGTGAAGTTTAAAATAAATGTCCTGGGAATGGAGCACAGTCTGGCAGGGAGGCAGAGTAGCACAGTGCACAAGGAAAGGCAGGTGGGTGGGCAGGCAGGTAGGCACTGTGGCTGCCTGCCTATCTGGGTCACTACGGAGCAGCAGCACCATGCCGTTCCACCTCTGCCTGTAGCAATGCAGCTTACTTGGGAGGAGGGGGGAGGGCAGTGTCCTAGATTTCCTTACAGTCACCCTAATCATAGGGGTTAGGGTCACAAGCAAACAGGCCAAAGGGAAGAAACAGGTAAAAGGTAAGAAACATAACACTGTGGCTACACATACTCAGCATCTTAATTTCCTCCTTAATTTGGTGGTGTCCCCAAATAAACCTTTAGTCCCTACGGTTCTCAAACAGCAGCCTGCAGCTTCCCCCAAGTCTAAACCCAGCTCCTTCAACCCACAGTCCTGGCTGACCAAGTCAGTGAGATCTCCAGCTCCACTGTGCACTCCTCTGTGTAGGACTGACCAGGTTCTACCTCATGGGTAGGCAAAGTCCAGCCTGCGAGCTGGATCCAGCCGGCAGTGCACTCTGCTTCCCTGTAACTCCTGCCTGCATGGCTGGGGCTGGTCCCCATGGAGACCCCAGCTGCAGCTGCACTATGATAGCGCAAGGCTGGGGTTGCCCTGGAGACTGGCTCCAGCCCAAGGCAGGGCAGGGGGCTGCTCCGGAGCCACTGGGATCTTGTGGCGGGGGCAACTTGGTTGGGGCCAGGGCAAAGCCATGATCTTCAGCCTGCACACTTTAGGCAGGTGCAGCGGATTGCAGCTCTGCCCTGGCTCCTTGCAGTAGTGACACCATGGTCCTGAGCCGGGCAGAGCCATGATCCACTGCCTGTGCGCCCCTGCCCAGAACATGCAGACTGCTGATCATGGCTCTGCCCTGGCTTCGGGAGCAGCCCTCTGCCCTGCCCTGCCCGCACAGCTGGTGCTGGTCTCCAAGGCAACCCCAGCCTTGCTATCACAGCACAGCTGTGGCTGGGGTCTCCATGGAGATCAGCCCCAGCCATGCAGGCAGGAGCTGCTGGGAAATGGAGTCTGGCTGCTGGCTGGATTCACCATTTTGCTCATTCCTGTTCTACCTACATGCTGCTCCCTCTTTCCCTTTCCTTTACTCCGGCCTCAAGTTTCTTCTTCCTTTTCCCCTTGCCCCCCAGCCCCTGGGGTTTCTGGGAGTTGCAGTCCAAATTAATATACCTCACAGATCTGCAGGCTTCCCCGTGATTTCTTCTGCTATTACACACATTACAGGTTTCCCTCGCTTTATGCAGGTTCTGTATGTGCGAATTTGCTCTTATGCAATGACCATTTTTATACCAAAAATTAGTTATATGTGAGGTAAATTCACTCTTATGCGATCAATGTGGTGGAAGCCCACAGTCAGCTGCTTTGTGTGGTGCATTGTGGGAGTGACACACCCAAAACATATTCTCCTGTGTGGATCTGTGCTCCTCACTCATTGTCTGCAAGATGTATTTCTGTAGTTGTCATCCTCATTATGGCTTCTAAGCATCCTGCTAGCTTATCTCCTACCCCTCTGCTATTGGTGAGTACCAACATTGTCTTGTAAAAGTGGTAGAAATGGGTCTGGGGGTCAGTACAGCCGAAGACTTAGAAGGTATTCCTATTGGTTACATTGGAAAATGGGTTCCCTTTATGCAAATTCAAGTTATGCACTGTTTTCTAGGAACACATGTACAGCCTAAAGTGTGGGAAACCTATACCCTGGGATAAGAAAACAGAGCACTGAAGCTAATTAAATCAGCTACGCTCACTATTTAAAGGGATCTGCCTCCCCCCCCCCCCCCCAAACAAAACAAAACACCCTACTAGTGCTACAGAAATACAGCTACATGTCTTGCTAGGCTTCTGCATAGACAAAGCAATACAAGTGCTATGGATACCAGCTGTATATTAACTATGTATGTACATACAAGCTATGCTTTAGCCCATGCCCACTCAAGTGTTTTTGTGTTGGCACGAGAACATTTGTTCTAGTGTTCACACTACTTATAGCAACCTAGTGACTCTGATTTCTCTATTCTCTTAATATCTTCTTTCCCTTCTAGTCTTTTCCTTCCCCCCCCCCCCCCCCGGCCACTTCCCCCAAATTTTCCTTCACAATCATGTGCCTATCTACAGGGGAAAAATTAAGAAGTAAACAAGATTTAAAAAAATACTTCAAAAGCATGCAATTAAAAGATGGTTATAACAAGGAAAAATACTAGGGAAATATCTCTGTATTTTACATTCAAATAAAGCAGCCAGCAGTAATTTAACTCAAACCACTAGTTGCCATGGGACACATGCATACATGATGATTCTGATGAAGAGTCCATGCTTTTGGCTATGGTATTTGGTTGGCAAAAGTTTTGCCTCAACAGGGTTTTCTAAAAGAATATTCTCTGCATCTGGAATTAGTCTAGCAGTTAGCAGTAGGTGATTTAAAGAAACCTGCATCCATCGTTTAGCCACATGAAAAATGAAATAAATGTGAAAGCAATCAATGCAACAGCAGCCTCATCAGATAAAAAATGTTAAGCCAGTTACTCTTGTACTCAAGGGGAATCAGTATGAGAAGCAGGAGGTCTGTTGATCACATAAGGAAACAGGCTCTCCTCTGAAGACTTTAGGACTGAAGGATAGCTATTTTATTTCTTGCCTGGCATAGTAGTTGTCTGTCAGTTTTAAAAGATGGTGATTGTTGAGAAGCCTATGGAAGCCAATTATGACATAGCAAGGCACCATTTTGCTAATTAAATCAGCTAAGCTTCAGCTTTCAGTATGTATAACAAAATTGTACAAAGCTATTGAAATCAGCTGCATCTGTGATTGATTTGATTCATTTTTCGGCCAGAATCTACTAGTGCTAAATACTTCACTTGCAAAAAGTTCAGTGACAAAGCCTAATTTAATAGTCTAAGCATCAAATCTGAAAGACCAGGGGTGATTTTCTGTGCACCCAGCAGAAAACTCCTAATCCAGAGGGAATGGAGATGCAAATGCATAGGTACCTGTAAGAAAACTCACTCTCCTGCAGACCCAGACAGGCCTCTAGAGTCGTCTAAGTTACTGTAGTCAGGTGGTTATGGGTCACAATACTACCTGAAGTTTCTGATGTTCTGTATAAGGTCCTCCTATCAAGGGCTCTAATAGCCCCCTCCATACATCAGGGCTGCAAATGGGCACCGTCAGAAGTCAGTTTTATGACCATCCTTTTCATTTTAGTTTGAAGGAGAAATCCTCCAGTGTGGAATCAGTTGCTTTTACAATGAGTGTTATGTGTAAAAGGGGCTTGAATGGTACTGAAGCCTTCATGCCTAGATACCTCCATAACTACAGATTCTACTTCAGGTAAGGTCAGCCTTAGGTTTTCATCCTTCTGTATAGTTTAGTGTGTATATGTCGGGGACTTCCTTTGAAAACTGTTTCTGTCTGCATTGTACGGGTACATTTCACCAGTATAAAGACTGTTCAACTACCTCTGGACTACACTTTCTTCCTTTTTTACTATTTCCCTGTGTTCTGTGCAGAGGTTAACTTGCAAAGGTGAAGTTACATTAGGGGAATCCAACTGGGAAGTGGAAGGGTGAGCAAAAAAAAAAAAAAATCCTGAAGCCAAATAATGCTATACAACTAATGTGAATATTGCTGGTAGTTACTTGTTCTATAAAAATGAGTAGATCTAAAAAAGTAGGGCATTAAAGATAAATGTTGCCACAGTGTGAGTTGGAAAATATATGTTGTGTACTTAACATCTGGTGAATTGTGTAGATCCTGGAAGTTTTGGAGTAGAGATGTTTTAGTAATAGTGTCTTAAAAATATTTGTGGGAAATAGGTAGCTATCAAGAACTGAGAATCTAGTAAATGGAGTCCAACAGTGATGGATTAGAGGCTGGATGAAGTTATGTGAAGTTGACCAGCGGGAGATGGATAGATAGGCTGACAGTTAGTCACCTGATCAACATCCAGCCCCAGTAGTAAGTAAGTAGTAAAAGTGTGCTGGGAATGACCTCCACTGTGAAAGCTAAAAATAGGTGTCAAAGTGAACTTTTCACCTTTTATGTGTTACTGTCTGTGCCAATCCTTTCAGATTAATGAAGAACTCTAGTGCAGAATCAGGTGAAGATACAGAGATGAAACCACCAAAAGGCATATCAGTTCATTCAGTGAAGTTCATAATACCAGTCTCTTACAATTCAATGAAAATAAAGTAGTAACAATAAGAATTTGCATATACATGGTATCTCTCTTTTCACAGACATCTAGGTTTATTTAAGCATAAGACTATCCCTGGAAAGCAGATGGAACTATCCCCATTTTACATACAAGAACCTTACTCTTGGGGTAGGGGCCTATGAATAAGTTACCACAATGTAAGCTAAATTTTGAATTTACAGAGCATCAGCTATCATGTTGTGGTAAATGAAAAGTAGCTCACCCCTTGGTGGAAATGGGATAAGCTACTTTGCATTCCTAATGGCTCAAGCCAGTTTATGCACTGTCTGTCCCTTGATGGTTTAAGATAAATCAGACTCCCCAGAATCCTAGAATGCTCTTTGGGCTGGGCGGGGCTCTCTGTTGCATAACAGGGCTGGCCCCTCCCCTCTGCTCCCTGACTGCAGCTCCAGAGACTGAGGGCTGCTCCCCCCATTCCCTCACCACTCCCTGCTAAGCAGGAATTTCCCCCTCCCCTTTGCCTTGTGGAGAAGTGTCTGTGTATTAGCCAGCAGACCACATGCTGGCTAGGGTCCCTGCTAAATCAACAGGTATCTGGTAATGTCCCTCTGTTGTTTTCTTAATGGGGTGATAAACACTGAGTTAGGGGTGATAAAAAACTGTTATCAATTCCCTGATGGGCTAATCAGAGCATACTGCTGGGGCCTGGTCATGCAGCCCCTCAGCAAAGTGGAAGGAAGGGAGTGCTGCTGTAGCTCCCCCTGGCTTCTAGCCTAAGTCACTGCAGGCATGTACCTACATTTCTGGGATAACTGTCCGGTTACAAAGCTGATTTAGTCTAGCCAGGTTAGACTAACCTGCAAAGATTGAATCAATGCAGGCTCAGGCATTTGAATGTCTGTCCCTAGCCTTAGAAACACTAGGCTACAGTTTACCTAGGCATCCTGGGCATAATGTCCTGTCTTTGTTAATTATACTAAGCAGGTTCAGTGCAAACTGGGTGTAGAATGATACAAAACAACATTCTGTACTGATTTGCACCAGTAGTAGGCACTTGCATGTATATACATTTTTCATTCATACTTAACTCCCTGTTCTCTTAGTGCAGTAGTGGCATATAATCAATATAGTAAGACTCACTAGTTTTAACAGAGTGAAAACTTGGCTTCTTTTTACATGGATGTGAAAGGTGAGGTAGTTCAGAATTGGATTAATTTTGTAGAGAAGTTCTTTAAGGAATCATAGGATTCCAAAGGGCATATAAATATCCATTAGGCCTGTGCGGATAGGTAACTATTCGCTCTGGCCTCAGATCCAGCCACTTCAGATTCCAGCAATCCAACCTGGAGCTCCGGACCAGGTTTCTGCTTCGATCTGGCTGAAGGGGCTCTGGAACTTTGGCATCGCCTCGGAGATCCGGCCATAGGGTATAACAGGGAATCGGTGAAATATCTATAACTTTGTTGTTTTTTGTCTGATTTGGATGAAACTTGATGGGGTGGTAGCCTCTGCTGAGAGCATTAAGCCTACCAAGTTTCAAGAAGATCAGTGCAGGGGTTCAGGGGGAACTGTACCCCAAATTATTGTAAAAACTGTACCCCTGCACTTACATCCGTAAAAGTTGGCAGGCTTCATGGCCACAGCAGGGGCTACCATCCTTGCACCTTTCACCCTGCTGCACCTTAATACACACAGTGTCACCCATGTCACGAGTTTTGCTTGTCCGCAGCTTGAGTTGCAGTTCCCCCCAAAACCCTATGCTGATTTTCTTGAAACTTGGCAGGTTTGTGGCCTCACCAGGGGCCACCACCCCTGAAGTTTTCACCCCCTTGTGGTGTAACACATACACATGACATGAGTTTTACTTTCAGGAATTTGGGGTGCAGTTTCCCCCAAACTCCTGCACCAATCTTCTTGAAATTTAGTAGACTTCATGCTCTCAGCAGAGGCTACCACCCTTAAAAGTTTTATCCAAATCAGATGAAAAAACAACAAAGTTATAGATATTTTATTGGTTCCCCATTATACTCTATGGCCGAATTGGCTCTGAATCTTTTCTGAATCGATTTGGAAGGCCTAAAGCTTCCAGAGATTTGATTTGGATTCATAGATTCGGCCTCCAAATCATCCGAATCATCTCTGAATCTGTATCATGATTTGAAGCTTTGCACAGCCCTAATAGCCATTGAGTCAGTGGTGTTTAATGATGTATAGTTATTCTTTCTACACAGCAGACAACTGTACAGTCAGAATGTATGCAGTCATTAGTAGACTTATGCAGTTGTTAGTAGACTAATACTCCTTGAAAGTATATTACTTAAATGTACTCTGCAAACAGGGTGATTTGGAAGGAAACTGCTAGGTATATTCTGTACTATTACAGTGTATATTATAGTTCATACTGCTTTTGGCTGCTATAATAAGGAATAATAAGTTCCTATAATAAGTTATTGTAATAAGGAATAATAATTGTGATTATTGTGACAAAAGATGTAAGAAACATGGCTCCTAAGGGAGGTGGTGCTCTCCCCTACCTAGGGGGGTTCTTCAAGAGGAGGTTGGATAGATATCTGGCTGGGGTATTATGATCCCAGCACTCGTTCCTGCCTAGGGCACAGGGTTGGACTTGATGATGTGTTCAGGCCCCTTCTGACCCTAGAAACTATGAAACATAAGGTATGTACATAAGGTAAGGTACATAAGGTATGTTTGTACAGTCTCCAGAATAATCCCAAGACAGTTAATGAGAAGCATATTATGAATGATGGAAAAAAAGTCATATTGTGTAGTTGCTGTATGGGTGCACATAGCACCCATTTTAGGAGTCTGCCCAAGCATAAGATCCTGAGAGCATACCTGAGCGTGGGCCAAAACATAATTATTTAAAGCTTTGTAAATAATTATGGAATGGACTTGTCATTGTATGCTTTAATTTGGAATAGAACTAAAAGTCCCATATGGAACGCTTGTGCTCACTACAAATAATCATTCTATGGAAACTACTATTTAAAGAGTATAAGTGTTATCCCAAACCTCCAGGTTTAATTTCTAATCCTTATGAGTAAAGTCTAATTACCTGAATTCCAGCTGTGACTTTAGTAAAGGTGAGTATTATTTACTGGTTCTTTTTCCAGTGTTGCACTGTATCATTCTGTCTCTGAGCCTACACTTTTCCAGTGTTTCGGTGAAGAAACATACACGTGTATGTGTGTATGTGTATACACACACACACACATGTGTGTATACACACATACACATGCACACAGTGTGTGTGTGTGTGTGTGAAGGATCCATTACCATGAGACACTTAACTGTACTTCAAAGTGATAGGAACTATATAAACATAACTGATATTAGGTTTTCATATCCTCTATTTTTTGAGACTCATCTGAATATATATTTTAATATTTTTTTCTCTACCTTATTTGATTTTTGGCATCTTCCCCTCTTTGCTCCCCATGAAACCTCCCCTTGACACCAGAAGTAATTGTTTAGTGATCAGCATTGTCTACCTGTCATCACTTGAAGCATAAGATGTTATGACCCGTAAGAATAATTTGTGCGTCGTGTCCCTGACTATCGTGTATCTCAAACTCCTAGTGCTTTGTAATGGGACCTGTCCCTGTGATTTTGAACATGCTTTGCTTTGTGGTTTCCTTTGTTACTTGTCTTTTTCTGGAGGTGTGTTTGAAACGGTACCAGTTCTCTGACCTCAAGGCCACCACTTTCCTCTGTAGATTGATATGAAGGGAAGGTGTACTTTTGTAGTTCTTTTTGCCATGTATAGTGATTTTATGTGAAAGAGAAACTAGACCAGGGGGGGAGGGAGGAAATTTCCTTGTTATTTTCTGTGGCGTATTATTATAAAGCCTGAATGTAATGAGCTGGCCAAAGACACTGGGACCTATACCAAGGAACCCCAGAGCCAACGGCAAACCATGCCTTGCAGTCACCTTAATATCTGACCCATGTAGAGTATTATACCTGACCTATGCCATCTAATCAGCAGTTTATCCATTTCCCCAAGAGGGAGAGAGCTTGTTAAAAGTATGTGAGGCCAGTATCTGTTTGAATCTGGACAGACTGCCACTTATATAATAAACATCATTTTAGCACCACCGGAACTGAATTAAAGACAACAGGAGCTTGTATGTATTTGCCTTGGACAAGACAGCTGTGCTTTATACCTGTAAACTCTAACAGAAGGAGACACACACTGACACTGGGTTGCAATGGCACTCACAGAATTGTAAATGAGAAAGGAGAGGAATAAAAAAGAATGACAGAGAAAATAGGGAAGCATCAGAATATGAGGGCAGCCATAGATGACAGCAAAACCTGAATAGATTATTAGAGGTGTATTTACTTGTTTCTGATTAGTTAGCAATGAGAAATCTTTGGCCAAATATTCAATCAATTCAAGAACAGAATGTTATTGGAAAACTCTGAAATATTTAACTAATTCATTTATTTTCTTTCATTATTTTTCATTTTATTGTTTCTTCTGCATTTTTGGGCACCAGAAAGGAATGAGATTGAGAGCAATGAAACACTGAGTTGTTGTTTGTTTTTTTTTACATGGCATTTTTGGCTTGGTCAGGAAGAAATATTCTCGTTATCATATGGACATGCTTGTTCTTAGGCAGTCTGCCAGCTCCATATTTCTTGAGTTAAGTACACCAGAGAGGCATCTGAACTTTGTGTGCTTATTATAGTTTTTCATCCATAAATCACAATCATATATATGGTCAGTTAGTTTTCTTTTACAGAAAATACACCAAAAAGGAAAAGCAAAAAGGTCATAAGGTAGAGCGCTCTGTGTGGGTAGGTGGGAGGGTCTCCTCTGTAACAGACTGCAGTGATTCTAGGAATAAAATGGCATATATCTTTAAAGAAGTCTTAAAAATGTATAAGGTATTGTACAGAGAGGGCAAAGGGATATTAGCTTTAAATGTGCTGCACTATCTCAAAATTTCTTAGGTTAAGTTACACCTGTGAAAATGCAACAAAAATGCCCCTTACAAATCCCAAAATGTTCCATAATATTTCATAATAACTTGAGAGTAACCTTTGTGGCTGCTGTAAAGCTGCTGATTCAAATAAACTGGAAAACTAGGTCATTAGGCAGGAGTTGGAAATATATCTAAGTGCCTTAGAGATGCCATGCTTATGAAAGTACTATGAGTTTCCTCAACAACTGAAAGGCTGGAGTATCTTTTCCTTGAAAGCAAATTGAAGCTGATGTGAGTCTGTCTGAACATTAATGCATCATCAAGCAAAAGGGCAGGCTATGAAGACATAAATTATCATATATTCATTAAGTAAATTAAACATGACACCTTTAGGGCTGTGACTTGAAAGCATTACAATGCAAATGAGATAGACAAAGAAAATTTGTGGGCAGGAGGAGGGAGAAGATCAAGGAGTGCTGCATCCAGAAATCAAGTGAGCTAGTCAGATGGCATCTCCTCAGTGGGAGTTAGACACTTTTGAAAATCCCACTAAGTGCCTAATTGTGTCTTGAAGCTCCTACATTCCTTTTAAAAATCTGGTCTAATAACTGGAATATAAACTAGAAGGCTTCAGGAAGAGTTGCCAGCAGCCATTATTGGAGAAGCGCATTGATAGTGATCTCAGACCAAGACCACACTCTGCCCTCTGAACTTGTCTTTTGAATGCTATCAGGAAAAAAGAGAGAGAGAGTGAGAGAGAGAGTGAATAAAAGATCCAATAAAAGGAGAGAGAGAGAAAGAGTTAGTTGATAAAAGAACAAGGAAATGGCTCAGGGAACTGGAGTTTCTAACACATGATTGAGGCAAAGATTTAATAAATATGATTTGTATAGACGTTAGACTAAATAGTTTAGGAATGATGAGGAAGTGAGACTGACAAAGGAGTAGGGGGAGCCTTCCAACTCATTTTAGGGATTTAGCTGAGGGTAAAGAGGGCAACTTATCTATGAGAGAGAGAAAGGAGTGGAGCTTGAATCAAAGGAGAATAAAATTTCTCCTTTTAGATAAAAAGAATCATATATTGAATGTGTAGGCTTTCCAGTTCTTGCAAGTGTATTGTGAGTAATGTGAGATACGGTTTTACTCTTATTCAGTTCCTGGCATCATGTGATCAAGAAAGAATTGCACATCTTCCTTTGTCGCATGGTGTGTGTGTGGGCGTGCACGTGTATAAGCCAATTACTTCGGTCATTGTAATGCCCTTCTCTCCTCTGCTCTTGCATCTGGCATGTTGTCAGGTATTCTTTGTGTTTATGGCTTGTGCCTTGCAGTTGTGTGTGAGGGTTTTAAGTGATTTTTAGGAAAACCAGGGTAAATTGTTGCCTACAGATGCAGAGGACTGAACTTAATGGCCAAGGGCTGGCCTTTCCAGTTCTATATTTTATTTAAAAATAAATAATTCTCTGACCCTTGTGATTAAAAAGAAAAGAGTAAAATATGATTTGAGTGCAACTTAAAGGCCCAGAAACCAGAAGACAAAACTGAAGAACCACATATTTATTATTATTTTTAAATCTCAGGTTTTTTAAATAATATAACAACTTGGGGGTGCAAGGCTTTTATTGTTGAGCACTTGGGACTTGCAATGCTGATTACTAGTGAATAAGAGAAAGGACATTTGTTTTTCTAAGTGCTCTTTGGTTCCTTTGAAACACAACTCTGCTTCCCTCCTTCTTCCAACTATACCCCCTAAAATAGTGAAATCTGTACATCCTTTGAAGTAGACACCATGTCTCTGTTACATATTAAAGAAGGGTATGGCAGCTCAACCACCAGACTGGGTATGAATGGGATCTGCCTAATGTGCCAGGATATTCCTAGGGCCAGATGCATCTTGGTCTTTGAAATGTTTTCTTTCTCACTGAGCCCTTTTCTGCATCTAGCAGCATAGTAGTCCCTGAAAGAGAAAACAGCCATAGGAAACATTAGGTCATGAGAGGAGAAGAGTGCTGAAGCATTAGCACTGACTTCCCCTTTGCTTCCCTCTGCAGTGATTTATTTTTGCAGATGGTCCTAGCATGCGGGACTCTCAGGACAGGGTGCCAGATTACATAAGAGTGAATGCCAGTGCTCATTGGCACAGAACAGGTTTTAGTGACCAAAAGAAAAAAAATTAGATTTGCCACAGGGATCAGTCTGCTTACAGGGATCAGGGTTGGCAGTACCCACACATCAGCTTCTTGATCTGACTTGGCAGCTTTGCAGGAGAGCTCCAAGTTTACTGTCTCTCACAGCAGTGATCCTACTCCTCAACATAGAGCAACAACACAGTTACAACATTCATTACTGCTAAACTGTCTAAAGTTCTCATAGCTGCCCAACCACCCTCTGTACTGCTGCTGGAGTGGATGTGTGAATTAATACAGTATATGTGCGTATGCATGGCTGTGAAGTATACATACAATTAACCAATGGTGCATGCATGGATAGTGCGTGCATGAGTAGAGAATGACTGATTTCTACAAATTAGCTGATTGCTTGATAAGACTAGTAAGAAAATTAGTTGAGGCTTGAAACATTTCTCTTCCTGTTTCTCATTGTAATTTATGCACAAAATAGAGCTGTGAGGTACCTTATAGACTAAGACTGAATACACATATTCAAATGATCAGGGAGAATTCTCCCAGGTTTATTCTCCTGGTAGAAAAACTTACCTGGAGATGCCTCAACAGATGTGGAGGGATGTGGGAAGTGGGGTTTTGCAGGGCTTGGTCCTCAGGCCTTTACTGTTCAACATCTTCATCAGCGATTTGGACAGGGGTGTAAAAAGCACCCTGTTCAAATTCGCAGATGACACTAAGATGTGGGTGGATTTGGGAATGCTAGAAGGGAGGAATAAGCTGCAATCAGACCTAGACAGGTTACAGGGGTGGGCGGATGAGAACAGGATGGGGTTCAACACTGACAAGTGCAGGGTACTGCACCTGGGGAGGAAGAACCAGCAGCATACCTACAGGCTGGGGAACTCCCTTCTTGTCAGTGCAGAGGCAGAAAAGGATCTTGGAGTCATTATTGATGCCAAAATGAACATGGGCCGACAGTGTGGGGACACGGTCAGGAAGGCCAACCACACCTTGTCATGCATCCACAGATGCATCTTGAGCAGGTCCAAGGAGGTGATCCTCCCCCTCTATGTGACACTGGTCAGGCCGCAGTTGGAGTACTGCATCCAGTTCTGAGCACCGCACTTCAGGAGGGATGTGGACAACATGGAGAGGGTCCAAAGAAGAGCTACCCACATGATCAGGCAGCGGGGCAGGTCCTACGGGGAGAGGCTAAGGGACCTGAACCTGTTCAGCCTCCACAAGAGAAGGCTGAGGGGGGATCTAGTGACTGAGGGGGGATCTGGTTTACAAACCAGTCAGGGAGGACAAGCAGGCATATGGAGAATCCCTGTTCCCCCGAGCACTACCAGTAGTGACAAGAAATAACAGTCACAAGCTGGCAGGGGGTAGATTTAGGCTAGATATCAGGAAGCACTACTTCACTGTCAGGGTGGCTAGGATCTGGAACTAACTTCCAAGAGAAGTGGTGCTGGCTCCTACCCTGGGAGTCTTCAAGAGGAGGCTGGATGAATACCTTGCCAGGGTCGTTTGACCCCAGTACTTTTTTATGCCATGGCAGGGGGTCAGACTTGATAATCTGCTCAGGTCCCTTCTGACCCTACCAACTATAAAACTATGACATTTGAATGTTGAGCCCCTGAAGAGTAAAGAGCTTGACGTGCTGACACTGTGGAGCCAGGAGGCTCCTGTGCACACATTTAATCTTGTTCTGCAAGCTCCCTTAACATACCTTCAGACTTGTAACAACAGTATACAGTGCAGCCCTGATTGGTTGACCTAGACTGCTTTGTGCAGTAAGGAGACAGGCTGATCATATGTGGGAATTGTGAAGGGGTTGTGTTCCACTCCCTGCTTGTCTGAACGGAGTGTCACTGTCCTGAGAGGGGGAAAATGGGAAGAAAGAAAGGGAGGCACCATGGGTGCTAGAAGATTATGCTGTGCCTTCTCAGAAATTTTCTGTCCCAGGATAAACTCTCCTGATAATGATTTAACACTGATTATTTCCAGGTTATTTTTCTCTCAGAGTGGCCATTTTTGCTCTGGGAGAAACATCATGAACATCTGTACCCTTGTGGTTTCTACTGGGAGAGCAGCATCTTTCCCAGGGGAAAGTGAATATCTGTACATGACTTATCTCAGGTTTGTTCAACTAGCAGCCTTTGGGCTGTATGTGGCCTGGTAGGGGACAGCATGCAGCTTGTGGACCCCTGCAGCTGTCCATCCCACACCTGGACAGTGGCCTGTACCACCTGTATGGCAGACGGTGGAGGGCTAGGGGCAATGTACTGCCAGCACTGCCCACATAGTGATGGGGGGGGGGGGAGGCGCAGAGGGGAATCCTGAGGGGCCATGTTCAGCATACGGAGGTTGTTGCATGCAACCAGCACATTGCAGAGAAATTTGATGGCCCTGAATTAACTCATTCGAAGACACCTTGTTGCAATTGTCTTTTGTCAGAATTTTCCAGCTAAACAGCTGTTCCTGGGTGGAATAGTCTAATTGTTTAATGGTAATCCCAGTCAGCCTGAAAATAAATTATTTGTAAACTTGGTCTCCTTGGAATGTATCCATTTCTTGAAACAGCAGCCTGTATTTCTTATTTTGGTCTAAGAGCTGATTTAACAAAATATTTTATGAAGGCAGACCACTGTACTTACAGGCAGTCTCAATGAACTTAGCAGGATGAACCCCGTGTATACATGGGGTCAACTACTGCAGAGTTTTTCAGGATGAGGCCCTATGGTTTTCTATTCTCTAGCCGTCAGAGTAGAGAAATGTAGTTATTTCAAGGAAGAGTGCCTGTGAAAATGCCATAATTAAGTTATTTAAGATTCTGTATAAATATAAAGGTGCTTGAGAAGCCACAGGAGACCATCACTTGTATTATTTGAAAATTATTTTCAATTACAGTTTAGGGAGAAAGTGCCATTTGTAATGTCTTTTAATGAGACATAATGTTTCCTTTTGACACTTACTCTTAGAGCCTAGGAAACTGAACAAGACTGACAGATTTCTGAGAACTGACAATCTTCATCTGTGTAAATGAAGACGAATACTATTATGCTGCAATCTTTTGTCAATAAAAAAGTGATATTCTGTGACATCTAAAAGGGACATAACTGATTTTTTTAATCTGATCAAGGATTTTTTTTTCTAGAACAACAGGAGTATAAATATTAAAAAAAATAATAAAAAAAAATGAGAGACATATATTTAAGAACACATAGGCCAAAATGTTCAAAGGTGGATACTAGACATCTTTGGCCTGATTCCAGGGATGTATTTAGTTTTGATGGTGGTTATTGGCTACTGTCTGTGGTAATATGAGTCACCTGGGGCTCAAATAAGAATAACGCCCCCCACCAAGAAAAAAATATGTCACTTTGAACATAATAACATTTATTTCCATTACTGGCACTTTATATTTCTTTATCTTTCATGTGATGATCTAAAGCTCTTTTAAAAATCTTAGTCAATCCTGTGAGATTTGAAGATCCAATACTTACCATTGTTTAATAGGAACATTGAGGAAAAAATGTGTTTCTCATGGACCCCACTTTTTTTTAAGAAGAGCTAACTCTCTTCTGTGTAATTCTGTCTCTGGGATTCTGGGCAGGACACTTCAGGCCCAGATCCTAATTTGACTTAGTGGCCATTCACGGGCAGATCCAAGTGTTTGTAAAGGGATGTGTAGGAGCAGTGACCCATCTTGCAGTGGTAGCTGCACCACCATTCCCGGTCTACTTCTTTCACTGGCGCAGGCAGAGCATACTGCAAAAGTAACTGTTGGGATTTTTTTTTAAGTCTCTATATGAGGCAAGAATCCACCTCTTCACCCCTGCCCCAGACTTTCAGCATCTTCTCCCTTCTCTGCTGTGCTCAGTAGCTCACTCCCCCCTCTCCTATTTCCTCCCTCCCCCACTTGCCACTGGCACTGTCTCCACCTGATCTGGAGGTAGAGGGAGCTGCACAAGTCCTTTGCTTCTGCCCACTCCAACTGGGCTTCATAGGGAGCCAGGCTCAGTTGGACATAGCAGTAGACATTTTCCTTCTCCCTGCATCTGATCCTAGGTCAGTAGGGCACACCCAGGGGAACTGAGCAGGAATGGCAAACCTGCAGACTGCCACCACCACTGTTCCTGGCTGAACTAGCTTGGCTGAAGTGTGGCAGAAGCAGCTCTGGAGCTCCCCGCCACACCTGGATCAGCAGGGAACATCAACAGTAATACACAGTTGGAAGAAGGAAATGGGAGCTGGGCATGGAGAAAGGGACAGGAATTTTTTATGTGCTATGGGGACTTAAAGTCCCTGGGTGCTGCTGCTAGTGGTGTGGCCATACTGCCACACTCACTCTGGACCTGCCCCTTAAGGTACCTAAACAGACAAATATCCACTTCTAAGTCACAGAGGAGAATCCAGTTAGACTCTTCTGTGGCCACAACATTTCTTAAGTCCCTGGATTCATTAGTCAACTCCATTTTGGGCGAATGGAGCAGTTTGACAGCTGTGTGTGACTGAGACCGACTACCTAATTTTCTTATCCCCACCGAAACTCACTTGTTTCATAGTTGGTAGGGTTGGAAGGGACCTGAGCAGATCATCAAGTCTGACCCCCTGCCATGGCAGGAAAAAGTACTGGGGTCAAATGACCCCAGCAAGGTGTTCGTCTAACCTCCTCTTAAAGACCCCCAGGGTAGAAGCCAGCACCACTTTGCTTGGAAGTTGGTTCCAGGTCCTAGCCGCCCTGACAGTGAAGTAGCGCCTCCTGATATCTAGTCTGAATCTACCCTCTGCCAGCTTGTGACCGTTATTTCTAGTCACTCCTGGTAGTCCTCGGGGGAACAGGAACTCCCCCAATGCCTGCTGGTCCCCTCTGACTAGTTTGTAACAGGCCACTAGATCCCCCCTCAGCCTTCTCTTGTGGAGGCTGAACAGGTTCAGGTCCCTCAGCCTCTCCTCGTAAGACCTGCCCTGCTGCCCCCTGATCATGTGGGTGGCCCTCCTCTGAACCCTCTCAATGCTGTCCACATCCTTCCTGAAGTGCGGCACCCAGAACTGGACACAGTACTCCAACTGCAGCCTGACCAGTGCCGCATAGAGGGGGAGGATCACCTCCTTGGGCCTACTCGAGATGCATCTGTGGATGCATGACAAGGTGTGGTTGGCCTTCTTGACCGTGTCCCCACACTGTTGGCCCATGTTCATTTTGGCATCAATAATGATTCCAAGATCCTTTTCTGCCTCTGCGCTGACGAGAAGGGAGTTCCCCAGCCTATAGGTATGCTGCTGGTTCTTCCTTCCTTAGTGCAGCACCTTGCACTTGCCAATGTTGAAAACCATCCTGTTCTCATTTGCCCACCCCTGTAACCTGTCTAGGTCCAATTGCAGCTTATCCCTCCCTTCTCACTTGCCAGCATCCCTCCATATGTTAGTGTTGTCAGCATATTTGAACAGGGTGCTTTTTATCCCCTTGTCCAAGTCACTGATGAAGATGTTGAACAGCGCAGGTCTGAGGACTGAGCCCTGGGGGACCCCACTGCTCACATCCCTCCAGGTAGAAAATGACCCATCCACCACCACTCTCTGGGTGCAACCCTCCAGCCAGTTAGTGACCCATTTGACTGTGTAGGTGTTGACGCCACTGGCCCCTAGTTTTTTAATGAGAATGGGGTGAGAGACAGTGTTGAAGGTCTTCCTGAAGTCCAGAAAGACTACATCCACTGTTACCCCATGTGTCTAAGGATTTTGTGACCTGGTCATAGAAAGCCACCAGGTTGGTCTGACAGGACCTGCCTGTAATGGACCTATGTTGGTTGCCCCTAAGTATAATCTCCCGTGCTGGCCCCTCGTGAACATGCACCAGGATAATTCTCTCAAAAAGCTTACCCATGATCGAGGTAAGACTAACTGGCCTATAGTTTCCTGGGTCCTCCTTCCTCCCTTTTTTGAAAATGGGAACCACATTGGCCCTTTTCCAGGCCTCTGACACCATACCAGATCACCACGAGTTCTCGTAAATCCATGCCAGGGGTCCAGCAAAGACCTCTCCTAATTCCCTCAGCACTCTGGGGTGGAGGTCATCAGGACCAGCTGATTTAAATATGTCCAGTCCCTCCAGAAGTTCCCTGACTAGATCCTCACTGACCCTAGGCCTGGGTGCACCTCCCCTGGGGCCTGAGGGGGTCCCAGCGGATGGGCTGATCTGGTCCCTGCTCAGAAAAATGGAGTGAAAGAAATTGTTAAATCTGTTAGCCTTGTCATCTGGTGCAACAACCAGATTTCCTAACAAGTCTTGCAGAGGCCCCACATTACCTGATACCTTCTTTTTGCCCCTTATGTAAAAGGACTTCTTGTTGTCCTTGATCTGGGTAGCTAGTCCCAGTTCCATCTCTACCTTGGCCTTCCTGAATGCCCCCCTGCAGCCCTGAGCAACTGAGGTATAGTCCTCCCTGGTGATGGCCCCTCCCTTCCATTGGGTGTATGCCTCCCTTTTAGCTAGGAGACGTTCCCATATGCTTTTGGTGAGCCATGGGGGCTTTTGCACCCTCTTGCCCCCTTTGATCCTTGTTGGGATTACCTCCCTTTGGGCTTAGAGTAATATCTCCTTAAGGAATGACACTCTTCTTGGACACCCGACTCCCCTCCCCTCCGGGACCTCAGTACTTCCCCAACTATTCTTACCTCATTGAAATCCACCCTCCTGAAGTCCAGGGCTGCTGTCTTGCTGCAGACTTTTGCCACCTTGCGCTGGATAGTGAATTCCAGCAGGCAATGAACACTGTCACCCAGGTGGTCGAGCACCCACAGCCCTCTCACAAGGTTGTCGCCTGTGGCCAGCACCAGATCCAATAAGGTGTCTCCCCTGGTGAGGCTATGTACCTCCTGAGTTACATGGAGGTCCTCTATCTCAGCTAGGAACCTACGTGGGTGGTCAGACCTGGCTGACTGCTCTTCCCAGCAGATGTCTGGAAAGTTCAGGTCACCCATGATGACCACGTCTTTTGACCTAACTACCACCGTGAGCTGTCTTAAGAATTTCCGGTCTAGCTCTTCCCCTTGGTTGGGTGGCCTGTAGTAGACCCCCACCGTTAAGTCCCTTTCTCCTCGACTCCCTTGTATTCTAACCCAGAGCACTTCAGTGTGCCTCTCATCTGACCTTGTGCTACTAGATGAGGATGTGTATTCCTCCTTGATGTAGATTGCCACACCCCCACCTTTCCTCCTTGTCCTGTCCCTCCTGTACAGCCTATAGCCCTTGATATTCACCGCCTAGTCATGCGTTGGGTCCCACCATGTTTCTGTGAGCCCCACTATGTCTGGCTTGGTGTCAGCTAGCAGGAGGGTAAGTTCATCCTGCTTGTTCCCCATACTATGAGCATTTGTATAGAGGCATTTGAGGACTCCTGAAGATGTGTGCACTGGCCCCGTAATCTCAGTACTGCCCAGGCCCCAGTTGCTTACCTGGGTATTCATTCTGCTCATCATTGGTCCAGGCTGGGCTGTTCTTGTGGGTGTCTCTTGGTTTATTGGTCCCAGGCTTCCTCTGCCCTCATCTTCCCCATCCCCCGATGAGCCTACTGATCCAGATCAGTGCTGGAAGCCACACAAATTCTGCTGAAGTTCTTAATTCTGTAGGTTAGGTCAGAGCCCATCTGGTGATTGTTTGATGCTGAGAGCAGTCAAATACAAAATGCAGCTGGATGAGGTGCTGCTGCTCACCTTTTGGGTAATGGTATGGTGGTATGAGCCCTCACCCAAGTAGTCATAGAGCGTCTTACCCTGAAGAGAGTTAGTTCCACACCTCCCACTTCCCAGAAGAGTGCCCACACCAGGAAGCTACTGGCTAAGCTGGGTGAAGGGGATCTACCCGCTTCTTGGTGAAGATGAGGCAATAACGCAAGATTCATGGGAGTAGAAGGAGAGAAAATAAAGAGTGCACTGATGGTTATGATACTTTCCTAGAAGGGGAGAGTAATTCTGCTGCATACTTACTTCAGTTGTGTGTGTATTTGTGGTTCATTTATTTATTTATATTTTTAAATATATAAACTGTCTTGGCAGTGGGGACCAGAGACCAACACACTCCTGGCAAGGGATTGCATCTTCTTTGGGCCCAAGAATCATACTTTGTCTTTCTTTCTCCTTGAACTATTTATACATTTTTACATTAAACAGCCATGTAGTTGTCAAACAGCAGTGACCCTGGCAGCAGGATCTAGGACTCCCATTTCCCGAGAGACTGTCATCTGAATCCCTCTATGTTTTGCTTACTTTCCTTCTGGCCTGGCAGGCAGATAGGGAACATGAAACTCATAATTAGGAAATGCTTCTCAGAAGTGGGAGAGGTAATTGATTCCTCTCGGAGTAAAAAACTACGTCTCTGGTTTCCTGAGTGAGTGCTAGGCTTCTGGGTAAAAGGTGGGCCTCACAACTCCCCATTTCTCCTGGGTTTAAAGTCTGTACTTTGCTTTGAACCAAGCTTATGTTTAGCAAGGCATTCTGGTCTCCCCTCAGAGACCTGGAACCCAGAAGAAACATAAGTGTTTCCCTTCCAGCCTTGAGTCACACACCTACTCTGAGGAGGATCAGGAATTCAGACACATCCATTTCCAATTAGCTACCTATAAGCATTTCCCTAGGGATGACTAAACCGAGCAATCCAGTCTCCAATCGCTGCATAGGAAGCCTAAGTGCTTAGCCTGTCCATTTAGATTAGCCTGTTAGGAAAGGTGTTGCATTGACTAAAATGCAGGTATCTAAGTGGAGAAATATTAGATTTCATTTAGGGTTGGCTCTATGTGGCTAAAGTAGAATTTGGATAGCTACAGACTTTAAGTGCCTAAGAGGATTGGCAAGGATTTTGAAGAAGATGGATAAATTCTAAGCATTTATAAATAAAGTTTCCTAGGCTATTCAAAAAGCACCTGAACATTGTCAACCACCCCTGCAATTGTGTATAAGACTTCCCTTCCCTTAACCCGTATCCCTCCCCCACAATCTACAGTGGTTGGCATACCCAAGACCTCCTGCCCCAGGTGCTCAAGATTCTTGAATTGATCTAACACAAGTAGCTTCCTGCAAGCAAGAGTTGGGTCCTAAGAGGAACCAAAAGCCCCAAAAGGTGTGGGATTTCAGACACATTCCTCTCTCCAACATTTTTATTCGATTGTCCTAGTCGTATTCCTATTCAGTCTGCTGGCTATCATAAATTGTTTTCTGAGTTACTCAAAATTCTTCATGAATTGTAAATCGAGATATTCTCTTCTTCAATTCTGCATCTGTTAAATTGGACTAATAGACTATACTAATTCATAGCAATGTTGTGGGGATTGTGACAAGGTTCTTTGGGTAGATGTGATATATTTTAAAAGCAGGTCAATATTCCCCATCTCTCCCCCACCTACGCGTCTCACACCTGTTGTCTCTCATTCCCTTTGATCCTCATTGCCACTCATTTGCATTTTCACAGACCTGCATTTTGCATATGGCTTCTATTCTACCCAGGAGAGCACACACAACACCAGCAGACTCCCCCTATGCTTGAAGAAGGGTGTTTGTGCCTGAAAGCTTGTAAAAAAACATTTTTCCAATTATTTAGTTGGTCTAATAAAAGATATCACAGCTACCCAAAGAACCTTGTCTGCCTGTGTTCTTAGACCAACACAGCTACAACCAACCGCCCTAAAGTGGGGATTGTGATGAATTCAAGTAGTATGGTGACAGAGGTCACCATAATATAAGAACAAGCAAAAGATAGAAAAATAAACCCCTGGAGTCCTAAATACCAGTCTCCATTCCTATATCATATCAGTATGTTCCTAAGTTATGCATGCTTGTCTCAATACCAAACAGTAATTCTTGCTTAGCCCTAGGGATGCTAAGAAATCAAGTCTGGTTAGATATTTTTGGACACATTGAAAAACTAAATTGTCCTCTGTGCTTGCCTAGATACTATTCACTCCACTCATGACTTTTAAGTGTGGAAAAGGGGGACATGACCTATACAATACAAAAGAGAATAGGTTATTTGGAATCCTTTATATATCTTATATACATAACGACTTTACTGATATTTTTATTTTATAGCCATAAGGAAGGTGAATAAAAACTATAAAGAAAAGTTGTTAGTATGAATACTCCACCTATTAGAGACCATTTCACTTCCCCACAAAAATGATTTCAGTTGTAATTATTATTACTTCATCTTTATACTTTAAAAGTGTTTTGAAATATTTGCTTTGCGTCTGAAAGAGATTGTGTGCTAAACTACTACAGAACTAACAAAATAAATTAGGTGTACGTAACATGATGTAACTTGATGACTGGATGGGATGTAGCAGGCATGGTATTTTCATTTATTTAAATTTAATCTAATGTTTGAGCTCTGGACATTGTACAAGATTAAAACAACAATCAGGATAAATTTTCTCAATCCCGAATATAATTAAATTAAAAATACAAGTGCTCTCTTCTCCTCTAAACAGATATATCCTAGTTAGATAGCTTATCTAATAATATAACTTAATGTGCCCACACTCAGCAGCATGTTACAGACTTATACATAATCAGCAGCATGCTAAAATATAAATTCCTTGTGGTAAAATCTACTACAAGGAACAATGTGTGCTGGACAAGCCAAATCAGCTTGTTCCTCAGGTCATACGTGTCTGTAGGGTGAAGGATGTCAGCATCTTATCCCTAGGGATTAGTTAGCATAGGTCTGTCCAACTTCTAAGTAGTTGGAGGCCACACACCATGTAGGCTGCAGCAGTGAGGCTGCGTTCCACAGGAGCTATACTAGTACAAGCCAGAGGCCCCCAGGCCAAACCACGCATGCAGGAATCTCCCCACCCCACCATGCAAGTGTCTTCACACCATGTGGGATGATACCACAGCGTTCAAGGACCATGCCCCACCTGCATCGCATGTATGAATGGCCCCCACCTCAGCTCCCTTACTGCACCACACCATGGGCTTCCCAGGAGCTGTAGGCTGTGCCTCCCTTTTCCCTGGGGCGGGAGCAGGAGGTGAAAGCTGAGAGAAGGAGGGGGAGCCTAGAACCCCTGGCTGCAGCAGGAGCTGGAGTAAGGAGTGGCAGCTGGTGGGGGGGAGCTGGAGGGAGAGTAGCAGCTAGGTAGGAGCATTGCATTAATCCCTCATGTGCTGCATGGGACCTGCAGGCTGCGAGGTGGACAGCCCTGAGCTAGTATGCTACTGGTAAAATGTCACAAAATTTACTTAGGTCCTGATACACTTGTTAAAACAGGGATTTATATCAAAAGCAAAGAGGGATGAAGGAATTGGGTATTCCCAGAATGAAATTAGAAATAAAGAAATTTGGTTTCCTTCTTATCCTATGTGTTTTGCCATGCATCAATATCAATGCCATCTTTACATACTGAGAGTACCATTACCATTCGTCACTGTACTAGTTTAAGTTTTCAGATAAAATCACTTGGCCAAAAAAACCCAAAACTATACCCCAAGTACAATTATGCACTATTTCCATTACATTCTAGGGAAAGAGCAGTAGCTTTGAGTGGACCTTCCCTGTAATTCCATGACTACTTCTTAATCACATGACAACCTAACTTCATTACAAGGGAGGTCCACCCATGGACTAGTAATTAGCTTAATGATAGAAAATAAAGAGTGAGTATAAATTAGTATACACTATTTTTTTAGGCTGGAAAGAAGTAAACAGAGGGTGCCCCAGAAATTGCCACAGGATGTTGTGGAAGCTGGCATCTTAACCGGATTAAAAAAGGGATTGGAGAAATTCTTGGGGGAAAGGTACATCAGTAGCTATTGAACATGAGGGTTAGGGGTATAACTTCTGAATCAAAACTTCCTAAAACTTAAATGCAGGAGGCTGCAAATGGGAGAAGGACAGGGGGAAAATTCTGGCCATTCCCTATTCACCCTCCCTTTCAGCATTCACTCTCTGCCACTGTGTGACACAGCGTACTGGGCAAGATGGGCATATGGTTTGACCCAATAAATGGCAATTCTTATGTACATATAATAAAAGATTTAGGTGAGTTGCAGTTGTAGTACTGATTAGTTGCAGCTGTACTGATTAGTTTCAAACACATCAGGTGATGTTTTAAGAATAAATGTCTTGGAAAGAACGATAAAAACAAGAGTAGTATGATGCAGTGTGAAATCTAGGGGTGGGATGGATTGTGGGCAAAAATGTTTTCAAGAGAAATTTTCCGAGAAGGAAAAGTATTTATTAAATAGACACTTTGGGAGAACAAAAATGTCTCTCTCAAATGTACATACCTTATTTTTTTTTTGTTGGTTTTTTTTAATAACTTGGTTCTAAGGGACAAAGTATATGAAACAACATTAATTACTTGGTATGAGGAAGGAAGCAACAGGAAAGAAGGGATTGGTAAAATCGGATCCTGGAAGGGAGAGAGAGTCTTTCTTGCAATTTCCCTCAAAGAAGAAAGGGGGAAAAACGGTCATTGAAAATAGTAACTATTGTTCAGTGAGGACCTGAAGTAACAATTTCAGCAAAGCTTAGGCCTTGAATCTCCTTACCAACCTCCCCGGTAGATGCTTTAGGGTAAAGTGGCATAAACAGAATTCTTAGTAAAGAGTTTATGATACATTTCTTTAATCATGCATGTTACCTGCATGTTGATTGCTTGACCAGACTGCTGTACTGTAGGCCTTGAAATATTTCATTGATTGATAACATCTCTTGATTTTTGTCTAGAAGGCTCTAGCAGAGATTGTGTGGTCTGTTGATAAACTTTCTGCCTTGATTGGTGATACCTTAAAAAAGTACCCCTGCCCCTCCCCCCCCCTTTGCTCCACACACATGCATGAATGGAACTCCTTTCATACATGAAGGAAAGATGAAATCAGGCTGAAGACAGAGTAAGTAATATCTCTCATTGCTTGTTAACAATGGCCCAAATTAACCACCATACAGTGCCTTTCATAGCTGTATGCTGTGGCTGTCTCCTGTTTCAAGTAGACTCTAATGGCATAGAAACAATGTCACAAGTACAGTTAATGTTCATTGTGGGTAAAGCATAAAGCATAACCCATGATTGGAATTTGAAAGAACTAATGATTATAAGAGATTTGGAGTCTGACTCTCAGAACATTACAGAACTCATCACATCTTCTACAAGGATTCTTCACTTATTGATGTAGTCACTATTTTCCTTTTAGAATCAACCTTTAAAATAAAAGGTTGGAAACTAATTATGATAATGTTAAAACTATATTTGTATTTTAGTATTGTTTTAATGGCCTGAGTTATATCAGGGATTCTACTCGCAATGATTCACCCCAAAAACTAAATTTTGCCTTTGATCTGGGTAGTGTAAGAGTGATATAGCTCTGATGGTCCAGAAATAATGCAAGAGGCAAAGCTTTCTTAAGGAGATATCTTTTATTAGACCAACTGTATAGGTAGGATAGAGCTAGAGAAGCTTTCAAATGCAAGGCACGTTTCATAGGTCTGACCAGAACAGTATAATAAAAATTAGTGCAACAACATGCTGCATAAATCATTCACTTCATCCTTACCCACAACTTCACTTTCAGCAATCATCACTTCCTCCAAACTGTGGGCACAGCTATGGGCATTAAAATGGCCCCTCAATATGCCAAACTGTCCATGAGCCACCTGAAGGAAAAGCTTCTTGAAAACTGTATCATTAAATCTGGACTGTACCTGTGTTATATAGAGGATATTTTCAGTATCTGGACTGAACACCTGGACTCATTTTCTAACTTCCACCACAAATTTAAGAACTGTCACCCCTTGATCAAACTCTCTCTGCAGTACTCCTTCACTAAAATCACTTTCTATATACCACAATCCATATCTAGGCTGGCAGCCTACAATCCACTATATACAGAAAACCTATGGATCACCATACCTGTGTCCACAGGTATCATCCTAAACACACATACAAAAAGCAGTTATCTATAGCCAGACCCTGAGATATAACTGCATATGAGAACACTCATGATGCCCACCTAGCCACCTTAAAATCTGCCTTTATACAAAGACTTCAGAAGAGAAATAGACCATACATTTGAAAGAGTTACCCAAACACCCATCAGTAGCCTGCTATAATACAAAAAGAAACACCCTCTGCAATTACACATCCATAGTGATCACCTACCACCTGACACTGGAATCAGTCAGAAGTATCACCAACCAACTACTGCTGGTCACTACTCAACAAAGATCAGAACTTGAGAGAATTATTTTCAACCCCTCTGTTCCTGGCTTCTAACAACCTACTAGCCTTGAGCAATGCATCATCAGAAGCAAACTTCCCACTGCCCAACAGTCATCAGTTAGAACAGCCTTGCCCTAGCAAGAAATGCCTAACCTGTCAATGTAACTCCAATGCTACTACAAACAAACCCATAACTAAACCGTCAGAATCCATGGTTCCTACACATGCCTTTCCCAAAATATGATATATCTGATCCAGGTCACCAAATACCCTCATGGCAACTATATGGGTAAAATAAACAGCAACTGCACACCATAATGAATTGTCACAGAAAAAAATATAAAGGACAGAGAGATGCATACACTATTAGGATCCTAGTAAAATCTACTAAATATATATGTGTGTGTGTGTGTGTGTGTGTGTGTATGGGGGTGTGGGTGTCCGTGTGTATATGTACACCCACACCCCCATACACATATACATATACACACATACATACATACATACACATACATATGGTGGCAAGACACTAATTTAATGGCACATTATAATCTACCTAATTCCTGTATTCTTTCCAAACATGTAAAATGAGAATAACCTTCCTCCCTTTTGACAGGCCTTGATCTCCCAGTAATCAGCTGCTTTTATTCTGCTAATTGTGTATCTGCTACCCCTGGCTGTGACCTGCTGCACACCTGCCAGACCCGGATGAGGTATCTACCCCTCTGGGCCAGCTGCCAGTGGGCTGTGACTGCAGAGTTGGCCTTTGTGCAGCACTACTGCCATGTGTACCCCTGCCCAGCCATCTGGGCAGCTATCTCCCGGAAGATGTTCCAGGTATGGTGGCCTGCTTTGAACTGTCAAAGCATGTCCTTCTGGCCCCAGTTGGCTAGGAGGTGAGCCACAGCCAGCTGAGTCCAAGGTGCCAACTCTGAGCAGGCAGGGTCCTGCCACTGGCCTCCCTAGCAGGAATTCTGGTGTTCCCTATTGGAAAACTGAAAAATCCTTAATAAAAAAATCCCCAAGTCACTCTGTAAAAAACCCCAAAATCCATGTTCCTCCACAAATAAAACAAAAAACCACTATAAAGAGAGAGATTGAAAAACAGCAATCAGTTGGACAATGTTTTATTGATATATTTACAGTGTTAAAGCAATTTGGAAGACTACCAGTGTCTCTCTCATAATAATAAAGTGAACTCTAAATGCATGTTTCATGAATTAATTAATATATGAATATATATTTTGCTGCCCTCCACAGGGGCTACAGTCCCCCCTTAGGGGTCACGCCTCCCCTGTGTAAGGGCTACCCTCCCCTGAAGGGCCCACATGCCCTGCCCCACCCCTGCTTGCTCCCCCAGCCCCCTGGATTGCTGCCCCACCTGGCCCCATCCCTCGCCGGCTCCTGCAGCCCCGCGATGGCTGCCCCACTCAGCCCCCCTGCTTCCTTAGATCCCCTGTAGACAGTAGACAGTAAAAATAAAATTATTTTAATTACTATAACCACTAACTGTCCATTGTAATCCTGAGGCAAGAGTCTAAGCTACAAATTTCTGGCCAAGGGCACCTTGTTTCTGCCCATTTTGATCCAAGGAATTTTGTGTGTTAGACAAATGTGCTGACTGCTACATTACAGAAACCCAAGCACACCAGTAAAGCTAAAAGCAAGTTTCATTGTCAAGAAGTACCTTTTTCCTAACAAGCTTGAAACTTATTGATCTAGAAGCTTCATTGAATGGGGAACTGAGGTCTTCTGCACTGGAAGCAGAAAGTCTACCATAGAAACCCAAGTGCTCAGCTTCTCCATGACCAGATGACTGTGACTACTCTGTGTAGTGGATGGGAGACAGATCCATTTGTCATCCAAACTGGAGTTAAACAGGTTGCATCATAGTCTCAACTCTTTTCTCCATTTTTTGACAGTTATCCTCATTCTCATTAGGGACTACCTGCCTTCTAAAATTGACATTTAATACCAAATGGATGGAGGACTCTTCAATCTGGGTCATTTTTGATTGAAGACCAAAGTACTCAAAACAACCATCCTAGACCTTCAGTATGTCGATGACTGGGTCATCCTTGCACACACTGAGGAAAACCTCCAGACCACACTGGGTCTTTTTCGAGAAGCCTAACAAATTTTGGGCCTCTCTCTCAAGTCCTCTATCAGCCTGTCGGCCATGAATCTAACTCCCCTCCCCAAATTACCATCTAAGGAAAGATTGTGGAAGTCTTTAAATTCCAGAATGATTAATTCTCCCTGGATTCTCTTTACAAACATCTGGCTGCAAGACAAAAGGATAACTAGTAGCTTTCATATACTTATCTGTTGTTTGGCATTGATTCATCAATGTAAGTTAGTCATAATAGATATTGTTTAAGGTTACCACCTACTTATTCAGACCCATGCTTTCAATTGTTGTTGAAAATAAGTGTTTTTAAATGCAGAGACAAGTTGCTCCTTTACAGGGCTATAAAATGTGGCTATGGTCTAAAAGGAAGCTATGTTAACTGAATATTTCCTGTGCGTCTTGAAGTCATCTCTGCTATGTTTACTCTTGCTTATTGTGCATAGAAAATAGCTGTGTGACAGTGAACTTGGTTTTTGTTTTGTGTACTAACAAAATTATTAGTTAAACCCAAGAGCAGACTATTTCCTGGCTAAGAGATTGTATGAGGAAGATGAAGATGGATTTTTAGATTCTAAAAATTCAGTTGATGGCATATGAAAAATCATTGTTCAACTTGGAAAACTAGGTTGACTTTGAAAAAAATGTCCTGAAAATAGAGGACTTACAATATGGAAGTACACAGTGTGGAAGCTCAAAATTGATTTGACCCAGCTTTTAATGAAGGAGGAGGCTATGACTATGGAGGCTTTCCATAGTCTCCAATAAGCATGATCAGACACAATATATTTGGGTATACAACCACTTTTTCATGTATTTATTTTAAAGCCTTATGGTAGCTAGAGGAAAAGACAGGACAAGATTTCAAGAGGTCATTTCCAATGTCTAGTATAACATATATAGTACTGTTACTTTTTACCTTCCTTTAAATACAACAGGATTTGGCTTCCTTCACATCAAAGCTAATATGTGATTAGAATGAGACTAGGCTAATCTATTATTATGAATATTAATATTAACAATTCAATAGTAATTTAACTTTAAATAATTTAATCATTAATAATTTAATTATTAAATAATGATGATAATGAATGTTTGCAATTGCCCTGGGTGCCATGGCCTGTGTGACTAGGTTTTGAATTGCAATTTAGATATCCTAGCTCAAAAGCCATGATATCACAGCCTCCCTCTCAGTGCCCTTTTCAAGTAAGCAGATATGGCTCATCTATGCATGACTGGGGAATTTAATGTAAAATAGGTTAGATGTGATTTTAATGAATAACAGTTACCATATTTCTTTGCCTGCAGTGCACCCCAGAAAAAAGATACATACATAGTTTGCAAAAAGCAGAATGGAAAAAAAAAATCACTTTCCTTGTAGTAAGTAACTGAGTAGCAGGACCTGGGGACCTGAGCCTGCTCATTGTTCTGCCCTCTGGATTGCATGCAAATTTTTGTTTTGCTTTTGCCCAGTAAGTAGCAGAAACTGTTATTACCATGTTCTAGCCTTTGATTTCCAGCAACTGTTTTTTTTTTAAAGGTGCATGTTTTATGCAAGAAAATATGGTACTCTGTATTAAGTTGCTGGGTAGACACTCTTGTTCCACAATAAGAGTACCTTCTTATAGGCTGGAGTTGGATTAACCTAAACAACCTAAAGGCACTTTGAATATGGGTAGCTACAAAGATGCCCAGCATGGAGTAACCTTTGTGCAATACCTAAGGACCCATTGAAATGGAGGAGGCAGGAAGCCAATTTGGTGGGCCCATCGCAGGGACAGCCACCATTTTTGTAGGCTTATCACAGTGCCCCCCGATGCCTCTGATTGGCTGAGGGGCTCTAGTGGACCCAACACTTACCGCTGATTGGCCAAGAGGGGTATCCAACATATGGCTCCACCCATTACCACTGATTAGTGGGGAAGGGTAGGGCCATGTGATAGGCAGCCCTCTCAGCCAATCAGTGATGAGGGGTGGGGGGATGACCAAGATCTTGGCTGCTCCCCTTTGTGCTGATGACTGCTCCCCCTCTGGCTGGCTGTGAGGTTGAGCCTCAGTGGCCATGAGCTCCATTGGCTCACACTGGGGAGCCAGCATTTTACTTTTAGTAAGGTTTTGGGGTTTTTTTATTTCAAAGATTTGCAGGCAGTGCCTGAATTTTTTTACACTGAAAGCATTCACTTGACTCTGGGATGGAAACTTAGTTCTGTAGACAATAATAATAATAATAATAATAATAATAATGTGAAAATGAAAGGTTACTTGTGATGATTGAGAAAGCTACAAAAAAACCCCCTTAAATACCATGCTTTGATTTACATATGGGACCATTTTTAAACACTGATACATATGCTGAGGTTCTCAAAGCATAATTGGGTTCAGTTATTAAGACCCATAAGAAACATTCCTTTCCTCTCATTCTCCATTCTGTTTAAGAAAGGAAAATTTTTAAAGTAAAAGTTTAAGATTTCCTTTTAGGAGGTATATGAACTTTTATTTTTAGAATATCCTATGGCTTTAATCAGATGATCACTTGATTCGCACACTAATCAGTACATCAGACACAGCTTGTATGTGTGTACGCATGCTGCTTTCTGTAATGGCATCAAGGTGGCAGCAGTTGGGTAGCATATGTTGCTAATCTGCTGCGTGGTTACAGTGAATTTGCCCATTAATGTGGTGCATAAATAAAGCCGTATGGTGATTGATGTGCCTGGACACTTTGTTACAACATATGGCTATGGATTTCCAGGTATTTTTTTTTTTTTAACTGTAAGAAACACATTTAATTTTGATGTAGCCTTTTCATTTTACCATATGAAATGCTATAGGAGATGCATAAAATTCTACAGGACTGATTCACTTTTGCCTCAAACTGATAAATTATACTAAGTGACTAATCTCTCTCTTTTTTAAAATATTTAGTAAACATTGTGTATCATCTGGGTGAAATATAAAGCACCAAGGCCTTGAAATCACCTGAAGTCCATGCAATCCTTAGCAAGTGTTCTGGGTGTTAAGACCAAATTCCAACTTGGCTAATAATCTATCTAAAGAATTTCCATTGTTCTCACATATTGTTATGTTTCTGTGCTCTATCATCTTGTGGTGTTGCTGTGTTCATTCAAGTTTTTCCTGAATTTCAGTAGTGGTATAACTGTGTGTACAAGGTGCTATTCATTACTGCTCTGCACTTGGTTAAGGGAATCAAAGTACATGTAAAACACTATTGAATCATAATGTCTTGTTATAGCTGCAGCCTTTAAAAGCTATAAGCTATATGCCCTTGTATAATGATAACTAATTGTGATTCTTCTTTAGCTCAAGTGCAATAGATCATTGTTTCTGTCTCTACTGATGATTAGGTATGAAAACGTGAACTCATTACAAACATGAAGGCTTGTATAAGAATGGGATAATGAGGGACGTTACCAACTATGCATAACCGTCTCTTCAGCCTTGCCATTGCCTGTGCAGCGCACACCCCAATCAGCTCCCACTTCCTGCCCATACCTGGGAGGAGAAGGGAGCTGAACAGCCCTGAAACTAGGGGCAGAGAGCTCCCCTGTCACCTCAGCAAGCAAAGCAAGGGGAGAGCTCAGGGTGCTGCTGCTTGGCCATGGGGCATCCTCCAAAGCTGGAGCCATCAAGCCAAGGTGCAATCACAAGTCCTGCACTGGAATTGTGGTCAGCTCCCCCTCTGCCTCACCTCCTGTGGCCTCTGCTGCCTAGACTGACCAAGGGGCATATTGCTCCCAGTCAATGCACAAGTAATCTAGTACCTGTATTTCTTGGTACTAGCAAACCATGCATTACCTTAATTTACTATGCAGTAAGTCCCGCACACATGTAGACAGGGATGTTTTACTGTGCATTACATTAGACTAACACACAATAAGGGGTCTCATGTGGACAAGCCCACAAATGAGCGATGTGATGGCAGAATACTTTATATTATTTGTACAGTTATCTCTTCCTTTACGTGGGTCTAGTTAGAAATTCATTAAGCTAAATAGAAAAAGTGAAGGGAGAGAGGACATTGGGGGGATGATGGGTGAGCCAAACAAGGCAGATAAGAAACAGTGGGTAAGAGGAGGAGGTACGGAGCAAAGGAGAGGTGATTGGAGAAACAAGCACTGAACACAAAACAAAGTCCAGTCAAAACTGAATGTCCAAAGGTTCTTTTGTGAATTCTTCTGCAGCTGCTCCTACCAGCAAGAGTGTCTGACTGAATTAGTTAGGATCCTGTGTATGTCCCTTTCTTTAAAAGTAATGCTCACCTCAGGTTTCACTGGCCCAGCCGTGAATCAAAAAAAGATAAAATGCCCTGCCCTGTGACAGTTAACTCTCTTAAAAATGTATGGGTTATTTTTTTATGGATGAGACAGTTTCAAACTGGTACAGGACAATGTTGATAGCTGAATGCCTTTTATATTAGAGATTTGAATTGCCTGTGTGATTGCTCAGCATTCCCTCAGCAAAGGGAGTATATCAGAATGGTGGTTTAAAAATCTGTGATTGTTCCAAAAACCTTTATGGCTGTGTGGTCTACTGTGAGTTTCTTTGCTCAACCCCCCCCCCCCCCCAAAAAAAAACAAAAAACAAAAAAAAACAAAAAAACCCCAAACAAAGAAAAAAAAAATGCTGGTGGAAACCTTAAGGGATGATAAGCAGGCAGCTGTATTAATGAACTTTTCTTGTCATCACAACAACCCAGACCTTTTGCCTTGAGTCTGTGGCTTCAGTGTTACTGACTAAGAGCCAGGCTTAGAGAACACTGCCCTGGGCTTACAGGCTCATCTCAACCTGTAAAGGCTGTGGCGACTTTTAAACTCGATAGCCCTTATCATTTGATTCATAATGTGAACTAATAACCTAATGCAGCCAATTAAGAAATAGAAACTATTCTACTACATTCAGAGCTGAAGGTTTATAAATAATAACAATAATATGATTATTTCCAGCCTTCAGGGATTTTTTGCAACACACACACACACACACACACACACACACACACACACTGGCAATCTTCAAAAAGCATCTTGCTGGAGTCATCTGACCCCAGTATTGTTTCCTGCCCAAGTGCAAGGGGGCTGGACCCGATGATCTGTAAGGTCCCTTCCAGCCCCTAACAACTATAAAATACAGATGCACACACACAAATAATATAATTATTGAACAATGATAGAGTTGATCTTTTGCTGCAAATAACAAAACAATAAGGCGTTTGGAAATATTTTGTCGCCCAGCCTTCTTACAGCCCCCACTTTGTTCCTCTTTGACTACTCATACTATTGGTAATTGCATGCTGGTAACAGCAGCCACCAGGAGCCAACAGCCTCTCCCATCTCCTTTGCATGTGGGTTGAGCTTTGGCTATCTGACAATCTGGGAAATGCACACTGAACCACATACCAGTCTGGTGCATTGTACGTCATGCAAAGAGCATAGAAGAGAGTGGGAGCTGGATAATAATTCAGAGGAAATATTTACAGATCTGTTTTGGAGGGTGAATCTTAAAGTACTTAAGTATTAATTAAATAAAAAAGCTTTAAATACCATGCTGAGAGGCAGGTTTGCCTTTGGATAGGACAAGCCATAAATAGGGACCTACTTAGGTCATGGTTTTGCAGATTTTGCAGAAACGGTGAAATCTGCAAAATCCATGAAATTGAGAAGAAAACAATATTAAAAAAATGAAGCTAGCTCCCCAGTGGGAGCCAGCAGTCCTCACTTTTGGGAGGGGAGAGCACTGGATTATGGGGTGGCACGAAGGGCAGCAGACAAGATGGCAGCCGCCCCCTCATTCTTCCTCTCCCCAGGGCCTCTCCATCAATCAGTGCTGCGGGATGGGGTTGCACAAAGGGCAACCAGCAGTCAAGGTGGTAGCCAGCTCCTTATTCCTTTCCCCTCCGGGGTCTCTCTGCCAATCAGTGCTGGAGGGGCAGGTCACATAAAGTGCAGCCAGCAATCAAGATGGCAACTGCTCCCTCATCCCTTCTCCTCCTGTGGCCTTTCTACCAATCAACATTGGGGGGCAGGGCTGCCACAAAATGCCTGTGGAAATGGCTCTGTGCACCATTAGCAGGCTGTGAAACCTTTTGTCTCACCACAATTTAAGTAGATCCCTAGCCATAACGGCTGAAACTTACTCTTTAACAAGCCATTGATATTAGGCTTATAAACCACTTAAAACCTCAATTTAGGGAAAACAAACTAAATGCATGCATACAGAATGGGGAATAATGGGCTAAGCAGTAATACTGCAACTTGGGATACTCAGGATCACAAACATAGAGTAATTCAGCAATGAGATGCTTCTGCCAAAAAAGCAAATACTTTTGCCCTGCATTGTTGGCAGTGATGTGCACCAAACACGGGAGGTTAGTCCTCAGCTGGAGTTTTCTGGGGTGGAGGGGGTGTGGGAAGAGAATAATGATTTGGATCTATCTAAATCCCACAGCTCAAGGGTCTTGCATTCAAAATCCTCCAACTTGCATATTTGTAAGCACTAAAGCACTAAATAGCCTTGACAAGTTGACCGATGATGAAAGATGAAAGAAAATCTAATCTCAGACAACTGAGTCACAAAACTAAGTTTTACTGTAGTGAATTTGGTGTTATGAGGAGCATTTGTATATAAGGAAGATTACTATGTGGTAGTTTCATGTATTCCAAACTGTCTTCCAAATTTGACTTTAGCTCTTTTCTTTGAAAGAAAGCTAACCACAGTTGATGATGACTGAATGGAAAGATATTTTGTATCTTTGATTTCAGATGAAAGATGGATGTCTGTAATGCAGACCCATCAAAATGTCTGGCATTGCTAATGAGAAACTGCATGGTAGTTGAGAAAAGATGTGCACTGATGGACTCTGAATTTGCGTGTTTGAATGCCAAGTGTATCCAGCTGCAGTTAACTTGAAGTGAAGGGTATCCTACCTGTGCCAGTGCTTGATGAATGGCTCTCTAGTGGGATTGCTGCTTTTGGAAGGACAAATTACTGAAAATTTCCTTAACAGGGAAATGTTAGTGAGGCATGAAAAGACTTTTCCTGCCAAATAAGGAATAGACAGTCACACATAGTTATAACACTTGTGAAGACATGTAGCTTAGAAATAAAGAGGGATTGTGGAGTATATGCAATAGAAACAAGAAAAATGCTTCCCTTTCCTTAGAATGATGGTTCCACTAGAACCACCTAGCAAAAGATCTTGGAACTGCCTTCTTTCCCTGCCGCCCCTCCCTTCATACACACATACCCACCCACCCGCCCACACTTCTTCACCTTGTCAAATGAGTCTCATTAAAGCAAAAAATGACATGGCAGAAATAATTTCCTAATATATTTGGTAAAAACATTAGGAGACTCTGCCTTGATGTGGGAGATAATTCTGTTTTGACACTAGAGCAGGATAGCTGTCCTGCTGTAATAGGAAATGCCATGGCATAACATGACATTTCATAACCTCTCTAAGCCGTGCTTATGCAACAAACACATATTATGTACCCAGCATCTTAATTCATATTTGTTAATAATTTATAATAATATATAGCATCATAAAGATGCCTGAAGCTTTAATGATCAACAAAAGAAAACAAGGTGTGTGAAGTGAGTCAGACTCAGTAGACACTAGAACCAACCAAGAGGAAGAGACATTGGCCATTTTAGTCTTTGACTAAGTCTTGACTGTGAAAAATTCCATGTAAAGGAAGTTACATGGGTAACTAAAGGTAGTTTAAGGTTTACCAGACACTGAATGTATGGTCCTGCAAACAAATACGGTGAGGTTAAGTGGGGTTAGTTTTACTGTGTCCTCATTACCCCACAATAACTCCACTTTTTCATTGAACCTTAACTACCTTAAGTAGCTCCACTTACCATGGGTTAAGAGTATGTACATGGGTGATTACCATTAATCATCTGCTCTGCAGTACTTCCTCATTCTTCTTTCTCTATATTAAATTGTTTGTATGTCTATGTTCTAAAACTTACTAAAACTCCATGGGTTTTAGGCCTCCACATGCATTTTTTAATGCTTTACCTTGTTTGCATGAGCAAGAAGCCCCATTCTGCAGGCCTTGGGAAAGGTGTTCATCACCTGATGTATCCCAATCCTGAATGATTACATTTTCAGTACGTCTCCACTAAGAGTATAATGCTGCAAACACTTCACATCCAGTACTCAAAATTTATTTTATAGCATTCATCAGAGTTACTAGGAAGTGTCCCATGTTGGCTGCTTATCTCTCAGCTGCATGAAAATATTCTGAACACATTAGCAAAATAGTTTTTAAATTCATTTTTTGGGATGATTTGGTTCAATTATTAGATTGTTGTTATTATTATTATTATAGTCTAAGCATAAAAAAATCTATTGAAGGGAAACATAGAAACTCTTTAATTTTAACTGTCACAATGATGTTTCAAAAACTGATTGTAAAAAATTGGTCTCTCTTCTTATATTTAAGGTTTTATTTTTCTCCTAAAAAAAGAGAATAAATTGCACTAATGAGGTATAATTATTTCAATGTAAGCATGTTCAATGCATTCAAAACTCAAATTGGTTTAAGTTCACAACCCTGGTTTGACCTTTTATTGACACTTTAGTCGCATTGAACCTCAGAGGCTTTACTAGCAAAAGAATTCACTTTTCTGAGCATCTTTTACATTTACTATCATTAATATCTCATTTGAAACACAACAATAAGGATTTAGTTTTTATTTATTTTCTTTAGTGTACAAGTGTTTTGGTCAGAGGTGAGGTGAGGGACCTTTTGTGCTATGCACAGTAGTATACAAGTAAGTGACAAAAAACTGACCCTTGTCCAGAGAATTCATAAACTTTTTTTTATGACAAGATGCAGCAAAGTGGATGTGTCAAGTACAAGAGAGGAAAAGGAGGTTGCAATCAAATTAATGTCTCACAAAAAAAAGTTCTTGACTCAACTTGCCTAACCCATTGCTAAGGAATGCAAGAAGTTGGAGAATGCTGCTTCAAATCAGATGCCACAGTGCATCAGATGCTATAAGGGAAAAAAGAACTGTGGATTTGGGCATAATCTCAAACAAATTTTGTTTAAAAATGCATGTGTGTCCAATATTTAAATTATGCTATTGTCTTGATGTTGGTCAAAACTGGAAGGAAAAAAAGGTTAAAAGACATTTCTGCTCCTGTGCTTGAACTCAAGCTTCCTAGCCAATGTTCATGATTTTACATCCACTTCTGACTTTAAAAAGGGACTTCTCTCCCTTTTGCACTGTGAAAAATGCATGTAAATAATGAAAAACTGACTGACTGGCAGGGAAAGGAGAAAAAGTGAAGGTAACTGTTGAGAAAAAAGGAACATCAGTTGTATAAAATAAGCTATGAAAAAGCCAATAGTTCCTTTACTTATATAGTTCAATCCTAATAATTTTATTTCAATCTTAATAATTTAAGGATAATGATTAATTCAGGCAGATGTCAATTGAAAAGTGAATTGCCCCACTTCAAGAAACATAAAATAAAAAGTATTTCAAATGAAATCTTGAGAGGCTCCTGAGGAAGGAAGAACTACTCTTATTGCTTGATCCTATGTGGCACCAACCATTCTCAGTTCCCAGAATCGGAAAGTGTTTTCTCGCTTTCATTCCTAAAGTGTTTTTAACAGCTTTCAAGTGCTAGTCATTTTGTTGTGAGAAAGCTCAAAGTACAAGTGAAAGAACCCAGCATCCTGGGAAAGAGTATACATCCTTCTATACACAGTCAGTGCCTCCAGATCTGGTTACAGTCATTAGGGTTGGTGGTGCATTTGTGAGCTCTTTAGCTATTCTACAAAGTCTTTCATTTTTTTATCAAAGATAGGTAAATTGGTCAAAGGTGAAAGTAATAAATGGTGATGGTAACAATTAGCTAGTTTGCATCTAATGAGGTCTGGTAGGGAAGAATGACACTGACTGGAGGATGCTCCTTCCTCTTTGCTTTTCCTCCTTCTATAATTTCATTCAATGGTTTTGACATTCTATGACAGCCATCATCATTTCTGCCCATTTTTTTACCCTCTGAAGTAGTTATGACACAGATCAATGCATCTCAGTCCCTTTTTATTTTTAATGGAGCAGCAACATTAGATACTGACAGCTGGAAATCTTAATTGGTCCAATGACAGAAAATGTAATGACTGTTCACAAAATCACTTATTCTGTCTGACCTTGCATTTAAATCAAAGGTTAAATGTTCATCAAGGATAATGGCAGATGGAGGTGGGAAAACCATTCTTGTTATAAGGGGCAAATAAAAAAAAAAGTCTCAGTTGTGGCCTATAGGAGCTCACCACTAATGAGTCTTCAAGGCCATCCAATTGTTGCCATACCTTCTGAGACTGGCCATAAGGTTGCTGTGGATACCTGCTCATTAGTAACTGGATTAAACCCATACACTGATTGAGCATAGAGAGAGAGAGAGATATGCTAATGAAGTCTGGTCACTCTGGATGCAAATTGACGACCTAGATATGAACTCCTTCCCAACTACCCATGAGATTCATAATCTATCCAGTTACCTCTTTTGGTTTAAAAAATAAATCTCATGTTTGCCATATCAGATCATTAATTGATAAATCATTGTATATTTTGGATAATTATATAAATGTATATATTTATATAATCTACAAATCATTGATCTGTAATCTATCTGTTTCTTGACCGTTAGGGCAACTAACACTTGATTTTTCAGAGGGGGTAAAATCCATTCCAGCCTCCAACTAGCCATGGGATTCTTCCTAACTCATAATGAGGTTGTAAAGGACAAGGATTTTTTATGATCTCCATAAATAATCAACTGAAATCCTGAAACATTCATCAACCTATCTTAGCCTGCATGGCTACAGAGATATGAGAAATCTTTTTTGATTACATTCTATTCAGCATATCTGTTTTGAAAATCCCCATCAGTAGTTTGATTACAGACTTTACATTGAAATATTTTTTTTTATTTCTATATTCATTGATCATTCAAAGAAATTAAGCAAATCAAAACAAACAAAGGAAGCAGTGACTTTCTATGATAGTATTCTAAATATTATATCTACATCTAAGGATCTCAGTTCTGCTGTAGTTGCAGTATTTTATATATTATTTGAATTAATTTAGCCACAACTATTTAGATATATTCTGGTGGCATGAAAAATAAACACTATTGTGGATTTATATTAGTGCATATACAATAATTTATGTAAGTACATGTATACTAAGTGCAGTGCAGCCCTCCATCTTACTCATTATACCTTTTCTCTAATGAAGAAGCATATCTTCCAACCCATTGGTATTCACATTTTGATTTTCTTGATAAAAAACTCCCCTCTGTGTTAGTGACACTGGTTTTATTAATGAGATGTGCAGACCTTTTTGTGGGAATTTTCACAGCTGCTTACATTTGCATATTTGCCTAGGGAAACTCAGTGAGGGGAATGGGGACAAAACAATGAGTCACCATTTAACATTAATACAGATAAGCAAATATTTATACATATTGCTTAAAGAAAGGCAGTTACTCTGTTGGGTATCTAAACTAAGATCTAAAGTGAAAATATATTAGAATCTGTGTGGAGAGTGTAGAGAAAGAAGTAAAGGCTCACTGCAGCTTTATGACATGAGTAGCCAGAACTTCTAGGATCCTCTGAATGAACCCCGAATTGGCTTAAACAGCTGATATGCAGTTTTGCACTTACACCTCGGCATTTAGCAGAACAAATGAGCAGCAGATAGGGAAAAAGTTAGGTCAAGAAGTCCCAGTAAAAAAATAACAAAAAGAAACCAACCATGGGGAATTAAGAGCAAGAAGTTTGTGCTGTCTAGCTGCAGCTGTAAATACTGTAAATATTAAAAAAATAGAACTGTTTAGAAAAAATAAAATAGGGTAGCAACTTCCTAGCAATTATATTGTCACATCAAGTCACAAATGAAACAGCAAAGGACAAGACAGTTGTTTCTCTGCTGGACTGCATCCCAAGAAACATCAAGTGATCAATGCAGACATGGGAACCTGATAGCCTTACCTCAGCATGGCCAGCTGTTTGAGAACTCTTGTTAAATTTCACCTAAGACTGTAGCAGTGTGATGAGATTCACATCAGTGCAATGTAGCACTGCTGCTTAGCTGTGTCTGTGTGTAGCTAATAAAGCTTCGCTTGATCTTTAATCGAATAGGTGTGCTGTGGTGCCATCCATATAAACTCCCTGGCCCATTCCAACCCTTATGGATAAGCAAGTTCTACTCCAACAGAGAGCATATTTTCGGGGAAAAAAAACATGTACTTTTTAACACTACTGACAACATGATGGACAAATATAGTGCCCATGTTTAAAAAATAGAAGAAGGGAGATCTGGGGTATTATAGACTAGTCAGTCTGACTATGATACCTGGAAAGATCATGGAGCAGGTCTTCAAGGAACTGGTTGTGAAGCACCTAGAACAGGGGTTCTCAGACTGTGATCCACGATCCCCCAAGAGGTCATGAGCAACTTAAAAGGGGGCTGCAAACTTCTCAGCAGGTACCGCAGCAATGTGGGGAAATGGCGCACAGTGGCAGCACAGAGTGGTGGATGGTAGCGGTGGCTGCTGCGTGTGAGCTCCCCATCCCCTATCACCACCATTCAGCACTCGGGGTTGTGGTAGCACAAAGTTTGAGAACCCCTGACTGAGAGGAAAACTGGGTGGATCAGAAACAGCCAACATGGATTCACCATAAGCAAGTCATACCTGACCAATCTGTTTTCCTTCTACATTAAGACCCTGTGGATGTGGGGAGAACAGTGTACGTGATCTACCTTGACTTTAACAAGGCTTTTGACACTACCTCGAACAACATTCTCATTAACAAGCTAAGGAAACATAGATTAGATGAAAGTACTCTAAGGTGGATATGTTACTGGTTGGACTATCATGCTCAACAAGGAGACAATGACTCGATGTCTAGTTGAGGGGATGTATCAAGTGGGGTTCTATGGGGATATGTCCTAGGTACAGTGTTGTTCAACATCATTAATGATTTGGACAATGGGATTGAGTTAACACTTAGGAAATTTGTAGATGACACCAAATTGTGTGGAGTAGCAGGCACTCTGGAGAGTAGGACTAGGCTCCAGAATGACCTGGATAGACTGCAGAACTGATCCACCATCTACCAAATGTAATTTAACAAAGACAAGTTCAAAAGCCTGGACTTTGAATGGAATAATTTTACACATCAATACAGACTGGGGAATGACTAGGTAGGCTAGTCCAGTACTGCAGCAAAGGACCTGAGGGTGTAGATCATCAGCTGTATAGGAGCCAGTAGCATATTCTAGTTGCAGAAAAGGCTAACAGCATCCTGAGTTATATGAACTGGAGTGTCACTTGTTCTAGCCAACACTGGTAAGACCTCACTTTGTGTACAGTGTCCAGTTTGGGCCCTACATTTCAAGAAGGATGTGAACAGATTAGAAAGAGTCCCGTGGACAGCATGCAACAAACATGCATCCCAAGCCCTGGGAAGCAAGACTAAAAAGCTAAAAAAACTAGGGTTATTTAGTCCGGAGAAGACATTAGTAAAAGGGGTTTTGATAATAGTCCTTAAATACCTGAAGGGTGATTACAGAGAAAATAGAGATGGCTATAGAGAACAGGACTAGGAACAATGGACTCAAGCTTCATCTGAGGAGATGTAGGTTGAAGATTAGGAGGAACTTTCTGACTATGAAAGTAGTCAAATATTGGACCAGGCTACCTAGAAAAGTTGTGGAATCTCCTTCCCTGACAATTTTCAAGAGCAGGATAGACAGAAACTTGGGTGGAATGGTTTAGTCACAGATGATCTTGCCTTGATCAGGGGGTTGAACTAGTAGATGAAGAGCTTCCGTTTAACTGCTTGGTAAAGCTGTTGCATATAGATCCAATGACCTGTAGAACAGGGGTCGGCAACCCCCGGCACGCGTGCCAAGCATGGCACGCAAGGCCATTTTGCTTGGCACACCATGGCCAGCCCCAGTTCTGGGTAGCTGCTGCCAGCCAGGAGGCTGGGATGCTCCCAGCAGGGCTTGCAGCATCCCAGCTGCCTGCTGGGAGCATCCCAGGCTCCCAGCTGGCAGCAGCTACCCAGAGCTGGGGCTGGCAGCAGCTGGGAGGCTCCAAACAGCTGTGCTGGGCTCCAGCATCAGCTCCGTACTGGCACATGTACCCATGCATCAGAGCGGGCAGTGGGGGAGGGGCCTGAGGCAGCGCAGCCCTGGTCTCTCCACCACTCCTGGCACAGAAGTGATAGCAGGGTTCCAGAGCCTGGTGCAGCTGTTTGCAGCCAACCTGGGCTCTGGGCAGGCTGCAAACAACTGCACCGGGCTCCAGAGCTCCTGCATCAGCTTCATGCTGGTGGCAACTGCACGGGCACCTTGGAGTGCGCTGTGCTGTCCTGCTGTCTGCTCCGAGGTGCACACGCAGTTGCCACCAACATGGAACTGATGCCAGAGCTGTGGAGCCTTGCTGCAGCTGCCCAGACTGGCTGCAAACAGCTGTGCTGGGCTCCAGAACCCTGCTATCACCTCTGTGCCGGGAGCAGGGGAGAGACCAGGGCTGCACTGCCTCAGGCCCCTTCTCCACCGCCCACTCTGTCGCATGGGTGCACGTGTCAGTATGGAGCTGATGCCAGAGCCCAGCACAGCTGTTTGGAGCCTCCTGGCTGCAGCTGGCTCTGGCTCGCTGCTGCCAGCCACAGAGCTGTGATGCTGCAAGCCCTGCTGGTAGCAGCCTGGGCTCCAGCAGCTATCCGGAGCTGGGGTAGCTGCTGGCAGCCACAGAGCCCAGGCTGGGGGGCAGGGGCTTTTGGTGAGGGGCAAGGGGCACAAGCAGGCATCCTGCCCTGTACCCCCTGCCATCATTTTGTTTTTTTGGCATGCCGGCACTCTGGCACCTTCCAAGGTAGGCATTGTGGTGTTTTTTGGCACTCTGGCCAAAAACTTTGCCTACCCCTGATGTAAAACATGCAAAGGTGATGACTTTTTAGGATTTCTTTAAGTAATGAAGTCTGATCTTGTTTTAACATATGTAATATTATGCCAAATCGCAATGATTTCCTTATTCACAAGAAAAGGTTGATAGGAATGTAAGACTTTGTAAGAAACAGTATCTCTCTAATTTTTAGGGGATCCATTTTTAGTATTATAAGAAGTAGGATGGTTATGTCAAATACTATTTCACTCTTCCTAAGTCTCTTAAAAAATTCAAAAAATAATGTAAGAGTGTGTGTTGGGGGTGGGGTGGAACAGGGAATGTCCTTGTCCTTTTCCTCTTCCTTTTTGCTTTTTGTGACTCAGTTTTAAGGTTAAGCTGATGTCATGTTACAAAGGTAGGTTGACATTTTTTTCAAGGACTCAAGAAGGATGGAGCAGGATAACATTTAAGAGCAAATAGTAATGGTGAGGAGTTCCTCCGCATCCCCTTATTTTGTGTCAGTATGAACCAATCCACCAACATATTCAGAAGGGCTTTTATGAAAATGTGGTCAGAGAAAGTTATCAGTGATCCAGTAAAGAATCCAATGATTTGGTAGAAATCAGAGAGATACTCTTTGTTCTTTGTTTCTTCACCACATTTTCACTGGGTAATTGTACTCTGCTGACTTAACTTCCCTGCTCTTTCCACTCTAGCCTGACTTTTCTGGTGCCTTGCAGCTTGTGTCTTTATTTATGTCAAAGCAAAGTGAACATGAAATGTTACCAAATCTAAACAGTAATGAAGTGTCTATATAAAGGTGTAAAACAACAAAGAATCGAGCACACATTTCCTATCCTAAGTGCTGTATTTATGTTGTGCTGCAGTATTAAATAACTGCCACATTGTCCTGGACAGCTTTTGGAAGTATCAACCCCCACCCCCCACTCCCCTTATTAAAATTAATTCAATGGACCACCTGAATAGCACCACTTCTTTTCTAATAAAGATGCTTGTCTGTAAGAATATTATAATTTAAGCAATTGTTAGGAAACTGCTATTGTCCCCAGTGTTTTTTTTTTGTTTTGTTTTGTTTTTATTTTTTTGTGTGTATACTTCCTGCATAGGTCTGTGTTGCTGTGCGCTACATCTCCATTCCCTCTTGTCTCATGTGCCTTTCTCTGTGAAAAAGAATTTGGCCTACTGTTTGAGAAGCACTCTGGAATCCTCTGGGAGGCAAGCAGCTATATATAATTGGGAGATGTCATTATTATGACAGTAGGTCAGCTCATTTTGCCATGCAGATGTGTTTCTTTGTTTTACACTTGCCTCTGAAAAGGCTGAACAAAACCTATTTATTAAAATCCAGGGGAGTAGCAAATGCTCCAGGGGAGCAAAGAAGAACCTTTCACTGCACTTTTCCTTTCTGAAATGCATCACTGACATGCAGTGGGGGGAATAAGCAGTAAATTTAATTAATAATGGATTTTTGCACCTCTCAGCTTCCAAAATGGAATATTTCTCCCATTTTATAGAGTTTTATTTTATTATCCACACAAAGAGAAATAATGGTTCATTTAACTATGTCAAAACCAATCTAAACTCTCTGCTATTTACCTTCCTTTGTATAAATTTTAATGCATTTTTAATTCCACCCCACTGGTTGGTAAACCAACCATTGAGGTTATTGCTGCCCTGTAATGTATTTCAGTCATTTCTAATAAACCTGGACTTTAAGATGATTTATTATGCTCTCTGTAAGCTGTGAAAATGTATTCACAGCCTGCACTAGGCTGCAGCCCTTTTATTACTAAGGATAGGGTTTGGTGAGACTAAACAAGCAAACAGAGTAGCCAGTTAGTTGAAAACTTTGCAACTTGGTGGAATGAAAAATAACATCTGGAAAAGAATATCAGCTAATTTCAGGATCTTTCTTTCAAAGAGGAAGGATTATATCAGGCAATACTACAAACAAATATAGAAAAAAACCCCTGTGTCATTAAGGATCAAATATTAATGGAACTATTTTTCATAATTATTTAGGTTGGTTTTTTTTCCTGGTTTGAACTTGGGAAGGAGTTTTTTATTTTATCTTTCTGTAATTTTAGTTTTTCCCCTCTGGGCCAAGGATTTTTCTGATAGTACACAAAAAGCCTATTTGAATATTTGGAGAGGGGTGGAAAGTACAAATAAATAAAGTTAGTGTTCATGAGAGATCCTTTTAAAATAGTCTTATTTAGTCACCACACCATAACAAAACCAGCAATCCTGATTTGCTGAGGCCACATCAGAATGATTACTTATCATTTTTATTACAGTACTTCCCAGAATCATATGAGAACAGATCCTTACTGTAAGAAGCACTGTATAAACTCTAGTGGTGTGTGAAATGAGCTGTATTGAATTTAGCTTTGGCCCAAATCAGGGGACAGTGATTTGATTCGTTGATTTGGATCACTGTCCCGATTCAATTCAGCCGAATCTGAATCTGAAGATTTGATGCCGATTCGGCTATAGACAGCTTTAAATGTTTCTTGTACATACCTTGAGGTACCAGTCATGGCTCATGAATGCTGAGATGATGGGGTGGATGGAGTGTCCCAGAGGAGTATGGGGGGGCTCCCTGCGTGCTCGGTGACATACCCAGAACTTCCAGTCCACTTCTGGTTCCACTGCCAAGTGTGTGGGGGACCCCCCACCCCCTCATGTCCTGGGATTGGCTATGGGGGGCTATGGGGGGACAGCTGTGGGGGGACTCCGGGTGCCCCCCCAGTCCCAGAAGGCACCAGTCAACAAGCCAGGGGGCAGGGGAAAGGTTCCCCGTGCACTCCATGGCTGGACCGGAAGTGCTTCTTGTCCATTTCCAGGTGTACCACCAAGCGCATCGGGGACCCATTGTGCTCCTGTGGGACGCTCCATCTGTCCCACCATCCCAGCATTCATTAGCCACTTAGTAACTTGAAGTATATAGGAAAAACATTTAAATCTGTGTCTACGTACAAATCTTCGAATCTCTCCAAATCAATCCAGAGGGTTCCAATTCAATTTGGAGAAATTAAAGGGTCTCCTGTTTTGATTCAGATTCAGAGATTCAGCCACCAAATTGGGTCAAATCTCCGCCAAATCAAATCAGTGACTGAAGTTTTGCACAGTCCTAATAAACACTCATTAGTTAGTTAGGTAGTTCAGTCCTCCTTCCAATTCTTGGTTTTAAAAGACTTTCCTTAGTTCCCTTAGGAACCTTATTACTCGGTAATTTTGGGGGACTCCTGGAGCTCCTAACACCTGGATTGTCTGAACTATAACATGTGAAACTGGTTTTAAGCACTTGTTATTCAGGTCAAAGTGAGGTCACTACAGGGCAGGATTATCTCTGATCTGTGTTATCCAGCTCTACACTACACTTTAATGTAAACACTCCATTGAACCACACCCCCTCCCCGCTGGCCCAGATTGGGCCCACTGCCCCTCTGACTGTCCTCACCCCTCCTTTGCTTGTGACTGCCCACAGCGTCTGTTCCAGGGAGCAGGCAGGGAAGGGTCAACTTGCCTGCCTGGCCACCACTTCTGCTCTCTCAGCTGCCACTTGGGAGGGGGAGGGGGGGCAATGGGCAAAGGGGATGCCTGAAATGGGGAGCAGGAGATTTTTACCTTTCTGTCTGTTCATGCCAGGCCCCTGCTGGTATGAATCTGTGACAGCTCCAAATGTGAACTAGCACTAACACCGTTTAACATTTGTGCGACTCACACTGTAATGTGTAACAAAGCCCTTAGGGCTCCTAAACACATGCAACAGGGCTGCTCCAATGTACTTTAATTACAGTGCATCAGAGCAGACTCGATTAATCACTGGGAAGTGGTAATTACCATGCTCCAGCACTCTCCAGCATCGTGTGTGTCAGCATCCCCATGCTGAAAAATGGTGGCAGGGTGTTTTAGTTCATTCAAGCTTTAGTTCAAAGCACCCTGCCACCATTTTTCAGTGTAGGACGCTGATACAGGTGATGCTCTGGACACTTTTAATTGGCATGTGTCACGGCGGGGTCCTGCAGGAGGGCCGTGATCTCATTGAGGCCCCCTCTCTGTGTCAAGTCGGCCCAAGGGCACCCTCTATTCTCTCCCACCATGTCTTTGCTCTTAAGTTAAGTTGGGAGGCTGCTTTATACCCTCTTGGACACGTAGACTCCTGGACCCCTCGTGGATCTTGTCCAGCACAAATGGGTGCTTCGGGGCACCCTAGCCTTATGGGCTACGCATGGCTCCAACCTCCCCTGACACCACACCCCAAGCCTCGCAGATGGGATAGACGTTGGTTTGTCTTTCTCTGTACACTGACGCCCCCTCCTGGGGCTCTCCTTGCCCACTCCGGGCTTTCGCTGCGCCGTCACCCTCTCTCGGGGCCTTCTCTGCGCTGTTGCCCCCTGTCTGGGCCTTTTCAATAGTGCCCCCTTCTGGGGCTCGTCGTACCCACACTTGGGCTTCTAAAATATTGCCCCCTTCCTGGGGCCATCACGCCCGCACTGGGGCCTCTCAATTGTTGTCTCGCTCTGGTGCTTGCTACGCCCGCACAGGGCTTCTTAAAAAAGGCTGCCCCTTCCTGGGGCTCGTTGTGCCCAACTTGGGCTTCTCAAAGTTGCCCCTCCTGGGGCTGGGGTCTAAGCACCCTGTAAGCTGCGCCCTCACTGGCGCCGGGGTCCACCCGCCGCTGTGGGTTCTCCCTGAGTACACTGCGCTCACTCTGGCGCTAGGGCCCCCACACCTCTGTGGGTCCCTATGAGTATGCTGTGCCCACTCGGGCACTGAGGTCCTCACCCTCTGTTGTAAGTCCCCAATGAGGCCTCCTCCAACCCCTATAGCCTCACCCAAACCACCGGTCTAATAAATAACAACGCCAAAGCAAAACCACAAGCCCCTAGGCTGCAACACAAATTGAAGCTGCCTGGCTATAACTTAACACCACGGCTCAAGCCTCCTGAGCTGCCTTCTGTAACTCTGCTCAAGCAGTACTTGCAGTTCTCACTGCTTCTAGTGTCATGGCTGAGAGAGCTCCTGCCTCTCTGGCTGCTGGCAGGGAACTGCCAGCCTGGCTTCAGCCCTGAGCTTTATAAGGGCCAGGCCCTGCCTCCTACCGGCAGCTGACTCTCCTTAGTTGCCCCGGCAACCCACAGCTGTACTCCCTAATCACCGCTAGGGCTCCTTATGCACTGCCAGAGCTTTTCCTCTGGCAGTTTTCCCCTCTCTAGGAGCGGGGCAGCAAGGTGCGCCGCGACAGCATGGCTCTTGGAGTCATGCTAATTAAAGCACCCCCTCACCTCCTGGACCATGTCTATAAATGCCCTTATAGTCTGTCTGTCTTATGGAACCTTCCAGATTCTGAATTTGGCATTTTCTTGTGCCCCTAACTTTCCAGGCTTTATCATCTCCAATATGTACATGATAATATACTCAGCTAGTGATTGCAATGATCAGCTAGGTAGTTCATTTTTAAGAACTCCTTTCCAATTTAGGTTTTGTTTCCCTGTCAGAGAAATTGGCCAAATGATGTGGGCAAGTCTACCCATGCCGAAGCCTTTTTTTTTGCTTTGTGTCTAGCAAGTCTTGTTTTCTAAAGTGTTTATTCTGTCATATTCATCTAGCACCAAGGCTAATTTGTAACGATAGACTTGCCTTTAAAAGAACTGAAGGCTTAATTTCTTCAAACCTGTAGCATCTTTTTTCTATAATTTTTAGGAACCAGGTATTTCCTTAAATAAATCAGTTCTTATGATTTTTGCCTTGAACCTTTATTGTAAGTCTTTGTGCCTGTTTGATGGTAAAATATCCGTAGTTGTATTTAGCAGTTGTTTGAGCTTCTTACTTGAATTCAATCTAATTCAAAGTTTAAATCAAATATATTTAACATTTTAATAGATGAGTTATTTTTAACATCCTCCAGCCCCTCAGGCTCAAATGTGTACTAAATTATACCATGGGACCAGCTTGTGAACTCCCAACTCAGAAAAAGGGAGCACAATAAACATCTTGGTAGTCTCCCTGAATTCCCACATATTTCTGCCTATTTTGTATGTTTCTGTCTTGTAGAATATGGACTACAGGAACATGTTATGGAAGGCTGTCAGCTCCATTTCTTTCTGGCAAGGACAAGTCATTTCACCTCTGACTCACTTTACTTATTTTTGAAGGGGATGACAACAATTTTGAAGAGGTGTTATGAGGCATATTATTATACATTAATTGTACTGACAGTGTTCTATGTGCTAATCAAATATATGTTGAAACACATTCTGCTTTGAGGAGCTCACAGTCTAATAAAGATTGATTAGTTAATGCTTCTAAGCATGCTATGTTTAGAAATGATAAGTATTATGATCCACTGAAGTGATTATCTTTCCCATGTCATGATATTGTGTAACTTCTATTCCATATGTTACAAGCATTAGCTAAACTACATGTGAAAAGAAGCTGACGTATATTTTATTTGATACAAATCAGCCATGCTCAGATGTCCTTCTCAGTGTGATAAGACACAGTAAATGATTGATTAGGCATTTACTAAGTTTAGAAGTTTTAGTACATATACAAAATCATGTTATCACTGGGATAAACACAACTTGGTGCAATAGTTCACATAACTTCAGTATTCTCCTGATTTGTTCAGGAGGAACAAGTCAAGTCATTTTGAAGGCTGCTATGATCATTGGGGCACGTTTTATGCTGTAACAACCCTCCTAGTTTAGTTGAGTTTCTTTGCATCGTTAATGATTCTTCAGGCAGAGTGACCTAGTGGTTCTTGTCGTGGGCCAGTAGGGAGTGCTCCTGCACTGAGCCACCTACCTCACTGCACCCATCCACCTGTCAAGCTCCCAGTGCCTCCCTGGGGCCACCTCACGTCTGACTGACCCCCTTCCTGGAGCATACCTGTAAGCCTGGGGATACCGTCACCACCACCCAGTGGTCTCGACTGTTTCTGGGCCCTCTGCCCCTTGGGATACACAGGCCTTGTAGTCCTTGAGAGTTCTGCAAAGGCCTGGGGTGCTTTCTTGAGCCTAAAGCACAAAAATAGCCTTCTTTAGTCAGCTGGACCAAGGGGTCACAATACATGTCTCTCCCAACAAGTCCACCACTCTAGGTACAGTGAAGAACTTTATTGTTTACAGTGGGAAGGCTTGGGGAAAGGGGAAGGATACAGAAGTATTACAGAATAACCATACAGCAAACATCATGGCTGGATAGCCTTTGATCATGCATCTGTGTTACTGCAATCTATATATTTAGTTAGGTTTCAAGTAGCTTACTTATAAGTATCATCCAGAGGCTTATAGAGATTTCCTCTGGAGGCAGGCAGTTCATAATGAATCCATGTGTTGAGAGAGAGACAGCTGCAGATGTTCAGCTGCTCTCTGTGTCTTCATCATGGCTGCTCTTCCTCCTTCTTCTTGGGGGCCCCTTTTATTTCCTATCATGACCTTATCACTAAGGTCCCACCAGGAGCATCCCCATTGTCTGCTGACCGGTGCTTTCAGATGGCCTAAGATTGACCAGGTGAGGGATCTAGTCACCTGACCTGCAGTGTCAGGAAATTTGAGACAAAGAGGAGCTGGTTCCCCCCTCCCTCAGGAATGTCTCCAGCCCTCTTATCATGGAGACCAGGTGCCTCCAGAGTTTGTAACCAGATGGGGACAGGCAGGCAGAGAGGTTGATTTCTCCACAATGTATGGATGGCTATTGGCTCACAGGGAACTTATCCACCCTTTGACAAGTCTTGTTTTTACTCCTGCTGGGGTTCCACACACCCTTCTCACCCAGGCTAACCCAAGTGGAGGCACTGGTTTAGTAGTTGACAATCCAACCATGGAACAGGTAGTACTGTCTTACATAGTACCAGATAGTACCCAGGTGGGGCACATTTTATGCTGTAACAACCCTCCTAGTTTAGTTGAGTTTCTTTGCATCGTTAATGATTCTTCAGGCAGAGTGACTGACAAGAGAGAACTGACCTGACAAGGTCAGGAGGGACACACAAGGAAAATAAGATATGGTGTCTCTTTATGTAATAAAGACAGATACATTTGTTCCGAGGTGAAGTCTGAAGTGGGAGGAAGACCTTTTGAAAGTCCCTGGGTCAGGATAAATGAAAAATAGCAAGGGTGATGGCATGGTGGCATTCTCCTTTAGACTGCCCAACCACGAGGAGGTGGATGAGCCTTTTTTTTAAAGATAACTTACTAAACTACCGCAGGACTTGTTTTTTACAGGGAATTCTAATTACTATGGTATTCATTGGGAAAGTAACTTAATCATCTTTAACATCTTCGTCACTGATTTGGATTTGAGAGTCAGATGTGAACTGGCCAAGTTTACGAATTATACTAAATAATGGGGGAGGGCGGTCACACTGCAGGACAGGCTAGGGATACAGGCTGACTTGGATATGCTCTGAGGGTGGACTGAGCAAAACCTCATGGCCTTCAATGTAGAGAAATGTAAGGTGCTGCACCTTGGTAGGAAGAATCCCGAACATACTTACTGGCTCGGCAGTGCTATGCTTGCTAGCACCATGACTGAAAGGGACTTGGGGGTCTTGATTGACCACAAGATGAATATGAGCCACCAAGGCAATACTGTGGCTGGCAAAGCAAAGCAAACTCTGGCATGCATTCACCGATTCATCTCAAGCAAGACCAGGAAGTCATCCTTCTGCTTTACTCAGCCCTGGTGAGACTGCAGCTGAAGTACTGCATCCAGTATTGGGTCTCCCACTTCAGGAACGATGTGGAGAAGCTTGAGACAGTCCAGAGGAGAGCCACTCATATGATCCAAGGCCTGGAGGGAAGGCCATATGAGGAGAGGCTGAGGGACTTGGGACTCTTCAATTTGGAGAAGAAAAGGCTCAGGGGGGACTTTGTGGAAGCCTACAATTACATAAAGGGGGTATATCAGGACCTGGGAGAACAGCTATTCACCAGAGCCCCCCAAGGGATAACAAGATCTAATGGCCATAAACTCCAGGAAGGCCAATTGAGACTAGACATAAGAGAAACCTTCTTTACGGTGCGTGTCCAGAGTCTGGAACAAACTCCCCCAGAAGTGGTGCAAGAACCTACTCTGGACTCTTTAAAAAAATAGGTGGATATATTTCTTGCTGAGGTCACTTGATCCCAGCTGACTTCCTGCTTATGGTGGGGGGGCTAGACCCAATGATTTCATGAGGTCCCTTCCAGCCCCTAATGTCAATGAAATCTATGAATAATAGTGCAAGTATTTCAAGTATGTTGTGGAAACCCTTTGAGTGGTTGAGAAAGCAACTTGGGGAGGAGAAAAGCAAGGAGGGGGTTTATTAGTTCTCTGCTAGGGAATAGGGAGGATTTGATTGGGAATCCAAAGGTGGAAGGCAATTTGGGTGATGATCATGAAATTACAGAGTTCAAGATCCTATCAAAAAGAAAGAAGGAAAGCAGGAAAATAAAAGCAATGGGCTTCAGACTTGAACAAACTCAGGAAACTGGTGGTCAGTAGTGGTGTGCAAAATGGGCCCTATTCAATTTGTTGATTTGGATCACTGTCCCTGATTTGATTTGGCACCCCCGGCTTGGCGATCAGCTATGGGGGGACCCCGGGTATCCCCCCAGACCCAGGAGGCATCAGTCACTGAGCTGGGGGTGGACATGGGGGCCCCCCCACGTGCTCTCCAGCAGACCCGGAAGTGGACCAGAAGTGCTTCTGGTCCACTCCTGGGTCTGCTTCCCAGCACACTGGGGAGCTCCCTACACTTCTGTGGGATGCTCCATCCGCCCTAGCATTGCAGCATTCACAAGTTGCCTGCTACCTAGAGATATATTGAAAAAACATTTAAAGCTGTGTCTATGTCCAAATTGCCTAATCTTTCTAATCTCTTCCAACTGATTGGGAGGGTTCCAATTCGATACAGAGAGATTAAAGGGTCCTCTGATTTGATTTGGATTTGGAGATTTGGCCACCGAATTGGGCCAATCTCCACTGAATCAGAAGTTCAAGTCAGAAGTGGACTGGCCAAGTTCGCCAATGATACCAAACTCTGGGGTAAAGCATCCACACCTGAGGACAGGAGGGCAATCCAGGCTGACCTTGACAGGCTCAGGAAATGTGCGGATGAGAACCTGATGGTGTTTAACATCGAAAAATGCAAGGTTCTCCACCTTGGGAAGAAAAACCTGCAGCATGCTTATAGGCTCACCAGTGCTACGCTGTCTAGCAATGTGGATGAAAGGGACTTGGGGGTCATCATTGACCACAAGATGAACATAAGCCTTCAATGTGATGCTTCGGCTGGTAAAGCGAGCAAAAGGCTGGCTTGCATCCATAGATGCTTCTCAAGGAAATCCCAGGACATCATTCTCCTGTTGTACTCGACCTTAGTGAGGCCGCAGCTGGAGTACTGCGTCCAGTTTTGGGCTCCACAATTCAGAAAGGATGTGAAGAAGCTTGAGAGAGTCCAGAGAAGAGCCGCATGCATGATCAGAGGTCAGGAAAACAGACCATACAACAACAGGCTAAGAGCTATGGGACTCTTCAGCCTGGAAAAGCGCAGGCTCAGGGGTGATCTGATGGCCACCTATAAGTTTATCAGGGGTGTACACCAGGATCTGGGGGAACAATTGTTCACCAGAGCACCCCAAGGGATGACAAGGTTGAATAGTTTTAAACTCCTGCAAGACCATTTTAGGCTGGATATAAGGAAGAATTTCTTTACTGTCTGAGCCCCCAAGGTCTGGAATAGCCTGCCACTGGAGGTAGTTCAAGCACCTACTCTGAACGCCTTCAGAAGAAAATTGGATGTTTATCTTGCTGGGATCCTGTGACCCCAGCTGACTTCCTGCTCCTGGGGCAGACGGCTGGACTCGTTGATCTTCTGAGGTCCCTTCCAGCCCTAATGTCTGTGAAATGTGTGAATTGAATCAGGGACCAAAGCTTCATACAGCCCTAGTTGTCAAGATCCCATGAGAAGCCAGTTTAAGTTAGAAATAAAAAGTATCCGGGAGAGCAGGTTATATCTTAAAGAGCTGATATTAGTGGCACAATAACATGCTATCCTGATGGGAAAGAAGGATAGGAAATGCAGCAAAAGACTGGACTGGAAAAATGGGAATAACTCTTTGATAACCTGAAACTTGGGGCGAAAAAGAACCTCATAACAAGTGGAAACTTGGACTTATTGCTAAAGATGATTATAAGAGTACAGGCATATCAGAAGAAAATGAGAAAGGCTAAGGCATAAATTGAGACAGAGTTGTTAGATACATGAAAAGTAGCAAGAAAGAATCCTATAAATGTATTAGAAATACAAGGAAGGGCAAGGAAAGTGTCTATTACTTTATGGGAGGGAAATATAACAATGGCTGATGTGGAAAAGGCTGAAATGATGAATATCTTTTTTATTTCAGTCTTTATATAAAAAAAAAAGGTCAGCTATCACATGATAAGCATAGCTAATAGCAAGGATGCGGGAGGAGATCATCAACTTATATTAGGGAAAGAATGGGTTATATATTAATCTGATAAACCAGATGTTTTTTAAGTCAGAAGGGCCAGCTGATACAGCCTTGTGTACTCAAAGAATTGGCAAGGTAATTGGAGAGTCTTTGCCTATTGTGTAGAACTAATGGAGGTCAGGTGAGATCTAAATGACTGAAAATGGGCTATGAGATCTAAATGACTATTAAAAAAAAACCCCAACAACAACAGGGATGATCCAGAGAATTACAAATAAGTCAGTCTAAGACTTAAGTACTATACCCAAAAATAATGGAACGCATCATCAAAGAATTAATTTTTAACTACCTAGACGTTAATGAAGTGATCATGAACAGGTCATATTTAACCTACGAGCATAATGATCCAACCAGTCTTACATGCACTGTATTTAATTTTATCCTATCTCCTTTACATCTGAGAACTAGAGAACATGGGAGACTGTGCTGAAAGCCTTACAAAAATCAAGGTATATCACATCCACTAATCTTTCACCATCCATAGTCACCAAAGGCTTAGTGATAAAAACAGGTAGATTCCCCTGTATGTCCTGTAACTAGTACTCTTTAATGTGTTCAATAATGATTTAGAGGATGGATTTGGATGAATATATAGTAAATTTGCAGGTAACAAACCAAACCAAACTGTGTGGGGTAGCTGACAATCTGGAGAAGAGGATTAGGATTCAAATACCTTGATAAATTGGTAAAATAGTCTGAAATTAATTAAATTATATTCAGTAAGGAAAAGTGCAAAGTACTGAATTTAGGAGAATACAAGCAAAGGCACAAATACAAACTAGGGAATGACTGCATTATGACAGAAGAGGCTCTGGTAGATATAGGGCACCTCAAGTAGAATATGAGTCATTAGTGTTCTGTTGTGGCAAAAAGGGCTGATAGCATACTGGGACTGGCAAGACTGTTGCATGCAATTTATGATAAGTGACTCTTTTATTTTATTCAGCCATTAACAATGTCTCTCCATGAAAAACTGTGTCAAGTGTTGGGCACCACATAGAAAAGAGATTGAAAAATTATAAGTGGAGAGCAACAAGGATTCTGGGAAGCATGAGTTAGAAAGAAACATTGAAGAAGTTGGGCTATTTAGTCTGGAGAAGAGAAGAGGGGTTTGATATAATAACCTGGAAATACATGAATGGTGGTTATAAAGGACATAGTGATAGGCTATTTCCTGTGCTAACAAGAGACCAGATGAAATAGAATAGTCTTAAATTTTAACAAGGGAAATTTAGTTTGGATATTAGGAGGAACTTTCTCACTATGAGGGTGGTTAATTATTGGAATAAATTATCTAGAGCAGTTGTGGAATCTGCATTACTGGAAGTTTTTAAAGTGACACAAATATTGTCTGAGATGGTTTACATAGGGTTCATCCTGAGATGAGCAGGAGTTTGGACTAGTTGAACTTCTCATGTTCCTTTCACACCAATTTTTCTATGATCCTTTTGCTATTTTATAATGTAGACATAAGACCTCATGAATGGACATTGACTATTTTGTTCATCTTTAATTCTAACCTCTGGTTGGACTCTTATTATTTCTTTCCCCTTAATATTAGATACCATGTTCATCACCAGTTAACAGTAATGACAGAACATGGCGACTACTACAAACGGTTGCTTCTTAGATTCATTTCAAGTAAGCATTCACATATGTGCGACCTATTTTTATTGTGTTGATCAGTATCAGACCTCAAAATCTAAGAGATGGTAGGAACAGATAATACAAATATGTGAGATGCAAATAAAAGAGTAAAAAGAATTCTATGGGGCCGCAGGGATAGATTTATGAGCAAAACTTAAAAAAACAAAATATTTCTTGTATAGCATAGATAAACCATAAAATGATTCGTGGGGAAAGGAACAGAGAGAGGGGTATTTAAACTATCTTCATATCTTTAAAGCCTCCAGTCCCTGAAATGTGCTAATTAGTCACAACCTTGATATGGGGGATAGTACAAAGAATACTTGTTAGGCCAAATATAGTATTCATTTTCTGCAAAGCATTACCAGTAAAAAAAATAGTTTCAGAGCTGGAGTGTACATGCCTTCTAGCCCCCTGTCTGGAGAGCTATACAGTAGGCCTGTGCGAGTTGGCAATGATCTGATCTGGCTTCGGATCCAGCCGCTTTGAATGGCCATGATCTGATCCAGAGCTCCGGACTGGGTTTCTGCTTTGATCCAGCTGAAGCTTCGGAGCCTCCTCGGAGATCCAGCCATAGGTTATAATGGGGGAATCAATGAAATATCTATAACTTTTTTTTTTGTCCGATTTGAATGAAACTTGCCGGGATGGTAGCCTCTGCTGAGAGCATGAAACCTGCCATGTTTCAAGAAGATCAGTGCAGGGATTTGGGGGGAAGTGTACTCCAAATTCTTGAAAGCCAAATTCATGTCATGGCTGTGTTACACCACAGGGGGGTCCAAACTGCAGGGCTGGTAGTTCTTACTGAGGTCACAAAGCTTGCCAAGTTTCAAGGAGATCGGTGCAGGGGTTTGGGGGGAATTGTACCTCAACCTGCGGACAAGCAAAACTCATGCCATGGGTGACACTGCATGTATTAAGGCTCAGCGGGGTGACAGTTGCAGGGATGGTGGCCCCTGCTGTGACGCCTGCCCTCTATCAAGGACATCGGTGCAGGTGGGTTCTGGGGCCTGGCATTTTTAGTTGCTGATGGGCAAAACTCCTGCCAAGACTGTGTCCGTCTTGGGGCAGTTGATTGTCTGTATTGATTCTTTCCTCTCCTTAGCCTGGTTTTGCAGGTGCTAATTGCTGCTAGTTAAGTTATTATGCAGTAGCTAGGTCCTGTGTATTGAGCTGGTCCCTGAGTCCCTGGTCCCTGAGTGACTCATGATTGATTGATTGGTAACTGGTAACACAGCAGCTTAGCAGCCAGGCCTACAGCAGTGTCTCCCATGCCCCACGACAGACACAGTCAGTCCCACAGCACCCATGGTACCAGTTTTGCTTGTCCGCAGCTCGAGGGGAAGTTCCCCTCAAACCCCCACACAAATCTTCTTGAAACTTGTCAGGTTTGGTGGCCTCAGTAATAGCTACCAGCCCTGCAGTTTTGACCCCCCTGTGTTGTAACACATAGACATGACAGGAGTTTTGCTTTCAAGAATTTGGGGTACAGTTGCCCCAAAACTCCTACACCAATCTTCTTGAAACTTGGCAGGCTTTGTGGTCTCAGCATATGCTACCACTCCTGCAGTCTTCACCCCACTATGTTGTAATGCCTAGAAGTGACATGAGTTTTGCTTTCAAGAATTTGGGGTGCTGTTCCTCCCAAGCCCCTACACCTATCTTCTTGAAACTTGGCAAACTTCTTTTTCTCTGCAGTGTCTACCACCTCTGAACATTTTATCCAAATCAGATAAAAAACAACAAAGTTATAGGTATTTTATTGTTTCCCCATTATACCCTCTGGCTGGATCTCCAAGGCAGCTCTGAACCGCTTCGGGAAGCTGAACGAGGCAGTGCTTCGACCCAGATGTGTTGCTTCGGACCCCAAAGCGTCCAAAGCTTCTCCAGATCTGAAGCTCTGTCCGAAGCCACGCACAGCCCTACTATACAGGCAAGCTTTCTATCCAAGGAACACTAGAGGGCTAGTGCTCCCTCCCTGGGAGGAAGGGAGGAGAGCAAAGCAGTGTGGCATCAGGTGGCCTCCACACCCAATAGAATTGTCACCATTCAAGTTAAATGGGAAGGAGGATGATCTTCCTCAGAGGTATGCAACTTCACGTCTTACAGAAGAGCCAGTTCTCTTCCACAAGTAGTCTTTTGAATGGGTCTATACTCTTTTTTGTGTCAGGAGAGAAGGAAGGGAATAAACCAAGTCCCTTAAGAAAATGAGAGTTGATAATGCCTATTTCTCCTAGGATTGTAAGGAAAGAAGCAGAAGAAGGTAAGTTTTTTTAATGCTGGATTTTCCCTCAACTGTCAAAAACACACATGCTATGAATATGTATGCACACATATGTACACAAAGGGACAACTAGGCCCATATTCTTAGGTGAAACTTCTTAACACTGATATGTGCTAGTGTCACAAATAACCTCTCAATGGGAGCAGTGGAAGTGCTATTAGTTGGCTCATTAAACAATGGCAAGTAAGCCACAGAGCAATTTGAGAGTGACACAGGAAGGGGCTGAATTACTTAATTTAGTTCTTTTCGAAGGTGGTAGCAATTCCCTGGATCTGAAACTCTTGTAACGAGGGAAAGTTAAGGCCCAAATCTGGGACCAAACTGTAAACAGGTACATTTTTCCTATAATAACCAAGAAACCCTGATTCAAATGCCCTGAAACTTGATCTTAACTTTTGAGCTCATGCCCCTCTCCATCTCTGATGTAGGATCTTATAAACACCTGCTGCTATTATTGCACCATTCCTCTATCTCACAAATGGCAACTCTCATCCTCCTACTCTGACCACTAGCAAACACAGCTGTTGGGCTTCCTAATTTATCCTATATCTCACAAAGTCTTCTATAAACTGTTGATGACCTCTTCTTTTTCTTTTGACACTGTTGAAGATTGTTTTCCCCTTTGGGCTCCCGCTCTCCTTATAGTACCCTATATCCTCAAGTGTTACAACATCCATATGGAAATTCATACTTTACTCTGATACACTGGGTGCAGAATACTCACTGCTTTATTTCCTGAAAACAGTAATTTTTAATGCTGTGTGTTGTGGGCTGCAGGTTTTTATTTTTAATGATTTCCTTCTCTGAATCCTTAGCATAACTGCTTCAGAAATTAATTGAACAATTCCTTCGTTTAGTGCCCCTGTTGAGCTGCAGCTATAACCACAGCTTTTGCAACAACCAGTGTTTATACTTTGCTTCGGTAATAAGCTGGTCTCTTGCATTAATAGATTATTTATACTGATTGAGTTTACTCATTGGATTGGTCTAAATAGCTTGTCTATATTTCAAGGTTAAATAGCATAAATACCGCTCGCTATTAATTTTGTGGGGTTTTTTTTGAATGATGTAGATGTTTGAGCAGTCACTAGAGATTAAATTAATTTCTGCAACTGGTCTATCCTAGCATTTCTTCATTTTCTCCCCCATTTATAAAGAATATATGGCACTCACGCTCATTTTGATAGGAGAAAAAGAAAACTCATAAAAATGAAAGACCAGTCCTCATTAAATTGATGAGTTGTAGAGGCCTCCCTTGATCCAGCACATTGAAATATTACATTCTTGAAGAATGAGTTTAGCTATGAGAAATCCAGAAATGAGTGCAGTGCACCTAAATCAATCAAAGGAACTTAAATATCTCAAGGGCAAGTGGAAATGAAAATGGATAGGCTATTTCCAAATGCTGACAAACAGGAAAATCAATATGACAGGCTTGGGGTTTGCCTCCACTAAAATCCCAGATCGTATCTTGGGTAGCATATGTCTTTAACAATCACTCTGTTTTCCTAATTTTGCAAAGGTAGATGCTGGGATCATGTAAGATTGCTTCTAGTATGTCTTGTTTATATGGGATTGTTTTGGCTTGTATTTTAGCCTCGACTGAAATTTTATGTGGGACCCAGATCTTCATAGCATAAGACAATCCTAACTGACAGTGTCTATCTGTTGTCTCCAGAATGGATATTTTTGTTTTGAAAATATCTGTATCAAACATATAAATCATTAAGGCATATAAAAACTCAGGTGGCAGGTGGGATAAATAATCCATTGTAAACAAGCAGTGAGGGAATAAATTTATCCCACATCCATCATCTTCAATGTATCTCTTATTACATATACACACAAGCACATTTTGCTTGGAGTGAGTTAGAAACGAGTAATATTGATCCCTTTCATCTATCTAGGGATAGGAGTCTAAAATTTGTCAATTACAATATTTCATGTCTCAGTGTTGCATTTCTGCATGACATTTGGATTAACTAATACAACAAAGGTACCTCTTAGGTAATAATATATGGTTTTTATTCAGGGTCAGAAAAAGGACTTTATTAAGCCCTCTAAACTACTATCTGGATGAAGAGAATATCATCTTTAAGGAATTTTCTTTTCCAAGTATTTTATGAATTATTTTTGGTTTGAAAAAATCCCATAACTAGAAAGCATCTTCCTGAATGTGATGCTTTACATATGCAATAATGTTTCTGTACACTTGAAATTCTTTTTACATTTAAGGTATTTTCCAGAATTTGAAAGAACTGAAAGTCTCTTATAGCCATCTATTGTGTAGTTTGTGCCAAGATCTCATCATTTGATAGACTTTCCTTACAACATATTAAATCACTGGAGAGATGGAACATTTTGAAAAATCTGGTTGGAAGTCCATGGATCTTGATTCCAAAATACACTTACAAAATTGTTTAAAATGATATATGTCTCTCTCTCACAAGTGCATGTAGGAATAGAAAGTTTGTACGAGTAATGAGACATTTAGGTGCCTTTCTGTTTATCTATGCTTGCAATTTGTAAATCTGATCACAAACACAGGAAACATATTTTCTCCGAATTAATTTTTAAATTATGTTTGAATTCTTAACCTTCTAAAGAAAAGAAGTTAACATTTAAAAAAAATATCAGCTAGTCATGTATACAATTGAGGTAGCTAAAGTTAAGGTGCCTGTTTTTGTTGAGATATACTCCTATAATTTTTTTCTTTCTTTCTTTAGCAGTCCATCTCTAAACATTTGTGTTGCAGGTGCTTAGTTGTATGTATGATTTGCAAGCAACCTTGAGCTTCTGCACATTGTAAAACTGGGCCAGAGTATTAATTAATTGTTGTACATACTTAAGCCCATATCCTTAACTTTAAGGACATGAACGGTCTCACCGACCATTCATCTGCTTAAGTGTTTGGCCAGATTAGAGCCAATATTATGATAAAGTAGAATGAAAATTGGTTAAGATCCAGTTACTGTTAATCTAAGGACTGTATACTGACTTTAGTTAGACTTTTAAAGGGCTGTAATAAAACTTTGCATTCTTTATTCACAAAACTTCACAAAACACCATTCCCTTCACCACCATTCCCTTTTGATATGTGTGTTTACACCCTCCAAATTTGTGATTAGAATTAAACAAACTAAACTACTTAAATGGAAACCCAGTAAAAAAAACTACTGATTTTTTACTGGTTTTATACCAGAACCATGAAGTCATCTAACTTCATAAGTTAAGTATATGAAACTGGGCTGATCCTCATTCTAAAAGTCAGAAAACTTTTAATAAGTTAGGTCTGATTTTCAAACTTTTCAGGAAATATGAAGCCAGCCAGGTTTCAAACTGTTTCATAATACCAATTTTGCTGCAGTTTAATTCATGATTGGAAGGTTCAGACTCATATCTTGGAGAAAATATTGATATTTTCCCACCCTTATAGTAAACCTCTTCATGATGAGCTAATTTACATTAGCCCGGGGTATTTTTTCATCATAACAGGCAGATAGAATATGATTAGATAGAGCTGAGGTATAGGCAGTAATTTATTCAGTAAAATTTCACTGTTTTTTGTTACTTTTTCTTTTGCCTGTGGACTGAAAGTAGATTGGTATCTTCTTGAGTGAATGTAATGTTTGCAATTACATAAAGATACATTTTTACTATTAATTTGTAGTCTGTTTATTGACCATCAACAGTTTACTGTGAGTTTTGATACTCAAAGTATGAGAAATATTGGTTAATTTTAATGGGTCACAGAGGTCACTTTATTTTCTCTTGTTCTCTCTTTTCTGCTCCCCTTCTCTGATATTCAAACTCAAATGTTATTCCAGAAGTTACTCTGAGCAGTAGATGAGTTTAAGATTTCTTTTTTGGATGATATTTTCTTGTATTTTCCCTCTTGACAAAAATTTCACCTCGTAATCATGCTTGTTAGACTACGTACAGAGACTAGAATCAAAAGAGGCATCAACATAAGCAGAGCTAATTTTATTTTGTGGATACATACTGGCAGTTTTTTGAGGTCCTGTCCTCATATTTACCCAGCTATTATAATGGACTCTGCCTTGTATAGTATAGTAGTATATTGCATTGTTTTTCAGGTCCACTATATAGGTTCAGCTAATTATATGAAGCACTTTGTTCTATGATACAGGTGCTGTACTTTACCCTATTATTCTGAATAAGATGCTCACAGTCTAGCACCGTAAATAAAAATTGATTCAAAGACCAAGATCATATTCCTCCTAGGCGTTTAGATCTTGGATAGATTCTTTACTCTATTCCTGCACTATTGTATAGAGGATGAGGAGTAAAGAAAGGCATTTCTTAAAATGTCTGCCCCTCTTGAAGGAACAAAGCCATGAATTAGGGACCTGGCTTTTTTTAACATGATATCCAAGAGCCCTATCTTGCTGAGAAACAAGGTTGTATCTGAGAACAAAATGAACATGATGAATGGCATATACCTTTCTCCCCTTGAGAACATTCCCCACACCCCCCAAGCAAATATCTCATAGTGTAAGCCGTCTGAGTAAGGAAAGGCATTTCTCTTAGCATAACCAATATGCTAAAAGATGTCAATCAAGTCAGAGTGAGTTATACAAAAATATACCAAACAATGTGAAGGCAGATTTTACTAAATAATACACCATGCCAGGATCTTTTTGTTAGAAATATAGCATTTATAAGTAACTGGAGCAATTGATTTCTCTCATTTAGTGAGACTATTATTCAATTTATTAGGGATGGAAGCACAACAACTAAGACTAATAAATCCCTGGAGGACAAGGAGGAGTAGGCAACTTGGGAAATATTTAGGTTCTCTTTTGGCTCTCAGTCCATACATGCCAACATAAGCTAAAATCTGCCTTACACAAATATTTATATCTACCCCAACATTAATGGTATTACATTTTATTGCTTTCCAACAAAGTTAATCCAAGCCTCTTGTCTCACCAATATGGTTGCAGGAAACAAAATGGCCTTGTAGGGCATTCTGGGGGTAGATTTAAATGATAGGGAGATTTAACTGTGGTTTTCAAGACTGAGGAAATAATTTTATTTTTTCCCCAGATCTATACAGTTTTGATACAAAAGATATATTAGGCTGTGGAATAATTCACAAAGGACATGGAGGAATCTACCACTGTCCTTACTAGTTTCTACTAATTGAAGTCAGTAAATAAGGGCATGGGATTATTCCAATGGAAAAATAATTAGGACTCTATAGTATGTGGTGTTGGTGATTTAGTAAATGACATTTTCTTTCCAAGTCATTATGGCACCAATGCCTTGGCACCAAGGAAGGTGTTGTGTTGCTTCATGTGCCATCTTTCACATTAAGTGTAAATATGAAGCTCGAGTCAATGTTCTGACCAAATTCCAAGTTTCATAATTTTATTCTGCCCATTTACATTTCCTGTGCTGCTTTAATTGAGCAAGGGACTCTTATTCACCTCGTATCCTTAAGTATTGCAGTGCAATCAAAGGCATTATTTGAGCTGCTTTGTCTACCAAGTGGTGGGGGTTACACTTCATGAGGTGAAATATTTCTAGATCCTTAAGATGTCAATGTCTTTCAGCAAGGAAAAGGATTTGTTATAGGAACTCAGCAGAATTTATTCTGCAGGGGACAACATGCAACTATGTATCCATCAGAAAAGCACCCTGATGCTGGCAAAAATGCTACATTATACCTGTAAACCACTAACACTTACTTTAATGTGTCAGTAAGTGGAAATTAATGCTATGTCTGGAAAGTAGTTTATGAAAAGCTTATTCCAGCCTTGTCTCATTTCATCCTCTTAACTTGTCTTGTTACTTAGAAGGAGATATTGGGAAGCAATGAATTGGACTCATCAAGGTTGAATACTCTTAGGTCAGATGGAATGGGCTGTCTATCTTCCTTCAGATTTTATGAGCTGAATATTTTGGATAGTTTCATTTCTATTTCATTACCATGCAAACAAAATGAATTGACAGAGAAAGCAATCAGTACATGATGCACCCACTGGAACCTCTAATGGAAAATGCTGGCTGCTTGTGTAAACATCACCAATTATCAAAGACACTCAAAAGGTAAGCAATAGCCTTTTGCAAAACAAGCAGCCAGACATTGTGGACCACTTCCCACATACTTATTAATGTGTGTAGAATGAGCATAACATGTTGAAATATTAAAAAAAAATATTCCTGGCATGGATCACAGTCATACCACATAATATTAACAATAGATAGACATATTACATGGAAGCATATACCACTTACACTAAAATTAATGCAACATATTTTTGTTTTTACTGTTCTTTTTCTTCACTCCATCTCTCCATCCTTTTACCCACTCTATATTTGGACATATGGCTATATGTAACTCCAGAGATGCATTTAATTTTGCCTGGAGAGATGTATAACTCTCCATTTTCTACAAAGATAGACTTAACACAGCCTACTGGCATCCAACTTGATACTGGGTGTGCCTACAAGTGCCCCAATGGCACCGTTGTTACTTTGCCTTCATTTAGTACTTCCTTTTGACATCAGGGTTTGTTCCCACTGATGCTATGTCACTGCATCACGTGTAGATGTGCCCTCTGCAAAAATGGAAGCTGTCCACATGTATCTGACTGTCAGCAATATTGACTTGAGTGCAAAGTAGAGAAGGGTGGATTGGGATTTTTGGACTGTATCTCTGTTCATTGGGTCACAGAACAGACAGCCTCAGTCTCAGTCTTATCATTTCTTCTACTAGATATCAGGGCAAAAAGTAAACAGCCAGAAAACCACTACCTTGATGTTCATATTTTGTTTTACCCTAGCTAAGAACTCAGGGACATGAACATAATTTATGTGGTTTCTTACCTAGAACTGAATTCTAACAGAGCATAACTCCTGTTGTATGAAGAAAAGTGTCACTTGTGGTGATTCTTTTACTTTATTCAGCACTGACTGGTAAGGCCTAACCCAGAATTCTGTGTCTAATTTTGGGTCCTACACTTTCAGATGGACATGAACAGATTGGAAAGAGTCTAGTGCAGAGCAACAAAAATGACTGGGGCCTGAGAAGCAAGACCTCTGAGGAAAAGCTAAAAGAACTAGTTTTATTTAGTCTGAAGAAGAGAACATTGAGGTGGGGATTTGATAGCAGTATTCAAGTTATTGCAGGTCAATTATAGTGAAGATAGAGATAGGCTTTTATCTGCATCTATAGGGGACAGAACTAGGAGCATTGGCCTCCAATTTCAGCAGAGGACATTTAAGTCTGCGCTTAGGAAGAGCTTTCTGACTGTCAGGGTGTTCAAGCCTTGGACCAAATACATGGAGAAGTTGTGGAATCTCCAACTCTGGACATTTTCAAAAGCAGATTGGAGAGAAAATTGGCTGGCATGGTTTAGTCATGGATGATCCTACCTTGAGAACAGGGCTGGAATGGAGGACATATTGAGGTCCCTTCTAGCCCTACTTTCCTATGATCCTATAACTAGAGTTATATACTTACATGGATATATTTCATCACATCTGAGCATGAGCAGATCCTAGTCACCTAGGAATCTAGTTCAAAATAGAGGTATTTAAGGAATCTAGATGTCATCAGAATTGTGTGGAGTAGAACAGGATCATGCTTAATTAATGCCTTAGGTGCCTAAACATCTCTTGTAAGTGCCACATAGATTCACATGATATTCTGTGCCATGGTAGTTATCCTAGTATCTAGTCTTACTGATTAATTTAGAGTAAAAGTAGGAAGGCTTGGAGCCAGATGAGGGTTATAATTGACCACGTTATCATTACTACTACTACTAGTATTGTAATAATAATAATAATAATAAAAACTGCTTTCAGTTTTAAATCCACAAGCAGTGTCCAGGGTACCAAGGAATAGATCTTATTAGTTTTAAAAAGGTCCTACTTCCTGAGGGTCCCCAGTAGGATGTCACATTATAAGCTTTCTCCGGACATGTGCTTAATGGCAGATCATATCCAAAAGTATGGTATGTGCCACTTCAGAGGTTTGATTTAAGAATATAACCATTTTATTTATGGTTTTTTTTAATACATTCAAGTGAGAATTACCAGTTTCTTACTAAAAGATCTATATGTCATAACCTTGTCATTTTCTTCACTGCTGATAAAGACTTGGCTGAAGAAGGAAAAAATCTTTATTTTGGAGAGGTAACCTTTAATCTTTACTTTTTCCTTCCATGTTTTGAAATTACACACAATGCCTCATAAGCCACCAGTCCTTTTTGTTCACCTGTTGATATTTGAAAAAATAACTTTGCTTCCTCAATGAAGGAGAAAGAAAATTGAGATTTTTTTTGGTTTTAATGTTTAATGAGGGATGCTGATACATCTGTCTACTGATCTCTCTGTCTGCTTTGGCCTCCATCACTGCATTATCTGTGCATCCCCACAATGCCTGGGAGACAAGTATTTTTGTTACCTCCATTTTACAGATGGGGAACTGAGCCATAGAAAGACTGTTGCCCATAGTTATATAGGAAGTCTGTGACAGAGTTAGAACCAGTCTTCCTTTCTCCTGGGTCAGTTTGGTTAATAACAGGAAGCTTTGAAAATCAGAATAAGGGACTGACATTCTGTATAATCCTATGAGGAAATAAAAAGACTATGGTGCAAGAAGCCATTCTTCCCCCCACCAAACTAACAATCTGATCTTTGTTATAAAGTATCGTTTAGATTTTCTAAGACCTTGTTGCAACACAAGAGGGATATAATAGTGTTGAAGACAGATCAAACTGTTTAAAAGTTTTGTGAAAAAAGTGCTACATAAGTTTTAGTATTCAGAAATATGGACAGTAGGTCCTAGTGGAGCGGCCTTCAAAGTATATCAGAAAAAAAAATATTCCTAGTACTTTTTCTGCTTCCAGGTATGCCCTGAGGTAGGCAGCATCAGTTGTTTTGTTATTATGGGATCATTTCTCTGGTCTTCAGCATTCCTGTGTATGGTGGTTTTCAGTAATGCTACATCTTCTGTTTACTCAGTGTAGTTGAGTTTAATGCAGATGTCCAGTATCTTGATTTCTAATGACAGATGGAAAATAGTAATTTTTAATGACCCATCTGTACTGCCATTGTCATCTTTCTTTCCCCTTTATCATTTAAAAGGTAGTTGGACACATATTGGTTAATAGGCTGTGAATATAATATCTTACAATTTATACAAAGCCTTTCACCCTGAAGATCCCCAAAGTGCTTCTCAGACATATGGATTGGAGACATATTGGGCTAGAATTTGCATATCTTTGGACTGCAGAAAAATATGGAATCATATTCCTGGATTTGACCCTATCTTTATGGTTTGGTTTGGATAAAATCTGAACAAGATGGGAGCCATTTCTTTCATTTGGCTGCAGCTAAAATATAACTAAGACCAATCCTATTGAATCTAAACTACTGAATCTGTCATTTTGACTTAATGTTGCCTCCTCTAGTTATAGACAATCATATTTATTAATCATTCACCTACTACTGATATTGAAACATTTTTATATCAGAAAATTGCACCTATTTGGAGGCACAACACAGTACTACAGACACAGAGGTATCTGTTGAAAATCAGAATATAATTGCCCTGGTTGGAATATGCCCAAGACACCAAAGCTAAAACCTTCATTTGGTCAAAAAAACCATGTCATCGTTAATGACTACAAGTGGTAATGACCTTGTTTATATGTCTCACAGGAAAGACTCATGTAAAATAGAAGGCCTTTGTGCCCACTGGTGTCTTTTCCCTCTGAGTCAATATTAACCATACTTGTTGCTAAACTGCAGACATCTCATACAGAAAAACCCTGGAATTTCTCTTATTCTGGTTCAATCCTGCTTGGTTGTAAGATCAGAGCCACAGGTTATATCATTTCAGTTTCTTTACTGGGATAATGCTGTCTGCAATGAGAATAACTGGAAAATTTTGTGAAAGTACTTAGATTCCAAAAAATAGTCCAAACCAGGGGTAATATTATGGCATATCTAATATTTTATTCTTAGTTCTTCCTCCTCCAGTTTATGATACATTGATTTCTCACCGTTCATTTGTTTATGCCAGTTACATTTTCAGTAGCTGAATGTTGTCGCAGTTCCTAGACACATTGCCTCATGGATTTGCTTAAATTACAATGTTTTCTTTATTAATTGTGGTACAAGGGCTTTATCCCTCTCTCCAACCCCTATGCTTGATCAAATATAGTAGCATACTTTTTATAAAGCATGAACACCCCCATGTGTTAGTGAATAGTGTAAAGCACTTTAGAATTTGGATGCTGTTTCTACAACTTCTACCTCATGTTATTTAAAATGGAAATTACTTTATTAAAAATAACTTGGTTCGCTTCAGTGCATCTGTTTCTATGTAACAGAAAAGGCACCTGTGTTCTGTTAATACTTGCATTATGCAGCACATTTGGAAATGTTATAACTCAGGTGGATTAGCCTCCTGGGAACCACATGTATAGTTCCTGCCTCAGCTCTTGCTCTCTGTATATGTCAAATTATAAAATGATCTTCCAGTTACCCTAGCATGTTTGCACCTTGAAACCTTAAGCAGTGATTACTCAGGCAGGTAAAGAAGACACTGATTCTAAGAAGAGCAAAACAGATCCTTTTGCAGTTATGTTTTCTGTCTCATCTGCTTATTTTAAATTTTATCAATTTATTTCTAATATTATTTGAAGGAGAGTAAGAGATAGATACACAGCTGAAAAATGTCTTACATCTGTTTTTTACTAGCTTTGTCCTTTGTCCAGCTGCAAATTAACTGTATAACTCCCAGTGATGTCAGTGGTATGGTACTAAGCCTCCTTCACTTGATAAAAACACTTTCTGGTCTTTCTGGAACTTTATAGTCTTCTGTTGTGACCTCAGTAATGGGGAATTTCAGAGCAAGGAACTGCACGTGACGAACTAATGTTCCGATATAAAGTGGTATATCTTACATTCTGGTCTCTGTGGGTATATCTAGACATGCATTTGATCCAGCCTAAGTTTACTTTGGCATAAGCTAATTTGGAGTAAGTGTTTTTTGGCAGGTGTCTACACATGCAGAGATCAGGGAGATTTGCTGGTCTTAGCACCAAGTTTCCTGCAACCCTGCAATAAGCCCCTGCCACCACCAGGGGGAGCTCAGGGCTCCCCCTGGGTGCTTGCCCATGGGCTGGCAGGGGAGCACCAGGCCAGGAGATAGCTATCACCTGGCCCTGGGGGGCTGCTTGCTGCTGGGGTGAGGACAATGTCCACCTGCCCCAGCAGCAGGGAACTCCTGGCCCTGGCTCCCCGATCAGGGGCAGGGGACTTTGAAAGAGTTGCAGGGGAGGGGAAGGTCCTAGTACCCTCCCCAATCTTCTGGTGGGGCAGCTAGCAGCTCACTGCTAATTGCCCCACAAGCAGATCGGAGCTGGCAGGGAACAGGTTGGGGAGTTTGTTCCCTACCCAGGTCCATGAGTGCAGAGCTGCGCAGGATCCAAGCTCCCCAGCCTGTTCCCCCACCAGCTCTGCATTCACAGAGCTGGGTGGGAAACAGGCTCCCCTGCCCCCACCAGCAGGGAGCTCCCTGCATCAGCTCTGCAACTGCAGTCATGGAGCCAGCACTGAGAGATAAGTGTCTCCCAGCCCCCTGCTCCCTGATCCTAATTGTGGAGTTGGGGCTGGGAGATCTTTATCTCCCAGCCCCAGCTCTCTGATTGCAATCTTGGAGCAGAGGGCTTGAAGCTCCCTCCTGCTGGGGCAGGGGAATATAATCCCCACCTGGTCTTCTGTAGCAGAGGCCACCTCAGCAGCAGACAGCTCCTGGGGGCAGGGAGCTATGTCCTGCCCCCTGGTGGATGGCTGACCGGGAGAAGATTTTGCTGCCAGCCAGGTATCTACATGAGCGCTACTGCACTGTTACTAATCTCAAATAAATTTGCTACTTGCATTTGCAGGTAGCAAATTCACTCAGGGTTAGAGAAGTTTACTGCATAGTAAGCATGTGCACATGTAGATGCACATGCTTACTTTTCAGTAAACTATGCTAATGCACCATTAAGCATCTCACATAGACAATTCCTGTTTGTTGACCAACCTCCTCATTAATGAAACCTTGTTCTCCTGGCCCAAGACTTACTAAACCCAATATGATTTTTTTGTATGACTTGGGGTACAGACTGGCATAACAATTAAAATGTTACAAACATGTAAATACTCTTTGAGGTATTTCAATAGTGGCTGAAACTCCCAAATAGGATCTCTGGAAATCAAGTACCAATTTAAGAGTGTTTCACTTTTGGTTATATGTTCACAGGGACAGAGCATGGGAGCTGGGTTGGGATGGGAGTTGGGTTTACCATCCCTCTCCCCCAACTACCTGCCCTCCAGACCCATAGGGTGCCTATACATGAGTAGCAATTAACTGAATCTGCTGCAGCATGGTAATTACTGCACTCCAGCAGACTCCAGCATCTTATGTATCAGCATTCCTCAGCTGAAAAATGGTGAGGAGGGTGATTTAACTAAGGTCATTTGACGAGCTTTAGTTAAAGCACCCCTGGCATCATTTTTCAGGACAGGGATGCTGATACATAAGATGCTCCAGGCACTTTAATTAGAGCGGTTCTCAGAGCAGCTCTGATTACCCCCTTCCCCCTATTCCTAGAGCACATATATAAATACCCATAGAGCCCTGAATAATACCGAAGTCAGGCCTCCAGCCCCAATCCCCTTTATGGCACCAAGGGACATAGGAAAAGTTTTGAGGATTTGGAAGTCCCTTGCCAACTCTCCAACCCGCGTTACCTTCAGGTCGGTTTTACTTGGAAATGGTTCAGTTGTTACATTTGTCCAGACCCTAAAAGGACACTTTCCTGTATTCTGATCTCCTCTGTTTCAGAATAATGTTTTCCCTTAGCTATCATGTCCCTGTTCCCCAACCAATATTTTAACAAAAAAGCAATGTGGACAAAACAGGCTTTACTGAGCCAAACTTACTTCTAAAACAAATGTGCCTTCTACACATGAAATAGCTATGCAAAGCAAACATGGCTTCAGCTGCTGGTGAACTATTCCAATCAGTTGCATTATAATTGTGTGTAGAGTTTGGTAGCCCACCTTTGACAGCCTGAATCTCTACTGCATCTGGACAACTAAGCTATTAAAGGCCACATAAAAGCCTGTCTCAAGATGTTATTTCACCAGATTGAGCCTCTCTCTCTCTCCATTACCTTTGCTGTTATCTCCTGTCTTCTGATACAATGATAAGAGATGGTAGTCACTGCAGAGAAAAGGGCAGTATTTTTCTGAAGCATATCTTGTGGTAATGCTAGTTTTTGTATTAGTATTAAAATACCTGGCTCTTCTGAATGTCTTTGGTCACCTGGACATTAGGGCCAGGAAAATGTATTTTGTTTACCAATCACTTGAGTATCAGTATAACTTTATGCAAAAAAACATAAAACATAAAAATGCTGAGTAACAGAGGCTAGCTCTCAGGAGTTGTAATGAGTTACATATCCTGTTATTCTTGGTTCACATCCAGCCCAGATTAGCAGTGTCTCTGTATACCTGTCTAATGGCCAACTAATAAGAATTTATGATATCATCATTATTTGCATAGTTCTATGGGAATAAGAAAAGGCTTCCCAAGGAGCTTACCATCTGAATTGCTGTAAAAAAAGCACTATCACAAAGGCTACTAATGTTGCCTCATTGCTGGCAGTCATACTAGAGTTTAATTAATTAACTTTGCTTTTCACCTCTAGAGATGGTTCCTCCATGTCAGGGTCAAGGCATATCCATGAGGTGGTTTATGTGAGGTGTTCATTTTGTTCACTTACTCCACTGCTGATTTTACTATAGATAAAGAAAGGATTTCAGTCTCCAGGGCTGTCAGGTTCACTAGCATGCAATTCAGCAACAAATGGTGTGTTTTCAAAAGTCAGAGCACACCACTATGAAATATTTCCCTCTTATTTATTTTTTTAATGCATCTTCTCATACTCATCCCTGGGCCTGTTTGAAATGCAAACTGATGATATCTCTGCAATGTAGATTCCTTTGTTTTTCAAGGTCATGCTTGAATTGAGATTGAGATATGAAGTGCCTGCATGGAGCCAATAACTCATTTTTTGTTTCCAGGGCTTTGCTGTAAGATTCACCAATCAATTTCTGACAACTTGTCTTGTACTGGCAACTATAGGTTTTTTCGGCCACAAGGGAAGTATCTACAGGTGCAATTAATTCAACTAAATAAACTCCAGTGTAATTTGTGCTGAAGTTTTTTCTCCCAGGCACAGCATTTACACATGCACCCAGAACTGCAGTACATTGAGCCAGGTTGGAACAACCCCCATTGGCAGGGGACCCAGGAGGATCAGCCTGCTAGCTTGGGACTGCTTTGCCCCAGCTCAGTGTGCTGCAAAGGGGCTGGCTGGGGCATGAGGGTGACCCATTATGGGGTTAGCCAGCAGGCAGCCCCCCACACTGAAGTACCCTCGTGCCTCAGCCAGCCCTGTCAGTGTCTACATGTGAATTGTGGCAACTAAATGCCACCTCAAGATAGGATTTGTGTTTACAAGTATTAACCTATGACAGTGTTTATTAGTTTACTGCAGCCCAACAGGACCCCATGTGTAGATGCTGAAACTTTACTGTGGAGATAATTATGCAACTCCACAGTAAATGTCTTGTGTAAGGTATAGAGACCATGGGTGGATCCAGGATTTTGTAAACAGGGGTTTGGGAGCATTGATCAATTCTGTAGGAGTGGCTGCAACCCCTGGCCCCACTCCCCACATCCACCACTCCTTCAAGCAGTTAAAAATCTTCCCTCCCCCATTCTTCCTCCTCCTGCTCACTGGCACATTCCCTCCCCTCTCCTTCTTTCACTTCCTCCCCCACTCATGGAGCTCTCCAGAGCCATTCCTGTCTCACTTTGGTAGGGCTGCTTGTGGAGCCAGGCTTGGCTGGAGACAACAGAAATAGTGGCAGCAATGAGCAGGTTCCCTTCCTCCATGCCTGCTCCTGGGCTGCCAAGGAACACCCTGGTGACCTGGAGGAACTTGCCCACTGCTGCTGCTGGTGCCAGTTGATTCTGGCTTCCCTTGGAGTCCAGCTGAGGCAGTAAGGAGCAGCTCTGGGGCTCCCCAATTCTCCTAGTCTGCTAGAGGCAGTATTAGCAGTGGGAAGGGGAGGGGGAAAATGAAAGTGGAGATGATGTGCCATTGAACACAGAGAGGAAGGGAGGGGGTGGATTTTCACTTGCTTTGGGGACTTAAAAAATATCCCAGGGTGCTGCTCTTATAGCATGGTCAACTGAAAGGAAGGTGCATCTTTATCAGTGTCCCTCTTCTGGATCTACCTGCTGGAGACCTAATCCCATGGATCCATCCCTGGTGAAGAGCCCTAATCCCTAATTGTTTATGACAGCGGCAGCATATCATTTATAGGCCACAGTATCTTATCAAATTAGTCATTGTATCATACATACTTCTACCAAGATTCTTTTGTTAGTCTTTCTCCCTGACATCCTACCATTCTAGAGATGCCTCTTTAACAGTCCAAAGTCCTCAAACTAATAGGCCTTTTTAACACTGAAGGTCCTTTAAAACAACAAGAGGGTTGATTTCTGTAAGAAAAAAAAAAGCACTTTAGAAAGGGCTCAGGTGGTATTTATATAACTGTTTATCTACAAATAAATAGGGAATTTAAATAAATAGAAGGTATGCAAATGGAACAGGAGAGACTATTCTGTGTAAGGAAGCAAACATTTTAAGATCCCCTCATTGTATTCTTAGTATGCCTTACTAAAGAGAACCATCCTTGCTTTGCATAGATACTTAAGTAATCAGATTGGCAAAGACCCATACAATATTCATGTTATTGGTTGGCTTTTGTGTTTATAGACACACGCATACACACCCCATTGTCCTAATTTTTCACATTCAGTTGAAGTATACTTATGATTAACTGAAGAGAAAAAGGATGATACTCTCTAAATTATATTAGTCATTCACACTTGTCAGTCTTTACTTACTTAGAGCCCAGTCTATTAAAGTACCATGCTATAAGAGACCTCCAAAAGAAGATGAGTCAGCCATTATATTCCAGTATCTGCTTAGCTAACCATTTATCACTTTGTTATTTAAATAGAGTAATTTTATTGGTGAAGGGGCAAGGGAAGGGATATTTTCAGCTTTCACCAATGGTTTCATTTTTCTTTTAACCTAAATCAAGTTTTAGAGTAGAGGCAGTTTTTAGCTTTCTATCTAGCTAAACTAGAAAGAGATAGTAGAAATCATTGCCTATGTTATAGTTTCCACTCTTCCTGATGTTTTTTTTTTTTTTCTGATTTCACTGGAATAATTCTTCTGGCTTGTAGGGCATTACAACATTCAAAATAACATTTGATTCTGCCATGTGACACTGGGCATTATGAGATGCCAATATAACACCAGAAATTTATCTGATTAATCAATACCCAACATGTCCTTTAATCCCACAGTTTTATCTAATCTATCTGTGAAGATTATCCCTGAATTTAATAATCAGCATGTACTGCAGCATAGAGGTATGGAGCTTATTCTTACAATAATGGCATGAAACCCCTCCTCATCTGCAGTGCTGTAACACAGCAAAAGGTCAGTTGTTATAAGAATGGTATTTTGTGGCACTTATTGGGAAAATCTGGAAAGGATTCACTTGGCTGTAGGACTAACCAGCTGTGAGGATTTATCCAGAATATTAAAAGAGTAGGACTTAAGAATGTCAGTTAACAGAACAACTTCTAGGGCCCAAGCGTTAGCAATTGCTGTTGTCTCCATTCAGCTTTTCGTACAGTAGTTTGATGTTATTTGTGTGTACTGTAAATCAAATAAAGCTAGAACAATGGATCAAGACATCATTTCTCCTGTAAAGTGAAGCCATTTCCCAATGAATGCATATATGCAATGAATGTATAGTATTAACATAGTAATATACCTCATCCAATGCACCAAATGCCCTGATGGAAAACATGTAGGAGAGACCAAACAACAACTGTGCACCAGAATGAATGCACACCGTAAATCTATCAAAGACAAAAACACCCAATTACCGGTGGGGGCACATTTCTCACAGGAGGGCCACTCTCTCTCCAATCTCTCAGTCCTGATCCTCAAGGGAAACTTACACAACACTTCCCAGAGACGAGCCTATGAGCTCCATTTCATCAACCTCCTGGATACTAGAGATCATGGACTAAATATAGACATTGGATTTTTGACACATTATAATCTACCTGGCAACTGACTCCCCAGCCCAGCCCCTGGCTTCTTTACTTTTCTTTCCATCCAGGAAGAGTGCACACCAACTGCTGAAACTTCCTTAGCCTGACGAAGGGTTTTTGAACCCAAAAGCTTGCTTAATAACTATTCTCCAACTATTTGGGTTGGTCTATGTCGCAGGGCACCTTAGTGCCTGCTCCTAGAGAGGAGAAACTGCCAGGGAGAGAACCCTGGCAGAGCCAATTGAGCACAGCTGCGGGTTGCTGGAGCAACTAAGGGGAGCCAGCTGGCCAGAAGGGGGCAGGGCCTGGCCTTTATAAAGCCCAGGGCCAAAGCCAGGCTAGCAGTTCTCTGCCAGCAGCCTGGGAGGCAGGAGCTCTGGGAGTGAGGATGTGGAAAGGAGCAGGACGTGCAAGTACAGCTCATGATAGCCCTGAGAGGATGGGCACTAGAGTTTAGCCATGTGACTTGTGGTTATGTTACAGCCTAGGGGCTTGTGGTTTGGCTTTGTGTCCGGGTTATTACACCCGGAGGCTTGGGTGAGGCTGTAGGGGTTGGAGGAGGCCTCAATCATAGGTACCCCAGAGAGTGTGGGGTGCCCTAGCGCCAAGTGGGTGCATTAATTTCACAGTGCCAGTGAAGGCGTAGCTTGCACGCCAGTGCAGGAGCAACTGGCAGCGAGGAGCGTGGCCAGTGGGTTGCGGGCGCAACCAGTAGGTTGCAGACGGGGACCTAGACCCCGGATTGCATGCGGGGTACGTAGACCCCAGCCCCAGGGAGAGGGGCGATTTGAGTGAGAAGCCCCGTGGGGGCACGGCGAGCCCCAAAGAGGGGGAGCACCATAGTACATGATTGAGAAGCCCTGTGTGGGCACGGTGAGCCCCAAAGAGGGGGAGCGCCATATCAGGGAGCCCAGGACGGGTGCAGCCGATGCTAGCAAGGGCATCACTTGTGGGGGAGCATTGGAGGGGTGATTATCGAGGAGCCCTAGAGAGAGGGGCCATACGGAGGAGCCCTAGAGAGAGGGGCCATACGGAGGAGCCCGAGACGGGCATAGCGAGCCCGGCTGCAGGCTAGTGCGGTAACACCCCTCAGACCGGAGCAGGGCGCTGCGGTTGCCCCAAGAAGACAGGGAGTAGCAGCGCGGTGAGCCAGGGTCAGAGAGGGCACCTGTGCGGTTGGCCCGCAGGACCGGAGGCCAGCTAGAGAGTCCCTGAGCGGAACCACACCGGCAGGGGAGGCCCAGAGTGGGATAGACGAGAGTCCCAGCAAGAGGCTGGGCATGAGAGAGGGAGCCCAGAGTGGGGCACACTAAAGAGGAGGCCCGGGAAGTGGGCGTACAGACCTGACAACGTCTATTACATCTGCCAGGCTTGGGGCGTGGTATCAGGGGAGATAGGAGCCACACATAGCCCACAAGGCTAGGGTGTCCGGGGAACACCCACCGTATCGGGAGACCCCCAGGGGGTCCGGAAGAACCGCGGGGACAGAGGTCCCGAGTAGCCGTGCCCAGGGAGTCATAGGCAGCCTCCCAATCATATTCCAGCAAGACGTGGCGGGTGAGAACTAGAGGGTGCCTTGGGCCGGCCTGACACGGAGCGAGGGACCTCAAGGAGATCATGGCCCTCCGCGAGGACCCTGCCATGACAGTCTAATAAAAGATATCAAATTCACCCAAGGAACCTTGTCTGCCTCTAGTATTAACTAATAGATTGATAGGTATGTGTCCTAATTATTGTTGATTCTGACCATGTCGATCTTACTTTTTCCTGTTGTAAATGGCAAAATAATTAAAAGTAAATGAATGTACTGCTCCATTTCTAAATTAAGATTTTAAAGTTGGCAACAATGCAGTAAAAAAAGAGAGATTCTGGGAAGAGACAATTTTACTCTTGCATGGAGTATTTTTTTCTTTTGTTTCAGAAACAAAAAAACAGACTGAAGTAGTTTAAGAAGAATTAGGTGAAAGAGCTTTATTAGAGTACTATATATTTTACATGAGTCATGCTGTAAAAAACATTAAGAAAGAGGGGTCAAATAAAGTAGAAGAGTTCTAAGGCATAAGAAAATCTCTATGGGGATTAGTTTAGTTTCACTTGTACTTGTTTTGGAGTGTTGTTTTGTTATATTACTGTTTTACCCACAATAAGTTATTCTCATGAAAGAAATAAAAGCCTGCAACTACCAAAACAAAAATACCTCTCTAGAAACCATGTAATCATGCAATAGAGCTGTAAAGGGAGAAAGGGTACATGGGATGTAAAGAAGTTCTGTACCTGTGATTATAACTGTCACCTCTAGTAAATTCACAAATAATTTTTCTCCTCCCCTTCCATAAAAGAGTATTGACATGGAATTATGTGGGTTGTGCAGAAAGTGTGCTATGCCTGCAGAACTGTATAACCACGGACTTCTCTTTCTCTCTTAGTCTTGGTCTATGTTCACACTATTGCTCTTCATGACATTTAATAAGAACTAAGTAGAGGCAGCTATTTTAATAATTACTGACCTCTGGATCAAGGCAAGATCAGTAAAATATCCCCAGTGATTCGTTCAAAGGCCCCTATGATAATCTTTGTTAGAAGAAATATTTTACAAACTTATTATAATATCCATTAAATTCAAAGGAAAGAGTCTCATTGAGGCTGTTACGTTGTAGTGGCTATCAACTGAAAGAAGAACTAAAATAACTTTAGTAGTCTGTCTCTCTCCATCATCTTCATCCTCAGCACATGTGCACACTTACACACATGGACACCCAACTAGATTGCAGAGGGGGTGTTAAAGGCACACCAGATTTTCCTCAATCTGTGACAGAAATCTACATATGGATAAGTGGTGACTGAAAATTATTCTTTTTGTCCAACTGACCTAGTGAAATCTAGGCCGCATTGGACAAATTTCCTTCCACATTATGGAACCATAACAGCCACTACTGACTTTCTCAACAAAATGTCAAAGGGTTGAATGGACATGGGGAGTGGCTTAAAAGGTAGCTCCTGCACGTCATAGGGTAGTTTTTAGCCATATAGCATAAGAAATATTTTTCTTTCACTGCCTTTGCTGTACTTGATATATGGATAAAGAGAGAAACATGAAATAAATGTATAAGGTTATCTATCTCTAGTTGGAAAGAAAAGAGAAATTTGTAGCTTTAGTTAATAGAATCATATATCTAAAACTCCCCATGAAGCTTAAAATGTGTCACTTAAAAATGAGTTGTCTGTTCTTGCCTTGAATATCCACCAAAAAGGTAAGACTACACACTCTTCTTAAACCTACCACTTAAAGGAGTACTACTGCCATGAAGCCTATGGCCTATAAGCTTTGCAGGTCAGGAGACTGGAGTCCAGCAGTAAAGATGTGTGTTTAAAAACTGGTTAGTGCTTTTTCCTAATGCTGTACCTAGGCATAAGCTTGTTAACCTGGTGTCTCAGATTCATACTCTCCAAAAGAAACCTTTGCAAAGGGGGCACAGAACCCAGGACCACAACTAAATCTTGCCTGCTCACTCTCACTCCCATGTGGTATCAAGCTCAGAATATTAGGCCATATCTATAATTACCCTGTAATTTGGACCACTGCCAAGAAACATTTGCTTCTACTCCATGCACAACCAAGCCTGCAAAACTGACAGCAACAATGACTTAGGCCTAAGCATGCATCTCAGGACCACTTTTAGGTTCTCTATCTTAGGAGCAAGTGGGTGGAACTTGTTCAGCAGTAGTTTGAAGCCTGGCAGAGGCAGTATAAGCATAGTATGTAGTCTCATGCTTAGGAATTTGAGCCCCAGTGACTTTCAGTAAGTGCCTATAATGCTCATAAAAATAGACCTTTATATCATATAATTTCTTTTAAAAATATCCTAAATTCATAGTCAAGTTATAGAAACAAAAGATAAAATTTGTTGAACATGCCTTCAGCCCTTGCCCTGGAAGTAGTTTAATTTTCTGTTGCTGGTTATGTGTATGCACACGACCAAAACAAATGAACTGAATATAAGAGGTTTCAGAAGTGCCCTTCACAGTAAATACAATAGAACAGTCTCCACATCCACTACTAACTTGATATAGATACATTGATATTTGTGAACAAGCTGCATATATTCTATAAGACAAAACACTGATGTCACCCAGAGAGCTCTCTGGAGAAGTATACTCAATATTATGTGGGGGAGGGGGCGGTTTCTTAAGGGTTGGACATGAACATCACAACTTTTTGTGTTAGCCTCATGGTAAACAGAAAGGAATAAAACCATAAAGATTAAAACAGTAAATTAGCTCCACCTTTTTTTGTTTTTAAAGATAGCTTAATTACAATGTTATGAGTATTTCATTTGTTGTTCTTGCTGGTTTTCAGAGACTCAGTCTACCCTTGGCTTTTTTTTCTCATTGGTAAAATAGAGAACTTTCAGATGTCACCAACACCAAACAGCAGGAATGAACATCTGTTCTTCTCATAAACTTCTAATAGAAACCTTCCTCTATAGAGAACTCCTGTGCCCCTGAGTATAAGTTTGAGTGTGGCCATGGAAATATATTATACTGAAGTATTATCTGGGCCAGATGGTTTAATTAAAATTATTTATTTATGTCACATTGCCAGTTTTTTAAACATACATGAATTGATCCCTAAAAAACACAGAAAGCAGAAAGTGAAAGAGCTACAGTTGCCTTAGTATAAGGTAAATTGACATTTTTTACAAACTGAAACTCTTAATATACCCAGTAGTGGAAATCTAAATGCAATAAACTATCAGTGGAGCTCCACTGTTTCTGGAAGACTCATTTGCCAGGTACAGACATTCAAAAAGCCCAAGGCAGAGGCAATCTGTATTTCATGCTTTACTCTACGTGTCCTAGGTTAGGTTGGGAGTGAACAGAACAGATATTTGCCCTCTGGGGTGGAGGGAAGACCATGAAGACTTCCTGCACTGACTGAGGCCAGCAGGTTGGGGGCAGTCTTGAACCCCTCCCGGCATACTCTGCAGGGTCCCCAGGCTGCCAGAAATTCTTAAGCACAACCAAATAGCCAAGCCACATTTGACTGGCTGGTGGGCATGGGTAAGTATGCCCACTTTCCCCTACTATGACACTACAGCAGGGGAAAGTGAGCATACCCACTATGGGTAGTGGGCATACCCACTATCCATGCCCATCCTAGGCTTCCAAAAGAGTCCCAGGGTGAGCACCTTTCATCATGACTTGAACATGCTTCTGGCCCAGCCTGTCCACACCTCACCATTGTATCCCACCTCCCACGTGCAAGTGGGAAGACCCAGGAGCTGTGGCATGTCCTGGTTGTTGCCCTATGTGACTCTCACCAGAGGCTGTGGGATACCATATGCACCCACCTGGTCCTGATGTGGCAGCAGGTTGCCATGGCACAGGTACTTTCATGACTAAGAACCAGCAGCTAATTGTCCCTCATGAGGCCAGATACCACACCCTGCACCTGCCAAGTATCCTGAACTTGGCCACTGACTTTTACATAGCCAAAAAGGACAAGGCCACCCAGGGCTCCATGGTCAACTTAGCTGTGCTCCAGGATGGTGCTGTAAGTGCGTGGGGTCTTGATGGCCCTGTTTGTGCCAAGGAAACAGTTTAGCTCATAGAAGGGCACGGTGTGCCTCTGGGCCCTGGACTTCTGTTATGTCATGCATGTAGTTATACTGCATCTTCATCCATTTGGTTTTGGCATGGCACTGCAACCAGTCCCTGTTGTGGCCCTGCTCCTACATCTCCTGGGCAATGTGCTTGAAGACATCCCTGTCCCAGTGCCCTTTCCGGAGTTGGCACTGCATATCCTCCTCACCCCAGATGAGGTCCCTCATCTCGCCATAGTCTCAGTTGTGTGATTGGGGCTGAGTAGCGGAGGAGAATGGGGCAGGGTTATCCATGGTCCATGGCAGTGGCTGTAGGGTCTTGACAACTGTGCTCATCAGGATGCTACCTTACCAGATGGTTGCAGGGGGCTGGATGGAAGGCTGTAAGGATGGAAAGAGAAGAGACTATGTGAAGGTTTGAGTCCAGGCATGTGACTCTGCCTCTCACTGAAGCTTGGTGTGGCCCCTGCTCTCAGGCTCTGGCCACTGAGATGTGGTGTGCAGGTACCAGGGCCAGGCTCTTGTAAGCCTGTGCTCAACATGCAGGAGTTCTCCTGGGTTCAGCATCTGGTTTGTTTGTATATTCCAGGGACCTTCATGATGGGGTCAGTGGACAAGGCCCAGGGACGCAGATGCCTAGGTGCTGGAGCTGGTCCTGGGACACAGATGCCTCTCTCCCTCCTGGTACTACCCATCTGTGGCTGAGCACTGGCCAGATAAAGGATGCAGGGCTGGGGGAAGGGTCTGTTCTGACTTGGCCCTGTGACAGCCTGGAGATGGGGCCAGCTAGGCACTCAGCCAGAGCAGCCAACCACAATCTGAGTTCCAGTCCTTCTCCCTGTGAAGGGGAGTTAGCGGGGTGCTGCAAAGCAGCCTGGGACACTGGAAGACTGCTTCCCCACTTGAGTCACTAGGGGATTTGCTATAGCAGCTCAATTACCATGTTGGCAACCAACATGGGTTCATTCAAGGCAGGTCCTGTCAGACCAACCTGTTGGCCTTCTTTGACCGGTCACAAAATCCTTGGATGCAGGTGTCATGGTGGATGTAGTCTTTCTGGACTTTAGGAAGGCCTTTGACACTGTCTCTCACCCCATTCTCATTAAGAAATTAGGCAACTGTGGTGTCAATGCCTACACAGTCAGATGGGTAACAAATTGGCTGGGGGGGTCACACCCAGAGAGTGGTGGTGGATGGGTCATTTTCGACCTGGAGGGATGTGGGCAATAGGGTCCCCCAGGTCTCAGTCCTCAGGCCCACACTGTTCAACATCTTCATCAGCAACTTGGACGAGGGGGTGAAAAGCACCTTGTTCAAATTTGCGGATGACCCTACAGCATACCTACAGGCTGGGGAACTCCCTTCTAGTCAGCACAGAGGCAGAAAAGGATCTTGGTGTCATTATTGATTCCAAAATGAACATGGACCGCCAATGTGGGGATGCAGTCAGGAAGGCTAACTGCACCTTGTCATGTATCCACAGATGCATCATGAGTAGGTCCAAGGAGGTGATCCTCTGCCTCTATGTGACACTGGTCAGGCCGCAGTTGGAGTACTGTATCCAGTTCTGGGTGCCATACTTCAGGAGGGATGCGGACAGCATCGAGAGGGTCCAGAGGAGGGCCACTCACATGATCAGGGGGCAGCAAGGCAGGCCCTACGAGCGGAGGCTATGGGACCTGAACCTGTTCAGCCTCCACAAGAGAAGGCTGGGAGGGGATCTGGTGGCCGTCTACAAACTGACCAAGGGGGACCAGCAGGCTATGGGAGAGACCCTGTTCCCCCGAGCACCACCGGGATTAACAAGGAATAATGGGCATAAATTGACTGAGAGTAGATTCAGGCTAGATATCAGCAGGCACTACTTCACAGCCAGGGCGGCTAGGATCTGAAACCAACTTCCAAGAGAAGTGGTGCTCACTTCTACCCTGGGGGTCTTCAAAAGGAGGCTAGATAATCACATAGGTGAGGTCATTTGACCCCAGCATTCTTTCCTGCCCATAGCAAGGGGTCAGACTTGATGATCTGCTCAGGTCCCTTCTGAGCCTACCAACTATGAAACTATGAATAAATTGGTCTAACCTAAATCACTTAAGTCTGATACCACATTGATCCAGGTCTATCTTAGATTGGGTTCTACCATTTTTAAAACAGTTTATATGCAATGAACTTCTGTTTGGTTACAGGTGTAGACTGGTTTCCAATCCCTTATGCCAGTATAAGTGTAATGTCTGTATCTGGCCATTTTCAGTGGCTATTCTAGGAATCTACCAAAATAGATCCCGAGTAAATTAGTTGAAGATATGTGACTTACAAGATAGGGAAAATTAAAGTCTGAAAGGATCTGTTAAATAACCTTGACAGCTTTCTGCCCTTTTCAAGACTGACCTTTACAGAATACTCTCAGAAACTTTGCTTATTCCACTAAATGGGCCTATTAAAAAGAGGGTACTTTTCTTCAGTATCATCTCCTTTGGGCTCAAAACTTTTCTAGAATGCTGCATCTGGGGTAGAAATTGGCACTTCATTTCCACATGGATCATGGAGAGTACATTGATCCTATATATTATTCAGTCTATAAATCGTTTCCTTGTTTAATACTATACTGAGTTAAAGAATGTTAGTATTTTGAAGGGCTTTGATGGAGAAGGTGTTGATACCTTAAGACAACCTCCATCTCAGGATTCCAGCTGATTTTGAAACCTCTGTCCATTGGAATCAATCGAGTCATATGGCTGGATGTTCATGTATGCAAGAGAGAGGATTTTCTTTGAAGTTTAGCTTTAATGACATTAGCAAGGCTCAAGATTATCAATATGAATGGGTGAGTAAAAGGTCAATATGTGCATGGCAGGAGGCATGATTGTAGGATCATTCGTGACACCCAATTATGCATTATAGCCAGCGTAGAAGGAGCCCAATCCTGCACTCCCCCTACATTGGCATAAAGCAGGCTCCCCTAGCTGTAAGCCATCTTGCTAATGGGGCTCCCAGCCATAGGGACCACAAACAGCCAAGACAGAGAATCCTTGTACCTGAAGGGGCTGTTGGTCCTGGCTGTGCCCCACATGAACCTGGTAACGAGAGTCCTGTGCTTGATAAGCCCCTTGGTCCTGGCTGTGCCCCAAGCACAGTTGGGACTGAAAGTTCCTTCACCAGACAGTGCTCTTGATTCCTGCTGTGCCACATGCATAGCCAGGACCAAGGGCCCTGTCACCTGCTGGACTCTTGTCCCCCACAGCTGTGAGGCACTGGTACATTCTGTCAGCTGCAGGAGTGCATGGAGCACCCCACGGCTGGGAGATTTCAATGGCTGGGAGATTTCAGGAGTGGTGATCTCACATTCACTGCCTGGAGTCTCCCTACTCCCTGTGACTGCGAGACTACATTGGCTGTGATCTCCCAGCCCTGAGGGTGCGTTATGCTCCACAGTGGCTGGGAGACTGCAGGCACTGTAGCCTCCCAGCCATAGGACTGCCTACATGTGCAAATGAAAGTGGGATGAACACCATCTATAAAGTTATTACACACTTGTGGGCAATAACTTTATAGCTGGTTGGATCTTTTTAGGCACGATAGTTGTAGGCACATGTAGCCAGTCTATATTTATTATGCAATTAACAAAATAACTACGCACTAGATATAACATGTAGACAAGGGCTCAGAAACAGAAATAAAGACATTGTAGGAGTTCTAGTTGTGCTAGGCCCTACTTATGCTAAACTGTAGTAAGCTACAGTGCCAAAAAGCAGTATGGGAGAAGGGAGCCTGCTAAACACTAGATGACCCAGTAAGAAAGAAAAAAATATATATAAATGCAAAAAACACATTGAAGGAGTATGAAAACAGCAGCTACAAATATAAAAGTTAAAACTACTAATGAGAGTGTAGTTGTATGAACTTGACAAACAAAAAAAAAAGATGAACATCTTGACAGAGAGAGAGATGAATGGGCACAAGATGGGGAGCATGGGGTTCACAAGTATAAATACAGGAGTTTGAAAACCTATTCCTCATAGAGAACTAGGGGAGTATGAATAACATACGGTGTCTATACCTGTCAAGGGCAAGCCTCGCTAAGTTGGACTGATTGTGAATCAGACCAACTGGTGTGCTGTCCAATGACAATAAACCTTTCTGAACTTCCACTACAGAACACATATTCGAGTTATGTTTTCTGCATTCCCTTCAGGACCTTGACAGTGGCTTGCTAACGTCAGCCTTCCAGAACATTCAGACTTCAGTAGTCTATATATCAAAAGTGATAGCAACCAGATACCACCCGAGAAAACGCTCCACATGCCTCAGAACAACAGACAAGGCATTATCTTCCTTTACATTTTGCTCTGGTAAACTCTGCAGATCTCTAGGAACAATCTTTCCTGGAAATTGTTTGCCTTGTTTATAGACAAAGAGGCTTAGAATATGTCAATATCCAACCCTTAAGTCATTTGAAATTTGCTGATCAAGGCACGTCTATGCTGCCTCCCTTGCCAAGCCTGGGAGTGCTACTGAGAGGCATGCCCTGCCCACTCATGCTCTGAATATGCCAAATCCTATCAAGTATATAGCAGCCCTGGGTGATCATCAAGGGGTACTTCTTAGAATGACTGGGTACATGCTCTGTGCTGCTCTAAAGCAACGGTGTTCAATCAGTTATTGGATTTGTCATGATGAGAATTGGGTGCATGTGTGGGGGGAGGAGGGGCAGGTGAGATTTTTCTTGGCAGCCATCCCAGGCATGAAACTGTCTACAATCTAGACAGAACTCAGGAATGAAAATGTAGCTTTTGTCTTACCTCAAGCAAATTTCTTCCTATTGCAATTTATTGGAAATCAGAATAATAATTTCCAGTGGGTTCTTTTTTTTTTTTTAAATAAAGGACATAATGGCTGAAAATCAATAAAGTATGTATGCAGATAATAATTATAACAGATGCACACTACATGTGTCATAATGGTGGGCAGTTCAAGAGTGTATATCTGCAAATGTGAATCTTCAGGTGAACTATGTAACTCAGACTGTTTTCTGTGGATTGCACTTTTAGAGCAAGCTACTAATTACACACAAAGGGATCACGAATATGTAGTAAGGAGGTTTAGTTTTTACATCTTGCCAGTCTTCTGACCTGGGCATTGCTGTTGTTATAAAGTGTCTTTTCAGTTTATTCCTTGTGAATTACATTCTTCTCCACTAGATGAAAATACAACTATTCTGGAAAATAATTGTACTTTCAAGAAGACTGGCAGAGATCCCCTCTCCTTTTCCCCACTCTGTTTTTGGATGCTGTGAACACAGAAAATCTATTAAAATCTAGTTGGTGCATGCTACAGCATAATTTTCATTTGATTTCAGGAGGACTTGAAATTTGCTATGTATGAGAGTTCCCGTGAAAGTTCTACACTAACGATACTGGAATGTGTTTGGTTTTTGTGGACAAAGAACTTATAATATAAATGATTTTAACATTTAAAGGAATCAACAGATTATATTTAAGACCTATTTGGAGTTTTTGATACTGACGATCAGAAGGAAAATCGCACTTCGTTTATTATATTTGAGTAAATTTGTTGTGGAATTTATGGAGGGGCAATTAATATGTAACCACATAAATAATGCTTCTTGACTATACGTGCTTCTTGTACATGCAAAACTTTAGTCACTCATCCCAGGTCCAAGACTGGGCTTTTCCTACCTGCTTCCCCCACAACCCAGACTGGGCGGTTTTAGCCTTCCAACCCCTCCCCAATCCTTTCTGGACCTGCAAACCCTCTCCCACCAACAGACCTGACCATCCTTGGTTTTCCCCTGACTTACTTAGATCACATTCCTGGTATGGCTCTTGGCACTAGCAATCATGTGCAAAAGCAAGACCCAATCTTTGATAACATGGCTCAAAGTAAGCCATGCGATGATAGACTGTCTGCACATGCTATATGTTACATGAAAGCGGTAAAGGATACACTTGAACAGAAAAACAGATGCCAAATTTTGTCCAATATTTGCAACGTCTGAGTTATCTACAAATATCTTTTTGCCAGAGGCTCTGTAGGGAGAGAAGCCATTTTTCTGTTTAAAAGGATAAAACTGAGGTTGATATGTTGTAAGGGCATGTTAACTTGGGAACATAAATAGATTCTCACTATAGAAAGAGAGGGCATGCTGAGAGAAAGTGTGTCCATTTGAATATGAGGGTGTTACCTGCAAAGACCATAGGTGCAAGTATTTAGTCCTCAATCTGACTGTATCAAAATAGCATGCAGACCTATGAGATATTCTTGTGCCAAGCCCCACAGCCAAAAAATAAAATTAAGTGATTTTGGGGAGGGGGACAAGACTGGTAGAGAGGATTAATTTATTTACTATTCCTCCCAGTAAAAGGTACTTATCCTTCTTTGATTATTTATTTCAACTTTTCAGAGGAATGAACTCCACAGTGTCTTGTTCCCCTTGACTAAAGATTCAAACGATGCTCAAAGTACCTACTAACGAGTATGCTTATTTTAATAGACAGAACCCCCCCCCCACCACACTGTGTCATTTAAAAAATCTTACTCTATACCGTTCATTTTAATGACATCAGAATGTGTGCTCCAATATTTACCCCCAAGCTCTCAGATTTTGGCAAATATAAAATGATCAGTTGACCATCTGATAAATTCAGTCAAGCTGTCAGAGTCACACTTGTCAAGTTGCTGACTCCAGCTGTTATAAAGTGAAGTCAGGGGAACTGATTGAAAACAAGTTCTAATCTGATTTTTTAACTCCTTAACCTTTACAATGAGTTCTACCACTGAATTCCAACCAGCCTGAAGAAAGGCCGAGTAATTACTTTGTGATAAGAAGAGCTGCACTGAAGGATTTGCCTGAGGCTCAGAACACTGACAGTCCGATAAAACCCAACAAAGTCCACAGCCCCAGAAGGCCAATGAGGCTGGATCTGCTATAGGCTTAAAGGAAAGGTCAGGCAGTTGTGGAAGACCAAACAGCAGACCCTGCCTCTCAGCTTAGCAGCTGAGAGAGTCCAGAAGCTGAAGAGGATGAAGAAAGGGATTGATATGAATGAGTTCACCGATTTCCTTGTGTTTCTGGGCCGTTATTCTGTTCCCCTCTGTTTTACCCCCTTTATTCCCTAGTCATCTCAATAGGTCACTGCATTCCAAGTGGAAATAAGTCAGTTGTAATATGTCTCCTGCTTGTCTCCTGTGGGACAGGAAGAACCAGAGGTCCCAGGCTCCCTGGTCTGCACTTTCCTTCCTTCCATCTTTTTCTTTCTTACATGGATATCAGAATTAAAGGCCACTTGCTCAGTACACTTTTCTTCCCAGGGAGTATTTCCAGGGAAAACAGAAACATAAATGGTGCTTCTTTATGCCTTCCTGTTGCTGTGCCCCCTGGGATCTGGTAGCATTTATCAATATTTAGAGCAGCCTTTAGCTTCATTTTTTTAAGGGAACCTGGAAAGTCTTAATCAGATCACTAAGGGACCTTTAAATACTTTTCTGATCTTTATTGCCACCATACATCCGTCTGTATTGTTCCACCTACTGTAACCCAGGATCTTGACTATACGACTATTGATATTCTTCAGATGCGAGTTCTGTAGGAGATGATTTCACACTGAATGGAGGCTTTCTGTTTGTTTTCTTTTTGTATGTTATAAATGAAAGAGCCTTTCATTTAATTGAACACCTTGCTTTTTAGATTACAGCACTGGAGGAATTGATGGGGACTAATCAGATATATTGCCAAAAAGAAAAAAAAAAGCCAATTACTTATTTGGAATGCACTTCTACTTTATGTCCTCACTTTACTACTGTAGTATTTTTCCCTGAGACCTGGTTACATTAACCTTAAAATACTGCAAAAGGCAAACACTTTTCACCTGGGAACTAATTGTTCTTCCAAATCAAATTAATCCACTGACTCAGACTTGCTAGGATGCTCCTGTGGTCTGAAATTGCATTTATCCTCTTAATCATGGGATTAAATATGTATTGCACAATCAGCTGTTACAGAAGGATACTTGGAGTATGTTTGGCTTGTTGTCTAGGAAACTCTGTAAGAATTCTCACTGTAGCAGTATTTGAATGATGTGGTCAGCAGGGATTTTCTATTAATACCTGACTAAACACCATTCATCTTGTAAATAATTTTTCATGGATGAAAGACAGAAAGAGAAGCTTTATATGCTTCTTAGTAATTTTAAAATTATCAGCAGTTCCACACCCTTTTTCTTTCCCTCTTCTTTATATTTTTTCCAAATGAATCATTGTATGAGCTGGTGGAAGATGCTGGGTTTGCAGCCTGGAAAAAAGAAATCTTTTCTTCCTTCCAAAATACCTCAGTTTGCCTTGAAGTGATCATCACAAAGGGTGATCTATAACTGGCCTCTTTTGAATCAGGCAAATAAAGTTAACTCTTAATAAACGGTGGTGGTTGCAAGTTTGTTGAGGTACCTTCTTTCAAGCCACCAAACAGCTGCAAGCATATAATATTGTTTTTTGATTACCTGTGGGCATGTCTACACTTTCATTAATGTGCCTTAGATACTGCTCATTCAGTTTAGTACTTCCTTAATAAAGTAGTAACTAAATGTGAAGTACCTAAAGTTACTCCATGGTAGCACTGGTGCACGGTTATTTAGTGAGACTTACTCCACATTAGCCTAATGACACTGCTCAGTAAGCTATTAGCATGGTTTTTGCCACGACACTACTGTGCAGTATTATTAGGCTAATGCTTAGGTGGTGTCTCATGTAGCTGCACACTATTAGACTAAAAATAGTTAACTTTACTAGGAATTCAGTTCTTAATTCAATTCTTTTACTTGTTTTGGTGACACAAATCACTACGTAATTTTAGATCCAGTCCATCCCTTCCCGAACCTTTCTTTTTTCATAGACTTTGAGGAAAGACTGTAGTTGTACCGAGACCCTTCTACCCACTTCCTTTGAAACTTTCTTGCTCTTTGTTCATATATGCTGGCACTAAAAGAATTTAGGCCTACAGGCAGACACAAAGAAATATGAACATTGATCAAGGGGGATTGTAGAGAGTTGTGTTTGTTTGTTAAAATAGGAACATGACAGCTCCTATTCTATTCTAATTTCTGGCTTACCATTGTGTAGATTTGCTGTACCGAGTATTTTGAAGCACAATTTAAACAACAAAAGGGTGTTTGCCCTTCATGAAAGAGGTGTTTCATGAAAGTGACAGAACTAGTATTAGAACTATCTGTGAGTATTACTTGATTTCTCTGTGGGTAGACATAGACATTAGACATTTTTCTTCATAATAGCGCCTAAGTACAGGTACTAGAGAAGTCTGTATGTCTGTAGCAACAATTTATAAAAGCAGGCAGGTGCCTTTAAATTACTTTTTCTGAGTTAATATCTAAACAGTGCTAAAAGCTTCTTTTCTAGCAGAGACTAAAGCTGTGAATCTATCCATAAACACTTTCAGTGCATTTTAGAGCTGGTGAAAAGAGCCACTTTGGTAATTGAAATCTCCTGTTTATTCACAGCACAAATACAGTATGGATAGGGACTGCAAAAAGTTCTCACATTCAGTGAACTCTGTCAATGTGCCCCATTTTTGTTCTGGAGGGACTGCTGCTAAGGATTAAACTGTAATTTTTTTCTCCTTGATCCCTTGCTGAAGGGTTCTAAATGTGGTGCTTTTTGACACAGGTGCTTAATGCATTGAATACACCAAGCAGTTTCTTGTAGATAGTAAAAAAAAACAAACATCTGATCATGCTGTCCTGGATCAGATTTGAATCCCTGATGTACAAGTAAAAAGCCTTTTATCCTATTACCAATCCCATCCTATTATCAATCCTGTAAACCACACCCCATATGTCTCTTACAGACTTTTCTGAGATAGAGATAAAATTCAGTAGCATGCAGTTATCATCCCCCATAGCATATTCTAAACAATTTATTTGTGACAAAAACAGTGGCATTATTGTAATCAGGAGGAAGAAAATGCCATGATCCATTCTCACTACTACAGGTGAGCTGTAAGGAAAGGATGAAATAATGGCAGGTGTTTGCCTGCAGGATGTTTTGGTTTTCTAAACTTATTTAAAGCAGTTTGGGAATGTTTCCCCAGAAACAGTTTTGGAGGATTCATATTTTAGAATTAAATTCTAAGCAGTGGAACGAGGGAAGGTAACACAGCTTAAGCAACATTAACCATGACATTTTCAAAGGCATCTTTAGAACATTTTAAAAACCTTTGCCTACATGGTTATGCTGAAAACAGAAAACCCCTCCCCCTCCAAATGAGAAAGAACTGTGTTGTAATTGTGTTGTATTATTTACTACAAAAAGAGCTTTTTTGACTGAGAGGATGTTACCTCTGCCTGTGGCTATGATCAATACTAGCATTAATTCTAGAAAGATAAATCTGCTTTTTCAGAAAATATTGATATTTTGCAAATTATTTTTCCCCATATGGATGAAATAGAAAATTTCTAAGCACACTTTTTCTCATGTCCACATATTTGGTTCCCCGGGGGTAACTAGCAGCAGCATACCTTGTGCTGCTGCTAATTGTCCCTGGGGAACACTTGTGCTATGCACCTTCTAACACATGGCAGGTTACCCCAGGTCAGGTAGCGGGGGCTGGGGCCAGCGCTGGGCTGACTCCAGCAGCCTTACCTGGGATCCTGGGGGTCTCCTGGGGCTGCACAAGTGGCAATCCTGCCACACAGACCCTGGCCGGCAGCCAGAGTATGGCTCCAGCGAGCCAGGCTCCAGTTTTAAGAGGTGCACGCTGTCCCTGTGTATACCGCTTTTTTTCCTGCCATCCAGATACCTAGGGGTCACCCCCGCCTTCACTGCTTCCTTGCATGAACTGAACATACTGCATGACTTGTCTGGACACAGCCTGTAAAAGCAAATCAAAATCTGACTCATAGGTAATCCTCCTGCTGGGCTGTCTTGGAACTTTATTTTACATGCTTCCCCCTACTCAGCAAGGAAAGCTAAAATAAAGGAAATAGAACGGTAGCCTTTGAGAAAAAAGGGACTGTTATAGAGACAAACCAACCTTTCCAAAAGAGGAAAGATTCACACCTTCCTTATTGGACAGTCAACAAGACTGATTCTGAGCTTGACTGCACTGGTGCAACTTTGGAATAACTCCACTGAAATCATGGAGTTTATTCCAGATTCACGCCTAGGCAACCAAGTTCAAAATCTGGACAATATAATAGAAAGATGAAGGCTCAAATGTGTATTTTTATTATTTTAGTTGATGTGGGGCAAATGTGAAAGCCTTTTCACATCCCTAAGCTATGTCTGACTCATCTTAAATAGAATCTTTGACCTATGCATTTCTGTTTTGTGATTGTGGTGACTGGGAACAGTTGTGGTCTCCCCTATTCACTTTGAAGTTGGTAACTTTATCAACTCCACATATGCCAAATACTGCTCTGCAGCATCTGGCTGTTAAGCTGTTTAATCTCCCCAGGAAAATCTTGGTTTAAATCCATGACTAACAATCATATAAAAATATGTCCAAGCCAAATGTCTTTCAATTTGTGTAGCTTTTGGTATGAGGGTGTGTACTGTAGTTTGTTGAGTTCTCCAAACACACTGTTTTGTGTTGTGCTTGTAACTTTTATAGGACAGACTTTTGTGGATCAAACCTATAAAATAGTCACCTTATGTCTTGACTTTAAAAAGATATTCCTTGAGGACAAGAATATTCCTTATGTTTCCAAATTAGACTTGGATGATTTGACACACAAGGGGTACGGTCACTAGTCATGATATAAATTTAGGATGATACTTTTGTGTTGCTTTGGGGTTTTGAGCCAAAGATCTCAAACATCTTTGTAGAGGATAAATGATGTACACAATAGGAAAAAAAAAAACCTACCACAGCAAAACAAAGTAGAATTTGTGGGTAAACCAGGAATGTTTTAAATTGCTGAGCATCTGTACAGACATAGACTCTTTTTCTTTCCTATCTTGAATTAATGCTTCTGTCCTAGGAGGGAATTCTAAGAAGTTCCTTACAATTAAAACTCTTAAGTCTTGCACTTTGTATCATAGGATCTTATAAAGTTTATCATGTATCTTTTTGAATTTTTCATATATTTTCTGGGAAAAAGATAATTAATTCCTTGTTTAAAATAACTATATGGAGCGACTTGGAAAAAAGACATTTCTGTGGGGAAAAAATGCAGCCTTGTTATTTCAAGTTGCTTTTAAATAATTTCATTTATCATTTTTTAATTTAAAAATAATGATGTGTGTGTTTATAAAATAATTTAATACTTTATAATTTTCCTTTCATTTGTAGACATTTTGATTTGTATTTTTTCCTTTCTTTACACAAACCCCTTTCTTCCTTCTGATTTCCACTGAGAAAGAGGAAAAAAAGGAAAGAGCCAGGAATAAAGAAAATTAAAAGAAAGTTGAAAAAAAACAAAAAAAACCAAACAAATGAGAGAACCAACCAACCAACATCTACTACTGATCATTCAGAGAATTTTGTAAGATAAAAAAGTTTGGGGAAAAATATTCTGATTATATTTAAAGTTTTTAAGATAGCAAATAATGAAAACAGGTTAGAAAAATGTTAAGCATCTCTTCAATATTTATATTTAAATGGATTTTTATAATTGTAACCATTTAAAAATAGGTCATTCGATTTATATGAAAGAAATAATTTCAATCACCTCTGCAGTAGCTCTTGATGAGTAGCATTCTACTCAATTTGAAAAAGGATAAAATAAGCAAGTATAATAACAACAATAATAATATTTTCTCTTGATATACTGCCTTGATATAGTGCTGTCCAACCAAAGATTCTAAATCACTTTGCAAATATTAATTTAGTCACATAGTGCTGTTGAGATGCTGAACCAAAAACAGATTTTAATAAAAAAATTCCTTGGAGGTTTTATTTTGTTTTTTTGTTTTGCTTTACTTTGCTTTGCTTTTCATGTTTTGGTGTCTGTCCATCCCCCAACCAGTAAGAAATTTCAAACATTACAATAAATGTTTGCTATGGTACTTTCTGAGCATTCCACATTCTAGGAAAGCAATTACAAAACGTCTAAAAATAAGGAGAAAATTGCCCACTGGAAATTTGCCTGTAGCACCCAAAATATTCCTTTTATCCTTGTTAAGAAGTTATCATCTCAGTACTAAGGAGAAAGAACCTGCACAAATAAGGCCCCTTAAAATAGCATGCTGGTTCATAATGCAGGGCTGGCAATTACTGAGTAAAAAGTCAGATGGTTAAGGCCTGAAGAACTAGCACCCACACTGGTTCTCACAAAATCAGTTGATGACAATCAGTTGATGCATTCAGTCTTTGTGGAAAGAGAGGAGCACCAAATGTCAGTTCCAATGGCACTAACAAATTCTGTGGAGGGTCTTCATACATGCGCTAATTAGATCCAGCCCTAAATAGCCTGTATCTGATTTTATCGCATTACAGAACTAATTACTAGAGCTGGTCCATTTTGTCATGAAATGTATCCTATGATCTTGTGTGTGTGTGTGTGCGCGTGCATGCGTGCGTGTGCATGCGCATGTGTTTAGTTGATAATAATTTTAATGAGCTATGTAATTGCTAAAAAAGACAATCTTTATCAGTACCATTTTTCAGTCTGATTTTTTTCAAGTTTCTTTCTTCTCTTCTTCTTTCTCTTCCCACATCACCTAAAACCTTTTCTAATAATAAAAGGAAAAAAGAAAATGACATGGTATGTGCCTCTGATACAATTTTAGTGGCATCTTCAATAGTCTCCATTGTCTGCTTGTCAAAACCTTGAATTTAAAATGACCAGGTTATGTGCTGAAGCATATGGCTGTGGTATTGGCAAATCCATGCCTTCCCATTATGTAACACTAGTTGAAAAGACTTCTCTTATACATGCATTGAATTCTCCAAAATCAATCAGTTTGCTTGATTGGGGGGTGATAAGTATAATCCAATCTAGACTTTCAATTTCTCCTTTGCTACTTCAACACAAAGCAGTGTTGTTGCATACATATTAATCAAAGTAGTATGTCACTCCATTTGGGCACATTAGTCTATTACATCTTTTTAACAAGTTCAGAGCAAGTAGTGAAATCAGTTTCTCAGATGATCATCCTCAACAAAATATGTATAGTGTCCAGCCCCCGAGCAGGGCATTGGAGTAGAAGATTTCCTGAGGTCCCCTAGCGCCCCAATTTTTCTACCCTTCCATGATGTTATGTTAGGGACCATGTTATGTACCCTTTCCCCCCCTACAAACTACTATGGAGCAAAGCAGCAATCTTTGTTTCTATTTATTTTACCTTTGATAAAGGTGTTTGATACACATTTCTGATTTAGGTTTTCACACAAGACTTACAAGACTCATAATCATTCTGTCTGGACATTTCTTCTTATTTTATGACCTACTGTCATCTCTTTTCACTGCATTTGTAGAGCCTCCTCCTTATTAGTTAGCCAGACCTAATGTTTCTCTTGCCTCATTAGCTTGCCTTATGGGGACTATTTTGAAAGATTAAAGTCAGCCTGGAACTCATTTTTTAGCCATGCCAAGAGGGCTTCACCATATTTATCCAGTTATTCATGAGCCCTGCTGACATTCCATGATTCTAAGTATCTAGTAAATATACCTTAAATACAGTAATAGGTGCCTATATCTTTTGTTTTTTACAAAGTTTAAGGGATCTACTTCATCATAATCAACCCATGCAGTTTTTATCAGTGACTGAGCCTGTACTTTAAAAAAAAATATATATATACACAAATAGCTTTCCCCACCTCCACCCAATCTCATACCTACTGAATAAAAGCAGAAGAACTTTCTGCCTTTTGATCTCATATTTAGTCATAACTTGTACTGGAGTTTGCTCCGTTTCTTCTATTGTAAAATAGTTGAAAGTAATTACTGATGCAGAAAATGATCTTTTGTGTCTTGTGTGTTGCTGTTTGCTGTATTCTCTTAACATCCATTAACTGTGTAATAAAATAGGAAGAGCATCAATATATCTCACTAAAGAGAACTGGAGTTGACATCAGCTACTTCAGATAGATAGTGTCCCTGAAGCAAACAATATTCTTGAATCCATTATGTGGGACTTTTGGATGATGTTTCAGGTATTTCAGAGTGAAACTCCTTCAAACTATCCCAATAAAGCAGTGTAATGGGCTTCAATTCCTCTATTATTTTTATAGACAAGCGTGCTTTGTGTATTAATGGCTGTGTTGTTTGGAATGTAATATTTCTTAATCAGTAGCGCTGACAGGCAAAATGCTTAGTTATGCAGAGAAAACAAGGTGCATGTTTTAAGTTTGCAATTGTGGAATTTGCATGACTACATCCTCATTCAATCTTTTAGCCACCAAACGTCTCTGTACATATTTTATATACTGATGGGTAAACTCCAAATAGTTGGAAAGTAGAATAATTCATGTGGCATCTTTTGCTCAGAGACTTAAAATGTTGCAAGTTGTTTAAAGGCTGGTACATTCTAGTCCAAAGCTGGTTGAAAGGCAGTGATAGGAATTCCTATTTCTGTAATTGCATTACATATTACTAACAACTTGAGATTCATCTAATTGAAATAAACTATATATTAATTACATCAGAAAAATAATCCTGGGAATGAGATGTCAAGAAGGCTAACCTAGAGGTGCTCAACTCCTGGCCCCCAGACAATATCTAGCCCTCAAGGTGAAGTTATCTGGCCATCCTGTAGGCCTGAAAATTTAGCAGCAGAGGAGCAGTGGAAGCTACCTGCTGCTCCCTTATTGTCAAATTTCTGGTCCCACACAGACCCCCATGGGCTGGATAGTATGGTCTTGTGTGCTAGACTGAGCACAGAGGGCCAACTGGGGCAGTGTGAGCAGCAGAAACCAGAGCCTGCCAAAAGATTAAGCATCCCAATCTAACCAATTTTGTTATTAACAAATTCAAATGTAGGCTGGAAATCTTGTGAGAATAAGCCTGATTGTGTCAATATCAGTATATAAAGCTTGAAACCCAAATGCAAACAACAAATTCAAATTTTGGAGCTGACTATTTTCTGAAAGGATCTGATATTGGGATGTCTGAGTACCCACAACTCTCATTGTCTTATAAAGATCATTTACATATTACAGTAAGAATATTATTTGGTTTATTAACATAAGGGTACTATTTGCTTTGACCTTTGGATCTTCGAATTGCTGGCTACTAAATCTGATGGAGCAGACTGTTTCCTAAGAAAGTTCATGAATCTCTGAATCAGTTAGTCTAAGGGGCTTGTTACACGTTGCATGTTGAGCTGCTCAAATGTTAATCAAATGTTAATGCTAGCTTGGGTGTGGAGCTGTCACACACTAAGGCTAAAAGTATTTTCTGACTGCCCCCCCCCCCCCCCCGAATAGTTGTGACTTACCACTATAGGGCTGGTGAACAAGGACAGGCTTCTATCCTTGTTTTAGGAAGGGGTGCAGGAGGGAGAGGTGAGATGGGGGTGGAAGTGGGGGGAGAAAATGAAGCTGGGAGGCAGAGTTAATGGGATGGGGTTGGTAATGAAATGGGAGGTAGAAAGGAAAAGGGGGTGGGGGAAGGGTGGTGAAAGAAAGGAAGTCAGCCAAAAGAAGTGAAAAAAAAAAAAGAGGGAGTAAATTAAAGATCTCAAGTTTAAATAAATTGGGATTTGGGACTCGGGAGTGCTGGGCATGCATCCTGGGGTGGCTGGGACACTAAGGAAAGGCAATTTGGGGAGAGCTACTGTCACTGACGTGTTAAGGAAGCATAGGTGGTGGAAGGCTGGGACTAAGGACTAAGACCAGTATGCATACAAGACAGGTAGTCAGTCACTTCCCAGAGATGAGTCTATGAACTCCACTTCATCAACCTCCTGGATACTAAAAATCATGGACTAAATATAGACATTGGATTTATGACACATTATAATCTGCCTGACATCTGACTCCCCAGGTATCTCTCCACTATTCATCCCCCTTCTCTCTCTTCCTCCCCCCCCCCCCACCTGTCTCTCACCCATTGACTCCTCAATCTACATTTTCACTGACTGCCTGTCTTGTACGCATACCAGCCCAGTCTCACTTCTTTACTTTTCATTCCATCCAGGAAGAGCACACACCAACTCCTGAAACTTCCTTAGCCTCATGAAGGGTTTTTGAACCCGAAAGCTTGCTTAATAATTGTTTTCCAACTATTTAACTTAGTCTAATAAAAGATATCAGATTTACCCAAAGAACCTTGTCTTTCAGTAAAATGATAATTCTTATCCTTATTCTTTGAGGGAAGGAAAGAGAAAAGGGGTTGTAGAACAGTGGAGGAATCATATCTTATGTGATATGATGTAAAACGTTACATCAGTTTCTTTCTGAATATGAAGCAGGCCTGCTATGCACACACACACATGCACACACACACGCACAAAAAGTTTCTCATTGTTGAATGTTTAATTTGGACTAGATTATTCCAAAAGTGATTGTATGCTTGCAATTAACTATGACTCATATAGCATTAAAACTCAGCAGAGGACTAGTTTAATTGCATATAAGAAGAATAAGACAAAACTTAGAATAGCATTTTCCATAGTAAAAGAAAAGTTCTTTTCCCCAATAAAATATCTATCTTTTCTTCTGCATCAGTGTATTACCATTACTGTGTCATCTGAACACTTTACATATTGCAATGTATTTCTTCTCCCTATCCTACCCAAGGCAATCCTATATCTATTTTAAACATAAGAAAGAGCCTTGTTATACTATAATTTTGGATGGTCCATATATTAACATCTGAAACTGGTTTTAAGCACTCATTATGCAACTCAAAGTTACACCACTCCAGGGCAGGATTATCTCCGATTCATGCTATGCACCTTGTGCTACAATAAGGTACAGCCACGCTAGGCTACACACCCTAGTGTAAACACCCACCCACCTCCTCCCCCATTTGGGTAGGATTGGGCCCACTCTGGGGGCAGGGGAAAGCTGGAGGCAGGGGGGCACCCCAAGGGGCAGGGAGGGGAGCCTGGGGAGGGGGGAGGGGAGGGAGAAACTGGGGAAGCCCCAGGGGTCAGGGGGAAAGTCCATAATGGAAGGTGGGGGCATTCTTACTTTTCAGTCCCCCAGGCCTCTGAAGGCCTGAACATGTGACTTCTCCAAATCCAAATTAGTACCAACACCAATCAACATTTATGTGGCTCACAGTGTAAGGTGTAACAAGGCCTGAAGTAAGTCCCAGAGGAGTTATGTGACTTATCCAAAGTCACACAATAAGTCTGTGGATCAGTAGGGAATTTTAAGGTCTCCCAGATATCAGATAAGCTAAGTAAATCTTTAAAATAAAAATTGCATTGTACTTTGACTTGGAAGATGAGTTTTTGTGTACTTTACTATTACTGAGGACATGGAGAGATGGTATGTAGTCTAGTGTAATTTGCATCAGTTTTGTATACCAGTATATATTACACTGGGATCAAAAATGGGCAGACATGTTGCATTCTCAGGGTACTACCACACAGTAGGAGGTTATTAAACATCTCACTGCTAATAAGGAAGCTAATAATAACCTGTATGCCTGTAGCAAATGACTACCCCAGAAGGGACATGGGCAGGTGAAACCTAACCAGTGTCATTTGAATCAGTAGAGGTTTACCTCTGATTCTCTCTGGGATAATTTCCCACTGGTTTAAGTGTCCTAGTTTATGAGCTCGCATTGTCTCTTTGCTACTCTTTTTATTACTATAATACTAGATATACAAGTATAACCACTTATTCTGTCCACCAGATACGAGTAGGAGAAAAGAAATAACTTTGTGTTAAATCCTGTTTCCCATTCACATGCCTAAGGCCCCTCTACAGATGCAGATCATAATGGCATGATGGGATCTAATGTGCTATCTACACAGTCTTGCCTCTGTCATGCCACATATGCAGGGCAGGAGATGCAATTGTGGGATTATGCATTAGATACCATAATGCCTTATTGTCAGTGCAGGGGGAGCCAGATCCCAGGCTCCCCCATGACAGGCAAGATCCAAGCTTCTGTGGCTGTGAGCTTCCTTAATTAAAGGGGCTGGGGAATCACAGCAGCCATGATCTTCCAGGCTCCGGGGTTTCACATACTCGGGCATCTGGGGATATCATACCAGCTATGATCTCCCAGACCCAGAGGATTTCATGCACCCTTGAGCCTGAGAGATCACAGCAGTCAAATTCCCCCAGGCCCGAGCGTTTCATGCAACGCCAAGCCTGGGAGATCGCAGCAGCTGATGGGGCCCCCAGCCAAAGGGGAGACGCTGAGATGTATGCAAATTAAAACTCGATAGCAACCGGCTATTAAGTTAGTACACTTTTTATGGCATGATAGCTACTTCGCACATGTAGCTGTTTTCAAGGCAACTGTGCAATTAACCAGTTAATTGCATGATACCTGTAACTTGTAGAGGAGGCCTTAGTGTCATGTCTACAGCACATAACTGCACCTTTTGACACTACACAGTTTGAGGTTCTATTTTCACCTGTAGTGAAATAGGTTCTCTTTGAATGCATACTTGCCAGAGGTAAAATGGAGGTAGAATAGTCTCTTTATGTTTTAGTTCAGTAGCTTACTAATTAGGATACTTACCTGGATAGCAGAGGACCTTGGTTCTAGGCCCATGTCATCCAGAGAGGGTTTGAATCTTTGTTTTCTGCTTCCCAGGAAAGGATGCTAACCTGTAGCCAACATTAAGGCCTTCTTGTCTTTTTACCAAAGTTGCCCCAATTCACCTTGAATTTAATATTTGTTGGATAAATTGTATGAACACCACCAGGATAATTTCTTTCCACTGCCCACCACCTTCAGAAGGGGAGTCCCAGAGCCCTTTCCTTTCCAAGGAAATATCAGTTTTACTGAACAAGGCCTTTTTCTAGCTGAATCTCCTCCTTGCCCTTCATAACCTGCTCTTGACTGCCCAGTAAGCATCAAAATGGAATTTATGGTTAAATCAAGTATTATTCTAATAACACAACCGCTTCTTCAGTTCTGTCATTATCACCAAACTATGGATCCAATATACTAGTTCCCCAAAGTTCATTTTGTCACATATACCAGGGCAGAGTGCACACAAAACGCAAGCTACCATTCTGACTCGGTGTTTCATGTTTTGATACAAGGTACAGGACAACCAAGATCAGGCCCTTTGTATTTTCAGTGGTCTGTCCAAAAGGGTTCCAATTATTATTCCAATGATTAAAGCTCACATTTGTGGAATGCTTTCTTTTTAGCTCAATACATGGCATGTAGGGTTCAATGTTTTGGATTAAAGGATTCATTTAATCTGAGAGGTGGGAGATTTTTTCTCTGTGGGATGACTTTTAGCACTAATACTTTTATTAAGCCAGCAATATACTTATATAGATTTTTGTGAAATATTTTTTTTCTTTTTTTCTTTTTCCTATATAAAATCTACACAAATACTTTCAAGGGAATGACAAAGAAAAGACACTGCAGAAAGAAATGTTTATTTGTACCTCGTCATGCATCAGCATTGGTGCTTTTCAAATGTAGCATGAAGAGCTGAGAGTCATCAGTCTGAGTCATATACAATGACATTTTGCTCTCATCTTCACTTCTTGATGTAAAATAACTCATATTTCTCCTGTGCTAAATTATAGCTATCAAGGGGACTAGGGCATCTACAAGAGATCTAGGGGTCTAGTACAAAAACCAGAAACTCACATTAAACTGTGATAACTGCTGGGTGTCACAGATTTTTTTTTTTTTCTGTTACTGAAATGAAGGACTCCAGGTTGTTCCTAAATATAAAGATAACATGAAACAAAGGAAATTTTAGATTAGAAAATCTTCTTAACGTTGAGATCAATTATCTCATTAAATAATAATCCAATAGAAACAATGGAACCCAGTCCATTCATAACATCTGATGAAGCAGGCTGTCACCTATAGAACTTATCCTTCTCTAAATGAGTTATTTGCTAAGGTAACACTCTGCCCTGCCTGTCTTCTGACCTGATTTCAGACTAACCCAGCTTAAGTACCTTTCTCTTCATAATTATTGGTTTATTGATGATACTGACTCTGTCAAAGTATTGAAGAATATAACATAGGAACATCCTCAATTACTGAGGAGATAGGCAATGCCTTAATGAATTAAAGGGCTGTTTTTTTATTATTCTTTTTTAAAAACCTCCTAACTTTGGCAATATGTGCACACATTATCATGAATAAGTTTAGGTTTATTGAAGGGGTTAAATGTCCAAGAGCTGTCTGTGTGCATAGCTTCATTCTTTTAAAGTGAGTAAAAGCTTAAGCATAAAAATGTTCAGATAGAACTGGCAAAATAATTGATTTTTCAGTTTACGAAAGGAACAAGAGCTTCAAAGAAAGGACCAGTCCAAAATGAAGTTTAGATTTTTCCACTGAAATCAAAACCTGAAAACAGTTTGTTTCTGAATGAATCAAAACATTTTTATTGATATGAAATTTAACTTTTAAACTTCTCCCCAAGATTCTTTTTCTATTTTGAATGTTAAATTAAAGTCCAAACCAAAACAACACTTCATCAAAAAATATAAAAATTAAGCCTTGAATATTTGTTTTTGGAGCCCGGGGCTGATGCCCAGATCCTGCTGCCAGCCAAGGGCTGCTCTGTCCTGTCTCAAAGTGCTGCTGTCCTGGGTGCACTGGTAGACACTGCACCCAAGTGCAGTGTACTCCAGTGCACACTTCTCCAGAGTTTGTCACATATTAATTGCATGTGTAGATGCACCCACTGATTACTTTTCTTAACAGAAACTGTAATAGGACAAATTAATTAGATTTGTCACTTAAACCAATTCTGATCACTTGCAAAGACAAATAAAGTGTTATAGTCATATGGGAAGCAAGCCATGAGTATTACATGCAAAAAATTACAGAAACCACTCTGAGCCAGATACCCTGCAGCTTTTGCTGAGAGAAATTAATATTATTTTCTTCTACATTTATGTTATGCCAATTTTTAGTGTATGGTCAGTCTAACAAGTAGATGCCTGTGTGCAAGAAAGAGTTATTTCTCTACTCCTAATGATAGGAAGGCTATTGATAAGATCTATAATTCAATGCCGGGTTATTGTTTTCCACAACGGGAAACAATTACACATTTATGAGATATCAGTTTAAATGAGTTTTTCCCCCAGCACCACATCATGTTCATTTGGGTGGCAACTGAAGTACGTAATAATATGCTGAATTAAGTGAAGGGCTAAATGAAGCAATTAATTTTGTTCCTTCAAAACAGTGAAGATACTAAGTAGAACATAGAGTATCTGGATATTGACCCATTCTAGTATTTGAATCAGAATGAGAGAATCAAACGTGATCATAAAATGTTTCTTTCTCATCTTTTCCCCACTTCCCTTCACTACTTTTTTTGCCAGTTCTTGAAATCTACATTCAGAAAAAGTATTTGGACTGCACACTAGGGAGCTCTTTAGAACCTAGGAAGGAAGCATTTCTCTGCTTGTGTTGCTAATGCTACTGTGATTTTAAAAATGTATAATGTATATTTTATCCAGACACCTAGTGGCCATTATACTACTTTTTCTGGCAAGAAGAATTGCAGGAAAGTAGTACTGAAGGATCCTTTGCTTGAGATCCACTCAGAATGGAGCCCAGCAGAGAGAGGGCAAATTCAGTTACTGTTGAGAATGTGCAAATCCTGCTCCTGTTTCTTTAGTAAAGCTGCTTTCACTTCCCAGCTGTGAGGAGGAGAGAAATATTTAGTTTTTTGTCTTAGTGATATTGAAAGCACATGCAATTCTAGTGCTGACAACAGTCCGGCCCTTGGAGTTCCTCAACATAACAGTCATTTTTTATAATATAATGATGCAGCCCCTGCAGATTGCAGGTCTCATTATGTAATATTCCAGCTACAATCTGAATAGCAGGCTGTTCAACATCGTGTATTTGGGATGTAGTCTTTAAAGACCTGAACTCCATACCAAAAGAAGAGAATGATTGCAATCTGTTTCATTGTATGCTAATAGGATGAGGCTGTCAAGCCCTGAGGCAAAATAGCCTTTAGCAGTTTCCCTGATCTAGATGCTTTGTGTTCAGTCTTTGAATTTGTGACAGGTTTTCATTTTTTCCCTTGGTTTCTTCAGTTTTCCATGTGTTTTTCTAGAAACATGAGGGTAATTCAAAGATGAATTTGTTCAGCTATTTCAAAACCTAAGAATGAAGAAGCTGTATCAGAAAATAAACTGGCTTATACAACCTGTAGGGTTTAGGATAGGTGGTTTAAAGAAAAATCGACATCATTTTTTTCTGCCATTTTGATGAAACTGGAATGTTCTGCAAAAAGAAAAAAAGCCCTTAGTTTCAATAAACATTTCATTAGAACTCTTTCCAAGGGCCAGGACTAAACTTCCAGTCAGAAAGAACCATTTCATAATAATGTGGTCTGGACAAAGTGGTTTTAGACACTTCTCTGGGACGTGAGACATACAGATTCAATTGCTTGCTTTACCTAATTTTGACTGGGGACTCAAACCTAGGTTACTCAAAATGGAGGGGTGTACCCTAGGAACCTGGGTATGACACTATGGGTGTGTCCAGATAAGTGCACACATGCCTCTTGCCCCACCTCAAACCCCTTTTGAGGTGGGGCAACAGGCATGTGCGGGAACAAAAAAATGTTCCCCGCACTGCAAGTTTGCAGTACAGGAAGAAAATTAGACCCCTGGATATCCAGGGGTCTAAAAAATCGACGTTTAAAAAAGCAGAGCAGGACACGGTCCCCGATCATGTCCTGAGGCAACCGGAGGCTGGGTCCTCCACAGAGGATGGCCCCTTGCCTATGGTTGGCCCCTCACCCTGGTGCTGAAACACATGGCCGGCCAGGCTGCGTGTTTCAGCACCAGGGCTCCGGTGCTGGTGAGGGGTGGGGGGCTGGAGGAGGGGGGAAGGGACTGTGGAGGGGACTCCCGACAGCCCTGACCACTCCTCCAGCCCCCCCCTATCGCCGCCAACCTCCCCGAGGCCCCCGATGCCTGCCGTGTCTGGCCCGTCCCCACACCAGCCCCCCCCAACTTCCCAACCCCTGCTGGGACTGGTCCTACCCCCAGCCAGCCCCCACCAGCTCCCCTTCCCCTGCCGCAGCTGGCCTCTCTCTCCCCAGGACCCTGGGGCTGGCCCCTCCCCCTGCCAGCCCCCCCGAGGCCCCCTCCCCTTGCCCCGTCCAGCCCCATCCCCCCAACCCCCCCCATCCCTGCCCCCCCACCCCATACTTTAAAACAAAAAATAAAAAAAACCCAGGTAATTACCAGCAGTTGGAGGTGCCGTGTGGCTGACTGGGGCCCTGCCCACACAGTGCGGGGCAGGCTGACAGCCCCAGCGGCCCCAGCCCAGGCCCTCCTGCCCCTGCGCTGTCCTGTGCTGCCCCAGGGACTCTGCCATGAGGCCCTGGAGCCCCTCCACCCCTGCTTGTAAGGTAAGCAGAGGCTTTTTTTTCCTTTTATTTTTGTTCTTTTTCTGTTTTTTTTTTTTAAGTGATAGTGCCTGGGGTTGTGGAGGTAGCCTTGGGGGCCTGGGGGTGCAAGTTGGGGGGAGGGAATGGGTAGGGCAGCCATTGGAGGGCTGCAGCAGCTGGTGGGGATGGGGCCAGGTGGGGCAGCAATCAGGGGGCTGGGGTGAGGCATGTGGGCCTTACAGGGGGGGTGGTAGCTCCTGTGAGGGTCATTTGGCTCCTGTTGGGGGCCATACCCTTGTGTGGGGGATGAACCCCCTGCTGGTGGTCCGAACCCCTTTTGGGGGGCCAAACCCTTTGTGTGGGGGCTGAACCCTCTGTCGGGGGACTGAACCCTTTGTGTGGGGGCTGAACCTCTTGTGTAGGGGGCTGAACCCTGTGTTGGGGGGCTATAGCCCTTGTGTGGTAGCCATCGCCCTGTGGCAGGGCAGCAAAATATGTTTTCATGAATTCATGAAAACTGTATTTAGAGTTCACTTTGTTATTATGATAAGAGACTTGCTTTAACACTGTAGATATATCAATAAAACATTGTCCAACTGATCACTGTCTCTGTCTCACTCTGTCTCTCTCTTTATAGTGGTCTTTTGTTTTACTTGTGGAGGAACATGGATTTGGGGTATTTTAGAGAGTGATTTTGGGATTTTTTTTATCAGGAATTTTTCAGTTTTCCAATATAGAACACCAGAATTCCTGCTAGGGAGGCCAGTGGCAGGACCCAGTGTGCTCAGAGCTGGCACCTTGGACCCAGCTAGCTATGGCTGACCTCCTAGCCAAATGGGGCCAGGAGGACATGCCTTGACAGTTCAAAGCAGGCCACCACACCTGGAACATCTTCCAGGTGATAGCTGCCCAGATGGCCAGACAGGAGGCACAAATGGCAGTAGTGATGCACAAAGGCCAACCCTGCAACTGTAGTCCACTGGCAGCTGGCCTAGAGGGGCAGATGCCTCTACTGGCTCTGTAATCCCCATCCAAGTCTGGCAGGTGTGCAGCGGGTCACAGCCAGGCAGCAGCCCCCACTGCCAGACTGCTGCAGTGGGTAGAGGGTGCAGGGAACTCTCAAGGATGCTTCAGCACAAGCGGTAGTGTCCACAGGTACCAATTGGTTGAGCCCCAGAAGCTTCTGAGAGCAAGTAGCCCTGAGCTACTTGCCAGGGTGGCTTTTTATATTGCTCGGGCCAGGACAGGGCAGCTTTTTACACTGCTAGGGACAGCACAGTTGCTGTCCCTGGGCTCTAGCTCCCCCTGGCTGAAGATCCAGGAAGAGACAGGGAGGGTTATTTTGCCCCTAGTGGCACAGTTTGCTCCACAACAAAGTGCATGTCCGAGTAAGTGCGCTGAGGCAAAAAGCCCTGGCTCAAATTTGCACCGCTTCTATTTGAGCTGCTGCAAGCACATGTGCTTGCATGTGTGGACACACCCTATGTCCCTTTAACTTATCTCCAGAGTTGGCAGTATTGTGCCTACCCTGTTGGCAGAGAGGCAGAATGTTTGAATCTGTCCTAGAGGCTGAAGTCCTGAATTTCTCCTTTCACCCTTTTATATAGACTTACCAGTCACGGCTGATCGACTTTGGAGTTTGGTGGATGTTGATGAAGGCGTCTCAAAAGAATGAATGATATGGAGAATGAGCTTCTATCTTGCTATGGGAAGTAGTTGATCTAAATCAAGGCCTGAAGCAATTAGCAAGGCAGTAGAGAAAGGGAACTCTATTACCAATGCCCATGCATTGGTTAGTCTATTACTTCTGTAAATTCTAATCCAGTACATTCATTTTGAGGGAAAAACAAGTTTATAAATCGTGTGGATTAGGACTAGGTAGTAAATATGGAGTAGAAAGCCAAAGGCTGACGTAGTGTATCAATTAAGCTTTTCAATGGTCTATGGTGGGTTGTGGGATCTGGGAGGGCTTGGCAGGATCAGGGGAGCTAGCGTTGTCTACAGGGGGAGGGATGGGTTTGGGGAAATGGAGCAGTCTCTCCCCTTTCCCTATTTTTAACTACCTGACCCCTCCCACCCCTTTATTTTATTACCTTATTGCCTTTATTTTATTCAAAGGACACAGTGGGTGCTCTAAATGTGGTGAGCTTGCCAGGCTTTGCCTGGCTCTCTCGGTTTAGGAGACTGTGAATATGATTGGTGGAGCAAAACCCAACAATCAGAGACAGGCAGGGGAAGAGCCAGGAGGAGAGTCTGCTCCCCCTGTTCTCCATTGGGGGCGGGGGGGCAGGAGCAGACTTAATTGGGAACTGAAGTTGCAGCCCCCCAATTGGTTCATTTTCAATCTGTCAGCCCCTGGGATAGCATCCAGGGGGAGTCTCAAGCTCCCTCTGGCTGCTGCAGGGCAGCAGAGCAGGTTGGGAGCAAATCTGCTCCCAAATGGGTGCACATGTAAATGCCCACCCAGGGTAAATTATTCCAAAATAAACTTATCGCACAGTTGCACATGTAGACACACCCAGTAATGAGAGAAATGACACTAGAACTGAAGGCTTAAGTGAGCGCCATGCTGCTATACTTCCTTTATTTCTGCTTTGTTGTTGCAATGACAACATGGCCTCTAGAAGAGAAAGCAGCTATTTAACCCTGCATATCAAAGACAAGGTGAGAAATGGCAACACAGAAAATACAACTCCTTCCTACCAACCTTGACTAGCATATCTATCATGTACCATGCAGTGCAAATGATATAATAAAAATTACTTCTCTTGACATTTCTGTTACCCACAGTGGGTATCTGGTGTAAAATCTCTGGTCAAAATTTCCACACCATGCAAGATTTTGCTTGTTAATTGTTTGGCTAATAAGATGAATGTCTTCTGATATATTATATCAAGTTATGATCTCGCCGGATTTTATAAGCCAAGGAAGATAAGCCTTATCAACCTAGGAATGACCCTTGTCAAGAAGAAAGTTTCAAGTAAATGAAATAACCAGTCAGTTTCAAACCAATCATCATTTTGTGTTCTTGAGTACTTTGTTTTTCTTAAGATGAATAAACTTAGAAGCCAGACTGACTTAAAATTTTGTAGATTTTTTTCCCCCAGAAGGTTTGGAGTGTTTTTCAAGATTTGTCCTTGTCAAATTGTAGCTAGGCAATTACAGAGTCCCTCCTCCCAACCCCTAACTTTACCCTGCTGCAGTTTGAGTGGTATTATTTTTCCACTTACTATCCTTTTCTGTAGTATAGTGCTCTTATATTAATCAGCGACTGCCATGGTCTAGCTCATAAGTAGTTATGTTGCAGTGGTAAGTAAGAAGTTTTGATGCATTTTAGGATCCTTATGACTATTAAGCATAAACGTCACTCCATCCCTCTGCACTGAAAGACCAAGTATGCCTAAAACATCTCTGACAGATATTTGTTTACATGTTCTTAAACATTTTCACTGGAGATTCCATAATCTTTCTCAGTAGACTGTTCAGTTCTTCAATCTCTTAGGCAGATTCTCCTCATATAGGGGCGGGCAAAATACAGCCCATGGGCCAAATCTGGCCCACCAGGCTATTTTATGTGGCCCATGGGGCCCCTAAAAATTTTAGAAAATTAATATTTATCTGCCCCAGCAGCCTGTCAAAGCTGACAGGAGCCAGGGGCAGTAGGACCCGGGGGGGTGGGGGGTGGGGGGGAAACTCAGCAGGACTTAACAGCCCAGTTCCACCAACCCCCAGCCATTTCACTCCCTTCTTGCCTCTGCCCTGCTTCAGCACCACATGGTTGCCAGCTGCATCACTGGACCAGGGAGCATAGAGCCACACAGGCACATGTGTGTGTGTGTGTGCATGTGTGTGCATATGTGTGCAGGCAGGGACAGTATATGTGTGTGCATGTGTGTATGTGTGTGTGGGCAGGGATAGTGTGTGTTAGGCCTGTGCAAAGTGGCTAGCATTTGCTTTGGATTCAGATTTGGATGATTTGGGGGCAATGATTTGATTCAGTGATGCTGGCCCCAGCATCTTGGCTGTTAAAAAAAAAAAAAAAAAAATAAAACAATAAAGCCCAACACTCACCAGTTCCTGATAGTTGGGAGGCGGGGGTAATCTCTGCTGCCACCCATTGCCTAGCGCTGCATGAGGGGCTTTGTGATGACCCCCCAGAAACCCCAATGGCTGCTGCAGCTTTTTTCTTTTTTGTTTTTTTTTTAAGAACCAGGATCTGGGGCCGGGAGGGGCAGCCATATGGGGGATGGGAGAGCGAGTGGGGGATGCAGGCTTGTGGCAGCACGGGGCAGTGAGGGGCAGTGGGGATCACCCCCCTCCCACTTGGTAGCAGCTGGTGAGTGTGGGGCTTTTTTTTTTAATGCCCCGGGATGCTGGGGCTGGGCAGGGCAGCCATTGACAGGGTTGGGAGAGTGGGCAGGGGTCAGGTGGCACTCAGGGGGGCTGGGGGAGCAGGCATGAGATGGGGCCTGGTGGGGGTCCCCTCATGGTCCTCTCCCTCATCCTCCAGGCCCACCCCCACTACGTACCTGCACGGAGTCCAGGTCCAGCTCCTTGCAGCAATGTGTGGGGACTGCCTGAATCGCTGAAGCTCTCCAAATCTTTTCCAGATCAATTTGGACACCTTTGAATAGATTCAGACCTTTTTTTTTGGTCTCCCAATTTGATTCAGATTCAGAGATTCAGCTGCCGAATTGGGCCGAATCTCCTCCAAATCAAATCAGCACCTGAAGCTTCACACAGCTTCAGTGTGTGTGTGTGTGTGTGTGTGTGTGTGTGTGTGCGTGTGTGTGTGTGCACACACATTTGTGCATGCAGGGATAGTGTGTGTGTGTGTGTGTGTGTGTGTGTGTGTGTGTGTGTGTGCAGGCAGTGACAGTGTGTGTTTGTGTTCATAGGCTGAGTCCCACACGCACACCCCCATTTCACTGCCATACATGCAGACCCCCCCCACATTCCTTCAAACACCCCAGGCACCCAGCCCCCCAAAAACACCCTACCCACCCACATCCCATGTATCCACATACACACACCCATATAATCTCTTACCCCACATATCAACACACCCACAGCCCCCCACAAACCCACCCCCCACAATATACAAAAGTAAAACTTCATATTAAGCTATTGTCCAATTACCTCTGTGTACACTACACAAACACATGTAGATCAGGACAAACATATTTTTTTAAATCAAATTAATTAATGCTGTAGATGTTCACCTTTTAGAATATAATTTGGTACTTTTCTGGTTCCAAGATGGCAAAACCTCTTGCTGAAAGGAGTACTTCCAAAGGCAAGGGGAGGGACTTCTGGTGGTAAAGGTCAGGGATTAGATGGCGAGACTTCCAGTCACAAGATGGTAACCGGGATAATGCTGAGATAGTGGGGTGGATGGAGTAACCTATGGGAATGTGAAGAGGTCCTAAAAGTGGACCAGAAATACTTCCAGTCCACTTATGTGTCTGCCACCAAGCATGTGGGGGGACCCCCCCTTCAGCCCTCTGGCTTATCAATTGGCCACGGAGGCACCACAGGTGCCCCCCCCCCCATACGCAGGAGGCACCAGTTGCCGAGCCGGGGGGTGGGTGGGGTCCCCTGTGTGCTCCACAGTGGATCCAGAAGTGGACCAGAAATACCGGCACTTCTGGTCCACTTCTGGGTCCGCTGCTGAGTGCATGGGGGCACACCACCACCCTCCCGTGGGATGCTCCATGTGCCTCACCATCTCAGTGTTCATGAGCCATGCCTGGTACCTCAACGTATGTAGAAAAAACATACAAATTTGTGTCTATGGCCAAATTGTCGAATCTCTCCAAATATCTTTGAATCAAATCAGAGGCTTGTTATTTGATTCAGAGACAGAAATAGATCTCCAGATTCAATTAAGATTCAGAGATTCAGCCGCCAAATTGGTCCTAAACTCCTCTGAATTGAATCAGCGACTGAAGTTTTGCACAGCCCTACTATCTATCTATCTATCTATCTATCTATCTATCTATCTATCTATCTATCTATCTATCTATCTATCTATCTATCTATCTATCTATCTATCTATCTATCTATCAGATTACTTACAGGACCACTCCTCTTAATACTATGTTGTGTGTGTGGGACTTCATGTTACAATTATTTACAGTTCCATTAAGGATCTTTTTCCTTGAAAGCTGAAAGCATACTACCACTGTAAATAAACCATTCAGTATAAATCATGCACAGTGAAATGGGCAAGAGTCAAAATATTACATTCTCTCATCTGCTCTTTCATCCATTGGCCTGGGGCCATGTCTTACACACTTGGAAAGAGCAGGAGGACAGAAAAAACAGAAGTGTATACTGCTGTATTTATCCATCAGTGTCTCCTGCACTGAAGCCTATACAGAGAGTTCCCTGATGAGACAGCATGAAATAACAGGTCTTTTGGAAGGTCATTACTCATTACAATACACAGTTGTTCTTGTAAACAGGTGGTAAAAAAGGAAAAGGGAGAAACCCAGCCCCCCATTTGCTCTAGTTTTCTCATCAGTTTGATTCTATTTCAGCAGTCTGAAATGCCACAGCAGTGCTGTCAAGGAACTTTCAAAAGAGAGTAGCAATGTTTTGAGGTTTCTCTGTGTTGTTTCTGATCCTTGGCACAAGAATTACAGTTGTCAAGAACTGCCTAGATTCCTGTGCTGACCTCAAATAATGTTTCAGTGTCTTTGTGTAATTTTTTTTAATTTAATATTAATTTTTAAAACATTTTTTTCAGTGATGTCCTGCTCTTTCTTTAACTATTTTTAACACTGAGACACAAATTTGAGGGGATGACCACTTTGGTTCTACCTGTAAAAATACTGGTTTCTCTAAAAACAAAACAAAACAAAAAAAACCCCCAAAATGAGTAAATAGCTGTAAATATAAATTCCAGATAAGAAAAAATTGTACTCATTTTACTCATGCAAATAGTCCTATTGGTCACTGAGGAAACCAAGTCAGATTTCACAGTGGTGGTTGGAAAGAAGGACAAAGAATCCTCCTAACATTGAAGATGCACTGTTCTCAGCTATAAAAAAGGGTCTGGTCTTAGATCTTTTAGAATCAAATAGAAGCACAAGATGTTAATAACATTAGTGAATATACATTCCTTTGTATATCAGTCTTCTAAAGTTGCATTTAACTCAATTCATCTTGTAGTATCTGTCAATTCATTTGAACTGAATCTTGGATTTTCCTCTAACAAAAATAAGTTTACCTTCCTTTTTATCAACATCTATGAGAGAGAAGTCTTAAAAATATCAATGAAAAGAAATTCCTGTAGTGTTTCCTTCATGAAAGTGCTTCTTTGAAACATGTCTTTTAATACAGAGCCTTTTTTTTTAGATAACACTACACATTAGCCAAAAAAAATCCTTTATACCTAGACCGACCTACATCTTTGTGCTTTTGTACTTAAGAACAGTGTACATCTATAGGACAGTTTCATCCAGAAGGATGCAAAATGTTTTGAGATAATGTTACACTGTCCACAGAAATGCAGCTACTTCTGTCATGGAAATCTATTCTGTTCTACCCATGTTACACAGCATATTTTAAGGCTGGAATTTGAGAATGATTTCTTCAGTTACAAGTGAAGTTATAAAGAATGAGATTATTGAACTTGCAGTGTGGCCAGGGCACCTGAACATTTGTGGCACCAGCATGACTTCCTTGAGACTTAATTGGTACTCAGAGACTTTCTAATACCTAGGTAATAATTTTACAGCTAACATCACTACTTATCAGTCACTCTTGTGTTGATGGGAAGCAAGTGGGATTAAAACATATATAGTTTGCTCATTCTTAATGCCTGTCTCTCTCTTGTGCTGTAGTCAGCATAGCCTCAGCAATATTTTTATTCTAGATAAAAGAGCATTTTCTTCAGAAAACATTCCTATTATATGAATTACTACAGCGGATGCTGCCTTCCCCCGAGAAATTCACCAGCCTTAATCCCTTCTTTACAGTGGTGAATTCAGCACCAAGGACAGCAAAGAACAGCTGCCACAAGCTGAGCTCCAACATCACTGTCTCGGTTAGCTCTCATACTTCATGCTATTTTGTTCCTCATAGAGATTAAGAAAAATGAATAAATCAGATTATTTCTGCAGATGAATCACACTCTGGGATAACATCATTCCTTTCAGGTTACTTGTTTTTAAGCTGCTAGTCAACAACGCAGCTGCCTTCTGTTGTGTGACGTCACAGCAAGACCACTCTATGATCACTGAAGCAAGTTTAATTAAACTTTGACATTCTAACAGTCTCTGTGCTGGATTAACTGTTATTTTGGTTTCCCTAGTGCCATTACCAGAATATGCAATGAGCACCTGTGGGGGATGGAATTAGCCCTGCTTATGAAGTAAGGCATTTTATCCTTTATCCATGGCTTCAACTAACAGAAAACTGTTCCCTTCTTGCTATTGGGCACTAAAGTGTCACTCTTATATGCATGTACATGTAGTTCAGTTTTTCACAATCACAGCAGTAATGTCCAACTGCTATTAAATTATGAGAAATTACTTTCTGAAAACTATTATTTGTGAAATATATTAATACAATGAGTGACTGGAATTATTTGATATATAAATATTTCCTGAAGCCGCTCCCATTCATTTTCGTAGTATTGCAATATTGAGCATTACAGAAAAATATCACGGGTTATTCTAGCAATTTGATCTGATTATGTATTTATTAATGTAGAAATACTCCTGGTTACCAATTAAGTATCCATCCTGATGCCCTCATCAGTATCAGCCCTGACTTTCATTGTCCTCTAATTATAATTCACAAACTAAAAATGTTCTCAGTGGTCATAAATATGTTTTTGTGTCATGGTTAAATTTTAATTTTTCTCATTATGTTTCATCTACTGAAATTTCTGTGTAGATTGCAATGAAAAGAGCATTCTTTTTTGTTATACGAAAGTGGTGCATCTTGTTCTTGTTAGTTGTTAAGCAGCAGTTATGCTGCACCCCAGAGGTGCATGGATTTTAGTGATAGGTAAAGTATTTCCAATATAATGATTTAGGATGTATTATGGTAAAAGTCTTATATAAATACAACTTATTGCCATTATTGTCTTATTGTTATGATTAATTAATTGTTTACTATGGCTATAGATGGTTTCATGTTACAATTCAAATAATGACTGGAGGTTCTTGGGGTGGGGGGTAATAATCAAGCACCTCTCAGTGAATCCATTAACTCCCCAGGAAATGGGACCTCAATCATTGTGACTTAAATGTTGCTCTAATAGGAAGGCTTCCAATTGTTCTTAATCAAATTTGTCTCATAGTCTATTATCTACAGTCTTATTTAAGAAGTGAATTGGCTGACATGTAGATGAAACTACAAAGCATCAACACCAAATCCTAGAGGCAAGAAAGCCTCATCCAGGGCATGTTAAAAGGACTTTACAATATTTCTTTGGAGTCCTGTTAATTATTGTTTGGAATTCTTTCTTTACATTGCTCTTAAACTCTGATTTTTCCCTTCCTTTATTCTGGAGCAGAAGATAATAAACAAATAGCAGTTGCCTAGTCATTAAATGAAGCTATATATGGAACACAAAGAGAAAGCAGTATAGGAACAGTGAGGGGAAGGAAGAACAAATTTCTGAATTTGGCCTACATTAATTGTTTTCATGCTTTGCATAGAAGGTAAAGTGGTTTAGGGCTGAGGACTTCTGGGTTCTGCTTCTGGCAACTCAAATCCCGCTCTGTATCTCAATGTATGGATCCATTGGACTACCATAATTAGTAGAAGTAGAAATTGAGTGAAAGGATAATCATGACAGCTTTCCAAAAAGGCTCTCCCCCTTCACCTCCTTTTTAAAAAAGAAAGAATAACATTTTGACCAAATATTGTTGAAATTTTGAATTTTAACACTTTTTAACCAACTTTGGAAACTCATATAATAATGACAGGTTTTATCCTGATGAATCCTTAAGAGATTCAATAAAAGGTAGGGTTGAAACATTTCCCCATAAATATTGATAACTGTGAGAGAAGGGGAAGGCGAATGAGAAGGGGAAAGGAAAAGGAAGGATAAACAATTTTTATTTTGTATTCTTTAAAAAATCCTAGCAAGATAATAAGCATGAGCTTTCCCTTTTCTTTGGAAATAGCTGTTTGTCTTTATTATTTGTTTTTTATTGTGTATTTGCTTGTACTAGAAACCTGAATTTTCTGGTTCAAGAATGTCTAAACAGACTAAGTTCACCTAATAGAAGGATTTATTATGGATGATTCTCTTAGCTCTGTCTCCATGTAAATTAAGAGGAAAAGTTTAAAGGTAGCAAGTGTAGGCTGGAAATTTGTACAGCTGTAGCTGAGTCCCCAAAGCTAGAAAACCTGTGCATTTCACCTTCACTAAAATTATGTCATTAAAAAAGAGGTAGTAAAAAATTTTAATTTAGCAGAGATTGTATTGAGACTTGTTTCCAAATTGGCAAGCAACCATAACCATATAATTATTAGTATTTAAGGCTGAGTTCTTCCATAATTAATTATTAGCTTAAATCTTGAAATTGTCTTGTTGTATTGTCTGTTGGAAAATTGTAAGCATGAAACGAGCACAATAAATCTTGGGAATTCCTGTTTCATCCCTAGAGAGATGTAATTAGTTATGTTAGCCTGAAATCAGGCAGAAGGCAGGAGAGCGTGGCACCTTATAGCCTAACAGATTCAGGGGAGCATAAGCTTTCATAGGCAACAGTCTACTTCAGATTCTATGCCCAAAATCAGGGTTAAAGGAGTTAACAGCCAATGGGAGAGAGAAAAAAGTTCTCTAGTATCTGACAAAATATACTGTTGCCTATGGCTGTGTACAAATGTTCATTTCTAGCAGTGGAAATTTTCTGGGAGAGGAAGCAATACAGACAATCAGTTAGCGACCATACCCTCTTCTCCTATTCCTTTAGCTTTATACAGACTGGGATGATTTAGGGATTGCAGCATGAAAATTGGGAAGGGTAATTACAGCACTACTCTCTCCTCTTGGCTTTCAGTGCCTGGGGGCCAAGCAGAGTGAACCCCCTAGCAAAAACCACACAAACTCCACACTTTCATACTCTGGTGTGAGGAGTGAGCAGGAGCTTTGCTCTGCTACGCTGGGGAGAGCCTTTCAGACTGCAACCCCAAATCTGGAGCCTCAGTCTGGACAACACAGCTCCCCATCCTGGCCTGGCACCCTATGGCTGTTTGCCCAGACTGAGTCAGTATAGCCTAAAGCCTCTATCATGGCCTAACTCTCTTCCCACTTCAGGACCCCACCAAAGTAGCTATTCCTCCCCCCACCCCATATAAACTCCTGCACAGAAACAGGTAGTGGCTGAGCAACAGGACTCAACCTGATACATTGCTTCCCCCTCTTGTTTGTGCTTTGGCTCTGCTCTCTGCTAGATCGCTTGACCTATTGATTTCTTGGCTTCTTGACCTGGCTTGCTTTTTTACTTCATTTTCTGCCTAATCTCTCATCTTCTCAATTCAGCTTCTTCCTTGACCTTCTGACTCCCTGATCCAGCTTGTCCCTGGATTCTATTCACTCTTCCTGACCCTAGTTGGTACCTTGATCCCCAAGTGGCCTCAGACCTGGCTTCCCATGACCTAACATGTTAGAGTTTCCCTGAGCCTGATTCCTGGTCCAGCCAGCTATAATGTTTACTCTATGCCATTGGGTTCCAGAGATGGGGTACTCACTCAGATCTCCATACCTTTGGGGTTCTATCCTTGAATCACTATTCAGCAGAGACCGGTGGAGTAGTGAACAGATTTATCTTTATTAGGAACAGGATTCAGAAGCTTACATGCTCATAGGTTGCAGGGAGAACAACAACACCCAGTAGTGACATGTAGGGGGTGCACAGGGGTGCATGTCACCCCCCTGAGAGTACTGGTGCACCCCCTGACTGGCTGTGCTCGCCGCTTAGGTGACGGGCAGGGTGGGCAGGTGGGAGTGCCAGTGCCCCCCCTGCAAGCACCGGCCATGGAGTGGGAGTGCCATGACTCTCCCAGAAGTGGATGCAGCAATCAGCCACTTCACGATCAGCTGTGGGGGGACCCTCCCTGGTCGGTGGGATTGGCTTCAAGGGGACTCCCCCCCAGTTGCTGACTGGTCCCTGGGGGGGGGGCATATGCCCCCCCGACTAAGGTGGCATCAGTCACAGATGACAACAACCCACCACCAAGAAAACCACACCCACAGGACATCAGGGGGAGAGACTGGATTGTCCCAGTGCTGGCCCCTTAAAGGTACATTACATATACCATACCAACTTCCCCTGGAAGTTTTCCACTGGAAACTCTCTGAGAGAAGCAGGTAAGAGAAAGTTAATGGCTGCTACAGCCCTCCCTTCTTAGTCTATGGGACAGGCTGGAGTACCTGCCCCCATGCCTTCTTCAGATGGGGATGACCCAATCTCTGGCAAAACAGTCTTTCTCCCAGATTCACTGTTCCTGGTCCCCAGGAGGACTTTATCTGGGAGAAAGTATGCAGATGTTCAATCTCCCATGTTCAGTCTCCCAGGAGAAACTCCCAGAAGTGATTTCTACCTGGTGGTTCTCAAGTTATTTTTCTCTTTGAGCTGCCATTTTTGCTCAAGGAAAAAAAAATCTTGAATATTTGCACATTTTTGGTTTCTACTGTAAGAACAGAATTTTTTCTGGTAAAAGCTGAATGCTTGTGCACAGACTGTAAAAACAAGTGCCTCTCTAAACCAGTTAGTCTCTAATAACCCTGCCCTGCCTTCTGCCTGTTTTATCCCTAGCAAACTCACCCTGATGTAGGACCACCTTATCTCTCTGTGAACAGAGCCTCTCCACATTTGGCTTTTGTATCTGTCTATTCCTCTCATTTACTAATCTCTCCTCTCATTTTTAGATCCCAATAATCTGTGCACTGGTTTGGGACTTCCCCTGCCTTTCAGTCCCTTCCAGGACTTTTTTCTTTTTTTTTATTTACATCTACTTTCTCCCTCCAACTAGCTATTATGTCCTTCTAACCTGATTTTATTAGTTGTCTCTGTTCTTTTGTCTCACTTCACTTCCCTGTATTCATTCTGGGTATTTAAATTCCTGCATTTATGCCTCCCTTGGTCCTGTTATTCATGTCTCCTCTTGTAACCTCTTCATTTCATTTAGTTTTCCTGATTTTGGTTGACTCCCCTACTCACTGTGGTCACTGTCTTACCTGGCTGAATAATATTCCAGTGAATACTAAGCATGATGAATGCTAATGCCTTTTCTCTTTATGAAGCCTTCATGAACCAACCTTGATGTGTAATGAATGAATTTATTTCACTGGTTGTTGTTAACCAGAGTATAATTCTCCTGGCTCACATTGCTAGATGCATGACAAACAGCAGAAAATATGAGGCTTGAAGAGTGGCAGAAGTACTGACCCCCAGGACCTGTCCCTTGCTCTCACTTTGGTGCTGTTCATTGTTTAAGTTTGTGCGTATTCTGTACTGTGCCATATGACAGTCAGCCTGAGTGACACACCATGCAATGAATAATAATTTGTCATAGCTCCAGCTAGTCAGAGCTTCTCTCTTGCCTAACTAACTCTTCTACGCCCACACTGTTGTGTGACAATGGGCTAAAATATATTTATACACTTCTTCGCATTCAATCAAAGCATGGAATCCTTGCCATGATATAGTTTATAGTCTAAGCACTTCCCCAGACTAACCATCCTATTGCAGTGAATTATTCGATTTCAGCCTCTTGCAGAATCAGGCCTCAAAGGTAGGGGAGGCTACAGAAGAGAATAATGCATTCCAGAACAAACGTAAAATGTATGATAGTTCATTGCATTTGGGATGCATAATGAACCAGGTGTTTGGAGCTTTTAGAAGCAGGAGAGAGGGTGCTTGAAATCTTATGTTCTCTTTATCCTAAAATAGCTACAATGTTCTTTGAAGTAAAGTTGCATCTTGTAGTGAACTGTCAAAACCACTGTCTCTTTGCACAGCATACACCTGCCATACCAAGTTATTTTGCTGACCAGCAAATTTAAATACTGGATTATACTTACTAAGCCTAATACTGAATTTGCACACTGCCTTCCACTTCTTGTGGACAACCCACTGATTCTCTTCTGCTCATAGAAATGAGAAGTAAGTCAATTCCTTTGAAGGGTAGGGAAGAAAGAGGGGGAAGCCACTTCATTAATTTATCTTGAAAGACTACCTGTCAGAAACCCTAGGCTAGGCTTGGGGAATCCCCAGAAGCTTGCACATTCAGCATACTGTGTTACAAACCAAAAAATAAGTGTTCCCATTTGACAGTATTTAAGACACAAAAGTCAATGGAAGTTTAGTATCTAAATCACTTAGGCATTTTAATTCTTATTAGGCACAAATCTACAACTTTAAGCTTTATGGGAAATAGGGCCTTTGAATGGAAAAAGAGACTTGTTTGCAAAATGTTGTTTTTCTCACTCTGTGTCTTTCCTGAAGTAGTATAGAAATTCTAATAGACTGGTTACTTTATGCATTTCACGGATAAAGAAGAATAATTTCAACTTCTTGGCCTATGTGGCATAACCTGCTCAACAAGTTTTGGCCTAGTTATCAAAAGAGGATTACTGATTCTTGACTTTTTTTCTTTCCCAAGCAGCTCACTTTCAATGAGACAGGCTTGCAGAAATGCTGCAAATCCTTGTGAAACTCAGGGCCTGAGAATGTCTCAAATTGTACTAGTTACCTTTGAAAATGTTGGCCAATGTATTCGTTCTTCTGAAAGCAAAAGAGCCACTTTCCCTTCCAGTAGAATCCCTACCTGCTGTCCAAAACTATTAGTAGTGTACACTCTGGTACTTGCCAATACACTGTCATCTGCTGCATGGCAGCTATATTTATCAGCATTGTAAAAGGAATTCCACACCCGTGAAGCAATGGAGTGGAAATCATAGGCAATAGTGAGGAAACTCAATTTCAACCTAAACTAGTGGAGAAGAAAGGAGAGAATGAAATGGAAGGCATGACATGTAATGAAACAATTCCAGCTTGTAGAGTGGGATATCTGATTTCCCACAATACTCATCTGGACCATACCCAGACTTTGGCTTGTGTGTTGTGTTTTCCTGAATTTTTGTAAAATCGCCATGTACAAGCTTGCAGTATGTGCTTTTTTTCTTTGCAGGTGTTGATGTCCTCTTCATCCCAAGAAATCATCCCCTTATTAAGCAGCTCTTCCCTAGATCTTGAAGATCAGATCTGATTTGTTAAGGTAGGTCTGTATATAAGGTTGCATGAGACATACCAAGAAGGAAAAATTGGAAACAAGAGATGTAAAAAGGGACAGAGAGAGCATTGATTAAATGTGTATAGTCATCCTAACTTTCAGTAACCCTCTCCCTGAAGGGGGTTCTTATTTATGAATCAAGTGGACAAATCAATATAAAATGAGAAGAGCTGTTGCCAGCCAGGTAAAAACTCTGTATTAGAGCATCTTCTTACGCTTAGAATAGTGCTAAAATATTTACAGTTACCTTTCTCCCCCTACAGAATATGTATGCATTTTTTCCTACATGGTCTTCAGTGTGCTCCTTTGCATTATATCTGTGTGTGTGTGTGTGTGTGTGTGTGTGTTTCAAGTAGCAATCCCCATTTCAGTGTATAAAAATAAAGTTGGTGGTATGACTCAATATGCTTTTTGTAAATTTTCAGGGCTGTAAATATATAGTAGTTCCCAGAATATTTAACAAACGATATTGGACAGTTGATTTCTGATCTTTAGAAAATCATGCTGCATATAGCTATATCTGTATCTATAGCTACATAAAAATTAAAAGAAAAACCTGTGACCTTAATTCCTTCTTTTTCCAATCATATTGAGTCACAGATTAGCATGCATTGCAAACATGTGACCTGATTCTTCTTTCACTTACACAGTGAGAAACAGGGGCAGACTATACATTACAGGGTAATTTATTATGGGATTTTCTTCATCCTCCTCTGAAGCATCTGGAGCTGGTCCTTATTAGTGCCAGGATACTGAACTAGATAGGCCAGTGGTCTGATCCAGAATAATTGGGTAAATCCCCAAGGAAAAACACATTCATATTTTCAATGTAAAAATATGATTACTGTTGCTATTTTATCTCCACCTCTTTTATGTGTTATTAGAAGAAAAATAAGTATTTAATCTTTAGGGCATTATTAAGTGTGAAGTCAGATCCCAGAGTATGAAAATAGCACTGGTAGACTGGTCGTAGGAGTGGAGAATAATAATGAAGAGCTGACAGTCATAAGGGAAAGTTCATTGAATTCAAGGCTAAGGCTAATGATAAATTTTGTTCTACTTGTATACCTGTATTCATTATTAGTGAATTAGGACTAATTGTTAAGGCCCTTACTCCAGGAAACACCAGTTATAATAAAGGCATATTATGTAAGATCTTGAGGAATTTAGCACAACCCCTTAAGAATAATGTCCATTTTACACATAAAGGAAGTACAACATACAGAAGTTAAGTGACTCATTGGGCACATCTACATGTTCATTAATGCACCATAATTATGGCACATTAAGTTTAGTACCTGTAATCATAGGTACTAACTTAATGTGCTGTAAATAGGCATTACTGCGCATAAGTGTCAACACACGCTTTTTAAGTGACGCTAATATGCAGTAGAGTAATTCTACTGTGCATCAGCACAGGTTTTTTGTGCTGCAGCAATGCACAGTGAATTAGTCTACTGCATCGTTAGCATCTTGTGTAGACCCACCATTGAATACAAGCCAACGGAGTTAGGCAGAAGGCAGGTCAGATGACACCTTATAAACTAACTTTTTTAGAGTCATTAGTTTTGTAGGTGCAAGCTGGTGACAGGACCAACCCAGAAAGATGCATCATGGACCATGCCTGTCAGTGAGGTCTGCACTTCCCCGGTCCCCCTACAGTCCTCTCCCTCTTTACACTGGCCTGCCATACTTGATGGAAGTAAAGTATCTTGGGGAGGTTTCCTGGTGTCAGAAAAAGCAGAGTCCAGTGCTAAGTCTCTGGTGCCATCTTTAGAGCTTTCACTTTAGTAGTTTTAAACCATACAGGCCCTATTTACCTTGTGGGCAAGAACTGTGGCCTCTAGCCATCCCCTTAGCCACACTTATTCCTTGCAGATTTTACTCAGTCTCTGTTTACTGGGCTTCCTGGTCCTAGCCTCAACCAGGTCTTTTTGTGCCTTAGCTTTGTGGTCTCCTCTTTCTCCTATTTAGGCCTTGGCCCTGTGCCTTCAGCCCCTCTCCACTCAGGCTCATTTCTGTAGAGAAAAAACAAAAAGAAAAAGATCACGTCATATGGAACACTGCTATGTGGCCTCCTGACCACCTCTTACAGCCACTCCCAGTCCTCCAGTAGTCAGAACGAAATCACTAACAGAGAACAGGACCCTACTGGGTTAACATAAAAGGCCCTCAGCAAAAATCTCCACCCCTCTGGGGAAACACAAGCAATCTTCAACTCGATCTTCATCCTTCCACATGCTCTCACCAGCAGGGAGAGGTTCCTCTTTTCCTGGTGGGCTTGAGTTCGTCATATCTTGACAAAGAGCTCCAACCTCCTCCACAGCCATGGCCAGAGCCAAGCCTATGTGTGCAGGTCAGGCTCTCTCCTGTTGATCATTTAACTTGACTTTCAGTTAACAGGGCTCAGATGCTGCGAACTCCCTGTGTGGCAGCCCAGCTGCCTGCAATATGCAGGCTGGGTCCTGCAACCCATCTACCCACACCATCTGTATCTAGTTCCTTTCACAGGCAGGACCTCTGCAAACAGCACTCACCCCACCAGCCCCAACTCCACTCTGCTCCCTCCCCCAGCTACAGGGGTGGGGTCCCCTGCCACACAGCCTACTCTGTCAGATGCTAAGTGGACTTGCAGAGAATGTGACAACTAAATAGAAGGGTATACAGTCATTTAACTACAAAGAATAGGGAAAAGGGAAGAAAGGAGGCAGGACACAAATGAGGGAGGTGAATGTGAATTGGAGAGACCAAAAGCAATGCAGTTAGATGTCTAGATGCATCTGATAAAGTAGGCTGTCACCCAGGAAATCTTATACCTTTCTGAAGGGGTTAGTCTGTAGGGTGCTACCATGCCCTGCCTTCTTTCCAGCAGTTATGAATAGAATCCATGAGCAACCCTGCTTCAAGAAGTGGCTGCTAGACACAGTCGATTGTGCATGCTCCGTATGCAGTTTCAAATTTTAGGACTTGAATATGTCTAAACAAAGTATTTCTTTTCCACTGTCAAAGGCACTTGTTCTTGCTGAAAATGAAAGATACACTGGTATAAGTTAGCATTGGACTGGGGTGGGTTCAAGATAACCATGCAGTCCTGGGATTGGGACCAACAATCAGATGAATATTGGTCCCAGCCCTGCCACTGCTCAGGAGTCTTGCATTGGCTCCATTGTGCAAAGGCTGGGACTGAGCTGACTGTCAGTTTCAGTGCCCACATCGCACCAGTGTCTTGATCTGACTCCAGCACTATGCCAGGACCAGAACTCAAAGCTCAATTCTTCTCATTTATGGCTGCATAAACTGTGCTAGCCTCAGTTACTACTTCTGTATACAGGGCTCTCACATAAGGTGAATAAGAGACTCTTAAGCAGATTGAAAAAGGGAGTTTGGACAGGTAATTAGAGGAAATTTTATTTTCTTACTTTGTAAAGTTATTTTAAAATTGCTTCAATTGCTAATTCGTTGGCCCAGGCTGCAAGGAAAACAAGATGTCATAGGATTAGATCAGTAGATTCGTCTATGCCACAGTGAAAAAAAAAAGAAGAATCATGCTTGTTTCAAAAACAAACAAACACACAGACATTTTTTAACAGTAGCTTATTTGTTGCTGGACAGTCACAGACAAAAACATGCTGAGTGTGTGTCTATGTGAAATGGAGTCCAATTTACAAAGAACGTCTTTACAAGAGAAATATGCAGCACTCTGTACTTTCCTTTCTAGAAAGATAGATTCATAGAGTTAATCGGAAAAGACACTGTTAGACTAGAAGTTTTGACCTCTTGCATACTCTAGGCCAGGGGCATTAAACTCACGTTGTGCTCTAGGCTGGGCTGGATCCAGCCTAGGGCACAAGGGAGTGGTGGCAGCAACAGCTCTAGCTCTGACTTAAAGTACGCTGTAACAGCAGTGGCTGCAGCTCCAGCTGCAGCACTGGGCATGCCAAAGGGTGGTGGCTGGGGAGATGGGCTGCAGCAGTGGTGACAGGCAACACACCCAGATGGTGACTGGGACTATGTCAGTCCTCATTTGCCTTCCTGTCACTATGTCCACCATGGGCTAGGGACCTTCAATTCTGTGGCCATGTCCCTAATTTCCAGTGGCCTGCCAGTTGTTCTGTAGGCTGAATATATTGGCTTCATGGGTCAAATCCAGCATGTGGTCCATGACACCTCTGCAATAGGTCATTACAAATTGCCAATTCAGGACTTGTGAATGGCTAAGATAAAATTTATGGTGGGGAAGAGAGATTTTATAGCTCAGTAGTCTCAAGTTTAGCTCCTAATATTGAAGTAAATAATAAAAAATAATCAATGGAATTATACATGTGTAAAATGGATTTGAGGCACATCAGAACTGAGCTTTTATTTCCTTTTTATAAGAGGGCGCGTCTAGACATTCATAAATGTGCAGTGCCTACTGAGCATTAAATTTAACATTTGTATAATCAAGTATTAAATAAATGCTCAGTAGACTGCTGTACTATACATTAACACAATCTTACACTTTTTGTGTGACGCTTAATGCTCAGGAGATGAATACTACTGCGCATTAGAGTATCAGCACAGTTTTTGCCATGCATCGCATGTAGATGTGCCCAGGGATACACAGTCCACTAGGTGCTTATCATCCTTCCTGAGAAAAGCTTTTAAATTAATCAGAGAAGGCTTGACCCAGTGTTAATGAGGGCAATGGGAATATTCTCAGCAGCTTCATTCAGTAACAGACTATGAAAGAATCCCAATAGCTATGCTGTCTCTCTGTGCAACCAACTTGTTTGTCAGAAGTATCTTTTTCATAAAATAGAACAATTATTTTCCTGTTTAAAAGAAATGCTGAAATGCAACTGAGAGCTCTGAAACTATGCCTGTCATTTTTTTATTAGTAAAATAATTGTTTTGATTGTTTTTACTCCCTATATTTGCTTACAGTTTACAATACCTTTTTCTGCTCTGTAGGGTTCTCTGATTGTGCATTTGATATCTATCACATCCTTTTGATCTGTATGTCACTGCCATATTAGAATATTTGCTTTCCCTGGGAACAAGCCGTATTTCTTTTTCATCAAGTGATTGGCAGTTTTGAGTGTCCGGTATTGTACACTTAGCACTTCTCAATGCCACTCACATATAGCACCTCAGTTTTTAACTCTGATCAGCTGTCAATAGAAACAGTTTTCTTATTACAGACTGTTATTGTTTTCCTTTCGTCAATTTTATCAACATTTGCTTCTGCAAACCAGTGACTATTGATACTTTTCTTTACCTGCAATCTGGCAAAGCTGTCCAGCACATTGAGAAACAAAACTATGGTTTTTGTTTCAATCTACTCATCTGAACAAAACCAAGTCTCTTCACAGCTGTTCATGCTTGCTCCATAATCCTCTTGGTCCTTAAGCAGAACTTGAAATCACTGAGAATATGAACGTAGCCTTTGGGCATATACATAGCCAGCTGCCTGTTTTTTAATTCGGTTCCAGTGTGTCAGCAAGTGGCTGTAACTCCCCTAGATCAGTCAGTCATGGGTCAATCCCTAATTCTTCAATCTTAAGCAATCAAATCACAGCTCTAAATAATTCATTTAGAGCAGGGGTCAACAGTGTTTTCTGGTGGGAGGGCCGGAATAACCCAGCTCAGATAGGAGATAGGAGGCTGTAGGATCCAGCTGTTGCTTCTTCGTGCCACCCAGCTCTGGTGGGGCACAGCAAAAGATGCCTATCTGCTGGAGCACTTATTGCTCAACTGTAGTGTGTCACAAAGAGAGACCCTCTCTGCCAAAGCCCCAGGTGCCTGATTGTGGCGCAGAGTAGGGATCCCCCCCGCTGAATGTTACCAAAAGCATTGCTTCATAGGTGGATCCAAATGTTCATTTTGTATTGATTTTGAGGAACCAATGATCTCTGAAGACTAGTTTTGAAACTGGACTTCTACATTCTAATGGATTGCAGGGAAAAGAAAAAAAAATGCACATCCAATTTGACCAGATATAATCACATACTTATAAAAGTACATTTTCTTGTTTGTGCATTAATACATGACTTAATATAGTGATATTTAAATATATATGTTGCAAATACATGGACATTCCAGCTTGAAAATCAAATACAGTTACATTCTGGATTTATCATAGAATTATAGAAAACTAGGGTGGGAAGGGACCTCAGGAGGTCATCTAGTCCAACTCCTTGCTCAAAGCAGAGCCATCCCCAACTAGATCATTCCAGCCAGGGCTTTGCTGGGCCAGGTCTTAAAAATCTCCAAAGATAAAATCACTGGGTAACTCATTTCAGTGGTTCACCACCCTCCTAGTGAGAAAGTTTTTCCATAATAGACAACCTAAACTTCCCTTGCTGCAAGTTGAGACCATTGCTCCTTGACTTAATTTTATTTACTGAAAGGGCACTTTATTTTCAAATAGTGTGCAGTCTGTGCTAATAACTGCTGCAAATTAGACTGCTTTGAAGTTATGTTCTGAATGGCTGGTCACTCTATATTCAGTGTTTTATTTGTTGATAAACTATAATTGGCATATTAAAAAAAACAAAATGTAAAGGAGGAATTTATAACTTTAGCTGATAGCATATTAATGTCTTGGTACTAATTTTGTATTTAATCATATCTATTTCAGCTAATTTAAGCTATTATGTATCTATATATTTGTTTAAATCCTGACATCATTTAGAAATTCATATTTTGATGCCACTTGGAATGACATCAAAGCTGCATAAAATGCAAATGTCTGGCAAAAGTGTAAATGAATATTAGTCTCTATCTAAAGAGATGCTGTATCTACTACAGATGTTTGCATCTGAGAATCTGTTTAGACCCTCAAAGGCTGAGCCTCCCTTGCTTTCAAAATCATTTGGTTAATTTAACTTAAAAAAACAAGTTGCATCTGTTGACAGAGTATTCATGTTAGTGGTAAAGTGTTCAGGCACCTTTAAAATTGCATGCTTGGTGCAAACTTTTATTTGACTGTGATGATGTTTACACTTTGGGGATGTGTAAAACAAACTTTCCCTTCTTGTTTGTTATTTTGATTTAAATAAGGAAGAAAAAAAGTGTTTATATAAAGACCTAGGCCCAAGTACTTTTTTAATATTAAAAAAAAAAAAACCGTAGAGTATTAGAAGCATAGTAAGCCTGACAATGACAAAAAGGAGCCCCATTTTCCCCTTTATTGGTCCCAGAGCAGACCCTCAGAATTTAAATAAATTTGAGTTCTTTGTTGTTGATCCACAGTCTGATCATTCACTTACTGGAAGTAATATATATTTGACCTTCAATTTAATGACAGCAGGGTTAGGCCCTAAAAGATAAAACACTAAGTAAAGGCAAGATTCTGGTTATCTTACATTCAGCAGGCTCTTTGGCTGCTTATACACATGCTCGTTGGCATTCTAATTAGAATGCATTGGAGCAGACTCTATTAATCCTAATTAGAATGATTAATCCTAATTAATCCTAATTAGAACATTGCAGTGTAACCACCGTTACACATGAATTATGCCCCTATGTGTTTAAAAATGGCCATGGGGTGCCTTAACTAAACCTTATTAAATGAGGTCTAGATAAAATGTTCCAGAGCCATTTTAAGATGCATCGGAATTTATGCATGGGGGTTTAATACATGTGATGCTGATAGTGGCTGCCCAAGAACCTGTCTAATTAAAATACCATCTCCTTCCCTCCCCCTCCAAGCAGGTTTATAGGCAGCCTTTCTTCCAACAAACTCATTGTGACTAGATGGATACATATACATGTGCATTTTACTGCATAGTAGACTAATTAGCTCTGCAGAAAGCATCAGCATCTACACATGCGCTGGTGTTAGGGTGCAGTAAATTAATTAACTCCGCCATTTTAGATAGTACTATGTTATGGTAGAATACTCATATACACTAAAACACATGTATAGACAGTGACAGAGACTGGCTGGGTTGTGAAGGTGTTAAAGTGCGGGGCCTGTGCTTGTTGTTAGCACTGTAACACCCTTGTGTCCTGGCCAGCCTCCCCATAGCTTGACACCACTACCTGGAGCCCCGGGCTGATCCCCTCTACCTCCTGCCTGCCTGGGTCTGCTCTGCATCAGCTTAAAGTGATCTTGTCCGGCATGCACATTTAAATGGTGCACCCAGGAACAGCTGACTCTGGTGCAAACTGTGCTGGAATTTATTTCTTCACCATAATAACATATGTAGATGCACCCACTGTAAAGTTGCTCAGGGGACTAGGTTCCAACGTCTCTTAATGATCTAATGACTTTATTACTGAACTGAAATTAACTAAAGCATGTATTCTGTAATCGTAGATCTATTCGTATTGCAACATATATTTTGTGATCCTACCTCCTCCAGTTTCTTTTTTCCTGCTTTTAACTTTTGCCAGTTTCAGATGAAGCTAGGTTATAGATCTAAGATAAGGATACCACATATATTTTACTTCTGTAGGGAGTAAATGGATCTTTGTGCTACTGAATGAAAAAAATAGGTAGAAGAAACAGCTTGATTTATGAAATCCACTACAGTTACCATGAAAGTGCTTGACTAATTCTTTCTGTGTATGCATGTGGAGGAGTTGGAACTATAAATAAGTTATTTCTGATTTGAGGAGAAAGAAGTGAGGGAGTACGTCACTCATTCTCTGCTCTGATCCTGTAAGTATTTATACATGTTACGTTTAACACGTGAGAACCTTTGTTAGTCTAAGCCCCATTTTTTGCAAATTCTCGTGTACACACGAGGATTAGTTCAATCAATATTCTTCAAGTTAAGTGTATATATAAGCATTTGTGAGATCAGGGACTCTGTTTGTAAGCAGGAAAAAACCAGTACATTCACTGCAGCAGCAAACCACTCTACCCTGTCTTCAAAATCTGGGTAATCCTAGGCCAGTTTCAGCCCTGTGGAATTATACTTGGGATGGATATTAGTTCTATTGATGTACCTTTCTCATTGAATGGAACAAAGCAACCCCTAGGACCTTGAGATACTGCATAGATTTTTTGGCCTACAAATATGCAAGCAACCTATGTTAAGTGTGTTTTCTTTTATTGAGGTAAACATGTTAAAAACTTTTTTTTATGAATAAATATCATCCACAGAGTCTCAGTTTGTACTTAGAAACCTTTTCTGCTTTGTTTAACTTTCCCTCTCCTTTTGTGGCTAGACATGTACCTGTGAACACTGGTGGGCTGCCACAATGAGAAAAGCTTTTAAGAAAATGAGTTTTGACATTCCTTTCCTTAAGATGATCCCTTGTTTTTCAATTACCCCTTCCTGACTTGAGGTTTCTTGAGGTAACTGTGAGCCTGTTCCCAGACTGGCAGCCAGGTGGCAGCAGTGCCCTATCACAAGAGCTCTAATACCCTTTTCTCTGACATCAAGTGTTAATGCAATTGACCAATCAGTGCTAAGATGATGGGAGGTAATTGGGTAATTGTATTTTACTGATCACAAGCAGAGAAAAGGAGGAAAAAAGGGAGAAAGGGAGAGATAGGAAGAGGGGAAAAGGGAAAAGCAAAGCCAGAAAGACTGGCCCCCGGGACCTTTGCAAATCCTGAGGTGCCAATGTAAAGGTGGGGGTGAGAGAGAGAGAGTGCGCACAAAGCTACTCACAGCAGCAGCTGTCTGGAACTGGATTTATACATGCATATATACTGGAAGTGTTCAAGCTGAAGCTGATGGCAGGGAGGAAAGGTTTCTGCCGTGCAAAGGGCTGTGCTTTTCTGGGATGAAATTAAGGACTGAAAGAAGCTGCTGTGCTCCTGGGAATGTTTCATCTTGGAGGGGGCGGGAGTCAAGGGGGAAGGTAACTGGCATGTGGAAGAAGATGGGAACCTAAGTCTCTGCTGCGCGGAAGGGAAATCCAACTTGTAGATCTGAAATATACCAGGCTGAGCTTGGACATGAGATCGGAACTGCAATTGTAAGAGAGGGGGAGGACAAGGGAGGCAGAGATTGGAGGGCTTTTCTCTCCCTCCTTCCCTCCCTCCCTCTCCCACTCTCCCCCTCTCCCCAAAGAAGAAATAGAAGAAGTTTATCTATCTTGCTGCTGCTGGATCTTTATTGCTGCTGGACAAAAGATGGAGAGGAATCTGAAATGAAGAGCAAGGGGAGCCTGGTGCTTATGAAATTCACAACTAGGAGAACAAATCACACCCCCCCAGGGTACTTTTGTGCCCCATAGGGGGAATTTTTAACATCAGAAAGATCTGTGAAGTGTGGGGGCAAAGGCAAAAGTGGGTGTTAAAAACACCCGTCCCAAGTGTTTAAATAAAATAAAAAGGGAATGGATTTATTCTTGAAAGCTGGTAGGAACCTTGATTTTTTTTCATCCCTGCTTCCCATTAAATGTGAGATTATGAAAATGCAAAGGAGTTGGAGGGAAAGCAAAAGGATATAACGTGGAGTTTGAAGAGAGGAGATGGTGATGATGCTGTGGATGCTGACTTCTCACTGAAATCAAAAATCCAATTGCGCACTGGGTTGTGATTGGAAATCTAATCAGATCTTTGGAGAGGGGGAAAAGAGAGACTGAAAAGTTTATTGTTTTAATATTAAAAAATCCAAATGTGAGAGAAGACTCTTTGGTAAAGGTATGTATGTATGTGGGTGGGGGGGAAGGAATAGGGAAAATGGAAGAATGGGAAACCCCGATCTAACGTGGAGACACATGGATTGGATAATTGATAGTGCAGCAGAGAAGGGGGAAGAAGAAAATTGCCTAGCAAGACCTGGATCTTAACAGTCACAACAAAATTACATTAAATGAAAATAGTCTTGCTTCAGATAGAGGGTTGTTCTTTTTTTTTTTTTTTTATGAAATAAATATATCCCCCTCTGCCTTCCAGAGAAAAACTAAATCATTTGCAATGGAGAACAGAGGAGCCAAAAGGCAGAAAACCTCAGAAAAGGGGAACTAAGCAAAGGATCCTCACTGGAATGAAAAGTTTCAGAAAGGAAAAGGACCATTCTTTTGCTGGTGGGGGGGTTAATGCTTATTTATTTTTTAAAGAAAAATAATCCCCCAAAGATGACAAGCACTGAATACTATGGCTACGACAATTTTAAACAGAAAAGTTAAAACACCACGGAGGTAAAGGGAGTCAGGGAAGGATTGGAGCCTATGTGGACTGAAATTGATGGAAAATTGCAGTTGGATATTTCTTTTTTCTTTCCTTTTTATAATTTTGGTTTTGCTGCTGAAATGAAATAGTTTTCCCACCCACACCAGCTGCATTTTTTTTTTTTTTACATTTATTTTGTTAACCAGTCGGATTTCTATCTGGATAGTCTTCTGAGTATACAGTAAGTGCTTTTTCTCTATTACTATTCTTGTTATTATTATTATAATTTATTCTTGAAAAAGGCAGTGCATCCTTCTTTCTTCTACCCTTCCCCTTACTCCCTTCCCTGAGTGTTTGTCCTCCCTTCTTCTTTCACAAAATCTGCTTGAGTTACAAGATTTAATTTCTAGCTCATGGAGGGAGGAATATAACTAAAGCCTCACATCAGATCAAATGTTATGGTTAGTAAAAATCAAACCTTGATAGGATGTTGCAGATGCCTGCATGCCTGGCACGACAGCATTTATAAATGTTCACTAGCAAAGAAATCTCCTAAGAAAGCCTCTGCAGTGTGTGATGCTGTGCTGCTTGATTGCCCAAACTGTATCAGGACTGCAAGTTACATGGTACAAAAGGAGTTTGATGCACATAAAATTTCCCTTCAACACCTGGAAATTGAAAGGATCCTGTTTAAATTCTGTTACTCAGTCTGACACTGTGGATCAACATGGTGTAATAACATGAAAATATGATAATAAGGTGAGCAGGTGAAGGATAAATTTTGGAGAGGGAAGGAAAAGAAGATGATGTTGAGTCAGTTCAGAGAGAAATGTTACATTTTGCACTCAGTGACTAAGGGTGGTTTTTGGCAAAGAGGGGGTGGGTGGCCTTCTACCAAAGGACAGTTTAGAAAGCTGCTTTACTTGCCACAGATTTACTCCAGATCTCATAGGCAATTTGCTGTGGTTTTGTGGTAAATCCTCCTAGTTCTCATAGGACGTTAATAGCAGTTGCAGGAGAATTGCAATTGATAGACTTTGTGACATTATGTAATAACAATAGTAACAGTAATACTAGTAATAATTATTATAATTTATAATAATAATTCTTATTGATAATAATAGTAATGCCAAGCCTTTGGTAGGGTTTGGCTGATGAGGAGTGATGTGCAGGTGATGGACCAGTATCTAGTAAGTACATCTGTCCTTGCCTACAGAAACGAGGTGAGAGGAATATAGGGTGGATAACATGGTGTTTAAAATAAATAGAGATTCTTGCGTTTTAGAGAGGACCCAGTGCCATTTTTCTCCTCTCTTGTCCGCTAGTATGGCTGCTTACTTAATCTATAAGCTTTTTCTCTCCCTTCAGACCTTGGCTTCTGTGTGTAGAGGCTCCAAGTACAGGTACTTAATAGACTGAATTTCGGGGAGGGCATGCACATAACTTGATACACCATTGTGTAGATGAGAATATTTTTGTTATGCAATAAGCACAACAAGGTTTACCACTTTTTTTTTCCCCTCTGAGAGGGAAAATTTACCAGTTGATTAGCTCTTGATCTGGGCTCCTGACTCTCTCTGTTTTCCCCTTTCTGACAGTCTTTCTGAAGATTCCTGTTTCAGAGAACCCAAGCATGAATCAGAGCTACAAGGTGTCTGGACAGGACAGATAAATACATGTTAAACAAACACACACTCTAATTACCTGATCATAACCATTTGAGTCTAATGGGCCTTATGGAAATTCAAGCTTCTGCCTTTTAAAAGTATCCAATGGACTTCAATTCAGAGGTCATGGCCCTTCAGTGCTGGCAACTTGAAGGTAATAAATGATCTAGGGCCCAATCCTGTTCCCAGAAAAGTCCATGGGAATTTTTGTTTTCCCACAGGCGTAGCATTCGGCCCTTCATTTGGTCTACTGAGATTAAAACAAGAAGCAAGAAGGCACAATTATATCCCTTACAGACAGGTCTATTCTTATCCTTCTTATAATTCCTTAACTAAGTCAGCACAGTGTGCAATGCTTTCAGACTCATTTATTTTTCTGGACACGTGTTTCCTGTTGGGACACTGAGTGGGCAATAAGTTTGTCAGCCCCTCAGAATAATTATACAACTTACCTCAGTCTCCTCCCTCCTACCCATGAGTACCTGCATATTTTATCCAAATTCTTTGCTTTATTGTGGGATAAACTTACATTAGCAGTTGCAGTAATAGAGCAGCTAAATTTATGTCAAGCTGCTACTCAGTAATTATTGAAGGAGAGAGAAGCTGGCCAAGGAAAACACATCTTGAAGCTTTTCATTGGATTGCTTCAGAAGTGAATGCATAAACAGAGGACCTGTAGGTAAAGTCAGGCTATCTTTTAACAAAAGGAAGCTACATAGGTGTGTTATTCATTTCTACAATACATTTATATTAAGGAAGTACTGGGGAAAAATTTACTCACAAAGCTGGGCTGAAATAGGCAAATCTTGTCAACTTTAGAAATCTAGGGATGTGTCTGCTTCTTAAAAGGCAACAGTTTCACACTTCAATGAATCACTCAGTACAGTAGCCAAAGACACATGAAGCAGCCTGGAATTAACTGTTTCAGGCTTGGAAGGGAGTTGCCATGCACATAATATTTGCATTCAAATATTTTTGCATTCAGACAACTGCAAAGAAGTTGTGGGCACAAAACAAATGGCTAAAATATGAGTGGTGATCTTAGAAAACAAACTTAGATGCAGAGTGTTGTTTTATAGTAACCTGAGCGGACATGAAGCCTCATTTTCTATTTCTATTACTCATGGCAAAACACAGGTGCAATGTGCAGCAGCATATGATAATCCTGCAAACAGTCTTCTTTTTCAAGATTTGGTTGAACTATTCCATAATTACCCAAGACAGCTAGGAAATGTGGCCATAGAGTGCGAACAATGAGCCACTATAGATATAGGAAAATGCCAAATGCCAGTGCAGAAGAAAATCAGATTGCTGTGCTTGAAAGTCCTATTTTGTTGTCATTGTTGGGGGATTGGAGCATTGGATCAAAGGTTACTTAATCTAAAACCACAACCTGTTTATGTAATCTGAAAGTTAGTGATGCAAAGGTTATTGCTAATCTAAAATTTAGGTAGTATCCATCTTTTTACACTTAAGAAATATCTTTCACTGATTTACACTGGGCACCACATTATTTTTTTTGTTCAAGTTGTCTCTGTGTCAGTGTATCTAGCACTATAATTTTGGTGGCAACGGCCAACAGAAAAAGAACCTGGTAAAGTCAACACTAGTGATACATAGCTATATACAATCTTGTAGTTTAATAGTCCAATGTCACGTGAGGGCTGTTAAAGATATTTGTAAAGATACTAAGATTGCTTCATTACAGAGAGAATTTAACATGAAATTATGTGTAATTCTTGCAACTGGTACAGCATTCAGTACTATGAAAACGGAAGTGTCCTTTTGGGGGTGAGGTAGTCAACAAGATTTTTTTTTCTTTTTTCTTTTATTTAAATGATGGGGAATTTGCAGTGATGGAAAGTATCAGCTAACAACGATGGAGACTGAAATCTCTACTCTGTTCAATAAAAAAAATATGCTTGAGGTATCTGCAATGCAAGCTTCCTTTTAGCTTCACCAAGGTGCCTCCACTTTGGCATACAGAGAATCTTTAATTTATATTTGATTTTCAGAAAGTTATGAGGAAGGGATCCTGTGGTATGGACTCCTGCCCACAAAGACATGGCATTTAGATCGACTAACTCATTTCTAGAGCAGCCAAATAGTTGTGAGGCTGTAAGTCTCTGGATCACTGCTAGCCTATAGTCTAATCCCACATATCCTCATCCATGCCAGTAGACCCATGAAAGTAAACAACTCCTGCTCATTTAGAGATCTCATTTCATGATCTTGCCCATGTGAGTAATTTTGGCAAGATCTGTCCCATAAACTGGATCTAACCCTTTAATGTAGTTGCATCAGCAAGTAACTTCTCTTGAAAACTGTCACTGGGAGGAGGGTTTCCCTCTCATCCTTCCCATTTTCACTGTTGTGGTAAAGGACAGGACAGAAGATTTGATGCCTTGGCTTCTTGTTTTCATGACAGGTCTGCAAGTTCTATTCAGTGTTTGGAAAAAGAAAGAAAAGGTTCCATACTTCCCCACATTCCCAGAACCATTAGTTCCCTCTCCTTTAGAAAGAAGTTTATTTGTAAAATCTTCATTTGTATGTAGCATAAATGCATGTATGTATGTGTTTAGGAGGGTGATGGTGACAGTGTCCGTTTTAATTGCAAGTGAACAACCTGTGATCTCTCTGGAAGAATTAAAACAAAGGGGCAGCAGAAATGTTCTTCTATCCATTAAAGAGAACAGCCAAAGTCAGTCGCGCACGCACACACAACAAAGAGAGAGAGAGGATTTACATTTGGTATCCAAGGAAGCAAGAGCAGAATCCTGCAGGGTTTTCTGTTCATTGTTTAAATGTTGCCATAGCAATATCTTAGGGCACAGGTTACATGTTTTTCGTTTCTCTTGTTGAGCTTCTCCTCCCCCATCTCCTTTTGATTCACTGAGGAACAAGAAATATTCTCATCGAACTTTGCACAAGAATAGGAAAAAGTGTTAGATGGCTGCATTGTCCATTCATGTTCAACTGAGCCTCTATTTCCTCTCCCACCTCCCCCCTGCTTCTTAATATATTGGAGATCTAATTAGGAGACAACTATTGGGTAGAAGTAGAGGGTGAGGCACTTGCCCTTAAGACATTTAGCATATTGCAATATTTTGTGTAGTGGAGATATGTTAATTGGATAGCTTTAGGCAAATGGTGTGTAGCAGTCACTGACAATTAAAAAGAACAATGAATTTGCCAGGACTGAATCCATTCCTATAATCACTGAGTGGATTAAATTGCTCTGTAGGCATATACAAGGATAGCTGTACATTTAGACACAAACAGAACTCTTGAGAACTCCTTACATATGGTTTTCCTAAAGCAAGGGCACCACTAATCCTTCCTGTTTGAAAAAGGAAAAGAAAAAAACAGAATTGGATTGCTAAGCATATAAGCAAAGTCCCCCTTGCATGGGCTGCAAAGCATATACTGTTACGCCAGGAGTGTATGTATGCTACGTAGCAATGAAACCAGTGCACGAGAAGACAACGGAGGGGGAAGCAATTTTGACCTTGCATATAATTAATTAAACCCAACCAGGGAGAATTGTTGCAAATTACATTCAAGCAATATGCATTTGTCTCAACAGGCAGCAGAGATTCAGAGCACTGGACATGTCCTTTGTGTGCAAGGAATCTCCTCTTGGTTATTTTGCAGGAGCAGGATCCATACAGCCTAGTGCAATAGAATAATTCTCAGAAACAAGGATATGTTTTCTTGTCATGCTCACATGGGCAATTTAATGTGAAATTGACTTCCTGAGAGCCTTGGTAGTTGTACTTTTTCCTGACTATATGTAGGTAAAAATGATTGTTGGCTGCTTGGAGGGTCAGGCCCAATTCTGAGAGCCAATAGTATTAATTTTTAAAGGTATTTAGTGTAGTTCAGGTCTGCTGCACATTTTCAGCATTTCCATGTCAATAAGCATTGGGCACATGCTAGATGTTAGATAGAAAATAAAATCAGGTGCTTTTGTAGTGTTGGTGAAACAGAATACAGTCATCTGCCTATCAACAAGATAAGTATAGCCTTTGAAGTGACAGTACAGGCTTCCTCACGCTAGCTGTCAGAGTGCCTTGGTCATGACCCTAAGGACAGGATCACCTTTAGGGATGGGAATGGGATTAATTCGGTTCACTTAACTTGAAAATTCCTTGACACATTTGAAATGACCAATAAGCTTGCTGTAAATCAATTTGTTCCGTATATACTATACTGACTAGCCATCAGACCATTTAAAAAATCAGATGCTCCTGACCTGAGTGGAATTTAAACCTGTGACCTAGAGACTGCATTTTCTACCTTAAAATCGTCTGCCAGACCTACACAGTTATTCTTTATACGATTTATTCTACTCAATAACACTGTAGAGACACCTCATGATTTTAGTTCCTGCCAAAAACTATTTTACATAGTAGATTTGCATTCCTATAGATATAAAAATGTATGCTGCAAATTTGTAGAGCTATATTTGTGTGTGCATATATATATGAATACAATGTATCCACATTTATAGCTTTACAAAAAAGTGTGCGCCAATTCATATATATCAATGTATTTTTTATATATCGACCTACAAGTGTCCAACGTAAATTACTGCTGAAATGGTAGGTTGGCTATTCAGTGTTATTAATTGAAATAAAGTCATACAAATAATGAAATATGAATGTTCTTTTGATTTTACCTGGCAGTGCCCACTTACTAATTCTGTTAATGCAGCACTCTAGCTGCAGGACTCTTACATTGTAACATCTCACAGGAACCAAATGATTTCAATGTATTTCTTTATATTACTCAGTTCACTTCTGCCCCCTCACCCTGCAGTGAGAATCTCTGAACCCAATTCTGGTACTACTAACATTAGTGGGAGCTTTCTCAATGGCTGCAGTCAGGGTAGGATCAAATCTAGTGTACTGCTTTTTGGGTTTTTTCCCTTCCTCCCCAGATATGAAGTACCAAGCCTTTTTAAAAGCTAAAAATGTCAAAATGACATACTGTATGGCTCAAAGTGTAGTTCCTCTCTCTTTCTCTCTATATATATTTGACAAATATCCTAGGTGTCCTTAGAAACTCTTGATAGCATCCCAGGCACTTAGAAAGCAGAAAAAAATACTTCTGTCCTTGTTATGTAGTGTTTGTGATTAGAGGTAGGTCACCAACTCATTTTCTACTGTTAGAGAAGCATAGGCTGTATTCACATGAGACAGAGAAATACATTCATCTCTCTTTTTTTTTTTTTTTAATAAATACTTCAGACTTTTAGGTTAAAATTCTCAAAAGAACCTAAAGACATTAGGTTGGCCAATCCTTTCTATGTGCACTGTGCATTGTTACTGATCTGAAATAATTAGTGTATTTAGATTTTGTTTTAAATTCACCTCTTAAAGACTACAAAGAGGATTTGGAAAGTGAAATAATCATGGTGGGGGGGTGGGGGGGAGAGGGAGAAAACAGTTTACCTGATGGGTTATGGTTTTCTCTCGTTGCATGAGAGTTTAAAGTGGAAAGTGAAAAAATATATTCTATAAACTTATTTGCCAAAGGGCATACATGATGTGATAAAGCTCCTTCCTAGCTTTCTTTTTACATGACTTTACTCTGCATATAGTGCTGTTTGTGATCCCTTATTTGAAAGTCAGGTTTTTCTACAAGTGATTATATATTATTTGTCTGGAAGCAGACTTTTATTTACACTACGTCATTTGGAGATATGAGATTAATTTCAACTGCGATTGTCCACTGCATAACTGGGAAGGAAATCTGCCAATGCATCCTTACTTCAGATGCAGGTCAAAATTTTGCAGAAGCCCATGGTAGTTTTTCCTACATGTGGTTCATAGAATCAGGACCATATTTTATTTCTTTTTTTTGACTGTGCAGAACTTGGAAAACATGGAAATAACCTTCAAATAATGTTTTTGTTGATTTTTTTCACTAATGTAAATTTGATATTGACTTGAGACTGCTGATGCAGGGGCTGCTGGGAGACTGAAGCCCTCTCTGTGCTAACAATAGTCCAGGAAATTGTACTGGTGTTGGTATGTTATAACATACCAAATCCAACCAGGAACAAGATATGGAATTCTATAAGCATCTGTTTAGAATGTGGGATAATAATGACTATGTTTTATGAGGGACTTTAATTTGGGGACTTTAATTTGGAGGTTTCATGCTGCCAGTAATAAAACATAATTAGAATTTAAATAATTATAGAAATAATGAGTTTCAAATACAAAAGGATGAGGTACCTATAAATAAATTTATAAATAAAGATAAGTAAATTAACCCTTTGGAATAGGAAGTGGTCACTGCTGAAACCCCAATAAATTGAACCTGATAAGACTGAATATAGACTAACAAAGGAAAAGCTGCATATAGCTGCATTTTGAAGCTGCATTGTTCTTAAAAAGCATTAATTTCTAAAAGCTAAGCATGTTATGAGTAGAATATATTGGATGGAAAAATTATAGATGAAGAATGTTGAAAGAAATTGGAGGTTCCTTAAGAAGAATGTATTAGATGGACAAACAGCCAAAATTAAGAAAGAGGACAAAAAGATCATATTGGGTAAATAGTAAAAAGGAAGTGTGTGCATGCGTACACACATGTGTGAAAGTATTAGATGTATACACGTACACACATATAAACACACCTAGCCATCTAGAATATGGAAACAAGGGAAAATATATAGTAATCAGTATCACTTTAAAAGTTTTGACAGATAGACAATTGATAAGGGAAGCCAGCAGCATTATGGAAAAATAATATTTGGAAAGGCTAAGAACAGCAAGATGGAGGGTTTTTTTTTAAAGTAATAAATAAAGGGAATCCTGATGCTGTTAGAAGCCTGGTATACATGAAGATAATACATTTTATAAGAAAGCTGCAGAAAAGATAGGAATGTTCAGTAAATACTTCATATTTGGAACAAAGCAGGATAATAAACACTTAGCACATGGGATTGATTTACCATATTTTCTTGCATCAACATTATTCAGTATTATTTATCTATGATTTTAGACATTGTAAAAAATCACTACCAATAACATTTATTAATTATACAAAGACTGGTAGATTTAAAAATAATGACAGGTTAATAAAAGAGAGTGAACTTTGTTTTTCAAACAAAATGGCCAATGAAATGTCCTAAAACATTACTTAAGAGCAAGTCACTCAGGCCATACCTAGAGAGTAAAGGATTTATCTTGGGAAAACAAGGAATCTGAAATGATGTAGGAAACATAAGGCTCAAGGTGAACTCCCAGTAAAAGATTCTTACAAAAGATCTAATATGATTCTTGGCTTTATAAACATGGAACTACTGACAAGACAGATGATTTTGCCTATATACGTGGCATTAGCTAGATTCCTACTGGAATACTATGTTGAAAAAAATGGGAGTGGGTGGAGAAAAGATAAAAAGAAATAAAGGTTGAAAATGTTTCATAGTGAGAGACTTAAGCAGATCAATCTGTTCAGCTTTTCAAAAGTAAGACTGAGAGGTGACTAAATCAGTGGCTAAATGATTTTTTGGGGGGGTGGGGGGATGAAATGGGGGTGGAGAACTGGTTCTGTTGGGTATTGGGGTGGAGAGCAAGTTCCAGCAGAGAAAGGAAGAACCACTGGCTAGAATCTGAAGTCAGACAAATTCAAAATAGAAAGTAGGCACAACTTCCTAATAGCAATAGTGATTAATCAGTGAAACAAACTACTAATGGAGGTGCTAGTTTCTCTTTTCTCTCCATGTCCTCTAAGTCTGACTGGATATATTCAGGGAAGAAGACTTCATCCAAATACAAATTATTGAGCTTGTTGTAGGGATACCTGGGTGAGATTATATGGCTTGTTGCTGTACAAAATGTCAGACAACATTATTTAAATGTCTCTTTTGGTATTAGATTAAGAAACTATATATAGAAGAGATACATCCTAGTTATTAGTGGTTAACAGTTTTCTACTCCTGACTAATATGTCTCATTGCTGTGAAGGAGACAATCTTGTTGGTTGAAGGGGGTCTTTAAGAGGAGGTGGGGGTCTTTAAGAGGAGGCTAGACGAACACCTTGCTGACCCCAGTACTTTTTCCTGCCATGGCAGGGGGTCGGGCTTGATGATCTGCTCAGGTCCCTTCCGACCCTAACTACTATGAAACTAAGGGTGAGTTTAATGTCCAATCAAGTACCAGGTATTACTGGAAGAGATTACTAGCAAAGGACGATTACTCCAAAATTCTTCCTGGTTAGAACAAAAAATTGTTCTTTTGAATTTTAAACTTAATCAAAGCTGAAATATTTTAAATAGATGCTTTGATTTCAATAAAGTTCATACAGGTCCCAGATCAGGCAGGGGTTTAACAGTACTCACCTGCCCAGTTGCTTGGCAGCCAACCTGTTGAGTTATTGAGGAGACAAGGCTCCTAGCTCCTGAGAAGTCCTGTGACAAACTAATGGAAAGCTAAAACCACAAGGGCTATGGACTGAAGTTACACATAACCTGGTTTAAATGATCAGAAACTGGTTTAAACCTGTAACAGAACATAAACCAGTGCACATAAACCAGTTTCAAAATGGCTGAAACCAGTTTGAGATAAACCTGGTTGAATGTAGTATCAGACTTAACTGATTGAGCTTAAACCGGTTTATAGAACTTCTGTCCCAGACCTCTTCCTGGATTAAGTTAAACCACAGTCCCCCACCATCCTCTGCTCTGCAGCCCTGGACAGGGCTGTGCTCTCTGCTCCCTAGTCAGAACAGGGGCGGGCAGGGGTGAGGACATGGCCAGATGCCAGCCCCTCTAAGGTGAAGGGGGCAGGGAAGAGGTTCATTCCCCCCTCCCTCCCATGTCCCACCAGCATGGACCTGCCAGGCATTTCTCTGCTTGCTGCTTCAGTGGCAGGGGTGTGGCCAGCCCCAGCAGTAGCCTCAAATGAACTGATCAGGAAGGGGGTTTAATTCCCTCCTTCCTGTACCACTGGCATGGACCTGAGCCAGGGTCTGCCTGGGGTTCCCCCCTTGCTGTAGCAGCAGCAGGGGCAGGGCATAGCCAGATGCTGGCTGGCGTAGCCCCTGAGACAGAAGGGGCAGGGTGGGGGTTTATTCCCCCTTCTGCCCCTTCTGTCCGTGGGTACTGAAGCTAGGGTGTGCCCGCCCTGACTGCTGCTACCACCAATTGCTCCCTGTAGAGGGTGAGCAGCAAGATAAGCCCTCTCCTTGCCCGCTCCTCCAGATGCCAGAGGGAGGGGGGACATAAACCCCATCCCTGCCCCTCACCTCAGGGGGCCATGCTGGCTGGCCTCTGGCCATGCCCCCACCCCTGCCACTGATGGCAGAATCCTCTCTTCCTCCTCTCCCACCCATGACGGGGGCAGAACCCTTTCTCATGGTGTCCCCGGAGCACAAGCCTCTTCCTGGTGGGGGTCTGCACTGGGTTGGAAAGAGCTGTCACAGGCTGCATGGGATGAGCAGCAGCACCAAGGCTTGGAGGGGTGGCCATAGCCCCTCAAGCTTCCCCTAGTGCTACTGCTACTTGCCCTGCACAGTCTGCGGCAACTGTACCTCCCTCCCCACTCCTGCCCCCAGTGCAGCCCCCTGCCGGAAAGAGGCTTGTGCTCCCCTCAGGCAGCCAGATGCCAGCCAGCATGACCCCTTACTTGAGGAGGCATGGAGGAGAGTTATTTTCCCCCTCCCTGTGCTGTCTGGTGGAAGAGGCAGGGAGGGAGCTTATCCTGCTGCTCGCGCTGCTCAGGGAGCAATCAGCAGTGGTGGCAGTAGGGGTGGGCAGACCCAAGCTTTGCTCCTGATGGGGCAGAGTGGGAAATAAACCCCCTCCCTTGCCCTTCTGCCTCAGGGGTATTTCAGGTGGTGTCTGGCCATGCTTCTGCCCCTGAAACTGAAGTGGTGAGGGTGCCAGGCAGACCCTGATCCAGGTCTGTGCTGGTGGGACAGGGAGGGGGGAATTAAATCCCCTCCCTGGCCAGTTCACTTGACACTACTGATGGGGCTGGCCACACTCCCCCCCCCCATCCCCATCCCCAGCACAGCTTCCCTGCAGCTGAGGGTGCACTCTAGCGCCCCCTGGCTTCTAGCCTTAGCCACTACAAGCATGTGCCTGCATTTCCTGAATGTCTATTCACTTGCAAATTGGTTCAACCTAGGCAGATTAGACTAATCTGCGAAGATTTAATCAATTCAGGCTCTGGCTTTTTGATGTTCATTCCTAGCCAAGGTCTCCATTGTCTCTGTATCTAGGGTTACCAAGTTCCTGGCTCTGAAGTGGGCTACTTAGTAAGCTAATAGGAAGACAGGAGGCTGGAAAACAGGGGGTCTGCCAACTAACAGGCTGCCCTACAGTAGGGGTCATGTTTTCTTTCACAGAGAAGTTAAACCTGTTGGTGTTTTAGTCCAATTGGGGCGGGGGGGGGGGTGTGTGAAACATTTAATTCCTCTCTGAAATGTAAGTATCTTTCTCTACCCACCTCTGCTTTTTACATATATGCCACTAAATAATTATGGAAAGACCTATCGTTCTTCCTGTGGATATATTTGGCTCTTATTATCATAGTACCCAAATGGCTCTCATATTGTAAGGCTAGAAGTAAAAAAAACAACAACCTATATTTCATTCTTCCTTCAGAGCCTCTAAGAGAAATATCCTGGCTGATTCATGAAAGTGAGCTTTATATCTTTGTGAAGAAATTACTGAGGGAAATCTTAAAGTCCTGAGTTTCATATTTAGTAGTATTTTTTTTCTCTTTGGGGATGGAGTGAGTTCCATACCTAAGGTCCAGCTTCTGTATAATGTCTGTCTCCCAAATTCAAGTGCCTTCGTGTTCCAGCTGAATGTAGTTGTCATAGGAAATCCTGGTCATGGAGAGAGACGTTCTCTGAGGTATCCAGGGATAGTCCTTTGGATCTAACTGTATTCAGTCATTATTGACTATCAGTTGTGAGCACATTCCATATCCTGAGTCTGTATCCTGGAAGTTTAAGAAAATTTCACCTAATTAAAATTTCCAAGTGGCTTTCTTTGCCTGTGATGTTATTGTAGTATCTGAATAAATGAAGGCATATTCTAAAATGGTAGATCTAAACATTGTTGGTTTTACTTTTTCTGTCTCATTCCTGTGTTTCCTTTTTTTGTCACCCACTATCTGTGCAGTATAAATCAACCTTAATTATCAATTTAATGAAAACGTAAACAATGTTTTTTCTGATACTAAATCTAATTGTCTCCTCATTACTGTTCTTTAGACAGTCAGTGAATGAGATAATGGGATATATTCTAGCAATGTAGCTTCATGAGGTACGGTTTGGAGCTGGTTTGTCAAGGCATTAAAAAGAGAACTAAAACTTTAGCAAGCCCAATTCTTCACTGTTTTGTGCCTTTTATCATCATTTACAACTAAGCAGTGTGGAGATCAAGCACAAACAAATTCAAGGGGCATGTCTACATGCATACAACATGCATTTCCTTTTGCTAATTCACATTCAATTTAGTACCTTTGTGAGGTACTAGAAAAGGGTGCATTAGCCTACTTTAATGCACATCAGCAAAAGTGCATAGTGTTTTTTTGTGATGCTCCAATGTGCATTAAAATAGGCTAATGCATATTAAAGTGCATGTGTAGATGTGATCACTCAGTACTGCTGCAATCATATACAAGGGAGTAGAAAATTGAGTCCTCTGAAAGGGAATTGGATCCCCCCCCCCCCCCCCCGGAGTTATTCCAGGGACCTCTGAGAGCCTATTGGTCTTGTATTGGTCTTGGCAAAACTAGGAATATTTCAAAATAGAACAATCTGAATATAACAATCTGATTAGAGAAAAGGCCATACTTCCAGCAAAGTTATGACCATGACAGATTAAACTATTTCACCACCAAAGTAATCTGGTGATTTAGAAATTCTACACTTACTTTTTCTTGAGTTGTTTTGTTGTGTACTTCTTCCTTCTTTCTCAAAATCCTGCCACATCATTCTCAGGCATATTGTTTTCGTGTAAATTTTCAAATATTTCCTTTACTGTTTTGGAACAATCTCACACTTGTATGAACTAGGGGAAGGATGGATTAGAGCAGGAGTGGCTAACCTGGATCATGTATACTATAAGTAGCCCATGCTGCTGCTGTCTGTGGCATGCAAAGGCTGCTGGAAGTGAAGGAGAAATGGTTGAGGGCAAGGATAGGAGATGGTTTGGAGAAAGACTGTCTGTGCAAAGGTGAGGGGAAGACCAACACAGGATCTTCCCTGCCCCGATGACCTGCTCCACTGGAAGAGCTGGGCAGGAACTGTTCTGTACTGCCTAGCCAGAGGGACTGCATGCAAGACACACCCCATGGTGCAAGACACAGCCTCTGCCACCCATCTGGAGGGACTGGGTGCAGGGCATGAGCCATGCTGCCCAGTTAGATGGGGCTGGGTATACAACATCACCCATGCTGCCCAGACAAAGGGACCAGGTGCAGGACAACTACAGCAGCAGCTGGGGTACATATCCTCTAGGAAAAGGTAAGACTGACCACTCTTCTTTCCTCTTTATGCTCTCTGGTGTTCTGCACCCTCCCCACCACAAAGCATGAGGAGTGAAAAACTTATTCCCTCTCTGACCTGACCCAGCCCACCTCTCAGGCCAGAAATTGTACATCTGCAGCAAGGTCTAAGTCCAGGGAGACCAGATTAAGGCCAACCCTGTTACCACTGGTGATGTGTGCGGGGTGCACACAGGGGCACATGCATCCCCTGAGCTTGGCAGTGCACCCCCTGCAAAAAGGCACCACTGACACTGCTGGCAGTGCCTGCGAGCAGTCATCACTCACCATCCCTGCCACTGTCAACACCCCTGGCGGCATCCGCAGCAGTCCCTGATTGCTGCTGGCCAGCGGCGCTGCTGCTGGCAGTGTCTGTAGGTGGTCGCCGACAGTCGGTCAGCGCTCGCCATTCCCCCACCCCCACCGCCAACAGCGCTGTAGCCGCCTGTGAGAGCTCACTGCTTGCCACCACCATGCTCCCACTACTGACAGCACCACCACCACCTGCGGGAGCTCACTGTACCCCCCAGCCTTCAAAGGCCCGAAGCATTCATGCCTATAACTGCCCCCTGCCAAGCCCTCTGTGGGAGGTGCCACCAGTAATGTGGCAGGGCAACCCTTACGCAGCCCCACATGGCCCAATGCTTCCCCACACTGAGTCTACCATCCAGGGTGCCCTCATTAACACCCAGACCCATGGTTCTGATATCACTGCCCTACAAGACATCCTGAGACCAGGATAGTATGGGGTGGCATTGCCTTAGAATAAGCCCTCAAGGACACTACATCCCACTGCCACATGGAATCCCCTGGACACAGACAGTGTTACCCAGCTAGGTCCTTAGGGTGCAATGGGGGCAATCCCATTAAGAGAATTCCTGCTGAAGGTGTTGCCTAGTGAGGGGATGGACAGGCTGCTTCAGGAGACCCCAGTGACTCTACAGACAGCTTCTGGCCTGTATTTGCCCAAGGATACAAGTTGCCCTGTCACTGTCATGGCCTCTGAAGGTGCCACTTCATGAGGCCCTGCAGATGCCAGATTGCTGCTTCATCCCCACGCCTTGTTCGTTCTGTCCCATGGGAAGTGTGGGCCCTGGAGCTGGTCACCGGTCACATTGCAACCCACCACTGAAAGTATCCTTAAGTGCCTTAGCCAAGGCTGCCTTAGATGCCTCAACCAAGGCTAGAGGGTAAATATACCTGTTACAGCTGTGGCAATAAAATAATAAAGTCAGTCCTGGTGATAAGGGGCATTGAGACTTCTGCACCAAAGATCCCATGCAGAACTAGTGCACAGCAGTGGTTCTCCACACTTCTGTATAATGTTTAAAAAAAATCCTTTGACTTTATTTTTCTTTTTCATTCTAACCCCCAAGTGATGCAAAACGATAGAATAGGGCTGGCCAGCCTGTAGCATGTGAGGTACCAGTCTGAGTCCTAGATGCTCAGTAAAGGTGGCACTGGAGGGAAAGCAGTGGGGTTCAAGCTTCTGGCTGCGTAGGGTAGTGAGGTGGCGGAACACTTCTGTGAGAGGAGGTTAAAATTTCCCCAGCCCTGCAGCTGCTACCAAATTAAATATTTCTGATCCTTGCTTGCCATATAAATTTGCAGTTTGCAGGGCTGTGGAAGTGCCAAACAGGTTGGCAACTGCTGATCTATTATAGCCTGCTTCTTGGCAGGGTAAGTTAGCCTGTAAGAGCTCCATGTGGTCACGTCTAGCCTACATTCAATACCAATGCTAACTCATTTAACCTAAGTAACTCTACACTTCATTGTCATCTGCAGTTGTAGGTATATCCTAAAATACTATAGTGTATCTTCAAGGTTTGTAGCTGTACCACACAAAGGAATACTGAATGTCCACATGGGGCATAAGAGACAGGTAGTTAATGTGCTGTAAATTCACACCTTACCTAACTCCTCACTGATTTCACAAGTACAAAAGCCCTAAATCTTTGTAGCCAAGGAGCTCTGTGTGCTTAAGTGCCATGGGTGACTATAATTTTTGTTGTCTCAGAAAGTCCTCTTGATCTAGGATTTTTCCAATTTCATTTTTATTCCCATACCTGACACCCTATAATCGATCATTTAACTGTAGGTTTAATTTATTTTTTTGTCATTTCATGTAGTTTTCCTTTCCATTGGCATCCATCCTTCTGTTCTAGATAGTTTGTTTTCTTCCATTTCTTATATTGTAAATTGAGTTGAGAAATGATGTATTTGTTGCTAAAACTTTGTTTCATTGTTGTCAGTTTTAATTACCAATTGTCAGTGAAGTTTTTGGTTGTAGCCGTGTTGGTCTAAGAACATAGGCCAGGTTCTTTGGGTAGATGTGATATCTTTTATTAGACCAACTGAGTAGTTGGAAAAAAACTAGCCAGTTGTCAGTGAAAAATTTGACTGTCAGAAAAATAAAGTCCTAGCCTGATGGCAGAGACTCAGGCGTGCCATTTCCCCTCCCCCATCTCAGCTTCCCACACTAGATAGCTATCTAACTACTTCTCAGAACCATTTAGCCATTTGGGGAGCAGCCAAGTGAATGAAGCTGCATCCAAAATGAATTCAATTTGATGACTGACAAAGCTAACTTTGGTTGTCCCAGACCTAAGTTGCTTTCTGAGTGAAGAGTTGTCTGTGATGCCCCTTTTCTGGTCAACATGATATAGAGTGATAAAAATATCTTTTCTAAAGCAGGGGGCATTTTATGGTAGAGATGTCCCAAAGAACCCTTGAGAGATGGTAGCTTGGTAGCCCATAGATGCCTTATGCAGCGCTTCAACAGGATGACCATAGGATTTTGATATAAAATATTATTTTTGTTTTTGACTGTATTATTCTTTATTGTGCTTTTCTCTGCTCATCTCACTAGTGGCAGAAGTAAAAGATATGTGCATTTCTGTTCACCATATTGTTTCTCTTACTGGCTACCAGTGTTGCAAAAGTAAGTAATTCAACTGATTCCCACACCCATGTGGTGCCCCATTGATTTTGAAGGGACTTTGCAAGTGTTTAAGTGTCTACCAAACTGGACTTCATAGGAGAAGGGCCTTGTGTACAACTGTTTCTAACAGTTTTCATCTTACTTAAAAGAAAACTTTGACTTCTCTTCTACATCTTGGAAATGCTAAATATCTTTAAGGAAAAATAAACCACTGTAATTTCATTGCGTGTGTGTGGATGTGTGCAATAAAATATGCAGATAAATTATAGAAAAGAAAAAAGAAGAGAGTTTCATGTTTTTTATGGAAAACTAGGTGCATTTTTTGTAACCTGCTCCTAAAAGCTGCCAGTGGGGCTACTCCTACAGGTAAACTTAACCGTTAACATTATGTGTGTGACAGATCTTGTGGGGAGAGCCCAGACAGGAAGGAAGGAATCACTCATGTTAATCCAGCAAGAAATCATACATGTTAATGGTGGTGGTTAATAATAGTATCAGCACGACTGGTGAAAAAAATAGTTCAAATGTCCTGTCAAATGTCCAGCTTCTCTTAGAACAGGATCATTGTAGTTCTTCCTGAATGAACCACAGTGGGGGACAGATAAGACAGAAAATAACTGCTCTGATACCAAATTAGCAGAGATGTGGTAGAAGGAATAAAGACTCTCTTAATCATATTTCCATCCTTTCTGAAGTTGCCTATCAAGAAAGCTTTTGCATTATCCAGAAATCCAAAACACATCAGTATTTGACTGCACAGATATAAAATATCTGGCTTCAGCTCAAGTTTATTAAGCTACTACTTTCCTTCATAGGAGAATATGGAAATATTGAGGTTAAAAACAATATGAATGCACATACTTATTTTTAACAAAGCCTTTTCAGAGGCAATATATACCAACTAAGAAGTGGAATTTCATTAGCAATTGAATGAATCTAAGAAAGCAAACTGTAGCATCCCAAATGTTTCATTCACTTTCTGTAATGAACTATAATAAAGGAAAGTGATAAAAGTGAATGCACATAGTTTCTTTTCATTGAAGCAATCTGTTCTAGTAGACTGAGTAGCAATGTAGGAGCTAGTTTCTGAGTTCTGGCCCTGTCTCTACAATGATTGACTTATATGATACGGGACAGTTCTTGACTCTGGGCTTCAAGCCTTAGTTTTCCTTCTGTAAAACGGGAATGACGCATCTATTTCAAAGGGCTGCTAAGATGCATTCTTAGTTAATAGCTGTACATTTCTTTGAAAATATACAGTGAAGTGCCATGTAAATATCTGTTACTAATTTAGAAAGGATGATCTTGTGCCTAAGACACAGTCCGTGGTTCTTCTATCCAATTGACCTATATGTTCTTGAACAAATCTTCAAGGCCTAAATTTATGCACTAGTAATTTGGGATGCCCCAATTTTTGGCTGCCCATCATGGGATTCCTTTAAAGAAGACTCGTTTTCAGATAGCATGAAGCAGTTTCTGTATGAAAATCAAGTCCTTTAAAGCTGTCTCAGGTTAGACAGCCGAAAATTCCAGTATCTCAAATCAGATGTAGAAATTATGAAAAGGTAGGCATTATTTTCTCTGGCTTCAGCCATCCATCTGTAAAATGAAAATAATCCTTCTGTGCTGATATTATTTAGATTGTGGCTGGCATTGGCTCTTCTTACGTGTACACAGCATTTAGCCCAACACAGGCCTGATACTGCCTGGGACTTTTTTGTACAATTATACTAAAAAGTGGAAGACTTTGGATGTCTGAGCAGAATCAAAATCAATGGGGTTAACATTTGGGAGGAAGACAAGTGGTATGCATGTGTTTAAAAAATAGAATGAACCTTTCCAATATACAGTACTGTATTATTTTCCTTACTAAATATAACATTATTAAGGAAAAATAAGTGATGGCTATATGGGCAGGTAGCTCCATCATGGGAAAATAGCAGCTAAAAATCCTTTTGATTTAGCTGCCAATGCACCCACTTCCATAAACTTCTTGGTGTGGGAGGGAAATCACTTCACCGCAGTGATCTAGTTTTCTCTGGCTTTGTAAGTGTTGGATACTATGGCAGCTAGCTGCAAAAGATGCTGGTATTTCAAGGAAATAATTTAAAAAAAATTATGAGATTTTTTTCTTTGTTTTATTTTTTTTAATGTAGCATGTATTTGTTTCAGAAGAAGCAATTATGTATAAAGGATTTAATACTTCCTGGTCAAGATTATTTATGTGAAAGAAGAAATGAAATGTTTCAATAAGAGAAATCATAGGGAGCCATTAAGATTTCTCTAGTGGTTAGTACAAAGGATGATTCAGGGCTCCTGGGTTCTAGTCTAGGCCTGGCCCATGATTCATTGCATGCTGTTAAATAACTTGAAGTCCTTGTGTTTCATTTTACCAATCTGTGATTGGTGAATAAACATATTTATAAAGTGGGCATCAGACCCTGAGCACCTTAGATGACTCATGCTCCCCTTGACATCAGTGAAAGTTTCAGAAATAAAGTTCCTTAGCGGTGGAGGGAAAAGGGGGAGTGGGAAGCATTGGAAAGCTTAGTGACTGTAAGGGGTTTTGTACACATTAAATGTACATTGAATTATAAGTGCAATTATTATTACACTTAAGCCATATGCAGACATTACATTTTTACCAGGAGACACACCTGACTCAACCCAGAAACACCTGAGTCTCAACCTGCCAGCATCTAACCTTAAGTTGACTCACCTGACCTGACCCACCAGCACCCAGCCCCAGCCAGACTCACCTGACCCCAGCTCACCAGGACAAGAGTCTAACAATTCATCTGAGTCAACCCAGGAACACCCACCCTGACCAGACTCACCAAACATGACCCAGCACCATGATTCCCTCCCGGTGGTCATAGATGGCAATATTGTGAGGACAGGGAAAATGAGAGACCCTTCATTTTTGGCATTTTCTAATGGGACTGAGTGCTTTGCCATGTGCCAGAAGGGGCACAGCCAAGGGCTTGCTCACCATGACTCCCTTACAGTAGTCAATGGCACTAATGTTGGTGTGAAGCAAGGGATAAGGGAAACTGAGGCATGCCTCATTCTCCGGTATACCCCTGTGGGGCTCGGTGCTGGCCTGAGTCCCAGAATGCCAAAAAAACATTCAGCCAGAGCTTCTCTGACCTGTACTGGAGCTGGCTCTGTTGGTTTGTGCAAAAGGGGTAGGGATCCATTGTGGACTGCTGCAGAGGAAACTGAGGGGCTTGCTAGTGAAAACACAACAGACATATTGGATCTCCTGTCTCAAAGCATGACAGCCGGTAGGGAGGGAAGTAAAGGTTGCTATGGGAAGTTCCCTGCGGGGTGGGGAGGCATAGTCCCCTGAGACAGCCAGATCAGTCACCACTGACCTATGCATTTTGCTGCTTTTGGTACTCTCTGGCAGCCAGGGGACCTTACAGAACATGCTGGGATGTGTGTACTACCATTAACAGTGTAGGGCAGGAGTTGTCAATGGTGGGGGTATGCGTACCCCTGGGGGTACTTGGACTGGTCCTAGGGGTAAACGTGGGTGGGTGGGGTGAGTGCAGCAATGCCCCTCTGTGGGACAGGAAAGCTTGCACACAGTGGCCGCTGCCACTGCCACACACCAGCCTGGTGAGCTTCCCCACCCTGCAAAGGGGTGCCACTGCCATGATCCTAGCCCCATGAGCTTCCCCGGGTGCCTGTGTGCCATCCCCACCTCCCTGCTTTGTGTCCAGTGGCACACTATCTCCACCCTGCTCAGCTTCCAGCCACATGCTACTCTCCTCCCCGCAGTGTTCAGCCACATGTTATCTCCCCACACCTCCCAACTCAGTGTCTGGCTGCTGGGGGTACTTACACTAAAAAAGGTTGAAAACCCCTGGTGTAGGGTATCTGCATGGCACCTACCCAGTCCCTGGCATGCCTGTACAGTCCTCTCCCAGTAATTTTTTGTACTGGGAGAAAAAAAGGTGCAAGAATTTTCATGGTGGTTTTGAACACTTGTACATAACCGTAGTAACACCATACATAATATACAGCATTTGAACACAGAGTAACTAAAGAAGACAAGAGCGCATGCCTATTTTCTTTGATTAAGTATTCTATTAGTTAATTCTAAAAGTAGAGATGATGTTTTGTCAAAATCCTCCTTCTCATGCTTCCATCCTGAATGGTTTTTTTCTAGATTTGGCAGTATTTTCATTGTATCTCTAACCGCTCCTATTTCAGACTCTTAGCAAGTGGATTTTTCCCCATGACTTATTTTTTACCTGAGGCATATATTGATTTTTTTGTTTTGTTTTTAAAATCTGTTTCTCACTGCAAAGCTAGGTCACAAGCCTGCAAGTTCTTACTCTTGGGAGTAAGTATTTAGCAATTGTATATTTACATTTGCAAGGGGTGCACTGAAGAACCACTTAGATGAGTAAAGAAAGCATGAATACGGGCTTACATGAGTAAGTCCCCTATATTTTTTTACTGAAATTTATTATTGGTTTATTTAAATTTATTTTATAATTGGAATGATTAAAATATTCCTTTAGCCCTGTTTTCATTGGACAATATGAAATTTAGTTATATTCCTAAATATTATGGGACATGGTCATACTCTGCAACTTTGATTACTTTGAATAATGTGTTGACTTATGCATTCAGGCCGTGAACCACTGCCCACTGCCAAATGAAATAATTTTAAATCATCCCATGACTGTACCGATTTCCTTTGTTGGCCAGACATATTTAGTTGATCCCTTTAGCTCACTTTAGTGGGAGGTCATGAATGGTTGCTCCTTCATGATGTATGCAGTTGACTGGTAAGTAGCAGTGTCTGTAACTGATTGGTAAGAATTTAGTTATATTAAGGACCAGAGGTCTGGTCCTGCAAACTTCTACTTGTTCAAGTAATGCTTAATCATATTAATACTTGCTTTATAAAATATGCTATCTAGTGCTCTGTACAAGTACAGAAAATTATCAAAGCAATAACTAATGGGCTAATGTTGAATAAACAGTGGAAATTTGTCTGCAAACGTGCAGCTTTTCTCAATACTGGCATTCTCCAAAGTCCTTTATCTGATGCTCATAATCTCCTTGGCATTAAAAAGAAGAAGAAAAAAAAACACCCTGAGAGAACACACAAGCTTTGAAATGTGACTCAGAGGTTAATAGATTCAGACTCTGAGGCAAGAAGTGAAATGCACAGTTGAGGGCAACTATAAACACCATGCCTCCAGCAACCTTGCAGCTGAACCAACAAGGTAATAACTTAACTCGCCAAGTAATATCAACAGCCACACCATTGTGTATGGAAATGTGTTTCCTAATGAAGTCAGGGAATGCTCATATAAGTAAAGATGGCTCACATGAGAAATGCTCAGGTTCAGGTTTTAGATCACTGTTTAAATAATTAATGCTTCTCCCACAGTCAGTCCTTTTAGCCCTGATCCTGCACACAATGTTTATTCCAAATACCCCTTTAAATCAATTAACGTTGAAAATAAAAGTAAATGGGGGTTTTAGGAAGGTAAGGAATCCAGTAGCCTCATCTATACAAAATGAACTTCATTTAGTATGTGGCTTTTGTGCCATGCTCTTTTTTTTTTTCTTTTTCAATTCTCTCTGTGAAGGAAACACCTCCATAATACAGTACATGGAGACGTTAAGTTTAGATTGCACAAAGTAGGGTTAGGTTGATCTAAATATCTATCTGTGCATTTCAGGGGGTTTAAATCAGACTAAAAAAATGCCCAATCTAAGTTAGTTTACCTGAGCAGATGAACTAACTTAGATCGGGAACAAGTTAACCCAATCCTGCAAATGTCTATACATGCTTAGAGCACAACCTCAACACCGGGAAAGTCCAGCTGCTTGTCCCAGTCCCAGGGCTACATTCTTCCTACCACTCTGATCCTGAACAGGCTATTTTTAGCCCCCAAATCTCCCGCCCACCCCAACAGACAGCCCCCTCCAACCCGTGAACCCACCAACCCAAACCCTCCCCACAGACAGTTTAGCCACCTCAATCCTGCCAGCCTCTCCTATGGACTCACAACTCCCGTTAATCTCACCTTTCCCTCCCTCCACCCTAAATTACTTACACCAAGTTTCCCACATAGCTGCCAGCACACCTGTACATGCCACTCCTGGTATGGGTGCCTGGTTCCTCTTGAGTCAGGAGGGGCACGACTACCGATCCTGCTCACCATAAAAGAAGCCTCACCACTTCTGGAATCCCCAGTTGATGGGGAGAACAAAATGGTCTTTTTTGTTCTATTTTTACATGTAACAGGCTTGACTCATAGAAAGTCCCTCAAATATATCACTGCCAATGATTTGCCATTTTTCCTACACACATAGTTACACACATAGTACATGTATCTCTTCTAAAATAATGGAGTTCCAATTCTATGGTGATACTAGGGGTTCAATGGAAGGTCAAAGATAGCAATGTAAAAATGACCTTTATGTCCAACTATGGAGTATTTTTTTTTTCCCACAGTATGAAAATAATTATACTACAATACTGTAAAATCAAGGTCATATCTCTGCTGAAAAAAATGATGAAAATACTCTCCCACTGACTGGTACCATCACGGCCAAAACTGACTTCCATTATATTGTCCATTACTTCAGATTTGGCAGGAATTAGGTTGTCCCAGTAATATATACAGTAGCTTTTTCTAAATATGGGACTGAAAACAGAATGTTCTCTAGAACAAGGACTCCAAACAGTATGCAAACTAATGAAAAGTACCTACACTAATTAAATGAAGCATTACTGCATTTCACTGTGATCTGCAAAACAAGAAATAGTCTACTCTATCAGCCTTCTGTTGATGTCATTATTTTCAGAGTGAAAATAAGATAGTGGAGTGTATGAGAACAAAGTATCTTTAAAAGGCCAATGACAAAATAAAATTGTTAATGATATCTATATCTATATATATCTATGTCTATACATATATATTCATTTAAAGTATGTTCATAGGTATCTATCAATATTATATATCTATATCTATAATATATTATTGATATTATATCTATATCTATTATAGATATAGATATATAATATTGATAGATACCTATGAACATACTTTAAATACATATTGATATGCATACATATAGCTATACATATATATACACATATATATGTACTTTAAAATGCACTTTGCTCAACATGGGCTACACAGCTCAGTTGTTTTGTACAAATTTCTATATTTTAGATAATTCCACTTCCTGATTTCTATACATTATTGAAATGTAGTGGAGTATAGATTCATAGCCTAGCAAGAGGTTGATTAATTACAAAGAAAAGAGTTTGTTAAGAATTTGAGAGATGAAAATATTTCTCTTCATATTGGGTTCAGGTAAAGACTTGAATAACAAGAATACTACCATTTTGGGATCATCTAGGTCAATTCCATCCTTTTAAAGTGCATGTGGTTTATTATGATGGATTTACATGTATCTCATTGAGCTTTAAACCACATTCCTTTTACATTCTAGAAATCAGCAGCTAAAAAAATTGATGTAGAATGTATTACTCATAAAATTGTGGTTCAGAAAAACAGGTTTTTCATTTGAAATTTTAGATCAGGGTATGCTATTTTTGGGGGGGAAAGGTTGAATAAGTTGGTTACAACAGCATCTTCCAGAGTCTGAAGACAGCCTGAGAAAGATGTCTTGGATATGTGAACCAGCTCTGTTCTTTTCAGTGACATACTGATTCTGAATAATAATAATCAGAATGAAAACTAAATGATCATCTCAATCCTATTTATATCAGCAGATCTACTCAATGAATGCATGCTATATACCTTTCCAAGCCACTTCTTTTGTCTACTTCTTATCCATATGGACATTTTAGATATCAAAGTTTAACTTATTTAGGTATGTTATGAAATAATTAGGATACACTATAAATATAAATAACCACTTATGCACTGATTGTATTAATCAACTTCATGCTTATGTTCTTTAAACCAATGACCTACAGAATTTAGCTAAAATTAAACCAAAGTGTTTCATGCCTGTCATAGAAAGCATTATAGAATCCAGAAACTTTACAACAAAATTTTAGACCCACCAGACCATGGATTTTGGTTGTAAATAGTGGCTATACTGTAGACTTCTAAGATGGAAAGTTCAATAGACACATGGGCATATGCAAAAGGAAGGTTAATATGCAGTAGAAGAGAGTGAAATGGAGGAGAAATATTTTTTTGCCCATTAGTCTTTATGGTGATGTGATTCATTACCCTTCAGAAATATTGCTCAGAACCCTTTTCAGATGGTTTTGTGATTTTTTCATTTGGGGCTGTGAGGAGATTAATGTCTGACTGAGGTGTGTTAATTAGCCTGCCCAATGCCTTCATTTCAGTAAGTCTCTCAAATACTCAAAACCCCTCAAATGAGGGCTCAGGTTTTTTTTTTTCCCCAACAGCTTTAAGTCAGAAGATAAGGATAGTTAATTAGAATTTTTGTGAAGTCTGAAAAATAAAAAAGACACAGGATATTTCTTATGACACAATACTATGGAGCTGAGGGTGGAGAAACCAGTATGATCAGAGAAACCAAGAATCCTTGCTGAAGGTTAAAATGAAGAAGGGTGCCACACTACAAAGTTACATATGCCTGAGTATTTTTCCTCCCACTAGAGCAAGGCTTAGATTTTTAGCTGAACACTAGCAACACTTTTGAACTTGTCATTCAGGAAAAACTTTCAATTTTATGTCTTAAAAATAATTAACTTAAAACTATTAAAAACAAAAGCAATAATCTATTGATGGAAGCATGGGTTGCAGGAGACAAGTGAATCATCCTCCACTGACTCTACTGGCAGGACACAGGATACATACAGAAGTTATCTTTAGATGGACCTAACTAAGGTTAGGTCGAACTAAATGCCAAATCATGCAAGCATTCAGGGAGGTTAAATCAGACAAAAATGGTAGGCCTGATCTAAGTTAGTTGACCTGAGGAGGTGAACTACCTTAGAACAGGAACAGGTTAGCCTGAGTTGTTGAACACCTGGAAACATTCAGAGTGCAGCCCTGGGAGCTGTGCTCTTCCTACCCCTCCCCTGCCCCCCAAATGGGCTATTTTTAACCCACTGACCTGCCAGCCACAGATAGACAACCACCCCTGCACCTGACACCTCCCCCCGCCCCCCATAGAATCAGTAGATCCCCAATTCTGTCTGTCCCTCCTCTCTACCCTAAATTACTTACTCCAGTTTCCTCTTGTACCTTCTGGGACCAGAGAATATCTGTACATGCCATTTCCAGTCTATGATCATATAGCTTAAGGTAAGCTTTACAATCATAGACAAATAATACACATTCAGTCACTCTGTCCATGGAATATGGCAGACCCAATGATCTATTTAGGGTGTATTAGCACAATAGAATGCCACTCTAATAGTGCTTTCTCGTGCCTGAGTTAGCTCTGAATTAGTTAATGTAGCTACCTCTGCACAGCACTTTGTCTCAGAGAGTAATAAAGGTTAAGGACAGACATACATTTGGAGTGGCTTCTAAAGCAGAGCATTTCAAAAGAATAGCTGCTGATGGAGAACATTCAGCAGCTGTTTCATTCTAACAGTTGTGTGTGCTCAAGACGGGAATGATGAAAATGTAGCAGAACTGCTCCAACTTTACTCCTTGATGAACAAGTGTTAAAACTGGAGCTCCTTTGCTATGTTTATCTTTTTCCTGGCTTGTACTCATGTTGCTGGTAGACCATACCAGCTGCTGTGTGGTTCAGAACCAGAGTCCCCCCTTTCCTTTTTCTAAAGGCTCCAGAAGTATGTCTGTCCATACCCAATGCTATTCCTTATCTGTGTTTTCTGGACTGTGGAGGAATGAACTGCAAAAGTTTAGTGGCATGAGCATGGAGTAGGCTGTAAACACACCAGCCAAGCTAAAGTGAAGTTACATGGGTGATTTTTTGTGTATCATAACCAAAGACAAAAAGGAGGGCAGAGAACATCATTGAGCCAATGTTTATTGATTTCTAGAGTTTTGATTAATAATTTATTTATTTATTTCAAAGACACACTGTCTCTAATGAAATGTCTTAGTATTTTTTTTTTATTTGATAATGAACACTGGCCATGAAAATCTTTAGATGTGTATGTATTTTAGGCAACTAAATCTGTATTTAAATAACTAACTACAAATGATCTTTTTTCAAAGTAATGAGAACCTGCAGTCCAGGAGCTACATTTGAAAGTGTTAGCCTCAAGCATAATGCAAAGGATCTGTTTCATTAGACCTGCTTTGCAGGATTAGTGTATTTTGGTTTTACATTTGACTTTTCTAAGATTGCATTGTCAGTGTTTTCAGATACTGGAAGATGGATGATCCCTTTGAAATCTTGTGTTATGGGCTGCACACACTCACTTAAACATAATCAATAAATGGGCTTAAGCTTAACTGCAGTTGCATTTATTGGTAGACACACACGTACAAACTCAGTCTCGCTACATAAAAATAACAGATACTTTGTTTTTCTAAGGGAAAGTGTGTTACAGAGGACATATATAGCAAGAAAGTTATCCTAGCAGGCATATATCTAATTTTATAAGCTATAGGAAAATATATATTATCAAATTTATAATCAAGAAGCAGCTAGCCATTACAGGAAACTTAAATCACACACCATACTGCATCGCTTTCCTTTCTGTTGTGTACATTTGTTTCCATATATATTCCAACAGATGACTCTTGTATAGAAAATTAACTAGCAGTATTTAATAAGCATCTAAGTCCATATTAATGGTCAGGAAAAGCTATGCTTGATACATTTATGCAGCATCCAGTCCTAGCATGGGTAGATAACCTGATAAAATATGGGGTACCAAATATAAATACATTTTGGCCAGGATGAAGTGTGTCATGAGTTGGGCATCATGTCTCTTTCAACATATGGCAATAGAAAAACAGTAAGATTCAGCATTGCTAATGCAGATCTATTGTATAAAATAATTTGAATATGATCCTATTTGTTATATAATTACAAACAGTAAAATCAAAAAGAATCTGACTCCATCTGTTGCAAATAACACTTATCTTTTTAAATATATATAATAAATAACTTGTAAAAGTGAAAGAAGTATGTATTAAAAAAGAAGTGTTGCCTAATTAGTGCATGACTGTGAAACCCATAGTCATATGAATAATCCTATTTATATGAATATATAAGATTCAAATTATTTTATTGTGCATAAGTTAGCAATATAAATGGGAGTAAATTAGGTACTAGATCGAACAGCTGCTCAAAACCCTGATTAAAGGGGCAGCATGTGGCTGCATTACCCCAAGTGGAACCCTGGGAAGAGAACTGTGATTTACTCACTGTTCCAGCCCAGCCACTGCCCCAGTGTGCTTACTGCAGTTTGTTAAAGGAAGTGGCTTACTGATTTTTTGCACCGGTTCAGTTCTTCTTGTTCATGTATTGGCCAGGCTCTGTCTAGCCTCTTTCAACTGCTTCACCTAAAATGGAATGGGAGTGGTGGACCTGCAGCCTATTCTTCTCCTATATTTACATTTTGGGTAGGTACAGACATTCAAAAAGCCAATGGTAGATTTGAACTAGTTTATGCAGGTTTGTCTAAGTTGGTTAGGTTTGTTCAGGAGCAAACAGAACACAAGTTTGCACTGGGGAGGGCGGGAGGCACAGGCTGCCTGCAGTGGCCAAGGCCAGCAGATTGGGGGTATTTTTGCATGTCTCCCAGCACCAAGCACAGCTGAGCAGGCAGGCCACCCCAGACTGGCTGCTGGGCACAGGTGAGCAGTCCTCTCCTCCCCCTGCCACTTTGTCAGTCACAGGAATCTGCCAGCCACAGCCAGGTGGAGAGGGGGTAATGCTGGTATCTGTGTCCCAGCATGGACCCTGTCATGAAGCACCCCAGTGTCACGGAACCCAGTGTGTACACCATCACAGGGTTCCTGCAGGGACACAGGTGCCAGCATTTTCCCCTCCCCTCTGCCTGGCTGTAGCTGACAGCCAGCCAGAGGCAGAGCAGGGGCCCACAGAGGAGTTTGGGATGCTGGCGGATAGCAATCTATCTTGATTTAATAGGAGATCTAGTACAGAAGTCTGATGCAATGGACTAACCTAATTTGAATAAGTTTGAGTGCACATTCATCCAGGACTATCTTAGACTGGGTTCTGCCATTTTTATTTGGAATATGTCCTGGGCTTCTATATGGTTACAGGTTTGGTTTGAATTCTGATCATTTAGTACAGATTATGCGTAATGTCTGTACCTAGCCCTTATCTCTTGCAAATACTGTCTAGATCACAGTGTGCAGGTGTCTTGGAGATCTGTATTCCTTCTAACTGTCCTATCTGTCTGTGTTAAGAATAGTAATACTCTGATACTATAGGCCCCCATCCACCAAAGTACATATGTTTTACTGGATAAGCACTGGAGTGCCCTGTACCTTGCAGGATTGAGTACTGTTAAGAAATGCAAGTTGCTATTATAAGCCAACTACAAAATTGGATTACAAAGTCATTAGAGGCTATAGTTTTTCACTACCTCTAAGCCCTTGGGAAAGATTATTAAACAAACAGAAATGGTTTTAGATCGAGGTACTTTGTCCTTTGCAGCTAAAGGTCATTATACTTTAACTTTAAAATAAGTCTTGCACATAATATTGGATTACATCACATATAAAATTCAGAATTAATCTGGAATTGATTATATAGTGCATTGCACAGGAAAAAAGTGTGTTTATGTTCGTTCTCCAACTGAAAGAAATAGGAACTATTTAACTGGACCATAGGAAGCATGATCCTGTGATTAGAGCCCTGACATTGCGCTCGAAAGACTTGGGTTTAATTCCATGGTCGATTATAAATTTCTATGAGGCCCTAGATACATTATTTATTTTCTCTGTAAGCCTCAGATCCTTAACTCTGAAATGGGGATAATATTTCTCTTCTTTAAAATAAATTAAAATGCATTTTAAATACATTAAAAATTCTGGAAATGGGACTGATATTATTAGCTAATACGGAGATTCTCTTTTGCTCCTATAATTGGTAAGTATCTGCACCCTCAATTTGGCAGGAGGAGGATCAGTCTAATCCTCTTTGCTTCTCTGAAGTTAGCAAGTTACCCTCTACAATGTAATACAGCCATGTCTTTCATGTGCTACAGGCATTCAAGGGACCCATGCCTATACAGCTAAACTGGTTCCCATTACGAGGACTATTTACAGAGAGAGGTTACATTTACAGTCTAGCCCTGTGCATAAAAAGTAACTTTCTTGTGTCTCCTGTAAACTTTTCCTGTGCTCCCACCCCCAAGTTCTGTTCAGGTTTTCATTTTAGTTTGTTGTAGTGTTTTATCTGCTAGGATTTGCTAGGGACTGTTAGTACATACCTAAGTTGCCTTGGGATATGTCCTGTATCAGCATTTAATGTTGACTTTCAATGTTGGCTTGTTTGGCCTGGTAGTCATTCAAGTATTCCTGATGCTTGAGGTTCTTTCCATATTTCCCTAGTCCTGATCTTGGCCCCTTCTTGCAGGAGTAAAACCTGGGTGCAACTACTAAATGGCTGCCTTTTGGCTTCATCTCTGTTCTGAGACTGTAGTTACTTCCTATTGTTACCTTTTGCTGTTGTATTGTGCATCCTATTTACTTGCATGTGGGTTGGTCAGGTCCTTGGCTGTTTTAATGAGTAGACTGACTGATTAGTATGGTTCTCTTCACTGTGGTGCGAAGCTTAGTCCAAACTGGAAGATCTTTGGGCCAGGCTGATGCAGATATTTGGACACCGATATTTGTACTCAGCAGTACCTGCCAAAAGTTGTATAAAAGTTCATCAGGCAGCAGATGGCTCATCTAGTCCAATATGCTAAAATCCATTTTTTGACATCACAAGCTGTGAACATTTTTACCTTGGTTAAACCATGTAGTATGTCCTCAGTCATTAGTAATCAGTAGGGACCAATATTGGGCAAAAAGTCTGGCCAATCCCTTTCTCTGTTGACCTATATAGATTCAGATCATCAAAAAGATTTCACTATTTTTGTGTGAAATGTAATGAGTCATTTTGGGGGAAAAAAAGAAAAAAGCATTTTGTATCCACATTCAAGAAATTAAAGGCTTTATTTTTTTCTAAAATAACTCTTCATTTCACAATTGTATTTTTTTTATTGGAAGCATTATAAAAAGAACATAAAATGAAGCAAAATGTTTAATTTCAGACTGAACAAATTTGATCAGAAATAAACTATTCTATGCAAAAGGCCTTTTTTTAAATTTTGTGGTACATCCTCAAACATGTGTGCTAGTGTTCTTTCAGGCTGATCTGTGATGATTTTTCTTGCATTGTAAGAATGAGTGAATGGCATAGCTTTACTAGAAGCTTCTTTTTGATGCTTAGTGGCTTTGAGGGAGTGCACATCCTCAGGTTACCCAATTGTTTTCTTACTGTTACTACATACCTGGATAGATCTGGTTTAGAAGCTGTTTCCCCATTCTGTGAAAATTTCTGAGAAATGCTCCTTTTCCAAATCAGGATTTAACCAAAACTTTGTGAAGGATAAACTAACAAACCAAAGAGAGAGAGTCTAAAATAGCCAACAGCTTTGGCACATGAGAAAGCTAGGTCCAAGTTTGTGGCTGGTTTACCATAGTCAAGATGCCGTGAACACTAAGCTACTAGATGCTGTAGGCAAGAGGTGTCTCAGTCCCTTCTGCTGGAGTTGTTCTCCTTTTTTTTCAGTGGGCCAAGGACTTGAACTTGGCTTGTTTACATCTCAGGTGAGCTCATGGCATTTTGCTCTTTTAGGAGGGAGTCTATCTCTTTCTCTGTTTTTGACCAGAAGTTGCGTCCAGGATCTGACTTCCCTGATGAAAGTTTTGGTACATTCTCTCAAAAAGTCTTGGTTTTCTTGAAAATAACCTGAGCAGCTCTACTGAAATAGAAATAGAGGTCAGTTCCTACAGTCATTTTGCTCTCTGTGTATCAATATCCTTCAGCTAGATCTCTATACCTAACTGGAATGCAGAACAGGAAGCTGTTCCTCCTCGCACACTGAAATCTTATACTACTATTAAATCCATGGCTCTTTCTGCCTTGCTGCCCTATATTGTGTCATATTGCTGGTATCAGGCACCATAAACTTCAGGAAATAACATCTCTTGCTTGGTCAATTTCTTAATAGCATGCTGCATGTGTCTTTTGGCTTCACGTTTTAGGTTTTTTTTCTTGTTTTTTTTTTTTTATATCACCAGCAGTTGGGACTAGGTGCTAATTATTTTCTTAAGACATCTACATGTCAGCATTGCAACACCTAACACTGGGTACCTTGCCCAGGAGGGCAATTCAGTTTGACTATGTGTGGCCAAATCAATGAATGATTTTCAGTGCCAAAATTGTTTCGGCTACAAAATAAATGAGGGGATTTTCCACTCCTCCTATTGAAATCAATACTTTGCTAATTATAAAAGAAGAGGAACAAGCAAGAGGGGGCACTGGTCCCTGCTGCCCAGGTTATTTCTGGTTTGCTTTTGTTTTTCTTTTAAGCTGTGTCTGTTGGTTAATACATATAGTATCTCAGTAACAGGGATTACAGCCCAGGAATGTCCTTCTCCAGAAATCTACTATAGACAGTAGTTTACAGATATAGGCTCTTTGTTTGCTCCCTTTTGGCCCCAGGACGTTCATTCTTAGATGCACAGTGGCCTATCTTCTGTAGGAGTTGGAATAGCCTATTCTATAGTCTTGTGATGAAAGCCCTCTCTTGGGAAATGGTAAGCATGGATTTGAAGCCCCTTAGTGAAAGTCTACAACCCACATTTTCCACCTCCTTAGCAAGTACGCTAACCACTAGGAGAGTGGGTACCACCACCACTGTTAGAATTTCTAGACTGATTTCAATGTTGCTCAAAGCATGCCTCAGAGCAGCCTTCATTATATGCTGACTGTGCCTCTCAGGAGATGTAGGAAATTTGGCTGTCTCCTAGTAACAGTTTGAATTGCAGCAGATCTTAGGTAGGAATTAGTTCTTGGGATGCATCCATGTGCTCTATTGGAATTGCTTCTGAGTATATGCAAAAGACTTGCAAAAGTATAGAAAAGTATAGAAACATAAGGAACTTTTCAGGCCAAACTAAAAGTGACTAATGAACTCAACTCTACCTAAATCCCATTTCAGGGAGGACAGACCAATTCTGTATCTAACCATTGGTCTCAGTTCTCTAATTGAATATTGTTGCTTATTAGTATTGCTGGGATTAAACTTCAGATAGGCCCACAAACCAGGGACAATCAGATTAGCTGTTGATATAGTAACATATATATATAGGAACATAGTTGCAAATACAGCAGTTGAATGGCTGGAAGTTGTCTTCAGGATATGTACATTGAAAGTATTATCTGCATGATGTTCCCAGCACTCTTGGGGAGTGTTACTCCTGAGCACACCTCAGTCACCTCTTCTGCTTGTACTTGTACAAAATGAGGCAGGGAATCCTGACTGGCATCATAACCTCATTTCCAGGTTTCTTACATTAGGTACAGGAGTGGGTGAGTGGAGTATACTCAAGTGATATGCTCTCCAACAGTGTCATGGGCACAGTGCAGGAATATCTTAAGTGTCTTTAAATCTGCTGAAGTGATGCTGCAAATTTATTCCTCTTTACTTGAAGACCCCACATCATCAATTTCTCACATGCTACTGGGTACATCTACATGAGACGGTACTGCATGTTAGCAATGAGTTACTGTGCAGTAGCGTTGGGGAAAAAAAACACAAAACTGTGTGGGGACGGTATTGTGCAGTAACGCCAGTTACTCTGCAGTCACTTAGTACTTGCTTATGCACGTACTAAATGGACTGTGCGGTAACAACTGCGCAGTCTGACCGTGATGTAGATGTGGCCTCTGTTTCCTTCCCCCAGGACCAGGATTGTAGCGGCATTGGAATGGGAATTGGTTCTGTTTTCTGTGTTCTTTACATTAGTGATTATTAGCTCCTTTGTAATGTTTTGTAATGCTGTTCACAATATATATACCAGATAATATACACTAAACAAAAATTCCTAGATTCTTGGTCAGTTTCTTTTCCTATTTTTTATCTACCTTAAGCTTGAGGTACTTGTTCCATACTTGTGCTCTTATTATTTTGATCCTTTCCCTAGACAATTTAGCTATCCTTGGGTGCCTATACATGTGCTTCAAAGCATTATAATTATAATGTGTTGGAACAGACTTGATTAATTAAATCTGCTCCACATTCTAATTAGAACATGCTAGCATCACCACAGCATCACATGTATAAGCCCTTTCAGGTTTAAAAATGGATGCTGGGGCACTTTTACTAAAGCTCCTCAAATGAGCTTTAGTTAAACCATCCCACTTCCATTTTTAAAAATGCAGGTGCTTAATATACATGATGCTATGGGATTTTAATTAGAGTGGCTCTCCTGGAACTGCCCTAATTAAAACACTGTCCCTCCTTCCCTGCTTCCCTCCCCAGCATGCATATAGGCAGTCCTTGGTAGAAGCTGCTTCTCTAGGGCTAGGGCAGTGAGCTGGAAGTATGTGTCCCAAAAAGTATCCTACTTTCAGTTAATGTCTATAATATCTCTTAAGTCACATGACCCTTTTCTTAAAGTTAGGGTCTATTCTCTTTCATGCTTCTTGGTGTTGGTTAAAAAATAAATGGTATTTTTTTCACTATAGGATCCATCAAATACCTTTCTTTTTTGTTCCACAGTTATCAGCATTAATCCTGGCAGTGATGTCTCATGCTATTCTTATTCTTTTTTCCTCATTATTTTGTCCCTCAGATTCAGTTCTGTATACCAAATTAGTACATATTTATACAGAGACATTTTTTGCCTAAAAATCTTTCCTTCCCAGTAATATGAATCCTTTGATTTTTGTTCTCTCTCAGCGTTACTCTGTTTACTTCTTAATCACACGTCCTCCCTTGATCCCTAGACCAGGGATAGACAAAATACAACTCTCAGTCTGGATCTGGACTACCAGGTGACTGGATCTGACCCATGGCTAATCCTCTGGCACTCTGCATGAGGCCATGCCCTGCCCACTCACGCCAAGGCAGCCTGCACTGGACTCCCACCAGTGCCCACCAGCCCCGGCCTCAGCCAGCATACAGCTTCTGCTTCTGATCTTGCCCTGCTGCACTGTACCATGCCAGGTGAGCAGTTTAAGCTGGGTGTCTCCTAACCCAGTGTGAAGAGATCCAGCATCAGCTCCTGGCAGCCTTCCAGTGGAAGGTGACTGGGATCTGGAGCCAGAGACCTGTGCACCTGCTGGAAGCAGTGTGGTGTGGTGCAGGCACAGTGCATGGTGCAGTGAGCTCTTCCTGGTGTGGCTGCAGGCAACCAGGTGCTGCTCTGTGACCCCTACCTCCAGTGACAGCTCCTCCTCTTGCTCCTGCCACATTGTGACATGCTGCTCCCAGCAGGCACACAGGGCTCTGGCTCTAGATCCTGGAACTTGAGGTGGGCGGTACAGAGCAGTACCCGACCTGGCTGTGGGCACCAGCAGGAGTGCAGCATGGGCTGCCCCAGCACAAGCAAGCATAGCTTGGCCTCATGTGGAGCACCATGAAGACAGCATGGACTGCACTGTTGAGGGGAGCTCTCCTGCATGTGCCTCAAGTGCCCCTCCTCCCTCCCCTCACCCACAGAAGGCTCCTGGGACCTAGCGCCCAGGCAGCCCCCCTCCATACACCCCCCTCATACTTCTCCCTACACACACCCCACACATGCATACACCCCCCATACCCTCTCCACACACACACCCTACACCCCAGAGGGCAGGGGCATGTGATCCCAGCCTCTCCTGCATTTCCCCCTCCACTCTTGAACACTGCTCCCACCCACCCACAGCCCCATAAGGAGTTTTTGTGAGTTGCTGTGGGGGGAGGGGGACAAGGGGGGGCAGGGTGCTGAACCAGCTTACAACAGCTGATCAAAACTCCCTATGTAAACCTTGGACCCAAATAATTGCCCACCCCTGGCCTAAACTCACTGTTACTTCCATATGTCACATAGTATTGCAGGGGAATAATATAAAAGTACTTCATGGTTGTAAAATTAAACTGTTTCATTAGTATGATAATTATTTACAGAGATGCCATAACTGTGTTAGAATTTCAACCAGGTACACACAGAGTTCCTAGTGCCTCTTCTGAATTCTTCCCTTCTGTAGCCTGTACTCTTTCTTCCAATTCCAAGTATGTTCTCCAGTATGAAGCACTCTCTCAGGAAAGAAGTATCAGCTGTCCAATCACTGTATCAGTATGACTACATGGTATTTTGTGACATCCTAATTTCCATAAACCTTCTACCCCATTCCATCTTGCCAACACATATATTCTGCCAAATTGCAAGTCACTTCTAGATCCTTAAACTCCCTTTTCCCACTCTCAAGTGTTTGTCGAGTGGAGTCTGCCAATTGTTGATTTGCACCATTTTGAGCTGCAATTAAAGCTAATTTAGCAGAGAGAGAGAGCAAGCGAGCAAGAGAGAGAGAGAGACTCCACCCTAAATAGATCTCTTTAAAACACACTTCAAGTTATCAATCAAGAACCTAATGGTAGAGAAGCATAGTAAAAGTTTACTGAGAGCTTAAAAGGGGCATAAATTATGCCTAACAATTACCGTTTTTAGATTTTGGAAAAATAATAAGCATAAAAATAATTTCATGACTCTCTAAAAGGCACCTTACAAACATTGGCAATCATTAGATGAAGTAGGTCCTTACTTACTAAAGCTCAAATCTCTCTGAACCATTTAGTTTCTGTGCGGGCCGGGAACAGTCCGAGGCCCTTTTTTCCATGCGGCGGGCTGTGGCCAGCAGCCCGGAAACGCCGGGTTGGGGAAGGCAGGCTGCACACTAGAATTAGGCACGGACACTTAATGGTTGATTTAAGATTGTTTACTTACACCGTAGATGGTCGCGGTGCAGGCTGGAAAACTTCCAGGAAAACTTCGCTTAAGTCCCAGTTTAAGGACTCGGACAGAGCTCTGGATTCACTCACACGAAGTTTGCTAGGCTCCGTGGAACTTGTACGCAGGGAAGGGTACGTCGAGGGATCAGGCAGCGACGGGGAGAGGCGAGAGGCTGATCAGACCCCTATAGCCTTCTTGAAATACACGCTGGGTCCGATAGGCTCCGCAGCGCTTAGAGATCTTCATGAGACGTGAAATCTCCTCCTCTTGATGTTCGTGGAGTCCTCTAACTTGGGCAGAAACCACTCAAGCCTCTTATACGGCTAGCAAGCCAATCGCTAGCCGCCACGTAGGAATAATTTAGAACTGGCCAATAGTGGGGCACACATTTGAATACAAATGGCGGGAACTCCTTGCAACGTGCATTTCTGTGTTGCAACGAAGAAATGCACCCTGCAAAGAAAGCTACAAGTGACGGGAAATAATTTAGCAGTGCCGAAGCACACACAAACAAAAAAATCACACCCTTGGGTTGTGACAGTTTCTAAGGCCGCATCCACATGAGCAGGGGCGTGAGTTTGCAGTGGCACAAATAGTAGCAGCACAAATTTGTGTCACTACTTTGTGCTCCAGTGCATGCCCTTTCTCTTGCGGTTTGCAACTGGACACATTGTCCTGTTGTTTTGTAAGGCTGGCTGAGACACAGAGTTCCTCCATGCAGGGTTAGCTGGCACTCGGCCCCCACGCTGAGGCACCCTGTGCCCCAGCCACCCAAAGAGTAGCGCATGTAGACAGAGCAGGCAGCCCTGGAAACACTGTCTTGAGGCACACTATCTTGAGCCCTGTCTTGAGGCACACTGCACCCCAGCCAGCTACTCCATGGCTGGCTGGGGCACAGTATGCCTTGAGATGCGGGCTCCATGTGCAGTATAGAGAGGTGGGGCACAGGGTTCCTCAGTGTGGGTGCTCCACAGTGTGTAGAGATGGGGGAGCTGGGAGCCCCAGGCTGCCTGCTCCACTGTTTCTGCATATGTCCTGGCACACAGCTCCTTGCCATGCTTTTTGCCATTTTTTTTCAGGGGTTTTTTTTTTTTTGCTACCTGGAAATCCTGGTAGCATATTTTGCCTCAGTGCTGCTAGTTGGCAGTGCTACACATGGTTTAATGTGCAAGATGTGCAGTTTGTGATGCTGCAAAGAGGTCTGCAGTGCCACAAACTACATATGCCTGCACATCTGGATCTGGCCTAAGGTGCTAACCTGTCATACCTCTGTCTGATTGCTAGCTGTCTCTGTTTTAGAAACCAGGAGGACGCTTGTAAGTCTCTACTTGTAAAAAGTTCTTGCACCAACAGAATATATTGGAAGCCTCAAGGTGAATCTGACTACTCTCATTTTAGAACCTGAGTAAAATACCAAAGGTAAGAAAATGGAATGTTAGAGTACATTAATTTTCAAAATTATTTTCAAATTATTTTATTTTTAATTTACTTCTGTGAGACTCAAGCTTGGTGAATGAGGATGGATGCAAGGACTCAAGTGTTTTGTTGACCCATGGCACAAAAATTCCTTTAAATTCCTATTTAGTGAGGGTTACTACAGTTATGAAGTGTAGAGAAAAGTAGAATTTCAGATTCTTATATTTCAAAATATCATTTGGGAAAGAATCAGAAGAGCGGAAAGTGATTTTGTTTTGAAAAGGTGACAGCCTAAGTGGGTAAAGTTAGTTTCTGTGACCATACCCTTAGTCAGAAGACATATCTTTAGTGGAAACTTTTTATTTGAATAGCTATTGAAAGAAAATACAGTATTAGGATGCCTGAAACTATCTTTGTTGGATTACAGTTTTCCCTTTCCTTGCCTTTGACATTTCAAGATGTATTTGCACTTATTTTTTAAAAGGCATATTTGTATTAAAAACATCAAGAAAACGACCAACCTTTCCTTTCATCATAGACTTCTCAGAGTACTGCAGCAACGAAAGATTTATAGATACCAGATATTTCTTATCAGGTATTTTAAATACAATCTCACAGTAAAGGTCAGAATGTTTTGATTATTTTTTAAACATGAAGGGATAACTATTTATTTTTCTATGACATCAAAAGCTTTAGTCCCATTTTCTAGGCTTGCACAAGCATGAAATTTCTGTGTTGAGTATGTACAGTTTTATAGACTTTTCCCTCACTTTTAGAAGATGTTTGACTGTTACTTGGTCTTTTGTATGTCAAAAAAGTCTGAGTCTGTATATGTTGGAAGATGGGAAGCAGTCATGGCATTTAGCATGCCATAACTGCTCAAGCCTTTCTTTAGCCATCTATCTATCTAGATTTTTATAAGGTCAGTGAGAGACCACGGTGATGGGTGACCTTATAAAAAGATCAAAGAAGGGCAGCAGAGCTATATTTTTTCAAGAAGAATACTAAATGCCATTGCTATTGGCTGCTTAAAATAATTTTTTCACCAAGAGAGAAAGATTCAAGTATGAAAACATCAGGATAAACATAGTGACTACACAAGCTGTTTGTTCAAAGTAAAGAGAAAGAAGAAACCTAAGTCACAAAATTCTCTCTTTTGATAGCTCCATTAAAAAAATAAAGGTTGAAACATAGCAGTACTTAAAAATGATTGAATAGAGGGAGTTTTCTTCAAAAAATGAAATGGGAAAGGCCTATGTGAATCATCTACTCCATCCTTATTAGGGCATTGGAAGGGTCATCTGCCTGCCTCTGTCATGCTTTGTTCTCTCTATTTTTAGCAATTTAAAGCAAAGGGTCTAATGGCACTTCCTTTGCAGAATTTCATGGCTTGATCTCACTGTCAAGCAATGTTTCTTAACATTCCATCTGAATTTTCCCATCCTTCATTTCTTCCCATTGCTGCTAGCTTTTCATTCTCTTCTTTTTTGTATGGCACTAAGTAATTCATCATTACTTCATAAGTCATTCATACTAGTCTGCTCTTATTTGTAGTTCTTCTGTGAACTCCTTGCATTTGCCAATCAGTTTCTCATAAAAAAAAAAGTTGTGAAAACTAATGTAGGTCTTCAGGTATTGATCTATCAAATCTATGTAGAGTAGCCATTGCTTTCCTTTTTGATGGAATAATGATGCAAAACAGTGTGGTAGATTTTGCTGGTCCATAACACAGTTTAAATTTCTGCATTAGCATTTTTTCTACTTTTTTTTTAATATAGTTCAGGGGAAAGTAACATCATTTTGTGGCCCTATGGAATCAGCTGTCCTCTTATTTCTAGACATAACCACTTGTTGTTAAGGTTACTGGGCCATGGACTAGCTGATCCTGCAGCTTTTCAGTTTGCGTCTGTTCCATGACTGGAAAACCATACTATCCAGCACCTTTAACTAAGTAAAATAAATAACAAAACTTGAGAGATATGTTTAAGTTGCATACACTGGCACTGAGGGGAAAATCAAAATAATGTGTTGTCAAATGGGCATTACTGGGCGCCGTACTTCAAGAGGGATGTGGACAACTTCGAGAGGGTTCAGAGGAAGGCCACTCGTATGGTTAGGGGCCTGCAAGCAAAGCCCTACGAGGAGAGATTGAGGACCTTGCAGCTCTTCAGCCTCCACAAGAGAAGGCTGAGAGGTGATATTGTGGCCATCTACAAATTCATTGTGGGGAAGGGGAGCAGCAAGGAACAGGAGATGCTGTGTTTACCAGGGCACCCCTTGGGGTCACTAAAACAATGGCCACAAACTGACAGAGAACAGATTTAGGTTAGACATCAAGAAGAATTTCTTTATGGTAAGGGTTGTCAGAATCTGGAACGGGCTTCCAAGGGTGGTGGTGTTTTCCACTACCTTGGGGGTCTTTAAGAGGAGGCTAGACATGCACCTGACTGGGGTTATCTAACCCCAGCACTCTTTCCTGCCCAGGGCAGGGGGTTGCACTCAGTGATCTGCTGCAGTCCAGTCAGACCCAAACATCTATGAATCTAAAGTACCATATATAAAAAATTAACTAGACCCAATTCTCACTGATTTATAACAGTGGTGCTTTTGGCCCTGTGAGGCCAGATGAGTATGCAGGGCCAGTCTGTAGGCCAGATCAAGCCTTGTGACCCCTTCCTGCCCCCACTCGCTGGGTTTGGTCCCTGAGGTCTCTCGTGTGCTGGGATTGGGATCGGGAGTGATGCTCCCCTATGGTGAAACTTCCAGACTCATGGGGAACCCCACAAGCAGGATGACACAGTGCTGAAGGCTGGATCTCACCCATGGACCGGAGGTTGAGCAGCCCTGGTTTATAAAACGTATGTATTGACAAGGACCACCAGATCAAGTATTATATGGTACTTAATGACCACTTGTGTGGTTGAGGCCCTTGACCCATTCAGTTATTGATTTTGAAGAACAGCCAATGTAGAGGTCATTATTTCTTTTATAAAATATGATGATAAAAAATATAAAGAGAAATGTATAGTGTCTCATGCTTTATCTGCTGTTGCTTTTGTAGGTGCACTATTTCTTTATGCTTCCAGCACTTAGGGAAAGAGTTATGTAACCAATAAGAAAACAGGAATTCATGTATAAGGTTGCATTACACTTATAATGAGTTATATTTTTGTGTAGAGGAATTGCTAAGCAAAATCCTTGGTGAAAGGTTAATAACAAAATACCAACACAGGGTTCATAATTGTTCCATTCATATAATACCTGTTCTTAATGAACCACAGTCAATACAGTGGTGACCAGTAAATTATATTTTCCTTGTTGGACAAAGGCAAAAAAATAATAATGTGGTTGATTCAGCAGTTGCTGTTCTTGGCTAGCAAACAGCTTTTTGTTTTTGGCTTTTAATTGGTTGCTTTTAAGGCTGGGGTCAAGAGATTTCTATTCCTGGTAAGCATGGTAAGCTTCCAGTAGGCCCTTGTGTGTCACTTTGCTTGCCTCTGTTTCTTATCTCTAAAAGGCAATGCTACATATGTGTCTCATAGGACTGTTATGAGGGGTGCAAGGGATCTACTCTTGCATTTTTAGTTAGGACAAGAAAGAAGATGATGTAAAGCAACTTTGAGTGCCTAAATACTTGATCTCCAGTAGATCCTTTTCAGTCTTGGTGCATACCTGTTTATTATATTTTCAGTTTGGTGCATTGTCAGTTTTAGTTCAAGGTGGTGAAAGATAGCAAGGCACCTTGCAGGATTGGTAGATCACAGCCTGCTGAGCACATGGACGTACATATGTCATTTGCAATCTTCCTATTGTACAACATTTCACTGCCTTCATCACAGACTTTCCTTGGGCTCTCTTCTATTTTTTTAACATTTGCCATGCTCTGAATTTTAATCCTTTCCCTATTAAGTGAAAACTTTTTAATACATTATGATAGATGTATCCAGAAAAGGGAAAAAATGAGAGTTGATATATAGGGAGAGAGAAAGAGAGAGAGAGAGAGAGAGTGTGCTATATATATAACGTCTATGCAAAAAATGTATAGCACTCTCTTTTTCTCTCTCTCTCTCTATCAACTCTCTCTCCCTGTGTGTGTATGTGTGTATGTATATGAGTGTGTGTGTGTGTGTGTGTGTGTGTATATATATATATAGAGAGAGAGAGAGAGAGTTCAACTCTCTTCATTTTTTCCCTTTTCTGGATACATCTATAATAATGTATTAAAGGTTTTCACTTAATAGGGAAAGGATTAAAATTCAGAGCATGGCAAATGTTAAAAAAAATAGAAGAAAGCCCAAGGAAAGTCTGTGATGAAGGCAGTGTAATGTTGTACAATGGGAAGATTGCAAATGACATATGTACACTATATTATTTTTGTTGTTCTTGTTATATCAACACTTCCCTGTGCATTTTATCTAAAATAAAAAGAAGATTAAAGCAGTCTGTGTTTGAGGCAACAGGACAATATTAATACATCTGAATTTTCCTACTGGCTTTGTTGTTTCAACAGTGTTTGTTGTGATTGTACAAGAAGTGGGAATGTGCATATGCCACCAGTACATATGATGCACTTATCAAAAGTAAATGTCTCCTTTAAGCCTCCTGGCACTGAACTGCACTTTTGTTCCATGTAACCATTTTCTGAATTACACACAGAATGACCTGCTCGGCTGCATGTCACCTTATTGCTTTATTATTGGCCCCCAAAAAGGTGAGATAGGCCTGACTCAGACACATGGGAAAACAACATCAGACCCAGTTTTTTTTTCTTTTGTTTCTATCTGGGCTCTGCATGCATGTGTATGGCCTGTGAACAGTATTTTTATTACTGGGTTGAAACTCAACACTGCTTTCAATTTCCATTCTGCTACCAATGAGATGTAAAATTGCAACAGTTCTATGCTGCCTACAACCTATCCTGACAAAAATCATTTGGTTTGTCAGGAAGCATAAAGCACCTGTAAAACCAAAGCATTATCTCTATTTCTCACTAATGTGACTGAGCACAGAAATAAAAAAAAAACAAAAAGCTACTCTTGAGAAGATATTTCCTTTCATTTAAATAGCCTTGCTGTAGATGCACAACAGCATAATAAGTCTATATTATGCCTGTATGTTAGACTATGGCTCTCTATTTGCTAGTGTCTCTGAACCCGCACATTAAATAATGGCATTTGATAAGTGGGTAGACCAGCTTAGGAGCTTTCTGGATGACTGTTTACAAACAGATCAGAGCCATTAGTAATGGCCATCCATTATGTTTTGCATATTGTGTCGTATCTTTTTTACTATGTTGCATTCTGTGATCAGTTGACATATCCTAAACCACATGACTAAACTAAAGGAAAATATCTTTCTAATTTTACCAAATCAGTGCCTATAAAATGGTGAACAGAATGGGATCTATCCAGCTGGGGATAATGGTGAACATGTGCATTTGTAAATTCCTCACAATTTACAATATAGCCTAAATTTGAGGTTCGGTAATGGAGAGAAGACTCGCTAGACTGTCAGTTCTGTGCTCTGTAAAGCTTAAGAAATATATGAAAGAGCTTTGCATATGATAGCTCCTATAAAGTAATAAATGATTTAGTGGACACTCTCTCTCTCTCTCTCTCTCTCTCTCTCTCTCTCACACACACACACACACACACACACACACGTATGTGTGTGCATGTACATATATAAAACATACACACACATACAGAAAACACACACAGACATATGTATAGGTTTATATGCATCTATACATAAAGCACACATACACATTTGGTTTCAATGGGGAGCCAAAATAAGTGAGGTTGTCAAACCATTCAGATGAATAAGTGCTTCACCTCTGGGATGCAAATTCACATTCAGCTCAGGTAATCAGGAACCAAAATGGCTACCTATCAGTTCCTTGGGAGACTTTGTAAAATGTTTGTGCTAGATCTTGCTTTAGCTACTACTGGAGAGGTGTCCATGTTTCATAATGGCACTTTTGAGAGCCAATCTCAGCAGAGAAACAAAGGAACAATAGAAAGCATTGTAATGAAAGAGTGACCTTCTTGAATTTATGCAGGTTATTCATCTGCCATGGGAAAGAGGCAGCATTAAGGGATCCAACCATTATGTTATCCAATCATTACTCATTCTGTGCACAAATCTAGGACTGGTCTCTGGAACAAGCAGTCATCTTTCATCAGCAGAGCATTCATTTTGTAATAAAGCACATCCAGTATTGCCATTTTCAAGTATTCAGAAATCATGAGTCAGGTCCATTCATACAGAAATCATGAGATCGGCCTAAAAATAATGAGAATTAGGAGTAAACATTACTGTGTTTTCTTTGTGTGTGTGTGTTTTGGGTTGTTTTTTATTTTTCAAGTTTTTGGATTGTGTTCCTGTCAATTTTAAAGCTTTCTCCTCAACTAAGTGGAGAACTTCCTTTCTTTTTTTTAATAAAAACAAAGTTTTCTCACCTAATCATTTGTCTTGGTAAATTCTGGCTTTAAGAACAATACCAAAGGCTTTGAGATTTTCAATATAATCTTAGGAACTGGCAAAACAGGCAGTTAGACAACTGGATATTTTATAAATCATTCACTGATCATCTCTTGGGTATGGCTAGATTCTGGGCAAGATCCTGAAAGATGCTGAAGTTATATTATAGCCTAATGATTGTTCTAGGCCCTGAACCTGAATTGAGTTGGGTGCAGTGTTGGCAGCAGGGAGAATTTTTAAAATGTCTTAATATTAATAGGAATCATTAAAGCTACAGCTTAATCAGAGATGCACTATTGCCATCACAGTTCATGTTTTTTCTAAGTTTCCAATTTTAGACTTATCCTGGGAGCGTCATTTCTACGTGTTGCGCTTTTATGTTTTGTTTTTAATTACTCGGCTGTGAAATCTATTCTGACTTGAAACTTGGCACTATACTGCAAAGTTTAAGCCAAAAAGTAAGTATTATATTTGTAAAGCATTTGAAGAGAAAGAGTCTTTGTTTTTTTAGTTTTTCGTTTTATATGATTGTCTAAAATCTAAAAAGGCTCTCACTTTTTTTTTTCACTTGTACACCTCAGAGATGGGATTTATGCTGGAATCTTGCCACTTGTTACCATAATTTGGATTAGTGCTTTGAGTGGCTTGGACAAATTCCAATATTTCAAGTTGTTGGAAGAAGCATCAATTTTATGTGGACATTATACTCAAATTGCTCTGGGTATCTGTTCTTTGGGAATGATATACAAAAGCATCACATTAGTCCATATTCTATTTTAAGTTAATCCCCATGAATTTGGAACATCACCCTTTGACTGTAATGGAGCAATGGTCAGTTTAAGTGATTGGGAGTGAGAATAGAATTTGGCTCAACATTTTTTTCTTTGATTTTCTTTTTCCCCTCCCTCAATTTTTCATTGTGTTGTGTTACCCTCCCTCCTTCCTTGAACTCGGTCAATCTAAGTGCCATTCTGTACAAACATTTAGTAAGGTTAAATTGGACAATAAATTGCTGGCCTGATCTATCTTTAGTTTATTAGAGCTAATCATTTATTAGTTTATTTAAACCACCCACACCCTCCCCTCTACACCCTTTCCCACATGAACCTCCCCCCCACACACCCATGCCTCTGGGGGGAGCCCCACTCACTGCTATGTACACCCTCCCCACACACATGCACCCAAACCTCCCCATGCATACTTCATACCCACCCCCACACACCCCAGCCACTCTCACCCTCCACACACCCCAAAGTCCCCCACAAACCCTATACCCATCCACACACACACATCTCCACAACCCCCCACAAACCTCCCATACTCACCCACCCACACCCACACCCCCATACCCTCCCCATACCCTCCCCACACCGCACATATACAAATCCACACACATACACCCACAACCCCATACTCCCCCATACCCTCCCCACACCCCACATATACAAATCCACACACATACCCCCACAACTCCCCACAAACCCCATACCTTTCCATCCATACCCCCCCACAATATACGTTAATAAGACCTAATTTTGAGCTATTATTTTATGATCTCTATATACACAATGTAAACACACACAAATCAGGATAAAATATTCATTTTTAAAAATAAAATGAAGATATGTTGTCAATGTTTGATTTTTAGTATATAATTTGTTTTTTGTTTTTTTTCATGATTCCAAGATGGCAAAACCCCTTCCCAAAAGGACTACTTCTGGGGCAAGGGGAAGGACTTCTGGTAAAAAAAGGTCAGGGGTTAGGGGGCAGGATTTCTGGTCCCAAGATGGTCACCAGGGGCCAGAGCACCTGTCAAAGGGGCAGGGCTACCCTTGTGGCCCTCAACAGCTCACCAAAACTCTTTAAGTGGTCCTCCACCCAAAATAATTGCCTGCCCTGACCTAGAAGGTAAACTACACAGACCGAGCTAACCCATTCCCAATCTAACTCAAACATGTGTATCAGGATGGATTAATTCCCCTGATGGACAACTTACCCACTCTCTACCCCCTGAAGACCCACCAACTCCCTCTGGGGGGATTAGACCTGCTAATCCTTCCCCACAGATTTGCTAGCACCCCAAATCACCCTGACTTACTTAGATCATGCTCTTGGTGTGGCTTCTGTCATCATTAAATGTGTACACATGCAGGACCTGCCATATAATCATGCAATTTGAAGTGAGTCATGTGCTTGTTGATCAGTTGCTGAGAATGTGTGTACATGTTTTTAGTGCAGCCTTGGGTTTGATGGAGCCCAGCTGCTTGCTCCAGCCCCAGCCCCAGGGCTGTGTTTTTCCCCCTCCCCTTCAACTCTGATCAGGCCTTTCACCCCGCTACTCCCAGATAGACAACGGATATACTAAACCTTCCTGTGGACTTGCTAGGCACCCCCCTGTGGATCTACTAATCCCCAATTCCACCAACCTCCCCCCACAGACCTGGTAGCTCCCCTAGTTCCACCAACCCCCACTCTACCCATGGACCTACTAGCTTCCCCAATCCCACCTGCCCCTCCCCTCAACCTGGCTTATTTAGATTGGGCTCCTAACACTGGAGAGCATCTATACAATCAGCATCCAATCTGCAATTACAGTGCTTTAAGTGGTGATTGGATCCTGGGAATGTCTGTGCACAGCCTTTGTTTGTAATATAACTATTTTAGTTTTTCTGCAGTTTGGGAGGTGCCCTAATTGCATCTTCCACATCAACAGTTCCCGTAAAATGAGAGCAATGCACATGTAAAATCTTATAGTGGAGCAGTTTACTCCTCTGTTTGTGCCCTCCTCCCCCCAGTAGGGAACACAGATAACTTTAAATATGTGTCCATGTCCACAGCTAAGTAAAGAACATTTTCTTGAGGACAGGAGAAGATATGAGATGTCCCAGTATTCTCTAAACCTATAATCTTTGTGCTCCTTTCCCTAAAGGACACTTTCAACACTTCCAAAAGAATTAAAAGACCAATGATTTATTCTGGAAACTACAAATACCAGTACAACCAGGAAGAGATCAAAAAAGTACCATGTGTCTTAAGTAACTAATCATGCACAATAATTAATACCACCATTTAATTTGTGGGTATATATAGACTGTCAATTGATATATTTATCTGTTTTGAATGAATGAATGAATGAATGAATGAAAATAAAGAAAAAAAGAGTGAATTGGCCCATGGGCAGTTAGCAGACAGGACAAAGGGATTATCTTCACTGAGGAAATAGTTTCTAATAATTACTTTGCTCAACTCTAGTAGAACAAAATGATCTAATAGTGGGTCCAGATACATCGGAGAGAGAATCTTTTGATCATGACTGTCTAGAGACTGTTAATAGTGGATATATACTAGATTCTGCCTCTGTCTTCTTTTTCTGTTGAAATAGCCTATCCTTTATATGTAAAATTGCATGGCACTTCCTGGTAGTTTAGGTTCCACTAAATATTATTGTACCTTGCACTTACCTGTTTTCATATAAAGTCATTATGCACATTGTTAATGATATATTATTGATCCTCTTCTTATAGTTTAGTATATATATTTTTTCACTTGAAACTGCTTGTTAGAAAAAGACAAGTGGCTCTAAACAGTTTGACAAATGTTAAAAAATAGGTTAGGAATTTTTACCTCTTGCAAGTGTGACAGTTATATCATTTCATGATCTATGAACCAAACACCATGCATACCAAGTCAAGAGAGATTGATTTTAATACGGCTTATGATGATATGTTGATAATATGGTAAATTGCCGTAAGGGTTGAAAATGTGAATTCTATTCCATTAGACAAAATACAGATTTTTTTTTTTATTGAGAACCAATATATGTGCAATTTAATACTCATGGATGATATTATTAAATGGAGTTTAACACTTCATTAACATTCTTATTAAAAAATTATATTACACCATAAATTTACATAGTACTTTACAAACACCGAATAAAATATGCTTCTTGTATGAATGTTGAAAAGCTGCATAATGCCTTAAAAGTAAATGTGTTTTTTCTTGTATTCCACGATAATCACTTGATCAGTGAGTGCCATTTACGGGAAAGAAGTGTGGGGGTTTGTAATAAAATATATTGTTATTCGTGTAGATCACTTTCCCTGTAAGACAAAATCTGAATTTCTCAGTTAATCCTAGTCGTAATATTCTAACACATAATAAAAGTCTACATGTATTTTTGGAGCAGAGTAGTCGGAAGCCCTTTTTACATGTTTATTTTAGGTGGCTCCTGGAGCTCTCAACCCCTGGATTGTCCACACAGTAAAACATGAAACTAGTTTTAAGCCCTCTTTAGGCAACTTAAAGTTACACCACTCCAACCTAAGTTTATCTCTGATCTGTTATTCAGTTCACGTTACAGTAATTTGTAGCCATTCTAGGCTATGCATTAGTGTGAACACCCCTCATTCCCTACCTCCCCTGCTGGCCCACATTGGCCCCACTCGTCTCCTGCCCCATGCCCCCAGTTGGGCTGCTGCCCCCACCCTCATCAGCCCTGATCAACCTGCTGCTGTGTCCACTCCACTGGATCAGGAACACCATCCTCTATCACCTCCCTCCCCTCCAGTACCCCAGATCCCCACTCCCCCCCCCCCGCCCCTTGCTCTCCCAGCTTACGTTTGGCTTCTGGCACTGTCCTGAAGGCAATCTTCCTGCCCAGCCCCCACCACCATTGCCACGCTCTGGGCTGGGTTTAGCCGGGATGGATTTATTAAATATATATTATCGTTACAGGAAGCCATCAGCTGAACCAGAGTTGTTCATTAATAAAGGGGACTCAACTGCTTACTTGAAGTTGGCCAAGCCATTAATATCCAGCTGTTCGTCTTCAGTTTATAATAGTGAATGCCATTCACTACTTTTCTTTTGTTTTAAAGTGATGCCATTTGTATGACATCTGAGAATACCCAAGAAAGCCTTCATCGTTCAGAAATTATAGTCACAGATATAACAGTAATCTAGCGATGAGTATACAGCATAGAGCAAAGAGTGTTCTTCATAGTCTCATGAAGGATGTCTGGGAATTTGTAACTAAAAATATATCTGAAAAAAATCTTTGTTTCTGTTAAACACTATGAAGACCTTTTCTTTGTACTGTGACAAACAGATAATGTTACCTAGAGTGCTTCTTCTGTCTTAACATGGGCATCTAAAGGGAAAAGGACAGATTAGATAATCTAGGAGATCTTTTTGCATTTCCAATTTATTTGAAACTCTCTGAGCTATTGCTTTAGGAAAAATGTGGTGATGAAGCACATGTAGGCTATTGAAACTTAGCATGCTGAAGCACTTAACAAGCCAGGAGCCTTAAATTTGATTTTGATAGGTGCTGACCATCCTCAAAGCCAGATGAAGTCACTGGCCTAAGATGATGATTGCAACCTCTGCAAATCTAGCCACATGTAATACATTTTAAAATAACTAATTATTTAGTGCACACATATTTTTCTGTAAATTCAGTCTCAAGAGTCAGCATTTCATATGCTAGTAACATTAGTAAATGATGAAGACAATGTTTTCTGGCAGTTAAAATAAGAGTTTGGAAATCAGGTAAGCCATCTTCCTAGTTTTTGTGTTACTTTGGTCAAGCTACTTTACTTTCTGTAAAGTGGAGCTAATGGGTTTTACCTCATTGCCTGGTCCACTGAGGCTTGATCACTTCATGTTAGTGAAATGACCTAGATTTTCTTGCCTGGAAGTCAGTTGGACATGACAAAGCTCTGTTGTTTTTAACAGTGATAGTGAAACACAAGATCAGTCACCAGAGGCAGAGTTAAATCTAGATCTAAAATGAATAATGTACTTTGGAATAAGGTACAGTTCAACTGTAGATGTATTAGTGCTGCTGAGACTGCATGGGAGGCTGAGAACTTCATTTTAGATCTCCTTATATCTCTGCCTATCCCTCCTTGCCTTTTTCTCATTTCAGTCTCTCTGAGCTTAGCAGTTGATGAAGTTGGCACTAATTTATTTTTCTCACTTCATTTAAAATGCTAGACAGCACTACTGAATGCTCTTCACTTCATTCTCTTTTCTTCTCTGTTTGTGAATGTCACACTGTGTTGTACAAACACAGCAGGGATGAAAGCTAACACAAATGCATATTTGTGTCTACAGCACATAAATGTGTATTTATAGATCCACAAACCAGGGCAAGCCATTCATAGGCAGACCTGTGTTAAACAACCATTTGTCAGCGGAGTATCTAGAAACTAGTATTTTCAAATGAATAGACCTGGTCAGAAAATGCAAAGCTTTGGAAAAATTCATTTCTGGGGGACAAAATTTCAGTTTTCACTCCATTTCCAGTTAGCTGCATAATTTGCCATATAGTCAGGATACTAAGAGAATTAATTATAGGCAAGGAGGTTCAAGGATGTAAGCTGGAATGGTGTTAAGAACACCTATGCTTATATGGCACTGTATGCAACATGCCAGTCCCCAGTTTTTATTGGTTCTCCTCTTGTGGTGATGGCTATCACCTCAGTTCTTAGCAGAGAGACATCCCCTAGCACCTGCCATCCTCCTTCCTAGAGCAGTGATTTGTGTAGATGTAAGCAATAACCAACATAACACATCCAAGATGAGGTTCATCAGTAGGGGATAGCTTACACTACCACCACCTAAGTATTCCTGTCTATGTTATGGACATATCATTTTTATATTTTTTTATTTTTTATTATTACTTTATGGTGGTAATGCTATGTTGTCCACAGGCCACAGCTTGGTTGGGACCCTTGTATTATATGTTCCAGAGACAGAGACGTATGATCATCCCTGCTTAGGCCTTCAAACAAAAACAGCTTCTTCCTTTTTTTTCCCCCCCAGGGCTGTCACTCTGACATCTTCCGTGGATTTTTTTTTTTTTTTTAATTTTAAGAATCTGAAGAATTGAAGTATACATAAATCAGTTAACTGCATCAAAGGATCTTCTCCACACTAGATACATGAAAATTAATACCATGAAATATCATGCAGCTGATATCTTAAGCCATAGAACATAGTAGTTCTCTTTGATTCCACTAGACACTCTATTCCTGCCTTTAAACAAAGTGCTATCAAATGGGAGAAATGTAAAGTACAACAAATGGTATTGCAAATCATCCAGCAACCTTTAGTAGCTAAGCACTGCAGCATATGTCAGGACTTATTCATAGGCGAGATGTCTACCACTAGAAGTACTGAATGGGAGGAAGAAGAAATGTCTTTACCAACAAAATTGTATAAAACAGTTTCTTCTTTCTGTATCCACAAGGGCAGTTAAATGACTTATAATAGAATATTATATTTTGACTTTTCCATTTTAGTAACTTTTGTCTTCAGTGTGCCTCCTAACAGATAGATGTAAGCATCCAAAGCACATCTGTTTTCCTGGCAGCATCTTATCTCTCACTTTATAATGTGGGTAGATGTTCAAGTGTTGCACATTTTCCTAAAATAATGGAAGTCTTAGTATTGGTTTGGTTTTGTTCTTTGTATGCTTTATTTATTACACCATTATGGCAATAGTTCTAAAGTTTTTATTTAACCATCATTCACCAATCTCCCTTTGATCACAACTTTCTTTTTATTATGATGTCATGCTTTTGTTCAGGCAACAGTTGAGAACATTTAACAGTGCCTGGATAAAGCTGTTTTTTTTTTAACACTGATGATTTCATGTAGTCTATGTTTCCATTATTCTGATAACCTAGGGTCAAATTCTGATCTCAGGTACACTGGAATAAATATGGAATAACATCAGGGTAACGGGATCAGGATTTAATAATGGGAATAATACTTCCTATTATTAAAAGTTAGATAGCAGTCTTTATTGATTAAATACATATGTAATTAAAACAAGAGATACCTTATTGTTTGGCACATTTTTTACAACATGTTTGCTTTGCATTTATAAAGTAGATCTCATCTGCCTTTGCATAACTTCTTGTTAATTTTCTTAAGAGGCCTTTCTTTATTTCAGGTTTAGATAGAGAATGTAACCTGAGACTCAAAAAAGTCTGCAGGCATTTCCCAGGAGGAAGAATTGATCCCCTTGACTATACCAACTTTTTTAAAGCATAAAAGAAAGGCAGTGGGTAATTTTCTTTTATAATGTCTAAATTCAGGTTTCAGAAGTTAGGAAGATACCTTCCAACTTACTATTCCAAAAACCTGAAGAACCTTCTATATCTCCATTTTTGCTTGTTTTCAAAATATTTCCTCTAGTGTTTGCTTTGGTAATAATCCTATTTTCTTCTTTATATAGTGAAACCCATTCATACATATTTTTTTTTCAGTCATCCGTTTACATGACAGCGATTCAGCTTTATTCAGCTGCCTCCTTGCCCACATGACAAAGGTGGTAGATGGGTGAGTTTGCACTTCTATTGCTACTTTTTGTCTGGACATTATTCCTAGCAATGTTGCCTTGTCAGGGTAGGAGCACGTATTTTTACATTTGTTCTTGGTAAAAGGAAAACAAGAGTCATTTGATTTTTGTTTTAAAATGAATGTTGGCACTCTGTGAAAAGTAATCATGAAAAAATGTTTATAAGTAGAGAGGGTCCACAATTTCAATTTAAATATTTATTATTGCTTATTTTTATTATGGTAGCACCAATTGAGATAGATTGATTGTGCATGGAGTTGTTCCAAACAATCAACAGTCTACTTTGAGAAGTCGGAGGAGAGAAAACAGAGGCACAGAGGTGAAATAGCTTGCCCATACCATACCAATGTCAGATCCAGGAATAGTTTGACAAGTGGCAACTCTCAGGGCCGGGTCTTATGTCAGCCTGCCCACGAGTCTCTATGGGGTAATTCACCCAATCCCACCTGCCATGACTTGGTTGTTCTCATATACGGATGGTACACACGGGGGACTGCCCATTACTGCCCCGATACCAGGATGTGCTATCTGTGGCTCTGACCTCCCCTACACCACAGCCCATGCCTCGCAGATAGCATCCAGGTTAATATTACTCCCAGTCTGGGGCTGGAGCAAACTGAATCCAAAGTTTGGCTCCACACACACCCATATGCACGCCACCTCTCCTTTCACAGGAGGCCTCTTCCACTCTGCCCCTCTCTCACTGGGGCCTGTGGCATACTGCCCATTATGGGGCCACACTCCACTGCCCTGCTTCTCCTTGAGCAGCCCCTCTTGGGCCATCAGGGTTTGCTACTCTCATAATGGCCTTGCCACGCAGAACCTTCGGTTTCTGCGAGTTCCCCTACTGTACGTGGGTCGGCCTTATGCCAAACCCTGGGCTAATTCTGCCCCAAGCCTCCCACCAGGCACACCTTCTCATGGGGCTGGGCCCCACGCTGTCCTTCAAGTTTACTCTCGTTCAGCCCTAGTCAGTGCACCCCTTGGGCTGTCCTTCAGGCCTACTCCAACTTCAGCCCTACTCAGCCCCATCACACGCACAACCCTTCAGGTCTACTTGTCCTTCAGCCCTACTCTGTGTGGGGCTTCGCAATGCTCTCCATCCTACCTCCTCAGGGGTCTCTGGGATCTGCATCTCTGCTGGGCTCAGGAACCTACTTATGGGCATACCTGGCCCCCACTACTTCCCCAGCTGTCTCCAAAACCCACCCAAAGATGGGGGCTGGGGCCAAGGCACCCCTCCTTGCCTTTTACCAGGCAGGTAACTGGCCTGGCATTTCCTGTGGACTCCCACACCACCAGGAGCCCCAGCAGGCCACCCTTCCCTGGCAGGGTGCAGTTTTATGTCATGCCCAGGACCAGTAGCCTCTAAACCATCTCCATAAGCTCCTGCCCTTATCTCTTGCTGCAGCTCAGATAGGCAATGATTCTGCCTCCCCTGGCTTCAGGAAACTGCAGCCTTTATATGCCTTGTTGAGAATGGCTGCCTTCATCAGGCACCTGGGAGCTGCCTGCCTCTGCCCTTCAAGTGCCAGGCACCCAAAGGTGCCCCGCCACAAATAGAAACAGAAATGTTTCCGGAATTATAGTTCTACTCCTGGCTCTACTCACCCACCCATCCCTCTCTCTTGAATTATAACTAACTTATCTCCTTTTTCAGACCATGAACTCTTTGCAGACCCATTCCAAAGTGTGTGAATGTCACCAGGTTGTTTATATTTTTTTCAACCACTTATTTAATGGTATTGCATGAAAAGACAGTAAAATCATCTGATATTGTTTCTGCTTTAAGTTACTACATCTAAGTACAGGGTAACTTTAAAATGAAAAAAAAATAGATAGTTATAGTACATTTCCCAGTATTGGACATTTTGGATGAAAAACCATTTGTATTTAAAAGTGGGTAAATGCCTGTGATTCACAAACATTTCCTAGTCCTACAACTTATCATGAATAATAAAAGCATATGAACCTTATCAAGACAAGGGGGGTGTTTTTATTCCTGAAAACATATATTTTGGGGTAGATAAGATGTGGGGTTGCTGTTGCTTTTTTACTATTTATTCAGACTTATCTATCAGGATAAAATAATTTAGCAAATAGCTTGAGGAATGGCAGTTGGAAAATTTGAGTTCAGTTCCTGGCTCTGCTACTGACTCGATGACCTCAGTCAAATTACTCTACCTTTCCATACCTCACTGTCACTGTCTTTAAAAGAGTCTTCATAATAGTGATATAATTCACTGGAATAGGGGTATGGGAAGAGTGTTATTAATCCAGTGATGATTGCAAAGTCTTTCAGAATCACTACAAATGAAAATAAGGAATAAGTGTTATCTAACTAAGGATAGAGGACATGGTGCAAACCTCAGTTTATGAGTCAAAAAACATTATAACCACATAAGGTAATTCTCGACAGCCTTGGAAAGAATTATTCAAAAGAAGACTAAGAAGCACCTCCCATCCAATGAAGGCACAGGAGACCTCTGCTTTCTGTCCCTAGTTTTGGGAAGCAGTACACTTCTATAACTCATTTTCTTGGTGCATGTATACACAAGATACTTTACTGCACAGTAGAGCAAATTACTGTGCCTGTGTCTAAATGTTCAGACCCTTACTGCTCAGTAATTTGCTCTACTTGGCAGTTAATTTGCTATCTGCAAATACAAGTAGCAAATCAACTGCCAAGAAATTACTGTGCAGCAAAGCACGCATAGATGGCCAACAAGGAGCAAATTTGGTCCCAGTCAACCAGGCAGCAGGTGGCAGGAGATTGCTTCTTGCCCCCAGGAGCTGCCTGCTGCTGGGCCAGGGACAATGTCCCCTTGCCCCAGAAGCACGGAGCTTCTAGCCCCTGCTCTATTATCACGGTCTGAATGGGGAGAGTTCCCCACCCAGCCTGGACCTGGCTGGGACCTGCCCCAGCCTGGGACAGATCCCAGCCAGCCCCAAGCTGCATGGGGAAGTCTGCACATGCATACTGGGTCTGCCTGGGGACTGTCCTGTTTCAGGCAGTCCCCAGCCAGCTCATGCACATGCAGAATTCCCCATGCAGCTTGGGGCTAGCTGGGAACTCTCCCAGTCTGTGGCAGGTCCCAGCTGTACAGCTTTTTCCCATCCCTATGCCCTGATTGGGAGATCAAAGCACAGAGCTTGGAACTGTGCGGGCAGGGAGCAGTCCGAGGCCCTTTTTTCATGTGGCGGGCTGTGGCTAGCAGCCCGGACACGCTGGGTCGGGGAAGGGAGGCGGCAAGCTAGAATTAGGCACAGACGCTTAATGGTTGTTTAAGATTGTTTACTTACACCGTAGATGGTCGTGGTGCAGGCTGGAACTTTTCCAGGAATACTTTGCTTAAATCCTAGTTTTAGGACTCGGACAGAGCTCTGGATTCACTCACAATTCACTCACACAAAGTTTTCGAGGCTCCGTGGAACTTTTGCGGGCAGGGAAAGGGTACATCGAGGGATCAGGCGGTGACAGGGAGAGGCGAGAGGCTGATCAGACCCCTGTTGCCTTCTTGATAGTCACGCTGGGTCCAATAGGCTCCGCAGCGCTTAGAGATCTTCGCGAGATGTGAATTCTCCTCCTCCTGATGTTCGTGGAGTCCTCCAACGTGGGCGGAATCCACTCAAGCCTCTTATACGGCTAGCAAGCCAATCGCTAGCTGCCACATAGGAATAATTTAGGACTGACCAATAGTGGGGCACGAATTTAAATACAAATGGCGGGAACTCCTTGCAACGTGCATTTCTGTGCTGCAACGAAGAAATGCACCCTGCAAAGAAAGCTACAAACGGCGGGAAAATAATTTAGCAGTGCCAAAGCACACACAAACAAAAAATCATACCCTTGGGTTGTAACATGAACGAGCTGTGGGAATCCCCTCCCAGCCCAGGGGCTCTGCTAGCTGTCCCGCTGGCAGATCAGGGCAGGAGGCTGGGACCTGCTCCTCCCCTGCAGCTCTTTCCAAGCTCCCTGCCAGTGATCAGGGAGCTGGGGCCAGGTGATCCCAGGGCAGGGGGACATTATTCTTCCCTGTGTTCTGCCACTGGAGCCTGCCCCAGCAGCAGGCAGCTGCCAGGGTAGGGAGCAATCTCCGAGACCCCGCCAGAAGACAGTTGTCTCCTGACCTTTTGCTGCCTGCTGGCCCCTGGGCTAGCACCCAGGGGGCTGGTGCAGGGACGAAGTGGATGGTAGAAGTAAATTTGCTCCCAAATGGGCACATGTATAGAAGAAGCCTGCCTGGGATGGGTTTACTCTAGAGTAAATTACTTTGAAATAAACCCATCTGGTAGCATTTGCACATGCAGACATGCCCTGGGGCTAGTACAATGTGATTCCTCATCTTTTCTGTTTGAACCTACTCACTGCAGTTCCCTTCCCTTTGCAAACTGTTGTAACTTGAAGCACAGACTCAGTGAGAGATCAAAGGTTTAATCTTTGTTTTCTCCACAGCGTAGATGCTGTAGAAACTCTTCGAGAGTCAGTATTGCAGTATAACCTCTGTCAGTGCCTGTTCTTCAAGAATTCCAAGGCTTCTTGAAAGCAGAAGCTTTACCAGTACATGATGTTCCAGTATAAAAAGGCTTTTGCAGATTCAATCAACACAATTAGAAGGACTGAAAAAGACCAGTGCCTGTGACTGCAGCAAAATGCTCCAGGGACTTGACAGTTCACCTCCTATCATAAAAGTGGGGTTTGTTTTATTCCTCACTGAATTCAAGGGAAGGTACCTGTATTATTGAAAGACCAGGAGTTATAGTTCTCACTGAGCTGTGATGCGGAGGGTTGGAAGTTACCCAGGAGGGACAAACAGTGTTTGTTTCCATATTTCCCTTCTACACATTATCATAAATAAATAAATATAAATGTAAACCCTCCAGAAGTAGTATAGAATAAGAAAGCTCTGTGGAGGTTGCTAGGCAGCGAAGGTCAAAGAAATAGAGAGCAGACAGGGCTTTGAAAATAAAATTAGAGACTTATAGGTTATCTGGAATCTCCACTTATTTTACAAACAAATAAATAAATAAATGATGCCATCTCTTTTTTTAACAAATAAAAAAAGTTTGGATTTTTTTTCTTTAATAGATTAGTAGTGTTTTTAACTCATTTGAAATGAAAGACCTATTTTTGCATCTACTTCCTTTGCAGGCAATGGGATTATATATGTGATTATTATTTGCCATGGTATTCATTTACTGATCTACATAAAGATGTCTGGCTCTTTATGTGAAGACTTGTGTCTATATCTAAGGGCAGCAATTTATTTTATTTTTTAAAACCATTTACTGTCAAATGACCATTTCTTTTTTTAATCAATAGCCATGTGCATGTAAGGTGCCATAAATAAGAATGACCCAGTGCTATGAGGTACAGGTCACTCCTTTAGTTGTGCATTTCAGAGGGAATTCAAAGGTCAGATTTTATATATAGATATAAAATCTCTATATATAATCTATATATTTAGAGCTCAGTCACTGCCAAAATGCAACATGAGCATATGGATCCTTCCTAACAGTAATACCCATATCAAAATGCAATTGTGCTCAATTACAGCAGCCAAGACATTCAGAGGCAAGGTTTAGAGTTCACTCAGTGGGGTAGTTGCTTTCCTTGGCATCCATATTTATATCTTCCTGGCTGCTGTAAGAGGGTCCAGCTAGCTCTATGGCACTCCCTCTTCCACATCCTGAACCAGACTCTTTGGTGGGCTGGGGAGTCTAAGGATGGTTTTAGGCAGGGAGATTGGTTTCATCTCCCCCAGATGGTAAAGCCACACAGAAGGCAATTCTGTGCATTAGAGCTCCCTCCAAGTCCTAGGGCTATCTATCAGTGAAGAAAGTACTAGGAGGCAGGAGAAAGGAGCACAAAGTTTCAATGGTATGTGGGCTCCAGTCATTCATATGATTTATCCTGTTCCTGAAGAGTGGCCAAGGTCTTCCTGACTTGGTGTTCAATCCCCTTCTGTATGGGGAGCAAAATATGCCTCCTCCTGTCAGAAAATTCAGAGGCTTCTCTACCAAATTAATATTTTTTATTTTCTTGTGGCCCTGTTAGGTTTGGAAATCACAAGATTCTGTGACAATACAAGCATGTGGGCTGTAGCACAATCAGGAACAATACAGCCTATCTCCAATATGTATGTCTCGGGTGGAGGAAGTGTTGAAGGGATGGCTTCACTCCTTACTGTAAATATTCTTGCTTGATTAGCTTTTTATCAGCCTTAGAAGCATAGGAAGATTCAGGAAGATAACCAGGCGATCCAAGATTTTATAAAGCAAGGGATGAAACTTAATCCTTTGTGTATCCCCTAGGACTGAGCCATGAAGTCCCAATGAACTAGAACAGACTATGGAATGTAGTAGAAACATATAGCCAAAAGCTCAGCTACATGCTACATGCCAGCTATTTTTAATTCCCCTTAGCTTTTAGTGGTGCCTTCACCACATTTATCCTCAGATAAGGAGAAACAAAAAGGTTATGGAACAAATAGATTACTTACACCCATCTTAAAATCGCTCTTTTCTTAGGACAACCAAATTGCCTTTCCTTATGCATAAATGTTCTGCACAAAAAAGGGGGAAACGATGTAGGCAATGGAAAATACCATTGGTTAGATTGTGCAAAGGAACTTTGTGATGGAAAAGTTTCTACAATGTTCCCTTTCCACTTCTCATTGGAAGCAGAGGAAGCTGGATAGAACACTTTCAAATGGAGTCGTTTTTGCCTCCACTCAGCTCTCAGGGATGTAGATAGGCTTGGCTGGTTAAATAATAGACTGGGCTTTCAAAAGTCTCAGGGAAATACCTTCTTTTTTGTTGCTGGTGAGCTTGCTCCAGCTCCCTGGCATCCATTAATTAGAGCTATTCAGAGATTCCACTGCTGCTATTCACAAATTGCTTCCATGCTTAGCCAGGCTTGGCAGCCACAAGACAACAGGCCAATCTGCAATCATAACATTACTGAGAGTTACTTTTCTACATGGTTTATCACCTTGAAAGAGAGAGAGAGAGAGAGAGAGAGAGATGTGGAAGCCTCTAGGAGGCTTTCCACACTCTTCTCAGAGAAGATAATGAACAATTTTTGTTGGGAAAAAAATTAAAAAGTGATATGGAAAGACAGGGTATATTTGTGGGTACTCCATTCATTTTCTCTTGTTTTCTAGACAGACATAATTTTGATCCTATATTTCCTCTGCTCCTCCTTCTGTCCTGGGATATGGATTCAAAACTCGTAATAAATAATGACCAGTGATCAGACACCGAGGGTGTCTATACATGAGAAGCAAGGCTGTTCCGATTTACCGTAATTACAGCGTCTCAGAGCAGGCTTGATTAATCGAGTCTGCTGGAGCATAGTAATTACCACATTCCAGCAGACTCCAGTGTCTCATGTATCAGTGTCCTCACACTTAAAAATTATGGTGGGGGCACTTTAAAGCGCGCCCACCACCATTTTTAAGCTCATGAATGCTTTAAAGTGCCCCATTGCCATTTTTAAGTGTGAGGATGCTGATACGCAAGATGCTCTGGGAACTTTAATTAGAGCAGCTCTCAGAGCCACTCTCATTAAAGTGCCCTCCACTCCACACACACACTTCTGGAGCATGTGTATAAATGCCCAGAGATTCCTTGTTGCACACATATTTCACACACTATTTACTGCTCTGTAGAAGAAATTAGTGCTGGATTCTTTGGCATTTTTTCCTTGAAGCTTCCATATTAACTGCACAAGTTGTCAAGTCAAGTTTCCAATGGCACCAGCAAAGGAAAGAACTTGCTTGTAAATTGGGTAATCAGTGCTCTGTTCCTAGCTCTGACCTGAATTTCCTGCTTCACCGTGAGCAGTGTTTCTCTATTTCTGTTTTCCATCGCTAAGATGGGGTCAACAATAACCCCTTGCCTCAAAGGGGTTTTGTAAGGTTCCTTCATTTAATTCTGTGTGGCACTCCAACACTAAGGTGATTAATAGTGCAATGTAATTGCCCTATATAGAAGACAAAGAAATCCTGGTGCTGCTAGTTGTGTTTTGCATATGCAGAAAAAGTGATTTCTTATCAGAGTAAATGTAAGAGAAAAACATCAGAAGTTAGACCAGGTTGTATTGCAGACAGTAAGGTTAGGTACAGACATTCAAAAAGCCTGAAGTGGACTCGATTTAAGTTATGTTTCATTTTCTGCCAGTGGCATAGTTTAGATTGTTAGTGAACAGAACACACATTCACCCTTTGGTACGAGGGGCAAATCTTAGAACAGGTTCTGCCATTTTTAAACCAGTCTGTTTGTTCTGGACTTCTGTTCTGTTATGGGTATAGACCAGTTTCCAATCATTCCAATCAAAAGTGTGATGTCTGGCCTAAGAGCCTTGTTTCATTTTCCATTTAGAACATGTTAACTGCATTTAAAATGCAAGTGTCCATGCATTCAATCAGTAAAATACATGCTAAGTGCACTCGTATTGTAGAAAAGTTAGGACTATTCACAGGAGGAGTATCTTCAGATCATATTAAGTATGATGAATTAGTATAATGCATATTAGCATGCATTATACTATTGTCTGACCACTCCATGGAGATAACAAAAGCAGTTCGAGATGCAAGCAATTTGTGGTCCTGGGTCTGGAACCCACAGTGATTCTGAGTCCTAGCCCTAGGCCCACATGGGAAACTTGAACTAGTTCAGGTCTCGGGAAACTAGTAGGATCCAGTGGCAGGAATGGCACCATCTCCTGGGCTCGACTCTCCGTGACTCCCTCCACCCACCACCAGCTTCAGAGGTCTGATTTTCCAGAGCTCCCTATGAAGCACGTGGGCTGGGAGATAATAGTAAACATTACTGTGTGGTTGCTAAGAACATGTTCCAACTTTTAATATGGTACAGTGATGATAACTACAATCTATATAAAACAAGTGCTGAGTGTCACGTGCAACATAGCCTCAAGAAACACTGGACCTGATCAGCTCTTATCATTCAGCAGGGGAGAGTGGAGGTAGACACAGGTGGTTAAGTAGATTGTGAGTTGTGTTTTGATTCACAACTGAGCAAATGTGCCATATGGACCTAGGGAATGCCTAGGGAGTGCAGTTGGAAGTGCTGTTTTGGGGTGGGGGATGGGGGACTGAGAACTTTACAGTGAATGTTTTAGATTTGATTTCATATTTCACAACCAAGAGGCCTGTTTCTTGGCCAAATACTAACTACAATGGCATACTAGTCACACTTACAATTTCAATTGAACATAGCATTCTTTCTCACTTGAGACCAAGTTTTGCTACCAGTTATGTCCATTTGAATTAATTATAAATTTACTGAATTCACTGGAGTCACTCACAGATTGAACACAGGTGAAACTAAAGACATTGCCTTCTTTTTTTTTTTCATTTCATTTTCTCAGCATGTGTTTGCTATTTTTGTGCAGTATTAAGTGGCTGCTATGCTTAATTGCACTACACTATATGTTTTTTTCATCCATTTGTTTTTTCATTTCATTTTATAAATAGTTTTGTTTGGGTTCAATTATGATGAATGATAATAGATGCTAGATTTATGCAGTCATATTGTTAGCAGGTGTAAACTATCACAACCCAAAGTTGTGAGTTTTTGTGTGTGTGCGCTTCGGCAACGCTAAATTATGTTCCCGCTAAATTGCAGCTTCCTTGCATGGTGTAGTTCTCTGCTGCGGAAGAGAACTCCGGTGCAATGGGGAATTTCCCGCCAAATTTGTAGCTTCTTTGCATGGTGCATTTCTTTTGCATCTCAGAGATGCACGGTGCAAAGGAGTTCCTGCCATTTGTATTAGAGTTCGTGCCACATTATTGGCCAACTCTAATATATGCACACGTAACGGCTAGCGATTGGCTTGCTAGCCATATAAAGGGCTTGGGTGGCTTCCGCCCAAGTTGGAGAGAAATCACTTGGAGAGAAATCACTTAAAGAGCGTGAAGATCTCTAAGCGCTGTGGATCCTCATGGACCCAACGCATTTCTTAAGCAGGCAACAGAGGTCTAAACAGCCTCTGGCCTCTCCCTGTCGCCGAGCGCAATCCTAGATGTATCCCTTTCCTATATACTCAATTTTCGAACCCACGGAGCCTTAACAACTCCGGGGCCTGAGAACCGAACAGAGCCTACAGAGCTTTGACAACTCCGTGGGAAAGAATTGCCGAACCCGCGGAGCCTTAACAACTCCGGGGCCAAAGAACCGAATTTGTCGTAGTCCTCCAATGAGGATTTAAGCGGAGCTGCACCTGGAAACTGTCCAGCCTACACCGTGACCATCTTGGGTGTAAGTAAATCATCTTTCAATCAACCATTACGCCTCTGTGACTAATTCTAGCCCGTGCGTGCCTTGCCACCGCTGCGGTCTCCTCTGACCCCGCGTGCCCGGGCTGCTGGCCACAGCCCGCGTGCACAAAGACGGGACCGGCTCGCCCCCAGCCCACACGTAAACCATTGTAGCTGTAGTAACATCATTGCTTTAGCTGTGTGTGCCAGCTGAGGAATTTGCCTGTGGTTTGCATTGCTGTGGCTTACAGCAAAACATTATTACTTTGTGGCACTGCGGAAGAGAATTTGGTGTGCATCTGGAAAAGTGCTGCCATGCAGTAAACATTAGAATAATTGCTACAAAATGTCAATATTACACTAGGTATTATGTAAAAACGTCTTGGTTCCTAAATGAGGACACTGTATATGGTTATTCAGTGTTTATCCCAGGTTCCATGTCCCCTTGCTCCATTAACTCAATGGCAAAACTATTGACTTCAAGGGGACCAGGATTTCATCCATTTATTTACTTATTTTACTGATGATCTTTGGAACAAGATTGGGAGTGAGTGTGAAACCTATTGAACCTATAGGCTTGGTCTGACTGTTTGTATACCTAATGACAAAGATTACCTGATCTTTCCTAAAGATCCAGTAAAACCTCGGGGGGCTAAATCACATCACCTATTCCAAATGGAACTGGGAGTATCTAAAATTTCCTTCCCTTGTGGACATTACCTTCTCTTGGCTCCCATTAGATCTCTGTGGGGGGAAAGATCAAATCCCAATCTAAGGACTTGGAAATTTGGCAATATGTGGAGTAGTAAGTATAAGAACAAGCCAAAAATCCTTTGAAAAAGCTTTACACAACAGATGAGTTTCAAATACTATGCTAGAGATGTTCTTCTACATAGAAATATTATACTCACTCAGTATCTCTATTTTCTTTGTAGATGCCCAGCTACTTTAGTAACAAAGACATAGTCAAAGGAACATTGCTATATTTATCAGTTCTAAAACTGGTAAACATAATCAAAATAAAGGGTTTTTTTTTAATTAACTTCCTAAAAAAGTTGAGAAACAAAATAAAACACCTCCCTTCCTGACATTTCACTCCTTAGAGCAGGTAAGCAACTGCAAACAAACTTTATGGTATGTAGAGGCTAAAGCTAACTTCTTATTCTGAAAGTTTTTATTTGACTATATTTTAAATGTGCAAAAACTTTATGCAATCAAATGTGCAAGTATTCCAGTTATGCAGCGTAATATTATTATTATTTAGTTGTACTATCATTGAGCCTATGAGCTATAGTTATGAAGAAAAGCACCATTGTGATATGCACTCCAGAAGCAGAACAAAAATCCAGTCCCTTCCGTAAAAGCTTATATCAGAATGAATGGGAGTACGCTGTATTTTGTAGACATCATGCTATAATGATGAACCCAGTATCCTTATTTTATCCCCTTGATTTATCAGCTGTTTAATGGTGCTCATCACTGGGGTATCCAAGTGCTCCAAAAGCACTAATTCCTTTATAAAACAGCAACAAGCACCTCTCTGAATACTCTAAGTCCCTGGTCAATACATAAAGTACATTACATTTAAAAAAAAAGAGTAACCCAGTGACATCAATGTATTAACTGTTGCAAAATGGCAATCAAAATTCCTGATGTGCTTAAATATACTTAAACTATTTGTCTTCACCAGTCCTTCAAGATATAAACTCACTAGGGGGGGACCAGAAGGGTTTGGGGGAGACCTTGTTTCCCCTAGCGCCCCCAGGGATAACAAGGAATAACGGCCACAAGTTGTTGGAGAGTAGGTTTAGATTAGACATCCATAAGAACTACTTCACAGTTAGGGCGGCTAGGATCTGGAACCAACTTCCAAGGGAAGTGGTGCTGGCTCCTACCCTGGGGGTCTTTAAGAAGAGGGTCGATGCCTACCTGGCTGGGGTCACTTGAACCCAGTTTCCTCCTGCCCAGGCAGGGGGTCAGACTTGAAGATCTACAAGGTCCCTTCCAACCCTACTTGTATGATTCTATGATATGCCTTGCAGTGTATTCTACAAATTAGCAATACCCTGCATAATCTTTATTCCCATTCTTCAGAGGGGGAAACTGAGGGACCTGACTGCTCACTGATGTCAACTGAAATTCTCCCACTGACTCCAGGGGCACATCCAGATGAGTACACACATGTGTTTCCCTTGGGGAATTTTGTGCTGTTGCTAGTTGTCCCTGGGGATTGCCTCTGCACACATATTCTGGCACAGGGCAGATTGTTTTGGATGGGTCAGGGGAGCCTGGGTCCAGCACCTGGACTGGCCCCAGCAGCCTTACCTGGGGTCCTGGAGGCCTCCTGGGGTTGCAGCTCTTTGATCAAGGTGCATAGAGCCTTTCCAGCAGCTAGAATATGACTCTGGCTGGTCTATGCCCCTTCCCTCCCTTCCTCCTCCCCGCCAACAGACTGCATGCAGTACTTATTGGTGCCATTGTCAGCCAAAATTTTTCCAAATATTTATAACAATATTGACTTGTGACTTGCCTGTTTGCACCCCTTCGCTTCAGTGCCCAGGGCAGTCACCCCACTCGCCCCCCGCCCTCCTTTGCTATGGTACTGGGCTATATATTGTGCTACAAGGAGACTTGCTCAAGGTTAAAAAAAGGCAACATTTGGAACAGAGTAAAGATTTAATATCGATTAAAAACATGATACCTTTCTTAAGCACTTTAGACTTTAGGATCTCTTTTATGTATGCAGAACTCTATCAAGATCAGTTAAGATTTCAGCTTCTCATTGGAAAACACAAAGCATTTGTAACCCTAAAGAGTCCAAGCTATCCAACATTCAAAGAACCCAAGATGTAATGACTTATAAAAAATCTGCTGTTTTCATTTTTTATTTTAATAAGTTTTTATATATATGTTCTTCTGTTCTAATTCATGCTCCCTTTTTTAAGAGTAGGTGAATTTGATACTCATTAAAGCAAAGTGCTAGTAGCTAAAACTAGTAACAGATAAGTGTGTGCTAATTTCCCATATGCTGTTCTGCTAAGAGGGCTAAAGGTCCAATGCTGCTTCATCAGTATGTTTTGAGTCTTGACCTACAACCTCCCCTGCTATTTTAGTTCTAAGCTCTTTTAAGTGGACACTAACAATGCTGGCAAATGTTCACTGTGGCTCACCAAACCCATTTCCTTCTTTTATTTTAATTAAGCCATAAATTGATCCTAAATCTCCAGAGATTAAAGGTATAAACTGCTCTCTTAGAAAAGGAAAACAATTTGTGACTCAACTGGCCACTTTTAAATGAAGTTTCAAACTGACATGGATCACATTAGCTAAACAGTATATGTCTGAAAAAATAGGGTTTGTATGCCAAATGAGCCTGAGCTGTATCTGCAATAATGAACACAATCTGCCTCAATGATTTTTGCTGTCTGCAAGGTCACAAAGTGGAAGCACCAATTTCTTGCTAGTGTAAGCCTTAGTTCTAATAAACATAGCCAAGGGTAAAAATACACATATTTAATACTTTAAATAAAATGTGTGTCAGGTTTATAAAATCATTGTAGATGGTCTTGTCTTTTATGTAGTTATCATACAGCTATATCGTAGCTGTATCAGAGACAGATGATCTGGCTAAGAACCAATTGAACTTTCTTCCAAATTCAAGGGCCAGTTTGAAACTTTGTTTACCTTAATGTTTCGCATAATTTTTGTTTGCTATTTAAAATTTTCACATGCCTCAATGCTTCCCAGAGGCAGAAGTGCTACAACTAGATTTCCATCATCTTGGTTCACAGACAGATAAGATGCAAATAAGAGCTGTGGGTCTCTGAGGAAAACTGAGCAGCCTGGAATAATTTTCATCTCTTTTGTTGCTCTTTGTAGTCAAACTGAAATATGAAAAATAATGCAAAATCGGTGTTCTTTTAGTAGGTGAAAAGTGATCCCTGACTCGTTTTTGTTCTTTTTTTATTTATTTATTTTTTATTTTTTTGTCATTTCACTTGTGATGCCTGCCTATATCACTAGGGCATGTTGATATGTAGTTTCATTTGCATCTTCAGTGCATGTGCATATCAAATTCCTTTGTCCAGGACTTTGATGCGATAGGGAAGAAATCTTCTGTATCTCTAGTTTATCTGATTGGCAAAATGCTTTCGTAATATTTTGGTCAAGTAGGAAAAAATGGCTTTCCTATAAAAGTATTCAGTCCTAATGAAGTCATGGAATTCAGGAGAGAACTAAAAATCTTTGATATGGTTTTTTGTGGGGGTTTTTTTGTTTGTTTGGGGGGGGGTTGATTTTTGTTTTGTTTTGTTTTTTTGGTAAAGTGATTATTTTACCAGTTGAAATGAAGTAACAATTTAAAATCCTTGATTTTTTTTTTTTTTGGAGGGGGGGGAGGGGAGGGTTTGTTTGTTTGTTTTTTTGGCAAAGTGATTATTTTACCAGTTGAAGTAAGAGGAAGGGGAATCCAATTGTTCCCTTTTGATACCACGCTCAGAAGTTTCTCTCTCTCTCTCAGAAGTAGAGTTTTGCACGTTCTCAGGGAAGTATTTCTTTTTTCTAGCTCTTCCAGAGATTATTTTTTGGAAGGCCAGTGTGATTCCTGAGAAGTATGGCCATACCATGTAGTGCTTCAACCCATCACTTCCTGCTCCCATGAGACCTTTTAGGAGGGTTCACCTGCCTCCCTGTGCTTTTAGCTGAATCTGCCCATGGCCTGTACTATCTTGTTTTACCTAGTTCACAGTATAATATATGCATCCTAATATGTTCATGCCTCTCTGAAATGAACTCCAAATGTTTTCAGAATTGTCAATACTCTTAAGCTCTGGAGGCTTCAAAGAAGGCAAGAAAGAAATAAAAGAATAAAACAAAACAAAACAAACCAGCTCTCCCCAAACCCAAACCACACATTTCACAGGAATATATTTATTGTACATAGGTCCTGATCTGGACCTAATTAACATTGATGGAACGGCTTCCTTTGACTTCCAGGGCTTTGGATCCTGCCCTCAGCAAGCTGTCTATTAGGCAAGCTGTTTGAAACAGTATTTACTTGAATTTGTTCTATTCCCCTGATTCTTATATTTTTCTTTATAGTTCTTGCAGAAACTCATGTTGTTGTTGTTGTTAATTCCATTCCACCATCATCTTTCAGTCTTTTTTCCCCTCTAATGCTCAAGATCAAATGTGATTTTCAAATGTAAGAGCAATATCTAAAAAGAAAAGGGATAAGGACTCATTAGGGCTAAATATGGTGTTGTTATTCTTATTAAATTCAAAGCCGATTTAAAAAATATGATCCAGAAAAATTCTGAACATCTTCAAATACTTACTGAAGCTGATAACGACCCACTCCCCCCACTTCCCCCCTGGAAATCAATGAGAGATTAGGAAACATGGAACATACATCACCATGCCACAGATATACATCTTGCTTTGCAAATGGACAATAGTAATACATGTTCCTTTTTGTAGTGTTCTTATTCTTATTTCCCATGCCTCAATCATGCTAATGAATTTTAATGCATAAGCATATATAGAAGGAAGGAGATAGCATGAGATTTTTTTTCCCTGTATACATAAACAATCATCTTAATAGCAAAACTCGTATTTTTAAATTAAGCTAAAGAGATGTAGATGTTGTTAGAAACCTTGTCAATACAAAAATATATTTATAATATTGTTTACCTCTATGCTTAGTGATTTAACCTAATGAGATTTATTTGTGCCTGTGTCTAAAACTTACTGGTAGTCATTCAAGTGACTACAGTAGTTGAAGCTGTAGTGTAACACCCATTAAAATGTCAGGGCATTTATACATGTGCTCCAGGAGTCTGTGTGAGGGGCAGGGAGGCACTTTAGAGTGACTCTGAGAGTCACTCTAGTTAAAGCACTGGGAGTGTCACTTGTATCAGTGTCCCTGTGCTAAAAAATGGCAGCAGGAGCTCTTTAACTAAAGCTTGTTGAACAAGGTTTAGTTAAAGACCTCCCCGCCCCCCCCCCCCCCGACCATTTTTCAGTGCAGGGATGCTGATACACTTGACACTGGAGTCTTCTGGAGTGCAATAATTAACACGCTCCAGTAGACTTGATTAATTGAATCTGCTCCAGTGCTCTGTAATTACAGCACATTGGAGCATCTTCACTGCACATGTATGGGTGGCCTCAATGATTTCAGTTGCTCTTAAGTTTCTCAGACAAATTTCACTTGAGTAGAATTTGGTCATATCATTCTCAACTTGACAGGGAGTATGGTATGTTGGTTTTGATTTGATTGTTTCATTTTATGGTATTTTTATTAATTTACCATATTTACTTAAACTTAAGATTACCTTGAGTTTAAGCTGCCCCCCCTCCCCCCATTAGAGTCTACACATGGAAATTATATATTTTTTAAATAATTTCCCCTGTATAGAATTTAATTAGTGGAAGTTTATCTTAAATTTGTATGCCCCCCTGCTGTGATAGGGCAAGCAGCAGCAGGGGGGCAAGGGACCAGCCCCACCCCTTGCTCCCTGTGACAAGACCAAGCTCCAGGGGTGGTTATGACACCCCCAGGTGGCCATGCAGCTCCTGCCCCACTCCGGCTCCTTGGGTACCCTTTCTTTTCCTCTTTCCTGCCATGCCTTGATGGAATTATTTTCTGCTGTAGAAGAGAGTCTGCCTCAGAGTTTCTGACCAAGCACTATCCTGCTTTGGCTGGTGGGTTCTTTCCATAACCAGCTGACCTCCAGTCCCATTCCCTAAGCCCTAAGTGGGGCCTCTCTTGGCCACAAATAGCCTCATTCGGTCAAGAGAGGCTATTTGTGGATCTGCCTTCTGATGCCAGGGAATCACCTCCCTCTGGTGCTGCCAGCTCCAGTTATTCTTGTAGCTCAACTGGTAGAAGACAAAGTTCAAAGTTTAGGGTTTAGTCCCTGCTGATGATAGATAACAGTTGGAATTTGATTACAGCAGCACATACTAGAATTTGCTTTTAGATTTTTTACTTTAAAATAAATGTATGAGCTTACATTAAGAAACATAATAAAATACATTATTTGGTTACAAATCAGGCTCTTGAATGATATGAAATTATTTTGTTCCCTTTTCCCAAACATATTTAGTATGATACAGTCTCAAATTACATGATTACACCTTAAGGGCCGTCCTACTTCAACAGATCCTATTCCCCATGCAGCACACAGGTGCAAAATGGGATTGCAGGGTAATCCTAAATCTAGCATTTGCTAACTTTTGAATGCTAGACTTTTCAACCCCTATATCTTAGAGTCTTTTTTCCCCCTGTATGCAGTATGTATTATAAATAAGACAAATACAACCCTTCTATTTCCATTCTCATATCATGCCCACTGGACAGATTGTTGATTTAGATATTCTGTTCAGTTCATGCACAAGACTCCCAGTGAGGTCAGCAGCAGACCTGTGGTCTTAAGGAGAATAGAAGATTCAAGTTGAGCTTTGCAGTTGGGCTCAGAGAGAAAACATTGTCTTGTATTTCTTTTTCCTCAGGCTTTAGGTAATCGAACAGAAGGGATATTAAAAGTTAAATATTTCACGTGCCCTGACTTGTGCATGTGCTTTTCATATACTAGAACTTACCTTCTCCTTTTAAACCTGATATTATTTATGAAAGTTAAAAAGAGAATTGATAAACCGTGCAATTGCTTACTCCTCTAAGTCTGAAGAGATTCTTTTGCTCTCCTTTGATGTACTCTTACTGCCTTTCCTCTGCAGTTAATCAGTGCTTCTGTATTCATTTGGTCTTCTACTTCTGCCCTTGCTGAATTCAACAACCTTATCACACTTATGTCCTTACCTCTTGGAAAATACTGAAACCATTCTACTTGGAAACAATTCTATCAACATCTTGTTGATTTATTTGCATTTTTGTGTTATTTCTGACTCATTCTGTCCTCCTCTGCCCCTCTGACATATACTCCATCTCTGCAGACAAACACTGTCCTGCTTCCCACAAGTGTGTGCTGCTCATCCTCTCTTCCCTTGTCTTTATGTTCCTCTCTCCCTCGTAACTTTTCCTTTTGTTTCTTCTTAAACCTCAGGCCCTAATTTGATAATCTTTGTAGTCTCTTACCCAAAACTTTTGCCATGGAGCAATCATTTAATCCACTTTTTCCTCCCATGACCCTTTCAGAATCCTATTATTCTAAGTAATCAGTATTTAGTTTCCTATGAGTTGTATAGCAGCAGTATGAAGCCATGTAAGCTGTTCATTAAGCAGTTCCAGTCATCTAGGCACAAAGAAGTTGTACCATAAAAACTTGAATATAATAGCCAAAAGGGAAAGGCTTGGGGAGTATCCTAAACATCAGAAAAAGAAATGCCATAACATTTTGTAGTGTAAAAGTGATCTTGTACCCATGTCTTGCATTCAAAAGCTTGTCTAACTCTATTGGTCTAATAAAAATATCACCATAAAATATGGAACCCTTTTATTCAGTGCAGTTTGTTCTCCTTGGATCTTATTTCACTGACAAAAATACATGTTTATTCAAGCTATGTCAAGCCAACCTTACTATTGGGTGAGGAGCTGGCCTGTATTCTGCTGAAAGGGTGTAATTTATCATCTGTATTCTGATTGCTGGCTTACTTGTAACACCAGCTGATGGAGGAAAACTAAAAAAGAACATTTTTTGCCTTGTAACTCCAGGACATTTTATCTAGATACTGCATATGTAGAATAAGTGGGGGATTCAAGAATTTAATTTCTTAGACCAGATTTGGAAAGGAAATATTTTAGCAGGATAAGTCTTTTACCCTAGAATCAGTTGTGGGGAATGGTAAAGCAGGACCATGTTTTCCCAGTAGGAAGCAATAAAAGAGACCAGACTTTTTTGCACTCTTCCTCTCATAGTACTATCTGCTGTCTATATACGGAGAGCTATAATTTTTACCTGTGTTTTCATCTGCTTCATTTCAGCCAGAGGAACTGCCTATCTTTCTTATTCTCAGGCCTTTCCCTATTTGCCCCCTTAATACTCTGTTAATCCAGCTCTGTTTTTGTTCAGATTCTCCTGTGGAATGAGAAACACATCAGAAATGGCCACTATATCCAATGCTGTAGCTCTTGCTGCTAGCAGCAGGCTTTCAGCTCTCTTAGCAGTTACTGCTTTTCTCCCTTTGTTCCTCACCTCTGCTGGCACTGTTTTTTTGGCTGTTTAATGGTAGCTTTGCTATTGAACTCCACAGGGGAGCATATCCCCCAAACACTTCTCTGGCCTCTTGCAGGGAAATCTGAGCACTCTTCTCCCTGGGTCCCCAGCAGGAGCTTCCTGCTAGCTTTATATGTTTCATCTGCTACACATGCATACACACACACACATATACACACACTTAGGCTTGACTCCTTTGGTAAAAGCCAACTTAATGAGCTAACAGAGAAAGCAGTTAATGGCAGCACAGCCTCATTCCCTTTCCCTCTGACACTTTTTGTCCATTTGTAAAATTTTCCTTTCAATATTTGTCTTGCTAATCTCAGACTTCTTAATTAATCATTAATTATTGTATGTTATTACTTTTTTGAGCAGTTACAAGGCACTGAGATATAAAGGTACCTTGGCACCAGTTTTATTGCACATGGTGGTGTTGGATGTTTCTGGGTAAGCAACCATTGATAGCTTGTGTTTTTCATTGGATTAAGTGTATCATTCTTTAAGTGCCTTAGCCTCTTTCACTACTCCATTGTTCTAAGGCCTTAATTATTCCAAATATTTAAACAGATATTCCTTTTCATTTCTATTTTTGAGAGCCAAAGGGACAAATCCTTGGAGGAAAATAGATAGGCAGCAAATGCTGAAGTCCATGATCAGCATCTCCATAGAGATGGTTCTAAAGTGGCTCCATCTCAAATATATTTGTTGTTGCTCTTATCACTAAATGATTCCCATCTGAAATGCTAAGCTGTTTCCAGTGCTCTGTGATATTCAACAATATGAGCAGAGTCTTGATTTGATGTTATAAAATGGACTGTATGACCAAGTAAAAATCTGATACCCATATGATATGACTGTAATTTGATGTTACCAGTTACTGCATAACTGAATCAGTCTTTTATTTGCCTTTACCTTACTAGAGAAATTTGAGTGTGTCTTTTCTTTATTATTTTATGTTTTATTCCCTGAAGTTTTGGTGGTTGTAATTTTATTGAGTCATATACTATATTTATATGGTATATGATTAGCGAACTCCACAAGGGACTTTTCTGTTGCTACCAATTTTATACTAAAGGTACTATGATACTGCAATAAGTAGAAAAATAATTCTGTAAGCCAATCAGTCAAACTAAAACCTCTACAAAAAGTTTCTTGAAAAGCAACTTGCAGTCCCAAAGTACCCCAAAACATACAGAGGACAATTTTGAGCTTGTTTAATTAACAAACTCATTTTTATCATCCCCTTGAGCATTTTTATAAGATAAGTTTTGCTATACCCATTTTCCTAGTAAAGTTAAGTCTGATTATTTGAGGTAATGAGTATCCTCAAATCCAATTGAAGTTCATGAGTTTTATTAGGGCATTTATTATAGGAGAGCCTTGGAACATCAGACCCCACACATTAATAAAGCACCCTATAACTTTTAGACTTATGTATTACACAAATATGCTTCATCATAAAAGTCACTAAAGAGGCCAGCCCAACTTCGGAACAGAAATTATAGAAAGTTAATGAAGTTGAAACAAATGATCCCTGGTCATTTGAAATCTTCTGGCCCATTCTTGTTCTGGTGCCAATCATATTGTCTGATCATGACATACCTGAATTTTGATTCAGGTGATTTGTTAATTAGTAATGGCACTTTGGTAGTAACTCTATCTTGTAAAAAAATGACCATGGTTGGAGTTGCATTTCCTAATGAAAGCTAGACATGTTGCATTTCCTAATGAAAGCTAGACATGTTGACAGTTAGAGTGTGATGGACCACAAATGAGAAGAGAACAGGGTAAGAATCTACAGTTCTTCACAGAGTTATATAAAAGCTAAGATATAATTCTTAATATCTAAATTTAGAATAAATTCTGACTTGCCTGTCTAATGGGTATCCACTTCACTTACATGCCCTGATGTAGTAAGTGCATATGTAATGAACAAAAGTTTAAGCATGGAATTGTGCAGGCAACTGAAATATATATTTCTAGCAGGCATCTAAAAATATAGGTGCACAAATTGGAAACTCTACACCAAAATATATCCTACAGCCATTATACAGTGACCTGTGCTAGAAAGAACCAAGCTGCTCCTGATGAAACATGAACCCTTCTGTGTACCTAACTGCTGGAAAGTGAATGTGACTGGCTACAGCATTGGTAAAAGTGTCTAATCTAATTTAATGGATTCCAGCACTTGCCAAGGTAGCTGTTAAAATCTTCTATTGATTGCTACTGATGTCATCTTTTCATCTCCTGTTTTTGATTTCTGTTATCATTTTTTCCTGTTTCTGTTCCTTCTGATCAGGTGGGTGCCTAGCTAATGCCTACTATCAACTTAATCCAAATATCATTTATATTTTTCCATAGGAACCCTACCCTGCCTCTGATTTATATTAACTTTCTTACCTTAGTTATTAACTAAATCTTCTTTTACAAAAAAAAAAAAATATTACTTATTTGGCCTTTCTTCCTTCCCAGCTCTGATTGCTGCCTTACGTCTCACAGACTTTTGTATTGATTTCCTATGCAAAGATATATAGCAAATGTCAAGTTCAATGAAAAGACAGAAGAGTTTTCTTTCTTTTTCTCCCCTTTCTTTTGTATCAAAGAAAAGCTGTAGTAGTGCTGCTGTGTTTTATATTTACACACTGCTGCAAGAAAATACTAAAGAGTTTTCTGTACTTGATTTGAGTATGAGTATTTTATTAATGGTACTGTGTTCTCTGTGTGTGCCTTTACAGACCAAGCTGTCTTCATTTAAATCTTTTCTGCTTGTATAGAATGGACTTGTAGGGTGCTTCCCCACAAGCAGGAATGTATGTTTCCCTGGGGCCAAGCAGCAACAGCAAACCTTGTGCTGCTGCTACTTGTCCCTTGGGGAAGGCTTATGCCACATGCACTCTAGCATGTGGCACATTGCCCTGGGTGGGGTAGGGGAGGCTGGGGCCGGCAACTGTGCTGGCCCCAGCAGCCTTACCTGCAGTCCTGGAGGCCTCTGGGAGCTGCAGCCATTGTGCTCCTGCAGCAGGGAGCCTGGCCAGCATCCAGAGTGTGGCTCCAGCCTGCCAGGCTCCAGGTTTTAGGAGGCGCACACAGACACCACGTGCACTCCCCTGCTATTTTCAGGTGTGGGTTTTTTTGACCCTGGTTTCTCTTGGGGTCAACCCCCTCCTGCCCCTCCTTACTACAAAGTGGCATTGTGGGGAATGCCTTCATGTGCAGTGTGTGCAGCATTTGGTGCTGCGGATGGGTCTGTGGCACTGTATACTGCATGTTCGCGCTCATCTGGGTGTGCCTGTAGTTTCTTGTTTCCACTTTGTTTGTTGAATATTTGATTGACAGACACAGGAGTCTGTGCTATTTGTTTGTCAGACTGTAGACCTGAAAGCCGCCTTAGCAAAATGTTTAGCATAAGCAACGCTATTTTGTGTCTTGACATAACTAATGCCATTAACTAAAAGCAAAGCAAAGGGGTCACAGTTTGGGGTCATCTCTTTATAACCCATGTCAGCAAAAAAATTAAAAGATTATGTGGTTTAGCAGTCTGAGACAGGATGCATACACCAGGAAAACAAACACTGTAAAAGATGATTGGTGAATATTTAGGACATATCTATATATGGGATAACGGGAAGAGAACTGTAAAAAAATATATAAAAACCTGGGGGAAAAAAATTAAAGTTGGGAGAGAATGACACACAGGAAAAGAAACAAAACTATTTGAACCTGTGCTGTGATGGACACTTGGCCAGCTGAACTCACTTTATCCATTGGGAGACTCATGTAAGAATATCTATATTGACTGTTAGCGCGTGCTTAGAAGTTGAGTGTTGTATTTAAAGCCTTGCTTAAATATTGGTATTACTTATATGTTCAATAAATTAGGATTTGAGACTCAAATGGTCTCACCTATCGTTTCATTTCCATTAACCCCGCCCCTTAACTAAATTTAGTACAACAAAATTATAAAGTTTTTTTTTTTAGTTCTTTTTCTGCTTCTATATATCCTTGAGCAAGTAACTTAATAAACCAGGAGTGTCAAAATGAGGCTTGGGTCAGATCCAAAACTCAGGGCTTTTCATGGGCAGATCAATGGGGGAAGCAGCAGTGGAAGTGGTGCTAGTGGTGGGATGGGGGAAGATGGCACAGGCCAAGTGGCCCTGGGGAGAACTGTGGCAGTGCAGTCAGCCATGGGGTGAGCAAGGTCTGCCTGGAAACAGCCTTCACTTGCCCCCTTGTCACTGACAGCCCCAACCAATGTGGATTCTGTGGCAGGCCTTGTCCATCTAAACCAGTTCCCAAATTCCCTCGTATGTCAAAAGCCTCACAGGTCAGAAGGAGCAGCTCCACAAACCAGATTTGCCCCATGGGCTGTATGTTTGATATCTCTGATTTAAACTATCTTTACCTATGTTTCCCAGCCTATAAAATGAAAGCCATAATATTTAACATACATGAGTGTTAAGATCTTGTTAATGATATATTTGAAAATTGCTTTGAAATGTTCCTTTGGAAGGTGCTGAATAAACACGTAATAGTAACAACAACAATACTTTCATGGATTTCATTCCTATTTCCTGAGGTTATTTTTTTCCCTCTCCCACACACGTTGATTCATTTTCTGCATCATACTTAGGTTATTTCACATCTTAGTTTTTGCATTTAATTATGATTGTTATTGTGAATACATGTCAAAGAAGATTTTAAAAGATTCATTATTCATAATCTATATAGACCAATACAGTATTTAATTATAAAATAAAAATTTTGGAAAATATGGTTTATTTCCCTTTCAGTGTTGCCTCTATTCTGGAAGCATAAAAGGAAAATAACAATATGCTAAATTAAGCTGTAGGACAACATGATGAATGAAGAATGAAACACAAATTTTCAAGAGTAACTGGTGATATGGACTTCATTAGTTTGTGGGTAGACTATGAATATGGATAGGTTTCTGAGGTTAAAAGCACCATTAGTATTCTGATGAATCCAGTGGGATTTTTAAAAATCACAAGTTAGGAATAATCAATTATCAGTTTTAAGTAGAGGTGCACTGATACATCGGTCCAATATCAGATCAGCACTGATATAAAGAAAATTGATTGTATCAGAAATCGGTGATGTGGCCAATAATTTGGCTGATAAATGCCCATGTGTGTGCATGGCCACAGCGCAGCATGTAGGCAGCAAAGAGCACAGCCCAGCAGCTTGGAGAGCTGCGCACAGCTGGTAAGTCTGGTGTGGTGGAAGGGGAGTGGGGAGGGAATTATAGAGACCTATAAGATCATCAAGTCTGGTTCCCTGCTATGGGCAGGAGGTAGTGGGCTTAAATGAGCTGAATGAGGTGCTTGTTCAGCTTTGTCTTGAACACCTCCAGGAATGGTGACTGCACCACCTCTGCTGGAAGTATTCCAGTTTTTGGTTACCTGGATGGAAAAGAAGTTTTTCTATATGTCTTGACTAAACTTTTCCCTAACTAGCTCATGCCTATTGGTTCTTATCCTCCTGGGGGGTGCTTTTTTGAAAAGTTGCTCTCCCAGGTTCTGGGCTGGCTTGGAGAGCATATTTGTAGGTGGCTATCAAGTCACCCCTCAGCCTTCTTTTACTCAGAATGGACAAACCCAGGTCCTGAAGTCTCTCCTCATAAGGCCTGTCCCCCAGGCCCTTGATCATGCGGGTGGCCTTGTTTTGTACCCTTTTGAGCTTGTCCACATCCTTCTTGAAATGTGGTGCCCAGAACCGGGCATAGTACTTGAGCTGTGGTCTCACTAATGCTGAATAGAGGGGGAGGAGCACCTCTTTGGATCTGTTAGTGACACACCTGGTGATGCACACCAGAGTTCTTTTTGCTCTGTTGATGAGCCTCCACTGTGATGAAGTCATATTCATTCTCTGGTCAGTTGTAACCCCCACGTCCCTATTGGATGTAGTGCCACTTAGTGGACCACCACCCATTGTATAGGTGTGGTGAGGCTTCATCCTTCCCAGATGAATGACCCAGCACTTGTCCCTGTTGAATCTCATCTGATTGCATTCAGCCCCTAGGACCAGCCTGTCAAGGTAATCCTGGATCTTTGTCCTGTCCTCAGATGTACCCGCTTATCCCCACAGCTTGCTGTCATCCACAAACTTAATCATTGAGCTTTTCATTCCCTCATCCAGGTCATTGATAAAGATGCTAAAGAGCATGGGCCCAAGCACTAATCCCTGGGGGACACCACTGGAGATGGCTCTCCAGGATGAAGCCACCCCATCAATTACCACTCACTGGGATCAGCCACTGAGCCAGTTGCCAACCCACCTCACTGTAGCCTGGTCTAGGCCAGTGCTCACCAACTTAACTGAAAGGATTTAATTGGGAACAGTATTAAAGGCCTTGCTGAAATTTAGGTAGATGATGTTCACCTCCTGTCCCATGCACAGGTGGTTAGTTACCTTTTCATAAACATACACAAGGTTTATTAGGCATGACCTCCCCTCTACAAAGCCATTCTGGTTGCTTCTCAGTACCCTACCAGTTGTGATCTTGTGGTTGATGGCCTCCTTGACAATTTTTTCAGAGATTTTTCCCAAGGCCAATATCAGACTGACCAGTCTGTAATTAGCAGTGTCATCCCTCTTTCTTTTCTTAAAGATGGGCACCACATTACCCCTCTTCCAGTTGTTCAGGACCACTCCTGAGTTCCATGACTCTTCGAACAGCCTCACCAGAGGCACTGCTATGAGCTCAGCCAGTTCCTTCAGCACTCTTGGGAAACGCTGGGAGGGTGGGGGACAGAGATCAAGGTCCCTTTGGTGAGGGAGGAGTGTGGCTGGGGCAAGCACTGCCCAGTTCAGGTGGGGTGGGCATGGGACAGAGCCATGGCTTGTTCAGGAGGGTGTGTGGAGGGGGGGCTGGCTCCCACCACTGCATTCCATTGGTCCAGGAGCTGCTGGTCCCGCACTGACCCACTCATCTGGCAGCTCCTGCTGCTGCTCCCATCGCTCATCTAGGAGGGCATGGCGGGGGGGGAGTGCACCAAGATCTTCATGGGGTGGGGTGGGGTGGGGTGGGGTGAGGCAGGCTGGGGTTGGGGCTGCATGGGGCTCTTCCTGGCCTGCCCCACCCCACACAGATCTGGGGGCACAAACCCCCACATGCCCTCCTGGATGAGCGACAGGAGCAGTGGTGGGAGCTGCCGGACCAGTATCCCCCAGATGAGCAGCACGAATCAGCAGGAATTGCCCACCCCCATGACCCTCAGATGAGCCACGGCTCCATCCTGCACCTGTCCTGCCCCAGCTGGGCAGCTCTGGCCCCAGCTCCAGCCCCACTCCCCTCACTGCGGGGGCCTGGATCTGCTCTGCCACACCCCTTTCCTCCCTGCTCCCCTTCCACCACACCAGCCTTACCAGCTGCACGCAGCTTTCCAAGCTGCCAGGCTGGTATTGGAAATCGGATCAATATTGGCCAATATGCCTCCTTAAAAATCAGCTATCAGTATCGGCCCTCAAAATCTCTGTCGGTGCATTCCTAATTTTAAGCCTTATCCTAAGGACCTAATTCTGTTTTGTGTACACCCAGGATATAATACCACAACCAAAAATGTAAATAAATCATGGGGATTGTGAAATCAAAACACAAGATTGGCATCTTCCCCATATTGAATAGAAAATAATACCACTATATGTATACTTTAATTTTGCCTTAATTTCAAATTATTCCATTAGCAAGAACATGGGAATGAAGAAACAGGGCAATTTCAGAGCTTAAGTGGCTTTCAGAAAATTACACAAGTTATTGGCATCATTCACAATTTGCTCAGCACCATTATATTTAATGCAAGATGACTAACTTCATTAAGGCTTAAATATTAGCTGGTATGAGATGTAGCCAAATAGTGACTTGCTGTGATTTCATACTAAACTGTTGCTTAATTGGTTCTAATTATCAGGCAAAAAAAAACCCTCCTTCAAAATAAAGGAAAAACATGTGTTTATGGATATGAAAATAGATGCCAACAATTATTGTACTATGCAACATATAAAAGCAAAAGAACATAAAAGGTAAAGTATTTTAGTAGAGCTAAGAGTAACATTAGAATTGTTTTAAGGATTGAGAGTAAAATGTAAAAAAAAAAAAAAAAATGGAAAAATAAATCAGGAAATAACACTTTTAATACTAACAATGCTTTGCACTTCTCCAGAACATTTCACTCAGTGTATTTGTAAACCTTAATTAGCCCTCTATGCCTTTCTCAGAATTAAATATTTTATTCCCATTTATGGAGTAGAAATGACCTTCATGTCTAATGGCAATACCATGTCTTACAGGGCTTAAAATTTCTGTCTCCAAATCCCCCTTTGTGACCCCTAAAATATATATTCTCTTCTTTGTTATTTATTTTATTACTTATATTTGAACTTGTGATACCCAAGAACAAATTCAGATGTTTACTTTTGTATTTAGAATAATCCCTAAATCAGCATCTTGTGATTCTTTTGAAAACATTTGTGTTGTAAAGACACTTCATATTTAACATGTAGGGAAGACCTAAGCATATGGTCCTCTTTTATTATCTGACCATAGGAGCACAGTTATGTAGCTTTGTGTGAACAAATGCGTGGTTTCATGTACTAATACTGTTTTTTAGTGTGGAAGGGTATGCAAAGCAATTTTACATTTGGACTTCAAAAGAGCACTTGAATATTTTCCTCCAAAGATCTTTCTCTCTTATTTTTTTCCGGGGGGGGGGGGGGCGGGGGGAGGGTTGAGGGAGGACAGGGGAAGCAAAAGATTTAATAATACTGTGGTTGAGGGCCTGATTCGTTCTCTCATCAGCTGCTTGTTGCAGATATGCTTTTATGAAAGGCTTCACTTTTGAGTCAACAACCTTGAAGCCCTACTTTCAGGCTTCTGTTTCTGAATATCAGTGGTGTTGTTTTTGTGGTCCTTGGGAGTTTGTAAAAGCTTGGTGATTTTAAGAGCTACTGGGTACATCTACATGCACATTAATGCACTTTTCCTAATGGACATTAAATTTAGTACCTCCTGGTATTTATACACATACTTTGTGGGGGGGCGCACTTTAACTAGAGTGGCTCCAAGAGTTACTGTGAAGTGCCTGGAGTGTCTCGTATATCAGTGTTCCCACACTTGAAAATGGTGGCAGGGGTACTTTATCTAAAGCTTGTCTAAGGAGCTTTAGATAAAGCACCCCCACTGCCATCTTGAAGGGTGAGGACACTGATTCATGAGATGTGGGAGGCTGCTGGAGTACGGTAATTACCATGCTCCAGTAGACTCGATTAATCAAGTCTGTTCTGATGCACTGTAATTATGGCATGTCAGACCAGCCTCCTTCTCATGTATAAGGACCCTCTATTTTGAGGTACTAAATAAAAGTTTATTAGGCTTCCCTAATGTGCAGTACCAAAAGCGCACTTTTTTAAAGCGACGTTTAATGTGCAGTAGCTTATTTTACTGTGCATTAGCGTAATTGCCCTTTTCTTATGTGATGCTTCAACGTGCAGTAAAATAGGTTACTGCTAGTTAAAGCACATGTGTAGATGTGTCCACTGGAGCCTGGACCTCTTCTTTTTAAGTCCCTTTCTTTCAGCAGTCCCAGAATTGCAGTATAAGGGATGATTGGATACCCTTCTTTTAAAGAGATAAAATATATATTTTGGGGGAAAAGATTAAAAAAAAGGAGGACCAGAAAATACCATGCAACTGACAGCTGAATTTCTAAACTGTTTTGTTCTACTTTGTTACTGTCTATAGTTAAATATGAATAGAGTTGATGATTCTTAAGGAAAGTCATTTGTATCAACTCAGTAACCTACACTGAATTAAAGCAAAATGAAGCTCACCTCTTTAAGAGAGGAGCAGATAGCAATGCAGTAGGACAGAAAAATGATTGAATTTGCCAGCAGTGTTTGTGCAAGGTTTGCTAATTTGCAAGGGCATTTTCAAGTGGCTCAGCAACTGGTATTCCTTGGGGGCAGGTCACTTGGGCACTGAAACTAAATACACATTTAAGTGATTCTATTTTTAGTGTTTTTCTTTTGAAAAAAATCCCAAGTAAATAGATGTTTTCATAATTAATACAGTAACTGCAACTCATGCAAGGACCATTTGCCTTTCAAGGAGAGAGAGCTACCTTGTCATTTGGCCAGGCATAGTGCACGGTGTTTAAGTGGAAATAAAAGACAAAAATGGTGATTGCTACATTAAGATTCACTCAGAGTATGTCTACAGTGCCCCCTGCCCACACCTTCCCTCTGCACTTGACATGTCCTCAAGAGAGTTGTATAGTTACTGTTAAAGCAGTGCTGAGCATGACAGCCAAGACCGGCCCTTCCAGAGCATCCCAGTATACGTGTGAAAAACTAATTACACGACATTTTGGAGACAAGCAGCATGTAGGACCACGTGGAACCAGGAAAAAGTGGTCAGTTCTTGTTTCTTGGTAAATGTTTCAGTATCACTGCAGAGATAGTGGAGATATACCCTCAGTTGCTCCTTACACTAAAGCAAGGGTTGTTTTATTTCTTTTTCTTTTTAAGGAATCCTGGATATTCTTCCTTACTCTGTCACTGACACACAATGCAATCTGAGGCATGTCACTTCACCTTCCTATGCTTCAGTTTCCACCTGCCTAAAAATAGATGTGAGAATGCCTCTTTTCAAAGCACAACACAAGCATTAAGCATTTATATTGGTTCCCACAAAGCCCCATGAGTCCTACTATATTTCTAACTTACTGAGGACAGCTGTTAATCACTTCTTTGCTTCCAAAAGTACCTGTTACATGGGACAGCATTAATCCTGCATTCTAGTTGAACAGCACAAGGACAGCTAGCATTGCTGTAGTGCCTGTATTGTTCTGTGTATATAGAGAGGAGAGAAGGCTGGACAGGTATTAACATGTTAATTTTCACTAGCACTTAAAAACACTGCAAAATATATTAAAAATTCAAACTCAATGTCTGTCAAACTCATTGGCTGTTCACAGACTTAGTCCATGAATTTCTGTCAAATCACTGAAGATCAAATTTCAAATCCTCTCTCACATTGGTTATCAGTGACTTCTCAAATAGACCTTTGACTTCAGTAAAGCTACTCATATGAGTAAGTGCCCACCAGTGTTCAATATATTCAAAATTTAGCCTTTAATCATTCTGGTTCATGTTCCTAAAATGGGGCTGACTGAACAATAACCACATCAGAACATATGTGAGTTTAAATTTGTTAATATTTGCTAAGACTTTTGAGATTTTTCTGATGGCAAGGTACACAGTATACAGTGAAAAAGCCTTAGATGGAAGCCTTAAGTTGGGAATTTCAGTGTCCCCCCACATGGACTTTTCTGTCTTGTCAGTCAATTAATCTTGCTGTCCATCTTACTACTTTAGAGCTGCCTGAGTTTACATCAGCTGAGGATCTCACCTCAGATCTGATGTGAACTAATTGGACTGTGCTGCCCTCCAGTTGCATCGTTTCTGAATCCTCAGGCTATGCTGAAACTGTATCTCAGGACACAACTCCTGTGTTCAAGCAAACACTTCTTTTTTTGCTAGGTAACAACACCACAAAAAAGCTGAAAGACCTTATTTTGACAAACTGAAGCAGATGAGGGCTTTATTTTTTTTGTTTATTTCAAGAGTCGACAAGAGTTATCCTGTTCACTTATGCCTGCAAAACATTTCAATCTAAAAGAAAACGAGAACAGCACTCCCTCTCCCCCCCTGGAAATCCAGGAATCCCAGAGGTCACCTTTGCCAACTGTAGGACAAATGATAAATGTATTTGGTAATGCAATGTAATGTAAGCTTTATAGCTTAGTTCCTACATTAACTCAAACACATGTCCACACCCTCCTTCCATGAAAATATAGAAGTATAATTTAGTATTTTAATACTGTGCTGTAATAATTTGTTTAACAGAAATATTCATATCCTGTATACTTACTATATAGATATAGTAGTTTGTGGCTGTTATAAAATCTCTGTAAGTTCTTCACCATGTGCCCAAATCTCCCACTAGCAAAGGCCTGGACTATCTTACATTTAGAACAAGTGAAGTTGTAAATGACATTGAGTGTTACAGAAGACTTAACCGATTAGTGGCCCTCCAATTTGGGGGGATGGATTTTCCACATAAGCTGAGGCTTATGCATAGCCTTTGCCATTATTTCCAAGCCAAAGAGTAGTATATCTGCTGAACTAAATTCAAAGGGAAGTTGTTCTAAAAATAACTGAAGTTTTCCATAGGTAACAGTTAGTTTTCATGAGAAGCTATAAAGGATAGTCTTTGAGGCCCAGGTTAACGGCAGAGTTTGTTCAGGATAACAAAGACATAATTTTTCAGCCCTATTCTTATCTTCAGAGCAGAGTATAAAGCAAATATCATTTGAGTCTAACTTTGGAATCTGCTCAATTTGATTGCACTGGAAATTAGGCCAAATACTTTACTCTATCTCCATGTACAGCTCATGAGAGACAGCTGTGAGGTCTTCCCTATAGTATCCATTAGAAGGATTTGGATGTATTGTCCACTTGATGTCACTGTTGTTACACAGGCAAGCAACTGCAAGCACATTTCACTGGCTGTGGATAAGCCCTGTCTTTGGGCACTATTGATATTATGTCTTTTATAACTCACATCAGCTCTCCAAAAAACACTGAAGTGCTAAAAAGATATGATGTAGGAGGTTTGTGGGTAGGAATAATGGCTAATTTTCCTCTTTCTCATAAGACCACTCTTTTGGACAAAAGGAAATAAAAGCCTGACAAGCTATGAGGCAGTTTAAACAAAGAGGCAGTACACAATTGTTTCCTAACCAAGGATGACACGACATTGTGTTGTGGTTTGTAATTTCTCTCTCCATCATTAAACAACTGGAGTACTTCCCAGTGGTTAGTGCAGGAGATTTCATGCCAGTGCTTTCTGTTCATGGATCTGCTCCTGGATTTTTTGAGGGTTTTTATTTGGGGGGGGGGGGGGGGGCAGAGGGAAGGAGGGGAAGGGGAGTTGGGGTAGCATCAGAAAAGTCATTTTTTTGCCTTAGTTTTTCAAATAATCTTTAATAGTGGAGTCATGATTGGGCATCCAGATGAAACACCACCAACAACAATAACAGCAACAATGATAATAATGCAAAACATTTGGCTCATCCTTGCATTAGAGAAACAATAGTGCAAAGTGTGCACTCTAACTGATATCAGTCACAGTGAGTCAAGCTTAACATTTGTCAGATAGACCCAAGTTATCCTTAGATTTAACCAGTATTGCCTCTCACACGTTGTTAAATCTGTTTCCAAATGGTACAACAGTATTTGTGTCAGCACATTTGCCTTATGATTTGGTCCGTGGAAAAACTATGCGAGTGTCGTAGTATAGTAGAAATAGTTTAATTCCTGTCTTCTCATTATTCTCTTGAATCCCAAACATTAGCTGGCACCCTCAGGCTAGCCCTTGATTTTTTTCCAAATGTTAGTTAATTTATGGAAAGAAATAGCACCCACTGGAACTTGAATGGGGAGGAATGATGGGGATAGAACAATTAATCATATAGATTAGTAGGTAAACAAATCCTTTAAGCAGAGGAAGTAAGTATTTTGTAACTTTCTGGACGCCTACTTATCAGTATGTTTGACCTGGAGTATAGAACAACCAGAACACTGTTCAGTTAGAGAATCCTTCCCAGGTTTTACATTGCACGCTCTGTATGTGAAGACAAGCCTTTGGGAGGCTAGATCGTGCTCGGGAACTCTCAGCACATACATTATGAGTAAAGTGCATAAATAAAATAAACATGGACTTATATTTTCAAAGGAAATGGAGAAATTTAGGTACTCTTCCTCTGTCAAGTGCCTTTGAAATCCCAGTTATAATGTAAATAAATAACATATTGAGCCTCATTTCCCTTGATGGCTAGAATTTTATGCACCTAGCTAAATGTTATGCTGTGCGTTTGCATTTTAGCTCCATTCTGATTAAGCACAGATGCATTTAATTAGCAGGTTGTTTGATCAATTAGAAAATGAACCTTAAAGTCACCCTTCTTGCTTAGATCTGCTTTGAACAAGGATTTTAATCTTGGTGACAACTCTTAGAGAAAAGAAGGGGAAACAATATAATTAAAATGCTAGCACATGGAAAAGCTTTACCTGGATATGCAGGATGGAAATCAAAACATTTTTTTAAACTAAAGTGTAATGCTCTCCAAAGAAGGAAGAACATCTGGATGTTCAGTGGTTGGGTAACTGGAGTTTTTCACTTTGGTCATCATTGGTTCAGAACTCCTGTCGGTCTTTGTTAAGTAGCACTGACTACTTTCAATAGTGTTTAGCACTGACCCATCCTTGTTCCCATTTCCATTGATTTCAGCAAAGCAGTAGATAAAGTCTACTGCCAAATGCTTTTGAAAATCCCATGCCATTGCCATATGATGGTTGGTGGTCCTGGCTATAGCTACATAAAACACTTTTATAAATCACTGATAAGTTGAGCCAGCTGAATACTAAGGTAACTGAGTCACACGATTATCTCTTTTTCAACTTGGTTTCAGTGTGAACAGGGAGCTCCCTAGTTTGGAATGTGCTGTTCTTGCCAGTTTCACTGCTAATACCTGCAACGTCTTAGCACAGACAGAAATAACATTTGCCACTCAATCAGCCCCTTGAAAGGACTCTAAAGCCATGCCCAAACAGAAGAGCATGGCTGCAGAGCCCTCCGATCCCATGACAAATTAACTCTTGTTGTATGAGGGTTCAAATGAAGATGCTCCTAAAAGGAGCGATTTTATTAATTATTGATGTCTGTCTGCCCTGGCTGCAATAGCAGCCTGACTGAGCTGCTGTCCCTGGACAGGAGGGGGATAAGACAGGGGAGAGATGTTCCTACTAGGGTTTTCTTAGCTCTACTGGAGTTTGGGGGGAGGGCAAGTGGATTGGAGCCCCTCACCTTGAGGAGGCTTTAATCCACCTACCCCCCACAACTTCAGATTGACCTCCCTCCCATGCCTTCTCCCTCCTCCCATCCAGGGACAGCAAGGGAGCTCTGAGAATGGGGGCAGAGCTAGGGGCCTGACTAGGAGATACAGCTGTGGGTTGCCTCTGCAGGGTAGGTGGGTCAGGGCAGGCATCTATGCCTGCTGTAGGTGGGGTTGCGTGAGAGATGGCTGGGGAGGAGGGATGAAAACATGAAGCTGGGAGATGGAGAGTTAGTGAGATGGTGTACGTAATGAAGTGGGAGGTAGAAAGGAAATGGAGTGGAGGAAGGGTTGTGAAAAGGAAGTCAGCTGCTGTAGGATAAAATAAAAAGTGTGTATATATAACAGGATTTGAAAAGAAAGAGGTAGTAAATTAAAGATGGTCTCATTTTATAATAGATTGGGATGTGGGGGGTGCTAGCTATGCTTCTTTGGGTGGCTTGGAGCCAGGAGCAGTGAGGGAAGGCACTTTTTGGGGAGCTAGTGTCATGCTCTGGGAAAGGAAGCCCCAGCTCACAGGGACCCCATTCAGCCTAGTTCCCCCCAGGTCCTGTGACCTAGCAAGCTGAAATGTGCTCGGAGGCTGTTTGCATGAGGGTGTATCCCTGGGAGTGGGATGTAGAGTTGGTTTGGCGAATCCTCCCTGGGCAGTAAAGTCCAAGGGATGGAAACTTTGTCCACATAAAACAGAAGGATGGGAGAGGGGACACTACATCTTGGGATACCATAGGGCTGTAGCTTGGTGCCTCATCTGTGGGAAGTGGCCTTGCATTAATGCAGGGGCCAGCAACATTTTTGGGCAGAGTGCTGAAAACACCCACAACTTCAACTTGTAAGATGTTGGTGTGCCAGGGTGGATGATGGGGGAGCCTTGAGGGGCCCAATCCTTGCTGTTGCCATGTAGCCCTGGCCCCTTCCCACCTTCCAGCCAGAGGCATGTGTGCCAAGCAAAATGCCTTTGAGTGACACACTCTGGCACCCATACCGGGGGTTGCCTACCTCTGCATTAATGGAACATGATCTAGGTAATGTGGATCAGAGATAAATTTGCCCTTGAGTAGCATAATTTTAAGTCACCTAAGGTGTGTTTAACGATAATTTAAGGAGTTAATGTGTGAACAATCCAGGGTTTAAGAGTTCTAGAAACAGCCTAAAAGTGATGTGTAACAATGTTCTTGCAGACTTCACATCTAAATGCCAAGTAAGAGCCTAATCATACAGTTTTTTGTGCTTGGGTGGAACCCCAATGAAGTTAAGTTGTGCTTCAGAGAAGCACAGGTATTTGGTCACCTGGACCATGTAGAAATGAACGTGCATGTGCGTTTCATTTGGGGCAAATACCAGTGATGCAATATGTGCAGCTGTCCTGGGTGGGGTAGGGAAGGCAGGGGTCAGCACCTGGGCTGGCCCCAGAAGCCTTACTTGAGGGCTTCCCAGGGCTCCAGCCATGGTGATCCAGCATCAGGGAGCCTGGCCTCCAGCTGGAGTATGGGTCCAGCTGGCCAGGGTCTGGTTTCGGGGGTGCATACTTCCACCATGTGAACTGCTGCACTTTTTTCTTCTGCGGGTTTTTTTTGACACTGAGATTTCCCAGTATCAACCCCTGTGTCTGTCGTGTTCCCCCCCCCCCCCCCCCCCCCCCCCTGCCCCTTGCTGCAAATAAGCGGTGCGGGGAATGCCTGCATGTGTGCATTGTACATGGGTCTGCGGTGCCACATACCTCACATAAATGTCAATCTGGATGCACCCCTGGAGTTTATTGAAGAATATGTCTTAAACCCTGAATCTTTCTAAGATTCAGAAATTGTAGGAAGGATCCTTTGATAGAATCTTTATATTGGTACAATACAAATAGTGTTCAGGAAAGAAAGATGTGAAGTATTTGGGGGGGGTTTACTTTTGTATCTATTGTAAACCTTTACTTTTGTTTCACATGTGTAATCTATTCTGTTTCAGATATTTCAGAATCCAGAGGATTTCTCCTCTGGATCCTATAGCTTGGGGTATTAATAAGTATTTGGAGCGAATACAAAAGTTGGTTGCAGTGGCAGCCAACATATCCATTTTTTTAATAGCTACAATCACTAAATCAAATACTGGATTGTTAAGAGAGCAATATTCTATTCTCACCCAGCTTTAGCCAAATGAATAAATAAACTGGGCAGAAAGAGAAAATGTTGCAGCTGTTTAAAGTAATTTGAGGCAGAAACTTGATTCAGTAAAAGTTGGGGGATCAAAAAAATATCAAAGGCTTACATACATATACACATCAAAAAGCCTTTATGTCAAATATTGTTTCCATCTGCTACATTTCATGTTGCCAAGGTTAACTTTGAAGTCTGTTTCCTGAAAGAAGACCTTTCCATATCTCTTTTCACCTTACTACTTACTTTACTACATAGCACAGTAAAATATGACCTTCTTACCACTGGTTAAAAAAACAAACAGAAAATATCTCTCTACTAGCTGTGGACAGAGTGGAACCCCATTGTAGCTTAACTGTTTCATTCAAATTAAATGTGATGAATGATATGCTTCCAATATTTCAGTGGGGAAATCTGATTCAATCTGTCTTTCAAGCTCCTTTTTAGATTTTCTGTACAATTGATTGTTTGTGGTTGTGTGTGTGTTAATAGAAAATGTCAACACTGATTTAAAAAAAATATATCAATTCTTTTTACAACTTGCTGTAATAAAATAATAAAAAAATTTTAAAAAATTAAAAAATGTTTCTTATACATATAGGAATACTTTTTAGTTACATAGATGTATTTGGTAGTAGTGTTGACCTGAGACAAACAGAAATGCAAAACTCTAGAACTCTTGTTTCAGAGATGATACCTTTTATTAGACCAACAAAGCAATCACATTTATTTATATATATATATATTTCTTTGTTGGTCTAATACAAAGCATCATGTCTGAACCTAGAGCTCAAGAGTTTTGCATTTATTCTAATTACATAGGTATTTTGTCAGAAGGAAACTACTTACATGTGTAACAGGTTGGCCTGAAATATCCAAATAGATCAAAGCTATAAGTGAATTTAGGAGGTAGTTAAGTGGGTTGTGTTGACTCTAATATTCTAATATTACCCCATTGCATTCAAAATTAAGATGCTAACTTACCCCCAAACTATGCATAATCAAGGGGATTTTTTTCCTAGTAGAACAGATTGGAATCTGGAATTTTCATTACACAGAAGATGCCACCATTCATATGAAAGTCATTATTCCAAAGCAGGAAATTAAGATGAAACAGGCACCCTAACCTTTATTTAAGAAAAAAATGAAACAACTTAATTTTAGATTTTTTTTCTTTTTAATAAAATTACAGATGCTCCCTAAACTGCCAGACAAACCAACAGTCCTATTTTCAGGTCCCCTGAGGGACTGTTAGAAGCCAGTTAACTGTAAAAGCCCAGCTCAAGCTTAAGGGGTGTTGGTTGTAGCTGTGTTGGTCTAAGGACATAGACAGACAAAGTTCTTTGGGTAAATCTGGTATCTTTTATCAGACCGACTAAAATAGTTGGAAAAAATTCTTCTTTGCAAGCTTTTGGGTACAAAGACCCTTCTTCAGGCAGAGGGAGCATCTGCAGTTGTTTTGTGCTCTCCTGGATGGGATGCAAGCCAGTATGCAAGAATTCAGGTCAGTGAAAATGTAAATGCATGGCAGTGAGAGTCAGAGGGGGTCAGAGACAATAGGTGAGAGACAGATTGTGGGGAGGGGAGGAGGGAAATGGTGAGCTTGTGATGGAATGTAGCTGGTAAATAGTGGAGAGGTAACCTGGGGTATCAGATGGTAGACAAGTTATAATATGCTATAAATTCAATGTCTATATTTAGTTCATGATTTTTTGTATCCAGTAGATTGATGAAGTAAAGTTTGTAGGCTCATCTATGAAAGGTGTTTTGTAAATTCCCTTTGAAGATTAGAACTGAGAGGTTGGAGAGACAGTGGTTATCTTGTGAGAATTGTGCACCTACAGGTAATTGGGTATTTCTGTCTTTGATAGATTTTCAGTGTGCACTCATTCTGGCATGCAGTTGTTGTTTGGTTTCTCCTACATATTTTCCATCAGGGCATTTAATGCACTAGATGTGATATATTACATTTCTGGAGGTACAGGCGTAAGATCCGGGAACGGCGATGGTTCTGTTGTGGGGTGTAGTTATCGTGGGGGTGGTGGAGATATTTTGGCAGGTTTTACATTTCTTGTCCTCACATGGTTTGGATCCTTTTGGTCTGTTTTGGGACCTAGTAAGTTTACTTGTAGTGATGAGGTTGGGGAGGTTCAGTGTTTGTTTAAAGTCTAGGATGGGTGGCTCTGGGAAGATCTCTTTAAGAATTGGGTCTTATTCTAGTATGGGTTGCAATTGTTTGACAATTTTCCATATAGGTTCCAGAGAGGGATGGTATGCCGTAACTAATGGTGTGTGATTCATGGGGATTTTCTTTTTGTACTGCAGCAATTCTTCATGTAGTATCCAGGTGGCTCTTCCAAAAGTGTGATCTGTCTCTCTGGAGGAGTGTCCTTGTAGAGTGAAAGTCCTTTTGAGATTTGTGAGTTGATGATTGCAGGTGTTCTCCTCACCGCAAATTCAGTGGTATTGGCTTGGCTGTATATTACAGCTTTCTTGGTGTATTTAGGGTGATTGAAACTATCAGAGATTGCAGGTTTTCAGTCACTTAATGCAGAAGTCATTGATTCATCTTAAGTATAGCATGGGTCTGCTGGTGCAGTTCTTGAGGAATTCTTCTTCCATGTGGCCCATAAGAAGTTTGGCATACCGTGGGGCCATTTTGGTTCCCACAGCTGTGCTCAAGCTTGTGCTCTTAGGTTCTCTGGGCTTCTTGATTTGTTGCAGCTTTAGATGAAAGTTGGAGTTCAGAGTCTGCAAGGGGTTTCAGACTCTCCAGATTCGTCTTTGTTGGAAGACTTGACAAACTTAACCTCTTCCCAAAGATACTTGCACAAAGCATTATGTTAAAAAAAAATTGTTCCCATTAGCTGACTATAATTTAGCCCCACTAACCATAATATTCAGAATAGCAGCCTGGTTTTTATGTCATTTAAAATAAGAAAAGATGAGAGACATCTTTTTATTGGGGGTGGCCTCTATTCTACAGCAAAACACTACCTAAAATGTAAGCTAAAACACATTTAACCTCAGTCTCCTTTGAAATAATGTGATATGGCTAGGATGTTGTATCCCCCCCCCCCCCAACCCCCTGCACACACACCTAAAAGAAAGAAAGAAAATCATTTTGAGCATAAGAACTTGACATGCCATGATAATTCATAATATTATTTTTATTAACAAAAACAATAAATCAATGCCCACGGTAAATCATGAAGGTTAGCAATAACAACACTGTGACAGATACAGGCAGCTCATTGCCCTACCTATATATAAGGGAAAGAATGGGTCTCTGCGGGTCGGGGATATAGGGTGTCCTGAGTGAGGAAATATACCTGTATCTAAGTCTTTGGGAGAAGATTTGAACTGTAAGTTTTATTCTTTTTTATGTTGAGTTATGTTACATTATTCTATATAATGTTATTAATTTCTGTGTTGCAACAAAGTGAGACTTCATGAAGGGCATGGATTTTTGAACTCTACATATTGTGTGGATTTTTATTTTTTTTTGAGAATTCTGGGAAAGATGCCTGCTCACATTGTGTTACTAATAATAACCTAAGTTATTAAAGCTGACAGAATTTTAAATAGCTAGTTCACATTGAGAATGTGTGCTCTTTGCACTTCAGTTAGCTTGGACAACATATCTCAGCTCGTCAGTTTTGCTTTCTGGTGTTCATAGACTAGTACATTGTTGATATTTGGGATCACAGCCCTGCAGGGTAAAGTTAAAATGTTAAAAAAAACAGTTGCTGTTTTTCATTAAATTAGTTTTCTTTTGTCAGTAAAGCCTTATAAAATCTTCTTTAATGCAAAATTTAATGTGGAGTCTAATGATCTGAACAAGCTCATTTAACTTAGGCCTTTCTTACTGTTCAAAGTATTTGTAATTAGGAAATTACATTTCTCTTTGTTAGTATCTAAGAAGGAGGTTAGATTCTCTGGATCATGTTTTCAAAACGAAACCTCCAGGTGCATATAGCTCTTTGTGTACAAGTGATTAGACTTTTTTTTTTCATTCCCTCACTTTGCAAACAAACAATAGATTTTGCAGGCAGGAAACAGAATTTGTGGGGCAGTTCTAAGGCAAATTGGATTTTACATGTGGTCACACACTGGTAATATTACTAACAATTGTGTATGCAAGTGATGACTCTTGCAAAGTTGCAGAAGGACAAGTTAAAACTGTCTTGTATAATTTAGTGTTTGAGAATTGAGCCTTGCTTGGTAATAAAATCAGCCTGTTGGTGCACATTTGTTTGCAATACGATTACAGTAAATCTGTAGGAACGCTAGGTCACTCAGCATCTCAGAAATTGCAGAAATACAGAGCTAGAGGTGAATTTGAGGCACAGTTGGTTTCTGGCAAGAAACAGATCTGAAGTAATTGGCAAACAAGGAATATATTGTTGACTCTCATATTCCAGGATATTTTTTTTTTTATATATTTCCTACTTTTTTCAAGATGTGGTTCACCTGGAAATGGGGCTGCAATGCCCTTGTATACACTCAGGAGATAGGCTGTGCATGTATTTAAAGTTGGAAATAGAGATCATAGGTTTATCTTGGGCTAAGCTTACAGGAGCTGGGATGGCTGCTGTTTGCAAAAAGAGATGCTGAGCCACTTTAGACTGCAGTATATCCACTTGGAGTCTGTTTCTGATTAAATTCTATGCAAAAGTCAGCCACTCAGTGTTTCTGTGATTGGCAACTTCAGACCACTTCACTCTGGAGCCCTATTCTCTCCCAACCTCTACCCTATTGCAGAGTACGAATAACTATCAGAGGAGTCTATGATCATTTCTTATATCCTGCTAAGAGATGCCTTGATTGTGCTCTGCAACAACTAGTATTTAAAAGAATTATTCCAAGCAGAAAGCAATTGCTCTAGAATAATTAAAACAAGCCTTAAAATGTCATCTTAGCCTAATGAAATTCCTTCATCCAGCAACATGGCCCCAACACTTCTGTGAGAGTCCTTGAAGCTCAAAATAAGAGAAGAAAATGAAACTGGAAACAAAGAAGAAATGGAAACTACTGCCTGCTCTTTTTTTTTTTAACAAGCACTGAGTCCAGGTTATTGATTATTTTAAAGCACTCAATACATGTATAGTGTCTATAAAGCAGATTAAAGAACAGCTGACGGCTCTGCTCAAATAGGCAGGCAATTTCAGCTATTGTTGCAATAAAAATATGAGTTTTGACAAGCAGGTGAGGAGGAGCTGAATTTGAAACAATGATTTTTTTTTCAGTGAAATGCATTTGAGGACTCATGTTATTTTAGATCACATAGAAGTAATGCTCTATTATGGAAAACATAGCTGTCTTCCTTGGAAGTTGGAATTAATTTGTATCCCTCTTTTATATGCACCTCAATAGGAAGAGGAATGCAAAGAATATAGAATTACCATACTAGCATAGGGGTCTACCTAATCCATTCTCCTGTCTGTGAGTGGCCAATATCAGTTTATTTGAAAGAAAGTGTAAGAAATCCTATAGTTTGCAGGGATGGAATAAAGTATGCCCAGAGGAAGTTGCCTCCAGGGTCCCATCAAGAAGAGATCACCTGTTTCTTTGAAGCTTGGGAGTTTGTAGCCTTTATTCAAAATACTGAGTTGTAATTTTTTAAGATCCTTACAGTATCTGTGGATGTTGATATTATCTGTACACTCATCCATTCCTCTTCTAGACTCCTGTTAAGAGTTTAGTCCCAATGACATCCTATAGCAGTGAGTGTTAAAGGCTTCATTGCAAAATATTGAAAGGTGTCCACTGGTCCCTCCAGGTTTATGACAAGGCACATAGGTGGGAGAGCATCACTGGAGAAACATTACTAATAGTTGCCCATTTCCTTGGTTAATAAGCAGTCTCCTTCATGGTCATTTCAACACCTTTAACCTCCACTAAATTTACCTGAAACAATATAAAGTAATATTTTTATTTATAAGGTTTAGTTTTGAATTGCATCCTTGAATCCTTATGTTGAGAACTTGAACTGCTTTTAGGATCAAATGGAAATGGGCAGCTCAGCTCTTCAAGTGCTTGCTCAGCCCAGCCTTTTTCCTGGAGCTGCTCAGACTGTGTGAGAGTTCAGATGTAATTTTGCATTGGGCACTATGCCAATCTCTGGAACACCGAAAGAAGTGATAGTTCAGGACTGCTTTTTTACTTCTTTTCATCACTGTTGAGTGTTGTTTTACTTTCCGCATTTCAGAAAGAAACTGATCATCCAGTGTGTCAGCTGTCAGCTCCTTCACTCCCTCATTTTTTTTTTTCTGCAGCACAGCCCTGGGGGGATTGCCAGTGATTCAAAATGTCTATACATCCTGGCTGATTTGTCTACCCCACGCACATCCCCCTTCCCCATTGTCTGTACTGCATGCCCATAAATTCCCTAAGGCAGACACACCATTACACACAATATGATCACTACGGTGGCAGCTGCAGTTAGATAGAGATCTAGCAGCATGCTGGAGAGGAGCATAGGTTTTTGCCTTACTGGATCAGCTCACACAACCATTAAGTCCAGTGTCTTGCCTCCAGGAGTGCCCAATACTTGATGGTTCAAATGAAACTGAAAATGCCACATAGTATAGCCACAGAAATATGTTGTGCTTTATGTGAGAGGAAAAGGGATTTGGTCTCTGATCCTTTAGCAATCAGCTTATGACCTGAAATTAAAGTGTGATTACCCCTATTTTTAGCACAGTGAGTCCCTTTGGAGACTGTTGAATCCAAACTAGAACTTAAGGAAACCTTGTGTGATAATGACAGACAGCTCAGGCTGTTTTTAATCAATCTGGAAACTAAACACACAGAGAGAACCCCAGGATCTATGCATGCCATCCAACCTCAATAAAGGATCTCCTTTATATCTGTTACAATGAAAACTCTTCTACAACAGGTGTAAGTATGGATAATGATAATGGTTATGACATTAACCAGGTTTTTTTTTTTTTTAATCAAATCCATACATACTACTTGACTCAATAATCTCCTCAGGCAGTCAATATAAAACCTGATGAAAAACAGGTTCCCCCTGCTAGTCACCATAAGCAATGTTAATGCATCTCTTCAGTTTGCCCACTCCACCCCCGACCAATAAAACATTTTATGGCACGTACTAAAATGACAGCTATTTCAAGAACAGTTTTCCCTTGTTTTGTCTGCCTTACACTACCATTAAGCAAAAATGATGAGCAAAGTTCTCGATTAGCTTTATAACATGGGTTTATCACTGCTCTGGCTTGTCACTGAGGCTGCAGTGCTTTCCACGCCATAAGGCACAACAAATTGCCTGAAGGTCTTTACATATCACACATGAGCTGTGCTAGGTATTCTGTCTGCCTCTGACAGTCTTAGGTCAATGACCTTCCCCAATATTGACCAGGTGGCTCTGAAATTTGTTTTCTGCTTGGAGGTCTTACAAAATTAAACCTTATTACAGTGGAAGATTGTAAGTTTTTGTTTTTTTTTCCTTCAGTAGGAAAGGGAGGCTAGCACTTTTTATGAGGCTTTTATGGTAATACTATGATTGATAAATGCAAGGAGAAAAGCATTCAAAGTTAATTATCATTTTATTTTTCAACTGCTTAAGGTAGATCTGATGATGGTTATAACACAGTATAACGTCTGTTTTAGGAAGAAAAAACATAAAATTCTGAGTATGTCATTTGTGGTTGAACAGGTAGTAAAGTCAAGTGAACCTGTTTACCCGATATGTGAGAGCCTGGATCAGTGCAAAGGACCAGAGAGAAGTTTAGGATTGGTTTGTGATTTGGAACAGCTGGAGCGAAGATGAATTACAAGAAAACTATATTAAGTGGTAGGCTCTATCATTAAATTATGGCAGCGTGGGCTAACCTTTTTGGCAGGCATGCTACAAATTAACCCTATACCTTCACTAAGTACCACTCCAATCCCTTCTCTCTCCTCAATTTGCTACTCTTACTGCTCTGTCCTGTAATCCCTGTCATATCTACCACTATGTTGCCTGTTCCCTCCCTTATCTGCTGTATGCCACATACACAGGCTGCCCGTGCCACTTGTGGCCCATGTGCCACAGGTTGGCTACCCCTGGACTAGGGGTTGGGTGGTGAGTCAAAAGAACAATGTTCAAGTCTCAGTTCTATTACTGACTTGCTGTGTGATTTTGGACGAGTAATTTAATTTTTAGGTGTGGTAGTTTTATAACTAATCTAAGAGATTCTTAGATGAAACATTGTATGAATATAAGCTATTTAGCATGGCAACTAAAGAACTGTATTCTTGATTAAGAACAGCCCTTGTTAGGAGGTAAGGCTACAGTATACCCACTCTGTAAGTAGATGAGATGTAATTCATATTATACTCACCAGAGCTGTAGGATTCTTTTCCTCAAAGAGCTGTGTATTAAGTCAGGTAGCTCCATATCAGGTGGAACAGAGTTGCAGTGCTGTTGAATGTATCAGGCAGGGGTACCACACCAATCTCTGGTTCAGTAAAACATAAACAGGACTACAGCAGCATAGGGTCTGTCTGAAGGACATAACCAAATAATTACAACCTATATCCAGTGAGATAGGGGAAAAAAATCATCTTAGAATGCTATCATAAGGGGTGAAGTTATTGTTGATTCATGTTAATGGCCTCCCCTGGAGTCCTGGTCCTCATCTTAAGAAATAATTGCTGTTTAATCTGCTTGTTCCTGTTGCTTTGGAAAGCACTTTTCCTCTTACATTTAAGGGCTCTGAAGGCATAGGTGCTATAATGCACACATGTGCGTGCACAGGCACACACACACTTTTCCATTAAAAGTCTCTTATGCAATTAATGTCTCGGATAATCACACAATTACTTTGGTGTATAGAACCAACAATAAAACTAAAATATTTTGTAACAAACTTTAGCTTGAAGAAATGTAATGTCTCAATCATAGTTTTTAAAATTTTAATCCTGCCTAGAGGAAGGTCTCTTCCAGCCCTAACAATCTAGGAATGTATGAATCAAGAAACCAGGCCAGTACGCGGTATCAGCAAAGTTGGGTAGCTGCTCAAAGACCTGACGTAAGAGAGGACTTTATTAGTCTTTCTCTCTCGCACATTTTCATACGTGTGCCCAAACACACCAACAGGTTTTTTTTTTTCTTGTATTCCCCCATACACATACTCCCAGGAAGCCTTTTTGGCAGCATTGTATGGCTCAAAAACCTTTTCAGGCAGAGATGGGCAGGCAGGTAGGTAGTGTTGCTAGAGTTGAAAGAAATGCAGCATGGACTCTTGGGCTGTGTCTAGACAAGCAAGGGCATGCACTTGCAGTGGCACATACAGTAACAGCACGAATTTGTGCCGCTACTTTGTGCACAATGCTCGTCCCTGCATGTGCCCTTTGTTACAGGCCCTTTGTTGCCCAGCTCCTCATGGATCCCAGCTGGGCTTCATGTGCTGTGGGGGCCAGGGGTGGGAAGCTGGCTAGAGCACCCTGTACCTCAGCCCTGGGCTACGTCCTCCCCAGTCTCCACGCACTGCGGATCCTCCACTTTGACACACAGTGTGCCTCGAAATGGGGGAGCAAGCAGCCCTGGGGTAGTACTCACCTGTCTCCACATGCCTCAGCATGGGGGCTCTGCAGTGGTGGAGACAGGGGAGTAGGCAGCTACGGGCTGCCTGCTCCCCCATCTCTGCGTTTGTCACGGTGCACACTATTTTCATGTGCTTTATGCCAGTTTTTTCCAGGGTTTTTTCTCAGGGAAGTTCCATTAGCAAATTTTGCCCCCATGATGCAAATCAGCAGTTCATGGTTTAACGTGCAATGCACGTGGTTTGTGGCACCACAGAGAAGTCTGTAGCACTGTAAACCACACACCTCTGCTCATCTGGACACTCCTTTAGAGTTTAAGGCCAGAAGGGACCACTAGGTTATCTAGTCTGATTATCTAACCTATATATATCATAAACCATGATTTTTCACCTGGATATTCATACACTGATTTTAGCTAGAACAAAGCCTTTCAGTCCTCAGGGCAATGAAGGGCACCTGAAATGGCAGGTAATTGGTTAGGGTTCATTTGGGCCAAGCAGACAATCCATTCCACATACTGCAGGATTAGAAAGAAGAAAAGGATCCTGCCAACCTGATTTAGGGAAATTTTCTTCCTGACCCAAACTGGTGATTAGTCACACTGGTTAGCTGTGGGCAATTCACACTGGTTAGGCAGCTAAGTAAGAGGTTTGTTTGTGTCATCCCTGTCCTCTGTATTTATGTAACCAAGCCAGTCCCTTGTGTTGGACAGTGCCTGCTTTGCCATATTTCCAAAATCATCCCTAAACCTCATGCAGCAGCATAAGGATGCAGCTGGGAGCCCAGGGCATAGAAGCAGGGGCAACTTTCAGTTGCTTCCACAATCACAATTTACAGTTTGTGTGGTTGTTGGCAGCAGATGCTTTTTTTGCACCTGCTCCTCATGCCACCACTTGGCACCCGTGGTGGTTGCCCCATCTGCCCTGGCCTACTTACCAGAGGCCCACTGACTTCTCTGTACTATTTATATATGTAAAATGGAGACACATTGTTCTCTAAATATTTTATCCTTATAATATTCCCCATTATTAGGCTCATGAGCCCAATTTTCACCAGTGTAGGGTTGATGTAACTTCAGTGCTTTCACTGAAACTATATTCTGCACCTGATGAGGAACCAGCTCGTATACATGTAATGTCCATAGAGAATCTGTAATCCACTCTGACCTCCAGGCTGAAAAGCTGGAAAATTAGCTCTGTGGAAAACATAGGGCGCATTTACACATCATCCTATGGTGATGTAGTGACACGCTACATCACCATATGACGTGCTAGGGCAACATAGTGATCACAAGTTTCAAGACATGATTGCCAGCTATGTTGCCAAAGTGGTGTGCTCCTCAGGTATAGCGCACTGTTATGATGACACAGCTGCAAAATCTATCCATGCACCGCGTGCACACAGCAGTAACTATCCATACTGCGCCATGCTTTAGTACTTCCAAAAGCACGGTGTCATAGCAACTTCACCATATGGCGATGTGTGGACATACCCATAAAAACCTAATGGAGAGACGAAATATAAGCCTACATTTTTAAAGAAAATACTGCCTTTTTGGACAAGTGATAACAAACTAATTTATTAAAAATGAAATTATGTTAAAAGTGTATTTTGCTTTCCAGAATTTCTTCGTTCTTTTCTATTTAAAATGCAATTGAGTTTTAGGTATACAAACTCAAGTTAGTTTAATTTTCTGGCCTTCTTGCCTTTGGGCTGGAAAAGCAACAGGATTCCTTAATTCTACAAAAAAAAAAATAAAAAAAAATAGCTCTGTTCTTGTGGGGGTTAAATGTTTTGATTTAATTGTGAAAATAATTTAAAATTATTATATTTTGTAAATTATTTACAACTTTGCTGCAAAAATATAAAATTAGCTTAAATAAGGACATTTGAAAATAGCAAATTAGTTTTTTATTGTTGATACCTGTGGGATGTTTTAAGCTTTTCTTTAATCATGAGCCCTGCAAACACTTTCTTGTCTTTTCAGCAGGGGCTGAAGGTTTTCACATAAGGATAAGGTTGGGTTGGCCTTGGAAAAAAGCAAGAACCACTATGGGACTCACCAAAGAATCATGGAGCTAAGAATATAGTGCCCCCAAATGGGAGCAGGGAGAGTTAAAAAAAAGTCTGTTAGCTACACCAAACATAATTTAGTTTTCAAATTGGTAGGCCTGAGGAATGCATTTGACCCAGGTAGTTTAATGTTTCTTCATATTTAGAACTTGCTGCAACAAAGGAAGTATGGCAGAGTTTATGTCTATGTGTATCACTGAAATGCCTCAGATTTATCATAATGGAAAACACAGGCAAGCATTCCTGGTATTGCCTAAACTAGGAAGAACTAGAACTAACAAAACTTATTGAATTACATACCTCTCAAGTGGGGATACTGTGCTATTACAGTTGTTTCATTATATTCTATTGTTGATTGCAGAGTCACTGGTATGGAACGCTGTATGTTCAGGTAACAGGCCTCTGAAGCCTATTGAAATGGCGGAACCCTGATAAGGATGTACAAATTAAGATAGCTTAATGGGTTATAAAAGCACTGGGCACCCTAAGGCTATTCTTAAAGGCTGATAGTGATTTCTGTATTGTATGGATCGTGTGTTTTTGGAAAACATTGATCTCTACTAATTTTTTTCAGCTGTGTTCATTTTGATGGAAAACGTATGCTATTTATGATTTTTAAGTCAGGTGATTTAGAGTTCTGATCTCTGTAGTTCTCATAAACTAACCAGGGTTGAAGTAGGTCAGTGAATGAATGGGAACATTCCATGTAGTAGGTCAAGTACTGCAAGGCTCATGGCAATAATTCACTCAGAAGCAATTTTCCTTTTTAGCACATGCAGAAAGAATGTCCCAGCATGGTGCTGGAGGACTTTTCATCTTTCAAATGAGCTGCAAACCTAGAACCTTACCACTTGTGGGCATGAAGATCCTACAGTGTTTCACACGGGTATCAAAGTCTTAACTCACAGCATGAAGTGAGGTTCTCAGAGCAATACAATCTTTTAGAGTGGTGAGATTGAATTTTAAATCCAGTGTACAGAGTTCTTTTCTGTAGTGGGTTGACTACAGGTAAGGGTCTGGGGGTCTTTAAGAGGAGGCTGGATGAAAACCTTGCCAGGGTTGTTTGACCCCAGTACTCTTTCCTGCCATGGCAGGGGGTTGGACTTGATGATCTGCTCAGGTCCCTTCTGACCCTACAAACTATGAAACTATGACCTGTTTTCAGAAGTTACCACATCTGAAAGACTAACTGGGATGTAAGATGTCCATCAAATACAGTAACTAAAGCTCTGAAAAATTAATTTTCTTCAAACATGTATTTGTCATATCTAATGTCAAACCTGTTTTCTTCATAAGAAGAAGTAGTAGACACATTTGATGAGGACTTCTGTTGTACCTGAGGACGTAAATGGAGTTCTCCTCTTTCTTTGTCCTTATGCAGTACACCATTAGAGGACGGCTCTTTTGGTTCACTGTGCAGAAGATAGCTTCATTCCAGTGAAGACATAATATTGGGTCCTTGATTTAAAAATAGGTACTGCAGATGTTTCCATAAAGGAAAACACTGTGAAATATATTCTTGGATGCATAACATTTTGTGCATTTGTGCTTAGCAGTAGAGCATAATTAGATTTAAAATTAATGGGTTGCATGTGACTATCCTGGAACAAAGCTGGTCTATAGTGACAAAGTAAGCAAGTTACTTAATTTTCTCCTTTTGAAACCCTGATTTTTTGATGTAAGATAGGATTCTTACTTTCTTAGACAACCTTCTAGCCCTCCTTTGTGCCTAGTTAAATTAATCATTTTTGAACACAAGTGACCAAAGCAGTAAATAATATTCTAAATAAAGTCTTATTACTGTCTTGTATTAAGGTACAATGTCCTGTATTTCCCTGCATGCAGTGAAAACACATCTTACATTTTTCTTTTTTACATCTGCTTCACATGAGAAGTTCATTTTTTTTTTTGCCATCAACCAACACATTTAGAGCCTACTCTTCTTCCATTGCCTCTAATCTATTAGCTCCCATTTTATAGCAAAAGGTTTTATTATCAGTCTTTCATAGACAGATGCATATTTATATGGAAAAGAAAATGCTGAGACCAAAATCCTTAGAAATCTCTAAGTGCCTAACTACTACTGAAATCTTAGAAGAAGGGAAAAAGCCTGGGTGTTTAGACCAGGAAAAAAAAATGAGATGTGATAAGATCATTTTTTGTACCTGTGTTCAAGTGGTAAATACCAGGAAGCTATTTAAAGAGTAGTACTATAAATGGGAATAACTTGGTCAAAATAAATTTATACTGGGCGATAAAAGGTCTAAGCATCAGATAAATGAAGTTCTGCAACAGTCTCTCCCAAACAAAGTAATGTGTTAAAGGACCATTTCAAGATAAAGCCTGATAAGTTCATGGAAAAAGGAGTATAATAGCATAAGAGTGATGGTGCAGTTAGAAATTAAAGCTTGTGCTATGAGCTCTGGGTGCTTAATTTTTGCTCTTTCCAAGAGAAAAATAAAGGAGACTCAATCAGCATATGGATTATTTGTATCTGAGGAGATTGTCTGGTGGCATGGGTCTTTCTGACTTCCGTGCTGATACAGGGTCTGGGGCAGAGACTGAAATTAGAGGAAGTGCTCTCAATGTGAGTGTCTGAATAGCTTATACTGAGGGATTGTAGACTTGTAATAATATGAGGGTTTTGAGGCTATTTTGATGGTGGGGTTAGGAATGCGCTGTGGTTTAGATTATAGGGATTGCATGGTGTGTGTGTGCAAGGAATGTCAGATTAAAAAGTTGTGATAGCCTTTTCTGAATTAGGTTAATTTCCCTTGATCATTGTCTAACAAAACTTGTTACACTATTTACATTTTATTCAGTTATTTTGTATTTAGCCTCAAGATCCAGAGACACAGGACCAGTGAACAAGCTAGAAAACAAGCCAGAGTTTGAATAGGACCCCTGCTTGGGAGCTGAACAAGAAGCCATGGTTGCCTGGGGAGAGGGCTTGTGGGTGCTGGTGAGTAGGAAGGCTTGGTGGTGTAGCTTCAGTTTGTCACCTCTGGCAACAGATAGCACCCCTCTGATGAAACTGCAGCTGTCCAGCTGGAGAACAGGTCTGAAGCCCTGGCATCAGATGAGTAGGAGGCCACATAAGCAACAGGAGACACCAAATCATGCACCACTGTGGGGCAGGATAGAGATCACTGCTGCCAAGAGGCAGTGATAGGTGGTGGGGGTTGATGACTTCCTCCTGTGGAGCATGAAAGCATCCGTGTGGAAGCCCCATCTGTTAACTCAGAGAGTCTGCTGCTTGCCAGGACCCCATACCAGAGATGTCATGGAATGGTTGCCATGCTGCATCTGGCCCTCTGACTACTATCTTAAGATGCTCATCCATGTGGGAACTAATGATACTGCCGGGGGTGAACTTGAGGAAATCAGAAGTAAACATATTGCTCTGGGCACAGGAGTGAAGGGAACAGGGGTCTAGGTGGTGTTCTCATTAATCCTTTCAGTCAAAGGTAAAGTCCCAGCAGATGCATCCTGGAAATCAACATGTGGTTGCATAGATAGTGTCACCAACTCTGGCTTCTTTGACCACAGGGTTCTGTTCATAAAATGACTACTGGGAAGCGAAGTGGTCCACCTGATGAAGAGATGGAAGAGTGTCCTCACATATAGGCTTGCTAACCTAGGAGGAAAGCTTTAAACTAGGTTCGTAGGACAGTTGGAGACAAAATCCCAGAGGCAGGTAAAGAGCCAAGGGACCTGGATAAAAACCTAGTGAGGGAAATCAATAGCAGAAGCCTTAGCAACGTTTTCAGGGAGAAGATAGGACAAGCAGTTAGATACCTGAAGTGTTTATATACTAATGTGAGAAGCAGAGGAACAATCAGGATGACTTGACAGTCCCTGCATAGTCACAGGATTATGATTAGGACCCTACCAAATTTATGGCAGAAGTGGAGTGTGCTGCAGCTCCTTTAATCTTGCAAGTTTCCATGTGCACCCCCCCACCGATTGTTGGCGGGGACCTGCTTGTGGTTCACTCCTGATCTTCAGGGAAATGAAAACCACGGTGTTAAACATGGCACTGTTTTTGCTATTGACAGTGAGGTACCTCTCAGTAGCTGGGTGTGGGGTCTTGCTCAGGTGTCAGTGTTCTCAGTGTTCAGAGAAGTAATTCAGAAAGTAATTTTTCTCTCTTGTCAGTTTGGAAGGGACTGTCGAGGGTTACTTTATTTTCTTGCTACCACGGGATGTGGTTTTCTTCCTAGTTCAGTTGGGCAAATTTTTCATAGAAAATTCTCTGCCACTTCAGGGGCCAAGGTAATAGTATCCTTTCCCCTTGTTTTCACCTTGTGCCACATTGTAGGGTTTATTCTTCTGTTGTACAAATCAAAAATTTATTATAGCATTACAAGTTGTTTTGTGACTTATGGGGTGAAAAGGGGAGGGTGGAAAGGTTTTGAACTGATATTCTTATTTAGCCCTTTGGATGAACATGAGGATGAAAGTGTGTGTGTGGGTGAGAGAGACAGAGAAAAAGAAAGAGAAAGAATCTGCATATTTTATGAAATGCTTTATCTTTTGACAGGGATGAAAACAGGAGAGCTCTTATAGAATTTAAACAAATTTCCATTAAAATGATTCTGTAGAATTATTCCGGACCCTAATAAAGCCAATGGAAGTTTTGTCTTTGTATTAATTGGCACCAGAATTTTATCCATAGAATTTAATCAGCACTGATCTCTATTCTGTATTAGTTTTGGGCTGTCTCTTAGAATTCTGTAGCATGAAGAACATTTTCTATTAGATTATATAGATTGATATATAAAAAAAATAGTAAATGTTTCATTTTCCATTATATTCTGTATGCCAGTCCACTAAGGGCTTTGAAAAGTGTTTGCTAGCATTAGCTTTAATAAAAAGCAACACTTTTTCTGGTCTTTTTATAGTTTATTATTTCTGAAAGACATTTTGTGCATTGTATTGTATTGTGTAGCAATCTTCTGTAGGTTACATTGATAGGCAGACTTGGAGGAGGAAGAACGGGGACATATAAAATAACAGTAGCAACTAATTAACAAGAACAAACAATTTAAAAAGAAGACATGACTTCTCATTGAAATTAAATTTCCCTGGCAGCCCCTAGGATTTGTATTGTCTACCTGCCTTGCTCTTAAATAGTAGATAAACCGTGTGGGTTAAAGAGATATTTAACCATAAATCAAAGATTCCCAGTAATTCATAGTTATGAAAGAACATTTTGGGGGGTATTCAGTTGGTGTAGGAACTTTATACTTTTGTTTTCATACCACGAGTCAATGACAATAATGAGTAAGCTGTAATAATTAAATGTGAAGAACTGCTTTCTTCATCTTTATATGACCCTTTATAGAGGAGAATCATTTTTAGCTGCTTGATGTGGAGGCAGGAAGCTTCTCTGTTGAGCTTTAAGAATAAATCAGCCTCAACCCAGTATGTGTAATGATCCCCAACATGTTTCTTCAGCAGGGTTTGTACCTGTAATTTTCACTACTGCCATACAAACTTTTGCTACTTGTATTAAGCAAGCTAATTTGTTAATTATACATAGTAGGAGGCTGTCTTTTTTGTATAGATACCATCAGCCAGGGATATGACAAGTACACTGTTCACCTTAGTTGTAGCTGGGCAAATAGTGGGGGAAATGTTCTCAAAAACAAAGGGAAAATCCAAGTAATCTGTACAGCCACATTTGTTCATACCTTCTCTGATTTGTTTTGTAACAATGATGTGATGCTGTGTTTAACTTTGTTTGGTGAAGAGGATGTTTTACCTTTGCAAATCTATGCTTGAATGACTGCACCAAAAGTCTTCATGTGAGGTCAATCAAGCAGGGAACAGAGGCCACTTAACTGGACTTGATTGACAAGCCATGCTATTCACATGGTGAATACTCAGTGTTTGATGTCATATTTGCTGTGAACAGCTTGTAAAAAAGACTCATAAGCCTGAAGATGTGCATATAATAGAACTAAAGAATAACAAATACATTTAGGAAAATCACCATGGAATTGTAGGCAGTTAACAGATGGAAAATATGACCAAATTGGTTTCAACTGGTTCTAGTTATATCCCAATTTAGTATTTTAGAATTTGACTCTTTATTAATTCTTTATTTATCCTTTCCTCCAGGGCCTTTAGTAACTTACCCATTCTGGTCCCTCTGGCCTGAGACTGATTAAGGCTTCTCTTATGTCACTCATTTTGAAGTATAGATAGCAGTGGGGCTGATAACTCATTTATCTGCTTTTCTGCCTCCCTTTCTCACATTATTTCTTCCCCCACTTTGACCCATTGTCACAGAATAGCCTTACATTTGTGTGTTTCTAAACCACTACCCATTCATCTGAATTCATTCATAAGATCCACATCTCCCATTTCAGCAATGTCTACAAGAAGTGAGTCAGTAATAACAATAGCTAGAAATATGATTTGGGGTATTTGAAGGGCCTTAAGAGCACCATACAGCAGTAGAATTTTATGATAATTGTGCACCTAATCCTTATAAACATCTATGAAATATCTAGCAATAAACATAATTTCTTATACTTACTAAGATATCGACATATCTAGTGAGCAGCCCAAACTTATTGCTATAAGCCTCATTCTTGTTCAACTAACCCCTTTCTTATAGCTTACTAAAGCCATTAGTTGTATTATACTTGCAATTATATTGGAAAAAGAACCATGTCTTCCTATGTATGCTATCAAGTTTCTTGCACAAGCTATAGCAACGATTACCATATTTACTCACATAATGTGCATAGCTTTTCCCAAAAGTTAGTTATCCAAAATTGAAGCTTATATTTTAAGCTCATTTTCATGCCTGAATGAATGCTGGAATGGCTGCTAGGGCTGTTCTCTCTTTCCAGCCACTGTGTGGAGCCCCTGGCACTAGAAGATGCAGTTGCCATGATATCCCAGATTTGGGGGTTTCACAGACCCCTGAGGTTGGGGGGGGGGGGGGGGCTGGGGAGGAGATCATGACAGCTGTAATATCCCAGCCTCGAGGAGATGCATGGGAGGCTTCCAAAGTTAGGAGTCCCTCAGCTCAGTTGAGTTGAGCCCCTCAGTCCCAGTGGCGGTGACAGGGTTAGACTTTTAGTTTTGCAGCTATAAGGAAAGGGTGAATGTGGTGAGGATTAGACTTCATCCCTTCTGCATGCTGCTGGAAGTGTTTAGCCACAGTGAGCCCATGCTATCAGGTAAGACTCTGGACAATATATTTTTTTTTCTTTATTTTTCCTTTCCAAAACAAGGTGTATGTCTCATTTAGGGGAGTGTGGCATGCAAAAATATATAGTAATGCAACAGTCCTATGTACCAGGAGTGCATACGTGGAGGAACCTGAAATAAGCAGCTAAGCAGAGCCTCACAGAGTATGGAAGAGACATGTGGCAGAATGTTTTAGCTGCAGGAGCACCTGTTTCATCTCTTCCCTTCCCTTATAGCCACAGCCCTATCTCGGTCAAAAGATACAAATGCATTTGAGCACTCAGATGTCATGTTTTAGGTCTCTTTTTTGGCATAGACAAGTCAATAACTTTTTTTACATCTCTGCCTGACCAATATAAGAGAGAGAGGATGGGCTTCTGTTGACTCAGACTTCTTCTGAACTGAAGTGAAAATTAGTTGTTGTTCTGTTAATGAAATTCCTGCTACTAAAAATATCCCTATACCGATCCCATAAGAGACAGTATAATTTGCCTTCATTTTTGGCATTAGTACTACAGCTCATCCTCTAGCTAGAGTGTGTTTTCATAGGAACAATTAGAACCCTTTAAAATGTTATAGGAATTGATTTAAAAATGTGTGTGTAGTCATTTGGCTTACAATTACATCTGTGCATTGTAAGAGTTAATATTATTATTATTAGTAGTATTATTGTATATCACCCAAAGAAATCTGTGAGTTAAAAGTCTTTCTTGGCTTTGGATAACAAGAAGAAGAAGGAACAAGGTTGTGGCATTAACAGAAAAATGTTACACAACTCTGCTAGAATTTCAAAAGGACCCATGCAAGCCTCAAGGACATTCACTACAATCTTTAAGACAAGAATAGGTTGAAGAAAGAAAACATTTACTTGTGAGCAGTTTTTTCTGTGACCAAAATGATCAGGGTTATGGAGCAGTTGCCATTCCAGGAGACTAAAAAGGCTAGAGCTCTTTCTAGAAGTCTATAAAATTATGAGACACGTAGACTGGAATGGTTGTTCACCAAGTCCCAGAATACTAGAATACCAGGGGACACTCACTGAAATTATTAGGAGGCAAAACCTAGGACTAACAAGAGAAATTACTTTTTTTACACAACTTGTGGAATTCAGGAGGTGGTAGAGGCAGATAGCATAGTCATGTTTAAAACGTACTAGACAAATGCATGGATGATACATCTGTTAATAGTCATTGAACAGAATGGTTGAAGATGTTTCCTCTGGCATCTCTGTGGATGCCACGGAAAGTAATTAATAGGGAATAGGTCTCTGTAGATCAGTGGTGCTCAACCTTTTTCCCTCAAGGGCCAGATGGGAGGTGTCCTTCTGGAGGTAAGATCCAGCCTATGGGCCTGATCCAGTGGGTGTGGCAGGGCACAGCCTGGCCACCTGGAGTGGGGATGGGGTATGATCTAAGCTGGATCTAGCCATGCAGGTTAGGGGCCATGGTCCAGCCCCAATAAAGCCATTGTTGGGAACAGGGTGTGCCTGGCCTTGATCTGACTGCATAGATGGAAGGGGCATGGCTTAGCCCTGACCTAGTTGCATAGGGGAGGGGGCATGGCCCAGGCTCAATCTGGCTGTATACAGCTTGGAAATTTGGAAGTGGAGGAAGAGTAGCAGTATTAATTGCTACCACTCCTCCACTGCCAAATTACCCAACCTGTGGGGAACACTGCAGGCCAGATGCCTTGGCTCCGTGGGCCAGGGGTTGCTGTAGGTGTATCCAGTTCTGTGGTCTTCCTTTATCATTCACCTCTGCCACTGTCAGACACAGAATACTGGGCTAGATGGACCATTGGTCTGACCATGCGACACTCCCTACGTTCTTATGACCAGTGGGAAAAATTGTGTCAGTATATTCACCTAATATTATTTGATCACCTACAAAATAATTAATGTAAACATTTTTTTAATGCATAGCCCCAACTCCTCCCATGCCTACATATAACTCATAAGGGTTAATATCATCGTTGCTTAGGTACTGTGATTAGAAGCATGAAACACATACAGTAGAGGGTGATTACAGGAGAAAAATATCCCTCAAAAAATGGCTTGTTTGGACAAGAGCCATTTTTCTTTCCAGAAAGCCTAGAATTTCATCCTTGTAAGTGAGTATGAATCATTTTCCCCTCCTTCAAATGTTGTGAATTACATCATAAGTTATAGCAAATCATACTTTTAAATACAATTTTGACAATAAAGTGTAGGTCTTCAATCAACTGCAGGTTAATTTGGAGCTACAATCTCTTGGCAAAATGCTTTTGTAGTTTTCAGGATTTGCAACCTGCTGCTTTGAGTAGAAGGGGAAGTTCTGTTAGCTCACACTCGCTTTTGTATGAATAAGAAAGGAATCAAAACATCAAAGATTGTAGTTACCGTTTTTTTAATACAGCCCTGATAGTTTTGCACACTTTATTCTAACTTGTTTGAAGTGCAGTCAGACCCTATTAAGATCAAATATTCAAGATAATGGCAGACTGTGATCTTCTCCAGTATGTATCGTTAACTCATGTTTAAGGTGAATATGTGACTTTAAGCTAAAAGGAAAGGTTTCTGAATATCACATATGTGGAAGTGATATTGGTGAGGTATATGGCATTTGCCTGGGAGGGAACTGGCGCACAGCAGCTTAATAGGAACATGTGCAAAGACTGATTATCATTTCTGTGGTAAAATCTTCTTAACTGGTCCCTTGATAATGGCACTTCAGTTTCCCTTGAGTTAGGTGACTGGGTAAAAGGGGGAAAGCGAAGTGTTACATTTCATTTCAGTGGCCCTAAATAACTAAAGATGTCACACTACTTCATGATAAATAAATTACTAGCTAGTTAATATTTTCTTGAGACACCAGTGGTTAAAGAAAAGACAGCTTGAGCTTATGACCCAAGAGAACTGTCTTGTTATTTGACAGCCATCTGACCTTGACATGCCATAATCAAAGATGATTGTAGCTCTTTATTCTACATTTCCTGCTCTAATTACCCCATTCAGCAGCTAACACTGACCAGACCCAGGCCACAAATCCCTATGATGCATCACCCTTCTTTCACAATTTCTAAATCTGCTGCTGATCCTTGGGATCCAAATACAACAGTCATTCCAAGGGAACACATTGTCAAGACACAAAAGGTTATTGGAAAATATTTTAGCCTGCTTGTAGATTAAAGACCATAAACTTTGAGAAACATTGCACTAAAGAAGATTTCATCCCCTGTATATTGAACTGGATGCCAAATAGCTATTTTACATAGATACCTGCACCTTAGTATATAAGCACTTAGATAGTTAATTAGTACTGCTATTGAATGAATAAGGATATAAAACACAGTAGAAAAAGGAAAACAATCCTCTAAGCAATGAGTACTCTAGACAAAGGGAAGGACAAAAGAAGTGCCTTTCTTCTTTTCTTCTTCTTCTTCTCCTTTGTTTTTAAATGTATGTCCAAATGTCCTTCATCAGCATCTGGATGAAAATTTAAAGTATGTGACCATGTGTGTGTCCGATATACTGCATGATTTTGAATATCTTGTCAGTGTAGTCTGATGTCGCTCCATCAATTTCAGTGACATGACACCAATTTATACTACTTAAGGATCACCATGAACTTTATCTCAGACAGTAAACATGACTACAGCAATACTAGGGGTTGTTCATATCATGAAACAATGGAGCTGTATCTGTAATTACAAAAAATATTTGTATTGCAGACACGATATGGGTTCTTCCCTCATTGAATTCAGCTGGAAAATTCTTATTCAAAAGGAGGAGCAAGAATAACCAGGGGCAGTGTAATCCCAGATGAATAGTGGAAGGAAGAAATCAATCATAGTTTGAGTTAAATTATTATTTTTTCTGAAAGACTTTTTATGGGTCAGATTATCCCATTTTGTCCATTTGGGACAGGATGGCAAATAATGAACTCAAGGAGTTCCACACAACTCATCACACTGAAGTTTGCTAACGGGAAGAGTGGCATGGCTTCAAACTGCCCTAAGATATGTGTGAGCATATAGAAACATTTTGCAAACTGAAACATCCAAATCCAAATGTTGCATTCTCAGATGGCTGTAGCTCAGTGGATGGACAATTTTTTCCCATAGAAAATTCTATTATGGAATCACTATTATTCTTGCCAAATTTTAAGGGAAGTGATGCCAGCTTTTCCATTAATCTGTTAGAGGGAGGCTGCAATGCCTTAAAAGGTGGGAAAAAAAATAGTAATCCCCTTTTCTAGAAGCACCAGCCATTTCTAAGGCATTCCCTGTGCAACTCTCTTCCCCTGCCTCTCAGTAAAAATAGGAAGATAAAGAACAGGAGTGAAGAGCAGTCGAATTCAGTCTAGCAAGCATCTGTCTCACCTTTAAGTGCTGCTTGTTAAATTTCATTTTGAAAAATGAAACTGTTTTTAGCGTGAGTATGACAAAGTGTGAAAAGAAAAAAAGCACCCCAAACCATTTTTAAAAATCCGTGCTTTTTGCAGCTATATAATTTTAAAATGACTAAGCAATTTGTACTGTGTTTAGGGAAAAAAAATAAATGGCAACAGAGCTGACAAATTGGACACCAAACTGCAGGTAAATGGAATTTTAAAAGGAGAATTTGTATTCTTTAGGAGAAAAAAAATGAGGTTTTAGTTTAGAAATTCTGGAAAGATCCTTAATTATAGTGAAAGGTACATGACTATAATGCTCTAATGTCTTAGGGAAAGACCAGTACAATGGTCTACCTGACTACAGTATACTGCAGTCTTGTAGTCCGAGTGATAGTTGTAGTCCAGTGACATGCAGGAGCTGCATGGAACATTGCTACCATAAATGCTTGTAAACAGCTAGGGATCAATTTTGCTTTGGCTACGTTCATATTTTTTTGTGGTTGTTTATCCAAGTATTTGCCATTGTATAAGTGTTAGTGTCACACATTTTGAGCATACAGCAGTTAATGGTATATGAGAGGGTGAATAACAATTTTTAATGGTACTCACTGGATGATGACTGACTGCTTGAATCATTTTTCTTGAAAGAAAATGTGTTTGGTAATATGTTTTATTGGAACAACTATATCATTAAGAAAGATATCAGAGAAGTTTTTGGATACAAAATGCCCTTCTTCAGGCTGTTTCATTTTTCTTTACTTTTAAGAGAAGATAGGATAACTTAAGGCTAATTTTTTTTCTCAAGTAATGCCTCATGTCCCAGTTCAAGATGATAGATGCCATAGTATCAGGGATTAGCTAGAAAACAGTTTTGTAAATACTCATAAATCAATAGTGGCCAATGTTTTTGGTAAGCATGCCACAAGTTAAGTTCAGAATATGAGGAGGCCCCTCTAATCAAGCACTGTTCTTGTCCAGTGCTATGAAATCTAGTTGCCACTGGGAAATGGCAACACTGAATTTGGAAGAACCAGCTCCTGCAGCTTCCACAGTAGCAAACACTTGAGCCAGCACCAACCTCTATGTCCTGTCCCTTCCCTGATGGCCACTTCTATCCCCTTCCCCTCCATGAGTGCCACCATAACTCCTATTACTGGTGCTTCTTTTAATGGGAGCTCTCCATGGAAAACATAGTGGGTTGCAAGAAGTGAGTTTGATGACTCAGTAGAAGGAGCCTTTCTCTCTCCACTAATCCTGACATGGTATGTTGTGCTAAATAGAGATGTGAGTGAGTGGCCCTCTCCACATAATATTTGGTCTACTAACGCAATTTCTAAAAGGGTGGGAATTTCATGATCAAATTTTAATATTGGGAATTATCCTGGATCTCCATAACTTTGTCTTGTAGTGTGACTTGAAGATGTCACATATTGGTGCACTATAAAATGCCTGCTAAGTTCTCCCCAGACATAGCTACATTTTGGTGGTGTACAAGGTGATCATGGTACACTATATGTGTTGTTTATCAGTGTAAATTTATAAAGCCCACAGGGATTATTCAGAATGAAGGATGGTGTATAAATGCAAGCTATTATTATCTATTAGTCAATTTAAAGCTTTCTAAATCTCCTCCAAACTAGACATAACACATTACAAAGGCTGCAGATAAGAATCTCTTTTGATTCATCCTGGTTTATGCTTGCCATTTATTATTTTTCAGCTATTATTAGAACAAGGCATCTCATGATAATAAGGTGTGGGAGGAAGGGGGTTACTTATCATTTGAGAAAAAAATAGTTTAGAAAGTTAATTTTTACAAACTAAAAATAAATCAAGCATTTTAATGTGTTATTATCCCCCTTCCAGCATTTTAGCAAGCTGCTTGCAGATCGCCTTAATTAAACACAATTAAAACAAAAGTGTTCATATCATGTTTAACAGCAGAAGCCAACTTTTATAAAGGCTGCTTCCTATTAATAATTTGTCTGAACCTTTTGGTAATTCATTAAGGATGGGTGAATCTAGTGAAGAAAATAATAAGGGGCCCAAATCCCAGCCACTATAAATCATGATAATTTCATTGTTTTCAGTGGAGAAATACCAATTAATAGCAACTGAGAACTAGCCAAAATTTCATGGAGCCGTAGGGAAAAAGACTCCCTTGCACTTCTGCCTTTGCTTAAATTCATTTTAGATATTTAGGCCCCAGTCCAGCATATCAGGTTTGCGCTTCTTCTGACCTCTTTGCTCATTCATGGCTACAATGTGAACTACATGACTACAGTCTCCAATAGTTTTTGCTATTGCAGTTATAGCTCCTGAATTCCTAAACTTTTCTTGAGTAGAGTGAGCATCGGTAAGCAATAACTTATGGGGAGCAACAAGAATAAGAAACTAAAGGTAATTAAACTAGGTTTCTGTGACTCAGGCTTTCATGACTGGACATTATATATAGTTTCCACTTAATAATCACCATCATGTATAACAGGAAAAAGGGCATGGACCTGCCAATTGTATAGTAAAAGACACTCATGATTTAAATGTACAAGCTTATATGCTGCCCAGTATGTGGTATCAACAGCACCTCTATTGCTGACCTATGTATAAAGTATGTACCCTGTAAAGTGTTATTTCAGTGGAACATTACCACTTACAAGAACGCTATTATCATTTGCAGCAGCACAGAACTATGTGAACATGGTGTGAACAACTCAGGCAAAGCTCATTTTGTAAGAATAGAATGTGTATGTACTTTAGAATGCATAATGGTGCAATAAGGTTTTTCTGGCATGAGTTTGCAATGGTTGAATTAGAGACTTATCTATCCATTTTAAGTACTTATATGATCCCCATTACTGTAATAGCCAAATGCCTCAAAATCTTTAATGTATTTATCCTTACAACATCCCCTGAGGTAGCAAATACAGATAAAGAGCTAAGTCACAAATCTTCAGCTGGGGAGATCTGGAAGCGTGTGTGTATGTCTGTGAATATGTTTGTCACAAGCTTGAGCACAGTTTAAAGGGTACGAACCCAGAAACCAAATTTTAAGCTACTGCCCTTGGTTTTTTAAACAAAATAATTTTGGCAGAAAGACTTAAGAGTCCATACTGAAAGCTACAAATATGTACAGATATAGTTATAATGCTAACAAGCTAAACTTAAAGAATAGTATGTCAGAGTCAAATATTTAAAGGTTAGGAAATGCCAAAATTAAGATTGTCTGTGTAACCTAAATTTGACCACAATGTAGGTAGGCAGTTTGATACAGGGTTTTTTGTTCGTTTGTTTGTTTGTTTGTTTGCTTGTTTGTTTTGGGGGGGAGGTTGGTTTTTTAATTATAAGGGCTGGGTACAGTTAGGGGAAGGTTAGATTGGATTAAAAATAGCCACCCAGTCTAACTTAGTTTGCCCAGGTGGTGGGCCTTACACTTAGATTGACCTAACTGGGGAATTTAAGTGTGAACTGTACAGAAGTTCAGAAAGGTTAGAATAGTCTAAAACTGGCCAATCAGATCTAAGTTAACTGTATCTCAGAGGAAGCCTAACTTAGATTGGGTCTGGCAAGACTGATCTAATTGAATTTCTGTACAGTTCCCAGAACAGCCCTGGGACTGGGAAAGCCTACCTCGCCTCCAGCACTAGGAGATTTCTGGCCCCACAGCCCCTCATCCCACCCCCAAATGAACAACTCCAAGCTCTCCATGAACTAGCTACTCCCCCAGCCCACCAAAACCCCCATTGCTGGGAGGCAATCAAAACACATTGGGATGAGGGGAGGGGTGGGCAGAAATGGAGTGGGGGCTGCTTTTCTGGGTGGGAGTTATTCATCTGGGGGGGGGTGAAAATAGTCTCTGGTCCTTGGTTGACCAGTGGAGAACCTTCCATCCCCCCAAACCCTACAAGCCCTCTTGATCCTGCCAAATCCTCCCAGACCCCACCAAACCCCTCACAGAACCTGCTAGCTCCCCCAGTTCCACCACCATCCTGCCAAACTCTTCTGGTTCCCACCCACCCCCATGGAGCCTGCCTGCCCCCACAATTCCCTCTGCAGACCCCACTTTCCCCCATCCCACATGCCCTCCTCCACTAACCTTCCCATCCCAATTCACACAAATCCTAGAGAGATTTCTATTTAAGACAAACCTCCAATAAGTAGATTCTATAAATAGAAATTTATAAATCTGTTATAATTTTTCATGTATAGATTCTAATTACAGATGGATTGTCATTAAATTTGCCCACACTCCCATCACTGTGGTGGGGAAAGAAACAGTGGGGAGTGAGGGGTTAGACTTCCACCCCTAGTCCCTTGTCCCTCTACCTACCCTCCCACCCCTTTTTCTCTAGCCCCCCTGCCTCACCTCAATACCTGGCCTTCTGCCATGTGCCCCCCACCATGTGCTCCCTTGCTACCTACCCCTTTCCTTGACCTGTCCCTTGCCTCTTCCATGCCTGCCTGTGCCTGTCCTCTGCCACCTGTCCCCTTTGCCACATATCCCCCAGTGCCTGCCCCCCACCAACTTCTCCCTTATCCCTTACCACCTGCTGTCCAACCATGTACTCAATTGCCCATTGCCCTCCACTCCCTGCATCTGTGCTGGGCCCCTTTTTGCCTCTCTCCCACCACATGTCCCCCCCCCCCCAACCATGGCTCCCCCTATGTCTCTGCTTGCCTCTCTCTGCTGCCTGCCCCACCTGCTCCCTATGCTACCTGTACTTCATGCCACTTACTTCCTGTGGTAGCTCTTGCTGCAGCTCCAGGACTGAAACTGGAGCTACCTGCTTCAGGCCAGTACTCAGATCTAAGATGAGACCTTTTTTCCCCCACGTTGAGTGGGGAAAAAACCTTCTTATATTTGAGTAAATATGATACTGGGAAGGGGGAGCGGAACAGAAAACTGTATATATACACAGAAAACTGTATATAACCAGTATACACACTCTCTCTCTCTCTCTCTCACACACACACACACACACACACACACACATTCTTAAAATTCTGAAAAAATTGCAAGCCACTTATTTAGCTCATCTCCTGCTAAAGCAGGATTACTCCCTAGGGTATACGATACTGTTTTTACTAGTTGTGGTAGGGAATTCACCAAATGCTTCCTAGCAGGATGCCCCCTAAATAGCAGTAATGTGAAATTCTTCCACTGCCAATCATTGAGTCGCATAAGATGATTTTTTTCTCCAATTCTGTTCAACATGAATAGCAGCCACTAGATGAGCTTCTAAGATTATAACAACTTAAGTGCCTGTAGCAATAAGCAGGTGACACACAGCTTTCTACATATTGTTCATCTTGACTTCATCACAATCATCAAGCTAGCTCAGTACAGTACTTGGATGAGATCAGCTAATGGATAAAGAACAACTGGTTAAAGCTGAAAACAAGCAATATAGATTGGAAGTTCATAGGAAGAAGAAAGCATTTTGAGAGTTTGCAGCCATAGTGCATTTTCTTTGGGTTGAAGATGCACAACCACTATTGGTTAATTCAGTTTGTAGTTTAGAAGGACTCTTAAATTCCTTTTTGATGACCAGCCCTGACATCTTCTATGTTCAGTTGTCTAGGAAACTATTCTATCCCAGCAGATGACAAGCTTGTCTCAGTTATTCACACTTTTATCATCTCTTGACTGCAGTAATGCAGTATATTCGAGCATGAAATTGTGAGCTTTTAGGAAACTCTGCAAGGTACTCTACAGTGCAGCGATACACACTATTTACATCCAACCTGCTTTCAGCTCTCGTATGATACAATGGCTCTGACCATAATGGTAAAATTTCTCTGGACAAGAAACAGGGATGAGTTCAAGACTCAGGAATGAACTTCCAGAGAAACTAAAACCTGTCACAGTCACCATCCTCTACTTAGCAAGACACAGTTTTTTTCAGACTTGCCTTCCTTAACGTAATCATTGCAATATGTACATAAACCTGTACATTCCTACCAAAAGAGAACACTGTTCTGAACATGCTGGCCTTCCTAGGGTGAGAGGATGAAAGAGAGAACAAACTGCACATGATGTGAAACTATTTGATGACTCAGGGGGAATAAAAACTGCCTATAAGTACTTGTTCATGTGAACAACACACTTTGATCTGATACTGCTGTCACTGGGAGACATGATAGTCACATCTCTTAATACACTACTTCAAGGCACTCATACTCTGGTAATGAGAGTATAAGAAGCCACATAGAAAATGTTCTAATGCTTTTTTGTAAGAGGCAAGGATTTCTTAGAGTGATATCTTTTATTAGACCAACTGAATAGCTGAGCAGTGAGAGCCAACACAGTATAGTAAAAAAAAATGAAATATCTTGTATTTGAAACCTTATCTAACTCTATCCCAACTGTACTGTTGGTCCAATAAAAATATCACCCTAATAAATATCCTTGCTTCTTACATAATTTTTGGACCATCCCAGCTACAGCATCACTAACACTGCCATTAATGCTTTTTTCCTAATGTTTTCTCCAATCTAGTTTTAAATATCATTAGATGTAGGCTTTCTACCTCTTCATTTGACAGCTGAATATGAATGAAGTATGCTCTAGTTGGAATGAAAATCAGGATGTCCTAATTATATCAGGGATTCCTTGTGTTAATTAGGCCATACCGTTTGATTTCTCTGTGACTTATTTTTCCAGTTATAAAATAAAGATATTACTAACCTGAGGAATATTGTGAGGCTAAAATACTATTTGTTATTCAATTGTGACTCTTTCATCAAGGGTGCTATGGAGTGCAGCCAAACTCCCATTGCCTTCAAAGGGCATTTCAGATATTATATCCATACATACTCACAGTGACAGCGGTATCAGGTCAAAGTTTGTTGTTCACATGTACAAATACTTATAGGCAGTTTTTATTGCCCCTGAGTCATCACATAGCTTCACTTTTAATTTTATTTCATTTGCTACCTCCTAAATTGATTTGAAACATTTTCCCAGGTGTAATATTCAAAGGTGTACAAATACCGTGTTCAGGAGCACCTCTGACCTATTCATTGCTCAACAGTGATAGATTTAGTAATAATGTGCCTGCTATTCTGGCTGTGCTGCACATTGGTAACACCTAGGGTTTAATTGAAAATACAGTCTGACCTTGGTTTTGTTCACTGGGCACAGAAAGGACTTAATTGCTATGATTCTGCTGAAGGATGTTATTGCAAAATGTCATATTGCTAATTTTGGCTTCTTGCACCTTTTAGGAAAAGAAACTCTCAAATACCAGTAAAAAACAATGTGTTGTGGTTGCATGAAACTCCAATAAAACAAGTAATTTTCCAAAAAATTAACTTCTTATTTTGCTGCACCAATTTGTTGCATCCAGAATGCTATCACAGTATGATAATTGCATTGCCCCTAACAGTTTCATATTCCTTCATAATTAAATAAACAGCTTGTAAATTGCAGACCACAAAATGTCTGTGTTCCACTCTTACCTTAAGGGGTTTCCATAGTTACCAAGGACAAGAAGTTTAACCATCATTTGCTGGACTCCAGGCTATTCAGAGCCTTACCTTTTCTCTCTTGTCTCTATTTCTTCCTGCCTTTTTGTTTATTAACATAATGAGGGAGTCATTTGGACTCAGTTAGCCCCTGCAAATGCAATAATGCAAAATGGACTCTCATGCTTCAGTGTGTTTTGTGTTATTAACTGGATATGTTTCCTTGATATTCTCCCTCTAAAATGCGTACTAGATGGATGCAGCCTGTAGTCACCAAGGTAATGAAACACTATTATTCAGCAAGTCTCCTGTTCAACACAATATACTCTAGACTTGAAAAATAGGAGGACTTCTTTCTCTTGCTCTTTTCCATATGCCTTTTACATGTCAATACAATTTAGAAAACTGGAATACCTAAGGGGATGTGTAAACTGTCCCAGTTACTGATATGCCCATAATAACAGTGTGGCACAGAAGAAGCTTGCTGGTATAACATAGTGGGGAAGGTTTTTTAATTTAAATCATGATGTATTCCTATTTCTCCTTACATCTATTACTAGAAGACTTTTTCAGCAAGGTCCTTGTTACTCTCCCTGCATTTTTTTTTCTAAATTCTGTTTTGCATTTTATAAAGTTCCCTCCTTTAACAGGTGTGTTTGCTTCCTTCTATATTTGGAGTGGATTTTTAATTTTGACTCCCCCTTAATGAAAACTTCTGACTGTCTCATCTCAAAAAAGCAGGAAGATGATGAATATTCTTCAACAACTACCTCGGCTTTGGCAGCAGAACATGCTTCTTGATGGTTTTTGAGAGTGCCAGGGAAGTGATATAAATATGTCTTCTATTGAATCATACATGCAGGGCATGTCTATACATGCCGATTTAAGGTTCATTAGACATTTGTAAGGCAATTATTACTCTGACAACTTTGTAAGTTATCTGCCCTATACAAGTATTAAACCTCATAAGATAAAAAGCACTACAGAATTCTAGAGTAATGGTTCAAACACATTTATTGACACTGGTGGTAACTATAATGTTTTGGATCATTTGTTTAAATTACCATATCACATTTATTTGGGGCTGGCTAAGTTACTCACATATCTTCCAAGAAACTATTCCAGAAATATGTTTGTATCATTACTGTAAAATAAAAATAGGCATAAAAAAGTTTCATTAATAAGTATAGAGAAATTTCAGCTTAACCATTACCTGTTGATAATTTTTTATTTTTTTTTGCGGAGAGAGTGGCATCAAGGAGGTATTTCTGTGACTTACATTCATGTTACAGTTGGTGCATGGGGTGTACTAACATCTTAGTATGAGTAATTACAAGCTTGCTGGTGTCAGGACTATTGCAAGACTCTTCAGTGCAATTATCTGTTTTGATATCCAGGTGTCCTTCCTCATAAATATCTGCCTAGGAGAATATAGAATATAAAAACAGAAAAGAAGTTTTCAGAAAAGCTGTGTCTTATCAATAAAATTGTTGAAGTAGGAAAAGTATGACTTGAGTAACCCAAGAGGCCAAGTAGGAAATATTTTAGCTACAAGCAATTGGTTTGAATCTTGCTTGGGCCAGTACAGAATATGAAACAATACCTAGGGTTTGTCTACGTGTGGACATTTGGAGAAATTAATCTGAAATATTTCTACAGTGGATTAGTTGAACTTCATTGCATTTCTGTGTGGACATCCTTATTTAGAATTCAAGTGGGCACAATTTGATTTAGTTTAACTCATGAATGAAGCTAAATCAAATTAAGACTACATTAATTCTGAATAAGAGAATCTATATAGAGTATTTAAATCAGTTTTAAAAATCCACATTAAAAGTTAATTCAGATTAATATTCTTAAGTGCCTCTGTATAGACAAATCAAGTCTGTCATTAAAGTTTTGTGGCATTAGTAAATTGAGTTTAGTTCAGCTCTTACTGGGCAGGTACTAAATGACTCTGATTAGCCCCATTACGAAAAAAAAAAACCTCAGTGTTGAGATTAGGGCCATTGGGCCCCTATACACAAGCAGTGAGGCTGCTCCGATGCACTATACTTACAGTGTGTCAGAGCCAATTCAGTTCATCAAGTCTGCTGGAGCATGGTAATTACTGTGCTCCAGCAGCCTCCAGCATTTCATGTATCAGCCTCCCTACACTTCAAAATGGCAGCAGTGGTGCTTTATCTAAAGCTCATTCAATGAGCACCATTTTGAAGTGCAGGAGCACTGATACATGAGATACTCTGGATGCTTTAATTAGAGTGGTTCTTGGAGCTGCTTTAATTAACGTGGCCCCACGCCCCCGCTCCTGGAACATGTGTATAAACACCCATAGAGTCTATTTTGTAGTACAGATGTGTTCTTAATGTAGGCCGAGTATATAGGCGGACAATGAAAATGACCAATCTTCCTAGTATATATTTATAACACTTAGGCTGTGTCTACATGAGATGCTGTCTGTGCATTAGCCCAAGGCTACTGCACTGTAGCGTTGCATGGCAGAAACAGTGATATGACGGTACTACGCACTACTCTCAGGTTACTGCACAGTCATCATCACAAAAATGGTATTTGCCAGCACTGCTGTGCGGTAGCATGGGTTACTGCACAATCATTTAGTACTTGTTTATACACATACTAGATGACTGCACAGTGACTGACAGTCTCTTGTAGACATGGTCTTAGAGAAATATATAAGTCTTTGCTTTCCCTGTTTAATTTATCTCTTATCTGATGGTCCCTGAATTTCTCTTTGATTCCTGAAATCCACAAATGTTAGGATCAATAACAAGGGACACAAAGTGAAAGTTAAAACAGATTAAGACAGAATACTCAAATATAGAGACACACCAGACAGTTATAGTAGCATTCACCCTAGAATTCGCCTATACAAACTGCCTATTCAGAAAAGTAAATACTTGGACATAGTTTGTGCTCATTGTGAATGTGAGGGTAAAAAAAAAAACTAAGAAAGTGTAGTAGAGAAATCAAGGACCCTTGCTCAACCAGAATGCTTATGAAATAAAGCAATTTATCTTTATAAAAAAAAATAGTCAAACTCCACTGAAGTCAATGGGGATCTAATATGGATGACCTTCTCCAATCACATTTATATATCTTAGGTGAGTGTCCTACACAAGGGCACATCTACACGTTTCTGGATGTGCAGTTGTTACTGCACAGTCATTTAATACTTGTTTTAGCTAAAGCAAAACTATGGTAGTGCATAGGTTGTTTCCAACCCTACTGTGCAGTAGTATCAGTGTCACAGTTCATGCTCACCAACATTATGTTGCCATAGCAATGAGCTGCATTGCCATAGATCATCACTATAGACATGCAGCTTCTTGTGTAGATACAGCCACTGTAGCTCAAGTATATGATAAAGATTCAGTAGGATTGGACTGGAAGGCATGGAAAGGAATACATTATCTAACCTACCTGTCCCACCAGCACTCCTTGATAGGTGATGCCGCAAAGCAGTGGATCTCCACACTTGCTACTCTTAGGGTTTTGTCACAGATTATACTTTACGCTTCTGAAATGTCAATCAGTGTTAGTGTTACCTTGAGTGGTCACGTCTACCTGTGCAATTGCTTTCAGGTGCACCATTTAAACATGCACCCAGGAGTAATGAACTCTGGAGAAATCAGCTTCAGAATTTATTATGGAGCCCAGTCAAAGCATCCTTGGTTGGCAAGGGGCTCCAGGGGTCAGCCTGCCAGCCCAAGGCTGTTCTGACCAGGCTCAATGTCCAGTGGAGAGGCTGGCTGGGGCACAAGGGTGCTTCAATGTGGAGCTAGCCAGCAGGCAGCCCCTGCATTGAAGCATCCTCATGCCCCAGACAGGCAGGGCAGCATCCAGATGTGTGCTGCTGTGCATGAAAAAAAAAACTCTGCAGCAGGGTGAGAGGAGAAATTGGCTTGTAGCCATTACCACCCCCTGGGCAGTAGCGATAAGGGGGTAGAAAATTTGTCCACACAGAATAGGAGAGTGGGGGGAGGGGACACTGCATCCTGGGATGCTGGAGGACTGAAACTTGTGTGGCTTATTTCTGGGGATTGGCCGCATATTCATGGAACATAAGCTGGGTAACATGAATCAGAGATAAAACTGTCCTGGAGTGGCATAACTTTAAATACCTAAAGGTTGCATGAGATGAATTTTCATGTCTAAATGTGTGGACAGTCAAGAGGTTAAGAGCTCCAGGAACTACATAAAATGAATGTGTAACAAGGGCCTCATTAGTCTATTCCTATATACTGCAAGGTAGGGATTCCAAAGAACTGGATTCCAGGTAAAATGTGGATTCCTTTCTTTTGGCAGCCTTCCCAAATCCTGAACATGCAAATTAAAAATGTCTATAATATTTGAAAGCCGTGTTGGTTAATAGAATAAGGTTGATTTCCCCTCACCCAATGATCAGTGAAACAAAAAATATCAGATAAGTTGTTATCCCCTATTTTTCCAATGAGGGGGGAAAAGAGAAACAGCTATGGAAAAGGGAGCTTGGATTGCTGGTATCTCACCTTCATCTGGTCCTGTGCATAAGCAGAGCTGTTCATTCTGCAAAGCAGCTTATATAGAACTTTTTACCTACCACTATGTTAACTAAAAGTAAAATAAAAAGCAAACAGATAGAATCTGTTAGGCTCTGAAACCACCTCGGCTGTTACACATTATCACAATGGCTCCCCAAACTGCTGTTGAGCCTTTTAAAGTCCCATAACTGTGTAAAGAAAAAGCTGTGTTTAAAAGGAGGGAAAACATATGTATTAGCCATTCAGTGAAAAGGTTTTTGCTGTAAATATAACCTGTACTGTAAAGACATTACTAGGGGGAATTTAGAAAGAAATCTATGAGAAAAAAGAAAATATACAATTAGAAATACAAGCTGGGAAGACCTAAAAGATAGTACTTTAACCCAATCCATGAACTGATGCAGTATCATGCTTAAAGTAGTACTTTAATAAGGGTATAGCTTGTTTGTGCATCTCGACAAGAGAACAGTATCATTGTACTGTGTAGGATGAGGAACTGAAAGTGAAGGACTTGTTTTTTTTTCTGAAATGGAAGGCCACTCTCCCATGGACACTAAATGGGGTGAAGATGACAGGAATGAAGGTTGAGGGAGGCTAGGATGAATGAATATGTGATTACCTGATTGTAACCAAACTCTTCACAACCATCTGGGAAGACGCATCTGTAGCATCTACAAAACCAATATCATCTGAGGCTATATGAGCCCCATGGAACTCTCCTACCAGGATCTTAGTGTCAGTGTAGATACCAGGATTTTTTTTGCCTGTTTCAGCTTCCTGTTTTAGGTTACGTTCATGGTTTGTGGAGGGTAGATTAAAAAATTCTGGCTTTGTCTGCCAATGTTGATGCCAGATGAGAATCAATATGAGTTGCTGAGGTTATGCAGAGTCCCTGGAAAGGTGTCAAACAAGTCACTTGTGTTTAAAGTCAGCCTTGGACTTGGACATTTTTATTGTTCCATTTCCTGCTCAGTTCCATGCAGTGCAGCCACATCAATGATCCCAAGGCTAACCATTTTTTTTTTAAAAGAGACAAATAGATGCCTTCTGAAAAGCAATTTTCCTTACTTGCATCAGAAGGGCAAGTGTGAACTGGCCATGATTTTCTCCAGTGCATGCACACATGACTGAGTTGTGAAAAGTGAACTCAATACTCCTTTGCTTGATCAGGGTTTACATTAATGATGACACAATTGTGTGATATCAAACAACTTTTTGGATATAGGTCAACGAGTCCTAGGCAGGGTGCCATAGCACCCTGAAGTGTTTTGAGATCTTTTAAAGGATTCTGTGGGGTGACGCTCAATGTTAGCACTGTTAGGTGTACAAACATAATTCAGTAGAAAAACTCAGCAATTCAAATAGGAATCCATAGAGTTAAAACATTTTGACTTGTGATCTTTCCGAGTTCTTTGCAACAGAAGAATTACTTTATTATTTTTCTGTAGTGCCTCAAGTCTATTGGGGAGTGTCTTAAATCTATCAAGAAGTGCCTTATGTAATGCATAAATCCAAAGGGTAGAGTTAAGGTTATGCAGGCAAACATAATCTAATCATTTTCTAACTTATAGGAATTGAATTGAACTTAATTGAACAGCATTCTCAATATTTTACATTGAATTTTAAATATAAACACTAGTACTATTGAGTTGTGTTGTTTGTACATGTGTTGCTAGGCAAAAATATCTTGGAAGTAAAGAGTAATCAAGGGAAGTGAAAGAAGCTTGTTGACTGTCCACAAGTGCTGTTTTTGTTTGAATTTTCTTGGAAACTGAAAAAGGAAATTGTGCCTCGTTAATCATACTAGAATCTTTCAGTGCCCTGTGATGGAATTATTGATAAAAAGTTTATACAACCTGGTGGAACCACTCTTATTTAGTTCTGCTCTTTCCTAATAAAGAGATCCCAGAGGGTAGTGATGGGTAAATGTGCTTGTCATCCTCTCCAGACCTTACTTGTTGTCCCATAGGTTTCTTGTCACCTCTTGTTCAATGAGCATATGAGGCCCCTAGAAAAGACAGTACAGAGTTTTGGACACCTGTCTTTATTTTTCTTTCTCATGTGAGCCTCACAGTCTTTGTTATTACCCAGTTCCTGGCTACAGTTGGGGGTTGAATCCAGATGAACCAGATAAAGCTGAACCCTAACAAGGCAAATATGATGATTGTTGGCAATCTTCATGACTTGGTAGGGGGTGGGGATAAGGATGTTCATCACTGGTGGGATTTAGTCCCCCTTTCACTTAATTCTGCAGTCTTGGGGTGCTGCTGGATCCTTTGTTGTATCTAGATCTCCAGGTTGTGGTAGTAGTTAAGAACATCTTTCACTAACTCTATCTGGTGAAAAGGCTTGGAATATTTATTTCAGATTTTGATCTGACCACTATCATCTATGCTTTTTTAAACTTGAGGCTACACCATTGCAAAATGCTGTATGTGGGGCTGTCCTTGACACCTGGCCAAAAGCTACAGCTAGTGCATAATGTGGCAGCTACCTTGTGATGAGCCTGGGTCACCAAGAACACATTAGTCCAGTGCTCCAGAGTCTGCCCTGGCTCCCAATAACTTTCTGAAAAGAATTCAGGGAACTGGGTTTGACCTGTAAGGCCTGGGTCTTGGTGCTACACACCTACATACCTATCTCATTTTCCTTTGTGTTCCATCTTGATCCCTAAGATCCAATAAGAGGAACCATCTGCAAGTATCATCTGTGTATCAAGTTTGCATAGGAAGTCATGCTTTTGGAACTCGTTCTATCTTGTGGGTCATCAGAACCCGATCCAGGACATCTGGAAGCAATGAAAACCATTTTATTTGAACAGGCATTTAGCAAGCAAGGTTAAGTTGGGGTGTTTTTTAGGGAGCTATTATTATATACCTTCTATATAATTTAATATTTTATATGTGTTTTTATAAGTTAGTTTGTCTTTTATTGTAAGCTGCCCTGAGTCTCTTTTGGGAAATGTGGTATATAAATGTAATAAATAAATTAAATCTATAAAGCCAAACCTTTATATTTTGCCAGCAAAAAAAAAAAGGGAGATTGAATTGTGAGAATATGCATCATTCCTTTTCCATGTCTTTGTAATAAGGAATTTAACAGAATCTTCAGATTTGTTGGAATATGACAGGGCCATGCCATGAGCATTTCTGCTATGGCTTCAAATTTGCAATCTTTGGGCTGTTAACTGTGCGCCTTAGCACTAGCACCACCCCATCCCCTAATATACATCTGAAAATGGGTCTTTATGTGAGGACCATTAAAAATATACTTCCAGCACATTTTTAAGGCTGGAGCTAATTAATTTAAAAATTCATTTAAACGATTTTTTCATATTTTACTTTAGTGCTGGCTATTTTTTAGTATATTATTTTGGGTGTAATTGACCTTGATGCACATGGTCTGCACAGTGAAAGGGGGAACCACAGTCCAAATAAGAAAGAATATTTGTAACCCATGTGTACTGCAAAGGGAAATCTTGAGCACCCTATTTCCTGGTTAGACTGCAGTGGTTATGGTGGCTAATCTGCAGCATCAACCTCACATTTGAAGAGACTGGATTTTAGCTTGCCCTCCCTAGTACTTCAATGGCACAAAGCCTAATTAGACTGGACTTATGCTGATATAGGGAATTTTATATCATGCATTACTAGAGATGGGGAAAAATACTTATATAAATAAGTCCAAAAATAAAATCGAATAGTAGCTACAAAAGCTAAAACTCCACACATATACTCAGTAAGATACTAGAGGCTTCTTACTTATCTTTTGTACTTATACTCCTAAAATACAAAACAAAATCTTAGATACACAGGGAGATAAAATGAGCATCCCCCCACAAAATACACATGAAAATATCTCCATATTTTCTTCTTTATCCTGTCATTCTTGCAGTGGCCATCTTGATTTTGAATATGTATGTTTAAGGTATCCAGTTAGCTGAGCAAATAGTAGGATGGGATGAAAATGTACACATATATAACAGGTAGAGAACAATTATTTATGGTGACTTCATAGAGCATGGCCCTCAGGCTTAAGTCTGAATGAAATATGCTTGGTGCAGGACATAAACGGTAAAGGTAAAGACAAATGTCACAGGATTGTTTGGCCTGTAATGCCAACGTGAGCATTAGGGCTCTGTGAATAAGTGAATTTTGGTTCAGTAGTTAAAGAGAAATATTAGGGAAAAATATTTCAATTTCAGTTACCATAACAGAGAAGAAAAAAAGACAATTTGGTGGTCAAACAAAATGTTCAACCTGAAGTGAGAAAAAGATCACTCTGGATACTGTTAATAAATGCAAAGGAAATGAAGGGGTAGAAAAAAGGAGGAGGAAATTGTTCCCCTTTTACCAGTAGTAGTTATGGCAGTCAAGAGATACAGGTTCAGTGTCTTTCTGTGCCTGAGACTATATAAACTCATGTTGCCACCTCCCCCCCCCACCCCAATACACAGTTTTTCAGGGACTCAAGCAGTACAAAACAGTATCACATTTAGACCCTGTTGATACTTTCACTTTTGCAAGACATACTCATGGACTGGAATAGCGATCGTTACTCAGATATCTCATCTCCCAGTTAAGTATTCTAACCAACAGGCAACAAAGAGAAAGGGTGGAAGTGGATCTGCTGGATGCAGATGGATCTCCCAACTACATACCATTCCAAATATACAACAATACTCGACAACTTAGAACTTAACTGCAGTGGAATAAACTCTGTTCTTAACTGCAGTAGAGTCAAGAGAATTGTACTACTGCATGGGGGAAGTGGTTCAATGACTACCTGTTTTATTACTTGCTAATGGGATGTATCGTTTATGCCAGATACTTAAAGGATACATTTTAAAGAATGCATTAATGAAACACACTAAAATAAAACGATAGAAAAATATTTTAAAATGTTGCTCAGTTGTTCAAAATAGGAATCATGGCATTCAGTTTGTAGCAAAATCCATTCAAAGATCTTAGCGTTATCAATAAAGGCCTGTTTATGCTTTTATTGCTTTCAAACCGTTGTGACCTTACTGACCTCAGCAGATTTACTCCTTTTATACAACAGTGTAAGATCAGAATCATGCCTGATTAATTAAATGTTGCCTTCCCTCTGTGAAGCTAGTATTAATGCTGACTTGATTTTTATAGACACAGAAAGACGTTGCCCAAGGTTGCAAAAGGCTGAGGTGCCAGTTTCTTGAATAGATACTACAATGACTGGTGTCTTATAAACAACAAAGAGTAAATAAAACAGCCCAGCTCTTCCAGTGATGAACTTTAACCATTAATCCATGCTACCTCTGCAGTAAAGATTTAAAAGTTCAAATGAAAACTCTTTCTAATTCTAAGCTAAAACAGAAAGTTAGTACCAAGAGTACCAAACCACATCCATAAATATGGGCACATTTACACATCACCATACAGCAACATTGCTATGATGCCATGCTTTCTTATTTCCTTTTGGAAGTACTAAAGCACAGTGCAGTAACTGCCCATACTGCACCTTACATGTGGTGCTCAGGAGAGTGCACCACTATGGTGACATAGCTGCCAATCATGTGTAGACCCACGTGAACAGTACATCAGCATAGCATGCCATACAGTGGCATAGTGCATCACTCCATTTCCGTAGGATGACATGTAGATGCACCGTCCATGTACTTTGAATGTATAATTATAACAAGTCTGTCATTAAATGATCTGCTCCAATGCGCAACATACTATTTTTTCTTTTACTTTCTATTGTATTATCCCTTACCATAGTTTAAAAAGTAGGATATCTTTTTAGTACAAAATGAAACAAAAATGGAAATAATAGTAACCTTTGGCTGATAGTATTTTGTTCTACTGAATACATGTATTATGCATCTTGGTGCTCTGGGTTATAAATGTGCTTCGAGCTTGCTGTAATTTATAAGACTTCACTTTTGGCTGATTTATAGGAAATTTCATTAATCTCTACAGCAGAGGGACCTTGCAGTGAGCAGCAGATTGAAAATGAACCCAGGGCTGGTGGATTTAGGCACTACTACAAATGAATCAGCACTGAAAATCTTTTAATGGTAATGATCATTTGCAGAGTGCAAAGGTCTTCCCCCTGTTCTTCCTTGCACTAAGATCTGTAGGAAAGTTTTTTAGAGGTACCAGTGAAATTGCTAACCCTGCAGCTACTGAGATATTTTTTTCCGAGTTTAAACAGCTATTCTTCATTTCTGTGTTCAGCACACATTTACTAATGAGTGTTTCTCTGCTGCTGCTGCCAAACATGAGAATAGAGGAGGAAATATCGTGAAATTGGATGAGGCTGTTTAATGGTGGGGGAGAACTGATGCTCAGCAGGTCACACAAAGCTTTGGGTTTTTTTGTATTTGCTTCCATGAAATAAGAAAGATCTTGCACTCACATTTTCATGTTCTACATTCAACAGTAAAAGCTTCATTTGCAATATGGCTCCAGACCTGCATTCACATTCACACAGGCTTAAAGGTTCAAAAAGGTGAAGCCTTATCTTGCTCCTGAGGTTTTGGGATTTTTTTCTGTTTGGTTTTTTTTTTTTTTTTTTCTGCTTTAAAATACTTGGTACTTAGATAATTTCTTTACTGTTGTTGCCTGTCTGTCTCTTCAGGGTCTTGTCATTGGTTCTCTGGGCTCCCCTTCTAGACCTACAGTGTGTTTCTCTTAGGTACTGGTAGGTGATGCAGTTTACCTGCCATCCTATTACAAACATTTATAACTTGAAATGAAGTATGGCTTATGTTCTGAAGGTGTTAAATTGAAATGCAAGTTGTAGCTTGCGCTGTTGGGTGGAAAGCTGCAAACACCAAAACCCATATCTAATGGAACAGGCAGGGTTGACTGAAAAGCACTGAGAATTTTTATCAGCTAATATTAATATTTGGTATTTATTTAACGTTCTTCCCTCTTCCTTCCTTTCTTTCTTGCAGACTATTCAAACTCCAGAAGGACCAACACCAAATAAATTATGAATGTTGAACAAGATGACCTTACATCCACAGCAGATAATGATAGGTCCTAGGTTTAACAGGGCCCTATTTGACCCCCTGCTTGTGGTGCTATTGGCTCTTCAACTACTTGTGGTGGCTGGTCTAGTAAGGGCTCAAACTTGCCCTTCTGTCTGCTCCTGCAGCAACCAGTTCAGCAAAGTGATCTGCGTGCGGAAGAATCTGAGAGATGTCCCAGACAGTATCTCTACCAACACACGATTACTGAATCTTCATGAGAACCAGATTCAAATCATTAAGGTGAATAGTTTCAAACATCTGAGGCACCTAGAAATCTTGCAGCTAAGCAGGAATCACATTAGAACAATTGAAATAGGGGCCTTCAATGGTCTGGCCAATCTCAACACTTTGGAACTCTTTGACAATCGTCTTACCACCATCCCTAATGGGGCTTTTGTATACCTGTCAAAACTGAAGGAGCTTTGGTTGAGAAACAACCCAATTGAGAGCATCCCTTCTTATGCTTTTAACAGAATCCCTTCCCTGCGTAGGTTGGATTTGGGTGAATTGAAAAGGCTTTCATACATCTCAGAAGGTGCCTTTGAAGGTTTGTCTAATTTGAGATATTTGAACCTTGCCATGTGCAACCTTCGGGAGATCCCTAACCTTACACCGCTTGTAAAACTGGATGAGCTAGATCTTTCTGGGAACCATCTATCTGCCATCAGGCCTGGATCCTTCCAAGGATTAATGCATCTTCAAAAATTGTGGATGATACAATCCCAGATTCAAGTGATTGAACGGAATGCCTTTGATAACCTTCAGTCACTGGTAGAGATCAATCTGGCACACAACAATCTCACGCTACTGCCTCATGACCTTTTCACACCACTCCGACTAGAAAGGATTCACCTGCACCACAATCCTTGGAACTGCAACTGTGACATTCTTTGGCTCAGTTGGTGGATTAAAGACAAAGCACCCTCCAACACTGCATGCTGTGCCCGTTGCCACACACCTCCTAACTTGAAAGGAAGGTACATTGGTGAGCTGGACCTGAATTACTTCACGTGCTATGCTCCAGTGATAGTGGAGCCACCAGCAGACCTCAACGTCACAGAAGGCATGGCTGCAGAGATGAAATGCCGAGCATCGACCTCTCTGACTTCTGTATCTTGGATTACTCCAAATGGATCAGTTATGACACATGGGGCATACAGAGTTCGGATTTCTGTGCTTAGTGATGGCACATTAAATTTTACAAAGGTGACCGTGCAAGACACGGGCTTGTATACATGCATGGTGAGTAACTCTGTTGGAAATACCACAGCTTCTGCCACGCTCAATGTGACTGCAGTGGAAAATGGTTACACATACTTTTCAACTGTCACAGTAGAGACTGTGGAACCTTCTCAGGATGAGGCACGGACCACGGAGCAGGTCGGGCCCACGCCAGTTACTGACTGGGAGACCACCAACATGACAACCTCTCTCACTCCACAGAGCACAAGGTCAACAGAAAAAACGTACACCATCCCAGTGACGGACCCAAACAATGGGATTCCAGGAATAGATGAGGTTATGAAGACTACCAAAATCATAATTGGTTGTTTTGTGGCTATCACCCTCATGGCTGCTGTGATGCTGGTAATTTTCTACAAAATGAGGAAACAGCATCACCGGCAGAACCACCATGCTCCAACAAGGACTGTAGAGATTATTAATGTGGATGATGAGCTTACAGGTGACACACCCATAGAGAGTCATTTGCCCATGCCAGCAATAGAGCATGAGCACTTAAATCACTATAACTCTTATAAGTCTCCTTTCAACCACACAACAACAGTTAACACAATAAATTCAATACACAGTTCAGTGCATGAACCGTTATTGATCCGAATGAACTCTAAAGACAATGTACAAGAGACTCAGATCTGAAACATTTATGAAGTTATGGGGTGGGAGGGGACAAAAAAGACGGTTTATAAAACAAATGACACAAATGACTGGGCTAAATCTACTGTTTCAAAAAAGTGTCTTTACAAAAAAAAAGAAATTTATTTATTAAAAATTCTATTGTGATCTAAAGCAGACAAAATTATGTGTATTCCTCAGAACCTGTTTTGCTGCACTTATTTACCCAAGTCCTTTCCTCCTCCTTCCCCTACCTACTCTAAACCCCATTGGCCATATTTTTCATAGAAGTTCTTGATTCCCTAAAAGAACTGGTCTAGGAAATTTTGTATGAATTCTGTTACACTTTGAGAATTTTTATGGTGAATTCTAGTGGTGAGATTTGGTCTATTTTGTCTCTTTTTTCTGTTTCATTTTTCTTTCTTCATGCCCTTCTTGAATGGTTCAACAGGATGTGGAGCATTAGGGGTAGATTTATAAGGAAGAATAAGGAAAAAAAAACAAAAAAAAACTTTTTTTTTTTTCATGTAATGACCTGTTCTGTATTTACCAAGAGGACCATTCTGTGAAAGAAGAAAAAAAAAAAAAAAAAAATATCCAAGAAATTAATTTACTTGTGAACATCTATAAAACCCATGATCTTTTAAACAATTCTAGAATCAGAATTTGTAGTTCAAACACTAAAATAAGATTATAAATAAAATATTGTTGGTTTTTTTTCTGTACTTGGATATAGCTCATTTTTAGTGTGGCTTTAAACATTAAAAGTTTGCTAAGAATGTTACTATCTTCTGCTGTTATGATCCAAACACATATACTTCAAAGAATATTGTTACAGTGTTTTGGATCATTACAGAGGAATAATATATTTAATATTAATATTTAAAATGGTAAATATACCTTATACTTAATGGAAAATTATGATGATTTACTCTAAGGGACCTTTCAGCTTTCTTCATTGGATTAGAAAACTTTCCAAACATTCCTTAGTGTGATGAAGGTGTCTACAAAGAGTTCAAGTACTAGTGGGATAACTAAACAAAGTCGAAAATATTGTTCTTATTTTAAAGAAATGCTACCTGGAATTGGCATGTGCTCCAGGAGTGTGTATGTGTGTTGGGGGGGAGGGGGGGGGCTGCTTTAATTAGATTGCCTCTGAGAGCCTCTCTAATTAAAGCACCCAATGTGTCATGTGTATCAGTGTCCCCACACTGAAAAATGGCAGCAGGGGCACTTTAACTAAAGCTCATCGAACAAGCTTTAGTTAAAGTGCCCCTGCCACCATTTTTGAGCATGGAGACACTGATACACATGATGCTGGAGTCTTAATCTTTAAAGACAATAGCTTTCATTGGGCAGGTCTTGAAATGTTTCTAGCTGTTAATATGAAACTTGTGCAGACACCCACCCAAGGATACATCCCAGAGCCCACATTCCTGGAATGGAATCAATGTGCTATCAATAATGTTTCACAGAGAAAAATATTTGAAAGCGTTTGACTGACCCAGAAATAAAGCATGACCAATAAACCCTTGGTCACATACAGAGGTACATCCAAATTGCTTGCAGCCTATACCTACTTTTATACCAATTGTAATGCCAAAGTATATTCCTATTAGGCTGATTAGCTTATATTGATTGAGATTGCTTACTTACATTTTTTCCCTTTAATATGTTCCCCAGAATTTAGTCTGTTGAGCAGGTTTATGAGCTGAGTATGTGTTGGCTTGACTCACATGCTAAGAGCTAGAAAAAACAGTGATCATGAGTATTTAGACTCCAGGGCCATGTTCAGATGTGCAGGGGCATGCACTTGCAGCGGCAAAAATAGTAGTGGCACAAATTTGTGCTGCTACTTTTTTCCAAAACACACTTTCCTATCCATGCACTTTGTTCTGCTTCAGGAAAACTGCCTGTGCTCAACTCCTTCTAGCTCCCAGCATGCTGGAGGAGCTCCACCACAGCTGAAGGAGTGGAGATGCTCTGGCTGGCAGCCAGAGCATCTCCCTGGAGCACTAAGCCTCCCTGTCTTTGGGCACATGCTCCTGTCATGTGCACCATGCCATGGTTTTTTCCCAGTGCTTTTTTTGCTACTGGGCTGCAAATTTGCACATTTTAACATTTCCTATGTGCGCTTTGTGGCACCATGAATCTCATGCCCCTGCTCATCTGGGCATAGCCTAGCTGTGCAAATTATGCCAACATAGACTGGGCAATTATATGGGCAGGTAAGGTAAGTAGATTTAAGGGGTTTAAGGGAGTTTCAATGAATGTAACAAAGTCTAATTTATTCACTGAACGTGGCTCTTTGTCATCTTACTTTTATTTCCCTACTTATCAACAATTTCTCTTGTTGCCAACATCCTACCCCTGATAATTAAAGTTCCAATTCCCAATCTAGGTTCAGAAACTGACTTCTGTTGAAGTCCTCACAGGACCAAGATCCTCCCAAGTTGTTTATCTGCCTACTGTGTATTTTGGAAGGAGTAGATACTACATAGAGTGAAAGGTTAAATGCTCCACTGTAGGATGTACAATCCTGAAGGTTGCAAGTGCATATTTAAGGCAGAAGGTCTAATCTACAGAGGACACTGGATGGATGACACTGAATCAGTGTGTGAAAGGAGTATGCTAACTATGCTACAAAGGGGAACTCAAAAATCATCTAATAATTTCAGAGAAATATTTGACAATACATTATCTTTTGATGTATTGCATGAAAAATATCTGCTTTAAGAGAATTTTAATAGAAGATGAAGATATGTATGAATTAAAAATATTGTACTATTGGATAGTTTGTGGTCCTACAGACATTGCTTCCTAGCCCTCTTCTAATTTTCTTAGTTCTTTAGTCATTTCCCCACTAAAATCTATACAAATATTGGGATCAGATCTGTTCTGGAATACTGCAAGTGCATTGTTCAATATACCTGATCCATCCAACAGGTGTATTTTGCTCAAGATTACTGCTCTGTGCAGTAGCACTAGGAATGTATTTTTTGTTTCTCAGTCCTGGGTCATCCAATATCATGAGAATGTTAAGCAACTTTCACAAAAATCACATCTATGGTCTTAAAAGCATGTGGTCTCCATGCTGCTGCAAACAAATCTCCCGTATTTTGGTAGCTGCCTTTTTTTCTTATTGACTGTATGGCAGAGTAGGATCTTTAATAAAGTGAAGGTGGTGGATTGCTTGATTGTAGATACTGATGCACAGTTTAATAGGTATGGAACAAAGTCAGTAGAATTTGTTATTGCTCTTTATTCATAGCATTACTGCCAAGGACTAGTTTTAATCTAAAATATTAATTGAGCTGTAATTGCATCATACTGTATAATCAAAGATTAAAAAAATAAATTGCACACATTTTTTTTTAAATGACCCCCTCCCTCCCTCCCTGCAGTTCTCATGTTGAGCAAGAATTCTTAGCTGCTGAGAACAAGGCCTAAGGAAAAGGCCTTTAGGCCATTTTGCAGGGGAAATAGGAGAAAGGACTGACTCATGCATACTGAAAATGAAAGGGTTTGGAAACACAGGGAACATAATGGCCTCATACCTGGATGTTCTTTATGTTGAAAGTAGTTTGGAATATTTTTAAAGATTATAACATAGATTGAAAGACAAAAGGTTAGTCTACTATGTGAATTAGTTTAAGAGAGTTCTTTACACTTTGAGAAGACATCCTAAGAACAGAAAGGAAAATAACAAGGTATACTGGGCACTGCAGAAAAGCTCCCACAGAGACTTTGTCAGATTTTGTCAATTAGATTCAGGTGTCACATTTTGATCATGTTGATAAAAACAATTTCAAAATAGCTAAAATAAAAGGAAAAACATGGCATTAAGGCCCCATTCAAAAAACACTACCCAGAGGGACTGCAGAATGGTGAGAGTAACATGATGTGCCTCTTAACCACTGGGGATGATGTCACAGACTGTGCATTTCTACTGCATAGATTTGGAAGTTGATAAGGAAGCCCAGGTGCAAGGTGCATAGCAAAGCACAGCTACCAGGCTGCTTTGATTAAATTGCTCTTGTTGATGACATTTTAGATGAGGTATGATATGTTATTTCCTCCATGGGAGTAGAAACTGCAATCTTGATTATGAACTATCATTTTATAGTGTGCACATGGGAAAGGATGATATAATCTTTACTTCACCTGACCAAGGCTGAAGAAAGTTAGCAGCTCTCCTGCACAAATACATATTACAGAGCATTTTATCTTAAGAATAAGAGTAAGGCACAGTAAGAAGTATGATTATAGGCTTTGCAGTATGCAGAAGGAACATGTGAAAAGCAACTGAATAACATTTCATTTTGCAACATAACTTGTACATTTGGTTTCTAAAAAGGGCTGTATGTTTGAATATGGTTGTGTTGCTGTATTTCTTATGTTAAAAACATTCAAACAATAACATGTGATAGTTTCAAGATTCCCTTTTCCGAAGATGACACCTGCTGTGGGCCAATTGTGTTGTCATAAAAGGGTTGACACTAAGCTGACACTGTATTTGGAATATGGAGAGACTAATGTTCTAGATTTGATATGGTTTGAGGTTCCTGCACAACTTCTGTCACAAGCTTTAATCATGTAAGGTGACAATATTACTCTAGTCTTTTGAATGAGGACAATGAAGCATTCTGTCTTCTATTTGCCTTTCCCTGAAATGCCCAGTTGTATAATTCTGTGTTAAGCATGGCATTTTCTCTCTTTCCTTTCTTTTTAGGTCTGTCTGATAAAGATTTAGGAAGCATTAGGAGTTCCAAAAGAGAAACTATGCAATTTTGCTGCCTAAAGAAGTAAATAAAGAAATAAAATTGCAAATGTTACCATAATCTACATGATATAATAGGAAGAACAAAACCTGAACATGTTGTTTTTTTCTTACTGTGTCTTTTTCCCCAATTTGTATAAACGTGCATGTATGACCAAAGAAAAACTTAATCCAGTAGGACACAATTCCACTAGCTCCATCTATAGTTATACTAATAGGATAGTAAGCAGGGGATGGATGTCTCCAATCAGAAGGTTTCCATGAGTGTGTTTGTTGCGCTGTCATGAAGAGAACAGGACTACGAGAAGAGACTAAGAGAACAGGTATGGCACTACTGAAGGCATGAGTTGACCTTGGACAGGATCTGGGGATCTTACACAGTAGAGTTCAACATCTGTACACCATGAAGCCTAATTCTGTGGTGTTTTCTTGAGCACTCCTGAACAATATCATTTGGGATGGAAAGAGTATTGCAGATGCATAGTGCATCTGGCTGCTCCCCACTTAGAGCACAGGATCATACGTGATAGGACTACAGTAGAATCCTGGTAGATGGTTGGAAACAGAGGAATAATTCCTTCCCACCAGCTCCAAAGACATTGGTTAGGGAATAAAATGTAATCTTTAGGGACCAGGAATGAATATTACTGACCTACAGTGCGGATTTTGCACAAATGACAAAGTTGTCAAAGTTGTCATATTTTCACCAGACATTGCTATGGTTTATGAAGTTTTGGAAAAGACTGAGAAACCGTTGGGTGGATCTCAGTGGAAATTTTTATTTAGGCAAGTAATTATATTTCAATAGAAAGACCTGAAAGTTTCCTCCAGCAGGATTGTCCTTTGGCAGCAAAAAACCCCATGAAGGCATAGGCAGTTCATTTTATATTACATACACATAGTTCCTTTTATCTGGAAGAATCCCAGTGTGCTGTACAAGCATCTGGGCCATGAACATACCTTGATCTTTATCACTATGTAAGACTGAGAAATTTTAGTTCTTTTCTATGTCCTAACCCTAGTCTACTACCTTATTTTGGCTGAAAGAAGAAACACTTTGAAAGTTTATGCTGTATGGCTACTTCATTTACATTGGTACAGAAGAAAATAAAACCTATCTTTCTGTAGGAACTTCAGAGGCATTTCACATGAAAAAAAAAATCACATTACTTAAACAGTAGATTATAACACATTTTTCTGATATGAAGAAAAAGATGTTATATAATAATTAAAGAACAAACTGGAAATTGGGATGCTTGGATAGTATTTGTATCTCTGTCAACCACTCAATACATGGCTTCAGGTAAGGGGTTTAACCTGTGTGTGTATTTTTTCCCCTCAACTCTAATTGGGTATACTAATGCTATCCTTTCTGTCAGGTAGTTTGTGACATCTACTTAATATTGGTAAAGTATATGTAAAAGCTGCTATAAAAATGTAAACACCATACACTTGAAGGTCACAAAACAACCTGAAGTGGACTCTGCAATAGCTTTTATATCATTGGAAATGTGCTTCACAAAAGGGGAACATCTTCAGAGGATAAAGGCAAGCAGAAAACACATATCACATCACTCCTAATCAGTTTTTCACACTACAGAAAACACACCTCAGAAATACAAGGATTATGTCTGACCTTTACTTGGTATAGGTGTTCATGAACTTCCTATTCCTATTAATTTTCTGACAAGCTCATACAGGAGCATCTCAAATTGCCTCTGGAATAATGAGATGTACAAAAAACCTCTGCTCGTATGAATCTTCTCCCTTTGCGATGCAGTTTCACCACTTCCTTTTCTAAAAACTGTTTCAGTCTGCTTTGAAAGGCTTGACCAATACATTTTCTACAAATGTCTCCAGTTATGTACTGTAATAACAACGTAAGTTCTGTAACCAAGAGTTTGGAACAAGAAGCTGTTTTGGAAAGATCAAGTTACTGAGGGACAGGATTGGTATGAATTATAAAACTGTAACTATAATTATAACTATAACATGCATATAAATAATATTAATAAGTGCATATTTTTACAATTATATGTGGGTGTGTAATATATATATTACAAACACATTACATATATATATAATATATATATATATATATAAAATGTATACCGATCTTGCTTCTTAATACCCTGATATATATATGTGTGCACATGTATTACACATCATAAATACAACTGTAATAATGCATCATTATGAATACTATTTATATGTGTGTATCTTGCTGCCCTGCCAAGGTAAAGCAAGTTATAATGAATAATTATACTGATATAAATATATACACATATCAATTATATTATTACTTGTCACATAAGTGTATCATATATATAAAAAAAATTATGTATAGCATATCTATGATCAACATGTCATAAATAGTGATTAATATAATTGATCGATATATATGTATATATGTTTATTGATATGTATGTATATATATATACCATGAATAATTAACACAGACATTCACATTTTGTATTATTTAAAGTAAGGATCTTACAAATGGAATGAAAGAAATGAACGTGTGTGTGTGTGTGTGTATGTCTGTATTGCATAGATGAGGTGGTTATTTAGGCATACTTAACTAAAACAATTACAAGTTATATTTTGCCACGTAGGTTCTTATGGTTCAGTAACGTAAGCAACCAAAAGAACAAATTTGACCTAGTTTGTCTCAGAATGGATGCAGAAATCTGGATTTTATGTCTGCTTCTAACACTAACTTGCTATGTAGACTTTAAAAATTCTTTCTTTCACCTGCCTCTGCCCTTGACATTTTGTTTCTGGTTAAAGCAGTAGGATTTACCTTTTAGAGTCACCCATGCAGATTTTCAGTTTCTAGTCCCTGCAAAGAACCATAATAACTACAATATAAGTACATTACCTACCATAATTCAATAAATTTCCAGCTCAAATGGCATGGTTTGCACTGCCTTACGATGGCTCACCTGCTTAGCTCAGGTATCTCCCCACTCATTTGACCATTTTTTTGAAAATTCCTTCGTTGCATATGTAATACTCTGGTTTTGCCTTGGATTGAAAATTCTACTAGACAAGAGACCATATAGTGGTTACGCGTTGCATCAGGGAGCAGAACAACATCAAAGTATTTTTAAGGATTTGGGCTAGGGGAGTCTAAATCTTACTGACTTTCAATGAGATCTAGGCTCACATTTGAAACTGGGTTTCAGCCTCCCAGGGTCCTTAAGTAATTTTGTAAATTTTACCTCTTGCACCAGCTCTAAACAAGTCAGCCTTGAAAGACAAAGAGACACATGAAATACCGTGTCATTTTCCCAGTAGTACACATCTTGTCTTCTGACCAAGTATGTTCGAGAACTGTGGGTTTTTACAACTGGAGTATGCTCTCCTAATATGTTTTTTTTGGGTGGGGGGGATGTTAAATTTTGAAACTCTGAACAGACTTATCTTTAAAAAAGATAAATAAAATGTTCTAATGTTTTTAAAAAAATATTTGTGCAAACAAATGAGCATTTTCTCTTTCTTCCTCCTCCCCTCTTCCTTTCTGTATTTCAACAGATGCTTTTTCTTTTGATACTATCTCCAGGTCGTTGTGCCCCTGTCAGACTGGACAGTAAGTTGGAGAGGGGCTGACAATCACCCTGCTTTAACAGTCTCACAGAAATCATTTTGCTTTGCTTTGTTTTGTTTTCTTGATATATTCTGTTGCCTAGCTCCAGAGTGTTCAGAACAGCATAGATGTGGGAAGTATGGTTCTCTCTTCTCTCTTCTGTCTGAAAAAGGGACTTGGGGAATTTCCCTTCTATCACCTTGCTGTTTTGGGGGATCCAGGAGTGAATAAACAATCTTTATTGTGAAACACTACCAAAATGGTACCAACCACAATACTGAAATATAGGGGTCACTGCTACAGGGGAGGAAGAATAGAGTTCATTTTGAACAAGGCATAATACTCTGAGAGTAGTGATAGAAATCTGTATACTGTGATCATATAACTGGAAATTTATGCATGTAAATGCTATTTTGGAGTGGTCTCTGTTGGTTTTAACATTTGGCACTTAAGAATAGCTGAGCAAAACTTAGTTGTATAGAATGTCCAAAATTGGTAGCAGTGAAATACCTGACACACAAGGTGTTTCAAACTCCAACTTTTGTGATTCAGTTAGATAATGCAGAAGCCTGTACCAGGAGATAGGAAACACTATTTCTCTTTGTGTTGCTTTTTTATTTTTGTTTTTAATCCAGTCAATTTTAAATGTGTTAAACAATAGATATTCCACCATTACTCAAGGTGAAGATTCCAGCCTTAAAAAATTCAACGTAAGGAAGATTGTCTCTTATATAGTTTATTTGGTTGTTTTGTTGATTTTAACCTACTCGAATAAACTAAGTATCCAAATAGTCCTTTTCTAGAATTTATTTCTATAATTCTCTAAATCTATAAACTCAAGAATTTGGGTGGTTTTGTTTATTTGTTTTAAGGAACCAGGCTAGTTTGGCAAATACTTTGATTATCCATCAGTTGGGGGGGGGGGGGGAGGGGGTTGTTTGTTTGTTTTTTTCTCCACTGGTTCGCTTCCTCAGAATGATGAATCTTCTTCCCCTTACATATATTCTCATCGTGAAGTAGTGTTGTGACTTTCAGGATACTTCTAATTATAAAAAGGCAAAGGTCATTTCCTTCCACCACTTCCAGGTTTCTTTTCTAATCATATCTCCAATCAGGAACAAATTATGAAGATTCATCCTGTTACCCAATAGATATATTCTTTTTAATTACCTCATCAGTGCCAGTCTCCATAGGTGGGCTACGCTGTGTTATGGAAACCTTTCCCAAAATGCCTTTCCTGGTATCTGCTCCTTTAAATTGAAGACAGACAAGCAGCTGCAGCCCTAAGGTACCCCATGTGTATCTGACTGTAGACTCTACCTTCCTGCCTCCTAGCTGGTAAGTACTTTTAGCTTATATATACTTTCTTCTAGTTTTCCTTTCTATTTGCCTCATCATCCTCTTTCCTTTTTTGTTCCTCTCTATATCACTTTGTATTTCTCCTTTTCCTCTTAAAATACCATGTTTCTTTCCCATAATTTTAATTCCTATCCCAAACCCATGTAATTTTGCTCTTTTAAGCAACTATATTTTTGCTGAAGGAATGGAAACATTTGGGTGATAAATGAAGCTATTCATGTGTAAAGTTTGCCTAGCAGTTAGTTTGATTTTGAAAGTGCTTTGACTTCCTTTCCTGCAAACGTAAGGTGCTTTTTCAGCTTTTTCACTACCTCACACTTTATGAGTTTCTCTTGCCTTTTATATATTTAAATTTCATAGCCTTTCTATTTACTGCATCTAGTCTGTCTCATAGTGTGGGATGAGCATAGACTATTTTTTTAATGGCTAATAAATTTGAGTTGCTTCCGTTTTTAATGTTTCATTATGCTCACCCAGAATTTTCTTAAGATCAGGCCCCATTGTAACATTTTAATTTGGATACCTGAAACTGCGGGTTGAAGAGTATTAGTTTTTTTGTTGTTTTTTTTTTTAAATCTTGGTCATGGTTTCCAATCAACTCTACAGACAATCCTTTACCATTTCCAGCAGGCCTGACAGTTAGTCTCTGGCCCAGCTCAACTTGGAATTATGGCTTCCCTATAGTCACCAACAGCTAGATTTCTGCCTTGCCTTTTAGATTTGAACTACCCCTTGTTTAATAACCCATAATAATAACCCATGGGACCATATTGCTTGTACTAAACTCTACTGGCAAGCCAAGTTATGACTGCACTGATGTTATAACAAGTTCTGACATTCTGCTGGGCTGTAAGGTACTGAGGGCATGTCTACACATCACTGTAGATGATGCAGTATGGGCAGTTACTGCACCATGCATGCCACGCGTGGTTAGATTTCTTTGCTACATCGCTGTAGCAGTGCACTATACTGGGGGAGCACACTGCTAAAGCAATATAGCTGGCCATCACGTGTAGACCCACATGGTCACTATGTCACCTTAGTGTGCTGTGCTCATCACTACATTGCTGAAGGCGATGTGTAGGCATGTCAGAGTGCTATCATTTCTCACTGACTTCACTGGGAGTTCTAGCACTCAGTATCTTACTAAGTACTCAGCACCTTGTAGTGCTGTACCACTCACTACTCTTACATATTGCTCAATAGACTATGATAACGGTGTTTATATTGATGCACAGTTGTATTTCCTTAGTCACGATTATGATAATGGAAACAAAACCAAACTCTTGAAGCTATGTTAATTTGGGACATTCAATCCGTATGCAGTGGTTTGTCAGCCCTGTTTAACCTGGATGTTGTGGATGGATTTTTTGCTGAAGCATGATATGAGTCATTGTAGTAGTACAGCCAGTAAAACAATTTTATTTTTAAAATATGCTGACTGTTGACACTAATGAAAAGGTCTGGATTGACATGGCTGGAGAATGAAATATGGAATATAGCCACAACACAGAAAAAGCATTAGCAGCAGCAGTTCCTCACATTGCTTCACAAACTTGAGGTGCTTCAGCTCTGACATGTAAGAGAACACCTATTGATATGTCAGAGGAATTAAATTCCTATACCTTCTCTACTGGTACCCATATTGAGTGTTACAGTTGGTGAGCTTTTGAATATAGACCCATAAAACTAGGATGAATTAGGGACTGTCAAACAAAAGTAGATTATCGCATATTCATCAGGGACAAAAAACACAATCCTTCATAAGTAAGGATATTGGCTGGGTGATTATCTTTTTTATATCTTGATACCAATTGAAAGAGTCATCAGGGTCTCAAAATCAGATCAGTACAGATAGAAGGTGTTTGGTTTCCAAGAGCGATCCTAGAATTCTATTTTTTTGGTGAAGAAGATATGAAAATGAAACACCATAATATGGAGATCAACAAACCAACTCTCCAGTCAATTCTACGTGGCATCCATTACAGTCTGCTCCTATATACATGATTCTCCGAATTCCTAGTTCAGAAGAATAATCTACCTTTTTCCATTTAATTTTTCAAAGTGCTTCAGAGACAGGACAGGCAATAGCAGAAGAAGCTGTAGACTTTTTTTCAAGGGCGTTCATCAACTCAACAAGTTTGTCTGGAACGTCCATAATAGTAACTATTGTAAGAGAAATGTCAAAATTGGCTTCCCACAAACATTTATTGCAACTGAAGAACAGAAAGGGAACACAAATTGTCAGAACGTGGGTGAAGCAAGTGTAAAGTATGTATGAGTAAATATTCATGGATTTGGAAGAAAAGAAAAATCATTCACCCATATTCTGATAGAACCTGACAACTAGGAGGTTCAGGTAACTTGACACATGCTTTTACAAAGCCTCAGCACAGATATAAAAAGCAGTAAGTATTATGTCCATTTTAGAAAGGAGTAGACCAAGTCAGTAGATATTCTAATTCTAGAAATAGAAAACTAATTTCCTGTCTCCTACTTATGTTTTCTCAAACTAGATTTATACCTATTTTAGTTTTCTTCTCACCCCTATTGTTTGTAATAAGCATACTCAGACATTCTGTTTTCCTAGAGAGAAGGGCAGGGATTAATATCCAATTTAGCTTTCATGTCTTAAATTCTGATATCAAGTCCTCAAATAGTCATCATCAATGAATCTTTCAGCCAAATGGGTAAAAAAAGCAGGGCTTATTGTTATTAATTATGTCCTCTTCCATTTCTCAAGTGCTTCTTTATTGGAGTTTGTATGCTTTCTTTTTATTTTCCAATTTATCATATTAAAATAAATCTTCAGCTGATTCATTCACTCAACAGATTTTTTTAGTATCCTTTTGCATAAATAGTGTGTACATCATATACTGAAATCATGATCGTAGTAATCCAACATAATTTTGTCACCAAAGAGTAGGATTGGGGGAGGAAAGATATGAATGCAGAGGAAAAATACATTTAAATACTACATTTAGTAAAAATTAAAGAGAAAATATTTCTGAGTTCATAGTTGGCCAATTTAGTTTTTGTAAAATCTAAGTAGAATATGAACTAATATATATCCAAAAGGACATAAGAGTTAGTTTGTTGTGTTTATAACCTGAACCATACAGTATTGTTCCAAAGCATGAGAGCTGAAAATGGTCATACACTTCTCTAACAGCCTCTGAAAGTCTCCATACATATTTTTCACAAGACAGAAAGGCAAAGAATGAACAAAGAACATGAATAATACATTTTTTTTAAATATCATAGATTTCTTAGATGCTACATATGATATGGGATCCCTAAAAGGAACAGCATTGCTACAGATGAATCCCAAGGAACCATCACAACTTCTCCTTTCACTCATGTTCAATGTTTAGCTTCTATCCTGTTTGGTCACCTGGCCCTGTAAGCAAAATGTTCTTACCTGAAGAGGATATAAGTATATCAGTTTTGTTGTATAAATAAAAACAATTTTACTTTTTTCCTGTTTTAGCCAAATGGATGGTAGGTGTGTTGACAGCATGACAGTGATACAAATGGACAACTCAAAATTTTTGTTCTTTGATAATGGAAAGGAAGTCTCTAAATAAATACAAGGTATTTTCTCTAGCTTCAAAATCTATTATCTGCTTTTATTTAAATACAAATGAAAAAGAGATACATTTGGACTTTGAGGAGCAGGATGTTTTTCTTTGTCTCCCACAACATCTTTTTCACATGGCTTTTCTTCCAAAGCTAGGTAAATTCAAATTCATGTGTTCCCATGAAGGAGATTTTCATAATGATCTGAAAAATTACCAGTTGCCATAGTGGGGTGGTGTTGTGTGATGAGAGGTAGCACTCATAATTTGTGGTATAGACTAGGTAAGCATCTTGAGAGAATTTAATATCAACTTGGATTTTAACTTGCACTGAACTCCTCTCTCCACCCACGCCCAAGGTGGGGTGGTAGGAGGGTGAGCTGACTCAGCGTAGAAATGATAATGCCAAAATTCTGTGGGAAGAAGAAAGAGTGATTTCATAGTATTTTTGGCACAATGTGAAGCACAGAAAACTCTTATAAAAATGGGTAGTACTTTTCATAAAATATCACAGAAAAGCTTCTTTTCACGAGGCTTCTTTTTTTTCCAGCCTGCTGTCCATTATCTATTTTTATTTATTTAGTCTGCTGAATTCCATCATTCTTAATTCTGCATGGTTTCTTTTCTTTTCTTTTTTTTTGACAACCAAGGCAAGTCTTTCATTCAGAGGTTTCCAGTCCCTGTAGGACAGTAAACAGTTTTGAGGACCAGGCCTTCTCATGCTGCTAAAGGAGGAAGGTGTTCTGGCTACATTTTTTGCTAGATAGAAAGGAGGCTCTATATGAGGTTCTGGCTAGAAAAATGGGTCACAGTTGAGAATCCATGCATTTCACATTGTTATTCATCATCATTTTTTTTTTTTTTTTGTAGAAAACTATAGGTCTCCAGGTACTCCTGCATAAACAGAGATGTTTACTCCCAAAGCCTTGGATCCCACAACCTTGACCATTTGGTGAATTTAGATGCAAACCCTAAGTATATGGGTGGCCTATATAGATTAAATCAAATTGATTAGAATTATGTGCCTTGGACCTGTCCCTACTGTCTATATAAATAGGTTTCAGCTTCATAAGCCATTCTGCAATATAACCATCATCTGCCTTCCAGCCTCCTCCAACCTCTCCTTTGTGAAATGTATGACAGCTTTCTGTATTTCTCACAGTATTACAGCAAATGAATAAGAAAGATCACAGCTTGAGGAAAAGATGGAGGTGGAGGGGTGGAGAGGGGTGGAAACAAAGACTCTAAAAGGTTCTTAAAAGCAATTCCCAGGCTTTCCTGTGAGGTTTTTTATACTCATGTCCTGAATACATGAAACATTTACTAAGTACCAGTGCTGAATGCTCTTTCTCAGAGATAAGGATTGTTTTGGGATATCTTTCATTGGACCAACTGTGTGATGTTTCTGTGTAGTTTTGCACCCCATGTGTCTCCTCCTATTCTTGCACTCCTCCCCTAACAAAATTGGAACCCAGAGCTGGTGCTTTGCTCGCTTCTCACCTTAGTTACACTACCATTGTTTCTCGAGGAAAGTTTAGTTTGGAAGTTTATTTAAATTTTTTTTTTAATTTGGAGAATGATCAGGGGGATACAATAGAGACCTAAGAATCAAAAGCCAAATGTTTAAGCAAAAAGGACCAACTTTTAAATTGATTGATTATTTCTCTGTAGTGGATAATTTGTTTTATTGTCTGGAATTACCAAATTATACTACATTCTCCTTCCAACTATACTTGCCTCCAAAATAAAATAAAAGTATAAATTAGTTTTGTATGAAATATATTCCAACTAATTATTACCTGAGAGGGAAGGAGGTATTGTAGGACAGTAGCAACATATGTAGGACAGTTGCATCCTATGTAGGACACAGGATGCAAAATTTGACTCCCATTCTAGTGATTGTTGCTTAGTGGTTATTTAATATGTAAGGATACCCCAAACATGATTTTCAATAGGTTGCAGACTATCTATTCCTTAATGAAATCACTACTGGTGTGATGCAGAAAATGAAAGTAGTTCATCTAAAAGAGGTATTTTGGACAAAATGTATAGAATCATAGAAAATTAAGGTTGGAAGGGACCTCAGAAGGTCATCTACTCCAACCCCCTGCTCAAAACAGGACTGTCCCCAACTATATTGTCTTAGTCAAGGCTTTGTCTAGGTGGGTCTAAAAAACCTCCATGGATGGAGATTCCACAGCCTCTCTGGGTAAACTGTTCCAGTGCTTTATGACTCTCCTAGTGAATAAGATTTTCCTAATATCTAACCTAAACTTCCCTTGCTGCAACTAGAGACCATTGCTCCTTGTTCTGTCATCTACCACCAGTGAGAACAGTCTAGCTCCATCTTCTTTGGAAGCCCTTTTCAGGCGACTACCCACAGATGCCACCAGCAGTTTGGAGGTAGGCGGCGGAGGGCGGAGGCAACAGCGACTGCCCACAGGCACCACTGACACTGTTGGTGGTACCTTTTTTTAGGGGATGCACTGCCACGCTCAGGGGGTGCATGTGCACGTGTACCCACGTGCTCCCCCTACCCATTGCCACTTGGAGACCATATCACAAGCCTTGCTAAATTCAAGGCATATTGCACCCACTGCTCTACCTACATCCACAGAGCCAGTCATCCAGTCATCTCATCATAGAAGGCAATCAGATTGTTTAGGTATGACCTGTCCTTGGTGAATCCGTGCTCATTATTCCTCAAAACTTTTTTCTTCATTAAGTGCTTAATAATGGTAGACCTGCTCCATGATTTTTCCAGGGTTTAAGGTGAGGCTGGCCAGTCTGTAGGTCCCTGGATCTTCCTTCTTCCTTTTGTTATAGATGGGAACTGTATTTGCCCTTTTCAAGTCATCTGGGACCTCTCCTGATCATCATGAGTTTTCAAAGATTAGGACCAACTCCCTCAACATCTTTCTTTTGTTGCTGACCTACTTACAGAAACCCTTGTTATTCTTCATGTCCCTTGCTAAGCTGCAACTCCAATTGCACTTTGACCTTGCCGATTTCATCCCTATATGCCCAAGTACTACTCTTATACTCCTCCCTCTTTGTTTGTCCAAGGTTCCACCTATTGTAAGCTTCCCTGTTAAGCTAAGCTTGTATTCTGCTATACTTGATAGTCTTTCTGTGCATCAGGATGTTTCATTCCTGTGGCCCTAGTAAGGTTTCTTTAAAATACAACCGGAACGTCTGGACTCCTTTCCCCTTCAGACTGGCCTCCCAGGTATCCTGCCCACCAGTTCCCTGAGTCGAAGTCTGCTCTTCTGAAGTCCAGCTGCTATCAGGTAAGACCTTCTCATACTTGCCCCCACTTGCGCCTCCCCGGCCCCTACGTCTCTTACATGCTTGGCAAACTCCCCTCCCCAATCTTTGCCCAGGGTGCAAAAATAACCAATTATGCCTCTGTTCAATACCACATACTCCAATTTCCTTGTCTTTTACAAGTGTTCAAGATCTTCAAAAAAGTATTACAGAGGTCATCCTAGGAATTGCCCACAGTGAGTCTCAATTCTGTTCATGGCAAGTTGGTAGAATCTATAATACAGAATAAAATTACTAGTCATGTGGACAAATATGATTTGCTGGGGAAGAGCCAACCTGGTTTTTTATAAAGAAAAATCCTGCCTCACAAATCCACTGGAGTTCTTTGCAGGTGGTAACAAGCATATTGACAACGGGTATCCAGTTTGCATGATGTATTCAGACTTTCAAAAAACATTCAGCAAGGTCCCTCACCAAAGGCTTTTTCAAAGAACTGGGTTGTCATGGGATTGGACGGAAGGTTCTTTTGTGGATTCAGAGCTGATTAAAAGGAAGAAAAGTGTAGGGCTAAGTGATCACTTTATTTCAGGTTGGAGGAAGGTCAGACATGGAGTCCACAGGGATCTGTGCTGGGCCCTATTTGTTCAACATCTTCATCAATGACCTGGAAATAGGGATGCACAGTGACATCTCCCAATTTGCAGATGATACAAAATTATCCTGGGTAGCCAAATCCCAAGATAATGGAGACAAACTGCAGAAAGATCTTACCCAACTAAGGCAATGGGCAGACAAAAAATGACAGGTGAACTTCAATGTCAATAAGTGTAAGGTAATGAACATGGGGAAAAATAACTCCAAGCTATAGCACAAAATGTTGGGTTCTGAATTAGCTGTTATGACTCAGGAAAGAGACCTTGGAATCATTGTTAGATAGTACTCTAAAAATGTCAGCTCAATGTGCAGCAGTGAACAAAAAAAACCCCAATAAAATGTTGGACATCATTACAAAGGGACTTAAAAATAAAATGGAGAACATCATCATACCATTATACAAATCTGTGGTGCACCCACATCTTGAAAACTGTGTGTAGTTCTAGTCCCTGCATCTCTAAAAAGGATGTAGTAGAATTAGAAAAGATTCAGAGAAGGGCAGACAAATTGGTCAGAGACAGAGAGCAGTTGTCATACCAGGAGAAACTAAAAAGGCTACGACTCTTCAGTTTAGAAAGGAGAAGACTATGGGGGGATATGGTAGAGGTCTATAAAATCCTGATGGGTGTGAACCAAGTGAACAGGAATTGTTGTTCACTAAGTCCTAGAATACTACAACTAGGGGGCACCTGCTGAAATTAGTAGTTGTTAGGTTTAAAACTAGCAAGAGAAAGTACTTTTTTACGTAATACCTAATTAACTTGTAGAATGCATTGCCTCAGGAGGTAGCGGAGGCAGATAACATAGCCAGGATCAAATAGGGACTGGATAAATTCATGGATGATAGATCTGTTAATGGTTATTGCGTGGAATGGTTGGAGATGTTTCCTCTGGTATCTCTAATTTAATAATGGTGGATGCCAGGGTGGATATTGAATAGAAGATAGATCACACTATAACATCTATTTCTGTCACCATTGGAGACAGAATGCTAGGCTACATGGTTCATTGGTTTGACCCAATCTGGAACTTCCTATGGTCTTATGTTCTGAAGTGGGGCTTTTTGTTGTTGTTGTTGTTGTTATTTCTCAGTCCCTCTCTAGAAATATTTAGTGGAATTCTTTCTGTCTATGGATTTCTGTATTTTTATGGAGCAGGGCATCTCTGAATGTCTGATCTAAACAGTTTACTCAGATTAGAATAAACAAAACAGGCCACTGGAGGGTGGGGTTTGTACACACAATAGGGTAAGTGAGGATGTGATGTAATAAAGAGGGAAACAACCTGCCACTGGGAAATGAGAGCCAAATGTAAATGCAGATTTGAAAAGCAAGTAAAATGAATTTTTTTTAAAGAAAAAAGCAAATTCTTCAATGGAACCCAGGGTGAATATTTTGGCAAGTTCTTATCCCCATTCTTTTCAGTAAGAAACTGCAGTGAGGTCAGGCAGCAAAAGTGTTCTCAAAATCCAAGGCAGACAAGGTTCTTTGAGTGGATGTGATATCTTTTATTAGCCCAAATGAGTAGTTGGAAAAAAATTATTGACAAGCTTTTGGGTGCAGTCACCCTTCTTCAGGCATGGGGAGTCTCCCGATCTCTCAATTCTAATCTTCAATGGGAACTTGCAAAACACCTTCCATAGAGGAGCCTACAAACTTCACTCCATAAGGCTACTGGATACAAAAAAATCACGGACTCAATATAGACATTGGTTTTATGACTCATTACAACCTACCTGACATCTGATTCACTAGGTACTTGCCTGAAAGCCTCTTTTCTACCTTGTACTTGATCACTGCACTGTCTTCCTTCAGCCTTTTTCCCCCTGCTCTTTTCCCCCTGCCCCCACTTCCCCTCTTTCTCTCACCTTTTATATTTCTAATTCTACCTATTTACATTTTCACTGACATCCTGCCACACTTTTAGCTTCTTTCAATTCTTGGAGTCTCAAAATAGCAGAGACTCCCCATGCCTGAAGAAGGGTGACTGCACCTGAAAGCTTGCCAAGAATTTTTTTCCAACTACTCAGTTGGTCTAATAAAAGATATCACATCTACTCAAAGAACCTTGCCTGCTTATGTCTTTAGACCAACACAACCAAAACCCCCTCAAAATCCATTGGTGTTAAATCAGTTCAGTAGTCTCACATCTTCTAACAAGAAAATTCATCTGCAGATAAGTGCCTTTTTCCACTCACTACTGCCTTATCAACAATTCACCTGATCCAAACCACACATCACAGATCTCCAAAGGAGAAAATAATTTTATAGCTCATTAAAACTGGAAATGTGACTCTAAAATATTTGCTCAAAATACAATATGTTAATGGCTCCTTGGATAACATGGACTGCATAAGGAAAAGTAATTATGGAGTGATTGGTATTAGAGTTACAAGTTGACACCTCAAGAGTATTTTGAAATCCTCTTCAAAATTTCAAGAGTTGATTCTATGTATTAAGTGCTATTAATAAATAGCATCGTGACAAAGGGCACTGAACAGCATATATTGTAATCCAAGTGTTTATTTCTTTTAATAATGTGTTTTGCTCTGGAGAGAAGGGAAGAGAGAGAGAAATTACATGTACTATATCATCAGTAAAAGCTAAACATAACCTAAACCCTGTCTGTGGCATTTGCACTAGAAAACATTTTCCATTTAATAAGCTTCAAAACTCTCAGAGAAAAGCTGAATGCCATAGAAGTCAAACAATTTCAGAATTTTCAATGCATGTGAATAATAAGGGGTTGGGTATTTTTTGTTTTTTTAGGGAACTTGTTTGTTTGTTTATTTAGTTTTTAATTTAAGAGATGAGCCTACATTTCCATATATTATCTCTAAATCTTTGTGTAAAACTCATTCCACTTAACAATAGCATATAAAATGTCTAGGAAATATAAAAAAAAATACATACTGTAGCACTGATACATAACTAGTTGGACTGTCAGGCTCAAAGGGTAGTTACCATTAACTCAGTGTTTAGTTGTAAGGAGCGTATTAAATGGAGTTCCCCAGGGATCCATCCTGGGGCTGTTACTGGGTCTGGTCTTGTTTAACATCTTCATTAATGATTCAGACAATGGGCCTGAGTGCATGTTTAGCAAATTAGCAGGTGACACCAAGTTGGGTGGAGTTACAAACACTGTGGAGGGCTAGGGCTAGAAACCAAAGTTATGTGAATAGCCTGGAGAAATGGTTTACAATCAATCAGTTGAGATTCAACAAGGACATTCTTAGAAAGAGTACAGTTGTGGACATTTTAGAAAGAACAAGATGTGGACATTTTAGAAAGAGTACAGTTCAGAATGACAAAAATAATAAGAGGCTTTGGAGCCATAGCTTATGAGGAAGGGCTGAAAGAAGTATAGCTATTTAGTCAAGAGAAAAAAAGACTGAGCGGGGTTTTGGTAATACCAAATACCAGAAAGGTGATTACAGAAAAGATGGAGACAGACTATTATTGTCTGTGGCTGTAGTGGATAGGACCAGAGGCAATGATATCAAGCAGCAGCAGAGGAAATTTAGGTTGGAGATTAGGAATAACTTTTTGACCATGAGAGTAGTTGAGCATTGGAACAAGTTACTTGTAGAAGTGTAATCGCTATCCCTGGAAAATTTCAAGAGCAGGTTAGATGGATGCTTGGCAGGAACAGTTTAGTTAGGCATGATCCTGCCTTGGTCATGGGGCTGGAGTAGATAACCTTATGGGACCCCTCCCAACCCAACTTGCTTATGATCCTATAATCACAAAGGAAATACATTTTGGGATTCTAACAACAAAATGGAAGGCCCTCCATGAACCATTTCTTCTAAAGGAGGATTTCTGTTGAGTGTTGGTCAGACCCTGTTCAGCTCTCCTTCTTCCTCCACCCTCTCCAATTAATCTGAGATTTGAATGAATAATCAGGGAAAACTATTTTATGAGTTCAAACTGTGTTATATTTTTTGCCTGGTAATAGCATGAATTTTGTGTGTCACATCTTTTCCACCAAAAATGTTTTGGGTGTGTTTTGGTTTAAACTGTTAGGGTGACTTCCACCTAGTATTCAGGAAAAATTATAGAAGTCTATGACCAGAAATCATGAAGTTTTGTACAGCTATTACTTATAACCTCCAACCTCTGTAATCAAAAATACTTGAAATGGTGTGATTTCAACCAACAGGGCACAGTATTACATACATAGACTGCACCTAGCATAGTTACACTACTTTTCAACTTCACCATAGTTCATCCTTATACGATTCACCGAAGCTTGGTTCAGTACTTGGTTACTCATCTATGATTAATGTATTATGAGTATAGTCACCATCTGCCAACCAGCTACATCTCACAAGTGAAAAAACCCACCCTGAGTTTAATGCATATAGAGTCCTGCATTTTGGAATGAGAAATCCTCAGATTCTATTGTCATACTACTTGTGTTTAATAGGTAATAGGGCTCAGGTCTCAAATCGTGTAACTGACAAAGATCTATTGACTTCAAAGGATTTACATTAGGATTTAGTTTAGTGCATGACCCTAGGTCCATTACATCCCATATCCTCTCTTTCCTGTTTATAATTAACCTCATTCAGTTTCTCTTTCTTTTTTCGCCTCTAAAATAATGGGGGCAGATTGAGGAGCATCTTCAGAAGCAGGATAGGAGTTCATATCTATTTTCAGCACCTGCAATTATACACCTCCAGAATAAGAGAGCTCTGCATCACAATCCCCTTGGCAACTGCAATCATCTGTATGGCACAGTTTACATCATTCACAGGCCAGAGTTTTCTAGTCAGGGTCATGTTAGAAACACAGTAACACAATTCGAGTGACAGTCAGGGAGAGGAAGCTTCAGAGGATTCAGGTAAATTATTTCCTTTAAAGTAAATGGAAAAGCTTTTGCCAACATTGCATTGCAATCACTGAAGGCTGCACAAGAGTAACTGAATTAGAAATGTAGATTCAACAAAATCACAAATGCCTTGACATTTAAAAATGTTGACTAGCAGGTCCTCCTGCTAAATCCTACATGATCAGACTCCTAGGATGTGGGGGTTTTTTTTGGTGTGAGCAGTATGGGAATGTTGTCTGAGTTAGTGGTAATATCCTCAACTGTTAGAAGGCAAATACATCATCTTTAACACAGGACAGATAATACAAGGATCTCATACAATGCTCGACATTTTTTATTAATTGGGTAGTGTGTACAGTGTGACAGCCCCAGGAGAGAATCCAGCTGACATTTTTCATTTGGTTCCTAATTGTTCTAGACAGCTGGGATGTTGAGAACAAAGCAATGGGTTCCAGGGGCTGCTGGACCTCCAGATAAAATGAAGTGAAACAAATTCTAAATGGAGACTACTGGAATTTACACTACTGAGGTGCTCTGACTTCAGATTTGAAGAGAACAGAGAAATCGTCCCTGCTCCTCTCCTGAAAAGCTGCTCATCTAAATAGCTACCGTCAAATGATAGGGGGTGGAATGCAATAAAAAACAAGTGAGTAATGAGGGTTTAACATGTCTTAGCAGTTGTATGATTTTTGGTTTGGGGGATAATTGAAACTCTCAACTATTTGGCTAATATTTATTTGGGAGCAGAATTGGAGTGTATAGTCCCTTTGGAATCAGCATATTTTGAAGTAGGGGTGGCTGACTTGTGGCATGGGGCACCTCTGTAAGTGGCGTGTAGAGGAGGCAGGGAGCAGAAAGTCGAGAGGCAGATTGGGTAGGAGAAGGGGATCAGGGGCACTAGGGGAGGGCATGGGGTTTAATTTATGGCACACCTACCAAAATGATTGGCCCTCACTCTTAAGGAATGGCTTGAAGGAGGGCATAGCAGAACTGGAATGAAGAGGGAACACTAGAGCCTAGAGGCTCTGCCTGATTCTGAGATAAAAATCCACTGAAAAGTAGAGGAATAACTGGTATGATTAGTCAGGCATATTGGTTCTGAGGAAAAAGAAGGGGAAAGGCTGAAAGAGAAACAAAATGAAAAGGAGGGAGCAACATCTTTTTCAGGTACATATGTTACTAAGTATATTTTATCCTCCTTGCACAGAAAAAAAGTTAGATGAATGTATTTAACCATAGCCACACAGTGGCAGAAAAGTAAAGACTTAAAATAGCCCAAAATTGCTGCTGAAAGGCTTTCATTCTCGGAGTAGCTACATTTTGGTTGTGCTTTTTATATTTTAAACACCAACTCTTCTTCCCCCCCTCCCCCCTTCAAACCCTCCCCGCAAAACAAAGCAAAACAAAACAGGCAATTGTAAAAGGCTGTAAGAGTAAAAAAGAAATGCTATCACTTCAGGAATTTCCCAGTGCATTACCATGGTCTTTTTGGATTAAAAATAATCCATACACAAATACATCTATACTTATAAATAAACATATTTGTGTACTGACCTACCACATATGACAATTTGGAGATTTTTGTTTTCCTATTAGCAGATAATTAAGAAAAAATGTTCATAATATCAAAATAATAATACATATATTTATAAGATTTAGTCTTCTGACCACATAGGATATTTACCAAATGGTAATATTCTGTAACCTTGTACAAATTACAGTACATGAACTAAGCATGGACATAAAGTCGGGTTCTCGAGACACTAAATCTCTCTCTCTCTCTCTCTCTCTCTCTCTCTGCCTCTAGAGATGTGAGTTTGCTATCAGCTAAGCGATTCTGAATTAAAGGGCCACATGTATTTTTTTTTTGTGTTAAAAAACAAAAGTTCGTGCCATAAACTAGAATGCCAGCTCTGAGCTTGCTTGCAAACCGTTCTTGTTTCCTAGCAACCAACAGGAAGCATGTCAGAGAGCAAAGGGGGTCTGAATCAATATGGATGTGTTGAAAGCAGCAGTATTAGTTTAGGTAAAGTAGGCAGAAGCAGAAAAGGATACAAGGAAGATTTCCTAACTGTACTGGTTTTCTACACTGTGCAAACACTGGGAGAAGACTAGGTCAGAATTAGGATTGGAGAGTGTATGCTCCAAGAGATGCTATTATGATGTTTCTGTTATTTCTTCTCCTCCAATCCTTTCAACTCTGTTAAAATAGGAGAGTAAATCAAGCATTTTTCTCTTTATGAGAATGGCAGTGTTCCAAACCCTCAGACATTTTTTGAACCATTTCTATAGGCAGCTATGTTCTTTGAGCATGTGTAGACAAAACAGGGGCCATAAATTGAAGCGATGGGTTTTAAAAGTCACCACTTCAATTTAGAGCTGATTAAACCCCCATGTTGTGCACACACCCTGCTGACTTACCTGCCTTTCTGGTGAGGAGGGGAGGGTGAGCTGCTGGCGGGTGGAGTGGTCCCTGGTCTGTGAGGGGGGCTGGTGATTCCTTCCATGGCAGCAGCAGCCCCCCGCCTCCCTAGGCAGCACCCGCCCGCCGGCGCCCAGCTCAGGGAGTCCCAGGGGCCACCGCAGCCGCAGAGGAAAGCACCAGGCCCCTGTGCAGCTCAGGCAGGCAGGCAGGCTCCAAGTGGGGGTGGGGGAAGGGGAAGATCCGGCTTGGCACTTTTCTTGGGCTGAGCCTGCCTTCCCAGGCTGCTGTTGAGCTGTGGAGCTGCATGGAGCCCGGTGCTTCACTATGTGGCTGTAGGGGCAACAAACTGAAACTCCTTGAAGGAGTTTTAGTTTGCTGCACCCCAAGTCATTTAAGGTGCATTACACCACCGAAGTTCCTGCAGTGGCTGAAATTAATGCGCAACACACCACCAAGGCATGCAAACACCAACACTATTAAAGAAAAGCAAAAGCATTTAGCCCGTTTTAAAGTGTCGTGCACACAGGCCTCTCATTTTGTCCACACACGGCCTCTGTCTCTATAACATGACTATACCATATTTACCCAGGTCCAAGATGACTTCAAATTTAAAATGACCCCCAACAATTAGATTCTATACCTGGTAAACTATAAATTTCTTACAATTTTTCAGGTATAGAATCTAATTGTTGGGGATTCATCCAAATCTAATTATTGGGGGCTCACCCTAACTTTGCCCCCCAACAACTGTGAGAGAGAAAGCAGTTGTGGGAGGGACACGTAGACAGACTACTACACATTGTCTACCCCCCTGCTGCCTAACCACCCCCACATCTATTTGTCTCTATGTGGCCTGCCTCCACCAGCCATTTGCCCACTCTGCTGCCTGCCTTCCAACTTACTTGTCCTCTCCACCCCACCAGCTGACTAACTTGAGGCCTGGGTTGGTGTGCTGGTCAAACCTCCACCCCTCTTAGTTACCCTACTGTGCAAGAATATTAAAAAATGCCTTGTGTAGTGGGAACAAAAAAAGTTATATTTAAGTGTTTAATAGTAGTTTTATAAAAGTATCCCAAAGCCTCAGGTTCCTGTTCATTCCTTCAAATTCATTGGACTTCTCAACTCCGCACATGTAGGTTAGAAATCCTGTGATAATTCCTAAAATAAATTCTGCTTTTGTTTGTACTGTTAAAATGGCGTTTGCGGGAGTATCATCATTTCCTTGCAAAGAAGGAATTTTGTTTAGAAAATATTCTGTGTTTAGGGTGATATGAATGAAATTCTTGGCTCTATGAAAATTTGCTTGTGTCCTAAATTGATTACAACCCTTTTTTCCTTCCTACCCTTTATCTTCTCTGTTTAGACAGTAAGTTCTTAAGGGCAAGGATTTAGTTATTTTGTTTGTAGAGGGCTTCCTACAAAAGGGTAGTCTCTGTTGTGATCTTAGGAAGCTACCACACTTTGACAGGATAACAGATTTCTTGGCTAAAGGCAATGTGGTAAACTTATTTATCTATATTTAAGCAAAGCTTTTGATGCAATGTCTCATGAAGAATTCTTGGAAAAACTGGAAAGGATAAAGATCAATATTACAATTTTAAAGTGATTGATGTTCATTCAAAGGAAGGCTACAGTGGGTTGTGAGCTAAGGAAGGAGTAGCTGAAACAATGTCTTTTTTTGTTTCTCCATGTCAAATGGGGAGTGATGGGGGGATCATCTTGGATTCAAGTAGATATAGTAATAAATAAGTATAGGATAGGGGTACATAGCCTGAAAGCAACTGAGGGTGAGCAGGACATGAGATTTATTGTTTAATTATAAGATGATGAGGAATCACAAGAGTGATGCAGCTGGGAAAATGCTATAATGCAATTCTGGAGCGTATTAGGTGAGGTATATTCAATAAATTCAAAGAAATACTAGTACCAGTGTACAAGGCATTGGTAATACCCCATTTGGAATATTATGTACAGTTCTGGTCAACAATGTTTTAAAAAAAGGTACAAAGGTGACCGATAAATATGGACACCCTTATGCTATTAAAGATGATTAAAGGAGCATGCTTTGTTTTGCTTAAAAAACAGAGATTGTGAAAGATTGATTATTGTTTACAAATATATTTTGGGATGAATATTAAGGAGGGAAAAGAGCTTGGTAGGCTAAGCAACAAAACCAGCACCAGTTCAGATTGCTAAAAGCTATTAATGAGCAAATTCTGGCTGTAAATCAGAGGATGTCATTCAATCAGAGGCGTGAAGTTTGGGGATATTCTTCTGAAGTAGTGGGAACAAAGAACTCTAATAACATTTTAAGACTGACTCAGTGAAGAAGGAATAAAATGATAGGCTAGGAAATTCTTGGTTCAACTATCAGAATGCCAGATATGTATTTGCAATCTCCATGGAAAACCCCTCAACAAGTATTTGTACCCCCATAGTAGTGGCCTGCCAATTCCAAGCTTCAGGGATTTTCACTGCCTTCCACTGAAAAATTAAACACTGCCCACAGGTAAGAGTGTGTGTGTGTGTGTGTGTGTGTGTGTGTGTGTGTGTGTTGGGGGGGGGGGGTTGGCTGGGATGTGTTCATGCTCCCACTGACACAGAAAGATCTGAGCTTTCTAAGTATACAAAATATTGTTCTTTTACTTTGGGTCATACCAATTGCCAAATCTGGGGTCAGGAAGGATTTGTTTTCCCTCTAGGTCAATGATTCTCGACTGGATGTAGTAGCACCCTGGGGTACTGCAGTCCTGGGTCTGCCACTATCACTACACCTGTGACTTCAGACAGGTGAAACTTCCCACACACCTCAGTTTCCAGAAGACATGTCCAGCCAAACCAGGAAGCAGCTTTGACAGTAAAAGGCACATCTCTCTGTATTATTGAATGGAGGCAGAAATGCCCCCTTCCAGGTGCATCCACTTCCTGGTTTGGGTCCAGCATGCCTCCTAGGAACCAAGGCACATGAGAGAGTTTTACCTGCTGTGGCTGTTGCAGTGCCACAGCAGCCTGGAGACAGACGCTACTGGTGAGGTGACGTGAAATTTTCCCTGTGTCCCTCAATTTTCAGGAGGCACGTCACAGCCAGACCAGAAACCAACATGCTTCTGCTACCTCCCTTCCCAGTCTGGTCCCACAAATGCCTCTTGGAAACAGGTACATAGGGCAGTTCCACTCAGCTACCGTGGTAGCAGCAGAGACATCTGTCTACAGACTGCCTTGCCATCTCCGCTGGCAGATGGAACTGTCCTTTGTGCCTCTGTTTCTAGGAGTTGCATGTTGGGCAAGAGAGACCATGTGTGCCTGCTTAACCAAGAACCCAAATATAGGCAAGCAAGCATGCATGCATGTGCCTTCTCAGTCTTGCTGCGCACAATGTGCTTGGGGCACGTTTACCTGATGACAGTAGTGGTAGTAGCACCTGGTTGAGAACTCCTGAGGTAAACTGAGGCACTGCAACAGTGGCTTTCAAACAGGGTGCCTTGAATCCTGGAGGGGTGTCTTGTATCTTAAGGGCCTGGTTGCATGGTAATTTTGGTAAGATTGTCTGCACATTAACACCTGAAACTGGTTTGGTTTAAGCACTTGTTTGGCACCTCAAGTCATGACACTCCAGGGCAGGATTATCTCTGATCAATGTTACCCAGCTTGTATTACACAAAGGTGCAGCCACTCTAGGCTACACCTTAGTGTGAACTTCCCACCTGTCCTGGGGCCACTGCCCCCTTCCATCTTCCCCTGCATCTCAGATACCTGCTCACTGCCCCACACCCACTCTGTCTGTCCCAGGGAGAAGGCAGGGGAGGGTTGAACTGCCTGCCTGACTGTGCCACTGCAGATCTCCGGGCAGGTTCAGCCCTAGGAGCAGCAGCCTGGCAGTGGCAACTGTTCAGGCAGGTTAACCCTTCCCTGCCTGCTCCCCTGGGACAAACAGCTGGGGAGCTACAAGTAGGCAGGGGTTGAGGGTAGGGCACAGGGGAAGCCCCAGGCATGAGGGGGAAACCTGAGGGGTCAGGGAGGGGAGCCCTGAGGGTGGGGGGACAGAAGGGGAGGCCCAGGGGCAAGAGGCAGGGGGCAGGGGGGAAGCCTGGAATGGGAGGGGGGTGGGATTCTTACCTTTCAGTCCTCCAGGCCCCTGCTGGCCTGAATGTGTGTCTGCTTCAAACTTGACCAAGCACTAATACTGATCAACATTTGTGTGGCCCACAGTGAAAGGTGTAACATGGTGCTAACAAGGTTGAGAATCACTGTTCCAACCCCTTTACTGAGAAATAAAAAGAGAAGTAGGAATTCCTCCGGTGAAAATTCATAGTTTCATAGTTGGTAGGGTTGGAAGGGACCTGAGCAGATCATCAAGTCTGACCACCTGCCATGGCAGGAAAAAGTACTGGGGTCAAACAACCCCAGCAAGGTGTTCGTCTAATCTCCTTTTAAAGACCCCCAGGGTAGGAGCCAGCATCGCTTCTCTTGGAAGTTGGTTCCAGATCCTAGCCTCCCTGACTGTGAAGTAGCGCCTCCTGATGTCTAGTCTGAATCTACCCTCTGCCAGCTTGTGACCATTATTTCTAGTCACTCCTGGTAGTGCTCGGGGGAACAGGGACTCCCCCAATGCCTGCTGGTCCCTTCTGATTAGTTTGTAAACAGCCACTAGATCCCCCCTCAGCCTTCTCTTGTGGAGGCTGAACAGGTTCAGGTCCCTTAGCCTCTCCTCGTAGGGCCTGCCCTGCTGGCCCCATATCATGTGAGTGGCCCTCCCCTGGACCCTCTCCATGTTATCCACATCCCTCCTGAAGTGCGGTGCCCAGAACTGGACGCAGTACTCCAACTGTGGCCTGACCAATGCCGCATAGAGGGGGAGGATCACCTCCTTGGACCTGCTCGAGATGCACCTGTGGATGCATGAGAAGGTGTGGTTGGCCTTCCTGACCGCGTCCCCACACTGTTGGCCCATGTTCATTTTGCATCAATAATGATTCCAAGATCCTTTTCTGCCTCTGCCTCTGCACTGATGAGAATGGAGTTCCCCAGCCTGTATGGGGATTCTTTTACTACATATTATTTTAACAGAAGCAAGCAACTAGGACAATGTCCAAGTAAGATGAGTAGAGCAAGAACACCCTGCGTGTCCTCATTAGGAGCCTAATTCATTGATTCAAAACTGCTTCTATATTTTTGAAAGTGAGAATGGGTTTTAAACCAAGTCAATCTTTTAAACCAAGGCTTACTTCCTTTTTTTTTCAGGTAAAGGAACTGCAGCCTGGTCTACTTCAAATATTCCTGTGATTTTTTGTGAACTCACTTATACTGGAGTAATGTATTTATAGAAGGGCACTATATTGGTATAGTTTATACAACTATTTCTATTCTTTCTTATACCAGTGTAATCATGCCCATAGTAGGGAGAATGTATGGCATTAACTCTGCCACTTTAGAGTACAACTGTTTTGGCAACACTTGAAACAGACAGGTACATTGGGATGCTCAAGCAATAGTGCTCAACCTTTTGGCCCCATGGGCAAAATGAGTGGTGTGGGAATGGTCCATATCAGACCCCTTGCCTCAGGATTGGGCTTGTACCTCTGAATCCCCATTGTGCCCCCTGATCCAGCCCTGCCTGCTGGGATTGGAACCCCAGGCCTTATACCTCCCCATATGGTTCTGTGTGATCAGGGCCCTGGGATTCAGTGCTCCCTTGGCTGGGTCTGTGCACCAGGATTAGGCTCTGTGCCTCCCTGCACCACCTCTGCTTAGCCTTGTATGCTGGAATCAGGCCCTGTGCTGCCCTACACACCACATCTAGTGCTCAGAGCCATAGACCCATGGGGAACACTGAAAGCTGGATGACAAGCTACTGGAGGTCAGATCCGTCCCAGGCGCCAAGGGTTAAGCACCCTAGTGAAATGTAGTGATCGCATAATGAATAGTCATGACTCCCTGTTCCCTACACGAGCCAAAAGAAAATGTCCCTTCCTAATTCCATTCGGGATTGTGGCATGGTGACAGACAGCCCTGTATAATTAATTTAAAATTTTATCTCTGATTCTTGCTTCTATCTCAGTCCTTTTCCTTCTTGTCCCCCCCCCCCACACATAAGTATGAATGAAATTTATCCTTGCCCCCTTTAATTGCTTGCAATATATCCTGCCATTTAAACACTTGCAAATTCTTTAGTATAAAAGATTTGACAGCTATTATATGTTATTTAATGAGATGTCAAAAACTAAAGATATAGGTGATCCTTTCTAATCCTGCTCTATACCATCCTCCTTAGCTTGCTGCAGTAACATATCAAAAGCCTTCTTTACCTTCTGTTAATTGGTATAAATGGGGTTAATCTTTGTAAAGCAGAGATTATCTTGCTTTAGGCACACATACAAGAAAATACTTAATTAACCAAATTGTGGGGGGGGGGTGAGAGAGAGAGATGAAAACACAGAGATTTACATACTAAGTGCTATATTTCCTGTTCCCTTTCTGTATTGCACAGTGATGCTTTAACTGGCTTGTCCATTTCAGACACCTGTCTCAGCTATGTGTGACACTTATCTTCCTGGCTTCCAGGAGGAAAATTGTTTGAAGTGATGGGCCTACTGACCCTCTAGTGAAGGAAAAACAGATGCAAAGCTCTCAGAGAATGCGGATCAATGGGGAGATTCCAATACTTTAGAACATAGCATTTTGAGGTAGAAAAGAGATAGGAGAATACAGGCATATTTTAGGGACATGTGAAATGTAGGAGTAATGTTTACTATTTAAATAAATTCTTCATAAGAAGATAGTGCAATATCATAATAGGAGGCCTAGGATATAAATGCAAACTATATATTTTCCCCAAAAAACATATATTACAGGCTAAATAGATGGCTTGCTGGGGTGATACAAGAAATCATGGAATATGTACAATCATAGGAAAACATGGGCTGAATGTTAGGAAGCAGCACTAAAGAAAGAGAGGAGTTGCTTGTGGGGTAGTGTCTCAAAACAAACAAGCAAGCAACTCCCCCACAAACCCCCACATTAAACTAGCTGAGAATAACCTCTCAGAAAACTCTTCAATTTCCTCAAAGCACCTTGCTCAAATAGATATAGCAAAATTTTGTAGGTGTCAGGACATTTCAGAGATACTTTTAAATTTTCAGGGGCTATGTGAAAATTAACATATGCATTTTCATTTTGTCTCTTGATTTCTATATCATCTAATAATTGGAATTTGAGACTGTTAAATTAAAAGTTAATGTTCCCATCTTGAAATCAAGCTGTTGCATCTTTTTCTTGAAGACTACACAAAACTTTCAGACCAGATGATCTTTTTTTTTATACAGTAAAACTCCATAGATGTTTGGAGAAGCAAATTAAAATGCGTGCATAAACTGAAGCAAGGGGACTGTTATTTTTTTCTTGAATATGCCATTATTTACTTATTATGCCCTTCAGCATATGTTTCTTATAGACTTCTCTTCAGCTAGGATTCTATTGCTTTGGTCTAGAGTAGGTTTTGGAAACCTGACCTGAGATTGAGCCTCTCTTGATGCCAGTGTGATTTCTCTTGCTAGGGTATAAATTCCCCAGTCATCCTTCCTTTGTGTGTTGTCATGACCAGAACTGTTTGGATTAAATGTAAATCGTAAAATGACAGATCTAAAATCAGTTGGGATTGTAAATTGAAGTAGTGATTTAGTAAAGAAAAATGTCCTTCCCCTGGGCATAATTTCAGATTTCTCCTATCTAAAAGGCAGCCAAATATATTTAGTTTCAAGATAATTTGTTCTCAGCAAGATAATGCCACTTCAGGGATCATTCGAACAACTAAAGACCTAAACTTGTGAGGTGCTGGGCACCCCTCAGAGGACTAATCACTGCAAAGTTTTAGCACTACCTTATCTTTTGGATTTTGAAAAAGGACGGTTTTCCTTCTTGGGAGTGTGCATCTTATTGGATGGATGATGAATATCTTCCATCTTCCACAATTAGCCATTGATATGGCATGAACAAAAGCTAAAAGCTTGGCAAAATAGTTATATTATATACTGGAATGCTGAGCTCTGTCACTCTAGCTTATTTATTTATTTATTTATTTTAGTAGAAAGGTAGCAATCTTTTTTTTATCATTTGGGCTAGGGACAGAAGTTACAAATAAACCAGTTTAAGTGATCAGAAACTGGTTTAAACCTACGATAGAATAGAAGTTCAGTGCACATAAACCAGTTTCAAAATGGCTGAAATTGGTTTAAAATAAGCCTAGTTAAATGGGCTTAACTGATTTAGGTGAAACTTAACTGATTTAGGGTTATGAAACTTCTGTCTCAGACCCCTTCCTGGTTCAAGTTAAATTAAAATCCCCCAGCATCCCAACATTTTGTAGCCCTGGACACAGCTTTAGGCTGTGCTGTCTACTCCAGAGAGCAGGGCTGGCCCCACTCCTCTGCTCCTTAGTGGAGCAGTGAGGGCTGACTCACTGGCCTCATTGTCTGGCTCACTGGGCCCCCCAGGCAAACCCAGCCTGGGTTCTGGGACCAGGGAGGGGTGTCAAACTTCCCTTTCCCCAAGTACAGAGCTCCCATGCCCTGCTAAACTTACTGCTAGCTGTGACTGTGGACTGTAAATCCCAGAGTCACCTGGAAGCAGGAAGAGGAAGTGAGGAACTCTGCAGAGTCCTGCTTCTGTGATTGTTAACTGCAAATCCCAGAGACTTTAGGGGCAGTAGGAAGAAGAAGCAAGCACACAGCACATGCTGGTTAAGTGCCAGAGAGCTATGCTCCCCTTCCCCCCAGCTTCTGGCTTAAGCCACTGCAGGCATGTGGCTGCATTTCCTGAATCAAAAGTGAATGTCTGTTCATTTGCTTATTGGTTCACTCTTTGCATCATAGACTAATCTGCAAAGACTGAATCAATTTAGCCTTGGGCTTTTTGACTGTTTGTATTTAGCCCTGGAGGGTTGAGGCACAGACTCTGATCTTCAGCTGGAGTAAAACATAGCTCCCTAGAGCAGGGATGCTCCATCCTTGGCTTGCAGGTCAACTAACCACTGTTCTTCTACTGTTAAAGTTCTAGCCCTGTAGGCCAGATTGAGTGAGTGAGGCTGAGTGGGGCAGCGCTGGATGGCAGGGAGCTGAGCTGGGAGGCAGGTAACTGAGTGGGTGTTGCAAAGCCTAAACCAGTGCATGGACTGGCCCCGTGTCACTTATCTAATCCTTGTGGGCAAAAGATTAAGCACCACTTTCCTAGAGGTATGCAACTGTATGCCTGCTGAGAACCTGGCCTGTAAAAATAATGGTTCACAATTGGATCCAGTTTTCACGTGGAAGGGCTTTGTAACTTTATCTAAGTGGGTTATAAACTATAGTCCTGGTCTAGCAGTCAGAAATACTTGATTAGGTCTTGCAAGCTATGTGAAGCCCATTAAGAGCTCCTTTTTGTGAATCATTTATTCCCCTACCAAAATGCCCCCATTTCTAATATTAGGTGCTTGAAAACTGCTTGGAAAAAGAGCCTGACAATGTATAGAATAGTATATAATGTGTTTATTTGAGAGTAAAGCTATGTTTACACATTAAACTTATTTTTCAGCCAGCTGTGATCTCAAGACCCTTTTGCATGGCCTGCCTCTTAAGAAGCAGTATAACTGTATTTTGTGGTTCTATATGGCTAAGGATAGACATTACAAATAAACTGGTTTAAACCTGTAACTGAACAGATGTTCAGTGCACATAAACCAGTCTGAAGATGACTGAAACCGGTTTGAGATCAATCTGATTGAATGATTTGGGTCAAACAAGTTTATGTAATGTCTGTCCCACTCCCCTTGCTGGTTTAATATAAACCAGGATCCTCCAGCATCCCAGCATACTTTCTGGGCTGGACAGGGCTCTCTGCTCCATGGCAGAGCTGGGCCCTCCCCTCTGCTCCCTGGCTGGAGCTCCAGCAGAGATTACAGACACAGCAGGGTCTCCCTGGCTTCCCCCTGCTCTACCCCACCACTTGCCCCCTGCCACTCACTGCTTAAGCAGGGATCCCCCCTTCCCTACCATCTTCCACAGCATAGACCCCAGCCCTATGGACCCTAAGTATGTGGCATGCTAACTAATGCCAAGAGTTGTCTGTGTGTGCATCTCCAGTTTTACTGGAGCAGGCAGACAGAACAGTGAACCCTTAGGGCTTTTTGCAGCTAATCAACAGGTCAACTGGTAAACTATTTAAGAAGAGTTTGTAATAATGGTAAGAGGCCATTGTTTTGCTGATGAGGTGATAAACACTGTTATCAGTTCCCTGACAGCTTGATCACCTGTCAGTTTTCTGCAGACAGTATAGAGAAACACGAGGCAGGAAGCCCAGCAGGACAAATTATGTTGAGGGGAAACCAGCATGGTTTCGTGGCAGGCAGAGCGTGCCTGACCAATCTAGTCTCTTTTTATGACCAGGTTACGAAACGCCTGGAAACAGGAGGAGGGGTGGATGTCGTATACTTGGACTTCAGGAAGGCCTTCGATACGGTATCCCACCCCATACTGGTGAACAAGTTAAGAGGCTGTGACTTGGATGACTACACAGTCTGGTGGGTGGCAAATTGGCTGGAGGGTCGCACTCAGAGAGTCATGGTAGATGGGTCAGTTTTGACCTGGAAGGGTGTGGGCAGTGGGGTCCTGCAGGGCTTGGTCCTTGGACCGATACTCTTTAATGTCTTCATCAGTGACTTGGACTAAGGAGTTAAATGTACTCTGTCCAAGTTTGCAGATGACACAAAGCTATGGGGAGAAGTGGACACACCGGAGGGCAGGGAACAGCTGCAAGCAGACCTGGACAGGTTGGACAAATGGGCAGAAAACAACAGAATGCAGTTCAACAAGGAGAAATGCAAAGTGCTGCACCTAGGGAAGAAAAATGTCCAGCACACCTACAGCCTAGGAAATGACCAGCTGGGTGGTACGCAAGTGGAAAGGGATCTTGGAGTCCTAGTGGACTCCAAGATGAACATGAGCCGGCAGTGTGACGAAACCATCAGAAAAGCCAATGGCACTTTATCGTGCATCAGCAGATGCATGACGAATAGGTCCAAGGAAGTGATACTTCCCCTCTATCGGGCACTGGTCAGACCGCAGTTGGAGTACTGCGTGCAATTCTGGGCGCCACACTTCAAGAAGGATGCGTATAACCTGGAGAGGGTCCAGAGAAGGGCCACTCGTATGGTTAAGGGCCTGAAGACCAAGCCCTACAAGGAGAGACTAGAGAAACTAGACCTTTTCAGCCTCCACAAGAGAAGGTTGAGAGGCGACCTTGTGGCTGCCTATAAGTTCATCACGGGGGCACAGAAGGGAATAGGTGAGTATTTATTCACCAAGGCGCCCCTGGGGGTTCCAAGAAATAATGGCTACAAGCTAGCAGAGAGCAGATTTAGATTGGACATTAGGAGGAACTTCTTCACATTTCGAGTGGCCAAGGTCTGGAACGGGCTCCGAAGGGAGGTGGTGCTCTCCCCTACCCTGGGGGTCTTCAAGAGGAGGTTAGATGAGTATCTAGCTGGGGTCATCTAGACCCAGCACTCTTTCCTGCTTATGAAGGGGGTTGGACTCGATGATCTATTGAGGTCCCTTCCGACGCTAGCATCTATGAATCTATGAAGATTAAAAAGCTCCATAGCATTAACAGATGCATGAACTGCACGGCCCTAACTCTTGCCTCAGAGTGCTAGTAGGGGTCTAGGGTCTGGCAACACTCCTGCCCCTTAAGCAGCCAGCAGGGAAAAACCTGGGATGCTGCAGTCAGACCTCCCTAATCAGAATGTCCTGCAGAGCCTGGCCATGCCCCCCTCAACTCAGCTCCCTGCAGAAGGGAAGGGAGGGCTGCTCTAGCACCCCCAGCTTCTAGCCTGAGCCACTGCAGGCATATGTCTGAATTTGCTCAGTGCAGAGAGAATGTCTGCCTGGTTACAAACCGGTTCAGCCTAGCCAGGTTCGACTAAGCTGCAAAGATTGGATCAATTCAGGCTCAGGCATTTTGAATGTCTGTCCCTAGCCTATGTGATCTAATTAGCATGATAGTGGAGTAAATGGCATTGTCAGGACATGTCTATGTAGTAAACTAAATGAGCCCAGTAGCAATGTTCTCAAGCATTCAATGCTTTTCCTTGAAGCTACTTTCTAAAGTGGAAGCAACATTAGCCATGTTTGTAAAGCAGGATAATCAGCACTGTTGGGTTACAGAACCAGTTAGCCCATTGCCATGCTAAATTTAGTGACGTGAATGCTGCAGAACTGCATATAGATTAGAACCATAGATCATCCAGATGTGCCAGATATGGAATGTCAAACCAGATCTTTGCCCCAGATGAGATCTGGACTCTGGTGCTCTAGACAGGCTGGATCTGGACCTGGCAGCAGTGGAGCTAGTGCTAAAAGCTAGTGTTGGTGAGTGTGAAGGGGCAAAAAGGCCAGTGATGGAGACAGCAGGACAGGTGGCAGGCTAAGAATGGCAGGCGAAGTAGGGCTGTATCAGAACAGGTCTCACTCATCCCCTTGCCACTGACAACCATGCCCAACTTGGCTCCATAGGCCTGGATTTGGCAGCAAGGCCTGGATTGCCAAGAGACCTGTGGACTAAAGGGAATGGTTCTGTGGGCCAGCCATCCGTTTGATACACCAGTGCTAGATGCCTGAAATGGTGAAGTTACTGTGTAGATATGGTTTCTCAACAGTGCTAATTGGCCTGCCTGAATTACCACATGGCTATGCATGGAGCAGCCCAACCTGCTTGAGGATGCAGTTGCCAAGCACAGTAAATCTGCTATGTGGACATGCCCATATATCTATCGGGTATCACACAAAGCATTAACGTTAGAGTTATAATTACTTTTGTTTTGCATTCAGAACATGAAAAAGCAAGATCACATTAAAGAAAAGACAGAGGGTACACTATGCATGTATGTAGTGCATTTCCCCTGTAGCACCCTACTTCTGATTAGACAACGTCAATTACCTCTGTAGTGGACAGGCAGAACAACTCCCCATTGATAAGTGCACACAGTTATAGTTAAGATAACATTATAACGGTTAGAAGCTACACAACCTAAAGAGGGAGCAATATCAATATGAACAGAGTATTCTTATCTACTTTAATTTCCAAAGAAATGAACTATGGGCACTTTCAGGAAAGCATGGACACTTTCAGGAGAACATTCAGGTCCCTGGCATTTTTTTTAAGTGATAACATTCAGAGTTGAATGTGAGAAAGGAGTAACTTCTACATAGACTATAGAGATGTTGGGAGTTTTGAAGTATTAAACAGATTTTTTCCCTGAATTTGATGTTATCGCTCCAATAAGTTCACAAAATATTTCTCAATGTGCATATTCAGGGAGCCAATTATCATGGTACTTTTGAATTAATGATAAAAAGCCAGCTGCATTTAAAAAAAGAGCTAGGAGGTATTTTGCCCTTGGAGAATAATTTGTTTCCTGTGCTCATTCTGTTCAGATGTTGGGTACTTTTTAAATAGATATGCTATGTTAAACAGTTGTTTGTTTCTACTTTATTTTATTTTATTTTTAAGTAGTAGGTGAGTTTAGTCTGAAAGAAAGAATCTGAAATTATTTTTTTTTGGTTGGTTGTTTTGTTTTGTTGGCTGTTTTTGTTTTTAACTGCTGGACTGGCAGCTTTCTGGCCCGGTATTTTCTGATTATCCCTGAAATAACTATGGTAGCAGCATCAGCAGAGGATTCCTCACTACTGAGTACCTCACTTAACAGAAGACATACTTACCTCTCTCTGTGCCTATTCATAACTCAGGCTCTTTGCTGAGGATTTCCATGGTGGTGTGACCCCAAGGAGTTGGATCAAGACCCTGTAATGTATTCTATATAAACCATACAGTCGTCAAATGAAAATGTCTTATCATCACTCTTCACCTGGATGGATTTCAAGTCAGTGTTCCATCAGTGAAAGGCTCCATATCCTACGACCAGTCACTGGGGTTTACCCAGTCAAATCCATTTGTAATTCAAAACTTGTTTACCTTGAAAGATGTTCTGTTTTTATAGGCCTGAAAACAAAGAAGAGATTTATATATGTTCTCTTGCAAAACTCTAAAGGAAGATAAATTTTAAAAAATTGCCACTAATCCAGCTCTTCAAAAAACAAGCCCATCGGTTATTTACAGACACCAAAGTGTCAAATAAAATTGTGCTCACACTTCCCTTCCTCACACACACCCACTCGCACACAGATCAGCATTAAAATGAAGCTTAATTTGATGTTCCATTGATGAAACCCTGTTGACAACTATCTGATTGCCCTGTTTTTTTTTTCAAGACTCAGAACATTAAGAAATGAGGAGACGAGTCTTTGAAATGATTTTCACTTTCAGAATGAAACTGGGAAGCACTATCTGACCTGAATTTGTGATGAATCTAGTCTAGCAATGTCAGCATTAATTTTCCAAGACTTAATACAAGCAGTAAGGAGTAGCAAAGGACAGTATTCCCAGGGTGTGTTGGATTGTTTCTCCACTTCCTTTTGTGAACATAGACAATATTATTTTTTAATTACCAAAAGCAGAACTGAGGCAGTTTTAATATCCAAAGAGTTCATAAATTCAAAACCTCAGCCTCAGAACAATATACTGGTAGGTACTAGGGATGTGTGAAGCTTTGATCTCTGATTCGATTCAGCTGAGATATGGCCTGATTCGGTGGCTGACTCTCCAAATCTGAATCAAATCAGAGGACCTTTTGATCTTTCCAAATCAAATTGGAAACCTCTGAATTGATTTAGAGAGATTCAGAAAGATTCAGAGATTTGAACATAAATGGCTTTAAATGTTTTTTCCACATACATCTAGGTAGCAGGCATCTCATGAATGCTGCGATGCTGGGGCACATGGAGCTTCCCACAAGAGTATGGGGGGCTCCCCAGCACACTCAGCAGCAGACCCAGAAGTAGACCAGAAACACTTCCGGTGCACTTCCAGGTTTGCTGGGGAGCACACCAGGGGGCCCCTCCTGTGCTGCCCTCCCCCGCCCCCAGCTCAGTGACTGGTCTCTCCTGGGTCTGGGGGGGTATCCGGGGTCTCCCCAAGGCCAGTCACCTAGCGGTTTGAGCCAAGCATGTGGAGGGCCCCCCCCCCCCCCCGCATTCCTGTGGGATGCTCCATGCACCCCAGCATCTCAGCATTCACAAGTCACGCTGGTACCTTGAGGTATGTAGACAAAACATTTAAAGTTGTGTCTATGTCAGAATCGCTGATTCTCTGAATCAGCATCAAATCTTCAGATTCAGATTCAGCCAAATCAGGGACAGAGATCTGAATCAACAAATTGAATCACTGTCCCTGATTCAGGTTGAATATGAATCCCAATCAAATAGGGCCAACTTTGCACACCCCTAGTAGCTACTGTTTTACAAATAAACATGTCTTAAAATGTTTAAATTCTTTTAAGTTCAGCCCTGCATTAGCTGTAAAGTTTTGGATTTTCATCTACTACTGTAGTGTCCATGTGCAGCTGGGGACATTAATTTTAAAGCAAAAGAAGAAGTACAGCTCTCTGTTATCAAATTATCTGTTTGTGTGGTTTTAATCATTATAACATCTAAATTGGTTAGTTTGTCATCACAGTACCTTCAGTGGTAGGGCTATTGTATTTTTCTCCATTTTGAAGAAAGGAAAACTAAAGCAGTGAGAATTTTCAAATAATGTGTCTACGGTCACAAGGGTGTAAAAAATAAAGCATTTGATGGAGTTAAAAACGTTTGAAATCCTGTCCAGAATCTGAGGCAAAAGCCCATCCTCCTCTGACTTATAATTAAACACGTGGAATAGCAGAGTAGCACAACTTGGCAGTTGACAAGTGTCTTCAGCTCCTTTTACTCATGCTCAAAGTTTGGCCTTATTAAATTCAGTAGAAAGTGATGCTGCTTATAGGGTTGGGTCTTTTATGAGTAAAACCCCATTCCTTTTAAATTAATTTTGTGGTTGATTTTAATGGGACTTGTTTCAGGCCTACTTACAACCTTTGCAAGTGGACTACAGAGACCTGAGCTCTGAGATGTAAAAGTATTTTTAGTAAAAAGTATATCCTGCAAACCCTTATACATTTGAATAGTCCTTAATGACATGAATGGTCTCTGTGAATTCACTATCATCCTCAAGTGAATAAGAATGTCTTGCTGAGTTAGAACAGTTGGATGTCATCCTTAACATTTAAAGTAACAGTGTCTTTGCCTTTTAAAACCTTCTTTTAAGATTCTTTTAAATTTTTCTTTTGGTTTTCTATTTTGGAACAAATTCTTCCAGAACAAGGCTCATTTGTTATGTTTTGCACTCAGCATGGCTACTCATTTTAATAGGGTTTGTCACAGTAGAGCTACTCTACATGGACAAATTGCTAAAGAAACATGAATTCAGGGAGGAAAAGTCATAAGCAAACAGAGGTTTAGATACATAAAAAGGGTAAAATGTGCATTTAGAATGAAGCAGCAATCTCTCCTTTTATAGCTTCAGGGTTATCTGCTTGCTGTTACCAACATTTCCCCATGTAAATGTTTGAGAGATGATAAGCTAAATGGAAAGCAAGGTGAGTGGTTCATTTCAGGCTGCTTATATAATGCTACTTCATAAATGGGGGGTGGAGGAGAAAAGGAACATAATCTATGTCCTTGCTTTAACAGAGGGTGGGTAGGAGGGGAAAGTATGGCATCAAAGTAATTTTACTTACGAAGAATTTCATTAGATTTGTTATAAATAAGCAAGCACCTTTGTAAAGGTTGTAGATACCAAAATTATCTGCTTCATATTTAGGACTCTGATGTAGCTTTAGGTTAGAAATAGATGTTGCCAAATGAAATGGATCAGCTATGTCACAATGTGTCATGGAGCAGCTGATCCGCTTCACTATGTGAAATACACACCCTTGATGATGCCAGACATGGGGTGATTCATAGAATTATAGATTCATAGATGCTAGGGAAGGGACCTCAACAGATCATCGAGTCTGACCCCCTGCCTAGGCAGGAAAGAATGCTGGGTTCAGATGACCCCAGCTAGATGCCTATCCAGCCTTCTCTTTGGCCAACCTTACCATGAAGAAGTTTTTCCTGATATCTAGCCTAAATCTGCTCTTTGTTAGTTTGTGACCATTGTTCCTTGTTACCCCAGGAGGCACCCTGGTGAACAGAGCATCTCCAATCCCTTGCTGTGTCCCCCTAATGAATTTATAGGCAGCCACAAGATCACCTCTCAGCCTTCTCTTGAGAAGGCTGAAGAGGTCCAGGTCCCTCAGTCTAGGTCCCTCATTCTTTCCTAACGGGGCTCATCCTGGAAGCCCCTAACTATATGAGTGGCCTCTGGACCCTCTCGAGTCTATCAACATCCTTCTTGAAGTAAAGCACCCAAAACTGGATGCAGTACTCCAACTGCGGTCTGACCAATGCCGCATAGAGGGGAAGTATCACCTCCTTGGTTCTATTTGTCATGCATCTGCTGATGCATGATAAAGTGTGGTTAGCTTTGCTGATGATTTTGTCACACTGATGACTCATGTTCATTTTGGAGTCCACTATGACTCCAAGATCCCTTTCTGCTTCTGTGCTGCTGAGAGGGTCACTTCCCAGCCAGTAGGTATGCTGGATATTAGTGCTGTGTAAAACGAAACCGTTCCATTTCACCTTGAATTTCAAGCTTTTGACAGAACACAGTTTTGTATTGAATTTCATTTAGATTCAAAACAGCTGTTCCATTTTGCTTCATCAAAACAGTGAGGCTGTTTCGACTCTGTTTTGACATTTTGCTAGATTAGCCAGGGACGGGAAGTCAGCCCAGCCCAGCCCAGCCCAGCTGGGCTGGCTTCCCAGCCCCAGCCCTATCTAGCACCAGGGATAGGAACTCAGCCCAACTAGGCTGAGTTCATTTCCCCAGTGCGATCGTGGTGCTGGGGAGGAGAACTCAGCCCAGCTGGGCTGATTTCCTTTTCCCAGTTTGAGCTAGCTGGGGATGGGAACTTGGTCCAAATGAAATGACTTCCCATCCCCAGCGCTATGTTAGAAACATTTTGACTAAGCCTTGTTTTGTTTCAAGGTTGTTGCAAAGCTCCTTGTTTTGGTTTGATTTTGCTGTTTAGACCTCAAAATGAGTCAAAACAGTGTTGAAATGAAACAGCTGGCAAAATTTCGCACATCCCTGCTGGATATTTTTGCATCCTAGGTGCAGCACTCTGCACTTGTCCTTGTTGTACTGCATCCTATTGTGTACTGCCCACTTTTCTAACCTGTCCAGGTCTGCCTGCAATCATTCCCTACCCTCTGGAGTGTGCACTTCACCCCAGAATTTAGTATCATCCACAAACTTGGACAGAGTACACTTCATACCCACCTCCAAGTTACTGATAAAGATATTGAAGAGTACATGTACAAGGACGAACACTGTGGGACCCCACTACCCACATCCTTCCAGGTTGACACTGACCCATCTACTATCACTGTCTGGGTGTGATCGCTAAGTCAATTTTCCACCCACCGGACTGTGTAAACATCTATGTCACAGCTTCTTAATGTATTTATAAGAATAGGATGAGATACCATATCAAAGTCCAAGAAAACGATGTCCACCTCTACTCCTGTATCTAAGCATTTTGTGACCCAGGATTTCCCTGTATAGTCAAGGAAGTTTTTTGATATGATCTCCAGAGGCTGTTTTTGCTGATCAGCAAAAGTTTAATTTTTTCTGCTCAGCTGTACTGTCCCTGGCAATCACAGGAGTGAGTCTAGCTGAGCAGGGAAAGTGGTGTTTTCCTTGCTCAACAAGACTTGCTTCTGTAATCTGGGAAGTGGGTCTGATTGAGAGGGGAACCCCAACTTCCCTGCTTATAGAGAGGCACCCTGAGATTCCCTGGGGTGCCTCTCTGTAAGTGAGGAAAGCTGGACAGATACTCCAGGGACTTAAAAAGCACCTGCCTGGGGTAGCTAGAAAGTGTGAACAGCTCAGGATTTCCATAACCTCCTGACAGAGAGCTAGAAGACATCCACCTCAATAAAGTGGAAGTCTGTTACTACCCTTTGTCATGCCACTGATTTTCTTTTGGTGCGACAAAAGCTACAATGTCTATTTACTTACAATTTGTGCCACCATAAAAAAGTTTTATGGTGATACAAATAAGATGTCAGGCAACATCTGTTTCCACTCTTAGACTATGCCCAGATATGCAGGGGTGTGCATTTTGTGGATTTCCTGGCAGCACAAACAAAAACCAGGATGTAAAAGCAGCACAAACCTGGATGTAAATTGAATGCACATACAACAAGTGTGCACCGGCACACACACAGACCAGGCCATCCATAGCAACACTCTGGGTGCTGGCCAGGCCTCCATGTTGCCTGACCTGTTCCCCTGCTGCTCCAGGCCACCAGATAAGACTCCTGGGGCCACCATTGGTGCTGGACCCAGCCTCTAGCTCTGCCTGGATGAATAGCTGGAAGGAGCTGGGCAAGAGCAGTTTGCCTGTTGCAGGACAATTTGTCTCACAGTGGAGTGCATATGCAGGGGTGTGTACTGTGGCAATATGTGCTACTGCAAGTGCACAACCCTGCATGTCTGGATGTGGCCTTACAAAGCAGAAGAAGCATCACAGTAGTAGTAGATGCCAGAAGCATTTGGGTGGAATCAGGTGGGTACTCTGAAGGTATATGCAGGAGAGCAGTAACTCTACCAACCTACTCTTGAGCATAAGGGGTGTGTCTATATGTGCATTTGATGTGGGACCAGTTTACTTGTGAGTAAACTATTCACAAGTAAACAGTCCTAGACAGACATCTACAGAGGCAAGCAAATTGCTCTCACTTCCTGGGGCTCTGCAACAGGCCCTTGCCACCACCAGGAGGAACTGGAGACTCTGGCTGCAACTGCCTGTGGCCAGACACCATCTTTAAAAGGCAGCCCAACTCCCTGCTCCCTGGCCAGCTGCATTTTTGGCCGAAGCAGCATGCACAGCATGGGGGCTGCTGTGCAGCAGTTCTTGCACAGCAGCCTCTGCCTCCCTGAGCCCTGGTTGCTCCAGGCCCTACCTTTGGCAGTGGTGCCCAGTACTCTAGGTTCCTGCTGGTTGATGAGATGGCCCTGCTGGCCCATGGTGCCAGCTACCACTGTCTGGGTCCTGCCGGCTCCTCAACATGCAGAGCCCACTTGCCCAGCCCCACTGTGCTGTCCCAGGGCCACCACTGCTTCTCGGCTGCCACCTGGACCTCATCCTGCTGGCTGAACCCCAGCAGGGATGCACCTCAGGATGCCACTGCCTGGCCCTCCAGCCCTGCCATCTCTGGGGCCACTCCATCAGCCAGGACCAGTTGCTGCACATCATCCACCACACCTAGGATGATGAGCAGTGGCTGGGGTCATTCTGGATGACCATGGTCACATTCCAGGACATCCTGGATCAGCTCTGCCTGCACCTGGAGTGGCAAGACACCACCATGTGACTGTCCCTCCCCACGGACAGCCAGCTGGCCATCACCTGCTGAAGCTGACTACACCCACCAGCATCCACTACATGGACCACCACTTCGGTGTCAGCAAGGCCACAGCTGGGAAGGCCATCCTGGATGTGAGTGAGACTCTCCAGGACCTACTCGAGCATACCATGATGCAGGTGCATGATCCCATGATGGTGGTGCCAGGGTTCCATGCCCTGGGATTCCCCCAGTGCATCAGGGCCCTGGACAGGACCTACATTCCCATCACCTGCCCACCCCATGATGACTGCCTCTACTACAGACTTTCACTCCATTGTGCTTCAGGCCATCATCAGCCACCATGGTGCCTTCACCAACATGAGTGCCAGCAGGCAGTGTCCACAATGCCTGCATGTTTCAGAACTCCACCTTGCCAGCTCTGGTGCAGAGCAGGCAGTTCATGCTGGGGGTGCCAGACTTGCAGCTGAGTGACATAGTGGTCCTCCTCCACTTCATGGGGGACCCTGCCTACCTGCTCCCCTGGCTCATGTGGCCCTACACTGGCTAGCTGCAACCCCATCAGGCCTACTTCAACTGGTGCCTGGAATGGACCTGTGCCCTGGTGGAGTGCACCTTCAGGCATCTCAAGGGATGCTGGAACACCCTCACCACCTGCCTCGAGTTGAGTGAGGACAACATTCCCCAGGTCCTCATGACAGCCTGCATGCTACATAACACCTGTGAGGCCCAAGGAGAGCTCTTTTGCAAGGCCTGGGTGGGGGAGGTGCACCAGGAAGAGGACATCTGGCAGCAGGAGCACCAGCTGCAGCAGCAGCTACAGCAGTGCTCCCCCCCCCCCCCCCAAGGCCCCATGCCCCCTCCATAGAGGCCAGGGTACAGGGTGTGAGAGATGCTGACTGACCACCTTGTCCCCACTTTAGGCTGCCTGGACAGCAGCCCATGGACACCTGCCACATGCCCCACCCCCAGCAGCATGTTCAATATGGACAGTTCTCAGAAAAACACTTCATTGCCCTCAAAACAATAAGAGCACAGACCCTACCCTCCCCAACACCAGAGCCCATCCACCACCCACCCCAGCCTACTCCACCCATCAACAATAAAGCATCTTCTTCCCCATGAAAACTATTTATAATGTGGTATGTCTGTGTGCCCTCCTGGGGTGGTGGCCATAGGGTGGGGGCACCTAGTGGGTGGAGCCCAGGGACAGGCAGCCAGCACCCCAGCCTCTGGCCATTTCCCTGTGGGTTCACATGCCACAGTGAGTCTGGTGGGTGGGGGGCTCACCCAGGGGTGACAGTAGCTACTGGTCCCCCAGTGCAGGTGGTTCCCCCTCTTGCAGCTGTTGGTCAGGGCTGGCAGGGCCAGCATGAGGTTCTGATCACACTGCAGGTAGCTCCTGTTCTGCATTTTCCTGCAGCTGGGGGAAGCAGTGGGGCTGGGCCCAGATTGGGTGGCTGGGTGGCGGGGGCCCCAGGCCAGTGGCTACAATAGGGGATTGTGGCTGGTGGAGGCAGTGCTGGACCTCCACCCAGGCCCATGAGGGGGCCTAGTACTTGGAGGTGGGTGGTTCCCAAGGGGCAGGAGGGGCTAGTGTTGGGGGTAGGGCAGTGGGTGGCATGAAGGTGACCACCAGGGCCAAGACAATGTCCATCACCCAGCGGGCCTCCTCTGGGGTCTGCACTGCCCTCACCATGACCATGGTGGCTTCCACATGGGATCCATGTGTTTCAGGGCCGGGAGCTGCACCCTGAACTCCAAGTCTAGGGTCCCATGTGTCATCACAGGTGACATCCTTCATCTGCCACCTGTCCTGCTGGATGACACCTTTCACCAACACATCCACTTGTCAGTCCTCTGTAGCCATTGGCAGCTGACCCAGGAGGAGGGTCTGATCCTGGGTCCTCTTCCTGTGGAGCTGGCTCATCCCCAGGGCCCCAAATGTGGGCAGCAGTGACCCTGAGGACAGTTCCTAGCTACCAACTGTAACCTCTACCCAATGTGCAGCTGCAGGGAGTGCAGAGCTATGAGAAAAAAAAGTTGTTTGTGAGAGTTTGCAACATTTCTGATATAAGATGCCCTGGGGGTTAAGCATGTAGGAGTGCCCAGGAACCATCATAAGTTGGCCTGGCAGGCTGAGGCCCAGGAAGCTCCCCCTCCCTGGAACAACTTAAGAGGACATTGTTACCAGCATCAACACATTCCTTAGTGTGTGACAGGCCTGTGCCCACCTAGCTGTAGGGTCATGTACTGCACAATAAAGTTTTTCACTGTCTCCCATCTCCCTGCGTGCTGTGAGGGGGGAACATGCGGAAAAGGGGAGCATAGCTGGACTAAGCAGGTGAGGAGTGGTGAGAAGGGGCAGGGGCAGGGAGGGCCCTCCCCTCAGCGTGAGGCTTACCATGTGGGCAGGGTTGGTGTGCCCAGCAGCTTTACTCAGTCCTGGCTGTTGGCAATGGTGTGTGACTCCTGGTGGTATCCCTGGGCAGCAGCGAGTGGTATGAGGGCACGTGGCAAGGAGCCCCCCTGAGGAGGAGCTGGCACTGCTGGCAGCAGGTGGTGATATAGTCAGTTGCTCCTTGTGGCTGGGGATGAGGCTATGGAGCTCTGAGGGCAGGCACTGGCCCAAGTTCCCCAAGCTTCTGGCTGAGGTTTTGTCTGGGGAGCTTGGTGGGATGGGCTGCTGGCACCTCAAGGGGTCCTTTCCTGGTGACAAGTCATCGCAGGTGTGAGGCTGAAGTGGAGGCTTGGGCAGGTTGTCCATGCTGCTGTACACAGCATGGCTGCAGCCTGGGTCCTGGGGCACAAGGAACTCAGTCGGCGGCTGCATAAAGGGCACAGTCTTGGGGGTACTCCCTAACTGATGATTGTGGTCAGTGATGGTGACTCACTGTGCCCTCAAGGCCTTGATCTTTATGTGGCAGTGCCATGCCAACTGGTCATGCCCATGCTCCCACATCAAGCCTAACATTCCCTCATAAATGTGGGCATTGGAGTGCCTTCACTGTGTGAACTGCCTTTGCACCTCTGCCTAACCGCTCAGGGCCATGAGTTTGCCAGTCTCCTCCTGAGTCTCGTTGGGGCCCCAGGTGGTGGTGAATTGAATCAGTGATGAGCCCATCGAGGATCCCGTGCTAGACCTTTGGGCCACCACATGGCTCTTCCTGTGCTGCCAGGCCTGGGCATCTGCCTGCAATGCTGAGAGCAGGGGCATGGTGCAGGACTGGGAGCCACGTGGTGAGGTGATGTCCTGCAGCACCTGCAGGCTCTGGGCTGTGGGTTGGCTGTAGACAGCTGGCACTGTCCCTTTTAGCCAGGAGCTGGCTGCAGATGGGCTCTGGGGCTGGCAGGCCTAGCAGGAGCCTGCAGAGCTGGATGGCATGGGCCTGGAAGCTGCACAGCACTGTGGGACTAGGCAGCAGCACCAGGGTGCAGGCAAGCTGGCACAAGGATCCCACAGTCTGTGCAGGGGCAGCAGAGGCCAAGAGTCCTCCTAGGCTCTCTGCTGTTATGCCAGAGGTCTCAAAATGCCTGCAGGATTTTAAAAGGCCTGGCGACGGAGCTGCCATAGAGGTGAGCCAGCCCTGGGGCATGAGAGGTTCCCAGCTCTGGGGCCCTAGAGCTAAGCTCTGGCTGCACCCCAAATGGCTATGGAGGGGTGAATCTGCTCCCAGGTGGCATCTACACAAGTGTTACTATGCCATAAGTACTTGTGAGTAAATTTGCTACTTGCATTGGTAGGCAGAAAATTTACTCATGAGCAATGACATTTACTGAGAGGTAAGTATGTCCATGTATAGACATGCAAGCTTACTGCACAGTAAACTACAGTACTGTGCAGTAAAGTGTCTTATGTAGACACACCCAATGTGCTGTTTCAAGGATCCCAAGCAGCATTAATCATATTCTGTTACTGTTTGCTGTTTTATCTGTCTCACTATTGTCTTTGAAGTATACCTGAAGCTCAAGGCAGAATGTAAGAATTCCTTTAGGGTTGCCAAAACTAAACATTTTAATTTTGAAGTTTGGAAACTCACTGTGAGCTATCTTGGTACATTCTTCATTTTCCTCAACATCATCAAGAATATTTTTGCCTTCTACTGTCTAAATCGATTAGTGGCTATGGGCCAAACATCCTTTCATTTGGACATTATACATCAGAAAGTTCTTTAAAATTTTGCATGTATTTTACATTTATCACAATAATTGGTATTGAAAAATGAGGAGACACTGCTGTGTGTTACCTACTGCAACTTCAGCAAGTACTTTTATTACAGGAGATAGAATGGTTTTGGTGAATTCCTTTCTTCTCCATAACATACCATAATTAGCCAAAGTATTAATTAAGTAGACGCACCTTACAAAAGAAGTGCTAATTTTATGCAAGCAAACTGAGGTAGACATAAAATGCACTAACCAAGTCATGGTGTCAGTGGCAGAATGGCTCAAAAACCTTAGTTCAAGTTAAATGGGAAAAATGCTTGGAGCAAATGATTGTGAACTGGTTCACACACTTGTGAATGTTCAGTTATTAAGGTTCTCCATCAAAGGGTGTTTGTATATACCACATTTTTTCCCCTTTCTTATACTTCAGTGGCATGACTGTTTGCATGTGTGGATTTTCTGGATGCTTTAAAAGTCTTTCTGGTGAATTAAATTAAAACTCCTTGGACATAGTTTACATTGGCTCACCGCAAATTAAAGCATTGTGTCCATGGATTTGTTGCATGCAAACACAAAGACACTCAAAGACATGTAATGAGACTCTTTGTCCACCAGATGGCACTGTGGCTTATTTGTAGTTCACCCCTTCAAATTGCTGTTGCTTTTGAATTGCTTCCCCCTACCCCCACTTATTTTTCCTGTGCTATGTCCCAGCTCCCTGCTCCCACAGCTGCAGGGCAGGGTATGGGGTGGGGAATCCCAGGCTGGGCGGGGGGGGGGGGGACGGGGAGCACAGAACCATGCTGCTTTCCTGTGGTGCTGGCCAGGGCTTAATTTCAAAAACCTAGTGCGTGCAAGTACTGATGTGACACTCCAAAATAAACAAGTTTAAATTTTATAAACATATTGAATTTAATGAGGATTAAACCCTGTGATGTGTACAGGTGCCCATGAATGTAGTGTGCCTTCGAAGACTGGGGCGGCGGGGGCACAGTTAGCTCCTGCAGGCAGTGGCAGCACTCTCGGCAGTGGGAGCATGGCAGTGGCAAGTGGTGAGCTCCTGCAGTTAGCCACAACACTGGCGGTGATGGGGGCAGGTGGTGAGAGCCGACTGGTGGTCGGCAACCACCCGCAGACACCGCTGGTAGTGGTGGCCAGTGGCGACTGGGGACTGCCCGCAGATGCCGCCAGCGGTGTTGGCAGTGAGGGGAGCAGGAAAGAGTGGCAAGTGCCCACAGGTGTCACTGGCAGTGTTTGTGGTGCGTTTTTGCAAGGGATGCACCGCCAAGCTCAGGGGCTCCATGTGCACCCACGTGCACCCCCTACACATTGCCAATGCAGGTGCCCAAAGGCTTTTAATGAAGTTAGGTAGTCTTTGGATTACAGGGAAGGTCCATTTGTGGATTAAAGCTGTCTTCAGGATAGAAAACAATAAGTTAGTATAAATATTCAGTTTTTGGAATGGAAAGAAGTAAATAGAGGGGTTCCCCAGGTATCTGTGTTGGGACTGGTATGCTGTTTAACATATACTTAAATGACCTGGAAAAGGAGGTAAATAGTGAGGTGGCCACAGTTGTGGATGACAAAATTATTAAAAGTGGTAAGACCAAGGTGGAATGTGATGCGCAACAGAAGGATCTGGCACTATTGAGTGAATGGGCAATTTAATGGCCTATGAAAATCAATGTAGATAAGTCTCAAGTGATGCACCTGGACGAAACTAACCAAAACTGTACCTACACTATGATGACTGTACATTAGCTGTTACTATATAGGAAACAAATTTGGGAGTCATGTGGACAGTTCACTAAAATCTCAGCTCAGAGCTCAGCAGCTGTTAAAAAGGCAAACAAAATGTTAGGGATTATTAAAAAGGGAATTCTGAACGACAACAAAAGTACCAACATGCCCTTTTATTAATCCCTGGTGCATCCCCACCTTGAATAATGTGTCCAGCTTTGGTTCCCACATGTCAATGTTACACTCAATTTTAACTGGGTGAGAGAAGATTGATAGATCAATGAGACCATTCCAGTCACAACTTGAAAGCTTTATTAGGATATGTAGTAGCACAGACTTATTTGGATCAAGAAAGACAATGCTTATGTAGCCTCAGATTCAGGGAAGAAATAGGTCCACTGAGCAGGCTTCTCTGTTCCTCTGGGGACTTGAGTTGGTTCACTGAGCTCTAGAAAAAATCAAGTATATATGTCCAAATTTCCCTCTAGTCTATGCCCAATATTTATAGATGGCTGGCCCTAATAGTCTAATGACTGATCTCTGATTGATTTTATTTAAATTTTTTGCACTGAAACTTTTAGAATTGAATTAAACTAGATTTCTTATAGACCCGGAAGGTGTCAGTTAGTTGGGATTTATAGCCCTATAGGAGCAAAAGGGAGAATTCCTTATCTCCTATTCCTTCTCATCGTGGAATGCTGTTTCACACTAGTATGTTACTTCTTCAGCTTAGTTTATGATCTGAGAAGGCTGCTTTGTTTTTACAGCCTATCTATGTATTCTAACAAAAATATCTGTTATAGCAAAATAACATTCAATGCATTTGGTTATATTAATTACTACTTCTGATATTTTAAGATAAAGCTATAATATAGTGTATTTAGATTAATTTATGCATGGTTCTTTCTTATCCTTGTGCTCTGTTTGATTTTTGTCTGGTTAAACATGTGGATGGCTTCCTTTACTTTGCTGACCAAGCTAGTTGTTACATCTGAAAAGGTTTATGCTACAGTCACTCAGACACAGGCTCTTCTTTAGCTACACTTTTTCATCTTTGGTCTAGGACTCTTAAAAATGGACAAGCCTGGCAACAACATGTAGCATTGCCTTATGCAAAAAGGGATATAGAAGAGCTAGAGAAGGTACAGAGAAGGGCAAAAAGGATGATTAGTAGTATGGAGAGGCTTCCAAACAAGGAGAGGTTAGACCTATTCAGTTTGGAAAGGAGATGCTTCAGGGGGGTTATACTAATAGTTTACAAAATGGTAAATGGTGAAGAGAAAGTAAATAGGGATTTATGATTCACTGTCTCTCAAAATAGAAGACCTAGGGGTCATAAAATAAAACTAGTAGGTAGTAAGTTTAAAAATAACCAAAACAATTCTTTTTCACACAATGTGTAATTAAAGTGTGAAACTCACTGCCATGGGTTATTGTTGAAATTGACAGATTAACCAGATTTAAAAGTGGTTAGACAAATTCTTGGAGGAAAGGTGCATCTGTAGTTTTTGAACATGGGAGTTAGGGGGATAGACTCTGAATCAGAACTTCCTAGACTTTAAGTGACGGAGGCTAAAAACGGGAGAAGAAAAACAAAACAATGGTCATATCGTGTTCATTCCACCTTTCAGCACCTGTTCTCTGCCACTGTATGACACAGGCCTATTTGTTGTGCTCAGGGAATGTGAAACTAGGCCTACCATGAAATAGAGTGTGGCACCCCTTAAAATGGAGTGTGGCAACTGAGAATGCAGCAACTGATTGCTTGGGACAAATGAAAACGAAAAACAGAAAGGGAGTGGGTTCACACATTCAAAAGAAGGGATCTGGAAGGGGACTCCAAACAGAACACACTGTCCGGTGTTTACCTGCACCAGAATGAGTCAGGGGAGATTGTGGATGCTGACCAGTGAAACTCTGCCCAGTGGATCAATGGATACCTGCATTAATTCAGTTCGGTCCTGGCCAGATGAACTTCAATTCCCTTCTCTGGAGACTGGTCAGGAGCTCTAGGGGCACAGCCAGGGTGTTGAAGTGGTGCCAGAGCATGGGCAGGACCAGCTGCTTATCCTGAAGGGACAGACACTGCAGCAGGCATGCCCATGCCTGCAGCCACTCAGACACCCTGATCTGTAGCTGATGACAGTTCTCAGGCAGGGAGGGGTGACTGGGGAACAAGTAGAACCCAAGAGAGAAGAGCAAGCCTACGCTCCATTGGATATTCTTGAGTGCAGGTGGGAGCAAGCCCACCTGCCACCTGTCACCCTCTGTCAGGCCAGAGCTCTTGACCCAGCTGACCTAGGCAAAGGAGTCTGCCAAGTAGATGGACTGGCATGTCTCCACCTGCTCCAGGTCACCCAGGTCCTGGGTAGCAGGGAGCACATCATTGGCATACACTGACTTGATTAGTCTCATGGCCATTTCTTTGAGCAATAACCCCAACATCCACTTGCACAGGAGGCAGAGAAACTGCTTGAGGATAATGGTATAGAGTTGGCTTGACAGCAGACAACCTTGACACACTCCCTGCCCAAACAGTATGGGCTCTGTCAGCTTGCAGTTGAGCTTGACCATACACTCTGTCAAGGTGTAAAGCACATGGAGAAACTGCACAAAGTGGGGACTGAAATCAAACTCCCTTAGAATACCTATGAGGTACCCTTGATCCATGCTGCCAAATACTTTCTCCTAGTAAAAGGACAGGAGGGCAAATGACAGACCATCCCTGTTAGGAAGCTCATGGTAGTCCCACACCAGGTACAGGTTGTCAAAGATGGACCACCCTGGAGCCACTTACACCTGGTCAGGCTGAATCCTGTCCACCTGCATGGACCTCAGGTACAGCAAGTTGGCTTTCACTATGACCTTAAAGAGAAGCGAGACTGGACACAAGTTCCTCAGGTCATGTGCCTTCTTTGGCTGCCGGGTCAGGATGGCCCTCCTGCATGACAGGGGAAACTCCCTGTCCATTTCAGACTCAGTTCAGACTACAGCAAGGTCCAGGCCAAAGATGTCCCAGAAGATGCAATACACAATCATGCCTTCAATGCCTAACATTTTGTTGGTGGGTATCAGGTGGAGGGTGTTTGTGAGCTCAGCCAGGGGGAGAGGACCCTCTAACCAATCCTGCTTGCCCATGCTGACCTGTGACAGTCTCTCCCACAGAACCTGGCAGTTATTGGCATCAAGAAGAAGACTGCATAGAACGCCTTTGCCCTTTCTCATAGCTTCCCAGGATCTGTGATCCCAGCAAGTGGTGAACTTGGCACCCCTCTTCTTCTCCAGAGAGTAGGTATGGTATGGGAGCTGCAGTCCATCTTCTGGAGGAGCTGGATGCACAAGCAGATGAATGTACCACAGATGTAGAAGATGTCCAGAACTCAGAGTTCTTTCCACTTCTCCCAATGCTCTCTTCAGAGGGACAGTTGCCATTTGGCTTTGGTGGCTGGAGTCATGTGGATCTTCTGAAGGAGGAGCACAGAGTACCTGGAGGAAGGAGAGTACCTGGCATCTGTGGAAACCTGTTCTGCAATCATACACATTGAGGGTAACCACAGTGAGGGACCTCATTAGTGGGGTTGTTGTTAGGCTTGGCAGGTTTTTGGCAGGAAGCAAAGCCAACCATGGGGCCCAAGAGCAATCCCACTTCTCTCCAATATTTGTAGAGGGTGTTATGGATACTTAGGGCATTGCTACACTTATGTCCCTTGCCTTCCCCCACTAGAGCCCTCACTGAGTTGAAGACTTGATAGAAATCCCCCTAGCAGTCCAGGGAAAGCTAAATCTTTTTTCTTGGAGCACAGTGTGCTCTCCAGGAATTGGATTAGCTCCTCCCTGGGTACCATCAAGGCTGAGAGTTCTGCAAGCTCTATGGAGCCCACAGACTCCTGGTCATTTTCCTCCTTGTTCTGTGGTTCAGCAGGCCCATTTTGGCTTCTGTGTGGGATAGGTGTTTCCCCCTCCTCCACCACCAAGGGGGCAGAGGCCTGGTGGACCACTGCCTGAACCACCCTGTCTGCTACATCCCCTGACAATAGAAGAGTTTGGGGAGATGTAGTGCTGCAGTCTCTTGGGGTAGGGAAGGAGGAAGAATGGAAGCAACAGGGAAAATGTCAAGGGGGGCTCTGTAAAGTCTTCCTCAGTGTTGCAGAGGTTTTCAGGGAGGGACCTTGAATCTCCCCCCTCTGTACTGGGGCCACAGAACACACTCAGGTCTGTGGCAGGGGTGGCTTTGATTGGGGAGGGAGGACATGGTTCAGGCATGTGGGTGGTGATGGTGGCCTCCCCAGAGCCCTGGGGAAGGGACTCTTCCCTATAGGGGCCCACTAGTGTGAGTCCCAGGGACTCACCTCTCCCAGATGGGTGGCTGGGAACAAGGACCCAGTGCCTGCAGTAGTGGGGGGAGGGGGACAGGTCATAGATGTTAGAGATAGGGGGTTCCTTCATGGCTTGTTCTACTGTAGGATGGCTGTGTCATCCTGGGGCCTCCTTCTAGGTGGTGACAGCTATCTTTTTAAATTTTCCCAGGGATGGGATTCTTGATGCAGCTTGGGAGGTGGTGCGTATGCTGTCGATGTCAGCCCCCTCTTAGATAGTAAGAGGGGAGCCTGTCACTGCCTAAGTGAGAGAGTCCTAGTTACACCTGGGACTTGCACTTTACTTTGTTCTGGGTGACAAATTGCCACCCATATAGGACCAGCATCCACCCATCTTTGGGGTGGCCCAGGGAGGGGTATGCCTGGGGTCCAGAGTGGTGTGGGTCTAGGATGGGGTGGTGGCATGTCCCGCATCCAATGTCTGCATCTATGTGCTTTGAAATTCCACCATTGGCTGTGGTGTGGGGCCTCCAGAGCTTGTGTGGGAGATGAAGTGCCAGGGGTGGCAGTGGTGCTGGCACCTGTTTCCTCAGCAGGGGCCTGTAGTGGCCCCCATTGTTGACTGAGGGGGCACTCTTGGTGGAGGTGCGCCAGTGCTGAGCACCAGAAGAATCTTACCTCCCCTACCATGTAATAGATGCAGTTCAGGGACCCCTGGAAAGGGATCATAAAGGTGTCCTCCATCTCCACCTCTAATGCCAGCTGTATGGTGACTTGGGTATGGAAGGATTGGGTGTGGTGGAGGCTGGTGACTGGGGAAAGGATTCACCCCAGGCCTTGTAAGAAGGGCATGAGGGACTAGTTAGGGAGGTGAGGAGGATGGGGCTGAGGAACACCCAGGTCCCTATCTCTTCCAGGGGTACAAGGCGTACATGTTTTCCCTCTGACTTTGAGCCCCTTCTCTACTACCGCTTGTGTGGCAGCCTCCATGGCAAAGTAGTAGACACCTTTGCTGTAGTGTCTGGAGGCTGCCATGATCTTTGCGACCCCACTACTTGGGTAAGCACCCACACATAGGTTTCAAAGGATGGAAGCTCTATCTTGGGAATGTCACAAAGCATCCCTTTGCACCTGATGATGATGGGGTGGGTGGCCTAGATTGCCTAAGGTGGTATGGGCAGAGGTAGTGGAGGGACCAGGCTCCAAGGCTGCAGGCTTTTCTGTAGCTGCCTAGGCATAGCTCCAGCTGCTGTGATGAGAAGCTGGGCTTGCAGAGCTAGGGAAAGGCTGAGTGGGAAGGACACCTGCTAACAAGTTGTCTCTGGTCCCTGCAGGTGTTGTTAATGTGCCTTTTTTCAGGCCCTATACCTTTACAACCCCTTATGAAGGAGCAGGATGAGAAGCCCTTTGCCTTTTCCCCTGCCCTTGTTGGGTTTCAGGGACTTTGTCCTATTCTGGGGGAAACTGGCCAGGAGGAGCCTCCTGGCCCTGTGTGGTCTCTCCCATTTCATTGGCTGCCTCCAACAGGCCACCAGCATAGTAGCTGTCTCAGAGGGCTCTTGACTTGTCATGGGAGACTAGGTGGGAAGGGGCCCAGTGGCATGGAAGAGGGTGGATTGCTACAGAGGGGTACAGTGTACCTCCTTTGGTGCCATTGGTTGGGAGGGCTATGTGGAAAGTGGTGTGTGTGAGAGGGGCTGGAGCTGGAGGGAAACACAAAAAGACATACCAGGATACACACAGGAGGGAGGGGGAAAGCCTGGTGGTGGGTGATGAAGGAGGTCTTGTCCCCCAGGAGATGAGGTGCAGGTGGTGGTGGAGAGAGCTGGAGCGTGGGAAAGCTCAACAGGATCCTGCTGGTGCCTGGCCCCTCAGGGAACCACTCAGGGAGAAATGGTGGACCTCTGGTGGACTCTGGAGCATTGCCAACATGGACCTATGGTCTCACCCAGTAAATGGCAGTTCTTATATATGTACAAGTTGGTCTCTTCATTGAAATCATTCTATGGAAAAGTACTCCTATTTTTATATATTCTTTAAATAAATTATAGTGCAATTAAACATCATGATCTATTTGCACCACACATAAATAGAATGCCAACATAGTAATAATTAACCTTGCTTTCACTGGAGATTTAAATTAAGATAATGCTGTATTTATTTATTTATTTATTTATAGAGGGAGCCTGTCTCTTGGTTTGTCTGCTTTATGGCTCTCTAGGAAGGTTTGTTTTCTTTTGAAAATATAGGCAGTGAGGATATAGATCCTGAGCTGTGTGAGTTAGTGTTATCTTTAATTAACTCACAGAAGGTCATGCAAGTGTTCCTATGGTACACATGGCAAATGCTTTAACTAATAGTTATTGGATCCAATCACTGTTCATCATCAACATTTCATTGGGGCTTGCACTGTGGAGAGGAATTAACAGGTTTTCTTGTGCAGCTTGTTGATGTAATTCTGTTAGTCCATTAACTCTTATGATGACACAATATTTAAGGTATGCCAGGAATAACGTTAGTTTTAGTATGTAACACTTTTTGGGGAGCTGGGGAGGTGGGGGAGGGGATGGACATATGTATTCTCCTTTCTGGGATTTCATAATATATTGTACACTGAGCAAAGTGGGGACAACAGATCTTGCTTTGTGAACGTGAAGGATTTATATCACTAAGCACCACTAGTGTGCTCAGCATTGTAAAAAACATGCACACAATATCTGCTTAAGGAGATCTGGGTGTGTTTGCTGTGCACCTGCAGTTCTCATTGACTTTAGGCCAGCTCCTCTCCTGTCCTAGCTCTATTAACCTCACAGGACCAATGCCCATATACATGAAGTGAAAATCTCCCCTTGAGCAAATATTGACCAAAAGCAGACAGAGGAAGGTTCTTTCATGCAGACCCTGCCCCTCATGAATGATGGATACCCTCAGCAGCTGGGGAGGGCATGACAGCAGTGGGAGCATGGTGGTGGTAAGTGGGGAGCTGCTGCAGACACCGTCGGCAGTGTTGGTGGTGGTGGGGCTAGTTGTGAGCACCAACCAGGGGTTGGCAACCACCCACAGATGCTGCTGGCAGTGTCGGCAGCAGCCAGTGGCAATCGCTGACTGCCCACAGACACTGCTGGTGCTGTCGACTGCAGGGGTGGGGGTTGGCAACCGGCAACCACCCACAGGTACCACCAACAGTGTCAGCAGCTCCTTTTTGTAGGAGGTGCACTGCCACACTCAGGGGGTACACATGCACCTGCATGCACCCCCTACATGTTGCCAGTGCCCCTCTGCCACACACACACACTCACTTAATTTTTACTCCAGACCCGATTAATACGAATAGCTTACATTTATATAATAACTTGTACTTGTAGGGAAAAGTTATCAAATCTGTACGTTTTCAGAATCTCTTTAACACCTCATCTGAAAGATAGCACCCCTCTATCACCACAGTACTTTAGGCCATGACATTGCTTCATTATATTGTGTGAGAGCTTTGTTACTTCCTGTGTCTCCTAGGATCTCCTATCCAAGTACTTTCTAGCCTGAAGTTCAGAGCTCTAATGAGATCACACCCAATGAGATATTAACACGGGTTGGTAAATGTATTATAATTGGTGGAAATAAGGCGCAAATGCATTTCAGAAGAAAAATATTTTGTAAGTTAAACTTATTTGTGAAAGTACCAAACTGCTTTAATCATACAATAATTAAAAATATGGCAATACTTAGATCTAAAATATAGTTTATAATATTGTGCCTAAGGATAACGACATACTGACAAAATCATTATAATACAATCATTTTAACAAACTGTAAGGCAGTCCTGCTGTAATTCTCCAGCCTGAACACTAAGCAACGTAGAAAATTCTATTGGGTTTGCATATTTTACTTGTATATAGTAATAACCAATATGTGGGGTGGGTATATTGTTCTTCTACTGAAAGACACAGGTAAACAATTTCCCTTTCTATCCAAACCATTTATTTCCAGTACAATGCAATATTCAAGTTTCAGACTGAATATTTCTGTATGTTTTGCCCACGTGGCTGGTGATCTTGAATTGTATTCTGTGAAGAGCAAAGACTTACAGATATATGAATAATTTTGTTAAAACACTCAGTGGTATCTAACACTGTTCTCATTAAGCCAACACTAAGTTTCAGCGCATCCTAGAGACAGAAAGCCTTTATTAGGCCAGCTTGTCTATTTCCTGGTCCCAGTAAACATAGATTTGTTCCTTGAAGTGTATCCCAAGATCATGTCATCTGGTTAAAAACCTTATTTCCTTTAAAAACTTTTTGAGAGGATTGATGACCATTACTCACTAATACGTTACAGCCATGAAATAAGCAAATATAATCTTAGGACACATCAGGCAGTGAGATACTCTTCTGTCTCAAGCAAAGGTAGGGAAGTATTATTAATTTGTACAAGGTGAAGATAAGACTTACTGTGTATTAGAAAGATGAATACAAACAAGAGGTGCAGTGAAAGGCTATTCAGGTGCTCAAGGGAATGGAGATCTTATCTTATGAGAATGGACTATATTTTGATTTGTTTATCTTGCCCCCCCAAAAAGGTGAGGGGAAGAAGGAAAAGAGAGGGAAAGAGGACCTTACACTGTGAATTACACAACTGTTGACTGAATTAGTGTTAGCATGGAGTTTGGAGCAGTCACACCTTCAACTTGAGTGGCACACCTTAATGGAACAGGACCTGGGTTGTGCAGATCAAGAGATAATTCTGCCCTGGAGTGGCATAACTTTGAGTTGCATAATGAGTGCTTTAAGCCACTTTAAGATGTAAATGTGCAGACAATCCAGGGGTTAAGAACCCCAGGAGCTGCCCAAAATTACTGCATAACAAGGCCCTGAGTATGTTTGCTCATTTTTTTCCTAATCAACCAGAGGGTAAACGCTAGGGAAGGGAAAGAGAGGACTGGTTTGATACAAGAATAAGTAAGGTGGAGTAAATTTAGGCTAGCAGAAGGTTTGTGATTATCAAAGGAGCAAGGTTTAGGAACACCCTCAGCTAGAATTAGGGAGGGCAAAAAAACTAATTTTAAGATAGAGGTTTTTGGTTTCTGGTTTATGAACAGGATAATGGTTTATGAATAGGATTATCTGATGCATTAGGGATAGGAACAGAAATTACACATAAAGTGGTATAAGTAATTGGAAACTGGTTCAAATCTGTAAGGCAACAGAAATTCAATGTATGTAAACCACTTTAAAAATGGACAAAACTAGTTTAAGATAAACCTGGATGGATGCACTATCAGACTTAACTGATTTAAGCTAAATTGGGTTATTGAACTTCTGTATCAAATCCCCTCCAATTTCAAGTTAACTCTCAGTCTTCCAGCATCTCAGGATGCTTTGCACCTCCCCCACAACCCATCCTCTCGCAGGATGCAAAGGCTAGCCTTGGTCCATGCTGTCTGCTCCAGCCGAGCAGGGAGGCATGCTTGAGCAGCCCCCACTGCAAGCATGTGACTGTGTTTCTGGAATCAAAAGTTAATGTCTGTTCACTTGATTATGGGTTCAATCTATGGAGCTTAGACTGCAAAGATTGAATTGATTCAGCCTCAGGTTTTTTTTAACTGTCTGTACTTAGCCCAGAAGTGAATTAGATGTGATGATACAGGAAATCACTTCTAATTTTATGTTTCGAAAGTCCTCATGTTTTAGAGCACTAATCAATGTCTAACTAGACAGAGCCAGACCAGAAACTTTCCTTGTGGATATGATATTCCAGAGATGTATAAGTAAAAAAAAAAAAAAAAAAAAAAAAAAAAGGTCCTGACTGTCTGCTGCTCCCCACTGCACCACACTGCATGGGGGGCTCTGCCACGAGCACCCAGAAACCCTGAGGCCACTGAAGCACCCAGTGAGTCAGGACTTTTTTTTTTTTTAAAGGGCTGGGAGCTGGAATGGAAAGGGCAACCTTGGAGGGGGGCTGGGAGAGCAGATAGGGTTTGGGGGGCTTGTGGCAGAGCTCCCCATGCAGTGTGGGGCAGTGGGGGACATTGGGGATCACCCCCACAGCAGCAGCCAGTGAGTGGGGGCTTTTTTTTAAGAGCTGGGAGCTGGGACCAGGTGGTGCTGCCATAGGGGCAGGGCTGGGAGAGTGGGAGGGGGTCGGGGTGCTCAGGGGGCCAGGGGAGAAGGCAGGCAATGGGGCCTAGCAGGGGTACCCCCATGGTCCCTTCCCCCCTCCTCCAGCCTCCCCTCCCCCACCCCCTACTTACCAGCATGGAGTCTGGGTCCAGCTCCCCCCTGCAGCGAGCAGGGACTGCCCGAATATCCAAAGCTCTCCAAATCTTTTCCAGATCAATTCAGAGAGCTTCAAATTGATTCAGACCTTTTAATTGGTCCCCTGGTTCAATTTGGATTCAGAGATTCGGCCACTGAATCGAACTGAATCTCCAAATTGAATCAGCACCTGAAGCTTTGCACAGCCCTAATGTAGACACTACAGCACAGCAAGGCTGTCTCAAATTGGTCCACACACAGTGTTATTAGGAAGTTAAGCATCTACACATGCCTTACTGCACAGTAACTAATCAGGCCATGCTGATGTAAGCTGCCAGAGTTATTGTGCAGTATGGGCATATACATGTAGATACGCACCCATACTGCACAGTAATTTTCAGTTATTGCATAGTAACCTAAACTACTGTGTTGTAACTGTGCAAGAGTAGATGCATCCACAGAATAGAAGCTGGTGCTAAAGGACCATTTACTGGGGTCACACCTGTACATGAAATGAACACAGAAATATGAAATGAATAAAGATGAGCTTATAAATGCTTCTGGTTTGGGTTGAATCTTTATAACTATGGTATAATGACGCTTATTTGAATGGACCTATTCTTGGGTTGCATCCGTGTAATCAAGCACATTATTTGTTTCAGAACCTTTAATCTACTTTAGTAAGCAAGTATCTGTTAGAAATAGAACAATGACAAGTTCATTATGTACAGATCATTGACTAAGATGGCATGATGAATCTTGGACATAGGGTATGTCTGTGTGGCCCAATATAATACTATGCAGAGATATCAGAGCTACCTTTGAGTGCTGTACTAATGAGTTAAACTGCTACTGGTTCCTGAAGTAGCTTGTGTATTTTTGTATGATACTGAATTCAGCTGTGGAGACAAATCCGAAGGCTATATATATAAGAACATATTTATATTAGCTAGGACTATGATAGTCATCTTTTACTTAGTCTCAGTCCCTAACCTAGTCTCAGTCTATGCAGTCAGGGACCCTGAGGAATGCTGTCTATGTATGTGGGACCCCAAGCTCTCTATTATGCCTAATTGCTGAGCTTGGGCAGAGGAGTAGTGTGTGAAGTTGACATACTGAACTCAGGACCTGATGGTTCTGGGCTCAACCAAAAGGCAGTATAGACATGGCATAAGTGTTTTTATATGGATTTCCATGGCTCCATAAGCTTCCATAATAAGAAAGCACCCTAGTGGGACATTTCATTTTCTGACTGAGCTTCAGAAAGTCTTTACTTCACAGAGAAGCCATGGAAGTCAAGGCAGAAAATTACCCTTATAAGTGAAATTTTTCATTATGCTGTGAGCTGCAATGCAAATACACTTCCTAGTTATTATTTTGCATTCCCAGACTCCTAAAATTATTTATGCGAACTCATGACACTGAACCTTCATGGCTAAATATGTCCATTGGAAATCAGAAATAAAAGTCTACATTCTCAATTCAGGGATTAACAATAACTGTTTCATAAATATTAATCAATTCCTGCAATTTAGAAGCCTCTTAAGGAGGGGGAGGAAGCCTTCAAAATCCAGTAACTACCTTTGACATTCTAGGTATATTAAAGATTGGACTATTCTTGCAAAGAAGTAGCATCTGTTTTAAAACAGATAAACTATATCTATCACTCCCTGTATAATGGATGTATAATTCATCCATTGATTGGAGTGGACTTTGAGCTTTTGAAGTGAAGCAATGCCTTTCAAGTCAGTGCACAATGCAGAAATGAATCAACTGTAAGATCTGTATAATTTACTCCTGATTTGCGCTTGAGTTTAAACCAGGCCTCCACTTTCACAAGCATATTTTTTTCACCAGAATGAATCCTCTGGAAAAGAATGAATGGGATGGAGTGCACACTGCCTTGTGAAAATACTGTGAAAATACCTTTGTAGGTAAAAAACTTGTGTCTGCAGAAAACCAAACCAAACCAAACCAAACCAAACCAAAAGATCTGGTTTGAAAACTGAGCTGAGGGTGACTTCATGAACCCACAAATAGTAGGATTATCATCTTGAAATTCTCATGACTAATTCCTGGGTCTAAACATGAGAAAATAGTTCAGTCAATGTATTTTTTGTAGTTCCAAAAACCGTTTACAGTTGGCATGTGTGAAGTGGGCGTTATTTGATTTGGATTTAGATTCAGCCTGATTCAGGTGACAGTGATTTGATTCATGGATTTGGATCACTCTCCTGATTCGATGTGGTCGAATCTGAAAATTCAATTCTGATTTGAAGAATGAGTGGTTCGGCCATAGACACAGCTTTACATGTTTTCTCTAGGTACCTCGAGGTACCAGGCATGGCTCATGAATGCTGAGATGGTGGGATGGATGGAGCGTCCCATAGGAGCAGGTGGGGAAACCCCTGCACATTCGGCGGTGGATCCAAAAGTGGACCGGAAGTACTTCCAGGTCTGCCATGGAGCACGCAGGGGACCGCCCCCCCATGCTTCTGTGGGATGCTCCATCCACCTCACCACCTCAGTGTTCATAAGCTGCACCTGGTACCTTGAGGTTCCTAGAAAAAACATATAAAGCTGTGTCTATAGCTGAATCATCAAAGCTTTCTGAATTGAATCAGAGGCTTCAAATTTGATTCAGAGAGATTAATGGGTCTCCTGATTCGATTCGGATTCAGAGATTCATCCTCCAAATCTGTCCAAATCTCCTCCGAATCAAATTAGCGACTGACAGCGCTAGTTTACAGTCCAAAACCCAAGACAGAATTTCTTCGGCAAGCACCATGAGTCATCTGAGGGCGAGGGGGAAAAATGACTGAATGGCACTGAGGAATTAATAATAATGGGAGCATCTTCAGTGAAACAAGGCTATCTCTATTTCCTGGGCAAGCAGGAACTCCTGGTTCTGATCTGGCAGCTAATCTCTCCTCCCTCTCTTTGCTCTTGGCTTCTTGGAAGACAAGTGAAATAATCAAAACATGTCTAATATCTTTCTACCACTTCAGGGACCAAAACCTTTATTTTCTGGTTGCTCTCTAGGGCAAGGACCTCAGGATGTGTGAAATAAAGCACAGCAGGTAGTTTCAAGCATAATCTTTTATTCATTGCTGGGATATGACCCATTGCTATTGCAGGTGGTATCACTATAATGAACATCATACATTATGTACACTTAGAATTTATTTCAGGCTACTTCTGGAGATTTTTGTTTATTCATTTTTTTTTCTCTGCTTCAGTATATGCTACACCCTGCTATTGCTTATTCAGTTTTAAATGGCTGATGCAAAGCTCAGGATGCCAAAGAGCCTTTTGAGATTCTGCTTCCCCAACAGAAGTAATTTGATGTTTACAGCAGAAGTTTTAAAGGGAAAAGATCACAATCTGTTCCTTTAGCCCTTTGAAACCATCTGAAAAATGCTTTCTCTGGCTTCCACATTTGTGTGTAAATTTCCTGGCACACAACAAATATGGTTAATGCTCAAAGCCATTACATGATGGCTAATATTATTCATATAGGGAAACCTGAAGTGAAAGCTACCTCCTGCCACTGTCAAGTATCAGTATGAATGTTAATTCCAATGAGTCTCTGAGAAGCAGAGATGTGTGTTATTAATAGATCTACCAGCTGACATGTGACAAGATAGCCAAATGCTTTTTATCTGATACATAAACAGGAAAATGTAGATTTCAGCCACCTTGGCTGAGGAAAAGAAAAACACAATCCCATCCCCTCATGAAAACAATCGATTATGTAAAATAGCTTAATATCTGTATTGTGAATGGCCTGCTTTTGCTTTGCTTTGGAATCATCATTTGTATTTAATAGTTTGTTAAGAATACTAAAGGGATATATTGGAGAGAAAAAAATACTAAGTACATCAGGCCATTTAAAATTCTATATCTCATATTAAAGTAATAACTAGTGATGAGGCTAGGGGAAGAATAAAGTAAGAAAAAACCCTTTCAGATGTACCCCCCCATGAAACAAGGTCCTGGATTCCATGAACTGAGGCTTCCTCCATTCTGGCAGGGATCCTACAGATAGTAGCAACCCTGAGAGAGATGTACCTTCTAGCCCTTAGGAAAGAGCCATCATGCAACGGTGTATATGTGTCCACATTTTCATAAGTAATGCAGCTATGAGTTGCATCCTTTTGTGATTAGTTCTAATGGGTTCAAAATGGGAATTACGTGATCACTCTAAACATTCCTGGGTAGAGAGGTGTCAGCAGGGTCTTGAGGAAACAATGAAACAATAGGAAAAAATCCTGCAAAGAAAACAAAGTCCTATTTTAGTATGGAAAGGAAAAATCTGCTACAGATTGATTTGGGGAGAGCATGACTAAGCATGACTTACAGTTCTACATCAACTTCTTTCCTGAGGTCTCAATGCACATTACAAGAATTAGTTAATTTAATTTTGCACCATCCTAGCTTCCTCACTTTACATATGAAGAAACAAAGAGAATTTAAAGCCTTTAACAAAGCATTCAGAAATCCCTTATTTTTCAGTTTTGTGGAACCTAAGAATTATAAGCGGAGTTTATAGGACTTAGATGCTTAACTAACTACCTAGATCTAAATATACTAAAATGTTATGCTTCAAAATGAAACCTGGAAGATGAGGTTTTCAAAAGTATCTAGTAGTTTTATGTTTCAAATTAGGGAGAACTTACAGCAGATAGATTCCACATTCAGGATTTTTCTAAAATTCTAAAATTCAGACCCCCCCTTAAAACTGTCTCAAGTTAAATATGTAAAAATGAATTAGCATAATCAGATTTTTAAAGGTGCTAAGACTTCTGAGAGTTTATTATGATTTCTAAAAGTTCCTGTGTGGGTGTATATGGTCATGGCTAATATGTTTGAAAATCTGGCTTTAGTTGACTCCTGTCATACTATAAAAAAGAAATGCTCTAACAGGGTGAGGTTTGAACCCAGGTCTTTTGACTCCTAGTCTGGAGTCTTTACCATAACATTATTCTTCTTTTAATAAGTTATTACTAATGCTTCCTCTCTTGAATAGCATATTTTCTCAGATACAACGCATTATTTTTTTTTCCACAAAAAATAACTGCTGAAAATGTTAGTGCGCAGTATATATAAGGAATAAGATTTTCCATTGATTACTAGGAAAAAGCAAAATGAAAATCTGCACTTGACTCCAGGAAGCAGTACAGTATAGGCCTGGCTTGACTCGTTAGCTTCTGTTACTCAGATAGGGCTTTATTACTAGTGATGTGAAAAGCAGGCCCTATTTGATTTGGATTTCACCCAAATCAGGGACAGTGGTTCAATTTGTTGATTCAGATCACTGTCCATGATTCAATTCAGCTAAATCTGAATCTGAAGATTCAATGCTGATTTGGGGAATCAGCGATTCAGACATAAACACAGTTTTAAATGTTTTTTCTACATACCTTGAGGTACTAGCGCAGCTTGTGAATTCTGTAATGCTGGAGTGGATGGAGCATCCCACAGGAGCATGGGGGTGGGGGGGAGACACGTGCTCAGCGATAAACCCAGAAGTGGACTGGAAGTACATCCAATCCACTTCCAGGTCTGCCAGGGAGCATGCGGGGGGGGGGGGGGGCTATGCCCTCCTGGCTCAGTGATTGGCCACAGGGGGACCCCGGGTGCCCTCCCAGACCCAGGAGGCACCAGCTGGGAGGGCATTGGGGGGGGGGGCTGCACACTTTCCAGCGGACCCAGAAGTGGACTGGAAGTGCTTCTGGTCCACTTCCGGGTCTACTGCTGAGCGTGTACTTTGCCCCCCCCGTCCTCCTTTGGGACACTCCATGTGCCCCAGCATCACAGCATTGATGAGCCACCTGTTACCTAGAGGTATATAGAAAAAAACATTTAAATCTGTGTCTATGTCTGAATTGCCAAATCTTTCTGAATCTCTCTGAATCAATTTGGAGGGTTCCTATTCAATTTGGAGAGATTAAAGGGCCCTCTGATGCAATTCAGATTCGGAGATTTGGCCACTGAATCAGGCCCAATCTCCACCAAATCGAATCAGGGACCACAGCCCTATTTATTACACCTTACACTGTGAGCTGCACAAATTTTGCTTCGTCTTAGCGCTTGCTCAAGTTTGGAGCAGTCACACGTTTGTGCAAGCAGGGGCCTCGAGAACTAAAGGGTCAGAATCCCCCACCCTCCCATCATGGGCTTTGCCTTTTTCTCCAGGGCTCTCCCCTACTCCTTGGGGTTCCTTCTCCTCTCACTTACTTAATTGTGGCTACCCACCCGCACTGTCTGTTCCAGGGGATCAGGCAGAGAAGGGTTAATCTGCCTACCTGACTGCTGTTGCCACTGCTGCTGCTGTTGTCCAGGCTAATCCTGGCCCGCAGAGCAGAAAAAAGTAGCAGCAGCGGTGGCAAGGCAAGCAGATTAACACTTCCCTGACTGCTCTACAGCACAGAGTGGGCAGCCACATGTATGCAGGGGAGAGCAGTGGGGGCAGCGATTGGGGATCTAGGGCTTTGAGAAGGTTGGGGGCGGGCAGTGGGCATGATCACAGTGGGGCAGGAAGGCTGGCTGATGTGTTTACATTAAGGTGTAGCCTGGAGTATTTATACCTTAGTATAACGTGAGCTGATTTACACAGATCAGACATAATCCTACCCTGGAGTGGCATCACTTTTAACAGCATAACGAGTGCATAAAATTAGTTCCAGGTGTTAATGTGCAGATAGTCCAGGTGTTAAGAACTCCAGCAGTTGTCCAAATTACCATATAACAAGGCCCTTACTTGCTACAAGGAATTATCTTTTTTCTTTGTTCTTCCTTTCAAACATACAGTGCATATTTTATTCCAGGGTGTTGTATGCAAAAAGTATGGTATATTCATTTTTATATCTCTATATATGGCAAATCTATCCTATTTTACAGACTATATAAAAAAGAAAAGTTTTGAAACGGTAAAAAAGAAGAATATTTTAGAAAGGGGTCATAATTTTTTGTATTCCAAAGTCAAAACAAGGTCAACATAAATGAAGAAACTAGCTCCTCGCACTTACCTTTGGGTAAGTATTGCTGTTTTCCATTTAAAATATGAAAATGCTAGAATACTTAAAAATCACCACATTGGATTAGGTTTGTGGTTCATCTAGTTTAGTAGTCCATAGCTGATTATACCCAATGCCTAATATTTTAGATTAAAGCATAAAAACCCTGCAGTAGACTGATACAGGATAATCTGTTCCCAGAGTAGATTGCATCCTTATCTCTAATAGTCAGTTTTGTTACATACAATATAAATAAGTATTTCCTTTTTTTAGTTTTACATTCTGCTGGATTCCCATTTTGCTCCTAGTCTTATAAAAAACTGATAAACATAATAATCCACTTAAACCTCATGACAGCCAATTGATTAGGAATAAAACAGTTCTTCACTTTACTTAAATCGAAGTATAAAATCATAGAATAATAGAGAAGCAGGGCTGGAAGGAACCTTCATAGGTCTAGTACAACCTCCTACCTAAGGCAGGATCATCCCTATCCAAACCAACCTATACAAATCTGTTATCTAACATCTTAGCAAAACTACACAGTCAACACTAACACAACACAGGACATAACATCTAAAATAGCCAGAAGTTAAGCAGGGAGACGATGGTGGCCAATGTTCTGCTACTGTAAAGGTTGTTAATATATGTTTAAGAGATCCCAGGAAGAGAGCCATGCCCCATGCTACACAGGAAGCCAAAACTTCCACAGCCATACCAAACAATGAGGTGACCATGGGGTAAAATTCCAATATGACTGTGGGATAAAAATCTCTTCCTAATCCCAAATATGGGAATCGATCTGACCCTGAGCAGAGGTGCAAGACCTCTCTATCCAGGAACCTCTGGTTTTAAGACCCTGAAGAAGCACCAGCACACCCATCAAAATCCCCAGCCTTGGATGCACCCAACACCCAATGCCTCTGAGGAAAGCTTAAAAAACATCCTGAAACTTGTAGTAGCAGGAGGGAAAAATTTTCCTTCCAACCTCATGTGCAACCAAGAAAGCTCAGAAGCCTGGGATGTAACCATAGTAGAACACGGGCATAGCTTCTGAGCTCATCCCTGACCAGTGGCTGTCCAGCTTCCTTTTGAACATATCCAATGATGGAAAGTCCACAACTTCCCTAGTCAGTCTATTCCACTGCCTCACTGTCCTAACAGTGAAGACATTTTTTTTTTCCAGTTATCCAATCTAAATTTACTTTGCTGCAACTTCCAGCCATTGGGCCATGTCCTACTCTTTGCAGCAAGAGAAGAAAAGGTGTTTTCCCTATTCTTTATGATAGTCCTTAAGGTATTAAAAGACTGATATCATGTCTCTTCTTAAGCATGTTTTCTGCAAGCTAAATATACCAGTTTTCTTTGATCTTTTGATCTCTCCTCATATGACTTGCCTTCCAAGCACTTTATCATTTTTTTTGCCCACCTCTAAACTGTCTCTTTCTCCATGTCCTTCACATTATACTCTAGATGAGGCCTAACTAATGTCAATTAGAGAGGCACTATCACCTCCCATGTCATGCACCCAATGCTTCTAATGATGCAAAACTGCATCAATGCCACATTGCCTTTTGTGCCACTACATCACACTGTAAACTTATATTTAATCTCTGATATATCAAGACTCCCAGATCCTCATCTAAAGTGCTGTTACCCATCTAGATGTCACACATTTTGTTTCTATATATATTTTTAATTATTCCTGAGGTGTAGTACCTTGTATTTGTTAGCATTGAACTTAATTCTTTTGGGCATTTCTACACATGCTTCAGGGTTGAGGGGGTGGGGGCACACTGCGGGTAATTTTAAATAGAGCAGCTTCAAGAGCCACTCTAATTAAAGTGTTAACATTGTCTTGTGCATCAGCATCCCCACGCTTCAAAATGGTGGTGGAGGTGCTTTAGCTAAATCTCATCAAGTGCCCCCAACACCATTTTGAAGTATGGGGATGTTGATACATGAGACACAGAGGCTGGCTGAAGCATGCTAATTAGTCCAGATATTTTATATCCACAACATTGCCTTTATCCACCCAAGTTGTTACTTCACAAAGGAAGGAGATCAAGTTTGTTTTGTTCTTAGTAAATCTATGCGTGGTGATTGTGATTAGCATTTCCTCCTCCAGAGGCTTTCAAATGGACTTTCTTAGAAAATGCTCCAGTAACTTCCTGGGTATTAAGATAAGGATAACCAGTCTTTAGTTCCCTGGATAGTCCTTGTTGCTTTTTAAAAGAAGGACATTATGTTGGCCCTTTTCCAGTATTTTGGTACCTCACCTGTCTCCCTTCATGAATTCATGACTCCCTGAATATCATTTTCAAGGGCTCCAAGATCTCCTTTGTCAGTTCCTTCAGTACCCTGAGAGGAAGCTGATCAGGCCCCACTGACTGGAAATCATTGAGACCCATCAAACACTCTCCAACTGTCTTTCTTGTGATCTCATCCCTTATCTTGTCCCCTTCCATATCAAAATAATCTTTGTTAGGTATCTGGTTAAAGCTTAATGTTCTTGTGAAGATTGAGGGAAAGTAGCTGTTGAGTAGCTCTGCCTTCTTTGCATCTGTAGTTCCCTCTGGCTAGTTAACAGTGGACCCACAGATTCATGGTCTTTGTTTTCTGGCCAACGTATTTCTAGAACCTCTTCTTGTTGTCTTTATTCTCCCTTGCCTTTATCTTTCAATCTGTCTTACCATGGCACCATGCAAATTTATCTGGAAAATTTAAACCTTTCATCAGTACCGTGTCATAGCTTTTGGGTGGTTTTGTCATTTCCTTGAAGAGTTCATCATCCATTTCCTCTTTGTGACTTGTTGACTTATAATAAATCCCTACCATTATATCAGTGCTGTATGTTTCACCTTCTGTCTTCACCCAAATGCATTCTGATTTGCTACCTTCTTCATTCTAAACTCGGGAAGAAGTGTGTGTAATTTGACATACATGGTTACATGACCACCTTTTCTCCCAACTCTGTCTTTCTGAAACAAAATGTACCCCTCATTGTTGACAATCGAGTCATAAGAGCAGTCCAATCAGGTCCCTGTGATACCAGTCAGGTCATAAGTCTTACCACAGGCTGCAGCTTCCATCTCATCTTGGTTTTTTCCCCATACTTCTTGTATTTGTATACATATATCAGACTTTTTTTGCATTTCAGCTCATTTGCTTCCCTTTTGCACCATTTGTTGCTATCCTGCATCTCCTTGGCCCTTTCCCAGAGCCACTGCTTCCAGTCCTTTCCCCTCTGGATTGCTTGCTCTGTGCTGGAGCATTTTGTTCACTATCTCCAATGAGACCTAGTTTAAAGCCCTCTTACTAGGTTGGACAGACAACACCCAAAAATGATCTCTTCAGTTTTGTTTAGTTGGATCCTATATCTTAATAGCAGCCCTCCTCTGCAGAACATCCATCTGAGAATCCAAAGTCTTCATATTGACACTAGCTCAGCCACACATTTACTTCCACATACAATGGCCCCTGCCAGAGCCCTTTATTCCATGGGGAAGATTAATGAAAATACCACTTATGTTCCTTTTCTTCATCCTTCTGTCAAAAGCCTCATAGTCACCTTTGATGTACTCAGTGTTGTTCCTGGCAGTATCATTGCTGCCCACATGGACAAGCAGGAAAGTATAGTGGCATGGCAACTGGAGCTGTCTTAACCGGGGGGGGGGGGGGGGGGGGCACATGTCCCCCACTGCGACCAGTCCTGCTGATCAGGAGGAAAGGGTGGGGGGGGGGGGGAGAGATTGCAATTACAGCCACTCCCGGAAGCAGCTGCAGCAATCGCAGCAATTGGCTGGCGCTTGCAGGGGGGGCACAGGCACTTCCACCTGCCTCCCCTTCCCATTGCCTAAGTGGTGAATGCGGCCAGTCAGGGGGTGCACTGGCACTCTCAAGGGGTGCACATGCAACCCCGTGCACCTCCTACATGTCACCACTACATAGTGGTTTGAGGGACAGATGAACTTTGGTAATCTTTCTGTGACATCCTAAATTCATGCTCCAGGCAAACAGCCCACCTTCCAGGTGTGCCCAGCTCTGCTCAATGATTCGCTCCCGCGCCGCCTTTGCCCAGGCAGCTGATCCTGCTCACCAAGGAACCTCATGTAGACCCCGGAGTGTTCCTCGATTACCTTCGGGGTATCCCCCAAACTCACCTGCCATGACTTCAGATGGTCCTTCAGTGGAGGGGGTCCTCTTTGAGGATGCCTCCAGAGTAGCCACGCGTCCTGGCAGATGTCCACAGGGCTCCAACCTCCCCTACACTCCGGGCATATGCCAACCTTCGAGATGAGCCTCAGGATCTTTTGCAGCTATCCCCTGTTAATGTCTTCCTTGGTTCCTACATGTCCTCCCTCACAGATGGGTGCCTTGGGCTCTGGCCAGACCCAGAGGGTCTGGTGGCACTCGGCCTTTGGGATTGTCCCTTTTGACACCCTGCGCTTTCTACTGTGGATGCCGTTGGTCATAACTGCATTCTCACATGGTCTTTCATCTTTAAAAGGGGTCTCTGCTTCCCCAGCCCGGTATGGTATGCTAAGCTAACCTGCTCTAGACAGGGAACTAAAATAGATCGGACCAAGAAAGAAAAACACAAATGGTACCCTCACCACCATAAAACCTCACGCCCCGGGAACAACCCAAAGTGACAGACAAAGGAACTAAAGACAAGACTTCAAGGGAAATGAGATAAAGGGAAAAAGAAAAGAGAAGAGGAGCAACCACGCACAGGGTTCAATGCTCCCCTCACTCCTAATGCCCCAAGACTAGCACATTCCCTGGGTTGGGGCCCACACCTTCACCCCAGCCGGGTTTCTTTCATCCCCTCCAGGACCCACCTCCACCCTTTGGTTGCAGCACCCACTGCCTCCAATGGGAGCTCCCTTGCTGGCTCTTGCTGTCACTGCCACTGGCCTCTCTGCAGGTTCCTCTGGTCCCCACTGGTCTTCCCTGGTACCAGGCTCTCTCACAGTTCCTGCTGCTGCCACTACTGCTGGCCTCCCTGCTAGCTCCTTTGATCCCTGCCGGTCTTCCCCGGCACAAGGATGCCTTGCAGCTCCTGCTGCCACTGCCGACTGCAGAGGCTGGACGCGCTCTGCCCGGCGGTTCCCCGCTGCTCCTCCGGGACTCAGTGTCCTGCTTTCCACGCTATCAGGGCTGATTTTTATCTTCACCAGGTAATGCCTTTCCATTACGTCACCTGGCTCCAGCTGGAGATGGGCATGGCTGATAAACAGCTCAGGCAGTTTTCCATGGCGCACCTCCTCGCTTCTCTGGGCCCCTGCAACAGGTATGTTTTTTAATTATTTTACTTCAGTCTGGGGTGTGCCTCTGAATGAGGCTTTCCCCTTGCCTGATCCTGCGTCCCTGGGACTAGGACACCATATCCAGATAACAAATTGTTGCTTCTGTCCACCACAAAGGAAGTTATCAGCTATCACTACTGTGCTCTTCATTTTTGGTACAGTGGTTCTAGAACTTGCATCCCTGGAACCCTGTACTTCCTGATTTCTAGACCTGTATCATGCCTGCAGATGTCCTCTTCTCCACCTTTTCCTCAGCTGTTCTACTGCAGGATGTTTGAAAGCAGTTGCTGACTTCAATCTATTCCTCTTGAATTCTGGGGACCCTATTTCTTCTAGTAGGCATATGATGCCACTTCTCCTCTTTTCTCTTTGACCTCACCTGTACTGCCTCTTATAACTCCTGTCCAAATCATCTTTCTTTGGCCTGATATAATGCAGCATGAATATCTTTGCTTTCAACCTTTGCATCTTTCCTTCCAGGACAGACACCAGCTTACACGTCATGCGGATGAAGTGTTTATGACCCTCTGTGAAGAACACAGACATGTCACATTACATACAATTACACACAGGCCACAACTGCTAACCCAGCCTCCATTTGTGCCCTCTTTGCTCCCTGGAGGACACCAAAGCTGTAAACAGAATACAAACAACCCCCCTCCCCCGCAAAAAAAACCCAAAACAGAACAAAAAACTAACAATCACATGGGACACTAAAATTAAAAGCTTATTATGGTCTCAGCCTTGCAAAATTGTCTTCACTTTACAAAGTCCTCCAAAACATATTGGGAGTTAAGTACACTGAGTACCTCACAGGTATGCTCAATACTTGGCAGGATTGAGCCTGTCTTTGTTCATCACTCTAAAAGCATTAATGTCACCTTTGTATAGCATCTGAGTTTTTCATAACACCTCCTATCCTCAGGTGTCTTTCGTATTTATAAATATGAGATGCAAAGAAAATTAATGAATAAAATGGTTTTAAATTAGGCCAACAACACTGTAATTTACACAGAACATATAAACCATGAGGAACCAAGGGAGGGGAGAGAGAAGAAAAAAAGAGAAGAAAACAATTTGAGCGAAACAAAACAAAACCTTTCTTCTGTTTAGGTTATCTGCAATCTGTGCTCATTTTAGTTAAGTAGGCTTATAAGATTTGGGTCAACGAGTGATAATGTGATAAGCTATTCCAATATTATTTTGCTTTTTATAAATGGATAATAAATTTTGGGATTTCTAAGCCATCTTCAATTTTCTATAAAAAGTGAAAAATGTTCATGTAGTGCCCTGTTATTATCATCATCATTATTGTTTCGTAGTCTTTATGCATGCTTCTATGCAAAACAAAGGCAGTCTCTGTCCACAGAAGGTTACACCGTTAAGATATAGGGCAGATTTTTTTTCTTGTAATAGATGACCTAAGTGCAGCTTGAGACTAAGTCTGAAGCACCCAACTAAAATGTTAGATCACCTAGGGTGCCTTTCAAGGGTGTCACAGGGTGCCACTTAATGTTAGCACTGTTAGGTGTGCAAACATGATTCACAAGACAAACCCAGAGATTTCCAACCTTTATAGTGTCAAAAACATGTTGAATTATGATCTTCCTGAGTTCTTTGCAACAGAAGAATTTCTTTTTTTTTTTGTAGTAAAAAATTGAGTGAAAACTAAGAGCTGGCATTTTCTAAGGGATACCTCAAGTCTATCAAGAAGCGCCTCAAGTTAAAAATGGTTGATAACCGCTGTATTAGAACAATTCTATTACCTGCTCTGGGCATGTGATTGCTCACATGATAGGAATAGGGATATGCGTGTGGATCTCTGAAGAATGATCCCATTCCTATTATATGGCACTTCTGCATTCCAGAAAGGTAATAAACATATTCCTACATGGTAGCCACATCTACATGAGATGCTGACTGCACAGTTGTTACTGTGTAGCCATTTAGTACTTGTATAAGCAAGTAGTAAATGAGTGTGCAGTAACGCATGTTTCTGTGCAGTAGCACTGACTAACAGTTTTTTTGTGATGCTGACTGCACAGTAGCCTGAGACTACTGAGCAGTAGTGTTGCATTATGGTTTCTGCCATGCAACACTGCTGCACAGTAATCTCGGGCTACTCTGCAGTCAGAGTCTCGTATAGACATGGCCTTTAGTTAGGTAACTCAGAGCTGGGCTTAAACTGCTCTTTTGTCATCCAGCATGTGAAATTATTTCTTCTCTAAGGGCAGAAATCTTTCACTTAACCTGTAATATTTAATAGCAAAGCACAGACTATTTTATCACATAACAATAATGGTACCAGATCTTAAAGGACAATACATTGTGCAGTTTACAAACTTTTCGCAGGAGCTTTAAACATTCCTCTGGCACGTACCTTTTTCCTATTTTCCATTTTTATCTTACATAATTCTCAGAAACTAAGGCTACATTAAGATGAGAGTGTTTTTTAGAGCTTATATAAGTAATTTAGTGGTAAAACAAAGCCATACTTTAAACAAACAAATTACAAGGATGTTGTATTGCAATTTTCAAAACAATGCATTACAAACTGCAAAAAATCAGTATTATAGTTAAAGAAATGTTAACATTTTAAGGTAATAAACACACATTCACATCACCTAAACAACCTGCAATCTACTTTGTTGTGACATCATACATTACCACATGATTTAAGATTAAGGCATTTTAATGTGTATGTTCCGGAACTACAGATTTATTTGTAAGGACCCATTGGTGATTTTTTTTAATACTTTTCCTTCTCTTAAAGTAAATATAATATAAAATAACAGCATGTCAATAGGTACAGCTAGTTCAGGAGATTATGGCTGCATAATACCACCAAGCGATGCCCAAAACTGGCTATGCTAAAATGCCTATTGAGCAGTGATGATATCTAACATATCATATCTATTTCCAAAACAGAACTTAGAGACTGGACTCTTTCTAGCCTACGCGGTTAGGACACACAGTTTGTAGTGTGGAGATCTAGTTTCCAGTCCTTGCTCCCATAAATATTAAAATATTTTATATTAAATATTCATCAGAGGAAGAATTGCTTCCTATATTTCCTCGTCCCATATGAGTGCTCTAACCATTCGGCTGTCTCTTTCTTCTAAGCCATTATGAATTTTTAATTAGCCCATGAAACATGGAACAGCTTCATAGGATCTAAAGAGTTGTACCAGAGAATGCTCTATAGCCTGCTGGTTAAGATCATTTTTTGGGAAGAGACTGTTTCAAATTTCGTCAGGCTAAGGAAGGATTTGAACCTAGGTCTTCCATGCACTCAGTAAGTATTTCACCACTGGAATATTGGGTAAAATGTGGAAGGATCACTCCTAGTATCATCTGCTCTGATAAATATGGCATGAGACGAGTTTAGATCATGCAGCAAGATATATGGAGGAACACCCAGTTTGTGAATCTTGGTACGAACTAGCCACACAGCTGCTCAGCACTGTCAAGACTCAGATGCTTCAAGCAGACACATAGGTGCCTAGAGGACTTCACCACTGAAAACCAAGGTACTTTGTGAGCTGAAGTGCCTCTAGAATTAGGCAGCTGGCATTTGAGGTGCCATGTTTTGCACTTAGGCACCTAAACTGGCAAGCAGTAGCATAAGCCTCTTTATGAATAGCACCTTAAGTTCATGAACTTTTTCAGAAAAATCTATTTCACTGTCATCTTTGTCTTAATAACTTATAGATTAATAGATTGTTAGGGGCTGAAAGGGACCTTGTAGATCATCAGGTCCAGCCCCCCTGCACTAGGCAGGAAAAGGCAACTGTAGTCAAGTGACCCCAGCAAGGTGGCTGTCCAGTCTTCTTTTGAAGATTTCCAGGGTAAGTGGCTGCACTACCACTGGAGGGAGTTTATTGCACAGTCTGGACACCCTAACCGTGAAGGAGTTTTTTCTTGGAATTAAGCCTGAATTGGCCTTCCAGGAGTTTGTATCCATTGTTCCTGGTCTTCCCCAGGGGTGCCCTGGTGAACAGCTGTTCGCCAAGTTCTTGATGTACTCCCCTGATGTAGCAGTAAGCCACTACCAAGTCCCACCTCGGCCTTCTCTTCTGTAGGCTGAAGAGGTCTATGTCCCTCAGCCTCTCCTCATATGGCTTGTCTTGCAAGTCCCTGATCATATGGATGGCTCTTCTCTGGATCCTCTCACATTTTTCCATGTCCTTGTTGAAGCGTGGAGCCCAGAACTGGATGCAGTACTCCAGCTGTGGTCTCACCAGCGTGGAGTACAGTTTGAGTATCACTTCCTTAGTTTTGCATGGTTAATGCATGACAGCGTGTTGTTTGCCCTGCTGGCCACAGCATTGCACTGCCAGCTCATGTTCATGTGATGGTTGATCACTACCCCTAGGTCCCTAATACAGTTCTCAGAAGGTGTACATGATAAAGCTAGCTTTCAGTTAAAAATTACAGAGTTTACAGAGAACCTGGGCATAAAATTTGCCATGGGTATCAGGAGATCAGATGTTGATTGTTTAATCTGAAACCTGGAATGGGATGGGGAGTGTTTACTAAACAGCTTGAAAGGGAAAATCTATATTGCCCTCCACCTCAGCAAATGCACTACTATGAAGACATACGGCCCATTCTCTTTTGCTTCATGCACTAAATGTCCCCCATGTCCTTTCTCCTGCCACCAAAAACAGAGTAATCTAGCTTCTTTTGGTGTCTGCCAAGGCTGTACCCGGTGTAATGGACATCAGCGCCACCCAATGTAATGAGCTTCAACACCACCCTAATGTTGACTATATTCTTTTTTATTTTCACAATTTTTTGTACATGGAGGTACAGAGACTGGTCAGGGTATATGTTCCCTAGCATAGCTGGAGGCAATATAGACATGTCCAGAAATGTTTGTAAATGGCAAACATAAAAAATATTTCTTAGAGGTATCTTCAAATATGGATACACATCCAGAGTTGCTCCTCCCGTTATCCTTGCGATAGGTTTTAAGAAATGGGTGTAGAAACCTTGTTAGGAAAATCTTCCGTAAGGGATTTCTTTGAATCCTCTTTTCATTTTGTCCATGCCAATAAGATTGGACAGAGCACTTACTATTGTGACTGTCTGAATATCCTGGTAGAAAACAGAAGGGGAGGAGAACAGTGTGAAGAGAGTTCAGATAGATACCAGTAGAATAGATATAAGTAACCTGGAAATACATAGGAATGTAGGACTGGAATAGATCTGGGTGAAAGCAATCAGTCCCTTGCATTCTGAGGCAGCCAACAACCGAAGCAATCTCTAAAACCTCCACTTCAAACCCCCACCCTCAATTACAAATAGCAATATGTGAAACATCAAGAATATCCTATAACATGTCATAGGTAAAGAGGGATGCAAGAGTGCTGCCAATATCCTGCAATACCAGGAAAGTCATTAGTCGAGGAATATGAATTATCCAAATTGTTTGCATAAGAAAATAGCGAGGAGAGAGCCCTCCATCTGGAATCTACATGGTGGGCAGCAGGACTAGATCTGTTGAGGCTGCAAATCCAGATAGGAAACATACCATATAAATGGTGAATGCATTGACGGGCACTTTCTCATCTGAATCTATCATTTCTAGAGGATAAGTGTCCAGCTTATGTTTCCTAATTAACTGTTAGATTCAGTAGGGACCCAACAGTAGGTAATTTTGCCGTGGTAAACAACAATGATGTGAGAAGTAACCACAGAGGATTTGGGGTCTGATGATCCAGATTTGTTTCAGTTCCACCCTCCGTCGCTTGCTTCAGTGATATATGTGTTGCCTTACCTAGAGGTGTTATTTCATCTCATGAATCCTTCCTTCCTATTTTTGCTTTCTGGCTTCTTTTACCATTCCTTCCCCCCCCCCCCCCAAAAAAAAAAAAACCCCAAAAACAAACAAACAAACAAAAAAACCAAAAAACTTGCTCAATAAAACTCCTGAAGGGTGGGGAGGGATGCATTTGGGGTCTCTTATTATCATACCCATTCTCTTTTTGTTATATACTAGCATGTTCGTGTTCCTGTAGAAACTTTTGCCGGCTTATCAGGCAATGTACAGCCTGATAAGCTGTACATGTGGAAAGGTGTGGGAGTCATTCATAAGCACTCTCTCATGGAAAAGGCAAGGAGTCATCAAGGGTTAGAACCAAGGCTGACAAGCAATAAAAGATTATGCTGCCTGGAGAGGCAACTGAACCAAAGGGCAGAAGGTCAATGATAGGAAAGAGAATGAGGTACTGGAACATACCAAAAGTCCCTCCATTTTCACTATATGTAGTGAGGTTGTATAACATTTTATTGTCCCTTGACTGCATAGATCTCTGAGCAGCTCAGGGAATTAGGGAGACTGCAATTTACAGCCTTTCTTTTCTCTTCATATAAGCAATTTAACCAAGCTTGTAGTAGCTAGGAGTGCTTAAGCAATACAAAACCTAGGGGAATTCTTAAATCCACAATCAAGACATTACAATCTGCCTGCATAAAAACAAATTATTATTAATTCTGTGGGCATGATTAAAAACTCAGCATTTGGCACTGCGCAGCAACTGTGGTACTGCAGTGTCTTTAAGTATACTAAGATGCCGCAGTCACTGCAGGTGCTTGGTATTAAAAATGTAGATTTTTTTAATGCCACCAATGGTACTTTGCTGCTGTTGATGTTCTGATTTCAAATTGCAGCAGATACAACTTGCCTTGACTGGGCCTGCTTTAATCCTGCAGTGAGCTGTTCTCAGTCAGATGCTTTCACTTCCATAGACCCAGTGGCACTCAACCTGGATCATCCAGAGATACTTTAGGAAGCCTTGGACATGGATTTTCCAGAAATAATTTGGAAATCTGTTAATCATTGGCTAGTTTGTAAAGACCAGATCTATAACTAGTCTCAACTGAAATGGGACTCTGCTCTCCCTCTTACCTCTCTGACACTCTTGCTGAAATGTGTTAGCTTTAACTGGTTCTGTCAGGAAGAACACTAATATTTTTAGGGATTTCAATTTATTTCCAGACATGGCTTATAATTTCAGTCTAGAGATCCCTGGCTCTCTATTAAGGATTTCCAAATGCAGTTCACCTCAGCTCTGGGATTCCACACCCTTGATAATTGCTATGCTGGCTCAGTTACAGCCCTTAAATCTAGGTTCACAGCTCATTTGTTTGAATAATTCATAATTAAAGCCATTGCTAATTTTGTCTTTTGCTAAAACACCTTGGGATGCACAATATTAGAGGTGTTATTGAAGTCTGATTAAGGGTTGGAAGGATTTTTATTTTTTATAGGAGCCTCTTACAGATGTGAAGAAAACTACATTCTGTCTTCTTCAGAAAGCGGGGAAATTCAGACAGGGAAATGTGCTAGTTTTTTCCCCTCCACTTCATATGCCTATATACATGCAGGATAGGCATTTCCAAAGATACTGTAACTTTTGCGTGTTACTTAAAGTGCTTTAGGTACAGAGTCTTACAACGCGATAGATTTGATGCAAGTTTAATGTAGTTCTGTAGAGTCGGGGCAGGGGCCACTGGATACTGCAGCAATTAGTAATTACTAGTCTGAAAAGCCTCAGGTAAATGCACGTGCTACAAAGGCGAATTAAGTAAGCTAAGATGCACTACCACAGTTCGCCTTACATTTAAAAAAACATACAAGGAGGTTTAATTAAGGCAACTTCTGCCTTTTTAAATATGTTGTATAGTCATCCACATGTATTAAGTGATGGCTTTAGGTGATGTATTAAGTGATCTTTAAATCACAGTTTCTCAACCCATGGGTCAGGACCCATAGGTGGATTGGAAGAATATATAAAGAGATTGCAGACAAACTTTAAAAATGAATCAACAAACTTAAAAAATAGATTCTCCTTTAAAGGAGAAAAATGTGGGAAACAGTGGCTTTTCCCTGGCAGGCTGTAAGAGTTCCAGCCTGCAAGGGGCTGCTTGCCCCCCCCTCTCATTTCTCTGCCCCCCACTCCACACAGTCACCCCCTGCCCCACATACTGGGGGCAGGGGGCAGTGGGTCGAGAGTGAGTGGCACTGGGTTGGGACTGGCCATGGATGTTTACAAATGGGTCCTGACGCAAGAAAGGTTAAGAACTGCTGCTTTAAATGGTGAACACCATCATGGGTATAGGTACCCTTTGTAATTAGTTTAGCGCTCTGTGAAAAGGTCAGATTGAAAGTCTTAGAGAATGAAGTGTTCTCTTGATTCATAGCACTATTGCAGCATGGCCAGTGGGAGGGCTAGCTATACCAGTGAATACTTCATGCAGGAAGTGTCTCCCCTCTACCTCCCCAAACGTTCTTCATGCTGCTAGGAAAAAGAGTATTGATAAGACCCCACTGCAGTTTTACTTCTCTGCAAACTGCCTATAGGCAGTTTGTGAGTTTGTGCCAATTTTGGTGATTGTCTTTACTAATGAAACAGTAAGAAATGGACTAAAACCAATCAAACATCTCTCTTTCACATAGACTGCCCAACAACCTTCCCGGGGTTCACTTTAATGACTGATAGAGTGAAATATACTTTCTCCTGAAATACATGTGAATATAAGAAACAGGTTATATGAAGTAATAACCAGGACTTGGCAAAACCTCCAGTATTTGATTCACAGGATGGTTGATGAAGTGTATCCACAAATCCAGTTCTCTATGGAATAATGCTTTGCTCTGAGTTTTTTGAGTTTGAGTTTCCAAGGACAAAATAGTTTAACCATGCTTTCTTTTCTGTCACTAGCTCCTTCCTCTCAAAGTAGTTGCTTCTCAGCCCTAGTGTGTACTTTTTTTAACTATGTAGGCTCATCTCCCAAAGCCATTTAAGGCACCAGAAGCCACACACACTGTATATGTACCCATGCACCACACTGCTAATTTGCAGCATGGGGGGGGTTTTATGATGACACCGGGAGATCCTGGTGTTAAAAAATGCTGCTAAAAAACCAGGGTGGTGTACATAGCAGGAGTGTACATCACCACAAACCATAGCTTGGCTAGCCAGAGCCATGCTCTAGTGGACAGCCAGGCTCTGAGTGGCTGGCTTGGCACTCTTGCTGCCCCAGGAGGCCTCCCAGGAAACAAGATAAGGCTGCTGGGACCAACACAGGTGCTGGCCCCAGCTTCCCTTACATTACCAGGTTCCTTTGCTGTGTAACAGAGCTCACATGCAAGGGTGTGCCCAGGGACAAATAGCAGTGGCACAAATATGTGCCACTGCTATTTGTCCCATGGGAAACACCTGGATCTGCATGTGCATGCTCATTTGGACATGCCTTGTGTGTGCATGTGCATACATGTACACACATTTTTGCATTCCCTATCCCTTTTAAGGGCAAGAAGTTAAGAAATTGCTTACTTTTTACAGGGCTTTTGGAAGTTACCAGATTTCAACTATTCTGAAGTATAAATTTTCTTCATGGAAGGTGTTGGCAGTATTCATCTTTCACCCTTTATAAAGTATTATTGAGGAAACCGCTCTTGCTTCCCCAGCTCACAAATAAGGAAATATGTTTGAAATTATTAGATATCTCTTGTAGCATGACTTTCCAAGAACATTCCCCCAAAGGAAGGTTACATGGATATTTTTTGTAAACATTTCAATCTCTGCCTTTGCACTTGGGCAAGTGAAGGCCTGGGAATGTACAACCTGTGGATTGACTTAAATATTTTGCACATCTTTAGTAATATGCAGATTCAAGAGTGAATAGGTACCCTAGTCCTTTTATATAAGACATTTTTCTTGTCACTGAATTCATGTTTTAAGGATATCTGCAAGTATGATTAAAAGCAAAGATAGAAAATAAAAGCCAGCTCACTGATTTTAGATGTTGCTCAATGTATTTCAATTTGAAATGGACAAAAAACTCCATGGGCCACAAGTTGAGCTGGAAATTAAAACTTTTCTGGGAGGGGGGAAAAAAGAAGAAGCGAGAATTCAATTCCTATGCAACAAGTATGAAAAAACTCAGAGGAGCAGACTTCTTTGCTCTGCATGTGCAAATAACTGAAATGCTTATTTCTCTAAGTAATTAACATTGACTGAGCTAGATAGAGGGAAATCTAAAGGTTATATAGGAGCTTGCTGATGGGAGTTGGGACCAAACAAGGTATTTGTAAATGAAGGGGTGCATTTTTTATAGATAAAGTGGCTAATGTGCATCTATATCTTATGCACTAAAAGGTTGTGCATGGTTTTGTGACAATTGCTATATTCTAAGTCTCTGAAAAGCTTTAATTAATACACTGGAATTCAGTATTAAGGTCAAGATCAAGCAGGTTTAACAAAATTTCTAGCTGTGTTAAAAATCTGTCTCGAAGAAGTTAAGTGCCCCAAGTGGCTTGTTCCAGTTACAGTTGCTCTGTTTTTTCAGAGGCAGTTTTTAGAACTTTGGAATCCATCGAGTAAAAGCTGTTATACTGATATCAAACAGTTCAAAGGGGTGATTATACAGGCAAAGGTACAGTCTTATGGGATATCCTGGCCATTGTCTCCCACTTCTGTGCTGACTTCACTGTTTCTGTGTCACCGGAAAATCCCTTAAACACCAGGGGAGACAACTAGTGCACTGCAAAACAGTTAAAATAAGCCCTAGGTTCTAGGAAAGAGGATCTTATAAAGGAAGGAAAAAACAGTTCCTAAAACTTTCACATTGGCCATGATCTTTCTCAATCTTGAATCTGGTTGACAAAGTGGAGGATTTATTAATGAATTGCCTTTAAGGCAGGAACTCCATTTTTTTGGTGTTTCCAGAGATTGCACTGTCACCTTGGTCAGAGACAAGGGCCAGTCCTAATTTCACTCTGTAAGAATATTAAAAGGCAAAAAAAAAAAAAAAAAAAAAAAGCCTATGATGTGCAACAATGATCTTTTCCTTGCATTTTGCCACATGGACAAACAGAAGTTTATTGTTGATTGTTTTCACTGGCATTAAAAATCAGTTGTCGGTCAATTGCATTTTACAGATGAAAATACCTTCAACATTTACAAGCAACTGCATTAATAAGATCCAGTTCTGTAGTGCAGATTGACTCATTAATCATGGAAATCAGTCTTTATCCTCAGTTTTTAACATGAAAGATTTGTTCTAAACAGAGCAAATGGGAAGACTGTAGCCCCAAAATGTATTTAAATCCAGAATGGTATGTTTCAGCTGCCACACAATACAGTGCTGGTAGTATCTCCTTGCAGGAAGTTGTGAGCACACATAAATCCATCTCTAGCCTGCAATATCTTTGCAGCTCCTACATCCTCACCTCCACCCTAAGACAAATCTGTCTGTAGGCCTTATTTTTCATCGATATTCCTACTCTATTTACATTTTCTCTTGCTTTGTAACATCATCTGAAATCCCATTCCTATAGTTTTAAAACAACTCTGCTAATGTGCCTCAGTCTCATCCTTCAGCTTTCCCTGTTCTATTGCTGGGCTTCCATTGAACAGAAATGTGTAGTGCTCTGCATAATGCTATTCTGACATGAATAATGGGATAAAGAATGGGACAAGACTATCCAAACTGTTTTTGATTAAGTTTTGACTGGTGCTGGGGTTTGAAAGTCTGTTGCTATAACATGGAGGGTTGCTTCATTACTAGTAGGTCAGGTTAGTTCATTTTAGCTATAATCTGAGTCTCAACTTTCTGCAGCTTTAAAATGAAAGTCAACTTACTTTGGATGGTGGAAGTAGTCAAACCGTTAGGACAGTCCAATTATATTATGAAGCACTGGGACATAATGTGAGATGGCAAGTAACATAGTAAAAATAAATAAATAACCCCCATCCCTGCTACATCCTTGAATTTAAAATGCTCTCTTTTTTTCACGAAGATTAAATTAGTTCAGTACAGCTCTCGTTATAATGATCTGATTCCTGGTGCTACTGTGATTAAAGTGGGTGCATTAAAGTAAGCAATAATAAATTAAAAGCACAGTAGAAATCTTGGTGGGTGTGAACTGATGAGTAATCTTAATTGGAAATAAAATATGCCCATTATTCTGTGCTATAAATGGACTTCTATATTATGAATTGCAGAGATAAAAACTTGATGTGTGGTGCAGTACCACACTACAGATACATGAATACTGAATAAAGCCTTTTCTTAGACTATTAGGAACAAACCTTAGTTGTCAGGATTTTTCAGTGACTTCTTCGCTCTGCATGTGCAAGAAAAGATACAAACATTAAATATGTTTGGCAATATCTATGTTTTCTTAATGCTCTATGCTACTAGGCCTAAGTGCCTGTAAGGACTTCTCTGTTAAAGTGGGGACTGCAGATTGATATACAGCTCAGCAATGTGTAGTAGAATGAGAATTAGGAACGGTCCAAATTAGCAATCTGAAAATATAAACTGGATTTGAGATAGGGAATAAAGGTTTGAGAATCTATAATTTTAGTTTGCAGTGTCTGTTATTTGTATTCCATGATTTAGGGTCTAAAAAAATGGATACAAAGTGAGTTCTTTTTTTGTGGCTTCTGTGCAGTAATGGAACCTACCATTTTTTCTTTGAGGTCTGATTGCCAGACTCACTAACATAACCCTTTTGCTTCGAGTCACCATATAAAATAGTACAAACCACAAGAGATCAGTTCTGTATTTTCAATAATCACTTTCTGAACAATAGAATCTGACTGGGGTCTGCTTCTTTCAGTGTCTGAATTCTAAATGACTAACTCGTTCACAGAGGCATGAGCTTTCATAGTCTACAGCCTACTTCATCCAACACGCAAATAGTTTTCATAGTATATGACGGAATACACTGTAGCCTTTGGAAACTTATACCTCTCTGAACAAGTTAATCTCTAAAGTGCCACTCTCTCCTGCCTAGTCTATTCCTGCCTTCTACCCAACATCAGAATAATATGGCTAACTACGGAGTTCAAAATTATGATTTTGAAACATGAACCTCAGCATAAGAGCTGACTCATGTGAGAACCAAAGATACAGTTTCTTAACTGAACATAATGATGTTAACAATTAGAAAATAGTAGCATAATAAAGAATCTCAAAAAGTTATAATCAGTCTGTTAAGTATATATAATGATATGTTCAATTAGTTTTTGTGGTGCCTGTGCTGTCATATGGACCTTCAGGTACTTTATAAGGTGACAATGCACAATTCATTGGTGCTTTTCAGTATTTTGTGTTGAGTATGGAGCAGAGTCTGACTAGAGTTTTTTTAATAGGTGTTTTATTGTTTATTTATTAGGTATTGTTTACTTCTTTCCAGACTTCATTCAAATTGATAGTCTATTCATCAACTCATGTCATTAAACTCTGGTGCATTATTAGACATTATTATGGATATGTCTACACTAAAGTTAAAGGTGTCTTTGTTTAGACATACTTGAAGTCAGAGCAAGCTATCTACCCTAGCTTGTTGGAATGCAACCTCTTGATAAGACCAATTGCTTGATGTGTTTTTAATGCAGTAATAGGCCTTTTCTTTGCCTAATACTATTTCAAAGTGTGTCTTTTCCAATATGTTCATTTCTATATATTTAATTTTTCATATGCCCTTAGAAGGAATGAGGTCATCACTGCCAGAACTTTGTTTCATCCATTTATCTTCTACTAGATACAGCTTTTCCCTCAGTGCTAATATCACTCAGTCTGGCACTGAACTGTCTTGTACACCAGTGTCCAACTTAAAATTATTAAGTGTGCCATTTGTTTTCATATTGATAGTCTGTTCATCAAATGCTGCAACTTTGTCTATTGCTCCTATATAGAATTCCTCAGAACTAGTGTTATAATTTTAATTTTCTATTGTCCATGCTATGCACACACTGATGGCTTTTATAAAGTGATTTAACCATTACAATTCAGGTACCCTTTTCCAAATACTATGTATTGCCATGGCTTGCGCTGTTTGCTTCAGAATATGTTGCTCTATGAATATTTTTTGTGATCTCTGACTTTGAGCTCTTTGTGACTTACAGTTCTCTTTTCTTGTAGTATTTTGGATTTTCTAGCAAGCCCCCAAAATGTCAAAGCATTGTCTACCTATAAGGTTAATTTTGGAGTGGTTGAGTTCAAGCACTTGACAAATTTTATTTGCTTTGTCAATAATTTATTTTTGATCTTTCTATGGTCTCTCTGAGGGTTTTGTCACAGATCTCAGTCATAATCTGGGACTCGGTTAACCCTTGAAAATTGCAACATTGGCCCCTTGGACTGAAACTGTTTTCATGTTCAATCTTAGTCTATATTTTCACCTTCTTGTGGTCTGTTTAAAAACATATATTTAATTTGCTTCACTATTACATTCAATACCCTAATTTCTATAACACAGTCTAATACCTAACCACTTCTACCTGAGTTAAACTGAAAACTATTAAAAACATAAAATACTTCAGAGCTAATTATTACTAGAACTAACACTGCCTTTTGATTGTTTTCTACCCATTAGTTGCAGCACTGAGTAAAGCATGGCTTATACTTCCTCCAGTTGTTGACACATATCCAGAATGTTTCAAGGGTGGCCTTCTTTTAACTTCTGCTCTTTTAGTTCATTTTACTCATGGAACAATGTATTATTTGGTAATCACTCATAGCCAATGAGTCTGACAGAAGTTTGCTTTGGTCTGTGACTGAGTTCTAGCTAGTTAACATTGTATAATATGAGCTTCTGCATAACAACTGCTTCCATGTTAAATCCTCTTAGGGCACATATATACGTTGCCCTATGGAAGCAACAAGTTACGTCACCGTATGGTGCACTACGGTGATGTAGCAATCACATGGGTCTACACATGATCAGCAGCTATATCACCATAGCGGCATGCTCCCTCGCTTAAGCGCACCGCTACAATGAAGTAGCGGAAAATTTTAACCATGTGCCGTGAGCACAGCGCAGCACAGGAGGTTACTGCACCATGCTTTAGTACCTCCAAAAGAAAGTATTAAAGCACAGCACCATAGCAACATCATTGTATGGCAATTTGTAGATGCACTCTTAGATGACCAGTTCCCTAGTAGTAGGTTTTGTTATATTTCCATTACTATAAGAACGAGTTTTCTTGTGAGATTTCACCACATCCAAACTGGAACATGAAAATCAACTTTTCTAGGTTAGATGCTTTTTCCTGCTTCAATTCAGATGTTTGAGTTTTAAGAGCATTTAACATGTCCTACGAGTAATGTGAGACAAGTCCCTAAAACTTTCTTCAGTGATTCCTTTTTGTGAGCATTATATCTGAATATTCATGGATCCTTAAATTTCTCAAAACAAATAAGTATTCAAGCATAATCTCCCTTTTGTCAAGACACAGCAAGCAACTACCAGGAATTTTAATGTTATAGCAGGTCAATTGCACTATAATTAGTTATAATTGGTACTTCCACCAGTTTTAATGTTACCTGAAGCCAAGTGTTACTCCAAAGAATGAAAAAAAAAATCCTGCCTTTGAAATCATCAAAGAAAAGGAGAGGAGTAGTTAGTTCTAATCATGACCTCAGGTCCCTCTACTTGGAATATATGAGAGAAATTGGTTTTGAAAAGCCAGATTTGATCCACTGAATCAAATGACTACTACAAGTGATGATCAGTTAAGTTCCGCTATAATTAGACCAATGAACCAACCTAGATAATTAACTGAACAGATAGTAGCCATGTCAGCTTTGAGCGCTGACAGCTGGTGTTGTGCATATGCCAATGTGTCCCTGATGAGTTAAACTTAGTTACACTGAAATAAAGTTATCTTAACACCACATGCATTTGTATCTGTATTAAAAGAGTTTTAGTTTAATGGTAATGTAGTTCTCTATGCAATACAGCATCCCCTGTGCTGAAGGCTAAAATGGCTGAGAAGAAAACACTTCTAGAAATCTGTAGCCAATAGAGTGAAGGCAAATAGATTCTGACCCTTACTGAGGTGATACTCATACCACGGCTGACTGCCAGGTTCTCACAACGTCTACTTTACTCACCATTTCCACACTTTAGTGCTATTTATATACCATTCAAACTACTTATAAACCATCCCAAAGAGGATCAAATGCCACAGTGATGACTGTGGCAAAATCATAAATGTAGATAGGGCAAAAAGGCACTCCTTTTGCCTAGGGCATTCCCTGCATCTGTAGAATGTGCAAGGAGACTTCGCTGCACCATCAGTGATTGCAAGACTCAGGGAGAATCAAGAATCCGTGGGCTGTACTTTGCATTTTGCCTGCCCCACTCAGCTGCACAGAAGTGAAGCAGAAATACACTTGCATGCTACTTCCTGTATAAAGATTGAACACAGCTCTGGATAAGAACAGGCTCAATTTTGAGTTAGCAAATGAAAATGGATGTTTTCTTGCTTTAGGTCTTTTGACTCTGAACTCTTATTTCCTTCTTGGCCTATATAGCACATGGGTTTGTTGATCCTCAGGGCATAGTGTAAGTCTCATCTGTCCTTTCAGGCTTTTTTTCCTTTGGCAGAGGTAGTGTGGTGAGTCTGTAGGGTGACTTTGTTTTCTTACTATGTAAATGCACTTGGTATATCCAGTGGGTATGTTTTATGAACCTAAAATTGATAAATACCTTCTGTATCTCCTAGGATAAGCCCAACATTAATTAAAACCTCAAACTTCATTATTCTTTCCTCGCTACTTTAATGGATTTTATGCCCTTTTTAAAAATTATGCTCTTTGCAAAATGGATAATGGATACAAATGAATCTGCATCTCAAAACTCTCATATCCCAAAATGGCCCAGCCCTATCACTTCTTAACTGTGGAAAGGTTTACTTTATTTGAGACATTTAGGACTAGATCTGATAAAGGATGTAGGTGTCTACAACGTAGATGCCTAATTTTAGGCCTGGCCCTAGGAGTTGGAATCCAGTTGTTGGACTCCATTTCAAGTACATAGAGCATGTCAGTCAGAATGATGATGTTAGAAAACCACACGATGAGCAGGAAACCACCTAGATCTGTCCAATAAGAAACACTGCAGAGTGATTTCTGAAATCCTTTTCCTCTCTAGTGCTTAAATGATTGTGGGAGGTTCCTCTCCCCTTGGGATCTCTATTTAGGAGTGCTCTCCTGAGGACAAACGCCTGTATTCATCATTGGAAGAATGTAGACAGGCTCATACTTTTCTTTTTAAAACACAGAGATTAGTTTTAGTTTTATATTAATACAGTTCTTTATACAGTTCAGCCCTGTGTTGAGGGCTGAAATGGCTGAGGTGTGCCTGCCTGTAGGCTAATCTAGTTGTTAGAACATTTGTCCAGGTGACTGGAGATTTAGGTTCCAGTCTTTCTTCAGTCTGAAGGGGTTCAAATCAACATTTGGTATCCAATATCTGGTATCCAGTGAAGCTTAGGTATGTGCTAAGCACAGAGCTACTTAGACCGGAGCACCAGGTCATGCTCAGAAATAGAATGTTTTCTGACTAGTAAGCTATTAGGTGAAACAGGAGTCCCTTAGTGAGTTAGCTTTTGGTATTGTATAAGGCAAGAGCTGAGCTCTGTGTTTCTTTGGGTAATAATTTTGGATTAAGTCACTTCACCCCTTCCTAAGTCCTAGTAAAGCCTTAGTTACTAAATCAATGGGTTTAGTATAGAAGTTTAGTTATGTAGGTAGGTAATTGCAAAATAAAATCTTGGAAGCAGATGAACAGGAGAGGTACAGTAAAACTAGCAAGGTTTCCCTGTTGCTAATACATTTTTGTATGTTTTCTAATACCTGTTCTTCCAGCAACTTCCTGCCGCCCTACCACCTTTTACCTCAATCCAAGATGAGGGACTTCCCCCTATCTTAAATGGGGGAAGGACTCATCTTGAATTTGAGTAAATATTGTAATTAGAATGATGTGATTTTAAGGTCCCTAACTTTCAAATATGGTTCCTCTCTGGTAGGTCATGCGATATGGTGGCTATCAAGTATCTCTCAAGAGTGATGGGATGGTCTATTTTTGAGTAAATATACTTCTTTGTGTATATATCTGTGGTGGACTTACCGATAACAGCCAGGCACATCCGAGCTTGGAGAATCTTCATTGTGATTGGTGGAACACACCCACCAATCAGGTAACTGCTGGGAGGGGCTTCCCAGGATGAGGCAAAGAGCCCTGGACCTGTTGAAGCCTGCACTTTGCTTCAACTTGATTGACCCATTTGCAATTTGGGGGCAGGGCCTCCAAAAGGTATAAAAGAAGCAGTGTGCCCAGCATGCGGCAGATGTGTTGGGGAGATGGAGGAGAGAGCGGGGCAGAAGAAAAGCTGGGAACAGCTGCCCACTGGGTGGAGCCAGTGCCCTGAAGAGCACGAGGACTCCTCATGCCAGTCTGATGGTCCAGCCCCAGCTGGTGTGCAGCACAGTGCATCGGGCCCAGACCCTGGGAGCCGTTCCAGGTGGCTCAGGTCCCAACCCCTGGCTTGTGTCCAAGATTCCAGTGTATGAATGGTGCATGGTCTGGACCAGGACCCTGGGAGCCACATGGGGCAGCTCAGGTCCCCACCCCCCTGTCAAGCAGCTAGGCTTTTTTGATGCATGGATGGTGCACAGTGGGTTTGAGGCCCTGGGAGCCTCTTGAGATGGCTCAGGCCTCCAACACCTGGTAAGCAACCAGGGCTCAGTACAGGCTTCACTGCACGGTGGATCCCTGATGAGACAAGACCCTTGGAGCCACTTGAGATTGCTCAGGTCTGCAGCTGTTGGTATGGGGCTAGTGGCTCAGTGCAGATGACATTTCACAGAGGGTCCAGGAACAGACCGAGCCCTGGCACTGCATGAGGCAGCCCAGGCCTCCAACCTGTAACAGAAGGTTGTGGCCTCCAGTGCACGTGACAGTGTCCAGGAGCCCCATCAGGTGGCAGCCCAAGGGGAGCCATTGGTCCTGGAGGCCTTGCAAGTGTGGAGCAGTGGGACTGAGGGGATGCTGACCACTCATGGGATATCCTCTGGAGCTGTAAGTTACCTGGAGAAAAGGGTCTTTTCCATAGGGGAGGGAACATCACAGCCAGGGCCTCCCAAGTGGTCCATTTTGGGTGGCATCCTTGCCAGGGCTCCAAGGGCAAGAGCACTGGAGGAATCCCTCACCTCCTACTGGTTGCTGGAGGACAGCCAATGCCCCAGGATCAGCCTATGGCCCTGGGGGCTTAAAGAGATAAGTTTAGTCTAAGATTGATGTGTCTTATATTTTGTGAGAGAGCGCTTTACATTTTGTAATATTAAACCTTATATTTTGTGTACTTCTATATTTATGAATTGGTAGTTTAATAGAGTCTATAACCCTGCCAGGGTTATCCGTTGGAACACTTTGCCATTATTTACTTGTGTTTACCTGTAACTTACCTGAAACCCCAGTGGTGGTAACCCATTATAGAGAATAAGGTTTATAGTTATATGTTTGAATATATACTTATATACATGTATATATATATATATATATATATATATATATATATGTTTATGTTTATGTTTATCTTTTACTCACTTATGTAAATAATAATATTTTTGTATATAGTTAAATTCCAGATTGGCCTGGCCTGGCTTCTTTGGCACAGAGTGAAACTGTGAGTAGTCTGCAGTTTCATCCACAGCACACCTGCCAGCTAACAATCCCTTCAATTGGAGAAGGGAGTACATACCTGTGTACACCTAGGCTACATATATATATATATATGTCCCAAAGCTGTGAAGGTGACAAAAGATCTTTGGGACTGGAAAACCACAAATGACTTTCAAAGGAACTTGTGCTGCTAGGAGATTTTGTCTCAGATCCTCAAAGGCACCTAGCTCTTATCGATTTCAAGGTGTGCTAAGTAACTAAATACCTCTGGGACATCATCCTCAAAGTGACTTAAGCATTTCATCTATGAGAATTAACTTTCATGTGCCCTGACATGTAATAGGCTCTCTGGCCCTGGGTTAAGTACTAGGTTGTACATACAAAGAAGGGGAAGATTTAAGTGCCTAAAGAAGGGATCCCCAGAAATCAGATTAAGGAGGCAGCAACCTAACCTTACCATGAGTGAAATGCAAAGGAAGAGGATTGGGTTTTAAGTGCCTAACCAGGTGCTCCTGTGGGAAAAGCTTATTAGTCAGGTGCTTACGTGTAATATAGGAGAACTGGGCATCAAATCATTCTTTCTCTCTTTCATTTGAAGTATGGACTATAGCAGGCATAGCCCAGGTAAGTGGACTGAACACCAGGCAGTAATGGGGCAGGTCTTCATTTTGAAATGATCTTTTTCTGTGCCTTTTGTTGGAACTATTTCACATTATATATAATTAAATATTGGCTCAAGTGGTTAGGACACTCACCTAAGATGTGGGTACAGGTCCCTCTCCATATGAACATTTAATTATTTATTAAGAGTGGAATTGCTGCAACTGGAGGGATTAAGATAGAGACAAACCAGGATATAGAACAGACAATAAATTAGAACAATAAAGACCCTAATTTTGCGTTATTTAACTGTAGTCTCCTCCTTAGACTCAGGTGCCCACAACCATCAGGACACAGTTACCCTGTCCTGTGCAGATGAGTGTCTTTTGTTTTATACATGCTAAGAGAAATGGCTTGTTGGTAAGAATGTGTGTTTATGCTGGGGGGAAGAGAGAGTCGTGGTAACAGTTGTTTGGGAATCCTAATTCAGATCTTGAGCCATAGTTCTAAACTCAAGACCAAGCTCACTAGCCCACTATATGTACTGACTGGTTTGTACTTAAGGGATGACATAACATTATGTGGCAGCTGAAGAAGAAATAGTGAACATACATGCCTATAAGCATATACAGTACCTACTACCTCATGGTGCTCCATGGGGGCCACTCCTGAGCTAATATGCATCTGCATCCATGAAACCCATGAATGAAGTAGTAGAGTTATGCCAAGGCTGCCCCTGCCACTGAGAACAACAGATTAACTTCACTGTCACATTTATGGGTTTGGCATATGAGGGATGAAGGCAGGAGCAGATGGGTGGGATATACTCAAAAGCAGCATCCCCAAGGAACACTAGGGAAGTGGTATAGACATAGAAAAATTATCCTTTAAGATCTAGGCCTAGGTGTTTTGGAATATCTGGCCTCACATGTCTTTCTACCTTTAAATTTAGAAAACTGTTTTGAAACCCACCTTTATTTATCATTATCAAAATTATTTTTATAAACATTTTTTTTATATAGTGCATATTGACCTTTGTGTTCACCTGTTAGATGCTATGTTTTGGTGATGACATTTTGAAAGTTAAAAAAACTTAATCTAACATACAATAGCAGCTCAAGTATCATGCTAATTATTCTGAGAGTAAAAATCCTCTCTAGAGAATTCTGAAAATTACTTATTTGTTTTGACCCCCACCCTTAAATTCATCTTCTTATGAATTTATGCCCCTTCTGATATGAGTATTTAGATAGTATGTGACTCTCTCTAATATAATAGCTTTATGTTCTCATTTTCATACCATTAATCACCTATAAAAATCATGCATCTCTTATTAGTACTATGGTAATAGCAGTATTGGTAATAATAAAAATAAATGTGTGAATATAGTAAAAACTAGTGAAAGTTTTAATTCACAATGTATATTAATGGAATCTATCACCAAGAATACTATAAAGCATTAAGGAATGGGAATCGTTGCTTGTTTTTGTACAAAATTTCTACTCCTGATTTATTTTATTTTATTTTATTTGTAAAAATGGTAGCTGATAGGGTTGTGCAAAATGGCACTGTTCCATTTCGACTTCAGTTTTGAGGTTTGGACAGAACAGTGTTGTGTTTTGAATTTCATTTTGAGTCGAAACAGCCTCACTGTTTCACTTCATCGAAACAGTGAGGCTGTTTCAATGCTGTTTTGACGTTTCACCTGACCATTGGGCTAGGGAAAGGAACTCAGCTCGGCTGGGCTGGATTCCCAGCCCCAGCCCCACAATTGGGCTGGGGAAACTTAGCCCAGCGAGGCTGAGTTCATTTCCCCAGACCAATCATCGCACTGGGGAAAGGAACTCAGCCCAGCTGGGCTGACTTCCCAACCCCAGCCCTAACACCACACTGGAGAAAGGAATTCAGCCCAGCTAGGTTAACTTCCCATCCTCATCCCAATCATAGGGCTGGGAAGGAGAACTGAGCCATCGGGTTCAGTTCCTTTCCCCAGCCCAATTGCAGCACTTGGGACAGGAACTGAGCCCGGGCTCAGTTCCCTTCTCCTGCACTATGATCAGATTTCCTCAGCCCAGCAGCAGGAGATGGGGAGAGCCAGGGCTGCGCTCCCAGCTGGTGCTTGGAGCGCAGCCCTGGTTCTCCCTTGTCTCCCACCATCTCGTTGCTGCCTGCTTTAAACTCAAAACATTTTGAAACTTTTGAAATGTTTCAATTAGACTTGTTTTGTTTCAAGGCTGTTTTGAAGCCCATTGTTCTGATTTGCTTGTAGTTTTGAGCTCAAAATGAGTTGAAACAGTGTCAAATCAAAACAGCTGGTGAAATTTTGCACAGCCCTAGTAGCAGCTACTTAAGATCGCCATGTTGGGCTGTCAGTCTTTTTCTCTGGATTTAACAAAGGCAACAGAAGAGATTAATAAAGTTCAAGTTGCCATTCTTTTGGGTTAGAAAGCTTAAATAAATCCCCATTGGCTTTTCATCTGTAATAACTCTCCTTCCACACCTTTAGTGCTCCCTCCTTTATGTTCAGCTACTGGCTCATTACTGTCCTGTTAACCTGCATTGGTTTCATATCAGATTTTTACACCAAAACAATTAGAAATGTACATTGAATTGAGTTTGACAGAATGTGGTACAAGTACAGAAGAGAAGAGAGGTGCTGGGTTTTTTCCCCCTTTATTGTGTGCCACTGCCAAACCCGGGACTTTCTTAGCCTCTTCAATAGACATATACTTGTCCAACTGCAAATGGCACACTAATCTGTATACCTCTACCATTAAGAATATACAAATGAAATTTCATTCAGGCTTACATTTTGCATATCTTGTTTGTTTTACTCTGACTGCCCTTGTGGCACTACTTAATACAAAACAATATATACAAAGAATGCAAACTATTTTTCACCAACCTCTCAGTGAAAAAATGGATGACCCAACCAATGGCCTGTGAATTACAGGCTTTCATGAAAACAAACTAATAAATCTGAAAATAGATTTATTTTGATCACCTAAGTATAATGTGTGAAGAGTTTGCTATCACCTAAGAGTATAACGTGTTTGTGTTGCAAAAAGGTCTCCCATGTTGGTTGTTGTTGGCAATCAGAATTGTATGTGTAGGATTTTTTTTTAAATAAAAGTCAGCTAAACGTATCTTAAAATAAAGGCTAGAAGTTCCCCATTAAGCAGCCAACATGTGCAAGAGACATTGTGGAATTCTAAAGTGATTCTTCAAGTATGTGTATATTTTTCTTCTTCTCAGTGTGGATGAAAGGCTGTCCTGTGCCTCCAAAATATGTTGAGGTTTTTCATTGACTAGCAGGTTGCTTGAGCAATGTCTACAGTGGGGGAATTTTCCTCCAACCATATGTGGCCTGGAAGGCCCCCAGAATCCCAGGTAAGGCTGCTGGGACCAGTCCAGGTGACGGTTCCAGCCTCCCCTACCTCACCTGGGGCAACTTGCTGTGTGACAGAGCACGCATGCAGTGGTATTCCCCAGGGACATGTAGCAATGGCACAACTATGTGCTGCTGCAATTTGTCCCTGGGGAAACTCATATGCGAACTCGTCTGGATGTGTCTATTGAGCCAGGCCCTCTAACCTTATCACAGAAGGAATCTGACAGGGTAACTTTTCAGAACTCTATTTTTTCTTCTGTATTTCACATTAAAGTGGTCTACTCTAAAGGACTGGCTTTGGAGAGCCTGTGTTTCTTGTGTTTCAAAGATACCATAGTAAATGTGTCCAATTTGCAAATAAACTAATTCCCCTGTCTCCCCAGGTCCAGGACTACAAGTGCATCCTATAATCTGACATACACAATAGTTTACATAGGGTCCAAAGGCCATCATGCAAGCAGATACCTAATGTCAGTTAATATAAATCAGGCCACATGGCAAAAGGAAAAATAAAAGTATTTCTGAAATTAACTGAAAATAAAATTTATCCTTGCAGTATGGAGGCTCCTTTTAACCTGTACTATCCTGCCCAGGTTAATAAGACACAGGTTATTAGCATTCAGCTCTAATTTTAATGATCTCACCTGTCCTAGATATCCAGATGAAATATGCAAACTACTACATTCTAACATGTCTGAAAAGTCTTACATAGACATGGCTGAGTCTTTAAAATCTAAAAGTGACCAAAGTTAGCAAATGTTAAAATGATGCATCATCTACAGTGTTCTTTCCAAATAAGCTAGAATATGTTATTTAATTATTCCTAACAACATCCCTTTAATCCTAGTGAAGAATAGACCATAATGTCTACAAGGTTATAGGTATAAAAAGTTTATGGTGGTTCTGTGGAGATAGCTGTAATGATAATATAGAGTGAGTTTTTATTTTAATAGTTTATTTAAACTTTTCACATTCCTTTCACGATCTTTGAGTATCTTATGAACTAAGAGTCTCATGCTCCTGCATGAGAAAGAACTATATCCTTATTTTACTTATGAGTGAATGGAGTCACATGGAAACTAAAGAGATTTCAGAGAGTCCAGAGACCATGGAGAGGTCCTAATTTCCTGGTCAACAACACTTCATTTAACAGTATAAGGTACATGTTAATTTAGGCATCCAAATCCAAAATTCAGAGCCTCAGTCCATCCCACAAAAATTAATCCCAACAGCACCTAAAACCCTTAAACTCCAGAAGACATTTTACTTTCTGCTTGGGGGCATATGCAGAACTGCTTAAGTCTTAGGAACTGCTTGGCACCTGGAGCAGCTCTGCACCCTGCCAGCAAGGGTGGCACTAGAGGATGCTTGGGGGGAGGGAGGCTATAGCCACCCCCAAATTCATGGAATTTACCAAATTTCATGGAATTTGGTAAATTTGCTAAACACTAGCAGAATTCACAGAATCTATTTTCCTTTTATTCCTCTCCCTAGTGGGTATACTTGAAGAAAGAATAGTCCACAACTGGATGCCACACAACCCATTTATCCAATATCCCATTACGTAGAGAACTCAAGGCCTTTGGCTCAACTTTGGGCTATTGCATCAAATTAGAATGCTACTTCCTGCTTCCACATTCGGTTCAAGAAAAGGCTTATCAGGCTTAGGCACCAAACTCCAGGAAAAAGTACCTGGTTTTGATTCCAAAGTGGAGATATGTCTCCCTTTAGCCTGGTGGTAGCTTCAAACATTAGTTTAAGAGGCTTGTTTTAAGCCACCCTTGACTCCTTTGCATTTTTCAATGGCTAATTTAGATTACCCAGCATACCACTTTTTGTGAATCTTTATTTTTGTCATGCATTGTAAAGAAAGCCTAAACACTTAACTTATACTGTGGACTAGGCAATGTGTTACCTAAAGGTTTGTTGTTGCAATGCTGAACTTAAATTTACATTGTGCATATAGCCAGCTGAGCCTAATTATCTTTCTTGACAATCCAGATTAGGCTCCTTATTTTCATTTTAGTGCTCAAACAGTCATGAATACCCTCACTGAGGTGTGTATATGTTAAAACTGTTCCTTCATTCAAAGGATTTTGAGAAATATAATGAATACTAATTAAGCATGCCCAGATATTAAACCAATTAGTCTTTTTGCATGTTGTCATAGAATGGAGTTGTATGGCAGATTCAGTTCTTTATTAGGTGCTACTAGGAATCACAGAAGCAGATGTAAAATACTAAAGTAAATATTTAGAACAAAGTGACTCAAAATATTCTAAAATATTGCTCTATCATATGCAAATACTTCATTGACTTCAGTGTGCACTGCACACGTATATCCAAGGGCCTTTAAGCACTGAACACATGGTGCAAACATAGTTGAATAGTTGTACAGATCTGGATGGACCTTTAATGAATCTAAGCAGCAGACATCTAATTCAGAATGAATGGATATAATTAACAGATTGGAGTTCTGCAAGCAACAGGTAATTGGATTATCTGTGGATAATATGTTTCCGCAGACATTTTTACTATCTGCCCATTTGCAATATTTCATTCTTATCTTTTTATTCTGTGGGTGGATGTCCTCAAACTTGGTCTATGATCTTGGCTATTAAGTTATTGCAGGGAACGGTTACCTTTTTATTTTATTTTCAAACAGCTGACAAGGCTCACATTTTAATACAAATGACACTCGTTTTTCTTTAGCTTTATGAAGTCTGTGCCATTAGGACTGCATGATGACAGGAGGGATTAGAAGCTTTTCATTTTAGAGATGCTAAACATACTGTCTTATATTGATCACCTTTAATAGAAGAGTTAATACAGGAAAGGATTTTTATGTACTTCCAAGGGATCTTCCAAACAAAGTGAGGTGGTATCAGATACAATTCACTGCTGACAAATGCCTGTTGTAAGGCACCCTACTCATGCATATTTCTGGATTCTAAATTGAATAGCTTTGTTATAATAGCTTAATTATTTGACAGAACAAGGAGCAATGGTCTCAAGTTGCAGCAAGGGAAGTTTAGGTTGGCTATTAGGAAAAAAACTTTTCAACTAGGAGAGCAGTGAAGCATTGGAATGAGTTACCTACAGAGGTGGTGAAATCCTTGGAGGCTTTTATGGCCTGGCTAGATGAAGTCCCCAAAGTTGGGGATGGCCCTGCTTTGAGCAGGGGGTTGGACTAGATGACTTCCCTGAGGTTCCTTCCAACTCCAATCTTTTATGTTTCTATAGTTATGTATATCACTGTCCACAATCATTTGGGTCATCCGCCTTTCCAGTTTCTCAGAAATGGAGAGAGTTTACAGACAAAACTGATTAGAGTCATGGAACTCCATGTAAGGATAGATTCAAAAGGATAGAGTTCTTCTGTATGGAAAGAAAAGAAACCATGAGGGAAACTATGAGCTAGAGGAGAGATCAAATGATTCTGTTTACCTTTGGGGTTTTTTTTACAAGGCCATATACAATGCAGCTGAAAAGCATCTGATTAAAAAAAAAATTAAGTGAAATGTTATTTCTTTTAATCAGTGTATAGTTGACTGATGGCATTTACTGCCATAAGATAGCATTGATAGGATTTTAAAAACAGACAAACAAAACTGCAAAAATGGGACATTTAGCACCCATATGCTGGTGGTAACACAGTTGTCATAATTGCTAGTTAAAAAAAATATTGAAACTGCTTTTCATTAAAAAACGTCATTACAATAAAACTGTTAGTGTTTTCTCCATAAAGCACTTGTGGGATTTTTGACATTTTCTTGTGGAGAAAAAAGGCACATTTTTCCAAAAAATTTGCAACAACCATTTTGGTACTTTTCAGAATGAAAAAAAAAATACCTTTTGATTATTTAAAATTACTTTTTAAGAATAAAACGTATCTAAAAAAAGTAATGAAAAATTCACAGAATTTATTGAAATGCCTCTTATTTATTGGAAAAAATTACCCAAAATATTTCTTTGAAATAATTTTGCAAACATTCAAAAATTGTCATTTTCGTTTCTGATTCAGTAGATATTTTTTCTTCTTCATGTTCCAAAATATTTCCTGGATGGAAAATTCATTCTTTCATCCGTCCTATTGATAACAACAGAATAGTTGCACACTCAAGGCCTTCTCTAGAGAATGAGATTAGATTAGAATAGATTAGGTACATTAGGCTGGGTTTTTAAAAAGAAAGAAGAATAGAAGGATATCATATAATAGCTCAAATTTTAGGACCCAAACCAACCACTGAATCATATAGTATAGGAAAAATCTTTCTTTGTGAATTGTCTTGTACTTTACTAGTAGTTTCCCATTCTCCCCTACTTTTTAATTTACTCTTCTACACTCTAAGCCTCACGGTTGTAGTCACTTCCCTCTACTCTTTGCTTTACAGTTGAGATTGTCCATCCCTTCGGCCTTTCTTTACAAATGGTGAAATTGTTTGTCCCTCTCAACAACCACCTAAAAATGCTAATGTCATTCCCTCCCTCACTGTCTTTAACAGCTGGAATTTTAATTCTCTCCCCTGTCTTAACATTAACGCACATAAATGAAGCCATTGTTCAGAGTATATTCATAGTTTCATAGTTGGTAGGGTCGGAAGGGACTTGAGCAGATCATCAAGTCCGACCCCCTGTGGGCAGGAAAGAATGCTGGGGCCAAACAACCCCAGCTAGATGATTTTTTAGCCTCCTTTTGAAGACTCCCATGGTAGGAGTGAGCACCACTTCCCTTGGAAGTTGGTTCCAGATCCTAGCCACTCTGACTATCAAGTAGCGCCTCCTGATATCTAGCCTGAATCTACTCTCCATCAACTTATGACCGTTATTACTTGTTACTCTCGGTAGTGCTTGGGGGAACCGGGACTCTCCCATTGCATGCTGATCCCCTTTGACAAGTTTATAGATGGCCACTAGGTCCCCTCTCAGCCTTCTCTTGTGGAGGCTGAACAGGTTCAGGTCCCATAGCCTCTCCTTGTAGGGGCTGCCCTGCTGCCCCCTGATCATGCAAGTGACCCTCTCAATCCTTTGAAACCTCTCAATGCTGTCCACATCCCTCCTGAAGTGCGGCGCCCAGAACTGGACACAGTAATCCACCTGCAGCCTGACCAATGTTGCATACAGGGGGAGGATCACCTCCTTGGACCTGCTTGTGATGCATCTGTGGATGCATGACAAGGTGCGATTAGTCTTCCTGACCGCGTCCTCACATTGGCGGCCCGTGTTCATCTTGGAATTAGTAGTGACTCCAAGATCCTTTTCTGCCTTTGTGTTGACAAGAAGGGAGTTCCCCAGCCTGTAGGTATGCTGTTGGGTCTTCCTCCCTACGTGCAGTACCTTGCATTTGTCAGTATTGAAACCCATCTATTCTCATCCACCCACCCCTGTAACCTGTCCAGATCTAGTTGTAGCCTGTCCCTCTCTTTTAGTGTGCCCACTTCTCCCCACATCTTAGTGTCATCCGTGAATTTGAACAAGGTGCTTTTCACCCCCTCGTCCAAGTTGCTGCTGATGATGTTAAACAGTGTGGGCCCGAGGACCGAGCCCTGGGGGACCCCACTGCCCACATCCCTCCAAGTCAAAAATGATGCATCAACGACCACTCTCTGTGTGTGGCCTTCCAGCCAATTGGTGACCCATCTGACTGTGTAAGCATCGACACCACAGTTGCCTAATTTTTTAATGACAATGGGATGAGAGACAATGTTGAAGGCCTTCCTAAAGTCCAGAAAGACTACATCCACCGTGACACCTACCTATGGCTAAAGGTCTTGGTGCTCTTTTACTTTGCAGCCTTTATGACAGCTCGCTTGCTCGCCCTTCATTTGTTCCTTCCTTCCTTTCTTTAATATGGCTACTGAGACCTGTGTTCCCTTTGGGCTCTGGGAGCTTGTGCCTAGTCTGTGAGCCTTTCTCCTTTTCTTGTTCTGTTTTTTCCTCCCCCAGACAGTCTGACCCCTTTCTTACCATAGTCCCCCACTTTTAATTACTTTTTCTTGCCTTTTTCCTCTGTTTTAAGCCATTTTTCTTGCAGTAACTTACCCCCCTCCCCCCTGCCCATTCCTCCATCTCCCCACCCTCTTTCTGGTTTTACTTTGCATTTCTTTCTTCTCACTGTGGCTGTTCTGTTGCTTTCTTATTTTTCCTCCTCTTTCCTCATATATTGCTTGCCTTTATCCTCTTCTCTGTTATTTGTTTGTTTTCTTCAGCTTATTTGTTCCCTGTCAGACAGATGGCCACCCATCTCCCACCCCTCTGGTTCCTTGCATAGTTAACTCTTTTTTCACTGAGATGGCTGAAGGCAGCTCCCAGTGGTCCACTACTGGGGCTTCTACCCCTTTGGACTGAAGTTTTGATGTCTGGCTTTATGCCCCATCTTCCCTCAGGGTTGAGGAATGTACTTTTGCTGTGGGTACACTAGTGGGTTGCAAAAATGTCCTTTATGCTGCCTGAGTGAGTTCAGTCCCCATCATTTTCTTCAGCTGTCCTGTGCTGGTGCATGATGTTGTGGTAGTGGGCTTGTCTGCCAGGGATGTATTTTGCATCCCAATGCCCCTAGATACACCAGCTGTTCAGGTGGGAGCCTCTAATGTCCCTCCATTTCTCTTGGACAATGAGCTCACCAACTGCCTAAGCCCTTGTAGCATGGTTACAGGCCTGATCTGTAGACTGTCACTTAGCATCAAGATTCCTGAGCTCTGGCATGTCCTGTCCTTTAAAAGACAGGTGTTTAAGCTTCTTATCATGGAGGGTTCGATCTTGCCCCACTCCCTGATTTTTATGATTGATGGGCAGCATTAGGAGGTTTACCTCACAACTGCGGACACCTTGCATTTTTACTGTGGCAACAGATCCCTTCTGGCTGCCCAGTGCCTGAGGAAGAAGTCTACTGTGGCAGAGCTGACTGCGGCTGTACCCCATGGTGGTTCGTCCACCTCTGGTGCAGAAGATCAGGTGGTGGGGATGGACTTTCTTCCCCGCCAATCCCCATTTCGTTGGAGAGAGTTAGCTCTGTGGGGGTGGACCTGGCCCTGTCTCCTCCTCTCCCCATGAGGGGGACCTTCTCTTGAGAAGTGTAATGCATAGCAACAGATCTTCCAAGAAGGCCTTGTCATCCCTTCAAAACTTCCCTATCATTTCAGGGGGATCTGAGGTTAGTGAGTGGGATCTCCCCTCTCTGCCTGTCTCCTCAGCATAGCCTCCTCCCCCAGACCTTGTAGTGGTCAGGGGTGGAGGGGGGCGGGGGGGAGTCTGATGACCCTCCACTTGCTTCTCAGCTCCCTGAGCTTGATGATGTTGACATGGGGTTTGGGCCCTCTGGGAGCCGCAAGTGGCTCTGAGAGAGATTCCAGCCCAGGAGAGTGCCCCCCGCCCCCAAGAGATCAGGGACTGCAGCAACTCCCAAGGGGACCTTGGAGAACACCACTCCCACAGGGTCTGACCCTGGAAGTCCTGGTGGGAGGGATCTATCCCCCCCAGGCCTTAGTGACTCTCTGTGCATGACATGTACATCTCCTCCTTTTCAGGGTCTGATTTTGATTCTGCCTCTGAGGATGAGTTGATGCAAGTCCTGACTTAGGGGGCAGCATCCCCCGGTCTCAGCTAAGGTGACCTCCCCCTCCCTCCCCCATGAGGAGGGTCTCCACCCTGGTGGTGAAGCCTGTTCCTGCTTCTGAGAAACCTCCTTGTGTTGGTTACTGCATTGAGTGCCTCAACGGGTTTCTTGACCAGATCAAGCATCACCGGAAAGTTTCAAAGCATATTCGTAAATGGTTTCCAATACCTGAAATGTTTGTCCTTTCCTCCATGACCACAGCACTGATGCTGCACTCCACTCTGGGGATGCAGCATTATAGCTTTTGCCTAAGCAAGCTTGCAGGAGATTTTCATAGATTTCATAGATTTTAAGGTCGGAAGGGACCTATTAGATCACTGAGTCTGACTCGCTACCCTGGGCTGGAAAGAGTGCTGGGGTCAGATGACCCCAGCCAGGTGCTTGTCCAATCTCCTCTTAAATACCTCCAGGGAAGGGGACAGCACCACCTCCTTTTGGAAGCGTATTCCATATTTTGGCAACCCTCACTGTAAAGAATTTTTTTCCTGATGTCCAATCTAAATTTGCTCTCCTTCACTTCGTGGCCATTGTTTCTAGTTACCCCGATGGGTGCCCTGGTAAACATTGTATCCCTTATTTCCTGCTGTCCCCCCCTGAGTTTGTAGATGGCCACAAGATCACCTTTCAGCCTTCTGTTGCAGAGGCTGAAGAGATTCAAATTCCTCAATCAGTCCTCATAGGGTTTTTCCTGTAGGCCTTTAACCAGACAGGTGACCCTCCTCTGAACCCTTTTCAGGTTATCTACATCCCACTTGAAGTGTGGCACCCAAATCTGGATGCAGTACTCCAGCTGCGGCCTGACCAATGCTGAGACCTGTTTGTGATGCACCTACATATGCAAGAAAGAGTGTGGTAAGCTTTACTTATTACTTCATCACATTGGTGACTCATGTTGGATGTCTGTTGCAGGAAGCTCCAGCCGGCGAGCTGTAGGCCTGTTTTTCCCCTGTCCTGCATGCTTTCTCCTCTCTGGTGCATCTCTCTGTTCTTTTCATACATTTCATAGACATTTGGGCTGGAAGGGACCGCAGAGGATCATCGAGTCCAGTCCACTGCCCCAGGGCAGGAAGTCAGCAGGGATCATAGGAGCCCAGCAAGATAAGCATCCAAATGTGTCTTGAAGGCATTCAAAATGGGTGCTTGAACCACCTCCGGCAGTAGTCCATTCCAAACCTTGGGGGCTCAGACACTGAAGTTCTTTCTTATGTCCAGCCTGGATCGGTCATGGTGGAGTTTGTGACCATTCAATCTTGTCATCCCTTGGGGCACTCTGGTGAACAGACATTACCCCAGATCCTGATGAGCATCCCTGATAAACTTATAGGTGGCCACCAGATCACCCCTGAGCCTGCGGTTTTTCAGGCTGAAGAGTCCCATGGCTCTTAGCCTCTCAAAATAAGGTCTGTTTTCCTGACCCTTGATCATGTACATGGCTCTCCTCTGCACCCTCTCAAGCTTCTCCACATCCTTTTTGAATTGAGGAGCCCAAAACTGGATGCACTACTCCAGCTGCAGCCTAACCAAGGCTGAGTACAATGGGAGCATGACGTCTTGGGATTTGCTTGAGAAGCATCTATGGATGCAAGCCAGCATTTTGTTCACTTTACTAGCCACAGCATCGCATTGAAGGCTCACGTTCATTTTGTGGTCAATCATGACCCCCAAGTCTCTTTCAAATGTAGTGCTAACCAGTGTAGCACTGCTGACCCTATAAGCATGCTGCAGGTTTTTCCTCCCAAGGTGGAGAACCTGCATTTTTGGGGGTTGAACACCTTCAGGTTCTCGTCCACCCATTTCCTGAGCCTGTCAATATCTGCCTGGATCATCCTCCTGTTCTCAGGTGTGGATGCTTTACCCCAGAGTTTGGTGTCATTTAGCAAACTTGGCCAGTCCACTCTGACACCAATGTTCACATCGTTGATGAAGATGTTAAATAGTATAGGCCTTAGGACAGAGCCTTCAGGGACCCCACTGGTGACGGCGCACCAAGATGATTGGATCTCATCGACCACCACCCTCTGGGTCCTACCACAGAGCCAATTCCCCAGCCAGCAGATCATGGTGAGGTTGAGGCTGCAGTTAGCCAGTTTAGCCAAGAGGTGATCGTGGGATACCAGATCAATGGCTTTTTTAAAGACACGATATACAACATTGGTCTCTTCCCCCTTGTCCAGGTGATAGGTCACCTGGTCATAAAAGGAAATGAGATTAGTCAAGCAAGACCTACCCACAACAAACCCATGCTGGGTATCCCTGAGGATATTGCCTTCAGCTAGTCTGTTAAGGATGACCTCTCTGACAATCTTTTCCAAGACCTTCCCCAGGATAGAGGTCAGACTGATGTGTGTGTAGTTTACTGGATCTACTTTCCTTCCTTTCTTGAAGATAGGCACAATATTGGCCCTCTTCCAATCTTCAGGGACTTCACCAGAGCACCAAGAGCTCTCAGAGATCCATGCCAGGGGCTAAGCTATGATGCTTTCCAGCTCCCTGAGTACCCTTGGCTGTAACCCATTAGGGCCAGCTGACTTGAAGGTATCCAGCCTGTCAAGGTGTTCCTTCACGAGGTCAGCTTCAATGGAGGGCAAGGAATCTCCCTCACCTGGGCCTCCCTGACCCACAGTGGGAAGGGCTGTCCCATGGGACTGGTGAAATACTGATGCAAAGTACCCATTTAGCAAGTTCACTTTTTTGCTTTTGACTTCGCCTGTCTCCCTTTCTATACCCTTTATGCACAGCTGCCACACACTTTAGTTCTCTCAATGTCAATGGTTGCAGAGAGTCTGTGAAGTTTATGGGTCTCTGTGATTTCCTGCATCAGAAGCAGCTGGATGTCACTTTTCTGTGAGAAACACATATTGATGTAGCCAATCAGGCTGACTGACATGTTGCCTGGAGGGGCCATATGTTCCTGAGTCATGGCACCTTCCTTAGAACAGGGGTCATGATGCTCTTGTCACCTCAGCTGATGCCTGACTTGGTGGTAGCCCAAGAGGTCATCCCTGGCTGCCTGCTTACTGTTTGCATCTCTTTGGCACAACATCATCTCCTTTTAATTAACATCTATGTGCCCATTGCCAGGCGGGAACAGATTGACTTTTTTTGAGACCCTGGCTGACCTTTTGCAGGCCACAGCTGATGGTGATGACTTTCTCCTCCTGAGAAGGGCTTTAATTACACAGTCAGTGAGTGACTTGACAAAGAAGCCCATCCATCCTCAGCCTAACAGCTGTGAACTGCTTGGAAGGCAGTGGACCTCATTGACATCTGGCACCATTTGCATGCTGTTGCAAGACAGTACACTTGACTGAAGGTGAGTGCCAGTGGGCTTGCCATGGCATGCCTTAACTTTTTGTATATCACCAAGCATTGCCAAGCATTTATGGTGGACATGGGAGACTGCAAGAGCCACCTTTTCTTCTTGGAAGCAATGGTGGGATGTGGGAAAGGCATAAATCAGAGACTTCCGCCAGCAATGATTAGTGGCATCCGTGAAAGACCCTATGAGGGGAGACTGAGAGATCTGGATATCATCAGCCTTCACAAGAGACATCTGAAGGGAGACCTTGTAGCCACCTATAAGTTTATCAAGGGAGGACAACAGGGAATTGGTGATGCGCTATTTACCAGAGCGCCCCAGGGAGAAACTAGGATTAATGGGTGCAAACTAGTGGAGAGTAGATTTAGGTTAAACATTAGAAAGATTTTTTTTTACAGTAAGGGTGGCCAGAATCTGGAATGGGCTTTCAAGAAAGGTAGTGCTATCACCTAACTTGGAGGTCTTCAAGAGGAGGCTTGATAGTCACCTGGCTGGGGTCATCTGACCTCGGTCCTCTTTTCTGCCAGGGGCAGGGGGTCAGACATGATGATCCATTGTGGTCCCTTCTGACTCTACAATCTATGAATCTATGAATCAACACATACAGCTGTCAACAACTGAGATCCGTCGCTGTGTCTTGGGGCTGGAGGAGGATGTGACGGCGATCAAGGCATCCCTGCGTGATGCTGGTGGTGACATGGAGCTATTTGAGAGCCTTAAGGTGAGGAAGAAGCAACTCCAGGATCTGCCAGAGTGTGAAGCCCAGGGCATGAGGTTTGGGTCCTGCTGCCAAGAGCTGGAAGAGGGTGATGCCTCGACTCATTTCTTTTTCAATCTAGAAAGGCAGTGGGTGATATGAAAAGTCATTGACCATCTCAAGACCCCAGATGGCTGGATACTCTTGGATTCTGTTGAGATCTGATGTCATGCCATCACAATTTATCAGGATCTGTTTGCAGCTCAACCTCTCTGCCAAGAGTTCAGTAGGCATTTACACAACAGCCTCCCTATGCTCTGCCCATTGGCAGCCAATGACCTTGAGTGAGAATTGTCCTAAGAAGAACTCACAACTGTGGTGGGAGGCCTCACCTCAGGCACAGCCCCAGGTCTTGACAGGTTGCCCGATGAGTTTTATAAGACCTTCTGGCCCCTTATTGGCCCCTGCCTTTTGCGCGTATTCCATGATAGCCTTGCTAATAAGCCTGTCAGCTGTCACTGGGCGGTTCTCACCCTGCTACCTAAGACAGGGAACCTTGGTTGCATTAAGAACTGGCAGGCAGCATCCCTTTTGTATGCCAACTATAATATTTTGGCCAAATCCTTGGCCAATTGGCTGCATACCATCATAGCCTTGGTCATCAGTCCTAAACAGAGATACTGCATGCCAGGCGGAACCATCCAGGACAATCTCTTCCTGCTTCATGATCAGTTGATGGCTGCAGACCTCTTCAGACTGAATATCAGGCTCATTTCCTATGACCAAAAGAAGCCCTTTTCTAGGGTTGGCCACAACTCCCTTTTTTGGACCCTAGAGACTTTTAACTTTGGATCTGTTTTTACCTCCTCCCTCTGGGTCTTGTATCGAGACATTTACAAAATTTTGAAAGTGAACAGCATGCTCTGTGCCCCTTTCCCAGCCCATAAGGGCATTCACCAGGGCTGGCCCCTTTTCGGAATGCTCTACACCCTGGCCATTGAGCCCCTGCTCCATGCGCTGCAACAGCACCTGAACGGCCTCACCCTTCCATTGGCCTCTGGCTTGGTTGGCAGCCTGCTGATCAGGCTGATGGCATATGCAGATGATGTGACCATCCTCCTTAGTACCCAGGGTGATGTCCGGTCATTGGTTGACTGTCAGAGTGCTTATGAGAACATCTCTTTGGCTGGCATCAACAGGACTAAGAGCAACACCCTGCTTCTAAGTGTTTGGGCTAACCTTACCCCAACCCCCCGCCCCGACCTGCCCACAGGTCTCACCTGGCATTGCAAGGGTGCTAAGCCCCTGCGGGGGGGGGGTGGTTCTTAGACCCTTAGATGCTAGGGTCGGAAGGGACCTCAATAGATCATCAAGTCCGACCCCCTGCATAAGCAGGAAAGAGTGCTGGGTCTAGATGACCCCAGCTAGATACTCGTCTAACCTCCTCTTGAAGACCCCCAGGGTAGGGGAGAGCACCACCTCCCTTGGGAGCCCGTTCCAGACCTTGGCCACTCGAACTGTGAAGAAGTTCTTCCTTATGTCCAGTCTAAATCTGCTCTCTACTAGCTTGTGGCCATTGTTTCTTGTAACCCCCGGGGGCGCCTTGGTGAATAAATCCTCACCAATTCCCTTCTGTGCCCCCGTGATGAACTTATAGGCAGCCACAAGGTCGCCTCTCAACCTTCTCTTGCGGAGACTGAAAAGGTCCAGTTTCTCTAGTCTCTCCTTGTAGGGCTTGGTCTGCAGGCCCTTGACCATACGAGTTGCCCTTCGCTGTACCCTCTCCAGGTTATCTGCATCCTTCTTGAAGTGTGGTGCCCAGAATTGCATGCAGTACTCCAACTGCGGTCTGACCAACGCCCTATAGAGGGGAAGTATCACCTCCCTGGACCTATTTGTCATGCATCTGCTGATGCACGATAAAGTGTCATTGGCTTTTCTGATGGCTTTGTCACACTGCCGGCTCATGTTCAACTTGGAGTCCACTAGGACTCCAAGATCCCTTTCCACCTCTGTGCCACCCAGCAGGTCATTCCCTAGGCTGTAGGTGTGCTGGACATTTTTCCTCCCTAGGTGCAGCACTTTGCATTTCTCCTTGTTGAACTGCATCCTGTTGTTTTCTGCCCACTTGTCCAACCTATCCAGGTCTGCCTGCAGCTGTTCCCTACCCTCCGGCGTGTCCACTTCTCCCCATAGCTTTGTGTCATCTGCAAACTTGGACAGAGTACATTTCACTCCCACGTCCAAGTTGCTGATGAAGACATTAAAGAGTATCGGTCCAAGGACTGAACCCTGCGGGACCCCACTGCCCACACCCTTCCAGGTCGAGACCGACCCATCTACCACGACTCTTTGGGTGTGACCCTCTAGCCAATTCGCCACCCACCGGACTGCGCAGTCATCCACATCACAGCCTCTTAACTTGTTCACCAGTATGGGGTGGGATACCGTATCGAAGGCCTTCCTGAAGTCTAAGTATACGACATCCACCCCTCCTCCTGTGTCCAGGCGTTTCGTAACCTGGTCATAGAAAGAGACTAGGTTGGTCAGGCACGATCTGCCCGCCACAAACCCATGCTGGTTTCCCCTCAGCATAATTTGTCCTGCCGGGCTCTCACAAATGTGAGGCTTGATAATTTTTTCAAAGACTTTATCAAGGATGGAGGTGAGACTGACCGGCCTATAGTTGCCCGGGTCCTCCTTCCTCCCCTTTTTGAAAATGGGGACCACGTTAGCCCTTTTCCAGTCCTCCGGGACTTGGCCCGTGCGCCACGAGCATTCGAATATTCCCGCCAGTGGCTCTGCAATGACGTCGGCCAGTGCCTTCAGCACCGTCGGATGGAGCCCATCCGGGCCTGCCGACTTAAAGGCATCCAGTTCTTCCAAGTGACTCTGCACCACCTCAGGGTCTACGCATGGAAGTCTGGTGCCTTGCTGCTGCCTGTCTACAACCCCAGTGAGAGACTTGTCGTGCCCTTCGCTTAGGAACACTGAGGCAAAGAACTTGTTGAGGAGTTCAGCCTTGTCCCCCCTATCTGTCACCAATTGTTTCTGCCCATTTAGCAGGGGTCCTATTCCTCCCTGGGCCTTCCTTTTACTCCCAATATATCTAAAAAACAATTTCTTGTTGTCCTTTACTTGGGTTGCCATCCTCAGCTCCATGGTAGCTTTGGCCCGCCTAACTGCCTCCCTACAAGCACGAGCAGAGGAGGTATATTCATCTTTAGTGATCTCACCCTGTTTCCACTTTTTATGTGCTCCCCTTTTGGCCCTTAGGCTGCCCTGGATTTCTCTGGTCAGCCATGGAAGCCTCCTGGCCCCTTTCCCTCTTTTGCCTCGCTCAGGGATCGTCTTGCTTTGTGCCCAAAGGATCGTTTCCTTTAGGCACAGCCACCCTTCTTGGGCACCCATCCCATCAAAACTCCTACTCTGCAGTGCTTCCTTGACTAATCGCCTGAGTGCAATGAGATCAGCTTTCCTAAAGTCTAGCACTTTCACCCTACTAGTTACCTTACCCACTCGCCGTCTTATGTTGAATTCTATTATAAGGTGATCACTGTCTCCCAGATAGCTACCGATCTGGAGGTCCCCTATCATGTCATCTCCCGTTGCCAATACCAGATCCAGTATGGCATTCCCCCTAGTGGGACCATGCACCTCCTGTGTCAGGTGGAGGTCCTGTACACAAGTTAGAAACCTGCGTGAGCGATGGGACTTTGCTGTCTGCGTCTCCCAGCAGATGTCCGGGTAGTTTAGGTCCCCCATGACTACCGCCTCTTTAGCTTTTATGGTCTCCGAGAGTTGCCTCAGGAGCCCCGCATCTATTTCTTCCCCTTGGTGTGGGGGTCTGTAACAGACCCCTACCACCAAATCCCTTTCTCCTTGCCCCCCATGTAGCCTAACCCACAATCCTTCTACTTCCTCAACCTCGGATTCTGTCTGGATGAGGGTTGATGTGTATTGCTCACTGACATAAAGTGCAACCCCCCCCCCTTTCTTCCCCGACCTGTCCTTTCTATACAATCTATAGCCCTCAATATGTACTGCCCAGTCATGGGATGAATCCCACCAGGTCTCTGTTAGCCCCACTAAGTCATAGGTGTTTAGAGCAAGCAGGAGCGCTAGTTCATCCTGCTTGTTTCCCATGCTCCTAGCATTAGTATATAGGCACTTGAGCCCTGCGACTGGTGCCTTTGCTGCCCCCCCGCTCCCAGTCCCATGGGGCCCTTTGTTTCTTACCTTCTTGTTCCTTACCTGTTCTGTAGTGCTGGCCTCCCCATGGCTTTCATGGTGTCTGCCTGGCCTCTCCTACCATGGGTGGGTCCTCATTATGAACAACTTGGCAGCCACAACATTATGGAACTGGTGTGCTGTGTTGGACCTCCCCCCCCCCCCAACCAGCTGGACTTACTTGAGAAGCTCCAGAGACTGCTTGTGGATTTTTTCTGGGACAGGTGCCATTGGCTCCCTTGAGCCATTCTCTATCTGCCTACAGCTGAGGAAGGCCAGGGCCACTGGTCTTCGCTTCCCTCAGCACTTCATTTCAGGCACTGGATGTGGACCGCTCAGAGGCCACCTATTTGTTTTCCTTTCCATACCGGGGAGCTGAAGAGGGTGTCATCTGCCTGACCAACAGTCTGGTTGGGCAGGCCATGATGGCCATCCTCAAAAGCCACAGGAACCAATTCACTGGAGCTGGTTCTGATGACACCCTGTGGCTCTTTCACTTCTTGATCCAGGTGTGCCCATCACTGGAATTCAAACATGAGTCCTCCAGTGGATAGTACCCACCTTCCAGGTGCGTTGAGTCATTCAGGGGGTGCTCTGCAGCATCGAGAGTGGCCGTTTGGTCCTCATACTCTGATAGTGCTCACCCCTTCCCTGGGTAACAGCAGGGGTCTTAGTGGTTTGTTGTTTTTGTTTGTAGACTGTGAGGGCAGGCCTTGCAGGCTCTGTCTGTTGTACTTGGGCTCCCGTGTGGACCATCCTTTGTTGTATTTCTCCGCCTTTTTCTCTTAATAAATGTTCATAAAAGTCAAAAGTCTGTCTGCCTTTCTTTCTTTTGTTCTTCATCTTGTGTTGTATAGTCCAGATATGTAAATATGCAGTCAGAGCCTGTGGCTAAATTAATTGGGGGCGGGGGGGGATTAGATTAATGTTAATGTCGAATGTACTTTTTTTTTCTCCTTAGGAATTGTTTTAATGGCTCTGTCAGTTGGTAATCCATGGCCCTTGAATGCAAACCAAAATACATTGCTTCTCTCTGCAGTAGCTCAACAATCCATTCAGCTGGAACAAGCAAAAAGGAACACACAGCATAATAACATTTGCATTGATTTGATGTGAATTTCAGTTATTGCAATTCAACTGTCAGGGTGCATAGTGGGTATGAGGCCTAATTTTATGTGTATGTGTGTCTGTGTCTGTCTGAGTAGGAATGAATGAAGAAAAGACATCAGGCTCTTTATAGATGCTGGGTAGTTATAGCCATCCTTTTCTGAATCCTTTTCTGGTGTGTGTTTTAAAATGACCTCTACTATTTGCTGTGTAATATACTCTGAAGTCATCTTGGGAATGGAACAATAAAAAAAATCTACTATTTTGATTCCAGTTTCTAAACCAAACCAGTTATCTCTCTCTACTTATGATGAACTTCAGAGTACTACTGAATAATCATGTCCAATAGCAGAAATGATAAACTTGTTATTTTAGCCTGGTCCAAATGGGCTGATCTCAAAAGTTTCTCTTGTTTTGTATGAGGTAGATCTTTTCTAATGTATTTTCTCAAATGGGAAAAACTGACACATCTAATATGAGGGAACTGTACTTTCCTTTCCTACATTTTTATATTAAGTTTTCCTATAACCCCCAAAATACAATTAAGCTCATGTAATCATGCTTTCCTTCAGGGCAAAATGCACTCAGAAATTAAAAAAAAAAATGATTAACAAAGCAGTCTAGTCAATTGATCAACATACTAGGGAAAAAATATCCACTCCTGATGCAGACCTAAACCAAGAGCTACATCTTCACTATTGTCTAATCACCAGTTAAGTAATTATGAAACAATTGTCTAGTTTGAGGCTAACACAGTAGAACAGAGTTACTTAAGCTGTGATTTAAGGGCAACATGTTACCTGTGAGAACTTCTAGTATTATTCATGGCCACAGGAAAGTACAAAGGTTAAAACTGAAGTAGACAGGGGGATCAAAGTATTGTATTCTCCATAAAATATTACTTGCTCAATCTTGTCACTTCTGAGCCAGGAAGAGTCAATAACCACTGTTGAAGAGTATGACTACACTGAAAAAAAGGTCAAAGTCCACAGGGTGTTCTTGAGTTCTGGGGTGATATGTGATGTAGTTATGTCATAGGGTTGTTTGTCCATGTAAGAGGTGGATGTTGTGCTGCCTGGAGCCACGTCGCCTCCCAACTGAACTGGTAGTGTCTTGTCATTGGAAGGATCTTCTGCCATGCCTTTGATGTTATGGGAGATATGTCTTGACACTCCTGGGAGACAACAGAGAATGGTCATAGGCTCAGGATGCTGGTGGTTCTTCACAAGGCTCCACCATCCCCATCCCCTGCCCTTACCACACCTGATGTTCTGGGCATTGTTACTTGCCTCTCAGGCCGATATTCCTACCTTTGTTCAAAGGATTCTTGACTGGGGTCTTTGGCTAAGTGGCTGTTTGACCCATTCTTCCCTGCATGGGTCCCAAGGCAGCTCTCTCTCTTCCGGTCCCCCATTTGCCTCCTGGGACTGAGACTGACTCTCAGCCCTGCCCTTTCCAGGAAGTAATTCAGCCTGTGCCTTCTTCTTCCCCTAGGTCCCTGTAGTGGTTCTTTTCACCCCTCCAGTACTGGATGCGCCAGCTGGTTGATTCTCTTCATTGGATCAAATTCTTCACTGGGTCTTACCAGGTAAGTTGAGAGTCTGGAGCTCTACCTTAGACTCGTGTCAGTCCTCTTCTCTCAACTGCTCTCAGATCTCCTCTTCTCTTTGCTACTTCTCTGTTCCCTCCACTCTTGCCTTCCTTAGTGTCCCTTAAATTCTCCTTTTTCCCAGCTGGGTCCACCATGCCAGCCTTCTATTTATTGCCCGTCTGACACAGCTGTTCCTTTTTTTGCTCTCCAGTATGGTCTCCCGTTTTTTTCTCTTTTGCTGTGCCATTTTCCTCTTTCCAGGTTCAAACTCTGGCAGTTGGGTTTTCTACAGCAGCCTTTGATCTGCAACGGCCCCAGCTGACTCCTCTGATCATTCAGAACATGGCACTTTCCTTATCCAGGATTGCCATGGCTTCTCCTGCTCCTTGAGGTAAGTTTGTCCCTTTTGTTTCTCCCTCGGTATTCCCATGGCAGGGTCCTTCAGGCACCCGGTCACGGTACAGAAAATAAGCTAGACAATCACATGTATGGGATAGTTTGGAGACGGATGATCCTGCCTCGAGCACAGAGTTGGACAAGACTATTTCCTGAAGATCCCTTTCAGCCTTACTTTTCTATGATTCTGTGTCCACTGGTAGCTCTCGTGCTGTATATAGCTGTGAGAAATGCAAAGGTATCTAAGTGTGTAGTCCAAGAATCATTGTATTACACCTCACCATGGCATTTTATGCATGCTGTTGTATGGTGGTGTGGGACTCATCTTTTTTCTCTAGAAATTATTGGTAGAAATGATTTAGAATAAGAATAGGCCACTTTTTTTGGGCAGAATGACCCATCCAGGTCAGAGGCAAGTGGGCAGGCAGATGCTAGGACACAACTGTCACTCATCGCTACAGAGGCACAGGGAAAGCGTTTACACCTGAAACCCCCAGCACTGAATACCATTGAAAATCCTTATCTGCCGGCTGGATCCAACCCATGGGAAATTGCCAATCCCTGATCTAGGCTCCTGAAATTCATTTCTTAACAGGATTCAAACTGGTGTCCTCTTGTTTTTTATATTTAAAGATATGGATCCAACTCTCCTAACAACTAGAACAAACAGGGTTTTGTTTTGTTTTGTTCTGCTTTTAATAGAAGTAAGGTTTCCTTGAAATGTATCTTCAGAATCTGTCTCCAAGAGACAGGAGGAGAATGTATTTAAGAGGCAGCATGTTGAGGGAAGACAATGGCTTCCTGTTAAAGACAGAAGAAGAAACATTTAATGATGTACAGTGTCGCAGGGCACCTCGGTGCTCTGCTCCTGGAGAGGAGAAACTGCCAGGGAGAGAGCCCTGGCAGTGCCTAATGAGCACAGCTGCAAGTTGCCGGGGCAACTAATCAGAAGCAGCTGGCCAGAAGGGGGCAGGGCCTGGCCTTTGTAAAGCCCAGGGCTGAAGCCAGGCTGGCAGTTCTCTGCCAGCAGCCTGGGAGGCAGGAGTTGTGGGAGTGAGGATGTGGAAAGAAGCCTAGCAGCAAATACCATGGTCATATGGAGCAATGTTGTTATGGCCATAGGGCTTCGGGTTTGAGTTACAGCCAGACGGCTTGAGCTTGCATTTGTGTTACAGCCTAGGGGCTTGTGGGTTTGCTTTGATGTTGTGATATTACACCTGGAGGCTTGGGTGAGGCTGTAGGTGTTGGAGGAGGCCTCAATCATAGGGACCCCAGAGAGTGTGGGGTGCCCTAGCTCCAAGAGGGCGCATTAATTTCACAGCGCCAGTGAAGGCTCAGCTTGCATGCCAGTGCGGGAGCAACTGGTGGCGAGGAGCACGGCCAGTGGGTCGCGGGCGCAACCAGTAGGTTGCAGACGGGGGACATAGACCCCGGATCGCATGCGGGGTACATAGACCCCAGCCCCAGAGCGAGGGGCAATTTCATTGAGAAGCCCAGGGTGGGCACGGTGAGCCCCAAAGAGGGGGAGCGCCACGTTGTATTATTGAGAAGCCCTAGAGAGGGGCGATACTGAGGAGCCCTAGAGCGGGGCCATATTGAGGAGCCCGAGACGGGCATAGCGAGCCCAGCTGCAGGCTAGTGCGGCAGCACCCCTCAGACCGAGGCAGGGTGCTGCGGTTGCCCCGAGAAGATAGGGAGTAGCAGCGCGGTGAGCCCGTATCAGAGAGGGTACCCGTGCGGTTGGCTAGGGAAGGGCCGGGGCCCGCTAGAGAGTTCCTGAGCGGGACCACACCGTCAGGGAAGGCCCAGAGTGGGCTGGATGAGAGTCCCAGTGACAGGCTTGGTACTAGAGAAAGCCCAGAGTTGGCTACACTATAGAGGAGGCCCGGGAAGCGGGCGTGCAGACCTAACAACGTCCATTATATCTGCAAGGCTTGGGGCGTGGTATCAAGGGAGGTTGGAGCCACGCACAGCCCATAAGGCTGAGGTGCTTGAGTAGCACCCATTGTACGGGGCGACCCACGAGGGGTCCAGGAGCTTACATGCCCGAGGAAACACAAGGCAGCCTCCCTATTACATATTCCAGCAAGATGTGGTGGGCGAGAATGGAGGGTGCCCTCGGGCCAAAGTAGCGCGGTGAGAGGGCCTCAAGGAGATCACGGCCCTCCGCGAGGACCCCGCCGTGACATACAGACATAAATCCAGCTGATGATGTTGTTTTTTGACAGAGCATTTTACAAATCCACCTCTCTACCACACTATTATTTTTGGAAAAGTTTCACAAGTACAACATAGTGGAACAACATTTTGTTGGAAAATTATGAGCACCAACACTGGGCCCAGAGTTTTCACGTGAAAAATTCCACAAGTAGAGTTTGAGTGCCTACAAGGTAAATAATTGCCCAGGTGCATGCTGCTATTGTTCTGTGGAAGTTGGCAAGCAACAAAAATGGTTACAGACTGGTTGGTAGGCAGTGCAGGGTTGGTAAATCCATGGTTGACTCAGTAGTCATATAGATTTGCAACGCGATTGTTCTTCTAATACAGTTTTGAGTGCTTTGATTGGTATTGCACTGTTTGGGTGTTCAGAATAGAGCTTCTGAATTACGCAGGTGCTGTTGCTGGTACACACACACACACACACACACCTTTTTTGTCATTTGGAGCAGGTGAGTATGTTAATAGACTCTCTACCATTCTTCAGGATTTGATGGACAGCCCATGTATGAGCACCTATGTGATACATTTTGCTGGGGTATGTGGAAAGTGTTTTATTTTACCATGGGCAAAAAAGCAGTTTGTATCACACCCACACTACCTAGTTATTCAAAAATAAGTAAAATATTTGCCTGGATTTCTGTTGCTGTCAGTGACTAACAAGGATCTTGATCTTTCCCAACTTGAATAGGGTCAGTACAACTATATAATAAGCAGATATAGAATGGCAAAATGTGCTATGCAGAAAACAAGAAGGTGCTTCTTACCAATTCTTTGGACTATATTATGCATATTATACATGCGACTAGGACATGCCATGTGCTTTACTATATATATAGAACAGGGAAAAAATATTTAGAAGCAGAATGGAAAGAGGACAATGAGGGTTTAGAGGATTTCTTAATGTAACATAGAGGCACACTAAAAAGAGATGTAAGGGCTATCTTGTACACTTTCAGTCTCAAGTTAAATGAGGAGTATGGCTAGGGTGACAAGGTTGGTAGATTAGGGCTGAAGTCTTGAAATGAAATTAAATGCAATCTTAAAGAATTAATAAATGCAAATAGTCAAGCAATTTTTATGTTAGGTTTTGCAGTTGTAAATTTAGACCTCAATGCATGACTAAATTTTATGGAATCTAAACATAGTTTATCCAGTTGCCATAATAAAAGGGTAAGGTAAAAGGATATGTAAAACAAAACTGTAGTACTTGAAAATTGGCAGGTATCCATTTATCAAGCATGGGAACACTTCAGTGAGCCTCTTGAGTCCTAGACCCATGGCAAATACACCAGTGTAGGTCACCTCACTCTTAGAAAGTCAGGAGTACATTGACATCATTTACACAGATATATCAGCCATGTATCTGCAGCTCTAGTCATCTCATTCTTGTGTAGTCCTTTTCTCATTACAAACAAGCCATGACCAGCTGCTCTGAAACATAGTGCCAAGGCCTGTAATGGCAACTACTGCAAGCAAGCAGCTGCCTCAGAGGTAGTTATCTCTCTGCTCTGAGTATCAATAATCTACACTGGTGTATGCATCTGATATAAATTACACCAGTATTAATTATACTATGTCTGCACCAACTGACTTAGGTTGAGAAGTCACCAAATTGAAATAGAAAAAGTGCGGGTGTAAATGTGAAGGTGTATATGTAGGCATTGTATTAGGCCTTGAGCATTGGCATATAATTAATAAACACAATTATTTAGAACCCAGCTGTGTGATGTGATTTCACCTCTACAATGTTGCATAGAGATAAAAAAAAGCATATTGTTGTATAGTGTTATATAGAATGAAAATTCACATCATCAGTGAAATTCTTTAAAATTCCCCATCAGTGCTAGGACCCTGGGTAATAAACTTAGTGAATTCCAATCAATGAATCCTAGAGGTAATTTTCATGACTGGAATGTTAAAATGAATGGTTATAACCAATTCTGGAAGGACTGAATGGATGGAAAGGGGAGAGTGACACTGTTAAAAAAATTGCCTCACTGAGTCATTGAGAACTCAGAAGAAAATGATCTGTAATGACTATGGACCAATGTTCTTATGTCAAGCACAAAATAGGTTGCTAGCTGGTATCTGCTAAAAAACATTGAATCGCATGAAAAAGCAAAATGATGAACTCCTTACATATATACCTATAATGCCTAGGGGAAAAAAAAAAAAGTGCCATTCTCACGGGAGAGTTCAATGTGTGTGACACCTGCAGAAAAGTTCTTGCTTCCAGTGTTAACAAATCCCTGCACTTTCTAAAAATTTTAGATGCCAAATTCATAAATCCAAAAAAAAATATTGAGCTGAACATGGGAGAATTTTATATTAGAACTCATTTTGATGGACAAAAAGGAATTGATCACAGATTTTTAAAAGTGGGGTTTTATTTAGTCACAAAAGATGATAATTTGAATATTATGTTCAGACATAACAAATCTAAAGTCCAAGCCACTTACAGATGCATATATTTACTTTCTAAAACAGCCAGTAACACAGATCTGAAAACAACGGAGACAATCTAGGTAAAAGAATCTAAGCAGAAAATAGAAGTGATAATTGGAGGGTACTTAAAACATTAATATATCTCTCAAAAGCCATAATTAGACAATTGAGAAAGAAGGTTCCGCCAGTTAAAAAAATAAATAGGTCTGATGGAAAGTGAAAGTTTTAACATATAAAAGGAAAAAAAAATGGAAGATAATAGCAATCAATATACATAGAAAGATCTGGCTGATATGGAAAATTTAGCAAAGGAGGCCAAAGGATTCTCAGGAGAAATCTGTGACCTGAAGAGTTAAGGACAGTAAAGATTGGGGGAGGGAAGATTTAAAATATTAGGAATGGAAGGAAGCCAGACAATAGAATTAATACATTACTAGATAGAGATAGTAATCTTGTATATAAAGATGCTAAAAAGGCAGAAGTATTCAATAAATAGTATTGATCTGTATTTTAGAGAAAACCAGAGACTTACTTATCTCACATGATAGCAGTAAGTCTGGAGCATGTTAGATATCACTCTTAATACTAGATATTTTTTAATTGGTGAATCTGCATAACTTGCATCTAAGTGTTTTTAAAGAACTGGCCAAGGAATAAATTGAACCATCAGTATTGATTTTTCAGTAAATCTTGGAATGCTAGAAAGGTTACAGAGAAATGGAAGAAAGTTGGTATTGTGCCAGTATTTAAAACTGGTAAATTAAATGGCCTAGATATTTACAATCAGCCTGTCAGTCTAACATTGAACTGAGGTAAAATGTAATGGCTGACCCTGGACTCAAATAAGAATTAAAGTAGGACAATGTAATTCAAATCCATATCGTTTTTTTTGGATCATGATCAACTAAAAATCATACCCTTTTTTGCAGATATTACAAATCTAGTTGATAAAGGTAATACTATAGTAGGCTTAAATCATATAGTTGATTTGTGCCACATATTTTGATTAAGACATTCTATCATTTCATTTTGTAGGATGAAAACATCTGGTGGGCAAAAATCATTCTGAAGAATTGAAAAGATTTTCTTTTGTTTGTTTGTTTTCCAACCTGTTATACTCCTTGAGATTGCCAGAAAAATCGGCCTTTGTTACACAGGAGGTCAGACAAAACCATCACAGTGGTCTTCTCTGACCTTATAACCTAAGAATTTGTAATGTACTTCTTCCATCCTCAACCACACATTCTCCCCTTCCCCAGTCCCTCCTTCCCCATCCCCCTCCCCACCCTTTGAAGTAGAGGTAAAATACAAAACATCCTGCAGGTAGTGTGTGGTTCCATAACTTATTGGCTAAATTTGCACTTGGTGTATCTACACATGCAAAGTAATACATTTCAGTGCGTATTGCTTCTGAGCATGCTGTTTGAATATGCAGCCAACACCTCAGAATATTGAGCTAGGTCAGAGCTGCCCCAGCTGGCGGAGGTCTCAGGGTCAGCCAGCCAGCCAATGCAGGGATGCCCCCACTCCACCCCCACCCCAGCTCACTGGGGGTTGAGGGGCTGACTGGGGCAAAAGGGTGCTCTAGTGCAGGGTGAATTGGCAGGCAGCCTCCACAATGAAGCACCCTCATGCCTCAGCCAGCATGTGCTGCTGCAGAGTAAAAAGCCATGCAGCAGGATACTATCAGTATTTATAGGTACTATTCTGCTGTGGAGTTAGTTTACTCCAGTTTAAGAAGGACACACATACAGATGTGCAACTTTTACTGCAGAGCTAATTAGGCAACTCTGCAGTAAATATCTTGTGTAGACATGCTCATTGATAGTTAATGTAGACTTTAAGGTAATCCATAATCCCTAGTAAACTCTTTGTCTGTAGTGTAACCTTCTAAACTCTGTCCCTGGAAGCAGTTCAGAACAATCCTGTTGAGCTCTGCTGAATTTGGAATTATGATGCTGAGTTTGTCATTGCTCATATCCTACTGGGTATGCAGGCCTGAAGCAGCAGCAGCAATCCTGGTTTCTGAACATTTTGCACCCTGTTTCCTTTCTCTAATGCCTATAAGTAGAGACAAGACTAAGAAGAGAGCTAAGTGGTCTACAAGTAGATTCCTAGAAGAGTTCTTCAAAGGAACCCGAATCATACTTCATAGCTGTAATCAAAAAAATCAGAAGTGAAATGGTCATTATTTTATATAAACTGTAAGATATCATGTAGACAGGAAATGGTAGCTCTTTCTTATGTCTTTGAAGGTTTCATCTCAAGTTCATACCTAATTATTTACATAGACCAGTGGTGCTCAACTTGTTGGCCCTGAGGGCCAGATGAGTGGTGTGGGGCTGGATCAGACCCCACATATCAGAATCAGGTCCATACCCCTTGATAAGGCCTTGTGCACCCTCATCTAGCCCCTGCACACTAGGATCAAGAGATTCTCACATATCTCCCTGAAGGCTTAGGGGCCCACCGTCCTGGAGCCTCATGCCCAATCCTTTAGTGCAGCTTCAGAGCTCACGATGAGTCTGAGCACTACCTCAGGTCCCTTTCTGACCTGAGGCCCTACCTCAGAACTCACCTTGAGTCTGGGATCCTGCTTTGTTCTTTGGGGTGTGCTCCCCTAGCCTTTCCCCTCCATGGGGTCACTTGCAAGGCAGCAGGGGCTGAGGCTTTCTGGCTCCCCATACTTGCTCTTCATTGGGGAGGCCTCAGGCATGGCATTTCCTGGAAGCTGCCCTGCCACAAGCAGCCCCACCACAACATCAACCCCAGCATGGTATAGTTTTAGGTCATTCCCCAGGACCAGGAGCCTCCAGCCATCCCAATAGCTCCTATCCTTACCGCTAAGATGTCACGGGCAGTAGCTCCAGCCAGGTGGTGTTCTCCTAGCTACTAGAAGCAGACTGCTGGTTTTGCTCCTTAGTGGCCTGCTCTTACAGTGAACAGCTGGGCCCTGTTCCCAATCAGGTAATTAGGCCTGATTGGGAGAATAACCAGCTGCAGGCTGCTAAGCTGCTGCCCATGCCCTGAGGTGTAACTGAGCATGCTCTGTTACAGGCCCCACCAGAAATCTTCCTAGCTTCTTGGACCAAAAGTCAGCGGCTCTCACATGCCATATGTCATGTCTTGGGGCTCCCCCCATCCCCCAGCATCTCCCAATCAATGCACAGTGTGGAGTATTCCCCCTCAGGTGCCACCCAGCCTCCCCCTCCCCACCACTCCCTTGGAACTCTTGGGCATACCATCCCAGGGAGGAGTCCCTGGATCAGGGCTCTTCATTCATGGGCAGGGGGTAGCAGCCTGTCCCACCACTTCAGCTCAGAAGGGCAAAGGTCTCCCCATGGGATGCAATGCTAACACTACTTAGGAGTGTCGCAGCTGGATCCCAAGCAATTTCTGTTTGTGCATAAATTCCTTATCCTGTCATTATGACTCTCTCAGATCCATAGTGTTTCATGCAGCATCCCTCAGTGGCTGGCCATCCATAGACCTCATTCTTGGACCCTCAAAGTACATTCCTTGGCCTAGGCAGCTTGATCAAGTGCCATAGCACCACAGGTACAAGCAGTCACCAACCTGTCCATTTTAACACCCCACAATGAGGTTCCCCTCTATTGCTGGCACCATCAATGCACATGTCTCTGGTGTTCTGCAAGTGTCCAGGTGACTATTCTGGATCCAGCATCTTGGGCTTCATGACTGGGCCTCCCACACAAAAATGTGGAACCTGCAGGCAAGAGAGACACTGAGGGACCTCTAGTGAATCACCTGTCCAGATTCTTTCCCTTGCGTTGGGCTGGAAGCTACTCATTTCCTCATGACCAGGTGCTGACCATGGCACAGAATGCTCATGTTCCAGTTCCCAGCTGGGAAAACCCAGACACGTGTTGCTGTGGGAGCCAGGTGGGCTGGGAAACCCAAGCATCAAGGCCTGGAGGAATGAGTCATCTCTGGAAAATGAGGAAGGGAATGAGAGGGGGTACGTTGTTAGGGTGAGTTCTTGTTTCCTGCTACACCTTACTTACAGTGGTGCTCACCTGTAGCTACTCTGCCAAATAGCTCCCAGAGAATTGCCAGCAAAAATGTTCATTTCCACCTGTTGGTTACACCTGGCCTGTGGGGCTCAATAAAAAAGCTTTCAGTGTATATCAGGATCTGTTTGGATTAGGTTTTGCATCAGGTGGATCTAGGTAAACATGCTGGCCTCTCTCAGGAAAGCAATGTGACCTTGAGGAATGGAGCCGTCAGCTTTCAATTACCCAAATGTATGGTCCTATTCAATGTAACACAAACTAATAGGCCCTCATCAACAGTAGAGGGTAACAACCCTAGCACCTTTGTTTCATGCTAGATAAGTGGCACAGGATAGAGGTAGGAGGAAGTGTTTGCAAGGCAAAAGGTCAGTGGGGAGCATCAATAAATCAGTATCATCACTCTTCCACCTGGGTAATCATCAAGCCAAAAACATGCTGAATATCAGAGTAGGCAACCACATCCTTTCCTATGAGCATAGTCCAAACTATCAAGGAATCATATTAGACTGTTCCCTCACATATCAACATCACATTCAGAAGGTCAGCAGTAAAGTCTCTGCATGGGTAGCTGCCTTAGGACATTTAGCTAGTGTGACATGGGGTGCCAACTTCAAAGTTCTCAGGACTACCTCACTTGCCATGCTATATGCCCCAGCAGCTTACAGTGCTCCTGTATGGTCCAGAAGTTGTTGAATTAAAAAGCTTGATGCTGTACTTAACAGAGTGAAGAGACTCATGACAACCTGCACAACTTGCACACACACAGATCTATTCCCTGCATTCTAGGGCATTAGAACAAGTGACATAAGAAGACAGATCCTAAGTGACAGTGACAGCCTGAGGCAAGGTGGGGAGGGGCTGTTTCACAGGCTGACCACAGGAAATCTGGCTGAGGCTAGAGGACTACCCTGGGGGGATGGATGAGTAGGGTGCTGCAAGGCCCTATGGGTTGCCAGCGGAATGCAACCTGCCATAAGTCACGTTGGGAGCTGGTACAGATGTTCATTGTGGTGCTCTACCCTACAGCACAGACCCGGATAGATAAAGCCTTGACTGGGATGAAACAGCTGAAGATGGTCCTGCTTTGAGCACGGGGTTGAACTAGATGACCTTCTAAGGTCCCTTCCAACCCTGATTTTCTATGATTCTAGATTCTATACCTTTAGAGGCCCATCCAGGTTTTTCTGAAGCATGTCTAGACAGAACAAGACAACACTATACAGAGACACCTTAAGATACTTTCACAAGTGCTATCTCTTAAATTGGAGGGAGTATAACCATGTTAAAAATGGTGTTACCTGCAGACTAATTAGTTGTTCTTAGAAAAAGGACTATTATCTTGAGCATACATTCAGGTAAATTTTCCCTTGGTTATTTACCTTTCTAGATGAAGGTTTTTCATCTTATATCCAGCCAAATTTGGATGAAAAATATATGGTCAAGGGGACACAGTGAAAGAAAAGTGTAAAAACAATTTTTTTTAGGAGTCTGATACAACATCCATCCAGTGATATCTTAGAGTGGGATCTGCCATTTTTACAGTGCTTTATGTGCCCTGGCCATCTGTTCAGTTACAACTGTGGAGGGTCTTCTGCATTCCTACCATGCAATAAGTGTAACTTCTCTACCTCACCCTAGTGAAAACAAACCCAATGTGTATGTGCATGGTGTTGTTTCCAATGCAATGTAGCAAACATAGCATTACACTCTAGAGAGTTAAAATGTACATCTGAGGGCTATGTATGAGTAATGCATAGATATATTTAGTGACACAGAAAATCCCTGAGTAGGATGAGAGACCTAGTTCTTTCACAATCAACAATATTCCCATACCAACATTCACAGAAAATGATGTCTAAAACATTAAAAACTGAGCTTAAAATAGTGATATGCAAGGTACTGTGAAGAGAAAATATGACCTCCCCCCAAATTTAACTGCAATAGATCACTATGAAAAACCTTTAGATTAGACTATTCCACAACAGTTATATGGGTGAAACAAAGACAGACACTTTAAATGAAACATCAGTGTCCATAAAGTAAAAGTAGAAAATGGGTGAAACTGAACACAGTGTAAACTCAGAGGATATCCCTGACAGTAATGGGAGAGGAGAGAAATTGAAGGTGACCACTGCATTCTAGTTCAATCTCTAAAGCAGAATATATTTCTTCAACTGTTATACAATTTGAAAATATTTTTTGTGGAAAAGCAATGAAGAGAAACTGCATTACCATAAGGATAGTTAAAGGGATAGGCAGAATACTATCACACTTTGTTGCAAGCTGTTGCAAAATTAGAACTGGACAGTAATGACTAGAGCTGGGAAAATTTTGCAAAAAATGATTTGTGAATATTTCATTTTCACATAAATCATAAATGTGACCCTTATTTTTGATTTAATGGAGATTTGTATGACTCACTTTTAAAATTCTTCAGATATGCATGTGAATGTGTATTTACAAGTGAATAAAGTCAAATATGTATTTTGTAAAGCTTTTGAAAAATCATTTTTACACTTTTCTTTCACTGTGTCCCCTTGACCATATATTTTTCATCCAAATTTGGCTGGATATAAGATGAAAAACCTTTATCTAGAAAGGTAAATAACCAAGGGAAAATTTACCTGAGTGTATGCTCAAGATAATAGTCCTTTTTCTAAGAACAACTAATTAGTCTGCAGGTAACACCATTTTTAACATGGTTATACTCCCTCCAATTTAAGAGATAGCACTTGTGAAGGTATCTTAAGGTGTCTCTGTATAGTGTTGTCTTGTTCTGTCTAGACATGCTTCAGAAAAACCTGGATGGGCCTCTAAAGGTATAGAATCTAGAATCATAGAAAATCAGGGTTGGAAGGGACCTTAGAAGGTCATCTAGTTCAGCCCCGTGCTCAAAGCAGGACCATCTTCAGCTGTTTCATCCCAGCCAAGGCTTTATTTATCCCGGTCTGAAAAACCTCCAAGGATGGAGATTCCACAACCTCTCTGGGTAACTTGTTCCAGTGCTTTACTACCCTTCTTGTGAGATTTTTTTTCCTAGTATCTAACCTAAAACTCCCTTGCTCCAACTTGATACCATTGCTCCTTGTTCTGCCATCTGCCACCAGTAAGAAGAGTGTAGCTCCATCCTCTTCGTATCCACCCTTCAGGCATGAAGGGCTTAGCCTCTGGGCTGGAATGAACAACACGGCTTTCCCATCCCTGAGGCTGCACTCCAAATGTGCTCGATACATCAAGTTAACCTGTTCCCAATCTAAGTTATTTCATCTACTCAGGTGAACTAACTTAGATCAGGCTTGATTTAAACCCCATGAATGTCTGCAGAGATTGGTATTTACATTTACCTAACCCTAGTTTTGGTATTTCATTTTGTGTTTTTTATCATGGAAAATCAGAGCTCCCTCTGCCCCTGTTGCTCACCAGTACATAGTCCAGGCCCCTCACTCCCAAGACATAGCCCCCCTCAGCCCTGCCACTGCCCCCCAACTCCCCACCCACAGCCCCGCCTGGCCATACTGGTGCTGCTCACTGCACACCCTAGCCCCCCTCACTCCCCCAGTGCTGCCAAAGGGGGCCTCCAACTGCCAGGGCTATGGTGCCAAGTAGCTGGGTCCACAGCCCCCTTGCCCCCCACAGCAGTTCCCAAGCCTTGGCTACTGCCTCAGGGAGGCAGTGGCTGTAGCGGTGGAGTGTGGAGCCTATCTCCCTTTCCTCCATGAGCAATACGGCTGGAGTGGAGCCCATGGGGGGTGGGACAGGTGCTCCCTGCCCTGCTACCCTGCCCCTGGGTCTCCGTCACCCAGCAGGTGGGACCTGGCACAGCAGGGCAGAGTGAGGCTGAGTGGGGAAACTTAGTGCCACCACTGAGAGCTCTGCACCACTGTGGCAAGGTGCCTCCTGTCCACCTGGCAGCATCAAGGGGCACAACACTGCCACCACCCCCCGCTGCTACCAGGTAAGCAGGGAATGCTTTGCCAGGGTGGTGCAGGGCTTGCAGTGGCAAGGAACTTTCCTGCCCAGCCCTGCTCTGCCCTGCTGTGCCAGGTCCCACTTGCTGGACTGCACAGGCCCTGGAGGGAAGCCAGCAGGGTGGGGAGCCTGCCCCCATCCCTACCCTGTGCACAGATCTGGGATGCACGTGCCACCCCTCCCCACCTGGGAGTGTACGCAGTGGCAGGGAGCCAGCTCCCCCACCCCCCAGATGAGCCACCTGTGGTCAGTCCACACACACAGTGTTACTGCACAGTAAGGCATCTATACATGTGTTACTGTGCAGTAACTAATTGGGCATGATGCAGGTATCAAACTTATGCTCAAACCAGCATAAATTGCTATATTTACTGTGCAGTATAGGCATGCATGTGTAGACGTGTGCCCATACTGCACAGTTATTTCAGTTACTGTGCAGCAAATGTGCACGTGTAGACATGCCCACTGTGTGATACTTGTACTAATCATGGAAAAACCTTCTGCCCTTATGACCTGCAAGTTCATGAAGGGTAGGTCAATCTTCCAAAACACTTAAAGTCAATGGAATTATTCATATGCTTAAAACAAATCACATGTTTTAATGGTTCAGGCTAAAATGGTCTGTAATTTTTTGTGTCTGGAGTCCTAAATCCTTTGATGAATAGAAATGAATTTAAGTATGTGTTTAAATGTTTTGCTGAAATGAGGCCTAGACTTCCTCATGTCTGGGATAATATGATAGCAGGAGTCACATGTGGTATAACAGACATGCAGAGCCAAGTGGATACAGTGTTATTTTTAACACTGTAGGACAAAGGACCTAAAACACACCAAAGTTTCAGTAAATAGATATTAAATGGAGAGGTGATAAAAGGGAAATTTTCCTTTGTTTGTCAAAGCTTGCTTGTGTTCCTTGGCTGCTTTATATCTGATGCTGAAGAGGGAGATTCTGTCTTCTGTGTTTAGACAAGAATAAACTTTGTAAAGATTTCATAGATTTCATAGACATTAGAGCTGGAAGGGACCTCAGAAGATCATCGAATTGAGCCCCTACCCCAGGGGCAGGAAGTCAGCAGGGGTCACAGGATCCCAGCAAGATAAACATCCAATTGTCTCTTGAAGGCATTCAAAGTGGGTGCTTGAATCACCTCCGGTGGCAGTCTATTCCCAACCTGGGGGCTCAGACAGTAAAGAAGTTCTTCCTTATGTCAAGCCTGAATTGGTCACAGTGGAGTTTGTGACCATTCAACTTTGTCATCCCTTGGGGCACTCTGGCAAACAGATGTTCCCCCACATCCTGGTGAGCACCTCTGATAAACTTATAGGTGGACACCAAATCATCCCTGAGCCTGTGCTTTTCCAGGCTGAACAGTCCTATGGCTCTCAGCCTTTTATCATAAGGTCTGTTTTCCTGACCCTTGATCATGCACGTGGCTCTCCTCTGTGCTCTCTCAAGCTTCTCCACATCCTTTTTGAATTGAGGAGCCCAAAACTGGATGCAGTACTCCAGCTGCAGCCTCACCAAGGCCGAGTACAGTGGGAGAATGATGCCCCAGGATTTGCTTGGGAAGCATCTATGGATGCAAGCCAGCGTTTTGCTTGCTTTACTAGCTGCAGCATCACATTGAAGGCTCATGTTTATCTTGTGGTGAATCATGACCCCCAAGTCCCTTTTGTCCATAGTGTTAGCCAGTGTAGCACTTCCAAGCCTATAAGCATGCTGGAGGGTTTTCCTCCCAAGGTGGAAAACCTTGCATTTTTTGGTGTTAAACACCATCAGGTTCTCATCCACCCATTTCCTGAGCCTGTCAAGGTCTCCCTGAATCACCTTCCTGATTGAAAAGAACAATGAATAATGAAGAAATATTAGTGTTTCTTCTCAAACCAATGAGCAATTTCAAAGTATTAATAAAAAAGGCATTCTCGGTAGCTAAAATTTTACTACTACCAATGGGATGGCAAAAGGTTTTAAAACACAATTTCATTTCATTTGAAAAATCTTGAAAAGTATAATCGTTAACAGGAGGGTGATTCTACCTATACATTCTTTTTTGTGTTCCTTCATCATAAAAAATGTGTAATTTTCCTCCCTCTCTCAACATGGAAAATACATGTGCCTCTGTTGAAAATAATAGCTAAGGGATTTGTTATTGGAGAATATTTTTTCAGTATGGCATACAAGACCTTAATTGCCATGAAGCAACTAAAACTGTGGTAGCGTTGAATCTGTAAATAAAGTTGATCAGAAATAGTTCATTTAATCATCTTTACTGTTGATCAAGCAAACATGTTTTTAACTTTTACTATATGAGTTCATTCACTTAGTGGAGATGTCTTGTGTGTTTAAAAGTTAACTGCATGGTTAGGTGTTGTTCTGAACTGGGATACATACCTGGCCTATAATGCTGGATGAGTCAGATCCAGTGGAATTGCCTCTCTATCTCACTGCAGATGGACCCATATATCTATATCTATACACACATAGTATATATATATATGTATACATATGTGTGTGTTTGTGTGCACACGTGTGCGTGTGCATGTATATACACACAGACATAGATGTATGTATATATATGTAGATAGCTGAATAGCTAGATAGATATTCCTGACTACCTGGAACTTTTTTTGCTAAATGTTTGCATTATGCAGGATGTGGGCCTTTGCATATTTAGGGCATAACCACAGATGTTTCGATTTAGTTCTCTTACCAGGAGTCAGATGTGATCCAACAACAACCAAAAAAGGAGGTCAGAATGACTGCAAAGCCTGAGGTTGGCTTCTCATTCTTAAAGTAGGTCAGATGAAGCTATCAATGAAAAGGGTAAACTACCATGGGTTCTTCCGACTACATGAAAGAGTTTAATTTCCCAGGACTGCCAATCCACCACTTTTCATCAGCATTAACATTTTATCTCTTTCTCTTTCATTTCCACTTACCTATCAAATTATATATTTCTTGTTTCATCTACCATAACAATAAAAAAAATAAGAAACCTTCAACAAAAGAATGAAATGAATCCAACCCTCCTTCCCCCTCTCTCCTCAGTTGGAGTTCCTTTAAATCACATGTGGCTGACTTACATCAGGAGTGCCACAAGCGGCTTCGGCTGCCTCCATATGTGGCCCATAGCAGACTAGGCAAAGGACAAGTAACATAGCAGCAAATGGGGCAGGAAGCAGAAAGCAGAGCATCAGATCAGGGAGGAAGCACAGGTCAAGATTCAACAGATTGGGCAGAGGAAGGGGATTCAAAGTAGCACTCAGGGAGGGTGGAGATCTACTGTATTTACTTGTAGCTAAGATAACCTTGAATTTAAGACAACCTCCCAGTAATTAGATTCTATTTATGGAAAATTTATAAATGTACTATAATTGTTTCAGGTATAGAATCTAATCATCAGAGCAAAAAACTGCTGCTCAAAAGTGTGTTTATGAAGTACTTGTGCCTATAGACTCGGTTCATCCAGAATTGATTTTATCTTTTGCAAACTGCTGTAAGTTTCAGCACAAGTACTCCATAAACACACTTTTGAGCAGCGCTTTTGTAGCAGCACTTTTGTACCTGCTTATACATAGTACAAACTATGCACGATACTAGTCCAAAGCCAAAAGGCTCAAGATTTAGCGCACAGTTCATTGGGCTGGGCCCCAGGAAATGCAGTCAATAACATTTCAAGCCATGGCAAACCCAGAGTCTAGCACTGCTCATTATACGAGGTCTGTTCAAAAAGTATCAAGAGACTGATGCTGTAGAAAACAAAATATTTTATTTACCTGGGTTTGGGCTTAATCTCCTTCAAAGTATGATCATTCTGTAGCCTCACGCTTCTCCCAATGATTCTGCCATTGTTGGAAGCACCTCTGATCAGCAATTTGTGGAATCACTAGAAGCTGCTCAATTGCATTTTGTTTTATGGTTTCCACATCACAAAATCTTTTTCCTTTCAAGGTTTTCTTTAGTTGAGGGAAGAGAAAGAAGTTGAATGGGGCCATATCAGGTGACTATGGAGGCTGTGGCACATGTGGGATATGGTATTTGGCTAATATTTGGCTAAAAATTGCTTCACAAACTGTGCTGAGTGAGCAGGCATGTTATTGTGGTGGAACATCTGGGAGTTGGGACACGCACTTTTATGGGTGTCGTTCTGGTCATTTCATTCCCAAATTGCTGGTTAGGATTGAATGACATGAACCAACAGAAATTCCAACTTCTGCTCTCTCTCTCAGACAGTCAGTCACCTATCATTTCAAACCAAACTGTGAACTGCTGCCACATTTTCATCATTTTGAGATGTTGAAAGGTATCCGGAATGCTCATCACTCTTGACTGATGATCGTCCTTCTTTAAACCAATGATACCATTCAAAAAGTCTTGCACGGCTCATAGTGTCATCACCAAATGCTATTTTAAGCCATTCAAATGTTTCACCCTGTTTTCCCTATTTTCACACAAAATTCTATACACACGTGTTGTTCTGGACACTCTGACATAACGAAAGGGAATGTGAGATACAAACAATCTTACTTCAACAACTGGCTACAGAAAACTGGGGAAACACCACGAGCTGCAAACCTGTCCAGGAGTCCCAACATGGCCAGAAAGTTTCAGCGAAGCCACGCCTCCCACTCAACCCACTTTGTACCACAAATACACATTTAGTGTCAATACTTTTTGAACAGACCTTGTATGTGTGTACCCCAGATACTTTCACAAAGTATCTATGTGCTAATTAGAACCCCACTCATGACTGGGATCAGGTATGTTTATCATGAGTCCTGGGATCCTTCAAAAAATGTACATGCAGATGAGGCATTGGGCCTCCTGGTCTGGCTCTACCTCATGAAAAGCAGGGCCACGTCAATCAGTGACAAGTTGAGAGAAGGGGCAACAGCACCCCTCATCTACAAGGTTGTTTGGTGTTGTTTGCCAGACATTTAAGGCTGGTAAAGAAACAGGAATCACTGAAAATGGAAAAGTAAGGTGCTGATCAGCTGTGGGAGTGAAGAATTTGAAATGTATTCAATGTAGTGGTTCATTATGACTTGAGAAACAGTTGGTGCTGAGGGCTACTGAGTCCAGTGGGCACAATATCTTATTCAGATAGGCTGCATTGATTTATCTTTTTGGTAGGTTCCCAGCAGCACCTTGGCCTCTTAGACTAAGATCAAATATAGGACTTTTGGCACCCAGCGGAAGGTGTCAGGGCTAGCTCTGGCCTTCCCAGCACTGGCCCTGTATTGTAGTACCTTCAGGTCCAGTGTTGGTTTCCAGCAGAGGGAATACTCACCCATTTTTTAAGGGCCACACATATACACACAAAAGGTTCCTATCAGTATGTTTCCCTAGTATTGGTCATGTGTCTTACAGGCATGTTCAGTGTTGGCTGCAGTCAATGAACTTCATAACTCCTTTTGGCAACAGTTTAATGATAGGCAATGAGGCAGGGTTTCTTGTATGAGAATATAAGACAAGGGATTTTTTTCCCTATGATAATTGGGGGAAAAACCTTGTCTTATATTTGAGTAAATATGATAATTTGTGGTATGCCTGACAAAAAGGTTGGCTCCCAGTGCCATAAATAATAAGGGAGGCTCATTAATATTCCATTCAGAACTGTAGTTAAAAATATTCCTTCATATTATTGTACCATGGCAATATCTATACTTAGTCACAATGAAAGAGAAATTTCTATGATGTTATTTCTCATGTTACACTGGTGTAATCCAAATTTAAAGGCTCGGGCATTTTTTCAAGTTATCATATGACAAAACATCACACAGTGGTGAATACCTCTGCAGCAATCTCAACAGAATTCTAGGTTAGGCACTTGGCATTGATAACCTATGTCTAAGTAGTGTTAAGAACAACATTAAGTCACAAGTATAATAATTAATGGCACTGAACAATTAAACAAGCTTGTTCATATTTACGTGCATTCTTTTTCAGAGCTAAAGATAGATAGTTTCCGAACATTAATATTGTTTCAATATGCTATAGAAAAATAAAGAAAGATAATACCTACGTGCTAGATCCAGCCAAATAATAAATAGAGCTAGTTAAAAATAAGGGGGATAGGGGAGAAATACACATTTCCCCGCCATATATCAACAATATTTTAACCTCAAGGATACATTTTTTTTCTGAATACAATATTTGTTTGCTGAATACATGATTAAGATTTTTTTTTAAATATAATAGCAAATAATTTGGAAGTATTTTTTTTCTTTTTAAGTTTAAGTTTTTCAATAATCATTTTTATAAGAATAAGGACATTTCCAGTAACTGTCTGGTATCTAGAAGAATTTTGCTAAATACATAGCAATCATCCAGGTTTTCATTAATTAAAAATGATTCAACTAATCACAGTGAAATCTTCTTGCTTATTTGTGAAGATAGTCACATATAAGTTTTTTTCATATAATTTAGCTCTTACTAATGCCTTTAATTATGGAGGTTTTGTACACATGGGGTGCATCTACATGAGATGCTTACTGTGGAATTGCCTAATTAGCCTGAAATAATGCATCATTGTCACATGAGGAGCTATTACACCCAAGTAAATCAATTAATTCTGCTGTAGGTTAGTACTGCCCAACACAAGTACCGTCCTATGGTGGAGTTATTTATGCAGACAGTGATCAGGTCTGGCTGGGGCATGAGTGTACTACAGTGCAGAAGTTGCCTGCTGACTAGCCCCACACTGAAGCACCCTCATGCCCCAGTCAGCCCCTCCATAGAACATTGAACCAGGTTGGAGAAGCCCTGGGCTAGCAGGATGACTCCCCAGGCCTCCTGCCAGCCAGAGCTGTACTACCCCAGCTCAATGTGCTGCAGTCCTGGGAGTATGTGTAAATGCTGCACCTAGGAGCAAATAACTCCAGCACAAACTGCACTGGAGTTTATTTCATCAAATTAATTTAATGTATAGACATATCCATGGGATGAAATCATGGTGTAACATTTCCATTGATTTTAGTGGAACCACGATACACCTTCTAGATGAAATTTTACGTATTTCCCATACTTGTAACTCTCAGTGGGCATGTCTACATGAGACACTAAATGCACCATAGACTAATGCTACTGTGCATTAGCACATCACAATGAAAGCCATGCTATCGCACTAATGCACAGCAGAATTGGTCTATTGTGCAATAAGATCACTTAAAAGGCATGCGCCAGTGCTATTGTGCATTAGTGCTGGTTATTGTGCATTTAGTTAGTACCTGTTATAGGTACTAAACCTAATGCACAATAACTACAGCATATCAATGTATGTATTGATGTGCCCAGGTGCACCTCTAGCTAGACTTTCTTATTAAAGGGACTTAAGCAAATGTTAGTTCTTCGTACATCTCTCTCACCTGTTGCTCATTCTCTCTTTCTTATTCTTATTATCCATGCTATATTAAAACTTAAATTCTTTTGTAAAGCCTGAATTTTGGCCTTGATATCTTGTGGGGATGAGTTCCATAAGTTGGCGAGACATTATGCGTAAAAAACTATTTCCTGTGTTTTATTTTTATTGTTTACAACACACAGCAATTAGAGAGCCCAAAAGCTGCCCACTTTAATACCACTTTATATCATATTTATTCCTTCTAAAACAGAGAAGCAGAAGTTTTGTTCTTCTTGTTTGCTGATATTATTCTGGGAATTTGTGCTTCAGAAACTGTGCATCTGTCAAGCAATAACATAATTTATAATAACTGTTGAATTAAATACACTTTCATATCATGTTTTTTAATCAGAAATATATTACTTCTGCTACCTATTTTCTGAGCTACAGAGTTTCTACACTCGAGTGACTAAAACTATCATTGACCCAAATAATTGAAATTTAATGCTTCAATAATACTTCATTTCAATATTTTGAGACTATTGGCATTTTAAACCTTAAGACGCTTGTCAAGTCACTTTGCATGATTCTTTTGTTGAGAACATCTCCAGAGCTTATCTCAGCCAACAATAATCCCCTCTAGGATTCTTATGCAGAGAAGAACATCTTCAAAGCTCATCACAGCCAATGATAATCCTCTTGGGTCTGGAGCCCAGAATGCAGCAGGCTGTATCATTGCTACTTCATTCTTCAAAATCCTCTCACAGCAACTCAAACAAGCATGACGTTTCTGCCTATGGGGAAGAACAGAGGAGCTGAATGGGCTGAATGGCTAGCGCTGTGTCCCTTAACCCTCTGACTATGCATGTTATGAACAAATATTTAAAACCCGTGTCAATTTTTAATTGGCAATCAGTGCATGGTACAAACTCTATTGTATCTTATTTGGTAGACACCTCAAAAGTTTAGGGAAAGAAGCGAAAAAGGAAAGGGGAAAAGAAAGAGAAATTACTTTTAAATTCAAGAAAAGTAATAGAATGTGGGTTTAAAGAGAAATAAGCAAGTTATTAGAAATTACAAAAAGTACCAAGGAATCAATGTCGTGTAAGCAAGCATTATAACATTGCTCTTAAACATAGTGAAAATACTTGCTCCTTTACTTCACTTTCAAAATCTGAGTTAAGATGGACACACTCCCCTTTCAAAAATGCATCATATTGCTAACACAGAAAGAGTAAAGAAATGCAGCTGTCTGCCCTGCTTAGAGCTGTAGTCATGCCATCAATCCTGGCAGGAGAAATATAAACTTCTGCATTTAGATCTTGGCAGGGAGAAAATGGAATAAACTTCTGACCCCACTGAAGTCAATGGCAGTTTTGCTATTGAGTTTGATGCATCTAGGAATTCATCCTTGGATTCTGTATTGGAATCATTGAATTCTTACATTTTAACAGGTAATGAAAGTTTTGTGCCCTTGTTGAAATTAGGTTTGTCAAATAAATGTTAACATGACTTTCTTAAAGCAAATATTTGCTGCAAATGGCCAGAGAATGGAGGGTATAATTGCTCTACAACTCTGAATGAAAAGCAAGATGTACAGTCATTTTGTGCCAAAAGAACAAGTTGACCTGAGAAAAACACCAGTTGATGGGATTCAAAATGTTAAACAGTGAATAAAGAGGAAGAAATATACCATACTTCTTTTCTTCGAGAAAAACATTAACATCTGCATGTTAATACCAGTGCCTCCAAGTCTCCCCTGTGTATAGGATTTTTGCTTCTCCTCAGTTCAGGGGTGAATTTTACCCAAATGGAATGGAAGATACCGTGATATGTCAAATACAATTTTATGATTACTTTAAATGAATGAAAAGTGGTATTTTAGATACAAGTTTGTATTTACTATGGCTGAATAATGACTTTTTAGTCATAGCAGTATTGTATGAGAGAAAGATAAATCGGAGTTCACACATCTGGACAAAAATTATCATCACACTGTTCAGAAAAGGAACATGTTTACTGAACAGAATACCGCACAATTAAAAATCTACATTAAATTGTTTTTAGACTTCCTCTGAAGCACCAAATGGAGTGCACTGTTGAAAACAGGATATTAGACTCCATGCCTATGTACAGACTTACAAAAGACTGAAGGTGGAATTGATCTCAGTTACATAGTTTCTGTAAGCTGCATAGTTTAAATCATTTCTAATGCCTGATCTGATATTGCCAGTCATATTAAGTGCTATTTCTATCCAATTGTTTTGCAAGAATAGTGGGTCACTGAGCAGGAAATCAGATTTGGGCTTCCTATTTGTCTATTCTTCTGCATTATTTTACCTTTTACATGTCCACCACCCTTGCTTTCTTCCCCTCTCCCCCCACTCCCCATTCCCTGCCTTCTCCCTCTGGCTCCTTGATGTCTTAGAAAAAACATCGCCAGATCCTCCAGGAAGGTGCATTTAGCAACCTAGCAACCTTCAACCAGAGGGAGAATTTCAGTGATGGCTGACCTTTAATGGAGTGCAAGGAAACATGTTGGGGACAGTAAAATGCTATGTTTGCAGTGTCATTTTCTGGATAAATGGAAGTAATTCAAATCAGGAGGCCCAAATTGTGTTGCTGGTGCTGCCACTTTCTCAATGTATAACTTAGTTGAAATAACTAATCTCAGGACCTCATAGAGACATCTTGTAGAATGGGTGTAATTATACTTGTACATTGTGTGGGTGTCCTGAGAGTTAATTAATGTTTGTAAAGCACTTTGAGAGCCTTGGCTGTACACAGCTATAGAAGGTCAGAGTATTGTTATTACCATTCAATTTGTTTTGCAGTAGTGTTCACATTCTGCAGTCCTTTACTTACACTTCCAGGGAAATCAAGAGGATATTTTCAGGCAGTTCTGAAAAATGTTTGCCAGTTAGCCTCAAGATTTGTTCTACATCTTTCAGTTTAGCCCAGTTCTGAAATCAGGTGGTAGCCTTTTGGTCCATAGCATTCGCTTCAAACAGCACCACCAAGAAAGCTTTGAAAGCTATAAATGAAATGGAAATTTTGTTATGCACTTATGGAAGCAGAATCAGCCCCAGCTGTGCCATTCTTCAGCTGCACTGACTCAGCAGTGCTGACAGTGTTAAAAATGCAACCTCTTTTGCGCTGTAAGCTAAGCGGACATGACTCACAACACATGATGAGCAAGATATGGGCAGTTAGAAGGTGCTGCTTTTACAGGCACAGTTTTTATCATAATCACACTTAAAACATCTATCAACCTCCATTCACATCCAGCTTTGGAGTAAAATAGTCCTTCCTTCCCCTTAAATTGTCCCCTTTGTGTTTGGAAGACACTAGAAGAGAAACCAAGATGGTCAAGTAGTTTAAATTACCTAAACTGAGGCCTGGTGCCAAAAGGTTCTCAAAACTTCATGATTGAAATTTACCCATTTTGACTTAAATGAAACTGAAGATCCATGTAGATGTTGAGCTGGCACTCAAGTCATAGATGAATTTTACCTTTTCTAAGGATCTGAGAACTTCTGACTTAGATGGAGGTTGATGGCAGAGAGAGGTACAGTATCTGCATGGTTAAAGCAGATACAAAGTCATGTGTTTCATCCTCAGTCTGGTTTTATCATCCCCCAGTGACTCAGCTCTAAATAGGAATGTGGTCATTTGGGTCGAGGTGTCAAAAATGATTAGATAGATATGACACTGATTACATCACTCACTTGTGGGCCATTAGCTATATAAATTAGTGTGCATTAATTGTACCGGTTCAATGAGCTACTCAGGTTCAGAAAAGACATTTGAATTTTGTGGTGACTCTCAGTATTTTGCAGTAGGTTCACAGAACATCCCAGGATTGGGATCTTTGGTAAAATCTAGGGATTTATATTGTGAAAATTATGCAATAAGAATGTCCTATCATGGAATGAATTTATTCTGAGTTTCATGTTAAATAGAATTGGTTATAATAAGGGTCTAAACTCTCCAGCTTAGTAACTGACACATGGAAATAACTTTGGGTGGTTCTAGTAAGAATGTGCAATGTATATGAACATCAGAAAGTTTGATTGACTAATAATAATCAAGTGAAAGACTATCACAGAAATTACTTAATACTTAAATATTCATTGATGTAGGGAATTAATATTTAAAGCCACTGAGCCTTTATCACCTTCTTTCTGTCCAAATAAATATTTATTTTAACAAACAAGCGCAGCCTTGACAACAGATGGAGAAAAATATTTCTCCAGCTAACCTATAGCCCAGTGGAAGTGACACTTTGGTAGGAGAACTGAGATCAAATCTCTGTTTCCAATCAAGCAAGGAGGGGTTTGGCTGTATTGGTAGGCTTCCCGTAATCCAGATGAGTACTCTGCTTTGTATAAAGAGAGTGATGGCGTATCCTCTTGACTGTATTTTTTACAGGGGACTAATGTGGTTTAGTTCATGAGGAAATTGTATCATTCACCAAGAAGGGCAGAAATTAGATGATTCTTCTCTGCTTGTCATTCCTATTGGCTACATAATGAAACAATAATCTTAACTTGATGGCTTCTTTAGGGATGCAAATATCATTTAAAATATTATCCATTTAATCTCTTTCAATTATATGGTTTAAATATTTAAGCAATAACTCATACCAAGTTAAGCAACCTCTGGCAGAAATGGCTGCAGCCCCTTATATCTTCACTGTACCCCTGGCCCTGTGCAAGTCTTTAGGAATACTCTGAGACTGCGCTTACCATACAAGGGGCTGGCAGTGACCCTTCACACTCAGCGTCGCCTGGTCCAGCTGCTATGGCACCTCCTTGGGCTGAGCCAGCCATGCACTCAGCCCTACTTCAGAACTGGGAAAGGCCTTGCACATCCCCAGCACCACAGGTGGGAAGGAGAAGGATGCAACCTGCCCAGTGGAGGTTGCTCTGCTGGGACTGAACCACCTGTTTCCCCCGAGGTGAGCTGGGGAGGGCCAGACCTGGGAGTGTGGAAGAGCCTTCCAAGTCCAGGCTACAGATGCACAAGTACAGCAGGAGGTGTAGGGAGCTAATAGCCCTGTCTGGGCCCCACCACTGCGGGGAGGCCAGACAGACCCACCATGGGGCCAGGAGTCCCTGTGTAGGCACATCCTTCCCCCCACCCCCCCACTTTCTTCCTCCCCATGGCATTGGGCTCTGGACATAGAGAGGTCCACAGCCCTTCAGAACCAGCTCCAGCCTCTGCCCATGTGAAGGGAAGCAGCTGCACCACAGCTGGACAGTGCCCCCTAACAGCTCAGCCATGCCTGCCATTCCCTGCCCAAGGTTCACTCCCTGCCAGTGGCCTAGGACCTGTGCAGTGCTGGGAGCATGGTGAAGATCTAAGGGGCCATTTCTGCTGGAAGTCACAATAAATGGCAAATGATATAAATGCAATCAACATTTAACTGTTTACCTCCTTAGCTTCTATGCCTGAGCATGTGTCATCTCTTTTGATTGGTTACTCTGCATGAGCTTGCAACCATACACAATAGGCACCAGGCATAGAATAATTCCTGAATGCCTAATTAGGACTATGGATTTTACCAGCTGGTAGGACACAGAAAGGTTAGGTGTTACAATGCTGCAACACATAACCTTTGCAGGCCTAGCACCAAGAGCTCTGATGTGACCCAAGAAAAAATAATTTCTTTTATAGCCTCCAACATGCAAGCACATCATGCATCTAAGAAAACCTAGCATTAACATTCCTTCTGCAGACATCTAAAATAGTAACAAAACACACGTTTGCAGAGATTCAGACTTTTTGACATTTATGAATTAATTTCTACTCAATGACACATTTCTGCTTCTGGGTTCTCTATATACTGTTCCTTGCAATAATTCCTTATTTGTTGTTTATGATACTGTTGCTGGCTGGATGACTCAATATTCAACTTCAATTAGGAGTATAATGAATATAAGATAGAAACTATTCTTTCTCTTGCACAGATATCTTGGGTCACATGTGAAGATCAATATGCATACACTGGACAGGCTTCCATTGGGTATTTGTGAGATAAAAGTCTCCCCATGAAAAAGTTCATGAATAGCAAACAACAAGTATGATTGAACCAGGTGGCTATTCTGTATTCAAATTACACAAATACAGTTTTGCAATATTCAACTATCTTTAGTTACCATATTTAAATGAGTTTTCCTTGTTATAGTCATCTATTAGGGTTGGAAGAGACCTCAGGAGGTCATCTAGTCCAACCCTCTGCTCAAAGAACAACCATATATGATTAGATCATCTCGGCCAAAGCTTTGTCTAGTCAGGTTGTTAAAACCTCCAAAGAATGATTCCACCACCACATCTCTGGGTAACCTGTTCCAGTGTTTTACTACCCTCCTAGTGAGAAAAGTCTTCCTAATATCTAACCTAAGTTCCCTTGCTGCAATTTAAGACTGTTGCTTCTTGTTCTATCATCTGCCACCATCGAGAACAGTCTAGATCCATCTTCTTTTGAGGCTAGTAGGTAGTTGAAGGCTGCTATTAAATCCTCTCTCTGTCTCCTCTTTTTAGACAATATATGCTCAGTTCCCTCAGTCTTCCCTCATAAATCATGTCCCCCAACTCCTTAACCATTTTTGTTGCCCTCCACTGGACCCTCTCTAATTTGTCCACAACCTTTCTGTAGTGGGGGCCCAAAACTGAACACAGTACTCCAGATGTGGCCTCATCAGTGCTGAATAGAGGGGAATAACCAGTTCCCTTGACCTGCTAGAAATACTCCCACCAATGCAGCCCAGTATGCCATTATCTTTCTTTGCAACACGGGCACACTGTTCAGCTTGTTGTCCACTGTAAACCCCAGGACCATTTCTGCAAAGCTGCTGCCCAGCCAGTCAGCCCCAGCCTGTACTGGTACATTGGACTGGTTCCATCCTAAGTGTGGGATTTTTCACTTGTTGAACCTAATGAGATTTATTTTGGCCCAATCCTCCAATTTGTCGAGGTCACTCTGAATCCTCGCCCTACTCTTCAGCATATCTACTGCTCCCCACAGCTTAGTGTCATCTGCAAACTTGCTGAGGGTGCACTCTATGCCATCTTTCAGGTTGCTTATGAAGACACTGAGAAAAACTGGCCCCAAGATTGACCTCTGGGGCACTCACCTTGATACCAGCTGCCAATTAGACACTGAGCCACTGATTACTACCCTCTGATGCTCCAGCCAGTTTTCTATCCATCTAACCTAAAGGTCTGTTATGTCATAGTACTTCATTCTGAGCATATCCTGAAGTGGCAAAAATTATCTCAGTTTCATTGAAGTCTGTGGAAGTCATCTTCCAGATACGGGTTGAGACAATTATTATCAAGTCAGTTTGTCACATAGAACTCACTTTTCAGATCATTCACTTTTCTATATCTGAGAAATGTCTAGTTCAAGATCATTTTAATATTTATCATCATAGTGGGTAGTGGGGGGGGACAACAACAAGGCAGTAACACTGCCTAAATAAAAAGGATGGGTATACATTAAATGAGACTGCAAAGTTCTGATTCAGAAACAGAGATTAGAGAGAAAGTAAATACTTAGTGAAGACTAAGTGAAAGGAATTTTCTGTGAGTAGAAAAGTGGAATTGGATTGAATGAAGGTATAAGCAATAAAATGGGATTGGATCCAAAAGGTTTGGATGGAAACTGAAATTACAAGGACCAATGCAGAAAAGGAAGCAAACTTGAACTCATAAGATGGAAAGGCAGATTACTGGAAGAAATGTATTGACCAGTAAATGTCAATAATGTAGAGGATCAGAGGAAAGATGGATGAAATGCTAAAAGAGGGCATAGGAAATGAGAAAGATTGTAAGTGGCAGGAATGAGAGAGGAGATACGCAAAACCTGATACAGGATGAGGAGTATGTGAGAAAGGGAAGCCTCCATAAGGCAGGGTAGCTGCAGAAGAGTGGAAAACCAAGAAATCCAGATTCATGTCAGAGCCAAGAGCTGGAGGTAGCACAATATGATAAGATTATCAATACTGGTCATATTTTCAAGACAGTGGGGACATTCCACATACAGCAACACATGTGTAACACAAGGATGGTGGAGGCACTAGAAAGAAGAGTGTGGGATAATGAAGGGTGCTGATGGTGGGAAGGTCAGGTGCAAAGCAAATGTAATTGAAGATGAGGAAGATGTTGCAGAGGATAGTATGGCTGTAGAATCTGAATTATTCCAGGAGGAGGAGGAGAGGGGAGAGGGAAGAATGGAATGTAGAAAGGAAGACAGGAAAACAAAGGTGAGGAAATAGAGATAATTAGAGGAAGTATATGATGGAAACAGATGATGGCATGATGTAAAAGAAGTTATGGTGAGAGCCATGGATAAGTAGTATATGGACAACAGTACAAAACATATTGAAACATGTGAAGGGAATGATTGTGCAGCTTTCTATCAAGGAGTTGGAATGTGTTGCTAGTGAGATGACAGTAGGAATGTGCTAAAGCACTGGAACATAGGGATATGGAGCTTCCTGGACCCATTGGCCATATCCCCTATAGCAGGAGCATGCAGTTACTGTGGGTAAAAAAGCACTAAGTCATGCCACAGCTTTTTGCCCCCAGTGCATGCACCTGCACATGGGGTTAGCATGGGGTTAGCATGGGGAAAAATGCTCCAGCAGCCTTACCTGGGGTTCTGGGGGCCTCCTGGAGCTCCTGTGGCAGCAATCTAGGTGTGCAGAGTTTAGATGGCAGCAGAAGCATGACTCTGGCCTTCCAGGCTCTGGTTTTGGATGGCGCACACTGCCACCATGTGTGCCACCCTGCTTTTTTCTGGTGCAGATTTTTTTTGCCATTGGGATCTCCTGGTGTCAAAAGAGCCAGCAGCACTGCTAATTTGCAGTGTGGTGAACACCTGCATGTGAGGCATCTGTGGTGCTGTAAATCACATCAACATGCTCATCTGGATGCAGCTATTGGGCATGTCAAGACGTGCATGGACATTTGGTTCCCTGGGGACAAGTAGCAGCTGCTATTTGTGCCACCACTTCTTGTCCCTGGGAAACACCCATGACATGCATGCTTTGGCGTATGGCAAGTTACCACTGGTCAAAAAAGCATTATCCAGAAGTAAAAAAAACCTCATGAACCTCCCCCCCACCCCCGGCACAGCACATGCTTGGGCAGCGTGCCCTTCCAGCATGGAGAAGACTGGACTGTCTCGTATGCGGCACTGCAAATGTGTTTGCAGCACAACATACAACACAACAAAACTCGTCTGGACACAACACCTACAACATCAAAACTATCTCAATATCAAAACTATCTCATAGATTCATAGATTCATAGATGTTAGGGTCAGAAGGGACCTCAATAGATCATCGAGTCCGACCCCCTGCATAAGCAGGAAAGAGTGCTGGGTCTAGATGACCGCAGCTAGATACTCGTCTAACCTCCTCTTGAAGACCCCCAGGGTAGGGGAGAGCACCACCTCCCTTGGGAGCCTGTTCCAGACCTTGGCCACTCTAACTGTGAAGAAGTTCTTCCTAATGTCCAATCTAAATCTGCTCTCTGCTAGCTTGTGGCCATTGTTTCTTGTAACCCCCAGGGGTGCCTTGGTGAATAAATCCTCACCAATTCCCTTCTGTGCCCCCGTGATGAACTTAAAGGCAGCCACAAGGTCGCCTCTCAACCTTCTCTTGCGGAGGCTGAAAAGGTCCAGTTTCTCTAGTCTCTCCTCGTAGGGCTTGGTCTGCAGGCCCTTGACCATACGAGTTGCCCTTCTCTGGACCCTCTCCAGGTTATCGCATCCTTCTTGAAGTGTGGCGCCCAGAATTGTACGCAGTACTCCAACTGCAGTCTGACCAGCGCCCGATAGAGGGGAAGTATCACCTCCTTGGACCTATTCGTCATGCATCTGCTGATGCACGATAAAGTGCCATTGGCTTTTTTGATGGCTTCGTCACACTGCCGGCTCATGTTCATCTTGGAGTCCACTAGGACTCCAAGATCCCTTTCCACCTCTGTGCCACCCAGCAGGTCATTCCCTAGGCTGTAGGTGCGCTGGACATTTTTCCTCCCTAGGTGCAGCACTTTGCATTTCTCCTTGTTGAACTGCATCCTGTTGTTTTCTGCCCACTTGTCCAACCTATCCAGGTCTGCCTGCAGCTGTTCCCTGCCCTCCGGTGTGTCCACTTCTCCCCATAGCTTTGTGTCATCTGCAAACTTGGACAGAGTACATTTCACTCCCTCGTCCAAGTCACTAATGAAGACATTAAAGAGTATCGGTCCAAGGACTGAGCCCTGAGGGACCCCACTGCCCACACCCTTCCAGGTCGAGACGGACCCATCCATCACGACTCTCTGGGTGCGGCCCTCTAGCCAATTTGCCACCCACCGGACTGTGTAGTCATCCACATCACAGCCTCTTAACTTGTTCACCAGTATGGGGTGGGATACCGTATTGAAGGCCTTCCTGAAGTCTAAGTATACGACATCCACCCCTCCTCCTGTGTCCAGGCGTTTCGTAACCTGGTCATAGAAAGAGACTAGAGATTGGTCAGGCACGATCTGCCCGCCACAAACCTGTGCTGGTTTCCCCTCAGCATAATTTGCCCTGCTGGGCTCTCACAAATGTGAGCCTTGATAATTTTTTCAAAGACTTTACCAAGGATGGAGGTGAGACTGACCGGCCTATAGTTGCCCGGGTCCTCCTTCCTCCCCTTTTTGAAAATGGGGACCACGTTAGCCCTTTTCCAGTCCTCTGGGACTTGGCCCGTGCACCACGAGTGTTCAAATATTCCCGCCAGTGGCTCTGCAATGATGTTGGCCAGTGCCTTCAGCACCCTCGGATGGAGCTCATTTGGGCCTGCCAACTTAAAGGCATCCAGTTCTTCCAAGTGACTCTGCACCATCTCAGGATCTACGTATGGAAGTCTGGCGCCTTGCTGCTGCCTCTCTACAATCCCAGTGAGAGACTTGTCGTGCCCCTCGCTTAGGAACACTGAGGCAAAGAACTCGTTGAGGAGTACAGCCTTGTCCCCCCTGTCTGTCAAAAATTGTTTCTGCCCATTTAGCAGGGGTCCTATTCCTCCCTGGGCCTTCCTTTTACTCCCTATATATCTAAAAAACAATTTCTTGTTGTCTTTTACTTGGGTTGCCATCCTCAGCTCCATGGTAGCTTTGGCCCGTCTAACTGCCTCCCTACAAGCACGAGCAGAGGGGGTATAAACATCTTTAGTGATCTCACTTTGTTTCCACTTTTTATGTGCTCCCCTTTTGGCTCTTAGGCTGCCCTGGATTTCTCTGGTCAGCCATGGAAGCCTCCTGGCCCCTTTCCCTCTTTTGCCTCGCTCGGGGATCGTCTTGCTTTGTGCCCGAAGGATTGTTTCCTTAAGGCACAGCCACCCTTCTTGGGCTCCCATCCCTTCAAAACTCCTACTCTGCAGTGCGTCCTTGACTAATCGCCTGAGTTCATTGAGATCAGCTTTCCTAAAGTCTAGCACTTTCACCCTACTAGTTACCTTACCCACTCGATGTCTTATGTTGAATTCTATTATTAGGTGATCACTGTCTCCCAAATGGCTACCGATCTGGAGGTCCCCTACCATGTCATCCCCCGTTGCCAATACCAGATCCAGTATGGCATTCCCCCTAGTGGGATCATGTACCTCCTGTGTCACGTGGAGGTCCTGTACACAGGTTAGAAACCTGCGTGAGCGGTGGGACTTTGCTGTCTGCGTCTCCCAGCAGATGTCCGGGTAGTTTAGGTCCCCCATGACTACCACCTCTTTAGCTTTTATGGTCTCTGAGAGTTGCCTCAGGAGCCCCGCATCTATTTCTTCCCCTTGGTGTGTGGGTCTGTAGCAGACCCCTATCACTAAATCCCTTTCTCCTTGCCCCCCATGTAGCCTAACCCACAATCCTTCTACTTCCTCAACCTTGGATTCTGTCTTGATGAGGGTTGATGTATATTGCTCACTGACATAAAGTGCAACCCCCCCCACCTTTCTTCCCCGACCTGTCCTTTCTGTACAATCTATAGCCCTCAATATGTACTGCCCAGTCGTGGGATGAATCCCACCAGGTTTCTGTTAGCCCCACTAAGTCATAGGTGTTTAGTGCAAGCAGGAGCGCTAGTTCATCCTGCTTGTTTCCCATGCTCCTAGCATTAGTATATAGGCACTTGAGCCCTGCGACTGGTGCCTTTGCTGCCTCCCCGCTCCGAGTCCCAAGGGGCCCATTGTTTCTTACCTTCTTGTTTCTTACCTGCTCTGTAGTGCTGGTCTCCCCATGGCTTTCAGGTTTCCAATGCTCTCTTTCTTCAGGCTGGTCTGTCCTTGTGGGTGCCACATGGTTTGGTGGTCGACAGCTTCCCCTGCCCTCGTACTCCCCTCCCCCCGACAAGCCTAGTTTAAAGCCCACCGGAAGAGATCTGCCAACCTAGAAGAAAACACACGCTTACCTTTGGGGGACAGGTGAAGCCCATCCCAGCTGAGCATGTCCCTCGTCGTGATGTGCGAGTCATTGTCCAGGAAGCCGAAGCCTGCCTCGAGACACCACTGCCAAAGCCGCCAGTTGGTTTCTTGGAGGCAGTTCTCATGCCGTCTTCCTCGTCCGCTCACTGGTAGGATGGAAGAGAATACCACCTGTGCACCGAATTCCTTCAGCACGCCGCCCAGAGCACTGTAGTCCGCCATCAGGTGATCGGGGGTCTCCTGGCCGCATCATTAGTACCCACATGGACTAGGACCATGGGGTAGTAATCGGTGGGCTTGATCCTGGCCTGGATTACCTCCGTCACATCCCGAATCTTTGCTCCAGGGAGGCAGTATACTTCTCGTGCTGAGGGGTCCTGGCGACAGATGGGTCCTTCCGTACCTCTCAGGATGGAGTCGCCTATGGCGAGCACTCATCGCCTCCTCCTCTGGGTCCTCGTGGATCTCTTGACCTGTTCGGAGTGTGAAGAACGTGGTGTTTCTTCTTGCCCAAGGGTTTCCTCCTCCCCTTCCATCTCCTGCAGGGTTGCCAGGGCCTCCTACCTGTTCACCAGTCGGACTGGAGAAGCTGGTACCGGTTCGCTGCAAGCTGCTCCGGTCCTGGATGTGACCGTCTGCCACTCTGCTGTGGAGGGCACTCCCCGGCTGCTTCTTCCTTCAGTGCCTGGGCCTGCAGGGAAAGGAAATAATTGTCAATTTCATCCTCCGCCTCCCTGATCCCCCTCATCCTGCTAACCTTCTCCCGGAGCTCCCTCACCTGCGCCTCCAGAGCCCTAAGACAGGCACCTGCCGGACAGGTGTGGGGGCCCCCAATCTCTGCCCCCCCCCGGCCCTGCTGGGGATCCCCCACAGGCCAGGAGGTAGGGGGACATCAGCTCCCCCATGGGCTCGGTCTGGGTGGAGGCCTCAGACCAGCCCCGGGTAGCCTTGTCCCCCTGGGCAGAGGCCCTAGCAGCACTCCTAACATACCATAGATAAAATCATGTGAAATAATAGTCCTGCCAGTACAGTATAACAGAGAACCTGTCATGGGGTGGGAAGGAGGCATGGGGAAGGCTGAAAAACAGATGTAGGAGGAGCTCAAGGGTGCTTGTGCATTTGTTTCTCAAGCAGATTAAATGAGCTGTTCCTTCCTGTTAGGGAGGGAGGAACAACAATATCTATGGGTTGTACATCATGCATTGAACATTTTCACCTTTCATCTTTGCAGGAGAGAAAATTATGAGCATAAGTAGTAGTTCTCAACTGAACTTTGTTGATAAAACTGGATACTCACTTGAAATTCTTTGTGTTTACCCCTCTTCCTCTTCTAAAGTTTAATTTCCTTAGTGCTGTCTGTGTAGAGCTTCTTGTCCAATATGCATTGTTCCAGTTTAGTGCATTTAGATGAAATCCTTTTATCCAATTTCTTTAATTGCTTGAAGTGCTGAAGTCTGATAGAACATGTTAATTACATTCTCTTGCTCAATAATCTCCATTATCTACTTTCGATTTAATATTACCAAAATTTAAACCTATTTGGGAGGCAAAAAAATATCCTTTAGTTTCCTATAAACTCAAACCACCATCACAAACATTATATGCCTAAATATCACAATGTCCTCAGTTGGCATTGGATCACAACCTGTATTCTTAGTGTTTAACTTTACTTTTTGATGCCATTTACATATGTGCTTAACTTTAAAGAGCATTATTTTGAAATTAAATTGGCTAGGACAGTAGGTCACACACCTATGTTTTAGTATGTTTTTTATCTCAAATGTCTCCCTTATTTCAGACAAGGTGAATTTGATATCTTTTATTACACCAACTTAAATAGTTGGAAAAAAAATTTTAAGCAAGCTTCTGGGTTCAAAAACCTTTCTTCAGGCTGAGGAAGTTTCAGCAGTTGGTGTGTGCTCTTCCTGGAGGGAATGAAAAGTAAAGAAGCCAGAGGCTGGGCTGGTATGCATGCCAGATATTTCAGGCAGACAGACATAACCATCCACTAGAATCTCCAAGAAAGAAACAGAATCATGGAATCATTGGATTAAAAGAAATTTCCAATTTGAGTGGCTTATTTGTCTGTCTGCCTAAAATAAAAGTTAATTATGAGTGAAATATCACTCTTAAGGGATGAGTGCCCTCAGCCTTAGCTGGCTGGTCCTCCCAGTGGATGTTACTTCTTCCTAAAATATACTGAACAATTTGGCTTTAGTAGATGTCCTTAACCCTCATTGTTCTCATGAAACTGTAACCGTTGCCATTCTCATGGGATAACTTGTTACCCTGCAATTTGACATTGTTGGTCTCATGTGGTAACTTGTTACCCCACCTGCATGAACAAAATGGAACCAGTGACAACAGTATAAATGTACCAAAAAATATTTATTAAACATACAAATTGTTTGAAAGAGTATTTATGATTATTTGAACTAGAGGTGCACTGATACATCTGTCCAATATTGGATCGGTACCAATATGAAGAAAATTCTCTATATTGGATATTGGCCTTATGGGGCAGATAATTTGGCCAATAAATGCCCGTGCTGCATGCCACCACAGTGCAGCATGGAGCAGAACCTGCAGCATGGAGAGCTGCCTCCAGCTGGTAAGTTGGAAGGAGCGGGGGGAGGGAAGGGGCATGGGGGGTGGCCAGATGAACGCTGCCCGTGGTGAAGGAGGGGGCAGGGGCAGGCACTGCCCAGCCAGGCTGGTGGGGGGGTAGGATGGAGGCATGACTTGTGGTGTAGGGATGGCTCCACTGCAGCTTGCACCATGGGAGGGTGGGGGCAGAGGGGGCATGTGCCCCCGGGTCTGTGTGGCTTTCAGTGGGCTGCAGCTGTGGGGTGGAGCTAGAGCTGGCACTGCATGACTCTTCTCACTGGAGTCTGGGCTCAGAGTGGACTCCAGCGGTGCTGGGAGGAGGCCACAGCCACCCCAAATTTTGCCACAGCTTTGCTTGCAGCCCCACACCACCCTCCATTATAGACCCATCTGATTGCCTTGCCTCTATCCAAGCTCTGGGAAAAGTTATGGCTCTGCTGGGCGGCGGTGTAAGGCTGGGAGCAGAGCTGAGGCAAAATATGGGGTGGCTACAGCCCTGCGCAGATCTGGGGGCAAACACCCCTCCCCCTGGGGTGCAAGAAGTTGCGGGAGCCACCCCCACCCCATGAGCTGTGCCTCTGTCTCCCACCCCACATCATTCTTTCTTTTATTTGTGCATTGATCAACTGTTCTCCAAACTCCAGCAAAAAAAAGCAGCATCTTCTTAAATGTGATCTTAGCTTCCAATTTGCATTGTAGCCTAGCCAAATGATGAGACTGGCAATGGCAGCCACATCCAGCATATTGAAAAATAATGTCATTGGCCACCTGTTCATTTTCTATCTGCATGTGGTCATATATGGACTAAGTGGTCAAGGCTTTCCAACCCACTCTTGTTTTTATTATAGTCATGGATGATGTCTGGCTTTCTTTGCTCTCCACCCACTGACAGGTTATGCGGGGGGATGTGATGGAGGGATGTGGGGTTTGCAAGAGGAGGTGGAGGGATATGGGGGGATGTGGGGGCAATGAGTCATTGTGTGGGTAGATGTGGGGGTACTGTGGGTGTGGGCTGCTTAGGAGGGGTGGGTTCCCTGCACGAATATTGCATGCCCCCGGGAGCTGGCAGGGCACAGCGGTGCTGGTGGCTGTGGAAACATGGTGGCAGTGGTAAGCAGGGAGCTCCCGCAGATGCCGCCGGCACTGTCAGCAGAGTGGGGAGGGGTGGGGAGTGGCAAGCACCCACAGACACCACCGGCAGTGACAGTGGTGGCCAGCAGTGATCATTGACTTCCCACAGAAACCCTGGCAGTGGGGTGTGGCAAGCAACAACTGCCTACAGGCACCACCGACAGTGTCAGCAACAGTTTTTTTGAGGGGGTGCACCGCCATGCTCAGGGAGTGCACATGCATCCCCTATGCATCACCAATGGTCCCCTGCCCCTCACGGGGCAGAGCTCACCCCAGCATGTGGACTACCCTGACTGCAGGGTCCCAGGCCCCCCCAGGGGCAACAGTTCCTCCCCCCGCACTGCTGGTCTACAGGCCCCTGCTCATTCCCCTGCTCTCATCCAACCTCTGGAGGCTGGAGATAAGCAGGAGAACAAGCATCAGGCTAGAGAGAATAGAAGAATGAACAGGAAGCTCATTCCCCCCCACCCCCATTGGTTCCCCCAGCTCCCCATTCATTCCCCCCATCCATCATTCATTCTCCCCACTCCCTGTTCATTCCCTCTGCTCCCCATTTATTCCCCTGCTTTGCATCTATTCCCTGTTCCCCACTCATTCCCCGTGCCACCTGTTCATTCTCCCCCTCATGTTCATTCCCCGCACCCTCTGTTCATTTCCCCAGCTCCCCACTTGCTCTCCCAGTGCCCCCTCCCCCCCACCACTTACCAGAAGTAGCAGAGAATGAGCAGGAGGATGGAGAGAGCAGAGGAAATCTCCAGCTTATCACCAGGGGCTTGTCTCCGGCCTCCTGCTCGTCTCTAGCCCCCTGCTTCTTCCTCTGTTTGTCTTCAGCCTCAGGGGAGCAGGGGAAGGAGCAGGGGGCTGGAGACAGCAGGAGAATGTCTTCATGTCTGTCTCTAGCCCCCTGCTCCTTCCCCTGCTTGTCTCCAGCCTCAGAAGAGCAGGGGACAGCAAGGGAATGCCTCTGGGTCTCTCTCCAGCCCCCTGCTCCTTCCCCTGCTGTCTCCAGACTCCTGAGGTCGCCCCCCACCTTCCTCCAACCCCCCTGCTTACCTGGCAGAAGCTGGGTCCAGGTCCCTGAAGCTTGCACTGCTGCCTGCCAGCATGGGCAGGCAGTGTGCTTCAGGAGTGTGGAAAGGGCCAATCATAGAAATGCTCTGGCACTCTGCCAAAGGATCTCTGGAGGACTGAGCCTCTAGTTGTCTCAGGCCATGGTCTGGGACTGTGCTCTGAGCCATTTTTTTCCCCCAGGTTTTTGTTTGACCTCTGGATATCCAGGGGTCTAATTTTCTCCCTATGCTGCAAGTTTCTCTCCATGCTGCATGCTCATCCAGACATACCCATGGTGGACCAGAAGCAAGGACACCTGGTACATTGTTCCCACAACTCCTCCAGTGCCTCGTGATCCCCGTGGTATAGACCACTCAGAAGTAGGAGGCCAATGTAGGCTTTCATCTCTGTTTCATCTGGTTTCTTCATTCCTTTTTATTTTCAGGATGTCTATCATTCCACTCTCTGAATCTTCTTTCTGCCTTTCTGTTTGGTTCTTTTATGCTAACTGAGGCTGGAGACAAGCAGGGGAAGAAGCAGGAGGATGGAGACAGCCCCGGAGACATTCCCCTGCTATTTCCAGACCCCTGCTCCTTCTCCTGCTCCCCTGAGGCTGGAGACAAGCAGGAGAAGGAGCAAGGGGATGGAGACAGCCACAGAGACATTCCCTTGCTGACTCCAGCTTCAGGAGAGCAAGGGACAGCAGGGGAATGCCTCTGGGGCTGTCTCCAGCCCCCTGCTCCTTCCCCTGCTGTCTCTAGACTCCTGAGGTTCCCCCCACACTCCTCCAGCCCCCCAGCCCTCTGCTTACCTGGCAGAAGCTGGGTCCAGGTCCCTGAAGCTTGCACTACTGCCTGACTAGCATGGGCAAGCAGCGTGTTTCAGGAGTGTGGAAAGGGCCAATCATAGAGAGAATCTGGCACTCTGCCAGAGCATCTCTGGAGGAATGAGCCTCCAGTTGCCTTAGAACACAGTCTGGGTCTGTGCCCTGACCCATTTTTTCCACATTTTTGATATCCAGGGGTCTAATTTTCTCCCCATGCTGCAAGTTTGCAGTGCGGGGAACATTTTTTCATTCCTGCACACTTGCCCCACCTCAAAGGGGTTTGAGACAAGGCAAGAGGCATGTGTGTGATTGTCTGGACATGCCCATGGTGGCACAGAAACAAGGACACACGGTATATTGCTCCCACAACTCCTCCAGTGTCTCATGACCCCCATGGTATAGACTACTCAGCAGTAGGAGGCCAATGTAGGCTTTCATCTCTGTGTCATCTGTTTTTTTCACTCCGTTCTATTTTCAGGATGGCTATCATTCCACTCTCTGAATCTTTGTTCTGCATCTCTGTTTGGTTCTTTTATGATAACTGTCAGGATATCTTCTGAGAGAACCAGGTGGAAACAGTGGTGGAAACGTTTAATATTTTCTCTTGTTGGCCCAGAACTTCCATGTACTATGTCCTTGGCTGTTCTCCAATGATGTGTTAGTTGTGGACTTTTTTCCCACACACTGTCATTCCTTCCTCTAAAGATGTCATCATCTGCAATATTTAATGTGGGTGGTGGCAATGGTTCTGCTCCACATCCTGCTGTTGTTCTTCTCAGTTTTCCACTGTGGCCCTAGGCTGGTCTTCTTCCCTTTCCCACTGGAATTGTTGGCATCACTTCTGCTTGTGGCACCAACTCCTCCTCATTTAAGCTGGATGAAGCTTCCATAGACACATTGTCTTCTTGCTTTTAACAGTCTCCCATGCCTGGAACAAAGTCAGCATCCTCACTGCCTTGGGATAAGATTTCATCAGTGGATGTGTCACTGTCATCCCTGGTTACCAAGACAGGCTTCAGGACTGAATATGTGCTGCCTTCTCATCCAGGACGGCTGAAAAAAAAAAAAAAAAAAAAGCACTGATTACTACTGAATGCATATAAATAATAATCCAAGACAAGCCTGTTCACCTATGCTGTCCCAGAAGCAATTCTGTCCTGCCCTATGGCAGCACAGGTAGCACCCTCTCCTCCTGAGCACAGAAACCAGAGACCAGCTTCCACCCTTTGCAGGAAAGCTAAATGTGGGTGGACGCTGTTTGGAAACCACACATGAAGGGGATTATTGAGAGCAGGTAAAAGGGACATGGGGGGGGGGGGGTGTCAAGCCCTTACTGTTGAAGGGGACTCCATAGTATACGCTGTATTGAAGTATTATGTTGTTCTATTTCTTCACTGCTGTCCCTTTGTTCCTTGTCCTCACTTCCAACAAAGGCAGGGCAAACCAGCTTGTATGTTATGAAAGGAGCAGGTGATGCAGAGTATTGCAATGTATAAAGAGAGCAGAGCTGGATTTTGGTGTGACAAAGGGTGAGTTTTGTTTGTTTGTTTGTTTGTTTTTGGCAAAGGGCAGGGTGTTTTGATGACCTTGCAGCCTGTAAACAAAGTGGTTAACAAAAGACATTACCTCATCTTCTGCAAAAGCAGAGTGGAGGATGGCCATCCATTAGTTACCATGAATACCTGAAGTGGATATGAATGGGGTGTGAATGAATGCTGACCTTTCAGATGCATCCACCATAAGTGACCAAACATGTCTAGGCCTGTCATTTATACAGAAATTGCATTGGGATAACAAGTAACCCCAATTCATTAACATGGGCTTGGGGTAAGTTGTTACCCCATATGGAAAAACACATTCATGCCTGGAGTAACTTGTTACCCTGGGCAATTTTTCATGCATAGAGAGCAAACCATTCATATTAGATGGCTGTTCTTTGGGGATATTGTGCACTGCAGTTCAAGTGACAATGTCCCAAGAATTTTTTTTTTTTAGAATTAATTAACAAAATATACATCAAGGGTATGAAATTATCCCATAGGAATATATGAAGGTTAAATACCAAAATTGTGGTCCAAAACCCACTGAAAGTAATGGGGATATATCGCTGACTTCAATAGATATTAAATCAGATAATAGTGTAGCAACATACTTAAGAACCTGCCTAAAATGCCAGGCCAACTAGTAGTCTCATGAAAGACTAGAGAGTGCTGCATATAAAAAAATTATGTACATCACCAGAAGGTATGCACAGAGTACAGTTAGCTTTAAGTTTAATATTCATATTTAGCGACAACATTTATTCTTCTAAGAAGGCTGGCAGCTGCATGTTTGGTGTATTTGACAGCCATTTTCAATTTCTCTGACAGGCATTACATTTAAAGTGTGATCAATGTGTTATTGGAGCAAGAAATTGTAACATGCCAGAAGTTCAAGCAATATATCACTGGATAATGAGCCACACAAATGGTCATCAAGTCACAAAGATGGTACTTGCTAAATGTAGCATATCTTTGAAGCTCATTTGTATCACACTTTTATTTGAAGCTGTGGCAAGTCACAAATAGGCTGATCATGTTTAAGTTCTCCAGCATGCAATGCTCTCCCTTCCCTTCCTTCCTGCAAGGAGACTCTCTGCTTTGTGTAGAACTCTGCTGCTTAGGGACAGCTTAAACATATGACTTTCTTGTGTGATCAAGCCCCTGAAAGTGCTCTAGAGCCATGGCATAACATAAAGCATGGCTGCAGAGCACTTTTAAAATGGCTGATTGTATGAAAAAATTAATCCTTGTCAAATCAGCTACTAGATTAAAGCACTTTAAATCAGTGTGCTGTAGGAAACTTGTATTCCCTCAAGGGTTAATATTTCATGTGAGAGGTTGGGCTGGGCTGGTGCATATATTTGCACCCCATCCTTGGAACTGTCAGTAGGAGAAGGAGAAAAGGGACCAGCATCCAGCTACTGGCTGTTTTGCCTGGCCTGAACTGGAGTGGTGGAGTAGAAAGAAGCCCTCTCACCTAAAGGCTCCCCGCCCTCCCCCAGATACTCTGGCCAGGATATTGGGGGAGCCAGGCCAGGCCTATGAAGGGGTGTGGTGCTCTGTTCTACCTTCCCCAGCTCCAGCCAGGCCTCTTGAGAGGGGCAGTAGCATGGAGTTGCTAGCTATTTTGCTCAGACTAAGCTAGAAGGGTGGGATGGAGTGGAGCCCTCCAACCTCATGGACCCAGCTCAGTTCCCCCAAACACCTGGCTGGGGTAGCTCTGGAGGGCATGAGGTGAGGAGGCTCTATTCCACCCCTCCTTCCACCTCAGGCTTGGCAAAACAGCCAGTAGCTGGATGATGCTCCATTCCCTCCCTCCCCTACTGAGAGCCCTGGAGCTGGGATTGTGGGGCTGGTGAGAAGGGCAATTCATCAGCTTCCCTTGAGGCTACTGAAGCACCCCTGCATGCTGTCCAGGGGGGGCAGTGCAGGCCAGCTCAATCCCCCCTGACCCAACAAGCAAACAACTTTTGGGATGGTAGGGATCAAGGCTGTAGCTCACAGTGTTTTGTATAAAGTACCATGAGTTGGAGTGCAGACCATAACATCTGTAGGCACCCTAGGACTGTCTCAGCAAGAGATATCATGACTCACTGCTTCTTTGTCCCTTTCTCCAACCAGCCTTCAATGCTGCTTCTTTAAGGAGCCATTTATCACCTCTTCCCTGTAAGGACCAGATTGCAAACAAATACTCAACATGGCCTGCTTTATTTGTACATGATAATAGTCTGTTGGGGACAGAGGAAAATAAGGTATTCAGGAGAATCCAAGCCCTGCTGCTCTTGTTGCTGAACCTTTTGTACAGCCTCCCCACTCTGTGTTTTGGTCAGCAGAGCAGTTCTTTCCCTCAGAGGAAACTCAGCTCATAAGCTCAAAGCTCACCTTTCATTAGCAGCACATCTGAATTAGGGATGGGGATGAGGGACCAGGTATTTTATTGTGAATCGCTGTGTGGCTGTGATCTCCCAGCCTGAGGGCTTCACATCCCCTGGGGGCTGGAAGACCATAGTTGTGTCACCCAGCTGTGTGGGTGCATGGGCCACTCCTGAAGCTGGAAGCTCCTCAGTTGAGGAAGCTTCTATCTGTGACAGCTTGCTTCTTACCAGAGCAGAGGGAGCCTAGGACCAGGCTCTCCCTACACCAGCGATAAGGCACCATGTGATCTAATGTATGATTGTGTGGGTCCTGCATTAGTTCCCAATGGTCCCTTACCTGCTTGTATAGGGGGGCCCCATGAAACCTATATCCTATTCATGTGCCACTGTTTCATGAATACATGACAATAATAACAATAATAATAACAGCAATAGCTCAGATATTTTTTAAGCAAATACCATATTTACTCAATTTTAAGATGAGGTTTTCTTCCCCATTTAACATGGGGGAAAAAGCCTCTTATTTTAGAATCAGGTGTAAAAAGGGTGGGCGGGAGAGATGTCTGCTGTGGCTTGGGCTCCAGCCCCTACCTGGGGCCACAACTGCTGCTTGCCCCCCTCGCCATTGGCTCTGTACCCCACCATGTCCCCCATGTAGCATTTTCCTCTACCTCCCCCAACAAACAGCCTCTGGTCCCCTACCTGCTATTCTCCCCTGCACTGCATACTCTTGCTCTATGACAGCAGGCTCCATGAACAGTACAGCCTAGGACCATGACCACAGCCCCAGCTGAGCCCCAGCTGGGCCTGTACCAGCAGCAAACATCCTGCATGATTGCTATAGGGCATGGCTTGGGTCCGTGCTCCATATCCTAGGCTAGAATGGGGATGGAGCCTGGTGGTGTGGAGCAGAGGCTGGGGATAGGGAGGGTCAGAGACTGGGAGGGGAAACAGAGGATAAGGGGAAGGTGGGGACTTGGGTAAGTAGGGACAAACATACTACCTGGCTCCCCACTGCCTGCCCCCTGCAGCAGTGAGAAGGAGGAATTAAAAAGGACTCTCCAATAATTAGATTCTATACATGAAAAATTATAAGAAATGTATACATTTTCTATGTCTAGAATCGAATTACTGGAGGGTCATCTTAAATTGAAGGTCATATTTGATTCAAGTAAATACGGTACACAAGTTACATGAATTTCAACAGGCAGACAAGGTTCCTTGGGTGAATCTGATATCTTTTATTAGACCAACCCAAATAGTTGGAAAATAATTATTAAGTAAGCTTTTGGGTTCAAAAACCCTTTGTCAGGCTAAAGAAGTTTCAGCAGTTTCACACCAACTGCTGAAACTTCCTTAGCCTGACAAAGGGTTTTTCAACCCAAAAGCTTGCTTAATAATTATTTTCCAACTATTTGGGTTGGTCTAATAAAAGATATCAGATTCACCCAAGGAACCTTGTCTGCCTATGTCCTTAGACCAACATGGATACAACCTACACCTCTGTAGTATGAATTTCAACAGCGCTTTAACAATTTTGAAAAATAGTCATGTTCAGTTTCAGGGCAATTTAAAACATTGTCCACTGTACTTCTAGTTTTCAACACATTTTATAAGAGGTTTTTTTCTCTCCCTCTAAATTTCACAAAAAAACCCAATAAAATTGGAGAGTTATTTTTAGCTATGATTGTTCAGGAAGAACAAGAGGGATTTTTGGGGGGGAGGTGTTTCTTTGTTTTGTTTTTGTTGTGTTGTGCTTTGTTGTGTTTTGGTGATATATTTTATTGGATCAACTATATAGTTGGGAGAGAAGTTCGACAAAAAATGTTTTAAAAATGTACACACTGGTGAACAAGTTAAGATACTGGTGAACAAGTTAAGAGGCTGTGATGTGGATGACTGCACAGTCCGGTGGGTGGCGAATTGGCTAGAGGGTCACACCCAAAGAGTCGTGGTGGATGGGTCGGTCTCGACCTGGAAGGGTGTGGGCAGTGGGGTCCTGCAGGGTTCGGTCCTTGAACTGATACTCTTTAATGTCTTCATCAGCGACTTGGACGAGGGAGTGAAATGTACTCTGTCCAAGTTTGCAGATGACACAAAGCTATGGGGAGAAGTGGACACGCCGGAGGGTAGGGAACAGCTGCAGGCAGACCTGGATAGGTTGCACAAGTGGGCAGAAAACAACAGGATGCAGTTCAACAAGGAGAAATGCAAAGTGCTGCACCTAGGGAGGAAAAATGTCCAGCACACCTACAGCCTAGGGAATGACCTGCTGGGTGGCACAGAGGTGGAAAGGGATCTTGGAGTCCTAGTGGACTCCAAGATGAACATGAGCCGGCAGTGTGACAAAGCCATCAGAAAAGCCAATGGCACTTTATCGTGCATCAGCAGATGCATGACGAATAGGTCCAGGGAGGTGATACTTCCCCTCTATAGGGCGTTGGTCAGACCGCACTTGGAGTACTGCATGCAATTCTGGGCGCTACACTTCAAGAAGGATGCGTATAACCTGGAGAGGGTCCAGAGAAGGGCCACTCGTATGGTCAAGGGCCTGCAGACCAAGCCCTACGAGGAGAGACTAGAGAAACTGGACCTTTTCAGCCTCCGCAAGAGAAGGTTGAGAGGCGACCTTGTGGCTGCCTATAAGTTCATCACGGGGGCACAGAAGGGAATTGGTGAGGATTTATTCACCAAGGCGCCCCCGGGGGTTACAAGAAACAATGGCCACAAGCTAGCAGAGAGCAGATTTAGATTGGACATTAGGAAGAACTTCTTCACAGTTCGAGTGGCCAAGGTCTGGAACGGGCTCCCAAGGGAGGTGGTGCTCTCCCCTACCCTGGAGGTCTTCAAGAGGAGGTTAGACGAGTATCTAGCTGGGGTCATCTAGACCCAGCACTCTTTCCTGCTTATGCAGGGGGTCGGACTTGATGATCTATTGAGGTCCCTTCCGACCCTAACATCTATGAATCTATGAATCTATGACACTTTACTGTACATGTTATACATAGCAAGCTTCCGGGATCGAGACTTTTACCTTTGAATTATCCTTGGTGGTAGATAGGTACATAAATATCATTTTAATCAGATGGGAAAACTCGCAGGAAAAACATGAAGTCATCACTGTCTTTATGGATGGGGAAGCCCTGACCACAGAAAGCAGACAAGACACATATAAAAGTACTAGGTTCAGAGCCTATGAAAGTATGAGCCTACTTAAAAATTGTCAAGAGCCACCCACCTTCAATCATTTCTCTTTTCTTAAGAACAGAAAAAATGATGGAAGAAATACCTTCCTACACAGTATTAAAGGGCAACATGGTTCTAAAAAAAATACTCCAATCAGTTTTGTAATTTTTTAACTAGTGCAGTTTCCTGAAGGACAGAATAATTATACCCATAAGATGCATGGAGAATGGCAGTCTTCAAAATGTACTGGAGTGGAATCAATCAATAAGTCTGAATCTACTTTGAGTTCATTTTAACTATTAACTCCTGTTCTCCCTAGGTTTGGGTTATTAATTATAAAAAAAATGCTTTAGTCGTTTGTTCTGAACAGTTATGTCCTATACCTGCTGATTTTTTTGATGATACTGGAAAAGATGGCATTCAGACTAATACAGGCTGAAATATAAAAGGATAATTTGTGTGAAACTAACTAAAAGTAGAATTTTCCTACTTTTTTTCATCAATTTGTGCTTTTTTGAAAGCAAAAATAGTTTGGAAATATTTATACCATAAATTATACCATTAATACCATAACTTATACCATTGATATTTTTACAGGCTTTTAAATAAGAATCAGTAAGATAGGTAGAATCTTTGGCAACCTGCTGCATTTTGAGGTTGCTGTGGTATATTTTGAGCCCTAAATATGCCCTTAAAATATTGTTTCCATTACTTCTATCAGAACTAAACTGGACAATAGTTGGAAATGTCTTATCATTAAATATTAATGAGGGGCTTGGTTCTCTGAGGCGCTGAACATCTTAAATTTTCTTGGATAAGAGTTGAATTAAGGGAGCTAAACACTTTGCAAATATTTTTTCCAGGAGCAGCCAGATAAGGATTTGATTAAAAACAGTTAAACAGAATTTTATCTTAACTGAATATGATAGTAATGTTTTAAAGTCCTGCAATGTTTAGTTAAGCCAGATGGGTGTATTATGATATGACATGCAGCTTCTTTTTTTTTCTTTCTTTTTTCTTTTTTTTTTTTCTTTGAACTCTCTTGGCACATAAGTGGTATAATTTTCTCCTGTGATTAAATATTCATTTTAATTGGTTCAAGAGCTTTTAGTGGCTGAAGGAAATTGTTTGGTTTTCATTTTCTTGAAATAATTAAAACACTCCAATCTCACTGTCAGTTCAGAAGAAATTAAAACAAATATAAACATTACATATATACGGACACACTTCAATGTTATGCCCTTTAATTAGTAATTACTACTGAAAAAAAAACAAACAAAAAAACACATGGACCAGGCTTGACCTATATTGGAAAGAAAGACTGATAATTTTTCTTTCCAGGGGTTGCATAATAAGATCAGACACCTTCATTTTTCTGGCTACACTCTTTTACACTTAGTCTGAATACCTTCAAATTTGGTGAAAGCTATGGCAAAAATGGCCTTAAGGTGCTTCTGTGTTTATGAATTTGTAGTTTTTGAATCTTAATGTTCTACACAGTCTCTGCATGAGTTCTCTGATCAAAAGGGCAATGTAATGATAATGATCTTCTAATTTATATAGACTCCTTTCATCATATGAATCACAGTGTGCTCCATATACAGCACTGATTTATGAAGCATGAGCCTATTCGAGTCACCTTTGGACCAAACATTTTTGTTGTTAAGATTTGTTTTTCAGGTAAGTCTGAACACTGTCCAGACTAGAGCTTAAGGCATTTTGTTATCTGGGATATTTCACAGTTTTTTAAATAGAGTTTTAAAATAGAACGTGGTTGAAGTTGCTCAGAATCTGTAATTTTAGAAACAATCTGATGGATTCCTGAGCAAGTAGTAAGCAAATTGAAGTATTATATTTGTTGCAAATTTCTGCAATTTATCACCACTAATATTACCACCACATATATGTAATATACTTATATCTGCACATGACCATGCTACTTGGTAAACTTGACAGGAGTAAAGTATAAAAGGCCATTAACATTGATGGGAAAAGGATCCAGAGACTCAAAAGTGCTAATATGCTCATGTTACTATACCATGTTAAACAGTTAAATATGGTTCAGGTTTTGGATGACAGAGATGTCAGATTGCCTACCTAGCCCCATGGAAAACACAAGACAAATACATGAACACAACAAACCCCCTCCTCCCTGTCCTGCAATCCCACATAACTTGCCAGAAAATTTATCCTGATGTTTGGATATTTATCATTTAGGGCATACCCAAGAAATAGAATAAACAACAACAAAACATTTTGAAACTGAAATTGAATGGTTATTCAAGACAAATGTAATAAAAACACACATAAAAGTCACCTTGAAGAAAGCAAAGATAACAACTAGAGTCTCTTACTATGTCCACCAATTCTTCAATTCTTATTAATGGTAAAGAAAGAGTTACTTCTGTTGTTAATTTTCAGTCTTATCACTAAGAAAAAATATTTCTCCCACCTGTAATTTAGAAAAGAAAGAAACAAAGGAGAGGAGAGCTATGAAAGTAAAAAATGGTAGAAATATGTCTTTGCTGATGTTCTCAGTTTGCAAAGTGACTGCTCAGTCACAGACAGTTGTTGTGATCTAGCTGGGTCAGCTGTGGCATCTGTTGCTGTAAACCTTGGCTTGCTTCCCTGATCTGGGTGGCTGCTGAGTGGTCTGGTCAGGTCCCTCTCCTCACTGGTAATTTGGGTCATGCCATTCAATTTTACTGATGCTGTGCATTGCATCTGGTCTCAGGATCAGATGGGAGAAAAAGAGAGAGAAATAGATGGGACAGGAAGAAGAGTAGGAGGATCGAAAGGAATACACCGGGGAGAAGATGGCAAAGCAGCATCTCACATGTATCAGGGATTCAGTTATGGTCCTCATGCATATGCTGGTATAGAGGTCTAAGGATCCAGGTTCACCACACAACTGAGTTTTTGAAGCAAAGCAGAGCTTTTCAGAGTTTTCTCACATGGTGCCCCCCATAAATTCCTTCAATTCCCTTTTACAACCTCCAAAAAGATAGGTGGCTTAAATGCACCATGCCCTTACTACATGGTTATTTAAAATTGAAATGTATAATTTAATTTAATTTCTGATTTTAATTTCTCCTCCCTTATCAGTTATGACTTTAGAATTGTCCTTGAAATGCAGTAAAAACCCTTCCTATTTGTAATAATACAGTCTTTCTGATTCATTTTCATACCCATTCTTTCAACAGTCACTGCTATTAGGTTATTGTATAATCTATTGTAAAATGTGAATTCAGTAAAGTGGTGTCATATAGTATTTTTCCCAGTTGTGAATTAATAAAGAAAAATGATCTTATTTATCTGCTGTCAGTGAAAGGGTCATTTTTATTTAGGTACCTATGCACCTCAACTCACTTGATTCAGAATGCCCACTGCCACTTGCAAGGGAAGATGCATGGTGGTGCCGCTGGTGGTGGTAGTGGTGGTGACCCACACCCTTTGTCCAATTTCCACTAATTTAGAGTATACATCACAGGAAGCAGGAGACCTGAGATTTTATTCCATAGCCTAGTCACAAGGGAAGTCTTTACATGCGATCCCATGGAGGATTTTAATCTGAGCAGCTCCGAAAGCGCTTTAATTAAAGTGCCTACAACATCATGTGTATTCAATGCCCTGCATTTAAAAATGGCAACAGGGGTGATTTAAATAAAACTTGTTCAATAAGCTTTAGTTAAAGTACCCCCACTGTTGTTTTGAGGCATGGGGACACTGAATACATGTGATGTAAAAGCTGCTGGAGCATGCTAATTAGCACACTCCAGCAGACTCATTAATCGAGTCTGCTCTGATGCTAATTACCACATGTTGAAGAAAATGTCCAGCATGTGTATAGGTGCCAAAGGACACTCTCTTGGAAAGTTGGAGATATGGGTTCAGATTTCCTTAGTTTTCAGAGGACCTAATATGTAGGTGTTCCATTTCCTGAATGAGTATTTTAAACTGTAAATTACTTGGCAAAAGGTGAGATGTTCCACCTTCAGTGTTATTATCTTTGAGTTGAATTCAGTACTGTTGATGCAGATCACATATGCACCTGACTGGCACCTTCACAACATCAATCTGGATTATAACAGGTTAGATGTGAGGTAGGCACCTAGATAATAAGAATACAGGCATATAAGGAATTTTACAGTCAAAATGGAGATTCCAGCAGAACATAGCTATCTACTGTGTTTTGTGGCTCATTCAGTGGATTACAAACTTGATTGCTAAAATTCACCTAAATCCTTATTAGGTACCTTCAAACAATTAATTCCAGACCAACCTGGATTATTCCCCTAAACTTTAGGCACCTGGCTATTTGACCAATCCAAGAGAAAATCCAGGCTTTGGATGTAGTAGGTCGACATCTTAACAATTTTTCTGTTAAGCAGTAGTACTGGAACTTCCTCAGACTTCTAGGTACTAAAAAACTTGAAAATGAAAGAAAATGTTATTTGGTCCTATTTAACAGATGAAGAACTGAGGAACAGATATATCATACAAAATAAGTAAACACAAAAGAAGAAAACAAGTGCTGTTTTGTAATTTCTTTTGTTTGTTTCAAGTTAAAGATGTTGAAGGTGAGGAATTATCAGTGTTTGGTGCTACAGACCACTGTGCTTCAGTTTTGACATATAGCAACTCTGATTGTCTAGTCCTAAATCCCAAGTATTCTTGATGTGAAACCTGACACCAGGTCTAAGTACAGGCAGTCAAAAAGCCCGAGACTGAATCAGTTCAATCTTCACAGGCTGATCTGAGCTGCATAGCTTGAACTTTTGATTCTGGAAATGCAGCCACATGCTTGCACTGGCCCAGACTAAAAGCCAGGGGCTGCTAAAGCAAGCCTCCCTGTTTGGCTGAAACAGAGCTTGGGCCAAGGCTAGCCTGCCCACCCTGAGTTAGGGAGGTTGCAGGGGAGGTGCAAAGCATCCGTGGGATTATGGGGGACTGTGAGTTAACTTGAATCTGGAGGGGATCTGGGACAAGAGTTCAATAAACTGATTTAATCCAATCAGTTAAGTCTTATACTACATCCATCCAAGTTTATTTTAAACTGATTTCAGTCATTTTGACAGTGGGTTGTGCACACTGAATTTCTGTTGTGTTACAGATTTGAACTGGTTTCCGATCACTTATAGTTTCATAGATGTTAGGGTCGGAAGGGACCTCAATAGATCATCGAGTCCGACCCCCTGCATAAGCAGGAAAGAGTGCTGGGTCTAGATGACCCCAGCTAGATACTCATCTAACCTCCTCTTGAAGACCCTCAGGGTAGGGGAGAGCACCACCTCCCTTGGGAGCCCGTTCCAGACCTTGGACACTCGAACTGTGAAGAAGTTCTTCCTAATGTCCAGTCTAAATCTGCTCTCTGCTAGCTTGTGGCCATTGTTTCTTGTAACCCCCGGGGGCGCCTTGGTGAATAAATACTCACCAATTCCCTTCTGTGCCCCCGTGATAAACTTATAGGCAGCCACAAGGTCACTTCTCAACCTTCTCTTGCGGAGGCTGAAAAGGTCCAGTTTCTCTAGTCTCTCCTCGTAGGGCTTGGTCTGGTTTATGTGTAATTTCTGTCCTTAGCCAAGGGGTGAGTGACACCAGTTAACAGGAGAATACGGGACTCATGTTTGGGAGAGGAGAGAGCCTTTGTTACGTGGGGGGAAGCTTTGTGAGTGCTTGTATGTTTGCCTGTTTGATTTGGGCTTTGTGATCAGCCCATTTTGAATTACTGATGTCATGGAGAGTTCTTTGAAGCAACGAGCAACAAGCCCCTTTCAGTTGCTGAGCCTAAAAGTTCTTAGCAAATGTGTGCCAGGAGGTGGGACTTTTCTAATCAGAAGGGTTAGAAAAGGGCTCACTAGAGTCCCAGCATTACCAGGAGTGAGTAATACCACAACAGCTGATAGAGGAATCTGATTGGAAATTCCTCAGGGGGAGTTCCCTATGTTTTAGTACCCTTTTTAAAATAAGAATTGCTGAGTACCCACAGTTTAAGGAATGGGGGATTTTTTTTGTTGTTGTTCTAGTAGGTAGTAAAAGAAAAAGCACTGTAATCGTTGCAATGCCAAACAACTGACACAACTAGCTCTTCCTTTGCTTGTGCTGTTCAAATTTTATCAAAATGTCTTATTAGATGTTCCTGATTTGGTTTTGTAAAGAACTTGAAGAGTATCAAAAATTATTACAGATCTATGAAGTATGATGTAAAAGGAAACATGGGACGAACTAGGATTATGTAGCCTGGAGAAGAGAAGACTGATGGAGATTCAATAGCAGAGTTCAAATATATGCATTTTACATGGATGGTAATAGTTTTCTCTGTCCAAGGGGGGCAGGATAAGAAGTAATGGTTTTCAAATGCAACAAAGGAAATGTAGTTTAGATATTAGGAAGAAACTTCTAACCTTGGGGGATGTTAGCCAGTTGTAACCCAGGTGGTACACGGCTGGTACCCATTCTTCAATTCAAGGGATGTCAGTAGGTGCATGTATGCTGTGGGAGTGTAACTGCCTAGCTGCAGGTCAGCTCACCTCCTTTCCCTACAGAGCAGAACAGAGACCAGGGACATCCAGTGATACTTAACTGTTTACAGGTTTAATGGTACAATATAATATAAAACTTGTAAACATAAACTTATACACACACACATGCACACATACATTATTTACAAATATAGGTTTACACGGACAATAACTCTTATTAACCCTGAACTCAGGCACAGGCCTTAATCCTCTGTGGCCTTCTAGTTGGTATGAAGTCCCTGCCCTCGACAAGACCCTCCAGGCACCAGGCAAAGGAAGCTCCGTTAGGGCTTTCTTTTGATCACCCAAAATGGGGAGGGCCCCTCCTCCCCTGTGGAAATTCCCTCCCGGATAACTCATGACTCCCAGCAGCTTTGGAGGGCTAGGCTCATCTCTGCTTGAGGGTTGGATGTAGGGCATCCTCCCTCACAGGTAGTTGATCTATCCAGTCACTGCTTGTTGCAGGAAGGCCCAAGCTGCCTTGTGCAGCCACCAGGCCTGTCAGCCCTCTTTCAGCTCCATGCATTGCCCTGTGCACCGAAGGGGGCACCTGCCTCATGCATGGATGGGGACCCATGCTGCCTTATGCAGCCATGGTGTCCCATCAATTACCGCTGAGTTCTCCTACCCGTGCGCTGCCCATGCACCGAAGGCGTGCCTGCCTTGAGTAGGGATGGGGACCTGTGCTACCTTGTACAGCTGCAGCAATCCTTTCAGCTCACCAGCTCTGTGCACTGCTCCGTGCATTGAGGGCTCCTGCCTCATGCAGGGTCAGGGACCAGCGCTGCCTTGTGGAGTTGCTGAAGTCCCATCTGCTCCCAGCCCCTCTCCAGCCCCATGCACCGATCCATGCATTGAGAGCTCTTGCCTCATGTAGGGTTGGGGACCCACATTGCCTCATGCAGCCACAGCTATCCCTTCTCAGCTTTCCTGCCCTGTGCACCACTGTGTGAACTGAGGGCTCCTGTCTTGTGCAGGTTTGGGGATCAGTGCTGCCTCATGCAGCTGCTGAGGTCCTGTCTACTCCTGGATCCTCCATGCTCTGATCTGTGCACTGATGCTGCAGCTTGAACCACAGCAGGGCTGGGATACAGTCACCTGCTGCTTCCTGCTCAGCAGAGGCATCTTCAGACCACTTCTGGAGCAACATGCGCATCATAGCGCATGCGCATCATAGCGCATCTTTATTGTCCTTCATTGAAGCCACCGGTGTGCTGGGCATGCTGGCTTATATTCCTTCTAGAGGCTGTACCCCCAGATAGGGAATGGACCAATGGGAAAGCCCGAAGAGTTAGTTCCCCCTCAGGTTCTCTTCTTCACCTCACCCCTAGGTCAGGGTGGGGTAAGCCTCTCTCCTACCTTCTCTTGATTAGTGGGGAAAGGGAATGCCCCCACCAATTGGTCTGAGCCTTCTGTCAAGCTGGGCTACCACTGGCCAGCCTGCCACACATTGTGAATCTCCGTTGCTGGAACTTTGAGAAGCAGGTTAGACAAGCACTTGGTGGGATGTTCCTGTGTTCAGAAGGGATTTAAATTAGATGACTTCTTTAGGTCCTTTCCAGTCCTATTTTTTGATAATTCTACGATTATAATGCCAGTCTTGATTCTTACTTCCCAACAGCTGCATCAGATGCACCTTATTTATCTCTATTTCATCTTCTTTGCCTCTTGAACGGTTCTGGTGCAAGCCCACAGCAAGAAGGAACAGTCAGCTGACTGGTGCTCAGAGAAACAGGAGCACTGAACTAGTAGCTTGCTACTTCCCACTGTACAGGATCATGCACCAGCAATAGCGCATGACTAGGATCCGATTCCCAGTCCTACACTTGTGCCTCTTGCCATGCAATACTGCAGAACAGGAGACATGAAGACACTGTTGTTGGGCTTGCAAATCAGATGCCATCATGCCTTTAAATGAATGTTTTCCAGGGGCCTTAGTCTCATGATAGCCATTGATCCCATGCTAAAAGTGCCCTAACCAAGGGCACCAATGACTACTTCTAAGTAAAATTTCAAGATCTCATTTCTGTTGTTTCCTGCTTGCTGTCTGAGAACTCTTGTTTCAAAATCTCTGTTCCCTGGAACTTCAAGACTGTTGACTGTCCTTGTACATCTCTATACATCTCCTTTACCTATTCTTCCTCCCTCCTTGTTTTCTACAAATGTTCCAAAGAAGCTGAAGAAATGTCACCCTTTATTCCCCTTTCCTCTACGTCTTCTCCCAAAGAACTTTATTTATGATCAGGGCTTCAATGTTTCTGTCCCAGAATCTTTCACATCTACCCTTGAGACATCCCAATGCTTCCATTCTGGTGGCTCTGACTACCCATCTAATATCTCCTGGCTCCTATACAGCATGCATAAATTAGAACACCTCAGAACAGATTCTATTTCACCTATTAGGCATCTAAATACATTTAGGTGCCAAGTGCAATTTTATTTCACCCTGATCAAGTCTTGAAAATCCATTAATGCATCTATTTTGGAATCAGAACACACTGTCATCTCTCCCTTAAAAATGAATCACAGAAAGGCAGCAAGGAAGAAGAGGACCCACTCACCTTTTATGTTAATTGTTTCTCAGGAACTTATATACCTAATAGGTGGAATAAAATTTGGAGCTTATGGTACAGAGATAGATTTGAACAGGAGTAGAATAGCTAAAAGGACCATGCTTCAAGTTTGAGCGGCATAGTATAGATGTTAAGAGACCAGATATAGTTTAGTAGGAAGGGGTTATAGGCCACAGTGAAGGTTTATTGGCAACACTGTCTGTGTGGGAGATTAATAATCTTGAAAAGCACCCCCCCCCCCAAATATTTCACCCCACTCAATATTTCACCCATAGCTCTGATTCTTCTTTTCCATTGGTACTAAATTGTCTTGAACATTACAGGTACAGAAAGTATACATAAACTGGTATAAGTGATTGGAAACTAATTCAAATATGTAACACAACATAAGTTCAGTGCACTTAAACCACTTTCAAAATGACTGAAACTGGTTTAAGAAAAACCTAGATAGATTAGTATCAGACTTAATTGATCAAGCCATCAAGCCGAGCTACCACTGGCCAGCCTGCCACACAATGTAGCACATTACCTTCACAGTTTGTGAATCTCCCTTGATGGAAGTTTTAGAAGCAGGTTAGACAAGCACTTGGTGCGATGTTTTGATTTCCAGAATCAAAATTGAATGTGTTTTCACTTACTTATCGGTTGAATCTATGCACCTAAGATTAACCTATGAAGATTGAATCAATTCAGCCTTGGGCTTTTTGAATGTCTGTGCTTATCTGTAAAGTTTATAAAACCTGGACCCTGGAACACAGAGCAGTAATGGCTGACATTCTAAACATGGCCTTGGCTGACATGATGGATAATGTTCTGACCAAGTCAAGACTTATTTTGCATTGCTATTATCATCTGTTTTAATCCTGAAAGGTCAGCTGTCAGAAAGAGTCAAAGTTTATCATCTTTTTTTCCCTTCCCCTCAGGTTTTTAGTTAGCATGAAATGATGCTGAATTTCAACAGCAAGTAGTATTTCAAATCTTTCACAAGGATCGAAGTATGCATACATGATCCTTTCATACATGTCTGCAGAGGTCTTGCCAAATGCACAGAAGAACCAAAAATGGAGAATGTCAAAAACAAGCTTATTTCAGGTATGATGCTTTGCAGAGGAATCATTCACTTAAATAAATCAGAGATATTACTCTGCGTGCCTTGTGTGCCTATACACAAATGCCAGGAGCTTGGGGAATAAACAGGAGGAACTTGTCCTCCTGCTAAACACAAATATCTCCGATGTCATAAGATAATGGAGACCTGGTGCAATGCCACCCATGACTGGACCACAGGTATAGATAGCTATACCCTGTACAGGAGGGATTGAGTGGACAAAGGGGGAAGGGGTGTAGCTGTCTATGTCAAGGAAAGCTATGCATCCCTGCAAGCCAACATTGGCACCCAGGGTGGACAACTGGAGACCCTCTGGGTTAAAATCCGTGGGAAACATGGCACAGGGGACACAATGGTGGGAGTCTATTACAGACCTCCTACCCAGAATCAAGAGATTGACCAGGAGTTGGCCAGGGAATTCGCTGAGGCCGCATGCTTCTGGTCCATGGTTGTCATGGGAGACTTCAGCTACGCAGATGTCTTGAGAGAAGAACAGTCAGCCAAATCCAAGTGGTCACAAAGCTTTCTTTCCTGTGTGGATGACCTTATCAGTGACCTAATGATCGAAAGGAAGCTGGGTGACAGTAACCATGAGCTGATCACCTTCATCATCTGACATAAAGCTGGGAAGTCAGCAATACAGAAATCCTCAACTTCAGGAAAGCTGATTTTGACAATCTCAGGAGGCTTGACAGTGAGGCTCTAAGGGACCACAACCCCAAGGAGAGGGGAGTTCAGGGTGAGTGGTTGCTCATCAAGGGAGTGATCCTAGATGCACAAGCTAAGGCTATTCCATCTCGGAGGAAAGGCAGCAAAAGGGAACAGCAGCCCCCTTGGCTCATCAAGGAACTAGCAGATCTCCTGCACATAAAAAGAAAAACCTACAAAGAATGGAGGATGGGCTCCACCTCCAAGGAGGAATATTCTGCACTGGTCCAGACCTGCAGGGAGTGAAATAGGAAAGACAAGGCTGTGATGTAACTCCGACTGGCTACTAGTATCAAGGATAATAAAAAGTCCTTTTTAGATATGTGGGGAGCTGGGGGAAAAGCAAGGGCAACATTGGACCCTTGTTAAACCAGATGGGACAACTGATGACCAATGCCCAGGAAAAAGCCAACCTACTAAACGGGTACTTTGTGTCTGTCTTTCACCAGTCCCATGGGATGTCCCTGCCCATTATGGGAAAGGGAGGCCTGGGTGAGGGAGATTCCTTGCCCTCCATCAATGATGACCTTGTGAAGGAACACCTTGAGAGGCTGGATACCTTTAAGTCAGCTGGCCCTGATAGTCTTCACCCCAGGGTACTCAAGGAGCTGGCTAGCATCATAGCTCAGCCCCTGGCATGGATCTTCGAGAACTCCTGGTGTTCTGGTGAAGTGCCCGAAGTTTGGAAGAAGGCCAATGTGGTGCCTATCTTCAAAAAAGGGAGGAAAGTAGATCCAGCAAACTACAGGCCCATCAGCCTGACCTCTATCCTGGGGAAGGTCTTAGAGAAGATTATCAAAGAGGCCATTCTTAATGGACTGGCTGATGGCAACATCTTGAGGAGTAGCCAGCATGGGTTTGTTGAGGGTAGGTCTTGGTTGACCAATCTTATTTCCTTTTATGAGCAGGTGTCCTATCACCTGGACAAGGGGGAAGAGATTGATGTCATATATCTTGACTTTAAAAAAGCCTTCAATCTGGTATCCCATGATCATCTCTTGGCAAAACTGGTCAACTGTGGCCTTGGGTCCACCACGATCCACTGGCTGGGGAATTGGCTCTGTGGTCTGACCCAGAGGGTGGTGGTTGATGGAAGACAATCATTGTGGTACCCTGTGACCAGTGGGGTCCCTCAAAGCTCTGTCCTTGGACCTGTTTTGTTCAACATCTTCATTAATGATATAGACATTGGTATCAGTAGCAGATTGGACAAGTTTGCCAATGATACCAAACTTTGGGGTAAAGCATCCACACCTGAGTACAGGAGGGCAATCCAGGCAGACCTTGACAAGCACAGGAAATGGGCAGATGAGAACCTGATGGTTTTTAACACCAAAAAAGTCAAGGATCTCCACCTTGGGAAGAAAAAGCTGCAGCATGCTTATAGGCTCGGCAGTGCTACGCTGGCTACCACTGAAGATGAAAGAGACTTTGGAGTCATGATTAACAAGATGAACATGAAACTTCAATGTGATGCTGCGATTAGTAAATCAAGCAAAACGCTGGCTTGCATCCATAGATGCTTCTCAAGCAAATCTCAGAACATATTCTCCCATTGTACTTGGCCTTGGTGAGGCCACAGCTGGAGTACTGCATCCAGTTTTGGGCTCCTCAATTCAAAAAGGATGTGAAGAAGCTTGAGAGAGTCCAGAGAAAAGCCACACGCATGATCAGAGGTCAGGAAAACAGATTTTATGATGAGAGGCTAAGAGCTATGGGACTCTTCAGCCTGGAAAAGCACAGACTCAGGGGCAATATGATGGCCACCTATACGTTTATAAGGGGTGCTCACCAGTATCTGGGGGAACGTTTGTTCACCAGAGCCCCCCAAGGGATGACAAGGTTGAATGGTTATAAACTCCTCCAGGACTGTTTCAGGCTGGACGTAAGGAAGAACTTTTTTACTGTCTGAGCCCCCAAGGTCTGGAATAGCCTGCCATTGGAGGTGGTTCGAGCATCTACTTTGAACGCTTTCAAGAGACATTTGGATGTTTATCTTGCTAGGATCCTATGACCCCAGCTGACTTCTTGCCCCTGGGGCAGGGGGCTGGACTTGATGATTTTCCGAGGTCCCTTCCATTCCTAATGTCTATGAAATCTCTGAAATCTCTGAAATGATCTTTAAATTAATGTCATCCATCATGTGGACTTGTTCTGTCTTGACACAATATGCAGCAAAGATTCATCTAGTTCTGTTTACTGTAACTCAAGAGACTGGGTCTCTACCACAGTCCTACCACAGTCATTAGAGAATTATTATTTCTCACTAAATAAGTGCCTAGAATAATCATATTAATCTCAGTACATTATTAGTCTACATGTGCAATTAATGTGCATGAATACATCTCAGAGTTTATTGGTCTGGATTTTTTTGTTCCCTGGTGCACATTCAAATGGTGCACCTTGGAGCAAAAAATTCTGGGGCAATAAACTTCAGATTTTATTTGTGCACAGCAAATGAAGCTCAGTGGCAGCAGCCCAGGCTGGCAGAGGACCCAGCAGGTCAGCAAAGTGGCTGGCTGGGGCAGGGCATGAAGGGGTTTCAGTGTGAGGATAGATGGCAGGCAGCCCCTGTGCTGAAGCACCCTCTTGCCCCAGCCAGCCCCTCTGCAGCATGTGGAGCCCTAGGGCTGCAGGGATCCATGTGCTGTGGAAGCCCTGCTGAGGTATGAAGGTGCTTCAGCACAGGGGCTCCTTATGCCTCATCCAGTCACTGCATGGCACATGGAGCAGCAAAAGAGCAGCCAGCCCAGGGCTGCTCCAGCAAGGCTCCATGTCCTGTGGAGTAGATGGCTGAGGCACAAAGGTGCCTCAGATATAGAATAGCTATGTGTGGAGGTTGCCAGCTGGCTAGCCCTGCACTCAAGCACCCTGGTGCTCCAGCCAGCCCCATCACTGTCTACATGTGTGCTTAAGCACAGTAATTTTCTCTGCCATGGGATTGTACTTGTGTTTTATGGGACTATCTGCCAGCACAGTAAATTAGTCTCCACCAGCCTAATTGCCATGCACATGTAGATGTAATACAAAGTGAAAGGTAGGCCATTTGAAAGCCTCTGGGTAAGTTAGAGTAGAGAGCAGCAGGAGCAATAGCATTTGCTATAGGCCTCTAAACAAGGAGAAGGAGATTAGTAAGGCCCTTTTAAAATAATTGATAGAAGCTTTCAAACATCTTAGGGGACTTCAATTATACGGGCATCTTCTGGCAGGGAAACACAGCAGTGCACAAGCAGTCTAACAAATTCCTGGAGCATGTTGGGGATTATTTTTGGTACAGATGGTAGAGAACCTGACTAGATGCAGGGGGTGAAAGTCAGAGCTCTTCTTTATGTACTCCGAGCAAACAGGGAGGAATTGGTTATGAATGGGAAGGTGGAAGGTAACTTGGGTGACAGTGACCACAAAATGATAGAGTTCAAGACTGGTAAGGAAGGTAGAAGTTCAAGGTAAGGAAGGAAGGAAAGCACCAGAATAAGGATACTGGACTTCAGAAAATAAGCCTTTAACAAACTTAAGGATTTGATGGGCAGGATCCTACGGGAGGAATGTCTGAAGGAAAAATAAGTTCAAGAGAGCTGGCTATACTTTAAGGAGGTCCTCTTAAGAGCACAGGAGCAAGCTATCCCAGTACAATGGAAGAATGGGAAATGCAACAGGATACTAGACTAACTAGACAGCAATCTCTTTAACAAGTTGAAACTAAATGAGGAATCTTATAAAAAGTTGAAACTTGGTCAGACTACTAGGAAAGAGTATAAGAGTATCACATTAGCATGCAGAGAGAAAATTAGGAAGGCATGTTTTGAGATACAGCTGGCAAGGGACATAAAAGGCAATAAAAGGAATTCTACAAGTATGTCAAAAGTAAGAGGAAGAGCAGAGAAATGCTCATGGAATGCAGAAGCCAATCTACTTATGGATGATGCAGCAAAAGCTGAAATATTTAATGCCTTTTTACTTCAGTCTTCACAAACAGGGCAGCTACCAGATGATGACTGCAGTTGGCAGCAAAGATACAAAAAGAGACAAACAGCCTAGAGCAGAGATGCACGATTATTTGGGCCCATGGGCCACATAGGGAGTTTTGGTGAGCTGTTGCAGGCCAGGTAAGCACTCCACCCAATGCAACAGCTTGCCAAAATTCCCTAAGTGGCTGTACTCCATGCTTGGTAGAGTGACTGGGATGGGACTGCAGGTGGGTACAGAGCAGCATCTAGGAGACAGACAGGTGGCGGGGCTGGGTGGGGGCTGGGACAGTGGGTGGTGACAGTGTGGGACCAGGTCCCAGGGCAGGGCTGTGAACCACTTCCCACATGTCCCTGTGACAGAACACGAATTCTGCAAGTAGGGGCATGTGGGGAGCAGATTGCAACTCTGCTGGACTCCATCACTGCATTGACACTGCTGGACAATCCTGGGGTCTCCACGGAGACCACCTGGGACCCACATGGGCAGGGCGCATAGCCAAGCGGACAGGATGGGACCACATTCAGGCTGTGTCAGAGGTCAGGGCCAGAATCTTGGGGTGGTGACAGCACGGGGCCAGTGACCAGGGCAGAGCCATGATCCACTCCCACACACTACTTTCTGCAGAGCCCATGCCTATCGTAGGGCCATAAAAGCAGTGGATCATGTCTATGTCCTGGCCCTGGCCCCATGCTGTCAACACCCCATGATCCCAACCTCACCTGAACACCCATTCCACTCCTGAACACTCATCCCTGCCCACTCGTGGCCCCATCCCTTCTGCCCAGGCGTACAGCCTGCCTACATGGGTCCTGCCTCTGGCAGTGGGTGCAGGGCAGATGGGCGGGGGAAGCAGAAATGGGTCCAGTGGTAGTGGCAGTTGGAAGGAGCCACCACTCCTGGGGCTATCAGGAAGTGAGTCTAGATGCCATGCTGCCCCAGACCCACTGTATGCTCTGAGGCATCAGGACTGGCTGCGCACATCACAGCCCAGGCTGCCCCGGTGCCTGGGGTGAGTGGACTAAGGGACCTGTCATGGGCCAGATAAAATCCCTTGGTGGGATGGATCTAGCCCGCAGGCTGTATTTTGCCCATCTCTGTCCTAGAGTCATAGAAGAAGAGGTTAGAGATTACTTAGAGAAACTAGATGCTTTCAAGTTGTCAGGGCTGAATGGAATACATTGAAAAGTACTGAAAAATTAGGTGAGGTAATTTAAAGCTATTGGCTACCCTCTTTGAAAACTCTTGGAGGTGAGGCAAGGTCCCAGTTGACTGAAAACAGGAATATATGGTGCCCATCTTTAACAAAAAGAAGTATGATCTGGGGAACTATAGGCTAGTCAGTCTGACCTCCATACCGTGAAAGATCATGGATCAGGTCCTCAAATAATCCACCGTGAAGCACATAGAGTAAAAAAATGTGATCAGGAGCAGCCAGCATAGCAAATCCTTCCTGCCCAACCTGATTTGTTTCTATGATAATGTGACAGGTTTTCTGCTTGGGTGGGGAGAGCAATGGCTGTGATATAACTTGATTTTAGCAAGGCTTCTCACACTCTCTTTCATGACATTCTTATTAACAAGGCAAAGAAATATTGACAAGATGTAAGTACTGCAGGGTGGACAAATAACTGTTTGGATCATCATGCTCAATGAATAGTCTTCAATGGCTCAATGTATAGATGGGAGGAGGTATCAAGTGAAGTTCCCAAGGTTCTGTCCTAGCTCTGGTATAGTTTAATTTCTTCAGTGATGATTTGGATGATGGGCTTGAATGCATGCTTAATACATTTGTGGAAGACACTAACTTGGGTAGAGTTGCAGATACTCCAGAAGTTAGGGCTAGGATCCAGAATAACCTGGGTAGAACAAACAAATCATCCACAGTCAATGAGATGAGATTCAAAAAGGATGAGTGCAAAGTCCTGCACTTAGGACAGAATAATTGCATGCACAAATACAGACTTGGGAAGACTAGCTAGGCTGCAATACTGCAGAGAGGGATATAGGGGTTAGACAATAAACTGAATATTAGCTGAATATCAATGTGCTGTTGTTGGAAAAAAAGAAGCCAACAGCATCCTGGATTGTATAAACAGGAGTTTATACAATCAAGGGAAATCACTTGCAAATCCAGGGAAGCAATTCTTCCACCCTATTCAACATTGGTGAGGACACCTGCAGTACTTTGTTCAGTTTTGGGACCCACATTTCAAGAACTATGTGGACAGATTAGAAAAAGTCCAGTGAAGAACAACAAATGACTTATGAGGAAGACCTGAAAAAGCTTGGATTATTTTGTTTGGAAAAGAGAAGTGTGAGGCAAGTTTTGGTAGCCTGGAGGTGGGAGCAATAAGAGAAGGTATTTTTGAGGAAGTTACTGCCCTAGGAAGAAAGCCCCAGGTCATGGGTACCCAATCCAGCCCCCTACCTTGTTCTTCCCCATCACACTAGACCTATTCTAAGACCCATCAGAGCCCTGGCACTTGGCTACCTGGTATGTGCTCTGGAAGCTCTTTGCATAGGATGGGTGGGAAGTTCACATAGAATCATAGGCAACAATCAATCATAGAAATTAAGGGCTGGAAGGGACCTTGAAAGATTCATAGATTCATAGACACTACGGCTGCAAGGGACCTCTGAAGATCATAGAGTCCAGCCCCCTGCCCAAGGGGCAGGAAGTCAGCAGGGATCATAGGATCCCAGCAAGATAAATATCCAAACGTCTCTTGAAGGTGTTCAAAGTAGATGCTTAAACCACTTCCGGTGGCAGTCTATTCCGGACCTTGGGGCCTCAGACAGTAAAGAAGTTCTTCCTTATGTTCAGCCTGAAATGGTCACAGAGGATTCTGTGACCATTCAACCTTGTCATTCCTTGGGGTGCTCTGGTAAACAGACATTCCCCCAAATCCTGGTGAGCACCCCAGATGAACATTAGGTGGCCACCAGATCACCCCTGAGCCTGCTCTTTTCCAGGCTGAAGAGTCCCATGGCTCTCAGCCTTTCGTAGTTTCATAGTTTCACAGTAGCTAGGGTCAGGAGGGACCTGAACAGATCATCTAGCCTGACCCCCTGCCACAGGCAGGAATGAATTCTGGGTTCACAAGACCCCAGACAGGTGATCATCCAACTTCGTCTTGAATTTGCCCAAGGTAGGGGCAAGAACCACTTCCCTGGGAAGTTGGTTCCAGATTTTGGCCACCCTAACTGTAAAATATTGCCTTCTGATCTGTAACTTAAACATATTTTTCATCAGCTTATTACCATTGTTCCTTGTCAGCCCAGGTGGTGCTGGGGAGAAAAGGGCTCTGCCTATTTGCTGTTGATCTCCCCTGATGAGCTTGTAGCCAGCCACTAGGTCCCCCCTCAGCCTCCTCTTTCTGAGGCTGAACAGGTTCAGGTCCTTCAGTCTCTCCTCGTAGGGCCTGTCCTGCTGCCCTCTCACCAAGCAGGTGGCCCTCCTCTGAACCCTGTCCAGGCTGGCCACATCCCCTTTGAAGTGCAGCGCCCAGTATTGGACACAGTACTCCATCTGCAGCCTGACCAACGTCGCATAGAGGGGGAGGATAACCTTTCTGGACTGGCTTGAGATGGACCTTTGGATGTATGACAAGGTATGTCTGGCCTTACTGGCTGTGGTCTGGCATTGGTGGCTCATGTTCATTTTGGAGTCAATAATGAGTCCAAGATCCCTTTCTGCCTCTGTCCTTTCAAGAAGGGAACTCCCCAGCCTATATGTATGCTGTGGATTCCTTCTCCCAAGGCGCAGCACCCTGCATTTGTCTACGTTGAACCCCATCCTATTCTCATCTGCCCACTTTTGTAGTCTGATAACTCTCATCATAAGGTATGTTTTCCTGATCTTTGATCATGTGTGTGGCTCTCCTCTGCACTCTCTCAAGGTTCTCCACATCCTTCTTGAATTATGGAGCCCAAAACTGGATGCAGTACTCCAGTTGTGGCCTCACCAAGGCCAAGTACAACAGGAGAATGACACCCTGGGATTTGCTTGAGGATTTGCTGGATTTGAATCTATGGATGCAATCCAGCATTTTGTTTGCTTTACTAGCTGCAGCATCACATTGAAGGCTCATGTTCATCTTGTGGTCAATTATGACCCCCAAGTCCCTTTTGTCCATAGTACTAGCCAGTGTGGCACTGCTGAGCCTATAAGGATGCTGCAGGTTTTTCTTCCCAAGGTGGAGAACTTTGCATTTTTTGGTGCTAAACACCACCAGGTTCCCATCCTCCCATTTCCTGTGCCTGTCAAGGTCTGCCTGGATCACCCTCCTGTCCTCAGGTGTGGATGCTTTACCCCAGAGTTTGGTGTAGTCAGTGAACTTGGCCAATCTGCTTCTGACACTTATGTTTACATTGTTAATGAAGATGTTAAATAGTATAGACCCAAGGACAGAGCCTTGTGGGACCCCACTGGTTATACCGCCCTTCGACAATTGACTTGCATCTACCACTACCCTCTGGGTCCTACGACGGAGCCAGTTCCCCAACCGGCAGAGCATGGTGAGGCCGAGGTCCCAGTTAGCCAGTTTTGCAAAGAGGTGATCATGGGATACCAGTTCAAAATCTCTTTTAAAGTCAAGATATATGACATCAATCTCTTCTCCCTTGTCCAGGTGATAGGTCACCTGTTTGTAAAAGGAAATTAGATTGGTTGAGCAAGACCTACCTTCAACAAACCCATGCTGGCTATCTCTCAGGATGTTGCCATTGGCCAGTCTGTTAAGAATGGCCTCTTCGATAATCTTTTCTAAGACCTTCCCCAGGATAGAGTTCAGGCTAATGGGCCTGTAGTTTGCTGGATCTACTTTCCTCCCTTTTTTGAAGATAGGCACCACATTGGCCTTCTTCCAAACTTCGGGCACTTCACCAGAACACCAGGAGTTCTCGAAGATCCATGCCAGGGGCTGAGCTATGATGCTAGCCAGCTCCTTGAGTACCCTGGGGTGAGGACTATCAGGGCCAGCTGACTTAAAGGTATCCAGCCTCTCAAGGTGTTCCTTCACAGGGTCATCATTGATGGAGGGCAAGGAATCTCCCTCATCCGGGCCTCCCTTTCCCATAATGGGCAGGGGCATCCCATGGGACTGGTGAAAGACAGACACAAAGTACCCGTTTAGTAGGTTGGCTTTTTCCTGGGCATTGGTCATCAGTTGTCCCATTGGTTTTAGCAAGGTCCAAGGTTGCCCTTGCTTTTCCCCCAGCTCCCCACATATCTAAAAAAGGAGTTTTTATTGTCCTTGATACTTGTAGCTAGATGGAGCTCCATCGCAGCCTTGGATTTCCTTGTTCACTCTCTGCAGGTGCAGACCAGTGCAGAATATTCTTCCTTGGAGGTGGATCCAGTCCTTCATCCTTTGTAGTTCTTTCTTTTTAGGTGCAGGAGTTCTGCTAGCTCCCTGGAGAGCCAGGGGGGCTGCTGTGCTCTTTTGCTGCCTTTCCTCCTAGGTGGAATAGACTTTGCTTGTGCATGCAGGATTGCTCCTTTGAAGAGCAACCACTCATCCTGAACTCCCCTCTCCTTTGGGTTGATCCTTTAGGGCCTCACTGACAAGTCTCCTGAGCTTGTCAAAGTCAGCTTTCCTGAAGCCAAGGACTTCTCTATTGCTGACTGACTTGCCAGCTTTACGACAGATGGCGAAGGTGATCAGCTCATGGTCACTGTCACCCAGCTTCCCTTCGATGATTAGGTCACTGATTAGGTCATCCCCCATTGCCAGTACCAGGTCAAGCAGCACTTTACCTCTTGTTGGTCCATAGACTTCTTGTGTCAGATAGGGGTCATCCACACAGGAGAGAAAGCTTTGTGACCACTTGGATTTGGCTGAGCGTTCTTCCCACAAGATGTCTGGGTAGTTGAAGTCTCCCATGACAACCATGGAACAGGAGCATGAGGCCTCAGCGAATTCCCTGGCCAACTCCTGGTCAATCTCTTGATTCTGGGTAGGAGGTCTGTAATAGACTCCCACCATTGTGTCTCCTGTGCCATCTTTCCCACAGATTTTAACCCAGATGGTCTCCAGTTGTCCACCCTGGGTGCCAATGTTGGCTTGCAGAGATGCGTAGCTTTCCCTGTTGCATAAAGAGCAACACCCCTGCCCCTTTTATCCACTCGATCTCTCCTATACAGGGTATAGCCATCTGTACTTGTTGCCCAGTCATGGGTGGAGTCCCACCAGGTCTCCGTTATCCCTATGACATCATAGTTATTTGTGTTAAGCAGGAGGACAAGTTCCTCCTGTTTATTCCCCAAGCTCTTGGCATTTGTGTATAGGCATGCAAGTGTCCCTTTCAGGACCCTTGCTGTGCCTACAGCTTGTTCCAAGGTTGGGGCAGGGGTGGGATCCCTGAAGTGCCTTGGCATGTTGGCTTTGCAAGGGTTGCTCAGCAGGCCAGCAGTGGCAGTAGTCCCCACCTCCCCCAGTGGGCTTAGTTTAAAGCCCGGTGGAGCAGGTCAGCCAGTCTATCTGAGAAGAGCCTCCTCCCCAGTGGAGACAGGTTGAGGCTGTCCCTTCCCAGCAGCTCACTGCCTTTCTCACCAAAGAGCGAACTGTGGTCATGGAAGCCAAAGCCTTCCCAATGACACCATCACCACAGTCTTTGATTCACTACCTCGATCCTCCTCTCCCTCCTCAGCCCATAGCCCGAAACTGGGAGGATCATCGAGTCTACCCCTGCTCTGGGCAGGAAAACTTCTGAGATCAAATGATCCCAGTAAGTTGCCTGTCTAGTCTCCTTGTGAAGACTTCCAAGGTTGGGGACTGTGCCACCTCCTTGGGAAATCTATTTCAGATTCTGGTCACCCTTACATCCAAACTGAAACTATCCTGTAACAGTTTATGGCCATAGAGTGGTAGGTAAGATGCAACACAGATGGTTTCAACCAACTGTCAGGTCATCATCAGTCAATGAATGTAGTGGGGAGTGACATTTGCACGGATGGGAAGCTAGGGAAGGGAGTTGAGCAGAGAATTCCAGCTATGATACACATGGTTGCATTCAGTTGAGTGTCAACAAGTTGTGTATATGAAGACCTTTGCCAGACAGGTCCACAGAACATGGCTGCTGTGTATGCTGAGGCAAAAGCTGAGGTCTGGAGTGTTTTGGCTGTGGCTCCCTACATTGATCATGTGAGCTTGGCTAGCAAGTTGTTTCGGGATTTGACCTTTGCTGCTATGTTCCCAGAAAGTCAGGGTTCTGTCTAAAGGTTTTTGGGGGGTTTTTTGGCACTGGCATTGTGGAGATGGAATACACTGGATACAGTTTTGGTAGGACTTGGTTTGAGCATCCATGTGGTGCAGTAGTCTGCCAGCTTTGTCACATCTTTCTTCAGCGTCTGGTCCAGAGTGTGGAAAGATGGAACTTGAGTGGCACAGCAGATGTCATCAGCACAGATGAACTTGCGGGATGTGGTTGTTGGTAGATCATTTATGTATAAGTTGAACAGGTTTGGGGCTAGGACTGAGCCCTGTGGAAGTTCATTGCTGTGTTTCCTTCATGCGCTCATCCCCATGCCCAAGGTGGACTCTGAATCATCTATTATGGAGGAGTGTTTTGATGACTATAATGACCCAGCTTGGAAGTACTCTTGACAGCTTTAAAAGCAGGCCAGTATGCCATACTGGATCATAAGCACTCCAGCCAATTCCCTCAGCACTCTTGGGTGTAGTCCATCTGGTCCTGCCAACTTGAAGATATTCAGCCACTCTAAGTGCTGCCTCACCTGACCATTGGTTGGCAATCTACCCCTTGCATCCATCCAGTATCGGACCAGGCAGGTGACCACCATTTGTATGAAGGAACAGTGACAAAAAGTATTCATTAAAGAATTCAGCTTTCTTCTGACTGTTTGTTATCAGCTGTCCTGTTGCATTCTGCAAGAGCCCAACATTTCCCTTGGTTTTACTCCTGCTCCCTATATACCTAAAGAAAGGCTTCTTATTGTTCTTGATTTTGGTCGCCAACCTGATTTTGGTCACTGCTTTTTCTTTCTTTAATCTCTCCTCACAAATACAGGCTATACTTGTGTATTCCTCCTTAGTGACTACCCCTTGTTTCCACTGTCTGTAAGCCTCCTTTTTCTTTTTTAAACATTTCTTGACTCCTCCGGTAAGCCAAGAGGGCTTCCCATCCCCTTTAACACCTTTCCTGCATGCAGAAATGGCCCTTTTCTGGGGCAGTGGCAGAAGGGGAAATTGCCTTGGTACCTAGAGGGGCAGGAGGGGGAATTGTCTTGGTACCAGAAATGCCTCCTGAGCAGAGTTCAGGGGGTAGAAAGCCTGTCTACACAGAATAGCAGGATGGGGGAGGGGGCCACTGCATCCTAGGATGCTGAAGGACCACAACTTGGGCAGCTCATCCATAGGGAATGAATAAAAATTAATGGAACATGAGCCGGGTAACACAAATCAGAAATATGCCTACCCTGGAGTGGCAGAACTTTAAGCTACCTAAAGAGTGCTTAAAACTAGTTTCAGGTGTTAACGTATAGACAATCTAGGGGTTAAGAATTCTAAGGGTCACATAAAATTAACATTTAACAAGACCCTAACAGTAAACTATACTTGACTGGACTTGCTGTTAAAAAGTGCTGGGCTTACAGCTAAAATACTGAACAACAATCTAAAAGATCTTTATATAAGGTACCTATACACATGATGGAGCTCTGCTCTTATGCGTGCCAATTAGCACACATTGGATCAGACTCAATTAACTGAGTCTGCTGCAAGTCTGTTGGAGCATGCTAATTAGCATGCTCCAGAAGGCTCTGGATCATGTGTATTCAGTATCTCCACATTTCAAAATGATGGCAGGGGTGTTTTACCTAAAGCTCGTCAAATAAGCTTTAGTTAAAGCATCCCCACTGCCATCTTGAAATGTGGGGATGCTGAATATACATGACACTGTGGGTGCTTTAATTTGAGCTGCTCTCAGTGCCACTCTATCTGAAGTGCCCCCTCCCCCTCCATCCCAAAGCACATGTATAGGCATCCAGTTTCCACCTCTGCCACACATTTCCTACTTGACCTTGGACAAGGTCTTCATGACACAATGCAGTGTTATGCAGAGGTATGAACATTAGCTCGGGTTTACAAAATGGCATAATGGTGTTAATATGATGCTTCAAATGAGCAAATAAACAAAGTTTCTCAACAGGGCTAGTGAGATCAGGTAGAGCAACACGCTAATATGCACATACAGCCTGAAGTGTTCAAGCTAGCTCATTCAGAGGTTGTTTGTGTATCTCTGCCTGGCACTACATTGTGCCATGCAATTTTTTCTTATAGTTTCTTATAGTTTCCCAACTATAAAATGGAGATAATAGTACAGCTATTTATTTGTTTTGATCTATTTATGTATGTAAACCCTTGGGGATGCTAATAGTATTGCTTGAACATGTTCTGAGAAAGAAAGAGCTTTTAATAATGTGTTATTGGGTTTTGGGGGAGGTTAAGGGTCAGGGGTAGAACAAAAAATCAAGATTGGAAAGCATTTTGTAAGATTTCCCCCACCTTCTGAATGTTTTCATACATCTTCTTGTGAAAAAAAGATCGGGGGGGGGGGGGGAAAGCCCTATAATTTAAAATTTCCATGGGGAGTGGGATGGTGGTTCTCACATGGGAAGTGGGGTGGAGGGAGAGGGGTACTAGAATTTTCCAACAAGGGCTGATTACTGTGAAAAAAAAAAAATGTTGGAAACATCTCTCTGTCTGGCTAGCTCTACTGTACCATTTTTCTAGCCACTTCTATCCCTGATCTGGGATGGAGTCCCTAGATACTACTGATCCTCAAATAGTAGTTTAACCCATCTTCACTTTCCAGAGATTTTCCTTATGCTCTAACATTTTCTTCTATTAAAGAAACCTTGCTTGAGGAAATGATAGCATTACCTATTGGGGATCAAGTGATCATTTTGAAATAACATTTTCCTTCACATTAGGGACTGTATTTTCACAGAACCTAGCACAGTTCTCAATGGGGCTTTCCATACTATGAGAATATAAGCGATATGTAATGCCTACTGTATTTACTAACACATAATAGTCATCCCTTAAGCCAATTCTTATTTGATTACATCCCTGTTTCTAAAGTACCTGGGGGTGTCTGGATGTGTAAGGCAATCTACAACACTGAAGTCTATTCTGGAGAGGCACTTAGAGGATATTTTTATAATCGTGGCAAGTATTCTGCCTAAATTCATCTGTATCTTAAATAATTTTCAAAATGCCTCATCCACATAAGAGATGGTAGCATTGGTAGTATTTAAGCATTTCATTTTATGCAGTTAAAATGATGATGCAAGCTGCCTGAAATGGAATATCAGACCTAATTGTGTATTTGGATCCTTCTTTTTATTTGGTGTCTCTTACACATGAGTCACTCTTGGTAAAAACAACCAAACACTCACGTGCATACAAATGGCTTTCTGTTTTGACTGGTCATGCCTCAGTAAATGATTTATTATTAACAAAGAGTCAATGACAGGCTAAGTTGGGATCTAGAGCCCTGGACTGAATCCATTTCAGACTCTGGCATTGACGATTCTTGATTGCCAAGGTTCACAATTACAGCATTGGCAGGGTACTAAACAAAAACTCATTTCTGTTTTTTTCCAGTTGCTGCCCTGAACTGCTTGTGATTTGTTTTTTTGCTGTGGACCCCATACGTAGCAGCTGAATATTGGATAGTAGATAGGAATGGAGAACAAATTCAGGCAACTGACCTAAACAGAGTTATCCATCATACTCTCTAGATGAATAAAGGGTGAAATCTCCATTGGTCAGAGAAAGAACACAAAGTCCATACATTATTTACATTCCAATTAGATTCTAATTGCAGGGCATACATGGGTTATAGGTTGTTCATAGGCCATATTCCTTCTCTTTGGATACAGGCAAATTTCACCTTGAATTACACCAAGAAAGGTCTCTGTAACCCAACACTAAAGTAATATTATTAATGTTTTGTGACATTCATTTCTTCTCTTGGTTTAGATTACATATAATATCATGTTTGGGTTCAATATAATATGAAAAAAATTATCATTTATGTGATCCCTTCTACTGTAACAATGGCACATTAACTTACTGCATACTGTTTCAGTGGAGTCATATGTCTGCTTTTACTCTCATCTGCTTAGTTTCCTTCTAACGTGACACTATGTAATAATTAGTGACACTTCATTTGCGTAGTCAGTTTATAAATGCATAATTTTCAATTACCAAACATGTGTTTTGTTAATAGAATATTTATATACCAATTGGTTAACATAAGTTATTATATTTTAAAAGAAAATTTAAGGATGCATATCCTATAAAATTCCATGACAATTAACATATTGATTACAGGTACTTAGGGCAATAAGGGATCGATTCAAAGCCCAGTGAAGTCAACAGAAATCTCTTATTAGGTTCTAAGGGATTTATCAGAAAGGATTATAAGGTTGAGTGCTGCAGCACCTAACTTCTATGCAATTTACTGCCTCATGGAATTCATAATAACCAAGTTGTATTCCCAGCTTCCCTATTCAATCCAAGGGGACATTTGAAGACATAAAAATAGGATCCACAAAATCCAACAATAAGACATTCCCTATAAAATCGTGTCCTTCCCAAGGGTTTTTGGGTGTGGATACACTCCAAGCATTTTTACAAATGGTCCAGTAGTGGGGGGCAGAGGGGGTTTAATTACAGTGGCTCTGAGAGCTGCCCTAATTAAAGATCCCAGAGCATCTTGTGTATCAGAGTCTCCATGCTTCAAAATGGTGGTGGGGGTACTTTATGTTAAGCTTGTTGAACAAGTTTTAGTTAAAGCACCCCGCCACCATTTTTAAGTATGGGGGTGCTGATACATGAGATGTGGAGGCTGCTGGGGTGCGGTAATTACCACACTCCAGCAGACTCAATTAATTGATTAATTGAATCTTCTCTGACACGCTGTAATTACAGCATGTCAGAGCAGCGTCCCGGCTCATGTATAGGCACCCATATACATGTTTACTTCTGAGGATTCTTATATCCTCCCAGAGGCAAAAGGGGTCAAATACAAAATGCACAGCATCTACTCTGGAAAAATGCTGTCCTCCAGTGTAAAGTTAATTTTAAAGAAGTCACAAATAAATTCACTGTTGAGAAAGTTACTCCTGCATGTATTCCATGCAGTCTACATCCAACCGAGTCTACTTTGGCTAGTCAGCTTGGGAAAGCTGGTTATGCACCTGCTCCTTCTTATAGGATAAATTTGCGCAGAGTAATACCTATGGTAAAATATGCTGAAACAAACAAGTCACGCCTATGCAACCTGAGGCACCCAACTCTGATCTTCAGGGATGGGCCTCACTTCATTTAATCCTCAGACAGGGAAATTAATTTAATCCATTTGTTTAAATTACAAATAAAACAAAAAACCCCCAAAACCAAGGTGGTGGGATAGAGACAAGAGATCAGCCCTTTCTTTCAACACACAGGGAGGAGAGAACAACCTTTGTGCAATGCATGTCCTGTCTCGTATATCTTTTTCTTGAACTCAGTGGGCCAGATTTGGTCTCACTGTAAGTGTGCTGCTTCACAAAAGTTATTAGGTTTATAATTTGTACATTTTATAAAACCTAAATAATTAAACTTAATTTCCAAAATTTTATAATATCTTAATTGCCTAGTCTACTTAAATAATTGAGTCTATAGCTAAGGGTTGTGATTAATTTATTATTTAGTTTAAAGTTCTGTAACCTGGAGGGTTTTGAATGTAAGGCAATGGTAAAATAACATTTAAAAAGCAGTACATTTTAAAGGCAACAATGACTCCATAAGAAAATAAAATATCCAAATTAGCCAAGAGAGGCCTATCAAAATTAGCCTACCAACCTAGTTGCAGCATGGGATAGCAATTAGGGTCAGCCTTGCTTAAGAGATGAGAACAGATAGAGCAAAAGATGAGCATTGAAATGGGCTACCTCAGTTTTAGTTAAGGTTTATGAAGGTAAATGTTACATAGTACTTTATTGTCACAAATCTTGTTTAAAATGTCATCTTTTCATAGGAGTGACCTATCTTTTACAGGGGTCTCTGGGCATTTTTACATATTAAATTTATGCATTCTAGCAGACTCAATTAATTGAGCCTGCTCTGCCACACCGGATTTCCAGCCTGTCAGTGTCAGCTCCCTGAACATCTACAGGAGCCCTCCGATACAGCGGAATTCATTCTTCTGAATCGTGTCTGAAATGGTACAGGTATATGAGGACTTCTTTCTTGACAACTTAAATAATAATCCTAAGCATTTATATAATATTTTTAATCCATAGACCTAAAATAGTTTACAAGGAGGTCAATATTAGACCCAATCTTAGGTCAATATTGAGTTTCCACAGAAATCTGCTTTGAAGTCAGCATCACAAACTTGAAAAACAGAAAGTATTTCAAAATAACTATTTTGGGCTCAACGGACTGGTGTATTTGAATGGAACTTAATTTAATGAGAAAATATCTAGCCAGTCCTAGTTGGTAATATTTCCTCCTTTTTCCAGATAAAAAAAATGGAAGCTGTGATAAAAGAAATGACTTGTTTAATGTCACTGTGCAGGCTAACGGCAGGACGAGTGGGAGGACCCAGATATCTTGTAACCCAGCATTGTGCTTAATCAACTAGGCTACACTATCTTCAAATATTAAATTGATAAGTTTGCTAAGTCAGCAATCCATCAAGTTCATTCAAGGCTGATTTTTTTTGTTTTCTTAATGAAAGACAACAGTAAAAAGGACACATTTTGACATTTCTGGTTCTTAAATGTTAGAAAAGATATTAGCCAATGGATATAGCCAGGAACTTGCAACTATGCCAACATATGCTTCTTTTTTCTTTTTGGATCTCACCTTAGTAGAACTATAGTTATATCCCAACTATACAACTAGAGTGTAACTATAGGAAAAATCTTTACTATAAGTCTCTACCAGAAATCTGCATTTACTTGTTGGGCAGCTGTAAGGGATCAAAACATGATAAAGTTTCATAAAGCTGATTAATACTTGCTGGTCTGTAATGTAGCAATGTTCCATGATGATCTGTGGGTGCTACATCACGTAGAGATACAATGATATATTTTTAATAACCAGTTTGGCCTAGAAGAGCACTTGGGCCTGAGATTCATTAGAGCAAAGTTACACATTACACTTAAATCATAAAATGCTAGCATCCACATACTAAATCTTGTTAATTCATGCTAAGTGCTTTTTGAGTGTCTCAAAGTTATACCACTTCAGGTGAGGGTTAACTCTGGGTCGTGCTATTCAGTTACTGCTAGAATAACTTTAATCTTTTCCATGGGGCTAAAACAAGTAATCTGCAGTCCTCCAGCATCCCAGGATGTGCACCACTCCCAGTCTCTCTCCCTCCTACCCACCCTGCCCCCAAGCAGAAATAGAGCCCAGATGTCCTGGCTCTTAGCCACACCCCTGCTTACCAGCCTGCTAGTAGCAAGTTAGAGCGGTGCAGGCAAGAATCAGTATTAACCCTCAATGTTTAACTACTCACAGCACATTTTAACTTTAACACCACTTGACATTCCACCAGGGGTGACTGGTGCCTCCTGAGTCTGGCGGGGGCACAATTTGTGATCAAGCCCAGGAGTGAGCCAAACCCCCCACATCCACTCCTATGTGTCTGTGTCATGGCTTAGTGCCCCGCCCCCAACATGCCGCAAGCTTGCACAGCAAAAAAATGTCCCCATCCTAAGTGGTGCCAAGTCGGGGGCCAATCTCAGGGTGGGCCACATGTCCCCTCCCCCCCGTGCCACTCCCTGTGCCCACCCTACCAGTCACCTATGCATTCCACAGATTTAGTATAGTCTAAGTCAGTGATTCTCAATCCAATTCCCAATCTGTAGTATGGATACCACCAGTGGTACACAAAACAGCTTGTCAGTGGTATGCATTAACAGATTCATTATAATTACTTTATATGAAAAAAAAATTGCTCATAGTACTTAAGGTTGAATTGAAAAAAAATGTTGGTGGTACTTAAGGTTGTATTGTTTTAAATTGGTGGTGTGCAATCTTTCAGTTTGGGAATAGCTGGTCTAAGTGTAACATGAAACTTCACCCTAACTCCAGATTATTGAGAGGAGTTTTGTTTACTATTCTTAGCCTATGTCTACACTGTGAACTTACTCTGTTCCAGAGTTAGATCCTCAAACACAATGTACTGTGGGTAAGATATTTCCTAAATTAGAAGGTGGACTAATTAACACTCCTGAATGACAATGCCAGTAATCCTACTCACAGCATGGACTGGTTGTGGCTATACTGTTTCCACTTTAAGAAGCAATTTTGCAAAGAATTCTGGTATACTTAAAAGATGCTGCCTTTAAATATGGTAACTTTTCTTTTAACCAGTCTTCACTTTACCTTCTCTTCATTAATTGTAGTCCTTCAGATTCATAAAGCATTTTGCCCCTGGCCTATAAGACTCATAAAGTGAAGCAAACTTTGAAGGAAGCCAGTATAATGTAGGAGAAAAGGATGGAAAGGAGATGGCATTGACTGTGACAGAAGTATTTTGTAGTAAATCATTTTTATAGTGTTTTTTTTCCACTCAGTTCAGTATTCTGACCGAGAGACTGTTGAAATGGCAGAAATTCAATCATAAATTTGCAAAAGAAGCTGAAAGTTTTCAGGGTAAAGATTAGAACAGCGTACAGAGGAAATTGGAGCATTGTTTCAGATTGTGGTGGCAGAAGGAGAGCTAAATTCAGATACAAGCAACAAACACTTATAGGCTCTCAGGGGAAGAAAAAAAAATAGCTTCTGGGTAAACTAACTGAATTGATACTGAGATTCTATGTTTTGGACTCATGGCAAAAGTAGAAAATTATAATTATTAAGGGTAGAATTAGTAGCTGTTAAATAATCATTAGTAGTATCATAACTAGGTTGAGAGGAGACCTGTGAACAGGTCCTGGGGATTGATTTGTTGGGAGCAGATGCTATACTGCTGGCCTGCTTGCCATGGCTGATAGCTAAACTGCAGCAGCTACCCTGTGCAACACCACTGCCCAGGGCACAGTTACACCCTGATCATCAGACTTGTGCATAGTTGCAATCTGCTTAGATTCTGAAAGTTATATAAAGTTGGGCGTTTGGCATTTGTCTGCCAGAAGTACAAAGGAAATCAAGGTCCCACAGTGATTAAGGTGCTGATTCTATTGACTCAGTGACCCACTGTGATGCTGACCAACTACAAATGCTGCTACCTGGATCACCTATAAAAAGATATTTTGACCATCTTGTCAGTAACATTTGTTGTTCTTAGGAACAAAATCTGGCCTTCCATTGTGCTAAGGATTGCATCAAGAAGGGAACAAAGAGACAGTCCCTGTTTCAGAAAGGTTGCCATCTATATGTCAGAAAGGATGTGACACATGAAGAAGACTGAAAAAAGGAGTGAAAGTAGATTGCAGAATTCAAGTAATAATAAAAGATTTTAGCATTAAAGCAGATGCCTCAGTTTGCCACTTGTCTATCCAATAGTAGGGACTTGGGGAGGATGGGGCACCACAGTAGAAGCAGTTTTTGAGGAGCAATTTGAAAGATAAAATGATGACTTTACTGTGTTTTATGGGTTTTTTTTTTCCCATGATTAAATGATGGCTAATGGGAGAAGCTGTGGAGGTGTTTGAGGAAGAATCAGAGCTCTCCCATATGGTCGTTAAAAACTGTTATGACATTTTTAGCTCGAACAGGAGTGTTGGCCCTCACGTCATAGCTAAATGCATGATATAGCCTTAATTGGTTATGATGGTATTTCGTGTCTTGTCCTATAATAATTTTGGACAGTTAAAAGCGTTATTATTTTTCATCTTACATTCATTTTTATTTCTTTGCAAGATTAATTGAATCTTGAAAGTTTAAAAAGAGTGACGAATCTTTCTGGATGAAACATGCTGTCAGTGTAAAATCAAGCAAAACACCAGTACTGAAATAAAGTCACAGCAAATGATTTATAATGAGGGTTGGCAACCTATGTCCCACAGGCTTGATGGAAGCCAAGAGCTTAGATTTGACTTATGGCAGACTGATTTTGCCCAGTCCACAGCAGTCATATCTGGCCCATGGTATGTGGAGCTTTGAGGAGCCTCTTGCTACTTCAGCACTCTCTTCACTGTGCTGAGAGCTGGTGTCCCATGCCCCACTGCAACTTGATAAGCTCTGCTGATCAGACATAACCATTTGTTTTGGCCATGCTCATGAACAAGCACATGCCTCCGGCAGCAGTGGGAGCATGGCAGCAGTAAGCAGGGAGTTCCCACAGATGCTGCTGGCACTGTCAGTGGTGGGGGGGAGTGCCAAGAGCTGACCAGAGGTCAGCGACCATCTGCAGATGCCACTGACAGCATCAGTGGTGGCCAGTGGCAATCACTGATTGTCCGCAAATGCCACTGGTGGTGTCAGTGGCAAGGGGCAGGATGGTGAGCAGCAACCGCCCGCAGGCACTGTGAACAGTGTTGGTGGTTCCTTTTCATAGGGGGTGCACCACCATGCTCAGGGGGTACGTGTGCACTCGCATGCACCCCCTACATGTCACCAATGGACATGTTTTTTTGGCAGGGCTCAGTGAGTGGAGGCTGAAATAGGGGGCACAGAAAACAAGCCCTCAGCACAGAGCAGAGAGAGAGCTGGGGCACTGCAGAGGGAATAGACTGCCCAAAATGGCACAAGCAACCTGCCCCTATTCTAGAAGTTTGGCAGCCCCTGATTTAGAAAGTGAACAGCAGCAGATATCTTTAGAAATTGTTACCGTGCACCAACCATTTGTGGTGTGAAATCAAAAGCAGTTTATGAAATCAAGTGCAGTATTTCCTGAATTGTATTTACTATATACCCTCCTCAAAGGTTACCAATTCCGCGCAATAAATTCATGCAGCTTAATGGAAACCCATTCACTGACCGAGCATCAGCTTATCGATTTTCTTGTACGTCTTTCTTTGTTTTGTTTTGTTTTTCCAATCTTTAAAGGGAGGTTAGAGATTTTAAATGAATATCCCTGTAGCATTTTAATGGTGTGGAAAAATATGTTATTTTTAGTAAATAAAAAGGAATTCAATATTATATATAAAAGTACTACAAATATACAAAGCCAAGATGCTATGAATGCTTCTTCACTATGAAATGAGAGACCATAGACAATACTATCAGACATCCCAGGTCTTTTTTTCTGTTGACTTGCTTTTTGTTATGAATTATTCCCTCTATCTAGCTCAAGCTTTTATTTCCTTAGCACTACTAACATGCTCCCTGTTGTGGTTCAGTGTTAGAATCCTTTTCTGCTATACAGGAGGTCAGGTTGGATTCCTTGACATGCATATAAGTACAGCCATGTGTCAATGCTCTAAAGAGGGGATGTGTGGTCTGGGCAGTCTCAATTCTTCCCTATTCCTGTCTAGCTGTACATGTCAAAGGTCTCGATGACCTTTCATGCATACTAGGTCTATACGAATATGGAAGCATCCAATTCTGATTTGGATTCAGATGATTCGGAGGACAGTGATTCAATTCAGAGATTTGGATCACTGTCCTGAATTGATTCAGCTGAACCAGTTTTGGAAGATTTGGTGCTGATTCAGAGAGATTTGGTGATTTGGATCAGCTGGGGAGAGGCAGGCACAGCTGGGTGGCTCTAGGTTCTCTTGTGGCTCCTCCAACAGTGCCTGCCTCTCCCTGGGTGAGGGGAGGTGCAGCAGAAGCCCCCATGACTGCCCTGCCCATCCCCATCCCTAGCCTACTCCTGGCACTTAAAAAAAAAATGCCCCACACTCACCGGCTGCAGGAGCCACAACTGGGGCCTCTGAGAGCTCGTGGCAGAGCCACCCCCTGCACAAAATAGGACAGTGGGGGGAAGCAGGGATTGCCCCCCTGCTTGGCATCTGCATGGCATCCACCTTATGGCACGGGTACAGCATAGCTTGGCAGGGTGCCACACACTGCCTGGGAACTGGGGCCACTGGCGCTGAGTGCTGCTGGGCTCTGGTTGACACTTGAAGCTGCCCAGCTCCCAGACAGTATGCAGCGCCCTGCTGAGCCGCACTGGACCCACATGATATGACAGCTATCACATGGGTGCCAGGCAGGGGGGCAATCTCTGCTGCCCCCCACTGCCCCGCACTGCACAGGGGGGCTCTTCCATGAGTGCCCAGGGGACCCAATCACTGCTCCTGCAGCTAGTGGCTATGGAGTTTAAGAAAAAAAGAAAAAGAAAAAACACTCTGCACTAACTGGCTCTGGCAGCGGCAATCAGGGGTCTCTGAGAGCTTCTGGCAGAGCCCCCCCATGCAGCATGGGGCAGTGGGGATCACCTCTCTCCTGCTTGGCACCCATGCGGCAGCTACCCCATGGCATGGGTGTGGCATGGCTCCACAGAATGCTGCACGCTGTCTGGGAGCTAGGGCTACTAGGGCTGAGTGCTACTGGGCTCCAGCTGAGTGCTGGAGCTGCCCCAGCTCCCAGGCAGCATGCAGTGCCCTGCTAAGCCAAGCTGCACCTGTGCCATGGGGGAGCTGCTGTGCAGGTGCCACGTGGGGGGGCAATCCCTGCTTCCCCCTGCTGCCCTGATCTGTGTGTGGGGGCCTCCGCCACAAGTCCTCAGAGGCCCCTGATTGCTGCTGCCACAGCGGGTGAATGCAGAGCTTTTTTCTTTTTTTAAAGTGCTGGGGGGCTGGGCTGGGTGGTGGATGGGGCTGGGCAGGGCAGCCATGGGGGCTTCTCTGTCGCTCCTCCAGCTCTGCCTGCCTCTGCCCCAGTTCGGGGAGCCATGGGGTGCTATGACCTGCTGCCAGTTGCCAGGCAGCATGGTGGGGTGCAGGATGAATGCACATAGCACTAATGCAGAGCTCTCACTCCCAGAGCTGCCATGCTTGCATCCTGCTCCCACCACCCCTCTTCCCAAGTAATGCGCCCCCCCACCTGGGCTGGACAGCTTGTCCCAGCCCAATTCTCTCCCTCCCTCAATCTCCAAATCAGATGGCTGAATCTCTGAATCAGCTGAATCGTTTTCAAAGATTTGTGAATCAATTTGGTTTCTCTGAATCGATTTGGAGCTTACTTGGTCTCGTGATTCAATTCAGATTTGGAGATCCGCTCCCCAAATCCAGCCAAATATCCTCTGAATTAAATCAGCTACCAAAGCTTCACATAGCACTAATGCATACAATAGGATCCAGAAGGATCAATGGTTGCCGCCTACTACTAAAGGCACTCAGAGCCTGTTTCTACTAATCTTTATGCATATAGTTAGCCTTTCACACATGAATGCCCCCATTGCCTTCCATAGGAATGCCTAGGTATGAAAGATTATGGAAATATCTTAGTATTTAGGTGATCAGAAATATGCCACAAGGGCTATTCATTACACTTTAGATGCATACTAGCTCCTGAACAGGAAATAATATTGCTGTGTTAGGCTGCTGTTGCACACAAAGTAGGATAATACATGAAGTACTGAACTCACCTGTACCTCAGAACATAGCATGCTACCTACTGAATTCAGGGGACTATTTCCTGCATCAAGTTTTTCCTCACAGTCTCCCATTCAAGTTCTGATCAGGACCATCTAGCACAAATGCAGTGGCTGTACAAGAGGACAGCTTTATTTTTTTTTTTTATATTACTGTCTAAAAATATTTTTCAGCCATGTGTATAATAATACTAATGCAATAAGTCAACAGTTCCCATCCCAGTTCATCTGGGTACTTAACTGTTAATTAAAACATAAAGTCAGACTATTGCTATGGGGCAACTTCAAGATAGCTTCTCTTGAAAGGTATTTACTGAAATCTCTAAGCTGTAATAAACATTGCATGCTTGATAGTATACTAATATCAGCCTTGTTTTACTAAAAATGATTTAATTTTCTCCATTCCCAGAAAGAGTATATAAAGATTTGGACTAAATCAATATTCTTTTAATGTTTTAAACAATACTCAGTACAATTTTAGCTGCATTGTACAAGTTTATTATGAATTTTATGAGTGAACAGTTGAAAAGAGATCCATGACATGAAGAGGGACCAAAAGCTGAAAAAGATCTGTCCTCTATGGGGCTGTATGTTGTTGGGTTCAAAGTTGGCTGAACATTATCAGCAACCTACTTGACTATTCTTAGTGTTGATCTAAAATGAAGGGCTAAGCTAATAACAAGTAAATGGTTTACTACTTGTTCTTGGAAGGAAATGATGAAACTGTATTAAAAGAAAAACTCCAGAGCAAACCTTAGAAATGGCTGAAGTAGTTACAACTTCCTGCCTTTCAGCAAAATTATTAAATAACACATATTTAATAGATTACAAAGTAGCTTTCTGTTGGTTTTCAAAATGTTCTTGTTAATGGGAAACATAATAATTGGATGATCTTTTAGTAATTCTCCATGGGGATCAGTTTAATATGGATATCAATGATATGCAGTAAAATACAAAATCATCAAAAATGATCATCAAGCCACATTCTGAGATGCAATAAACAGCTTTAAAAACCAAATTTTGATGTATTCATTTTTACTGGCCACTTCGGCTGGAATCTCATTGAGTAGGTGTTTGTCCTACTGAAGTCATACATCAGTCCTACTGTAAAGGGAACCTTGAGTAAAGAAAATGTCATAAGTTTCCCTGTAACAGCATTTTCCCTGAAGATTTCCATCACAGTGGCATTGTTAACTTATTCACTTACCTGTGGAAGGAACAGGGTGCAGTTCCTAAGTTGTTCAGACCCCCTAAGTTCTGCCACAGATCTTAGGGGTTTATTTTACACTGGAACCATCCATCTGGAAATACTGGTGCCTTGACATCTGCTCTGTGTCTCTGTAGTTCTTCCAGTCATAGGCAACGTGTAGGGGGGAAGTGGGGGGCATAGGGGAGCCCCCCGATAGTGCTAGTGCCCCCCCTGAGAGCGAGCACTCTGACTGGTGGGGGGACACAGAGAGTGCTTTTGCCCCTCTATTAAATTGGCTCCACTGGTGGGACATCAGTATTAGAAGTGCCAGCAGTGGAAGTCCCGGCACTTCTGCAGCCGCCATGCTGCGTGTGGAAGTCTCATAATTTCTGCTGTGCTGCTGGCATGCTCAGCAAGCAGCTTCTTGGGGACCCCGCCCCCTGGTGGCCACAATTGGCCACTGGGGACCCCCCTCCAGTTGTGTGCTGCCAGTGCCCCTCCAGACTCAGGAGGCACCAGTCGCCCATGCTTCCAGGAAGTGCCAAAACTGTAATGGAACTCCAGGAGAGAATATTTTCAGGTGCCCTAAAAAAAGAGCATTTAATATCATAGAAAAGTCTCCATAATAAAGACAAGACAGTCTGAAGCTTTTTGAATAGATTCCTATAGTGCTTATTGGTAAATAATTTATCCCACTTGTCTCCACAATGCTCTTGGTCCTGAATTGGCCTCTCCTTAACAATGAAATCTAAAACTCATGAATAGTCGATTCCTGAGCAAAGGGGTAGATATGATGCAGTCCCTCTATTAGGATGAGAAGGGCTAGATTCATGTAAGTGAGAATTTCAGAGGGAAATAATGTTATGAATACGGAATTTAGCTTTTGGCAGTTGATTTTCTTGCAAGTTGGGGGTTGTCCACAGTATTTAACTTGCTATTTCTACTTTATAAATACCCTATGAGATATAACACAAATAAATCAATGCAAGAATTTAATCTTCTCTCCCAAAGTATAGAATGTATTCAATTTAAGGCAGTTTTCAAATTCTTGCTTTATGTTTGCCCAGCTGTTAACCAGCTCCATAGTTGTCATTGTTTGGAAGTAGAAATGAATCATTTTGCAAGGTGTGATAACAAGGTAAGGTGTGATTACAAGAAAATGATAACCATCCCTTTGACATGGACAAGGCTTCTAAACTTCAGAAACAAATTATCCAATGGATTGAGATCTCAGTGCTCTCCAAATTAATAATTGAAAACTTCCCTGAAAATCACAGATATTGTCACAGCATTCCATAAAGGGTAAAGTTATCTGCAATGAAAACAGAACACATTCTGACCAAGGGGGAAAAGGAAGTGACAATAAAAAGCTGCTGGAACATCATTTTTGTGAGCACTTCTGAATATCTAAATGTTAAATGCCATAAACCCAACACTCCGCCATGTTTGTCAGTTTTACATTTGTGCAATTGCATTGAAAGCAGTGGAGCCAGTAGAATAGCTAGGGGGTGAATGACCAGGGCGCTAAATTGTGGGGAAAGTGCAAAAATAGAAGCCACCACACTATGGTCTTTTTGCCAGAAATGTCAGCAGCCCAGTCACTGATATTTCTTCATGAGCCACCATCACTACCCAGGGTGCAGAAGTGCTCAGATAATAAGGGAATGGAAAAAATGATTGTATATAGCCATTTTCAAGACAGGTATCACAAAATGCCATGTTCCTATACTGTACTGAGTAAATTGGGGTTGTCAGCACTGTGCATTGTCATTGATGTTGTAGAAGTTAAACGTAAGGGAGTGGCAGAAGACAAATTTTATTAATTTTGAACATGTGGACTTTTGCAAGTCCTCTTTTGCAAACTACCTCTTTTGCAAGTACCCCTTTTAAAATCTCTGTTAGACCTTGGACCTGGCGTGATTTGAATGACATCTTCATGAATTTTGGTAGTTTAATTCACACTGGTACAGGAAGACGGAGCTTTTACAAAATGTACTGGTATGTCATGTACACATGATTGCAGATTTTACAAAATGTACTGTAGTCTTTTCCTCTTCTTGATGCTATCTTCATCATATGCCATGCTAAATGATTAGTCAAGGACAGATATATATTATCCACAGGAGACAGGCTCTTGATATGTCAGAAATGTGAAATAGCCTGTGTTACTTACCACAGCATAGTCCAATCAAAAATAAGTTTCAAAGTTTTTCTTGGTAACATGCATATTTATTTGGGGATTTTTTTTTTAAAGCCCAGGCAAAAGGGGCTGTAGATTTAGCCAGAACAGTGCTTCGCCTGAGTGAGCAGAAACAAGTGTCTGCCTTTCATAATTGTGCAGACATTAAACTGTGAATATTAAAGAGGTTTGGCAGCCACAATATAAACTGGGGCACTTGCCATTTCTGGACAAACTGTGTCCTTTTTATGGGGTAGTCGGAGACTAAATGCTCCAAAGGTTTCTCTCCTGTCCTTGCTCTTTGCAAGAAAGAAGAAAAAAAAGAAGAAGGAGGAGGAGAAGAAGAAGAAAGAAAGAATGAACTGGATTGGGAATTCTTTAAATTAGTTATTTTCAAGAGATGAGTTTTCAATTTAGATTTAAATGTGCTATTATTTACTGGAATGTCAGTTCTCACAGGGAGGCTGATTTGTCAGTGGTTTACTGTAAATATAATAAAATGCAAGATGAATCTCAGATAATATAGAAGAAATCCTTCTTTGCTTGTAATAGAGCCTCTAAGTTATTTGGGCAAGCAGCAACTTATATGAGCTTGCAATATTTCTCTGCATATATCAACCCAACCACTGTTCTATATACTGGTACTAGTTCCCTGTGGACATGTCTACACATGCCTATTAATGAGATGCAATAAACTCTGCTTATTGCACGAGAGTTTATTGCTCCCAGACATATTTTTACACATGCACCCAGGATTGCAGCATACTGAGTCAGGTTGGAGCAGCCAACCAGCCAGCCTAGGGCTACTCCTCCTCCTCAATGTGCTGCAGAGGGTCTGGCTGAGGCACAAGGGTGCTTCAGTGTGGGTATAGTCACCAAGCAATCCCCAACCTGGAGCACCTTCATGAACCAGCCAGACAGCCAGGGCAACATCTACACATGCACTGTTGCACAGTTTTTTACTCCACAGCAGGATACTACTTGTACTGGTATTTAACCTTCGTTTACTCCAGCTTAATAGGGGTGCATGTATACATGTGCGATGTTTACTGGACATGTCTACATGTGCCCCTAACTACACTTTAGGTAGTGGTGCATGGTTATTTTTAGGTACAATGTCGCCATAGCAACAAGCTACAGCAATGAAGCTCATCATTATGGTGACATAGCATCATGGTTTGTGCCCATTGATGCTATGTTACCATAGTGATGAGCTACATCACCATAGCTCATCGCTATGGTGATGTAGCATCTTGTGTAGATGTGGCCACTGCAGAGGTAATTAGTCAACTCCACAGTAAGCATCACATGTAGAGGCGCCTTTTGGATGCATCTACACATGCAATTAATTTGAAGCAATAAACTCTGGAGCAGTTTGAGCTGGAGTAAATTACTTCTGGGTGCAGCGGCCACTTGTGTGCCAGGGACAGTAGCAATTTGAACTGAGGTGGAGCAGTTTATGTCACAACCACGCAGCCCTGGACTTTGGGTGGCAGTGGCAGGTGGCAGGTGGGTGGCTGGGGCAGGAGAGTGCTGAAAGTGTGGAGCTATGTGGTTAGGATGCAGGCAGGGGGTCTGGCCCCCCCAGCTGACTGGGCTGACAGGGTGCAATTTACACCCACAGTCAGCATCTACACATGTTAAATCACAGTAAATTACCCCAGCATAGGATAGTATGGTCTCCGATAATGCTATTTTACAGTGGCATTAATTAATTTACTGTGGCCTAATACCATTGCATGAATAGACAGTGACTCTTTACGATCCGACTAATTAGTCTGCTCCACAGTTAAGTACATGTGTAGCTGTGGCCACTTTTCTTACATTATCCTTGCATTTCCTGGAAAATCCTTGGTGAAATACTGACTTCTTTTCAATTTAGTCTAAATACAAGTTTAAAACTCAAACCTCTGTCCCACTATTGTGGGTTAGAGTTTGTCTGGGACATGGCATGCTCTGGTTGATAGACCCAAGACCAGTGCTGTCCCATTAAGGTCATATGCAAGTCTTATGGACTTTAGTATGCACCAGGCCATTAGTTAGTCTTGTGGTTGACAATGAATATAGTGTTAATTTAACCTCCATTACAATGGATTAAAACATATTGTGCCATTTTTAGAGGTTAAATATCTTTGTGAAACTGGTACAATTATTTGTTTGTGAGGAAGAACTCAGACATTTCTGATATTGTGCTTTTAATTATATTAAGCCCTGGATGCATTCACATCTTTACCAGAGGACTTGTTGAAAAAAGGTCTCAAGTACTGAGACTGCAACATTCTTAAAAGTGTATACAACCTGTGACCTAATAAATATGGTGTATATCATCACTGCATATGTCAATAGCTCGAGTCTGTTGATATTGGAACAATTGTGTTTTATTACAACTATTTCTATATGTATATAGGTTTCTTAGAATTACTGGAATGATCTGACAAGATTTTATTTTCTCATACAATAGATACTGTAGTTCCATATACATTATCTTCATTCCTGTCCTTTTGTGTCTTTCAGTCCGATGGTCACCAGTACACTCACCAATGGAGAAAAACTGTAAGATTTTTGAACACCTAGAATAATCTTAGTCTCATCTCCCCTCATTCCTTTATTTATCTCAGGTTCTGTCTTGTATTTGCACTGTTATACTTGGATGACCTTATTTATAATATTTTACACCTTTGTAACATTTTTGTCATTTAAAATTGTTTCTAAATGTTTTTTTTAAATTGCTGAGCAAATACTAATAAGACCATACAACATGCCTTTAAAGAAGAACTGCTCAGAATGTATTTTACCGTTCTTTTTTGTGAGAAAATAAAGATCCATCTGAATAAAGTTGATATGGAAAAGGGGGGATTTCAATACATTTCCCACTTCAAAAATAATTTTTAACTGTTTTGAACTTATCAACGTTGCATCTTCCCAACAATTTAAAATTACAAGTTCCTTTTTGTTTTAATATATATATGCTAATTCACAACTAAAAATGAAAAAACAAGATATGTTAAAGTTGAAAAAGCTGTAATGAAATATTTCAAAGGTATTAAAATTAAATATTTAGACATCTGAATTAAATTTTCAGATTTTCATTTCATAAACATTTGCAAGGTTTTAACTTGTATTCCAATCTGAGATGAGGAAAACACTGTGAAATAAATGGAAACTCCATTTTATAGATGGGGAAGCTTAGGTGTGAAAATGCGAGCATGAATGTTTCAGAATCATATGTCAGGTCATTGTCCAGACAAGAAACTGAATCCAGGAACACCTAATTGTTTGGGATAAATGATAACATTCTGCCTCTTTTACAATGGTGAAAATATATTTAATGAAGACATTTTTATTTTGAAAACTTTTACAGATACTGCACGGCTGGAGAAATTCACACAGATAGACAACAAGTAACTTTCCAAGATAACAGGTAGATTTGTGAACAGTCTCTGACTTTCATTCTGTTATGCTAACCATTGTACTATGCTGCCTCCCTTTAATTAATGCCTTTAATTAATGTTATGCTAATGTGAAGATGTAGAAAGCATTAATTTCCAATTGGCTAAATTAAGGTTTAAGGGGATTTAAAAAAATGAATTGCTTTTCTAACCCTCTGAGCTTCAGTGTTTACTAATTTATACATATTACCTTAATGTCAAATGTTAATGTTCCTTTTATTGTAGCACATGAAAGCAAACCATTTTAGAAGCAACGTGCATTATCATGTAATGAAAAATGTATCATACTGCAATCATGCACATGTAACAACATAAACCAGCATAATGTATGCATGCAGCACATCAGAAGTTTAAGCTAGCTCTTAAAAGAAAAGCATATTGAATTTGAGTTTGTTTTTATCAGTGTTTTGGTTTGAAATTCTTCTGATCTGATAAAGTTTATAGACAGATGACATCAACTCTAATGCTGAGGAAGGAGACAATACACAGTAATTAGTCACAAGCTGTTTTCTAAACCCCAGATATAAGGCTCAATCCTGCAATGTGCTCAGTTCTTCTGAGTGATACTGCATGCTTTCAGCTCCCTATAGAAATATGAGCACACTAAGTACCTCACAGCATTGCTCTGCACCTGACAGGACAAGACTATAAAGACCTGCAAGCATGCTGGCCCATGAGCAATCTGATCCAAGTTTTTAATTTCATTTCTGCTCCCCAGAATCAGGAAGTCCATCAGTAAGATCCTGTCATTTGGCTCAATAGGATTACAGGGTTAGCAATTAGATGTCAAGAAGACAAAACAGCCATTTCTGGCATTCCCTATCCCTTCCCCATTTAGAAATTAGCATCCCCATTTAGCTGCTCTTCCTGAGCAATTAAGTATACAGGTTGTTAAATGGTCATGATTTCTTAGAGACCACAGTGTTGCAGTCATATGTCCCATTCAAATGATGACTGTGTGTCGGACAAAAGCTTACAGTAAAGGGTTTTAATGAATGCATTATGATGGTGAAGCATATTACTTATACGTAAAAATATCCAGGTTTTTTTGTTTGTTTGTTTCTTTACTGCTCAGTAGGGATTTAGTTCAGATTTTGAATTGAGACGTAGCAACAAATTTGATACAAATTTGTATCAATAAATCTGCATTGCTTTAGACTATATGCCTGTTTTTTAATGCTGCAGCAGCGATCCTGGGGAGGATAGGATTGAGTATGTTTCATCTTGCCAAGTCCATAGGCACCTTCCAGACTCAACATTTCACTAGTGTGGTGGTTTTCAACTTGCACCCCTGGGGGTCTGCAGACCATGCCTAAGGGACCCTCAGACGATTACTATGATCAGTAAAACGTATGTGAATACTCACACTTACAATTCAAAGGGATCTGCATTTCCATTTGAAATGTCCATTCCATTCAATGTCCACCTCCGTTCAAAAATGTTGAGGGTCTGCAAATGAAAAAAAAAAAGGCTGAAAACCACTGCACTAGTGAAATCTGCAGCACCCAGTTGAGTCCTTAGTTTCCAGCATATCTGAGATCAGATGTTGGTAGTGAACCTAGCACAGTCTCACTGGTGAAATGCTGGGACTGAAGCATATTGACAGACCTGAGTGGGTAAAGCATGCTTGATCTTTCCCAGATACACACCACTGACCTCAGAGCAAACAGTAAAATTTGCTTGAGACAGAATAATGCTGGACCACAAAAAGAAATCTACCTTACACTGATTTATTTTTCATAGGGGAGCAGAGACACTGGCTTCCTCCCCCTGCTCTGAGCTTCCCTGTTCCCCTGGCTCTCTGATAGTCATCCAGCACTGAGCAGGATGTGGATGTTTCCTGGATGTAGATCCTGCCGCAGATGGATCTTGCTGATCAGACTCTGATCAGTCACAGACTCTTGCCTCTGCTCTCATAGCTTGGGAGAAAAGCTCTGCACTCCATGGCTAGAACATTGGCAAGACCCACTGTTTTGGCTGGACCCTGCAGGGCAGAAGGGTAGTGAAGAGAGTTGCTCTCAAGCTGGCAAGACACAAGAGAACTTCCCTGATCCTCACAAGAGAGGATGCAGTGCTGGTCACTACCCTCATCCCTGCAGGATGTCAGGGGACAGCTTTGGTTGGGCAGAAAAGGTGAGGGGTCTCCCTCAAGCAGTGGCAGGGGCTGATGTGGGATCTGTGCCCCGCAGTCAGCTCCTGACATTGCTAGCAGAGAACCCCTTCATGGAGAGCAGCTTGCAGTCTCTGTCTTTCCCACTGCCATTGAGTGGCAATGGGACAGAACAGCATCAGCAAACAAGGACAGCTTGCATGCTGCCCTGTACCTAAAGCAACAGAGCACCCCACAGGACAGCAAAGACTATTTACAGAGGAACCATAAAAGCTGGAAACCTGCTCATTCAGAAAATTGATATGGTTCAGCCTGTTTTATGGGGTTACATATGTGATTACTTTCCATGTTATACAGAGTGATTCTACAAGCGGTCCCCAAATGGTTCCCAAAGGGTTCCTGTAAGATATACTGGGACTGTAGAAATGGTCCAAGTTGGGTAAGTTTCTGGATTTTGCAGGTTTCTTCTTAGAAAGGTTTCAGTGTATATAAGTTACTGATTATTGTATAATTCCTCCTCCTTTTTTCCCCCTGCCCTTTAACTTTGGACATTTTTTATTAAATAATATGTCATCAAGGCATTCTGCTTCATTGAGCAACTGCATTCAAAACATCTTGGACTTGATGCTCATTTGCCAAACCCAGGGCAGGGTTAAAAGGTAGGGATTCTTCCCTAAAACTGGCCATGCCAACTTCAGCTGCTCAGTGAAAATGAAAGAAATGTCAATTGCAAAGAGTAGCTGCAGGATTCAGGGAACTTCCAATTGCTATAAATACTGGGGAAAAATTTTGGGTTCAATTAAAACCAAAGAAACAAACAAAAAAAAAGCTGAATTTTTCCAGAAAAGCAGAAAGCCTGATTTTCAGCCAGCTGTAGTCCTGAAACCTAGAGCTTAATAATGATTCTCTTGTACTTTTCATTAAAGAAGGAGTAACAGCTCTCAGTAGAGCTGATTGAACACTGTGTGTTTCAAATTGTTTGTGCCTCTTTATTATTCACCACTTGTGATCATTCTTTAATTCTTAGTTTTGCTTTTCTGAATGTTCATAATCAGTAAATTTTAGGGCTCAGACCCAAGATCAGCCAGTAAGCTAGTATGTAAGTAGTAGTAGTAATAGTGGTAATAATAATAATTTACGCTTTCATAATACCTTTTCATCAAAGGATTTCAAAGCACTCAATAGAAATTAACTAATTTAGCCTCTGAATGCCCCTGTGTGGTTAAAATGAGATGTACTTTGCACTTCTTCAAGTCCTCCATAACGGCTAAGTACAGGCCGGAGGCTGAATCAATTCAGTCTTTGCAGGTTAGTCTAAGCTGCGTAGATTGAACCAATAACCAAGTAAACAGACACTTACTTTTGATTCCAGAAATATAGCCACATGCCTGCAGTGTCCCAGGCCAGAAGCCAGGGGATGCTAGAGCATGCCTCCCTGCTTGGCTGGACCAGGCAGCTTGGGCCAAAGCTACCCTTCCCACCCTGTAAGAAAGGATTTGTAGGGGAGGTGCAAAGCATCCTGGGATGCTGGTGAACTTGAATCTGGAGGGGATCTAGGATAAAAGTTCAGTAAACCAATTTAACCTAAAGCAGTTCAATCTGACACTACATCCATTCAGGTTTATCATATATCAGTTTCACCCATTTTGAAAGTGGTTTATGTGGACTGAATTTCTGTTGTGTTACACATTTGAATGTGTTCCCCATCACTTATACTGTTAACACATGATTTCTGTCTCTACCCCTAAAGACTTCATGTATGGACAAAATCAAGAAAGCAAAGCAGAACAATGAGGTAAAACTAACTTAATTTCTTAAACATATAAAAAGAGCATTACAAATAAGCCAGCTGGCAAAGAATGATCAGGGAAGCTATGAGTACAACGTTTGCTTAAGAAGTTTAAAGAAATGAAAATAACAAGGATGGAGAAAGAATGCACAATATAAAAAGTAAAATGGTGAACAAATTTCAATGTAGGGCTTAATGTACCAACATTTTCAAGAAATTAGTTGGAATAACTTCAAGAAGTGTAAACCTGGACAAACTAAAAGAAAAGAGTATTGCTCGGGCATGCAGGGATGAAGTCAGGATCAGGAAGGCCAAAGTGCATTTGGAGTTGCAGCTAGCAAGAGACATGAAGAGTAACAAGAAGGGTTTGTACAAGTATGCCAGCAACAATAAGAAAATCAGGGAAAATGTGGTTCCCTTACTGAATGGGGAAGGCAACTTAGTTACAGATGATGCAGGAAAGACTGAAGTGGTCAGTTCGTTTTTCACCTCAGTCTTCACAAGCAAGGTCAGCTCCAAAACTAATGTACCTGGCAGCATAGTTTGGGGAGGAGGTGAACAGACCACAGTGGCAAAAGAATGGTTTAGGAACTATTTAGAAAAGCTAGATGTGTCCAAATCCATGGGGTCAGATGCAGTGCTCCCAAGGGCTGATGTGAATGCAGAGCAACTGGCCAATATCTTTGAAACCTCTTGGCAATTGGGAGAGGGCGCAAATGATTGGAAAAGGGCAAATACAGTACCCGTCTTTAAGAAAGGGAAGAAGGGGATTCAGGGAGCCATAGATCAGTCAGTCTCAATTCAATCCCTGGAAAAAATCATGGAGCAGATCCTCAAGGAGTCCATTTCTAAGCACTTTGGAGGACAAAAAGGTGATTAGGAATAGTTAGCATGGATTTACCAAGGGCAAGTCATGCCTGACTGTTAAACGAGCAATTAGATGATCAATTAATTAGCTAATTGGCAAACAGTAAATGAAATGAAAAGTGGGTAGGCTGCTCTCATTTGGAATTGGCTTACAACCTGGCCCCACTTAACATAATAATAATTAATTAGTGAAAAAAACACACTCAACACAAGAGAAAAGGGTAAACAACAATATATTGGATAAACAGCAAACAACAATACAACAAGAAGAAAACAATAAACAAGGTCCAATAGTAACAAAGCAATAACCCCAATACAATGCAAAGATAACCAACAAAACCAAGCCTTATCATAGGTGGCTTTAAAGAGCAATCATGCCTTTTCATCCATACCACATACTAACAAGCAACTCACAGCATATCACACTCACTGGGGGGATTGACTGCCCTGGTCCACAGCCATTCTGGCACACAATGCTCAAGGCACCCTCAGGATATTGTCCTCACCCAAGCACAACACACAACACAACAAAGAGAGACACTCAACCTACATGCACCACACTGATCCCACTTGCTCACTCGACTCCCGGCCTATATGGTCACTCTAGCACACATTCCACGGTTCAGCTACACCACACACTTTACCTCTCCACTTTCTACTGCTCCACCTGCCCTGCTGCAAACACAAACTCACACGCACCCACAGCCAGGAGACAGGAAACTCAGGCAGGGACCAAACTTTCCTTCCAGAGATGAGCTCAGGCCCCTGTTGTACTCCCAGTGACAGATAGCTGTCACTCACATAATGTACCAATCACCACATGGATGCACATGCCACTCATCTATGCACACAACACACTCCACTGCATGTGGCCCTATACAAAAATAACGATTTGGAGTCTGTCGAAAACTCCTCAGAGTCCTCCTGTCAAAATTCATGCTTCAACTGATAATGCTCATGAAAGAGAACTGGGTCACTAGTTCAAAAGGTTGTTGGTTCTAGTGTTTTTTTAGAACTGACTGTAACTAGGCCATAGGTACACTGCAGTTTCACTACCAACACTGACCAATCTGATTACCTTCTATGATGAGATGGCTGGTTTTGTGGATGCAGTGGATATAATATGCCTTGACTTTAGCAAAGCTTTTGATGCGGTCTCCCACAACATTCTTGCAAGCAAGCAAGCTAAGGACAAATGGGTTGGATGAATGGACTGTAAGGTGGATAGAAAATTGGCTGGATGTTTGAGCTGAAAGGGTAGTAATCAGTGGCTCAGTGTCTAGTTGGTACCAGTATCAAGTGAAGTGCCATAAGGGTCAGTCCTTGGGACAGTTTTGTTCAATATCTTAATTGAACTGGAAGATGGGATGGAGTGCACCCTCACCATGTTTGCAAATGATGTTAAACTTGGTGGAGTAGTAGATATGCTGGAGGGTGGGGTTAGGATTCAAAGAGACCTAGACAAAATGGAGGATTGAACAAAAAGAAATCTCATTAAGTTTGCACATAAGGGCAAGTGTAAAGTCCTGCACTTAGAATAGAACAATCCCATGCACCAGTGCAGACTGGGGACTGACTGGTTTAGCAGCAGCTCTGCAGAAAAGAACCTGGGGGTTAGAGTGGACAAGATGCTGAATATGAGCCTACAGTGTGCTTTTGTTGTAGAGAAGGGTAACAGCATACTGGGCTGTGTTAATATTAGTAGGAGTGCTGCCAGCAGATCATAGGAAGTGATTATCCCCCTATATTCAGCACTGGTGAGGCCACTTCTGGAGTACTGTGTCCAGTTTTGGGCACTCCACTAGAGAAAGGATGTGGACAAACTGAAGAGAGTCCACTGGAGGGCAACAGAAATGGTTAGAGATCTGAGGAACCTGACTTCTGAGGAGAGGCTAAGGGAACTGGGCTCATTTAGTCTGAAGAAGAGAAGAATCAGAGGGGACTCAATAGCAGCCTTCAACTACCTGAACAGTGGTACCAAAGAGGATGGAGCTTGACTGTTCTCAGTGGTGACAGATGACAGAACAAGGAACAATGGTTTCAAGTTGCAGCAAGCAAAATTTAGGTAACATATTAGAAAAAAAACAAAAACAACAACAAAACTTTCTCACTAGGAGGGTAATAAAACACTGGAACAGGTTACCTAGAGAGGTTGTGGAATCTCCATCCTTGGAGGTTTTTAAGACCCGGCAAGATAAAGTGTTGGCCAGAATGACATAGTTGGTGATGGTCCTGTATTGAGCAGAGGGTTATACTAGGTGACCTCCTGAGGTCCCTTCCAACCCTAATTGTCTATGATTCTAAGTATTAGAATTGGACTCAGGAGGCTATCAGAGCACTCAATTTGGTTCTAGTTAGGCCTTGTTTGGAATACTGTGTCTAGCTATATAAGTATAATAAAGATTGCTTAACACTAGATGGATTGCAGATGTGCTCAAAGGATTAGAAAATAATTGGAATGCAAGCTATATGAAGAAAGGTTCAAGGAACTAGGTACATCTAGGTATGAGAAAATGAGATTAAAGTGGGAGAGTTTGAATGGCTATTGTGAAGAAGGAAAAAAAAAAAATGTTCTCCCTTGCCACAGAATGTAGGACACAATACATTTAAAACTACAGCCAAGCATATTTAGGTCAAATGAATATGAATACATTTCTGAATTATAAGAATATTAGGACAATGGGACAAGCTGTCTAAGGAAGTTAAAGAATCTCCTTCATAGGAAGTTTTCAAGGTGAGAAGCTGGGTAGGCATCTATCTGGAATGGTTTTTGACCAGTGACTTCTGTACCTGCACAAGGCACTGAACTAGATTGCACAAAGTCCGCCCAAATTCTATGATTACATGATATGCTAACTGTTTTGGATCTCATTTGAAATTACTCAGTCTCCTTAAGCACTGTATACAGAACCTAGGTACTGGACAAGAATCTTGGATTTCACTCCAGGGGACAGAGACTTAGGTTATACATTCTAGTACCCAATCTTTAGGGCTGCTTGCAGATGTGAAAACAAAACCAATACAAAAATGATACTTTACTTTAAACTCCATGTGCTCCCACACCAAGCCCAGTGCATGCCCAGAAGAGGCAGCACGCTAGTTTGACCTGGCACACCCACCTTCTGTACAGACCAGGCACATTTTTGGTGCATTTATCTAATAGCTGATTGAATTAGCTATTAGATTAAAAAAAACACCAAAAAGCCCCACTGAAGTGCCTGATTTATGTAGATGCTGCAGAGCCAAGTTGAAGTAATATGCTGCTTCTTCTGGAAAAGCTTGGTTTTGTTTTTCCAGAAGCAGCTTTTTATGTCTGTCATTAGTCTAGATGTCTAAGCCATTTATTGGACCTAGCCCTTAATTGTTTCCCCAAGAATGCATATGGAAATTGTCAGAGTCTAGGACTGATGTCCTGTCCAGTCCCATTTCCTGGCACACATTTATTCTGTTTCCCAATAAAAGATTTATCTAGCACAACCATATGTGACTTAAGATATCTCATGATATTTCAGCCCTTGGTGGAATGGGTTCAGGCCAATTTACTTTTAATTTATTGTAACAACAATGGGCAATAATCAGCAATGTGGCTGTGAAACTTCAGATTTCCACTCCAGCAGGTATCTACTAGATGGATTGCTCTGTCACCCAGACACAGCAGTACTAAGGGCAACAAGGCACTTTGTTGGTTATGTGTGTAGTGGTAATGGGTTGGTATTTTCCAGCATCCCTTAAGGTCCCAAATACACTATCACTGTTATCCTAAGCTGATAACATTTATGCAATTTTTAGAAGTCTTCTGAACTTCACACTCCTGAGTACATTACATTCTGTGACAAAGAGGGAGCTTGCAAACACACCCGCATAGTTTGATGTTGATAGAATTGGCAATTTATGATGACATAGCACTGAAATAAAAATATGCTTGATAAGAATTAAATAGTGAAAACAATGATGTACTAAAAACTACTTGAATGCCAGTTATTCCATTCACCATGACTGAAATGAATCTAGTTCCATCCAAAGCCAGTGTGGCTTCAACAAAGACAAATATTCTAGCATCTGGTTACTGATATACAGAAAGAACACTTACAGGTTTTCCTTTTTTTAATAAAGCTTTGTAACTACTGTGTTTATGAGGTGCTTAAAGATTCTCCAGTGTTCAATGTTTTATATTTACTGTGCTCTAGACTCAGGAGAATTCCAGACCAGTGAAGAGCAGCAAAATGCTTGATTAAAAATAAACCACTTAAAAACAATTTCTATCTTTTTTTCTCTGCAGTTTCCATGGAATTCCTATAGCAGATTGCCAGAGAATGTGATTTGAGTTTATGACTTTTTAAAATAACTCGACTTTAATACCAGGATTAATTTTATACTTGCAGTGGGAAGAAATGGCTGGGAGATTATATGGGCTATAGCTGAAATGGAAACCTGACTCCCAAGTTACATCTTTAGAGAGATAAAGAAAAAGCAGTATGAAATGAGTGCAATGTATTTGTACATTCAAAGGTTAATAAAGGGAAAAGGCTCTCTAAGGACCCTTTCCTCCATTCACAGTTTTGCACACTGGATTCTCTCTTCAAAATGTGAGCATTGTCAGACTCATGGTCTAGTTTACATTCTTCTGTCTGGTACAGATTACTTTCCCCAGAGATGGCCATAGAGATATTGAATAATGCGATTGTTCATCTTGCAAATATTTGACAATGTTCTGGCACATTCAGAGCTTAAGGTCTACTGTCAGCCACTTAATTAACAAAACTTGCCCTCTTGTTCCCTACACTCTGGGTGTAGGCTAACAGCACACTGAGACAAATTTGTTCTTCCTCAAAAATTTTTAGAAGATATTTCAGAAATCAGGGTTCTTCTGGGCTAGGCAGTTGACACGAGATGTATCCTGAGGTAGTATTTCCAGAGCAATTAAAGTTAATACCACAGAGGCATAAGATGGTCCAAAGATTTCTTGACATCATCTCTTAGACCCTGAAAACTCTACTTTGATTTACCTCTTTTTGATTCCACCCCTTACTGCATCCTTCATAGCCCCCTTCTCTCTTCCAATAATATGATCCTTGTGACCCACTTCATGTCCTTCTAACACTCTTTCTGGGACCAATTCATCTTGCCTACACTCCATGGAAAAAAACATTGGAGGCTTTCCACTATATTCAGACCCCTAACCATTATTCTAATTCATTCTGAAGATTCATTTCTCCTGTAATGACAATAAACACAAAGAGGAAGGGTTTCTTAGAAGAATACGTTTTATTGAACCAACCGTGTAGTTGGGGTAGAGTTAAACAAGCTTCTGAATGCAAGGCATTGTATAACTCTAACAGCTACACAATTGGTCCAATAAAAGATATCACCTAAGGAAATCCCTGATTCTCACATAATTCCTGGACTGTCATGGCTATAACATCACTCTTATGCTATAAGAAATACAAACAAATCCCAAATGCCTCTTTTACCCTGATGTTATATTACAAAAGAAAATAGATCAAAATGATGCATGAAAAGACTCTTACTTTACTTCCTTAGGTCTTCTGATGCACCTTGACATTTTTTATTAGTTCCTTCCCCTTAAATTTTATTTTAAAAGGCTATCTTTGGATTTACTAGCATTTAGCTTTGTTACCATTGTAAAAGGATGAAAAAGAAGATAGTTTTGTGGCTCACTTTGGGTATGGGCAGCATCGTTGCCCAGAAAAAGGTCTTATCCACTTGATTGCACACCATTAGTAGAGGTGTAACTCCGCTGATGTCACTGAAATTAACAATCCATTAACACAGTGTAAATGGAATAAAACACAATCCCAGGATATTTGGGGGAGTTAAGAGGTCAGTGAGCTATATTGGAAGATACTATTTCTAACTACTTTTCATTTTTCCAGAGTTAATAGGGACTGTGGCCCATGGCATATGATTTTGAATAGAAGGCACCTGACACTTGGAAGATTCCAAAAACTGTTTCATTAGAACTAGGCATTTTTCCCTAAACTGCAGCAAAATAATTTAATAAAGATCAATACATCTGCTAAGTATGAAACAAATATTGGACACAGTTGAACATGAAACATTTTAACTGGTTGGAAAGAGACCTTACAATTTTTCTGTTCAGATTTACTTAGCAAGTAAACTTGTGACATGGTCAGCTGAGGAATCAGGGTTTAACACATCCCTTAACTGTTTATTTTGGAAATGCATCAACACTATACTAAGTTCACTTCAGAGCCACACTATAATTTTGATTGCTCATCTCAATGGTAGAATCTTCTGTGGGTACTAGCCTAAGTATCATAGTATAAAACTGAAAACATTCACAGTCTTTTAGTATTAAAGACTTGGTAATTAAACAAAATCCCTGGGGAATTCCACAGCATGTATCATTACTACGCCTCCACCCTTCATCAGTAAATATCAATGTCACTAAATATAATGGCAACTGAAAGAAGGGGTGAGAAGAAAAAGGACTTTGCAATGAGAAGGGGAAAAATCACTGAATAGTCTGAAGAACAGAAGTGAATCAGTACAGGTTGGTCTTGTTCCCTATGGATTTATTTACACATCACATTCTTGAAGCCATCATACCTGTGCTGGCTTAGAACACTTATTACTGGCAGGTCTGATTTACATGGATGCTTCAAATCTCCATGAGGTAAATTAGAAGTAGAGAAGACTGGATTTAGTTAATCACTGTGACTGTCCTTACAACAATAATAGCCCTAGGACCTTTGTTATTTTTTCGTGGTCTTGGAAATTGGGGTGAGTGGAGGGAGAAAATATATCCACAAGCCCAGAAGCTGATGACAATTTTCTCGGTACTATTCTGGGGTGGGGGCAGGTTGTTGTATGACCTTGCTAGGGGAATAGTATAGTAGTATATGGCCATCAATCTCAGAAATCTGAATTCATGAAAAAAAGATTGTGACTTAGGAGAAAATAATTTTACATGACAATTCATGCTAAATTACTTGTCTGTTCTCACAAGCCACAGTAGAAGACTATCAGCATATGTTTTCCTTATTCTTTCATCTTGCTGTTTTGCGGAGAAAATATATATTAATTAATGTGAGAAAATATTAATATTTGTGTCTATTTGGAGTGTCTATTATTGCTCCTGAAAGTAACATAAAATAGGAAAAGAACAGAATGCAATCCAGCAACTGAAGGCTTGCAACTAAAGGCTTCTAAATAAGATGAGAATACAAAGTCATTAGTTAGTTTTTTCTTTGCTTTTTCCTGCTGTCAACCACCATATTTTAAATTCAGGATGATAAGGTCTCTATGCTGGTATGGCAAATTTACTTTCTATTACCATCCACTTTTAATCCTTGAACTGGCTTCAAAGTTATATTTCCACATTAAACTCATTAGAAGATTTTTTTTTTTTTACAGTTGAAAGATAGGGTACCATGTTTTCAAACATGGTGGGTGCCTCAGGTTTTAAGGGGTATGCTTGCAGAAAGTGATAATAATCTGTTCTCTGATAATCTCTGAAAAAAACAAAATAAAACATTTGAAATAACCCAAATTTAGCACCTAAAACCTGAAAATTGGGGCAGCCAGACCAAAAGGATTTTTCTGTTATTTTTTACTATTTTTTAAAGCAAAAATAGGGTTTTGTAGTCATGTTATTTATAGGTAATCATCAAAATGGGGTGATTCATATGTAATTATCATAAATTTTTTAAATTGCAATTGATGAAGGAGAGCACTCTGATGTTGCACCGTGGGGTCAGGCCAACTTTCAGAATCTCAATATTACGCTGTTAGACAAGAGGGTGTAACATAATTGCACATATAAAAACACATAAATCAATTAGGTGCATACACATGCACACTACCAGCTCAGGCACATACACAGTCAAACCAACCTAGGAACGTGCATACCTATTACCAATTCAAACACATACACTATACATCCCAAAAATTAGACTCAGATCACTAATTCGTATATCATGCACACAATGCCATATATATATACACATATACACACACACATTCACACTAGCAACTCAGATACACACACATTTAAAATAACTAGTCTAGGTTCATGCACACCTATCACCAGTTTAAGCCCAAACACGCTACACACACCAAATTTAGACAAAATTAGTTACCAACACCTGCACATCCAATACACATAAGTGAATTGCTAATTCATATACCACACACACAATGATATCTATCTATCTATCTATCTATACATGTATTCACTAATTCACACACATACCACCCACCTACACATGCACACAGGTGAATTCCTAAGTTGGGTGGTGTGATGTGTATGTATGTATGTGCTTGGTGTACTTGGGATACCTGGGGAAAGGTTAAGGTAAGAAAGTAGAAGTGTAGGGAGTTAAAGTTACCAGGACCAGGATTAGAACTGGTAGACTACAGGGGCCTGGGCTGAAGAACTGAGGCTCAGGGGTAACTTTTGGTTAATTGATCTTAATTGATTAAAAGACAACACCCAAAACCTGCAGAACAGGGAAGCAATGCCGGCACAGAAGCTGGGACTGGAGCCAGAGCTACGGTGGAGTTGAAAACGTCCCCTGAAGGTAAGAGGGGCAGAGGGACCTGGCACAGCTGAGCCAGATCCGGAGGGGAAGCCCCCCCGGGTCCCATATAGCTGAGCCAGTAGGGAGCCGCGCTCCCGAGCTGTGCAGCGTGAACAGAGCGCGCAAACAGGGAGGGCTAGGGAGGGGACTGTCCCCCCAGGCCAGGGAGCACCCCCAGGGCTAACCCTTGGGGAGCAGGCTCCAACGGCACTGGATCCCCCCAGTGGGGGAGCGTAGGGGGCGGGACTGCCAGCAGGCACTTCTGGGTAGACCGGGGCACCTGATTGGCTGTTGGGGTAGGGGCGGGAAATTCAAACCCCGGGCTTTAAAAGCCACGGGGTGACGTAGTTCCCAGCACTCGGGAACCAGCAGCGGGAAGGAGAGGATCCAGGCACACGTGTGTCCCGCACGCACATGTGCCCTCTTAACTAACTAACTTACTGACCTGAGGCGGAGGAGGAAGCAGCAGCAGCAGCAGCAGAGGAATCGGCAGCGGGGGCAGCAACAGCTGATCCCCCGAAGGTAAGTGGGGCGGAGGGACCCGGCACAGCTGAGCCAGATCCAGAGGGGAAGCCCCCTGGGTCCCATATAGCTGAGCCGGTAGGAAGCCACGCTCCTGAGCCACGCAGCGCGAACAGAGCGCTCAAATAGGCGCGCTCTGTAAGAGCGCGCCAGCGTTTGCGCAGGCGTTCACGCCGGCGGGCTGGCAGGAAGGGTCAGGAGAGAGACTCCTGTATGGGTAGGGCGTAGACACCACACAGAACTACAAACAGCAGCTTAGAATGGTGTCGACGAGGAGTGCTGCTAGGGCCTCTGCCCAGGGGGACAAAGATAACCGGGGCTGGTCTGAGGTCTCCACCCAGACCGAGCCCATGGGGGAGCTGATGTCCCCCTACCTCCTGGTCTGTGGGGGATCCCCAGCAGGGCCGGGGGGGGCAGAGATTGGGGGCCCCCACACCTGTCCAGCAGGTGCCCGTCTTAGGGTTCTGGAGGTACAGGTGAGGGAGCTCCGGGAGGAGGTTAGCAGGCTGAGGGGTATCAGGGAGGCAGAGGATGAAATTGACAGTTATTTCTTTTCCCTGCAGGCCCAGGCACCTAAGGAATAAGCAGCCCAGGGAATGCCCTCCACAGCAGAGTGGCAGACGGTCACATCCAGGACCGGAGCTGCTTGCAGCGAACAGGTACCAGTTCCTCCAGTCCAACTGGAGAACAGGTACGAGGCCCTGGTGACCCTGCAGGAGATGGAAGGGGAGGAGGAAACCCTTGGGCAGGAAGAAACACCACATTCTTCACACTCCAAACAGGTCAAGAGATCCACGAGGACCCAGAGGAGGAGGTGACGAGTGCTCGTCATAGGTGACTCCATCCTGAGAGGTACGGAAGGACCCATCTGTCGCCAGGACCCCTCAACACGAGAGGTATACTGCCTGCCCGGAGCAAAGTTTCAGGATGTGAAGGAGGTAATCCAGGCCAGGATCAAGCCCACCGATTACTACCCCATGGTCCTAGTCCATGTGGGTACTAATGATGCGGCCAGGAGAACCACCAATCACCTGATGGCGGACTACAGTGCTCTGGGCAGCATGCTGAGGGAGTTCGGTGCACAGGTGGTATTCTCTTCCATCCTGCCAGTGAACGGATGCGGAAGACAGCATGAGAACTGCATCCGAGAGACCAACTGGCGGCTTCGGCAGTGGTGTCTCGAGGCAGGCTTCGGCTTCCTGGACAACGACCTGCACATCACGACGAGGGACATGCTCAGTTGGGTTGGGCTTCACCTGTCCCCCAAAGGTAAGCATGTGTTTTCTTCTAGGTTGGCGGATCTCCTCCGGCAGGCTTTAAACTAGGCTCGCCGGGGGGAGGGGAAGATGAGGGCAGGGGAAGCTGTGGACCACCAAACCATGTGGCACCCACAAGAACAGCCCAGCCTGAAGAAAGAGAATATTGGGAACCTGCAAAACGTGGGGCAGCCAGCACTACGACACAGGTAAGAAACAAGAAGGTAAGAAATAAGGGGCCCCTTGGGACTCGGAGTGGGGGGGCAGCAAAGGCAACAGTTGCAGGGCTCAAGTGCCTATATACTAATGCTAGGAGCACGGGAAACAAGCAGGATGAACTAGCGCTCCTGCTTGCACAAAACACCTACGACTTAGTAGGGCTAACAGAAACCTGGTGGGACTCATCCCACAACTGGGCGGTACATATTGAGGGTTATAGATTGTACAGAAAGGACAGGGTGGGGAAAAAAAGGGGAGGGGTTACGCTCTATGTCAATGAGCAATATACATCAACCCTCATCAAGACGGAATCCAAGGATGAGGAAGTAGAAGGATAGTGGGTTAGGCTACATGGGGGGCAAGGAGAGAGTGATTGGGTGGTAGGGGTCTGCTACAGACCCCCACATCAAGGGGAAGAAATAGATGCGGGGCTCCTGAGGCAGGTCTCGGAGACCATAAAAGCTAAAGAGGCGGTAGTCATGGGGGACCTAAACTACCCAGACATCTGCTGGGAGACACAGACGGCCAAGTCCCACTCCTCACGCAGGTTTCTAACCTGTGTACAGGACCTCCACCTGACACAGGAGGTACATGGTCCCACTATCGGGAATGCCATACTGGATCTGGTATTGGCAACGGGGAATGACATGGTAGGGGACCTACATATCGGTAGCCATCTGGGGGACAGTGATCACCTAATAATAGAATTCACCATAAGACATCGAGTGGGTAAGGTGACTAGTAGGGTGAAAATACTAGACTTTAGGAAAGCTGATTTAAATGAACTCAGGCGATTAGTCAAGGACGCACTGCAGAGTAGGAGTTTTGAAATGATGGGAGCCCAAGAAGGGTGGCTGTGCCTTAAGGAAACAATCCTTCGGGCACAAAGCGAGACGATCCCCATGCGGGGTAAAAGAGGAAAAGGGGTCAGGAGGCTTCCCTGGCTGACCGCAGAAATCCAGGGCAGCCTAAGGGGCAAAAGGGGAGCACATAAAAAGTGGAAACAGGGTGAGATCACTAAAGATGAATATACCTCCTCTGCTCGTGCTTGTAGGGAGGCAGTTAGGCGGGCCAAAGCTACCATGGAGCTGAGGATGGCAACCCAAGTAAAGGACAACAAGAAATTGATTTTTAGATATATAGGGAGTAAAAAGAAGGCCCAGGGAGGAATAGGACCGCTGCTAAATGGGCAGAAACAATTGGTGACAGACAGGGGGGACAAGGCTGAACTCCTCAACGAGTTCTTTGCCTCCATGTTTCTAAGTGAGAGGCATGACAAGTCTCTCACTGGGGTTGTAGAGAGGCAGCAGCAAGGCACCAGACTTCCATGTGTAGACCCTGAGATGGTGCAGAGTCACTTGGAAGAACTGGATGCCTTTAAGTTGGCAGGCCCGGATGAGGTCCATCCAAGGGTGCTGAAGGCACTGGCCGACATCATTGCAGAGCCACTGGTGGGAATATTTGAATACTCGTGGCACACAGGCCAAGTCCCGGAGGACTGGAAAAGGGCCAATGTGGTCCCCATTTCCAAGAAGGGAAGGAAGGAGGACCCGGGCAACTATAGGCCAGTCAGTCTCACCTCCATCCTTGGCAAAAATTTTGAAAAAATTATCAAGGCTCACATATGTGAGAGCCCGGCAGGACAAATTATGCTGAGGGGAAACCAGCACGGGTTCGTGGCAGGCAGATCGTGCCTGACCAATGTAGTCTCTTTTTATGACCAGGTTACGAAATGCCTGGACACAGGAGGAGGGGTGGATGTCGTATACTTAGACTTCAGGAAGGCCTTCGATACAGTATCCCACCCCATACTGGTGAACAAGTTAAGAGGCTGTGACTTGGATGACTGCACAGTCCGGTGGGTGGCGAATTGGCTGGAGGGTCGCACCTAGAGAGTCATGGTGGATGGGTCGGCTTTGACCTGGAAGGGTGTGGGCAGTGGGGTCCCGCAGGGCTCTATCCTTGGACCGATACTCTTTAATGTCTTCATCAGCGACTTGGACGAGGGAGTGAAATGTACTCTGTCCAAATTTGCAGATGACACAAAGCTATGGGGAGAAGTGGACACGCCGGAGGGCAGGGAACAGCTGCAAGCAGACCTGGACAGGTTAGACAAGTGGGCAGAAAACAACAGAATGCCGTTCAACAAGGAGAAATGCAAAGTGCTGCACCTAGGGAGGAAAAATGTCCAGCACACCTACAGCCTAGGGAATGACCTGCTGGGTGGCACGGAAGTGGAAAGGGATCTTGGAGTCCTAGTGGACTCCAAGATGAACATGAGCCGGCAGTGTGACAAAGCCATCAGAAAAGCCAATGGCACTTTATCGTGCATCAGCAGATGCATGACGAATAGGTCCAAGGAGGTGATACTTCCCATCTATCAGGCGCTGGTCAGACCGCAGTTGGAGTACTGCATGCAATTCTGGGTGCCACAATTCAAGAGGGATGCGGATAACCTGGAGAAGGTCCAGAGAAGGGCCACTCCTACGGTTAAGGGCCTGCAGACCAAGCCCTACGAGGAGAGACTAGAGAAACTGGACCTTTTCAGCCTCCGCAAGAGAAGGTTGAGAGGCGACCTTGTGGCTGCCTATAAGTTCATCACGGGGGCACAGAAGGGAATTGGTGAGGATTTATTCACCAAGGTGCCCCCGGGGCTTACAAGAAATAATGGCCACAAGCTAGCAGAGAGCAGATTTAGATTGGACATTAGGAAGAACTTCTTCACAGTTCGAGTGGCCAAGGTCTGGAACGGGCTCCCAAGGGAGGTGGTGCTCTCCCCTACCCTGGGGGTCTTCAAGAGGAGGTTAGATAAGCATCTAGCTGGGGTCATCTAGATCCAGCACTCTTTCCTGCCTATGCAGGGGGTCGGACTCGATGATCTATTGAGGTCCCTTCCGGCCCTAACATCTATGAATCTATGAATCTATGAAAAGGTAGGTTCTTGGGAGGGAAAGTGGGACTAAGGGAAAGTGTGGGTGTTAAAGAGGGGCTTTGGATTTGGGAATCCAGAGGATGGCTCTGGGGCAGCTAGAGAAGTTTCAGGGAGTTGCTGTAGGTGCTGGGAGCTGGAGAAAGACTCCACCAGCTGGAGAAAAATGCAGAACAGCCACGAGGAGCTGGGAAGCTGCTGCAGGGAGGGCAGGAAGGACTACAGAAGGTGCATGGGAAGCCTGAAAACAGAGAGATGGACAGCAGAAAATCACAGGAAAAGCAGCAGCAGAGACTGAAAGGTGGCAGAGGCAACGGGAAAGCAGAGAAAGGCAGCAGAAAGTCACAGGGAAAAGGTAGTAGGAATTGAGAGGAGATCGGGAAACTGGTGGAGAGGGGTGGGGGCTGGAGCTGAGAGAGAGAGAAAATAAGGCTGGAATTTAAGATAAGGAAGGGACTGGGATTTAGTAAAACATGACCCAACTCAGGGTTGCAAATGACAGTGGTTTATTGAACAGGGGAGATGGTGACACAATGTCGTATTGGTTCCCTTGCACCCACCCACCCACCCCCCCCCTCCCACACACACACACACAATGGCAGCAGGGGTTAGAGAGACTTGGTGCGGGGGCTGAAGTCCACTGAAGTCCAGGAGGAGAGAGAGAGACAGAGAGAGAGAGAGAGAGACCAAACTGTAGGAGGAGGTGTGCAGGTAATATCTACCTATCCAAGCTGGAAAGGGGTCCTTGTTCAGTAGGTGTTGTCCAAAGGGGGGTTGCCGGCAGGGCCTCTGGGTGGATAGGTGGTGTGGCGTGGTGCTGGTCCAGATGGAGAGGGTGTCCCACTGGGTCTGTCTTCACTACCCCTTTTTATATGGGCAGAGGATAGAAGATGGAGTTTTGACATGACTTTGGTTCACATACAAACACAGGCCTAAACCATACAATATCCATATGAAACAATAAAAATCAATACAAAAATGATAATAATACAATATACAACAGTAAGAATCAATACAAGCCTAATAATTATACAATATAAAATGGTGGATATCCAAAACCAAAAACTTGCTACCAAAATAAAAATGTTTAAAGCTTATCCTAAGTCTGAGCTCACTTATACTTATCTATAGGGAATAGAGAGGGAGAGAAAAAGTCAGAAATGGTTGGGGAAGGGGAGGGAATACATTTTGCACCAAAAAAAAAAAAAAAAAGAAAAATGATGGGTTCTGCTACACTGACATCTCAATGCCAGTTTAAGCCTGCATTAATTAAAGGATGGAATAGTCTTAGGCTGGTATTACAGGTTACCTTTAAACCATGATAAAGTCACTTAAAATGGCAGCATTCATGCATTGAAGAGCGTTAAACTGTGCTAAGTAGCCTAAACATTTTAAAGTAATGCCACTTCAAGTGCGGGTTATCCTTGATTCATTTTACCCAGGTCATTCCCCCAAGTCATTGTTAGTTTGGTCCATGGAGATTAAAATGCTCTATTTTCATTCCTCCAGTATCCCAGGATGCATTGTTCCCAGCCCTTCCCAATCCTTTGTTTTATCTCTAAACTTTCAACCTTCCTGGACTCTACTGCCCAGAGGGGTGGTGTTTGGCCCCAAGCCAACACACCATCCCACCCCGGGGGTGTGATGCCAGCACACTCTGACCACTCTGAGCACCCAGTGAAGTTCACTGGTTTGTTCCTTGTTGTAGCACTCCCAGGCAAACAGTAATAGTAATCCTCCTACCTATCTCCATGAACAGAATGAGCTAAAGAATGGAAAACATTCTCAGCTGGGTCTTAACTTTGTCCCAATATGAGTAGTAACTCAACTCTACCTCCCACCAGCCCTTTTGCATGATTTTGGTCCTTTATTTTTTTATTTCACTCCATTCTTTTTATTTCTTCTCCCTGCTCATTCACTGCAAACAGGTTGTTTTTCCCCAATATTTTTCTCCTCCCACCAGTGGCTTGATCTGGCTTCTGCTGGCTGCAGAGTGAATGACTCTTCAGCCCCCATGGTGTTTTGCCACCTCTGTCCTATATACCTCCCTTCCCTTTCCTCTCTTAGCCGAGTGGAGGGATAGAGTCCTGGTTCCTGTACATGCCCCTGTTTGCAAGATCTTCTAGTGGCACGTCACAATTGTGCAGGTCTGAAATGGCATTAAGCTTTAACCTGCGACAGCTCTGAAACTGTTCGGATGATACACCTTTCTATAGATTTAAAAACAATTAAAGATAACCTGTGACAATAGGTAATTGTGATTTTTTTCTGGGTAGTTCTCTAAAATGCAAATCAACCCTATGCTAAAGACTCTCATTCTGTGAGAACAGCTCCTAAACTGAAAGCAAAGTAACTATGTTAGTGGACACACACACCAAGAAGCAGCTGAGTGACATGGCATATTGATATATGTATAGCACTACATTCACACAGCAACACTGCTTTTGTTTCAGGAGACAGAATATGTGAGTGGAAACAGTATCTCAGCACATTGTAATGTGTGGTAGCATGGCGCTGCCTTAACACTACATAAAGTCACTGTGGACTTTATTGCCCCTTCACCTGAGACATTGAACTGGAAAGAGCAATGGGGCATCTACTGTGCAGAAACATGGGCAAGAGTAGAAGAAGAAATGTAAGATGACCAGATTTACAGAAAAAATAATAAGTGCCAGCTGTCTTGAGTAAATGGTGGGCCAGAGCAGAAGCTGGCCTGTTGTATGCAAGCTAATATATTGTTCCTTCTTTGGAAAGAAGAAAAAAACAAAGGATGGATGGTGGAGAAAGCATTATAATTGACCCCTGTGTGCTTCCAGGCCTAGAAAAATTACCTGTCTAATCCCTTCTCTCTCCCAAGAAAGCAGCAGACAAAAAAAGAGGAAAAGTCAGAAGTTCACTATTTTTCCTTGGGTCAAGAATGGTTTCCCTTTTGTTCTAAAAAGCCTTGATATTTTTTAAGGGGGAAGATTTGCTGATTCATGTGGCATGGAAAATAGAAGTGCCCTCAATTTCTATGGAGTGAATAACCTCAGCAGTTTTTCAGCATGAGGAGGCAGAAGGCTTTGCCTAAAAAATACATAAAAGCAAATTTGGAAAAAGGAAGAAAAGAAACAACCTCTAAAAATATTTCTTGCATGAGCAAAACCTATTTAGGTGTCATAAAGCTGCTTCCAGATTAAGCAGTATTTCCAAGGCTTTTATTAGGTCAGCCATTAAGCCTGCTTTCCTCTCAGAATGGCTAATGCTGACTGTATTTAGCCCTTAGAGTTATGAGCTAGACACACACTCCCTTTTATAGCTTTTTAAGTCACTCCCTCAATATAACCCACTTGTCAAATGAATAAAGCATCTGTGATGATTTCAATCTGGGAATAGTTTCAAACTCTGGGTTTATGTTTGAGTGAACTGGAAAAGGCACATGAGGAACAGCCTGGACTGAGTCCTGCATCCTTTAATCACACAATATTTGTCATTGATTTCAGTAGGAAAACACACATGAGAAAATGCAGCAGGAATGAGCTCCACTAAGCATTCACAATCCTTATTATGTAGAGGAAGAGATGGTCCGCAAGTAGTTGAATTGGAAACGGTAGTGGGGGATGGCATCATATTGATATTTTATTTGGAAATTTGAAACAGCACTCAGTCATCTGGGTCTTTTCATATTGCAGACCTTTAATATAATATATTTGATTCTTAAGCATGGTGAAGTCTTTTGTCCAGAAGATTGGGTTAATTGTAAAAAGACATGTCACCTTCAGGAGATGTCCTTTACACTGAATGAGTTCACCACATTCCAAAGATCTGAGGGATCCAGATCATGTCTATAAACTTGGCACCTTGGCTGCAGGCCCCTCCACAGAAGGCTCAAGGCTGGCAGACCACTATGACTACATGCCCTTGGAGTCCTCTCTGCACTGTGAATGTTCTAGTTTCTGTCTAGGAATTTCCAAGGCTAGAATCAGATACCAGAAATGATGAATGATGAAAAGTTTCATTAAGTCAGGCTTCATAAAATCAGGCATCAAGTAAAAACAAAACAAAACAGAGAGATACTTTCTGTTATACTATTCACACAATTTAATTCCCAGGAGAATGTTTCTGTTAAATAGGTT